>NC_088689.1:110575000-112975000 GCF_028017835.1 Emys orbicularis
TCTCCCATGTGGAGAATATGACACTAGAATGGAAATAGCTTAAACCATTTTATAAACTGGCATCAGTCAAAGTAAACAGCAAGCGTTGAATGGATTCCAGCAGCGTGGTTCCATGCTTCACTTATTTGCAAATTGATAATACAATGATTTCTTCACTGGCAATTCTGTTAGCACCAATAGGAGCTGTGTATCAGCGCTTAAGAGGATTCTGATTATTTATCTACAGAAGCCGTGGCCTATTTATACAATATGCATCTCTATTTATAAAACAGCATCTCTAGTGGCTAACTGGGCAGCACAATATGGGGAGAAGGTGACCAGCCCTCTGTGGAGAAAGAAGTGGTTCGGGACTATTTAGAAAAACTGGACGTGCACAAGTCCATGGGGCCGGATGCGCTGCATCCGAGGGTGCTAAAGGAGTTGGCGGATGAGATTGCAGAGCCATTAGCCATTATTTTTGAAAACTCATGGCGATCGGGGGAGGTCCCGGATGACTGGAAAAAGGCTAATGTAGTGCCCATCTTTAAAAAAGGGAAGAAGAAGGATCCGGGGAACTACAGGCCAGTCAGCCTCACCTCAGTCCCTGGAAAAATCACGGAGCAGGTCCTCAAGGAATTAATTATGAAACACTTAGAGGAGAGGAAAGTGATCAGGAACAGTCAGCATGGATTCACCAAGGGCAAGTCGTGCCTGACTAACCTAATTGCCTTCTATGATGAGATAACTGGCTCTGTGGATGAGGGGAAAGCAGTGGATGTGTTATTCCTTGACTTTAGCAAAGCTTTTGATACGGTCTCCCACAGTATTCTTGCTGCCAAGTTAAAGAAGTATGGGCTGGATGAATGGACTGTAAGGTGGATAGAAAGCTGGCTAGATCGTCGGGCTCAACGGGTAGTGATCAATGGCTCCATGTCTAGTTGGCAGCCAGTTTCAAGCGGAGTGCCTCAAGGGTCGGTCCTGGGGCCGGTTTTGTTTAATATCTTTATTAATGATCTGGAGGATGGTGTGGACTGCACTCTCAGCAAGTTTGCCGATGACACTAAACTAGGAGGCGTGGTAGATACACTAGAGGGTAGAGATCGGATACAGAGGGACCTAGACAAATTAGAGGATTGGGCCAAAAGAAACCTGATGAGGTTCAACAAGGACAAGTGCAGAGTCCTGCACTTAGGACGGAAGAATCCCATGCACAGCTACAGACTAGGGACCGAATGGCTAGGTAGCAGTTCTGCAGAAAAAGACCTAGGGGTCACAGTGGACGAGAAGCTGGATATGAGTCAACAGTGTGCTCTTTTTGCCAAGAAGGCTAACGGCATTTTGGGCTGTATAAGTAGGGGCATTGCCAGCAGATCGAGGGACGTGATCGTTCCCCTTTATTCGACATTGGTGAGGCCTCATCTGGAGTACTGTGTCCAGTTTTGGGCCCCACACTACAAGAAGGATGTGGAAAAATTGGAAAGAGTCCAGCGGAGGGCAACAAACATGATTAGGGGTCTGGAGCGCATGACTTATGAGGAGAGGCTGAGGGAACTGGGATTGTTTAGTCTCCAGAAGAGAAGAATGAGGGGGGATTTGATAGCAGCCTTCAACTACCTGAAGGGGGGTTCCAAAGAGGATGGAACTCGGCTGTTCTCAATGGTGGCAGATGACAGAACAAGGAGCAATGGTCTCAAGTTGCAGTGGGGGAGGTCTAGGTTGGATATTAGGAAACACTATTTCCACTAGGAGGGTGGTGAAGCACTGGAATGCGTTACCTAGGGAGGTGGTGGAGTCTCCTTCCTTGGAGGTTTTTAAGGCCCGGCTTGACAAAGCCCTGGCTGGGATGATTTAGTTAGGAATTGGTCCTGCTTTGAGCAGGGGGTTGGACTAGATGACCTCCTGAGGTCCCTTCCAACCCTGATATTCTAACGCATCTGTAACGATGCTGGTTCTGGCGGGACCCAACTGAGATTGCCAATTCAGCACAAATTGCTTAAAACAGGGCAGTTACAGCCCAAGGCTGGGGTTTTTCCACCTCTAAGGCAAACCAAACCAGCCAGACAAAGAGGACTTTGGTCTCACCCCATTGGCTAACCACAAGTCACACAAGCAATTCCCTTAAACACTCCAGTTTCCCAGTATCACCACCAGTGCCACTCGTTATGGGGACAAATGGTTATGAAAACCAGTACCCCAGTAAAAGAAAAAAGGTTCTCTCGATCCCAAAGGACCAAGCCCCAGATCCAGGCCAATATACAAATCAGATCTTACCCACAAATCATGCTGTTGCCAATCCTTTAGAATCAAAAATCTAAAGGTTTATTCATAAAAGGAAAAACATACAGATGAGAGCTAGAATTGGTTAAATGTAATCAATTACATACAGTAATGGCAAAGGTCTTGGTTCAGGCTTGTAGCAGTGATAGAATAAACTGCAGATTCAAATCAAGTCTCTGGAGTACATCCACAGCTGGGATGGGTCATCGGTCCTTTGTGTAGAGCTTCTGTTTGTAGCAAAGTCGCTCCAGAGGTAAGAAGCAGGATTGAAGACAAGATGGAGATGAGGCATCAGCCTTTTATAGTCTTTTCCAGGTGTCAGAACACCTCTTTGTCCTTACTGTGGAAAATTACAGCAAAATGGAGTCTGGAGTCACATGGGCAAGTCCCTGCATACTTTGCTGAGTTACAAGGCGTATCAGCCTTCTCTCAATGCGTCAGTTGTATAGCTGATGGTCCTTAATGGGCCATCAAGCAGGCTAGGCAGAGCTGACACCAACTTGTCTGGGGTGTCACCCAGAAGCATAGCAGAAGTTTGAAATAGAAGTTGAAGTTGAAGTTATGAATATTGGCTCTATACTGTCTGGTTTCAGAATAACAGCCGTGTTAGTGTGTATCCGCAAAAAGAACAGGAGTACTTGTGGGCTTATGCTCAAATAAATTTGTTAGTCTCTAAGGTGCCACAAGTACTCCTGTTCTTTTTGCGGATACACACTAACACGGCTGTTATTCTGAAACCAGACAGTATAGAGCCAATATTCGTAACTTCAACTACAAAAATGATACACATATACAGATAGCATAACCATAACGAGCAAACCATAACCTTGTCTTAGACACCCTATTTGACCCCCTTTATACAAGATTTGGTGCCACTACAGGACTTTGGTTGCAACAATGATCTATACGGTCCCAGTTCATGTCAATAACGTCACAGCATGGGATTAGGAACCAGGAGATCTGGGTTCCACTTCCAGTTCTGCCACAGATTTGCTGTCTGACTCTGGGCAATTCGCTAGAGCCTGAGTTTCCAAGTATCTGCTAATTTTGGCCCTCAGGAACAACTAGAATCTGATTTTCCGAGGTGCTAAGCAGCTGCAGTTCTCTCTAGGAACTGCGGGTATTCAGCATCTCTGAAAAATCACTCACTTGATGTCTCAAACGGTGCACTCAAATTTAGTGGACCTTAGAATATTTTGGCATTTATCTCTGCATACTGATTACCCACATGTAAAATGGGGATACTAAAAATACATTTCTACCTCACGAAGAAGCTGGCGTCTGTAAAGAGATTTCAGATCTTCTGTTGCAAGGGGCTACAGAAATGCACAGCCTTACAACAAAGTGATATAATGTGTTATGTAAAGTAGCAATTATACAGCGGGATGTGATGTTTTCACATGTTGTTTTTAATGAAAGGATACACTCTTCCACAAAAATGTGTGTGCATTACGGCTGGCAATATTTAAAGCAAAACCTCAGATTGTAGCTAATGCAAGGTGAATCCTTTACAGTGAAATGCCAAACTATGTATAATGTTCAAATGTGGAAAATGAAAACAGCTGAGTTTTGCACAAAACTGTGGTTTTGGGCCCTGTGAACCTTCTGTCAAAGCTCAAAGTGAAAATTCTTGCTGTCCCCGGAGCGGGGCAATTGTTATTCAACCATGTTGTATGGTTTCCTTCTAGTTTTACCGCAAAATCTGTGACAGCTGAGCATACGGTATGTCTGGGTTGACTAAAGCAGGTGACACTTTGCCAAACCTATGCACAATACATGGAGCTTAATGAAACGTGTCAGTTTCCCTTTGAATTGTGCATTCATCCTACTGGATGAACCTGAATCTGCAAGTGAAACTCAAGGGTTGTATAACCACGTAAATCGATACATGGGGGAAAAATCCTTGCAAAACATTCACCAGGTCTAGTTACAGCAAAATATATCAGTATATCTGGAACTGAATAGACTAGCTTGAGTAATAATGTAAAATATGTATCACATCTAGGGATGGCTATAGGAAAGGAAGTATGGTTTAGTGGTTAAGGCAAAGGATGGGGAAGCAGAAGACCTGAATTCTATTCCCAGCTCTGCCACAGACTTCCTGTATGATTTTGAACAAGTCACTTATCTGTGTGCCTCAGTTCTCCATCTGTATAATGGAGATAAAAACTGTCTCCCTTTGCGTGTCTTGTCTATTAGATGGTAAGCTCTGCAGGGCAGGGACCATCTCTTCCTGTGTGCCTGTACAGTTCCCAGCCAAGAGGTCTCCATCTCAATTGGTGCCTCTAAGCTTTGTTGCGATACAAATAATTATCTAAATGTTTATTGTACACAATGGAAAAGAGCACAGTAAGAAAGGATTTGACTGAGGTATAACAAACCAGTGAAGTGTATAATGTAAACTGATCAGACCTTTCTTTTCACTCTGCCCCACATTATAAAAACAAAGAGACCCTTGATGAAAATGAAAGGCACTAGATTTAACAGAAAAATAAGCCTGCAAAAGAGGAAGATCTTTCCGCAGCCTGTTGCCAAGCTGTGAAAGTCACTGCTGCCCAGCAAAAGAGATGAACTGTATTCCAGCCCCCTCCCCCAGCTCATTGCTAAAGAAGAATATTGGGTGAATAAACTAATGGGCAGATTCTTGGAGATGCTGAGAGCTCCTGTTCTCATTGAAGCCAAAATGAAATGTGAGAGCTCAGTGTGATGAATTGGGGCCATTTTCTCCAGTCCATGAGAGAGAGGCCACTTGCCATGTGATAGCCTGCATGAGGCAGGGGACACTCTGCCTGCCTGGACACCGATGGCCCCTGACAACTATCAAAGGAAGGGTGAGATAGAGAGGGACATGCATGTAATGTTTATTGTTCTGTATGATCTGTACTCTCCTGTGCTTTACAGGTTTAAGTATAGAAGAGAATGTGACCCACATAAGGAGAGTGCTTCACAGCATTCAGACAGCAGGCCTGACTGTACAGGTGGAGAAATGCAAGTGTGTGTGTGTGTGTGTGTGTGTGTGTGTGTGTGTGTGTGTGTGTGTGTGTGTGTGTGTGTGTGTGAGAGAGAGAAGTGGGTTATCTTGGCCACAGAGTGGGGAGGGGCTGCATAAAACTAAAGCCGGCAGAAGTGGAGGCGATTAAGAACTGGCCCCCTCCCCAGAAAACAGGTACAATCCTTTACTGGGATGACAAGGTATTACTGGAGATTTGTCCCTCGCTTTAGTACTCTGACTGCTCTCATCACTGATCTATGTAAAAAAGGGTAAGCCAGCCAAGGTCATCGGGTCCCAAGAGTGTCAACGAGCAATCTGTGAACTGAACGAAGCCCTGAGTACAGACCCAGTTCTAGTAAGCACGGCCTGTGACAAACCTTTTATGGTTTTCACCCGTGCCTCTGACAAGGGGGTTGGATTGTGCTGATGCAAAGCGATGAAAAGGGGGAGACACATCCCGGAGTGTATCTGAGCAAGAAAATGCTTCCCCCAGAGACAAACTATGCAACAATTGCAAATGAATATTTGGCAATGGTGTTGGCCCTAGGAAATTACAGCCCTATCTTTTTGGGTGTCATTTCACTGTATATAGTCACATTCACCTGGTTGCATCAAAGGAAAGAGACAAATACCAGGTTGCTAAAATGGCCCCAGGCTTATGATAGGGAAATGCTATATGTCAAAAGGAATGCAAATTTGGTCACTGATGGCCTGTCCAGGAAATAAGTCAGTGGGCCCCTCTTGGGTGCTGGAAAGCCCTCCTTGCTAATAAGGGGGAGATGTGACAGATATTGTTACCACATGCACATCTCTGGGGACTATACTATGTTTTGTGTTTAAAAGAGGAAACCCCCAAAAGCCATTATATTGAGATGGGTCAGACAGTGTGAGCTGTAAAATACATACACCCGTTTGTGTATTTGTGTGATCTTGGTTCACCGGGGGTGGGTTTCCTGCGGAATCTGGAACCACTAAGGGGTGCTTCATGCAAATTCTCCAGCGCCTTTATGGAAAAAACAACGAGGAGTCCTTGTGGCACCTTAGAGACTAACAAATTTATTTGGGCATAAGCTTTCGTGGAAAAAAAACAGCCTTTCAACGCTTACCCCTGAGGAGGGAATTGACTCATTGAATAGTGATTACCTGTTACAGGAGGTCAGAGATCAAAGGCCCAAACTGTATAAATGGCTGAATTGTCCCAACGGGGTTCTGATTCTTGATAAGAAACCTGATAAACTGGTAACCAGGAGAGCAAGCCCTGCTGAGGGGTTTGAAAGACTGACACCTACGAGAGCCTTATGCTGGCGGTGGGGGTGACTGCTGGTAAGCTTTTAGCAATAGGGACTTTTATTGTGGTTTGTATGTTTCCTCTGTAATGCTTTTGTCCTAAGAATAAATATATTTTGCTTTGTGAAGACTGGTTGGTAACTGGTATGCACAATCATAGCCCCAGGTGCTGGGCCCTGGTCAGACCTGCTGGGGAAATCACAGTGAGGTGCAGAGGGACTGCAAGCCTAACTACCCCCCTCTCCCCTCCCCCCCCCCGCCTCCCTGTCTGAAGGCAGAGAGACGCAGGACTCTGCCCAAGAGAGGTGAAGGCTGGGAGCCTGAAGCCATAAGTGGGCGCCCTCTCCAGGAAGACCAAAAGGGGGCTCAAAGGCGCAGTTAACCCTGAAACTGTGACACTCAGTGTGACAGGTTGAATCACAGAAACCCCCTTGGGAACTGCCAAGTGATGTGCCAAGACTACTTCTGCCCCTGCTTTCCCTGCCAGCTCGGGACCCCAGCACCCTGTCTTGCTGAGCCAGACACGCCCGTCTGCTTCAACGCAGACCCAGGGTCTGAATTACTTACCCCAAAGCTGCAGGTTTACCTGAAAGCAGCTCACAGAAGTGTTCCTGTCTTTAACACTCAGATGCCCCAACACCCAATGGGGTCTGAAACCCAAATAAATCCGTTTTACCCTGTACAAAGCTTATACAGGGTAAACTCATAAATTGTTCGCCCTCTATAACACTGATAGAGAGATATGCACAGCTGTTTGCCCCCCTAGGTATTAATACATACTCTGAGTTAATTAATACGTAAAAAGTGATTTTATTAAATACAGAAAGCAGGATTTAAGTGGTTCCAAGTAGTGAGAGACAGAACAAAGTGAATTACCAAGTAAAATAAAATAAAACATGCCAGTCTATGTCTAATCCAACTGAATACAGATAAAATCCTCACCAGTTCCAGAATGCTTCCTTTTACAGACTAATCTCCTTTTAGTCTGGGTCCAGCAATCACTCACACCCCTTGCAGTCACTGTCCTTTGTTCCAGTTTCTTTCAGGCATCTTTGGGGGTGGAGAGGCTCTCTCTTTAGCCAGCTGAAGACAAAATGGAGGGGTCTCCCCTGGGCTTAAATGGACTTTCTCTTGTGGGTGGAGAACCCCTCCTCTCGCCAGCTACAAAATGGAGTTTTGGAGTCACCTGGGCAAGTCACATGTTCATGAATGACTCACAGTTTTTACAGGCAGAAGCCATTGCCCACATGGTATCTTGAATGTCTCCAGGAAGACTTCTTATGTGGATTGGAGCATTCCAAGATGCATTGTTCCTTAAGTGCTTCCTGATTGGGCACTTAACTTTGCGAATGTCTTTCTCCAAGAATTGACCAAATGCTCTACTAAGGTTATTTAGAAATCAAGCCAGTACATGGCCAATATTCATAACTTCGAGTACAAAAATGATATGTGCATACAAATAGGATTAATAGATTCAGTAGATATGTTACATGGCATATGTAGCACAGAACATATATAGAACTATTCCAGTTATGTCATATATATTCATAAGCATGTTTCCATAAAACCTTATGGGGGGCGCCGTCACACTCAGAATCCCTGAAAATCAGGCCATTCACACTCTGGGTTTTATGCCAGCTTAAATGTGTATTACCTTTTATTGGCCCTGGCTGCAGGATCCATTGCTCTTTTCTCTATTCTTTTTATTCTGCTATGAATTGAATTGCCCTGTGTCTAGACCTACCTGTTATTACACTTGAGTGGCAACCTATGAAAGGAGGAAATCTGTAACAGGACACCTAACTTCAGTGGTGAGAACTTGTTTCAGTTTGCTCTGAGTCATAGTGACAGCTTTGAAAGACAAAAGGCCCTCTGATTCTGTCACAGGTGGTTTAACTGGGGGAAAAAAAGCTTATTGTAAAAGAGGATGCATAGGCCCATGCATAACACACCCCGCCCCATATCACATGGAGATCAATATTATATTTCGAAGACCCTCTTAGAAACTACTGAGTGTCTGAACACTGATATTAAATAAGTAATACATTTCCTCTCTCTAACATCTTCCACTGAGGGATCTCAAAACACATTACAACCATTAAGGAATTAAGCCTTACAGCACCCTTATGACATAGGTAAAGGTTGTTATCCTGTTTTACAGATGGGGAAACTGAGGCTCAGGGAAATTAAGTAACTTCCCCCCAATCTTAGAGAGTCATTGGCAGAGCCAGAAATAAGATCCAGATCTCCTGACTCCCCATCCCATGCTTTAGCAATCATGTCCTTCACCTCCTAGTGATGGAGATACGTGAGAGTTACAGAGCCACGGTGAGGAGGAAAGCACTAGGAAAAGATGAAGGTGACTAAACCAGTGGTGTGGGTGTGATAAATGGGCAGATTTTCTAGCAATACTGATCTCCACCACCATGGCAAATTCACAAAGGGATGTGGCCTCCTTGCAAATTGAATCACACCCAGATTGATTCTGGCAAGGTACTTAAGGTGGTCTGATTGGATATTCAGTTTATGTCAATACCTGGCAATCTTGTCACACCAGTGAAGCTATTGGTGCCCAGGTAATTGCTGGCTGTGTTGTGGCATTCCTTGGTACATGTGCTTCAGAATTCGTAGGTCTTCCATTCTTATAATATCTCCATATCAAGAAAGCCGCTGAATCTAATATGTCTGTACCAAGAAAACCAGTTTCCTGTCTCCATGTGAGTTCGGTAAGGCTGTGTTCTGTCACCATCTTTGTTCATTATCAGTATTGACTGATTGATGGGTAAGCTTGAGGAGGCAGCCGTTGATGGCACTTAGCTGAAAACCGTTCTGCTTTCAGATCTTGAATATGCTAATCCCATTGTCTTATTGGCTCAGTTTGGTGAATCACTGTAGCTGATGGCTATACAGGGTCAGGCAAGAAGCAGCATGCATTGGTCTGATTATTAATCCAGAAAAAACTAAGTCTCTAGCCATTACCACCAAACAACCTCCAGCTCCAGATTACAACCAGCTCAATATTCTTCTATCCACACAGGTGGCAGCTGTCAAATATTTGGGCAGTGTCAGACAGTGCTGGAGGATGCTTGAAAGACGTGGATGCTTGTATAGCAGCAGCTGCTGCCATGATTTGGACTTTTCAGGGACCCTCTCTGGGGACGTTGTGACATACACCTTGCTACGAAGCCACAGATCTATAGAATCATGGTTATACCAACTTGGTTGTATGTAAAGGAAATATCAGTGCTGAGGAAGGCTGAAGAATATGATTGACATTTTCGATTCCTGTCCTTTCCGTCAGCTGCTCCATATACAGTGTCAGGACAAAATCAGGTATGAGGATATTCGAAGCCAGACCCAGCAACCACCTCCATCAGAGGTTCAGTTTTGGTGGCTAACAATATGAGCAAGCTACTAAAGCATTGTTCTGTCAAAGGGCTAATTGCACAGGGAGATTTAAAGGGACAAACATAGAAGAGGTGATGGGGAGAAAAAAATCCTCCTCCCATAATCACGTACATGTGTGACTGAAAGCCTGGCAAGCAGAGCTTTGAAGAAAATCAATGTAGCATATCTTATAAGGGTGCCCCAAAAAAGACCAGAGGGGTGAAAGGAGCATCCTCAAACATAGTTCCACTCCTCCCCATCCTCCATCCAAATCGTCCCTTTTTGCCCCAGTTGTTTTCAACTCCAGCATCATCTTTCACCTTGTACTCTCATTCTCCTCCCACAACCGCTCAGTCTGTAAATCTTCCTGTCACCACCTGTGCTGTGAATGCCAATGCCTTGACTCTCCCTCCATTCATCTAGGCCACAATCTCCTCTCACCTTGGAGTGCTGCAGGCCCTTCACTCTCTAGACTCTCAGTGCTGAATGCTGCTCTATGTATTCTCACCCATACAAAGGGGTCTGACTGCTTCAAGCCCATCCTTAACCATCTTAGCCAGCTCCCTGTTCATTTTGGGAACCAGTTCCAAATTGTTACCTGGGCCTTTACATTTTTGATTAGACTTAGCTCCTAGGCCTCATCTCTCGCTACTCTTCCCATTCTCTATGGCCACCCAGCACCCACCGTCTTGCTCTCATTACACAAAATCGCCACACTGCTGGTAGAAGAATCTCCTTGGTGCAGTTTCCATTGTTTGGGACCACATTCCTGTATATGGCACCTTTCTACATTATCGACTGTTCTTTCAAAAATCATCTGGACTTTATTATTTGTATTAGGGTAACGCGTAGAGGCCCCAACCAAGATTGGAGCCCCAATTGGCTGAGCACCATACAGAGAGTCTACACAGCAACTAGAAATGTAATTCCTAGTCAGGTAGATGTACATGCACTCGCTTTGATTAAGCTAGCATGCTAAAAAAAGCAGTGTAGCCACAACGGCATGGGCAGTGGCTCAGGCTAGCCACCTGACTACAATCCCAACTGAGTTCCTAGGCATGTACTTGGGCGGTTAGCCTCCACCACCACCCATGTTGCTGCTGCTGCTACACTACTATTTTTCTCATGTTAGCTTGATCAAAGTTAGTGTGTACACATATATTCAAGCTGTACGTTACATCTCCAGCTGCAGTTCAGAGGTACCCATAGTAAGAGATGGCCCCATCCACAAAGAGTTTTGTCTAAATATACATGGTGGCAGATGGAAGCGTTACTATCCTCATTTTACACATGGGGAATTGCAGCATAGAGAAATTAAATGATTTGCTTAAGGGCACACAGGGAAGTCTGTGGCAGATGCCAGAATTGAACCTATATTTCCTGAGTCCCAGTCCAGTGTCTTGACTGCAAGGCTACCCTGCCTCTTAAGGAAAAAAAAAATCTCCTTAGCCTGTGCGTCTTAATTTCCCTTTCATTTCATTAATTGGTTTGTGAATAGTCAAATATATTCAATGTTCTTTTAACCATAGTTTTCTGTAATTACCATCATATATTCTCTGCTGCCCTCTAACTGATTCTGGAAAGAGGTTTGTATGAAAATCATTGTATACAGTTGTACTGTGCTCTCTTTTTTAGTCTATTCCCATGTGGATGGATTAATTTAAATGCCCTATATCTCAATTACTTTAATCCATTTATTTGTAGATGGGCCAAACTGCTCAATTCTAGGATCCCGTGCAAAAATAAAAGGATGTTTTCATAGGAAATCTCTCCATAGGATCATTTCCCTCTGCATCTATGGCTAGTGGCTGCTGTGAGTTAAAACAATTCTAAATCTTACTCTGGTAGAACTCCACTATTTGATGCTAGTGTTCTGAGTCTCTGTAAGTGTTTTTAATTGCTCAGAAAAAATAATGCCAAAACTGAGCCAACTGCCAGTGTTTCCAGGGGACTGATTGCATTCACAAATCTTGTAATCTTTTTATGTTCATTCTGAGAATACTACAAAAAAGGCAATCAGAACTTGGCCAGCAAATTAAGTGCTTATTCAAAGATTAATTCACATCATCTGTACTCCATTAGATGTTCTCTTTTGCCAGGGAATATAATGCAATATCTTCAGGGGGGAATAATTCCTGCCGTTGCCAAGTGCTTTCAATTTACTGGCTCTTACTGCACTGACACAGGAATCACAGGACCATGGGCACAGCTAAATCAGATATTGTGGCAACGTATGGGATGAGACATATGGAGCAAATCTGTTTCATTCTAGTGCTAAAAGAGTATCGATGTCAAGTTTGCAACGCAGCCAACTGACATAGGGAAGGCAATCCCACCGATCATTAAAAACATACCCCCCATTATACTATGAGAGGAACAGAATTTGTTTAAATGTTAATAGCTGGATTTTTAATTTGAAATGTCAGAGATATGGCTCGGGTGGCTATGATATTTGATCTCTCCATTTTTAGGTGCCCAGCTTGAGACACCTCAAAGGGGCTTGATCTTCCAAGTGTGGGTGCTCAGTACTTTCTCAAAAAAACAGGTTTCCCTATGGTGGGCACCAAAAAGAAAAAAAGGCTCCCAGAATCAGAAATTGCTTCTGAAAATTATGGTCATGGTTTCCATTGGAATACAGTGGTCATGGATTACACTGGTCTATAATTTTTGAGAAGTCGTCTGCTTCAGAGATAAAATGTGCTATTTATTATGTATTTTGATGTGCTGAATTCAAATATGACAATTCAAACAACTGATTGGCTACTGTTTCTAAGATATTTAAGTTTTTACATTTTATGTCTATGTATATTGTGTAGATAGTAGAGTTTTAATCATAAATTGTAAACCTAGGTCTTTTCATGTGTTTATGGTTGCTTTACATGATAATATTTCACCTGTCCTGTTTATGTAACACTTTAAAAATCAGCAAAAGGGTTATATAAATAAAATTTATTATGAAACAAAAGGCAAAAAACTATTATGTACATAGTTTAGTCCTATTCAGTGTCTACTCGGCGCTTCTTGGCTTGTCTCTTGTATTCATTAAATGGAGCATCTCTTGTCACTGTCCAGCAATAGTCTGCAAGCATTGCTGGGCTCCATTTGCCCTGATAGCGTTTCTCCATTGTTGCAATGTCCTGGTGAAATCGCTCGCCGTGCTCGTCGCTCACTGCTCCGCAGTTCGGTGGAAAAAAATCTAGATGAGAGTGCAAAAAATGTATCTTTAGTGACATGTTGCAACCAAGGCTTTTGTATGCCTTGAGGAGGTTTTCCACCAACAACCTATAGTTGTCTGCCTTGTTGTTTCCGAGAAAATTTATTGCCACTAACTGGAAGGCTTTCCATGCCGTCTTTTCCTTGCCACGCAGTGCATGGTCAAATGCATCATCTCGAAGAAGTTCACGAATCTGAGGACCAACAAAGACACCTTCCTTTATCTTAGCTTCACTTAACCTTGGAAATTTTCCACGGAGGTACTTGAAAGCTGCTTGTGTTTTGTCAATGGCCTTGACAAAGTTCTTCATCAGACCCAGCTTGATGTGTAAGGGTGGTAACAAAATCTTCCTTGATTCAACAAGTGGTGGATGCTGAACACTTTTCCTCCCAGGCTCCAATGACTGTCGGAGTGGCCAATCTTTCTTGATGTAGTGGGAATCTCTTGCACGACTATCCCATTCGCAGAGAAAACAGCAGTACTTTGTGTATCCAGTCTGCAGACCAAGCAAGAGAGCAACAATCTTCAAATCGCCACAAAGCTGCCACTGATGTTGGTCATAGTTTATGCACCTCAAAAGTTGTTTCGTGTTGTCATAGGTTTCCTTCATATGGACTGCATGACCAACTGGAATTGATGGCAAAACATTGCCATTATGCAGTAAAACAGCTTTAAGACTCGTCTTCGATGAATCAATGAACAGTCTCCACTCATCTGGATCGTGAACAATGTTGAGGGCTGCCATCACACCATCGATGTTGTTGCAGGCTACAAGATCACCTTCCATGAAGAAGAATGGGACAAGATCCTTTTGACGGTCATGGAACATGGAAACTCTAACATCACCTGCCAGGAGATTCCACTGCTGTAGTCTGGAGCCCAACAGCTCTGCCTTACTCTTGGGTAGTTCCAAATCCCTGACAAGGTCATTCAGTTCACCTTGTGTTATGAGGTGTGGTTCAGAGGAGGAGGATGGGAGAAAATGTGGGTTCTGTGACATTGATGGTTCAGGACCAGAAGTTTCATCCTCTTCCTCGTCTGACTCAAGTGAGAATGATTCTGGTGCATCAGGAACCGGCAGTCCTTCTCCGTGGGGTACTGGGTGTATAGCTGATGGAATGTTTGGATAATGCACAGTCCACTTTTTCTTCTTTGACACACCTTTCCCAACTGGAGGCACCATGCAGAAGTAACAATTGCTGGTATGATCTGTTGGCTCTCTCCAAATCATTGGCACTGCAAAAGGCATAGATTTCCTTTTCCTGTTCAACCACTGGCGAAGATTTGTTGCACAAGTGTTGCAGCATATGTGTGGGGCCCACTTCTTGTCCTGATCTCCAATTTTGCAGCCAAAATAAAGGTGATAGGCTTTCTTAACCATAGTGGTTATACTGCGCTTTTGTGATGCAAAAGTCACTTCACCACAAACATAGCAGCAGTTATCTGCACTGTTCACACAAGTACGAGGCATCTCTGCTCACTTTGGCTAAACAGAAATGTGTCCCTTTGCAAAATCAAACACTGACAAATAAGAGAGCACGACACTGTATGATTTCTAGAGCTGATATAGGGCAATTTGTTCAGCAGAGTGATGTAAGCTTCGTTATGATTGCATCATCCATGACTTCTAGGAATAACATGATGCAATTCATATCATGTATGACGCAATACCAGCTTCAGATTGCATCATTCATTGTTTTGCCTAAAAAGCAAGTACTGTCCAAACCCAGTCATAGATTTATTCCTAGATCCAGTCAAAGATGTATTTTAGTCATTTCTGGTTTAAATTGAGATCCCTTCCCTTTATAACTCACTTATCCTCCGCCATTCCCAAGTCAAGGGTCGTCTATACTGACCCAATAGCATATCTTGAAAACTAGAGCCAATCAACAATTTTAAGCATCATTTTCATTCTCAGTGACCCAGAATTAGTAAAGTTTGACTACATTTATTTCAGAAGCATTTTGGCTGTAGAGCAGTGTTATAAACCTTCTTCTGAGGGTTTGTCTACACAGCCCACAGGAGCGAGTCTCAGAGCCCGGTCAGCAGACTCAGACTCACGCTACGGCACTAAAAACAGCAGTGTAGATGTTGTGGCTCGGGCTGGAGCTCAGGCTCCGAAGCCTAGGGAAGGAAGTGGGCTTCAGAGCCCAAACCCCAATGTCTACACAGCTATTTTTAGTGCCATAGCATGAGGCCTGCAAGCCCAGGTCTGTTGACCCAGGCTCTGAGATTCACTGCTTGAGGCTGCCATTCGCTGTGTAGACGTATCCAATGTCTACCCTGTTTCTAAACCTCAGGCTGTTCAAATGCTTTTGTGTAAGGTAGAGAACAAATATCAACTAAGCCTAGAGCTCTTAACCTACGTGATAGCAGCAAAGGACCTATTGGGTTAATACCATGGAACTACATACTCACTGCTCCTCCACACAGCGTACTTAAGAATTACCATGCAGAGTTCTGCCAAGTGTTGTTCAATAGCCATGTGAAGTAGGACCATTGGTAATTATGGCCTACAGCATCACCAGGATGTTGGTGAGACACAACTGTGTAGCTTACATCCCTGTTGTGGGGGCCTTGCCTGATTGATGTTGATCACTAAATGGATCCTGAGGCAAAACAGGAGTGTTGGTGTCGGGTAAAAGTCTCCTTAGAAAGAAGCTCTCTCCCACTTCATGTCTCTGCTTATAGAGGAGACTCATAAGATAAGAATCCGAGACACACTCTTGACATGCTCTTTCCATAAAGAGTCACATGTTAGATGTGGTCCAAAGGCTCTTCCAGTCACAGTTTGTGCCGGCCATCTGCTTATCCATTCCACAGCACTCTTGAAACACATGCCCTCATGACCACAAGGCTTGGTTACAGAATCCCCTCTGAGTGGAGCTGTCAGTTGAGATCCTCCCAATGCTCACAGATTGTTCAGAAGGAAGCAGCACATTTACTCACTGGCTTGAGCATCAATAAGTATATGGCACTCTGGGGTCAGAGGAAGGAGTGCAATTCCCCCTCCTTTCCCTGGCTTAAGGATGCAGCGCATCCCCACAGTGCTCCCTCTTCCTTGGTGGATGCAATGAGAACTCCGCCTCCTGTTTCAATCTATCTTAACACAGGGCCGGCTCTGGCTTTTTTGCCGCCCCCCCCCCGGGGGGGGCGGCCAGAGCCCCGGGAGGAGGGCGGCGAGCCCCGGCGAGGGCTCCGCTCTCCCCCCGGCGGCCGGGGGGAGGGCGCCGGGGGGGGGAGGGTGGCCGGAGCCCCGGGGGGAGGGCGGCGAGCCCCGGCGGGGGCTCCGCTCTCCCCCCGGCAGCCAGGGGGAGGGCGGCCAGAGCCCTGGGAGGAGGGCGGCGAGCCCCGGCGGGGGCTCCGCTCTTCCCCCGGCGGCCGGGGGGAGGGCGCCGCGGGGGAGGGCGCGGGGGGGGAGGGCGGCGAGCCCGGCCGTGGCCCCGCTCTCCCCGGCGGCCGGAGCGCCGCGCCGCCCCCCTCCAGGTGCCGCCCCAAGCACAAGCTTGGGGGGCTGGTGCCTGGAGCCGGCCCTGTCTTAACACCAGCTCACACCCACCTTTACATCCGCAGCCTATAAAAAGGCATGTGGACTTTAAGATGGTGCTGTTGGGTTTTTAGACTATGTTTGGTCAGTTGCCTGCCATTATGCATCCCTCACCCCTCCGGCCTTTCTGGATTTATCAAATCAATTAAGTCTCAGGGTGATCTAGGCAGGCCATTTTAGCTAGGCTTAAACCACCCATAGTACCGTCTAGGTCATTTTTCTGTGCCAGACTCTCAGAGAGACCCCATAGCTGGAAATATCCATGGATATATCATCTGGCTGCATCTAGGGCTCCTCTCCCTCACAGAGGAACAACAACTGAAGAGATGTAGGTTGATGGGTATACAGCACCCCAGGTTTGATCTAGGTAGGTCTTGATAACAGACCATATACTTTTTTCCAGATGTGCCTCTGCATCTACTGTGTTTAAAAATACGAATGTACGGGTATCTCATGAAGCTTTCTTAAAGTTACATTATTTTTAGTCTAAAGTAATTTTAATGACTGGATCACCATGGACTGTAGATGCCATATTGTCTGTATTAAAGTGTATTAGTATTTGAATGAATAACATACCAGCTCAGTCATTTTCTCCAAGGCCCAGATCCAATGCCCATTGAAGTCAGTGGGAGTCTTTCTGTTGATTTCAGTGGCTGCTGGAATAGGGCCCAACGGCACGTGGCTCGATATGGAAGTCCGAATGCTACATGTTTTGAAGTAGCCATTTAAAATGGGTTTCCCTGAAGGGCAGAGCGAAGCAACAGTAGATTGTTTATGCCCTGGAGGAGTCATGCAAGGGGGAGTTCTGTGCTCCATAGTGAGGCTTTTAGATATGGAAGTAAATATTAGAATTGTTCCCAAAATAATATTGTGGAAAAACCTATGCTCTGCCTGACATTTAGAAAACTAATCCCTTCTTTCAGTACAAAATGCCGACTTCTCCCAATAGATACTCAGAACCAAGGGGGAAATTTGAATTACCCTCTAATAAGATTTTATTTTTATTATTATTATTATGCCCCATAAATATCAAGGTTTTTTTTATTTTTTTATTCCCAAGCTCTTCCCTTCAGGAAATGTCAGCCAAGCATAACCCAGTGAAAAATGAACATTATGTTTGCCTTGGCTTCTCAGACTCATGATGCTTCCAGAGTGTGGGCAGAACAAAACAGAGAGGCCCAGACAAACAACCTGGCCTGAAAATTGGGCACTGTCTGAAGCCAGTTTGTGTGTACTGGGAATCAAACCTGTATGCTGGGCTTTGCCAAGTCTGGTGCTTTTCCTTCACTTTCCCAAGCCCATGGAAGCCACATCAATATATATATTTTCGAGAAAGATATTTAAGATCTTCCAAAGTTTCAGGCTAATATCCTTCCTCACCTTCCTTCACACCAGTTGCATTGAAACAACTATTATAAACTGCATTGTAAAGGTTTCACAGACTTCACCATCTTTGGTCTGTTTTATAGCTGGCACTGTAGCGTCCTCAAAATCCCAGCACTTTGCCACATGTATATGTTATTATAACCTATCAGGGGTTGCTAGTATATAAATGATATCTCACGCCTTGCATGGGAAAATGACTTTGGAGGCCAAGTACTGTGGTTTTGGCAGTTGTACTGTAAACAAGAGGACACCCTATGTCTTCAGATGTACCCTAATGGAATAGGTTCATTTTGTAACTCATTCCAATTTAATTTGTATATAATTATTTTCTGCATTAAAAATATAGGGAATGATTCATCACCCCGTTACTCCAGTTTTACACCAACATAACTCCATTGCAATCAGTGGAGTTAGACCAGTATCTAGCTGGAATGGTAAATTAGGCCTATAGATTATGTTATTGTGGCTAACAGATGATAGTTACTTTCCCTCTGTTAAGCAGGAAAACCAACCTCCAGCCTCAGTGGTAATCAGAATTCTGTGAGCTGCAAAATAATTTCATTCATTACAATAAGAGTGCTTCAGAACACTGGGGAAATTCTGGGTAACTAACTGGCTGGCTGAGCAGGTAATGGATTATAACTAGTACAACAGTGCCACATCATACTGATGGGTAGGGTAGTTGATAAGCCTATATCCGTAACTAGAGCTGCTCAGAAATTTTCCATTGAAATCTAAGCAAAATATTTCATTTCAGCTCAGGCTGAAATCAAAGTATTTTGGTTTACTGAACCAACTGAAACATTAAATTTCAGGTCAGTTCAACATTAATTTATATTCCCCAGAGCTCCCACAGTGCCTCCTGGGAGTTGAAGTTCAGGTACCTCATGTTCCAGTTTTCCACTATGGGCTTGGATCCCTGTTTGGACTTCACCTCTCATGATCTATTGTGGTGTTCCCTCTGGTTGAACCACCAAAGTGCATCCTGGGTGTTCTATGATCATGGTGCATTTTAGGAGATGTAGTCCAGCCAGGGAGCTGAGTCCATAGAGGACAATGGAGGCATGAGGCACCATGGGAGCTTGGAGGACAATGTCTAATTGACCCAATATTAAATGTTTTGACTTAGTTTGACAAACTGAAATTAAACATTTGGATTCAGGAATGTCAAAATGTTTCATTTTGATTGAAAAATGTCAAAACAAAATATTTCAAACATTTTGAAATTGATTTTTGGGGATGGGGGGGATTTCTGTTCTGTGAAAATTTTTGATATATCAACTTTTCATCCAAAATCAGGATGTAATTTTTTTTTTTTTTAATATCAGGAGGAAAATTCCACTTTTTGACCAGTTCTACCCATAGCTCTTCTAGCTCAGTAGCTAACAAAGCCAGTATAGTTTTACTATCTCTTTTTTATTCTTCATCTAGCAAGAATATTGCTATTAACTATTACCCACATTTTCAATTATGGCTTCTCATTTTATGCCACTGTGGTCAAATGGGCCCACTGTTACCTACAATTTGAGCACTATGTAGCAATTTTGCCCACACAAAATTGAATTCTGGCTTGAGTCACTGACGCCTTATGGGAAACTTGACAAACATTTCATTTAGAAACAATTCTGATGGAGCTGGGTCAGCAAACAAACAAAACAACAGAAAACAAAAAGTCCACAACCACCTTTTCAGACACGAAGTTTCTTCATCAAGGGAAACAGAAACAAAACAGTTTTACATAACCAGGAAACAGAAGAGCCTCAGCCTGGGTCACAAACAAGATGTGCAACTACTAGGAAATGAGTACTATCTTCTCAGTGGGCTGATAAGAAGCTGATATTTATTTCCTGACCCCAGTCACATGATGGGGTCAAAGTTATCAAAGGTTAACATGCCAGTCATATGGCAGAGGCCAATGTCCACTAATTGCACTGACTACTCTTACGTTTTCGAAAAGAAACTGGGAGAAGGTCAAAAATTAATACAGACCGTTAGTAATAAACAGAGGCAAAACACAGTGTTGCCAGCTTCTGAGATTTTATCACTAGTCTTACAGTATTTGATGAGTTACTTAAAGCCCCAGCCCCTGAAGTCAATTGACTGCAAAAGAATCTCAACTGTACACAAGTGTACACAAAAGATTAATAAAAAAGACACCCCTCAACATTTATTTTTTAATCTCTTAATTTTTAAGCAAATCTCATGATTTTGGGAGGCCTGCCTCATGATTTTTGAACATTGAGGTTGACAATACTGCAAACAGTGTACGATGGAGGTCAAGATGGACAACCAGAAGCCTTCTATAGTAAAGGAGAAGATTATTCCACCTTCTTATTGAACACTTGTCAATAATCTCAACCTCAGTTGCGCTCTGATCACATGGCCACTGCTTGTTCTCAAAACATTGTCTTCTGGAGTGGCCTGTTCTGCCACTGAGGTGGATGTGCCACTTGGAGAATATATTTGCTGCTCCTTATGTTTTTCATTGTCAGCGACCGGGTGGGTTTGTGTTGATTTTGCCAGGACAGACGCATTGTCAATAACATTTTTGATGCTCTAAAAAAAAACAAAAAACAGAAAACCTCATGGGTTTTGATTTCTGCTCTGTAGAACTGTCCCTTGTGCTTGGTTACGATACATGGCTTTGATAGAGATGGTATAGAAGCCAGCCACTTTCTGTTTGAAATCTAACATTCTCTCCCACTTGGTATGGTTGGCATTCTTGATGGAGCTTTTCTTCTTTCCTAGTGTCTAGGTCATTTGTGACTCCTTCAGGTTTAATTATCTTTGGCTCAAGAAGCTTGTTGGATATTGGCACTAAGGTTTTTGTCCTTCTGCCCGCGAGTCTCTGAAACACTACGCGTAATGAAGCCTTGGGAGGTATGTTCTGATACTCTAACAATCCAACTATGGATCCCTTCAACACGCCAGAGCTTTTCACCATCAAGTTATTTGCTACTTATATGGACTTTTCTGTTAACCCATTTGACTGCTTAGTAAAGGTTTGGTATGCTGGTAGGAGTCCGACGTTTATTTCCTGGACCAAGCCACATGGCAGGGGTAAGTGTCACAAAAGGTCACATGGCAGGGGTAAGTGTCCACTGACTCCATTGGCTACTGTTACACTGAGTAAACGACTTGCAGAGTTTCTTGTATTCCCTTTGATAACCTGACTGGACCTTCTGTTCCCAGCCTGCCTTTTTATTTCACCCTGGACAAGAGGAGGCTAAGCAAGAAGTTAACTCTGTCCTACTGTAAAGCAATTATGGCCTATCCAATATGTAACCCCTTGGGGATTTTTAGTTTGTTTGTGAGCCAAGAGGCACATGTAAATACTGCTCCACTTTCAAGAACAAAAACTGCTTCAAGGACTTCTGATTAGAGACAGGGTTTGAACTCCACTTGCCATACCAATAAAAAAGCCTTCTTCTTCAGAAAGTAGCCAGTGGAGGCTAGGGAAGGTCGCCAAAAATTAATCAAAAGCCCAGAAGAGAAAAAGGCTGAGGAGAGTCAGCTAAGGAGCTTGGAAGTGTCAATATGAGGGCTTCAAGGGGAACAGGGGCTTGACCAGAGCACTCAGCTTATCTTCTGCAAGCTCCAGTCCCTGCTGCTAACACAAGGGACCAAAAGCTCCGTGCTTATGGCCTGTGAGGGTTACAGGGTGGGGTTTAGGGGGTTGCAGGAGAAGGAAGCCAGGACAGAAACCAAAAGTTTGATTCCCCATTGCCTTTCCCTTTCACAAACTTCTAGGCAAAGTGGGTATAAAATGTCATCCTGATTTGGTAGCATTTGACACTCTCAATGCACAGGTGTAAACGGCTACACAAGGAGCAGAGGAAGGAAGAAGCAGACCACAAGAGAGAAGAGACCCTTACCAGGACAGAGGACTGGCTGATCTTGCCCTCCTCAGAAGCATCTGAGTCCCATCTGCAGAACCTGTGTGGATCTGGTAACCACCAACCCCACAACCTCTCCTTTATACAGAGACTCTGAGTCCTGGGACGTCTCCACTCTATAGTTGCTTCATGGGCCCTATCACTGGAGCCTCTCATCCAAGACAAGAACAGGCCCCACTATCTATAAGGAGGCCAACATTTGTGTGCCTTGTTTTTGCCATGGAGAATTCAGCATTCTTAGTTACCCTCTAATGTGTGTTGGGAGTTAGCTCTTGTTATCTTACAACTATTAACATTTTATAGATTTTTAAAAAAATGTTTCTTAGGACTATTTGCCATATCCCGCTGCCTGTAAAGGTTGGCCTGATTTTCACAGATGCTGAGACCTGCAGCTCCCTTTGAATTCACTGGGTATTCTGCACTTCTAAAGGTCAAGTCAGATGAGTCCAATTGTTCAGGACTCAGAGGGAGCCAAAAAGGCCTCTAAAATTGGCCTAAAACCTTTTGTCACAGATTTAAAGTCCATTATTTCAGTACATTGCAGGACTAGAACAGAGGCAGCTGTGGATGCTACTGGAGAGCTCTCATTTCTTCTGGGCGAATCCAATTTCCCTATAAGAATTAATGTAAATAGGGGGGGTTAGGTTCCAGGGAAATTTTTTTCACCAGACAAAAAAGACTATATTATATACATATATACATACATACATACACACACACATACACACACACACACACACACACAGTATAAGTTTTAAACAAACAATTTAATACTGGTACACAGGGATGATGATTGTGAAGCTTGGTTGAGGTGGTGAAGTCAGAGGGTGGGATATTTCCCAGAGAATGCCTTACTGCTAAATGAACTAGCACTCGGCTGAGCCCTCAAGGGTTAACACATTGTTGTTAATGTAGCCTCACACTCTACAAGGCAGCACGAATGGAGGGAGGGGAGACAGCATGGCAGACAGAGACACACACCCTGTGAGAGAGAGATGCGCATTGCCCCTTTAAGTACGCTGACCCCACTCTAAGTACATTGCCTTTTTAAATAGATCAGCAAGTTGAGACAGCAGCTCCTGCCAGCAAGCTCCCTCCGTCCTGAGTCCTGTCATGTGTGTCCCCTGCTCTTTGGAAATGGGGTAAGGTGGGTGCAGGAGCAGGGGTGAGGGGGACACCCTGACATTAGCCCCTTCTTCCTTCCCCCCCCTGCACAGCAAGCAGGAGTCTCTGGGAGCAGCTCCAAGGCAGAGGGCAGGAGCAGCACATGGCAGTGGGGGGCGGGACAGCTGAACTGCCAGCAACTGATAGCCTGGTGGGCGGCTGCCGCACAGGGAACTTAGGGGAACGGGGAGCTGATGAGGGGCTGCCAGTTCACCCTGGCTCCAAGCCCCCACTAGCTAGCTCCAACGGGCTGCTCTTCCTGCAAGCAGTGGACAAAGCAGGCGGCTGCCAAACGACGTTTTAAGGGAGTATTGCGCAACTTTAAACGAGCATGTTCCCTAATTGATCAGCAACGTAACGACAAAACAACGTTCACCAGGAGGACTTTAAGTGAGGAGTTACTGTAACTATCTAAACACAAAACTTACTGTACTGCTGTACTGATGGATTTCTGCTCCTACGTGTGCCGAATTTATGAGAGATTCTTGGCAATGGCAGAAACCCAGCACAGGAAAAAAATAAACCAGGCTCTCCCCTTTTCTCTTGAACAGCCTTGATGGGACTTAGTAGGACAGGCCAGAAAGTACTGAGAGCTTCAGGATGAAAGCAGAAACATAATACAACTGTCAAAGTCCATTTGGGATAACATACTTCTCATAGTCTGACCAGAAATACTGTTCCAGAAGAATGCAGGTAACAGCAAAACAGGTCTCAAACGGGACGCGGGGAGGAGGGGCACACAGGGTCATGCGCCCCGCCCCCAATTTCTGCCTTCCATTTAACACAGCGGTTTTCAAACTTTTGCCTCCTGCCAGGAGCCGGCGGATTGGAAGCTGGTGGGAGCTGCCCAAACCGCTCGGGCTCCTGGCTCTCCACGCTGTGGAAGCTGGGGTGCTGACTGACCGGCAGCCATCCCTGCCCTGCTCCTTGAGATAGGCTGCCTCTGCAGGGTTGGGTGCTCCCCAGGCAGGGCAGGCGGCACAGCTCTGAGCTGAGCCCCAACGTGTTCTTGCCTCTTCCCCGAAGAAGCCCAGTGTGGCCAACGATGCCCCCTGGAGCTGTCCCCTGCCCGCAGAGCCTGGCTGCCATGAGATGTTCCCCAAAGCTGCTGCACCTCAGCCCAGAGGCGACACGTAAGGCAGTCACGTGCCCCCCATCCCCCAATTCTTTAAATTGTGTCCCCCCACCATCAAGAGTTACACATCGTCTCTGCCTGGATTGTAATCCTAGCTCTGCCACTGATTTATTGGGTAACTTTGGTTAAGATACTTAACCCCTCCAGGCTTCAGTTTCCCCATCTGTAAAATGGGGATAAGGACACTGAGCTCACAGGAATTAGGCAGGGCCCATAAGATGTAAGATACTATATAAGTATAAAGTATTGCACACACTTCTGAGATGTCCATTTCGCCTCCATGCTGTCAGTGACACCAGCCTCCATCACCCACTTGTTACATTTTCAAACAAGCAGCTTTGTGCTTCCTCACACTTGCAAGCAACTCCCCGTAAACACCTGCAAAGCTACCTCATTGTCCTCCTTCAGATGCCTCCTTAAAAAAAACCATGATGCCTACAAAACACTTCACTTGAAGTGAACAGTTAGGCAGCTGGTGTGCTGAGCCCGCTGCCTATCATGTTAACAAATCCAGTGTCACTGGTTCCTTGGGATCCCCTGTCAGTCCATCTGTTTCCACCTGTTGTCTCTTGGGTGGTACTTAGGCTGTAAGCTTTTTGGGTCCATCTTTTTGTTCTATGTTTGTACAGCACCTAGCACAATGGAGTCCTGGTCTGTGAGCTGGGATCCTGGGAGCTACTGCAATACAACTAATGAAATACTACTACTATATAAATATTAGGCAATATCATTACTAAGGTAAGCTGTCATGACGCCTCTGTAGATGGAACACACACAGGCATTGACTCCACAGCCGTCATGATCCCTCATACAAGGTTAGATGATATGATAAACACCGTAAATAGAAACTATTTGTTCTGAGCAATTGCTGTTCAATCAATAAACAGTCGAAACTTCGGCAAAAAACCGCTATGTTGCCTCATTTATCAAACAAGACTCTGTAACTTTTTTTTTCTCTCCCTTTCTAAACAAGTTCAGTTTGTGAAGACTGAAGAAAAACAGGGCGTCCTTTCAAATCCCTTCTCTGGATCAAACCTCATTAGGTTTTGATGTCAATGGTGCATAGAAAGCTGACCACTGCCAGCGTAAGTATTTGGCAGCCTGACGGTTACATAATACAATCCTGTCTTTCACAGAAGAAAGAGCTCTGTGCTACTAAAAGTGCTAAATTTTAACCCACTGCTTTGCTCTGTCCAGCCAAAACAACACTGTACATTTTCCACAGTAAAGAGTTATGTTAAAAAAATGTAAAAACCCACTGCTTGAAAAAAAAAATACTCAGAAAGATTGAGAAAATATTTATTTAAGGAAGTACACACTTCCCCCTCCCCTCCACCAAAATCCACTAGGAAGAGGGAGAAGTTTGTCTCTTAAAACTAATAGCTATATTTAAAAAAAAAACCACCGTGTATGTTTATCAACATGTACATAGTAAAGAAAAACGGCTGTGCTGATCTCAATACCGCATCATTGCTTAATGGAAAGGTTTGGATTCAGAATAAACAGAAACGTGCGCTGTTTTCCAAAGGTGTTGACACTGAGTTTGCATTTTCAGCTCCCACGAACGTGGGGAAAAACACTCAACAGTTTTATCCCCCCTCAGGGTGGGTTTTTAAATTTGCCTATGTATCATATGCCCCCTGAAGCAGCATCTATTCAAATAAAACTTCTATATGGGAGGGTCAGGGGGAGGAAATCAGTGGCATTTATGGCCCTTATTTGTGCTCTTTGCCAACAGGATGACAAGCTGCATGAGAGTTTTATAGGGCTGGATTCCAAAGTCCTTACTCAGGTGATACTCCCACTGAAAACAAAGGAGGATTTAATAGATTCATAGATTTTAAGAACAGGAGGGAACATTCGATCATCTAGCCTGACCTCCAGTATAAAACATGCCATAGAATGTCATCCATTACCCCGGCAATGAGCCTTATAACTTGTTTTGACTAAAGCATACCTTCCAAAAAGGCATCCAGTCTTATCTGAAGACCTCGAGAGGTGGCGAATCCTGCATAAGGACTGAATAAAAAACGAGTAAAGACTTCAGGATTTGACTCAAAGAAGGGAACTGCAGAAGCACAACGGGCTCAGTTCGACGAGTTTCTGAGCACCCTCAATGCTTACTGATTTCAGTGCGCACTGAAAGTGCTCGGCATGACCGAGGCACAAACCCAATATTATGGAGAGATCCTGAAAGATACCAAGAAACTGCAGCTCTCACTCAGACAAACAGCCACTGACTTCAGTGGAGTTGGAGTTTGCAGAATAAGGACCTCAGGATCATTGAATTTAGCAAGAGTTTTGACTCAATAAAAAGCGAGCGATGATTTCCGGTTTTGCCGCAGTAGGAGTGGTAGGTGCACAGGGCCTCTCAGGATCATATCCTTCATGCCCTGGACGCTAGGCTGCCCCTTACACTCTGTTCTTGCAGTAAAGAGGGGACATGTGCCGGCTTAGAAATCAAGAAAACAGTGCACGGGATAGTGACGTGGAAGGGTGGAACAATCTGACTGTCAAGCTACACAGCACAAAGAGCTCCCAGTGACAGTGCTCTGGAATGCTCTCCTCAGCACAAGCTAGAGGTTGTCTCCTGGCACCCTTCCAATCCAAGCGCAAGCCCATTGCGTTTTCTTTTGAGCTCCGTGTGTTTTGTGAGTGGCCATTTTATTTACTGGAGGCTGGGAGGGGGAAGGGCACTGGGAGGTTTATTGGGGATTTTGATTTTTCCCTGGTTCAGGAATTAACTGGGTCACGCTGTGTGCTGTGTTTTGTTAGGCCTAGAGCATGAGCACCATATAAACAAACACGGTTGTAACTGAGGCTAAAAGCCTGCTGGGTAGCATGGGGTCAAGACCCAGCTCACAACAGAGAGTGATCCAGGAGGCAAGTCATGCACTGGTGAATGGGCATTACACAGGTGTTCAAACAACTGTCTGTGCTCCCCACCCACACTCTGTGATCCCTATCAAAGGGGGCCCAAATTGCAGGCCCTAGCTAGGACCTACTACCAACAAAGTACCCCTGCAGGCCCCACACTGCCAAGGGGGCCCTGTGAGGAACACAGACAGAGACTCCTCCTGCATCAGCGGGACCTAAAGGGATGGATCAGGGGGTTCTCATAGCCTGATCAGCCCTTGCAAACTCCAGTGCCTGACCCTTCCTCATGCCTGTCATACCCCTTCTGTGAAGCAATGATACAGCAGAAAACTGGCTCCCCACCTTCAGAACCTACACCCTGCGATGTCAGATGTACCCCTGGGTCCCTGGCCTATTTGTGTAACTAGGCTGAGGTGGTGTGGGAAGCACCTGAAGATGAGAGGCTGGCTCCACTCTGCTGGCGGAATGACAAGAGGGGCCTTGGGTAAGGGGTTGGATTTGCTAGGTATTTATTGGGCATGAAAAAGATAATTAAACAGACTGAAGTAATTTTTGCTATGTATCGAGGAGAGCTGGATCAGTAACTTGCAGTGCCTAAGCAGAGGGGCAGCTGGAGATAGTCTATGTAGGCCAGGACAAAACTAACAAGCGAGGTACTAGTCATCTCTTTTACCACTTCGCTTGTGTGTTGTATCCCTTTCCTTCATCCTACAACTCGTTTTTTTTTTAAAGAAAGAAAACTCTTCAGGAAGGATCTGTCTCTCTTCTGTGTCTGTACAGACCCTACTACACTGAGTGCTACTGCAATCTGAATAATAATAATAAATTATAATTCCACCTGCATGTGACCTCCTTAAAATCCATCAGCAGAAATCAAATTTGATTTCCTCTTTAAAATGCAGCTGGTGGAGTATCAGGAAAGAGATGTTCAGCATTTGCTTGGACCAAGAATACCAGCTCCTGTGACACGTCAATCTTCGGTTAACTGTGTTGCCTAACACAATGTGACTCTGTTGTGCTGAATTCAGTCTTTACTGTCTTTTTATTATTATTGTTACAACAGCTCATTCTCATTACTCTTTGTGATGGGTCTCAAATTCTAATTTTGCTGTAGTCCCTTGATGCGCTAATCCAGTAAAAGTATATTTGCATGTGATTTACGCATGGAGATTATTAAACTTTCATTATCAAACAGATTGAGCAAGGCCCTGCTGGGTGCACCTCCAAATGAAAAGGCATTTAAATTCTAAGCAATATTTACTTGACCAAGTTGTGTGCCCTATATTCATCTTGCAAAGTACGTTCACATACCTGCTAATAACAGTTCCAAAGATTTAGGGTAACATTTTCAAAAGTGACTTAGGTACTCAGGACGCTAAGTGTCATTGAAAGGCAATGGGATTTAAGAATCTTTCAATGAGATTTAGACTTCTAAGCACCTAATTTTCACTTTTGATCACTCCTCAGTCCATACAGTCATTGTCTGTATGAAATTTTAGTTTGTACTGACTTCACTAGTGCTTTTTATGTAGCCTGTTGTAAAAAAATATCTAGGGGAATTGATGTCCCCCCGGAAAACCTCTGAGTACCCCTTGGGTACATGTACCCCTGGTTGAGAACCACTGGCGTAGAGGGCCAATATAAGATCTGTTTTGATTGACATGCTGGGAACCTCTAAAGTTAAAAGCATGAGCCACTACAGTTTGAGCTAAAGAGCATACTGGGCCTGTAACAGACTCTCATTCTCTGTGGATTGGACTCATGTGGGGACCTGTAATACATAGGGTACGTCTACACTACCCGACGGATCTGCGGGTAGTGATCTATCTATCGGGGATCGATTTATCGCATGTAGTGTAGACGCAATAAATCGATCCCCGATCGCTCTCCCGTCGACTGCTGAACTCCAGCTCGGCGAAAGGCGGAAGCAAAGTCGACAGGGGAGCAGCGGCCATCGATCCTGTGCCGCGAGGACGTGAAGTAAATGATTCTAAGTCAATCTAAGATACGTCGACTTCAACTACGCTATTCTCGTAGCTGAAGTTGCGCATCTTAGATCGATCCCCACCCCTATTGTAGACCAGGCCATACTCATCAATGGGTTATACATCCACAACTCAAATTCTATTTTGAAGGCTTAAGTGGCACATATGCCTTGGGTTGGCCCACTGCATGGGGTGAGTTTCACCCTTTCCGAGACAAGATGTCTTTTTAAGTTATATGAGAGCTAACAATAAAAGTAAAGCAAAAATAAAATAAAAAGTTTACCAGCTTGGGACATTCTGTGCTTCTGTAACGCCCAGCTGACTTCACTATTTTTTCAAGATCAAATTTGGCAAAGTTATCAATTTCCTAACATTGACTAGGCTCTCTTGGTTACTTCAGAAAGTAACGTGAACGAGCCAAGTTTTTCAGACTTGAAAATTAGTAACTGCACATGTACATGTAACACTTGCAGAACAATTTCTTAACACGTACACTTGTACTAAGAGTGTAATGTCCCTATGGTGCAGATTGATTTATGTTGGGGGCGTTGTGTGACAAATTCATGTGAGCCTTCCAGAGAGGCTATAGTATCCATCATATATATTGACTCTCAGGCTCGTTTTGTGCCATTTTTTCCTATAAAAAGTTAGGGGAAATGAATAGAAAAATTAAGGCTCTTAATTTGCTCACTCTTCAGTTTGAATTTTCTTTTTGATTTAAAAATCAGATGCAAAACATAAAAGGTGTCAACCTGGTGACAACTGGGAGTGACTCCACTGATTTAAACAAAGTCACTCCGGAGTTACACCAGCAGAACAGAGCAAAATCTGGTCTAGGGTCTTATTGATTAATTGCCTCTCACCTGGCGGGGAAGTGAGTTCTAGCCCAAAGGATTCCAAGAAATTATCACAAATAGAGGAGAATTGTCCTGCTGAAAACATATGATCCACCAACTCTGTTACATAACAGCTGGATATTTATGGCTTTGGAAAGAAGCCCTTGTGAACCAGATTGTTATTGGCTCTTTTGTGGGATATTCATGGCTGGGAAGAGGGAGAGTGTGAGGAGTCTGAACCACTTACACATCTTGTGCAAGGACCCAGGACAATAGCAATCCCTTTGCAAGCTTTCTTTGGGAGAGCGTGACTCAAGGCTTTGCCTATATGGGTGATCAAGCTCTGTACATTTATGCACGCAAAAATTAGTATGTATTCCACATACTAACTTGGGAAAGGCCAGAACCAACCTTCCAGATCCAAACTTTGAGAAAGTTAGTGTGTAGATTCCCTGGCCCAGGTCCATGTCTCCCGCTCGCTAAATGCCCGATTCTGATCCCACTGAAGTCAACACCAAAGCTCCTCTTGGAGAAACATCATGCTCAGAACTGGCCCAAGAGTCCATCAGTTCACTTGCTACATCAACACTCTTTTTTTTTTACTATTATACCTGGCTAGAGTTTCCAAATTTCTTTTTTTTTTCCTGATCTCACTCAAATGATGTCAGAAAGGAGGGGTGGGAAGACAAGTACAACAAATGTGGTAAATGCCAAGGCTGGAACCAGTGACTCCAAGAAATAAATATAATAAGGAGATCCAGTGCCAACGCTGGAAACAGCAGCCGAGCAAAAGGGAAATGTAAAACGTTCTTGGCAAGGGCACATGGATTCAGCCCGCTGAAAGAAGCAAATTCCAGCCCACAGCACTGCAACTAATAATCTATGTCTCTCTAGAGAAAATACAGATGTTTGTAATTCTTCTGTTTTTTTTTTTTAACTGCACATATGAAATAACTTTGTTGTCTTGAAAAACCCCTCTAGGACTTGGTATTGCAAATATTACTTATGTACAAACTCTAAACTGCTGACTCAAACTAAACAAACACACACACACACACACACGAACACAAACACATCCAGGGAAGTTTTGAAATACATTGTAATAACATTAATGTATTTGAAGATTAACCAAGGTCAATGAGCTAAAATAAATGTCTCCAGGCTGGAAGATATGCAAACTGATAAATAACAATGGAGAGATACAGTAAGTAACGGAATCATTTTTGAATGCAACAGGGTATTTCCCCTTTTTATGAATATTTTTACAATTTTTTTTTGCAAAAAATGGTACTCATCAGAAGTGGAAGAGAGTCTGATCCTGAGGATCCTCTCATTTCAATTGGCGTGCTGTGGGTATAACGCCATTGTTTGCAATACTGCCACTCCTGATTTACAATGGTGCAGGTGACATGAAAATAAGGGCTTTTGTCCAGTATCGAGGGGACAGCTGAACTACCTTGTCAAGTCTTCAGGGCCAAATACTTTGCTGGCATATCACCACTAACTTTGGTAGAGTTATTCCATCAGAGAATTTGGCCCATAATATGGGGGAGGGAAGATATTCTAAATACAAAAGTGCCTGATTCTCCCCTTCCTTACTCCTTGTGTTGTTATTAAGTTGTGTAAAGTTATTGTAAAATGCAGCCATTCTGATTTACACCCACTTTGTACAGGTATCAATAACCACACACACTCCAAGGCAGTGGCAACTGAAGGCCAGAGTTCAGAAAGTTTTTAGCACACTTTTAAAAATTATTATTATAACCCGACTATAGTTGCCAGATATCTCTATTTTCTATTATTGCTCCTGTTTATTTTTTCCCCTGCAAATGCTATGAAGCTACAGCCTCAGCATTTTGACTCACATTTTGTCTGTAGGTGTGCTCCAGGCAACACGTAGGGAAGGAGTTTTAAATTAACTTCCTCATAGAAGAACCTAGCTTTACAGGATTTGCTGACCATCGATCCACCAAGTTCAGTGCCCTGCTTCTGGTAGTGACCAATATGTGAAGTTTCAAAGTAAGGGTCAGACCCTCAGCTGGTGTAAATCTTCAGAGCTTCACCGAAGTCAAGTAAATGGAATGACACTGATTTACACAGGAGAGGATCTGGCTCAAAGTTGAATAAAAAACCCAGAATGCACTTGCAACAGTCTATTTCTGCAATGCCATACATAGAGTAGAGATGCATATGACTCATTCCTTGCAGCTGACAAACTAATCCCTTGAAGCATCCTATCTGAACAACCTTGTGACTCTATCTTAACTTCTGTCCGGGCATTTTTAATCACACTCATCACAGTGGTACGTGAGCATCCTCTGCCACAATTATTGCCAGGAATAATAAAATTAACCCAGTCCTTTTTACAATCCAGCCACAAACTGTCTGCTGCAGCAGTACGTTCCTCAGGTTGCCTGTAGACTGTATATAGAGTATCTCCTCTCACATATTTCACACTTACTGCCTTTAATTGCAGTCAGCGTTCCTTTGGTCTTGCATCACGAGATAGGGCGAGGGGTCGGCGAAAATGGTTGGTTTTCTATGCTGCCCTTCATTATGCTGCATCCCTCAGGCATATCCCCTAGTCCTCCAATCTCCTAACGGTTTCATCTAGCCTACTCCTAAACAGCTCTGCTGACAAGCCCTCAGTGATCTCCCTTGACAAATTATTCCATTGTCTAATTGACCAGAGTTAAAACTGCTTTCAGAATTTCTCATTTAAATGACCTTGGGTTTAACTTCAGGATTTAACTCTCTGTATTCACCACCTGTAACCACCTCAGCTATGTCCTCCCACTGGTTTTCATTGTTCCATTTTCAATTATTAATATTTTGGTCTCCCTCCTAAGCTATGGAGGAAATTGAAATTGGCCATTTCAGACACATTAAAGAAATAAGATCTCTCTTTCCTGCTAAGAGGAACCATGGCTTTATTGTTTTCCAGACTCCGCTGTGTCAGCAACTCCAGCCAGAGAATATAAAAATGAATTCTCCAAGGTTGGTAGAAGTCACCTTCTTATTAGTATCTGACTATCTGTAAACGGGTTTGGGTCCAGTCTCCAGCATCTGTTATGCACATTTTGTATTGGCTATGACAACTGGCATGTTGAGGATTTCTTCTTTTTATTGGTCTTGCGAATAGAAAACTGGGAAAGGAATTGGAAAACTTAAGGAAAGCAATTCAAAAACTTGATGTGAGCCTTTATTTAACTGACTGGGGATGGCGTCTCCAAAATCCATTACTCTTCATTGCACTCTTTGAATCACTCACTACCTCTAATAGACTCATTTATAATATGGCAGGCTGCATATCCCACTGCTCTAATACTGCTTTAACTGCCACAAACCATGACAGCCTGAATATAAAAGACCCAATGGGTGGGTTGATGTGGTGGGAGATGCCTGTTATGGGGCTAGAAGAAGTGGAGGGGAGGAGAGAGAATACGCCCGCTCCGCAACACTGTCCCCTTGCACTTCTGACTCACACTTCATAAGACATACTGGGGAGCTCTCTGCAGCGTCAGGATCCATGTGAAGAGAAGAGTGGCATCAGGCAGGCCGAGGCAGGGATAGAGTCGCCCCACTTTGGATGCATCTCATTCCCCCTCTGATCCAGCTCAGGTAGTACAGCCGGGGCTGTATTAACTTTCCTGAAGCCCTTGCCACAGTGGGGGTATCCCACATGAAGGGGGGAACCTGAGGGCAGCTATGGCCAGGAGTCATTCCTCGTAGCACAGTTCCATTGCAGTCACACTGGCCGCAGGGGAAAGGGGCATCTCTGGCATAGAGCTTCTGTGGAGGTGTCATACACCTGATTAAGCCCCCCAGTCCCTGAACCAAGTCAGCTGGGTCTGAGCAAAGTCCAGACAACGTTTCTAAGTCTGGGTCACCAGGGCACACTCCCCGGTGCAGATCTCCTCCCCTATCTTCCTTGGGATGTAGGACTCAGCAGTCCAACTGCCCTAGGCCCTCAAAAAAAGTGCTCTGACCCCACAAGCCTCGAGAGTCAGTTAGACACACGCCCCTCTGAGATCCACTGCGGTGGGCGCTCTGGTTTATAGCTTATCTCCTTGGGGACCCCCAGCAGATAAACTAAGTAACACAGGCTTTGCTCAGGAGTTTCTAAAACCACTGTAACTTTTACTCTCAAAGCAGACAAGTTACAGACCTTTAGGTAAAACAACAAAAGCTTAGATGCCCTCCCCCCTGAGTCTATGCTCACTTCTTCTCTGAGCACTTAGGTGCAGCCCTTTTGTCAGGTGGGTAGGCCCTTCCTGCAGTCCTGTTGTTGGCCAATGGTCAGGGGCGGCAGGTTTGTAGAATTTTTTGTGGTGCCCAGAATGGGTCCAAGTCCTTCCCTCCCCCCACACACAGCTGCCTAAGGCTCTGGGAGAGAGTTTGGGTGCGGGCTCTGGGCTGGGGCAGGAGGTTGGGGTGCATAAGGAGGTTCAGGCTTTGGGAGGGAGTTTGGGTGCAGGAGGGGTGAGGGGTCAGGCTCTGGGAGGGAGTTTGGGTGTGGGGTGCAGGCTCTGGGCTGGGGCAGGGTGTTGGGGTGCAGAAGGGGGTTCAGGCTCTGGGAGGGAGTTTGGGTGCAGGAGGGGTGAGGGGTCAGGCTCTGGGAGGGAGAGTGGGTGCGGGGTGCAGGCTCTGGGCTGGGGCATGGGGTTGGGGTGCGGGAGTGAGTGAGAGGTGAGGCGCTTACCTCGGGTGGCTCCCGAAAGCAACCCACACACCCCTCTGGCAGCAGCTCCTAGGCAGGAGGTCTGGGGGGTCTCCACGCCGCTGCTCGCAGGCACCGCCCCCACAACTCCCATTGGCTGCAGTTCCAATGGCAGAGTCAGCACTCGGGGTGGGGGCAGCACGCGGAGACACACAGCCCCCAGGGGCCACAGGGACATGCCAGCCACTTCTGGGAGTGGCACTCTGCGTGGAGCGAGGGCGAGCAGGAAGCAGCTTTAGCCACACTGCGCTGCCAGTGGTGGTAGCAGGGTCCCCCAGGCCCTTTAAAATCACCCGGGGATGGCAGGCGGGGCCGGGAGACACCCCAAGGAAGGTCGTGCGGGGGCGGCAGGCGGGGCCGGGGGACAGACTCGGCCCTGAACATTGGTGGAGCCGGGCCCCCGTGCGCTGAATATTCCTGGAGCACAGGCACCATGGGCCCGTACAACTCGCCGCCCCTGCTAATGGTTGGCCAGTGAGAGCGATGGAGGCAAGAGCAAATCTTCCCCTGAAATACAGTTTCAGTCCTCTCTGTCATGTGACCCACTGGTGAGCTTCAGAATCTCAGTCACATGGTTAGCCCAAACTGGGAAAACCAGTTCTTGCAGCCTAAGCACACTGTGTAGCAAACCAATTGTTCCGAGGGTAGATCCCTTGGAATGGAAGTCCATCATATTTGACGACTCTCATGTTAGTCCCTTCAGGGTGGTGTCAGGTATAGGGCCGGGTGGAAGACGGGAATTCCATTTTGTGAAAAATGTAGAGGTTTTGGAATTTGTTTACATTCCATGTGGAAGGAAAACAAGACCTTTCAAAGTTTCTTTCCCCATGAAAAAACAAGAGAAAAAACACACACACCAGAATAGCCAATAGCCTCGGGATTAGGGAGGTCGCCTAGGATGTGGGCGATCTAGGTTCAAGTTCCTGCTTGGCTTGAGCTGGGAACTTGAATGTGGGTCTCCTTCATCCCAAGTGAGCATCCCAACCCGTGGGATATTCTGGGATGGAGCTTCTACACTCTCTCACATCCTCGACTGAAGAAATTTTTGTCAAAACTGACATGTTTCCATCATACATTTCAGATACATCAACAAATTTTCAACCAGCTTTACTCAGGAATTATAACAGTCGGTCTCTTGGCATCTCCCTTTGACATCTCTAGGCAGTCACAGACAAACTCAACATGTAGGTCGCATTCTTCAGCATGGTGATTACAATGCCTAGTGAAGGACACTGTGATATAAGCTTGTACACGTATAGACCAGTCTGTCACAAAAGATACAGGGTTTCCATGCAGATCCCTGAAGGTTTGCAGGGTTTTTGACAGGCTGTGGGGCTCACTCTGTAGCAGCTCGCTCCCCTCCAATGGAATGACGTGGGCAAGGGAATTCTCACAGAATCCCTTCCCCCGCTCCCTCATAGGTTCTACCACAGAAGGGGAGGAGGTGGGCTGAAGGAAAGAGAGAGATCTTGATTTTTTAAAATTTTAAATAACTGATAAAACATCATCCCCACCCCCCAATCAATAATCTACTGGTTTCCTGGCTAAACAGTAAGAGCTGAGAAGTGCAGCTTGCAATTGAAGGCAGTCACAGAGATTTCAGTACACACCTGTTTTGTTAGCCAAAAAGATTGAGTTGCTGTAGGAAATCTCACACACTTTAAATCAAAGACTCACATTATCCATGCTCCCCCTGCTTTTATCCATATGATTGGCTTTGATTTCAAGCCATCTGTATTGTGTTTTTTCCTCCCTACCCCCCTCACCTTTATGGGAATACATTTGGCATGGGTGAAGGGTATGACACCGACTCTAAAGACTGCAGTCTTTGAATTATCCCCAAACTCTAATTGTGTGGACAGCAGCAGTGCAGCTGCCTCTGTGCTCTTCCTACAATGTTTCAAACCCGCCATAGAAGGTGCACTTCATGGAGATGAGAGGATTCTCATGTGGATCCCCGTGAGAGGGTTCAGGAGTGTGCCCCAGCTGTGTAGCTGATTTAATAATGAGGATGCTTGCTATTAGGAACTAGACTAATACTACCATCTTGTTACACCATAACATCATGAAAAGCCTGATTTTGCCACCCTGTCTCATGATCCATAGTAACTAAGGACCTGATCCAAAGCTCACTGAAGTCATTAGAAATCTTTTTGTCATCTGCACTGAGCTTTGGGTTAGGCCCTTACTCCACAAGTTATTCTATCAAAACCCATGGAGCAACTTACTTTGAGTAAAGGTGACAGATTTGGGCTTTGAGGCAGATGCCTCAGCATTGCAAGCTGGGGCTAGTCTACACTGAAAAGTGACAGTTGTAAGTAACTAAGGCAAATATTTTTTTGTTTAGCACTTCCAACCTTATTCACAAGCCAAGTGATGACCTATGGGAAAAAGCCCCTTCACTTCTTTGACCGACTCACCATTTCCCTAAAATAACAGAAGAAGGGGAAAAAAAAAAAGGCATCCTCACAGGCTGGAAGAAATGTCAGTTTGTCAGGCACTCAGGTACCATGGCGATGGTCATGACATAAAAACCTAGATGGATTAGACAGAGCATGTCACGTCAAAGGCCAGTACAGTTCAATATAACTCAGGTGAATTCAGGTAGAACAGTGATGATTTCTTATCCAATTAAAAGACTTTTCCCTGTATGCTAGGACCACATAAATTAAGCAAACCATGAATTGTTCTCCACTATAAGTAACTTGCCAGGCTACAAAGGTAATTTATTTTCCCATTAGCAATGGACTCAAGGCACAAAGTTTGGATCTGGATTCAAACTTTCCCAAAATTCAGGAAGCTTGGATTTAGGATTTGAGTTTGGTCCAATTTTTATTAACACATATTTTTGTCTCTCCCTTTAGCATGACCAGGGCCAGTGCAATTATTTCTAGGGCCCAATACCAGATGGAGGCCTTACGTTGTGAGGGAATGGGATTTTGCCATGATATAGCCTCCTCATCCTCCAGTTTTCCTGCTGGATTGGACTTGTGATTCACTATCTGGTCAGAGTCCTCAGTTGCATGGGGTCCCAAACAGCCTTTTGTGTGGTTTGTGCTTAGAACTAGGCTCTGAGCATGGTCAGATATAATTTTATGTCAGCCTGAAGTTAGTCAATGAGGACTACAGAAAGATATTCTCCATTCTTCCCAGTATGAGGAAACTTGTTTTTGTTTTCAAGACTCCGTTGTGTCAGCAAGCCCAGCCAGCAATTATATATACATATATAAAAAAACCTCTCCAAGGATAGTAAAAGTTCCTACTTATTGCTTTATAATGATCTACAAATTTTAGATCCAAATGCCTGGAATCCACTGTCCACATTTCGTACTGGCTGACAAAACTGGCAGAGGATTTTGTACCAGGAACAGAAAACTAGGAAATGAGTTGGACACATACTAAATCTGGAAGACAAGCCTTCAAAACCGCAGAGGAGCCTCTGATTAACTGGCCACTCCAAGTCTCTACGAATGATTCAGGTTAGGGGAAAACAGAACAAGAAGCCATTTTATTTGGGACCTTCGCTATGAGCCGAATTGACTTGAATGTAATGGGGTTGTTCCCATTCTGACGGTGTCTGAGCGAGACAAGATTCGCAGGACTAAGGGGAGGAGAAAAGTCAAATATACAAGCAGTCTAATAACCTTGGGGGGGAAGAGGGGAAAACAGAATCTCACTGCTTTAAATTCTCTCCCCTCTTATACCCTTCCACCACTTCATCTGGGCCTCGGTGTCTGCGCCCATCACCATCTGGGCAAAAGTTCCAACTAACTGTTTCCCATAGTCCTTCAATACAAGTACAGTGTAGATGCAGAAGGTGCGCGATCCTTTGAGGCTGAGGGGGTCTGCATGGTAGGCATAGGGTCCTTATTAAGGCCCCAATTCAGCAAAGTGCTTAAGCACATGCTAGAGTGCTTTGCTGGACCAGCCTGAATATTGGGAGTAGGGTCACATGAAAGATGCTGTACCTTAGTCATCCTTTTACCCAGCTCCTGCTTCTCATTTCTCTTTTTGCAAGGAGTCTTCCTTCTCTTCTTCCTCAGTGAGAAGGGCATTAAGAAAAAAAAAAAAAGCAGGGTGAGCCAATGGCAAGAGATCTCTTTCTGCAAGTTACAGGGGGGCCCATTACACCATTGTACAGGAGTACAAAGAGGAAGGCCTCCCCCTTGCCTACAGGCTTAACTGTCCCATGTTCATTAGGCAGATTTCACAAGTGGTTTGCTCTATCATTCACCTTTAATGTCAGATCACAGCTGTCATTCAAGACTCCCTTAAAGATTCACTGTCTTCACAGTGCTCACAAGAAGCAACTCAAACAAGAGAGGGAGGGAGACAGAGAGAGAATTTATATATATATGCACTGGGAAGCCCCAAGGAAGAAATAATTTGGAGATATATATATACCCAGTGCATTCCATCTCCCGCATTTCTCTCTTTCAGACTGTTAGCCCATCAGGGCAGGGACTTTGTCTTGTAAAACACTGGGCCTAATTTTGGCCCTCAACAAATAAAACAACAAGGAGTGATGATCATAATTAATCCTGAGCCTCCATCATGGACTGTGCAAGTTAGAAACAGGCATTTGCACACGCACACACACTCATGCACACTGCAATTTCATATAAGGAAATATTCACAACTCTCGGTGTGCAATTTACGCAGAACTTGATTTCCAACATCTTACTAAAAAAATCCAAATTTTCCTCAAGTTACAAGAAGCTGAAAGAAACTTGGAATCCAATAGCTCTTGACTGGAAATAAGGCTGAAACTCCATCCATGGCCTCCTTTCATAGCTCAGCCAACGATGGCAATAATCAAACAGTGTAAAGCAGCCATTTTCCTTAGAGAGTTACCAGAATTGTTTTTAAAAAGCTTGTTTCAGATTCTAATTTGGCTGGGGTTTCCCCTCTCCCCCAGGATATAAAGTAAAAACATATTTATGACATGATGTTAATTTATCTCCGAATTACTTAGGGTTACTGCTATGGAAGAATATAGCTGCCATTGAGCTAGGTGGAAAACAACTCACATCTATATTAAAAAGAGACACTGTATTATGAGTAAGAGGTTTCAGAATGGTTTGAAATTTGATGATTTCCACAGAGAAGGGCACTGAAATATTTCTCTCTTGGGAAACTGTTTCAGGATCTTTCCAGCGGAAAAATCTGAACAGATTAATTCTATTGAATTTTTAGCTTTTTCTGCAAAAACTCCTTTCTGAATTTGACCAATTAGTTTCAAGAAGGGACTTGAAGGAGAATACTGAAGGTACTCAACAAGGAGACTGACCCAGACATGGAGCAGCATAACAGACGACATGAAGCCAAAGGCGGAATAAGGTGAGAGGACGCAACTCCAAATATTCCAGGAGTTCACACCAACTCTTCATCTGCTCAGAATAATTGCATTCTAGTAAAAGATGGTTGTTCCCTTACTGAGATCTTCTCATTTTTACTTTAATTTTTCCTCCCATTTCCCATAAACATAAGCATATAAAAAGGCCATACTGGGTCAAACCAATGGTCCATCTAGTCCAGTAACCTGTCTTCCGACAGTGGCCAGTGGCCAGTACCATATGCTTCAAAGGGAATTAACAGAACAGGGCAATTATCAAATGATCCATCCCCTGTTGTTCAGTTCCAGCATCTGGCAGTCAGCTTAGGAAAACCCAGAGCATGGGGTTTCATCCCTGACCATCTTGGCTAATAGTCATTGATGGACCTGTCCTCCATGAACTTATCTAATTCTTTTTTAACCCAGTTATAGTTTTGGCCTTCACAACATCCCCTGGCAATGAATTTCACAGGTTGACTGTGTGTACTGTGAAGAAATACTTCCTTCTCTTTGTTTTAAACCTGCTGCCTATTAATTTTATTGGGTGATCCCTGGTTCTTGTGTTATGTGAAGGGGTAAATAACACTTCCTTATTCACTTTCTCCACACCATTCATGATTTTATATCTCTCTATCATATCCTCCCTTAGTCCTCTCTTTTCCAAGCTGAACAATCACAGTCTTTTTAATCTCTCCTCATATGGAAACTGTTTCATATCCTTAATCATTTTTGTTGCCTTTCTCTGTTTCTTTTCCATTTCTAATATAACTTTTTTTAAGATGGGGTGACCAGAACTGCACACAGTATTCAAGGTGTGGGTTTATCGTGGATCTATATAGTGGCATTATGATATTTATTGTCTTGTTATCTATCCCTTTTCAAATGGTTCCTAACACTGCATTAGCTTTTTTGATTGCCACTGCACATTGAGCAAATGTTTCCAGAGAACTATCCACAATGACTCCAAGATCTCTTTCTTGAGTGGTAACAGCTAATTTAGATCCCATCATTTTGTATGTAGAATGGGGATTATGTTTTCCAGTGTGCATTACTTTGCATTTATCAACACTGAATTTCATCTGCCATTTTGTTGCCAGATCACTCAGTTTTGTGAGATCCCTTTGCAACTCTTCACAATCAGCTTTGGACTTAACTATCTTGAATAATTTTATATCATCTGCAAACTTTGACATGTCTCTTTTAACCCCTTTATCCAGATCATTTATGAATATGTTGAACATCACTGGTTCCAGTATAGATTCCTGGGGGACACTGCTATTTACCACTCTCCATTCTGAAAACTGACTATTTCTATCCTTTATTTCCTGTCTTTTAACCAATTACTGATCCATGAGAGGACCTTCCCTCTTATCCCATGACTGCTTAGTTTGCTTAAGAGCCTTTGGTGAAGGACCTTGTCAAAGGCTTTCTGAAAGTTCAAGTACACTATATCCACTGGATCCCCTTTGTCCACATGCTTGTTGACCCCCTCAAAGAATTCTAGTAGATTGGTGAGGCATGATTTCCCTTTACAAAAGGGAAATTGACTCTTTCCCCACAAATCGTGCTCATCTATGTGACTGGTAAATCTGATTGAAACTGGTGTAGAACAAATTGCCTGGTACTGAAGTTAGGCTTACTGGCCTGTAATTGGCAGGATTGCCTCTGGAGCCTTTTTAAAAAATAGGCATCACATTAGCTATCCTCCAGTTATCTGGCACAGAAGTTGATTTAAGTGATAGGTTACATGCCACTGTTAGTAGTTCTGAGGTTTCATAGTTGAGTTCCTTCAGAACTCCTGGGTGAATACCATCTGATCTTGGTGACTTATGACTCTTTAATTTAACAATTTGTTCCCAAAACTCCTCTACTAACACTTCATTGTGGGACAGTTCCTCAGATCAGTCACCTAAAAAAAATAGCTCAGGTTTTGGAATCTCCCTCTCATCCTCTGCAGTGAAGACCGATGCAAAGAATTCATGCTGAACCAGGTATGTTTGTGCCACCCTTGGTCCAGCGTGTACTTTTTCCATCCAAAGACCTCTCCTCCAATCTCAACACCAGCCAAGACAAGGGCATTACAACATCTTTTAAAACATCAGTTAGCTGATCACCGACTCATCATTAGCAGATTTATCACTGCATCTGCTTAAGGAAGGCAAGAAAAGGTTTGAAAAAAAACAACCAATGTGTCTCAGATCCAGGCCACTTTTCATTTTACATGATAGCTTTTTTTTTGCGATTGAATAGCACAGTGGGCTCTCTGTACAGCCATTACGTTCTGTTTTTCTGGAGATTGTTATGTCTTCAGTAATTTGAAGGGGGGCGGGAGAGCAACAGCTGAGTTCCAGATGACTTGAGCATTTTGCTAACAAAGAGTGCGTTGAATGCTAAAGGAGACAGATCCTTCCTAGAAAGAGCTATGAACAAACATGTACTGCACGGTCAAATGCTAGATTGGGATTCACTCGAGGTTTTCTGCATAGATCATAAATCAAATTTTACAGTGGAAATGGCTTGTGACAAGCACAGCGGATGTAGGACGACTGCCTAAGTATTCATTTGGGCACTTCATATTGTGAGTTTTTTTTGTTTTGTTTTTAAATTTTGGAGTGAAATTCGGAGTTCAGTCTCCCATTTTCATTACACTAGCTCTAGCCAGTCACAGAAGCAGGAAGATAAGCTTGAATAGTTAGCCCTTGCACTATCTGCAATTCTGCCAGTGTGTCTTAAACAAGAGCTGCACCTCCCATTGTTATTTCACTTCTGGGAAATCCATGCAGCTCGGTCAATGCACCTCTCTCCTGATTTGCATATCTAATATTCCATTATTAAACCCACTCCCCATATAGTTTTTGCCAAGGCACTTCGATCGTGACTTTCTTGATCTCTCCTGAACAAAGACTGTCATAAGGGGAACGGTGTCAAATTATGTGGGGGGCTGCATGATCTGGAGAGATGATTACTAATGTACGAGCTAATGAGTTTCATGGATGCGGCCAAATCTGGTCTGGCACTCATAAACCATCAGGGTATAGCACGCAAATTTGTTTTAGGTTGTAGATTATTGGACTGCAGTGAACTGTGAATTAAGAGCAATTTACATGGCAGACAGCAACTATCAAGATAATTGTTACAGTTTCACCAGATTAATGGTCCACATTTTAAGAAATGTTTTTGAATTTGATGTCTATTATGACACTGATCCATAACAATGAGGAGAAAGGAATTGCTTTTGAAAAATTTACCCAGAAAAAGGAATTGGCATGATCAAAATCTTCATGACCTTCAAGGCCCAGTGGAACCATTTTGCTCTGTTATATAGTAAGTAAGATCGATTACACAGTGAGATTACTTGCCAAGAGGGCTATGAAGGCAACCTCATTAAAGGGGGTCAAAAGTAAAACTCATTTGAGCTAAACTCTGCTCTCAGTTACACCAGTGTCAGTCTTGAGTCCACACTGATTTCAGGGGAGTTACTCCAGATTTACTTAAGTGTAGCTGAAAACAATTTGGTCAATATGGCTTTAAAGTAGAGGAAAAACCCGCCTGGGGGCAGGATTAGATAAACCAACCGTGACTTGTACAATTCGATACCGTGTCTGATTCGGATCTCACCAATCTCTGTTTTACACTGATGTAACTTCACTGACATTAATGGACCTATGGCTGGTTTATAGGAACTGTAACTGAGCATTGCCACTGATCTCTGTAACTTAGATCAGAATCGGACCTAAACTGTAAAGGGGGAAAACACAAAATCCCTCATGCCTTTACACACTGAACCTCTCCTAGGTGTAATTCTTTACACAATTCAGGTGGCAGACTGTTTGGACTAATTTTTCCAAACGTGCATGCAATAGGTGGGCCCACCAAAAATACACATGGATGCAGCGCACCCATAACATACACACTTGTGAATGCCTTCTGCACTTGCTCATCTAACTACACAGCTGCACTTAACATACTGGCTAAATGTGTGTGCGTCACTCCAATGTACATGGAATGTCAGGCCTGCTGAAATGTACACTGTGTGACTATGTCTGCTTCTAGTGGCTGGGAGGTCCATAAAAGATATAAAGCCTAATGCTAATAACAGTGCTTCCCCTTTAGCTCAAGTGACATATGGTTTTGGAGCCAAAGGTCCTAGGGACCCAGTAGCAAATAATTTATGCACTTTAGCATATAATTATGATGCTTGTTACAGACTGCTGGCACCCAAACCAAGACCATGGCCACAAACAACATACAGTTCAAACTACACACATACAGCACTGGGGGGTAGAATCCAGGAGCTTGAGATCCCAAATCACAGGCCTCTATCACTTGATGGAGGGGGAAAAAATCTCCATTAGATGTAGTAGTTTCAAGCTTTGTAGCCTCCTTGGGCTTCCAAACACTAGAGGGCATCATAGTCACGTATACTTAAACAGACCTAGCAATCCCTTCAGCAGTGGACAGTAGTGTGCAGATACTGAGCCAGGACATGAAAAGGTGATAAGGTAAACATACCTGTTACACTGGACTTGCACAATGTGCGCCCTTCTGTTAGATTTTTTAAATAAACATGTGTATATTCCACACATAAGAACTGCATTAAAAGAACATTACTAAGGTTGCAAAGTCAAGCACTCAAAAGCTAGGAAATGCCAGAATTAAGGATGCAACCTGAAATCAGCCTCCTTGTGCATATGTGTTATGATGCAGTCTTTAATTACATGGTCACAGATTGTTTTTGCCATAGACCTCCACCTCATTCAGTGAGGAACAGTACTGAGCAGCTAGTCAATATTTTGCTTTCTCCTCATTGTCCAGTATGTGGTCCCAGGCCTTATTTATTAAACACTATTCAAACCCAGGTCTGAATTCCGAACTATTAAATTGCCTCATGGCCTTGTCTATGTGTAGTGGGGCAGCTGCCCCACTCCTGGAAAACAAGGGTTAAAAGCAGCCCTGGAGAGTGAGAGCAGCTGAGTGACTAGCTGACCACAGGTGTGGCCAGCTCAATCAGGGCCCAGCTGGCCCTTATAAGAGAACTGTAGGGCCAGGATGAAGGGGTCTCACTCTAGGCCTGGAGGGAGCAGGGCTAGCTGCCTGAGAGCGAGATATCTGAAGTAGAGCAGGGCTGGGGAATAGGGCAAGGGAGCTGGGGAGCTCCAGCCTGGTAAAACCCCCAGGCTGCAGGCCTTGTTTAAGGCCAAAAGGTACTGGGGCTGCAGAGGGGCAGCCCGAGGATAGGCAAAGGCAGCTGGTCCTTGCCTGTGATGAGTGACCATTATAGACTGCAGTCTGGCCCAGTGAGAGGGGGCTAGATGATGACTGGCAGTAGCCATTGAGGCAAGGTGGGTTTAGAGGGTGGGGGTTCCCCTGGGTGGGGAGACCCAGAGAGTGGGGGTCCTGTTGGGGCAAAACCCCAAGGTAAGGGGCACCGGGGTCCAGGAGAGACATGGGGGCCCTAAGGCACGTGAGACACTAAGGCCTGCAGAGAGCGCTCCGGGCTGGACAAGAGCTAATTCCCAAGATGACCAGCAGGAGGCACCATGCCAGTGAGTCGTCGCTTCGCTACACTATGGCATTCATAACTATCGAAGCCGAGTGCTTCACAAAGATTAAATAGTTTATTCTCACAACACCCTTATGAGGTGAGGGGGTGGTATTATCCCCCTTTTACATACGGGGAACTGAGGTACAGAGAGATTAAGGCAAAACCATCCACTAATTTTGGGTATCCAATCTGAGATTCCTAGAACTTGATTTTCAGCATAGCATTATACAGCACTTTATCTGTTCAACGAACTCCCCTTGAGTACAGTTGCAGATGTGAGCACTCAGAAGTGCTGCAAATCAGACCCCAGTGTAGCAAGTCAGGCACCCAGAAAAGGAAGAACGCACAATTAGTGACAAGCTGTGGAAAGTTTGGTAACAGTGTAAGCAACTTGCCCAGCAAGGAACTCTGTGGCACAATCAGGAATACCATCCAGATCTCCGGGGAAGCATTCCACTGCCTTAGCCGTGAACCACCCCCCATCCCCTTGCTCTTCCTGTAATCCCCATATCATTCACTACACGGCTTCCAACTTCTGTAACAAATGAGGCAGAGGTCCTAACAGACACCAGTCTCCTTCACTACACAGCTCTGATTCATCCCCAGAGCAGATCCACCCTGTGTCCTGCATGAGGCAGGGGCTGGGTGGAAAATAGTACATGATCATGTAATTAAAGACTATAATCATAATGCATAAAGAACCGAGTTAACATTGCACAAGCAAGCCACCCTGAAGAGTATACAGTCCAGCTCTAGGTGTTGATTTAGGTTTGCTGTCGTTTGTTTTAAACACACTGATATTTGTCATTTAGTGCTACATAAATAAGAAATAGTAAACACGCTTAAACAATTATAGTTACGCATCTAAAGCCATGCACAAGATTTTGAAAATACAAGGACAAAACTGCCAGCACTTGAGTTTGGTGGGATTTAATATTTTTGTTTTCTCCAAATAGCCACATACTGAGGAGGAATGGGCTGCAAAAACTCCTCTTGAGAAAAATAAATCTTTATTTTAGCTATTGGACCCCCCTCAACAAAGTGTCTATAAATCCTCTGCGATGGGGAGGGGCTGTAATGGAAAGGCTGATGGATCCTTAACACTACAGTGGCTCATGTGGTGCTGCTGCCAGTGCCATCAATCCTTAAATAAACATTCTGAACTGTCAGATCCAATATACTAGACTCTGGTGGATAGTTAAAGACAAAGGAGGAGAACAGAGCAGCATTGAAATAGGAGAGGAAAAGACTTGCATTTCAGCTGGAGACTAGGGGCTGCTGTGGAACGTAGCGCCCGATGCCCAGCATTTTTTGCTGGCCTCAAGTAGATATATTTAGAGAGTTTAGTAACAAACGGCCTTTGTTGATTTATTTAGTTGCACATTTTGAAGGAGAAACTGACAGTATTTGGAGCTTCTCCACACTCCTTTTTTGTGTTCCCAAGACCAGAACAGTCTCCTGCAATGTAATTTCCAGCTGACCTATCCAGTGGCCAGCTGGAAACTACAGGGATAGATTAATGGCCTAGGAAGCTTTAAAGAGAACAATAGTATGATCTTGGGATGAAGAAGAACATGTGAAATGGAGTAGTCTTGAAAAAATAATTCTGTATATTATAAATTTTGCCATAGCTTACTTAGTATTTAACATGAAAAAAGGCAAACATGCATGTTTAGACTGACTCAAAATTTGCCAGCTCCAAATAATAATCCTTCAATAAACATGTACAATATTCTTTCCTTTTTTTAAAAAACAATTGTACCCTGTTGTAGGGCCAAATTCTGCTCTTAATTACATCTTGTGGAAAACCAAAGCCACTGCAGTGGCATCACTTGAGACTTACATCGGTGTAACAGAGAAGAATTTGATCCCTGATGTCAATTTCATAGTGTGCCTGATAGGAATCACACATGAGACATGACAACACAAAATCACGTGTGGAACTCCAGGAATGATTTTGTCTGATCTGCTGAACAGAAACGGAATGTTCCAACAGGAAATGTAATTCTACTATCAGTGCAGACTTACTGTGTATAAGTAAATCAGTTTGTTCTCACTGTAGTGTGACTGAAATATGTCTCTATTTCATTCACTGACATACACCAGGGAGCAGGTGGTCGTTTGTTTGTTTGTTTGTTTGTTTGTTTGTTTGTTTGTTTGTTTGTTTTTTCAGTTTCTCAGGCACCTAGTCAGAGCTCTATGCCCTTACCAAAATTTTAGAAAAAATAACCTGTAATGTGTCCGCACAATCATAGAAATGTAGGGCTGGAAGGGACCTTGAGAGGTCATCTAGTTCATTCTCCATGCTGAGGCAAGACCAAATATATCTAGGCCACCCCCAACAGGTGTTTGTCTAACCCGTTCTTAAAAACCTCCAATGATAGGGATTCCACAACCTCCTCGGTAACCTGTATATCAATTGGTAACAATGTCTCAATTCATCCATTTTCCAACTTTGATTTCCAGTTAAATAACTAACTCTCTCATAAAAACCAAAAGCTGCCCAATCAATCCATTTAAGTCATCTCTTGATCTCTGTCCCCAGTCCCTTCCCCACAATACCTATGAGATTCAAACTTCCTAAGTACGTGAAAGAACATAGTTTTTACAGCATACCCAGAAAGCGAACAAATCTAGGCTCTGGAATGTCAAGGAGTGAAGCAGTCAAGAGATACTCACAAAGAGAGTGATACTCACTCTCAGCATCTGTACAGAAGACACTTCAGCATGGTTGCCTCACCCATGCCATGGGGAGACAGATGGGATCTCAGATTACCAGGTCCCAAACCATTTATAGGTTAAACATTGAGCATACGTCTAAACTGCAATAAAAGACCAGTGGCACCGAGTCTCAGAGCCCAGGTCAGTTGAGTTCAGGCTGCAGGGCTAAAAATTTCAGCATAGATGACTCAGACTGGAGCCCACGCTCTGCGACTCCCCAGTGGGAGAAGGTCTCAGAGCCCCACATCCTGAGCCCCATGAGCCTGACTCAATTGACTGGGCTCAGAGACTTGGTGCTTTGGGTTTTTTATTGCCATGAGATACAGCTGGAGCCAGTGCAGCTCTCAGAGTATGGGGGTTTATACGCGCCTTGCATGACGCACTGTTCAATGGGCAGTTGGACGTATTTTTGCATTAGCTGAGTTTCCCAATGTACAGCGTATTACAGCAGATGACAAAGACATGAAAATGGGCTGCATGCTCTTCTGGCCAGATGCAAATAAGAGATGATATTTGGCTACTGGTGAGGTTTGATCTCCTAAAAGCAGCCTTGGTGCTAATAAAACTCCAAGGTTGCAAACCTGACTTAGGGATAGCAAGTACACTCCCTCCACCAGAGGTGCAGTGATCACCCTCACCAATTCTTCCACTTGCTTCTTCCAATCCATCAGCATCTCTTCCACCTCATCTAGATTAAGCCTGGCCCACTTTGCCATCATTCTCCCTCCATTTTTGGAATGACACCAGGTTTATTCCTTCCTCTGCATTGACTCATAGACTTTAAGGCCAGAAGGAACCACTATGATCATCTAGTGCACATTGCAGGCCACAAAACCCACCCACCCACTCCTGTAATAGATCTAGAACCTCTGGCTGAGTTACTGAAATCCCCAAATCATGATTTAAAGATTCAAGTTACAGAGAATCCACCATTTATACTAGTTTAAACCTGCAAGTGGCCATGGCTCATACTGCAGAGGAAGGCAATGGGGAAAATTAAGAAGGTCATGTTGAATGTGACCCATCACATCCCATTGGGTCTGATGTACTAAAACTATGGAGTTAGTATCTTCTGCATACTAAATATACCACAGCTCACACTTCCTTATTAACTCTGCCAATGGCCTCAGATACATATTGATAGGAAAGGTGATGTTGCAGCACTGCTGCCTCAGAGCACTCCCTCGTGGCCTGGGGTGGCTCTGCAGTTGCTCTGACTCAGTTTTCCCCCTTCTCAGGGCTCCTCAAAACTCCACAGCCTGGCTTGGCTGCTGCAGTGATTTGGCCCTCCGGCTACATCATTTTTTAAAACCTTCATCCCTTCTGGTGTATGCAAGTCCAAACCCAAACAAATCAGTCAGGCTCAATCTGGGCCCAGCCCCTCTTTCTCAAGGAGTCTGTCTCCTCTCCTCTAATTCTTCTGCCCATCTTCTAGGCTCCTTAGGGGTGCTCCCTGCTCTTTCCTAGGCAGGCACTCTCCAGGCCTGGAGACTTCCACAGGCCTCTGTATGCCTTATGTGCTCCTCTGGCTCCTCATAGCTTTTCTGCAGCCATTTGCTGCCATCACTTCCCCTTTCTCCCTAGGCCTCTGGACTACCTAAAGTAGAGACTTGACTTGGTCACATGACCCACGCGTGACACCAACATGACCTTCTTCATTTTCCCCACTTGGGGATGACTGTTGACTTGTCACCAGTGGGGTGGCTGACACCCATCTCCTTTTAAAGTGCCACCCTGTGACAGGTGACAAAATTGGCACTTGCGGTACATCATGACAGAGCCATTGGGTTAGACAAACAACTGCCCCAAACCATCCTAGGAACCTCCCAAATAGGAATGAATGGGACCACCTGAAAGCATCTCCATCCACTCCCACTAGAAAGGAGAGGTGTCCCAACAAACCCTCATGATACAATGGCTGGAAGTTGATGCTAGACAAACTCAGATAGGAAATAAGGCATAAATTCCTAATAGTGAGAGTAATTAACCATTGGAACAATTTACCAAGGGCTGTGATGGATTCTCCATCACTGACTATTTTTAAATCAAGATTGTATGTTTTTACTAAAAGGTCTTGTCTAGGAATTATTCTGGGGACATTCTATGGTCTGTGTTTTACAGGAGGTCAGACTAGATGATCAGAGTGGTCCCTTCTGGCCTTGAAATCCATGAATAAAAACAAGAGACAGATCAAAAAATCAACGTTGACACGTCATCCTCATCCACTATGAGTGGAAGATCAGACATCAGGAAGATACAGGCAGTTTCAACTCCACCTAGCTGACTGGGATCTAGGAAATCTGAGGGTTTCAGAATTTTCCAGCGTGGACCTGTTACCATTCTGATGATCCACTCCCCAAAATGAAGATGTGATACAGGTCAACATATGGTGAGATCACCATGCCCCACGCTATGCCTTATAACATACTGGACCCAATTATGATGTCACCATTGCTGTTTTTTCACAGGTGTAACTCCAATGATTGCTTCTGCCCCTTGTGGAAAGAAGGTGGTGTTGCATGCTCTTTAAACTAGCCATCTCTCTGCCCCAGCACCTAATGCTCCCACATGGACAACCTACCACTATATGCAATTAACAAAATGCAAAAGAATAAAACGTGAAAGCAATCAATTATGCCAGAGATGAACAGACAAAATTAGCATCAACTGCCACAGAACATTGTGAAAGCTTAAACATTCATTTTACGTAAGTATGTTCTGTATATAATAGACAACTGTTGAAGGAAATGATCTGTCCTCTTAAAAATGAAAGTAGAATTGGAGACAGAAGTGAAGGAAATAGCAAAGATGTTAGAGTTATCTTGCATCTGTCTGCACAACAAAAAGGGGAGATTGACATTAGACATCAGCCGTGCTGGAGGAGGAGAGACGGAGAAAGAATACACATGGCATCTGAAATCAGTGATCCAGAGTTACAGCATTTTCTATTTATTTCTCATCTGTTTGATTTAAAAGCACGCATCTAATAAACCTGGCACTTCCCATAGTTTAGAGGAATATTTAGTACAAAAAAATTAAAAGTCAGAAACATACTGCTAGGATTGCCCATAGAATCATAGAATATCAGGGTTGGAAGGGACCTCAGGAGGTCATCTAGTCCAACCCCCTGCTCAAAGCAGGACCAATCCCCAGGACCATACCCCCACCATAGAACAAGCCCACTAAACAGTCACAACTCCTCCTTGGATCAACCTCGCTGCATCTCCAACTCACCTCTGCCCAAACAGCCAGAGGAAAAAAATACATGTAAAATTGGGTCATTAAGTCCACCTGAACCTGGAAGGACGAGAAGAATAATCTGGTGATATTTTGTATAACAATGTGCTGTTTAGAGAAGAGTCAATGAAAAGAGGGAAGTGGCTTTCATACAGTCATGCAGCACTCGGATAGATTTTTCATAAAACCTTCATGGATCCAGCTGTTCCTTTCAGGCTGCTCCAAAGGAGAGAGAGATTGTAACGGGAGCAGAGCAGAACATGAACTGGCTCAGGGTCACAGTTTCTCCTCTGTTTCTTGCTTGTTTGAGAGGGGATGAGGTTAAGTTATTTCACCCCGTTTTTGTGGAGCAGCTTACTCCTTCCATACACTCAGCTCTGGTCAATGAGTGGGAGACCAAGCCTGGGCTCCTCCAGATCTCTGCTCTTCTCTAGTCTCTCCATACCCACTTGTTTGCAGTGGAAAGGATCCAGCCAGCAGCCCCTGCCTCCCTTCTGTGGCTAGAGTCCCCGTCTGAGCAGGATCACACATGGAAACAAAGTGGAGGAAGCCCTGTGAGGCTGAGTCAGGGCTGTGAGAATCTAGCCCTTGGTGGACAAAGACCCATTCTCATGATCATGGTGTCGGGGTTATGGTAGAGGAGGGAAAGGAAGCTGAAGGGAATGCATGAGAAGAGAGGCGAGTACCTGGTTAGACAAGGACGATGGAGTAACTGTGTGGAGCTGTGGCTATCAGACGGGTGACTGGTCACTGGATTTAGAAATGGAGAGGACTGCTGGGCTGTGAAGGTGATAAAGAGGAGAGTTGGAACTCTTTTGCATCGTATGGGCAGTTCAGCTTGGCATTCACATTTGAGATGAACTTAACCAGTGTGTCATATCCAAAAAAAGTGTCCATTAAAACTCCGTTTATTGTGCCCAACTGAGCACATCCCCCTCAAAACAAGGAATCAATGCAGAAAGCATGAACTTCATGGACACAGGAGCCAAGGGCCCACACTGCCTGGGATGCTCGGTATAAAAAATTCAGTAACCTGTTGACAAATACCATCCCTGATCATGGAAACGTTCTGTACAGTGCAGAATGTTCTCAACCCTGTCTTCAGCCCAACTCAGTAGGGTCTTTATACAGAAAGTAAATGACGAAGAGAAATCACTCACTTCATAATGCTGTGCTTCAGCAGACCCGAGGCCTAGTCAACATACAGTTCTTAAATGAGAAGGCCTATTTTCAAACAGCACAATGTGGTTACCTCAACATACTTGGCACCAGAAGGGATTGGAATTGAAGGCGTTTGGTGGTTTTGGAGAAACACATGAGCCCTTATTTTATAAAATATATTTCTTTTTAGTGTTTGTTTTGTTTTTTCAAATAGCAAACTCCCCTTCCCTCATCCCCGTTTTTGGGATGTTATGTCTGGAATGCATGGATTCCAAGGGTTTGTTTTCTTCCCTTTTCTACTCCTTTGGAATTTCATCCTCAGCTGCTTTTTTCATCAGAGGGATTTGCAGGACATTTTCTTTTTGTACATCTTGTTTTTCTGTATGTGGATACACATTCTGGTGTACTGTTTATCAGAGATGCATGCTCCCCCTGAACCCAAGCACACACATTGCTTATGAGAAAAATAAACCCATTTTGTTCTGCGCTAGTTTACCGTCATATTAACATCTTACTATACTGGTTTCTTATACATCATATTTATTTGCCTGAATGAGATTCAAGAACCCCGAGACAGGGAGTGGGTCTTCTATGTGTTTATAGAGGCATGTAATACATAGTAAATAAATCATATTTAATAACAATGATGATTCTACTGGCAGGTTGGAACTGGTGCTTCTGTTTATTCAACCCTCTTTTAGCATAAAAGGAGATGCAGAAATAAGGGGATGTAGCCACAAATTGAACTGATTTTCTGGTTTTGGTATGTGTTTTCCCTACTCATTTGCTCTATATTACATTGGCTCCCACTCACTACCCAGTCATATGACCAGCATTGAAGAAAGCCAGATCCTTTTTATTTGGGAATTGCTGATATATGTATCCAAGTTTTGATTCAAGTGTCAACCTGCCCAAGAGTGACATGTCTCTTTGCTAATCAGGTTTTATATACAGTATACAATATATATACATGCATACACACAGATCTACACAACCCCCTGGCATCTATATGTGGCTTTGCTTCAATGTTGCTTAAGTGAGGCTGCCTTGGAGCTGGAACACAATCCAGCCCAAATGTGCCCACATCCAACCATCCCACCCCAGTCTCACATTTATACAGTATACCTCTTGCCCTGCTTATTGTAAGTTTCTCCTGGCTGGTTTCCCAGAATATCCCTTGCTTCTGGCAAGATAATTGTACAAGTCTGACATGCTGTCGCCAGAGTCCTTAGCTACAGTATATGCTGTTCTTAATATAATCAGGGATTTGGAAGCTGGTGGGGAAGGAAGGGTTGTTCCGTAGGAGTTAATTCTGTTTGATGTTCCAAAAATCACACACTTTAAAACTGTAACTCCAAGATGATCCGTCTACGTATTAAATAGAACTGGTCAAAAAATGGGGTTTTTGCCCCTGCAGAAATTTTAACTTTTTGTCAAAAACCCCAAAATGTTTGTTTTTGGCAACTCAAAAGCAAACAATTGGGCTGTTTGGGTTTTTGACAGAAAATGGAGAAATTGAGGAGTAAACACACTTTCCAGAAAATGTTTTTAGCTGGATACCCAATGTTCCACCGAAAAAAAAGTTTTGATGGCAAATTTTTGTCTGGCCCTAGTATTAAATTATCTGACCCAATCAAGCATCATCAAAAGGAGAGAGACATGTATTATCTTTCAGGTATAGATTCCTCTGTCCCTACGCCCCTTTTCTTAAATATCTTTTTAATGTAATAATAAGGGATGAGATGTCAGCAACAAAATGCGATGCAATGACATGATAGAGATGCTCTACCATCACGCTGCTGGGAAATCACATTGCATGTCCTTTACACAGCGGAACCCCTCTTATCGCAAAGCAACTTCCACTTTTCTAAGGAAAGGTTCCCCAGAGCTGGAGTGTTGCCATCCAGTTAGGAATATTCACTGGGCCAGATTCTGATCTTTGTGCCTTCTGTGTAACTTGGAGTCACTGTATTGAAAACAGTGGTGTGACTCTGGGTTTTTACCAATATCATCAAGATCAGATTCTGGTTTACTGTCCTATACTGCACTGTATTGCTTCAGGTCAATAATCGTCCAAATGACCTTGAATCCAAGTTTGAGAAGTATCCATTTTCTCTTTGTAGTGGGACAAAGGCATGGAGAGGAAGGATGGTCTTGTGGTGCTGGCACAGACCTGGAATTCCAAAGATCTGAGTTCTACTGCCGCACAGGACGTCTCTGGGGCATGTCACTTTAGCTTTGTGCCTCAGGTCTCTACCTATATAATGGGGATGAGAATATTTCCTTTTTTAACCAACCTTTGGCTGTCCTGTCTATTTAGATTGTAAGCAATTAGGACCAGGGGCTGTCTCTATTAAAGGGATTGTACAATACCTAGCAAAATGGAGCCTGATCCCAGTTGGAGCCTCTAATACAAGTAAATAACAATCATCCTCAGCACAGGTATTATCTCTAACGTGCATAGTGGCTAGCACAACAGGGCCCCAAATTTACTTTGTGCTTCTGTAATACAAATAATAAAAGCACGGAAAGCATAACATCATGCTGGGCCTCTTATGTGTTCCTACAGGCTGAATATCATGCATTGTCTGAAAAATTACAGATAAATGTCACGAGAATTAGCTCAATTAAAGAATCCGATACATTTCAGTAGGTTCTGAGGTATCTGAACCTTCTGCTCTGAATCTCTTCCCATGCTGAGATTGTGAGCCCACTTCTTGTGATCTTTGCTTTGGTCCTGTAAGGCAATCTCAAGCACTGACTTTCCTTTGTTATACACTCCTTTACAGTACACCTGTCCTTCCATACAGGACAGATTATTGACTTGGAGCTTCTTCCAGATCACAATCAAAGCGTTTGGGATGATGTCACTATACCAAAGTGGGTTGTTAACTGCTAACCAAGCCCCAGATCCTGTTACAGACTTGTAATACGGAGCTCAGCGTTAATTCTTGTCTAGAACAGATGCACACTGGAGCAAGACGAATTGCTTTCCTATAAATATTAAAAGTAGGCGTTTAACTGGGTTTGCTGCTGTAGCGGTCTCCAATTCTGAGCTACGAAAGAGAAAGTTACCAATTATTCATGTGGTTAAAGAAAACAAGTGAGCGTCAGACTGTTCAGTAACAAAAGCATTAACTGAATGTGATTTAACCCTGTCCCGAAGGACATAGATTAAACACTTCGGGCCAAATTCTGGTCTCAGTTGTGTCAGGGATTTCAGTGGAATTACTTCAGATGCACAACAATCTAACAGGGTAGAATGCAGCCCAAACACACACTCAACATCAGTATTTCTGTTTCCTAGATAGTTTCGTTCTTTTTCGTATCTTTGGCCGTTGGACAGAACTTGTGAGGTTTATTAAGTGTTTTACGGCAAAGCTGATTCATTGATTGCAAGCTTGGAAATTTCTTGAAGACGCTACTGTACCCTCAAAGCATTTAGGAGAAAATTTCTTGCTTGTGTGTCAGAAAAACAAAAAACAAATATTCAGTTAAAACATTTGAAGTGTGGGAGGGAAAAAATCTAAACATTTCCTGCAATGCTGGAAGCCCAAAGAACAGCATTGTGTTAACAGAGAGATCCAGAAATGCAAATTAAACTGACCAGTCCAGCATCAATGCCCAGGAAGAGCGCAGTACAAACAAACAGGATAAATGACCAACAATGTGAGAGTGTAACATTAAAGTGTAGAGCAGGTGTAGGCAAACTATGGCATGTGTGCCAAAGGCAGCACGCGAGCTGATTTTCAGTGGCACTCAGACTGACCGGGTCCTGGCCACCGGTCTGGGGGGCTCTGCATTTTAATTTAATTTTAAATGAAGCTTCTTAAACATTTTAAAAACCTTATTTACTTTACATATAACAATAGTTTAGTTATATATTATAGACTTATAGAAAGAGACCTTCTAAAAACGTTAAAATGTATTACTGGCACGCGAAACCTTAAATTAGAGTGAATAAATGAAGACTTGGCACACCACTTCTGAAAGGTTGCCGACCCCTGGTGTAGAGTATTCTCATTTTCCTAAGCTGCGTGGTTTATATGGCTAAGGAAAATATTCCAGCAGTCCATGTAGTTTTAACTTTCCGATGTTCTTTTAATATGGATATTGAGTGTCATCTTTGTCACCCCAATAGCCACATGCCTGGTCCTGTCTTCTGTGCCAGCATTACAGCTCTCCCTCTTATACGTCACATGTAATGGAATATAGAATTGAAATAACCATTTATGTTGCGCCTTTTAGGATCTGCACTGTCATAGTAGGAGCACGGGAAGCACTTTGCCAGTCTGGGAGTTCCCCCTACACTGAGGAGCACACAAACGGATCCATCCCCTTAAGGAGTACAACCTACTCTCAGAGTGTGGTTGGCCAGGTGTGATGGCTGGTGCAGGAGAAGGGGAGTCATATTTCTGCCTATGCTCCCTACTCCCCTCCCCACCCACTCTGGGGCCCTGTGACCCCTCTGGGGAGTAGTTAGGGAGTAGGGAGTTCTTATGCAGGACACGCAGGAGGGCTAGTGAAGGTGCCTTGTCCTCCCCCACACTGTACCCTTGTAATCTAGCTCATAAACGTATTAACTGAGTTGAAATGGCTCAGGAAGGATCTAAGTCCATTGACACTAAGATCACAACATGAAAAGATTTAGAGGACATCAGTTTCTATTGCCTTTATGGTTTCCTGCCCATTACCTGTGTTAAGGCAATCTAAAGATTTCTCCTGATTGTCTTCTAAACCCAAGCTTATTTGGGGATAAATTGTTATAGGACATGCCAGCTCTAGTCAACTGGGAAGGAGACGTAGAGAATCCCAGCACAGAAAAATGCACATAAAGGAAATCAGTTCTCCTCTACCCCCCTCCACTAACATCAGTTTTCACAGCCATGAGCAGAAGTGCTTATGGGGAAGAGCACATGTGCTGGGGTGGGGGGAGCAGGGGGAAGAATGACCACAGAGTGAATTATGATGTATTAGCCTTTTGCCTCTGGAGATCTGGTTGGAAAGCTGAAAATATCCACACGTGAAATGAGTTTGGGAAGCTCTCAGTCTAGTTACTACTTAGTGCCTGACCCTAGAGATGCAGAGCATATCCTGGGTACTGCTGAAATCAATGGGAATTGGTACTTAGCAGCTCTCCAGACATGCCCTGCACATTGCAAGACTGTGCTCTTACAAGGGCAAGTTATGAAACGACTCCCATAGAGTTTTCTGCTAAGGTGCTGGACTATTAGTGGGTGTTGATGGCAAGGTAGTGTCTCTGATCTCCATGGCGAAGTTTGCCCAGCACTGAATTCTACTCTCTGTTACTTCAGTGAAACTTCTTTGACTTGAATGTATTTGATGCCTGTTGGTCTCTCACATTTATGTGCAATGCCATTCACACATGCAAAAAATGTGTTAGCCTTCAAAAACCCGCTCCCTCCACGCACACCTTCCCACCCTGCGTCCAAGGTATATTCCTAACATATGCTTCTATTGATCTCTGAGCATCAGGTAGCTGAAGGAATCTACCTCAGTATATCTAGGTAATAACCGATACTATTACTCCTACCTAATTCTTATAAAATGCTTTTCACCGTAGATCTCAAAGCACCTTACAAAAGAAGGTATCATAATCCCCATTTTACAGATAGGGAAGCTGAAGTACTAAAAGGTGATGTGACTGCCCAAGTTCCCACAGTTGGCAGAGTTGGAATCAGGGGTGGCTCCAGGCAGCAGCGCAGCAAGCGCGTGCCTGGGGTGGCAAGCCGCGGGGGGGTGGCCTGCCAGTCACTGTGGGGGCGGCTGTGCGGGAGGTCCGCTGATCCCGTGGTTTCGGCGGCAATTCGGCGGCGGGTACCCGCAGAAACGCCGCCAAATCCACGTGACCGCGGACCGCCCGCAGGCATGCCGCTGAAGGCCACCTGACTGCCATGCTTGGGGCAGCAAAAAACATAGAGCCGCCCCTGGTTGGAATAGAATTCAGGTTCCCAGCTCCTCCCCTAATGTCCTACTCCCTTGCTATGGGGGAGAGAAAAGAAGATTAAAAACAGAGTGCTAGAGGCAGTTAAGTGCTGGATTCTCTGCTGATGTAACTCCACTGAGACCAGTGGTTAGCCCACAGAGAAACTGACCCAAAATTGAATAGGAAGAATATTTGTATAAATGCAAGTGAGACTTTATCCACATTAACACTGAGTCCTAGAGATGAGCCAGATTAGTGTTTGGATTTGATCACACTTTTCCAAAATTCAGGAAAGTTTGGATCTGTGGGTACGGTTTGTGCCCAAACTCTACGTGGAGCTTGTCTACATGGGGCCTTCACTCTGAAGTTATTGAGGGTGTGAATTCAAAAGCACAATAGCTCTTCTGCGTTAACTCTCTATGTGGACGCTTATTCTGCACTAAGCTAGTGTGGAATCGCTATTCAGCCGTTCTAGTCTGCAGTAGTTATTCCAGGCTTTTCCCCCCAAGCGGACAAGCCCTTAGAAGAATGTCGCCATCAGAAAAGAATACATAGCAGGATGTGTCGTCTACAAACAGTTAATCAGCATTGGTAAGGCAATTAGGCTGGAGCAAGGAGAGGACTCTGCTTGGAAAAGAAGTTCTGCAGCAGATGTCACAGACGGTTTGTAGGTAGGTAGGTAGTGGCCAATCCGTGTTTTATTTTGGTTTGAAAGTGTTGAGGGTTTTTCTATTTTGATTTGTTTGTCGTTTCTTTCCAGAGGCTGAATCAAACCCAGCTCTGTAGCCATTTGTTGGTTATGCAAGGGGCCTGTTTACAACCCAAGATGGTTTTCATTATGGGTAACATACAGTTCTTTCTTAGGCTGAGACAGGCATGAAAACAAGAATTACGATGCTCTGGGATGTTTGAAGACTACAGCGCTTCAACTGTGGGATTCTAGAACTAAGACGTGGACAGACTACGCTCAGCTCCTGCATGGATGTACAAGCGTAGGAAAGGGCGCAAGGAGCCGCCACCCCCCCCCCGATATAGGGGCCAGACACAATCATGGTCCTTGCCCTGGCCTGAACACAACAATTATAGGGCAGGCTAGTACCTCTCACAGTCTGAGCCGACCCAAAGGAGTAGCCAGCTGTGGAGGACAGCACACGGTGCAGCCTCTTGACAGGTGGTGCAACAGCTGCACTCCCCTGGCCTGCCAGGTAGCTCCAGGTGGTACTGTGCTTTCCGGAGGCATAGTGCCTCCTAACATTTCCCTGGGCTCTGCAACTCTACACTACCCCCAAAGCATATATGTCTATAAAACAAATCAGGGCCCATATACAGCACAACAATATCTCTCCACCCTACGGTTGCCAATTCTGGTTGGATGTATTCCTGGAGGTTTCCTCACACAACATAATATTTAATTAAAGATTAATCCGAGACTCCAGGACAATCCTGGAGGGTTGGTAACCCTACACTGAGGCTTTATCTCTTTGGAAATCTCAGTTGAAGATTTATTTTCTCCCTTGTCTCTGCCTCTCTCCTATTGGTGCTATTTAAGGTTCCAGTCCTGCAAATAATTATGCCCATTTCAAATGCACTGCAAACTAAATCCAGGTCTGTGAGACCCAACCTTGTGGGCTTAGAAACATCAAGCCTGTGCTTCCACACTGCATTGTAAACCTGGGTTTACAATTGCTGGACCTGGATCTCACAGCCATGCTAATGCGTCCATACTGCACTATGCAGACCTTCTGACTCGGGTCTGTGGCTTGACCTGTATCCACACAGCAAAATGACAGGGCTTGCACCCGAGTCACAGTGGGACTCGGGCTCTGAACCAGTCCCCTAGCTGTTGTGTATTTGGTTGTTGTGGTAATAGAACCTTGTGTTGCTATGGCAACTGAGTTAGATTATTAGGGGATAGCCCAGCCAGCTTTGGCTGGGCTGTTGGTTAGTTCTGAGTGTGGAAATAAATGGCTGCTACCAGGGCTGGCTCCAGGCACCAGCTGAGCAAGCTGGTGCTTGGGGCGGCAGATTGTTGGAGGCGGCATTCCGCCCAATCCTAGGGCGGCACGGCCGCTTTTTTTTTTTCCCCTGCTCCGGCCGCCCTGTAGGGGGCGGCAGCGCGGAGAACCAGAGCGCCCTGCAGGGCACTCCTCTTCCTTCCCTCCCCACCGACCGGAGCGGAGTCCTCGCGGCAGGCGGCAGGAGGCGGCGCAGCAGGAGGGGCCGCGTGACAACGCCCCTGCTGTAGCCCTGGCCGCCCCCTTCTCTCTCCCGCCCGCTCCTTCCCCCTCCCCCCCCCCCAGCCGGTCCCCCTGCACCCGCGCTCCGGCTGCGCCGCAGGTTGTTGTTTTTTTTTTGCTTTGCCGTTCTGGCCGCCCCGTTTTTTTTTTTTTTTTTTGCTTGGGGCGGCCAAAAAGCCAGAGCCGGCCCTGGCTGCTACAAGGTTTACAGCTCTCTGTGTCTCCAGTGATTTCTTCCTAAAACTGTTACCCCCAAGGATATAACAACGTGGCGAGGAGGATGGGATATCTGTGCTGCCCCAGCAACAGAAGGAAGTAGAAGTTAAGGTACAAAAAAACCAAACAAACAAACCTTGTTTGCTGCTGGAAGGGGGTGAGAACTGGCTTGTTTGCTCTGACTGTGCAAACTGAAACTAAAATCATGGCTACACTTACAGGGACTCTGGAACCTTTTGAGAAGACTATAGTGCAATGGCAGGTATATACTGAGCGTTTTGAGCTTTTTGTTATTGCAAATGACATTACAGAAGAGAAGAAGGTGCCAATATTCTTAAGTGTTGTAGGGGCTAAGACCTACTCCCTGCTACGCAGCTTACTGCACCCTGTTAAGCCAGAGACTAAATCTTACAGTGACACTGTGGAAATTCTGGGGTCCCATTTTTCTCCAAAACCACTGGTAATTGCTGAAAGATATAGGTTCCACAAGAGAGACCAGAAAGATGATGAAACAGTTGTACAATTTTTAGCAACTTTGAGGAAGCTTGCAGAACACTGTGAATTTAAGGAGGTGTTAAATGATGCCCTACGTGACAGGTTAGTGTGTGGCCTACACAGTAAATCTGTACGGAAGCGCCTATTGACAGAGGCTCAGCTTACCTTACAGAAGGCTGTTGACATTGCGGTCTCTATGGAACTGGCTACAAAGGAGGCACAATCCATCGGTGCATCCCCTAGGGTGCATAAGGTGTCACAAGAACCTACCCACAAAACTGTGGGGAGTCAGGAATGTTACCGCTGTGGTAAGCCGGGTCACCATGCATCAGAATGCTGGTGTAAGGACCTGGTGTGTCGACACTGTGGCAAAAAGGGACACATTGCGTGTGCCTGTAAACAAAAGAAAAAGAGGCCTGTGGTCTGGCCGACCAAAAAGGGAAATCTGCATACCCTAGACCAGACCCAGGATGGCCAAGGAGACACCTCATCACAAGAAGAAGAGCCACTCCATGTTCTGTCTTTGGCAGTGGGCTCACATGTATACTGGGTAACCCCGTTGTTGGACGGCAAACCTATACGCATGGAACTGGACACCGGTGCAGCCATTTCGCTGGTCTCAGAGACTGTGTATAAAGAAAAGCTACAGCATCTTCCGCTTAAAGCAACAAAAACAGTGCTGAAGACATAGACGGGAGAAGCTGTGCCCATGTTGGGCACTACTGATGGTGGAGCTCAATGGACAGGCTGCCAAATTGCCACTGTTTGTGATGAGAGGTAATTACCCAGCCTTAATTGGTAGGTCTTGGCTTAGGAAGATCCAGCTGAATTGGGCAGAAGTGCACCGAGTGACTAAAGAAGAAACCGGTCTGACCACTATACTAAGGAGACATGCTGCTGTTTTTGGAGAGGATCTGGGAAGTATGAAGGGAATCGCTGTGACATTGAACATTAAACCTGACAGTCAACCAAAATATCTGAAAGCCAGAACTGTGCCATATGCCATCAGGCCGAAGGTTGAAGCGGACCTGGAGCGCCTGGTCACAAATGGAGTCTTAATACCAGTTACCCATAGCCCATGGGCAACTCCCTTTGTTCCAATAATGAAGAAAGATGGCTCCCTCCGGATTTGCGGTGATTTTAAGGTCACTGTCAACCCAGTGTTGTGTGCAGAGCAATACCCGCTTCCCCGCATCGATGACCTCTTCGCAGGCCTGGCTGGAGGACAAAAGTTCAGTAAGATTGATCTGAGTCAAGCGTACTTACAGATGCACGTTGATGAAAAGTCCCAAGAACTGTTGACTATTGTGACGCATAAGGGGCTTTATTGATACTTTCACCTACCTTTCGGAATAACATCTGCTCCCGCCCTGTTCCAGAGGGCTATGGACCAGATCTTGAGTGGCTTGCCAGAAGTCCAGTGCTATCTGGATGACACCCTGGTCACTGGAAGGAATGAGGAGGATCACCTAAAGAATTTAGAGGCTACCCTACAAAGACTGGAAGAGTACAGACTGCGAGTCTGCAAAGACAAGTGTGAATTGTTCCAGCCCTCTGTTGAATATTTGGGACACATCATTGATGCTAAGGTCTTCATAAGGCCCCTGCCAAAGTTAAGGCTATTGTGGAGGCTCCCCCTCCTCTAAATGTTAGCCAGCTTCGCTCGTTTCTAGGACTATTGAACTATTATGGAAAGTTCATCTCACAGTTAGCCACACTGCTAAAACCACTTCACGAACTCCTTGGGCAGAACAAGGCCTGGAAGTGGGCTGAAGCCTGTGATGTTGCCTTTAACAAAGCTAAGGATGCATTGCTAAATTCTGAAGTTCTGACGCACTTCGATCCATCCTTACCCCTACAGTTGGCCTGCGATGCGTCATCTTATGGAGTGGGAGCAGTCGTGTCACACATTATGCCTTCGGGAGAAGAGAGACCTATTGCTTTTGCTTCACGCACTCTAAGCAAAGCAGAAACTAACTATGCCCAAATCGAATGTGAGGCATTGAGAATCGTTTTCGGAAGTTTCATCAGTATCTGTTCGGACGGAAGTTTACTCTTCTCACAGACCACCGACCCCTGACTTCAATTTTTGGACCCCACACCGGCATTCCTCCATTAGCCGCTAGTCGTATGCAACGGTGGGCACTGTTGCTTTCCGCGCACACATATGAAATCAAATATCGGAAATCCACCCTGCACGCAAGGCGGATGGTCTCTCAAGGCTGCCTTTGCCTGTCAACCGTTGAGATAGTGCCCAGAAGGAAATCTTTTACTTTGAACAGGTAGAGAGTACACCCATCACTGCTACTCAGGTAAAGAAGGCAACTCGAGTTGACCCAGTATTGTCCCAAGTTATGGACCTGGTGATGCATGGAACATTTCGACGAACCTCTCTGGTCTCACCCGACCTTGTTACCAACATGTCCAGGAGAACGGAGTTATCATTCAATCTGGTTGTTTGTTGTGGGGGAGACGTGTCATTATCCCACCACCACTGAGATCACAGATGTTAGAACAGCTCCATTCCGGTCACTGTGGAATACTGTGCATGAAGGAAATTGCACAAAGCTATTTTTGGTGGCCTGGATTGGACAGTGCTATTGAAGAGAAGGCAAGAGCTTGTATGTCATGTCAGGGTGTGAGAAATGCACCCCAGTGGGCACCCCTACATCCATGGGACTGGCCTGAAAACCCATGGCAATGTATTCACGTTGACTTCGCTGGCCCTCTTGAAGGAAGCATGTTCTTGGTGGTGGTAGATGCCAATTCTAAATGGCCAGAAGTCTCTATAATGTAGTCCACTACTGCAGAGAATACTATCCAAAAACTATGAGGACTCTTTAGTCGTTTCGGTCTGCCAGAACAACTTGTAAGTGACAACGGACTGCAGTTTGTCTCTCAAGAGTTTCAAAAGTTTATGAAGGCAAATGGGATACACCACATCACTTCAGCACCATATCATCCATCCACCAATAGTTTAGCTGAAAGATTTGTGCAGACAATGAAACAAGCTTTGAAATCGGCAAGGGGACAATTATCCATTCAAAAGCGTCTGGACACCTTCTTACTATCCTACAGAAACACACCTCATGCTACGACCAAGGCATCCCCGGCCTTTCTAATGATGGAACGACAGCTGCGCACTTGCTTTGATCTGATGAAACCGTCTGAACCCCGACATATTGTGCAACGTCAGCAGCAAGATCAAGTCATCAGGCGTGCACCCAGAGCAAAAGACCGAACCTTTAGCCCAGGACAGCTGGTTTTGGCTCAGAATTATACTTCTGGGGCTAAATGGGTCCCTGCCACTGTCATCGCTCAAACGGGACCTGTTTCCTGCACAGTCCGGACTGCAGAGGATCTCACCTGGCGGCGACATGTAGATCAGTTGCTGCCAGGTCATACCAGTCCTCAGGACACATCTTCAGTTGAGTTGCCTGACTTCACCACCTCCGGCGAGACACCGAATCGAAAGTCACCTGTTCCTGACTTTTCCCCTCCATTACTGCCAGCGGCAGAGATACCCTCTGCCCGGCACAAGCTGATACCCCATCCTCACCCATTCGCCCTACGAACCCTGAGCCCATTGTCAGGCCCGCGCCCAAGACACTTTCGGGTACAACATCATTAGAAGTCCGCCATAATCCACCTAGAGACAGAAGGTCTCCGCGTCGGCTGGATTTTTAGCTAGGGCGAACCCACGGTTACGGGGCAAAATAATCCCTGGGGTTTAGCCGGGAATGGAGGCAGTCTACCCTCCTTCTCTAGTTTAGTGTTTGTTTTATTTAGGGGACATTCTTATTAAGGGGGGAGGGATATGTTGTGTATTTGGTTGTCGTGGTAATAGAACCTTGTGTTGCTATAGCAACTGAGTTAGATTATTAGGGGATAGCCCAGCCAGCTTTGGCTGGGCTGTTGGTTAGTTCTGAGTGTTGAAATAAATGGCTGCTACAAGGTTTACAGCTCTCTGTGTCTCCAGTGATTTCTTCCTAAAACTGTTACCCCCAAGCATATAACACTAGCAAGGTCCTAGGACCCAGGTCCTGAGCATTTGCTGACCTGAATCAGACTGATTTGGGTGTGGACAGAAGAGGTGTCTTGGGCTTAAACCTGAGTCAGAGCCCAGGCATAGTGTGCAATAGACACATACCCTATGGGACACCACATGGCAGTAACTACATGTATGAAGGCCACCATTTTGGCTGACACGGAATAGCGTTATAGCTCAAGCTGTAGAGACTTATGCTTCTGGGCCCGTCAGGTGCTGAAAGGGGGGTAGGGATAGCTCACTGGTTTGAGCATTGGCCTGCTAAACCCAAGGTTGTGAGTTCAATCCTTGAGGGGGCCACTTAGGGATCTAGGGCAAAAACAGTACTTGGTCCTGCTAGTGAAGGCAGGGGGCTGGACTCAATGACCTTTCAGGGTCCTTCCCAGTTCTATGAGCTAGGTATATCTCCATATATTTTATTATAAAGCATAAGTCTCTACAGGTTGAGCTATAGAGCTAGGTTCTCAAGTCAAGTGGGTGAAGCACAGAGAAGAACACAGAACTAGGATTAGATTGGTACTGGTAAATGTCAATTTCACCATACACACGCAAACGGATGACAAAAATATTTTCATCGATGATCATAAAAATTTACAGATAGGCACAGAAAGAAAAATGCTGCTTGAGAATGTATTTAGTGTTGCTATAAAGCTATTTACTTTGTGTATTTTGACATGTGATCTTGACCCCTCCTCTCCCAGCAAAGCTGTGAAAATGTACATTGATAAAATAAATAATTAAAAACGCTTAAAAATAAACATTGATCTTATCTGTCGAAATTATTGAAAAAAAAATCGAATTGTGCCAAGGCTACGCGTAACCCACTGTCACTGACCAGTGGGTTACATGTGTGTGAGAGTAACCGCTGGCAGGATCAAGCCCTAACTCTGTAAAGCACTTTAGGATGCAGCTTGCCTGACACATGCAGTGCTCAATCCTGCATTCATTTCCCCCCTCCCCTCCTAAACTCCTACTGATTTCAGCGGGAGTCTTGGGAGCAAGGAGCATGTAAGTTTGTGCCCTAAAATTCTATGTTTATCTCTAAACACTAAGATCCCCAGTTGCCTAATGTTAATGGAGTGTTACTTTCAACGTCTGGGCTTTCACCTCCTTAAATACAGAGAGTCCTAATTTGAAAACACAGCAATCCACTGAACCAAGGTCATTAGTTTACAGCCTGTGTGTTCAGCCACTGAGCTAAAGATGATGTTCTTGTGGCCCAAGACCAGCACATACTTGTGCTTTACCCACAGACCATACACAGTGCATTCCTGTAGCGCTCTTGGAGGGGTTGGGCAAAGCAAGGGCTGGAGATCAGAACATGTGAACTGCAGCGTCCTGAATACAGACAAGATTCTTCTTGAAGAGGACCTATGCTAAGTAGTATAACACAGTCCTGAACCCAGTCATTTCTATTGTTTACTACCATACTACGCATGTAAGCCCCAACCGCTTTGTTCTCAGTGTTGAGATGGTGGAAATGCCTAGATCTGTGAAAGTCCTGAACCCAGTCATTTCTATTGTTTACTACCATACTACGCGTGTAAGCCCCAACCGCTTTGGTGGAAATGCCTAGATCAGACAGACAGATGATAGCTTTTTCTTTCACTCTTTACCTCCCACCTTGGTTTCTTGTCTTGTTGGTGGATAATAATAGGTGAGAGACAGGAACAGAGAATAGTATTCTGAAAGTGACATGTTTGCTAACAGTTCAACTGAGTAAGGATGCCATTGTGGATCTTTGAAAATCAAATTATCTGGAAGAACTCCTGTTAAGATTATATTAATTAACAGCATGAAGGAAAAAATGAGCAGGAGACTCTGGCAGAAGCTGTCTGCGATGTTACCAATTATACTTGCTTTCTTTCCCTGGAAGCCAATAGCATTCATATTAGCTAACCTCCATTGCTGTATTTCTAATAGCCCAACATGCAATTACCGTGATAGCTGGCTGAATAATTAAAAAATATACACACATAAATAGTCCACTGGATGAAGGACAGGGAAAAAATTCAGAATGTTCTCTGCTGAATATTATTTGGCTACCCATAAAACAAGTTAAATTATGGAAAAACATTTATGCAACAAAAAAATGCTCAAATCCTGAAAATCATTCTGAATTCATCTGAAATTATCCACAACAAATCAACCAACTCCAATTATTATGTTTACTTCAAAATAAAGTCAGCGTTTTGCCCCATATCTATGTGTGATACATGTTCTCAGTAGGCCAGATCCTCAGCTAGTATAAATTGTCATAGCTCCATTGACATCAATGTCACTAAAGAAGTGTCTGAATTTTATGCATCTCCACTTGAAAATAGGACCTAGAGCAAGGGGTCACATCCACCCTACCCTTCCCATATTGGTAGATGGGAAGGAAGTCCAGGAAGGGGAGTTGAGTGGAGGGGCCAAGAACCACTTACCTAGAGCGATCTATACCAATCGGTTTATTCCCCTTTGGGAAATATGATTTTCGGAAATACATGGAAGGTCTGGAGTAGGGCCATAAAGCCATTCACCCAGCCTTACACTGAAACGTTTATTGCGACCTTCTCTCTGGGCATATCGGTCAGTCAATTCCATTAGGTCACTTCTGACTTCCCCATCTCATAGCACAAGAGTAACAGACACTCACTCAATGAAATTAAAAGGCAAGACATTTAAAACTGATAAGATTTATTTTTTAAATATACACAGTGCATAACTAATCTGGGGGACTCACCACCACAAGATACCATTGAAGCAAAGAGACTGGTAGGAATCAGAGAAACATTAGACATTTATATGGATATTAAGAATAACAACCACAGTGGCACTAGCTAGGATAAACATTTATGAGGGATATCAACCCCCAGGCTCCAGGACATAAGCCAACCACTAACTGCCAGGGATTAAGAAGAAACATCCCCCAAAGTATGTTACTGTACAGTAGTCTGTTATGAGGATTTTACACCTTCCTTTGAAGCATCTGGTACTCAGCACTGCTGAAAGTGGGATACTTAAATTGATGGACATCTGCTGTGATCAGAAATGGCAATTCCTATATCCATATGTTCCTAACAAGAGCTTTACTGAGTGCTCTTTACTGCTACACATGTTGTATGTGCAGTTTCCATCAGACGCTACCAGGTATCCTCTGTAAGAGGCTCTACTCCATTACAAACTATAGTCTTAAAATAGTCAATCATAACATTTGCGGTATGTTGGCAACCACCACATTTTGGCAGTAAACTTAGGACAACTATTGGCAAAAACAGGACACCTGTTGTCAGTATACTGCTGAACATGATAGTTTTAACATTGGAAAAACTTGGAACACCTCCATGCAAACCTATTTAATGCCAAATTAACATCCCACCCAGCCAATAACTGTGACTGAGGTAAATTTTCAAAATGTTCCTTAACCACTAATTTGGAGCTAGACGTAAATAGTTTAGATAGGGCGATGGGTGCACAACAGCATGTCTGAACTTTGTTTGCAAAAACTGTATAATCTAAAAATAGAAACTGAAAGACACCCAATGGCTGCAAGCAATCGCGCGCTTCTGAGGGAAGCACCATCGGCTACAATGAATGACTGAAAGGAAATTATCAGAGTCACTTGGTGAAGCAGGTGGAAGGAAGTCAGTAAATGCACATTGGAGACTGAAGGCAAGGCTTTAAAGCACATGCTGCTAATGTTAAGCCTAACAAACAACTGGCAATAGTGGGAATTGCATTGTACACCGTCAGATATGCCTAGTTCCAATCTGTAAAGTGAGTAGCATTTGGCGATCCGCTACATGACCTTTTTAGAAACTAGTACCATGCATCTTTCTGCGTGATGAGTCAACATAATGATGGCTCAAAAATGACTCCAAACTGAAGCCAAAGAAAATGAATCCATGAGACGCTCTGTAGAGTGAGTCAAATTTAGCAGCAAGGTATTGCATTAATTACTTTAGGGAGAGGGCACTTGAAGAACAGAGCTTGGCCAAAAGCAGGAATAACCTGATCTATGAGGAAAGATTAAAAAAACTGGGCATGTTTAGTCTTGAGAAAAGAAGACTGAGATGGGGACCTGATAACAGTCTTCAAATATGTTAAGGGCTGTTATAAAAAGGACAGTGATCAACTGGTCTCCATGCCCACTGCAGCTCGGAAAAGAGGAGACTAAGGTGGGATATGATAGAGGTATATAAAATCATGAGTGATGTGGAAAAAGTAAATAAGGAAAAGTTATTTACTTGTTCCCATAATACAAGAACTAGGGGCCACCAAATGAAATTAATGGGCAGCAGGTTTAAAACAAATAAAAGGAAGTTCTTCTTCACACAGCGCAGTCAACTTGTGGAACTCCTTGCATGAGGAGGTTGTGAAGGCCAGGACTATAACAGGGTTTAAAAGGGAACTGGATAAATTCATGGAGGTTAAGTCCGTTAATGGCTATTAGCCAGGATGGGTAAGGAAAAGTGGCCCTAGCCTCTGTTTTTCAGAGGGTGGAGATGGATGGCAGGAGAGAGATCACTTGATCATTACCTGTTAGGTTCACTCCCTCTGGGGCACCTGGCACTGGCCACTGTCGGTAGACAGGATACTGGGCTAGATGGACCTTTGGTCTGACCCAGTACGGCCATTCTTATGTTATGTTATGACAAGAAGTAATGGTCTTAATTTGCAGCAAGGGAGATTTAGGTTAGATATTAGGAAAATCTCTCTAACTCTAAGGGTAGTTAAGCTCTGGAATAAGCTTCCAAGGGAGGTCGTGGATCCCCTTAATTGGAGGTTTTTAAAACAGGTTGGACAAACACCTGTCAGGGATAGTACTCTAGACTAACCAACAGTGCTGGTTTCTCAGATTACAATTCAGTGGATACATTATTACATGGGGCATTATCTTTTGCTATAAATATACATCAGAATATACTTATAATATACTACTACACATGACAAACAGTATTTTACATAAGAAAATGATCAATTTTATTACTTTTTTCTTAGAAATATGTGGGGGTTGAAATGTGTAGAGAACTAAGGCCCTCATTTGATGAGGTACTGAAGCATATGCTAAAGCCTAGCTTTAAGCACATGTATAATCTCATAATGACTCACATGCTAGGAAGCAGTGACTGAAAAGAATTGGGGATGGTGGTGGATAATCAGCTGAACATGAGCTCCCAGTGTGACACTGTGGAGAAAAGCACCAATGCGATCGTGAGATGCATAAATAGGAATTTCAAGTAGGAGTGTGTGACATTGCACCCCAGAATGCTTTATGGAAATATGCTTATAAATGTGTATATGACATAACTGGAATATGTTTTATGCTACATATGCCATGTAACATATTTCTGTAAAGGTTATGATCTACTGAATATATTCATCCTATTTGTATGCATGTGTCATTTTTGTACTCAAAGTTATGAATATTGGCTGTGTACTTGCTTGATTTTAAGTAGCCTTAGTAAAGCATTTGGTCAGCTTCTTGAGAAAGGAATGTGCAAATTAAGTACCCAGTCAAGAAACACTTAACGAACAATGGATCTTGAAAGACTCCAATCTACATAAGAAGTCTTCCTGGAGACATTCAAGATAGCATGTGGGCAATGGCTGATGTCTGTAAAAACTGAGTCATGCATGGACATGTGACTTGCCCATGTGACTCCAAAACTGCATCTCGGAGCTGGACTTTACATAGGAGAGAGGATGGGGTCTCCACCCACAAGAGAAAGTATATTTAAACCCCTGGGAGACCTCTCCATTTTGTCTTCAGCTGGCTCAAGAAATAGCCTCTCCACCCCAAAGGATACCTGAAAGAAACTAGGACAAAGGACAGTAACTACAATGGGTGTGAGTGATTGCTGGACCCAGTCTAGAAGGAGGCTAGTCTGTAAAAGAGGCTTATTGGAACATCTTTGAGGGTGAGATTTTATCTGTATTCAGCTTCTTACTGTATTAGGCATAGGCTTGTGTGTTTTATTTTATTTTGCTTGGTAATTCACTTTGTTCTGTCTGTCATCATTGGAACCACTTAAATCCTACTTTTTGTATTTAATAAAATCACTTTTTACTTATTAATTAACCCAGAGTATGTATTAATACCTGGGGGGGGGGGCACAAACAGCTGTGCATATCATTGGGAGCTGGTCATCTGAGTGTTAAAGACAGGAACACTTCTAAGCTGCTTTCAGTTGAGTCTGCAGTTTGTGGGACGTGGTTCAGACCTGGGTCTGTGTTTGTAGCAGCAAGCATGTCTGACACAATCAGGCAGGGTTCTGGAGTCCCAAGCTGTCAGGAAAAGCAGGGGCAGAAGTAGTCTTGGCACATCAGTTGGCAGCCCCAAGGGCATTTCTGTGACCCAACCCTTCACAGAGTGTAGAGGTTTTTTTACCTCTGTATTTGGCACCCATGCAACTGCTGCATCCAGCTCTAGTGCCCACAATCCAAGCAGGATGTTGATAAATTGGAGAGGGTTCAGAGAAGAGCCACAAGAATGATTAAAGGACTAGAGAACATGCCTTATAGTGACAGACTCAAAGAGCTTAATCTATTTAGCTTAACAAAGAGAAGGTTAGGCGATGACTTGATTACAGTCTATAAGTATCTACTTGGGGACTAAATATTTAATAATGGGTCCTTCAGTCTAGCAGACAAAGGTATAACATGATCCAATGGCTGGAAGTTGAAGCTACACAAATTCAGACCGGAAATGAGTAATTTTTTTAAACGGTCAAAGCAAGTATTTTGTTCCAATTGTTAATAAGGGTCATGGTGGATTCTCCATCACAGACCATTTTAAAATCAAGATTGGGTGTTTTTCTCAAACATCTCTCAAGGAATTATTTTGGGGAAGTTGTCTGGTTTGTTTTACAGGGGGTCAGACACAATGGTCCCTTCTGGCCTTGGAATCTATGAATCTACTTTGCAGAGTCGGGGTCTTCGTTTTTGAAAAAGTGTGTGATTGATAGGACTGGATTGAGCGAGGCATACTGCTGGGTATGTGCTAAGCACACCTCCCACACACCATTCTGCCAATACATCTCATTCCAGCCCTGCAGAACAGCCTGCTATTCAAGTCTGGATCTATCAAACAGAGGGCACCAGTCATGCTAAATTGTGATCTGCTCAGTGGTTGTTTGGTGATATGCACCGGTTAAGTAGGATGACAGCCATCAAACTTTCTCACTTCAGACTCAAGTTTGGGACTTCAAACCAGGCCTTCTGTAATACAAGACCATTGTGCCACTTACCCCTCACATTTCACCATATTTAGAATTTCACAGATGGTTATGAAAAGCCTGCAGCATACATGGTATAAAAATATGATGCCATGCCACTGTCATGAACAATATGGAGACCCCCATTAATTAAACAGTGTCATCCCACAGTACCTTCTCTATTGATGAGTAGATCTAGAGCCTGATAAGATTAGACATTGGCCTCACCCTAGACTAGGGCTGTGCAAAGAGAGACTTCTGGTCAGAACAAGTATGCAACCCCCAGCTCCACATCCACTGGAAAAGAGATAACCTGGAAACCATAGAGGCTTTTAAGCCTGATTCAACCCAACAGTTGTATGTCCCAACTGGAGTTACTGCTTACAACAAAAGTTACAGGACAGAGAGAGGTTTTGCTTTTAGTTAATTGAGTTTAACATCATCCTTGTCCTAGTTATTAATTTTATGGGTTGCCTTTGTTTTATAATTAACATCTCTCAACTATTCCAAACCTAGTCAGCAGAAACTTTAATCTGCAAGTCATCCATATAACGCACAATGCCAATTGTCTGGTTTAATTCTTCACTACACCTATTACCCTGTCCATCACTGATGAAAGGTGATCCTGCCCCATCCCCTTTGTTCTTCTTGCGGCTTTTAGGCTCTGTCATACTACATTATGCTCAATGACATCCTGGGCCCAGTGTCAATAGAAAATACACTATTGTTTATTTTGGAATAGAGAAGATAGACGTGACGTTCACACATTCTTGTGTGTCCATGATCTTAAAGTGAAGCATCACTAGCCTAGCAGCCTGGATTTTAAATACTATTACAGCTGGTAGCTGGACAGAAGGAATAGGAGGGCAGAAGAGGAGGAAAATACATTCTTTTCCACTTGTAGGTGACATTTTGGAACACAAGGCCTGATTCTAAACTAGATTACCCTGGTAGAGTAATTTGGAGCCAATCGGGTTACCTCTACGTTTATACCAGTGTGAGATCAGAATCTGACTCAACAGATTTACCCCAGTGTCAAACCTGTGTGAGAGAGATCAGAATATGGCCTAGTCATTTTAGTGTGGGATTCAGCTTGATCCCTCCTCAACTTTAACCGTGTCTCCTTGCTTTTTTAAAATCTTATCTCTTAATATATTAATTTTCCATTCAGTGTTTTGGCTGACTTAGCTCCCGTATGTGAAGTAGTAATGTGTTAATGGACAGTTGAGACAAAGCTATTCAGAACTGTAACCTAGTATCTGCTGCATTCTGTCTTAGCTTAGCTGTTGTAGGATGAATTTGATATAGAGGGTTGTGTTTCTTAATCCTAGCCTGCAACTCAGGAGCCAAATTGTGATCTGAGTTTGCATCAGTAAAAAGCTAGAGAAACAATTGGTTTCATTAGAGTGACTCCAAATTTACATCGGTGTTGCTGAGCAGAATTTGATCCTAGAGTTGTAGATTATGCAAACATCCAAAGCAAATAATAGGTTCTCACAAGCTGTTCAGCTATTCTGATACATTAATAAAAATTTGAGCACAAGAACCTTAACTCAAGAGATGCATGAGGAATGTGGGATAGTGACTAAGGTGGAGAGATAACACAGAAGCTAGGAAAGAAACTGGGTGATAGCTGAATCTGACACGTGGCAGCTAGATGCTCTGAGCAGACTTAGCCCATTATTGAAGTTCTCCAACTCCTGGCTGATGTCTTATGTGTTTTCTAGCTACTGCCAAATGAGAATCCTCAGTTCTCTGTGGGCAGTTGATTTACCTCCGACCTAGGATAAAGGACAGTCTTAAGATGATGAAGTCAACGAGAGCTGTGGTAACCCTACTTCAGCGGGCATCACTCCTGCACTGGTCAGTGTGCGTTATGCATTCCCCTCTGTGCCTGAACCACAGGGGATGCACGTTGGTTCACAGTTTACTGCTTAAGCTAAGCCTCAGCCTCACAAACTGTGGAGATTCATGCTTTTGGCTCTGGAGGTCCTCAGTTCAGTACCTAGTACGTCAGGCAAGATGGCAGTCATCGGATGTATCTTATTTTCCACCTTTTCTTAGGGTTGATCCCACCCTCAAAGCCAACTGTAATGTCTGCCAGCTGGAAGATACATAGTCACGGGTAGATATCAACTGGGAGACTGACGCTTCCATGGGTAAGTCTACATTGCAGTAAAACACCCGCAGCTGGTCCATGGTAGCTGACTTGGGATCGCTGGGCTTGGGCTATGAGGCTATGACATTGCACTGTACACTTCTGGGCTCGGGCTGGAGCCTGGGCTCTGGGACCCTGCAATGGGGGAAGAGTCCCTGAGCCCAAACGTCTACACTGCAATTTTATAGCCCAGCAGCCTGAGCCAGTGACCCGGAGTCAGCTGACACAGGCCAGCTGTAGGTGTTTTATTGCAGCATAGACATGCTCTATAAGGCCCGGGGAGCTTATTTAATAATATTGGATATTTCATGAGAACAACAGTGGAGATAGGTGAAAGGATATAGAGCCCACTTCTCCTCTCACACCAGTTTTACACTATTCATTCAGTCCCTGGGCCTTTGAGTCAGAGATTCAGTTCTGTGCATGATATTAGAATTAGTGTTAGACAACTGTTATGTAACCATGACATTTTAAGTGGTCAAGACACTTCCTATTTGAGCTTTTAATCAGTAACTTTATAGACTTTCCTTTGTGCTTTCCTTTTTTGGACACAGTTGCCTGTTGACATTATCCCATTCAGTTTCCATGACCTAAAACTTAAAAAAGGATATATAAACACCTGCATAATCTTTTGTAGGAAAAAAATGGATGTCATTAAAACTTCTCTAACATGGCACATTCATTTCTTGTCCATTTTATTACAAGAAACAGATTTCCTGAACATAAAAATGTCCACAATTAATTGTTGGCATTCATCACACAAAAAGGGCAGAGTGTGATCTTGGTTATACTCGTGTAAGACCAAAATAACAAGTCCATTTATTTCAGTGGAGTTACTTGGAATTGTCACCACCACAACCAAGAGCAGAGTCTGTCCCAAGATGTACTCCTTTCGGTTAAGTGTGCGGTGCTCTTGTTTAAATATTTCTCAAAACTGTATACCGAGCTTCATGGGAATAGTTACAATATGACGAATGTATATGTAAACCCAAACAGGAACATCTAAGATGACCTCCCAAATATTACAATGTGTTCACTATGCATAAAGATTTCAGTAAAAGGTCCATTCAGCAAATCTTAACGTTTCCCATAAACGAAGGAACAGATGCTGAACTGAGCAGAAGCTACACATTGTGATTTGTGACATTTCTCCATAGTTCCATCCACTTCTGCCAATCGTTACATGGGCCTGGTGTGCGCAGTAACTCCTAAAAACACCACCACACACTTGGTTTGCAAGTGAGGAATTCTCCACGGTGCTGTGTATTTTTTACTTCCCACCCCAGACCACCCCCAAAGTGAAGGGGCACAACTAACATCCCAAACTAAATGGCCAATCTTTCTTCTGAGTCCTCTCAACTTACCCTTATTTTGTCAGAGCTAACAATATCACCAGCCTGCCTGTTGTTCAGGCCTGTAACCTAGCAGCATCTTACTCTCCCCTCCTCCCTTGCCTCACATGTCCAAATCTTACCAGTTCTTCCTCCCTAACATTTCTAAAACCCAGCCTTTTCTTTCTGTCCATGCTGCAAAACCCTCGTCTAGGTCCTCATCCTCATACCCCATATTCACCACTGCTACCACTTCCTCTCTAGCTTTAACACACACCCCAAGTCCATAAAAAAATGCAGTAGCTGAGATCATCTTCCAAGTCTGATCTGCTTTGCATCACCCCTCTTCTATGAATATCTCTACTGGCTCCCCTTTTTCTACTACATCACCGCCAAGCTTCTAGTCCTTACCACAACTCTGCCCATTCATACTCATCGCTTATTGTGCTGTCCTCTCCTGCCCTCTGCTTCACTAATACCACCAACCCGGGCCACTGTTTCTCTACTTGTCACACAATCATAGAATAATAGGGTTCAAAGGGACCACAAAGGTCATTCTAGCATAGCCCCCTGCCAGGATATGCAGGATTTGTTGTGTCTAAACCATCCATGACAGATGGCTATCCAGCCTCCTTTTGAAAACCTCCAGTGAAGGTGGTTCCGTGACCTGCCTAGGCCATCTGTTCCATTGTCCTACTGTTCTTACAGTTAGGGAGTTTTTCCTGAGATTTAATCTAAATCTGCTATGCTGTGGTTTGAATCCATTGCCTCTTATCCTGCCGTCTTTGTTCTGTTTCCCATGCTACTTCCCAATACCACCCTCCCTGAACTAATGCATAAGGCCATTTTACCCTCCTTTAAATCTCTCTGCAAGACCCACTTTTGCCATGAAGCATAAATAAAAATCAGCGTAAGCAGGATGGTTAGGTTATGCAGCACTGTGGGATAACTGATAGTCATTCATATAACACAGAAAAAGTAAACTGTATTTTTTCAGATCATTTATATATTTTATATCACCTGTATATTTTGCAAGTGGTCTTAGATTGTAAACTCTCTGTGGAAAGGACCTGGTCTAGCTATGCATTTGCTGCAGCAAGCAGAGAAGGGTCCCCAGTTGTGGCTGGGACCTTTGAGTGATACTATAATACAAACAATACCACCATCCGTTTAACAGACGGACATTCCCTCCACTGCAGTCTTAGGCCTTGGCTACACTCGCGGTTTCACAGCGCTGCCGCGGCAGCGTTGCCGCGGCAGCGCTGTGAAGCGCGAGTGTAGTCGCGCTGCCAGCGCTGCGAGAGCTCTCTCGCAGCGCTGCAAGTACTCCACCTCTCCGAGGGGAATAGCTTGCAGCGCTGCGAGGGAGCGTGCAGCGCTGTAGGCGCTGATTACACTGGCGCTTTACAGCGCTGCACTCGCTGCGCTCAGAGGGGGTGTTTTTTCACACCCCTGAGCGCAGCAAGTGCAGCGCTGTGAATTGCCAGTGTAGCCAAGGCCTTACTCACCTTTCTAGACTGTTACCTTGGAAGAACCAAACCTGCAGCACCACCCACAAGTTGAATACCCTCAACTTTCATGCCAGCTAATGGATTTGAAGGCATTTAGAATCCATGCTATAGGAGATGCTCAATGCCTTCAGCTTTTTTTTTTTAATAATTTCGACAGTATCAATATTTATTTTTTTAGCGTTTTTTAAATTTTTATCAATTTAAAATGTTACTGTTGTGGGAAATTGTGAGGGAGGCAAGCAATCAGGAAGGGGAGGGGTTTCAGACAATCATTTAATGCCAGTAGACGTCGAGATGCAAAAAGTTAATGCTTTAAAACGGTTAAAAAAACCAAACTGTCAACATCACATGTCCAACTATACAAAGTAAATAGCCTTAAATCAGACTGTAATAAGTTCTCAAACAGCATTTTTCTTACTTTGCCTAGTTGTAAATTTCAGCTATCATTGATGGAAATTTTTTTTGACAGTTTGTGTCAGTACAGGGAAATCGATGTTTATTAACATTTACCAATAAAAATCTAATCTTTGCAAAGCCTATTTATATTTATCACGGGCCTGATTTTGCTCTCATTTACACCAGTTTTACATCCATGTATTGTCTCTGACTTCAGCAGAGCTACTTCAGATTCATACTTACAGTGTAGGTGAGTGGTGAACCAGGCCCTATATTTTTAATACGTTATGAGTCACTGAGTCTGATCCTGCTTCCAGTGTGTGTGTGTAAAAAAAATTGGAAAGAAAAGTTTCTGACAATTTAGGCATTTTTTTCATTATTATACACTGAATCATGGAATTTTATACACAGAAAATTGTATAATATTGCATAGTTACTACTGACTCATCTCATTGTATGATGATTTTACATGTAAACACTGCATTTTAAAAACTATACTTCTTGTTTAGGTGCAAAATAATCCTGGGATTCCCTACAAATTTGGGAATTATTAATTATACAAAAGTGTACATTTCCCTTTCTATTCCCCTGGACAGGAAAGGCACCATCACAAGGCAGCCATTGGCAATACATACAGGCAATATTTAGAGCTTTCTCAGCTTCTGTGAACTAATCTTGTATTGAGCAAAGTCAACAAGTAAACATCTGTGCAAAAGGTACCATAACATGGGCAGTAAACCTTGGAATTCCTCACTAGCAGCAGTCTCGGAATTCACTCTTCTTCACTATCAGATAAGTGACCAGTCCTTTGTGATCGGAGATTTGTTTGCAACATATTTAAAGAAGCTTTCAGACTGTTCACTTAGAACTAGACACAAAACTGCTGTAAATTCTGACTTAAAAAACAAACCAAAAATTAATACAGTGGAATCAAGGATTTAAGGACTGAGGATCAAATTTTGGCCTCAGACTGGTGTAAATCTAGAATCATCCAGCTGAAGTCAGCAAAACTGAGATCAGAACTTGGCCCGGAGTCAACAGATCAGTAACAAGCCAAATTCATTACCACACTCTTTCCCTACATGTCTGTGTACTAAAGGAAGAGAAAGATTTTGTTAAAAGGTACATTTCAGCCTGTCTAAAGTACATTCTGTAATTTTGACAAAAATACTAATTCGCATAAAAAAGCTCCACAAATTCAATAATATTTTTGCTTGGAAATGGATTTAGAAACGCATGTGTTTTCTAATGCAGTGTTCCTCAGCTCTGAATTAGAGCAAACATCTTTAAGGAGTAAAAGGTATCTTTCTTCCCCGTGGTCTATTCAGTCTTCAGTTAAGAGTCTCTGCAAGGAAGAGAATTGTATTTGCCATATGGGACATGTGTCCTCTAAGAATTGGATTGAGCGGAGTAGCTCATTTCACACAGACATGCAAACGGTAAAGAGTTCAGAAGGTTCGATGCTGAGTGTGATTCTGGGGTGTGAATGCTTCTTTATTTGGCCTCTTTTCTGGAATCTCTCATGTTATCAAAGAAATCTACAGTTTCGTCCCTAGCTGCTGAGAGTTCCTTATATCGAAGCACGGAACACAACAGTGAGATATTTATAGATCATGTCTGAAATGTATGGATAGTACACAGCACTGACTAAACTACCAAAGTGCTGCCCCCAGCATGCACAACACACAAACATTGCAACAGACTCTCTGAGAAGCAGTCTCTTATTTTGTTGTTTTATAGTTCTAGTCAAGAACCAGGAAAGGATGTCACAAAGACATCACATGTGCAATCAGAGACTGAGCTCAGCTACACCTGCATGTATCTGGAGTGATTCCATTAAAGTTAATGGAGTGACTCTGGATTTACACCAGAATAACTAATTTCAGAATCCAGTCCTAATCATGTAGTCATTGAGTTGAGATCATTAACACTAAAGTTCCTTTACAGAGCTCAGACCTTAATATAGGTGTAAATTACATTTATATTCACTTTATGGCCCTTTTACGTTGCCATAAAAGTTAAACTGGTGTAAAATGCCCTTTTTGTAAATGAGAATCAGGCCCTAACGAAGCCAATTTTTGCTGCCTCATCTCAGCACACTTCACGTTTATGGGGATTTATTAGGCACTTAGCTGCATGGGAGGAAAATATTTTCTAGTAGTTTCTACCACTCCATATGGCTTTCTCTGACTCAGTAGGCTCTCAAAATGCACAAATATTTTCCAGTAAACAACTAACTAGTTCAAACTGCAGTCTGCTGAGAGTAAGAGGCTGAATGTAGACTATTTATAATGCTTTTAAAAAAAATAGTGCAGAGTATACAAGATTCATGAACACACTATGACAAATAGCAATTTAGGCAGCTAGAAGTATAATAATTCTTTTCCTTTAGGTTTTAAAAGGCAGACAGCCTTAAACCAGATGGTAAAACATAACATTAAGCTTGTGGTTTTAAGAATTCCAAGAATACAGCTGAACTATACAACACATGGTTATCTTTTTGTATCTTACTACTGCAGTACTTTAGAGAGGACACTGACCCACTGATTTGACTGTATTTGGAAATACATCTTGAGTATTAGAGTATCAGCCCACAAATGGGTGATTATAAACACATCTTCCACATGCTTGTATCCAGGTCAATGAAAAGAGATGTTCCCATCATGGACTTCTGTTGGCAAACTACCAAGGGCTTTTCCTTAATTGGCCAAGTTTCTTTTTTTCCCCCCCCTCTCTCTCTCTCACACACACACACTTCCCAGCTATGGAGGGAGAATAATTATAAACCCAGAAGAAAAACAGCCTGAAAGGAGTCATACCATGGGCAAAATATCTATGGGAGTAAATGGACAAAATTCAACTGAAGTCAAATGAGCTCTGTCCATTTACACCAGCTGCCGATGGGGTAGCAACAGTCTTACCCACAGAAGCTCTCGGTGACCGGGATCCAGAGGTGGATGGACCATTACGTATAGGGGAGTCTCAGAGCTCTAGTTGGAAGCCAATTTCAAGGTTTGCTCCATCATGAGGAGTTTGAATTTTATCTCCATGTTTTTATGGGCACTTTAATGGGCACATCCTTTTAAACGAAGAGCAGATTTTACCTGTTGAGGATATATGAGTATCCCCTAGCATGCAACACACTGAGAGTGTCTGTTGCTAACCAGGAAGGATTCCTGATAGGAAGAGTTATGTTTAAAGTCTGGGGATCGCAGCATATCCCCAGTAATAAGAGTCCAAAACAACCCCAGCAATGAGGAAAAACATAAAACAAGGGAGAAAGAACTAACTAGAACTATGTAACTACTTTCTAATAAACACAACAAAGTGGGCTCTGTCTGAGGGTACGTCTATACTTACCTGCTGGTTCGGCGGCAAGCAATCGATCTTCTGGGATCGATTTATCGCGTCTTGTCTAGACAAGATAAATCGATCCTGGAAGTGCTCGCCGTCGACGCTGGTAATCCTGCTCCGCAAGAGGAGTAGGTGGAGTCGACGGGGGAGCCTGCCTGCTGCGTGTGGACCCACGGTAAGTACCTTTAAGTTCGAACTAAGATACTTCGACGTAGCTGAAGTAGCGTATCTTAGTTCGAACTGGGGGCTTAGTGTGGACCAGCCCTAAGAGAGGTTCACCCAGGCAGCCCAGTGTATCCTCTCCACAGGGCGCAAGGGATGGAGGTGGCACCAACACTACGACTGCTTCCTCTTCCTCCAGTCATTTTGTGACTAGTCAAAATGTTCGGAGTCCAATTCATGAATAGTTCCAGGTTGACTAAAACTGTGCTTTTTGTTGAATTCATCTGAAAAAAACGTCACCAAGCTCCAGCTGCAGTGCACACATGAGAGAAAATTAAGGGTTGAGGGGAAACTAAGAATTGCATCACTCTTATTAGTTGAAGTCAAACTCTTGGAGTTCCTACAAGAGTGTGTTTTGCAGCTTGTTGCCTTTGTAGTTTACATCTGATGGCAACAGCTCCCTGTCCGAACGCTAGGATTCTGTGCATTAAATATACAAATTACAATGATCATATCAATGGACTTTAAGAAGAAAACATTCAATTATGCAAGCAAATATCTTGATGCTATTGAAGCACACTGCAAACAATTACTGAATTATGGCTTATATAATATGCAGCATGCCTTACAGAACTCAAGGGGAAGTATTTGCTGCACAGGTTCCTGACCTCTCCTGTGAGTATATTCCTGCATTTGTTTGCTCTTACGGTAGCTATCCAAAACTGTGGACTAGTAACAGCCAGTATACTTGCATTTCTAAAAGGTGCAAAGATCCAAAAGTCTTCAGTACACCAAGGCCTGGTCTACACTACGACTTTAATTCGGATTTAGCTGCTTTAATTCGAATTAACGCTTGACCCGTCCACACAACGAAGCCATTTAATTCGAATTAAAGAGCCCTTTAATTCGATTTCTGTACTCCTCCTCGACGAGAGGAGTAGCGTCAAAATCGGTATTGTTAATCCGAATTAAGGTTAGTGTGGCCGCAATTCGATGTTATTGGCAATTAGATGTTATTGGCTACCCACAATGCAACGCTCTGGAAATCGATGCTACTACGGTAGCTTGGACGCACACCACCGAATTAATGGTGCCTAGTGTGGCCGAATACATTCGAATTTATAAAATCGGTTTCCTAAATTCGAATTATATAAATTCGGATTAATCCTGTAGTGTAGACATACCCCAAGATGTATTTCCTATTGCTTTTTTATGAAAGGGTTATATTTCCATTTTTCTGGTCACTTTCCTCATTTTCTTTAGGGAGCGGAGGTTTCGGTTTTAATCCATTTCTACCTCTAATTAGGGCTGGTCAATATTTTTCCATTAAAACTACTTTTCAGTAGAAAACTGGGCCTTTGGCTAAATGAAATGTTTCACAAAAAGTGTCTGCTTTGCACTAAAAATTTCAAGTTTTCAAATCAAAAATTGAAAACTGGGTTTTCAGACAAAAATGTGGTGGGGTGGGGTTGACAAAGTCTAAATTTTCCACAGAAAAAACAACCCATTTTCAAACCAGCTCTAGCTAGAATATCTGAACTATCAACAAATAAAGGTGATATTACTATGATGTCACTTTGCTGGTGTGTGTATGGGTTTCGGAAGAAATTGGAAATTGTATTTAAAAAGAAACCAGTGAAATTCTACAAAGACTCAGTCTCCTGTCCACCTCCCCTTAACTCAGAAAAAACAAGTTCTCTTTATAATGGTGGTATTTTCTGAAGAAAAATATGTTTTGAGAAGGCTAAATTAGTTTTTCAGCAAGTCACATTCATTTATCTTTGTCTATACAAAACCACAACAGGGCTTAAATATGAGCTGCCAGTTGACTGAAGGGATTGTTCCTGCTAAAGCTCCTTTGTGTTCAATTTCTTCCCATAACTGTAGTGTTTGTTAGGCATTATCATTCAGAGGGGAGAGGGGAGTAGAAAGGGAAGGAAGGGCCCTTTTGTTTACTTGATCTTCCAGCACACACACAACCTTAACAAATAACTAGAATTAAGAAGAGTAAAAGAAAACCATCTTGAACTCTCCCAATACAGCCTGTAGTTTCATTTAATGCTTGAAGTCTTTGATAGGACATGGGCCCAAACCAAAACTCCCGATCTAAGCATCACCCAGATTTGGGGAAGTTTGGATCCACAATATTGCCAACCCTCATGATTTTAATCATAGTTATCATGAAATTCACTCACTGTTCATAGAATCATAAAATATCAGGGTTGGAAGGTGTCGCGGAGTGTGGGGGACTCAGGGCCCTGCACCCCCGGCTTCCTGCGATTCACCATGACTCTCAGCCAGCCAGTAAAGCAGAAGGTTTATTTAGACGACAGGAATACAGTCCAAGACAGGTCTTGCAGGCACAGACAACAGGACCCCCCTCAGTTAGGTCCATCTTGGGATCCCAGGGCACCACAGCCCCCTTGGGAGGTCAGAGCCCTCTCTCCCTCCCAGCCACATCACCACACAGCTCCCGAGACTCTGCCTTCAGCGACCCCTCCCACAGCCTTTGTTCAGTTTCCCGGGCAAAGGTGTCACCTAGCCTCTAACCCCTTCCTGGGTTCTCATGGTACATGCTCAGGTATTCTCCGTCGGTCAGTCTCCCATCCCCCGATGCAGACTATCCTAGCCACACTCCCCTGTCAGCATTCAAAGCCCACAGTAAGAACAGTCCCAGTTCGTCACAGAAGGGACCTCAGGAGGTCATCTGTTGGGTGCCTCCTTGTGGCTGGGTCTGGGGATTAGCTCTACTCAAGTCTGATGCACATTTCCTTGCACCCCATGGCCCCTCTCTCTCTCTCTCTGGGACTCAGGTGCTCCCTCTTCCTGACTCCACTCTCCAGCCAGGTCACTGTAAAGTCCTCCCCTTCCAGCGTATGAAAGTCCCAGTGGATCAGTGCCCTCATGCCACTTCACACAGTCTTCCAGTCCAGGGCCACCTTGTATGCCACTTTCTGAGCAGCAGGTAGGGGAACCTGGGCCCACCCACTACTCCACGTTCCAGCCCAGGGATCTTATGTCTAGCAACTGTGGTCTGCTTGCTCCCAGATCCTGTTGCTAGTTCCATAGACTCCTTCCAACTTCCCTTCTCTGTTTTCTGGCCCACTCCTCTAAGTATTTTGGCCCAAACACTCGCCTCCCAGGGAGTAACGGGAGGCTGCTCTGTTCTTTGGCATCTTGTCAGACTCTGTAGTCCCAAACACACCTCCCTTCTCCCAAGGAGTGACTGCAGACCACTTACCCTGCAGCGCTCTTCTGTTCTCAGCTTTCTCCCTTTGTACAGGCCCAACCTGCTCCTTCCCAGCTGGGTTCCATCGCCACTTAGTGCTTGTCCTTCAAGCCTAAATCTCCTCCCAGGTGCAGCCTACCAGGTTGATTGACTTAATTTAGCCTGTTGTGCCTCGTGTGGAGTGGGCACCCCATCACAACAGGTCTTGTGATATTTGGTGTTTTTCTTAAAGCCCCAGCTCCTGGAGTCATGTGATTGCATGAGAATCTCAGATTTCATTAAAATAAAAAAATGAGTTTCTAGCCCTCATGGTTGAAGAGAAAAGCACAAAATGTGACCCCAGTGTATCCTAATGGCTCAAAACCCAAAAGGCAAATAAAGAGAACCCAAAATATTTCTTCTTAAAAATCAGATTTTTAAAAAAAATCTCATGATTTGAGGGGTGCTGACTCATGATTTTTGAACATTTAGGGTTAGCACTATTGGATTCAGACTCAGAGATAGGAGGGACAGATTCCAGATTATAGACTGTGACTTGTGCTTTTCTGCCGAACTAAGCTCCTATTGTTACCTCATCTTTCCAGCTCACTCCCACCACATTTGTCTCTTTTGCCCTCCTATTGTGTCTTATCTGACATGTAGATTGTGAGCTCTCTGGGGCAAGAACTGTCTTTGTTTCTTATCTATACAAGGCCAAGCACAATGGGACCCTGATCTTTGATTGAGGTTCCTAGGTGCTACTGAAATACAAATAAATAAATGATTACAGAATCTAGTCAGGATGAAACAAGTGACATTCTGTAGACTCCTGTAAATAGTCTTCAGAGTTTCATAGAGAATTATGTCCCTGCTGCATAACTCCAATGAAATTCTATTTTATGGATGGCCTATCAAAGCTGGAAGATCTGAGCACCCCTAAACAGTGGGGAACTTCAGATCCATACCTGAATCCTATGGCTTGGGCTCATTTCTGTTACAAGAAAAGTAGTTAAACTTGGAACCAGCTGGTATTTTGGTTCCACAAAACTGCTAGTTTTAAAAAAAATTAGTTTGGAGTTTCCCAAAACTACATTTTCTTGAAATATTTTTTCCATTGATTGAAAGCCACTGTTTTCCAAGGAAAGTTTAATTAAACCCCCATGTGTTTTCTCATTTATTGGAAAGCTATGCTAAGCAAACAAAAATCCTCATCTGACAGTCATGCTCATCCCACTGCTGTTAGGGCTATCGGAATTAGAATGAGGTGTTTGTACTTTGTGCAGTTGGTTGATGAAATCTATGCAGCAGCCCAGAACTTGCTTTTTGACACAACCAATTTTCAAGCATTTTCAAGCTCTAGTCTTAAATCTAGATGCCACCATATCAAGAGAGTTCTGATTTTGGGAAAATATGTTATTCCATCTCTAAATGAAATCTTTGACAGTAATGTTCAGACTGAAGAAAGGAGTTTACTACTTCTGGTTGTGTTCACCTCCTTATGGGCCTTCTAAACCATAGGTATACTTCTGAAAAGCTCTGGATTGTGCCAAAATGGAATGTTACTTTCAAACCCAAATCCCTGGTGACTACACCTCCAGACATCCCTTTATACCCCCTCTGTACAGTTATTTACACTGGTTAAAACATGGAAGGACTGCAGAGAGAAAATAATCTCCTAATTCCCAAGGATTCAGATTTGTCTAGCAGGTAGAGAGGAGAGTTTGTAAGTGAAGGATTAGTCTACATCAAAGCACTGCACTACTGGCCTTGGATACAGCAGGCCTGGGAAGTTTACTGCCTACCAACTGTGCTATTGACAGACCAGGTGCCAGCTCATGCCAAGGTCCCCATGTCTCAAGTGGACACTAATAGATACAGAGCTGGAATTTGTCTGGCTCACATGTGGGTCGATATTGATAAAATAGGAATTAGAATGATAAGAAAATGCTTAGTGTTAGACTCTGTTGAATGCTTGTGAGTTGCTGCATGCATTAATCTTACTTGTAATATCTGTGTTCCATATGGCAGTGTAATATTTGAGTAGTTATGAGCCTCTGTGACTGAATTGCCATACCGGGAAGGGACATTAACAAGTGTGAAGAGCTGCTCTGCTACAAAAATTGTCATGCCCCTCCTGAAAGAGGAGACCCATCGATACAAGACAGTCAGATCTTACAACAGGATACTCCCTACATCTGGATTGAGAAACCATCAACTAAGGACTAAAGACACTTATTGCTGTCCTGCTCTCCTCTCAGTGAAGATGAGTCAGGCAAGTGAACTCCTCCCATCAGCTGAGTTTGCAGCTCAGAGCACATGGCAGGAACTAAGGATCTCTGTGTTGCTTGGACTCTGTGAGGGCAAAGTTTTTTACGCATAAGTAAGAGACCCCTGTGATGGTGCACCCCATAAGGCTTTATGGAAATATGTCATATATATACATTCATAAGCATAACTGGAATATGTTTTATGCTACATATGCCATGTAACATATCGCTGTAAAGGTTATGATCTACTGAATCTATTCATCCTATTTGTATGCATGCATCCTTGTTGTATTCGAAGTTATGAATATTGGCTGTGTACTTGCTTGATTTCTAAATAGCCTTAGTAAAGCATTTGGTCAGCTTCTTGAGAAAGGAATGTGCAAATTAAGTGCCCAGTCAAGAAACACTTAAAGGACAATGAATCTTGGAAGGCTCCAATCCACATAAGAAGTCTACCTGAGGACGTTCAGGATAGCATGTAAACAATGGCTGCTGCCTATAAAAACTGAGTCAAGCATGGACATTGGACTTGCTCATGTGACTCCAAAACTCCATCTTGGAGCTGGACTTTGCATAGGAGAGAGGAGAGGGTCTCCAGCCACAAGAGAAAGTCTATTTAAACCCCAGGGAGACCCCTCCATTTTGTCTTCAGCTGGCTAAAGAGATAGCCTCTCCACCCCCAAGGATACCTGAAAGAAACTGGAACAAAGGACAGTAACTACAGGGGGTATGAGTGATTGCTGGACCCAGACTAGAAGGAGATTAGTCTGTAAAAGGAAGCTTACTGGAACTTCTCAGAGGGTGAGATTTTATCTGTATTCCGTTTTATTACTGTATTAGGCATAGGCTTGCATGTTTATTTTATTTTGCTTGGCAATTCACTTTTTTTGCTTGGTAATTCACTTTGTTCTGTCTGTTACTTTGGAACCACTTAAGTCCTACTTTCTGTATTTAATAAAATCACTTTTTACTTATTAATTAACCCAGAGTATGTATTAATACTGGGGGGGGGGGGAAACAGCTGTGCATACCTTTCTAACAGTGTTATAGAGGGCGAACAATTTATGAGTTTACCCTGTATAAGCTTTATCCAGGGTAAAACGGATTTATTTGGGGTTTGGACCCCATTGGGAGTTGGGCATCTGAGTGTTAAAAACAGGAACACTTCTTAAGCTGCTTTTAGTTTAAGCCTACAGCTGTTAGGGGACGTGGTTCAGACCTAGGTCTGGGTTTGCAGCAGGCTAGCGGGTCTGGCTCAAACCAGGCAGGGCACTGAAGTCCCAAGCTGCCAGGGCAAGAAAGCAGGGGCAGAAGTAGTCTTGGCACATCAGTTGGCAGCCCCCAGGGGGTTTCTGTGATCCAACCCGTCACAACCCCCAACTGCCTGAGCTAGCCCTAAAGAACAAATACAGCTTGCTGGTTATGGACACCTAAATTACCTATTGAAACCTAAGACTGTAACTCATTTGTGTATCTATGTTTCCTTGCTTTAACCTTGTAAATAACTCTCTAACTTCCTTTTCCAATTTCATAAATCTTCATAGAGTTTACTATAGGATAGGCTACAAGCAGTGTCTTTGGTGTGAGATCTAAGTGCAATTGACCTGGGGTAAGTGATTGGTCCTTTGCAATTAGGAGTAACCTGAATATTGCTGTGATTCTTGGTGTAAGGGGCCATCTACCACAGAGATGTGCTCACCTGCGTGGCAAGACAGAAGGGACTGGCTGTGATTCTGTTATGGCTGTTAAAGTGCCTGAGGAGTTTGTACTTGGTGCAATTGGTTCATGAAATCTAAGGCTTGGTCTATACTACATACTTACTTTGGTATAACTACGTGGCTCAGGGGTGTGAAAAATCCATACCCCGGAATGATGTAGTTATACTGACCTAAACCCCCTGCGTAGACAGCGCTATGTCAGCAGGAGAGCTTCTCCTGCCTATCCCAGAGGTGGAAGTAGAGCGTCTTCACATGACATGCTTCAGCGGCGCAGCGGCGCCAATGAACATTTGTAGTGTAGACCTGCCCTAAGTTTAGAACTCAACCAATTTCCAGGTTGTGCCCCGGTTTTTAACAGTCTGCCCTGAGGCTGGTACTCAGGCTCTTGCATCACTGTTGGGAGCATGACACCATCCTTTCACGGCTGCTCTGGAATATGTATCTTTAATTTTGTGGCCATCCCTTTAAACCCAATTCTTTCACTGTCAATCTGGATTTACTTAAAGTTATTGGGCTGGATCATGCATGTCTTAACTCAGACAAATCTCTCCTGGACTGGAATGGCAGCTTTCCCTGAGTGATGATGGCAGGATCAGCCCTGCTGAATGGGATAATACTACGCACATTGCTCATGCATTTCCAGTTATGGGCTTCGGGAATTCTCTCAATCTTATTTCCTCCAGACATGGTAATCTGTACTGTGAAGACATGCTGATGTTTCCAGGTTAGCAAGACCCCAAACAAGAAGGATACAGCCCTTTTTCACGATTCCGCTTATCTTAATATCATTCATTCTATGGGACTTCAACAGATGACAGTGGACCAAGGTTGGGGCCACCTAAGACTTATCACTATGTTGCAAATTGTGACCATTTGGAACTTAATGATGACAGTGGGGATAGAAGTTAATTAATTCCTCCTCCTCCTCAAATAAAGATCAATACCACAAGAGCTAAAGAAGAATCTTCTCCAGCTGTTAGCAGCCCAGAGCCAATGACACAAAGCTGAGCAGTGCGAATTCACTGCAGTACTGCCAGTGGCAAATAAATACATGAACAGTTCATTACAATACATTTTAAAAATGAGTTCATTGTTCTCAGAGCTTTATAAACCAGACTCTTAAAGTGTCAGTCACTGAATGAGCCCAGATAAGGTTAGAATTGCGGGGATGATAAACATTTGCACAAGGGGAGAATTAGATTTCAGATATTAGCAAAAATTAATATCTGGTCACAAATTAACTTAGAGGATGAATCAGTTTAACATTATACAGTATATGGTGAGATTACACAGCAAAGATCAGCTGAAAAGAATTATATTTATAATAACTTGTACATATACATTCGCATCTTTCACCCCAAATGATCTCAGACTGCTTTCATAAGCTTTCCCTACAAAGGAATCACACCTATCGCTGAAGTGCAGCCACCTCTGGGGGTGAAAAAGGGCAGAGAACAACAGAGACCACCACCTCTATATTGCAACACATCGCAGGAAGTGACGAAAACTCCATCCATCCCACAGAAAGAACTGAGGGAGGAAGAATGTAACTGTACGAAGAATCATTTGGCCCGGGCAGTGGGGTTAGTGATTGAGAGTGGTCAGAATCACTGTCCATGTCTACACTATAGGGACTATAACGGCATAGCTATGGCACTGTCGCTATACTGGCTTATCCCATAGTGTTGATGTTGCTGTAGAAGCACCACCTCCCCAAATGACAGGAGCTAGGTCGACGAAAGCATTTTTCCATCAACCTAGCTACATCTACACTAGCTGTTAGGGCAGCCGGGCTCCGGCTGTCTTAAAAAAAAAGAAGAGAGCTTGCTCAGAATGCAGGTTTGCTGATGCAAAGGTTCTGGCTGACGCCATCCCTGCCGATCCTTAAGCAAGTGAGTTCTGCCTTCCTAAACCTCTTACTTAACATTAATTTCCTGGTGGTCTAGCTACCAGCAGAGCAAGATAGATATAAGGAGTTTAAAGTCTTAAGTTTAACAAGGCAGGAAGCATTTTGCTTCCCACCAAGATGTGTCTTTGTTGAGCTGTTTCCCATCCCAGCATGCCCTGGCTACGGGCTGCCTTTCTCCACCACCCTCATGTTAAGCGGATTTCTTCTGAATATTCTCCGTTAATCTGACAGCCAAATAGTGACTTACTCTGTCACTCGCTGCTTACAAAGATACAGAGACAACTTGTGTATTCATAAGAAGTTCATGGAACAGAAACATTGAACTTTGTAACAGCTACCTCAGATGACATTATCTGGGGGGAGGGAGGTGTAACGTTGCACTCTATATGATTTTATGAAAGTATGCTGATGAGTATGAATATAATGTAACTGGAATATGCTTCATGCAAAAGGTCTCTTGTAAGGTAACATTACAAAGCTTACAGGGCCGGCTCTAGGATTTTTGCCGCCCAAAGCAAAAACAATTTTGGCCGCCCCCCCCCCCGTTTTTTAATTACCCCACCCCCGGCCCCGCCTCAACTCCGCTCCTTCCCCAAATCCCCAGCCCTGCCTCCTCCCCCCAGGCTCTCAAGCCTAGGAGGGAGGGAGGGGGAGAAGCGGCGCCCGCACCACGGCCACTCGGAGTCTCCCCCTCCCTCCCAGGCTCTCAAACCTGGGAGGGAGGGGGAGACTCCGAGTGGCCGCGGCGCGCGAATCAACTGTTTCGCGCGCCGCAGCCGCTCGGGATCTCCCCCTCCCTCCCAGGTTTGAGAGCCTGGGAGGGAGGGGGAGACCCCAAGCGGCCGCGGCGCGTGAAACAGCTGATTCGCACACCGCTGCTCCCCCTCCCTCCCAGGCTTGAGAGCCTGGGAGGGAGGGCGAGTAGCGGCGCGCAAATCAGCTGTTTCACGCGCCGTGGCGCGCGAGCGGCAGCAGCAGCGGAGGTGAGCTAGGGCGGCCGGGGCACATTTTTAGGGGCGGCATTCTGGCGCTGGCCATGCCGCCCCTAAAAATGTGCCGCCCCAAGCACCAGCTTGTTTTGCTGGTGCCTAGAGCCGGCCCTGAAAGCTTATAATCTACTGAGTGTGGTTATCCTATTTGTATAAATGTATCACTCTTGTATTTGAAACTAGAAATATAAATATAACTCTGAGGGCCTATTGTAATTATGCAAAGCGTGGGCCATTAATGGTGGTTTGGAATCTTGATGGCTCCCATCAACCAGGACAATTGACTACAGATGGCTGTGTTTTACTTGTAAATTTTCCTGTATAGGTGTGTGCTGGCAAGTGGGTAATGAAGTCTTACAGTGACATGTGATCATGTCACCTGAACTGGAATCCATCTTTAACCTGGTGCTTTTCCATTGAGAAAGAGGGGGTGGGAACCCAGAGGGACAAAGGATTCCTGCCTTATGCAAAAGATATATAAGTGGGTGGAATAGAACCAAGGGGAGCCATCATGAGAAATCCCCTAGTTACCACCTGAGCTGGAACAAGGGTTGTACCAGGGGAAAGGATTGTGCCCAGACTAGGAAGGCATCCAGTCTGTGAAATACACTTGTTGAAACATCTCTGAGGGTGAGATTTTATCTGTATTCAGTTTTATTACTGTATTAGACTTAGATTTGCGTGTTTTATTTTATTTTACTTGGTAATTCACTTTGTTCTGTCTGCTATTACTTGGAACCACTTAAATCCTACTTTCTGTATTTAGTAAAATCACTTTTTACTTATTAATTTACCCAGAGTATATATTAATACCGGGGGGAGGGGCAAACAGCTGTGCATATCTTTCTAACAGTGTTATAGAGGGTGAACAATTTATGAGTTTACCCTGTATAAGCTTTATACAGGGTAAAACAGATTTATTTGGGGGTTTGGACCCCATTGGGAATTGGGCATCTGAGTGTTAAAGACAGGAACACTTCTGTAAGTTGCTTTCAGTTAAGTCTGCAGCTTTAGGGCACGTGGTTGAGACCCTGGGTCTGTGTTGGAGTGGACCGGTGTGTCTGGCTCAGCAAGACGGGGTGCTGGAGTCCCAAGCTGGCAGGCAGGGAAAGCAGGGGCAGAAGTAGTCTTGGCACATCAGTTGGCAGTTCCCAAGGGGGTTTCTGTGATCCAACTCGTCACAGAAGGTAAAATGTTCTTCTAAGAATTAACCTCAATGGCCACTAAAATAATAATTCTGTGAAGAACTAGCCCTTATACACATCACTGCCCTCTTCTGGATGGAATTAGAACTGCTCATCTTTGTGTTTTACGCCCTATGTTGCTAACAGCTAGTACAGATTCTCCTACAGTGTAGGTGGCATGAATGCTTGTGCTTTTGGAACCAGATGAGCATGTTCTGCACTTGCGGTTGCTATGATATTCCAAGGGACCATAGAATGAAGAAGAGTGACAATTGCTGAAGTTCCCAGGTGAGTACAGATATTAGTCTTATTGTCTACCATAGGCTGATATGCAAATCCAGTATAACTGCAGAAAATATAAATCCTGGATTTGGTATAGTTACACAATAAAAAGGTCTTTGGAAAAAGAAATTATCTAACTCCTGTGTGTGTGGGTGTAGTTTATGGGGGCTCCATTGTAAAGACCCTCTTCAGAGGACTCCCACAAGGTCCAATACTTGGTCTTCCACCCTGTTGCTATCCCTGATTTCTCCCTTGGTCACTTTATCTCTTCTACTAACTTTAGCTCCCACTTTTAATGGATGAAGAAACAAATTCACAGCCAAGCAGCAGAGCAAACACCTCAGAACATATGAATACCTGGGATCATGCTTCTAGCCACAGACTCTCACTGCACGATATGTAAACATTATAACTCCTACTGAAGGGCCAACCATCAGCAGAGAGCTCCAAAATAGGAAGGGAATAAAAGTCAATTCCATGTGTTCACATAGTTGCTAACTCGTTTCTGTCTGCTCATGTTTGGCTAGCTCAACCTGTCTTCTCTCTCTCTCTCTCTCTCTCTCTCTCTCTCTCTCTCTCTCTAGGGCACCTCAGCCCAGTCTCCATGGTCACATTGTTTCCAAGTTTAAAATAGAGTTGGTTGGAAACCTCATTTTTTGTTTCTGTTTTTCCAGTTGCAAAAGTTAATCAAAACTGAGATTTTTCTGTGGATAATACCTCTTCCAATCAAACCGCATTTCTGATGGGAAATTTTGTCAGTCAAAAATTTCTACTAGCTCTAGCTTAAAAAAAAAAGTTACCTTTGTCTATCCATCTACATATGGATTTTGTTTTGTTTTTTACAGGGTACAAATACAAAGGAGGAAAAAAAGAGAAGAAAGGAATACCCAGGATAAATACTTTGCATGGTCTCCTGAGAATTTCACAACTCTCAGTATGCACACACTTCATCTCAAAATGTCAACCTGGGGATAGAACTCAGATCCCAAAGCACAGGTTTTTATCACTTGAGCTAAAGGAGAATCTCCATTAGCAGTTAGCAGCATAGGGCCTATGACACATAATGGAGCAATTATGTCTCCAATCAATAGAGGGCAATCTTACACACCCCTTCCAATTGTTAATGCTATCGTTACAGAATAAAGTTATTGGAGGCCATGTCTTGCAATTTTATCATGAGTCTTGTTATATTTGGTGTTCTTTTTAAAGCCCCAGCTCACGGAGTCAAGTGATTAGGTGAGAAGCTCAATACATTTCTAGCCTTCGTGGTTGAGGAGAAAAGCTTGAAAATGTGATCTGAGAGCACCCTAAAGGCTCAAAAACCAGAAGGCAAACAAAAATAACCACAGGTGCATTAATTTTTTTTAAAAATCTCATGATTAAGCCACTCTCATGATTTTGGTGGGCCCTGACTCATGGCTTTGGAAGGCCTGGGGTTGGTAATATTGGATAACTGTAAATTATAATATATAATTGTGATAGATGATTACTTCTCCCCTTCAATCAGCTCTATTTGCCTTAAACCCTCTTGTTTTTACATTCTTCGGGCAGGCAAATAGAAGCCCATTACTTTACACTGGTGCGCATGTAGAGTCAACTAATCTGGACTGGTTAAGCAACATTCAGCACAGGAAGAAGTTTCCCATGCCCTAAATGTAAATGCTAGCTACAATAATCATCCCACTGAGAAGATTAGCATGCAATTACTCAGTTACTACTGATCACACAGGAACACAATTGATCCAGCCTTAAGGTACATAGGAGGTGGAAAGTCTAACTCAGTGGTTTTCAACCTGTGGTCCGTGGACCCCTGGGGTTCCGCATACTATGTCTAAGATTTCCAAAGGGATCCGCACCTCCATTTCAAATTTTTTAGCGGTCCGCAAATGAAAAGTTGAAAACCACTGGTCTAACTGGTTAAGTCCGTCTGGAGCGTCTGGCTAATGATTGGGAATCAAACATTTCTGCAACTCCAGACTTTTTATGGTCTTGCTGCCTGTTAGTGAGCACGGCCAGAGCGTGGAGGGAACAGGAACAGGATCGCCCGTCTCAAGCAGATGTGGGAGAGACGGAACTGCAATAAATAAAGAGAAATACACAAACAATAACAGGCCTGTTGGTTTCCAAGTTATGCTGAAATCCAAGCGTGACACGTTGTCACACACAGACAAATGTGTCGTTGGCAACTGGGCTGACGATCATATGCAGAGGGACAACTAACGCCAACCACAGAGGCACTGGCCAGGCTCACAATCCCATGCAGATATGACCAGGATATGTCTCCACACATGGGGTTGTCAGTACCTTACAAGGACAGTTCTTATTTTTAAATGTTTTGGGGGCTGGGGCCCTGCACTCCTAATCCCTGTTTCTTTCACAAGCTTCACTCTAGGCTGTAGTTCTACTCTTGCTGAGGCCTGGACCCGCAAAGGGAATAATTTTCCTCTGCTGGACAGGGAGAAAGGAAGCCCAGTGTTTTGAAGGTATGAGTGCTAAGTAGTATTATAAAGCACAACAGTCTTGTGAAATCTATTATAAAGCACAACAGTCTTGTGAAATCATGTAATCCTAAAGGGAGAGTGAATCCGGGCTGGGCAGCAGAGACATTGTGTAGGCTAGCACCTAGGAATAGGGTGACCATATTTCCCAAAGGGAAAACAGGACACCCCCAGCCGCTCGCCTGAGGCCACCCCCCCCAGTGGGGCTGGCCCTAGCCGCTCATCCTCCCCCTGCGCCCCACAAGGCTGTTGCTGGAATGCTACCCCTCCCATGCCCTGCCTACCCCCTCCTTGTGGGGCTGGCATCTCCACTTGCCCCTGCATATTCCTCCACACCACACCCCACTTTTCTGACCAGGGCCGGCTCCAGGGTTTTGGCCACCCCAAGCAGCCAAACAAACAAACAAACAAAAAAAGCCGCGATCGCGCTCTGCGGCGGCAATTCGGTGGGAGGTCCTTCGCTTCGAGCAGGAGTGAGGGACCGTCCGCCGAATTGCCGCCAAACAGCTGGACGTGCCGCCCCTCTCCGAAGTGGCCGCCCCAAGCACCTGCTTGGTAAGCTGGTGTCTGGAGCCGGCCCTGTTTCTGACAAAAGTGGGCAGTTGTCAGCAAGATCAAATGGGACACTTCTGCAAAAAAATAAAAAAATAAGCAGGTGCTTGGGGCGGCCACTCCGGAAAGGGGCGGCACGTCCAGCTGTTTGGCGGCAATTCGGCAGACGGTCCCTCACTCCCGCTCTGAGTAAAGGACCTCCCGCCGAATTGCCGCCGCAGATCGCGATCGCGGCTTTTTTTTTTTTTTTTTTTTTTTTGGCTGCTTGGGGCGGCCAAAACCCTGGAGCCGGCCCTGGTTACAACAATCCCTGGCTCACAATGATACATTGAAACCATTCAAGCACTAATACAATATGGTCCCCAAAGATTTTGCATGCAGTTGCAACACCTGGCATAGTAACATAGGTCATTATTGTTAATAATACTGAGCAATTATAGAACACCTCATATTTTCAAAGCGCTTTACAAACCATAGCTCCGTAGGGTTGAGCCCTATGGTCATCTGCAGCCTGAATAAAGGGTCTGTGCATTGCAAAAGACCGAATGCCCCATTGCTAGGTGGTTGCTACTCAGCCTCAGGAATGGAGCAGCCCGTGTGGCCATCCTGCCCAGTGTGGAAGGGATTCTCCGGTGGACTGGCTACTCCAAAACCATGCTGGGAATGATGGGTTCCTTCAGCTTCACAGGTACACAAGGGGGCAAGAATTCCCCATGTGAGCTCCCCATGTCTTGGCTCCCTTCCCTTACTGAAGCCACTCTTGTTCTATTGTGTCCACTATCCTCTGCATCCATGGAGGGATGGGAGAGGGGGCATGATCTAGCAGATAATGCAGAAACTGCTGTGGTCAGTTTTTCTGAACTGAAAGCAATTAGAGCCATTCCCCTCTGGTGTGAGAGTTTGATCCATGAGTCATTCGTAGGTTGTCACCATCCCTTGATACCAATGGAGCGGCTGTAAGGGTTTGGGGCTGGGACACCATCCTTTAATCTTCAACCCAGATTAATCTCTGTCCTGAGCCATTTGAAAGTCTCTGCCACAGGCAGGAGAGCTCTGATTTCTCTAACTCTGCCATGCAGAGCATGACGAGCTTTCAACTGGGAGGTGCGACAGACATTAATGTGGCCTGCTTTGCAGAGGAGATGAGCATCCACAGCTCCTATTGACGTCACTAGGGGCTGTCCATGCCTAGCAGCTATGAAAAAATCAGGCCTCAGGTGTCGTCTGTACACTAGGAAGTGCTGTAGTGGTCAACCCTTGACCAGAAAGACTGCATATTGGGTTTTCCATTGCAGGAGATGAAGACAGATAGACAGAATGGTGCGCTCCATACAGATTTTTGCATAAACAATGGGGTGGGAAAAACTATTATGTTATCTAGCACATCTCTTTGGTTCTCCTCCCACACCGATTTCTATCGTCTTCTTAAATTGTTATAGACAAATTGAAACAAATCTCATAGCACAGTTATAAACAGCCCAAGGTTACCTGGAAGGAACTGGGAATAAAACAAATTGACCTTATTAGTGCCACTCTGCTGAAATTAATACAATATAATTTTTACTGCTGCTCCTAGAGGCAACAAGTTAAGCAAATAGCTCATAGGATTTCTCAGCCATTGGTTGCACATTATTGTTTGAACTTATTTGGCTGACAAATGCCACTTTTATATTATGGTGATCAAGCAAAGTCACAGTGATATCTGCCTTCTACACAATGTGCTTTCCACTGTTTTATTTGCTGGGTCATTATATCCCTATACTTCCTGCTTTGCTCATTGCACTATAGGTTGATATTGGTTACTCAGCTAATCAGTTGAGTTAGTCCAGATTTACACCACTATAACCCAGATCAGAATCTGGCCGTAGGCTCTTCAAAATACGCATTTGTGTGAATGTAATGCTTCTGAAAGGTACAGGATTGACAGATCCTGAGACTGAAGTCACTCATTTAAACAACAAACATGTTCAGCCTCGGTAGCACTTCATTATCCCCAACTGACATGCCTTTGACTTCAGTGGGATTTGGATCAGGTCCTGCAGGCCTTGTCTTCACTGGGTGGGAAAAAAAAAAAAAAAGGTGTTTGTTTACCATGTGTTAGCTAACACATGGCGATTAGTATGAGGCACAGCCTAGTGGAGGCAAGGCAGTCTGTAGTTTGCATACTGTGACCCTATGCCCCATATTCTTCATTGAGATATGCTTATGCTATGAATATGGCATAACTAAGATATGTTTTATGCTAGATGGGTCATGTGAGATAGGGGTGACCAGATGTCCCAATTTTATAAGGACAGTCTTATATAGGCGCCTGTTACCCCCCACCTTCTGTCCCGATTTTTCACACTTTCTATCTGGTTACCCTATGTGAGATATCATTGGAAAGGTTATGATTTACTGAATGTGATTATTTAATTTGTATGCATGTATCATTTCTGTACCGGAAGACTACTGTTGACTATGTAACAATTACAACTGTGTTTTCACCTGGGGAAAAAACTCACCAGACAGTATGCAATCAGCCTGGAATGGGCCATTAGGGAGAACAATAGGACTTTCTCCTTCCTGAGAAGTTTCCTGGGATGCTGCTTTGACACTGCAGGGTAAGGCGATCATGTCACCTGGTACTGGACACCATCTTGGACTTCTAGTGTTTTTCCATTAAGAGGGGGTGGGGTCAAACTGGGAAACAAAGGATTCCCGCCATATGCAAATCCTATTTAAGACTGAGGAGGGAGTTAATCTTGGCTCTTCTCCACTGCCTCCCCGCCAAGAAGGTAGACTGCTGAAAACTCCTGAAGAAACAAAGGAACTAAGATTGGGGTGGGGGAGCAGGGGCAGGGGTAGGGGCTGAGCCCACATGACAAAGGTCAGCCTGTGAAAGGAATACCTGAAAATTTAAGCTGCAGGCAGTGCAGTTTACCTTCAAGAAATTCTGCAATCTGCATAAAACAACATTTAGGGTGAGAATTTTCTACTATTAACCAGTTAATTTAGTGTGTTAAGCTTAGTTTGCATGTTTTGTTTCATTTGCTTAATAATCTGCTTTGATCTGTTTGCTTTCCATTATAATCACTTAAAATCTACCTTTAGTAGTTGTTAAACTTGTGTGTTGTTTATTCTAAAACCCAGTTTGTGCAATTCATAACTGAGGGGAGGGCAAAAAGCTGTGCATATCTTCCTCCACATTGAGGGAGGGAGTGAATTTCATGAGCGTACTCTGCATAGATCTCTGTACAGCGCAAGACAATATAATTTTGGGTTTGCATCCCAAAGGAGGTGTGCACTTGAGTGCTGGGCAATCCCAGAGCTGGGTCTTCCCACCCAGAGCTGATCTCAGTGTCTGTGTCTTTCTGCAGCTGGGCGTGTCCCTACCTGTGTGTGTGCTGGAGGAGGCTTGAGGGCCTGGCACAGCAGGACAGGGTGAGGGAGCCCAGGCTGGTGGAACGGACGGGCTCAGTGGGACCCCAGTATATCAGGTGGCACCCCGGAGTGGGGGGGCAACCCATCACACAAACAATTTGGCAGGTCAAGTTAAAGACTATGAGGGGGCCTAGAGTTTCACTTGACCTGCTAACTCATGTTAAAACTGCAAACCGCCTTTGTCTTCACCAGGATTTTACTATGAGTTAATTACCACATTAGCACTCATACAGTAAACACCCTCCAGTACTAACACAGCACGCTATTAAAAATAGACTTGTATTTTATAGCTTTCATAGTTGCAACAGCTGCTGTTAGGGTTGTGTCATGATCATCCGGCCAACAAATTTACCCTAATTGTGAGCTCAGTTGTAAAAATTCATAAGATGTCACAATAATCTATAACAACAAATGTTTATGGGGAAAAGAACAAAAGGGAGACTGGATTAGTCTAAACAAAAAGGCCTACTGATGTAACTCATGACTCTTAAGATCATGCTTGGTAAAAAACAGATATGGAACTGGGAATTATTTAACCAAAATTGGTATGTCAGCTATTAGGCCTAATGGACAAAATAATGAGGGGATGGGCTAATCCACACATCACCCCCTTTTTGGGTCCTTGAAGAAAGACTTGGGAGGGGGGTGTAACACAGAAGAACAGATGGAGGCTACTGAAGCAAGCTTCACCAACATGGCAGCCACCCTCCACTGTGTCCTAGGACCCTGGACCTTCTTCATCTTAATACTGAGGGGTGTCCTGACCAGAGAGAGAGAGAGAGATCCAGAAGACACCGTCACCACTACCAGCTCCCACTGAATTCCAAATACCACCAGAGATTAAACAGGATTGGACTTTAACAGCAGCAGCAGCAGCAGCAACTGCTCCAGCCCATCTCATCTAACTTCTTTTCCCCAAAAAGGACAGTTATTACCACCTTTGATACCATCTGAGACTGTCAGACAAGGAGTTTTTCCTTTTAAGACTCTTTCCAGCTAAAGGGAAAGGGAACAAGGGCTGTTGTTAAAATGAAAGACTTATTTAATACTTCACATTTCAAATGCGTTAACTGTTTTTCCTTTTCTGTATGTTTAATAAAAGGTTAAAAGGATTTTTAAGGGTGTGCTTGCCACAGTACTAAGCAGTCTGAGGTCTCTCTATACGAAACCCCAGACTTTGTTTAACGCAGTTTAATGTTGGACAGCAACTGGTTTGTGTTAACACCGTTGGCCCATTTATTCCATCTAAATTAATACAACAGTTGCTATACCACTTCCAGTTTAACTCCCTTTTTGCTTGTCCATATTTTCTTCAAAAGTCTCCTATGTAGCTGAAACTTCCCAGAATTGGTCTCAACTCCAAGGTGATATTTCTTCCTAGTGTGAACCTAAGATCCTTGAGTGAAATCCTGGCCTTCATTGAAGTCAATAGGACTTTTGTCATTAATTTCAATGGGGGCCCAGGATTTCACCCCTGAAATATGAGAAACGCTAAGCACTCACTCAACACCCATTGAAGTTTGAGGGATTTGAGAGTGCTCAGCACCAGGGAGTAGGTATGTAGCACTTAGCAGGACTGGACTCTAAGAACATAAGAACATAAGAAAGGCCGTACTGGGTCAGACCAAAGGTCCATCTAGCCCAGTATCTGTCTACCGACAGTGGCCAATGCCAGGTGCCCCAGAGGGAGTGAACCTAACAGGCAATGATCAAGTGATCTCTCTCCTGCCATCCGTCTCCATCCTCTGACGAACAGAGGCTAGGGACACCATTCTTACCCATCCTGGCTAATAGCCATTTATGGACTTAGCCACCATGAATTTATCCAGTCCCCTTTTAAACATTGTTATAGTCCTAGCCTTCACAACCTCCTCAGGTAAGGAGTTCCACAAGTTGACTGTGCGCTGCGTGAAGAAGAACTTCCTTTTATTTGTTTTAAACCTGCTGCCTATTAATTTCATTTGGTGACCCCTGGTTCTTGTATTATGGGAATAAGTAAATAACTTTTCCTTATCCACTTTCTCAACATCACTCATGATTTTATATACCTCTATCATGTCCCCCCTTAGTCTTCTCTTTTCCAAACTGAAGAGTCCTAGCCTCTTTAATCTTTCCTCATATGGGACCCTCTCTAAACCCTTAATCATTTTAGTTGCTCTTTTCTGAACCTTTTCTAGTGCTAGAATATCTTTTTTGAGGTGAGGAGACCACATCTGTACACAGTATTTGAGATGTGGGCGTACCATGGATTTATATAAGGGCAATAATATATTCTCAGTCTTATTCTCTATCCCCTTTTTAATGATTCCTAACATCCTGTTTGCTTTTTTGACCGCCTCTGCACACTGCGTGGACATCTTTAGAGAACTATCCACGATGACGCCAAGATCTTTTTCCTGACTCGTTGTAGCTAAATTAGCCCCCATCATGTTGTATGTATAGTTGGGGTTATTTTTTCCAATGTGCATTACTTTACATTTATCCACATTAAATTTCATTTGCCATTTTGCTGCCCAATCACTTAGTTTTGTGAGATCTTTTTGAAGTTCTTCACAATCTGCTTTGGTCTTAACTCTAGTTATGCAACTCCATAATGCTGCAGGCAATTCCCAAACTAAAATCCTAAGGGAAAATTTCAACTGCACATGCAAGTAAGCACATTTTAACCTCCTTCCTTCATTGGTGCCTGGAGCCGGCCCTGAATACAGGACAGTATTTTAAATCATCATGAACGATGCCAACTAAGCATATTCCAAACTCCCAGTGTACTGTAAAGGTTAGTAAATCAGGACCTGAATTTGTATAACCTGATTTATGTGAGTAATCCCTTTGAAGTTAATAGCATTTCTGTGAATAAGAGACTACTCCTGTGCATCAAGTTTTTCAGGATCAGGCCCTAATATTTGATTATATAATGCAGACCTATGATAACACAGCACTCTATTATAAACGGAAATGTATTTATAGCTTTCACAGTGGCAATAGCTATAGTTAGGGTTGCAACTCCACTCCCATGTTAACCCCCTTTTGGCTTGTCCGTATTTTCTCAAACATTCTCCAATTGGGTTGGAACTTCCCAGTTTCAAGGTCATATAGTTTTCTAGAAAAAAGTCTGAGGTGAGATGTTCCTCAATTTATGAGTCAAGTGCAGGAATATTATATAGAAAAGTGTCTCTGTGTAAATATTCTAACTCCCTGGCACAAAACTCAAACATCTGAATTTGAAATCTTCAAACTTAACAAGAGGCTAGATGTTTCTAAGCAATGAAGGAGTGGTAAACTCTGGTGGGGGAAGGGAGGGGGAAATGTAACTTCTAGGAGGCCAAGATTTCACACATGGTGACTACAGAAAAATATGAAGAAAGATCCTATTCCACTTGGAGTTCTGCTGCCCCTGCTTGTGGTTGAGATCGCATTCCTCACAGGCTGATTCCTCTGTGGCTAGATCTACACCGAGATAATTTGGAACTGAGCAGAGGTAGATAACACGGTGGTAAAGATGCCTGTTCCTTAAATATGCTACAGCTGTCAGCATTACTACCCCGGTGGAGTTGCACCCATGGGGATTTTTGGGTCTGAATATTTCTAATCTAGACAAAACCAGTGAATGCACTAGCTTGAGAGGAAGCATGACTCTTCAAGAGTACAATGCAATTATTAACTATGGGAACTGGAACACTTATGAGTGAATTACAAGAAAAGTAGCTCCTTTTGATGCCCATTGAAGTTTAGGGTTACCAACTTTCTAATCCCACCAAACCGAACACCCTAGCCCCTGCCCCTTCCCTGGGCCCCGCCCCCTGTCCCGCCCCTTCCTCGAGGCCATGCCCCCCACTCACTACATTCCCCCTCCTTTGGTGGCTCGCTCTCCCCCACCCTCACTCACTTTCACTGGGCTGCGGGAGGAGGCTGGGGTGCGGGAGGGGGTGAGGGCTCTGGCTGGGGGTGCAGGCTCTGGGGTGGGGCCAGGGATGAGTGGTTTGGGGTGCAGGAGGGGGCTCCAGGATGGGGGTTGGGGCAGAGGAGTTCAGGGTGTGGGAGAGGGCTCTGGGCTGGGACAGGGGATTGGTGTGCTTTAGGGGGTGAGGGCTCAGTCTGGGGGCCAGCGATCAGGGGTTTGGGGTACAGGAGGGGGCTCTGGGTTTGGTGGGGGCTCAGGGCTGGGGCAGGGGGTTGAGGCATGGGGTTGGGGTGTGGGCTTACCTGCGGTGGCTCCCGGTCAGTCATGCAGCAGGGGGGATAAGGCAGGCTTCCTGCCTGTCCTGGCACCGCAGACTGCACTGCACCCCGGAAGCGGACAGAAGGTTCGGCTCCTAGGCGGAGGCACGGCAGATGGCTCTGCGCCGCGCTGCTCACCCACCCCCCCAGCTCCCATTTGCCAGCCAATGGGAGTGCGGAGCTGGTGCTCGGGCTGGGGGCAGTGCGCAGAGCCCTCTCCCTTCGCCTAGGAGCCAGACCTGCTGGCCGCTTCTAGCCTGCCTTAGCTCCACAGCACCGCCAACTGGACTTTGAATGGCCTGGTTGTTGTGTTGACTGGAGCCACCAGGGTCCCTTTTTGACCGGGTGTTCCAGTCGAAAACTGGACACCTGGTCACCCTATGGAAGTTGCATGTTGCCAGTGTTGAACAGACAAGCCAAAATCCTTAGTCCAAGACACAGTTCCATTGCATTTAAAGAGTAATGATTCCTACTCTGCCTCTGGTCAGGGAATGGCTCCTATTACCCTGTAGTTGCCTCAGCCCATTCTCAGCGTGGGAAGGGAGTTGGTCAGTGGATCTGGGCAGACCTATTAGTCTTGCCACAACTTGCCTTCACCTCCCATGGCAGTGTAGAAGGAGATCCTGACAAATATAATTCTATGACACACTGATCCCAAGTCCTATGCCTTCTGAGTAGCGGATATGTTGAGGAGAGGTGTGTGCAGGATTGGTCCCTGGGAGACAGGAGGACTTCACGGTCTACTCAATGGAGTCATTATAATTACCAGTCATTACTAGCCCAAATCAATTACTTATCTTTAAAATACACCAATGCATCAGGCCTCTTGGGAAGGAATCCCAGAAGATGATGAAGCTAGGGGACAATAGTATTGAAACACACACACTGCAAGACAATAAAACATCTTCACTGCAAATAGCTTGTGCGTCACATTAGCACCCCTTCTCTCTTCACCTCCAACTCTTCTGCCCAGCTTTCCATCAGTGATTGACTAGGACTGTGCCTGCTCTGTCCACGGCGACCCTGCCCTCAGCCCCCCACCTCATCCTTTTACTCTTTGTATTGCTCCTGTCTAATTTAGCCCATAAACTTCGCAGGGCATGGCCCTCTCTAGATGTGATCTGCAAAGCACTATGCAAACCTATGGTCAAGGCTCTATGTGCTTTCCAATTCCGTGGCTGCAGAATTATCTGCCCCTTGCTGCAAGCTAGGTCATCAAATAAATAACAAATGCTAATAATATGGTCACAAGTTGCTCCCTTCGAATTTTGCATTAACATAAGGAGCCAATGGTACTGCCAGATCCTCAGGTCCTTACTCAGTTTTCAAACAGAGTTTACTCAGGGAAAACTCCCATTTGCTTCTATGGGAACTTGCACAAGTAAAAACTTCTGGCCCCAGGCTGGGGTTTTCAAAGGAGTACAGATCCCAAATCTGACTGAAATTCAATGGGAGCTGAGCATCTAAGTCTGCTAGGCTCCTTTCAAAATCCCAGCCCGCACCTACAGTGCACAGCAGGTTATATTGTGCCAACAACTTGACACAACTGCCTGCATTTTTATATTCATAATAACTTGAAATCCCGCTGGGTGGAATTTTCCCTGTAGTGGGATTTCAGTGGTCTAGAGGCCTATGTGCAGGCCTGTTTCACACCAAAATAAATACATGGACCAGTAGCAAGTTGTCACGGAGTGTGGGGGAGTCAGGACCCTGCACCCCTCTTCCTGAGATTCACCGTGATTCTCAGCCAGCCAGTAAAACAGAAGGTTTATTAGATGACAGGAACACAGTCTCAAGCAGAGCGTGTAGGTACAACCAGAACCCCTCAATCAAGTCCTTCTGGGGGGTTTAGGGAGCTTAGACCCCAGCTTGGGGTTCCCTGCGTTGCACCACCCAGCCCAAACTGAAACTAAAAAACTCCGCCAGCAGCTTTTCCCCCCTCCCTCTGCTCCTCCTCTCCTTTGTTCAGTCTCCCCGCCAGAAGGTGTCACTTCTCCCATCCCCCCTCCTGGCTCAGGTTACAGCTCAGGTAGCTTCCTTCAAGGGAAGTCCCCCATCCCCTATGTAACCCCCCTGCAACATTCCCAGGTCAAATCTGCCCCGCTCCTTGCTCCGTCACACAAGTATTATAAGTTAAACACCTAAAGGAATAAGCAGCACCAGAATCATATATATGTAGGACTGGAAGGGGCCTTAATAGGTCATCTAGTCCAGCCCCTGCACTGAGGAAAAACCTCCAAATTATGGAGATTCCACAACATCTCTAGGTAATTTGTTCCAGTGCTTAACGACCCCGACAGTTAGGAATGTTTTTCCTCATGTCTAACCTAAATCTCCTTTGCTGCAGTTTAAGCTCACTACTTCTTGTCCTGTCCTCATTTTTCACCCTCCTCTTCATAACAACTTTTTACGTACTTGAAGACTGTTTTCATGTCCCCCTTCAGTCTTCTCTTCTCCAGACTAAACTAACCTAGTTTTCTCAATCTTTCCTCATAGATCACGTTTTCTAGACCTTTAATCATTTTTGTTGCTCTTCGCTGGACTGTCTCCAATTTGTCCAAATCTTTCCCGAAGTGTGGTGCCCAGAACTGGACGCAATACTCCAGCTGAGGCCTAATCAGCACTGAGTAGAGCGGAAGAATTACTTCTCATGTCCTGCTTACAAAACTCCTGCTAAAACATCCCAGAATGATGTTTGCTTTTTTTGCAAGAGTGTTACATTATTGACTCATATTTAGTTTGTGATCCACTATAACCTCTGATCCTTTCCTGCACCATAGGTGCTGACTTCATGGGTGCTCCAGGGCTGGAGCACTCACGGGGAAAAATGAGTGGATGGTCTGCACCCACCGGCAGCCAAGCTCCCCACTCCTCACCTCCTTCTCCCCCCATCCAGCGTGCCGCGTCCCCGCTCCTCCCCCTCCCTCCCAGCACTTCCCGCTGCCCCGCCACCTATCAGCTGTTTGGCGTCACTTATGACTTTCCGGGAGGGAGCGGGGACGCAGCACACTTAGGGAAGGAGGCAGAGAAGAGACGGGGCAGGGGTGGGGACTTGGGGGAAGGGGATGGAATGGGGGCAGGGACTTTGGGAAGGGGTGGAATGGGGGCAGGGCAAAGGCGGTGCAGGGGTGGGGCCAGGAGCTGGGGGGGGTGGGTTGAGCACCCACCATGAACAAGGGAAGTCGGTGCCTATGTCCTGCACTACTCCTTCCTAGGCAGTCATTTCCCATTTTGTATTTGTGTAACAGATTATTTCTTCCTAAATGTAGTACTTTGCATTTGTCCTTATTGAATTTCATCCTATTTATTTCAGACCATTTCTCCATTTTGTCAAGACCATTTTGAATTTTAATCCTGTCCTCCAAAGCGCTTCCAACCCCTCCCAGCTTGATATCATCTGCACACTTTATAAACGAGTAATCTCTATGCCATTATCCAAATCATTTAAGATATTTAATAGAACCGGACTCCAGACAGAACCTTCCAGAACCCCACTCAATATGCCCTTCCAGCTTGATTGTGAACCATTGATAACTACTCTGAGTATGCTTTTCCAACCAACTGTGCATCCATCTTAAAATAGGTTCATCAAGGCTCTATTTCTCTAGTTTGTTCATGAGAAGGTCATGTGAGACAGTATCAAAAACCTTACTAAAGTCAAGATATATTACACCTACTGCTTTCCCCCTACCCACAAGACTTGTTATCCTGTCAAAGAATATTAGGTTGGTTTGTAGGGTGATCATACGCAGGGCCGTCTCTAGGGGGATGCGGGGCCTGGGACATAGGCACCAAGTTTCTATCTGCCGGGGGGTGCTTCGCCCCAGCTCCGCCCCGGCCCTACCCCCACTCCACCCCTTCCCCCAAGGCCCCACCTCTTCCCACCCCGCCTCTTCCCCGCCCAATTCTGCCCCCTCCTCCAACCACGCTGCACCCTCGCTCCTCTCCCCTCCCCCCCAGCACCTCCAGACATCGGGAAACAGCTGATCCGAGGCAGGCAGTAGGCGCCGGAAAAGAGGGGAAGGCGCTGGTTGGCGGGGCCCGCCAGTGGGCAGGAGGCGCTGGGGAGAGGGGGAGGTTGGTAGGGTTGCTCCTCCTCATCCCCCCGCCTGCCTCCTGCCGCACCTCCCTGCCTACTCACAAAGCATGGGGGCCCCCAAAGCGCAGGGCCCGGGGTGGTCGCCCTGATTCGCCGTACCGTAGGGACAGCTCTGACCATACATCCCATTTTGGCCGGGACAGTCCCTTTTTTTAAGTCACTGTCCTGGCCATCCTGACTTTTTTGAGAAAACTGGGCATTTGTCCTGTTTGCTCTTGCCAACTCATCGTCAGTTGGCAAGAGCAAATGGGACAAATGCCCAGTTTTCTCAAAAAAGTGGGATGGGACCCCTAGCAGGGCGGAGAGGAATATGCGGGGGACAGGCAAATGGCAACGCCAGCCCTGTGCTGGAGGGAGGGCAAGGGACAGCGGCTCGGGCTGGCCAGCCTGCCCCGCCTGCAGGGGGATAAAGGGGAGCCTCAGGTGGCTCTGCATGTGGGCGGGCGGTGGGGGGGCTTGAACCACCAGCCCCGCATGGGGTGGGGAAGGAGCTTGGAACAGCCCCATGTGTATGGGGGAAGGGGGCCACAGGCAGGCGGCAGGGGAGAACGGGCTTGGAGAACCAGCCCCACGCGCGGGTGGGCAGCCAGGAGGGGACTTGGATCAGCCCCCTGTGCAGGCAGGTGGGGGGTCATGGGTGGGCAGCGGGCGGGGGGGGGGGAGAGCTCTGGCAAGCCCTGGGCACCAGTGAGGAGGGAGACCTCAGGCTGGCCGCGGGCGGGCGGAAGGCAGGGAGGGCTCAGGCAGCCCCGTGCACAGTGGGGCTGGAGCTGACCCTGGAGGGAGGGGGACCTCAGTACGGCCCCGTGCCAGCGGGAGGTAGGGAGGGCTTGGGTTGGCCCTGCACGGGGGTGGGAGTGGTCTCTGGCCGGCCCAGGGGTGTCCTGTTTTCCCTTTGGGAAAATATGGTCACCGTATTGGTTTGACATGATTTGTTCTTGTCAAATCCATGTTGACTATTATTTATCACCTAATTTTCTTCTAAGTGCTTACAAATTGATTGTCTATAAATGCCATACAATTCCCAGATATCATGGCGATGGGCACAATAGAAACATATTAGATACAGTGCTGGAAAGGCACAGAATTTTGGAAAGAATTTTGGAATTCTTCTACAGGCCACTCTAATTTATGCTGGTTTGCTAGAATAAAAGGAAACTTCCCAGTAGGAATCACTGAAAGAGAGCAATAGACTAGCTACTAGATGCATGGTTTATGAAGGGAGACCTGGGGCAACTGGAAGAAGCATATGCACAATAAAACAGACCAAGCCTGTAAGCACCTCATTGCTTTTCCTCCACTTTCGGTTCCACACAGCTCCAGGATTCAGGACTCACACACATTGACCCCTGTGGAGTAGGCATTTCAGACTACAGCATATAGGTGACAGTCTGGGCTATCCTCTTACTGACCTATGTGATTGGCTTTCCTGGAATATCTGTCATAGGGTAAACCTAGTCTAAGGCTATAAATAGCCCTAGTAAATTAATACACAAGTATCTGCTAAGCACTTCTCCAAGAGCCACATCCAGCAGGAATCAGAAGACAGCTTCTACTTGAATGTACCATTACACTTGTTTGTTCTTAACAGCTTAAAATGGACTCATATTGACCAGAGACACTGGATTTATGGCTAATCACTGCTTTTTGTCCTATCACTGCAGAAGTGTTAACAGGCCACTCTACTCTGAAGGATCCTTTAAACATGTGCTAACACTACTTATGCTAGACAATCTGTTCCACCTCCCATTTAGCTGTGATGCTCAGAGTACCGTTCCCAGACCTGAAGAAGAGCTCTGTGTGGCTTGAAAGCTTATCTCTCTCACCAACAGAAGTTGGTCCAATAAAAGATATTGCCTCACTCACCTTGTCTCTCTAATATCTGGGGACCGACAGGGCTACAACTACACTTCATGTATCCCCTTCTTGTCATTTGTGGGCCCAGATTTTAGGAACAAGTGTGTAGAGGGGAATGGCAGGGAACCTATTCGGTGGAGGCAAAGTAGCTGGGGCTGGTTGAATTATGTATTTCAGATTAATTTGACCCTTTTTTCTGTTTGCAAATTGCTTGCAAATGGGTTCATATTTTTGTGAATGTCTTATCTTTAAGTAGTTGCCAAATAATTTGGACAAACGTTTTCCAGCCTACAGGGTGTTCATGGACCGTTCACTAGACTTCATTTGCGATGTGTGGCTAGCCACTTAACTCATGTGGTGTTGTTTATTCTCCCTGACAGCATGACAAACTTTTTAAGCAGAACAGAGAATAAAAAATAAAGAGAACAGCAAATACTCTTCTGTGTACAGCTATCCTTGTGCACATAAGAATATTTTAATTATATGGAAAACAGGCACTGTTCTCCAGCCATCCATGGAAACAAACACTCATTGGCACACATTTGTGAAGAGTGGGGGGAAGAAAGGTGTTCATACAGTGTCTAGCACAATGGTCCATGATTAGGGCTTTCATTTCCCATAATGGCCTGGCCTGGCCTTCCATCACACTCCCAAACATTGGGAAGTTTGCCTGGGGCTCTGAACTTTGCAACCAAGTCCCCTCTCTAATCCCCAGAGTGTCAATCCCGTGACTATTCATTGGTGCTAGAACTCAATTTAAAACCAAATACAATGCGATTCATCCAGCATTGCTGGAAAAGAACACAACCGACTAATTAAATCACATACCAAAGAGTACAACATTAAAGAGGATTTCAGACAGCTTGGGATGCTGTCAGTTTAAGCTTGTAATCACCACCCTGTCCATTAGTCACCACGTACAGTACAGACTTTGGAGGTTCAAGTATTCCTGCTGAACTACAGAGTAGAGGGCTAGTTCAAAGATCACATGGCAGAACAGACACAGTATCCCAGAATCTAAGTGGCCTTTTTTGTTTTGTTTTGTCTTGTCATTTGCGGCTTTAGGATCATCTTGCAGAATTAGAGCTCAAGCGTGCAGTATTTCTCTGCCCAGGAAGCCCATTCTCTCTTAAGCAAGTCCTTCTTTTATATATTATGTATATACTCCCACATCATATTTCATTTTAAAAGCATTTCAGCCACTTCAATGGAGAGCAGTGGCAGCTGATTTCATATTTTCATACATTTGCTTCAGAGCTCATCTTGGCAGGCCTCTTTATTAGCTCTCCAATCCACATTCACCTCAGGGACATGTTATTTCACTGGTGCGTTGGGGAGTTATGTACATAAGCCTCCAGTGCATCAGGAGGAGTTTGAACAGGAGCCCATAAGGAATAATAAAGTTAATTACTTCGTCAAATTAAAAACTGATTTTTTCAAAGAGCAACTGTCATCGAGACCTGCACCCAGGGCCGGCGCAACCCATTAGGCGACCTAGGCGGTCGCCTAGGGCGCTACAATTTGGGGGGCGGCGACCGCGGCGGTATTTCGGCGGCGGGACCTTCCGCCGCCTCTGTGGGGGGCGGCATTTCGGGGCGGGACCTTCCGCCGCCTAGGGCGGCAGGAAAGCTGGCGGCGCTCCTGCCTGCACCTGCACTTTTAACTCTTTCATTTCCAATCAATACCTTGCAGAAAGATTCCTGACAGGATGTGGCAAGAGTGGGGAACCCTACATTTCAGGAAGGGATCCACAGTAAAACACATCAGACTGTTAAAACCTGAATTTATGAATGCTCAGGAATATTCTTGGCTTTTGTTCACCAAAGCTGCAATCCTGCAAACACCTGTGCACATGCTTAACTTAACTATCATGAGTAGTCCCGCTGATTTCAATAGGACTGCTCAGAGATGTAAGACTACGCAAAAGAATAAATGGACACAAATCAGACGTCAAGAATTATAACATTCAAAAACCAGTCGGAGAACACTTCAACCTCCCTGATCACTCCATTACAGACCTCAAAGTCGCAATACTCCAACAAAAAAACTTCAAAAACAGACTCCGACGAGAAACTGCAGAATTGGAATTAATTTGCAAACTTGACACCATTAAATTAGGCTTGAATAAAGACTGGGAGTGGATGGGTCATTACACAAAGTAAAACCTATTTCCCCATGCTAATTTTTTCCCCTGCTGTTACTCACACCTTCTTGTCAACTGTTGGAAATGGACCATCCTGATTATCACTACAAAAGTTTTTTTTTCTCCTGAGAATAGCCCACCTTAACTGATTACTCTCTTTATAGTTAGTATGGCAACACCCATTTTTTCATGTCCTCTGTGTATATATATCTTCCTACTGTATTTTCCACTGCATGCATCCAATGAAGTGGGTTTTAGCCCACAAAAGCTTATGCTCAAATAAATTTGTTAGTCTCTAAGGTGCCACAAGTACTCTTCGTTCTTTTTGCTAAGACTAAGTGTATGCGTGTTTGTTAATCAGGGCCTAAGTTCACATTCTACCACCCTTACTCCGGTTGAGTAGAACCTTATTCCACAAGAAGTCCCACTGAAGTCGATGACACCACACAGAGTGAGGTCAGACATAACTGGAGTAAAGGTGGGAGAAAACAGCCAGTCATGTAGTAGGTCAGAATTCTAGGTCTTAAAACTGTAACAGCGACATCCCTCTTCATCATAAATATTATTAGGGGATTCTGACAGGGAGCAGACTAGAGAGTGAGATCCTGTAGGAGTCAGGTAAGACTCCTGCCATGAAGCTCAACAATCTACCAAATATACCAACAGCACGCCAAAATCTGAACTCAGGCATTTCTAAGTTGGGCTGGTTGCTAATTTTCTGCTGAAACTTTTTAAATAGGAAATTGGGGTTTTGCCAAAACAAACGTTTTTGCGGAAAGTGTTTCTTTTCTTTGAAAAACTCAAAATTTTCATTGGAAAGCCAAATACCTGAAAAATGAAAGGGTTTTGGTTGTTGTTTTTTAAACAAAAAGTCAATGATTTCTGTAGAATCCCCACCTTCACCTCCATGTTTGCCCAGCTTTGCTTTCAAGGAAGATTTTGAGAGGCTATACTGTAAGCAGCATGCAAAGTGAACTGGTCAATATCATGAAACCTATAGGTTGGGAAAATAGAACTCCATTTACATGCCACACACATGTAAATGCATGCACATGCTTGCACTTTCTCTCTCTCCCTCACACACACCACTCTCTGCTTATGGATTGTTGCGATGGAGTTCAACGCTCTAAAAGTTGCAGAGATCATTAGAAACCTAACCATCTACACTTAATCAAAATGAAACCATCCCGTTCATAGGGACACTCCCTTTTTCCTAAGAAGAACAAATGGAACCTTGATTGTGTTTCAACATGCACCCTGAAGTGTAGTGAAAGGAATAACAGGTTTATCCTGAAGAAAGACAACATGCTGATGGAAGTTTTAATGAATTTGTACTTGCAATTCTTTTCTGGATGTAGCCAAACACACACCCTTTGACCCACAAATGCTCATCAACACTTGCCTCTTGGCTAGTCATTAAAGATAATTATTGAGTCCCATATGTGACGGGTTGGATCACAGAAACCCCCTTGAGAGCTGCCACCTGATGTGCAAAGACTACCCCTGCTCCTGTTTTCCCTGCCAGCTCAGGACTCCAGCACCCCGTCTTGCTGAGTCAGACACTCCTGTCTGGCTCCAACACAGACCAAGGGTCTGAATCACTTGTCCTAAAGCTGCAAGTTTACCCAAAAACAGCTCACAGGAGTGTGCTTGTCTTTAGCACTCAGATGCCCAACTCCCAATGGGGTCTAAACCCAGATAAATCCGTTTTACCCTGCATAAAGCTTATGCAAGGCAAACTCATAAATTGTTCGCCCTCTATAACCCTGATAGAGAGATATGCACAGCTGTTTGCTCCCCCAGGTATTAATACATACTCTGAGTAAATTACTAAATAAAAAGTGATTTTATTAAATACAGACAGTAGGATTTAAGTGGTTCAAAGTAGTAACAGACAGAACAAAGTAAGTCACCAAGTAAAGTAAAATAAAATACGCAAATCTATGTCTAATCAAACTAAATACAGATAAGTTCCTCACCAGTTCCAGTATGCTCCCTTTTACAGGCTAATCTCCCTTTAACCTGGGTCCAGCAATCTCTCACAACCCCTGTAGTCACTGTCTTTTGTTTCAGTTTCTTTCAAGTATCCTGGGGGGGTGGAGAGGCTCCTTCTTTAGCCAGCTGAAGACAAGATGGAGGGGTCTCCCCCAGGTTTAAATAGACTCTCTCTTGTGGGAGGAGACCCCCCTCCTCCCTCCTATGCAAAGTCCAGCTCCAAGATGGAGTTCTGGAGTCACCTGGACAAGTCACATGTCCCTGCATGACTCAGTCTTTACAGGCTGAAGCCATTGTCCACATGGTATCTTGCATGTCTCCAGGAAGACTTCTTATGTGGATTGGAGCATTCCAAGATGCATTGTTCCCCAAGTGTTTCCTGATCAGGTACTTAACCTGGCGAATTCCTTCCTAAAGAAGCTGACCAAATGCCTCCCAAAGCTTACTTAGAAACCAAAGCAAGCATACAGCCCATATTCTTAACCTCAAGTAGAAAATGATATATATATGTACAAATAGGATGAATAGATATAGTAGACCATAACCTTTACGGAGATATGTTACCTGGCACAGGCAGCACAAAACATATTCCAGTTATGTCATACATACATTTATAAGCACCCCCTCCCCATAAAGCCTTATGGGGTACACTGTCACACCATATTAATATGCAAATCATGCCACAGTATAATTTCTCTTGTTGCATCATGGGCCTGTCAAGTGGTCTCCGCAGAGTGGCAAGGTCTGTTATAAAGTAACATGTGGAAGGTGCATGCAAAAGGCAGCGTTCTAGAGTTTGTGGCTTCATGTAACATCTCTTGTTCAGGGAGTATGTGCTTGAAGACAAATGGGGAGCAGCTTTCTTACAGATCCCCAAGCCTCCATTCTCACCTGCATGCTCCAACAGAGGAAAGGAAAATCTGATTCTCAGTGGCAGATCCCACACATCAGGGTTATACGGGGGGAAGGAGCTCCTCCCTAGTAAAGGAGTGAGGGGAGTTGGAGTAGGAAGGGCTAAGATTTTTCAGAACTACATAATTATTCTAGGTGGCTCGGCTTTGGTTGCCCAGCTGAGACATCTTAAAGATGCCTAGTTTTCAACATGTAGGTGCTGCCCAGGTTTGCCTCAGGTTCCCCAGCTGTACAACGAGAACGATAATACTTGTTTGCTAGAGCGGAAAGGAAATTTTTTTAGATTTTTTTTTTTTTTTTTACATTTTGCACAAGATTTTCTACCATTCTGTTTTATGCAAGACTCCAAAATGTTTCATAAATTGGCATGAGAAATCCAGTTCTACCCAAAACCATCAGGCTTTCAGAAACGCAGGCATATAAAATTTCACATGGGCGCACCAAACCAGCTATGTCTGGCAATTTTTGTTTCCATGACCACAAGGAGGAAATGCATTTTTTAAAAAGCATCACCCCAGTATTGAGAGAGGAAGGATAGTCCAGGGGTTAGGGCACTTGCCCAGGACTCGCGAGGCCCAGATAAAAGTCCCTGCTCCAGACTTCCTGTGCAACCTTGCACGAGTCTTTTAGCCTCTCTGTGCCTTAACTGTTCCATCTATAAAATGTGATAATAGCACTGTCCTGCCTTGCAGGAGTATTGTGAGGATAAACACATTAAAGATTGTGAGGTGCTCAGATACTATGGTGATGGAGGCCAAACAAGAACCTAAAGTAAATGGTATTAACACGGCCAAATGATATGCAGTATCAGCACACAGCAATCAATTTTCACATAACAAAGATACATATAAATCCAGTGAAGGGGGATTCTGAACCAAAAGGCTCATCACTGGGATGCTCCCCTGGCTTTCCAAAACTGTGGAGGACCCAAGCAGACACTTTATGCCCCTCCATCCACCCAATACACCCTGTGACCCGGGCACTATACAAATAAACATTAAAATAACGAGCCCCTCTCCACACTACCTGGTGTCTTCTTGCAGGGAAAGATGGTTGGCCGGTATCTCCTCCAGCATATTTGGTGGAAGGGCAGCCTTCTCCTCTGACATGAAATTTCTCCAGTGTAAGTGAGAGCAGAATCAGACCCTAGATCCTTGTAAGTAGTAGCTAGAAAAACTTCAGGCATTCAGGTTTCTTTCCTAGCTAGTTCAGAGACAGCAAATAACTCCTTCTGAGAAAATGGCTTCTGACTCTCCTCACCGCAGGAGTTAGGTTCAGCCAATCAGGGAAATTGTATCAATATCATGTGATGGGTGTGATCATTTGATTCCAAACCATCCCTAGTCAAAATTTAAAAAAAAATCATTGGCACAAAATGTTCACAGTCCTCAGAAGTGTGGCGAGGTAGTGCTATGTTCTGGGAATTAGCATGGGCTGCAGGAATTAAGCTATGTGGCTGTGAATTCCATTGCTGCATCTGCTTTAGATCATAGGAGTGAGTCCCTTCTGGCTTTCAGATCTACAAACACTAAATCACCTAATGTGAGAATTCATTGCACACACATTTTGAAAAATTGCTCCAATTTTGTGACTGCTCAGTAAGCTCAAATGCAGCAGAGCTGATTGAAACTCAGAATTTCCATTTTCAATATCCTAGAAAAATGAATCCAAGCTAACACAAGGATAATGAAAACAGCTGCTCCTCTGATTCGTACACTTATCTTATTCTCTAGATCAAAGTTTCTCCTGTTTGTGTGGGAGTGAAACAGTTTGACACTTGGATATCTGTTTCATTACCACACAAACAGGCGACTCTTTCATCTAACAAAGAAGATAAGATGGTTCACTCAGTACAAAGTAGCAGCTGCCATTAACAGTTTTAAAAATAAGATAAAATAAATAAAAATAACAGAATATTTCAACTAATATATTATGTTGTATTATGACGTGCCAATACTAGTGCATTATTATTATTACTGATGGCATGAAATAACATAAAACTAATAAAAATATATACAAACGAAAAAACAAAAAATAAAAAAAACTCAAAACAAAATTTCAAAATGTTCCAAAATTTTCCAAAACATTTTTTTTATTTCAAATATTTTTCCAACAGGAAATTTAATCAAAATTTCAGTTTCAATGAAATAGCTTTTCCTGATGAAAAAAATATTTTGACAAAAAACTTCTGACCAATGTTAAAAAGCAGGCAAAATTTCAATGAAAACACATTTTGCTACAAGTATTTGCCTAGCTCTAATATTTACCTCCCTGATGATAAGCCCATCACGAGCCTTCACTAATGTTTACTTATTAAACTACTTTGAAATCTTTGGGGAAAAGGAACTATAGAAATGCAAAGTGCTATTATTTCTGATTTATCACACTGCCTTAAAAATTGAGCTAAAATAATTTTTCAGTCTAAAAGGGGGACAAGGAGAGTTTCCAAATTCACTACCTCTCTCATGTTCCGGATGGTGAATGAAAATCCCAGGAGGGTGATTAAATTGCCAGCAGCAAGTGTAGAAAACAAGTCTAAATACATGAGTATATCCGAGAGAATTCAGAGCAGGAACTGGGCAGCAGGCACAGAGATTTCACTGGAATAGAGAATGCAAGGTTATTTCTAAGCACGGTCTTGGAGACTTCAAGGCCTCAGTTCTGCAGAGAGCTCTCAGGTGGACCCCTGCACCCTTATGAATTGCCCCTGACTTCAGTGGGGTCCACCCACATGGACTCTTGTGGATGTCATTGCAGAATCAGGGCCCAGGTTAGTACAGAATGCAGCATCCATCCTGGGCAGTTTTTGGCTCCCAGCATTTCAGGATGACAGAGAATGCAGGGCTGGTTGTAGGTAGCAGCCCCAGAGACTTTGGTGTAATGGAGAATGGAGCACTCTTTCTGAGCAATTGCCCCTTGAATTTCAGAGGGTTGTTTAACATTCAGTGTGCACAGTTCAAGCAAGTGATATAAGTTTTATAATGTCACTGCAAATCCATGAGTCATTGAACTTCTTTAGGTCCTGCTAGCAGTACTGATAAAGTTGCCAAACCATCAGTCCACCTCTGCCTCTTTTCCCCCTTCTCCCTCTCCCAGGTTATGAATGCAAAAGGAATATATTTTACAAAAGATGTTGATAAAAAGAGTAGAGATAAAGCTATATCCTAGAAAAAAAACACAGGGTCCCATCCCTTTTCTTTGTCATTCAATACCAGGCATCTTCCTGGAACACCAAAATGGGTAGTGCCAATTTCTGAAAATGTATTTAGAGCCAGTGAAAGGTGTTGGCATATTTGATGTCCCATAAAGGTGGGCAGAGTCTACCTATAACTAAAGACCTTCCCCCTCCTCAGTTGAGGGCAGGACAACAGGACCATCAGTTAATTCCATGGGGGGGTGGGGGGAATGAAAAGGACAGGAGCAGAAGTGCAGGTCACAGGCATCAAATGAGGGAACTGATGGGGCTGCTGAGCAGAGACTCTAGACAGTGCTCACTGCTCTGAGAAGAAATTCACCCAAGGAGTCAGTGGACGCCAGACAGAAGAACTCGGCCTTGGTACATGAAATGAGTAGGGGCCAAAAATAGTCACAGAAGACCTCCAAATTCAGCTTCCTCCTCCTAGACTAATGTGTGGCCATCTTGGCCAGTGCCAGGAAGTGGCTGACAAGGAGATTCCATGTCTCTGTGGAGCCACAGACAGGGAGTGCATAAAGGAAGAGATGTAGGGAGAAGTGCAACCGAAACCTCAGCAGGAGCTTCTGGAGAAGCTGAAAGATGGTCTGCGCCCTGATGCACAGGGAGGCAGGTGAGTGCTAGAGTCTCCCTCTTGATGCAGGAAGAGCAGTTGTCAGGGGGACCCTGTGAACCGTGCCAACACCATGCCCATGCTCACCGTTCCGTGGTGAAAGATGTCACATTGACAGCCTCAGAGACTGACGTTCTCTGCCTATTTACTGGACATGCAGAACGCAGACACAGGCAGGCAGCACACGCTTCTTAAACATGCCACCCTCCTAATGCATTACAGTGGTAACTTGGGGAAACAGATACAGCTGGGCTAACAGGGTTACTCACCCACACATGCCACACAAGCTACCATGGCTGCCAGACGGTAATGCAGTTTCTATTAACTTGTGCTGGGTTTGAACTTGGGAGCTGAAAGGTTCTATATCCCACAAGCCAGCCAGCTCCCAAAAAATTCCACTGTCCCAATTGTTTCACTTTTCTTTTCTTTTTTTAATGGTTTGAATTTAAATTTGATGATGGCCCATCTTTCCAACGAGCACCGCCTGTGTTAGCCAAGGTAAATGCAACTAGTTATGTGAACAACTAGAGCAAATCTTATTGTAAGGGGGTCTCAGGGATGGCGCATGAGCAGACATCACTAAAAGGTGATCTCTCCTATTTCTTATGGTATTTCTAATGCACCGATAGCACCTGCACAGTGCTTCCATAATAGAGTCATAGAATCAGGGTTGGAAGGGACCGCAAGGGTCATCTAGTCTAACCCCCTCCCAAGATGCAGGAGTTGTTGTATCTAAACCATCCAAGGCAGATGGCTATCCAGCCTCCTTTTGAAAACCTCCAGTGAAGGAGCGTCCACAACCTCCCTAGGGAGTCTGTTCCATTGTCTTACTGTTCTTACCGTTAGGAAGCTTTTCATGAGATTTAATCTAAATCTGCCTTGCTGTAGTTTGAACCCATTGCTTCTTGTCCTGCCCTCTGTGGCAAAAGAGAACAACTTTTCTCCATCTTTTTTATGGCAGCCTTTCAAGTATTTGAAGACCGCTATCATGTCCCCCCTTAATCTCCTCTTTTCCAAACTAAACATGCCAGCTCCTTCAGCCTCGGCTCAGATGACTTGCATTCCATCCCTCTGATCATCTTTGTCACTAACCTCTGGATCCTTTCCAGTTTCCCTACATCCTTTCTATACAATGGTGACCAAAACTGAACACAGTACTCCAGCTGAGCCTAACCAGTGCTGAGTAGAGCAGTACTGTCACTCCCGTGGCTTGCACGCTATGCCTCTGTTAATGCAACCTAAAATTGCATTTGCTTTTTTTGCAACAGCATCTCATTGCTGACTCATAGTGAGGTTGTGATCCACCACAACTCCCACATCCTTCTCAGCAGTGCTGCTGGCCAGTCAGTTTCCCCCCATTCTGTATTTATGCATTTGGGTTTTTTCCCCTAAGTGTAGCACCTTACATTTGTCTTTGATGAATTTCATTTTGTTGTCTATAGCCCAGTTCTCCAATTTATCAAGATCCCTCTGAATTTTAGCTCTACCCTCCAAAGTATTGGCAACCCCCCCAGCTTTGTGTCATCTGTAAACTTGATCCGTATGCTCTCTATATCTACATCCAGGTCATTAATAAAGAGGTTAAACAACATTGGCCCCAGAATAGATCCCCATGGAACCTCAGGATCTCAAAGCACGTTAGAGGCAATTAATCAGTTTATTTTCACCGCACTCCTACAATGTTGGAAAGCAGTATTGCTATCCCCATTTTACAGATTAAAAGAAACTGAGGCATAGAGGTGGTGGCAGTGCTAGGAACAAAACCCAGTCCTTCTGCTTCCTAATGTTGTGCCTTAACCACAAGACTCCCCTTCCTTCTGCCAACACCTCATCTGCTGGATAGAATAATACAGAAAACACTTTGACCAGGGTTGCTTGCTTAGCAATAAGTTTCCAGCTGTTGGTAACTTTGTGTTTAGTCTATGCTGTCAACATTCCAAGGTGAATCTGCTTTGCTAGAATGTAAAGTTTAGTCACACACACTAAGTTCTTGATTGGATAGGCCTATTAGGTATTACACTGGGTGGCTTTGTTCAGAGGGTGTGTAGGAAACGTAGTTCAACCTGTTGTTAACTGAGTAAAAGGTCCTTTGAACTGTAGTTACCCCTTGGCACAGACATCTGATCTGGCAATCTTAATTGTTTATCTTTGATTATATAAAAAAAATGTGCAGTTGCGTCACTGTGAGCTAACAAATGTTGTCAAAGACGCAGATAAACAGCTCTGGCACACACAGAAGAGCACCTGCAGCTCTCTGCCAGGAGAAAAACAGGTGAGATTGGCAGGACAAGTTCTATCCAACCAGTCATTCATCCGTTCGTGCCATCGCAATCCTTTGCTTTTACTCTTAAGAGGTTGTTCACACTGCGACGGGGAGATGAGTCAGATTACAGATATGAGGACCAATCTCTGGGAGAGGGGAAGGTGGTTAGGTTTTGCAAATTTGCAGCCTCCAAATGGAAAATCTTTGCAAATGTAACCAGTTCCTCTTGGCCCAACAGCAAGACATGATCCTGGGATCATCAGCAGTAACAGCATGGGTCTCTGCCACCTGGGGTAAAGGAGTAATTACATGGCCTAGCTGGTAGCAGTAGCATATTCATGAATCTCTTAGGTGAACCAGACACTGGAAGGTGATGAAGACCCACTTCCAGGAGTATGGGTTGCATATTTCCCCCAGCTGGCAAAGCTTATCCCATGTGTCTGAGATCTCCTGGAGTTGAAGTCCCACATTAGTTGTACTCCTTGTACCCTCTTAGACAGAGCATGGGGCTTGAACGCAGGACCTTCTGTGGTAAAAGCACACACCTCTACTGCCTGAGGTAGGTTATATCACACAGAGGCTTCAGCGTTCAGTTCATGGAATCTGTGGCACATGAAACCCACAGTTCTGTTCACAATGATTGGGAGTAAAACCAGCCCTGGCAGGATCACCTCTGAAAAACAAAAGCTAAAATCCAGATCCTCACTTTTTAGCTGGCCGCCATCTCTGTATTGTACAGAACCAACTCCCTACATTTTGGGAAAATTCAGATCCAAAACTGGATGCCAATCCAGATCTGCATCCAAACTCTGCATGTTCAATGCGCAGTGACAATGTATACTTACAACACCATTGGTAGTGTAGATACACACAAACTGGGTACTCTGTTTGCATATTGCAGCTCCATATAGAATTCTGTGTGATTGTGCTCTGAAAGGATATTAAGAATGATACCTATTCTCTGGGAACTCGGAGCTGTTGGTCATGAGCACCTACTGGCATTGAAGCGAAGGAGCTGGGTAGCGAGATGCTTGTGGTGTTGTGAGGCCTAATCTGTTGGGATCAAGGAAGAGATTCTAAGGACCGGTTGTGGGGAAAAATGAAGAAGCTGATCATGGTGGAAGGAGGGATTGAGAAGGATGGAAGGTGGAGAAAAAGAAGATGTGTGACCACAAAGGGTTCAGTGCAAATCCCAATTTTTGGAATCAGCCCTTTGAGGTCCACCCACCTGTACATCGAATGATCCCTGGCCTGTAAGTATGTTCCTGTTTTCAAGATTTGAAAGCTGCACCAATGAAATAGAAAAATACGAGAGAGAAAATGACATAGTTCGGTGAGCTATTCTAAGAGTATTCTTGAGTATTTTATGTCATTTCTAGACTGATTTAGCAAAGAGGTAAGGCCAGATTCTGATCTCCTTTACACCGGTGTAAATCTGGACTGACTCCACTGAAGTCAATTGAATTCCACCAGATTTACGCTGGTGTAATTGCGGTCAGAGCCAGGACCAATGGTCTCTACTTTTCTAGAAGACATTTTGAATGACAAGCCACAGATCAAATTAAATCAATGGGTCTGAGGCTCATTAGTCAATCAAAATCATGCATATTTATAATGGCTGCTTGCTGAATCCTGGCTCTGCCTCCTTACATTACAGTAAGTTGTGTGCACTGACAAACTTTTTGTTCTCACAAAATGCTTATTAAGCAGATGTTTCACAGAAATAGAGACAATTCCTTCAGCCTCTTTAACAGCTGTGGCCAGCATTCAGAGAAGAGGCCCTGTATTCCTACTGCCATGCAGCCAAGGTCTTATGCAACTTGATTTTAATTGCCTTTTGGGATTCTGTCTTGCCAGCTCGAGTAAGTGGCAGACATCCCTTTCCGTGTGGATAGAATCAGCCTTTGTTAGACATCGAGTTGTTTTTCCTGGGGTTCAGCTCTTTAGAATCTATTTATTTTTCCTTTTTAAAATTGTTTATTGTGCTGTGGTGTCCAAGTACATCCAAACATAGGCTCTCTCACCATCTACCAAGCTCCACCAAAGCTTGCACCTTGTCAGTGCTTCGACTTGGAGGCAAACTAGTTCTGCCTCAATAGGAGCACAGAGCTTTCATTTATTCCTTCATTTAGGGCTGCCATTTTTCCCAATTCCAGCCCACATCCTCCCCACCTGACATTGTGCCTGCATGCACACTAGATACTCCGTGATTGATTGATATACAGGACTTTAGCAACTCCACTTGTGGAGCTAAACCATCATTCCTTGACCATCAGGAGAGACGTCATGCAGAATTCTACAGAACACTCTGTCCACTGAGCTTGCACAACCAGGCTCAGAAATTAACAGAGGCCCCTATAACTCCATTCACCATTTGCTAGGTAACACAAAGTCCATCTGGAGTGGGAACATTTCACATGTGGTTTTATCCTTGGGTTCCTGGAAGTAATAGATCACCTAGAGAGGACATGGAATAGTTGACATCAAAGCACCCAGAACTAATTCACTGATCTTTAAACTAGGAGGGGCTGGAAAAAACATAGGGGTAAAAACACTTCTGTATTCTCAGTGAGGGGCAGTAGGGTTGAATTAAACTTCTGCAGCCTGCACATAGATCTCTTTAGGGTGAATTGTCCTTGAAGTGGCCATCACAAAGGCAGCTCTAGGAACCAGAACAAGGACTGTGTGAAGTTCAGAATAACAGCACATGATCTCATTTTGCAAACAGGAGTCATAAAATGTCAAAGGAAATAATAATTCTTTGCCCTTCCATTGCACCTCTCTTCTGAGGATCTCAAAGTACTTTGCAAGTTGAAAGGACCAGATGCTGATGTTTTTACTAATGCTGCTGAATAGCACCTTACTCCATGAGTAGCCCCATTGACTTAATGGAGCAAGATGATATTCAGCATAAGTAAGAGGATCAGAATCTGGCCTTCACTAATTGCGTCACAACACTTCTGTGCAGCAGGTCAGTATTTTTAGTTTTATGGCAGACTATGCAAAATACAATGTTTGTCATCATTGTTTTCTTTCTTCTTCCTTTTAGTCTTTATATCCACATTCCAATATACCATCAAAACAGAAATATGTAATAATAATGTCAACATGTTAATTAAAAAATACTGAAGCTTGACATGTTTACTAAAGTAAAATGGGAATCTCTTGTATGATAACTATATAACCTTAGGCTCCGATCCTGCAAGCTGCCACAGTCAGGGTGGACCCTTGCACCCACGCAGATCCCCATTAAAGGCATTTTACTTCAATTTAAAGATAGTAAAAGCTTTGGCCACATCTTGCAATTAGATGCACGCAGGCAGATCAGATTGCAGGAATGGGACCTAACGCTCTTCATCCTGCTTACTGTTCTCTGCACACAGATGGAACTCCACGGAAGTTGTACCATCTGTGTCAGACCCGTTTTACCAGTGGGTAAACTGAGACATGGAGCAATTAAGTGCAAAGGAAGCTTTTGGTTGTGATTACATAAAGGTCATCAACAGAACATGGAAACACCACTCCAAATTAGCAGTTTCCCCTTAGTCTGAAATACTCCCAGCCTCCCATTAGCAACATGGTGCAAATGTTCACAAGGATATCCCTGAGTACATTTGTCATTAACAAACATTTCCTGGTGCAGAGAGACTCAATTAAACAATAATTGCAATTGCTAAAGGTTGCCAGATAATTCACCCATTGCAGGAGCTGCACGGGACAGCACACATGAGACACCAAAATCCATTGTCAATTAACCTAAAGTAGCAAAGATTGTGTTAAGTCTATTTCACTGAAAAATCTATCTAACAGAGGAGATAAATAGATTGATCTGCCTCATATCTTAGGAGATCTGCAGGATTTGGGGATGGAACCCCCTCCTCTATGAAGCTGACCCATTCCCCATGGAGGAATTCTAAGGGGAACCTCACTCATACAGTTTCCCTCCCCATAGGCCTGCCATCTGTGGACTCCACCTCTCCATCTTCTTCCTCTTATTATTTATTTATTAAGTGCTGACAATAGGCTTAGCCTCAAAGGAAGTCACGGTCATAGAGAAACTACCCAAATCAGACAGCCAGGGAGTGTGATTCAGAGGATGTCTATAGGGCAGAGGTGTCCAGCCCACAGCCTGTTCACTGGATCCAGTCCACATGCCATATCCAGATGCTCCAGAATCTAAGCTTTTGGGTTGTTGTTTTTTTTTAATAAGTTCTTAGCACTCGGGGCTGTAGAGATTACCGTTCAACTGCCAACCAGGTGCAACCACAGCAGTGATGTCAGCCTTAGACTGCAAACACCTGAAATAACGACTCAGAGCAGAGAACTTCCCTTTCCCCTATGAATCTGACTGGACGATCAACTGTAAAGTCCAGCGATGACACATCGGTGTTAACATTAACTACTTAGCCATTTCTCATTTCTGCGCATGGAATGGGGAGAGGGGGTGAAACTTGGGAACCATGATGGATTGGAACTTGGGAGGTGCATCAGGGAAGGAAATGCAGAAAAAGGAACAGTGGAGACTCATGATGACAGAGGAGGGGGAGAGAAATGAGAAAGGAGGATGGGAAAGGAAGAGAAATAAAAGGCAGGAATAGTGGTGGCCTTAAGGGGAGTAGATTTTCTCACTGAGTGATGAATGCGATAACTAAGCATTTTGTTACTACAAAAAGGCCATATTCAAGGGGACCTGATCTCTTGATCTACATCAGTAGGCATTCCATTGTGCTTTGAGGGCAGCACATACACCTCTACCCTGATATAACACGATCCGATATAACACAAATTCGGATATAACGCGGTAAAGCAGTGTTCCGGGGGGTGGCGGGACTGCGCACTCCGGTGGATCAAAGCAAGTTCGATGTAACGCGGTTTCACCTATAACACGGTAAGATTTTTTGGCTCCCGAGGACAGCGTTATATCAGGGTAGAGGTGTAGTACTGTGGCCCATAGACCAAAACTAAACATAGAATTCGGAGCCTGTCCAAAGAAGGAATTTAACACCCCTGATGCAGAGTGTAGGATGGTGGTTGTTTGGGTGGATGGCGGCATTTTTATTGACATGGATTATTGTTGGTGAACTTCATGAAGGAAGTTGGTGTGTCAGAGTGGGACATGGCTGTATCAATTGTGAACTGCATTTTGTATTGCAACCTCCATCTTGGCTTGTGACCTTCACCGTGACCTTCATTTCACAGTGTAACCTACACTATTGGATTAGAACATCTATTCTGTATTAGGGGGCTGGCACCTGGTTGAAGGGCTATGGCTGAGAAACCATCATGGAGCAATCTAGGGTGATCACCTTTGATTGTCTTTCAACTACCAGCCCATTGCCATGGGACAATGGACTCTCTACACAAAAGTCTGACTGAGGGAAGGGGCTAGGATTTTCCAGCTGGAGCACATGGACAAAGAGGGACAGATTATTTAAGGTGTGTGTGGGGGAACAACAGAGGGATCTCTGAACAAGGGGGCCATCCATTACCACATGCCAGAAACCCAGGCTATAAAGAGAGAGAAGGCAGGAGGGCTCTGCCTTTCCTGAGTCACTGGCAAGACCTCGGATTCAGAGAAGGGGTGAGATCAGACTGGGAGGCTGCATCTCAGGACTTTGTTATTTTGTAAAGATCTGTAACTCTCTAGTGCTTTTTAAGAGTAAAGTGCCTGTGGTGAGAAATTCTTTTGCTAAGACAGTGTTCCTTGCTTGTTTGCCACATTGTAACTGAAGTGGTTAATCAAGAAGCTCAGGTGGAAGCCTGAATGAGTGTGTATGAGTAACTGGAGGCTCAGTGAGGCTGGGGCACTGGTTTCAGGGTTCAAGGAAGCTGGGCTATGGAGCTCCATGTCCCAAAGAAAGGTGGAAGACATGGGGTCTGCACCTGCACCTCAGAGACCCAGAGCATGGAACAGAGGCCTGACGCCATCCAGACACAGAGGGTTTAGAAGCATGTGGGATCCAGAGGTTGAGTCCACTCATAACGGACCGGTGGCCACCCAAAGAGGGGGACTGGGCCAAATGGTGACATGTAGGTTTTAAGGAGGATCTGAATTTACAGCGTCAGTATTAGACTATGATGTATCCAGGATACATGTGGGTTTAGAATCCTGAAACAGGAACAAAAGTCACAGAAGTGAAGCTTTTATTGGCTAAAAACTTTGGGGGGAAACTTTGTAGAAGGGATCATTTTATGACCAACCATTTGTACCTCAAATGATAAGGGTCATAATGCAATGTCATGCCTCTGTTCACCTGCAGAGGAGTAAAAGGGTCCAGAAGTAAAATATCCCCCTATGTATGTCATTGCACAGTTGGTTTTTCACCTACCTCAGAAGAACCAGGTATTGGTCACTACTGGAAGCTGGATGCTGGCCTGGGAGGACAATGATGTGAGTGGTACAATAAAGCCTTCGGTCAGCTCTGATCAAGCTGTTTGAGGCAGGGACTGTCTTTTTGTTCCATGTTTTTACAGCACTTAACACAATGGAGGTCTGGGCCATGACTGGGACTTCTAGGTGCTACTGCAATACAAGTAAATAATCATACATGTTATTATCGTGACAATGTTAGACCTGACAGTTCTGGAAGTAGGTATATCAGTTGAAAGTAGGTATACCAGTCTTTGAAAAGTTAAAGCCCTTTTTCCTATGAACTGAAAGAGGGTACCTCCGGTTCATTAGGGACATGGGAGTCTAATTAAGGGCAGCCTGTGGCTTTTAAAAATCTCTTCCAGTGAGCACTGCAGAAGAGTTGCGGGCAGTGAAGGAAAAAGGCTTCTCCTAAGTGAAGAAGATCCAGAGGTTGAGTCCACTCATAACGGACCGGTGGCCACCCAAAGAGGGGGACTGGGCCAAATGGTGACATGTAGGTTTTAAGGAGGATCTGAATTTACAGCGTCAGTATTAGACTATGATGTATCCAGGATACATGTGGGTTTAGAATCCTGAAACAGGAACAAAAGTCACAGAAGTGAAGCTTTTATTGGCTAAAAACTTTGGGGGGAAACTTTGTAGAAGGGATCATTTTATGACCAACCATTTGTACCTCAAATGATAAGGGTCATAATGCAATGTCATGCCTCTGTTCACCTGCAGAGGAGTAAAAGAGGCATGTGGGATCCAGAGGTTGAGTCCACTCATAACGGACCGGTGGCCACCCAAAGAGGGGGACTGGGCCAAATGGTGACATGTAGGTTTTAAGGAGGATCTGAATTTACAGCGTCAGTATTAGATTATGATGTAAAAAGGCTTCTCCTAAGTGAAAAAGCTGGTTTTTCCCTTTAAGGGAAATCTTGTGTTTATTTCTGTTTGGGGAGAGGGCCTTGGTTCCCAGCATAGCGAGGCCCAGAGTGGATTAGAAAGGGTGGCTGGTGATTGGTAGCCAGCACAGGTTGAGGCAGAATTCCAATGGGAATTAGGAAATGTACTTTTTGGGGGTTTTGTTTAAAGAAGCCCTCTCAGCCCAACCCTGGGGCCTACCCTGTAAATACTGTAAATAAATGAATATGAAGAATTAAACCTCCACAGTAGGACTGATTTAGCCTAGGCCCCTCCAATGCCAGAGGGAGAAACGTTGAGCCCTGATGTGATGAAAGAGGTGTGTTGTTAAATATTATTATTAATAATAATAATTAATAAGGAACAAACTAAGCTGGAAACATTTTCCAATGCTTTTTATCCTGGCCACTTTTTTTCCTTATTCTTACAGTAAGGCTTGTCTACACTGCCTTGCAGTTTGGACAACAGGGGTGTGAACAGTAGTACGCACCAAAGTGCTGCACTGTAACTCCTCCATGTGGACACTGCAGATGTGAACTTAAAGGTTCCTGGTGCACGTTAATGAAGTTCTCTTCAAACAGGATTACATGTGTGTGAACTAGGAAACGCTGAGTTCCCTTCCACATGGGTCAGTCACAACACACCACTTTAGCATGCCCTGCTATTCATACCCCCATAGTCCGAACGGCACAGCTAGGTAGGCCTAGCCTTAGTTTCTTTACTGGCAGCAAGTGCAAACTGGTATGACTTCATCCAGGAATTCTTGCTCCTGTGGGTTTGTCTCTGACGGTGGCTCTGGGGAAGAACTCCAATTAACACAGTTAGTCACTGGAAGTCTCAGGCAATAACCCTAAGTCATAAGCCAAAGAGTACAGCTAAAATGCTGAACGAGGGGTATGGAGTCCTCTCATCAATACATAGCAACTAAAACCATAGTTCCCCGAGAAGTTGACGAAGAATGCTTTGAAGCACCAATGCAGCCGTGGGAGCTGTTTCACAGCAAGAATCCTCATTTCTATGTTGATCATTAATCAAGCATTCCAGTTGCCATTGGATCTTGCTGCTTGGTTTCAGCTTACAGATGAACAGAGCCATTCTGAAGAACAACACCCACTGTCCAATTGCTTGACACAATCCCAATATTAAGTCAGACTGTTTATTAGCCAAGGACAGAACTTGGTCTCTTGGTGCCAAAAAGTTATATTTTGAACTCTCGCGCAAGCAGATTTAGGGTCAGACGTCTAGCTGATATATTTAGAAATGACTTTCCATGGACCCCAGCTAAAGTGAATCACTGTGTCCAGTGTTAATGAATTTAGAAAATTATTGCTTTGCGGATGATTGCACTGACAATTTTTAAAACAAAAATTTCTGTTCGCCTTTGGAAATTTCACAACCATCAGTTAGCCAAACTCCAAGTCTGAGCTGGGTATCTTGCAACACTGATTTATCAGTGTCATTGAAAAACAAATCCCTACAGCGTCATACCTTTCATTGATCCACCATGTTGGATTCAATTCAAGCCTGCAGTCTGTTACATAAGACCCAAGGAAAGTAAAAGCCTTGTTGATTTATACTAATCCCAAATCATTGTTTGGCTGCATATAACCCACTGACTCAGCTAGAATTCCAACTGGGGGCTTTGGCTGTATTACAGCCCTTTCGTACCTCTTCAGCCCCCAGCACAGGCTGGGGATAAAGCCTCAATCTAGCCCTAAAAATGTAGTAACTCCATTGTCTTCCTTGGAATTGCTCTGCATTTACATTAGCAAACCCGTGCTCAGAAACTGGCATATATATACCTGGGCATGCTGGCATGTTTGTATGGTGTCACATCCATTCACAGTGCTATATACATTATTCTTATTATGAATGAGACAATAATACACATCGCTGTTTACAAGCATCTGTATGCATAATGTTTCATCAAAGTGTCTCATGCTTATTAAGTATACAGAGGGTAAGATAAGGTGCTGAGTGCACTACCCTGATCTGGAAAAGCACTTAGTCATGTACTTAACTTTAAGCACACACAAAGTGTCATTGACCTCAGTGGGACTCTCACATGTTTCAAGTTAAGCACATGCATAAGCATTTTGCTGGATCCAGGCCAGCATACTCAGCACATTACTGGATCAAAGCCTATGTGCATTGGACAGAATTTTGTTCCCCCTGAAGACCAGTGGAAGCTTTTCCCACTGACTTCAACGGGATCAGTCATAATTTAGGCTCACCTAAGGGTTCATTTATGCACCCAATTTTTTCAATTGCGCTGCAAATTCCAGGTAGGAGAATCATGACGTGACACCATTGAAAGACTTGGATCAGGCTTTTAAAGGGTGACTTCTACAGCAGATAAAACTTGAAAAAAGGGACATGTAAGCTAAAAGAAATGGCCTCGGATGGTATTTCCCAACATTCTTTGCTAGTATATTTATGACTTATTTTAAAATAAGGATGGTCTTCCTTCACAGTGCAGTTTCTTCCCCTGCTGAATCTGGCATGTAAGTCCTAGGGCTCAGTTCTCCTATGCACCCAAACTCCACTTGGTGTGGAGTTGGAAGTCCATTAGGGAGCCAGTGATATTTCAGGTTTCAGAGTAGCAGCCGTGTTAGTCTGTATCCGCAAAAAGAACAGGAGTACTTGTGGCAGCTTAGAGACTAACAAATTTATTTGAGCATAAGCTTTTGTGGGCTACAGCCCACTTCATTGGATACATAGAATGGAACATACAGCAAGAAGATATTTATACATACAGAGAACATGAAAAAGTGGAAGTAGCCATGCCAACTGTAAGAGGCCAATCAATTGAGATGAGCTATCATCAGCAGGAGAAAAAAAACTTTTGAAGTGATAATCAAGATTGCCCATAGAAGGTGTGAGGATACTTAACCTGGGGAAATAGATTAAATTTGTGTAATGACCCAACCATTCCCAGTCTCTGTTCAAACCTAAGTTAATGGTATCTAATTTGCATATTAATTCAAGTTCAGCAGTCTCTCTTTGGAGTCTGTTTTTGAAGCTTTTTTGTTGCCTTGTATGAGTTATGCCACAGGCATATGGTACTAAGGTGGTTTTTGTCTTTGTTTCCAGTTACTGTGCCAGTGGAGAGCTAATCATCCTCAGAGTCTTAATTTACAATGACGTACGATTGAGATAGCACAAACAGGATCATAATCCCAGATGAGGAATCAGATTCAAGAGTAGATTAACGCCCAAGCAACAGGAATCCTGTTTAAATGCAGAATGTCCCTAAATAAGACAATATAAAGGAAGAACAAACTGACATGTATGAGAAACTGCATTCAAACACATGGTTCTTTCTTACAGCTGTATTTAAGGCTCCAGCAGTGAGATTTTTAAGAGACTCCATATGGGCCTAACAACTCACCTCCTTCCTCTTTTTTGGGAGAGTGAGGTGCTAACTCGCCTTTCTGGAACTTCTACTTCATTTCCTGGAAAAAAGCCTTCAGTCACGTGATATTGTTTTGCTACTCTTTAGGAATTCCAGAATTCCAGCTCCTTGTTTGGACAGATTGTAAACAAGGAAACCTGATACCTTGAGGACAGAAGGAGGGAGAGAACAAGATGTCCCTAGAAAGACACTGGAGAGTGTTCAAACATGCAGTGTTTTTTATTTTTATATACTATAATTTCTTACCCAGCACCACTAAATGCTATACAGAGAAAGTCAATCATAAACAAAGGGAGATTTTAAAGTAGGGGACAGGGCCTGATAGTTAGCCCAGTCTTAAATGTCTCTCTGTCTCTGCAATTTTGCGGGTGCAGTTTTGAACCTATAGTTATTTCCAGGCACAGTTTTGCTACCGAAGGACCTGATTTGTGGGTGCAGGTAGGTTCCGTACACAGGCAGGTAAATGAGCATCCACAATCTGCTGCACAAAACCAACGGCCAGTTTTTAAACAATCTGGCCCTTAAAGAATGGAATTGACGTGGTGGCTTCAGGAGAGGATGAGGGGCTGTTCCAGATAGATGGGGCGGCACAACTGAAAGGGAGATTCCTGATTTTGGAGATTCATAGGAAGGGTACAGGGAGGAGAGCATGACTGAAGAAGTCGAGTATGCACAGGCCAATCAAAGGAGAAGGATGGAGATTTTGTAGTGGTAGAGACTGGGGGAGTGAATCCCTAGGGAGTTTTAAAAACTAAGAGGGCGGTTTTGAATTCAGCACTTCTGCACCATGTCCGTGGCAGTGGGGGAGACATTTCTGAGCTATTTGCTCATATTTCTTTGCCGCAATAGAGTGGGTTTGAAATTATAATCCAATCTGTTAGGTACAGTATACATAGGACAGCGGTGCAGAAGATGAGATGCTACCTCTCATGGTTAGATACTGTCAGCTTTTAAAAACGTGCCCTCCCCAGATAGGTTTGTTCTTCATAGTCTCTCTAGTCTTGGCAAACACAGATGCCATTTACCCTTAGTCTCATGGCTCCCACTATGAATAGTGGACGTAGAAGCAAGCAGGGCTCTAGTCTGCACATCAGAATCACTGGGACCCTTGAGCAAAAATAAGATCCTAACCCTAAACTAAGCCCTATCATTAACTTTAACTGGGACCTTCGTGTACACTAATTCTACACTGATTCTAACCCGGTCTGTAACCCTAAGCCGAGCACAATGCTGTCTGGCAGCCTCACAGCAGCTGGGAGAATAAAATAGATGGGAAGAAGAGGGACAGGGCGACTGCCAAAGGAGCAAGCAGGCTGGAGAAGGGAACTCCTGCCAGCAAGCTTCTGAGACGCCACACAGAGATAGCCCCTGAGAAGGGACAATCGGACCAAGAGGCTGAAAGCCTACAGAAATCAGGGGAAGTAGGAAGGAGCTCAGAGCACAGGAGGACTTAAGTCCCAATTATGCCTCTCTGGCTTAAGGGCCATGAGCTGGAAGGAAAACAGTGGACTGAGCAGGACTGGGTTCCCCTACCAACCCCGGAGAGACTTAAAAAATGAGGGGGTTTCCAGACCCCCTGGGCACCAGGACCAGCTGATCCTGCCAAGAATAAGGAGAAAGCGCACACCCTCTAGCAGGGGGAACTGACTGATCACCAACCCAGACTGAGTGAACCCTGGCACAACGTTCCTCCTGGCCAAAGGGGGCACTGTTGCAGTGACACACCAGCCTCACACCAAGTCAAACAATGGATCCTAAAATGTGTATTTCACACTCCAAAATAGAAGTTTGGAGATAACAAGCTTTTCCCCATCAAATTTGTCCATTTGAAAACTCTTGAATTTCCTACCCGTCAGCACCCTCCACCAATTTTCTTTTGCCAGGATAAACAATGTAGCTCTAGTTCGTTTACTTCCTTTTTTAAGGGCATATGCTTCATAGATAATGTTAGGAGGAGCATGAACAACTCTGGCAACAGGGCCCCGTGTTTAAAAGCCAGATCCAAAGCCCAGTGAAGTCACTGGAAGGATTCCCTTTGACTTCAGTAGGTTTTGGATCAGGCCCTAAATGTTGCAGTGGGACCAGAAAGAGAAGCTCATACCTAGAGTTGGGCAGGAAATGGTTTTCTCATCCCATGAGAGTTTGAGACTTTCCCATCCCAAATTAGGACAAAAAGTCAAAATCTCAAAAAAAAAAATTGCAAACTGATCATCCAAAATGTTTTTCAGATTGGGTCCATTGTAATGTTCTCTTTCAATTTGGACCTTTAAAAAAATAAACAATCTTTCAAAGATTTCAAAAAATATTTTGAAAAATATTTTTCATATTTCAAAATGAAAAGTCATTTCAAACCAAAAAATGAACTTCATTTTGAAAATGTCAAAGCAGAATGTTATGACAATTTCAAGACTTTTTCCCCCTAAGAAATGTCTAATTGGGAGATTTGCATTCTTGGGGAGATACATAACAATAATGATTGTTTTTCTAGGATGCCTGATGCTCTGCCAGCTCTTGTTTCAAGTTGCACAGCTGGAGGGTCTCCATTAGGTCTCCATCCACTTATGTGAATAAATGCATCAATAAACAGAGCACCTTTTCATCTTTGGCTTTCCAGAGCCCTTCACAAATGCTGCAAAATGGAGCCCGCAAGGGGATACTGAAGTGCTGATTTCTCCATGAAGATGACACAGAGCACAGCTACAATTTTGCAGCAGACACCCTCTCAGTTCCCTGTTTCAAACAGCTTCCACTTGGGACCTTGATATTTTATTTTGGTGGTTTTGTAAGAAAGTGGAATGGGGCAACATAATCCACCCACTTATATACACACTGAAACCTTGCAAAACATTTCACGTAACACCAGTCTTGAACCTAAACATAAAAATTTAAAGATTTTACCACCTAAACTGAGAATAAGCCTATATACATGGTTTTGTGCTCTCCGCTGCAACAAAGCACATTCTCTGCTGGAGTCTTGCAAGCTGGTTGTTACTGTTGCAACATACAGCTGAAATGGGTGCTATGGGGTGATATAGCTAAATCTGACAGTGCAACCCCATTGGAGGTCTGTAAATGATTCTGCTGTTTGTGATACATTCCTCTGATCTGGACTCCACTTAAATGAATGAATTCCACTTAAATGAAGCCAAGGACAAAGTTCAAGGGTAAACCAATAACCCTTGGTTTTATTTATGTAGAGAAGCAATTCCTTACAGCACCCTGTAGAGTTGATTCACCCAGTCATTCTCTCTCTCCTTAGGCCAATTGCCTTGTTTCCTTTTCCCTCACAGCACAAGCCGTTTATACACAGTTCAGACAAATCTGCATTCCCCCTACTAAGTCATTCTGTTGTCCCTTTCCCTCAGCCAGGTGCAAAGGCCCAGGATAATCTCCTCTCCGGCACCTGCCCTAAATTCCTTTGCAATGCCACCTGAGGATGGTAGTGGTAGGGGTCTGGGTGATGTAGTGTCCAGGGTTGAAATTGGGGAAGCAGTTAGGCTAATCACGGGCGAAGGTTTCCTGTTACCCAGGAGGAAGGGGGAGTCTTTGAGGTCTCTATGATAGAGGGAAAGCATCCTCGTTACCCACTCTATCTATATTCAGTACTTAAATATGGCACCCATCACCACAGTAGCTGAGCCCCTTGCAAGCTGTTTTTTCATGTATTTATCCTCACAATACCCTGGGGGAGGCAGGAAGTGCCATTTTACACCTGAGGAATACAGAGACTATACGACTTACCAAGGTCACACAGGAAGTCTGTGGCACAGCAGGGAATTGAACGCTGCTCTCCCAAGTCCCAGGCTAATCTATCACTGCACCAACTTTCCTCTCCGAGGAGCTGCACTAATTATCCCCCCACAGGTCTCAGTCAGAAAAAAGCTGCTCATACACCACCACATGCAGCACTGGAGCAGGGGCCTGGATTAGGCCTGTAGGTGCCACTGCAATATGAAGAACATCACACCCAGGGGTGTGTGTGGGAATTTATATTTGACCGCTTTTGGGGGGGCACGTTAGAGCAGCAGCTGTGGGCTAAGTCAACGGTTGGAGCTGGTTCCGGGGCCAGAGCAGTGGCTGGGGCTGGATCAGGGTCCAGGGGCTGGGTCAGTGGCTGGGCTGGAGCAGCGGCCGGGGCTGGAGCAGAAATATGTATTTTAGATTAATATTGGGGGTGCCCCTGCTTGCCCCCTTGTGCATGCTCCTGATCACACTGATATTTCAACTTGTCCCTGCTGCTGTGAGCCCCCAAATACCTGAGGCCCCATTATCCAAACAGGCTCTGCTTATGCAGGGCACGGATCTTACCAGCATAGTCCCACCAAGTAACGGTAGGCCTCATTGCAGAAGCTGCCCTATCCCAGAAATTCACAGCACAGTGAAACTGGGCTCGCTTTACTGAACTATAAATGGCTGAATCTGACAGGAAGCTAATTACCTGATTTGGCTGAGAGCACTTCTGAAAATACTTCATTGTATCTGCACTCAGTGCCATCCAGCCTGTCTTACCTTGAGTCCACTTATAGTAGCCTTCTTGGTGTGCTCCTTTGTTTAGTGTTATAAATTGGGTTGGCACAGAAAGCTGCTTACCAGGGCTTGAAAACACCACTTACAGTGCAGAACAGTCCCCCGCTACATTGAAACGCCTGGTGAAGGAAAACACCACTCATGTCTGTCAATATCAATGCATTGTGTGTTCTAGCAGCTAGAGTGCTAGATGGAGAAGCAACACTTGCTTTCATTCCTAGTTCTGCAACTGACTAGCTATGGAGCTCTTATAAAGTCACTTTCCCTCTCTGTGCCACTGGTTCACCATCTGTAAAATGGGGCTGCTGCTGATTATTACTAGTACCTTGCCCACAGAAAGGCTGTGAGGCTTAATGCTTGAATATTTGGAAAGTGCTTTGAGATCTGTGATGAAAGATACTAGAAAGCTGCAAAGGATTATTATTATTACTTATAATATAGTCCAAAGTTTCAGCTATCCACCCCGAAACCCCAATGGGGCTAAGACAACATATGTATGACTGTTTGGGCTCAGGCTGTGTTTTAAATCTCCGAATTCTCTCATATGGTTGTAACAGCCAGAGACACTTCAAATGAAGGTTAAAGAAGCCCCATGTACTGGAGTAATTTGCCCACATGGGAAGTTTCTTCCTACTTCCCATGAGTTAATTGATGCATGAGGGTTACTCTCTCTTGTGATTATTTTATCCTATCTAATATAACTATGGATGTTTTCATTATTCATACCGTATGATTTCCAGCTCATCATTCAATCTTTGGTTTCAATCTTTGCTCATCAAAGTCTCATTTAAACTGAGATTAGCCTATTTGAAATATGGCTGCTGCCGTCATTTCCCTTGCTACATATATTTATTTATTCCTAGCTGTATTCTTTTTGGGTAGCTTTGCCAGGTAGTTTTGATTAGTAACATATTGTTCATGCATCACTGTTGTGTAGCCAGCAAAGGCCCAAAGATGCCGTAGGACGTACAAACCAAGCCATTGTATGATTGTGAAATGAACTTCTCTGAATGGCAGCACGAGCTTTTCATGTCTAAAATCTTTCTCCATGTAGTTCTATCTGAGCCTGTTTGACCTCTCTTTGGAGTACATACTACTTACCCTGACAAAGGTACAGAGCCTTGTGATCTCACGTGAAGGAAGCCAAATGACCCTACTGGATAATGAATTTACAGAATTCACTTATTTTCTGCAGCATTAAGAAAAACACTAGAAGGTTTTAGGAAGGAAATACCCTTTGCTCAGCTAAAGCTCTCTTAGCAGATTCTTCTCAGGCAAAGTGGAATGCTAGGTTAGGGGGATAGGAATAGAACTGAATAGTCATTGAAGCAAAGAGAGAGATAATGACTGTAATCTGGTGGTTTGGGTACACCCCTGGGTAGGAGAACACCTGGATTTCAATCCCTGCTCCAAAGACTATTTAATTATTTATACAAATTGGATCAGCTTGAACAGGAGAGATTGAGGGAGACTCACTTTACAACACACAATAATCTGAGCGTTAGAGTACTCACCCGGGATGTGGGAAACCCAGCTTTCAAAATGGGGATTTGAACGTGAGTGGTATTGGGCATCAGGAGACCATTTGCACCCCTTCTAATTTTGCAAATGGCACCTTGTGAATGCAACCATTCAGGAAATGTCAAGCGGTTTGTTTTAACATTTCTGGTTTTCTTCTTTTTTCATTTTAACTGAAACAATTAGCCAGTATTGTCACAAATTCACAAAAATTACAGTTGACCTGAATCTGCATTTTTCAGTGAAAAAAAGTTTCAGCTGAAAAATTTCACCCATCTCTAGATAGGAATGAACTGAAGGAGATGAGAGGGCCAAATTTTCAAAGTTAGGGACCCATAGTTGCATGCTCTCAGTGTGATTGCAAATATTCAGTGTGCATGTACAAATCAGGTATTTTCACAAGAACATAGACCATTTATTGTCCAGCTGGCTGTGTGCACACACAAAAACCTGATTTGTATACATACACACTCAGCATTTGCACACATAAGTTCACTGCTTGCAAATATGCATATGCAATTGAGTGCTTAGCTTTGGAAATCTGACCCAATGTATTTATATGTGGAGTTGGCCAGTTCAGCTGATTACATGTTCAACATAGATAATAAATCAGCAGCATTGCTCAATGCCCACAGGGGCTCTGACTAGAAAGAGAAAGGGAAGATAGCACCAAATTGCAGGCACGCATTTGTGTGTAATATTTCGCAAAGACAGAAGTATTATGCAGTTTACTGGCTTCCCCTGAGTAGCGTTCTGTCATCTAATTGCTCAATAGTCAAAGGAAAATTCCAATAAAGCTGATTAGGCCTCTAAAGTTCCTGCCTTAAATATAGACTAACAAAAAACAAAAAGGCACTGTTGGGAAAGTTGAAATGTGAATTGCTATGAATAATATCTAACAAAAGAAAAGACGGTGATTTTTAAAAATTGATCAGAGGCCATTGGAAAAGGTTTCTATGGGAATCTGCATGGCAAGTAGGATAACCAAGAGAGAAATCATGAAGTCCTAAACTCAGGTAAAGTTCCATTTTGAGGTAGGAGGGTAGGTAGGACAAGAAGTAATGAGCTTTATCTGCAGGAAGGGAGATTTAGGTTAGATATTAGGAAAAAATCTAACTACAAGGGTAATTAAACTCTGGAATTGCTTCCAAGGGAGGTTGTGGAAACCCTATTATGGAGGTTTTTAAGATCAGGCTGGACAAACACCTGTCAGGGATGGTCTAGATTTATTTTGTCCTGTCTCAGTGCAGGGGGATGGACTTGATGACTTCTCAAGGTCCCTTCCAGCCCTGCATTTCTATGATTCTATTACTTTAACCCAGGAGTCCTGATTCCCAGTCCCTTGTTCTAAGAGACCACATATTTTCCCTATGTAACAGTGACCTATTTCCTTTGTTCTGCACGCTTACAGGATCTCTGTTGTCTGTGATGATTTGCAGTTAGGGGCCATGACTGACATTTTGCTCCTGGCTGGAGTTAACTATGAAGTAAAAAAACCAGCTGGCTAATTTGCCAAGTCTGAGAGCTATGGGAAGATACCTTGTCCACCATCTCACTGCCAGACCTATTTCTTGTCTTCCTTTTATAAAACCCAGTTAAAGGTGATGTGCTATGTGTGGCTCTTTGATGAAGTCCTCCCCCTTTCCTTTGGCGAAGAGTCAGAGAGGGACACGCCACGTCTTCACTTACTGGTGGGGTGGACTGGAGAACAGAATTTGGCTCAGCTTGTTTTCCACATGTTTAATCAAAAGAGCAATGCCTCATATGTACATTTCCTTGTGTCACCACTAGTCCTTCTACACACAGTCCTCAGTGGTTTTAAACAAATAGAGAACGAGATAGGGCCCAATCTTGCATGGTCCTGAGCTCTTACATGGATGATAGGACCCAGAGACAGAGGGCCAGATTCTGCTCAAAAGTCAATGATGGTATTCTAGATTTACAGTGATGCAAGAAATCAGAATCTGACCCAGGAGGGAGGGAGAGGTGAACTCCCATGGCTGTTTATGATAAACTGTAAAGTTTGTTTCCTTTATGTGATTCCTCCTCAGCAGGGCTTGATCGTTGTTGCTCATTGTTCCAGTACAGGCCGTGATTCACAATGTTACAACAGAGCTGAGTTAGGCTTCTGGGAGTTTTTAATTACCTATCATTATAATCTGAACTATTTTTTTTCCAGTTTGGATCAGAAATATGTTTTCTTGGGAGTATTATATTTTATAACATCGGTTCATCACTCTTTATTAGATTCATCATCTAGAGACTAAGGTAATATCATCTCTGATTGCTTAAACACAGCCATGGAAAGAAACATTTCCAAACAGAAAATGGAATGGGCAGCACACAAAAAAAAGGCGGGAATTTTTTATGCCTTGATCCATCACTACCTTGAAAGGAGGAGAGACTGCTTTATTTTTAATAGGCAGGATCCTCAGCTGGAAAAATTGGTGGCATTCTGTCAAAGTCCAACTCCACTCCACTGGAGCTATACCCATTTACCCCAGCTGAAACTCTGGAGCAACATTTCTTTTTTGCAAACTCTCTTTAAAAAATAGGTACAGTAGAATTTAGTGAACAGGGACACCTGCGTGGACTGAGAAACCTAGATACTAGAGGCTTGAACTTAATCTCATTGAAATCAGTAGCAAAATCCAGTGGTGCTGAAACAGTTTGTATAGTGGGGGTGCTGAGAGCCAATGAACCAAAACTCTTGATATAATGGAAACCACTTCAAGTCAGGGGGTGCTGCCGCACCCCCAGCACCCCTAGTTCCAGTACCTATGGCAAAATCCAATTGGCTTTAATAGTTCAGTGGTGTAAAATCTGGTTCTAGTTGTGCCTAGACATGATGGTGATTTGTGGCCTATAAACACGATAGATAGATAGATAGATAGATAGATAGATAGATAGATAGATAGATAGATAGATAGATAGATAGATGGGTGTGTATGGGGATAGATAGATAGATAGATAGATAGATAGATAGATAGATAGATAGATAGATAGATAGATAGATAGATGGGTGTGTATGGGGATAGATAGATAGATAGATAGATAGATAGATAGATAGATGGGTGTGTATGGGGATAGATCGATCGATCGATCGATAGATAGATAGATAGATGGGTGTGTATGGGGATAGATCGATCGATCGATCGATAGATAGATAGATAGATGGGTGTGTATGGGGATAGATCGATCGATCGATCGATAGATAGATAGATAGATAGATAGATGGGTGTGTATGGGGATAGATCGATAGATAGATAGATAGATAGATAGATAGATAGATGGGTGTGTATGGGGATAGATCGATAGATAGATAGATAGATAGATAGATAGATAGATAGATAGATAGATAGATAGATAGATAGATGGGTGTGTATGGGGATAGATAGATAGATAGATAGATAGATAGATAGATAGATAGATAGATAGATAGATAGATAGATAGATAGATAGATAGATAGATAGATAGATAGATAGATAGATGGGTGTGTATGGGGATAGATAGATAGATAGATAGATGGGTGTGTATGGGGATAGATAGATAGATAGATAGATGGGTGTGTATGGGGATAGATAGATAGATAGATAGATAGATAGATAGATAGATAGATAGATAGATAGATAGATAGATAGATAGATAGATCCCTAACAACAGAATTTGTGATTTAGATTGTAAGCTCTTTGGGGCAGGGACTTTGCTTTCCAATTTGCTTCTATGATGCCTCACCCATTTGGGGCACTAGTTTTATAAAAATAATAACTTATAACAACCACCAGGGTCAGGCAATCAGGGCAGCCATCCTCGGAGCCAATGTTCCGGGGCACCAAATCCCCATTTGTGTTTATTTGTTGTTTTGCTTGCGCCTTTTGTGGGGGAGAAGGGCAGGGTGGGCACTGAAAATGTTTTCCTCCTTGGGTGATAAGGCCAGCCCTAGTAACAACTCATAGCAAACTCCTCAGGAAGGGAAACTTCTACCCTCTCACCCCCAAATAGTCCAAATGAATTGTGCACAGATTTGTAAGGTCTGAATCTCCTCTCACACCGCTGTTAATAGGAGTAGCTCCAATGAAATCAATGGGGCTACAATCTATTTGGCCAAAGCCTGAGGTCTTTTTCCAGCAAAACTTCCACTGAAGTCAATGGGAGTTTTGCCCGAATACAAACTGAATGAAAACTGATCCGGAGATGTGAGCGATCCTTACTCTTGTGAGTAGTTCCATTGTCTTCAACCATGCTTTGCATGTGGGTTAAGGATTAGTCATGTGAGGAAGTGTTGCAAGATCAGGCCCTGGGACTTGGTTCTTAGAGGGCCTGATCCAAAGCCCACTGGATTCAGATGAAAATATTCCCTTTGACCTAAGGGACTTTGGATCAGGTTCTAATTGCTCTGTTATTGTATCTGTTTGTATAATTAAAACACAAATGTAGTTGTCCTATACTACATCAAACAAATGGCTACACAAATACACTTTTTAAAGTTAATATAAAGAACAATTTCATGGCCTTTGTCCTATCAGGCCCTTTAAAAATTGCATTTGTTTTTTTATTCCTTCTCAAGATCACATAGAAATTAAAAATATCAGTTCACATCCATTCCTATTATCCAGCACGAGGACCCAGAGAAGTCCCTTTTAAATGGATTTATGCCTATTAAGTATACTCCATGAAACTAGTTTACAGCACTATATGGGCTAGAAACTTTAATTCTTTCAGACAAACTGAATGCTTAAGATCACAAGCCATTTAAAAAGATCTGTGATTGTGTTTAATCCATTTTTAATACAACTGATTTGTCTGCCTTGCATTGTGTGGTTTATAGAATAAGATACTATAGAGACAGAAAAAAGGATATTAGATTATCTACTTAATCTCTCTTTGCAAGAGTCTATTCTTCAGTACCTTGATCCAATCTAATTTGAAAAAATGTCTCAAAATATGAGGTTTCCTGTTTCCACCACTTCCCTTATGGGAATATTCTACAGTCTAATAGAAATCACTGTTAGGAAACTTCCTGATATTTAAGCTTAAATTTTCCATTGGTTAGTCTTACCCTATTACTCTTAATTATTCCACTTGTAACACCCTAAGTCCACTTTCTCTCTCTCTCTGATGTTTACAGACTTCAAATATTTGCAGATGGTTAGAATGTCCTGCCTTAGTCATCGCTTCTCCAAGCTCACCTCTGTTTATTGATAAGGATGTAGCGCACTCCTCCACTACTTCCTCCAGTCTGAGGAACCATCCTATATGGCACAAAGCTTTGTCAACAAAAGAGAAAGAAAAGGCAACATGGTGAGAGAGGGTTGTTAGGTCAGATCAGTGGCCAAGACAAACACTCATGCTCACACTAGGGAATTGTTTGCATTCAGTTTCTTTTATGGATGATTTTTTCCTTCTGCCCTTTTGCCCCCGTTAGCTGTTCTATTCCCTTTGCCTTGTTTGACCAAAAGCACAGACGAGAATGCAAGGGCAACCAACCAAGACCCTCAAGTGTCGGTTTGGAGCTGGAGCCTGCTCCTATTCTGTCATGTGTTTCCTTCCACCTTTCTTGCAAAAGCCTCCAGTCCGTCATGGGCATAGAATGGTTGGGTCTGAGGAGAATGAATGTGTTTATTAGATGCTTAGCTACATGCTCCCCTCTTGGCTCCTACTTGGTAGCTGTGAAATGGGACTTTCCTTAAGGCAGGATCAGGCTGCCCTGTGCTTGTTCTCCAGCTCATCCCCCTTTTATCTTGCACTTAATACATGCAAACACTTCTCCCATGTGAAGGCTCAGTGCTCTCATGGGGACAGAAGGTGAAATGCTAGCCTCATTTAAGTCAATGGCAAAACAACCATTGACTTCAACTGGGACAGGATTTCAGGTACAGTTACTGTTCTTCAGAGGCAGTGAGGGATTAAAAGTGTGTCACATGAATGCACTGGTTAAAGTGAAAGACTTGCTAAGCAGATATAAGGTCCAAACACAAAAGTTACAGAGGGTCAACGTTCCAGTTCAGTGAAGCGTGGCAACAGTTTCAGGACAATGAATTGCTTGAAGGAACTAAGTAGCTATCAGTGTGCACTGTCAAGAGCCTAAGGCTGAGATTTTCAAAGATAAGGGATTTGGACACCTAATTCCCATTCATTTTTGTTTGGAATCAGGCATCCAACTCCCCTTGGTGGGCTTCAAACTCTCAGCCTAAGAAAGCAATAGCCATGCTCCAAGCACAGTGCAGACTGGTGCCCAAGATCTCCTGATGGATGGCACTGCTATGGAAACACGGCTCCTGGAGACAAATTCATTCTGAAGTCAATGGAGTTACACCAGGGATAAATTTGGCCTCCTGCATTATGCAAGCACTCATGGATTAGAGGCATACTGGTAAACACAGGCTGTGATGGTGATGCAATAGGTGGTATTTCTACATGGGAGAACCAGGAACTGACTTGAACCCAAGGTGTGGCAGTCAATATGCAGAGCTGTTAATTTGTGCAGAGGAAGCTGAAAGCAGGGAAGTCAATAATGTAGTAAGATTATATAATCAATAAGTGACAGGGAAAAGGAATCTGATACAATGAGAAAAACTTTTCTTTCTTTCTTATAACACAAGAATAGGGGTCACCAAATGAAATGAATAGGCAGCAGGTTTAAAACAAACAAAAGGAAATATTTCTTCATACAATGCACAGTCAACCTGTGGAACTCTGCCAGAGGATGTTGTGAAGGCCAAGACTATAACAGAGTTCAGAAAAGAACTAGATACATTAATGGAGGATAGGTCCATCAATGGCTATTAGCCAGGATGGGCAGGGATGGTGTCCCTAGCCTCTGGTTTGCCAGAAGCTGGGAATGGGCAACAGGGCATGGAACACTTGATGATTACCTGTTCTGTTCATTCCTTCTGGGGCACCTGGCATTGGCCACTGTCAGTAGACAGGATACTGGGCTAGATAGACTTTTGGTCTGACCCAGTATGGCTGTCCTTATGTTCTTATATTCTCTAGGCCCTCTGGCTGGTTAGGTGTTGGCTGTGGAAGGAACTGGAGCAGTTGTGATGACAGCAACACAACAGTTCTAGCGGGGTGTGAACAAGACAACTGTGTGCAAAAATTAAGCATCCAATTTCATGCATAGTTTTGTGCAGACAATTGCACCTGTACAGTTATTAACATTAGACTTATAGCGTGCATCAAACTGTTTCATTTTATCAACCATTTAACCACATTTTAAATGCATGTGGCACAGAGGAGAATAGCCAGCAAGCTAATTTCCTTAAAGTTTCCTAAACTTTAGCAGTTATGCCACATGAGACAGCCCTTTCCTTCTTTTCATTCTCCCTAACCCTTCACCTAGGGAGAACTCACTTCTCAGACACCACAGTCCAGCCCTCAGGCATTGGCCAAGCATCCTGCCCTCTGTATGGAGATGCAATGCCTGTAGGCAGTGCCTACAAAAGGATGCAATGAAATCATAGAACTCACCATGACCACTGCAGTGTCAATTGTCAGCTGAGCCTCTATCCAGCCTCTACTCCACTGGACTATGTGCTAAATTGCGCATCCACTTACTTACACCTGCTCTTTGCAGATGGAAAAACCTGTTAAAAATTCCAACCCTTGTAAGCACCCTTTAAATAGTCTAACAGCTGTGCACACACAAGTCTCTGCCTTGCACCCGCACTTTGGCCCCACCCCAGTACGTGCAAGCTGGTGCTAGCATGTTTAAAGGGTGCAAGCAAGTATTAATGCAAATGCAGATGTTTGCAACTGCAAAGTGTGGGTGCAAGTTGATACAACTGCAGCTCATGGAAAATTCAACACAAAATGGGTCTACATTGATTTGATTCCAAACTCCTAGGAAGGAAAGTTCTTAACACACATGGATCAGAGGTGCAAAGGTCAGCTCTAGATCCATATCTGAATTCTCCAAGTTCAGGGTGTTTGGATCCAGTTCTGGCAGAGTTGGACATGCTGTTTTGTTCAGGCTGAAGATGTGGATTCCTATTCAGCACGTCACTAACTCATGTCTGAAGCTTTCAAATTACTGAGATGCACCAGGACCCATGCCCCTGCCTTACAGCCAGGCCAGCAAACAACTGTCGCTGCAATAATACGGCAGTGAGAGGATATGAAATGTGGCCTGTCATCTGTGCAAGGTATTTCATCAGTAACCAGATGGTTCAGAAATGTGCTTAGCAGCAAAATTGTGTAAGGGCAAGAAAAGTGAAGGCAAAGAGCAAGTTTGGCAATCTCCCCTCTCCCCACCCCCGAGATAATAAAGGGAATGAAGAATGGAAAGGGGAGCTGCCATTCAGTTCAGATTATGGAACCAAGCAAGCAAAGGCCCTAAAAGGAGCTATCACCGGCTGTTCCTTTATTACATTATTTACCATTGACTGGCTGATCTGGCTGATTATATATTGTAAAGAGAGTGTAAAGTTTCATATGTGTTGTTTCCCTTGTTTCTGGAACTGCTATCACTAGATAAAATTGTGTTTTATGATACTTTTATCAGGAGCAATACTTTCCTTAATTCAGAGTAGTTTCTGCAAAACAACAGCAGCCTCCAGTGCGTAAAGCCAGGGAACTTGTGCAGAGAGTGGATTTAATTAACTACAGAGCCAATTTTCAGTCTAACTGAAGCTAGTCTCCAGTGTCATTAACCCCAATGAGGTCTACTCTGCTCTCCACACTGAAGTCCAAGTAATGTTCATGGTGTCTTCTCCACGATCAGCTGAAAAACCCATTTCATTTGCACCCGTCCACTGTACTTTTACTAGGGTGGACAGGCACAACAAAAGCTGACAATGGCTTCCTCAGGTGGACAATGAGTGATTTGTTTTCAGTATCTTGTCTGTGGTGTTTTGGTTAAGATACACGTTGTGCCTCACACAGAATGGCTGCATGCAAACTGGCTGCATAGATCCTCAGCCTGAGAATGAATTAGCTTCATGGCACACTTTGTGAAAAATCCATGTCACTGTTGTTGTGTCTCTAATGTTCCCAGCTGCGTCTGATTATCATGGGAGTCTCTTAGATCTTTGGGATTTATACCAAACTCCATAACATCCAGGTGCTGATGAGATTGTTTCTCATAAGAAGTAGCCTGTGCACTGATATATGTGGGCAAAACAAGGCAGAATTCCAGCCTTCCCTTTGAATACCTTAGACATGGTCTCAGGATACAGCTTTCTGTAATGTTGCATCCCCGTCATTTAAAAAATCGAATGTTTATGAGCGGAATGCTGATGGAAGGTGCTAGAATGAGTGAGTTGGAGTCTGAGCTCCTCTACTGATCCACAGAACAGGCAGTGGCAATGCAATGTGCCTCAACCCTGACCTGTATGGACTCTCTGTTGGCCTAAAAGAGGAATTCACTCTATTCAGTCCTAGGCCTCTCTACTGGGACTGCCAGCAAAGAGTCAATTAGAATTAACTGTGTTGGTGGTTTTTGTGATGAGGATATAAGTCCACTTGGAATTGGAGTGAGACCCATCAAGAGGAAATTGGCCCTGTTCTGAGTTTTCAAAGAAGATTCCAGGGCTTTGACTTTGGCACCTTTCACCAGCCCCACCAGTCAGTTTTAATAGTGTGTAAATAACCAGACACCTACGAAGGTGCTGCCTAGAGTGAGTAATGGGTTGTGAAGCAGGTAAAGCAGGTGCTAAACATTTGCCCCAAGAAGAGGACTGAGATCAACACATCATGTGATGCTGTGATATTTTATGTCCCATTGCCTAGCAATGCCATACACCTCCTCAGTGCCAGCTCACTGGGTCCCTTCTAAAAAGGTGGCATTTTAGGGGCTTGGTTTCTCTATCAGCAGAGGCATTCATGTTTGTTATTCTCAGGCTGGCAGTGTCTCTACTGGTTAACTGAGTAACCTACCTCTAATTAAAGATTAAAATAATTAAGAGCTAGCTCACAGGTTTGTTAACAAGAAACAAAGTTTTTCTCCTCTAGGTAACTGGTGTCAATCCAGACCAGGTCAGCAGGAAGTGAAGTCGTTACAACCTGACAGCTCCTCAGTGACCCCTCTGTGAATTGAGATTTGTCAACTCAGTCCAGTTCCTAATGGACAGGAGTCCACAGCATGGAAACCACAATTGTGTGTGACATTAACAGGCACCCTTGTTTGTGACCTCAGCAGTGAGGTACATCACTCATCAGGGCAGGAAAACTGACCTTCGGAAGGTGGGTCCCTCTGCACTGGAAATGAGGCACATTATTATTATTCACCTAGCACCCATATGAAAGGTGCTGTACAGACTGATTTGAAGACAGGGCCCCTACCCATAAGAGCTTATACTTTATATAGACATATAGAAATGGACATGGGAAGAAACAAAAAGCAACAGGCGCCCATCTGCAGGAGGTTTTCCGGGGAGACGTGCCTAGATATAACCTATGCTAGACCTGTTCTGTGGTTCCAGAGAAGATTCCCGGGCTTGAATTGGGCACCTTTCACCAGCACCATCATTCAGTTTTAATATTGTAATAACCGATCACCTACAAAGGGGCTTCCTGGGGACATTTAGAGTCCCTTGTGGGTAATAACAGGTTTTTAAGCAGATGAGGGGGAGCGTGGGTGTTCCCCCCAATGAAAAATGAATAATTATATAACTAAGTCTCTTTGCTTTCTAATGCAACACATATTGGGAATCTTGCACATTGACTACAGTGTGTGCATTGTTCCATGTCAGCGGATAAATAATTCACCATCTGAAGACTTGGAAGCTTTTTCTTGCAACTCAGGATTATTGTTTCACTTGACGCAGGAAGCTGGCTCCCTTTCTTTCCCTTCTTCCCAGGAGAATGTGGTCACTTTGCGCTTTGAGTGATATGCAGGCCAGTGCTCCACCAAGCTTGCCTGGCCATCAATGTATACATTTGTGTATCTGCCAGAGTTACATGAAGAGCTGATTTCATTTGGGCTTTATTGTATTTCGGTTTATTTGTATTTTGCTTCACAGTGGTTTTACAGCTGTTGCCTTTTGAGCTTTTTCCAACCTAATTTAAAAGCTAAGGCTAACGTAGGGCCAAATGTGTGTGTGTGGGGGGGTTATTTTTGTTGTTTTAATCATAGGGTGGATATGTGTGAAAACACATCTGACAGGGATGTCTCTGTGTGGTGTCCTTTCAGAGTCTGTTCCAGCCAAGTGAAGAAATCAATAAACTCCTCTTGGAAGAGAGAAACCAAAACCAAATCCCCAGATCTGAAGATCATCAAATTCCGGAGAAGCCTGGTGATGCCAATATGGTCCCTTTTCTATTCTTTGGTATTTGGGGGCAGTAGCAGAATCAATGTAAGCCTCCAGTAGGAGTGGCAATATCTAAGTGTCAGAATATATGTGGCTCCAATATCTTTAATATCAAAAGACTAAGGGTCTGATCCAAATCCTACTGAATTCATACGAAGTTTTTCCTTTGACTTCCAATGGGCTTTGGATCAGGCCCTAAAACTTTATGTTAAAAGTCAGATGTGAAACATGGAATAAACCTCATGGCCCTGAACCTTCACCATTCAAATCAATGGGCGCTTTGCCAGTGACTTCAATGAGTATTGAGCCCTGTATCTGTAGCCTTCTGTTTCAAAAAGGTATCGACATCTACATCAAAGATGTCCAAAGGGGCTGAAAGAGAAGTGTGTAGGTTGTGCATGTACACACTATGTACCCATGTTCTACATCAAGTATGCCAGCAGAGATGTAAGCGCTACACAATTGGCAGGGCAAATAATTGCAAAATTGAGAGAGACTCAAACTGCAACATTTGGATCAAAAGTCAGGGGAATTGCTTTGGGGCACTATAAAGATGGAGGGCCAAATCCTCAGCTGGTGTAAATTGGTGCAGCTGCATTGAAGTCAATGGGGCTACGCTGATTTATACCAGCTGAAGATCTATGCTGAAGATCTATCCTAGAATGCATTTGCAAAAGTAGGTGCTGGATCCAGGACTGCGTTCTAATCCCTCACATTTTGGGTTGCGGGGTGTGTGTGTGTGTGTGTGTATGTGTGTGTGTGTGTGTGTCCTTCAAACCTGGAGTTTTGTTTTCTGCCCATCTCTAATGCAAATCTGATACTTGGAAACACAATGGGTGAAAGTACATATTTTGAGGGAGAAATTTATGAGCCCACCGTTTGTAAATTCAGTCCATTCTGCATATGTATGTTTCACTAGTGCAACAAAGAGGGCATACATGTTCTTTGCACAATTAATTGTGTGTTGTGTGATTAATGAACTATTGGATTGCCAAATCATGCAGTGGGTGTCACTCATTTTGTTTAAGAAGAAGAATATGAATTAGAAGGTATTTGATTTTTACAGTGTTGAGGCTCTGAAACCAAACATCTGGGTAATATTATGCAACAATTGCATTAAAACACACATTACATTTCCAACAGTTCCAGGCCTTGTTTGTCTGAAAATTGACTCGGAGCACAGACACTTATCAACAGAGGCCTAAACAAATTTCAGCACAAACTTTATTTTTTTGCTGACTGAAAATCAAGGTCTTCTAGGGCTGCAGTTGCTGAGGCAACAAAAAGGAGAACATTAAATGATCAACATGAAGGCCAAAGCTATCAGAGTTGGAATGACCAAAAGTTAATATTTAACTTGAACCCGCTATTTGTTTAAAAACCTTTAGCTCAATTTATGTTACCAATTGCCTGGCGGAGCTACTTCAGAAATAACTGTGGACCATAGGAATTTTCATAGAAGTTCAGACCATAGGTCCATATATTTGGGTATCCTGTCTCTGATAGCAGTCAAAACCACCATAATGGGCAATTTTGCAATAACATGCGTATGTGGGAAGTTTTTCCTCTAATCCTATGTGTCCGATGGTCAGTTTATGTCTTTAAGCATGAGCAATGATATTGTTTGCCCTAATTAATATAACTGTGGATGATATTTTTAGTATCTATAAAAATGTCTAATTCTTTTTCAATCTTACCATGCTCTATCATGTGGCAATGAATTCCAGAGATTAATTACTCTATGCACTGAGCCCAGAGGACATGGAACAGATGGCAGATGAGTTTGGTGGAGGTCAGGGTATATGGAAATAGACTGGAACTAAAGATGGTGCAGGATGAAATGACCCACCTACCTCCAGTGCAGTCAGGTGTTTTCCTCAAATGCCATCTTCAACCAGTGCTGTCTCAAAGATCTAGCACTGCGCTGCCTTCCCAACCCCCCGTGCTGTTTTTTTCACAGAAGGAAGTACCACCTCTGAAAAGCCAGTAGGAACATAGTAGCTTTGGCCAGCTTAACAAGCCCATTGCTAGTTTAAAGGTGTAGTAAGGAGCGTCATATCTGAGTTACCTGCAAGCTAACACTCACCCCGGACAGATCCGCAGCTCGTGTAAATCAGTCACTGAGGTCAATGATGCATTGAAATCTAAGGAGCTATGCTGCCTTACATCTGGTCCCCTATTTCTTTTAGGATACCTATCTCTTCTGGAGCTGATTCACCCCATCTCTTAATGAAAATATCCAGGAGGAAAACTGCCCACCTTCTACTCCCAAGCCTACCAGCAAAGTCTCACCCAGCCCAAGAAAACATTTTTCAAACGATCTGATTTTCTGTGTACCACCATCTGGCACTAAACATTCATTCTGTCTGGTGATTTATTGATCCATACTGGAAATCATCAGAATAGCTATGTGCCATCACGGAAACAATGCATTCATGTTCTAGCATACATTAGCACAGACTTTCCTTGGGGAGTGGTGAGATGTTGCCACTCCATTTCAAGTTTCCCAATCCCTCTGAAGATTTCAGTTCAATGGAAATATGACAGTTGTCTGCCTTGTGACTCTGACTAAGTGTCAACAGACCCTGGGCAAAAACTGTTGGGTCTCTGAGGCTGTTGCCCACCCACATCACTCCACTGAATCATGTCCAATTCTTATTGTCCTTGTCATCTTCCTGTTCTCCCTCTGTTCACCAAACCCAGAGGAAATTGGAGATAAGACTGTGTTCAGTCATTTCAACACGGACAAAGATTTTGCGCATTAAGTCTCTGCAAAAAAAAAAAAAGAAAAATTATATGCAACAGGGCTGTGACACACAATTGTGAGGCCCAGCCATGTTATAAAATGATCCCTTCCTGTCAATGCAGATAGAAAAAAACCCACCCTGCATGTTACAAATATGTGAAGGAACCCTGGTTTAACCATGTTTATTTTCCACTGTCCCCTAACTTGGGCTTAGATTGTGCCAGGGTGTATGCCTTCATGCATGGAGCTCGCCTTTCCATATGGAAGGACATATGTGCTGTTTCTTTAAAACTTTAGCAGGAAGTCAGGTGGGAGGAGCTGGGAAGGTGACAGAGGAAGTGCTGGATTCCCTGGAATCTTTTAGGACGTATGGGTGGAGCTGTCACCAAGGATCTGACCCTAAGGATTTGACACATTGATTTTTGTCTGAGCAAAATATAACTGGAGCTGCCATGCAAAAGTTTCACAAATTTCAACATAAATCATTATTTGCCTGAAAATGTTATTTCCTCTTTGTTGTTTGTGAGCCTCCCGTTCGGCATGTTTCAGTAACCCGATCAGGGAGCAAAAATAATATCATTTGACTTGGATACCACCACTAACAGACACTGAATAGTTGAAGTCAACAGCCTGATAATTATTCATTCAAACTATTTGGCAAATATAAAGACATTCAAAGAAAATGTGAATGACTTGCCAACCCCAAAGGGGGAAAATCTCATAACTAAACACTATTTGTAACTAATAGGTCTACGAGCTCCAGGTCTGAGTGAGGGCTTCAGGATTGGGGCAAATCTATATCTATATATAATATATTCAAGGATCATTCACCCACCACTGACTACTGCCACTCTGGGGTTAAGCACAAGAGGTGTTTAACAGTGCACAGAAAAGTTACGCTGCACTTTATGACTATTTCAATGGACTCCCATTCAATAAGACTTCTGCATCATAAATACAGGAGATAGTCATTATTATACATGCTGCTAATTACTTTCTGTGGGAAGGAGAGTACATGGACACATCCCCTCATCCATCTAGCTGTCTTGCTTTCTAAGCACATGCACCATCTTCATCACCATAATATTTGAATGCCAACTTTTAGGCTTCCCTTCTCAGGGACCCTAAATGAGGCTTATTTTAAGCACTCGGCATGTTCTTTCCAGAGTCTCCTTCCATGCGTTCTTTACATCTTCATCACAGTAGTAGGAAGCTGTCACAAAGGGAAAGAAATGATCAAAAAATACATCTGTAACAGGTATGACGCTGGCAGACTAGATGCCAATTCATTCCAGAGCCCCAGGCCAATTCACTTGTGTATTAGTATAGATCAAAGTGATTGTTAAATTTGTAAGTGTATATTTGGTGTTTAAATTTCATGAAAACTAGTGGGATGTTACTTGCATTGCTTCCACTTATCTGTATCCCATTTTATAATGTAGCAGCAAGCACTGACATTGTGGATACCCCTGTGTGACGGGTTCGGTCACAGAGATCCCCTGGGGACTGTCACCTGTGACCCTGCCAGCAGGTAGGGGATCTTGGGGCACAACTACTGCACTGGTGGGGTGCAAAATAAACTTTATTAAGAAAATGCAAAAACAGGGAAAATTCAATAGTGAGGGGTATGGGGTTTGTTAAGGTAGACAATTGGGGAGGGGTTTCTTTTAGTAAATAGGATAGGGAGTTTCAATAGTGGGGTACAATACAGTGGGGTACAATACAGTTGGTAACCAATTAACACTGAAGTATAAATGTAACAGGTAGCTAACAATTTCTATGTAAAGGGTGTGTCACAGCAGCATATAACCAACTAACAGTATGGGTAAAATGTGTTAAATAACCAACAACTTTAGGTAAAAATGTGTCACAGTGGTGTAAATGTAAAATGTGAGGGGTGTTAGAGAGAAAAAGGGGAACCAATGGGGTTTTATGCTAGACTTCAGTAATACAATTGAGGTTTGGCAGCAGTAGGAGCGGGGTGAGCACGTGGGGGAAGGGATTAAGAGAGAGAGAGAGAGAGAGAGACACACAGAGAGCAGACAGGCTGCAAGTTTAAACAGCAGAGAGACAATTGTACAGAACACAGCAAAATCTTATCTATGATTTAACTTAACCAAGACTACACAAATTAGCAAGTAACAAAACACAATGCAACAATTCTTTAAGCCTAACTTACAGAGTACAATGCAAGCAATTTTTTAAACCTAACTTAACCACAGCTATGCAAAATGAAATTACAATTTATCTAGACTAAAGGCTAAATCTAACCTAATGGGTGCACCTTATACTAGGGGTAGTTCCAGAGGGCAGAGTGGTGTGTGCCCAGGATACAGCTTCAAGGGGGGGGGGGTTAACTAGTGGTGGCTGCAAGCAGGCTTATTTCTAGCAGCAAAGGCGCTGCGGAGCTGGAAGCAGATTACAGATACAGACCAAGGAGTTAGCTTGGGTCTGCCTGCTGGGGAAAGGAAGCCAGCAGCCAGAACAAGTGGGGTGTGCAAGAGGTTTTTCCTTACCAATCCCCAAAGCAGCAGCAGGAACAGCAGTTTCAGCATCAGAGGACGCAGAGAGGACTCGATTCGCTTACAATAATCAGGAGATCTCCAGGCACAAATTCGTTGTTCGTGGGAGGGGAGTTTAAAAACGGGGGTACGCTCAAAAACAAACGAGAGCGGGGAGAGGGCCCCCCAAAGACCCCTAGCTGATCAGACCAGGTGGCAAAGCAAGGACCTACTCCGGGGGTCTGATCAGAAAATGTCTGGTTTTAAGGGCAAACTCAGGCAGTTTCCCGCCAGTAACTTTGATTGGTTCCCCTTAATCCAGGGGAGGAGAGAAGGCAGGGAAACTGCAGGTAGGCACAGGACATGTCTGGGCAAGTTCTGAGTCACAGGTATGACTCATATGCTCAGCTATGTGGCCACTTTAGGTCTTGCATACCTGGGCAGAGCACCCTACACCGAGCCGGGTCCGAACAAAGAAGCTAGACAAAGGAGCGAAAAAGCCCCCACTTCCCTGAGCAGAGCAATGGCTCCAGTCAGTCTGCACAAGCCATTTCCATGAGCAGGGCCAGGCTGTGACTTTGGTCAGTTCCATGGCCGGGGGGGGGGGGCGGCCACTCAAAAAAGGAATCCAGCAGAGGGACAGCTGTAACAGACAACCTGATGTGCTGAGACTACCTCTGAGCCCGTTTTCCCTGCCAGCTTGGGACTTCAGAACCCTGTCTTGTCGAGCCAGACACTCCTGTCTGCTCCAACACAGACTCAGGGTCTGAACAACATGCCCCAAAACTGCAGATTTAACTGAAAACAGCTTAAGAAGTGCTCCTGTCTTTAGCAACCAGACACCTAGCTCCCAATGGGATCCAAACCCCAAATAAACCGTTTTACTCTGTATAAAGCTTATACAAGGTAAACTCATAAATTGTTCGCCCTCTATAACACTGATAGAGAGATATGCACAGCTGTTTGCTCCCCCCGGTATTAATTACTTACTCTGATTTAATTAATAAGCAAAAGTGATTTTATTAAATATAAAAAGTAGGATTTAAGTGGTTCCAATAATAACAGACAGAACAAAGTAAGTTACCAAGCAAAATAAAACAAAACACACAAGTCTAAGCCTAATACAGTATGAAACTGAATACAGGTAAATCTCACCCTCAAAGATGTTCCAATAAGCTTTTTTCACAGACTAGACTCCTTCCTAGTCTGGGACGAATCCTTTCCCCTGGTACAGTCCTTGTTCCAGCTCAGGTGGTAGCTAGGGGATTTCTCATGACTGCAGCCCCCTTTGTTCTGTTCCACCCCCTTTTATAGCTTTGGCACAAGGCGGGAATCCTTTGTCTCTCTCTGGGTTCCCACCCCTCCTTCTAAATGGAAAAGCACCAGGTTAAAGATGGATTCCAGTACCAGCTGACATGGTCACATGTCCTGTGAGCCCTGCTCCATTCCTCCAGGACTGGCCCACACGTATGCAGTGGAGACTTGCAAGTAAAGAGAGCCATTTACCACCAATTGTCCTAGTTGATGGGAGCCATCAAGATTCAAAGCCACCATTAATGGCCCACACTTTTCATAGTTACAATAGGAGTTCAGAGTAACACTTCATATTTCTAGCTTCAGATACAAGAATGATACATTCATACAAATCGGATGAACAAACTCAGTAGATTATAAGTTTTGTAATGATACCTTACAAGAGACCTTTTGCATAAAGCATATTCCAGTTACATTATATTTACACTCATAAGCATATTTCCATAAACGTAAGGAGTGCAACGTCACACCCTGTAACTAAATAACCCATCAAATAACAAAGCAGCATTGTGGAATGCAAATGAAGAACTTTAACAGAAAAGTGCTAATTTCAAAGCAAGTGATCATTGTGTGTGATGGTCGGAGGTCAAAGACTGTAACTGCATTCCTTACTCTCTGTCATGAAAGGAAGAGCCCGTACGGGTAGTGTCACTGTCTGCTTGGTTTCTGTGAGAAGCAGCTATAAGTATGGATTCAAGGACAGATCCTGCATCTCCGGACTGTTTGGACTCTTATAGGGAAGGGTACCAGATGCAAAGTGGAGATCCCCAGAGACAACCTGGGTACCCTGAGAAGACTTTTGGGAAACTGGCAGTTTATTACATCACTGCCACCATTTTGAATTACAAACTGTGGCTCACCTGTGCATATATTTTATCTGCTTTAATCCCTCAATCACTCTCATTTCCTTTTCTACACTAATAAACTTTTCGTTAGTTTACTATAGAATTGGCTTCCATCATTGTCTTTTGTGTAAGATCTAGAGTACCAATTGATTTGGGGAAAGTGACTGGTCTCTTGGGACTGGAAGCAATCTAAATGTGATGTGATTTTTGGTATAACTGACCTCTTATCTCAAAGTCCAGTTTGTCTGGGTGGCAAGATGGACTGGAGAGTCTAAGGGGACTGTCTGTGACTCCATGGTAAGATTGGTATAGTGATCCTGGAGTTCATATTTGTTACTGGCTTGGTGAAATCTAATTATAGATCAGACCACCAGTTTGGGGTGGCTGCCTTGTTTTCTGACAGTCTGCCCTGAGGTAAGCACTCATGATCACAAGCCACTCCAGACAGCCTGACAACAGGTTGGAAATGTTTGCCTGAAACACCCTTGCTTTTTTAGCTGGTGTTAATCTTTCTGGAAAAAGGTAAAGAGGGTTTTGCTGACTCAGTGAGGCAGGTGGCTCCGACTACACCTGGATATAAGGGAGTGACTTTTTGGAGAGAGGAGACTAGGGTACATCTGAGCAGTCCTGAGCAAGGCACCCTAGGAGCAGTGAAGCCTGAAAAGAAAGTCTGATCTGAACTTTGCTGTTGTGTTATCTTCTTGCTATTTTCTAAAGCCAAACCCCAGGGAGGGAAATCAGTTTGGACTTAGACTGCATGGGCTGTTGGTGTGAGCAGGCACCTTTCCCAGCCTGGTCTACAATCTTTAAAACCACCCCTTAAAGCCTAAATTTAACTGCAAAAAAGTCATTTCCCTACGTGTTTTGTAAACTGAAGCTCTGAAAGTGAGCAGCAACAGCAGGTCACTGCTCTGACACCTGCTCCCACCTCTCCCTGCCTTCCTAAGGCAGCACTTGTTCAGCAAACACAAATATGTTTGCAGTGGAAACTGTGCACTTGAGCTGCCACACACACTGCTCTGCTAAGTGTTTTTACACACACACACACACACACACACACACACACACACACCCCAGATCCTTGATCCAACACTGAAATATAGGTTCATATGCATTTGTTTATTAAAGACAAAGGGCTGACTATATTAGCCGACTGTCTTCTTGGTCTGATTTATCCATTTATTTTTAGATCTGTGGACAGATGACACATTAATTAGCAGTATCTGCGGTGGCTACTGTAATTCATCTATACTACACACAAAGCCTGATCTGCCAATGTGCTGAGCACCCTCCAAAGACAATGGGCAGTCCGAGTGCTCAACACCTGCTAGGATTGGGCCCATAAGGGTAATGGGCTGGATTCTGATCTCATACTAGTTTTAAACTGATGCAGCTCGACTGATTGACAGTAGGGTAAATCAGCAGCGAATCAGGTCCAGCAGGACAATAGACCATGACTACGCAGAAGGAATCATGCCTTTAATTTGTCATCTTGAGAGAGCTGAATTATAGCCTAGTTGGTCCATTTTTATAACATTTTTCGGAAACCAGAAAAAGCTCACTCTAAGTCAGTGCCCTATTTTTAGCCTCAGGGTGGTAGAAAAAGACTCTCTCTTTGCTATACACTAGATTCTGTGTAAGCCCATCTTCCTATTACCCAGGGGAAATTAGGAAGTGAAACAACAATTCTGCTCTCACAGTTATCAGTCCATGCAATACTCCTACAGCCAAAACACCATAGTCTTTGCCAAATGTGACAGAAGATTTTTCTTTATATGAAAGTTGCTGAGCACTGCACTACCCACTCTGTCCCCTTCATGTTGCCCCCAACTGAGGAGCGTACAAATCTAATCAAGCATAACCTAGGAGTCTGAGGGATTGATTTATGAGGAAGGATCACAACAAAAGGAACTAAGTATGTATAACTGCTCTAATAATGTCTAAGGGGTGGGATATAAAAACAGAGATCCTGCCTGCTTACATTTGGGCTTCTAGGCGCTATGATAATGCAAATAATAAATCACAATAATAATCTCTCAGAAATGTTCACAACAGTAGGGGTGTTAACACTGGATCCTTAGCTAACTCTGGTTTGGGTAACTACATTTTGATTCCTTGAATTTCCTCCATAGATAGACCTAGCTATTTCAAATGTATGCACGTGTACTCTGTCTGACGCATTGACTCTCCACTTTCTATTCTGACCCCCTCCCACTTCCCCACAACAGAGACACCGACCTCTTCCCAGAATAGGATAGTATATACTGTTAATAAAAGGAAATGAAAAGCGTAACCCACATGAACAGACCATATGCCAAACAACACCCTTGAACTGGATATAGTATTCTTTGCTTTCTATCCTAAACTATTGTGCAGTGTTGCCATGCACTGTTATAAAACAACTGTCATGTTCCACCCAAGAGAAGGCTGCCTGTCAGCGGATGGCATGGTGCTTCCCATGTCCTTTAGGGTGAAGGACACAGTATGAACAAACAATATTGTTGTTATTGTTATTATACTATTACATGGTTGCTGTAAACAAATCTGGTTGGGAATTGTAGCCAAATAAGCATAAATGCCAATAAAACAAAACAAAACATTACATACATCTCATCTGGAAGTTATTTTTATTTTTATTTATGTTATTGCATTTTGTCATGGTGATGTTTGGCCTGTAAGTAGGAAAATCTGGACCCTGACATGTACTAGAAATCTCTCCTGTTCAGAGGCCCCAGACTTTTATTCCACTCTTATAGTTTTGTTTATGACTTTCAGCACATGTGGTTGGACAGAGCTGTGCCTGGTGTTCTGTACTTTATATAACCAGCATTTTTTTCAGCAGAATATAATTGATGGTTTTATTTTAAAAAGAATGAAATAAAAACACATGGAAAACATCTCACTTTTATAGCAATATAGATCGGGCCACAGAGAGATGTGCAAATAACCCCCCAGTGTCCCCAAATAATCTAAAATGCTAAGTCATTTTGTGCCCAACAAACCCTAGAAGTTGTTGCTTTAAGCTGATGACTGCTGGAGTACCTGCCCTCCCCTCTGATGATCAAACACTCTGTAGATTTCCACCCTCACTTATTTCCATTGGGTCCCTTCTCTGCTTTGCTCTTTACACACAGTGTAAGCCACTGAGCTAACTTGCAAACTTGCATACCAAAGAACATTTTCCAGCTGTAGGACTCCACTCCCTTTTCTTCAGAGACTGAGTTTTATTTCTTCAGAAGAAAACTATTGAATACAAGTTCACCACATCAGCCCTGTCCTTTCCCCTTGACCCACTGTCTTCTGTGTGAGCCTATCAACTCCCTGTAGGATTACACTCTGCAGACCATCTGTCTGGGAGTCTCATATAAACAGTGTTCTTTCCCCTGAGCTAGAGACTCCTATATGATTATCATAACCCCCCTGCAGCATTCCCTCTTCAACTGAGCTACCTGCTGGCTTTTATGAGAATGAAGAATCTTCAAACTATCACCTTATCTCTGGCCTCATCGCCTCAGCTGGGAGGCAGCTGATTAGTCACAGGTGGGGCTGGGTCAAGCCGCCCCTAAAGGGTCAGCCTTGTGGTACAAGACCATAACCTGAAGCCTTGAATGGGAGTTTTGCTTGAGTAAGAACTAAGGGTGAAATCCTGGCCCCCCCCTTAAAGTCAATGGGAGCTTTGCCATTGGCTTCACTGAGGCTCGGATTTCATCTTGAATAGATATTTTAGTATGTGCCCTACACACATATGCCCTGAGTGGGATGGTCTCCAAAATGTGCCCCATTTATCAAGTGGGGGTCTGTGGTCTAGCAGAATAATTATGGGCTGGGTGTTAAGAGACCTGGGTTCTGTTTCTAACTCAACCTAGGATTCAAGGAGTACCCCACGCACACCACTGCATTTGTTTCCTTGTTTGTACAATGGAGGATAATATCACTTGAACAGCATATATGTGAATTAGGGAAAGCCAGGAGGGACTGTATACTACAGCCTACATGTGAAAGCTAATTAGGACCCTGACTATCTGCAGCACCACCTGAAGCTGCTTGTGGTGCTGGAGTTTCCTTTCCACTAGTAACTAAGGTGTTTATCACACAGGTAGTGATAATCTTCAGTTATAATGTGCTCTTCTTGCTGCCTCTGCTGCTGGAAAACCCTAGAGCACTTAGCTGACTTTGAGCTATTTTTTAGTCCAGTTGTATTTATTCAATGTATGCAAATGGCCTCTTCATTGCTGAGCTCTGTGGAATTTTCTTAGCGATGTGAGCCAGCTTAACTGGTCCATTGAAGGCAAGTTTCTTTTGCCATGTTGTTGCCCTGAGAGGTTGTTGCCACAGGGCTGAGGAATGGGCTATTTGAAGAGATGTGAAAATTTTTCTATAGAACTGTTTCTGCTTTCAGCAAAAATTTTCTATGAAGTTTTTCATGGGGTTTTTTCTTGGTCAAAAATCAACATTTTTTTTTTTTTTTTGGTTCCTGAAAACTGATCATTTTTCAGTTTTTTGACAATCCCCCCTCCCTGAAATCTTCCACACAGAGAGACATTTTCCCTGGAAATCTCCATGTTGTCAAAAACCCCACAATCTTGCAAACAAACAAACAAAACCATCCTGATTTGATGGAAAATTTTTGACCAGTGAAAGACCTTTGACTCTGAGGACAGAGAATGAGTGGGAAGAGCACTCGAGGAGAGAAGTACCTTCCTCGGGCACAAGGGCTGCTGTTTTAGGTGGCCTTTAACACTAGATGCGCCAATGTTTACATCCTCCTCCATGCTGGGCACCTGTGTTAGATGGAATCATGATGTTGCCTAACGGGACTTTGTGGAGACAGCTACTGTGAGGGGAAGGATGATCTTGTGTTTGAGACACTGAACTGGGGCTCAGGAGATCTGACTTCAGTTCCTGGTTCTATCTGTGTGACCCTGAGCAAGGCACTCAATTCCCCAGCTGTAAAATGGGGATAATAAAAATTCCTTTGTCTGTCTTGTCCAGTGATATTGTAAGCAGTCTGGAACTGTCTCTTGCTATGCACACATTGAGCACCTAGCAAAATAAGGCCCCAGTTTCTAAGTACTACTGAAATAGAAAAAATAATAATACTCATGATAGGTAAGAGAGGCAGAATCTGGCCCTAAGTAGCATCTCTCTCTAGACACCGATTGGTTATTTATTGACCCAATAAACCTGCCGTAAAAATGCAATTAGAATTGTTCACAACAAAGGGCGGAATTTGTTAATTTTAACACAATTTATGTAGTTACAGAGATTAAATGGAAGATCAGACTAACCACCAGAAACTGACTCCAGTGAAATCCTCTGTACTAGCTTTCAAAACGGGAACTCTTCCTCAAGCAAAATATTTGTGTTAATAGATAACAACTTAGCCCACAGACATAGTGAATGAATGACCAATGCTGTTTTTTTGGGGGGGCAGAGGGTTGGGGTTTTTTAAAAGAAAAGTATGTGGGGGCACTGGCAATCGGCAGAAAGTATCAAAGATGGAAAAGAGTGAGAATGGGAGCTGTAAGGAATAGAAGGGGAAAGAGAGTTATGATTCCAGTGTTAGCTAAGGTAAACCTTTGAGGGTCACGGCCACATTCACTTGATCGCATGTGGGATTAAAGATAAACTATTGCTGCTGTATGGTGCAATGTACATTCTAAATCAAGGGCCAGATTCATTCCTTGAATAGGCACTGGCATAGGAATGGAGGGAAGTTAGTTGGTGTGTCCCCTGTTTGGTGACTGTGGGGGCCAATGCAGCCCTTAGCATAAGGCAGAGAAGCCCTCAGGCTGGTCTGAACTTGAGCCCCTCTTGCAATGGCCATTATGAGCTACTTGAGGGGCTCAGAATTGCCAGGGAGCAGGACCACCCTGGCTACTCCCTGTCTTTCCCCCAGGCCTCCTTGGAATGCTCCTCAGGTTCCTGCAGAGATAGCAGAGTTGGTCCTGCAATATGTGGGAGGGACAGTTCTTAGATGGGTTATGCCTTTCCTAGGCTTCTTTGTGCCACAGGGCAAGAATGAACGGGGCCCCAAATAGTCCACATGTGGACATAGTGAATACAGCTTTTTCCATCCACTCAACTGGGAATGTGGCCAAACATAGCTCACATTTGGTGACTTTGTCATATCATGGTTATATACAGGGCAGACCTCTATCCAAACTCAAGGAACAAAAAGTTCTATTCCTGTCACTCTCTGTTTTGCTTGAGATAATTGTATTTATAAGATCAGAGAGGAGTTAAAAAACACCAAGTGATTTTTAAGAAGTACAGGCTAGTGGCTAAGACACAGGCCTGGGGCAGGGAACCAGGACACTTGGGAGCAAATTCCTATGTCTGCCACTGGCTTTCTGTGTGATCGTGGGGCCGTCATTTAAACTCTGCCTCTGAGTTTCTTCCATTTGTAAAATGGAGACTGTTCTTATTCTGCAGAGGGTCTGCAAGGCTTAATTCATTCCTATCTGTAAAGCACACTTTGATCCTGAGATGAAAGATGCTAGAGAAGTGCCACCCACTATTTAGTATTATTATTATTAATTTAGAGTAAGTGATTTATTCCACTGAAATTAAATGAAACTGCAGGAGCAAATTGGAGAAGGTGACTTCAGAGTTCTCTGGATTCACAGTACTCCACACGCCATGGTGCTCCAGCCGATATCAAGTTTCAAGCCTTATACCATCAGGACCAACTCCACTTTGCTGATCATCCCCTGAGGCATCACATGATTTCTATCAGCTCGGAAGCCGTGGTCTTATCTGAATTAAACATTTCATGGGTGTCACATGTGTCATACACCCATGGATTATCTACAGGACACTTCCAGCTATAATGTGTATGGGGTCACCATTGGCTCACACAACCAGGGAGTCCTTGAGAAGCTCATAGCCAAAGAAAACCATGAACTCTTAAGGAGAAATGTGTTATTAGAGCATGTATATTTACCAGTTATTCATTGTGAACAGAAAAATGATTCCAGATGGCAAGTGAATTGCCATCAAGTTGGTTCATTCATTCCCGAGACGAGAAGAGGAAGAGTTTACTAGATATACTTGTCAGCTACATATTACAGACTCTCTTTTCTGATAGAAAAAAGCCCTTCACCCCTCTTTTTCCATTGAACTTTCCTGAGTAGCACTGAGATCAATAAAGAAACCTCAGCAGATGACCTTCCCCTCCACCTTTCAGCATGCTGCTGGGACTCCCACTTCAAAACTCATAAGGAACTGATTATGGACCTTATGGTAGGGGGCAGATGTTTCATCATTTGCTTCTGGAAGACAAAATGATCGTTCACCTCTTCCATTTCAGAGGCTATTTACAGAAAATCCAGTGCAGGCAGGTGTCATTTAGATCCCCACACACCGGGTAGGTTCCTTATCCTGGGCAGGGATTCACCATGTAGAATCATCACCGTCTCTCAGGTTTTCCAGTGAGGCAGCTTAAACCCTATTGGATGCTCCCCTCCTGAAACAACCAATGAGGGGAACTTCTGAACCAGCGCACCCCGCAGCTCACATGCTGTGACTCCTGCTCTGTCTAGCACAGCCCCCTTTCCGAACAGCACTGACCCCATTATGGCTATTCTCTGGCATAACCGAATTTGCAAACACTTTACCTCCCAGCTGGATTATCTGCCACTGGGGACCTTCCCTGTGAATGAATCTAATTTCTGCTCTCCCAGGTGTGGGACACGCTGTCTCCGGAAAAATAACACGCATCAGCGAAAACAAAAAGTGGGCAACTACCTGGCTGCCATTTTTAGAATTCTCAGAAAAAGCCAGCTCTCCAGCTGCCAAACCCGGCCTTCGTGGCACTCTTGCACTTATTGGAGGCTGGTCTATGAAATGCCTGGAGTCTTTTCAGCACAATAGCCCGCTACTTCTCTTTCCAATCAGAACATTATATTAACTCTGAGAGCCCAATCCAATGCCCAGTGACGTCAATGAAGGCTGCAGCTGCCCAGCGCTTTTGAAAATCATGCCTTTCTTATGTGGGTGCCTATCCAGAGATTTAGGAACCTCACGTTAGGCATCTAGGTTTGAAAATTTTGGCCGGAATATTTTGAGAGGTAAAATAATAGTAGTTTATGCTTTTACTTAGATGCACTGCTGGTATGTGCTCAGACACTATGTCAAAGGGTGTGCTAAAAACCCTGGATAGTAACTTCTATGTCACATTTCATCTAAGGAGCTCAAAGCACCCATTAATTAAGCTTCATACTATATAGGTGGGGCAGATATATTATTCTCATTTAACACTAGGGGAAACTGAGGCACGGGGCAGTTAAATGACTTCCCTGAGGTCACACAGGAAGGCAGTTACAATGTCAGGAAGAGACCTCTGTTGTCCTTTCATCCAACCCCCCATTTCTAATCACTAGATTTTTCTCCCTCTTGGGGTCTAATCTAGTTTTGCTGTGATGGTTCCACCAAGGACCCTCTTGCAGTGCTATATAATAGTAATGCAGGGGTACCTTTTGCTGTATAAATGGGGCCCAAACCTCTGTGCATGTTGGAGGAGGCAGGAGAATATCTCCCTGTTAACATACCTCTTGCTCTCCTTTCTTTTCCAGAAAAACAACAGGTCCGATTCACCTCTCATTTATACCAGTTTCAGAACTGGGATAACTCCACTGATACCCATGGAGCAGTTATTCCTTAGTTGCCCTGTCGTAAGTGAGAGGACAATCAGGCCGTGTCTTCCAGTCTTTCGAAGAGTTAACTTGTCATTCACATATTTCATTTCTGTTTTACATAATACTTTGGCTTGCAGAGCTAAGCAGAAAGATGTAACCCTGCCCTCTGCTCCAGCTGGCTGGAACCTTCTCGGATGTTGTTTGAAACTATAGGACGCCTTACTAATGTTGTTGTAAACCATAGGAAGCCTTACGAATGACCCCATTTTAGCAGAATGCAGGCCAAGACATACACATTCCTTAGTAGAATAAAATTAAGGGCAGGATAGGTACACTGATGAAAGCTCTCAGCAGCATGCTCGTCTCGGTGCCAAGGAGATTTAGCCCGATCTAGAGAAAAGAGGAGCCACCTTAATTGGGTTCATGTCAGCTTCACCACAAAAAAGTGAGATCACAATATGGACTTGGGGAAGTATTGTTGTAACAGATTAAGGACGCACTCTAGCTCCCATGAAAAGCAATGGGAAGAGTCCCATTAATTTCCATGGCAGATGGATCAGGCCTTATGGGCACGATCCGGCCAGGTGCTGAGCAGCTCCTGTGAGTTGCTAAGTGCCCACAACTCACACTGAAGTCAGTGTGCCTCGGCACCAATCAGGCCTGTGCTCCTTAGAAGGGCCACATCTATGGTATTTCTAAATAAGAGAACAACTGGTATTTTACTACACTGCGTAATGCTCAGTGAACCAAACAGGAAAGATTTAATAGGTGCTGTTAAGTGGGAGAAGGAAAACCACATCCCTGTCCACACCTTTGCTATTTCTCTCAAATGGGATGGCAGGATCAGCGAGCTGGAGGCACTGAGTGCCCGTGTTACAAAACACAAAGGCTTACATAACAGCAAGGAGGTCACTGTAGTCATTAACCTCGGCTCAGTGCCAGGTGCTTTGTTCTGAAGTCACCTGCTTGTTTGGTTTAAATGTACAAGTGGTATGTTAGAAAAGGAGAAATGTTCCAACCTCCTCCTACCACCGACCCTGTAAATCAGGAAATCCCAGGGGAAGGAAGCAGAGAGACTGCAACAATCCTTGGTGTGCAACAGTCCCCACAGCAATGAGAAAAAAATATACACAAATATTGAAACCCTCGCAGGGGGTCAGTTCTGCCACCCTTAATCACATGAGTCAGCCCATTGAAGCTAGTGGATTGATGTGCATGGATATTGACCACGCCAAATCAGAGCCCGAGACCAGGCCTGATTCTCCCATCACATGGGTGTAAATTGGGAGTAATTCCGCTGAAGTCAATGGAGTTACACTGGTATAAAACTGATGTAAGTAACAGGAGAGCCAGACCCAGTGAGTTTGGCCTGGCTAAGTAGTGAGCCATGACATCAGGATCTTGGCAAACTGGTTCTTTTTCTCTCCTTGGCATCTTTTCCCATTGTAATAATTATCAGTACAACCTAACTTTATCTAGTGCCCTGTTCTTACCTTCTCTTATCTGATGTCCTGCCCTTAAGTTCTTTTACTCTTTGGCTTCTGTAATCTAATGTGTGTTATCTACATGTGGTCCGCTCCAGTGGGTAGAGAATAGGACTACGTTTCATGACTTCTTGTTTCTATTCCCAGCTCTACCTCGGCCTTGCTGTGTGATCTTGGACAAGTCACTAAACCATTCTAAGCTTCCATTTAGTCAATGGTAAAATAGATTCATAGATTCATAGATTCTAGGACTGGAAGGGACCTCGAGAGGTCATCGAGTCCAGTCCCCTGCCCGCATGGCAGGACCAAATACTGTCTAGACCATCCCTGATAGACATTTATCTAACCTACTCTTAAATATCTCCAGAGATGGAGATTCCACAACCTCCCTAGGCAATTTATTCCAGTGTTTAACCACCCTGACAGTTAGGAACTTTTTCCTAATGTCCAACCTAGACCTCCCTTGCTGCAGTTTAAGCCCATTGCTTCTTGTTCTATCCTTAGAGGCTAAGGTGAACAAGTTTTCTCCCTCCTCCTTATGACACCCTTTTAGATACCTGAAAACTGGTATCATGTCCCCTCTCAGTCTTCTCTTTTCCAAACTAAACAAACCCAATTCTTTCAGCCTTCCTTCATAGGTCATGTTCTCAAGACCTTTAATCATTCTTGTTGCTCTTCTCTGGACCCTTTCCAATTTCTCCACATCTTTCTTGAAATGCGGTGCCCAGAACTGGACACAATACTCCAGCTGAGGCCTAACCAGAGCAGAGTAGAGCGGAAGAATGACTTCTCGTGTCTTGCTCACAACACACCTGTTAATACATCCCAGAATCATGTTTGCTTTTTTTGCAACAGCATCACACTGTTGACTCATATTTAGCTTGTGGTCCACTATAACCCCTAGATCCCTTTCTGCCGTACTCCTTCCTAGACAGTCTCTTCCCATTCTGTATGTGTGAAACTGATTTTTTCTTCCTAAGTGGAGCACTTTGCATTTGTCTTTGTTAAACTTCATCCTGTTTAACTCAGACCATTTCTCCAATTTGTCCAGATCATTTTGAATTATGACCCTGTCCTCCAAAGCAGTTGCAATCCCTCCCAGTTTGGTATCATCCGCAAACTTAATAAGCGTACTTTCTATGCCAATATCTAAGTCGTTAATGAAGATATTGAACAGAGCCGGTCCCAAAACAGACCCCTGCGGAACCCCACTCGTTATGCCTTTCCAGCAGAATTGGGAACCATTAATAACAACTCTCTGAGTACGGTTATCCAGCCAGTTATGCATCCACCTTATAGTAGCCCCATCTAAATTGTATTTGCCTAGTTTATCGATAAGAATATCATGCGAGACCGTATCAAATGCCTTACTAAAGTCTAGATATACCACATCCACAGCTTCTCCCTTATCCACAAGACTCGTTATCCTATCGAAGAAAGCTATCAGATTGGTTTGACATGATTTGTTCTTTACAAATCCATGCTGGCTGTTCCCTATCACCTTGCCACCTTCCAAGTGTTTGCAGATGATTTCCTTAATTACTTGCTCCATTATCTTCCCTGGCACAGAAGTTAAACTAACTGGTCTGTAGTTTCCTGGGTTGTTTTTATTTCCCTTTTTATAGATGGGCACTATATTTGCCCTTTTCCAGTCTTCTGGAATCTCTCCCGTCTCCCATGATTTTCCAAAGATAATAGCTAGAGGCTCAGATACCTCCTCTATTAGCTCCTTGAGTATTCTAGGATGCATTTCATCAGGCCCTGGTGACTTGCAGGCATCTAACTTTTCTAAGTGATTTTTAACTTGTTCTTTTTTTATTTTATCTGCTAAACCTACCCCCTTCCCATTAGCATTCACTATGTTAGGCATTCCTTCAGACTTCTCGGTGAAGACCGAAACAAAGAAGTCATTAAGCATCTCTGCCATTTCCAAGTTTCCTGTTACTGTTTCTCCCTCTTCACTAAGCAGTGGGCCTACCCTGTCTTTGGTCTTCCTCTTGCTTCTAATGTATTGATAAAAAGTCTTCTTGTTTCCCTTTATTCCTGTAGCTAGTTTGAGCTCATTTTGTGCCTTTGCCTTTCTAATCTTGCCCCTGCATTCCTGTGTTGTTTGCCTATATTCATCCTTTGTAATCTGTCCTAGTTTCCATTTTTTATATGACTCCTTTTTATTTTTTAGATCATGCAAGATCTCGTGGTTAAGCCAAGGTGGTCTTTTGCCACATTTTCTATCTTTCCTAACCAGCGGAATAGCTTGCTTTTGGGCCCTTAATAGTGTCCCTTTGAAAAACTGCCAACTCTCCTCAGTTGTTTTTCCCCTCAGTCTTGATTCCCATGGGACCTTACCTATCAGCTCTCTGAGCTTACCAAAATCTGCCTTCCTGAAATCCATTGTCTCTATTTTGCTGTTCTCCCTTCTACCCTTCCTTAGAATTGCAAACTCTATGATTTCATGATCACTTTCACCCAAGCTGCCTTCTACTTTCAAATTCTCAACGAGTTCCTCCCTATTTGTTAAAATCAAGTCTAGAACAGCTTCCCCCCTAGTAGCTTTTTCAACCTTCTGAAATAAAAAGTTGTCTGCAATGCAGTCCAAGAATTTGTTGGATAGTCTGTGCCCCGCTGTGTTATTTTCCCAAAATATATCCGGATAGTTGAAGTCCCCCATCACCACCAAATCTTGGGCTTTGGATGATTTTGTTAGTTGTTTAAAAAAAGCCTCATCCACCTCTTCCACCTGGTTAGGTGGCCTGTAGTAGACTCCTAGCATGACATCACCCTTGTTTTTTACCCCTTTTAGCCTAACCCAGAGACTCTCAACACTTCCATCTCCTATGTCCATCTCTACCTCAGTCCAAGTGTGTACATTTTTAATATATAAGGCAACACCTCCTCCCTTTTCCCCCTGTCTATCCTTCCTGAGCAAGCTGTATCCATCCACACCAACATTCCAATCATGTGTATTATCCCACCAAGTTTCAGTGATGCCAACAATGTCATAGTTGTATTTATTTATTAGCACTTCCAGTTCTTCCTGCTTATTACCCATACTTCTCGCATTTGTATATAGGCATCTAAGCTACTGGTTTGATCTTTCCTCCCAGTTTTGTCCTGACCCTCCTTTCTCTCTGCCAATATAGCCCACACTCCCTCTCGTTTCCAACCCATCTCCCAGGTCTCCATGTTCCCCACTTACCTGCGGGCTTTGCTCACCTGTCCCCGTCGAACCTAGTTTAAAACCCTCCTCACTAGGTTACAGGTCTGTCGCATCTTAGGCGCATTTAACATGTGCGATTTCAGCTTTACATGGTCGGCAAAAACAACAAAAAAAGAGAAACAATTTAAATACTGTTTCTGTAGTGTGGGCGATTCCGCCCGCCATTATACTCAATGTAATTTTGACTATACGCGATTTTTGCTTTAGGCGCTGACTGTGGAACGTAACCCCAGCGTAAGATGAGACAGACCTGTATGTCAAGCGTGTTAATGTCAACATCTGTTTATTGTTATGGCTATGCCCCACCTGCATTTGACTTTATCAGACTTCATTTCTTACCTTCTATCATTTACTGTGTTTTTTTCTGCTAAACTCTGAAGAAATTAAGATGACAGCAACCAAAAATGGCCATTAAAATATTTTAGAGACGCATACAAACCTTGGGATGATGATAATCATCTTATAGATTTATGGTAGGGTCAATATGTAATTTATTTATATTTCTAGGCTGCAACTATAGATGACTGAAGTCAATAGGAATTAAGCATGTGCATAAAGGTTACGTGTTTCGGTGTTTTGCTGAATAGAGATGCTTTATTGAATAAGGGACATGGTGAAGGTGTCTCCAGTTATAGTCCCAATCCACCTAAGAATTTAAGCATCTGTTTAAATTCAAGCCTATAGGTAGTCCTATTATCTTCGACTCAGGTATCTAAAGTTAAATACATGCATAAGTGCGTTACTGGATCAGGGCCTATGTCCACGATAGGTGGATGTATGCAAGTAAGTCTATGTAAAATTCAAAAACTTCATTTGGAATTTTCAAAAATTGTCCAGTTTTCATGACAAACCCCTGAAACATTATAAACTTTCACTCAATAATGGCACAACTTGCACCCCATAAACGGCCCTATTTTTGAGAAAAAATTTCAAATTTTTCAAATTTCTTTTGGATAGATATCAGTTTGCCTAACAATCAGGCACATTTTTGAATGTATACACTTTTTTTTTTTAAAGGGGAAAAATGCCATTTAATGGAAAACAAAATATTCCAGGTTGCAACAGGACCCAGACTAGGGTTAAAAAATGTTCACTTTTGCTCTGTTCTAATAGTAGGTTTTTTTAATAACTCCAGTTCTGCTTTAAATACAGTACCTTCTACTGCAGTGGCATAAGAATTTCTGCTTCCAGTTCATTTTAGAGTAGATTGCAAAGTTATATTCATATCAGAACTACAAGGAAGATGGGGATGAGATTGTGGTGTTTGTTAATATAAAGTAACTGGTTTAATATATAACTTCTGTAAAGAGAGGAGATGGGAAAGGTGAATGTTTACTATTCAAAGCCTGCACGCAACCAGCAGTCTAGTGCTTTTAGGACTCTGATCTTGCCACATTTTATGAGTTAACAACACACACTGGAGAATGGAACCCGGTTTGATACATTCTTGAGCTATGTTGTTGGTCATGCAAGGATTCTGTAAGATCACCATCAAAGTTATAGAAAGACTTGGGTCATATGTCAGTATGTTTTGGTGGAGTAACCTGTGGGTCAGGAAAATAATATACACTGTCCCTAAATGCTTGTTAGCCTGGTATTAGACATTGCTAGGCAGGGGCGGCTTCAGGCACCAGTGCAGCAAGCGCGTGCCTGGGGCAGCAAGCCGCGGGGGGGCGGCCTACCGGTCACTGTGAGGGCTGCCTGACTGCCGTGCTTGGGGTGGCAAAAAACATAGAGCCATCCCTGTTGCTAGGGATATGTTTCTGGACTATGTGGACCACTGGTCTGACCCCGCATAGCAGGTCCTGCATAGATGCAGACACAATGCTGACAGGAAATACATCTTTGATTTCCTCCTCAAATGGTGAAAAGACAGACAGACTCCAGGCAGTACAGGTGTCCTCCTGTGCAGAGCGTGAGAGCAGCATATGTTATGCCCCAATTCTGTGAAAGAGGAGTAGAAAGCAGGACAGAATTTGTCTTCCTCCCCAGACCCACGGAGGGCTTTCAGATCTCATGTACCATTCTGTTGGATATGGGGCTTTCACAAGAAAATCAGACCAAAATGAATTAGCAATTCAATCTGTGTTATGTCATGCAAGATTTTCCTACTGGCTGCTTAATTTCACAGTCTAGCCCTATGACTATTATTACTACTAATAATCCCTGGCTCTTCTTTAGCACCTTTCATCTTAGCATCTTATAAACATAATTAAACCCCGGCAATATTTCTGTGGTGTATCATTATGCCCATTTTATAGATGAGGAAACTGAGGCATAGAGTGGTTCAGTACTTTGCCCTGGGTCACACAGTGAGCTATTGACAGAGCCACGACTAGAACCCTGCAGCCCTGAGTCCTCGTTTTACACACTAACCATTAGACCCCACTGCCTTGAGCCCTGTTAGCTTTTCATTCGTTAACCACATTTGCACTGCAAACATGTTCCATGGCAGTCAGATACCACAGAGGTAGGGTGACCAGATAGCAACTGTGAGAAAACGGGACAGGGGGTGGGGGGTAATAGGCACCTATATAAGAAAAAGTCCCCAAAAATGGGACTGTCCCTTTAAAAACGGGACATCTGGTCACCCTACACAGAGGGCACCACAGTGACTGACAGGCATGGCATGAAAACTTAAATAGAAGGGGGAACAGAAACGTCTCAGGACCCCCAATAATTTCTGAGCTCTGATCCCTGCTGAATATTGGTCCTATGCCTGTCACATGAAGCAGAGCAAACATCACTACAGTTAACTTTGGGCCTATCAGGATCACAAAAGCTTCTGAAGTTAACTGTGGACGAACTCCAGCCTCACCCATTCACCCCATACCTAAGAAGTTACGTCCAGGTGAAACAAAACTCAAGAACTAATTTCTTCTCTCAAACATGATTGGGGAAAAAATCATTTCAAAAGGGATTTAAAATTTCCATTTTCATTTTATTGTCAAAGTAAATATATTTTATGAAGAACAAAAGAAAATATACAGAATTGTAACTTATGTACACTGGCTTTATAGATATTTTTGTTTCCAATTTACACAAATTTTGATATGTTATTAAAAGATATTTTATATAGATATGCATCTATGTACAGTTTTATTTACATACATTCATAGGATGTGAGATAAACCAGTCAACAAAAGATAGTTCATTTATATTAATTTCTAGAGGACAAAAGGAATGCATTCCTAAAATAAGGTCGTTTTAGCTCTGTTGTTCTTACATACAGTATGTTCTCCACTTCTACCGACTAATGTGAGAATTGCAGTGTTTTATTTCCCATTTGGCTGACAAGAAGACAGACAGATGCCATCTGTGAGTGGAAAGGAAATGCAATATCCTTTATATAATCATCTCTGATTTTTGAATTCTATTGTATTCTTAAGATTCCTACAATTGGCAGAGTTAAAAAAACAAAACAAAACAAGAAACACAAACATAGTATCGTTGCTGCTACCATCTGATTATTGTTTAAAATTCCCTTCTTAGCCACTTAGGTAGCTACCATATGTATTTGTTTCTACTGGCTACTGTTCCCACCCATTCACACCCCAGCTGCGTGGAGCTCTGACATGGCTGTTAATAATAAAATAATGCTTTGCACTTAAAGATCCCCATCAGCTAAGGATCTCAAAGTGCTTTTACAAACATTAATTACGCCTCACAATCTCTCCTGGGTGGGATATAAATATTATTATCCTCATTGTACAGATGGGGGAACCAAGCTATGAAGAGTTTCAGGGCCCAAGCCTGCTAGGCATCTGCTGAAGTCAGGGGGAGTTAAAGATGCCCACCCAGCACCTTTCAGGATTGGTGCTTGCCCAATGTCACACCGTGAGACGACAGCAGAGCCAGGAATAGAAACTAGGAGTCCTAACATCCAGTCCCCCCTGCTCTAACCACTCGACAACACTCCTGATAATGAAGAGGATAGTTTCAGCCAGAGCCAAGGTGTAATCACTGTTTCCTTAAATATGTGGTTATCTCCCCTACGCTCAACACATTGACCACATAAGATGGAAGGCATGCAGGCAGTTTACACTGATCCACAGTGAAAGGCCTTCATTCCAGCCCATTTAATCTGGCCTGAGCGTTTGGGTTTTTTGTTTTAAAGACATTGTCAGTTCCAGTTTCCGGGTGCACGAGATTTGCTGACCAAGTTATGAACAGCAAGGACCACTGAAGGATGGTGTGTTCGCGAAATCAGGGACACCAATTCCAGTCCCACTACTCCCCACCTCCCAACCGTTCCTCCTCCTCCTTTGGCCTGCCCCCACAAATCCTTGGCTCAGGCGACTGAAAAACAAAGGAGCTGTTTTCATTTCAAAAGGAATTTACTGTTTCCAAACTGGACAAATAGACCAGCTTAATAAAAACTCACAATGAATGGCCCTGTACAGGAGCAAAGCCCTCAGGAATGCCAGGACTATAATTAACTAGCAGCAAGTAGCCCATAAATTTGCCTTGTGCAGCAGAAAACAGCTAAAAATAAAACACTGTAATTTCCAAAAAGAAGCAGCAGCAAAGGGAAAGATAGAAGGAAATGAAAATAAAATAATAAAATAATAATAATAATAATAATATTAATAAAAAACCCACCCCACCCTCCCCCAAAAAGAACTTTGTTCTCAAATTATGTTTGTAGGACACAAAACATTCAGAGGTGGTAGTGTGAAGTAACAGCGCTGACTGTTCTATGGAGACAAATAAATTATCACAAGAAATATAGTGAGCAAAGTGCTGTTGTCGGCTGTTCTGCGATGGACGGGTGGCAAGGGGTAGGCGGGACCAATCAGTTCACTGAGCGCACAGAGCGGTTGCTTCTAGGGAACCGGTGCACCTTGACGTGTTTGGATAAGTGGTCACTTCGAGCAAATTTCTTCTCGCAGACAGGACACTGGTAAGGTTTCACTCCAGAGTGGGAGCGTCTGTGCCGGGAGAGCTCATCTGATCTGGAGAACCTGCAAGCAGAGGTTTAGAAAAGAAAAACCTCTTCAGATTTTTGCTGCTAATTCTTTTATGTCATTGTTACTTTTCCATGGCCCATGCTGCATGCATGGAACTTCATGACAGCAGCGGGGATAGAACTCAAGTCCTCCTGCCGCAGAAGCCCAAACACTTAAGCTAAAGGAGAATCTGTCAGCAGTATAAGGCCCATGACATACACTGGAGCAGTTCTCATTCTATCCAGCAGAGGGCAGCAGTAATACACTACCCACTTCATTGCATCATTCTTTGGTGCTCATATAACTGATAGCACTGACTGGAGACAGGCCCTAAAGGGGTTACCGGTGTATAAGCTTTACCCTAATCCCTGACTACACATACACACAACCCGGCTATTGCATCCTCACTACTGACCTGCAGCACCCCGTGCTATTCCAATCCCAAACCTCCCAAAGCTCTGCCAATGCACATCAATTCTAACCCACAGCATCTTCCTTAAACTCCAGTTCTGGGCCTCTCCTGAGCAGAGACCACCACCAATGCTCCAAAGCTAAGGCTTCTGCCAGTCTCACCTTGGCATGCTCAGAATGCTGGAGGAACAACAATATCCTCAATCACGACTAGTTTGTGAGACTGTGGCCAGATACTATGCGAGGGACTACCCAGGCAGAGTCAGCCATACTTACTCTGAAGCCACTTGGCTTATTGAATTGACCTAAGAATTTGGCCTTTCTTTTTCTCTCCCGAATGATTAAATAAAGGGCTATTAATGTCTCACTGTCAATTCCTGCTCACAGTTATATTGGAGTAAATCCAAAATGACTCCATTGACTACACTGCAGCTACTCTGGATTTACACTGGTACAAATGGAGATAAGGATTTGGCCCTCAGTTACCAAAATTAGATTCCCCAATATCATTTTATTTTTAGACATCTCCCACCCGCAACTGCCAAGGAATAGTCCCCAAATAGCCATTGTGAATCTCAGAGGCCCATTTTAAACTCAGATAAACCAGCTAATCCTTGGGACCGAGCAGCTGGGTTGGTGCTATTTCTAGCCCATCCCAGTGCTGGGAGCCCAAGTGTTAACAATGTCGTGCTAAGACAGTTCCTTCTGGATGCATGCAGAACTGCTGTCCAACAAAGGATGATGAGTGTGAGTTGCCAGAACACTACCAAAGAGTGGTACAGAAAAAGAGTTCTCAAGAAACAATATCAGCTGTTTATTTACAATAAATACATGAAGTCATGAGTGTTTGCTGAATAAATAGGGCAAAGGACCTGTGGGAAAATGTGCATTTGTGGAACAAAAACATCACACCACCACTTGTGTAAATATACTATATTTCTGGAGGGGAAATAAAGAGCACCATTTGAGGTGGAAAGAGACTTTACCGCTCACACTCTAAACCCTTCATGTAAGAAAATACATTAAAATTGCAACTAGAGATGATCCCATGCTACCAGTTGATGGTCAGGATCCAAACTTTGCTAAAGTTTGGTGTGTTTGGATTTAGGATATTTTTTTTTATTCTAAGTTTTTATTCCACTGTCCACTACAGAGTGGATAGTTTAGATTTTGCTACAGATCCAAACTTTCCAAAAGTTCTTGAGTGTTGTGATCCAGGGCTGAATTTGGGCCCATCTGCACCCGCGAACACTTCTCTCTCTAACACTGCTAGCCCTTGCCAGCAGTGGGTACCCAGCCATGACCAGAGCCTGGAACACTGACATGACCATGAACTGCTCGTGAAACTCCTTCATTGGGCTGACCCTGATGCAGTGTCCTTAAAGGAATTATCTTTAAGAACCATGAGTTCATAGGACTCTGAGAAACTTTTCAAAGCAACTCAACAGCCGAGAAAGGGAAGGGCAGCATACACTGTACAGAACTTCACAGACTGAGAGCTGCTAGGACCTCACCAAGATATCACAGTGGCAAGTTGACAGACATGGGATCAGACATGTTGGACAAAGAACTGATTTGTTTGCCAGGGAAGGTAGTCACTTTCTCAGGTGGAAGAGAAATCCACCTCAGGAGCGGGGTCCTTGAGACACAAACACAGAGCAATCCTCAAGGCAGAGGCAGGAGCCGGAAAATAAAGGGCTGCCTCATCCAGGTGTCAATATCATTATAAAACACAAGGAATAATGGGATGGAGGGACCTGAAACAAGCTCAGAGCAAGACAACTGCAATGGATCTCTGGCAATTGCACCAAGGGAGAGGGGAGGGAATCATATGTCAGAGATGTGTGTGTTACGTGAGCCTTGGAAGCTAATGTGAGTTAATATGATAAAAATACACTTAGCCTCATAACGAAGCCCTTAATTGAAGAGGTAAGAATCTTGCAATGCTGTTACCCAGAATTCATGGAAAGATCACCTTACTGGGCCCACAGAAATAAACCCCTCTCTCTCTCCCTGTGTTTACAAAAAAAACAACAACCCAAAAGTTAGAACAGGAAAGCTGGTAGAATTCTATTGCCTGCGATATGCAGAGATTGGACTAAATGATCGTAAAGGTCCCGTCTCACCTTACAGTCTAAAAAAATTGATGGAATTCCAAATTCAAGCAGGTAGCAAATGCAAAAGAGGCACCACTTACGAATAACCAGCCCAAATTTTATGATCCCAGCACCTAAGAAATGACAGCTCCTCCCAAATAAAGACAGAGGCCGTTTGGAAATCTCACACAAACACAAGGAGCCAAATTCACCTCTCTTGTAATTCCACTGCACTTGATGGAGATGGGCCAAGGGTGATTGTAGCCCCGTAAGTGCAGAATGACACTGAGTTTGTTGCCTTCCTTCCACTCTACCTGCTGGCTTCAGTCAGGGAGCTGAATCACACTATTTAGCCAGACTGTCAGCTTCTGCTCAAGGGAGACCTATCTTGTAAGGGAGTGATTGCATCTTGTTAGAATTCTCACTTCAGGAACAGGTGAGAGTATTTTCCACCTGAGGGATTTATTTCAAAGGCTGCCAGGGACTTGGGAGGGTCAGCCCTTCACAGTTTCCCTCTGAATTCAGAAATAAAGTAGCCCCGCAGTTGGTGTAACAGCTGTGATGAAAAGGCATTTACTACAATGTTGTTTAAAAAACTCTGGAACCCAGAGAAGAAGGAGATTCAGAGAGCACAATTATGATCATCTAGTCTGACTCCTCCACATTCCAGTTCCATCAGTTAACTAGAAGTTTCATAATAAAGTAGCTCCTTTCTGTTGCCTTTTAAATTTCACTGTGTGCCCTAGCTCTTCTTTGTCTTGTATTATAGGAAAGGGACATCCAACCAGCCCTTTCTGTACCACTCCTATGAAACAGGCAGGGGCAGTGCCCACAATGTGGCCCCAATCCCGAGAGCTACTGGGGTACCACGGTAAAGAACAATAATGGCCCACATTTTGTGACCGCAAGATCCAAACACAGAGGTTCTTCAGGCACATCTCCCTTTCCCTTGCAGAAGAAAGGCTCAACCATTTCCACAGCACCTTTCCCTGTCCTCAAGACCCTGCAGAAGCCTCTATGCCATTCTGGGGATGCCAGCTAGGGCAGGGGGTAGAGATTAACCATGTTTGAGGGAGGAGGGGCTGGAATATGGTAGAGGGATGGGGAAACAACACATTGTATGAGGGCCAGAGCAGAAGTACAGGGTCTCTGTGTGGATGCCCCGGGCCTCCCGGGTGTCCCTGGGGATCCAAGAAGCTTGGCCTTGAGCCTTGTGGCCTTTTAAGTTGGAAGGAAAAGCCTCCTACCTAACAGGATGTTGTGAGGGATCTATCTCTGCGAGGGAATCCTCACAGGGATCTCCTCCCCCCATCCACCTCCTGCTGGAGTTACAGCACCTGGACTTTCTTTGTGTCCTGTAACGCACTGTGTGCTCAGGAAATACACAGCCTCATACAGTAAGCTTCCTTTAGCACAGCCACGTCTTTATACAGTGTAGAGGGGCCTTGGTGTAAATGATAATCAGCCCCAAGAATCTTATTCCCATTTTGGGGCCATTGTGGTGCCCTGAGCAGGCAACCCCAGCAACTTGCCTATACTATATCATTGCCAAGATCATCTTCCTGAGAAGTTACAGCTAACTCAGACTCATCAGCATGGTTTACAAGCCCTTTAAACTCTTCCTTCCAAAGTGCAGTAGCTTACATCTGTCTTCACCAAATTTCCCAAATAAGATACTGAAATTCAGGTGTGAGTTTCATGGTTTTGCCTTTCTCAGAAGTGGCAGGCAGTAGCCACTAACCTAGATCAGTGGTTCTCAAAGCCGGTCCGCCGCTTGTTCAGGGAAAGCCCCTGGCGAGCCGGGTCAGTTTGTTTACCTGCCGCATCCGCAGGTTCGGACGATCGTGGCTCCCACTGGCGACAGTTCGACGCTCCAGGCCAATGGGGGCTGCGGGAAGTGGTGGCCAGCACATCCCTCGGCCCGCGCCGCTTCCTGCAGCCCTCATTGGCCTGGAGCGGCAAACCAGTGGGAGCCACGATCGGCTGAACCTGTGGACGTGGCAGGTAAACAAACTGGCCCGGCCCGCCAGGGGCTTTCCCTGAACAAGCGGCGGACCGGCTTTGAGAACCACTGACATAGATGAACCTAAGGTGTAACCTGGTCTGACATGGATCAATGATCTGACCGGTACAACAGGATACTGGACTAAATGGGTCACTGGCAGTTTCTGTACTCTGCTGTTTGCATACTGCCTAAGACTGAAAAGAGCAGCTCTCGCTTTCTGTGACGGAGGGGCAAAAGTTGGTAGTAGTCAGCTTCAGAAAGGAACTTGGGAATCCCACGCTGTATGCGGCTTGCAAAAGTTTAACCTTGCTCATCACTTTGCTTTGCTACACTTAAAGCTTACACAGGGTTGGCTGGCAGTTTGTTTTAGTTCAGCTGTTCTGCCCATACAGGAAGAAGGAAAAGCTTCTCCCCCTGCCACTCCACCCGCAGCTAAACGCTATGACTCAAATTATACCAAGGAGCATTTTTCTAAATTGTTATTTTCCATTAACTCCGATTTTAAGTTCATTTTGTTGAAAAAGAAATACACCATACACACACGGAAAAGAACGTGGAAGAAACCAGCAGCAGCATCTCAGTGCATAAATTCATTTGGGATGATATAATACTAAGAACAGACTCCAGATGTACTTGACTTAGTCATGTGAGCTCACAGCTCTCCCTGAACTTCTGGAAAAGGTAAACATGCTTTACTGATGAAAGGGGACTGTGTAATTCAGTGCTCACTTGGCTCTGGCTATGGTATGTCACTGCAGATCTGACTTTGATGTCTGAGAAGAACACATGGGAGTGCTGGACTCTCAAGCTTATTCTAAGAGATTTGTGATAGAGGGAAACAGCCCCTTTGAAAGTCTGCCCCCTCCTTCGTCTATGTTAGTGATGGGCCCCAGCTGAAAAATTTCAAACTGGGATCAGAACTCACTCAAAGTTATGGGGCATTTGGATCCGGGGTTCTGGCTTATGCTCTCAGTCATGCTAAATGCAAAGATTCAGTCACAATGACGGGTTTGGAAAAATATCCAACTGCCAGAAACAAGCCTTTTTTGTATGGAAGTTATTTAATCCCTAGCCTCTACTGGGCTTCTGCCCATAAAGAATTGTGGCTGTCCACGCAGTTGGCTCTTTAAATTACAGGTTCTAGATGCACTCACCATCTGGATCAGTACTTCTCTTTACATGCCCTTCCATTGCCCTTGTGGCACTTTTGCTAGGCACCATTCACACTAGACTTTAACCCTTGTAAGGTTGTGGACATACAGAGGCTAAACTCACCCTTGGTGTCACTCCATGGAAGGCATCCAAGAGAACATTAGACCATATTGCTGCATATATATTCCTAATCATTCACCTTTGACTGACATTCTGGAAAATACCAGTGTTCTCATAAGATACATCCACAGAAGATCATCCACAAAAGAACAATTCACAAACAGACTCCTGAGGTCTGATCTTGGACTGCTGAAATCAATGGGGAATCAGAGAGAGGCAGAATCAGAGCCCTGGCAAGTCACCTTCTGACCTCAAATATGCCTGGGTCAGGATCATTGTCACTGGTGGTTAGCTGAATACTGCAAATCAATTTCCCACAAACATTCATTCAGCTTTTTAAAGGAATTAAATTTTGGCCACATTTCAACCCTTTGTTTTGTTCCCTTTCCACGAAAATTTGGACAATCAAGTTTCACTAGTATCATGGCTCATGGAAAGCAAGCGTTAAGTTTGCATAGATGCTAGCGAAAAGCAAATCTTAAATATGCTCCTTGCAAGCATTGACACTGAAAGCCAAATAGAAAGGACTATGCTCATGCAATGAGAGCATGGAAAAATGCCATGTGATTTATGTGACCAATCACAACTGAGCGACACAGTCGAATTTCAGTTCATTTTGAATCGCAAGGCTGGAAGTAAACAAAGCTTGTGAAAAATTTCATTGGTAGCAAATAAATTAAGGAAAATTGCAATCTGCTCATGGAACCTCCATGAATTAGAAAAGGGAGGAAACTGATCACAGGAAGTATTAGCTACAAATGATCCACTCAGCCCTAGTGGCAATGGGGAAACCTCAGTGTATCAGTTTGAGGAAAGGGACAAGATTCAGACTAGTTCAGATCTTTTCCTTTCAAACAAATTCATCCATCCCTAGTGATCTCATATCTCGCATATCTGCATTTTTACACATATCTCTCCTGTTATCTCTTCAGTTCACAATGAGTGTGACACATTTCCTAACCACTCATTGCTCATCAAAGCACTACAGGATGTTTTTCCTTTTGCCAAGTCTTTCGAATACTTTTGGTATAATTTAACAGGAGGGATTTGAGATGATGTTTGGTTTTCATCACAGAGTATGATGTTTCATTGCTAGTGTTAAGAAACTGGCTGGGTTCCAGAGCGGATTGAAAAATGGAGGAGAAGGGGTTTCCATGGAAAATTTCAACTTTTTAATCACAAAAGAAATATTTGTCAGTTTCCAGTTTTCCAACGAATAATCAAAAATTTTGAGGAAAGCTGACAAATTCGGTGAAAATTTTTACTTATTCAAAACCTCAGTTTTCCATTGATGAAAAGTTTTGACAGAAAAATTTTAACCAGCCCTTCTGATTATAATAATAAATAATATATGGAGATATACCTATCTCATAGAACTGGAAGGGACCCTGAAAGGTCATCGAGTCCAGCCCCCTGCCTTCACTAGCAGGACCAAGTACTGATTTTGCCCCAGATCCCTAAGTGGCCCCCTCAAGGATTGAACTCACAACCCTGGGTTTAGCAGGCCAATGCTCGCTTTTGAAATGTACAATACTCAGGAGCACATCTGGATGGGCACTAATATACATTTCTAAACCAGAACATAAAATAAACATAGATTAAATTTGAGTAGCATATCCTATAATGAGATAGCATTCCCAAGCTAGTATTTTATTCTGGAAATTACAAAATTGCTTATAATGTTTTAAAATTTTATTAGGGTCTTATTAAGCATATATGTCGTTCATAGCCCTTCACTGATTGTATTTGACCTCCATGTAGTTGAATCTACAAATACATACAACCATGTAGTATTAGTGATGAAGTGACTATGCTCCAATGACCCAATTTGCTTTGTGTATCCTAGTTTGCATCAATGGTACATTGGAGATGGTATGCTGCAATGGGACCAATGAATATACAAAGCAATGCCTGCAGTAGCAAGTCTAATCTGGCCATTATGAAATGAAATACCAGTCACTGGGGTATTTTTTTAGACTTTTGTACAGTTAATGTCAACAGTAATGCTATGCTATTCAACGCACCAAAGTCCCTGGATTATCTAACATTAAGAGAAGTGGTTTTAATTTTAAAACCAACCAAACAGGTTTCAGAGAACAGCAAAATGGTTTATAAATGAACTTGGTTCAAACCTGTTTGGCTGGCATATTATGTCAAGTGAATGATATGTTTATTGGATACAGAGTATGACTGCATCCCAGTACTGACCTCCATCCACAACCGGGCCACGTGCATGCAAAAGGTTTTTCTCCTGTGTGTCTCCTCAGGTGCGCTTTCAAATGGCTGCTTTTAGTGTACATCTTGGTACAGCCAGGGAAAGAACATTTGTGCATTTTAATGAGTTCTGCCGCAGGGTTCTTTTGAAATTTCTGGCCCATGATGATCCCCGTTTGACCCTGGATCATGCCTCCTGGCCCAATAGGCTTTGCAGCAATAGGGACTGGAGCTATGCGGACAAATTTAGAGGACAAGTTCAAATTGGATGACTGAACAATCTGCGGCACAAGTGCAAATGTCTGTCCTTGAATGTTGACTAGGAGCTGTGCAATTTTAATATTCTCTTGTGCTGGTCCTTGTGAACTAGGGCTTGTATTTGACTCTTGTTTGATCTGTACAGGCTGAATTTGGAGCATGACAGGTATCCCTCCCTCCAGGGATAGAGCTCCGTTTGAAACATCGCTACCTTCTGTTGAGCTACTTGATTGTTCACTTTTACTTTCTTTTAAATTAACGCTAGGTACCAGATGGTCTTTTTGCTGGACTGAAGCAACGGAAACTTGGCTGCAAGCTCTCAAGTCCTTGGTCTCACTTTTAGGCCCTTCCTTGAGATCCGACTCCATGTTTTCTTCCAGAAACTCCTCAATCTCCTCAAGTGTGGGCTGAAATGGTCCAGAATCTTCCATATCCACTGCGAACTCAGGCAATCTGAAATACTCCTCTTTCACTACTGGTTGAAGTCTCCTTTTGTCCCACCAAGAAGCAGGGGTGTTCCCCAAGGAAGCCTGGGACAGTAAATAGTCTAAAATATTATCTTGACTTTCAGCGCTAGATGTGCTTCCATAGCTAGAGCTGAGAACCTGGGAATCAGGACTGGAACAAGAGCAAAAGCTTGAAGAATCGCTGTCATCTTCTGACACAGGTGAGGGCAGCATCTGATACGACCTCCCACCGGCCATCATGTCCCCAAAGTATCCAACGGGGGATCTTGTGGATGAAAAATATTCATCAGCAGGAAGCAAGTGATCCACCATTCCTGGATAATCTGTTACGGATATCCCACCAGCATATACCACACAGTGAAAGTTCAAGCGAAAGCCTGAATATAGGGAACAAAAATATTGATAGTCAGAAGTCAGGTTTAATCATTCACCTCCATGCACTACAAGACCTACAAATCTCTCTAGCTCAAATGAGTCAATGGCATGCGGTTTCACTGGGAACACATGTTGCTACATGCTTTCATATTGCTGTATCACCCCCAAAGGATTCTGAGTGCCTCGGCATTTTCCAAGATTGCACCACATGTTTGCAAAAGAATTCTTTCAGAAATCATTTCACAACTATGTGTTCCTTAGATTTACAGTGCCTCCTCAGACTATTACTGGCAAGAGGAAATACATTTATAATCTTTTGCCTGACAAGGAAACAGAGAGCCAAAGAAGGGAATGGAAAAAAAAAAAAAAAGTGTTGAAATTTTTACCACCCAAAAAACAAATAAAAATAAAGTTTATAACTTGGGTCCATAAAAGAACACAATCCTTTTCTTATCTTATAGCTTTCCATTGACTTTATTATTAACTTTCTCAGTTATTCAAATATAGGCTAATCAGCATAATGCAAGGACCAATCTGCCAGGAGCCAAAAATATTTATTGTGCTTCAGCATTTACTAGTAAGATTTTCCTTTCCAGATGTAATGAATCAGTTTGCTAACGTCATCATCACCTGCATCACCCTTAATAAGACTGGCACCATGCTGGGCTAATTACCATGTGCTGGCAGGCCAGCTGATTGTGCTAGTGTCACCTCATCACTCCACGCTGCCTGTCACTTGGATACACAGCCCTGAGATGATCTAAACATGGTGCCAACTTCTAAATTGGGAACTTGGAACCAAGCTCTTGCGTAGGATTTCAACTCATTGTGACTACAGCAAGTGACTGCATTTTGTTATATTCGGAACACGCAATTTAGTAAGGCCAATGGGCCTGATCCTTCAACCTCTTACTCACTTGAGCATTCTGGTTGAAGTCAGTGGGACTACTCACTTAAATAAAGAACTACAGGCTCAGACGCTTATTTTGCAGTTCTCTCTTAGGCGAAACTCCCTGTGAAGGCAATGCAATTCCTGCAGCCCTCAATTCAGGCACAACAATCTTACTGGGAGTTTTGTCTGAGAAAACACTGCTTAACAGCTGCACAATATAACCCTTAAGGAGCTAAAATGAAGATGTGCAGACTTTGCTGAACACTGGCCCTGGGTCCTCTGCTCTGCTCAAGGTGGCTGACTGGAAACTGAGCTGCATATGTACATCATAAAACACGCCTCTCTGTGGAAGGTATGTGGATTGCAGAGATAGATATCATTTGATCTGTCAATAAGGGTGTATTTGAGAGTGAGAGAGAGAGAGAGAGAGAGAGAGGCAATCAGAAGGCATGTGACCTAGCATGAAGGAAATGCCAGTCAAGCTTGTTGCACACTCTCATTTTCCACAGGCAGTGTTGCTGTGCTGAAGACACTTTGCCATGAATAGTCAATAGCGTCCAGTTTTGGGAAGGGTGGGAGATGTTTATTATTACTCCAGGGCACCTATGCTGCCTGATCTGCAAATTGCCTCTGTCTCTGTCTTCTAGGAGGAAATAAAAATAAATCTGTGCACTCAATCTATATCTGATGCAGTGCACAACAACCTTCTTACAAGCTCCATCAGCATCAGTCTATTAACGTTCCACAGGAAGTAGAAGTAAAAACACACTTCTTAAAGCTACAGCTTCCTTATTTATGTTTATGTGTGGAGGAGGGTGGTGGTGGTTTTGAAGAAAGGGGAATTAAAAGCCAAGTTGTACATTTTCCTGGTTTGCACCCACTGTCAGTCATCTGTTCCTGCAAACTGATAGTGAAATACTCACATGTGCTCAAAGTGAGGAAGTTCAAACAAAGGTTAGTGTCCATGTTCTGTGACCTTAGCCTATGATCATTTCTAATGGTAAAAGTGATTGCCAGCATACCTGAAATATGCCTAGGGGATTACGAATCAGATTTTGATCTCAGTGCAAATTCAATTACTCCAACAGAAGTCAGTGGAGCTGACAAGTGAACAGAGATCAGAATCTGGCTCTGTGAATCTTTTATTGCTTCCAAAAAGAGTTCTCTGATTAATGTCTTGCTTGCCTCAAAAGCAGAGATAACCACAGTTTAATGTGGGGCAGAAGGGAGGGTGCATTCCCATATGGCAGATGGCTTCAAATCCTGCCTATTCCCATTTTGCTCCAGCTCTAACCTCTCACTGCTGTTGCTGTGACCACAAAGATTTTGCACACAAGATATTTTTACTAAAGAGAGAGAGAGAGAGAGAGAGAGTGTGTGTGTGTGTGTGTGTGTGTGTGTGTGTGTGTGTGTGTGTGTGTGTGTGTGTGTGTGTGTGTGTGTGTGTGTGTGTGAGAGAGAGAGAGAGAGAGAGAGAGAGAGAGTGTGTGTGTATCTGAGTGACAGCAAACTTAGCATAGAAAAAAAAGTTTTTTTGTAAAGATTTCTTAAATGTCCATTTCAATCTGGAAGCCATTCTTGCTCCCACTGAAATCAATGACAAAATGTCCATACTACTTGCCAATCTAAAGAGCAAAAGACCCTCAGGACCTTGGCTAAAGATATGGCCCAAGCCAGACATTTGCAAAGAAACAAGAACCAGTTAGGTTAATACAAAGTAATGCTTATATCATATATCTAACATTTATATACAACATTTGCATCCATAAGCATTCCAAAACTATTTATAAAAGAGGCTTCTCTTCTTATGCCATTGAAATGCAGCCACCTCTGGGGTGAAATGTAGCAGCTGATTAACAGTGCACAACAGCACTATGGTCTCCAAGTTTCAAAAGAGTTCACAGCTTTGTTTTCTTGCATGTTATGCCAGAGTCACATTGTTCTGTTTTACAGTTGTCTGTTTAGTGACTGGCTAATAAAAGGATGGAACACATATGCCCCTGTACAGCAATGTTTCAGAGTAACCATTACAAGAGTCAAGGCCTCAGAGGCTTGCTGAAAGATAGGCAGAAATTTAGCAGCCTGTTATTCCTGGTGATGTTTACAACATCATAGGAAATATCATATCACACAACTGATAATACCAATAGCATATTTTGCCAATTTGTGCTTGCTAAGCAGTTGTGGATATGCTGACAACCATTTTCCAGGGAAATCGCTTTTCTCTGAGGATTAAAAATGTGTAAGGGCCTGATCCTGCTCCAATTGGGCCATAAAACTGATTATAAAGTGACTCTGAAACACAGTGGGCCTTGAATTTCAAAGGAGCCAGTTAACATATAAAGGCATTTTTAAAATAGAAAAATCCATTAGCAGCCTGGGAGCTGCATTACTGAAATGAGTTCTCCAAAGTAATTTTCCTGGTATGGAGCCTCTTTACAGTACATTTTACAATACAGAGTAGTCATGCCAAGGATTACCTCCGCAAGGTGCACTAAAGAGAGGATGCATTTGATACAGCATGATATGGTGATCGCTACTTTTAAAGGGGTGGTGTTAGGGGACAGCCTAAGGGTTATCTATATTAGCATCTGAAGAAGTGGGTTTTTTACCCACGAAAGTTTATGACCAAATAAATCTGTTAGTCTTTAAGGCGCCTCCGGACTCCTTGTTGTTTTTTGAGCGTTATTAGGAAGCTCAGAAGAATGCTTTCCAGCTCGCATGGTTTCCTCATTCCACAGCTTGCAAACGCCCCAGAACCCTTTGGGAGAAAGCAGGCTTCTGAAAAGCTCTTCCACTTTCCCCTGCCTTCTTACAGAGGAAACACTTTAATCTACAGCAACCGCTGCAGCGCTGGTGAAGCAGTAATCCGCTGCCTCGCTCGCATACACATGCTGATCACACATTCCTTCCAGGCATGTCTATGCTAATTTCTCAATAGTGAATGGATCCCCTGCAACTGATTCGTTGCACGGGGCAGAAAGCGGGGAGAGGGGATGCTGCATTTCAGAGCCCCTCGGCCTTGCCAGGCTGTGAGTCAGCCCAGGATTTTGGGTTGCCTTTGGGGTGTGTTTAGCCCACCTGGCGGGGCTAAGAAGCGAAGGAACCCAGTGCATAGCTACTGCTCCCCCCCCCCCTTTCCTCGGCCCAGAGCTCTGCTTGACCGAGAGTAACCCTGCCTCGCTGCTTCTCCTGTCAACATTACCATAACAGCCTGCGAGCAGAGCACACACAGCCTCCTCCTCCTCCTGCTCCCCACCAGCGCCTTCCCGAGCAGCCCCGGCCGGCCGAGCTGCACGCGCCTCCCAGCGCGCCCGGGGGAGATGGGCTTGAGCTTTGCAGCCGATGCTCTCCTTTGGGGTGGGGGCGGCGGGGGTGTCTCCCTTTTGCTCCTGTCCGGAGCCACAAAACAACCGACCTCTGCAATCCACATCCATGCATCGCAACGCCGCGTGCCGTCACCCCCGTGCAAAGAGTGTGGGGCTTTAACCATCTACTCGTTATCATTCTGCAAAGAGCTAGTCCTCCGCGTCTAGGGTGGGGGTGCAAAGGGGGGCAGCTCTCTAATGCCGGGGCACAGGACGAGCCCGCATTGCATCGGCAGAGAGCGGGCAGGCTCCTGGCTTTGAGAGAGGGGGTGATTCCCGGCCCCGTCTTGCAACTGAAGCGGGTCTCAGCGCTGGGCAGAGCGAATTGTCCCTTCTCTGCCAGTCCGGCCAACATATGGTTGTAAACATCGCCCCGGCTCCTGCCCGACCAGCTCCCCCGCCCCCAGCAGAAAGAGGAGCCCGTGTAAACACAGCCAGCTTGTGGGGTCTTTTCTTCCAGAGTCCATTGGGACTGGATGGCACGAAGGTCCCCCCCCCACACACACACACACCCCTTTGCACGGCACTTCAACAAGTCCGGATCTCCTCCTTCCCCCTCCCCCTCGTTGATCCCAGAGCTTCTCTTCAGCATGTCCCCCCCAGCGATCCCGGATATCTCCTTCCCTTGACCCCGGGGCTCCACGCGCCCCCCGGGCAGCGCTAACCGGCCAGCAGCCCCATGCGGGCAGGATGCTCTACGCTACTGGACACCGTTCTGCCCCCGCCCTGCGGGTGAGAAACGTGTCTTTACTCCTTACCTGAACTTTTCTGCACAGACACACACACCAAAAAAACCCAAAAAACACCGCAGATCAAAGGCAAGCAATATCCCAGCGGGCAGCAGCTCCTCGTGGCATTCAGAACCAGCGCAACACCCCAGCAATCACCAAACGCCACAGCGCTCCTAAGGAGGGGGCCTGGCCGCTTGTTAACTGTTGTCCTTGAAAACTGCCTGGAGGCAGGGTCCCGATTTGCAACAGCAGTGGCAGGGCTGCTGATGTGTCCTTTAGCTCCCCTAGTGTAGTACTATATCCCCATCACATGACTGCCAGGGAGGTTATCACAGTGAAGGCAGGGGAAGGCTTGAAAGAGGCTCGACCAAAGCTGCTCACATCATTGGCCAAAGCAGAAGCAAAGGGGCTGGCCGGAGGGTTTTGTCGTCAATGGAAGCATCTGGCACCCTATCCTCTCTCTGCCTCTGCCTTCCCCTCCGCCTCCTCTCCCTCTCCTGCCTGCCCCTCCTGTTCTGTATCACAGCCAACCAAGTTCAGGCAGGAATGTTTGGCTGCTTCCCTGCTTACTCTATCTCTGAGCCATGACAGTGAAGATCATGTGAATGAGAGAGAGAAATATATTTTGAGGACTGCAAAACCTGGAAGAAACCACATGGAGATTTTTTCTCTAACAGGGCTAGGTTTGGGTTGGTGGGGGTGTGTAGGAGGATGGTTGGAGTGGTATTGTAGTCTGCAAAGCTGGAAATGTTCAAGACATGCCAGTCTTATGAATGGATCTGAATCCATTTCCCTCTTGCCTTCTCTGTCCTTGGTTTCTGATGGGCCCTGGGCTGCTGCTGTTTGGAAAGGATGCAGAACAAACATGCACTGAACCTGATTCAATTTTTTTCAACAAAATGTCGATCCATTTTTAGCAGAGGTGTTTGAACACTGGGGAAAGGACCATGTCAAAATTTAAAATGATTAATCACAGCAACAAATACTCTGTTATTTGCATTAAATATCACCAATATCAAAGCCCAACTGTGTTGCTCTGTGCTGTGGAAACACATACCAAGGGACAGTCACTGCCCCCAATGAGCTTATCTCCTAAATAGACAAGTCAGGAAAAAGGATCTGAGAAAGGAAGCTTGATTATCCCCGTTTGACAGATGGGGAAACCAAGGCACAGAGAGATTAAGCCACTTGCTCAAGGCGGAACAGAAAGTCTGTGGTAGAGGTAGGATTTAAAGCCAGATCTCCTGAGTCCCAGTCTTAACTACCAGACCATCCTTCCACTCAATTGTTTTTAAGTGCCTGCCAATAATCTGCTCAGCCTTGTGTCAGACACAAAATACAGACAGTCCCTACTTTGAAGAGGTTATAGCTTAAATAAGACAACACAGACACGGAACAGAGAGAACTCAGTGGGAAATTGCTCTTGCTGACTCATTTCTTGGGAGCATCTCAGAAGGAGCGTATGAATGGACAGAGGATAAAGGCTTGGTGCACAATAGCTGGGAAGATATCCTAATCAGAGGGGTGGGGTAGAAGAAGACATGGAGCCAGCTGTATGTAGGGGTGAGTGGGTGGATAATGCACAAAGGCTGGCATCATTAGGGGAGAGGAGAGGGCAAGGTATGATGTGATAAAAAATCAGGTCAGAGAGGAGTGGAGCTATGCAGAACCTAGCAGGTGAAGATAAGATTAAACTTGTGGCGAAAACAGGTGGGGAGGGGAGCTAGAAGAATTCATAGGAAGAGTTTTAAAGAATACTTATTTTTGTTACTAATACGATTATAATACATTGTTAAAAGTGAAAAAAAATCAATTTTTTTCATCATTTATGATCAGTTTTCCTTCTGGTTGGTTTGGTTTAGTTTTTTTGCATGTCACCTGTTTACTCAGTGAAACTAGACTGAACTCTTTCATTTTCCAGCTGTTCTGCACACATACAGCTGTGTTTCAGTTTCCAACATTGCAGGGGTAGGTTTAAATTAAAAAAATAAAAGTGTTTTCATTGAAAAAAAAAAGAATACACAGACACACACATGTATACACATTTCAATGAATAGTATATACACATACACACTTGATATATGTTAGATATATGTGAAAATATCAAGGGCTAAATGCAATGGAGTTACACCAGCCAAGAATTTGGCCTCAAATATTTTTATCCACATTAGACTTTGCAAATTCCCTACTTCATTGTTTACTTTAAATTCAAGTGCTATACTGCTTGAGAATGGGTGAAATACACCACCATGCAAAGGGACCAGGAACAATGCTTTTGCACCATCTAAGTTTCAAGACCTCAAAATAGGATCCAAGTGGGACTTAAATAGGACTCCTGCGGACCCCACTGCACAGATGTGAAATTCACACACACTGTAATTAATATCTTAGGAACAACCAAAATCAAGTGTTCTTTATTAGAGCCTTCATTTTAGCATCATTATGACTGAAATATAAGGATGGGGACGCAGTAGAGGACTTTCAGGACTGTCCTCCAGATGCTAAAGATGATTCCTTTATATTTTATTTTATTAACAGATCCATTCTTTTATAACAGCAATCTTATAAACCTTATTCTACAACATTAATAGAAATACACTTTGTATATACACAAACACACAATTATAAATTGGCCTATAGAAGTCCCTAAAGTTGTATTGATGAGACCTGCTACCTGGCGCTTTCTTCAACTTAGTGCTACTGATCACATATTGTGGTTGATGCATTTCTACTTTGTCTTCCTTTTCTGTCTTGTCAGTTGGTAGTGTTAGTTAAAAGCTTTCATTATCTCATGTTTAGGTCAAAACTTTTATTTTTCTTACATTTAAATACACAATCTGTTACTTAGTTGTCCTATCAAACCTCTACACAATATCATGCTTTTCTCCTTCTTCCTCCTATCTATTTTCCTTACTTTAATATCTTGACTTTGAGTTTAATGTTGACAATTGTTGAAGGGGTTTCTTGATTCCTTAGGATTCAAAAAAAGTTCTCAAGCTATCAGGTTTGATGGCGGGCGATGCCCCTCTTCCAGCAAATTTCAGAAAGTTCTACCAGACTTCTAAGTAGTTATACATTTTTTTGCTTGTCTCCTGTAGATCTCTGACTTGATAAGTGAGTTTTTCTAGTTCCGGAATTTCCCACACTTTTTGATGCCAGTTAATAGTTTCAGGGTAGTCACTCCTCTTCCACCACCTTGCTAGAGTAATTCTAGCAGCAGCCAGGAGATGAGTGATCAGTTCTTTATGACTTTTATAAGATGCAGGGTTTTCAGGACAATTTAATAAAAATACTAAGGGGTTTTCTGACAGCTAACACCCAGTTCTCTTACGGCTTTCCAAAATGTCTTAATTTGTGGGCACATCTAACGTACCTGGAGAAATCCCCCCATTTCATTACATGCTCTCCAGAATTTGCCTGTCCTTGTACTATAAATTCATTTAATTTTATGGGGAGTTAAGTACCACTGATAAAGAATTTTAATGTAATTTTTGATTAATGTGTTTGTTGAGGTGTAGGGACTATAGCTCCATTTGTTCTCCCATTCCTCAGTTTTGGTGTCTATGCTACATCAACTTTCCAACTTTTCATGAACGTAATTATTTCCTCTAAGTAACAGCTAGAGATTACTTTGTATAGAACAGAAAGCAAGCCTGTATGTAGAAACGATAGAGTGAGTAATTTTTCAAATTCCATCAATTTTCTACTGTGGTTTGCCTTGGTGGAAGGAGGTTGAAAAATGTCTGTTGCAGGCATTGATATAATAGAATTTTGGTGTCTTTTGCAAGTTGTATTTCATCAAGTAATCTAAATATTTTATCTCTAAACAGTTGGCTGAATTTTGATATACCTGTAAGTTCTCAATTGTCAAAATTTCCCAGGCTTTTAGTGGGGTTACATTTTATATTATCTACTATGGATATTAGAGGTGATGGGTATGGGCTTGGCTTTCTAAAGAAGCTATCCGAAGTTTCTATTGTTGCTTTAATGAAAGGGTGGCTAAATGTTGATTTTGGCCTATAGGTTTCTTTATACAAGGGATCATATGGAGTTGACTCCTTTATAGACTCATAGAATTGTAGGACTGGAAAGGACCTCGAGAGGTCATCTAGTCCAGTCGCCTGCACTCAAGGTAGGACTATGTAATAACTAGACCATTCCTGACAGGTATTTGTCTAACCTGTTCTTAAAAACCTCCAGTGACGGAGTTTCCACAACCTCCTTAAGCAATTTGTTCCTGTACTTAACTACGCTGACAGTTAGGAAGTTTTTCCTAATGTTCAACCTAAACCTCCCTTGCTGCAGTTTAAGCCCATTGCTTCTCAGAGGTTAAGGAGAACAATTTTTTTCACCCTCCTCCTTGTAACAACCTTTTATATCTTGAAAACTGTTATCATGTCCCCTCTCCGTCTTTTCTTCTCCAGACTAAACAAACCCAATTTTTTCCATCTTCCTTCACACGTCATGTTTTCTAGACCTTTAATCACTTTTGTTGCTCTCCTCTGGACTTTCTCCAATGTGTCCACATCTTTCCTGAAATGTGGCTCCCAGAACTGGACACAATATTGCAGCTGAAGCCTTATCAGTGCGGAGTAGAGGGGAAGAATTACTTCTTGTGTCCTGCTTACAACACTCCTGCTAATACATCCCAGAATGATGTTTGCTTTTTTTGCAACAGTGTTATACTGTTGACTCATATTTAGTTTGTGATCCACTATGACACCCAGATCCCTTTCTGCAGTACTCCTTCCTACGCAGTCATTTCCCATTTAGTATGTGTGCAAGTGATTGTTCCTTCATAAATGGAGTACTTTGCATTTGTCCTTGTTGAATTGCATCCTATTTACTTCAGACCATTTCTCCAATTTGTCCAGATCATTTTGAATTTTAATCCCATCCTCCAAAGCACATGTAATTGCACACAAATACTATAATACTATTAATAATTGCACACTTTTTATAAATATTTGCTGACATAGGGTGAAATTCACCACCGTGTAGAGAGCCAGACTTCCACCTAAATGGAACTTAAGTGGTTCATAGGACTTGTGCTTGCCCTCTGTGCAGGTGTCAATTTCATGCTTGTTTTAATGTATTAGGCCTGGAACCTTCTGTTCTTCTTTAAATAAAACTCCCGCTGAAGTCAATGCCTGAGTAGTGACTAAGATTGGACCTTTAGTTTGTCTTGATGATAATGAGACAAATCCACCACTGCAGTAAACCTGTGCAACTCCACTGAAGTTCACAGTAACTTGGGCTGAATGAGAGCATGTGATTTTAGCCAAACGGCAGAAACCAACACAGAATCGTGCCCATTCCTTGTGAACAGAAATACGTGACTAGCGTGAAGTTAAATCAAATGTGAAGTAAAAAGACAGGTGTGATGTTTCTGTATACAGGCAATAGCTGTTCCACTACAGAAACATCACGGATCAGTTATGTTTCCCTCAGCACCTCCATAGCACAATGGGGAATGACAAGAAAACAGTTAACAGTCATGATCGCTGCACCTGGGACTTGGGGTTGGATGATCTTTGATTGAAAAGATTATTGGTTTTGCCATTCTCTCACCTCTTTTTTTAAATGTAGATTTTATTTGGCAAAATTTCCTCATTTCACCCATTCCTCCCTGGAGTGTCACAATCTTTGGTGATCAGTTTGGTATAAATGCCTAGACAAACATATAGCCCTGGTCTACACTGGTGGAGGGATCGAGCTAAGTTACGCAACTTTAGCTATGTGAATAACGTAGCTGAAGTCGACATACTTAGATCAACTTACCGTGGTGTCTTCACCGCGGTGAGTCGACTGCTGCCGCTCCCCCATCGACTCTGCTTGCGCCTTTTGCGGCACTGGAGAACAAGAGTCGACGGGAGATCGCTCGGGGATCGATTGATCGCGTCTAGGCTAGACACGATAAATCGATCCCCGCTGGATTGATCGCTACCCGCCGATCTGGCAGGTAGTGAAGACATACCCATAGACAGACACACAGATGATAGGATCACATGTTCTAAAAGTTAATCTGTGGTCTAAATTTCCTCAGTGCTAATGTGTCACAGAATCATGGAAGTAGAGATTGAAGCTTTTTTTGAAAAGACTGGTGCGGTTTTCTGGTCCCTTCCCTGCAATCAGTGCTTAATTTGTAATGAAAGAGGTGCCAGGGCTCGCATCAAGCAATTAGGTGCTGGGACTCAAGCAATTTTTTTTACATTCATAACTGATGCAGCAAGCCCTGAGGTGCTGGGGATATGAACTGCCAACCTTAGAGGTACCGCGGCGCAGCCCTGGCATAAGTTAAGCACTGCCTGCAGTCAGGAGTTGTCCTTGCAGTGTGAATTTTTTGGCTGTGTCTGCATATTGCTAAACATGCCAGTTTGTACGTGGACTGCTTTTTTTCTTTCTTTCAACAGGTTTACCATGCATGTGTGTGAGCTGTGAGTATTCTCGAAGTATTGTGTTACAATCACCAACTTTCCAGTTTTGGGGGGACTGGAGAGGATGGTCTTTGAACTCGAACAATGGTCAACCAGAGAGGTCACTGTTGAGCAAGGTAGTTTCCTTGGATTCCTGGTCCTGGTCTACTCAGCCAAGCGTTGCTAGCATAGCTATGTCGGCTCGGGCTGTGAACAAAACCCACATTCCCTAGCCGACAGAGCTACGCCGGTAAATCCCTGGTGTAGATGCAACTATGTTGACACAAGAGCTTCTGTAGATAATGTATTTTGGGGAGATAGTATAGCCATTCTGCATGCTTACTCTGAGTCTAAGGTAGGAGGCCTTGACAGCCAATGCTCTGTAGCGTAGACAAATTCTAAAGGTAACGCATTTTGCTTCTGCCATATTCCCAGCTCCAGCTGTTTCCCACTTGCCAATGCAACAAATGCCTAAAAAGCAATTGAAGCAAATGGCCATTTAGCAGAACAAAGGGTCCCCATGCTGGATCAATTACCCACACATTTATATGTGATTTATGAATCACAGCCGCTTTTTCCATGACAAAAGCACAAAACAATCAGGCTGAAAAATGTTCAGATTTTATTTGGGACTTTTGTAACTCAAAAGTTCCCAAATCAATACTTTCTATGTTCTGCAAAATAAATAGGTCTCCACAGCTGAGATCTTGTGGCTCACATTTTTCAGCACCAAGACATATATTTTTTCAATCCTGGAACCTAGCTATAAAGTGGATTAATAATGGAAAACTGTTAAGCCCTCCAGCACAGCAGTGATGTTGTGATCACATTAATTTGCAGTCCTTGAACGTTAGCAGATAAGAACTGCAAGTCCTCTTAGTGCTACAGTAATATTGACACAAAGAATATGTTTATTCTCTGCTGCAGTATTGCAGTGCAAGATGGAAACAGCAACAGTAACCGCAGGGCCAAATTTCTTTGGCCTCACAAGGACATCTACGCTGCAGGGGCAGGATTCTATTATTTTATTTTATTTTGCTGGTTTGGAAATGATGTTGCCTTTTGGAGTGAGTCACAGGCCCAGAGGGAGACATGAAGGAAGAAGCCCATTTCAGCTTGTTATATTGGCGCCCTCTGGAAAATCAAAGAGGCTTGGTATCTGGGCAAAGGTTCTTCGTTTCCCAAATGCTTTGTTTATTCAGATGCTCAGAGAGACAATCGGAGCAAAATGTCTAGATGCCATTTTTTCCTGGGTGTACATTAGGCACAGTTCTGCCCCCATATCTGCATGCACAAAACCCTCCTTTGCTTCAATGCGAGTTCCATAGGTGTATCTGAGAGCAAAATTGGGTCACAGAGCCCTTATGCTCTTCTCAGTGACATGGATCCATTTCTAAAGCAATGGTGGAAATGTTCTGACACTGGCACTGTTGAATTGAACTTGAAGTGATGTCAAACTGAGCCTGAACTCTTTGAACTTTTGGTTCCCAAGCAGCACTAGAACCATTTATCCATGTAACTGGTAAGGCCCAATGCAAGAGCGAACAAAAAAAGCAAAACTAACAGTTAATAAACCAGCCCTGGTCAGAACAATCCTTTGTGAAAATGAGCTCAGGAGTGGATGCAAACTCATTTGCAACCGCTTTAGGGGGGTTTTTATACAATGCCTACATCAACTCTATTGTGTTGAGGAAAGCCGAGTAGACTGGAAGATGTGAAGGAACAATCTCACTGAGATAGCGGACTCCTGTTCAGTAGTGAGTCTGTAATAAGCTGTGCTTCCCTGCCCTCTCCTGGATAGAATATGCCAGACCTAGTCACATGTGTTTAGGATCCCTTTGGGGTAGTTGGGGGAATTGATTCTTTTTGCAAACTGGGAAGAGGCCAGTGGATTTGGAAACAAAGTTTACTGGACTGAGCAGCCATGACTGCATTGCGTCCATCCTGCATTGCCAACACTGGGCTTGGTATTAACTGGGAAACTGATTTTCCTGGACTTCCCAAGCAAGTTTAAATATTTTCAAGAAAGAGCTGCCTGTCTGGCTGGTCTTTGTGGATTCACATTAAAGTGAGGAATGGTAAGAATAACTCCAGGGGTTGGCAAATGAGGTGCAGAGGGTCTCGCCTCACCACCAATGCAATTCCAGCCCAAGATGCAAAAAAAGTTAGTCCAGTTTATGTGGCCACATCTGGTAAAAAAAACAGCATTGCAACTGACACTAATTAGCCCTAGCCTCAGTGGAGAGGCCAAACACTGGATGGACAAGGAAACTGAACTCCTCGCTCACCTGGAGATCTGACCTCTCCTGGTCAGGGTTGAAGCTAAAGTGTGAAGCAGAATTGGAAGGTGTGCTGAATCTCTTAGGAGGGTCATCTAAACAGGAGGAATAGGCCTGAATTGCAAAGTCTTGAACTTCCCCAGAATTCAGGATGTTCAGATCTGAGGCTTTTGCTTCAGAGCCTCCTCTAAGAAACAGAGAACTTTGGTCTTCAGGACTGTTAACCCACTGGGCAATCAATTCACTGAAAACAACTGAATAACTCAGGGGGACTGATTTCATACTTTACTGGAGTAATTTATTGTTTAATATTACTGCAATTCCTCTTAGAATTAATGTGGTTTATTTCATCATTACTTTTTTGAGCACCAAGCATGCAAAGTGACACTAGCACTACTCTGTGAATAGTGTTATTAGTAAACTGCTGCTGCTAACATCGCAATGGGAGCAAAAGACCACAAACCCTTAGTCTGCCTGTTGGTGGGTCTTTGGAAAATCCATTTGAGTGGCTAGAGCAGTAGACATGCCCAGGTATCTGTGGTGCCTGAGACAAGTGACCTTTCTTCTTGCAGCTGAAATGTTGTATGCAGTGTTGTTGTAGCCATGTTGGTCCCAGGATATTAGAGACAAGTTGGGTGAGGCAATATCTTTTACTGGACCAACTTCTGTGTAAGCTCAAAAGTTTCTCTCTCTCACCAATAGAAGTTGGTCTAGTAACTGATATGTTGTTCAGTACCAAAGACAAGCAAGAGCCAAATCCTTCACCTTGTGGATGGGCACTGGGCAAGTGCTCTATCATGGTTCTTTCCTCAACAGTGTGTGAAGACGTAGAACTCGGAGGGAGATAGAAAGCATAGCTGGTAGAACATCAACTATTGCCAACCTCCCTGTCATGGACAGAAGGGTAGGACAGGAGCCACAGACACTGTTTCTCCCCTGGAGAACCATAGGAGCCATTGGTTCTCCCCAACCTCAGAGGAGAGGTCCTTTGCTTCTCCAAGCCCTGCATAAATCCCATTTACTAAGCTTTGTGCATGGGTCAGGATTTGGGAGACAGCTCTATCCCTGTTTCTCACCAACCCCTTGAAAGTCAGAAGTCACACGATCAACTTCAGACTGTGTCGCATATCACTGTCGAATGCCCACTGACTTATTTTGATGGCGGGCTACCGGCTCTCCATCTGGCTCCTGATGATGCCATTAAACGTCTGGGCACATTGTGCATATTCCTTCATGGATTTCTCAAGAAAGCAAGAGCTGCTTTTCTGACTGGCAGTTCTTTGTGGATTCACATTCACGTGAGGAATGGAACAGATAACTTCGGATCATATCAAAGCAACAACATTATACACAGCAATTTCCAGCTGCCTTTGAAAAAGAAAGAAGAATCTTGCTTCATTGCTGGGGTTAAAAACAATGTTTCTACTCAGCACAGAAATAAAATTAAATGAATGATGAGCTATAACTCTAATGAGACTAATGCCCTCGCTTGTTTTTTAAAGTTAATTCTTCATATACATTTTTTCTGCTCTGTTTTACATCTGTCCAGACTCCGTGCTCCTGGGGGATTAATTATGCACTCAGCAGTCATTCTGAAGCCCAGTTTTAGTATTTGGCAAGACCAATTCTTCCAGACTAGCTTGCAAAATAATACCTTGTTTCAGAGCAGCACCACTGGCTGAAGTTTCTGCCCAATTTTCTTCATATTGGATAGTCTTTTACTGAGCTGCTATTGAGAGGTGATTGCCTGGCACAGAGTGGATATTCTCAGTAGAATATTTTTTTAAAATCCCAGATTTTTTTATTGAAAAATACATTGTGATATAATCTTGTATTCCAAACTCCCCCCACCCACACACTTACTAGCCTTTAGTAGCAACTGAGTCAATCCACAAGGTACAGATTCAGACCATCTGGATCCATTCTTGCCCGAAGGTCAGTGGTGTTCACATCCAGTGTTTTCAAGTCCATTATTAGACTTACTATGGAGTTCGAGGTTCAGATAGTTATTGGTTCAACTCAGAATTTGAGGGTTTTCTGATCAGAGAGGTTGTTTTGGGACAAGTTCCGACTTATGATGAATGTCATGAACCATGAATAAGCAATTTTCTTTGCAAAAATTCTACCCTTTGATGGCATTCTTGTAGTGCCTCTGTAGTCAGTGGGCCTCCACAGGTGTAACTGAGAGCTGAATTCTCCAGGAGACATTGCTAGAGAGGGAGTGGCTATGGTCCAGGGATCAGAGAATGTGGCTGGGAATGAAGCATTTTCGTTTCCATTCCCAGATTCCGTTCCCCCTATTTTTGTTTTAACTTATTGTGTAATCTTGGGCAAGCCACTTCACTGCTCTGTGCCTCAGTTTCCCCCATCTGTAAACTGGTATAAACTAATTTGGAATAAAGTATTCTTATTCCAGAATAGGCGCATTCACACAGAGCTAATCAGGAATAGTTAATCTGTTTTAAATTCACACCTTATCTTATTCTGGATACATTTTCATGTGTAGACAAACCCACAGAAATACCAACATAATTGGTACTAATCAGCAATCTTCCTATCAGTCTCAGCATGGAGCCCATTATAGGGATATAAGGGCCAGATGCAAAGTCTGGATGTCAGTCCAAATTTCCCCGGTGTTCACACTGGTCAGTTTTGAGGATTTTGCTCAGTTCTGTTTCCAGCTATATATAAACTCTGGGGTTTTTTTTACCTGTGTTTTAACACTAAACTGTTAACACTGATTCTTTAAAACACACAAAACATTAGTAGATTTGCTTTACACTCTTGTGTGCGTGTGCCCTTTTTGCACTTCTCTTACCTTGGACAATGAAAACAGACTAAACATTTTCATTTTTGTTTCTAATCAACTTCTAGTCAATTTATCCTTCTGATTCTCATGCACTACCACAGTGTTGCCATGTTCAGAGTGCATGGACTGCTGGGGAGTGTTTATATCTGTTTAAAGAAAAATATGCTTTCCATAGAAATTTTAACTCTTAGAAACTTTCTGATTGGTCTTAGGATTTGTAAAGGCTGGTTTTTACAGTTTCTAAATTTGTGACCCAGATTTGACCTGTCAGTGTCCTTGTAAGAAGCAGTTGTGAAACAGCTGGGCATTCTGGGTGCTGATATGCAAATGAGAAACACCAAGCTTCTGTTTCTGTATTCAGAACTGTCAAAATGCAACGTGGACTAAAGTAGACAAATATGCAACTGACTGTGGGACAGAATCAGATGCAGTATTTTTATTGGTAGATGGCTATAATCAGCCCTGCTTTATACCTGGGTTTGGCAGGTGTAAAGCAGGGGATGGCATGGCTGTGAAAGGCCAGCAGAGGGTGGCACTGGTTGACGTGCTGGTAGGGCTAATGTGGTCCATTGATGCACTGATTCATTGCATCCACTTAGCAACACACATTGGCAGGGCTCCTCGTTAGCTACAGCTCCTGCCCTGGCATCATTTCTCGGGGAGGGTGGTGACAGAAACACCAGCTCTCCTCCGCATGGTCAGGAGATGTCTCTCCACTGATGTCAGAACGTGTCCCTCTCTTCCCTGTGCCACCAGGGATGAATCTTCCCTCTAGGAAACAGTGACTTTTGGCAGTTGCCTCACTTTTATCAAAACTTTTCACAACTGCCAATTCACAACCATTGCTTATAATCTTATGCTCTTTCTTTGTCACCATGACCCTCAGCAGAGCTTAACCAGCATTGACTGTTTTGAGCTGCTCATTAGGAGACAACAGAATTTTGCTCCTCAGACCGCTCACAAGGAGATGAGTCTAGAGTCTATCTCCGGGGGCTTACTAGCCCTGATGATTTACGGCTCACCATCACTCAAGCCATTTGCTGCCCTTCCACGATTATCACACTAGCCTGGGGCACAGTCTCATCCCCAAGCCCAGAAAAGGCTGCAATATCTCTGGATTTTTATATCAACTGCTGCCCCAGCAGCAGCTGTCCAGGTTGAAGCCAGCTTATGTTCCTTTTAAAGAGCAATTTCCATCCACTTTCAATCACAGGTTTCATGACCTCTGGAGCAGCTGGAATTTGCAGGAGATGGCCAATCATGTAAGCAGATATCCTTCCACTCACAAAGCAACATGAGCTACCCGCACTGCCATTTGGTAACCTATTAATTGTGCTGCTTGGATCAAACTGTCATGGGCCGATTTCTGTTGTGCAGCAGCAGACACCATCAGGCCCAGAGACCTTAGCTCTGCCAGTGTTGAAATGATGTGCAATGTTGCAGGTTTTGACGTCATTCTGGCAGGATCAAGCTCAGCCGTTTGTCCAAATTAGGGATTGCACATAGTGCCCTGGAGAGCTGAGATATTGTGCCAAGAGGGGATGTTAAAAGAAAGTTCACCGGAGAACAATGTCTGGTGGCGTCTCTTACACAGCGGGAGACATACCACATCTGTTGATATATTGACTCTCACTAGCTGGAGAGGACAGGTGTGACTTTGACCACTTGCACAGTGAAAAAAAATGATATTAATCATTCATATTTACATAGTGTCTGCCATGCCAAGCTAACCCAAGTGCTTTACACAAAAAATAATACAGATTAAAGGCCCAGTCCTGCAAAAGGCTGAGCACCTACAAGGTCCACTGACTTCAGCAAGAGGTAAAGGCACTCCAGTGCCCCTCTGGAGGTGCTCAGCGCCTTGCCCACTCAGCTCTTTAATGAATAGAAACATTTGAGCTTAAGACAGCAAATAAAGCCAAAACCAAGACACTGTGCCAAAGACTCTCTTGAATTAAGAGCTTTTTAATACCTGCAGTAAATGGAGAACTTTGTGGTCATCCTTAGATGTACATGGAAGGAGCACTCTAGGGGTGCAGGGACAAAGTCCCCACTTGCCCCAGGGAAGACAGCTTGCTGGAGCCAGGAAGAGGACCAGGTTTGTAACCTCTTCGGGGCAGGGACCATTTTATTGTTGTGTGTGTGTGTACAGTGCCTAGTGCAATGGAATACTGGTCCGTGACGAGGGCTCCTAGGCACTACGGTAATACAAATCATTCAAAAGCCTTGACAATGGACCAATTTATAGACACTCCGCTGGACTCAGACTTGCAGATCAGCAAAAGGAGGCCAGAGATACTGTGAGTGGCTATGGAAACTGCCACCCAGCTCGACTCTTTCCTTGCAGCAGAGCACCAGAAGGGGAAGCAGCGGCAGCAAGGAAGATGGAAGCGGATTGCCGTGAGCCCTCCAAGTACAGCGCTGTGTCTAATATGTACAATAAGAGGGGGGTTCTAATCTGGTTTGTGACATTTTTGAATGATTATAAAGTGTTAAATTTGGTTTATAAAACAAGGGAAATTGGCAATAATACAAAAATTAAGGAAGCAGTTCATTTAAATGCTGATGCTTTGAAAAAAAATGGCCATAAAAAGACTGTTATAAATTTAAGGCAGGCCAGGACAGAGCATCACAGTGTCTAGTGAAAGCCCCCTCCCGATTTGGAAAAAGGGGGAGGGGGCACCAGATGAAGGGGCACAGCTTGGAGGTACAAGGATCAGCCCCACCTTTTTTTTTTTTTTTTTTTTTTAGGTCTAGACAGTTAAAAAACAATAATGGGAGTCTGCCTATTAAGTGTGCAATAGGACCTATGAAATGCATGGGAACCGTGGACACTGGCTCCAACAGAACAGTTATTAAACCAGACATGCTACAAAGGCTGGGGAATAAGGGATCCAAAACTGACTCACCTAGTTAGTCACAGAAGGGAGAAGTGCACGCCTCAAATTTTGGGAAAAATGGGTTTGAAAACTGGACCTCTGGAATTTGAGCAAGAAGTCTGGAGAGCCAATATAGAGGATGAATTAATAATTGGTTTGGGTTTCATTATGGTTAATAATGTACTATATAATGTGTAATACATGTCAGGAACAGGAGCCACTGGGTCCAGGCCAGGAGGATCAGGGTTACTCATACTTGAAGGGACAGAAAGACGCAGAGCCTGGAATTGTATTGAAAAAAGAGAGATATGGGGAAGGTTCCGGTTGCGATGGAAGGAAGAAGAGGACAGGACCTGGAGAAGAAGCAGAGGAGAGAAGAAAACGGTGGAAGACTTAGATGAAGCATCCAAATCAAACCTGTCACACACACCCCAAGAAAGGGGACAGGAGAAAGGAGTCTACAGCTAGGTAGAGACATTGGTCTCTTCCAGTTTGGCAAGTCCTATGTGCCTCTAGTCCAGTACTTTGCCTCCAGCAGTGGTCAAATTTGGATGCTTTAGGGGAAAATCTTTGTTAGCATCCCAGTTCCAAGCACAGTACAACACTTGTGGGTGTTTTGTTCCTGTTGGTATAGCTACAGAACTGTCGCGGGGCAGACATTCTATTTATAAGCATATCTGATGTCAGCGAAATTGTTTCTATAGATTGTACATCAAGTACGCAAGAAAATACTCTGGCTGAGGGGAATGAATTAGCACAGGTTATAGAAGCGGTGTATTCTTAATTCAATACATCTGGTTAAGGACAGCAGCTGGCCCTGTGCCCAGACCTTCTCACAAACTCTCTGAAAGCCAAGCAGATCACTTTACTAACAACGTGAGAAGGAAGGTTTGAAAATGCTGTTTTAAAGGGCCTGACTTATTAGCTGGAGAATTCTAAAAAGGACCTTGAAAAAAGGACCAAAGCTCTATTCATAGAGGTCTTACGATGCTCTTTCAGATATATGCTTTGCATGATATATTAATGGAACATCTAAACGATTAACTGTTCCTATCAAACGATTACACGAGTTAGCCAGAACACAGATTGTTAGCAAAAAGTGCCTGAGAACGTACAAAAGAGATGTTATTCCAATGAATGTTCTAGCTTGCACCTGTTCTTTTTAATTATTCTGAGTCTGGTTTTGTCTGGAGACAGAATTGCTGAGCAGAATTGCTTAGACTGCTATTCTGATTTCTGTCGCTCCTTGGAAACGTTTCCTTTGTTTAACAGAAGTGAAACGTTGTTGTGTATTGTTATTTGCTGTGGCATTTGTGTTATTTGTTTACCCGTGAGGTGGCAGCAGCCATCTTAAATCTGGGTCCTCTATTAAAAGAAAAATAATAATGCAAGAATTTTCTTGCTGACCTGCAACTGGTGTTCCTTTAATTATCTGAGAGTCTATTTATCATCCCCCTCACCACTACTCTTCTCACAAGACCTTCTGATGGCTGAATGTTTAAATTACATACAGATTTATAATTTATGAACCACTAAAATGTGAATAAATAAGCCCTTCCAGTCTGCCAAGTCTCAACCCCTGCCTTAAATTCCCCACTTACTGAAAATTTCCCCAGATATTAAGCAGCATTCAAGTCTTGTAATTACAGGTATATGAGCCACCTAACCATTTAGGGGAAAGCAGGTTGGCGTATTACTGCAGCAAACAGCTCTTGTAGCAATTATTCCTCTTATCTCTGAGCAGGGCAATGACCCACTGTACAAACCGCAGGTAGGAAAACCACAGGCAAAGCAACCTTAAATGTAATATTTACCTAAGAGGAGACATTTCACTGGAAAACAAGCTACAAGATCTGCTGACACCTTGGTACATAGAATTACGTACATCCAAACAGATGAGGGCCTGGATTGACTAAGGGATTAGGCATGGGATGTGAAGCCTTTTGAGCAGTCCCTAGTTGGGGGTAATGAATAGGTAATGAATGAAAGCTCTTACCATTTGACACCTGTTGGGTGGCCCATGTGAAGTGAGTTAGCAGTGTCCATGCCTTTCCTAGCATGTAAGTGGGATTCCATTGCAACTAAATAGCTACTGAAGTCAGTGGGAAACCTGCACACAAGACCCTGCTCAGCATACAGACTTCAATGGGCAAGTCACTTGACCTCTCTGCACCTCAGTTTCCCCATCAGTGTCAAATGGAGATAACAATACTGGCATAAGTCACAGGGGTCTTCTAGGATGAGATTGTGAGGTGTTCAGATATTACAGTAAGAGGAGCCATTTTAATTAGATAGATCAAATGTATTCATGCCATTGGGATGGGATACCCCAGTGCAACTGTATGGATGTGTAGGGGGCATGTTGGCTACTGCACCCCACTGACTGCTCTAAACAATTATTTCCTATTGGCTACCCTGGGGATATGATACAAATGGCTTGAGAATGCAGGTATGGCACCTGCAGTAAATCCAGTAACCTCCCTGAAGAAAGGGGTCAACAGGGTTGAAACAGATCAGATGTAACAATAACAGCTGTTTGTTTTTCTCCCTCGCCCTCCCTCTTTCTCCATGGTAGCAGAAACGATCTAAAACCAGAACCTATTTTTTCTTTCATGTCTTCTTAGGGAACAGCATGACTGATTGTTTTACTTTATTAGCCTTTCCAGACCCAATGCTGCAAGTTCTACATGTGTGTCACTCCCATTGAGATTCATGGGAATTCCAAGGATGAAGCCTGGAAGAGTGGGACTTTTATCAGAACAAAAACCCTTTTAGGACAGATTCTGCAGGTCCTGAGCAAAATAATTATTCCTTGAAAATGAACTGGAATAACAGACAGGACTAGAGTAGTCTCATAGGCCTCATCTTTGTGGCTATCTCTAGAATGGGCCAAATCAAAATCCTGATTCCAAATACACCTGAACTTTTAAGGAAACGTGGATATGAATCTAAACTTTGTTTGGGGCCCAGGTGTAGCTAGAAACTCAAAAACTGCATTGCAATCGAACAATGTAATTTATAAAAAACAATCTAACAGTGAACATTATGGTCCCAATCCAAATCCCATTCAACTCTATGGGAATCATTCCATTGTCTACAGTGGGCTTTGGATCAGGCCCTGTATACTGCTGCTAAGTGTGCTGTAGTCAGTAGTCCAGTCTGTAACTGATTAATCCAGGCCCGGAGTTCAGGAGAACCTATGTATTGACACTAGACAGCATAGGCTGTGTTAGTCAGGAGCTAGAGAGAACCACAGAGTTTGTCTGTGTCCAACAGCCTCAATAAAGAATCCAGTTTATATTAAATTAATAGTGATATCCTATCTCCTAGAACTGGAAGGGACCTTGAAAGGTCATCAAGTCCAGCCCCCTGCTTTCACTAGCAGGGCCAAGTACTGATTTTGTCCCAGCTCCCTAAGTGGCCCCCTCAAGGATCAAACTCACAGCCCTGGGTTTAGCAGGCCAATCCTCAAACCACTAGACCTATCCCTCCCTCTCTCTCCCCCATAGTCATGACAGTGGAGTCTTTTCTTCCACAAGGGACACTACAATAAGCATTAAGTTTGAAAAACCATTGACCCACTTCCACATTGTTGCCATCTGGACTCACAAGGTGTTGAGAATTTACGCCTTTTAGTGAGAAAAGGAATGCAACGGATTGGATTATGTCAAGGTGAAAAAAAACCAATAGCTCAGCACATACCACTCTTATCAGAGTAACTACAGCCAGTGCTCACAAACGCCACCATAGAAAAGCCACTAGTTTGTCAGTTGTTAGATTCCCTGTTGGAGTTTTGGCAGGTGACAGTTTCCAGTTGAATCAATCAGTTGCAAAAATAAAATGAAATCCCCTTATGGCAGGGCCCTACCATAGTCACTGCCATGAAACACGTGTCACAGACCATGAAATCTGGTCTCCTCCCATGAAATCTGGTCTTTTGTGCGCTTTTACCCTATACTATACAGATTTCACGTGAAATCTGGTCTTGTGTGCTTTTATCCTATACTATACAGATTTCACGGGAGAGACCAGGGTTTCTCAAATTGGGGGTCCTGACCCCAAAGGGAGTTTGGGGGGGTCGCAAGGTTATTTTAGGGGGGTTGCGATATTGCCACCCTTACATCTGCGCTGCCTTCAGAGCTGGGTGGCTGAGAGTGGCAGCTGTTAGTCAGGTGCCCAGCTCTGAAGGCAGCGCCCCACCAGCAGCAGCGCAGAATTAAGGGTGGCAATACCATCCCATGCCACCGTTACTTCTGCACTACTGCCTTCGAAACTGGGCAGCCGGAGAGTGACGGCTGCTGGCTAAGGGCCCAGCTCTGCAGGAAGCAGTGCAGATGTAAGGGTGGCAATACCATACCCTGCCAGCCTAACTTCTGGGCTGCTGGTGGCGGAGGCTCTGCTTTTAGAGCTGGGCTCCCGGCCAGCAGCCGCCACTCTCCAGATGCCCAGCTCTGAAGCCAGCAACACCGCCAGCAGCAATGCAGCAGAGTAGCAGTACCACAACCCCCACTACAATAACCTTGCAACCCCCCTCTCCCAACTCAGGGCCCCTACAATTACACCACTATGACATTTCAGATTAAAATAGCTGAAATAATGAAATTTACAATTTTTAAAATCCTATGACAGTGAAAATGACCAAAATGGACCGTGACTTTGGTAGGGCCCTACTTATGGGGGACCATCCTGGTGGGGAGCAATGTCAAAAGAGGCCCCTTTTGTTTTTAGGCTACTAGCATCCTGGATGGTAGGATCTACAATGCTGCATACTGAATCAAGGTTCTTTTATTGAATCACCCTGCTAGCAGGAATTAAAACTCTGCTCACAGGATCTTGATGGCCTCTTCAAAACTGCTTACAGAATTTATCACTTGGGAAATTTAACCATTAACATCCAGCAGATGGAACAGGATTTTCTGTGCGCTGATCGTGTTTAACCCTCATTCATAACATACAAAGTGAAATTCAAACACAGGTGTAATGAGAAACCAAGAGTGAGAAATGTGGGTCCTTCAACCAAATCCCTCTCTCCCCAGCGGCTGAAAAGCAACTGTTGATGACATCCTGTGGCGGGCTCTGGCAGTGCGATTGTTCCAAGGTTCCCTGAAATCAGCCTCCCCCTTTGCAACTGATGCAGGTTCCCTGCAGTAAGAGGATGCTCAGCTGGGAGCAGTGAGACAGTAAGCAGCAATTGGTGGTAGGTGGGGGCAGGGACGGTTCTATGTATTTTGCTGCCCCACGCACGGCAGTCAGGCGGCTTTCGGCGGCGCGCCTGCGGGAGGTCCAACTGCTAACGCGGATTCGGCAGCATGCCTGTGGGAGGTCCGTCGGTCCCGCGGCTTCGGCGTACCCGCCGCCGAATTGTCACCAAAGCCGTGGGACTGGTGGACCTCCCGCAGGCATGCCGCTGAAGGCTCCCTGAATGCCGCCCGCACAGCGGATGGCAGGCCGCCCCCCGCGGCTTGCCACCCCAGGCACGCGCTTGGTGCGCTGGTGCCTGGAGCCGCCCCTGGGTGGGGGCCCAACACGATCAAAGGGTCGCATCGGGATTCTAGAAACGGCAGCCTGCTGTAAACATGAGACATCCCAACCTTCCTCCACCATGGGGCTTTTCTGGAGAGCAAGAGGATTCTTTTGTGCTGTGAAGATGACCCACCCATCCTGTATTTCAAGCAACACCCCTTTTTGGGAGCTTGACTCAAAGCCCATCGAAGTCAATGAGAGTCTTCTGGCTGTGGGTCAGGCCCTTGGTGCCTAACGTTCTGTGACCCTTATGCAAGAAACTTGAACTACTAAGAAGCATTTGATCAGACAGACAGGATATGTTGGCAACCATTACTCATTTAAAGGCTCATATGATTGTGTACTGTGAATAAAGCTTTGTTTAAAAAAATCTAGTCCCTCAATGCAATAGCAGCATGATATAGTAGCCAAAAACAGCCTCCTCCTCTCCCCCCAAGGAATGGGGGGGAGGGGGTGTATTCTGGAACAGGCACAGCATAGGACCACTCTAGCCAGTTTTATCCTGGCCCCTCTGCAAGTCCTGCTACATGGGACGCAGCCCATAATGCAGAGCACTGTGTGGGTTCTACCCATAGTCAGTCCTTCGGAGGCTACAACATTTTTTAACAGTGCCCATTACTCTACTGTATATTAGAGGTTGCTCAGGCCCCTGTAGAAGCCTGGAATTCAGAGCCTCCTGGAGGTGCAGCACAGAACATCAGCTTGTAGGTTTTCTCCTTCCTTAATTTTTTTAACCTTATTAATATCAGGTCTTGATTTCCCTCTTTGGCTGTTTCAGGTGGTACAACACCAAATCCAGCAAAGAATATAAAGCTGAACAGATCAGAGAGAAAATACTCAAACTGCCTTCAAGTATTTCTGTGCCATTCTCTGCTTGTCTTTTGGCTTGTATTTTAGTCCTTTCCTGTTTGTCTAGTGCATATTCAGTTACATTTTATAATATCTAAAGTAAAATAAATGAATAATGGAGACCCTTGAGAGAGTTAAAGGGAATGGTGGAGACTAATGACCACTGAGCTGAACAGTGTACTTGATGCATGCCAGCTTCCTGGTATAAATATATATTACTTTGCAGTCTTATCTTTCTGTCTGTGTAGATACTTATATGGCTCCCATCTCTTATAGTATTTCTCAGCCAGCAATTTAAAAACATTTTGCCAGTATCAATTAACTAACTCTCACATCACCCCAGTGATGATGGTAAGTATTAATTGGCCCCATTTTATAGGTGAGGAAACTGAGGCACGGAGAAATCAAGTGACTTGTCAAAGATCACATAACAAGCCAACGACAAAGACAGAACTAGAACTCCAAATACTTCCATTCCAATCCCATGTTCTAGCCATGCCTTAAGAACTCTTGTGCTGTAACAATTCCCCTGCTATCACATCTATTAGATGAATAATGGCATCTTACTAAAAGTGAATCTTACCTCACTGACACCTGGGCTTCTGCTCTCACCAAACATAGAACAAGGAAACAGTATTGATAACCCTTATGTCAAACATTTAACAAACTCCTAGACATGGTACCCCAATGTCACACTATGGAACCTTGAAACTATGTGAAAGTAACTAACAAGCTACACCACCAGTCAGTTGCACAGACCACTTTATAAAGCAGGTTTTCCCCATGATTTGCACATGTAATTTATTCCATTCATTAACAGAGTTAATAGCTGCTCACAATAGACCCCCTAGTATCCTTCTGGCCTTAAAAATCTATGAATCTATGTGCCCTCAAAGAAAAGCATAACAAACACCTGTAGAGTTTACAGGAAGTGAGTGATGAGCCAAAAATATTTCATGAAAAGCTACCTACTTTCTCTCCATCTGATAATGTAATGATCAGTTTTTAAATCGTGTATGTTCTAGTATTAAGTAATAAACGTTTAGCAAGGTTGCATGGAAGGAAACATAGCTATAGAATTTGTATCATTCACTATGAGAAATGACTCCATATATTAAACTATAGCTGTCCTAATCTCCTAGGTTCCTATGTTAATGCACTTCAGTGATGTCTATTCATACCACTACTGCTCTGTATCTGCAGTTCCATTATAAATCCTTACTTCCAAAGGCTATTTACATTTAGAGAATTGCATTTGCAGTATAATTTGTTCCTTGATTTTTTAAATATGCAAAATGATTTTTCAATTTCTCTCATGATTCAAATCTCCTACTGCAACTGGGAAATTTTCAACTAAAAGATTCCTTTACAGAAACATAAGATTATCCCGTACTTTTTTGCCAAATGCTGATGTATTTGTTTGGAGTAAAGAGAAGTTTCCTCTTTTATAAGCAACATCCTCCTCTTGCTAGAATTATTGAGAGAGACTTTACAGCTCAGTGGAGTCCCATATCTTAATAATCCACAATAATGGGAAATAATACATATGTGACAATTAAATAGGAGTTTACCCTTGTTTAAAACAAATCCTGCTATTTGTTATGTTGCATGACTTATTCAGGTGGGTAAAGCCATCTAGAAATCTACTGTAACACAGAAATTGCTGTTTTAGAAAGCTCAACTGCTAATCCCTAGAACACAAAAGAAGCACACTGATATATTTGGAATGGATATTTTTCCCTTGGGCACAACAAAGAGAAAATAAGGGGGTTTTGATACCTTCCCCCACCCCCCCAAAATCATATTTTTCCAATACACCTTTATAAATGTATGATATATTTTGCTCTACTGCAGCACCTTTCATCTGACGAGTCCTTTATAGCTGTTAGTTTAGTAAGCCACACAACACCCTTCTGAGGTGACTAAATTTAATTATCCATATTTTACAGCTGAGGAAAGGGGAAACTGAGCTCCAAAGAAGTCAAGTGACTTGCTCACAGTCACACAGCCAGAAAATTGCAGTCAGGTTTAGAAGCCTGGATGGAGGCCCTGCTCTAACCTCTTAGCTATACTGTCTCCCTATGTATAATATTTGTAGAGATAGTTAAATTCTTTCCACTAAAAATAAGAAGTAGAAATGCATGATTAGCAATATCCCTCGTTTGCCTATGAAAATGGTCCCTAGGCGGTTATTATGCAGGGAAAGAAGAACCTCTGCAAAATCAGTAGAAAGAAACCTGCAATGAATCCTGCCAAACACAGTTGCATGTCACGTGCAGCCCCTTGGTTGGCTTATGTGCAAGAGACTCGCACAATTGCAGCTAACTGCAATTTCAAGCTCAAGAGATCTCCAAAAGCAGCTACAATGGATTTTCCTTGAAACTTGTAGTCGATTTATGCGCTACTTTTATCAACTTCATAGTCATGCACAATCTTCTTAATTGCAACTAAATTGCCCCTCCCGCCGGTTTATTTGCTTGTGTTGCAAAGACTAGAACTACCACCACCCATCCTCCCGCAAGTGCAACCGGCTAGCTAGTTTGCCTGCCCTCCCCAGCGTTCTGGAATAGCGCACTAAAGTGACGCAGCCCTTCTTTCCTTTATGACGTAGACGGTTGCCGGGCAACAGGAGAGAAGGCTTCCTTGACAACATAAACAAGAGTGGAGAACAAAAGAAGCCGCGGAGCTAACCAAAGTCTGCAAGGTTCTGTGCCACTCTTCCAGGTGCATGGCTCTGCCCGGCTGCAATTGACCAAGGCTGCTATCAGAGAGGGTAGGGTGCTCATTTGGGTGAGAAGCCAAAGAAGGGAGGTATAATTTTTATTGCGTTTTCCCCTCCTACGTTTTTTAATAGCAAATACAGCTTTTCACTGAGACAGAAAGTTGGAGGCATTAGTAGGTTTCACTAGGAAATGCCATGCACTGATGATTTACCTATGTGTGGGTGAGTATGTCTGCATATGTGTGTTTTGTTGGAAGCCAGAGAAACCTAACCCGTCTGCTTCTAAATTATCTGCTGCTGGTTGAAGACTTGAGCCCATCCAGTGCTCTGGGAACTTGGAAACTAACCTAAATTTTATCTTATTAATTCTATTTTTAGACTGATTGTGTATGTTTCATTCAGCATTTTTCTGCACTACACCTTAATGCTAGGGAAATGTGGCATATAAATTTATCAGTAAACTAAAAATGGTAATTTCTTATCAATTGACTTTGGCACCAGTGAGTGGCGGTATAGACCTGTGGAACCATTAAAATGTCAAAGGTTGTGAAAGATACACCAAATTATTTTAATGCCATTTTTCCATTATGGATCTTAATAATTAACCCTATTAGCCCTTATGTAACATTATACATTATTTCCAAAGTGCTGTGCAAACAATCTATAATAAGATTTATAAAAGAAAAAAATTGTATCCACACCTTAGGAACAGGGTTAAAGAAGGACCCTGATTATTGTTGCCCCTTTTTGACCTGAGCAGCTAGTGGAAGTTTGTAGCTCTGGAGATGTTCCAGTTGGGAATAGAAATTGGTGATAGGCATTTATTTGATGCAGTTTTGTTTATTTACAAAGTCCTCCTGTCTCTCTGAATGCAGAGGGAATCCAACAGTAGGAAACAGCTTCTTCTCACAGCACCAAGTCCATTATTTTCAGCCTACACCCATGACCCAAGGTTTCTTCCAGGGTCAGATACTGCACTTTCAGCTGCTCCTTCTGTCTGTCTCCGTGTTCTGCCTTCCCTTTCTCTCTCATACCTCTTCCCACCGTGTTGTTAGTTTCTGGGCAGATTCTATTAGTTCTTTTTTTAGGAGTGGGCATTGAAGTGCTTCTTACAACTATCTCAAGTGATGGGTGTGTTCACACCCACTCTCAAATAGGCTTATGATCCATGCACTCATCAGTCTTTCTCAGTATAACACTATATTATGAAGCACCTTTATCTCAAAGAATGTCACAGATAAATCGTTACTGCATACATATATAGCCCTGCAAGGTGACGAGTGCTCTCCACTCTCATGCATTTCAATGGGAATTGAAAGTGCTCAGCATCGGGCAAACGACACTTTGCATTCTGTAGTAGCAAAGCTCTGGATTGTAAATATCCAAGTGAGCATTGAGGGGTTTGCCCCTCTAGGTGTTTGCTTTGTTTGCCCAGTTGCCATGCATGACCAAGATATTTCTTACAGCATGCAGCAGAAGCTGGATTACACAGCCACCACCCAAGTTGGGATCTGCTTAGGGCTCACAAGAGTTAGCCCTACAGAAAACCCAGATACTGCAGGAAGGGTGATTTTTTAGGGAACTTTCTTCTTTCTGAGCTGGTGCTAACCCAGTGACACTCATGGTTTGGACCTGATGCAGAAGGAGAGTGAAAGCCAGTTCTGTGATGTGGGAAGCTTCTTGGAAAGGGGAGGTGGAGAATACTTTTTGTACAGAAAGTGGGAGGTTGTTCTAAGCGTAGGTGGCAATGCAAATGAAACTGCTTAAAATATAGCCTTAAAACTAGTGCAAAAGGCAGTCGATATTTTCTCCTCTCCTTTGTGCCAGTGCACGTCTGGAGTGATCCTACTGACTCGAGTGGAATTACACCAGTGCAACTGATTCCCATCTGAACTTGTCCTAAGGGAGGCATGGCAATTGTGTCTGTTGATCGTGGGTTAATTTTAATAAACTACTATCGTTCTTCTCTCTGTACATTACAGATAAGTGTGTTGTGATAATTATGCTTTCCCCCTAGGTTCTATAGCAGAAAATATAAAACTCAACCAACTGCTCATCTAAACCTTTCCCTAGAATTCATCAGAACAGAATTCGTACAGCATGTCTGTGCTGTCCTATACACGTTCGACTGGGTCCCAGGAAACATCCAGCTCTGGAGCCATTTCCAGTAAGAATTTTAATTTGTAACTTGTTGCTTGCAAAGCACAAATCTAATGATGAAATGTGGGTGTGGGCTGGAGCACTCAGAAGTGTGGTGTATGGCATGTGTGGGAATTTTCCTGTCTTTAAGGAAAGACAGAGACCATAAAGCTTATTACTAACAAACCACTATGTTTTATTTTGTCCCTCCTTTCCCAAAAGTGGTATACATAGTTAAAGCCATGTCTACACTACAAAATTATGTCGACCTAACTTACATCGGCATTCAGCCAGTGCAGTTGTTAAATCGCTTGGGGGTATGCACACTTGGCTCCCCGTGTCAGCAGTGCAGTTTCTAACAAGGACTGCTTGTGTATTGTTAGTGTGGGGCACTGTTAGACAGCTCCTGAAAGCGAGTAACAGTTGATGTAAGCAACGCAGTGTCTACATTGACACTGCATCGACCTAATTACATTGACCATGATTCTATGCCGCTCGGGGAGGTGGTGTTACTACATCGGTGTAGAGAGGCACTTACGTTGGCGGGAGACAATTTTAAGTGGAGAGACTTCCACAGCTAGGTCACTGCAAGGCAGCAAACATCAACCTAACCATGTAGTGTAGACCAGGCCTTGGACTCTATTGTGTGTGACTCTCTGTCCTCCTCTTGTGGCTGGATCACACGGAAGTTTGAGTTTTCTACAGGTGTTGGCTAAGAGAGCTGAGTTTGCTAGTTTAGGCAGTAGCGGTGCAAACTTTTATCTCTAGAGGCCAGGGGGTTCACTCCCCACTATCAAGGACTCACCCATTGGATCATGTTACTCCACCTTTTCAATGTAAGAAGTCTGCCCAACCATCTGCCGGGAGTGGGACAGTGAGGGGTGTGAAATAGAGGATATTACAGAGTGAGAAATGCTTTCTTTTTCCTTTCTTATGGAGACTTGATAGTCACCCCAAGATTCAGCACAAGATGTGAGAAATAACCCCTCTCTGATCAGAAAGTGGCCTTGATTTGACAACAGGGTATTGTGTTAATGTCCCTTTGGAAAAGCCCTACAATCAATGTTTGAAAAACATGCTCAACCCAAGCATCCTGCAGAAGATAGGAAGAAGCTTTACTGCTGCATCTTTCAATGAGAAATTAAAAGGCAACAAAAGCCCCCTTTCTGATGTCTGTAAAAGCAAGGAAATACCAAGACTTGAGGATTAAGTCTATGGATTCAAGTATTGCCCTGCTTTCTTACCAGTGTTGCTTACTACTATTGATTTATTGATGGCTGCGTATTGATTTGTATTGAACCAGGGGCTAGGACATTACCTCAGCAAACAGTGCCAACCTCTGGGGTTCCCTCTACCAACTCTACAGTGGAAACAAAGTCTCCACTTTCAGGTAAGGTCCTGATATGCTTTTCAGTTTTTAATTGTTAACCATTGGCCAAATCTACAGGTGCTTATTCAGGCTGCTGTACAACCTTTAGTCTGGCAGGTTCTAATGGCTTCAAGGGGAGCTTTAGCTGAGTAAAACATTGAGTAAGGCCTTCAGGAATTGGCCCAATGGAACTGGGTGAGAGCGCGAGGTGGGTGTAGGTGAACAGTAAAATCTCTGCTCTGTCAACACAGCCTCCCCAAAAGATCAACTGCTGCAAATGTGCTAATTCCCAGAACTATACCCAGTAGGGCCCATCAGTAGCGATCTCTGATAGAGTGAAATTCCTTTAATATGGCCAAATCCTGAGGCCCTTACTCAAGGCAAAACGTCAGTTGAAAACAATCAGTAAGGACAGTAAAACCGCAGGACAAAACCCAGTATTTGGCCCATAGTGAATTCGCCACGTCAAGAACAGTTTACTCTTAAAATGCCTGTCTCCACTAGCAAAAGGTTATACATTGACAGTGTCCCTTTAAAATATGTTGGATAGTGCTGAGGTAACTCAAATTAAAACATAGCCCATGAATTTTATATGTTGAAATTGTCCCTTTTAGCTCTCCCCACACTGAGGCTCTGCTAATCGAGTTCTGTTTCTTCCTGTGTGCATAGATGATGATGAGTTTCAGCTGAGGAAAAACCCATTTAAAATCCCTTCGGATACTGATATCTTCTTACTGAGAGACAAGGAAAGAGAACGGGCTAAGGCGGTATGTATAACAACTAAGGCAAAAGCTAAGAGGTTTGCAGTGCATTCGAAAGGGGATGGCAGCCTTAACAAAACTTCTTGTATGAAAAAACATTACAGGCCAGATCCTCAGCTGGTGTAAATCAGAGTAGCTCCATTGAAGTCAATGGAGCCAGGTTGATTAACAGCAGCTGAGAATCTGGGCAGGTATTTGAAGATTATTTTTATTGCTCTTCTGTTTCTTTCCTTCAATATAATTGTAACCCTTCTGCCCCTCTGAGTTGGCAGCAACAAGGGCCGGGTTCAGTATCTAGGGGTTCCGTTTCAATAACGCAATGTAAAACCGGCTCGAGCCCCACCCAGTGACCTGGGACAATTACATACCACCCCCCGGGCGCCTCTAGGAGGCAATACTTCCCCTCTCGCAAGCACGGAGTCTGAGTGTAGCAATAGCCTTTTAATAAAGGAGGGAAACAATGCGGCATTATGTTGGGGAAACACCACAAACAGGATTCATAACACAAACCATGAGAAAAAGACCCACCTCCAAGTAAGTTTGGCAGTGTCCTTTTCCCCTCAGGGTCTTAAGTCCAATCACCCCAAAGTCCAACAACCCCAAAGTCTCTGTCCCTGGTCAGTGCCGCCCCAGAGTTCAAAAGTTTATCTGCAGAGTTTTACACCCCCCCCAGCCTGGGTGGAAATGGGGGGGCACACGGTGTGTTAAGGGGCACCTTACGTGGTCCGAGGCTGACTACCCCACCTCTCCGTGGAGTTCTGCTGCAGCCTTCACCATGAATGGCTCCGCTCTACCAGCCACGCCGCTCCGCTCCTCCAGCCGTCTCCCAAACTGCTCCGCTTTGCTCCCCGTTCTGTGGGCCGCTCCAACCGTCCCACAAATTGCTCAGCTCTGCCAGCCGCTCCACTCCACCAGCCGTCCCATGAACCGCTCCAGCTGCCCCCGCAAATGGCTCAGCTCCGCTCTGCTCGCTCGCTCTTCCATGGGCTGCTCCAACCGTCCCACAAACTGCTCGGCTTTGCCAGCTGCTTAGCAATATAGCTTCAGGCTCCCCCACTTGGTAACACAGCACTCAGTGATCTCAGCTCAGCAATTTTAGCTCTTTTAATGATTTCAGCTCTTAGTGATTTCAGCTTGTAGTAGGGGAGCCCCAGTGCTGGTGCACCATTGGCCCAAAGTGAATTCAGTTCAGCAACTTCTAGCTAGACTCCTAATGGAAGCAAACTTAGCTCTGCTGTTCAACAGTGGAGAGAGGGAATAGTGCAATTGGTGTTCCAGGCCCTCAAAAGGGGCACATACCTGTCCCCAACCTCTCTCAATTCACTGTGTTTTGTAACCCATGCCCCTTGTCTAGCGAGTGCTACTTAGTTACTGGTGAGTCCCTCTGTCATACAACAGTTCCACTGGCCTTGATTCACAGAATCAGGGTAACACCACTTTATTCTTCCTGTCCAATAACAGAGAAACTGGGGATCCCACACCAGCCAAAGTAACCACTTTCAGTTGTTGTTGTCCCAGGCTAGGTGGGTGGGTGTGCCTATGCAAACAATATCAGCCCCTGAAGTTCTTTTCCACCCTCGCCATAATTCACCACCAGATGTCAGGGTAGAGCTTATCCTGACTCTGCTTACATAATGGTGGATTTACCATTCCTGTGGGAGGCTCCTGAAATTACTTATTTCTGTAGCACCTTTGGGTTTTACAGATCTCCTGTTTTACAGTTAATCAGACTCATCCCTTGACTTGGAGAGCCCATATACTAATGCTGGCTTGTGCTGGCCCACAAGCTAAATGAATGCTGAGGTTGACAGATTAATTTAGGACTCCAGGCTTCTGTCCATAAGAGGAGAGGAATTGGAACCTCAAGAGCAGGACTAGTGAGGCCTGGAAGTTGGGGCGAGCCGGCTCTGTGGTTTGCTTCCTTCTTCCCCACAGCCCTGGAGGGGTTTCCTCAAGGCTCCAGATCCATGAATGGGGAAGGACACAGGGGAGCCCATGGTAGTACAATTCTTGTAGGGTCTGTGCTTTCAAGATGCTGCAGGAGGCAGGCAGCACTGTGAAGGCAAGAGTCCTTTGTGTGGATGTCCCTTACATTTGAGAGGTTCCCTGAGATCAGCCTCTTCTGCTGAGTAGGGAGACAAATGCCAGCCCTGTAATGGAAGAAGGAGACTCCGCAAGTCCCCACTCCCCCTCTCAGGAATAACCCACAAAGGGAAACACGAGGCACTCAATACATACATTTAAAATCTAGCAGGGGAGGAGATGTAGCAACAGTGTGCACATGGCTGGGTGTAAGCTTCAAGGAATGAGATGAATTGTTTGGGTGGCTCCAAGGCAGTATCACGAGGAGTAATAGGATGAAATTGAGCAAATTTAAATATCAGAAAAGCTTCCTAATGGGGAGATCAGTTAAATTGTGAAGTAATCTCTTGAGTCATTTGAAGACTGTACTGGACAAAGTATTTGACTAGGAGAACTTGTCTACATAACTGAAGTCTCCCCCTAGGAACGTGAGCGAAAGAAGACCCTGAAAGTCCATGAGAAGATGACCTATTCCACTATGATGAATGCCAAGCAGTCAGGGTTCAAGAAGGAGCTCCAGAAGGAGGAGGAAGCAGAGGACAGAGAACTGGCAGCAGAAGCACAGCGACTGAAAGCTCTCCAAGAAAGTATCTCTTGGAAGATAGCAGTCACCAAAGGTAGAGAACTTGCTAGACTTAACATCCCATCAGGCTCCGTGAGGGACTGTAACAAAGAAGGGTTGAGAGTTGCAAGTATTCTTGTTCTCTTCAGAAGCAGCTCATAGTTGAGTTCCTCTAGCATGCTGGCACCACAGTTGTCTATCATACCTTGCCAATATCCATGCATCTGGTCTCTACCATATGTACGTACATAAGGGCTTATATGTGGCACACACAGAAATTTATTACAACACAGTGAACCAAATTCTGCCTTATCTTACATCCCGTGCAAAAAGTTGTCATCAATGGTGTTGCGTGGGGTGTGAGTCACGACAGAGCTTGATCTGGGGCTCCCAAGGCTCTAGGTTATGCTGTGGGTCATGGAGATATTTCCATTCCACCATGATCCAGCAAGTTATATTTGTCTGCATTTAGGGCCAAATCTTGATCCCATGAAAGTCAATGGGAGTTTTGCAATTAATGCAATGTGATTTAGATTTGGCCCTTATGGGGGCCTGACACTCCACTCTGTTATACCAGTTTCATGCAGGTGTAACTCCATTAAACTCAGTATAAAACTAGTGTCACTGATTGGAGAACCAGTCCAGGAACTCCACCTCAGTATCCTTAGTACTTCCTTGTTGCTGCTAAAATACATGCACAAGCGTTTACCTCTGCAAGTAAAATTCTCCTTTCCTTTTGCGCGCTTTGCAATCCATTTTTTTTGCTTTGACACTAACTGCAGTGATGGGCACAAACCTGAATAACAAAGACCGAAAACCACAAAGGTTCAGAGCTCTGCTCTTTAAAGCAATTAATTATCTAGTTCTCCCAGCTTCAGAAATTATCCTGATTCAACCCTGTGACTCCATCCAAGTGCCAGAAGCCTCCTGAGTTTTTTCTCCTTTTCCTAATCAAGGACAAAGTTAATTCACTTTCTGTTACCATTTAACTTCCTGTTTTTTTTCCCCCTCCAGCAGACAAAGAGACCCAGCGTGAGCTGACTTGATTCTGTACCCGCTCGTTTAGGCCTCAAGTGCAGATGCCCATGCCCATTCCAATGAGTTCTCCCTACTAAATGCAGTTTTGCATATACGCCTCCTTTTGTTTGGTCACTGTGTTTTGCCTTGACTACTTGTTCCACCCCCAGCTTGCACGACTTTGTCTCATGCTTTCAGACCAGCAAGTGGAAAAAGAGACGCTCCATGAATACATAGACAAGAAGCGACAGATGTTTCTGCTGCAGGTATTTGGCTTTGGTTTACAAATGTGATTTATGTAAAAACTATTTTGAGCTCCTTCCTTGGGTGTTGTTTTATATGCAGCATGGCTAGTGGTTAGAGCAGAGAAGTGCTAATCAGGCCTCATTAGCTGAATGTGTTGGTATTGTGGTTAAGGTACTGGAGAGGGACTCAGGATATCTGGCTCTATCACAGATTTACTATGTGATCTTACATAAATCGCTTAATCTACCTTTGCCTCAGTTCCTCATCTGTAAATGAGGATAATACTTCCCTCCTGCACAAGGCTGTTCTGAGGATAAATTCATTAATGATTGTGATGTGCTTGGACACTACGGTGATGATGACAGTGTAAGTGTATGGACAGATTGGACCTGATTCACAAATTCAACTCCCATCTTATGCCAATATAACTCAGTTGAAATCAATGGTATTATCTAGTGGTTAGAGCAGGGAAGGGGGTTATAGGACTCCTGGGTTCTATTTTTAGCTTCATCCCTGACTTGCTCTGTGACTCATTAAGCATCTCCCTGCCTCAGCCCACCCATCAGCACGTGGGGGTCAAAGTGCTTTGAGATCCTCAGGGAGAAGGCACTGCTGCAGTGTGAAGCCATGTGTATGTTTGTGGCTGATGTAACAATGGTTGCAGCAGCCAGAAAAGAACCAGGCTAAACCAGAATTCTAAGGAAACCAAGCAGAGTGAGGAGGTAACATGAGTCACTGTGTTGCCCTTTTGGGTTGATTTCAGTACGCTGTGGCAATAAAGAGAGATGAAATTCAGAAGCTGGAAAGCTTAGCAGCAGAAGAGGAAGCAAAACTGGAAAAGGCTGAACAGTACCTGGAGAAGGACGCTGCCATGTTTGACGAGTTCCTGAAGGAGAACGATAAAAACTCTGCTCAGGCGCTGAAAACGTAACGCAAGTGGTGGGGGCAACACGTAGACTCTCTGGCATGGATGTCTGGGCATGGGGGCTCCACAGCCATGGTCCCTGCCCCACACACAGTGCTCCCAGGAGCATCACTGGGCGTTCTGCACGTGGCAAGGCAGCAGGTTTATGCCCGTCTCCAGGCACATCTGTTTGGGTACCCATGCTAGAGGTTACACACAGACCCTCTGAATCTAGACTTCCCCTTGCAGAGCTCAAAAACTGATCAGCATGCAGGCTCATGGCCCAGTCAAGCGACACCATTGGCTCAAGCCAAGTTTGAGTCCAAGGGGGGGATTCACCACCCTGTGAAGGTTGTTTCTGCTGCTGCCCTGCATGGGGGTGGATGCCTGCAGTGGGGTTGATGGGAGATTCCTCAAACAGCTGCTGACTGTGCCCCTTTCCAGCCAGCAGCACTTGCTGCTTTAGTCGATGGGGCGACCATCCTGCCCATTGATAAGGGTTGTAGTAGAGCAGTGCCACTATAGTCTAATCCCCAGGCAAAGGTCCTGCCCTCAGGGACCTCGAAGGGAATCTGTAAGTGAAGCTGTGATTGTAGCACAGGCAAGCCTACCCATGATAGCTTTAATCTAGCTAGCACAAGTAACAATGGTAGTATAGATGTGGCAGCATGGGCCTTTAGCACTGGCTAGCAAGAAGAATACAAGCATGCCAGGATCCCTGGGTATGTGCTCTGGTTGCTTACCCGTCCCTCCATGTTTCAAGAACTACTGTTATCCTCCGTTTTCTGAGTCCAGTATTGCAATATAATAATTGCTTACATGGATCTACCATAGTGTCACTGGTAACTCGAAGCCTGGGTGGAACACTTGGTTCTAATCCCCTTGTTTCAGACATTAGGAAACAGTGGCTGGGTAGAATTTTTTTTTTTTTAAGTTTGAAATTACAATGGGAAATGGGGGAGGAGATGGGGTTTTCTACCATCTCTCTTCATAGCAAACTTGAACATTCCTTTTGACCTGAAATTCTTTAACCCCATTCACTCGCTCCCACCCACCCCGGCTCTGGTCTTGACTCAGAGGTGACTTGGTTTGTTCATACTTCCAATGAGCTGGGTGAAATGAGTTTGATGTCAGTCCAGTAGACCGGGAGTATCACAAAAGTCCCCATGTCACAACAGAGAGTCAGCAGAGTACATTTTCAGATATAATAAAGATTTCCGTCCGCTCCATTTCTTTCCTCTGTTCTATACACTTCTCCCCCACCCCACTACAACTGCAGTTCTATGCACATTTGCAATCTTATTTTTATGCATTCTTCCCTAGTGCTGAAAAAGAAACCAAAGCAAAGATAGAGAAAATAATCGAGATCCGGGAGCTTACTGGACAAATGATGAGCATTCAAAGGTAACGATCACCCAGCGAACAGTGTCACTGAATAGCTTGAACCTTTAACAGACCTTATGGAGCTGCATCCTCAGGGCTGCCGCCTTTAAAAGTTTGTGCTGTCAGTGTCATCTGAAGCCAAACTGTCATGAGACAGTAGCTGTGTAATGGAACAATTCAACTTCATGTTGCAATGTTGTCACATTGAAATGCAATCCGATAACATTGAGCCGATTGCGCCACCCTCCTCGTGCTAAAAATAAAAAAACTTTAGGGGCCTTAAATGTTCTTGTGTGAGTGGCAGGTTACCCCATCCATGTGCTCAGTCAGGTTCTTCTGATAATCTCAGGGAGAATTATCAAAACTGGGCCAAATTCAGTTCTGGTGTAAGTGGGTGCAATCCGTACTGTTGTACCAGTTTATGGCACTGTTGAATTTCACCCTCTAGCCTTGGAGTATGACACACAGACAGGAAAGGTTGAGCTTCTCCAATTACAGCACTAAAGCTTGGTGATCAAGTAACTAGCTTTTTTATTAAACTTCGATAGTGTCCTCTCATAACATGGACAGAGTTTTAGAGAAGACTTGGGATTGTCTGTGTGTGCATTGGCTTTACCTTAAAATGCTGAGACTGTGCTCACTGATGCTGGTTTAAATCTGGAGTAACTCTTTTGACTTCACTGGAGTGTCAAGATGTTTGCATGGCAGTTGCTCAATTATCATGATGCTATTTCAATAGCACTACTTCAGGTTTACCCCAGCATCGCTAAGAGCAGAACCTGGCCAAGTCAGGAATATAAAAGGGATTTCCCCATATTATATCTACCACAACCTGATATTTTGTTTTTTGCAGGTTCTTCTATGGAGGGCGTTGTTTGACCATTCCCCAAGTTAGAATGTTGCACAAAGCCCTACATAGTTGATTGGAACTCCCAGGAGACTCTTGGAGTTTGTTTGTTTGTTTTTAAAAACAGGCCAAGTGTGAATGCACACCCCAAAATGTGCACAATATCATGGCTAATGTGCATGCCCAATTACTTCAATTATGTATGCAAATTGGGTATTATTAAACAAACTATCAGGCATTTGCGGAACTGGCCATTGACATGCCATTACACAACATACATGTAATTGTATATACAGTACAAATTTTGTGTACATTCATATTCAGCAAACTTAGCCTTCATCTCCAAAGACAGAAGGAAAATCTGCTCTCCCACTTACTTTACTTGTTGCATCTTGGAGTCGATGGATCTTATGTTCTTATGGATAGTAGATGAACGCCTTGCACTGTCTGTGAAACTAGATAGCTTTGGTATAATAGCTAGAGGAGGGTATAGACAGAGTATGAGCAATGGCATTTGAAATGGATCTAAAACTTCCAAAAGATTGGGTCTGACCATATCTAGGTTTTGGTCTGTCCCCATCTCTAGTATTGACTTAGATCTGAGGTTTCAAAGATATTATTATGGTATTTTTCATGGACGATACACTTCAGGGAACAAGCCTGACCTTGGCACAGGGAAGATGATCCAGTAAGTCTTCTCTATCTCTAACTTGGATGAAGCTATGGTTTTCCTCATTGAGGGAGAGATTAGGGAGTCCTCCAAACACCTAATTTCTCACTCCACTCATTACTCTCTCCATCCTCAGAGATCTTACGCCCAGCAAAGGATGACTGGATGCAGCTCATTAATACACTGCTCCATCTTTCAGCCATAAAGGTTCCCTTCCCCCAAACCTGCAAGACTAAGCTTGCTACCTTGGCACTCCCAGCCCAGCCACCCTGGCAACGCAGAATGTGAATTGGATCTTCCGATCTCTCATGTGGCAGCACTCTTACTGGGCCACTGAGCCAGTCCTGATCTTGTTTATAACCCCCCTCCTGGGAGCCTGTAACAGGAAATCTTTCCTAACTGAAAGATGTTCTCCTCCTATGAGACCTGTATTGTAGGGGCTGGCATTGATTCTCAGCTGACAGCTCTATATTGTGTCCCAGAATTTCCTCAGGGAGCCTTTACAGGTGCCTAATTTGAGTGGTGGCTTCAGAACTGATTCAGTGGAAGATGTGACACAGGCTGTCTCCCTAACCATGTGCTGTGCCAGCCTAACTTTTTTTTTTTGGCTATAGGATTTCAAATAGTCTACTCGTGATTCCTGCAAGCCATTAAAGTGTGCTTCTGCTCTGTAAAAAAGGCATTGCGGGGTTCCATGCCTTGTCTCTGGTTTTTGAATGACATCTGCTCAACTTGCCAACAGCCAGCCCTGCAAACCAGGCTGGGTTCTCAGAGTCAAGCTTGGTTCTTTCGATCTCATCCATCATCTCCACTACAACTAAAGATGCTACAGGCCAAATTAGGCCCTTGAGGACACCTGTTTATTACAGGTGCCTTCACTGGACTCTCTCAGGAGCAGGAGTTAAAGTAGGGGTTAGATGGGACTGGGGGAGTGAAGACCCTCTCTTCTACTAAAAGCGAGGAGAGCTCCCCTCTTCTCATTAGCTTCAAGAGGCAGGGCGTCTCCATAGCTCCCCCTTCTCCTTGGCTGGTGTGTTGAGAGTTCCCCCTCCTGTATCAATGTACTCTGACCCCTGTGCAGGGGTAAAGGGTCAGAACAGAGTGACCCATTCTGTTGAGGATGCACAAGAAGAAATATGTGGATGCTAGCTCACTCCCTCTTAGCTGTGCAGGTCTAACAGCAGTTAAAAACTTGTTGACCTTGAGTCTGCGGCTCAGACTTTGAATGCACACAGGGAGCAGGTCTGTGGAGCGAGACAGTGCCATATTGACATAGTTGCTGTCAGAATAGAGCTGCATTTCAGGATAGAAGTTTTTCAGAATGGTGCTTTTAACTGTGCTATTAAACCTAGTGCAACCTGTTTGCTCCTCCGTCCTAGTGAGATATCCAAGTTTGAAGACACTTTGAAGGAGTACAAGAAGTACAAGAACTTCCTCTACCAGCTTTCTCCAAAAGAGTGGCGGGAAGAGTATGAAGAAAAGCAGATGAAGACCAAGGCGATGAAAATGTCCTCTGACGTGAAAGAAGAGAAAATCTCCATTTCTCCCATCACGCCCAAGGGTAAGTTCTCCCAAGAAGTGTTTCTGGCCATTCCTCGCTGTGTGCAGCCTCCCCTTCTAAGGATATGTTCCTCTTGTGTTCAGGCCAGGATCCAACACCCCGAACCAGACGTGGCAAGTTGCCTTATCTTGGCTATACAGGACGTCAGAGTGTTGATTTCTCTTCAGGAGGACCTGATCAGAGGTCCCCAAGCCAAATCATGCAGAGAAGGGAATCCCTCAGAACAGGCAAAAGCCCCTCAAAGCAAAACTTGAAATCCCAGCAGACAAGACGACAGTAAGTATGAGACACCTGGTGAAGGCGATGGATGTAGACATAGGAGAGCTGTCAATCAGATGACAGTAGCTACAGGTATGCGTGAGTATTATTTACCTTCTGTGTTTTTAGGAAAAGCATCCAGTTAATGCGTTTGGCTCTCTTATTAGAGCAAGTCAAAATGTTCAGAGGGCCAGATTCCCAGTTGCTGTAAACTGGCATAGCCCCGTTGATCTCAATAGATGTACACCAATGTACACCAGCTGAGCACTTGGCTAAAGTGTTTGTTTCCTCAGGCCGCCATCCAGTGGTATTCTAGGGCAAAAGGCATTTGTCCCACAACAAAAGAGGGCTCCACTGTAGCTACTTGTCACGTGCATTATAATCATGACTAATTAAAGATGTAATCAATGTATGCTGGGAGGCAGGTAGAATAATGCTCCCTGTACCAGGTGTGGGTTCCCCATAACCACAGCGACCTAGAAGCAGGGAAGGGGAGAGGGGAGTATAGACAAGGCCAGCTTCACCATGCAGGCAAAGGAGGCAGTTGCTACCTGTGTTTGCTACCTGTTTGCACGGGTCACTGGGTATTATTTGCCAGTCTGCCTAAGGGAAGAGAACCTCACTAATAGTAGTTTTCTGGTGAAATTGTTGTTTTGAGGGCAGCTCCCTTTTTCTCCAGTTGAAGTGTATTCTGGTCACCCAATTTTGGTACCCCTACAATGAGCAGCACTTACATGAGTCCCCTCCCCCCCCCCCCCCCGAAATCAAATGGGACGACTTGCCTGACTCAGTGCTATTCAGCACATAGTGGCTGCAGACGTGGGACTTTAGAATATTACCTTTAGCGACAGACCCGATCCCCAGAGCTGGGATCTGGATCCATTTGTAAAATTCCCCAAAGGGAGTGATCTGATGGGGAGTTTTGGAGCTGCCCCGTCGTGGCATGAAGAGGACATGGAAGAGAGCGCATGGAGCAGCAGCAGCACAGGCTGATGAGCAGAATCTGCTGCTGGCATCAGTCCAATGTCTCTCACCCTGTTGCTCTTCATCATGCACTTGGGGCTGATTCCTCGCTGGAGCAGTGAAATAAACTGCTGCACTGTTCATTAATGGCCCGGGGGTCCTGCTTAGGCATATGTTACTCTGCCATGCCTTCAACTTGCCCACTTTCTCTCCTGTGCGCAGGGTATAGGGGACAGGGATGTACACTCTGCAGATGGCTCCAGCTGTGTGGAAACCGCTCTGCCTAGGAGCACTGCTGCAACCAGCCTGTATGGAGCACACATGCAGAACCACTCCATACCATGCATTCTGTTGCTCCACAGGCCACTGGATCAAGCCCTTGATTCAACCCATTATAGAGAGCAGGGCTCAGCTGCCAAATTCGCATCCACAGCTGGGTCCCAGACTCCCCTAAAGGTTGGGGGTGTTCAGAATCAGTGGTTTTGGTTCAGGACTGTCATTGCAATACCAGTGGGAATGGCTCTGCAACCGCTGAACGGAACCCAGAAAGGCTGAGAATGGCAGTCCTTTGGGTCAGGGACCATCTTTTTGTTCTGTTTGTACAGTAGCTAGCGTAATGGGGCCTGGTCCATATCTTGGGTTTCTAGCGATACCATAAAACAAATAACAGCCTAGAAAGAACCCAGGCCTGCAAATGTTAATATTTAAAATCAGCTAGGTAACATGCAAAAGAAATGTAATTTGCCAGCTATTTACTGCTACAACCAGAGGTGGTTTGCAGTTATTAACTTAGCAAGTGCACTAGGACTCTGGCTACTAGCTAACAAGATCTCCTTTAACATGGCTTAAGCAATCATTTCTGTAAGTGCCTGTCACTGGAAATACCTTTTCAGGAGCATTGCCACCCTAGCAATGGAGGAGAAGGCGAGTACAACCTTCTCTGACAATGAGGACGAGGATGAGGTCAGTAGCCTTGCATTGAACTACTCAGCTATTATACCTGTCTTCTCATTCCATCTGTGGCTTGTTTTGCTGATTTCCCATACCTTCCAACCATTAGCTGATGAATTGTGGAGTTCCTGTATCTAATTATTACAACACTGCATGCTTATTTTCTTTTAGGATATCTTAGTGATGAGTATAATAGAAATATCTGAACCAAGGGAATAATTTATTTCCTTTGCCTTTAGCAGACCCAGGATCAACTCAGTTTGCTACCAGTCATACTATGTGTTTTTGTTATTATAAAGTGATTTTTTTAGTCCAAAATTGAAGTTTTGTAAAGAGACATTTTTAACAACTGTAAATAGAGGTGGTGGTTGTTCTCAAATTTCAACATCTGCTCCCCATGCCACTTACAATGCAGCAAACCCAAAGAAAAACAGCATGGAGGCTAGCTCATGGGAGACAAAAATGAAATTGACCAATGACAGAGCAGAGTAAAATGCAGAAAAGTAAATTCGCAGCATAAATGGTGAATATTAGATTTTTTAAAATCTCATCTTTTCATAAACCCCATCATTAAAACAGGCAAGGATTAAAAAACAGAAGCCTGCTCTTGACAGATGTCCATTTAAAGCCAACATTTTCAAAGTTGCAATAGCTGCAGTTACATGTGGGACTTGAGTATTGCACAAATGACTGTTCAGCCATCTAAATGGCCATTTGTGCCTGCAGCTGTAGTAACTGCCCCACCACAGCAGGTGTGCAATTGCACACTTGTATCTGTGTATGTAAGCCTCCACCTTTTAAAAAAATCTGTCCCATCACCCATTCATTCTAACTTAGAACACAGCGTCTGCGTGCAATTTAAGTACTAAAAATGTTGACGGTTGCTGAACGAAGAGGTACTTTCAAACTTCTGTTTTGATGCCAAATATGATACTGCCCAGACTTGTTGCAAGCAGTACGTCTGTACAGAGAAGCACATCACTACATTTGCTTAAAGGATGTTACACCGCAGTAGGGTTGCACAGAGCCCAGACGAACCTCAGCTGATTAAATGAGATGTGTGTGATGTTTCCCGCCCTCTTTAAAAATAAAATGAAATGCTGTGTGGAAAGTGCCTGGGGAGTCAGCAGCAGACCAAATGTGCACCATTAACAGCTGCCCTTTTAGACTTAGGATACCAAATCCCATCAACCCCTTAGTATTTTGCCCCAGCAGGTTTGTTAGTGGCTGTAGCTACCCTTTACTTACCTTTTTGCTGACAGAGTGCCCGGCTTCATCCTAAAATGGATCTAAAATTCAACTACTTCTGTTCAGGTTCTCGCACTGATGTGACTGGCATTTGTCATGTGCGATTCTCACTCTCCCCCCACCCCACACACACCCCTCTCTCCAAGGAGAAAATCATGTGAGGTTTTCTTTTCATTTGAGGGTGGCAAGCTGCCCAGGGTATATGGTCCCGGGGGAGGTGTTAGGAGCCAAGAGCAGAGGGAGGGCCTGGGCTCTCTCAGCCATCTGTTCCAACTTCAGCTATCGCTGGAACCCTGCTTTGTTGATATGCTCACTGTTGCTCAGCTTCAGTCATGACCTCTCATCGTCTAGGACAGTGTTTCCCAAACTTGGGACGCCGCTTGTTTAGGGAAAGCCGCTGGCGGGCCGGGCCGGTTTGTTTACCTGCCGCGTCCGCAGGTTCGGCCGATCGCGGCTCCCACTGGCCACGGTTCGCCGCTCCAGGCCAATGGGAGCTGCTGGAAGTGGCGCAGGCCGAGGGACGTGCTGGCCACTGCTTCCAGCAGCTCCCATTGGCCTGGAGCAGCGAACCGTGGCCACTGGGAGCTACGATCGGCCGAACCTGCAGACGCGGCAGGTAAACAAACCGGCCCGGCCCGCCAGGGGCTTTCCCTAAACAAGCGGCGTCCCAAGTTTGGGAAACACTGGTCTAGGACTAATTATGGCTGGTTTCAAGCAGCTTATTGGTAGCGGCTGTCTTTAATCTTTTACTTTCTTAACCTTCATCCATGCGGACGTTAGGAGCAATAATTAGAGGGTGAAGGGCCGGAAAGGACCTTCCAATCCCTCACTGCAGGGAGATGAAGACAGGGAATGTTGAGAGAGGAATATAATGGGTTCTTACTGGGACATAGTGGCTTCTTACCTGGTCCAATGTCAAACTGTGCGTGCCTCAGATTCACCTCAGCTTGGTACCTCATTTCCCCATCTCTTCAGGCACTTGGGTGCTTTGACATTTTGGTGATTTAAGTAGGTTGATCTTCCAGCCAAAGCAAAAAGTCCTTCCTTTCTGGGGTAAACAAAGACCAGACAAAATGAAGAGACCCAGAATCTTTCACCCAGTCTCCATACTGGGTCACAGCCTTCCCTAGTGCTCTGCACACATTTTACCTTATTTGCGGTCCTCCTCTGGGCCACAGCTTCCTTCCTCGGTTTGCAGCAGTTTCCACATCACCTCCAGCTGGCACAATGGGGGAGCCCAGACACTTCCACTAGTCTGGGTTCCATCCCTGGGACTTTATACCAGCATCTGCCCTCAACCCTGCTTCGCTCTTCCTAGGCCCTCTCCCTCCTCTGCCAAACTGCTGCTCTTTCCCAGGCCTCTCCAACCCACTGCCTTGGTCCTCTGTGAAGGACCCCAGCTCAGGTCTTGCCTCAGCTTGGTCACTCTCCTACTGAGAGGTTGTATACACACATTTGTATCAGTTTAGTTACTCCTTGCATGGACACTTACGCTGGTTTCAGAGTGGCTTATTTCAACATAAACCTGTTCCCAATCGCCTACACTAAATCACAGTAGGAGTGTCCACAGAACCTGTGGCACTGGTTTAATAAAACTTGTTTAAAAAAAAAAAAATCACATTTCCTGTTAAACTAGGGTTACCATACGTCCGGATTTTCCCGGACATGTCCGGCTTTTTGGTCCTCAAATCCCCGTCCGGGAGGAAATTCCAAAAAGCCAGGCATGTCCGGGAAAATAGAGAGGGGTCGTGGGGCTTGGATCCGGGCTGGAGTCGCTGGGGCCGGAGCCGCTGGGGCTGGCGGTGCTCGGCCGCCGGCCGGCGCCACTCTGCCAGGGCCGGGCCAGAGCCGCTCGACCAGAACCGGGGCCCGAGCCGAGCCGGAGCCACTAGGACTGGGGCTTGGGGTGCTTGGCTGGTGCTGCTCGCCCAGGGCCGGGGCTGGGGCCGGGCCGGAGCCGCTCAGTTGGAACCGGGGCCCGAGCCGAGCCGGGCCCGAGCCGCTGGGACCGGGGCTAGGGGTGCTCGGCCGCCGGCCGGGGCCCAAACCGAGCTGGAGTCACCGGGGCCAGGGCCGGAGCCGCTTGGCTGGAACCGGGGCCCGAGCCGAGCCAGGCCGGAGCCACTGGGACCGGGGTTGGGGGTGCTCGGCCGCCGGCCAGCACTGCTCGGCCGGGGCCGTGCCCCGGGGCCCGAGCCGAGCTGGAGTCGCCAGGGCCAGGGCTGCGCCTCCTCGCGCACCCCAGCTTACCTGCTGCCTACCTGTTTCAGGCTTCCCGCGAACATTTGATTCACGGGAAGCAGGGGAGGGGGAGGAGCAGGGGGCAGAGCGTGCAGGGGAGGGGGCGGAGTCGGGGCGGGAACTTTAGGGAAGGGGCGGAGTTGGGGCGGGGCTGGGGCCCCGTGGAGTGTCCCCTCTTTGTTTTTTTAAAATATGGTAACCCTAGTTAAACCAGTGCAACAATGGATGGAGACAAGCCCAGGCTGAAGGCTGCTTCATTTATAGCAGGTCCTACTTTCAGCCTGCACTCACACAACCCCTCCCAGTCACACGATCCAGCTGGGGAACTACAACTCCTGGACCTTTAAAGGGGATGAGCCCTGGAATGGGCAGGCTGAACCAGGTCCTGCCCTTAAAGGAACAGGCTGCTCTGTTACAGAGAGAAGAGCCATGAGGGGATTTCAGATATCAGAATCAAACTGCATATAGATGCTAGGAGACCCAGTCTTGTCGCGGGCACTCCCTCCTTGTAACACCAGCTCTGTGGTGCCCACAGCCCCCTTAATTCCCCATCAGCCTGATGAACCAGGGCCTGTTTGGGGCTATGAAGGAGACATGTAAACTCCTAGGGCGAGGGGGTGAATAGAGAGTGAGCCATGTAGAAAGGCAGTAAGAAATCTTGCTGGCTGACCCATGGCATTGATGGCTTGGGGAGGGGGGTGTCTGTAAGCTGCCTGGCTGTTCACACAGTTCTAGAGCAATGCTGCTCCGAGGCATTAGGAAGTACAACCCAACCCGCGCAATACGAACAAAACAGCAACGAGCCAGGTCCACAAATGCATGCCTTTATCAGCCCAACACTGCTGCTAAAGCAATCCTCCTATGCAAAGACAACTTCGCACTCCCCCATTCCTCAAATCCCATCTTTGGCACTGTGTCCCTCACAGCTTCAAATTCAACCCCCTCCTCGGATTAACCCTGCTCCTGCTGATATCTCCCCACCCGTGCTCTTCCCAATCCTTAATTCCTCCTTCCATCATCTGGTCTCATTCCCAGCTTTGTGCCTTCCTTCTATTATGCTGAACCTTATTGCTGGAACACTTCCCTTATGCACATCCAACCAGACGGTTCTCCTTCAAGGCCATCTGTAAAAATCCAACACGCCGAGGGACTCTTTCTCCCGTCTTCCCACCATGAATAATCTGCACACCCTCTCTCTCCTGAGCAACGGACCCACGTCTTGCTTTTGTTCATTTAGAATGCAAGTTCTTTAGGACAGACGACACATCTTGATCTCTGTGTGTAACAAGCTATGTAATAACTATATATTAACATTATGAAGTGTAGACCAAACTTCAGCACTCATATAATAATAAACTGGTAAATTAGAGTCACCAAGCGAGATGGATACACACCCATATTCTGTATGTCCCATCCCAGGAGCCAGAGTTATATTTTACTGATCCCCAGCAACTACTGCAAATTTTTACTGAGCTGGAAGAACAGAACCTGTCCCTAATCCAGAATTCCCAGGAGACTGAGGAAACCTTGGATGAGCTCCAGCATGCTCTCACCACTACGCGAAGTAAAATGTAAGTGGCTGAAAGAGGCTGCATACATTCTAGCATTAGAATGCCTGGGGTCTCCCCTGCCACAGATCATAGCATTAAGGACCATGGTAAAGTGATATATCAGCCATGCAGTACACGATGGAAGAGGAGTCTCTCCTACAGTTTGTTAATCAGATGAACTGCATTCACCGCATTGCCTTCTAACCCCAGGATTGGAGGAGGGTGTTACTGGGGCATTGGTCTGTGTGCTGCCATAGCGGAGGTCTGAGTTGGTTGTTTGGTCCCCAATTCACAGGGGGCTAGGGAATAGGCTCCTGAAAGGAAAGGTGAGGAAGTGAGCCTTGTTTCACTCCTGATCATTCGCCATGTGTTGCTACTATAAAGGTTCTGTACAGCATTGCATAGAGGACTTCCACCCAGGAATAAACTACAGCATCTGTGATAATTCCAACGAGAATCCTCTCTAGTGGAAGTCAACAGGCAATCAAAGTCTTTAAATTGCAGGAAGCCACACAGGCATTTTATTTCTCCACACGTGTCTGTCTTGGATATGTAGATAGTAGAGAGGCCCTGCCCTGAAAAGCTTACAATGTGTTTATTCAGTGCCAAGTGCAATAGGGCGCCCCTCTCAGCTGGTCCTTAGACACTACTGCAATAAACATGACTAATTATAATCCGATGGTTTAGATTATATTAGCCTCTTGTTTTTTAAGTAGGAATCTTTCTATTTTGACATATTGAAACTTTTCACCATTTAATTAACTCCCACCCCCAATGCACAGAAAATACTATTCCAGAGACCTGGAGTCCGCTCTAGCTCTTGGAAAGAGAATTTCAGCTGAATACATTTACTAGCTAGTCTCCTTGCAGAGGAAAGTGATGTCACAAAGTTCAGGCTCCACCTGATGGTTGGAGGAGTTATAGCCACGGTTTGCAAAAATGCTGGAAGAAAGCTGTGTCTAAGAAAGATCCTTTTCTGAAATGCCTCCCTTTTCTCCTGGATTAGGGACCGTGAGATAAAGCAGCTGAAGCAGCTTGCAGCCACACTCAAAGCCTCCATAATCAAAGAAGAGGAGACAGCCGCAGACCTGGAATTGAAGGCACGAGTCTTTTCCTTCGGAGAGTATAAAGCAGATGTGCAGGTATGTGCATAGAGCAAGACCCTAAGCAAGTAAGAGACTGGCAGGGAGATGTCTAGGAGTAGCCTGTCCTGCTTCTTCTCATGACAACTCTAGCCTGTGACCAGAGGACTTCATACTTCAGAGGTGAATATGACGGGATCCCTGGGGTGCAGCCTGGGACTGTGGGACTGCTGTGTCCTCTTAACTCTCCAGCCTGGGCTGTCTCTCACAATGCCTTGCTAGTGACCAGCAGCAAACCCCTCCAAGCGCTGTTATCACTCAGCACAACCGCATGTGGAGCCCTACACCCAGCTAGATGGCATGAATGCTCCCAGAGCCACTCATGAATCACACAGAGAAAGGCACCAGCCAAATCCCCCCAGCTCCCAGCCTTGCACCTCAGGAATACACCATCTTGCACTTCTCAAGACAAGCACTGCAAGTTTATTAACTGGTTCACCACTTTATCAATGGAAAGGGGATATACACCAGCCTTTGTAAACCTGAGCAAGCCCACTTATCGAACACTTCAGGCAAACTCGCTGAAAAAGATAAACAGTAAAACAAATGTATTGACTACAAAAGATAGATTTTAAGTGATAGGCAAAAAGTCAGTTACAAAATAAAATAAAATATAAGCACGCAGTCTAAACTCTCAATGCTATTAGACTGGGAAACATCTAGATTAAGCAGTTTTTCTCACCCCACTGGTTACTGCAGTCCTTAATATACAGGTTTGTCCCTTAAACCTGGGCCAGTCTCCTCTGTTGAAGTCTTCAGTGTGCCCTTGTTGGTTGCAGCATACATGGGGACAGGAGAAAGGCCCAGCATGTGGCCACTGCGTTCTTTTTTATACCCTCAGTCCCATGTGCTTGGAGGATACAAGTCCAGGCATAGCTGTGGGGCATTGCTGAGGCCCCAGGCAAGGTTGAACAGTTACCCTGGTGTGGGCTCATGCAGGTGAGTCATTGAATTGTAGCTCCCTTGCTGGACAATGGCTGTTGAGGGGTTTTTTGACACCCACCCGGGCATTGGTTACCACCCTTGTCATTGCCTCTGGAGAGATAGTATCCGGGCGATTCCCAAACCCACAGCGTATTTTAGTGACAACCATACAACACAATCTCCTAACTTCATATGCCTTAATTATATATATTTAGATAGAACAGAGGCTTTCAGCAGATCATAACCTTTCCCCCAATACCTCACATGGCATGCTTTATGTGCAAGATCACAATTATATATAAATGAGGAATATGGAGGTTACAGGGTGCTCCTCCAAGGTATAGAATGTCACAGTGAAGTTTTAGCACCCTTCCTTTCCCTATACAAAACCCTACATGTAATGGAACTAGATGCTGAAAGTATCAAAACGTGAGATATGAGACAGTTCTATGGAGGGAATTGAAATGTTAATTTCAACTTTTTGACTGGGTTTAAGCAGATTACGCTGGGCAGGTCCTCAGGAGCTGTGACAGTTTACCGCAGCTGAGGACTGCCCCCTTGCCTTGTCTCCAGGACAAAATGTTGGTGAGCCTGAACAAAAAGGTGACGGAGGTCTATCGACGTTGCATTGGAGAAAATGAGGCCAACCTGGGAACCCTGCAGCTGCTAACAGTCATAGAACACCAACTCGACGACTTATTGGAGTGTCTGGAGAGAGTCCCTCAAACAAAGATAGAACAGGCAGAGAAAGCCAAAGAAAAAGAACGGAGGATGAGGTAAGAGGAAGTTCGGCTGTGGTGCGACCCGTTTCGGGGAGATCACGCCAGCATTTCAATTTTTAACGTTTCTCAAACTCCAAAAGAAAAAGAGAAGCCAATGGAACTGCTTACGTATGTCAGTGAATGAGGAAGAAATGGCAGGTATATTAAAAAGCCCACATTATCAATACCTAATTAGTACCCATAATTCGAATAAGAAACTGATCAGGCAGAAAAAACTCCTTGCTGTAGTTAAATCTATGTTTTCATATTGATCATTCCTGCTAAGATAGTATGCTAAAAGACAGCAGGGCATGTGTGGAAACCCTAGCTTGTTCTCCAGTACAGTATTTGGAAAATTTGACCACACGGGCATGTTTTAAATTAAAATTTTTGCCTCTGCAAAGCCCCAAAATGCTAACCCACATTAGTAGAAAATACCATACTCATCCCACTGCATCTGTGCTCTAAGATTAGATGTACTTTCATTGAGGACTTGAGAAGCTGAATACAAATGATCCCAAGAAGTAAGCCAGTGATCAGACTGTGCGATCACTGTCTGGGTCAGATCTGCAGGAAGAAACTTGAAGTGGCAGAAAGAGTTCAGTAACAAACACACATGAACTTTTTTTTTTTCTTATCTCCTTCCTCAGAATTCAAAAAAGGTCATTATGCCACTTCGTGAGTGCTATTTAGAATCAAAGCACACACACAAAAAGCCCCACAAAAAACCACACACCACTGCAGAAAAGGAAAATGCCAGGAAATGAAGTTACCCTAAATGAAAGGGTTTAAAATTAGAGCAGTATTGTGAGAACACACTGGCTTCTCAGTTGTAGTGGCTATACAAGAGAGGAAGCCCTCTGCACTTAATCAGCCAGGACAGTTTATCATTGCAGATTATTTTTGTATTACCACTTACCCTCCGTGCTTTTCATGCATAGAGCACAGTGGGTCAGATTCGCCATTGCCCTGCCACTTTGTGTAGTCATTTACACCAGGGCAAAACGGGCATAAACCCCTGATCAGATAGCATTTTATACTCACTTTGCACTGGTGCGAGGACACAAGGTGCCAGGTAAGTATCGTTACCCCACAAATGCCAGTAGCCCCATTTCACAGAGCGTAAGTAACTTGCTGAAGGTGACGCGCACAGAAAACCAGTGACCGATCCAGAAACAGAAGTACAATCTCCTCTGTTCAGGTCACTGCTGCTATGTCTCCACTGAGAAGTGAAATAGGTTTGTTTGGAGTAAGGGAGGGGGAGGGTGTTGGGGGAGAAATCAATTGCACTTTAGAGAACTAAATGGAGCGGGCGCTGGATCACAAAACATTCACCTCTTGTGGATTTCTCTTTTCTTATTGAAAATCGGGGTCAAAACTATATCCTGCTTGGCAGAGTCCATCATTTTAACTCCTATTTTGCTCAATTGTTCTGAAAGGATGAGGGACGAAAAAGTAAGACAACAGAGGCAGTTGCAGGAGGAGAGGGTGCAACGGGCACTGGCAAGAGCACAAGCGGATATAAAGAAAAAGGTAACCTGAGCAATTCCTGGTAATACTTGGCACTTGTGCTTCACCGTTTAATGGAAAATCTCAGTGCACTTAGACATTAAGGATCTGGAGTGAGATCCTCACCCCCTGGTGAAGCCCTTCACAATGGATAAGTGGGCCAGAGTAGTGTAAAGGGACCCTAGTATCCCTGTATCCATCTGGGAGCCCCAGTACAAGAACTACAAGAGACAGCCACAGGCTCCCTTCTGAGGACCCCTCAGAAGCACTGGAAGGGATGTGGTTGCACTGCTGCAGTATGCAAATCTGGATTCTGGGCAGCCCTGGGAGGCTGCCGTATCTTAAGTAGGCCCCCAGGACTTAATTACACCTGGAGCAGCCCAGGATCGGGGGACACCAATTTGGCCTAAAGCCACCCTAGCCCCACTTATCCTCCTGGGCCGAGTTCTGTACTGCACTGTAGAAGCATAGGACAGAATCTTACCCCCACTCTTCATAAGCAATAAGCAGCCAGCTTCCACTGGCCTCGGTTTGAGTTACGTCTGCTTGCTACCGGTGAAGAATCTAGCCATAAACTTCTCAATGCAGCTGCACACCAAGCAAGTGATTGTATCCATGTTACAGATGAGTAAAACGTTAGAGTGCCAATGTGACTTGCCTAAGGTCAAACAGGAAAATCAGTGGCAGAGTGGGGAATAACACACAGGCAGTCTGAGTCCAAGTCACTTGCTCCAACCAGAGGAGATGTCTCACTACCTATTTCTTTTTCCATTTGAAGTATGGCATCACCATGATGGGATAGCTATTTCAGTTGGACTAGATATTTTGAATATGGAGGCTGCAGTGCAGTGCCTTTGTACAAACCTAGCCACTAGATAATCAGCAATAGCATATACACAGACAGCCCTGAGCCACCAGGAGCTGTCTTATTGAAAGAATTGGGACACCCACTCTACTTTTTCCAGAGGGGTTTATGGGAGCTTCTATCTACAAACTTAACACTAGAGGGACAAGTAACAGAGGGGTAGCCGTGTTAGTCTGAATCTGTAAAAAGCAATAGAGGGTCCTGTGGCACCTTTAAGACTAACAGAAGTATTGGAGCATAAGCTTTCATGGGTGAATGCCCACTTCATCAGACGCAAGATGAAGTGGGCAGTCACCCATGAAAGCTTATGCTCCAATACTTCTGTTAGTCTTAAAGGTGCCACTAGAGGGACAGTAACATCTCCTAAAAAGTAGCATAAGCTTGCAGTATAAACATTGCTAGTGACCAGCATTTGCACCCAACCTATTCTTCTGTCACCACCATTGCTGTGCCTGCATTTTGTTTCGTTGTAGACTGGCAGAAAGCTGATGTTCCGCTCTGAGCCCGTGCCTATCAAAGAGAAAGAAGATGAGGATCAAGGACTGATTGATCAAGAGAAGGAAGAAGCTCTCTATTACTTTACTTAAGACCCCAAATAAGGCTGCAAATTAAGGACAGCACCAATGAGATGCAAAGACATTGTACCAACCTGACCAGGGAATGTTTTGGTTTGGGGTTCTTAGAATTATGTACAGTTTTTGCAATGAATTAAACAAAAATCTCCCGTTTTCCTCTTGCTAACCCTTGCCCCCCAGGAGAGTGGTTCGTTTCACTGGAGCCTGTGGTGTGAGTCAACAGCTATTTTGGCATTGCTTTAAATGACTGTTTACCTAGAAAAATAAACTGAACTCTCTCCCCCATTTTGCCTCTAGGCCAGTTGTCAACAACAGGGTTCTTCATAGAATTGAAGTCAGTAGTAAGATCCCTGGAATCTTAGGATATCACATTCATTACACAGGTGGATGACCTCTTTAGTTACAGCAAGAGAAAGCTAGGTTCCAGACAGATGTTTGTCACAAACCCCAAGCCTATGCAACAAAAGAAACACCCTTCCAGGAATTGGAGTTTCAGTACAAGCTCCATCCTGCCTACTGAACATACAAGATTCAAGAGGAAAGAACAAGCACTGCAGATGAAAAGCTGTTCAGCATTAGTTTTAAAGCCAATAGCATATACCTTTGCATCAACAAAAGATTACTCATATCAAGAACAAACCCAATGCCAAAGTGACCATAAAAAAAGCTTTATTAATCCTTTTGCACCAGCAGTTCTTCAGATGTCCATTGCCAGCAATGGACTTCAAGCCGATTAACCGGAGTCTCGGCCCCAAGCAGTTAGCAATTTACATTCATATACAAAGCCAAGTGAGGTACATTTTCAGAAGTAGAAACAGATGCAGTTTTAAGTCCCATAAAAAGAAATTAGGTTTCTTCACCATTTTCTTAATTTAAGAACAACTGGTATGGTTCCATGAAGAGTTTGGCATTCAGGGTGACAGCTTTCAGGGACAGCATTAGCGACTGTTCTAAAGCAAGACCCAGTAGTCTGTTCAACAGTGCTGTGCTCCTGCAGATGACTCATAAGCCCCTTTAACCTTTCCACACTGGACTCCATGATCAAACAAAACAGCAGTCCCCACAACAAGTGGGTGAAATCTCCTCACTGACTCACTCTGGCTTGGAGACCTCATCTGAGGCAGGCTAGAGATCCCTTGGGCATGAGCATAGGAATATCCAATGCTCAAATTGTTTAGCCACCACAGACAGAAAAACGTTAGTTCAGAGGATAAAATACTGCCTGCAAATCAGTTTGAAGTGAAAATAGCCTGTATACTGCTTTCAAGACTCAGAAACCAAAAAGTATTTATCTGGACATATACATAGTTCAAAAGGCACAGGAAGTAAAAGCATTTCTGAACAACCTCAGGTGAATTCAACAACAGTATAACTAAATAAATAAATATGTGCAATATTAGGAAGATCGCAATGTTCTTCTGCATGACATCTTATTCTGTAAAAAATATATACACATACGTGCATACACACAACTCATTGAGGAAAAAAAAAAAACCACACACACACACCCCCCTTTATCAAAGTCCTATACATAATTTTATAGGCATTCAGGACATCACCATAAAACATTTAAATTACTACCTTAAAATTTAATAACCAAAAGGTGTTTTGTTTTTTCCATTGAGAATTTACACAACCCTATGCTTATTCAGGCTTATTCAATTCAGTTAAGTACAGTACATGCAGCTATTCTTCTAGAAACTGCAATTTTTCAAATGAGGCAATTCTTCCTAGTTAACAATACTTTTCCTCTCCCTCTAAAAAACTCTGACAACTGGATAATCAGTCGGCCAGCTGGACACTATGCTCACTAGATATTCTAGATTTTAATGAAGCTCAAGTGGTAACAGAATATATAATTCTAAAAGATAGTGGCTAGTTATGAGTAACTTGGGAACACTTTTTGTAGTATAAAAACATAATGAAGGTGCTTTGAATTAAGTGGCTGTCAAACATTTCACCAAAATAGGGACAGTTAAGACAGACCTAACTTGTCAAATGCTGTTGGAACATTAGCTAATTGCTTATGGAGAATATAGTTCTCTAACGAAGCTTTCTTTTTTTAAGTCTTGCTGGAAGAATTCAGCTAAATATTATTCAGGATGAATGAGAGGGGGAAGCTCAACATAGGCATCAAAACTCATTCACAGTTAATATTTAATCTATATTTTGCTATCCCAGGGACTTTTAATTCATTTCTTCTCCCTGCTTTCTGGGCACTATCCTACTTTCCTACCATGCCTTGTAAAATATTTTATTGAAATTTGCTGTCAATATATAAGATGGCTGAAACAAGTTTGGGAAAAAATATTTCAGGATTCCCCCCCCCCCGTATCATCCATGCCAAGTAGGAGACCTTTCCTAATGGAGGAAAAGTTTTAAAGAGTCACACACAACAAATTAAGTTTGTATTTGTTCATTAGCTGTGAAATATTTGCTTTCTTGTGAAAACGGGAAAATTATTACCCTGGTTAGACGTTTAATAGCTATGGCACTTTTCTACAATGGGATTTCAGCAAGTCCGGCCCCAGCATCTTTGACCACAAGACAGACAGAATATCTTACATAGACATGTTAAGTAGGATTTGCTGATTTTTTTATTATTATTCTTTTTTCATGTAACTGACACTAAGTGTGTGATCATAGTCATGTACTCCTACTTTTCATATTTTCCTTGAGAAACTGGAACACAGCTATATTTGCTTTGTCAAGATATGACTGCACCATTCTGTTTTCAAATTAATATTCCTAACAATCATTCCAGGTCCTGTAAGTTTATTGTGCTTCCAGTGAACTGAGAGTTATCAGAACCTGCATCATCTTCTGTGGAGTTGTGTGGTTCCTGTCAAAACAAAGTACACAAAAGAGTTTGGAATTCAGACAAAGCTTTCACCCCATTATGTTTTCATTGCTTGTAACACACAGTCCCTTTTTGTAATATTTCTTTACCTTCAAACTTAATTCAAAGCTTTGCAAACAGGGGCCGCTAACAGGGAGTTTAGAGAGAGAGTTTGGAAGGGGGCGAGGTACATTTGCCGTTCTTTAAAACCTTTAACTTAAACTATAATCAAATCTTCTTGATTTAAACAAAAACCCTATCACATTAACCTAGGTAGCTATAGGAGAGAATGCAGGCAGAAGCCCAGCAGCAGAGTGGGGGCTATCCAGTTTATTGTGCAGAGTGTAGAATGTATGGTTACCTGCCCTGTGGGCGGGTGGCGTATGTGTGCATTCGGTGCAAGGAGCTCCTGGCCCTCAGAGACCGGGTGTGGGCTTTGGAGGCCAGGGTGGCAGAACTGGAGGAGCTAAGGGAGGCAGAGAGATATGTTGATGAGGCTTTCCGGGACACTGTAGATTTGTCCCACCTCCAGTCAGACAGCCCCTGCGCTGTTAAGGAGGATGAAAGGCTCAGGGAAGGAGAGCAGTCAATGGGAGCAGAGGGAAACCTTCCCATAGTTGGGACCCTCCTTCCAGATGATGTTGGGATATCCTCTCGCACTGAGGTTACCTCTCCGGGGGAGGGAACTCCAGTCATTAGGAAAAGGCAGGTGTTAGTAATGGGAGATTCGATCATTAGAAACATAAATAGCTGGGTTTGTGATGACCGGGAGAACGGTATGGTGACTTGCCTACCGGGTGCAAAGGTTGCGGATCTCTCGAGGCATCTAGATAGACTTATGTGTTGTGCTAGGGTGGAGCCGGTGGTCATGGTACATGTAGGTACCAATGACATAGGGAAGGGTAGGAGAGATATCCTGGAGGCCAAATTTAGGCTGCTAGGAAAGAGACTGAAATCCAGGACCTCTATGGTAGCATTCTCAGAAATGCTTCCAGTTCCACACGCAGGGCCAGGTAGGCAGGCAGAGCTTCAGCATCTCAATGCATGGATGAGAATGGTGTAGAGAGGAGTTTAGATTTATTAGGAACTGGGGAAACTTTTGGGATGGGGAGCCTGTACAGGAAGGATGGGCTCCACCTAAACCAAATTGGATCCAGACTGCTGGCACTTAACATTAAAAAGGTTGCAGAGCAGATTTTAAACTAAGAGATGGGGGAAAGCCAATTGCTGCAGAGGAGCACGTGGATCGGACAGAGACTTCTCTTAGCGGAGAGTCTCTTGATAGAGATTCTCTAGGTTCTAGTCAGGAGGGGAGGATGGAAGAGGATAATGTAAGGGCCAGATCAGACGAGAAACATTCACATAAAAAAAGAATCTGACATCAGAAAAGGGCAGACAGATAAACAGTGACAAGTTTTTGAAGTGCTTGTACACAAATGCTAGAAGTCTAAATAATAAGATGGGTGAACTAGAGCCTCGTGTTAAAGGAGGATATTGATATAATAAGCATTACAGAAGTGGTAGTGTGGGGATAATCAATGGGACACAATCATTCCGGGGTACAAAATATATCGGAAGAACAGAACAGGTCATGCGGGGGGGGGGGGGGGGGGGGCACTATATGTGAAAGAAAATGTAGAATCAAATGAAGTAAAAATCTTAAATGAATCCACATGTTCCATAGAATCTCTATGGATAGTAATTCCATGCTCTAATAAGAATATAACAGTAGGGATCTATTATCGACCACCTGACCAGGACAGTGATAGTGACGATGAAATGCTAAGGGAGATTAGACAGGCTATCAAAATAAAGAACTCGGTAATAGTGGGGGATTTCAATTATCCCCATATTGACTGGGTACATGTCACCTCAGGACGAAATGCAGAGACAAAATTTCTCAATACTTTAAATGACTGCTTTTTGGAGCAGCTGGAACAGGAACCCATAAGGGGAGAGGCAATTCTCGATTTAGTCCTGAGTGGAGCACAGGATCTGGTCCAAGAGGTAACTATAACAGGACCACTTGGAAATAGTGACCAGAATATAACAACATTTAACATTCCTGTGGTGGGAAGAACACCTCAACAGCCCAACACTGTGGCATTTAATTTCAGAAAGGGGAACTATGCAAAAATGAGGAGGTTAGTTAAACAGAAATTAAAAGGTACAGTGACTAGAGTGAAATCCCTGCAAGCTGCATGGACACTTTTCAAAGACACCATAATAGAGGCCCAACTTAAATGTATACCCCAAATTAAAAAACACAGTAAAAGAACTAAAAAAGAGCCACCGTGGCTTAACAATCATGTAAAAGAAGCAGTGAGAGATAAAAAGGCATCTTTTAAAAAGCTGAAGTCAAATCCTAGTGAGGTAAATAGAAAGGAGCATAAACACTGCCAAATTAAGTGTAAAAATGTAATAAGAAATGCCAAAAAGGAGTTTGAAGAACAGCTAGCCAAAAACTCAAAAGGTAATAAAATGTTTTTTAAGTACATCAGAAGCAGGAAGCCTGCTAAACAACCAGTGCGGCCCCTGGATGATCGAGATACAAAAGGAGCACTTAAAGACAATAAAGTCATTGCAGAGAAACTAAATGAATTCTTTGCTTCAGTCTTCACAGCTGAGGATGTTAGTGGGATTCCCAAACCTGAGCCGTCCTTTGTAGGTGACAAATCTGATGAATTGTCACAGATTGAAGTGTCACTAGAGGAGGTTTTGGAATTAATTGATAAAACTTAACAGTAACAAGTCACTGGGACCAGATGGCATTCACCCAAGAGTTCTGAAAGAACTCAAATGTGAAGTTGCGGAACTATTAACTAGGGTTTGTAACCTGTCCTTTAAATATCGGCTTCTGTACCCAATGACTGGAAGATAGCTAATGGAACGTCAATATTTTAAAAGGGCTTTAGAGGTGATCCTGGCAATTACAGACTGGTAAGTCTAACGTCAGTACAGGGCAAATTAGTTGAAATAATAGTAAAGAATAAAATTGTCAGACACCTAGAAGAACATAACTTGTTGGGCAAAAGTCAACGTGGTTTCTGTAAAGGGAAAGCATGTCTTATTAATCTATTAGAGTTCTTTGAAGGGGTCAACAAACATGTGGACAACGGGGCTCCAGTGGAACTAGTGTACTTAGATTTCCAGAAAGCCTTTGACAAGGTCCCTCGCCAAAGGCTCTTATGTAAATTAAGTTGTCATGGGATAAGAGGGAAGATCCTTTCATGGATGAGAACTGGTTAAAAGACAGGGAACAAAGGGTAGGAATAAATGGTAAATTTTCAGAATGGAGAGGGGTAACTAGTGGCGTTCCCCAAGGGTCAGTCCTAGGACCAATCTATTCAACTTATTCATAAATGATCTGGAGAAAGGGGTAAACAGTAGGGTGGCAAAGTTTGCAGATGATACTAAACTGCTCAAGATAGTTAAGACCAAAGCAGACTGAAGAACTGCAAAAAGATCTCACAAAACGAAGTGATTGGGCAACAAAATGGCAACTGAAATTTAATGTGGATAAATGTAAAGTAATGCACATTGGAAAAAATAACCCCAACTATACATACAATATGATGGGGGCTAATTTAGCTACAACTAATCAGGAAAGATATCTTGGAGTCATCGTGGATAGTTCTCTGAAGACGTCCACGCAGTGTGCAACGGCAGTCAAAAAAGCAAACAGGATGTTAGGAATCATTCAAAAAGGGATAGAGAATAAGACGGAGAATATCTTATTGCCCTTATATAAATCCATGGTACGCCAACATCTTGAATCCTGCATACAGATGTGGTCTCATCTCAAAAAAGATACACTGGCATTAGAAAAGGTTCAGAGAAGGGCAACTAAAATGATTAGGGGTTTGGAACGGGTCCCATATGAGGAGAGATTAAAGAGGCCAGGACTTTTCAGCTTGGAAAAGAGGAGACTAAGGGGGGGAATATGGAGAGGTATATAAAATCATGAGTGGTGTGGAGAAAGTGAATAAGGAAAAGTTATTTACTTGTTCCCATAATATAAGAACTAGGGGCCACCAAATGAAATTAATGGGCAGCAGATTTAAAACAAATAAAAGGAAGTTCTTCTTCACACAGCGCACAGTCAACCTGTGGAACTCCTTGCCTGAGGAGGTTGTGAAGGCTAGGACTATATCAGGGTTTAAAAGAGAACTAGATAAATTCATGGAGAGATCACTTGATCATTACGTGTTAGGTTCACTCCCTCTGGGGCACCTGGCATTGGCCACTGTCGGTAGACAGGATACTGGGCTGGATGGACCTTTGGTCTGACCCAGTATAGCCATTCTTACGTTATAAGATTATGCCAAGAAACCAAATGCACTGAACCCTTCACAGTAAATTTAAAGTTGTCCCACTCTTGGTTTGCAAACTGATCTAGCTGGACTGCTAACAGCATTTCATTAAAATGCGGATGGGGTGGGGATGGATCCTGACTATTGTTGACAAAAGAAACAAAATAATTGACAATTTAAAAAATATTGTTTCCCTTCACGTTAACCCTTCAGAATTTGAAATAATCCAACTCCCCTTCTGTACCCACCAATTTATTATAGGGTTGTTCAAGACATGGATAGTTCTGGGAAGAAAGTATATAAACCACTTTTGTTTCTACTGGAAAGGACATTATTTGGCTCAAATACTACGTTGCAATTAACTTGACAGATGGAAAGCTCCATAACGATCATAAAAAAAAAAAAAGTGATCTATTTCTCTCCACTAAGATGTTAGCACTTGGTTCTCAGTTATGGAGCTGTCCATGTTCACGGACAAACAGCTTGTCAGAATAGTAGATATTAGGAGTATCCTGAATAGGTAGCAAGACAGTTTTCAGCTGTCTTTACTCATGATGCTTTTGGGATGCAAGTGGCATTTGGTGGAGCTTCACTGCAGTACAGTGGTAAGAGACATTCCAAAAGTGAATGAATTTAGATCCACACTACTATCCAAAGGTGATTTTCAGTGCACAGGGTAGCAGAGCGTTCCATTCCCTTCAGCGGTTTTCTTGCACACTTTTACTAGTGCAGGGGTATTTTCCATGTCCGAGCTGCCAGTAAAGGTACTTCTCTGGTAGTAGCCCAAGTTGTTAAAGGGGTTATGTTTCTGGTAGTTGCCATTAGATTGCGTCTGTTTAAAAATATCACTCCCTGTTGCTGCTGGAGTTATTTGAATCCCAGTCACTATGGAAGAGTAGGATCTATGAATGTCTTCACTTTCCTTTTGGGAACTACCACTTGGCCTCAATCTGTACTTGTTTGGGGATTTGACAGTTCTAGGATATCCCCTCAAATTTTAAAAACTGAGCACCTGATTTTCAGAAAAAACTCAGTATACAGCAGAGCTTCCACTCAGGCACCTATATAAGTCGTTGTGTTTTCAGGAGCACTTGGCAAGCAACAGCCCTGCTATTACTAATGGAAGCAGATGGGTGCAGAGTACTTTTGAAAATCTGGTCACATCATATTTAAGGTGCCTAAATCAGAGCAGAGTTTTTTTGAAAATCCAGCCCCACAACTGTAAGAGCAGAGCACTTTTGAAAATCTGGCTCCAGGTCTTCCCGGCCACCTATCATAACAGTCATGGAACATCTTTCTCGAGGTTACCCTTTGGGGCAAAAGTAAATAGCATCTCCAACATGGAGCAAAACAAGAAATGGGAGCATTTGGGGTGGGGGGTGAGGGGGGGAAAACCAACCTCCTACAGCATCTCTGCAATGCCCACGGCAAACCTCTTGTGGTCACAGAGCTAAAGCCTGTGAAATTAGACTTTGGTCTGAAAGTAGAGTACTTCTGTAGTACAGGATAGCGAAAGTGTTGGTGCAAAATTGTTTTCATTGCATCTAACTTGACAACCGAAATCAGAATTCTAAGGTGCTTTACCTGAAGGATATGAACAGGTAAGTCCACTGTAAGTTGAGAATGTGATGAGGAAGACTGAGAGCTGAGCTGAAAGGGCAAGTCTCCCTCTCCTGGGGGATCATCCTGCGAAGGGAAAAACATAATGCAAACATAGTAGGAGACACTTGGAAATCTTATCACATAGCAAGCTTCATTCTCACTACTACAACAACCAAACCAAAAACCAGGAAAGGTGAAGAGTGCCTTATTGGCTAAGACCTTACAAGGGTAGTATCCTAAGGCACCCCAGCTCTGAAGGCTGATGAGGCCTAAGAAATGTTTCCAGTGGTTTCATGGAAGGTGAACCAATCCCCCTAGTACTCAGTCACATGTGGCAACTGCAGATTGTAAGATGCTTTCTCAAGAACTTTACTACTAAAACTATGTGTTCACTCCAAGGCCATTGTGCTGCCAAAGTGGTGGTCCTGGGGCACCCCATGTGAAGGGGGAAAAGAAGCAGAGCTCTGCATGTGGCTCACCCCATACTAAGAGTAGGTGAGCTGAACAGATCCTCGCTCTGCCTCCTGGAAACCAAACACCTCCAGGTCTGGCCAACAGCTTACTGCTCCCCGGTGAGATATTAGCATGTGAGGTGGAAGCTTGTCTGACACTGCCTGTTAGAAGACCCTGTCTTTTCAATTGCTTATAACTGCCAAACTTTAACCATTTGGGCTGAAATTTTCCATACTGAATATTTTTGGGGGGGAGGTGGGATTCAGCCAGAAGGGGTCGGCTGTTTCCAAAAATGAGACCAGGGAAAAATACTTTGCTTTGCCCATGTTAAAAAATGTTGGCAACCTTTGCTTTGAAGACCTCCAGTGCCCCTGAGCTTAGGAGCAGATAGCTGAAGTTAGGCAAGGGAGGGGCCTTGTGCATCCGTCATGTGACTTTTGCTGTTCCTACAAAAATCTGTCCAAATTTGACCTTTTAAGACTCTCAATTCACATATGCTCAGTAAAGACTTGCTAGAGATTCACATTTTCATTCTGCGAGGACTCCATCCACAGTAAGCATCCTCCAGCCCTGCAAGGTGCTGAACAGGGTCTTCCCTGCAACTGTAGTCGTAGCTGCTCTAGCCTGAATTCATGTCTCTTCTCTGCTTTCAATGCCCTCTCTGCTGCTGCACTAGCAGCATGGAGGAGAAAACGACCTAAGTCGTATGCAGATGAGACAAGACCCTGGTGTGCGTGTGTGCGAGAGAGAGAGAGAGACTGGAACAAGGGGAGCTAGCATAGAAACTGGGACTGACAGCCAGAGAGAAGTAGAGCCTGGGAGCCAAGGAAGGAAGTGGGCGGGGGGGAGAGAGAGGGGGGAAGTGAAGAGAAGGATGACTGGGAGCCAGTGGGTGGGAGGGGAGAATTGGATCTGACCAGGAGCCCCAGTACAGGGGAGAATTGTGACTGGCTGGGCAGAGACTGGGACAAGGAACATTAACATAAGAACAATCATACTGGGTCACACTAAAGGTCCATCTAGCTCAGTATCCTGTCTTCCGACAGTGGCCAATCCCAGGAGCCCCAGAGGGAATGATCCATCCATCCAGTCACCCATTCCCAGCTTCTGGCAAACAGAGGCTAGGCGCAGCATCCCTGCCCATCTTGGCTAATAGCCATTGTGACTAGAGGCCAGAGGAAAAGGGGGGGGGGGGAGAAGAGAGAGAGAGAGAGATCAGACAAGAAGCTGGGAAAGAGGAACTGGGGCTGAATGGGTGAGAAGAATGGGACTGGGACAGAAACAGTTTAGAGGGGAAGGGGCAAAAGGGGTCAAGCTTGGGAGAACCTAGCAGAAGGCTCTGTTCCCACTAGAGAACACTCCCCTCCAGAGCCTGGAATGGAATCCAAGACTTCCAAGTCTCACCATTAGTCTGCTGCTAGCAAATATATGTGAAGCCCTCAGGCAAGGGGTCTCATCCCACCCAATGCTGATCCACGCAGATGATTACAACCTACTACTGTTATGAGTTTGTTATTTCAAGTGGTAGAGGTCTGTGGCATGGATCTAAAGGCACCAACAGTGCTGCTGATGACCAGCGTCACTAGGACGACATATGATGGAATCTGGTTTTTCAATCTGCTTTTTAAAAAAAGCTCCAGGAAGTTACACATAAAAGTTACATTAAAAGAACATTAAGGCTGCAAAGTCAGGCATTCAAAAATTACAATCTGCCAGGATTAAGATTCCCTATGCAACTTATTTTGAAATACCTTCCGCGTCCCCTCGTGCCATGAGCACATACTATTTTTTCCCCCCACAGATCCCCTGCCTCATTCAGTGCATAGAAAGGACAGTGCTCACTTAGCGAGCAGCTATTCAACATTGTTTTCGCCTCATGGTTCAGTGCATGGCCCATGCCTCACTTACAGCACACCAAATCAAACCCTGATCAGAAGACAGAATTAATAGTTCTTACAGGCAACCTTAATATTCTTATAAAAAACAGTTACTCACCTTCTCGTAACTGTTGTTCTTCGAGATGTGCTGCTCATGTCCATTCCATTCTAGATGCATGCGCACTGCGTGCACAGTCATCGGAAAAGTTTTTCCCCTAGCAGCACCCGTCGGGTTGGCTGTGGAGCCCCCTGGAGTAGTGCCTCCATGGCGGTGAATATATGATCCTGCCGACCCAGTGCCTCCTCAGTTCCTTCTTCCCTACTACTCCGACAGAGGGAAGGCGGGTGGGTTTGGAATGGATATGAGCAACACATCTCGAAGAACAGTTACGAGAAGGTCAGTAACCTTTTTTTCTTCAAGTGCTTGCTCATATCGATTCCAAATTAGGTGACTCCCAACCCTTACCTAGGCAGTGGGGTCAGAGTTATGGAATCGCTGACTGAAGCACCGCTCTGCCGAATGCTGCATCATCTCTGGCGTGCTGGGTGATGGTGTAATGAGAGATGAAGGTGTGCACCGAGGACCACGTCACTGCCCGGCAGATTTCCTGTATAGGGACCCACGCCAGGAATGCCACCGAGGAGGCCTGTGCCCTTATGGAATGCGCCATTAGCACTGGAGCAGGGACTTCATCTAGCTCGTAGCACATCCAAATGCAGGATGTGATCCACGACGAAATCCTCTGAGAGGAGACCGGGAGCCCTTTCATCCAATCTGCCACGAACAGCTGCTGTGAGTTATGAAACGGCTTCGTGCGCTCAATGTAAAAGGCTAGCGCCCGTTGAACATCCAGTGTGTGAAGCCTCTGTTCCTGGCTACTTGTATGAGGCTTAGGGTAAAAGACAGTTAGAAAAATGTCCTGGTTGGAGTGGAATTGGGACACAACCTTTGGAAGAAAGGCCAAGTGAGGCCTAAGCTGCACCTTGTCCTTGAAGAAAACTGTGTAGGGAGGGTTGGAGGTGAGGGCCTTCAGCTCCGAAACCCTCCTCACCGAAGTAATGGCGACTAGGAAGGCCACCTTCAATGACAGGTATACGAGCGAACAAGTCGCCAGCAGTTCAAACGGGGGACCCATCAGCTTGTAAAGGATCTCCTGTCTAACCTGCGGGTACAGTTGCGCCAGGTCCTTGAGGAAACAGCCAACCATGGGGTTAGCGAAGACGGAGCGCCCAGCCGCTCCCGGATGGAATGCGGAGATAGCTGCCAGGTGCACCTTGATGGATAATGCTGCCAGATTCTGCTGTTTCAAGTGCAGTAGGTATTCGAGGATAAGCGGTATGGGCACCTGCAGCATGGGATGTCCGACTCTGAGCCCACGAGATTGAACCTTTTCCACTTGGCCAGGTAGGTGGCCCTGGTGGATAGTTTCCTGCTACCAAACAAGACCTCCCTAACCTGCTCGGAGCACATGAGTTCCATAGGGTTTAGCCATGAAGCTTCCAAGCCATGAGGTGAAGGGACTGAAGGTCGGGGTGGTGAAGGCGACCGTGGTCCTGGGTAATCAGGTCCGGAAGCAGGGGCAATGTGATTGGGGCATCCACCGACAGCTCCAGAAGCATGGTGTACAAGTATTGACAAGGCCACACCGGCGCCACCAGTATGACCTCTGCCTTGTCTCTGCGGACTTTGAGCAGGACCTTGTGCATGAGTGGGAACGGGGGAAACGCGTACAGCAGATGATCCGTCCAGGGGAGGAGAAATGCTTCAGAGAAAGCCCAGGCAGTGGTTCCGGAAAGAGCAGAATCGTGGGCACTTTCTGTTGCCTCACGTGGCAAAGAGGTCGATTTGGAGAGCTCCCCACCTCTGGAAAATACTGTGCATCATGTCTGGGTGGATAGACCACTCATGATTGTGGAAGGATCTGCTGAGGTACTCCACCAGCTCATTCTGGGAACCTGGGAGATCAGACACTTCCAGGTGAACGGAGTGGGCTATGCAGAACTTCCATAGCTGACACAGTGGAGAGGAATGGGCTCCACCCTGCTTGTTTATGTAAAACATCACAATTGTGTTGTCTGTCATGACTCCCACACACTGTCCCTGCAGATGAGCTTGGAAGGTTTGGCATGCTCGTCGGACCGCTCTCAGCTCCTTGATGTTGATGTGGAGTGAGAGTTCGTCTTGGGACCACAGGCCCTGCATCTGAAGGTTTCCCAGGTGCGCGCCCCAACCCAGCGCCGATGCTTCCATTACCAGGGATGGAGAGGGCTGGGGTTTGTGGAAGGGGACTCCCTCGCACACTGTCTGCAGGTTGAGCCACCAGCGGAGGGACTCGAGGACCTGCACCGGGAGGGTGACCAGAGTCGAGACCGCCGTGCGATAGGCTGATGCGAGCCAAGCCTGGAGAGGTCTGAGTCGCATTCTGGCATGCTGTACCACGTATGTGCAAGACACCATGTGAAAAAGTAACCTCAGGCAACCCCTTACTGCGGTGGTGGGATACTGTCTGAGGACTTGTATGATGTCCGTCATTGCTTGGAAGAAAACCTCCGGCAGGAATGCCCTGGCCCGGTTCGAGTCCAACACTGCCCCGATAAACTCTATCCTTTGAGTTGGTACCAGGGTCGACTTGCTCTCATTGAGGAAAAGACCCAGCCTGTCGAAGGTGGATCTCATGAAACGGACCTGTGCGTTCACCTGGTCTTTGGAGCATCCCCCAGAGCAGCCAGTTGTTGAGGTAAGGATACACTTGTACCTGCCTCCGATGGAGGAAGGCGACCACGACTGACATGCACTTGGTGAACACTCGGGGGGCCACGGACAGGTCGAATGGGAGGGCCATAAATTGGTAATGTTTGTGACAGACCACAAACCTGAGGAAGCGTCTGTGGGCAGGTTGTATCAATATGTGGAAGTACACATCCTTGAGGTCAAGGGCGGCATACCAGTCTCCCCGATCCAGAGAAGGGATAATTGTGTTTAGGGAGACCATGCGAAACTTCAGCTTTTTCATGAAGTGACTGAGGCCTCGCAGGTTGAGGATGGGTCTGAGACTCCCCTTTGCTTTGGGGATTAGGAAATAGTGGGAGTAGAATCCCTTGCCCCATAGCTCCTGAGGAACCTCCTCCACTGCCCCTGCGGCGAGGAGCATATGGACCTCCTACATAAGGAGATGCTCATGAGAAGGGTCCCTGAAAAGGGATGGGGAAGGGGGTGGGGGCAGGCAGAATTTCCCACTTCTACCGTGTGAAGGACCCAGCGATCTGATGTTATTCGTGACCAAGCATGGTAGAAGTGGGATAGACGGTTCAGGAAACAGGGCTGAGGATCCGGTCCGTCAGCTGGAATGTCGTCCCCAGGTGTACCTTCAAAAGGCCTGCTTAGAGCCTGAAGCAGCGCGCACCTGGCCCTGGTTGGACGGGGGCTGGGAAGGCTTACGCCTGCTGTTCCTGCCATGTTTCCTAGAGAAGTCCTGAATAGGACATCGAGGATAGGGATGCTATACAGGCTGCGGCTTAAAGTGTTTTCTCTGAGTGGCCAGGGTATGTACCCCAGCGATTTTAGCGTAGCCCTAGAATCTTTAAGGCTATGCAGCCTGGAGTCAGTTTGCTCCACAAACAGGCCCGCCCCATCAAACTGCAGGTCTTGCAGGGTATGTTGCACCTCGGGTGGGAGCCCCGAGGCCTGGAGCCAGGAGCTTCGCCTCATGGCAATCCCAGAGAACAAGGTACGTGCCCCCGAGTATGCAGCGTCCAGTGAAGCATGTAAAGAGGTCCGTGCCACTGCCTTGACCTATTCAGAAATAGTCCTGAACTCCTCACTGGACTCCACGGCATTAACTCTTTGAACTTTACCGTGGAGTTCCAGGAATTGAAGTTGTATCTGCTCAGGATTGCCAGTTGGTTGGCAATTCTGAGTTGGAGTCCCCCGGTCGAGTAGACCTTTTGGCCGAACAGGTCTAGCCACTTAGAGTCCTTGGATTTTGGGGTAGGACCCTGCTGCCCATGTCTCTTGTGCTCATTTACCGCAGCCACCACCACCAAGCAGGGCTACGGGAGTATGTCAAGATATTCGTACCCCTTAGCGGGGACAAAATACTTCCTCTCGACTCCCTTTGCAGGTGGAGGAATGGAGGCAGGGGTCTGCCACCAGGTGTTGGCCTGTGTAGTTCTGATGAGGGGCAGAGCCACCCTCGATGGACCTTCTGGGGCCAGGATGTCCACCCTCTGGTCCTCCAGCTCCTCCACCACCTCAGCCTGCAGGCCCATGTTGCACGCTATCCTGTGCGGCAGGTCCTGGTGGCAATGACTGTCTATAGGGTGCAGTCCCGAGGTGGAGGTCCCCGCAACCGCTTCATCCGGGGAGGACAACGATGACGCCAGAGGGGGTACAGGGTTCTCATGGCCCTCCGGGTCCCTGGGGACATCCTGCACAGCCTCTCCTTCCCCACTAACTGCCCCAGGGTCCATGCTGGTGGCAGGAACAGGCTCCAGGGGTGGTGGGGTGGTCTGCACTGCGGTCACCTCAGAACCCCAAGGGATGGGTCGACTTGTCAATGCTGCAGGTGAGTGGGAGCCCTTGGAGAGGGTGCCCTGGGCCTGGTGGTATGCCCACGGGGTCCAGAATGGCCACTGCACTTGCCATGGCCCTGCACCCACATCCTGACGCTTACGGTCCGATTTGTGTCTCCACCACCAAAGACAAAGACCTGGAACACGAAGGTCAGGGCGGTGCTGATAGGAGCTGTGCCTGTGATTGGTACCGGGAATCTGGGGAGCGGTGCCACAAGGTGGAGTGGCAGCGAGAGGTCAAGTGGTGCCACGATGTGTGGTGCTGGGAGCGGGACCTGTGCCTTGCCGGGGACCAGTGCCGCAAGTCAGAGCGATGCCATGGAGATACAACTGATTGCATCAACATCGCGGGCTTGCCTCGAGACAGTGCCGCACGTTGCAGTACCAGAGGCTTCTCCTGACTGGCCGGGGACTGTGGCGCCATCATGGCGCTTAAGTCCCTCGCGGCCTCGAAGATGTCCGGGGTGGATGGCAACTCGATGTCCTCCACCACCTGGCCCAGAGAGTCCACGAGCAGCAGACCTGACGTCCCCTGTTGCGGGGCTGAAGTCGACGGTGCCGTCTCCTGGGCTGTCGGTGCTGGGTGCTCCTCCCCAGGAAGCACACCAGTGTCGCTTTTCAAGGCGGCTGTCCTCAGCGCCAGAGATCAACCCCTGTCCTGCTTGCAGTGCCGCTTCTGTGGTACCGGGGAATGGGAGCAGTGCTGCACTGCCTCCGCCAGCCTCGGTGCCAGGGAGCGCCGGTGCCGAGGGTCTTTATGCTCACAGTCCTTCCTTGGCACCACTTCGCGGACGGAGGCTGGAGCGCTCCGCATGGAGGAGCTCGGTGCTGGATCCTGCCATGCCGAAGCTGGCTGGGGACAAAGAGCTGCTTCAGGTGACAGTCTCACTCCTTTTTCGACCTGGGATGAAACCCCTTACAGATCTTGCACCGGTCAGTTTGGTGTGCCTCCCCCAGATACGCAAGACAAGAGTCGTGGAGGTCGCCCATTGTCATGGGCTTATGGCAGGATCTGCAGGATTTAAAACCTTGGGATCGAGGCATGCCCCAAGCCCCAAGGGGAATAGGAAAGTTGGGGTGGGGAGAATGCCCACTCGTACACCAACTACTATAAACTAACAACAATTAATGCTACCAGACTACAAAACTACAATTATACAACTACTAGGAGAAACAAGGAGCACTTGCAATAGCAAGCCACTGCAGTTCCAACGACCGTCACTGGCGATAAGACGGAACTGAGGAGGCGCCAGATCGGCAGGGTCATATATTCACCGCCGTTGATATGAGCAAACACTCGAAGAATAATGTAATCTGCGAGTGTTATTACTGGATATAGTGCAGGGCAGGGCAGCGTCTTTCCTTCCTAGCTCCCACTCCTGGGGCTGTTCTCACTCCTGAACAGGGTTTCCTCAAGACCCCTGTCCAGTGCAGCTACACCTGTGGCTTTTCAGTGCTGCCCCCAAGGCTTCTGCCTGTGTTCTTAACCCTCAGTCTCCCCATCACCTTAGCTGTGTCTAACCCTCCCCCCCAACATATGCATGAATAAGGGGAATATTTACAGAAGGGTTTTAATTTATACTACAGCATTTTTTTTCATTATCAGCTAAGGGTGGGGTATAAGATCCCCCCCCCCCTCTCTAAGGAAGACATTTGAACCGGCTCTCTTCACTCCAATTACTTTTGTAATCATTTTTAAAATGCTTGGAAAAAACAGTTCTATTGTTGGTGATAAGTGTGTGAAGGGACTCTCACCCTGAGGAGAAAAAAATGCTCTTTTTGGGCAACAGCCTTAAAAACAGATCAGCAATATATTACTCACCAAGTACCTTGGTATCATGCAACAATCACAATATTAATACAGGAGAAGACTATATCCGATTTGAAAGGACAGTCAGATTCTTCTGTGTGAACTGGCAAATCATTAGAGAACTGGGTAGATCGTATGTTTTATTCATGTGTTCTTACTTGAAGTAGCTGAATTTGCACATACTGTGCGCCAGTTGCTGGATCCCTTATTGTTAGGCCTCCATTTGGCAAAACAATGTTGCCACACAATCGATTCCCATGACTGGTAGATGAGAAGTTGGTAGGACTCACTTTACCACCTTTGCTTTTCCTCTGGCCAGAATTTGATGCTGCTGAAATAAAGTTATTTTATTAATTATGTTGGAACATCTGATTCTTTGGTAAGTTTCTCCTTGGGATTTGATCTTTTCTCCCTTGCCTCTAGTTACTTTGTCTCCTTTTACTATTAACCAACTATAACCGTTAAAGTAGTTAGGCCCAAAGGTAGAGATTGTAAAATTTTATGTAGCCTATATTTTCATTTTTTTCTGTTTAAATTTCAGTTAAAAGTTTGTTTGAATTTAAATATTTCCCTGCATATTTCTCAATATAGACATCACATTACCCAGGAGAACAAGAAAATACTATGATTAACATTAATATCTTCATTGTTCATGCTGAATAAGATGCCAAAAGAAAATTAAGCATAATTTGAGGATAATACACATTAGATCTTTTCAATTATCAGGTGTTTTTTGTTTTGGTTTTTTTTACTTCAAATGTTAACTAGGACTTTCAACTTTTGAGTGTACTTAAATTCCATTAATGCATTTTAAGATGCAAGACTTGTTTGAAATACTATATAGAAGTTTTTATTACTCTATACCAGGGAAAATATGTGCATGGGAGGGAAGCAAAAAGAGGAACTGATTCATTGTCTCTGAAAGTAAATGGCTGTCACTAAGTTACTGGTAGGTGACATGTTAAACATGACACAAGGAATCTTGTTTAAGAAGGGAACTGGGAATTTTCTAGCTCTGTTTTATAGAACAGGGGCAAATTCAATCAAGTCTCCTTTCAATCTAGGATATCACCAAGCATGCATTTTGGACAAGCTGCCATAATTACAGATCACTTCATAGACAGACAAAAAGAAGGATAGTATTTTTTAAAAGAAGAGAAAGTGCATATATGCATAGTGCCATAAAGCAAGAGACATGATAATGTTTAATTTGGAAGTGTAATCCTTTGCTTACCTTAAGACATAACTAAAAACTGTCACCTTGATTTTCAGAGATAGGAGGCAACAAGAAACATAAGGAAAAAAAATGCTTAGTGTGATATTCCTCTCCCCTTGAGGGCAGCTGCAACTCAAATAGCTGTCTCTTGTTGTTTCGTTATTTTTTCTGGGCAAGTTTAGCGAGCCATGGAATACATTTGACCTAACAAAGCAACAGTGCACATCAACAGACAGCTATGAATTCCACTGTAGTTTAAGGGGAGGAAAACAAATGGGCTAGTTATGTAAACTATGGCCCAAAGTTTGTGTTTTATAAAAATCTGCTACAAGAGATTGAAGGTTAATAGAAAGGTTTCAATTAAAAAAATAAAAATAAAGTCAAATAAATTCCCCTACTGTGCTTTCAAACTAACACTGCAGCACTGTGCTAGTGCACGACCTAGAGGTGAAACTGACTAGTCTGTTTTCATTCATTGTCCATGTTGAGTAAAATGAAATGCAAAGAGTGAACAAAAAGCACAAATAGCAAATTAGATTTTTTAAATTGTTTTGGTTTTAATACATTAAGGATAATCCTATGAGTAGAGTAAGTAAATGATATTGAGGGTGAGGGAAGGGGGAGTTTAAATATAACTTTAACCTACCAGGGTCCCTTTAACAGAAAGGGAAAACCCAAGTGTGAGGTTTTTTAAACTCTCAATGAATTTTAAACTCCATGCAAGAAGACCATCTCAATCATCTACAAAAAGCACACCTCACTCAGACTTCGTTGCTGATTGCAATAAGTTGATCTACTTGAAAGAGATATACTCCCATTTCATTGCATGTTACTAGATTCAGCAAGGCAAATGCCTCCTCACCTGTGCTGCTCCCATTCCCTTTCTGTTTTCTTTTCTTGGCTAGCTGAATGGCTCTGTAGTCTGTCCTTGCAGATCCACCGCTCTCCTAATCAAACAAGAGATATGTTTTATACATATTTGAAACAAAAAATTAAGCTAATGAAGCCAGACTAACGAATTACTGGTTGCTCATAATCTTTTACATTATCCTGTATATTCATCTAACACTGGGTGGCTGGGATTTAAAATGAGTAAGTTTTTCAAACAGTAGCAATCAAAATTCTGATCGGTCCCCTGCATGTATCTGGCATCCAAGGTTATATACACTTCCATGTTTATCAGCTTTTCAATAAGGTCATGGTGATAAGGGAAACATTGTATACTGAAAATAAACATTTATCTTTACATAGTACTGGAAAGGGAATGGTTTCCCAGAAGCAGCATTAAAGACAGAGTTATGGGAACGAAGACTGAGACTAACAATTTCAGTTACTTTCCATCCCCAAACCCTTCCCTGAAACTAATACACACAGAGGACATACCGTATAATCCCCTCCTTATGCTTTCTTGTTAGTCCCACTTCACCCTTGGGGGGTTAATTTTGAAACTTTTTTATTTTTTTTAAACTTTGAACACGTTCCTCCCTCCCCCACCCTCACAATTCAGGCCTTTTAAAGAATTTTTCACCATGTTGAATCCATGTCTAACAACATATTTAGTCAATACAGAGTTCTACATCCTTCATGAAAAAACCCCATGTAATTGGGTAAATCAGTATGAAAGGTCTGCCCATAAGTTGCAAGCAGCAATGGAGTATCCTCAAAGTTAAGGTGCTTCAGTCATCTGGGGACAACTGAATATAGTTACTGCATACCAAAAATGAGCTGCAAGTCACTGTGCTAAGATCCATGTCTTTCTGAGCACTGTAGCTTCCTGGAGGGTTGGAGAACACAAACTGTGTCACCACTTTACTGCCTTCCTGTTGACCAACAACATCCGAGCTAGGAAGCAAGTTTCGTTCAGCTTTAGTTGGTGTCAGTAACTCAGGACCATTGGCTCCACCAAGGCTGCTGGAAGGTGTCAAAGTGGTAGTGTCTATCGTTAGATTATTGCTGGATGTCAAACCATGCAGGTCTTGACTGCAATTCTTCACTGATAAAGATGCTAGCGAACCTAAGGCTTCTGCATTTACAGTCTGTACATCATCCAGATTTGAAGTACTTTGCTGTAAAACTGTAGCAGTGGTTCCCATCAAGAGAGAACTGTCCAGGCTATGTGGAATATCACTACTCGCCACCAATATCAAAGGGTCAACTGTTTGACCTAGGGAATTGCTATTGACAGAAAGGTTTCCACCAAGCGTAGAGCCTACGGAAGCAACATCTATGGTGACAATTCCAGAGTTTACTAAAGCCATATCTGTTGCAATCCCAGAATTGTTACCAGACACATTGGAGAAAAGGGACACAAGGTCTATGTTGCTGAGGTCACTTTGTCCTGGACTGGTGAGTTCACTACTAGGCGTGAGGGAACTGGTTGCTTCAAGCTGGGTTAAGAGATCTGAAATATAATACATGTATTAAACTTGTTGAAAATGCAACAGACCAATGATAAAGAAAAGGAGGTTGTGTGCCACTATCTACAGATCAAGGGGTGCAACACTCAAAAGTGGGAATACACAGAAGCCCCAAAGACACACACTAATAACTAATAGAACATATGGATACTTTTTCCAGAACAGGTAAGATGCCAACAGCACTCTTAAGTTTACATACACTGCAAATAAATGAAGCAACATTACTGACCTCAGAAACTGTGGGGTTTAAGCGCAACACACTTGTGCCAGACACATGAGAATTTAATAGGGACGAAAAAACACTGCACACAAGTGTCTGAAGACAGAGTATCCTTAAAATTATAGGCTAAAAATATTTCCTAAATTAAACCCAATTTTCTAAACCAGAATTACAAAGGAAAACAAGCTTATTAAAACAAATTCATCTTTATAGTAATTGTGAGATTTCCCAATCAGAAGAAAAATAGCTTCAATCTAGTATTAGTTTCCTGTGTAACGTATCCTCCTCCCATCCTTACCAAAAATATTGTACAGAAGTGTCTGATCTGTGTATATACATTTAGAACATGGAAAAAAAATTTGTTCTCTTTCCTATTCACTATGTTACCAATGTGGGACTTTGAGCTCTGTCTTATTTTGCTTGTTAGTGGTCTAGATAAAAGTAGGATGAATTTTTAAGTTTGCCACATCACTGAAAGACAAAATTACTTCAACAGTGTTTACTAATGTTCCACTGTGATGAAGAATCTCATATCCAGCAAACAATTATACAGTAACATTATTTGTTCGTACTGCTGGACAACAGTTCCTTTCAGCACAGGAATTTCTACATACACTTATACTCTCCAAAATATCCTCAAAGCGGTCCATGCTACAAGTTAGGACTTAAAACCAAAATACTCTTAAGTCCTCATTATCAGGTTTTAGAAAGAATATATTTAAAAAATTTTCAAGAGCAAGATCTGCTTTAATTCAAGATGTTACGGACTTCTGGAAACCACAAGCCAAGCTCTAGTCACAGCTCCCATTGAAGATTTTATATCATAAACACGATATATACAGAAAGAAAAAATCCTGGCCCCACTGAAGTCAGAGTCTTGCTGTTGACTTCAATGAGGCCAGGATTTCACCCACAGTTTTTGCCTGATATACATAGTGTTTAGGCTTCCCTTTGCCCCAGCCATATTTTGAGGCTAAAATATTATACCTGGACTGAAGTTGTGCTGTTTGACCATGTGAGTCTTCATACTGTGCTTGGAAGTGAACAATTTATTACAACTGGACACTGGGCAACGGGTCTTTGATGAATCCACATCTTGAAGATGTTTCTTGGAGTGAATATACAAACTGCTGCGTGCAGAGAATTTTGCACAACAACCTGCAACATGATACAAAGCATATTACAGGATCTTTCTTAGTTTTAACTTAAAATTAGTATTTAGAATTCCCTGGTAAACATCTCAAAGTCACATAAATAAAATGTTCTAGTTAGTTAACTTGCAGCACTTGAGCACGGGTGCCATACATAAATACAGGAAGTTGAAGAAAGCAGCCAAAGCAAAGAAGCAGAGTTTCAAAGGAGCAGAAGAAATGTCATACCAGAGCAGACCACTGATACATCTAGTCCAGCATCCTGCTTCCAAGAGAGCAAAAAACCCAAATGATTTAGTGAAAAGTGCCACAAAGGCACCTTAAATAGAAGCATTTGATAATGGCCACTGGTGAAAGCATAAGGGAGGAGGAAATGCTGCCTGACAACCACAGGACAAAAACCACTTTGTTTTATGCCATGAAGTGTAAGTATCAACGTTCCTTGTTCAGCCAGGAAGTTGGGTGTCTTGTGTCTATTTATACAATTATAATCTAAACCCTTTTAAAAATCCCACTAGAGATTGTGCCTCAATGATTTCTTGCAGCAGCTGGATCCACAAATCTTTTGTTAGTATTCATTTTAAAACCATGGGTCTTATCAGTAAGCTCCCCACATTCCTTTAACCACTTAATTATCCCTTAATGGATATTTGTAGTTCTGCAGAGACCTTTTTGCTGGAAGAGGCAACCCAAGGTGACCACCAGTACTGGAGATGTAAATGTACTACAGAGTTATAGAAAAAGGCCACTATAACTCTTCTGCATGACTTTCTATCCCTGTTAAATATAACCAGCCAGCCTATTAGATTCATCTGAACAGCGATCGGATGCTGAGCAGACATCTTCATTCTATCATTGCTTGTGATTCTTCCCTCCTGCAGCCCCCCCCTCCCCCCATGTCAAAATAACCTTTCCCAAGCAGTTTATCCAGAAGGAAGAATTAATCAACTGAAAAGAAACAGTGTCTGGACAGTATCACAGTCTTAAATCTAAAGGAGATGTTGATTTCCTTTTATCACTAACTGATAAGAAAAATCAAGTGACAATGATCTGCTAGCCATTTCCCAGGTCTCCTTCCGGTCTGGGACAATGTGGTTTATTCAATTAGATGTTCTTTAAAAAGAATAAGCTACAAAAAGGTTAAAAAAAAAAAAAGTAAAATATGACTTTAAATACCCAAGGCTCCAGTCCTTCAGTAAGCCTTGACTAGGCAGGACCCTGCACCTACCAAAGTAACAGCACACAGCACAAAGTAACAGCACACAGGACCACAAACAAACCGTACCTTCCACTGGACATTCAAATGGTTTTGTGCCTAGGTGAGTTATACTGTGGCCTTTCAAGTGTTCTGCTCTTGTGAAGGATTTCCCACAGCCTTCTACTGGACATGTAAACCTCCTGTCATCTTCATGTTTCCTACAAAAAAGGGGAGATTACTATTCCCAAACTTAAGTTCACTACATGCTCATATCTAGCATCAATTACAACCACTCTGATTTTAAAACTCACTCTTAAAACAATTATCTGCATTAGAACACGTTTAGCCAACGCAAAGAACTGACAAGTAAGCCATGTGTTGGGTTTTGGTGTGGTTTTGTTTTTGAGCGTAACTTTTTTTTTTTTTTTTTTTTTTTTTTTTTTTACCTTTTATGTCTTAGTAGCTTGGACATGCTGGTGAAAGACCAGCCACAACCTTCAGAATCACAGATAAAAGGCCTTTCACCTAATAAATAAATAAAAAGGTCACATTTAATCATATAGTAACAAAAATACATGCTGATATTGTGAAGTCTCAAAAAAGTTTAAGGGACATCTACACTGCAACCCAATCCTCCCCTCCCCCTGCAGCAATGAGTCTCCAAGCCTGTGTCAACTGACTCAGGCTCATACTGTAGGGGCTAAAAATAGCAGTGCAGACATTCCCACTCCGGCTGGAGCCTGGGCTCGGAGACCCTCCCCAGGTTTTGCTGCCGAGTGGGAATGTCCGCATGGCTATTTTTAGCCCTGTAGCACAAGCCCAAGTCAGTCGACTTGGACTCAGACTCACGGCAATGTTTTTTTTCCCCCCCTGTGTAGACATACCCTCAGTTATTTTAAAAAGTTAAAGAAACTAAAGTATCATTTTATAGTTATCAAACAAGTTTCCTTATCTACTGGCCATGTCCTGCAATTGGATCTGCATGGGCAGACCCCTACGCTCCCATGGAACTTGAAGGCATCCATGTGGGTGCATGGATCCACCTACATAGATCCAACTGCAGGAGATGACCCTATATTAACTTGGACAACCAGATTTTTTAAAACCCAGTTTGCTTTCCACTGTTTATGTATTAGTTTGTGTGCATTTGTTTTCACCCATTTCTCTGAGTTATATTTTGTTGTCCAAACTAACAGGCAGTCCATTTAAAAAAAGTCAATAAAATCCACTTCTCCCTGAAGATGTTTTACCAACTATTGTTGTAAACACTTAAAATTACGAAAATATTTCTCTACTCTTATAGTTTGTTCTATGCAAGTGATAGCACTTAGTCTATAGTCAATTTCCTCCTGTTTCCATAATCTTTCACACAGTAACAGAGAGAAAAAAAAACTGGTAAGAGACAAGGAAGTGAGACTGTAAAGCCACAAAAAGTGTCAGAAGGACAGAGAGAAAGGTATAGAACTACTTTTAACTTAAGTTTCTTTTTTAAATTGACAAGATGAAGCTGACTGTCACTTATAAGTCATGGACAGTTGTTTAGAGTCATTTTCAGGTTCTCACTCTTCCAACTCTTGGTCGCAAACATTTAAGGGGTGTTTCTATTGACATTTTTAAAAAAATCTTATTGGTGTTAGGTTGTAAAGACTGCTTTTATAAATGGCTAAAGCTTGAGGTTGCATTTGACCCAATATCTCTTTATATATTCAACTATCCCAATTTATGAACTACCCTGCTGAATACCTGTGTGACTTCTCATGTGGATTTTCAGTCGGCAGGCTTTGTCATACTGCTTGCTACAACCAGGGAAAGAGCAGGAGAACTGTTCTTGCTCTCTGAAGTGGGCTCGATTATGAGAAAATAATGCACTCACTGTGATAAAGGTTCTCTCACAACCTAAGGAAAAAGTGGAACATCATCTTAGCTCAGTGTGACACACACAATAGGAAAATTAAACTCTATACCAGTGGTTCTCAAACTTTTGTATTGGTGACCCCTTTCACACAGCAAGCCTCTGAATGTGACCTCCCTTTATAAATTAAGAACACTTTTTTTTTAATTAAACACACATTTAACACTATTATAAATGCTGGAGGCAAAGTGGGGCTTGCGGGTGGATGCTGACAGCTTGCGACCCCCTCATGACCTCTTGAGGGGTCACTCACGACCCCCAGTTTGAGAACCCCTGCTCTATACCATACTTCAGGGTTTGCAACTATGGGTTGGAATTGAATATCCACCTAGACATGGTATGTTTTGGGCACCGAGAAAAGCAGAACCAGTGCAATTTAAGCTGGCGGACTGATGCACATCAACAGATCAGAAGACAACAGTGAGGACAGTGCTCACAGATTAAAAAAATTGTTCTACTATTGTACATTGATCAAAGCACTATAAGTCTAATGGGGATATGCTGAGTGATATCTTTTCCCTTTCTGCTGTTATTCAATCAGCAAACTCTGAGGAGTCTCTCTCTGACAAGGGACAGAAGATGGAGATCAAAAGATTCCAACTGTCCGTCCCAGACATCAGGGTAAAATAGAAGTGTGGCAGCACAAGCTAGAGCTGACCAACAGGCAAGATAAACATGGTATCAAACCTACAAGACAGTCTAAAGAAGGGACTCCAGGTTAGCCACCCTTGCATATAAATATACCAGCTGATCCTAAAGAAACACTGCAGCATGGTAGTGCTCAAGTAAGTACCTCACCTACATTTAATCATCAAAAATATCTATGATTTAGATTATTTGAAAAGATTGCTTTGCAGGCTGTGAGGATATTGATTTGTGCATTGCTTGATGTTTAATTAGGCGGTCATGTGACAGGACTGATTCATGAACAATTTTAGGTATCTAAAGGGAACATCTGCCTCTTGGGTCAGAACTGTGACACCCCCTGTCCCCAGCAAGGCAGTTGCTCTATGAAGTCTCCCCACACAAACCAGCTCTCCTCCCTGTTCCAAAGAGACAGGTGACCCCCAGTGGTCCCACGAATGCTGTAATTCATTCCTTGCCCCATTTCTCTCAGGCAGGCTCCCTAATAGCTCTCACAGGTCCCACGATCATAGATCGGGCTGGGGCGTCCCCAGACCAGTTTCACCCGGGAGGGTCGCCAGCCGGGTGTAGGTCTATCGGGGCGTGGGACTGTGCCAGTGTGTAGGCACTAAGCGCACCCCCATCCCCAGTAAGGCCCGAGAAAAAGGGCGAGGCCCGAGGCCAGCCAGAGATGATGATTACCGGGGAACTCGCAGCGGTAGGGCCGGTCGGGCTCCAGGTGGCTCCGCCGCTGGTGCGCTCCGAGGCGGGCGGCGCTGGGGAAGCGCTGCCCGCAGGCCTCGCACTTGTGCGCCGCCTCCTGCTCGTGCGCCCGGCCGTGCGCCCGCAGGTTGTAGACCGTGGTGAAGCGCTTGGTGCAGCCGGGCGCGGGGCAGGCGAAGGGCCGCAGCTTGTCGTGCGAGTGCAGGTGGCGCCGCAGCTTGTAGGCGGTGGCGAAGGACCAGGCGCAGCCGGGCACTGGGCAGCCGAAGGGCCGCGCCGACCGACCGCCGCCACCCGGTCCGGGCCCCCCGTGAGCCGCCTGCCGGTGCAGCCGCACCTGCTGCTTGCGGGAGAAGGTCTCGGTGCAGCGGGGCTCGGGGCAATGATAGACCAGCAGCGCCCGGGAGCCCCCTGAGGCCAGGCCCGGGACCTCCCCGCCCGCCGCCTCCCCCTCCGAGCCGGGGGGCTCGGCCCGGCTGGGCAGCGGCGATGGGGCTTGGGGGGCAGCCGGCTCCGGCGCGGCCCCGGCGGGAGCAGGCGGCCCCGGCTCGGCGGCGCCCGGCCCCAGGGTCAGGACTCCGTTCTCGATCCGCACCACCAGGCTCTGGTTGTTGATGGTGATGGTGCCAGAGAAGGCGCCGGGGCCCGAGCCGGCCTGGCCCGCGCCCTCCGCCGCCTCCGCTCCCCGCCGGGGCGGCGCAGCAGACGCGCCCGGACCCGGCGGCGGGGGCAGCAGCGGCGGCGGCGGGGCCGGCCCGGGAACCTCCTCCTGCTCCCCGCGGGGAGGCTCGGGGCGGCCGCTCTCCCCGCCGCCCGGCCCGGCCCCCGGCTCCGCCGCGCCCCGCACCAGGTTGAAGACGAGCAGGAGGCCGTCGCTGTCGGGGCCGGACGCCGGCGGGGGACCGGGGGCGGCGCTGGGGCCCGGCTCCTGCTTCTCCTCTAGCAGCATCACCGGGAAGCTCATGTACAGGCCCGAGGCGGCGGCGGCCGGGTCCCACTCGGGCGGCGGCGGCGGCTCCGGCTCCCGCTGGGGCAGGCGGCCGGCGGGCGCGGCGCTCGGTGCCGCGGCACCGCCGCCATGTTGGGTGTCGGGCCGGGCCTGGGCCGCCTCCACCGCGGGCAGCCCCTGCGTTTCCATCTTGGGGGTCCCTGTAGCAGCGGCTGAAACCGGAGCCGCGGGGCGGGGCCGGGCCAGGCGTGAGGCGGGGGGAACCCGGAACAGAGAATCCAGAGCGGAGCCGGGCGGGGCGCGGGGGAAAACCCGGCTCCTGGATCACGCTGGTGTTACGGAAGGGAGGATGGGCTCCCTGGAGCGCTGGGGCTGGAGCGGAGCCCGGCCCGGGCCGGGGGAGAACCAAAGCAGGCATGGAGCGCAAGGTCCGTAGCAAAACCCCACGGCTGGCGGCTTCCACCCCCGCCTCGCCACCAATCCCAAATCCTGAGCTTGGTTTACAGCTCGTGGGGATTGAGAAATAACTTGCCTGGGTTGGTCTGTGAGATTTAAACTCTGCTTGGCATGTGCCTGCCCCCCACATAATCCCCTGCCTGCTGGTCCTGGCAGGGGCACTGCTACCTGTTCTCCCCTAACCCCCGGGGGCTGGGGAGCTGCCCTGCCATTCTAGCCTCACTCTTCTCACTGCCTTGGCCCCTTCCCAGTGCCAACCTCTCACATTCTCCCTCGTTACTCCCCGAGGTTCCTGTCCCCCACCTACTCTCTGCACTCCCTGCCTCCTCCAATTCCCACTCCTTCTCCCTTGCTCCGCTCAGCTCCCCTTCTGCACCCACATTCTCCTGTCTCCTCCCACACCCCAAGCTCCCCAATCCCCCCTTTGTTTGCCACCTTTCCTCCACATTCCCCAGCACATGCCTCAATCTTCCTCCTGCCCGCAGACCCTCTCTGACCCTGCTACTTCTTCATATTCCCCAATTCCCCCTCTGCTAACCTCCTGCTGCCCCCTCCATCCCCAGCACATCCTCCTCTCTCCCTTCTGAACCCCCACATTCCCATCTCCCCCTCCCAGGCTCCCTCCTGCTCCTTTTCACAATTTCCTACAGTATCTTAACTTCCGTTCCATTGAAAACAATGGCCACACTTCATCGTGCAAAGTCTGTAGGAAAACATTGGCTATCTTGCCTGATGCTTCAGTCCTGTTGAAACTGATGGAAGATGGCAACCCTTTGGAACAAGGGCAAAAATTCACAAGAAACCTGTAGTTCATGAGGTTAAAACACAGAAAATATCACAAGGCTCACAATAAAATCATGAGCACTAGCAACTCTGAAAAATATGTTTCTTCTAGCTCTCATGATTGTGAAATGATCCTGCCAATCCAAATGGGAACCTAGTGTAACTAATGCTGTGTTGTCTGCCTAACTCTGTAAACAGCCAGAAACAATACTTAACACAATTTTTGTGTTGCTTTTAACTATATATCCGTTTGAAAACATTATACGTATATCAAAGGTGATTATTCTGGTATTAGCTTATGCTCCTTATGCTTATGGGAATAAGCTATCAACCAGTATAAGGCATCTCTCTATATATTATAACTATGTTCCCACTCTGGGTTGTACAGCTTTAACTAGTTAGTAATTTATTACACACACTCTAATCAAAATAGTTAAATCAGTACAAAAACTATGTGTAGACCAGGCCTGAGAGATGTGACCACTCCAGTCCTCGGTTCAAAGCAGAAGGATGTCGTTCTAAAAAGCCTAATTTTGACAATGAACATGTCATCATAAACTTTCATTGCTGATCTGTTTATGGGGAACTGGTCAGTATGAACCCCATGGGTGGTGGGAAAAGCAGAGCAAAGACACAAAGAGAAGAAAGAGGGAAAACAACAGAAAGAAGGTTGAGGAAGGAGGAGAAACAAATAGGATCCTAAAGGAGAGCAAATTCTCCCACTGAGAGATGCTGAAGTCAGATTGCGATCCTTGATCTTTGTGCAAAAACCTCTCCTTGATATCAGAGACAGAGCTGCTGTGACTTGAGGGTAATATGTAGTCTAAAATGTATGCTCCAGCCCATAGACCATAACTGAAAATGGAATTTAGCCCTCTCCTGTCTCCCTTCCTGCTACCTCCGTATAAAAGGAAACTATGTCATATTTCAGGCAAAAAGGGCAAATTAACTACAATTTAGATTTCAGAGTCGTAGCCGTGTTAGTCTGTATCAGCAAAAACAACGAGGAGTCCTTGTGGCACCTTAGAGACTAACAAATTTATTTAAATGTGTTAGTCTCTAAGGTGCCACAAGGACTCCTCCTTGTTTTTACAATTTAGATGTTAATGGTATTCTGAAAAAGAGCCAGTAGATGGTGCTATAGCACTAGCCCAACAGTTCCATTTTGCATTTATTTTAAAAATTACTTTAATTTCTCTTCACAGTATAATTTTGCATTTAATCTTGAGCACCAAGGCTTGTTTCTTTATGTGGATCCCTTATTCACTGATAATAGTACCAACAAATATTCAGGTATTAACAAGCTCCTATTATTTGCGAATGCCTTCTGTAGTGTATTAATATGGGTGTGTAATAGTAATAAGGGCACGTAGGTTTCAACTCAGGCTAGTCTTATGCAGTGTATGAGAGTACGTCTACACTTACCGGAGGGTCCGGCGGCAGGCAATCGATGTTCTGGGATCGATTTATCGCGTCTGGTTTAGACGCGATAAATCGATCCTGGATCGATCCCGGAAGTGCTCGCCGTCGACGCCGGTACTCCAGCTCGGCGAGAGGAGTACGCGGCATCGATGGGGGAGCCTGCCTGCCGCGTCTGGACCCGCGGTAAGTTCGGACTAAGGTACTTCGAATTCGTAGCTGAATTTGCGTACCTTAGTCCGAAGTGGGGGCTTAGTGGGGACCAGGCCTTAGTGTAGAGACACAAGGAGACCCCCTTCCATAACATGCTTGTGCAAAAGAGAAGCCACAATATCAGTCCTCCTGATACACAAGACCTATAGGTTGTGGTGACGCAGTACTAGAAACCCCAGAGGCAAGCCGGCCATTGCCCCCAGTTCCTGGAGGAATTATCTCTGAGTTACTCATACTTTCCCTGTGGTGGGGCACCTTTGCAGCGCCCCATCACTGCAAGCCCTGGCAATCTAATTGTTTTGGTTGCCTTCTGGTGGTAATTCTTATTACCATTTTTCTTAGCTTAGGTAATGCATCTTGGATAGCATGAGGCCTGGGGAATTCTTCTCAACATGTTGGGAGTATCTGTGTTTGGAGAGTGAGAAATGACAACATGGTAGATTGTTAGCAAAATTCTAGGCCTCTGTCATTGCTAAGGAAGAAACCCAAACCAAAAATCCCTCATGTGTACAACACACCAGAGAGATGCTGTGAAAGCTCTATGGAACCACAAAGCTCACCAATCTAAACGAAACACCAATTCAGCTACAGTGATAGATATAAAAACTGAAGCCCCAGATTAATTATTCTCCCTCAAGTTGTGAATTTAAGTCCTGTAGCCATAACGCATAAGCTTTTTCAGAACATGCAGCTTTGTTTTTCCCATGCCAGGAGAAGGACGTGAAGACACTGTTTATAGTTAAGGAAGGACTTTCACAATGGGGCAAGTTTCATAAAGGACATTGCTACAGAAATTCATTTACTCTGTCAGTCATTGAATGGGTGTCTTTTATTATGACTACATATGTGTTTGAATAAGCGCACTCTCCCCCTCATAGCTTCTCCTCCCCCTCACAGGTTTCTCCAACAGTGAAGTCATCATCCCAGACATGACATCAATCTCCCCATGGAAGGGGGTTGAGCAATCACACCCTCAGAATTCTGGCTTCTCTGCAAGACAAGGCAAGAGGTTCAGATGAGCTCAGAAAAAAAAAAAACACCTTTGTCCTAGACTTGCATATGGTTTCAGCATGCTCTTAATCAGCTACTGCTTCATCCCAGTGGTGGGTAATGGGAAACCTGTTTCCTTTACCTCCCTGGCAAGGGTATCATGAGGTTTAATTAGTTCACATTTGTAAAATGCCTTGAGATCCTCAGCTGAAAGAGCTATACATGTACAAAATATATCACAATTAGTAAAAAGGGCAAGGGGCATTATTAAATATGATGAATTACTCATGGGTTCCTTTAAGTCCTTTCATTACTATTCCATCAGCCATCTTGCATTGCTCATGCTAATTAGTAAATAGACAAGCCTAACTAAAACTGATTGCAAGAAGGTCTGATCCTCAACCAATAAATCTTGTATGGAGATTATGTTTGGCTTCTGTTGTTTGTCGACATTTGGCCTGGTCCTGCAAACGCTCCCAGATGTATGCGTGCTCCCATTGACTCTGGTAGGAATAAGCATGGGAGAGTTTGCAGAATCAGGACCAGATCATAAAAACCTTGAGTTTGGGACCATGTCTCTTTTTGTCTGTTATACTATACTGAGCACACTACCAGAACATAACTGGTACGAAATAATGAAAATGAATCTAACATACTCATAATAAAGATTTCCTTAGTATAAGGCAGCCTTTTCCCTCAGTGGAATTTCACGTGAGGATTAGGTTAAATTTATATCTTAAAAATTCCTTCAGTACAAAGAACTGATGTATTTGCTGGGCATTTATTCATGACAAAACAGTCGCCCAATGCCATTAAACTGAGAAAAATAGCTTTGAAATCAAAAGGTAGTAATGATTTTGTAAGAAGCAGCTATCATTGGGCCCAATTCAACTCTTGTTTAAATCAATTGGAGTACTTTGGAAATAATTATGTATATAGGTCAAAGCACAGATCAGCAACTTTGGCTGGTACCTACTTAAGTTGTGGATATGTAAATTGGCAATTGTTCTTCTGTAATATGTAGCAATTTTGACCTACCACAATTTGCACTTCCCAGGACATTTGGTTAACGTGTGTATTTACAGCTGTATATTGTATAACTACAGACTAGTCAGCCTCACCTCTGTCCCTGGAAAAATCACGGAGCAGGTCCTCAAGGAATCCATTTTGAAGCATTTGGAGGAGAGGAAGGTGATCAGGAACAGTCAACATGGATTCACCAAGGGCAAGTCATGCCTGACCAACCTGATTGACTTCTATGATGAGATAACTGGCTCTGTGGATATGGGGAAAGTGGTGGTTGTGATACACCTTGACTTTAGCAAAGCTTTTGATATGGTCTCCCACCATATTCTTGCCAGCAAGTTTACGAAATATGGATTGGATGAATGGACTGTAAGGTGGATAGAAAGCTGGCTAGATCATCAGATTCAACGGGTACTGATCAACGGCTCGATGTCTAGTTGGCAGCCGGTATCAAAGGGGTCGGTCCTGGGGCCAGTTTTGTTCAACATCTTCATTAATGATCTGGATGAGGGGATAGATTGCACCATCAGCAAGATGACACTAAGCTGGGGGGAGAGGTAGATACGCTAGATGGTAGGGATAGGGTCCAGAGTGACCTAAACAAATTGGAGGATTGGGCCAAAAGAAATCTTATGAGGTTCAAACAAGGACAAGTGCAGAGTCCTGCACTTAGGATGGAAGAATCCCATGCATTGCTACAGGCTGGGGACCGACTGGCTAAGCGGCAGTTCTGCAGAAAAGGACCTGGGGATTACAGTGGACGAGAAGCTGGGTATGAGTCAACAGTGTGCCCTTGTTGCCAAGAAGGCTAATGGCATAGTGGAGCATTGCCAGAGATTGAGGGAAGTGATTATTCCCCTCCATTCAGCACTAGTGAGGCCACACCTGGAGTATTGCATCCAGTTTTGGGGCCCCCACTACAGAAAGGATGTGAACAAATTGGAGAGAGTCCAGCTGAGGACAACAAAAATGATTAGGGCTGGGGCACATGACTTATGAGGAGAGGCTGAGGGAAATGCGCTTATTTAGTCTGCAGAAGAGAAGAGTGAAGGGGGATTTGATAGCAGCCTTCAACTATACCTGAAGGGGGGTTCCAAAGAGGATGGAATTAGGCTGTTCTCAGTGATGGCAGATGACAGAACAAGGAGCAATGGTCTCAAGTTGCAGTGGGGGAGGTCTAGGTTGGATATTAGGAAACACTATTTCACTAGGAGGGTGGTGAAGCACTGGAATGGGTTACCTAGGGAGGTGGTGGAATCTCCATCCTTAGAGGTTTTTAAGGCCCGGGTTGACAAAGCCCTGGCTGGGATGATTTAGTTGGGGTTGGTCCTGCTTTGAGCAGGGGGTTGGACGGATGACCTCCTGGGGTCTCTTCCAACCCTAATCTTCTATTATTCTATGAATATACATCTGTAAATAGTACGGTATGTGATCAGGAAAAAAATTATCATGTTGAATGAGAGCATGCTGTACTTTACAATGGCACCTGAGACACTAATAGGGTGCAGAGAGTTGGCATTCACCTGGTTTATTGTGCATTAGCCTCAAAGCAGAAAGGGAAAGTACGATATGGTCTTAAACAGTACATATAACTCCCAAAAAAGAACACTTCCAATCACAGGAAACCCACAGAGAATGGTATGATAAATCTTTGTTTGAAGAACATGCTAGTCCCAACAAAGGTCCATCATGGCTGAAAAGGAACTGAGTTGAATCTGAACTCAACATTGCAGGCAGATCAATCATAGGAAATACAAAAGTCACATCTAGATTGAGGAATTAATGGCAGCCCATAAAAATAAACTCATTTATATATATAGATATATAAATCCAACCTTTCGGTCAAAGTCACTGATAATTAGAACAAAACATTCTTCTTCGAGTGCTTGCTCATATCCATTCCAGTCAGGTGTGCGCGCGCCGCGTGCACGATGGTCGGAAAACTTTTACCCTAGCAACACCCGGTGGGTCGGCTGTGGAGCCCCCTGGAGTGGCGCCCTCATGGCGCCGGATATATACCGCAGCCGACCCGGCGCCCCCTCAGTTCCTTCTTACCGCCCCTGACGGTCGTTGGAACTGTGGAGCACAGCATAGCTGGTCTCCACACTCCCTAGCTTCTAGCTCATTTCTGTAGATAGTTGTTCATTTAGATAGTTGTGGTGCTCCTGGAGCTGGGCCTCGCTCATCCCAGGGTCTATGGCCTGCGCCGGCGTGGGCACTGGAGCCTGGTTCGCCGCCCTCGACATGAAGGACGCTTATTTCCATATAGCAATTTGTCCGCCTCACAGGCGCTTCCTGCGATTTGTAGTAAACAAGGTGCACTACCAATTCGCAGTCCTTCCCTTCGGCTTATCCTCGGCTCCCAGAGTGTTCACAAAGTGTCTGACAGTCGTCGCGGCATACCTTCGCCGACAAGGGGTACAGCTGTTCCCGTATTTGGACGACTGGCTGGTGCGCGGCCGCACCAGAGACCAAGTTCAAGCTCACGTCCACATGGTGACACAGACTTTCCACGAGCTGGGCATTCTACTCAACAGAGAGAAGTCCACTCTGGTGCCAACACAGAGAATAGAGTTCATTGGAGCGATCCTGGACTCCAGAAGTGCACGAGCCATTCTGCCAGAAGGCTGCTTTCAGTCCATCGCACGCGTCATTCACGGACTGCGGGCATCTCCGTTCACCATCATAAGGACATGCCTTACCCTGTTGGGTCACATGGCCTCGTGCACCTACGTAACCAGCCACGCCAGACTACGGCTTCGCCCACTACAGGCTTGGGTGTCATCGGTGTACCGTCCTCACCGGGACGACCTGAACATGCTGGTCACGGTCCCGCCCTCGGTCTTGACCTCCCTCACCTGGTGGTTGGATTGCGCAGTGGTCTGTGCAGGAGTGCCTTTTCACGCCCCACAACCCTCCCTCCACCTAGTCACGGACGCTTCATCTCTAGGATGGGGCGCTCACCTCGGGGAGCGTCATACCCAGGGCCTGTGGTCCGTATCCGAACTAGCCCTACACATCAACGTCCGGGAACTGATGGCGGTGCGCCTAGCCTGCCAGGCATTCCTCAACTTCCTACAGGGCCGTTGCGTGCTGGTCCTCACCGACAACACCACGGCCATGTTTTACATCAACAAGCAAGGCGGAGCCCACTCATCGCTCCTATGCCAAGAGGCCGTTCGCCTGTGGGACTTCTGCATCGCCCACTCGATCCATCTCACCGCATCATTCCTGCCTGGAGTCCAGAATACGCTGGCGGACCGTCTCAGCAGGTCCTTCCAGACGCACGAGTGGTCGATTCGCCCGGATATCATCTATTCCGTCTTCCGGAGGTGGGGATTTCCCCAGGTCGACCTATTCGCATCCCGGGCCAACAGGAAGTGCCACGCATTCTGCTCCCTTTACGGCCGAGCTCCAGGCTCTCTGTCGGACGCTTTCCTTCTAACGTGGAAGGGCCACCTGTTCTACGCCTTTCCCCCATTTCCGCTTGTCCACAGGGTGCTGCTCAAGATCTGCACCGACCAGGCACGAGTAATTCTAGTGGCTCCCGCTTGGCCGAGGCAGCACTGGTACACCACACTGCTGGAGCTGTCGGTTCAAGCGCCGATCACGCTCCCCTTGAGTCCGGATCTCATCTCCCAGGACCACGGCCGTCTGTGTCACCCCGACCTACAATCGCTCCACCTCACAGCGTGGATGCTCCATGGCTGAATCAGACGGAGCAACAATGTTCGCAGTCCGTCCAGCAGATCCTGCTGGGAAGTAGGAAGCCCTCTACACGGTCCACTTACTTAGCCAAGTGGAAGCGGTTCTCCTGTTGGTGTCAGCAACGAGCTACGTCCCCCTTGCAGGCACCTATCCCTCTCATACTGGACTATCTCCTGTCCCTAAGACAGCAGGGCTTGGCGATATCTTCAATCAGGGTTCACCTCGCCGCCATTTCGGCATTCCACCCAGGAGAACTCCCGTCATCGGTCTTCTCTAACCCGATGGTCGTTAGATTCCTCAAGGGCTTGGACCGGCTGTACCCACAAATACGCCAGCCGGTTCCAACGTGGGACCTCAACCTCGTTCTCTCCAGGCTCACAGGGCCCCCGTTTGAACCATTAGCGACCTGTTCGCTCCTGTACTTATCCTGGAAGACGGCCTTCCTCGTAGCCATTACCTCAGCACGGCGTGTTTCTGAACTCAGAGCGCTGACGTCCGAGCCCCCATACACGGTGTTCCACAAGGACAAGGTGCAGCTTCGCCCCCACCCTGCCTTTCTTCCGAAGGTGGTTTCACCTTTCCACGTAAACCAGGACATCTTTCTCCCGGTCTTCCATCCAAAGCCACACGCTACTCGTCAAGACCAGCGTTTGCATTCTTTGGACGTACGCAGGGCCCTGGCTTTCTACATTGACCATACAAAGCCGTTTAGGAAGACGACGCAACTCTTCGTTGCGGTGGCCGACCGGATGAAAGGCTCACCGGTCTCTTCACAGTGCCTGTCCTCTTGGATCACGTCCTGCATTCGTGCTTGCTACGACCTGGCCGGTGTCCCGACGCCATGCCTCACCGCTCACTCCACGAGGGCCCAGGCCTCCTCGACTGCCTTCCTGGCTCAAGTCCCGATCCAGGACATTTGTAGAGCTGCAGTGTGGTCTTCGGTGCACACGTTCGCGGCGCACTATGCGCTGGTGCAACAATCCAGAGACGATGCTGCTTTCGGGTCAGCGGTTCTGCACACAGCGATGTCTCACTCCGACCCCGCCACCTAGGTGGGGCTTGGGAGTCACCTGACTGGAATGGATATGAGCAAGCACTCGAAGAAGAAAAGACGGTTACTCACCGTTGTAACTGTTGTTCTTCGAGATGTGTTGCTCATATCCATTCCAAACCCGCCCCCCTTCCCCACTGTCGGAGTAGCCGGCAAGAAGGAACTGAGGGGGCGCTGGGTCGGCTGCGGTATATATCCGGCGCCATGAGGGCGCCACTCCAGGGGGCTCCACAGCCGACCCACCGGGTGTTGCTAGGGTAAAAGTTTTCCGACGATCGTGCACGCGGCGCGCGCACACCTGACTGGAATGGATATGAGCAACACATCTCGAAGAACAACAGTTACAACGGTGAGTAACCGTCTTTTATTACATAACCTTAATGGCTAGGATTAGGATGCAAGGAACAAAGCTTCTTCCAATTACATCAGGCTACATCAAATCCTTTGTCAGCATGTTTTTTGGTGGGCATGGGAGAGGAGAGGAAAGGGAATCTACATTTGGCTTTGTACAGAATTACTGTGTGAAAGGAAGCCCATCCTGTCTAGGAGGTTAGGTTTTGCTGCAGATTAACGTTGGTTATATGAAAGAAAACTACTGGATGATTTTCAAACAATTTTTAATATGGTCTTAATTTTTTGTTCCATTTTGAACCTCATACAGCAATAGTGTTCACTGTAGCTGGAGCAGAAGCCCATAGAGATAATGCTCTAAAAATCCAAGTCTGTCTTGAGAGACACAAAAGAGACTAGAGTTTAGGATTCAGAGTTTCTAAGGCCATGTCTACACTACAAAGACTATACTGGCATAGCTATGCTGGCATCTCCTTCTAGTGTAGACGCAGCCTATGCTAATAGAAGGAGTTATTCTATTGGCCTAGGAACACTACTTCCCTGCGACGTTAGCTACATTGACATAAGCCCTCTTTAATCAACATAGCTGCATCCATGCTGTGGGTTATGTCATCATGAGGATGTTGGTTGGGGTATGTGTGTTTATTGTTCACACCCCTGACCGATGTATCTATGCTGATAGAACTTCAAGTATAGACCAGACCAAAAGGTCTCTATCAATCTAATAAGTGGCTTCATTTGCTGAGATAATAGAGAGAGCTGTTATGAAAGAGCACAGTCCTTCCAATGGATGGGTCAAACTCAATGGAATTGCACCTCTTTGGACCGGCATTGAATTTGGCCCACACAACAGCTCACGAAGCTGTTTTACACATTTTCCTGACCTTGATGTTAACTTTATTGAAATGATTTAGTGCTTACCACCCTTGTTCTTTTCCAGTCACTGCTTCTGGCATTGCTTTCTGTTCAATTAAAGAGACTCCCTGTTCTGTCTTTTGTGCAAATCTCAGGTGACCATTTTTCCAGGCAAACCCTGGTGCAAGTAGATGCACTAAAAATTCCTTCGTTTCATAGCAAATATAAAATTGCTTGTCTATACACAGGAAAACAGAATAGCTTGGCTTCAGCACATGTGATTTTAATACCCAAAGTCAGCTTAAGAATATTTGCCACAAACATGTTTTCACACCCAAGTCTTATAGTAATTTCACAAGTCTTTTTTTATTTATAATATGGAGATCAGCAAGTCCTAGTTTTTGGCTGTGGAACTAGTTGGGACTACTCACAGATAAGCTGAACTTAAACTGCATTCCAACAGCACAGAAGAAACACAGCTGGCAAAGGGAGACCATCTTGTGTGTGGGTTTGTGAGGTAGTTATATGGGCCATTGTTTCTGGTGCAATATTCCAGCTATCAAGCCAAGGACAGAAAATTCAGTATGCATCACTTTACTAATACATATACTGATGTACAAAAAGCTATGTTAAAAGAATGCCAAGGGCGCAAGATCAAATATTCAAAAGTTAGGAAATGCCAGAATTAAGGTTATCTGTTCAATTTGATTTGCCCCCTTCTACTCATGCATTATGATACAGTCTTGAATTATATTATTACATAGTATTTTTTCCACAGGCCCCCTGCCTCGTTCAGTGCACAGGATCGGACCTGCACTGGGGATGACTCAGGGTTGTGTAGTGAAAAAGGCTGTTTTCTGCAGGATGCCTGCTTCATTTGTTACAGAAGATGGAAGGTGTCTAGTGGATGAGGCAGGGGATTGCAGGAACAGAAAGGATAGGAAAGAGAAAGGAAACTTCATGGAAAATAGGTCCATCAATGGCTATTAGCCAAGATGGTCAGGGATGCAACCCCATGCTCTGGGTGTCCCTAAACCTCTGACTTCCAGAAGATGGGCCTGGACGACAGGGGATAGATCACTCAATTTCCCTATTCTGTTCATTCCCTCTGAAACATCTGGCACTGGCCACTGTTGGAAGCCAGGATACTGGGCTAGATGGACCATTGGTTTGACCCAGTATGACCGTTCTTATGTTCTTTGTCTGACAGTTAAGGCAGTTGAACTCTGCCCTGGAGAATTGGATTCTATCCCTGCCTCAGAAATTCCATCATGTGGCAACACATTGACACCCACATGGGTCATCAGCAGTGTTGGAACCTTTAATGCCATTTGAGCTAATGTACTGATTCCAGTAGAAGGTTGTCATCTTCTAGTGGAGCAGCACTAGAGGAGGACGAGACACACACTTTGCCAGTGGTCTTCATGGGTATTACCTGCCAGATAAGCAATGGTCTAACTTTGCAACTGCTAAATGAGATGTTGAAACCCCTTGTCCACATTCAGACTGAGAGCGTTAGAATGCTAACGGAGCTGAGAGCCATCAATCATGAAACCATTGTTAATACATTAGGAAATAGAAGGGAATATAAACAGTCATTGAAGAAACTGGTGTCCATTCCGAAATGTTCTCAAATGGGGACTTTGACAAAAGCTAAGGGTTTCAATGTCCTGTGAGCAGCTTAATCAATAATATCGCCAGCAGCTAAAATCCTAATAACTGTTCAATTGGCTGGGGCTGGTAATATCTAACAGTAAAAATAATTGGAAAATACCATATACTGATACAATACTACACTCTGAGCAGTTCACCTGTGCATGTGAAGTGTGTGTGTATTAGAGCTCGTCTAAAAATGGGGGGAGGGAGGGGATATGCATATTTTCCCCATTTTTTCATTGAATTAGAAAATTTGTCACAATCTTCCCCTCACCCCCCCCCCCAAAAAAAAGTTGACCGGCGCTAAAAACACTGTGGATTCAGAAACTATTATTTAAAATCTTGGCCTTAACAGTTAAACATATTGGTCTTGATCCTGATACGACTTTAATCAGGTCTTTGTGGTTAAACCATATTAAAAGCAAGATAGTAATAGGTTTAATCTCTTACCAAAAGCTATTGCCAGGACACAGTTTCACAAAATATCTCTTATGCTTTTAGCAGAATGGCTGCCATCTACACAAGGATCAGAAATGCCAGCTGCAATTATGGATAAATCAATTTACTCTCAGTACAAAGTCCTTCTTGCCTTTGAATTTTCAGTCTGCGAGACTGAAGGAAACAGACAGGAATTGCTTTGGAATGACATACCATGTGTTTGGTACAGTCAGATTGCAGGCGATGACACTTGCAAACTAAGGTGTAAGGATTTGGGTACAGAGTAGCAACAGGAGTGACAAAGGCTGACAATATGACTTCAACATGGAGAAAAGAAGCTACATATCAGGTTACATCTGGAGGACACAATTTAAATATAAAAGTTAAGCAATTAATGGCTGCAGATATTTTATGCCAGGACAAAAGCAAGGTTAGTCAGATTCTTTTTTCCTAACTGAGTCAAAGAAGGGCAGTATCCATGTTTCTGCAAGGTGTATGTCTTCCCCCTGCCTTGCAGCTCCTGGACAATCATATAGAGTATGTAGATAGTGTGCTTCCTTTCCAAAGCATTGTGAAAACATTCATTCATTCTCAAATGTCCTAGGAGGTGAGTGATGTTATCCCCACTTTACATGTGGAGAAACTGAGGCACAGAATACCATATCCAGCCTTGCCATAAACAGGCACCGTCCAGCCAAAGCCAATGGGAGATGAACATGCTTATAACGGCAGAATTTACCTCACAAAGATGTGAAGTGATTTGCCTAAGGCAGTGGAGTGAGAAAGTGGCAGAACCAGGTAGAACTGAGAACTCTTGATCCCTAACTCCATACTCAACCCACTCGCCCAGTGACCAGGGCCGGCTCCAGGGTTTTTGCCACCCCAAGCGGCAGGAAAAAAAAATAAAAAAAAATAATAAAAAGCCGCGATCGCGATCGGCGGCAGCTCCACCACACCGCTTTCTTCTTCGGCAGCAATTCAGCAGCAGGTCCTTCCCTCCGAGAGGGACAGGGACCCTCTGCCGAATTGCCGCTGAAGAGCCGGACGTGCCTCCCCTTCCCCTTGGCCGCCCCAAGCACCTGCTTGCTCAGCTGGTGCCTGGAGCCGGCCCTGCCAGTGACACTCAGACTGAGGCTCCTGAGACACAAGTGACTCTTTAATGTGTCTCCTGCGGCTCTTTGCAGCACAATATTAAAACTCTGTGTGTCTCTTAATTATTAGCCAATCTAAGTTATTAACCAATCAGGATGCTTTTACTATGTTATTAACCAATTGTAATTGATAAAACAACAACACTTGGTCAGCAAAAACAACGAGGAGTCCTTGTGGCACCTTAGAGACTAACAAATGTATTTGGGCATAAGCTTTTGTGGGCTAGAACCCACTTCATCAGATGCATGGAGTGGAAAATACAGGAGCAGGTATAAATTACATATGCACTCATGTATTTATACCTGCTCCTGCATTTTCCACTCCATGCATCTATTGAAGTGGGTTCTAGCCCACGAAAGCTTATGCCCAAATAAATTTGTTAGTCGCTAAGGTGCCACAAGTACTCCTCGTTGTTTTTGCTGATACAGACTAACATGGCTACCACTCTGAAACCTAACACTTGGTCAGTCATTTTGCTGTGACAATAATATATACATATAAAAATAGCAAATGAAACAATGAATTCACACTACTGTGGCTCTTTAGGGTAATGTTGATCACTAATTTGGCTACTGAACCACAGAGGTCTGAGTATCCCTGCACTAGACCAAGGAACCTCTCAGATTTCTGAACAGTCAGACAGGAATGGATTTTTTTTTTATGTAGCTTAATTAGTTAGCCCCTGATTCCAATATCCTTATTCACACTGAATAGTATCTTACTGCAGGAGTAGACTCAATTAAGTCAATGGAAAAACTCTCAATGATTTCAGTGGAGTTTAGATCAGACCCTAAATGTAGGGAGCCTCAGCATTACCCTGCTAATGATGAAGGAAAAGAACTGTTCACATAGGAGAGACACTTGCAAAGCATTTATTATCTTACCAGAGAGTGACGTTGGGTAACAAGAAAGCAACTTCAAAATGTGTCTGAAAGGAGCATAATGAATTCAGAATGCAATTAACGATGCAGGGCTTGCTCCAAAATGCTTTCGTCTACCACCTTGTGTGGGAGAGTCACCTTTAATTTACCAGTCTCCTCCATCGCTTGGCAGATTGTTTCATAGGCATTACTGTTGCCCGACCAACAGCGTCTAGCTACCTGTCAGATCACAAATGAGGTGAAAGTAAATGGATGTAAAAATGCAACTGTATCTCCCCACATCTCACCTCTCCCCATACACACGCACACAATTTAATGATAACAAATCTATCAAACTCATGCTAATTCCCAGTTTCTTTACCAATGTAAGAAATCATTTGCTCTCTTTCACCCTAAGCATTTTTTAAAAAAGTTTTTGGATGGTCTTGATGCATTTTAGTCCAGTTAAAAATTAGGGGCTGATAGCCCTGGCTAGAGCAAGGCACATTGTAAAAAGATGCTTTGCAAAAGTCCCTCACAAGGAAAAATTAATGCATCTCAATCCAGATCTGCAAAACTAGCTGCTGTTTCAGACCTAGGTCTGTTTTAAACAATCACTGATTTTATCATGGGACAAATAGTTACATGGAAGGATGTTGAGATCACTGCACATATTTTCAAATTGAACCGCTGGTAAGATTTGAAACCAAGGGGCCAAACTCTCTGGTAGAGTATATGGGCTAAGCTCCACTGAAGTAAATGGAGTGGTAGCCATTTACACCAGCAGAGAATTCAGCCCATAGTCTCTAGAACTGGAAGGCTCAGAATGTCTATGGCAAAGTTATGCCCAAACCACAGCACCAGATAAAACCCCTCCTAGAACTTTAAAAGAAATGCTAAGATTCAGATTCATATTTATTTGTAAAATAGGTCTGAAGAAGAATGACAGAGCCAAACCTCCTTGAACTTTGGAGAAGGTCAGACATAGATCTGAACTTGCTGGTTTAGCCTCATCATGAGTATATTGGTGCTATATAACTACTCTCAATTATTAATTTATTATATCATGTATCCATTATGTCATTTAACACAAGCATCACCGACCAAATCCTCAGCTCCTTACTCAGTCTTTACACAGGCACAATCCTATGTGCAATGGCCCTAGAAATATTATTTTATTATGCATTACAAATCAGTGTTTGAAGCATTTGGTCAGACTCAAAGTTGTTAAAATAGGCAAATTCTTAAGGTCCCAGTTCAGCAAAGTACTTAAACATGTGATCAATTTAGAACTAATACATTTTGAGGATTATAAAAATAAAAGAACTACTCGTCAATGTCCCCTGCATATATAGGATTATTCCTGGCAGTATATTTTCTAGCGTACTGTCCAATTTCTTTCCATTTTTGGATGTAGGAATATAGACAATATTCTAAGATTGTCTTTTTTAAACAGCGCGCTGAGAAGTTGTGCTATTGCATGCAATAAATCACACTGCAAGTAAATCTTCTACCAGACTGTTGTTTTATAGGCTGTCTCTGATAAATTATGCTTGTTAAGCAGCGGCCTCCATTACTCAAGTCTAGAGATTAATTTAATCTTCTTCCTTCTTCCTCAATGATTTATCTATTCTATCAGATCTGGTACAGGGAGTGCATGTGGATAGTTCCTCCTACTGTTTTTTGTACCACATTCTCTGGAGAGAACCCATTTTCAGATCTAATGCAAGGAAGGAAACCATTTTCACCAAATTCTTTTGAGAAATAAAACAAAAACAGACCACACCAGAATTGGCAAGCAATAGCCTCATTTGGTCTGAGACACATCAAGTAATTATGAATAGGCAAAGTCTTCCTAAAACGCAACACATTTTGTCCTTTATAATTTTGCTGTATGTAATTATGCCACTGTGGGGAGTTGTCTACAGAAATTGAACCCAGGACCTGTGGATCTAAAAAGCATGAGCTGCTCCTGCTGGATCTAAATTACCACCTCTAGTAGCACAGGCATGGGAGTCGAGTCATAAACCCATATTGGTCTCGGCACTAAAGGAGGACAATCACTCTGTGTTAGTATGTGTTACACTCTCCCTTAGGCCAAGGAAACTCAGCCCAAGCTCATGGTCCATTGCAGTTCAAATAAATAAACTGATTTGAGTTTGCATATAACTAGCACTTAGTACTAAACTCTAGACTGAGGGACATGTGGCACGTATCCAAGAATAAAAGTGGCCACAGGTGCCTAATGTAAAGGTATCTTGGGGTTGCTCCTTTTCCCACTGACAATACTGGAAAAACTCTCATTGATATAAATTGGAGATAAACAGGCCTTTTATGCATTGGGAATTCAGTGGGGGTTGAGGGTGCTCTTGACCTCCCAGGATAAGGTCCCAAAAGCCCTACATTTATTGGGTCTCTTTTTTAGGGTCTGACCCCAAAGCCCATTGAAGTTGACTAAAGTTGATAGAAAGACTCCCGCTGACTTCAATGGGGTATGGATCAGGGCCATAAATAGTACATATCAGAGAATAGTTAGCAGAGTTAGTTACTCTGCCTATTTCATGGTACAGCTCGCATATTCCTGGGATACCAAGCATTTTTTGTGATTTGAAGAAGAAAAGCAATATTTCAAGTCAAAACAGAAGGCAGATTTTGCTTACTCCATTGGAAACATCCCAGCTGAGCATTATCTTAGCTTGTTCCTCAGCCTCTGCTGATCCATCCAGAACAAGGCCAAATCCTCCATTTATCACTTCGCCCCTTTAAAATACAAGTATTTACATTTTTAAAATAAATCTTTTTTTTTTTTAAATTATACAAACCAATCCTATGAGGTATCCCTCCAGTCAGATGCACTGGGGGAAAGAGAAAATCTAAATTAGGCCTGGATAATATTGCTGAAATTGGATACAGGATGCAGTCAGTGAGTCTTTGTACTTAAAAGATGGAAAGCTAGCAGTACAAGGAACCAAAGTCCTAGTGTAGAAAAGGGTAGGAAGCCCATTCTGTACTTTCCCACACTACCAGCCAGCAAACCCATTTCTGACCCAAGTGGCAGTGCCAGAAGCTAAGCCTGCTGTAAGTCTCCTGAGAACAGTATGTTCCACATAGCACTTGCTTTATTAAAACAAACAAACAAACAAACAAACAAAAACAAATACAGAAATGCCAGCATTCCTGATGATTAAAGAGCTAAAGTCACAGGGCTTCTTAAAGGTTAAGCCTTGCACGTTTGCTACATTCAGGTCTAGCATTCAGATAGTATGGTGATGGGGGTCCTATTGGTATCTAGATGGACAGACCAACCTATTAATTCTCCCATAATCAGAGTGTCACAGCTAAATAAAAGTTGGAACAGTTTGTTTAGCATAAGGCGTTAAAATATATTTCAAGGGTCCATTCAAGGTGAAGTGACCGGTGAACACCTCTCCAGTCATATGGAGGAAAGGACTGAATAAAGGCACTGGATTTATGGCCTATTACAACAATCTATAACTAAGGCAGCGAGTTTGTCACAGAGGTCACGAAAGTCACAGATTCTGGGACTTTCCAGGACCTCGGTGACTTCTGCAGTGGCCGGTGTGGCTGGCCACCTGAGCAGCTCGGGCAACTCCTGGGCCAGCGGCACCAGCCGCTGCTGGGGCAGTCTCAGCAGCAGGAGTTTGGGTGCATGTGGGAAGGGGCTCAGGGCTGAGGGCTGGGGCGTGGGAGGGGATGAGGGCTCTGGGCAGCGCTTACCTTGGGGGACTCCCCAGAAGCGGCGACATGTCCCTCCCTCAGCTCCAGGGCCGGCTCAAGGGTTTTTGCCGCCCCAAGCGGCGGGGGGGGAAGCCACGATCGCGATCGGCGGCAGCTCCACTGCACCGCTTTCTTCTTCGGTGGCACTTTGGCGGCAAGTCCTTCCCTCCGAGAGGGACCAAGGGACCCGCCGCCGAATTGCCGCCGAACAGCCGGACGTGCCGCCCCTTCCCCTTGGCTGCCCCAGCACCTGCTTGCTGCGCTGGTGCCTGGAGCTGGCCCTGCTCAGCTCCTAGCTCTGTGCGCTGCCTCCGCCTGCAGGCACCATCCCCACAGCTCCCATTGGTCACAGTTCCCAGCCATGGGAGCTGCGGAGTGAGTGCTTGGGGCAGGGGCAGCACACGGAGCTAAGGGAGAGATATGTCACCCCTTCTAGGGAGCCACAAGGAGCCAGGTAGGGAGCCTGCCAGCCCTGCCAATACCCCCCAGAGCACCCGCGGTGCCCCCAGACCGCTCCCCCCGAGCCCTCGCAGCATCCCCACAAGCATCTTCAAAACCCCCGGGCTGCCCCCTCCCCGAGATTTAGTCAGGGGTATATAGTACAAGTCATGGAGAGCTCACGGGCCGTGAATTTTTGTTTACTCCCGTGACCTGTCCATGGCTTTTACTAAAAATACCCATGACTAAAATGTAGCCTTATCTATAACCCCACAGCTACTTCCTTCACCCTCCCTCTTTCCCCTCTGTTCTTTTCCTCCCTATGACTGGAGGGGTGTTAACAGGCCATTTCATCTTGAATGGTCCCTTGAAATGTGTGTTAACTACTTATGCTAAACAATCTGTTCCACCTTGCATTTAACTGTGACACTCTGAGTATGTTTCCAGCCCTGAAGAAGCCCACTGTGTAAGCTTGAAAGCTTCTCTCTCACCAACAGAAGTTGGTCCAATAAAATACATTACCTCACCCATTTTGTCTTTGGTTCACTGAGTGTGACTGATAATTTAGCCAGAATTCTGCTCTCAATTACACCCATGTAAACATAGAGTAACTCCTGTTAATTTCAATGCAGTTACTCCAATGTAAATGAGATCAGGACCTGGTTTTCAGATCAGCCCACTACTAATATAGGACAGTAAGAAAATTAGATCTCTAGTTTTGTTTTGTTTTGTAAAATATTCTCTTTGGCAAAACACTTGCAGAGATGTTCTTTTTAGTGACAAAAGATCTACTCTGAGCCCAACATCTCAAAGATGATTCTTTGAAGCCTGGAGGTAAAGGGCTAGATTCCTGATCTTACTAATACTCAAGTAAATCCAGAGCAACTCCACTCATTTCAATGGAATTACACCAATGTACATGCAGAATAGCAAGCTAGAATCTGGCCTACCATCTAAAAAGACACCCATAAATTAAACCCCAAACAAGTCATGTTTGTTAGGATGGCTTTTCCAACAAAACCTCTCACTTTTAAAGGAGAGTACTCTGCCTTCATTAGCATTGGGTAATATTTTCAAGTAATTAAAGAAACATGTGGCATTTTGACCTAAGCTACCTCCTATAATTTCCAGATGCCTCCTTGTAAGGTGATCAAAGAAAACCAGGCCCCTCTCACAATCAAGATGTCACACTGTCAACTGTGTAGTTCAATGCTTAAATTACCTCTGCTTTTTTTGTCACTACAGGTTACATAGCCCTCATGCTAATATATATTCTTGTGCAAATGAACAGGCCTAGAGAAATCAATGACATTCAGTTGCTATAATTATGGCCAAGCCTGAGTTATTCTGTACCCACATCAACAGTGCATGTGATGCAGCTCCAGCTAAATAAATACAAATCCTGTGTTTCTGTTTGTGTTACAAGGTTATAACTTAGTGAATCAAAATGGAGGAAAGACATTTCTCAAGCTGCATAAGGAAGAAGCATCAGATTTGTCAACAATTCTGGTGAAAACAAAACATCTACTGAGGAGGCTGGCTGCCAAATAAATTGTGATCCTCATTTCTGAATTCTCTAAACAGCTACAGTCCAATGTCAAGTTGATTTCTTTCTAACATATGTATATACATACACTCCTTTATCAGTTATCAGGGAAATGAAAGAGGAAAAATAAATCACACAGATGAAAAGCCTACATCGACTGAGATCAAGGAGATGAGATGGCTAATTTTCACCATGCACAAGGAGATGTCTATATTGCAGAGCCAGCTGACTTCTCACGTCCCCAGTGGTCTTTACAATGCAACACAGGTTCTCAGTTGCTGAAGTGCAACATTGCTGGATGAAAACGGAGGACCAAAGAGCATCTGGCTCCGTAGGGCAAGGAAATCAAATATATTTGTAATGGCTGGGGACTGTGTCTTTTTTAAAGAAAAACTTCCACATTATCCCTCCCTTTCTCCCAAAAAGCAAATGCAAGGAGGATGCAGCTCCAACTAGACTGGGTGGTATCCAGTTAAACAGAACAGAACCACTGCAGCGCCAAGGCTTTTAGAAAGCTCTCCAGACTGCAGCATCTAATAACATGACATTGTTACGACATCCGAGTCTCAGCATAGTGGCTTATTAAGGCTTGAGCAAGGACAGGCCCAATTTTCAACTCCAACATTCTTTGTGGAAACCAAACTCTTTCATCACACAGGGCCAAGTCTACCCCCATGACTAAAGTGAGCAAGAATGAGCCAATCAGGTACTGCACCAAATACCCAACCCCAAATCATCCATGGCAATTGGTAGGTTGGGTTACCAGTACCTGCCTTTCCACGAGTCTTTGGATTCCCGTAAACTTCCATTTGCTAATTTTCTGATTCATTTTGCAAGCACCCCCTTTGTATTACATTCTGACACAGATTCTACTCACTGGTGTAAATCCACTTAAGCCAGTGGAGTTACTCCAGATTTACATTAGTGTAATTGAGATCCCAATCTGGCCCATGTGCTCTTCAAGCAAAAGTAGGACTAGATTCCCAAAGTGGGGTCCACCATGGGTTATACAGGGGTCTGTACCTTGAGCCAGGGCCTAAACAGTGTTCTGGCACTTTTGCTGCAAGGAGGATGCCATTTTGTTCTCAAAATGGTGTCCTCCAAACAGCGTCAGAGGTCACACTGGTGGAGGTATTCCCAGGCTGGAAGGGGCATTCCAATAGTACCCTTCAGGACTACATCCTCCCTGTGAGGGTTTAGAAGTACTTTTTTTGTCACAGATGTCAAGACTCGCGTCACTTATACAAGACAGGAAAGTAATACCCCCAATTTAGGAGAAACAGAAATACAGATAAAAATGAAGTGTAAAGGCCCTATAACAACATGAAACTGACGTATAAAAAATGAAAGGGGTCCAATGCCTTTAGTCAGATGCCAAAGGGGTCATTTGCAGAAAAAAAATTGGGAACTACTGGACTAGATAGTCTTTTCTATCATTTGAATTTTGAACAGTCACACTCAATGCATAGAATAAACAATTCCTAAAGATATTAATCAAATAAATTTAAATAACAAATACATTCATGGACATAGTGATCTTTTGGCAGATTTTCCAGCAGCTGACAAAAAAGGCTAAATTCTGCACAGAAATGACTCATTATGAATTATTCACTCAGGATCTAGTTGTTTTCCATCTCTACAGCCTCTGGTTGAGATTATCAGAGCAGTTTAGGGGATTTAGAGACATATCCTCCGTTATAATTAACCGATGAAATCCTGGCTCCACTGAAGTCAATGGCAAAACTCTAATTGATTTCAACAGGGCCAGCATTTCACCCTGTGAGTCTGACTCTCTCAAGACTATGGCCCCGATTCTGATCTCACCCAGGCGTAAGTCAGTAATAACTCCATTGAAATCACTAGAGTTAGAATAATGCAGACAGAATGATCTGACCAACCAGGATGGGAGATTGTTTTAGCTCCAATTAACAAGGCCACATAATAGTCAGTGCCTCTGTGGATAACATCTGTTGCAAGCTCTTTAATTCTGGTTCTCTGTACAGCTGTTCTGTAACATACTGGAAGGAGAGTGGGTCCTTTACAGCATTTAACAGCAAAAACTGTGCCCCTTTCAGCAATATGCTGTTCCACTGGACAATATCCTAGAGACAATGCAACCAGCCGAAGCCTCAGTAACTTCATGCCCCTCACGCTACATTTTTAGCTGTAGTTTCCAAACTTGCTGGCATATGTTAGACTTGCGGTCTTGGTGATCAGCATTCCCTATGGCAATAGACTTTCCTGCCCTTAAAGTCATGTGCTTGGCTGAGATTTCATCTAAGCTAGCAGCCTACTGCAGTGGCCTAGGGGAAAAAGGGACATTTAGTGAAATGCCAGACATCATCCTACAGAGCTTGGGAAAAATAAGTGGCAGTATTGCAGTATTATCATTTTTCTTGCACAGATTTGAAAGCCTTGATCAGACATCCCTATACTACAGGCAACCACCTTAAACTTGTGTATTAGAGGGTCAATCAGAAAATATCACATTTAACGCCCTACAGAGCCTCACCTGACTCACCCAAGCAATACTATGGGACTGCTTGGGTGGGTAAAAGGCAAGCCAAACTTAACGGTGTGGATGATGATGTAATTTTATTTGTTTTATTAATAATCAGTAATAAACCCAGCAGATTTATGTAACAACTGTACACCCAGAATACTCAAGTGTAAAAGTTTTGCAGTACGTCGTTTGCAGATGGGCCCAGTTGGCCCTAAATATCTCCCTCTAGCTGTGTTTGCTGGAAGCTCATGCCACGAACATGGAGATTCATGGAAAGAGGACAATTTTTTGCTATATTTTGAGGGAAACTATTTTTAAACACTGTTAAAATTAAATTTTCTGCTTCTAATAAATGAGCCAAAGGATGCCTAAACAAACAGCCAAGGCTTAAATTCTGCTTGAAGCTACACCAGTGCGAACCTGACATTGCAGTTGATGGAGTGACTCCAGATTTACATTGATGTAACTGAAAACAGAATACAGCCCCTTAACAATAATAGAAAAGCTGTAACAAATTGCTATATCATACCAGAACAATCTGTCTCTCTACCACAACATTTACAGAGCACCCATCATCACAGTACGTAGAGTCCCATCCAGCAAACCACTTAAGCATGTGCTTAACTTTAAGCGCTTGAGTAGTCCCACTGGAGTCAGTGGGATTTCTCACATGTTAAAGTGCTTTGCTGGATCCAGGCCTAGGTTGAAGAGCCATGATTTAGTTTAGTATATTTTTTTCTGGCATTGTTTAACATGAGAAGGCATGAAGCTCTAACAACACACTCATGTGTGCCCAGGTAGGAGGAAGGACCTTTTTCCAGATTGTAAATGGTGATCATCCTATGCCCTGAAACAGGAAGATTGATAATCATTAGTTTGTTCTTCCAACTTCTCTTTTTTTATTAATGTAAATCTGCTAGAAGTGAGTAATCTGAACCATTCGTGAGCACTTTGAACAATCATACAAAACAAAGCAAAAAAGCACCCTCTTAATATTTTATTAGCCATGCTTCCACCTATCTAGGCATTTCTATCCATGGTGCTTAGATTACATGATGAAAGACATCTTAGACAGCGGCTATATTCTGATCTGAGATCAGTGTCAGTCCAGAGTAAGTTGTTAGTGGAGTTACTGTGGATTTACACTGGCATAACCAAGATCAGAATGTGACCTCTGAGAATTCTCTTGAAAATATACATCCCCATCTCTCTATATGGCAATCATCTTGTTCTGCTTCTCACTTTAAAAATCCCTGCAGGTTCAGTGTGTAATGCAACAAGAGGGCTGTTGTTTAAACCAGTCCTTGCATTGCTGCTGCCTTTTATCCTGCCAGGCATGAGCAAGGGAAGAGGAGTGAAGAACTGAATGAAGAAGGATGGAAAAAAGTTTGCTGGCACCTGAGCTGTTTTGTATCAATAACCCTTTGTTGCACTTTAGCACATGGGCATGTTATATTGGGGTCCTAAGGTCACAGATTTAAATGCAGCTTAAGGGGAAACCTAAACACAATCCATCCACTAACACTCTGGTTCTTCATGTGTGAAGACAACGTTGGAAGTGGGGTCTGTTCAAAAAGACTAAGCCAGTCTGTCCTTGTTTAGCAAATTAAGTTTCCCAAATAGTGCTATGGCCAATGTCTAAAACACTTTTTCTTGACATATGGACATTAATTTAAAAAGCGTCATACGACACCACACTTCAACCTATAACGTACCCTTTGAGCCTCCCCTCCCCAAACCTCCATTGTTCCCATGAACATGGCCTTTCACTGCCACAGTAGCATATGCTGACTCTTTCTCTCTCTCTCTCTCTCTCACACACACACACACCCCAACTGGATGAAACTGCTCTTCCCTTCAAACAAGATCAAGTTCTCCTTACCAGCCAACTCCACCACCATTGTGTAACGCAACCCAAGTGGCTCCTCTAACTGCATCTCCTACAAAATTCTGTACCGCCATATCTAGGAAGAAAGGAAATGAGTTATTGTAGCACCAGAATGCTTCATTTATTTCATGTAATGCTTGTTGTTACTTCACTGCTTTTTCTCCCACTTGGGGAGGGCAAAGGGAAGAGACTATTTTTTCCATCCTCTTTCTTTCCACACAGGAGGAAACACATGCCAGTATCACAAAATGCTCTGCTCTCTCAGGATTGTAGTACTCTTCATACACTGCTAAAATGGAGATCTAAAGTGAGAGGCCTGTGTAAGAGGAATTGTAGAAAACTAGAAAATAAGTAAATAAAGGTATGTCTACACTTCAATCACTACAGCAGCGCAGCCAACGGGAGGGGTTTTCCTGTCGGCATAGGTAATCCACCTCCCCAAGAAGCGGTAGCTAGGTTGACAGTATAATTCTTCTGTTGACCTAGCGCTGTCTACACTGGAAATTAGGTCTGCTTAACTATGTTGCTTAGGGGTGTGGATTTTTCACACCCCTCAGGGACATAGCTAGGCCGATGCAAGTTCCCAGTCCTAAAACTTCACTGGAATAGATAAGACTTTGTAGAGACATGGCACTTTTCATGATAGGAACATTATTTAATTATAACCCTCAGTTCTAAGTCAGAGTTGGGTGGGTATTGTCATTTCCATTCACAAACAGAGAAACCGAGGCACAGAAGTTAAAGCCCCAATTTAAAAAAAAAAAGTCCAATAATTCTGGACGCCTCAATTATGGGGTCTTACACTGGGCACCCTTCAGCACAGGCATCCAAAATTAGTTGATGCTTTTGAAAACCTAGACACAAAGTGGAAGAGCCAAGGAGTAGAAATCAGGAGTTCCCGATTACCAAACCCGTGCTCAGACCACCAGATCACAGCTCTCTGTTATGCGCAGGGAACAAGCAAAAAGGCCTGTGCATCAAGTAAGCCTTATGTTGAGATTTTCCATGGGACTTAAGTGTGAAGGTTTTGCCCTGAACCTCTGTACAAGAGTGAATTTAACCTGAATGCTTAGAAGTTACCTAGAATATTTATTTCTTTAAAAATCACAACTTAAAAAGACAGAAAAATAAATTAGAGACCTGATTTTCAGCGCATGGCTTCCTCTGAAGTGCACATAAACACAGTTTACACATTAGCCCATGCAATAGGGGGCACTAACACTTGCATATCCAATTCTAAAATTTCAGCTTTGCATGTAAATTGTAGTACATCGAAGTACACACAGAAGTGTGCACGTGTGGAAGAAATTGCACACACCAGAAGATGATGGGCTAGACCCCAGTGAAAACAAGACCCTACGATTTTTGATTCAGGAACAACAGAGCAAGTGCTTTGATTTTATGAGTTCAAAATCAACCCAAAGAAACAAACAAACACATCCCTAGAACCACATTTGCAATGTTGTATGTACTGCATATTCAGTGTAAGAACTAGCTAATGCAGCTACTGATCCATGTTAAAACCCTGTCAAAAAGCTTTCATTATGGCATCATCTTGTCTGGCATAATGTCACTTTAATAACCCAGTTAACATAATAATTACTTTGTCAGATGGCATTGAGGACAAGAGGGATAAGAGTGTACACTCAACATGTAAAAACTTCCATTCCCTTCTCAGGCAAACGGCTGAGCAGAGTCAAGGTTAGGAGGGAAGCATGGCAAGCAGATTAATGCTGCAATAATTTGCAAGCCCTCTGCTTTGGAAAAGGTCACTAATTGAGCGAACGACAGCACTAAAAGACACTTTCCTCAACAGCATCTGCCTGGGCTGAGGTGACCCTGATTGTCAGACTGCAGCGCTTAATGCAAAACTAAAACAGGTGGGCCAAAGTTACAGAAAATCCCAATGTTCAGTAATGAGAGGACTTCAAATGGGTCAGTTCAGATAAACTACCATATATTGCAGTGTTGGGGGTGGGGGGGGGGAAGAGAAAAGAAGAGACCTAAAATGTTCCCCCACTCTCTCTGAGAGCTCGTCCTTAGGAGCTTGGAGAGCTAGGGACTGATCTACAGACCACTGAAAACTATAGAAAGACTCCCATTGATTCCAATGGGCTTTGGAGGAGATCTTTCAAGGGGGTCCATATAATTCAAGAAAACAGTTTTATTAAACAGTGATAAACAAATTTCACTCTTAAAAAATGAGCCTCCATTTCAAACTGGAATCCTCAGCTATCCTACAAGTTAGTCAAATTTTGCAACTCTGGGAACCTGGTAATAATACTTTGTCCTTATAGCTCTGTAGCACCTTGCATCCAAGGACCTCAAAGCACTTCACCATCAGCAATTCATGACACCTTGCAACGCCCCTCGGGTACACAAATTATTATTATTATTATTCCCATTTTATGGTTGGAAAATTGAGGCAGAGAGAGATTTACCCCAACATTTTTCAAAGTGTGCACTGATTTGAGTGCCTCCATTTTTGGGTGCCCAATCTGAAATACTTCGGGCTTGTTTTTCAGAAGTGCTGAGCACCTGCATTTTCCCCAGGTGCTCAGCACTCTGAAAATCAGGTTCTAGGGCTCCCAAAATTAAAGGCCCCTTTTGAAAAGGGAACCTGAATGACTTAGCCAAAGTCATTCTGCAGCTTGGTGGCAAAGCTTGGAACCGAATCCAGAACTCCTGACGCTCACTGCTGTGCATCAGCCATCAGCCCATGTTCCCTGATGACAAGGGCTGTCTCATAGAATCTGAACTGTATTTTCTTGTTAATGCACAGAGTAAAATGAACAGGGCTGTGTCAGTATCAATTCTGTACAAAGCATTTTTTTTTAACACACAGGGCCTGATTCTCATCTTGCTTATATTGTACCAGGTTAATACTGCTGTAACTCCATGGAGGGTTCCTTTGATTTACACAGGTGCAAGATCAAAATCAGGTATAACGTTCATAGAATCATAGAGGTCAGAAGGGACCATTATGATCATCTAGTCTGACCTCCTGCACAACGCAGGCCACAGAATCTCACCCACCCACTCCTGTATCAAACCTATGTGGGTAAATCAAAGGAACCCTCCATGGAGTTCCATCAGCTGGGGCAGATTCTATGCTCTGATTACAGCAGTGTAAATCTAGAATAATGTCAGTGACTTTTGTAGCATTAGTCTAGGTTTACATTGGTGTTACCAAGGGCCCTTCTACTTTAACTAGTTCCATGCTAATTTCTGTATCATAATTATATCCCATAAAGCCTCTATGTCAAGATAATAGGAAATCCAATTAATTGGGATGAAAGGGTTAAACAAAATCCATTTAAAATGTTCTATAAAAATTAATTTCTTGTTTTAAGCCATTTCTTTTGTTTGCCTAGACAGACGCATCTCAGCTGCTCTGCTGACCTGCACAAAAGGCTGATCCATCATAAATGTTTGAGGTCTCTCTGTAAGGACTGTCGGTGCCACTCACATCATGGTGATCTCGACTCAGGACAACCGGTGCCTACAAAAAACCAAGGACAAAGAAGTGGAATCCTACATAGACTGTCAACTCTGTCATTCACAGACTGTTTTTTTTGCAGATTTCACTCTCTGTCTTATTGACTTACCATCTCGTTTCAAATCTCATCTAAAAAGAACTCGTTACTCCCCACCCTAATCCTCTTAATTTCTTTCTCCCTCTGCCACCAATTTTTATTATAACTGGTAAAGAAATGCTGACTTTTTGTGTGTGAAATCTGGTGGAGAAAATCACCATCATTTCAACCCAGAGATAAAGAGCCTTTTTTGAGAGCTCTGTATGAAAATTATATTTTCACACTAAAAAAAAAAAAAAAATGCAAAATGTTGCAAGTAATTGATATGAATTGACTTTTATCTGAAATTTTAAAGACTGTGGTATTGGCTAATCCTCATGCAAAAACAGGGCAAAGTCATATTTCTTCATGAATTTGCAACATTTTTGAAAATGTGAAATTAAGTATAATATCTGAGGCTATGAGAGATTACACAGATATTTTTTTAAAGTTCCACATTTAATTTGATAATTTAAGTCGAACTTTGTCATTTAGTACAACTGTATTTGTAACTCTACAGCATTTAAGGAAACTGTTTGTTTTTATGAAAGAGTAAATCGAGGTGGTGGAATCTCCTTCCTTGGAGGTTTTTAAGGCCCGGCTTGACAAAGCCCTGGCTGGGATGATTTAGTTGGGAATTGGTCCTGCTTTGAGCAGGGGATTGGACTAGATGACCTCCTGAGGTCCCTTCCAACCCTGATATTCTATGATTCTATGATTCTATGCTATGCAAAATGAGAGACCAGTCCTGTGAACCTTACTCACAGAGTATTCTTTATTCATATAATACTATTGACTGCAGTGGTACTGCCTGTGTGATCAAAGCTTTGTGAGATCAGGCCCTTAGCTTGTCTTCTATTGTTTTCATTGATTCTTAACCACAAATCGCAACATATATGTGTAACTTAAACATCACTATAGATTGTGAGCTCTTTGGGGGTGTTTGTACAGCACCTAGCACAATGGGGTCTGGGTCCACATCGGGGGTTCCTATGTGCTACTGGAATATAAATAACAGAGCTGGGTAGAAACTGGAATTCCCATTCCACAGGAAATTCCAAAACAATTACAGCTGTTGAGAAGTGGAACAAGAAATGAAATTTAGAAATTTCTCTTGGAACAAGAATTCCAAAATTTCATTTAGAAAAAAGTCAAAATGACATTTCATTCTGACCTTTTGGAAACAATTCTGAGGCTCCCTGAGCTGCTCACAGCCCTGGCAGCCCACCAGATGGGGAGCCCAGCAGCTCAGAGAACTTGAAACCATGGGCACCCTGGCTCTGCGGGACAAGCTGCCTGGGAGCCAGTAGCATGGAGGCCCTGGGAGCCTGGGCTGATGAGGAGCGGGGAGCCTGGAAGCTTGGGCAGGCTGGCAGGAAACCGGACAGGATTCTGCTGGAAACCTGCCTGGTGTCCATCGGAATTTTGTCGAAATAGACACGTTCCCCCGGAACGTTTCAATGTTGTCAAATGGGCATTTTCCAGTGGAAACTGTTCCACCAGAAAATTTCCAATCAGTGCTAATAAATAATAAACTACAAATAAGGGGGCCCGGACACTTAACAGCTTCCTACAGCTCAGATAAATCTTTCTTGGCTGGCAGATATCTAGCCCAGCTGATAGGGCCTGATTCTCCTCTCTCTTATGCCAGTTTTACACCACAGTAACTCCATGGACTTGGCCCAATCTGGAGTCCGTTTGCTCACTCTGCTCTGTGCTGCCAGCAAATTATGAAGTAACTTCAAGGGCACCTCTATGTCCAGCTCATGAGAATGGCTGAGAAGGGGAATGGAGATTCTGAAAAGATGAAAAAGATACAGAACAAAATCCTGAAGGGCATGGAAGCCTGCCCTTTTCATTCATAGCTCCGAGGGCTTGGTTTGTCTGGCCAGGTTTAGTTTTTAAGACTAGCTTGCAATGATGTTCATTTTGAATCCTGAGAAGATCAACAGTGTTTGAAATATGTTAATAAACATTATCTGAGTAACAAAAAGCAGACATTGCTCCATTGATATTCATTGTAAGCGTTACATGAATTTGCTTCTTTAAAAATGATGATAATTCAGCTCTGACACTGGAAAGACAGAGATGCGTGATTTAACATCTTCGGGCCTGACTCCAAGAGCACTTACACAAGTGCGAATCCGGAGCAACTCCAATGAAGTTACACTGTTGTAAAACCTGTCTGAGAGGAGAATTGGGCCCTTAGATTTTTTGAGCAACAAAAAATATAAAAGATGGGTTTGAATCTCTGGATCTGAACGGCTGTCTGATTTGGGGGGTTGGCGATCAGACCCTTGAGGCTCAGAACCCTCTCTAAAACAAACACACATGCTGATTATGTTATTCTGTTGCACAGAAAAACATGCATGCCAGGCCCCATCATACTAAAATACAGGGAGCAAAATGCCACCACAGCATGCATCATTTAAACACCTTTCATGAGCATAAAAGCAAGAATTCAATTTTGTTAACCAGAGGCTTGTATACCACATAGTTTTGCTGTAGTATAAAAGCCTTTATTATGCATGTACCAACTGAGCCCAACCATGAGCCCCAGATTCTTTGCAATAATAAATGTGTAGTATCTACAGCACTGCCTAGATCTAGGTCCCACAGTGCTACATCACTGTACAATCATATACTAAGCCCACAGAGACCTTAGAAAATCCCAATATGTACAAATTCCTGTCCACGTACTAAATTTCAACAGGGTAGATTCTGCCTCCATTACTCACACTGACTAGTATCTTACTCCTGCAGTAAGGTACAACCCAGCATGCACAAAGGTGGCAGTATCAGAGGCTATGTTGGTTTCTCTTAATTTTTCACTAGCATATGAAGTGTGAGTGAATGCCGACTGTATGATGCCCATACACAACACCAGGCAGATTTTTTACCTGGGGATTAAATGTGGTATCTATGAAGACATTCTCTAGGTCAGACTCTCCTCTCATTGAATATGTTCCGGTGTAACAGGGAAGAGAATTTGATTCGACATTTTCTAATATACTTTTTTATTACCATTGGTTGAACCGTTCTACTTCTCCCATCCCACCCTGATCTCAGATACTAAACACAATTATCATGCTGCATTGAGTGGGAAAAGCCATACCTTAATCCTTTTTTCAGCAATGGCTCGATTAATAGCCACCGCAATAGACACACGACCCTTCTGATCAGAGTACAAGATTCTAGCTTGGGAGCCAACTACCTGGAAAATGAAAATGCCAGAGTGATAAGGTTCCCTCTGCAACTGGCTTATCTCCAGGCCCCAGCGGTAGACTCGGCCCCCTCCACTGGAGAAAGTATGGAGTATTAATTTGTAAACAATCAGCTTCCAGAAATAAGAAATTAACGCCCCCCCCCCCATTGAACTGAGTTTTATCTACACTCACACAATGAGATTTATTTTTCTAATTAGCTGCTACAGTTCAGTAAATCCCACTTTTTAAATCAACCTCATTGTCAGGCCCACAATCCCCTATCAACAATCCCCTTATCAACAGCTGAGAAGCAGAGATTGGAACCGGTGGTGGTGGCGGTGGGCTGGAAGGGAAGAGAAATATGGAGACAAAGAACATCAAACATCTGTCTCACATAGAGCTATGCCCCCATCCATCCCTTACTTTGTGGTCTTTAGTCTGGCTTCCAGCTTTTGGGGGGAGGAGGACACATGCTTGAATCCTGAAGTGCCTGCGGTTAACTGGCTATGGTGCTTAACTGTGCTTTAAAAAAAGAGACTCCATCTAATATGCAATGCCATAGGAGGAAATAGCCCTTTCCCCCCTTCTCCTGAAAAAGGGGTTACAGGACTAGAACAGCAGTCCTGAAGGGGAGAACCCAGGACAGGACAGCTCCTTCAAGGTCAGATTTCAGGAGTGGAGCTCAGGGGAAGCTAGTTATGAATAAAGTGTATTGTGAGCCTAAGTTGCCTTGTTGAAAAATAGAGATGGACTCAAGACACAAAAGTTGGCTCTAGACCCAGTTTTTGAACATCTCAAAGTTGAGAGGGTGAGGTGTTGGTTTGGTTCATTATGAAGATGGGGCCATTCACAACATTTGGATCTGGAGCTAGGATCAGATTTCAAACACCCCTGGGTGGAAAGAACAGTGTTTGGAGCCAGAGTTTTCACTGGGGCCCCTTTTCTGCTTTTTGGTCTGGCCGTGTGTGAAAGAGGCTTTGCATTTACCAAGCTGTGCTTCCCGGCTTCCCGAATCCAGTGGATATTGTCATGGTATTGCTGCTTCACAGATGCACTGACTGCAAGAGAAACCAAGAAACCAAAAGGTTTAGAAAAATAAATGCAACATGCTCTAAATACTACGTAATTCATAAAACAGCTCCAGGGGTCAAATCCTACTCTCAACATAGGTGCAACAGAGGAATATAGGAATGGCCATACTGGATCAGACCAGCAGCCCATCTAGTGGCCAGCTCCAGTTACTTTAGAAGAAGATACAAGAAATCCTGCAGTAGGAAGGTGTAGGATGAGATGTTCCAGATAATCTGAAGTGCTCTTCCAAATCTATAATGTATTGGTTTAAACCCAGACACATGAGGGTTTCCAACACTTTTGTTCACATTAACTACAATAACTCTGAATATTCTTGTTGTGCCTATAAATGTCCAATCTCTCTTTGAATCTTGCTAAATTATTGGCCTGAGCAATACCCAGTGGCAATTAGTTCCAAAGTCTAATTCCACACTGGGTGAAAAAGTATTTCCTTCTAGCAATTTGAACTTCCAGCAATGGAACCTCAAAGGGAGTTGCTTATGTGCATCTGAAAACATATCTGGTACAATGGTTTTAACCACTGGGGCAAATTCTCTCATTTTCATCTATGTAACTCCATTTAAGTCACTGGGCCCAACTGAGCAGCAACAGAAATGAAAGGGTGAGTTACATGTGGAGTGTAAGTTGGTCAGAAAATGAGTGTAAGTGGCAAAGAAGTGTAGCATACATCAGTCTGGCATGGGGGGAGAGGGGTTGTAATACAAATCATGTTGATGAGACTGAAGGTAACTATAGCAGATAAGCGACTAACAAGAGAGGAAAGGTGTAAAATAAAGTAGGGGCTGCTTTATTTTGCACCTTCCTTTTAGGTGTTTTTGCTATTATACCTTTCCTTCTGCCCCGTGGTGAGTACAGTACAAGAATTTGCACACCCACTGAATGCCAAATCAGTACATGTTACACTATACAGCTCACACCCATTTCCTCACCAACTTACAATGGGCATGTAACTTATACCAATATATCCATCAGCACTGAATTTGGCCCAGAGACTTTCCTGAGGTCTGAAACTGACCCCAGAGGGGGCTTCATGGGGATAAGTGAGGAGTATTGAGACTACTGTCTTTCCACAAGGCGCACATTCAGGCAAATATGCACAGCCAAACTAGAAACTGAGGAAAGAGCCAGATATTGAAGATCAGGTTTAATATATTGCGAAAGAGAAATGTAAAATATGTTCATTTCTGCATAGGAAAGATACATTACTGCAGGCCTGCACTAGCAGTGAGATAGAAGCAAGATTGTTTTAATGATTCTGTAAGGAAGTGTCAGTGCTTTATGGGTTGGCTATGAGCGCCTCTAAATTATGCAGCAGGGATTAATATGTCAGCTCTTATCATCACAAGGAATAAAGGCTGAAACATCTGCTTGCACCATCCTTTCCTAGAAGACTTGCATTGAACTTTAAAACCGTTACGGAAACATCCTGTAGATATGACAACCTTAGGGTACTATTAAAGTTTTACAAGGGTTTATAAAAATTATTCTACAGAATTTAATAGAGAATGAGATCCTTTCAATAGTTTTAAAACAATATCCCATAGAGTATAATTTTCTATTCAGTCCAGGGCTTCACATAAACCTATAGAAAGGATCTCATTCTCTGTTGAATTCTACAGGACTTTTCCTTAAGAGGAGCTAGTTGAGAAAACTGCTGTCATTCAACTAAGGTTATTGGGACATATGACAGCTAAATAAATCTGACCCTTCTACAGAATCCAACACATTATCAGGCTCTCTTTTCTAAATGTTGGTGTGTCCAGTGTTGAATTTCCTGTTCATTCTGTGGGGGTGGGGGATAGTGTCCTTTCATTAAATCTGACCTCCTGGAGTTGAAAGTATTGACGCTCCTTCTTGAGCCGCTGGGGCTCAACCTTGGACTAACTCCATGCATCTCTCATTTGTTAAACTGTTGCCGACCATCTCTCTCAGGAATATGTTCCTAAATCAGACAGGCTACTGTGTTGCTTCTGGTATTTCACAGATATTGGTCTTTATTTAGGCTTTAAAGCACATTCTGATCTTACAAAAATAATCCTCATCAGCAAGGAAGTTGATTCCCTGTCCTCTTGTTTGTTTGAATTTATTTTTTGCTGTCCAACCCTGTCAAACTATGACTACGGTGGTGAGCAAATTCCTCATTTAAATTAGTTATTACTATCTCACTGCCATTTGAGCCTTGATCCAAAGAAGTCAAGTTTCCCAGCATGTGTCACAAGTGTTTTACAGGTCAAGCATGGAAATATACACAATAATACGCAGTAATACGCAAAGTCCCTAGAGGATTTTAAACCATTCTCCTCCTGTGTTGTGGGTTCACAGATTTTAAACAGCAAAAATCTCCTCAAAAAGGGAAGAATGGTTAAAATTGGAGATGAGTCCAGACTGAAAGTCCTGATCTGAATTTGAAATTCCCCAAAATTCAGGATGTTGGACTCCCATCTTTTGGTTCAACCCTTTGCATTCTGTAAAATTCAAATCTGGGTTTAGTTTTTGAATATGACTGATGTTAGGGGATGGCCAGATGCAGGATTTTGGTTTAGGCCATGTATATATTTACAATGGCTGAACAGCAAATAGAATAGTTGAGAACACGGGAGGTCAAACTGGAATCCATGAAACGCTGTGTTTATTAGGTGCATTTTCCATTCAAGTTCAGTTTTAATTTCTCTCTGAATTCCTCTGTCCATTGCTTTGCCAAGCACAACAGAAAATCCAATAACAGAGTTGCCCCCAAGTCTGCTTCCATCTGCTGGGTTTTAAAATACCATTTTTATATCAATGTAAAAATACAAATAGCATTCCAATACCTTTACTCCCTGTAAGAGGTGCTTTCCCATATCCTTTCCATGCATTAGTGTGAGTGTGTGTGTGTGTGTATATATACACATATATACACACACACACCACTCATATGCATATACTTACACAATATTCAATTAATTTTGTATATACACAGTGTGAAACATTCAAATGTCATGTGTCGGCTCATTCTGGGATGGAAAAAATGACTGGAGAATGAATCACATGCCTGATAAGTTGTTGTGTATTTATGCTGCCCTAGTACACAATACAGCATCACAGTTGCCAACTTTCATGCGATAAATAAGCACCCCAATTTTCACAATAAGACAAAAATCAAGCTAATCCCATTTCAAAACAAGCCAATCCCTAAGAACCCCAACACTCTATGTGACTAGATCCCCCCGGCGTGCAGGCTGGGACTGTAGTGGGCCTGCTGTGCACACCTGACTCTCTTCCCCCCTTGCCCCTGCTTGCCCCTTGCCCCTGATTGCCGGGAGCTGATAAAAAAAAAAGAAGCAACAAGCTACAAGCCAAAAACTAGCCAACAAGCAACCCACAAGCCGATTAAGCCAAAAACAAGCCCAATTTCTGCGTTTTTTCCCCCACAGGTTTTGGCACGTCTGTACAGCACCAGATCTCACTCCATTTTGACAAGCATGATGGGCCAGATTTTTAAAAAACACTCAGTGCCCAGCAGCACTCATTGTATATAATGGGAGCTCCTGGGTATGGACCACTTTTGAAAATCTGACTTAACTATTTTGATGGATGTAATTCACACATAACACGGTATTGAAAAACATCCCACACTAAGATGGTGCCGAGTGCCCTCCACTCCCGCTGAAGTCAATGAGAACTGAGGGCATTCAGCACCTTGGAGGATTAGGCCCTTATTCAGTAACTCAGACCTGTGAAGGGTGGATAAGGCCATAGTGCTGGGTGTATGTTATGGGAAGATAACAGTTTAGTTCCTCTAGCAAGGCCTATTACACCATGCTTAAGCATGTGTGAAATATAAACTATAGAAGGTTGGCACATCATTTCCCAGAAATGCTACTTTTTATCTCCACAAGAGTCTAACGATTCTGGAAGGAGTCAGAGGTCTCCTGATTCACATTTTTCTGATTACATCCCAATGGTGGTGTTCATGCAAAAAGCAAAAACATTAAAAGAGGAAAAAAAGAAATGAAACCTTAGATTCTGATGCCCTTAAAAATGGCCTTGATTTTCAGTGGTTTGAGCATTGGCCTGCTAAACCCAGGGTTGCAAGTTCAATCCTTGAGGGGGCCATTTAGGGATCTGGGGCAAAAATCTGTCTGGGGATTGGTCCTGCTTTGAGCAGGGGGTTGGACTAGATGACCTCCTGAGGTCCCTTCCAACCCTGATATTCTATGATTCTATGATCCTTCCTCTTACAGACTGTCTTAACAGCGTAGTGCCAGGAGGCTGGCCTTGGCAGCTTTTAATAACAACAGTATGTTCTGGAGAAAAGCAAAGCTGAAAATATAATACTTGATCTGGGGTCAAGAGAATGGGGTAGGCAGTTTTTAGGGTTAGGAGCTCAAGTCACTGGGGCGGGGTAGTGTGGAAGCACTGGGGGGGGGTAGTCTGGAAATAGAGGAGCAAGGTATTCAAAAGCTGGATGAAACGTAAGGGGATGATTCTGCTCTCTGCTTAGTGCGAATCAGGACAGAGGCATGATTCATCAGTAAGGCTAAGATTTTGTCATGGATATTCTTAGTAAAAGTCACGGGACAGGTCATGGGCAATAAAGCAGAATTCACGGAAGCCCATGACATGTCCGTGACTTTTACTAAAAGTATCCATGACAAAATAGGAAGCTCAGCTCCGGGGTCCCCCCACCGCCTGGTGCTCCGGGGTCCCCCTGCCACCTGCAGCGGCTCGGAGCTCTGGGGTCCCCCCGCCGCCCACAGCAGCTCAGAGCTCCGGGTTACCCCAACCCATGGCGGGGGAACCCTGCAGCTCCCGGCCGCCGCGGGCAGGGCTGCCGGGGGGGGGGGGGGAAGTGGGGCAATTTGCCCCAGGCTCCGGGCCCCACAGGGGCCCCCACGAGAGTTTTTCAGGGTCCCTGGAGTGGGGTCCTTCACTCGCTCCGGGGGCCCTGGAAAACTCTTGCAGGGCCCGGGCCCCCAGAGCTTCTCCCACTCCGGGTCTTCGGCAGCAGTTCGGCGGCGGGGGGTCCTTCCGCCTTGGGACCTACCGCCGAAGTGCCCTGAAGACCCACAGCGGGGGGTCCTTCCACTCCGGGACCCGCCGCCGAAGTGCCGGGTCTTCAGCGGCAATTCGGCGGCGGGGACCCCCTGCCGCCGAAGACCCCAGGCCCCCTGAATCCTCTGGGCGGCCCTGGCCGCGGGCTGAAGTCACGGAGGTCACTGGAAGTCACGGATTCTGTGATTTCCACGACCTCCATGAAAAAATAGTAGCCTTATTCATCAGAGATTAGGTTACTAGCCTGACACGTGGGTTCAAGTCCCTGCTCTGCCACAGACTTACCTTGGACAAGTCACTTAGTCTTTCTGTACTTCAATTCCTCATCTGTAAAAAGGTATCAATAGTACTGCCCCATGTCTGGGGTGTTGTAGGGGTAAACACATTCATAGATTGTGAGGTGCTCAGATACTACAGTGCAGGGGGACCAGATAAGTACCATGGATAGATAGACAGACTTTGTATAAAAGTGAGAGTAGAATCAGGCCCAATATTTTCAAAAATAGCTGCCAATTGTACAGGCCTGCATGGGAAAACGATGGGAAAAAATTATTTGCCACCAAAACTGCAACCACAGATCAGGTAGTCAGGATTCCAAATGGGTGGAAGGGCAGGTGCAGATAATTGAGGCCAAATTGAATTCTCACCACAAAGTTGCACCCACAAAACTGGAGATCAGCTTGAGGCCCAGACAGAAATTAAACTACTGGTTTAAATGCATTTTTTGTTTTTCTGCAATAAACACATCCCAGTGAGGACTTACCTTGATCATTTTCTTTAATGCATTTAATGCTCACGAAAGGTGCCAGGTGGACAGCTTTAGACAACAATGTTGTGTGCATTTATCCTAATAACAGGTATGGTATAGCTAGCAGATGTACAGGGCTCCCTAACACTGTCCCACCTGTGGGCCTCACACACAACCTGGTGGAACCACCTGGGGGTAAAGAGGTACATCAGCATCCCTGGCCTCTATTTCAGTTCATAAAACCCCAAAGGTGCCCATCGCCTAAAGCTGTGGGTGCCATGACACAAATGACATCACACAATATCATTCATGTTCCATGCAAGGAACTAACCCTTCAGCACAAAGCAGTAGCACTCCCCTACCTCACTGCAGTCCCATTCACAAATGCCTCAAAGCCACTCCTGCATGCCCAGAAGATTAACATATCTGGGGATAGGCAGACCAAGGAGGGAAGTGAATTCTAGAGTCAAAGGGCCCTCATAGAGAGTGCCCTGCCAGCAGCTCCCTCTCAGGGTATGTCTACACTACAGGATTAATCCGAATTTATATAATTCGAATTTAGGAAACCGATTTTATAAATTCGAATGTATTCGGCCACACTAGGCACCATTAATTCGGTGGTGTGCGTCCAAGCTACCGTAGTAGCATCGATTTCCAGAGCGTTGCATTGTGGGTAGCCAATAACATCTAATTGCCAATAACATCGAATTGCGGCCACACTAACCTTAATTCGGATTAACAATACCGATTTTGACGCTACTCCTCTCGTCGAGGAGGAGTACAGAAATCGAATTAAAGGGCTCTTTAATTCGAATTAAATGGCTTTGTTGTGTGGACGGGTCAAGCGTTAATTCGAATTAAAGCAGCTAAATCCGAATTAAAGTCGTAGTGTAGACCAGGCCTCAGTTAAATTGAGGGAACTGCCTTCAGCTTGAGCACCTTTGATGACTTTAACTGCATCATCACATATGCTGGGTGAGAGGTGGTCTTTTAAGCAGACTGTTCTCAAGCTATTTCTGGTTTTAAGACCATCCTCCTGAATTCTACAGACAGCCAGTGCAGCTCCTAGAGCACTGGTGTCATATACTCTTGACATAAGCAGGCTACTTCATTCTACCCAAGCTTTAGCCTCCAGTTCTCAAGGCCTAGCCCCAGGTTGAGTGCATTACTGGGCTACTGGCTAGAGCACTAGACTCAGGAGACCTGCATCTTATTTCTGGCTCTGCCACTGGCCTGCTGGGTGACCATTGGCAAGCCACATCAACACACTGTGCCTCAGTTTCCCCATCTGTAAAATGGGGATACTATTGACCTCCTTGGTGAAGCATTTTGAGCTCTACTGATCAAAAACTCTAAATAAGAACTAGGTATTACTACTACACCTCTACCCCGATATAACGCGACCCGATATAACACGAATTCGGATATAACGCGGTAAAGCAGTGCTCCAGGGGGGTGGGGCTGCGCACTCAGGTGGATCAAAGCAAGTTCGATATAACGCGGTTTCACCTATAATGCGGTAAGATTTTTTGGCTCCCAAGGACAGCGTTATATCGAGGTAGAGGTGTATTATTATTAGCGGAGTCTCAAGCTGACAAAGGCATGGATAGATGCAGCAAAATCCATACCATAGGCAGCTGGGAAATAGTGCTCTTAGTCACAGCTGCAGTTTAGGCATCTAATAGCAGCCCTGGGCTCCATAAACCCCCTAAATAGTGCTTGTAAGTCATAAATATTGGCTGCACTCCTTGCTGACTTTAATACCTATGTGGAGCAGACAAGAGCTTGGTTTTTCAGGTCTCGCCTGAAAGACACAGTAAACTCCTTTGATTGCACCCGATTCTTCACAAAACATGCACCTTTTATGACAGAAAAAGAATTGACATCCTACCTCCCTGATGTATAGCCTCTTCGAGCACTGATGTGGCGATTAAGTCAGTGGTAGCCAGATCCTGTGGGTCACCTGAAGTACAAACCCAGCGGAATGGTCCAAATCCCAGGGAAAAAATGTCTCTGGAAGAGAACATGTTTCATTAAGAGATAGTTGAAATTCCTGTCTGATTTACCCTGGCAGTTAGCAATGCTTTTCTTTCATTAACTGAAGATGGAAGAATTCTAAATATTTCAAACAAACTAATCTAAACAGAAAGCACTTGGGACCATTATTCCAGAATTTAAACAATGCTGTCTCACCAAGACATCAGCTGGTGTGGGGGAAAATCACAACCACACTTTAGTGCTCACAGCCTTTGATAGAAAACTCAAGGCAGTTAATCAAACAAGGGTGTTCCCCAGTTGACCAGAGCTCCTTTCATAAAACAAGATCTTGGAGGCCTGGCTCTCTCCTTCCTTACACCAGGGTACCTGATTTACTCCAGTGTGAGAGGAGCACCCAGGTCCTCGTTTTAATGTCCACAGATGAACCTGTAATCATTTACAGAGTGATTCGGCCTCTCTCTTGCACCCTTGTCTCATCATTTACAGCTATGGAAAGTGAATGCAAAGTGGGTGTAAATGTACCCATCCATGGAAGAGAGTGGAGAAGTCTGATTTGGTAGCATTCTACCTTACATTGCACTTAGCAGGCCAGAGAATCTGACCCTTTCTGCTCCCATTGTGCTTAGGCTGGCCTCTCGGCCGGTATTAAACCTGCTTTTCTAGGGTTTGTTCCCTATCCATACTCAGACAAAACTGGATGTGGTTTTACCAGCAGGGCCGGCTCTAGGATTTTTGCCGCCCAAAGCAAAAACAATTTTGGCCGCCCCCCCCCCCCGTTTTTTAATTACCCCACCCCCAGCCCCGCCTCAACTCCGCCCCTTCCCCAAATCCCCAGCCCTGCCTCCTCCCCCCAGGCTCTCAAGTCTGGGAGGGAGGGGGAGCAGCGGCGCGCGAAACCGCTGTTTCGCGCCCCGCAGCCACTCGGGATCTCCCCCTCCCTCCCAGGCAGCAGCAGCGGAGGTGAGCTAGGGCGGCCGCGGCACATTTTTAGGGGCGGCATTCTGGCGCCGGCCATGCCGCCCCTAAAAATGTGCCGCCCCAAGCACCAGCTTGTTTTGCTGGTGCCTAGAGCCGGCCCTGTTTACCAGATAGGGATGCCCTTTTGAAGAGTGTGCTGCTTAGACCCCGCCGGGGTGACCTGCCCCGTGTGTGGTGTGCTCTTAAAAATGGCTCCCCCTGTGTGGTGTGACCTCGCATGCAACATGCATCCAAGGTCATATCGCTAGTGGTGGAGTGACATGCCCTTAAAAATGGCAACCTCCATGCAGCGTGCACCTCACATGCACTGCGCATCTGAGGTCACGCCAGTGGGGGCGGAGCAGCGCACTTTTAAAAATGGCGTCCCCCATCTGGTACTGGACAAAACCACATCCAGTTTTGTCGGAGTACTGGATAGGGGACAAACCCTAGAAAAGCAGGACTGTCCAGTATAATACCAGACGAGGGGCCAGCCTGAGCAGAAAGGGCCAGATTTGGATGTGTGACCAAGGTCATGCCAGTGGGGAAAGGGTGACAGCAGCAGGGGCAGGCTCATGCCGTTCCTGGAAGTACTGGTATTTCTAATATTCCAGGAATGCATGAGTGGCCACCCTAATTGTGCCACTAATCCAAAAGGAATCAGTCTCGCCCCAGGGTAGTGAGAGGTGGCAAATCTATGTATACAGCCATAAACCATCAGGGCACCACTACAATGCCAACTCTGCTTTCTACATATATATAAATGTCTTCCAGAATTACTGAGCTGTTAAGGGCCAAGTCCTGCTTGCCTTAGTGCATACGAGTTGTCCCCATAGGCTTGATTCTGATATCACACCGATGTATATCCGGAGTCACCACAGTGAAGTCAACAGAGCCCATAGGTCAGACTCTTGGCCGTGTTCCAGTTGTTTTACATTGCTCCAACATACACACATTCTTCCTAGCCACGCTGGGCACTGCTCCAGTGCAAATGAGCACGTGGCCCACACAACAGTAATACTAGTGCAAGTGACATAGAACCAAGACATGATGGGATGTCTTAGATAATTCATTGCTGAAGGCCCCTCCCCATCACCACCATTTTACTCTTCGATGGGCCTGGGTAGGATTTGGCCCTGTAAGTGGGGTCTCCAAGTTAACATATTTTTTGGATATTCTCCTAAAAAGCAGTCCAGTTTAGGATTCTACTTCTACAGTAAATGGAAACAGCTCATTGCCCCAATTTATCTATTCCTTCCAACATACCCCATAATGTGCTGAACATAGGAAGGGTATCGGAATTCAATTTTATTGGCTCCTCTTTTCTCGACATCAGCACCTGCAAAAGGATTTTAAATGCAGATTAGTTGATGAGAAGAACAGCTACAAACGGGCCAGATTGTACCCTTGAGTTCATGCATGACTGCATCCCTGCCTGCACAGGTCTTCCCCTGCCACACCGAAAAAGGGGGTCAGACCTCTGCTTGATGGCACCTTCCTTCTCCTAGATCCCACTCAGGGGTGCTGTGTGAAAGGAAGGGTGGGGACTGGGTGGACCTGGGGAGGGTGGTGGGCAGCAGAGGATCTTCTTTTAAGGGAATGATGGAGGCAGCTGTGGCCAGGGCAGTCCTCCATTGGAGCTGCTCTGCCAGAGAGCTTGATGGGTAGAGGGAACAGGGTCCCAGAATCAACTTTCAGACAAAGGCTTCTGTATGGAAGGCCAGGGCCTCCTGTATACACCGATGATTGCGGAAAGTCACACAGCTCATACCGTGGGGATGAGCAACCCCCTCCCTAAATTGAAAAAGGCAGGAGAAATCTATAGGTAGACGTCGGTGATTTCTTCCCCCTTCCTCCTTTCTAAGGGATTTCCCTCAAGGGAAGCAATACAGGTTGCTCTAAATTAAACCAGAGCAGAGAAGCAAACTGACACAGCTGGCCCACCTTGGCTTCTCCCCGCCTTAGAAACACTATGCTCTCCTGGGACTTAACATTTCAGGCTCCAAGAGAAATTCTCTTAAAATCTCTCACCATTTCTTCTATTTGTTTTAAATGTTTTTGTTAGAAGAAAGAAAACTGGGAATAAATGAGTGGCAACAGCAGCTGAATGCAACCAAACAAATTAATGATATTCACCGGGTCCTGTATTTTGTGGAAGCCACCTCCCAAGACATCCTCAAAGCTGACCCTAGTGCTTTCTTTTCCTTATTTTTTTTTAATTGCTTATTTTTTATTTTCTAGTTTTAAAATGTCAGCTTGTAAAAGAAAAGCAAATACCCTTGCCAAATCCTCCATCACCAACAGGGCAGGCTTAAAAAGTGACCCGAAGCCCTTGGGGTGAGATTTTGTGCTGCACCACAAAACTCACAGCCCCAGGGGAAGGAGTGAAGGCACTTTTGTGCCCTTCCAATTCTAGGCTGCTCCGGGGGCAGAACCTGCCCCAGCCAGGCTTGTATCTCAGGATGGGAGATGCAAAGGTAGGCTAGCTATGTGCCTACCACTAGCTCTGTAACACAGAGCAGCTTAGAATGTTTGTCCCACCCTTAGCCCTGCCTCTTAAAGCAGGGGGACCTCATAGATCAGCATATGGCTGGTCAGTACAGTGCCTGAACCAGAGAAATTTTTCCTTGGCTGGCCAAGGGACTTTTACAGCTACTGTACATTGTGCAGGGGTCACAGTAGAAGGGGGAGTCCCCTCCCCAAACATTTTAAGTGGTCTAAACATGTTCCTTGTTCATATATTTTAAACAACCATTCTGCATGGAGATGTCCTAGCAGCTTTTTCATTTTGATAGTTAAGAGGCAATGGACTAAAAATAGAATTCCTGAGGCTGCCTCCTGAGACATTTTCTGTTACAAAATGATTAACAATGAAAATCACTAGTGCTTTTTAAATGTTGATGCCCTACCATTCACACAACCTAGTTTGAAGATCAGGTTTGGTGAAGGAAATATATTGGGCCAGATGCTCAGCGGGTGTAATCCGGCATAGCTCCACTGACTTCAATGGAGCTAGACTGATTTACACCAGTTAAGGATCTGGAGCAATATATTCTACCCCTAACAAAGGCAGATGTCTGCTACATTTTCTTTGTACTTTCAGTTTGTCTGATCTGCATCCTGACAAACCGCAAGGGTCTGTTTGCAATGCTAAGAAGGCTTTAGAAGATTCCCTTGTAAATCTCTGGTGGGCTTGAGTTTAAGGGCAACGGGGCCATCTGGAACTGTAACATTTGCCACCCGCTCCTGTCCAGGATGGAGAGGGACATTAAATAAAAAATAAGCATTGTGAGGGATGGGACGGAGAGGGGAATTATAATCCTAGGCCCTGATCCTGCAAATGCCTCCACATAGGCAGATCCCTGCACCAGTGGGGCTCTGCATAGGAATCCACTCACACAGAGGCAGCTGCAGGATTAGGGCCTTATTTTGAAAATTGCAGACTGGGATGCTGTTACCTTGTGTAGAATGGAGGTACGAGTACCCAGATTGGTACCCACAGTTCAATTGCTGGCGCAAGTTGTGCCAACAGAATGGAGGCTTGTCTTTCGAAAGCTTGGCCGCTGGAGTCCATCATCTGTGCCCAGCATTGGGTGCAAAGTTGTGGATGTGAAATTAGAGGACACTTTAAAAATGTGTATTTTATTTTTCTCCTTTGAGGAAAGACTGAGACTTTGCTTCTCAATGACCCCCTCAAAAAAGTCCGCGCTGTTACTTTAAAAACAAAGGGCCAGCTTTTCCGTGGTGCCGAGCACCCGTTTCTCCCACTGACTTCACTTGGAGCTGTGGGGGCTCAGCACCTCTGAAAATCAGAAACAAACACTACAGAATAAAGCCCAACACCACTAGCCTTCATGAGAAAAAGAATGGCACCAATTTAACGTCCAGGTAGGACTGACTCCTACTGATACAATCTATTTGGAAGACCTGTTCTAACAAAGGGAATGAACTATATTTTACCTGCCGGAAAGGAGAGAAGTGCCCTGGTTACATCTAGGAAAGCCAGCATCTACTCACCGGCTCTCTGAGCTTCCAAGAGAAAAGCATTGCCATAGTCCCAAAAAAACATGCCCTTATCAGACAGCCTGTTTATAGCAGCCACTTGTCTCCTCAGACTGAAAATAAAAAGGCAGAAAGTTAGCTCTGAGATTCATTCACTTATATAAAAGGTTAATGTCAGGAACGCCCTAGCATTGCTAATATGGCCTGGGTTGTGAAAAGGTGGGGAGAGTGAGATAGATGACTTTGAAAGACTCAAGATCAACTCATGTTCTAAGCCCACCAGACACCAAATAAAAATACTTTCCACTTCTCTAGCACCCGTTTTCCCAAGCTCTCCAAATGCTTTACAAATATTAAGTGAACCTCACAACACCACTGTGAGGTAGGATAAGTAACACACAGGAGTCATCTCATCCAGCTCAGAAATGCAGCCACCTCTGGGTTGGAACACAACAGCTGTTTAACAGCACACAGCAATACTGCCCAACAGCTCAGGAGAGGAAGTGAAGAATAGTATCTTAACTAGCTGAAACTACAGAGATGAATTCAGAGAAGCAGAATGTGGTTATTGTACCTGAATAGGAATTTGGCTGACACAGCCCGGTTATCACCCATACTCTTATGAAAACTGCCAGTGGATCTTTAATGACCACAAGTGATCAGGCGCTTGGTTTTATGGGTTATCCAGAAGAGACCTCCTGTCTCAGCACCATACCTGCTAACAACAACCTGTGACACAGGTTAAGAGCCAGGGTGAAGAGTGCCACCTCCTAAATTAACAACAGTACTTCCCAAAGGTCTCCCATCCAAATAATAAGCCAACACAGCTCTTGAGATCTAACAGGAAAAATTGCAGAAGGTGATACTGCTAGAGACTGCCTCCTAGCACAGAGCTGGCAGTTTCCAGTGATAAGGTAAACCAACTAAAGGCCAAGTAACTTCAGACCATTATATAATGTGAGCAACTCCCATCACTGTCTCTTCCCTATTTCTGGAACAGAGATCTAAAAAATTTCAGGCAGCAAGAGAGCTGCCACTACTAATCTTTGTAACCTCATTCCTTAATTCCTAGTGCTGGTGGTTATGGACTGAAAAACCCCGGCAACTGGCAAAGGCTCAAAATCAATACAGCGGGGGCTCTTACATTTGTAATGGTCTCAAAAATAAAGTCCTCTTCCAGCAAAGTCATTTGCTAACTTGGTTTCAGATCAAAAATCAGGAAGTTAATGAAACTGCTTCAGCCCTCTCTGACCCCTTCCTTGGAGATCTTTGCAATTCTCTGCTCCTTTTCTTTTTCCCTTCAAAGCATGCACAAGGTCTGGGCTATTTTGAACTGGCTGCAGTTTCCACCTGTTTCTTGGACTACAACAGAATCACAAAAAACAGAGATTAAAAAGACCCCAGTAGATTATTTAGTCCATCCCTTGGCCAATACAGAGGCCTAATTTTCCTCTTGCTTTCACTGGTATATATCATGAGTGAAGACAATGGAATTAAATTGCTAATTAAGAAGAGAATCAGGCCCTAGGCCTATTCTCGAGAGTACCTTTTTCACTGCTTGTTTTCACAGCTCCCGATTCTAATCTCACTTGCAATAGTGTAAATCAGAAATCAACAGAATTACACCAATGCATAAGCAATGAGATCAGGGTCCCTAAGTTATTCTGCTTCTTACGAAAAGGTCCCGCTGGAAATTAGCTTTGCTGTTACACACAGCATCGCCCTCAGAACAGCATCTAAAATGAAGACCTGGGAGACTGAAATCATCATTTTTGGCCCCTGGACCAAAGCCAACCAGATGACAAACACAAATTCTAACCTCTGATGGGAAAAACCTCTTCAGCAGGAGTGTTTCCAAGAGGAAGGAGAACAACAGGAGTGAAGAGTGATACCACTTCGAGCCAAAGAACCTATGTAACTGCAAGCACCTGCTGGGTTTTAGTGAAGAACAGTAGCACTGTTCCCTGCTCCTAACCAATCAGTGAAGCTACTAGCAAGCCTGGAAATGATACAGAATAAGGGTGTTGTTTATTTTCTGCTCTCAATGTTTAATAACAACTAACTCATATGCTAGATACCTTACATAGGCTACAAAGCCCAATACATCATTGAAATAGATCCAAGAAGATCTATTAGATCCTTATCTCTAAACTGATTCTTGCCTGCATATTTATACCTGCCTCTGGAAATTTCCACTACACGCATCTGATGAAGTGAGTATTCACACACGAAAGCTTATGCTCCAATACGTCTGTTAGTCTATAAGGTGCCACAGGACTCTGTCGCTTTTTACAGATCCAGACTAACAACGGCTACCCCTCTGATAGATCCAAGAAGATATTTTCAGACCTTAGTTCATATACAACAGGGAATGACCCTGCAATGGCAGGTAGAGGGACTATACAATCTGATAGGCCGTTTCCCTCTCTAGAATCTGTGGGGTCGATTCTATGTCAGTTACACCTGTGTGAAAGCAGTCACGCCACAGGAGCTAAGGGTACATCTTCATTACCCGTCGTATCGGCGGGTAGCAATCGATTTATCCGGGATCGATATTTCGCGTCTTGTTAAGATGCGATATATCGATCCCCGAACACGCTCACCGTCGACTCCGGAACTCCACCAGAGCGAGTGGCGGTAGCGCAGTCGACGGGGAAGCCGCGGCCGTCGATCCCGCGCCGTGCGGACCCCAGGTAATTCGATCTAAGTTACTTCAACTTCAGCTACGCTATTTGCGTAGCTGAAGTTGCGTATCTTAGATCGAACCCCCCCCAGTGTAGACCAGCCCTAAGAGTTAAACCAGTGTAACTTCAATGGCATTACTCCAGATTTACACTGAGAGAACTGAGAGCAGAATCTGACCCACTGATTCTATGAACCTTATTATGGGGAAGACCAGAATCTGGTCACTGGAGAAGCAGAATAAACACTGAGCCTAGAAACGTTTAGCGACCAAACCTGCATAATCAAGGTTGGATTTTCTGTTTTTCTAACAGATCTGCTCTAGGAATTATTTTGGGGAAGTTCTATGGCCTCTGTTATGCAGGAGGTCAGACAAGATGATCACAGTGGCCCCTTCTAGCCTTGGAATCTATGAATCAGGTAATTGTTTACCTTTCTTGCACAAGGGTACGGAACCTCCCTGGATTGGTAGACATGAGCTGGTTTGCCTCCTCAAAGCTGAGCTGCACGGGGTAGTATCCTCCACTGAACGGATTGTGACAGGAGGTTTGGTCAGATCCAAGATCAACTAGCTGTTCTCCTGTTGTATCAAGTTCATAGACAAACCTCTCCCTATGGATAGGAAAGATAATATATAGACTGCTTGTCTGGTGGCTGCCATTACAAACATCACCTCATAGTTATATTCCTTGTGAGCATCAACAGTGCCAATTAGGAGTTCTCAGGAATATCCCTAAAGATTTTTTTAGAATATTACAAGGATATCCTGGATTGGCAACATCTGTTTGTGGATGCCTGATATAAGAATAAATAATGCTTGTCATGGATTTCAATGGGCTTTGGATCACGCCACAAAAGCAGCAAATTTTCTATTCCCAATATTCTGATTACCAAGGGACTGTCTTTCATTAAGACACCATTCTCTAGTTTCTGATTACCAACAAATTATCTTAAGACACAGCTCTGTGTTTTGTTACCTTTGTTCTTTCTTTCCAAAGCCAAAGTTATCCATTTGTGCCTAAAAGGGGTACTTTGGTCGGCAAAATGTAATTCCCCAATTTGGAATTTGGACACCAGATTTACCTCCAAGAGTCAAGATGCAGCTTCAATGGTTGGTTTGAAGGACAATTCCCTTTATCTACAAGTTTGGACATTGTTCCAGGCTAACTAACAAGGAAAAGTGCCATCCACCATCTGGTACTTACCAAAGATCTACCACATTCCCATGGTAGCCCAAACTGAGGGTAATTTTATTCTCTCTTGCATCTCTATAATAGAGTAAAAATGGAAATGGATGAAGAAAATTCATCATCTGGATAGTTGCAGTTTACAAACTGCACATAAACAATCAAAGCAGTCTCTCAAAACAGCAGAGAAAAATATATGTGGGTTCCAACAGAAGACAGGTTATGAACATTATCAGCCTAAACCTACAAGAGGATCCTTATGCTGCAGCGGGATTCCGTGAGTAGACTGGGAGTTCTAGGTGCATAAGCAATACAAGATTACACTTTACCAGGAACTGGACAATGCACTGAAGAGCCAGTGTTCTTATTTAGACAGACTTTCTGCCTGAAAGAGTTTCAGAGCAAACAGAGCTCAGAGTGTGCTGTTAATACTGAACAGGTTAAGGTGCCGGACAAGCCAAATACCGTTCCTTTCACTTAAAAACCTCAACAATATTCTTTAAATCCACATCCCAATATGGAGATTTTATACTTTCACCTAGCTCATCCTTTTCACACCAGATTCTGTAAGGGAGCTATGGAGTAATAACAAGACAGGGAATTCATGAGTTGAATTTCTAAAAGATGGGCCTGATTCTCTTCTTATTTACCTCATTTAATAGCAGAGGTGATATGAGGAGAGATATCCTATAATCCTTCCCCCGCACACCCATGTGGGGGATTGCAAGGGCTGCTGCGGTTACTTCAGCCCTTGAGCAGGATTTAGCACATAGGTTCAAACACAGCACTTCATGAGCCATACCTGAGCTGAGCAATGCAGTGGTCCAGGCTATCAGTGATTTCCATCAGCCAACCTTGCCTGTAACGTTTCAAAAGTGCAGCTTCATCAACCTGAGACAAATTGCATAATTGTTTCAGGACTGTCATCTCACCTACCGGAGAACTTCTCCATTCCATCTTTAACTTTAAAACGATCCTGGATGAAACACTAACAAATGTACATAACAATAACACAACACTTCTGCTTTGGCTTCAAGGTGATGGGCTGGGTGATCTAATAGTTGTTTTTTATTTCTAGCTTCTAATATCCCGTCAGTTCTGATTTCTGTTGTTTCAGCCCAGGAATGGAACAAGAGCTGAATCTTTTCTCCAACCACCTCCCAAATGGGAGCCAGATTACTGCTTAATTAGTAATGAAAGAGGTGCCCGGGCTCAAGCAATTTTTTTACTTCATAAACGACATGGTAAGCCCAGAGGCCCCAGCACAAATTAAGCACTGAGCCAGATCCAAACCAACCTGGTTTTAGAAAAACAAACTCCTAATGAGAGCTGGTTAGGAAATAATATTTTCCCCACAAAAACAATAACAATTTTTTTATTTCTCTTGGAATTGTTCATGTTCTAACTGAAAAATGTTTCCATTTTCAGATTTTCAATGAAAACCCAAATATTTTCTGCGAAACTTGCAATTTGCCATTTAAAACGTCTGTTTAATCAAAAAGCCATTTTCTGTTGAAAACATAGCGGTGGCAATTTTTTCACCAGCTCCAGCCCTGACTAAGGGAGGTTTTGCTGAACCAAAACCATCACTGGATTTGGTCTTCTCTTGAGCTGTTTGGAAAATTTTCAAAAATCTCAACTAAAAAGGAAACAAAATGAGCAAAAAATATTTTCCTTTTTCCAGCCAACTGTCACTTCTATTAAAAAAATGGGTCAAAACGGAATCCAAGTATCCAATGCCCTTGTCGTTCTGAACTTTGAGGGTCCACATAAAATGAATCCCAAATTTGAACCCTGCACCACCATTAGTTTTGGTGTGTTTCTGTGTCTGTGTGTGCAAGACAGAGACATACACAAATCGACAGACATACTATGGAGGCTTTGGCAGTGACTCCATATTTAAAGATTAATAGATAAACACATGCATCACTGAAGCTTCTTATATGAGTTATGATGAGTTACAGACACAATACAGGCTGCAAAACTCATGCAAGCCAATTTTCTGCTGCACCACAGCAACCGATTAAAGCAGGCAGGCTGGTGTGCATGTACACACACACTCACACACACACAATTTTATAATAAAACATTTAAACTGCCATGCATTCCCACAGCCCACCCTCAGCATTTTCTTTCCATCATTTTCAGCCACCAAGCCATTTATATGTAAACAAAAAAAGTTAGATCAAGCCCCAAATATATAATGCCCATCGAAGCTGATGGAAAGCCTCCTCTTGCCCAGTTATTTCAGTGTGTGAAACATTCCATCAATTCCCATGCCACTGATTAGGCTTATTATTAAAAAACCCTGGTTTGGGGCAACACCAGTGGAACAGCACACTAAGAAGTCAGTTACATAGAGGAAACTGCTTCTCTTTGTATGTGTAGCGAGGTGGTGGGATACCCCACAGCCCCGCTGAGGGCCGAACCTCCCCTAACACCAATGTGGGCGGAGCCACCGGGTCCGGCGCCCGCCCCTCAGAGGTCACGGCGCCGACCCGGAAATATAAAAGCCCGCCTGCAGAGTTCAGTGGAGAACAAGCCGGCGGAGAGAGCAGACGTCTGTGGCCGAGCTCCCGCTTGGGAGACAGCAGCAGGCCAGCCGAGCCTACCCCTCGCCCGGTACCCTGAGGAGGACTGGCCAAGCCTGCCCCTTTCCAGTTACCCCGAGGAGGAGCCGAGCCTGCCCCTTTCCAGTTACCCCGAGGAGGAGCCGAGCCTGCCCCTTTCCAGTTACCCCAAGGAGGAGCCGAGCCTGCCCCTTTCCTGCTATCCCGAGGAGGAGCCGAGCATACCCTTCGCTACCTACCCGGAGGAACCGATGCTGGTGGAGAGCACCGAGGACACTAGGACGGCCCAGGTACCATACGAGGGGGAGCATGGAAGTAGCCCGGGGGCAGCTGACCCCAGTCTGGCTGCAGCACTGCCAGAGCCTATGTCAGTGTGTTGCAGCCAGGATCCCCACTGACAGCAGCGAGTTTCCGCCGCTGTCTTGGGTGGCAGACTTGGGTGGCAGACTCCCCCTTTCTCCTGGCCTAGAGAGGCTGGGACCTCTTGCTCCTTGGCTCAGCCCCTGCTTAAGGGCCTGGATTCCCAACTATTTGATTGCTGCCCCGCCCTGACCTAGGGCCTGGGCTGCTACAAACATTGACTCAGCCCCTGCTTAAGGGCCTGGGTTCCTGACTGACTATTTGATTGCTGCCTCGCCCTGACCTAGGGTCTGGGCTGCTACAACCCATTGACTCAGCCCCTGCTTAGAGGCCTGGGTTCCCAAACTATTGGCTCAGCCCCTGCTTGAGGGCCTGGGGGTTTTTCTGACCTATTGGCTCAGCCCCTGCCTAAGGGCCTGAGCCCCTAACAGTGTGTTTGCTGTCCCACACTACCGCTGGACCAGGACAGACGGCGGACCAGAGCGAGGCGGTGGGATACCCCACAGCCCCGCTGAGGGCCGAACCTTGGCCAAGCCTACTACAGTATGCTGTTTTAGTACCAGGCAAAACAACAGTGATGGAGAAAAGAATGCAGAATGGTACATGACAAATACATGGGTTCTGATACTACAATTCTAAAAGTCTGAGTGCAGCACTGATTGGACTATCTAAATCCCCTGTGTTATAGTATCCTATATACTGTATTTCTGACCTATCTTGATAGGGGCTTGGATCTCATTTCATAGACCCCATCAACACACCCAAAGAAATTAACTTCCTTTTCATCAGATTCTAGAAAATCTTTTATGCTCTTTGATCAGCAAGTCAACAGTTTTTAAAATGCCATCAACCACATGGGCTCACATCATATTTAGTGTACCTCCAGTGGGACTAGTGGAGTTACACTAGGGATTCTCTTCTCTAACCCTATACCTCTGCATAATAGGTTAAAGAGGCCCCAGCAGGTAGTTTATGCCCCAAAGTGAAGCTATGAAATATATATATATATATAACAGCTTTTGTTTTTATTCCAACATACCTATGCAGGGTTTGCAACAATTTTGCTAGCATATGAATAGCTGTCAGGGAATCCGACCTTAAAAAATGAGACAGAACCAGCAGTAATTCCCCGCAACACCTCTCAGAGAGTTGGGTAGGGTGCAGGCATAGAACTAGAGCCAGTGGCCGCAAGACTGCAAAGGAAGCTATGCTACAGGTGACCCAGTGATTGGTGCAGAAGAGAATGCCCACTGAAATGATAGGTCAGGCTCTGCATAGTTCTATATGGACTTCCCAGCTGATCCACTGGTTTTACTGGCTGTCAAGGCTAGGTCATGGGCAGCCAGATCTAGTGGTCAGAGCCAAAGTCCACAGTCAGGAGTCAAGAGTCGACTTAGTCAGGATACCAGGAGATCAGAAGCAGGAGACAAACTGGAGATCAGTACCAAGAGTTGGTAACCAGAGTCAGGCCAGGTCAGGAAACGACGGGGTCAGAGGCAGGAGACAAACTGGAGATCAGAACCATGAGTCAGAGGTCATGAGCCAAGGGAGCGGAAGCAGGAGCCACAAGGTACACAGTCCAGAGCAGGGTGGATCCCAGTTGTTCAGACAGCTTCCTGTTCCTGTTGCTAGCTTAAGTAGAGCCAGCAGGCCAATCAGCTGCTTTGGGACTCCACCAATAGGACGTCAGGGGCGGAACCTCAAACTGGGGTTGGGCTTCATGGGTCCAGCAGTTGTCAGCAGGCTGCCAAGTGGAGGATTGATGCATGGCTCACACTGTGGACCTGGGTTTGAGGCCTGTGGGTCATGACACTGGCTATGTTCCCTTCCCCCTTTGAGTTGGCCCAAACTCGTTCCCATCAGAGGATGACTTAAAATCTTGCTGCTCAAGTCTGGGGCACAGGTTCTATCCTACTGTGGTCTTACCAATGGGAGGGCATTATATAGCACTTAACCCCAGTCTGATGTTATCACTATTGTGAACAATCAACTTTTTAAAAAACGCTTTTTTAAATGTTCTGTATTGGTAAGCCCTGGCCCTGATCTGTAGTCTTCACTTAAGCAAAAGTCTCATCAATATCAACAGTGTCTCAGGCACACTTTATATTAAGCATATATGTATGATGAGTTAGTAAATGACTAATGAATGGTTTAATAAGTAGTTAGTCAATTGTCCTAGAGTCCCATAGGTCAGTGGTTCCCAACCTTTTTGGGCTCAGGACCCAGTTGTAAATGTTTATGGCCTGTTGCAACCCAGTAAATAGTCTGGGGGTGGACACCCTGGGGTGGTTTTTGTCGGGTCCTGCCTTCCAGCGGTGTGGGGTCCTGCCTGGCACTAGGGTTGCCAACTTTCTACTCACAAAAAACTGAACACACTTGCTCCGCCCCCTGCCCCTCCTACGAGGCCCCTCCCATCACTCACTCCACCCCTCTCCCTCACTCTCCCCACCCTCACTCAGTCGCTCATTTTCACCAGGCTGGTTCAGGGGTTTGGGAGGGGATGAGGGCTCTGGCTGGGGGCGCGGGCTCCGGGGTGGGGCCAGAGTTGAGGAGTTCAGGGGGCAGGAAGGGGCTCCGGGCTGGGGGGTGGAGCAGAGGGGTTTGGAGTGTGGTAGGGGGCTCCGGGCTGGGACAGGGAGTTGGGGTGAAGGCTCCGGCTGGGGGTGCTGGCTCTGGTGTGGGGCCGGGGATGAGTGATTTGGGGTGCAGGAGTGGGCTCTGGGCTGGGGCCGAGGGGTTTGGAGGGCGGGAGGGGAGTCAGGGCTGGGGCAGGGGGTTGGGGCGCAGGAGGGCATCAGGATGCAGGCTCCCAGCAGCACTTACCTCAAGTAGCTCCTGGAAGCAGCAGCATGCCACCCCTCTGGCTCCTATGTGGAGGCGCGGCCAGGCAGCTCTGCGCGCTGCCCTGTCCACAGGCGCCGCCACCGCAGCTCCCATTGGCCACAGTTCCTGGCCAATGGGAGCTGCGGGGATGGTGCTTGGGGCGGGGGCAGCGCACGGAGCCCCCTGGCTGCTCCTACACATAGGTACCAGAGAGGGGACATGCCGCTGCTTCCCAGAGCCGTGCAGAGCTCTGGCAGGTAGGGAGCCTGCCTTAGCCCCGCTGTGCCACCAACTGGACTTTTAACGGCCCAGTCAGCTGTGCTGACCGGAGCTACCAGGGTCCCTTTTTGACCGGGCATTCCCTGGCAACCCTACCCGGCACTCATCCCACAGTGGCAGCTCCTGCAGCTCCTGTGCTGTGGGGCTGGCTGGGCTCGCCTCCCTACTCCAGGCAATGCAACCTCTGGGATCCCAGTGCCACTCAAGTTTGGCCCAGCCGTCATGATGACAAGAGTCCAGATAGGCCAAATCTGAGTGAGTGGCGCTGCAACCCCATGAGCCAGGTCACAACTCCACTCACCCAAATTTGGTCCAGTCAGCGGGTGGGGCCAAACCCGAGCAGCACTGCCACCCCGGAGGTTGCAATGCCCAGAGCTGAGAGCCCAGCCCAGCCAGCCCCACAGCACAGGAGCTGCAGGAACTGCCACACGACCCTTTGAAACATTCTGGTGACCCAATTATGGGTTCTGACCCACAGGTTGAGAAACCCTGCCACAGCTCAATAAGTTTCTTGCCTCTAAACATGTATAACTCCTTCTACTGATGTCAAAAACCACCCATCCACCCTCCCCCCCGAGCCAATGCCTCATTGGGCTGGCACAGTTAAGGCACACCAGTTTCATAGCCAATGGTACAAAAAGGAGTGATGTAGCCAGCATCATATCCAATGAATCAGAAACCCATTTTGCAGCTGGGTGAACTAATAATTAATGGAGATATCCCATCTCCTAGAACTGGAAGGGACCTTGAAAGGTCATAGAGTCCAGCCCCCTGCCTTCACTAGCAGGACCAAGTACTGATTTTGCCCCAGATCCCCAAGTGGCCCCCTCAAGGATTGAACTCACAACCCTGGGTTTAGCAGGCCAATGCTCAAACCACTGAGCTATCCCTCCCCCCAAAGGTGCCCTTTCAGTGTCAGACTGAATGAAACTCGAACCCATAACCTTCTACAGATGTGCTTATAGCTATCTATACTATTCATGTCTGTGACATATTTATAACCTTGATTCATCATTTATTAACTCATCTGAAATAGTTTATAAATGTAACTTTAGTATAAAGTGTGAAATGTGATATTTCCATCTGAGTAAGGAGGCCAGGATGCGGTTCTATAGAGTTGAAAAGTTCTTTAAAAAATTAAAAGGGAAGTAAATTGATCTTTAAGCTGGAGCAGAACTGTATTTATATTCTTTAGCAAAAGAATAAATGATTATATAATCATTATAAATAAAATGATTTTATAAATAATTATATATAACAGCCCCATTATTCCTAGTCTATGCCTGATCTCTGTTTATTACATTTTGGAGTATAGAAAATTATTCTGATCAACTCTGGTTAGAAACCAAAGAAAACTTTAGAAGAACAGAATCATTATAAGGAGCATCAGAACATAAAAACCACCAAAAAATGCAGGCACTAAGAGACTTTAATGTTTTTCTTTATTTATATTTCAAATAGGGTGGATTTTATTTCAGTCTTATGGATACTTACATTTATCAACATTAGAATTCAAGTGTTTGGCTTTTAGATGTGTTGCTTATCCATCATTTTATAAACCTGATGGGCTCATAACATCCAGTGTGCGGATTGCTAATGCATTAGTGGTCTTTAACTTACAGATAAAAGGTAGCTAATATTGGCAAAATATCATTAAAAATTGATCTTACTCTAGGTGGGAGTAAGAGAAGAGACTGTGTTGCTACTTGCCCTCATTTTTTAAAAAACTGAGAGGCAGCTGTTAGACAACTTTCCTCTAGGGGATCAAATAGATAAGCCACTCTGGCAGTCTTTGCACAGGCAATGCTCCCACTGGGCCAAATGATAAATTCCGCCTCCCTCCAGCTGAGGCTGCACATCAGTGGTGTGCTGTGGTGAAAGAGGATATGGCACTCTGGCAATTCCCCAGACAAAGTACTTGCCTCTAGGAGTCCTTTACAAATTGGTATAATTTAGAACAGCACTGAGGCTGCTCTAAGTTATGCTGGGAGCAGTGGGGGGCGGGGGGAGACCAGCCCCTGGCTGCCCACTCCATACAGCGTTTGGGAAGGTGCACCCGGGGACTGAGACAATGGACTTCAGTGCAGGATCGGGGTGTTCAAAATCCGAAGCACAGAATGAAGCAGCCCAAAGCTTTGTGTACCAAAACGGAACATTTGAAAGAGAAATTGTATTGACCTTTCATATCTGGCCACTATAATGAGATCAGGACTTGCTGGGATAAATACTTGAGACATGTGCTGCCCCAGTGGTCTTTAGCTGATCAATAAATGCCTTGTGATGGGCCTTGTTGCTTAAGGGTGGGATTTTCAAAAGCACTTGGTATTGATTTAAATCTCCTCCCATTGAAGTCAATGGTAAAACACCCAGTGACTTAAACTCCCATTGACCTCAATGGGAGCAGAGTTAGGCCAACGCTGAGCACTTTTGAAAATCCCACTAAAATAACTAGAACATTCCAAGCTGTTGATGTGAAACTCCCATGTGAAGTTCAGCACATGGAACAATGCTGAGATATTGACAGGGGATCCTCTTTTTGCTGCTGGTGGTTAATCTCTTACTCTTAATGCAGACAGAATTCATTTAAGATTTGAACTTGATAACACCAGGCTTTCTAATAACGGATAACAAAGCTACAGAAAATGCTAATTTCATTTTAGCCTTATTCTGAGTTGAATAAAAGGGACATCTTTGTGTTCACTGCAAGTGATAGGTAGGGGACAGATGACAGCAGGGAACTACTGCTGCATTGGACCCCAGGGAATAGTCCACAGAACTGTGGTAAGAGATTTGGGGAGGGTCCATACATTTGGGGAGCGTCTACCATTAGGCTCCCTTGATGAGGCTGCCAGATGCATTAACCCTATTATACTCACCCCTCTTTTAATACCTTGGGCCAAATTGAGTCCTGGCATAAAAGGGCACAATTCCCATTCAAGTTCATTGGTGTTAGGCCTATTTATACTAGGGCCAAATTTAACCCCAACATTCAAAACTGGCTCACTTAGAGAATGATTGTTTATTACTTAAATAGCACTAGGCATGTACCTGGCACTTTGCAAAAGGCAAGGTCCGTACTCTGAGGAGCTTATAATCAAATCCAATGAACTGAAAACAAACTATAGAGGATGGGGGACTTTAGGGAAGGGAGTGGAGCTTATAATAAGCATTGGAAAGGGTACACAGCTGTTGGGGGGAGAATATTTTTTTTAAATGAGGATCACATAAATTGCATGTTTCACACAATTCTTGCCCGTTACACAGTGGTAGGGTAGGGAATTTTATAACTGAGCAGGCATAGATGCTACCAGAATGGAGTTTACTACAGGAAGGCAAACTGAAAGGAATGAGGAACAAGCCTCCAGAGAGTAGAGGGATCTGAGACAGTGTATAAAGGAACCCTGCAAAGGGACTACAGAATGAAAACAAAGAGGTGTTGGTCTTACCTCAGCAATGATCCCCACACATCCAGCAATGACTGCAGCTTTAGCTTGAGCACCACTCATCCCTCCAAGACCAGAGGTGACAAACACCCTCCCAGCCAGGTCCTCCACACCCAAGTAGCGACGACCTGCATTCAGCACTGTTAGCTAACACACAGTACACAACAAAGCAATTATTCATAACCCCTTTCCCTAAAATCCCTAAAATTTAAAGATATTTAACACGTTTGTATCTCTATTGTACTTTTGCATTGATTAGATATTGGGTCAAGCCTACATTTGTTTACAAGTAGAATTGGTTAAGATACTCTAAGGCAGGGGTGGCCAACCTGTGGTTCCAGAGTCACATGCAGACCTTCAGAAGTTAATATGCGGCTCCTTGTATAGGCACCGACTCCGGGGCTGGAGCTACAGGCGCCAACTTTCCAATGTGCCGTGGGGTGCTCACTGCTCAACCCCTGGCTCTGCCACAGGCCCTGCCCCCACTCCACCCCTTCCTGCCCCCTCCCCTGATCCTGCCATGCCCTCACTCCTTCCCTCCCCCCCCGAACCTCCTGCATGCCACGAAACAGCTGATCAGGAGGTGCGGGGAGGGAGGGGGAGATGCTGATTGGTGGGACTGCTGGTGGGTGGGAGGCGCTGGGAGCGGGGCAGGGGAGCTGATGGGGGGCTGCTGATGTATTACTGTGGCTCTTTGGCAATGTACATTGGTAAATTCTGGCTCCTTCTCAGGCTCAGGTTGGCCACCCCTGCTCTAAGGTACTGGTGTTTTTAGGAGGGTCAAGTGCTCTTCCCAGCCTTTTGCAAGAATGTAATGCTTGAAACACAATGGAACTGATTTAAGGGATAATTTATATTCAATATCGGTAGAAACTATCTGAAAGGTTAAAGAATAGAACAAGCTGCCGAGCAAGGTTGTAGACTCATCATTCCTGAGCCTGAACATATTTAAGAGACATCCAAGTCTTGTGGATGGTTTACGGGTGCCAGAATCAATCCCGTCATGAGGCCAGGGAATCGAATACATATTAATTAAAGGTCCCTTTCAATCCAAAGGACTCTGTGGATATACTCATGGGTTACAGAATCTGTGCACACAAGTCTTTAGACAGGATTTTGAGACACTATGCAAGAAGAATCTGGCAGACACAAAATACAGTATTTCAGTACTAAATAAAATGAGGGACCAAGAACATGTTACATTCAATGGAGCAGGTACTAGGACAATACAAGTTCAGCCAGTTCACCTGTTGTAACTAGAGATGGGCCTAAATTAAAACCTTGGATCCAGACACTCTCAAATTATGGATCTGGATCATGATTCCATCTCTGATTTGCAGAGTTTGGGGAGGAGCTACAGTTCTCTTAATGAGGTGGCAAAACTAATTTCCTTTAGTAGTCAGGAGCATCCTGATAACAACAGTCAACTCAGCACCCACCGGCAGACAACTCTCGCAGACAACGTATAGACCCTCCCCAAATCTCTTACCACAGTTCCATGGACAATTCCCTGTGGTCCAATGTAGCAATAGCTCCCTGCTGTCATCTGTCCATACCTATCAATTGAAGTGAGCACAATGATGTCCATTTTATTCAATTCAGAATAAGGTTAAAATTAAAACAGCATTTTCTGTGGCTATGTTATCTGTTGTTAGAAAACCTGGTATTATCAAGTTTACAATGTAACTGAATCCTGTCTGCATTATGAGTAAGTGATTGTCCACCACCATCAAAAAGAGGAAACCTTGTCAATATCTCGCCATTCTTCCATGTGCTGAACTTCAATGGCAGTGTCACCTCAAAAGCCCAAAGCTGGTTATTTATTGTAATAAGGTCAAATATGGGCACAGAAGGAGCGTTGGGAGTGCACAGCTGCAGCACAAACAAGTAAACTGGAAACATGGCTTTATGTGGGCTAAGCACTCTGGCTGGGACTCCCAATGGGGATGAAGTGATGTAGATGCTGGATCCCCATTGAAAGTCAATGAAAACTGAGGATAAAATTTTCAAAAGCACCTAAGTGATTCAGGATACATCTACACTGCAAAATAAAACCTCACTGCAGTGAGCCTCAGAGCCCAGGTCAATTGACTTGGGCTGCTGGGCTTGTGTTGTGGAGCTAAAAAAGAGCAGTGTAGACATTCCCACTTGGGCTGGAGCCCACTCTCTGAAACCAGGTGAGGGGAGAGGGTCTCAGAGCCTGTGCTCTAATCTGAGCAGGAACGTCTACATGGCTATGTTTAGCCTTGCAGCACAAGCCCTGCAATCCTAAGTCAGTTGACTTGGGCTTTGAGATTCACTGCAGAGAGTTGTTTTGGTTTTGCAGTGTAGATGTGACTTGACTTTCAGTGCAACTTAGCACTTAAATCACTCAGGTGCTTTTGAAAATTTTACCAGAGATTCCTAACTCTCATAGTATCAGAGGGGTAGCCGTGTTAGTCTGAATCTGTAAAAAGCAACAGAGGGTCCTGTGGCACCTTTAAGACTAACAGAAGTATTGGGAGCATAAGCTTTCGTGGGTAAGAACCTCACTTCTTCAGATGCAAGAGAAGAAGTGAGGTTCTTACCCACGAAAGCTTATGCTCCCAATACTTCTGTTAGTCTTAAAGGTGCCACAGGACCCTCTGTTGCTTCTAACTCTCATAGGTTCCCTTGAGAATGCTAGCCTCCATGTTCATCCTCTATATTAACCCTCTTCATCTCTGCTCCTTATTTATGTGCACCTACTTCCCCATGACTTTCACAGCACTATAACTGTTAATTCTCACCATGACATGCAAAGTCTTGTATAATTGAGTGAACAATCCCCCTGCTCCATAAACTGGATGAGCAATGAAAAAATAAAATGTAATCAAATTATTTATTTCCAAAATATCAAAAATATCATGTCTTGGTCATGACCGAGGCTTTAGACCTTGATTCAGCTGAGTCCTTATACATGTGTTTAACTTTAAGTCCCAATGTGCTTAAATTGTTTGCTGAGCACAGATGGGATCACTTGTGCTTAAAATTAAGCATGTGTTTAAGTGCTGTGCTGAATCAGGATCTTACCTTAGTTATGGAACACAGTTAAAGTCCCTCTACATTAGAAATTTTAATCAAAAGGTAACTGGTACCTGACTCAGGTTTAGTTAATATAAGACTGCAAACCTTTGAAACAGGCGTAATAATAAAGCATATCTTACATTGTAACTCCCATTGCAAACATTTTCTCATATTCATCTCTGGAGGAATAGTTGGGAATAACCTAAAAAGAAAAAAATAAAGCTTTGGAACATAGCAATGGTTCTATTCCATAGGGGTATGTCTACACTACGAAATTAGATTGATTTTATAGAAGTCGATTTTTTGAAATCAATTTTATACAGTTGATTGCGTACGTCCACATTAAGTCGGTGGTGTGCATCCTCACTACTGTGGCAGGCATCGACTTACAGAGCGGTGCACTGTGGGTAGCTATCCCACACTTCCCACAGTCTCCGCTGTCCATTGGAATTCTGGGTTAAGCTCTCAGTGCCTGATGGGGCAAAAACATTGTCGCGGGTGGTTTTGGGTACATGTCGCCAGTCGCCCCTCCCTCCGTGAAAGCAACGGCAGACAATCATTTTGCGCCTTTTTTCCTGCGTTACCCATGCAGATGCCATAGCACGGCAAGCGAGCATGGAGCCCGCTCAGCTCACCATCACTGCTGCTATTGCGAGCTGGAGGCTTCTGCCTCAGGCTGCTCTCCCAGCTGGCAGCACCGCGCAGTCACACCTACCCCAGCCTACCCCTTGCTCCCATGGCTCATGAAACCTGGACAGTAGTAAGGAGCAGTTCAGCTATAGGCTGAGCAAGTGCAGAATGGTGGTAGAATGTGCCTTTGGACGTTTAAAAGCTCGCTGGTGCTTTTGGTCAGACCTCAGTGCAACCAACATTCCCATTGTTATTGCTGCTTGCTCTGTGCGCCATAATATCTGTGAGAGTAAGGGGGAGACGTTTATGGCGAGGTGGGAGGTTGAGGCAAATTGCCTGGTGTCCAATTTTGAGCAGCCAGACACCAGGGGGATTAGAAGTGCACAGCAAGGAGCACTGCACATCAGAGAGGCTTTGAAAACCAGTTTCATGACTGGCCAGGCTTCGGTGTGACAGTTGTGGGTGTTTCTCCTTGATGCAAACCCGCCCCCTTTGTTGATTTTAATTCCCTGTAAGCCAACCACCCTCCCACCTTCAAAATAAAGTAACTATTGTTTTGAAACCATGCATTCTTTCTTTATTACTTAAAAAAAAAATGAGATAACGGACAAGGTAGCCCCGGTGGGGTCGGCGAGGAGGGAAGGACAAGGCCACATTGCTTATTGTAGCCACACTAAAAATCAAACTGTTTGAATGACAGCCTTCTGTTGCTTGGGCCATCCTCTGGAGTGGAGTGGCTAGGTGCCCGAAGCCTCCCCCCCACGTTCTTGGGCATCTGGGTGAGGAGGCTATGGATTCTGGAACATGGGGAGAAGGGTAGGCGGTTATACAGTGGATGCAGCAGGGGTCTGTGCTCTTGTTGGCTTTCCTGCAGCTCCAACAGACGCTTCATCATGTCCATTTGCTCGCCCAACAGACGCTTCATCATGTCCGTTTGCTCCCCCATTAGCCTCAGCATCGCGTCCTGCCTCCACTCTTCACACTCACTTAATTCTTTCCTGGCCTCTGCCACTGAATGCCTCCATGCATTAAGCTGTGCCCTATCAGTGCGGGAAGACTGCATGAGCTGGGAAAACATGTCATCGCGAGTGCGTTTTTTTTGCCTTCTAATCTGCGATAACCTCAGGGATGGAGATGATAGGGGGAGCGTAGAAACATTCTACAGTCTACGATTCCGGGGGGGACTGCATGGTCACCAGTGCTGCTGAGTTCGCCACGCTGACCAAACAGGAAATGAAATTCAAAAGTTCCCGGGGCTTTTCCTGTGTACCTGGCTAGTGCATTGGAGTTCAAAGTGCTGTCCAGAGCGGTCACAATGGAGCACTCTGGGATAGCTCCCGGAGGCCAATACCGTCAATTTGCGTTCACACTCCCCCAAATTCGACCCAGCAAGGTCGATTTTAGCGCTACTCCCCTTGTCGGGGAAGAGTACAGAAGTCGATTTTAAGAGCCCTTTAGTTCGACGGAACGGGGTTGGTTGTGTGGATGCATTCATTTTTAAATCAACCTAACACGGCTAAATTCGACCTAACCCCGTAGTGTAGACCAGGGCATAGGCCAAATTCTGCTAGTCTTCCTCATGCCAGTAGTAAATCAATGAACATCAATGGGACTAATCCCAAGGGTAAGGCAAGTGGGCTTTGGCTCCATATGTTCTAATATTATGGGAAAAGTGACTCATCTGTCATGCAGCTTACCTGCTTTCAAATCTTACAGAAGGCAACTACCCGTCCACATGAATAACAGATGAAGAGATGGGCACTGAATGGCTTAGAAGACTGACAATGGAACACAGAAACTTTCACCTCTAGGTCATTCGTTCAAATCTGCCCTAGGCTGACTCTGACAGAAAAACATGGCCATCTGATGAGGGCAGAATTCTGCCCTTAATTATACCAGTGCAACCTCACTGACCTAGAGAGGGTTGCACTGGAATAAATGAGGGCAGAATTTGGCCTTATGCATTTTCTTATATTCATGCAATGATAGTCTAATAAGGAATACATTTAAAAACAGCCTAAGATGAGGAGAACAGAATGAGATGATAATACCCACCATGCCATTGGTGATGATTAATCGAGGTGCATACCGAGGGCTGGGGAAGAGGCCCAAAGGATGTCCACTGTACATCACTAAAGTTTGCTCTTCGGTCATCTCAGACAAATAGTGCATCACCAACCAGAACTGAAAATTAAAGCAAAGGAAAACTAGTGAGTCTGTTTCCATCTTGCAATGATCTGTCTTCATAGGGCTCTTAAGTTTCTAGTATAAGAATATCTGTGTGGATAACATAGTGTATTTATATATAAAAAAATCAACCAGAGCTTTTGCTAATTCTTGCTTTTAATAAGGTCTATTAGAAGGACATTGCTCAACAGCAAACACATAAATGACTAGTGAGAACAATCTGAATGAGCTCCAGAAAGAACAGCAAAAAAATTAGTATTTTTCTCCAGTACAAAACTCAGAAATGACTTGCTAGCACTTAATGCATCATTTTTGGAATTGTCCTAATTTTAACCTGAAGTGAGCCATTTGGTTCTGGCACTTTTCTGAAAATCTTCCCAAGGCCAAATGCTAAAAATTTCTCTTTAAAATAACAGCTACGAAAACACACACAAACCTCATTGATCTCAAGATTTCAAGGTCTCCTATGGCTTCTTGCCTTTGAAATAAATATGGATTACAATTGGCACTAGAAGGAGAAAGAAGTTTTCATTCTAAACAAAAAACACCTCTTTTCATTATGTTGATAAAAGAAAATACAGTCCTTGATACATTCAGAAGTAAAAAAAATTCCCAACATCATCTGCAAAATTACTCTGGAATTACACTAGAGAGCAGAATTTGTCCCTTAGTCTATAAACTGGCTGCAGAGTTAACTCAAATCCATTATTTTCCAACAGAAAGTTCATATTATTTCAAGTGAATTTTCAAGATGTGGTTATGGACTGAAAACGCACAAAACAGTCACATCTTGTTATATTTCATGTACAACCGCCATCCTTCTGGCTGATTAGCAAGCAGCAATGACTGTCTAAAGCAAGACCCATCCTGGCCTTCTTGGCTGAAAAGAATAGCCCAGGTCACAATTTTAAGTGTTGAGGCTGGTGGGGCTAAAGTGAGGGAAATTTGGTACCAGAAATGGATTTTTCTTTAGTAATCTACTTGGAAGAAAGAAAGGGGCTGTGCGGATGATACCAGCATTTTCAGGATAAATTTTGCAATGGCGAAAAGAAAAAAAAAAAGCAGCATTCTGATTTCATGACATGAACACAGAGAACAAAGTGTCTCCATTACAACCCAATCATTCATCCGATTGCTACTCTAAGTAACCAGGAACAAAAAAGCATTGTTTGTTCTGCAGTGAAACTCCTGCAGTTCACATCTCTATCTAAGTTGGACAGGACTGCTGGAACTAGAGAAAGGACAGAGTGTTACCAAATTTTGTGTTGCTTGCATTTCACCTCACATCTGCCCTGAGGCACACCAGCCTCTGAGAACACATGCATGCATCTAATTTAGCTAGAGGTGCTGTTCACACTAAAACGGGAACAGGGCCTCAAGTAATTTATAATGAATTTAACCTCAAAAAGCCCCTTTGGTGGGGGTAAGGACTACAATCCACATTTTATCAATTCGCAAATCGAGGCACAAGTGACTTGCCCAAGGTCACACATGGAGTTTGTTACAGAACTGGGAATAAAACCCAGGTTTCTCATCTCCCAGACCTGTGCCATAACCACAAGACCATTCATGTTCCCTTACCTGTAAGTTAATGTATTTTTTGAAAAACAAAAAAAAGGGACCAAAATCAGAGAAGCTTCAGCAGGGATATATCTGAACCAATGCATTTCTGTCTTTAAGGTATTTTTGTTTGTGAGAGGTACAGGAAGCCTTAGAATAATGTGCACCATCCTCAGGTGAGCTCTGGGAGGAATTCAGAGCCAGAATTCCTCCTAGATCTTCCAGTCTGTGGGTGGAGGCGCATGCCTGATGCTACATCCCTTCCTGCCTGCACACCTGTCCAGCTCTACCAGCAGCAAGGAAGGACGATAGCCCCATCTCCTCCTTTCACTTCTCTGCCCCCTTTGGAGTGTCTTGTGCCTAAGAGGATTCATGGAAGGAGCAGTTTCTGTGCTCACAGCAACTGCATTTGTGCCCTGCTGTCCACAGGGGCATGAGAGCTGCTCATTAAATGTTCTTCCACTTCACCCTTGTTGACTGGACCCAATCTGGTTCTGAATGACTACATTGCCCTTGTATAAGACGTAACTGAGTACCTATGCTATTGATGTCAGTGATTTCCTTGAAATGTTTTTTCATGTGCAAATTTCAGTGTTTGCAAAGTGTTTGTGTTAGACAACTACACTGTACTGCATGCCATTACTGAGAAGAACGGGGACAACATATAGTATGCAGAGGCTTGTTCTATGAGTGAAACAATACCTGACACTTCTGAAATCTTCTCATCTAGTTGGGAAAGCAGGACTAAGATTTGGACTTTAGGATCCATTAAACATTCCAGCCCCAGAATTTAGACTCAAGCCTCGACCCCGCCTCTTTATCAAAGGAGATATAATTCAGTGTTACCAAAATTGAAGCTAAACTGGACAAAGAAATGGTCAGCTAGTACTTATGAAATGTCTTCAGCTGTTCTTTGACATTGTTGGAAACAGACTCAAGATTGTGCTTTTTAAGTCATTATTAATAAGTTGCATGTTGTGCGAACTAGTGTGAAATTAGTAGAAACAAATAAATATATCTTATTACATATTAGGATGCAGTTTGCCTCTAAAATTATGTGAACAAACCAGACGCGCATGCAAATCTACAATAGAAAGAAAAGAAATGATCTTAAAATACACAATTATCGTCAGAACATTCCTATTTGGCAGCATGTGCTCTCCTCACTAAATAAAGCTCTGTACATCTTTACAGTTCATAACTCAGCATTCATCTACCCAGACAGGATGTTTTGGAATATTACGAGACAATGACTGCCAAGAATTTGTCACAAACTCTGCCTAAGCAGAATGGAGTTCCGATGGGTGAAATATGAATCTGATCTACTTTTTCACAAGAACTCTAGTTGCAATGTATCAATGTCATACCTGAGCCCAATTGCTGAAGACTTGTCCATTTCCTCCGTAAGTTACAAGCTCCTGGGGAAACTAAAAAAGGCACATTTTCGTTATATTAAAACTAGTGCTTTCCTGCAACGTTTCTGAGTGATCCCTCTAACAATCCCAGAGATTAATTTAATATTAAATTCAACTTGTTATATTTTTTGCATCAACATTCTCTAGACTTTTGAAATCAGAAAGTATCATAGTAAAAGTGACAATTTAAGCAAATCAGTGGATTGTAATCTCCCCCTTAGAATAAGGGTTATTAATTATTGCCAAAATGTGGGGACCCATATGCCAAATTGCAAAAGTTAATCATTGGTTGCTGTTCTTTTAACTAGGCAGGCAAAAGCTCCCTTAAAGACAGTATGAGCGATCTTGCTTCTGAGATGCATGCTGCACTTTCAAAGATGCAGAAAGGGTTAACATCTACTTTTCGATATATATTGAGGACATAACATATTGAGTACTTAACCCTACTCGCATTAAAGTCAATGACTTCAATGGGAGCAGGATTGGGCCCTGATTAATTTGTTGTGCCCGGTGGCCCCAATCAGAGTCTGGCCCCACTGTGCTAGTTGCTCCGTAAATATATAGTGAGAGATGGTCCCTTCCCCAAGGAGCTTCCAGTCTAAATAGACAAGGCACAACAAGTGTGTGTAGCAATGAATCGAAAAGAACAAGGAAAGGAAGACAAGTGAAAGCAAAAACATTATTGCTTTACGTGGAAGTGGGCGTGGCAGCGGCAGGGGCACCCATCCAATAGCAGTATGGCTGCTGGAGGAACTGTACTGTTAGGTGGAATGAGAGCCAGCCCTGCCACCCAAAGGGTGCCATCTATGTACATGGCTCCTGCCCACATTGTTTGGCATGGCGGGGGAGGGGTGTCTCTTGCCTGCAGATCCCCAGTATCCATGGGGTAAGGAGGCATCACCCTTCAAGTTCCACAGCCCCCCAGCCCCCAAGAGGGGAGCTATAACCTCCATGAGGTCATCTTGCTGTGCTTTCTTGACTCATTGGCTTCCACTATGGGCTTCTTTGATGGAGGAGACAATACTTTTACCATATTTACTGACATATACAGAGGCCTATTAATTTGAACAACCAAAATCCCTCCTCCTCCCCCCAGCCAAACTGAACATCCTGGGTCTCCAGACGCCAGTACTCCAGACTCCCAGAACACCAGAGCCTAATTAATAAAAAAGGTCAAATAGTTAAAGGAACTCCAGTAGTCACCAGCTCCACCTCAGAGTGATCCAACAGGAGTTGAAAACTCTGAGGCACATTGTGGTTGGTGATAAGATCTTTACAAAAATAATAGCTTTACCATCTAAAAACCCTGCATGCCTCTTGCATGCATAATTCCCACTGTCATTAGGATTACAGCATATGGGACTGCAGGTCTAAACCCTACACAGATCCCAATCCTGAGAAACATGGTGCGTCTTTTGGCTGGCCCGCAGTCCCTCCAGGAGATGCTCAGGAACCTTGGAGGATCAGTCCCACAGAAAGTATCATTTTGGCATGCCACACTGTACATACACTCTCCTGCAGATACTGAAAATGGCCTGTTTAACTAACCCACATAGAAGCCAGCTGTACAGATGTTATGGAGGAAATTCACCCTTGTGTGGAGGACCAGCACAAGACCTATGCAGCACTACAATCCCATTTAATCCTTATATTGAGGGTTTAAATGGGAATAAGTGGTGCATAAACCTTTCCCAGGTCCTAAAATACTCCATTTATATGTGAGCATATATGGAGGGAATTACTTGTAGATTTGCTCCTGTTCTGTGAATAATTTCCATCCCTTTATTTCCATGGTACATTACCTGGGCCACTGAGGGATCCAGATTATTCATGATCATGTGCATTATTGCAGCAGCTGATTTGGTTTTGCAAGGATATTCCTCTATGGGGTAAGCTCTGCAACAAACACATGCAGACATTAGGGAGGATTTTGCTTAAGCACATGGAAAGAGAAGGAAAAAAACCCAATGAAATATTTAACTGCCACCAAACTTCCCGGAGTTTCAGATATTGATTAATAAGGAAAGAAAAAATAAAACAAAACACAGCCCAAGCCTGAAAAGACTTCTGTAAATTGAGTTAACATATTTGAGATTGATCAGAGCTAATCCAAGAATATTTGCAAATAGTTTTATTCAGCACTTTTCTACCATTAATTGTTGAATCAGTTAATCACAAATGGGATCTAACTTTACTGACATAAGCAAGTTCTTATTACTCCTGATAGCCCTGCAGAACCAAGACAAACACAGCTGGATATTTCTGGTGCCCCATCACCTGAATTGTTTGCTCTACCAATTACAGGGCCACTTAGTTATATCTGTGCAACTCCGCACAAGACAATGGGGCTTCACAGGTTTCACTGAGGGCACAGTTTGGCCTGCACCACCTCTATTATTTCTGCTCATGCTTGAGAAGAAAAGACTCCAGCTTGATTCTCCGTTCTTAGGTTGAGTTTGCAAGGCTGGCAGTTACGGAAAAAAAACACCCCACATTTTCTTTTGATCCAGAAATCACTGAGGCATAATGTACATAGAATCCCACACTGGTATTTCTACAGAGCCACTTTTCAGAGCAAGTTCACTCTTCAAGGCTAACTACTGTAATTGTCTAATTGCTACCCTATGCTCTCCTCCCCACCAATTTGTTCTAAGACATCTAATCTTATCCTTATAGTGTAAGCTCTCCAGGGCAAGGACTGTTTTTTCGTAGGGTATGTCTACACCCAGCCGCTAGTTCGGCGGCTGGGAATCGAAGTTCTGGGTTCGACTTATCGCGTCTTGTCTGGACGCGATAAGTCGAACCAGGAAGCGATCGCCGTCGACTGCGGTACTCCAGCTAGACGAGAGGAGTACCGCGGCGTCGACGGGGGAACCGCGGCGTCGACGGGGGAGCCTGCCTGCCGCGTGTGGACCGAGGTAAGTTCGAACTAAGGTACTTCGAACTTCAGCTACGTTATTCACGTAGCTGAAGTTGCGTACCTTAGTTCGAATTGGGGGGTAAGTGTAGACCAAGCCTTATATGCTTGTACAGGGCACAGCACAATGGGTCTGGGGCCTCTAGGGGTTAGCCCAAATCAAATAATATTGATAATATTAGAAAGTGTAACCATTATAAAAAGGTTTCACTATTTTGCTTCCTCCTATTCCACAGGCAGAAAAGTTGTAATGGCCACTGGAAGGTCATTCCGGCAGGAAAGATAATGTGACATGTTTTACGTGTCTAAACCGTCTTTCTTCTATTTGCACAAAGACCCTTGATGGCTGGACTTTCACTTCATACAGAAAGACGTTTAATCTGGAAAGGTTCGGATGAAACCTGCCAGTTACATTCATCAGACATTGGCTGACCAACTTCTGACCCAAGACTGAAAATGTGTATTGTATAGATTTAGCAGCTACTCTCACCCCTTGGGTGTATTTCCTTTCGTTTACCTGTACTCTGCAGGATAAAGAGGAAAATGTCTTGTAGTCACAGCCAAACTAGAAGGAAAGTCATTTTTAAAAAATGCATGGGGTTTCATTTGTTTGTGGGAATAACATAGCAAGTACTGGGTAACTTTAAAATAATTGATTACAACATAAGATTACTGGATACATATATCAAAGTTGAATACACTTTGCACTGAGGTTGAGCTAGATGTGATATCATAGATGTGGTTAGTTACCCAGACATCTGTTGGGGAAATAATTCAGCAGGGCACAGATTATTTAACAAGTTCTTGGAACGCATTGGAGACAACTTTTCACTGCAGAAGATGGAGAAAGGGACCAGGGGAGAGCTGTTCCAGTTGAATTCTGACAAATAACAAGGAACAGGTTAGGCAGAAGGCAGCTTGGTTGAAAGTGATCATGAAATGATAGAGTTTGTGATTCTAAGGCAGGGGTGGGCAAACTACAGCCCGCGGGCTGGATCCGGCCCCTCAGGGCTTTGGATCCGGCCTGCGGGCTTGCCCCCCATGGTGCTGCGGGCCCTGCACCACTCTCGAGCGGGGGGGACAGAGGGCAGGGGGCAGAGGGCTCTGTTCATTGCCCTTGCCTCCAGGCACTGCCCCCCGCAGCTCCCATTGGCCGGGAATGGGGAACCGCAGCCAATGGGAGCTTCGGGGGAGGTACCTGGAGGCGCGGCAAGGGCAGCGCACGCGGAGCCCTCCGCTCCTCCCCCCCCCCCCAGGGGCCGCAGCGTTTCCTGAAGCACCGTGGGGCTGGGGACAGGGCAAGCATGCAGGGAGCCTGCCCTGGCCCCGGTGTGCGCCGCTGCCACCCCAGAGCCCGAACCCCTCCTGCACCCTGCCCCCCAACTCCCTGCCCTAAGCCCATGCCTGCACCTTGCACCCCTCCTGCACCCCAATCCCCTGCCCTGAGTCCCCTCCTGCACTCCTCCTTCACCCCAGCCCCCTTCCCTGAGCCCCCTCAGGCACTCTGCACCCCTCCTCTGCCCCAATCCCTTGCCCTGAGCCCCTTCCTGCATACCGCACCCCCTCCCATACCCTGCACTCCCTCCCACACCCCATCCCCCTGCCCTGGCCCTGCATACAATTTCCCCACCCAGGTGTGGCCCTCAGCCCAAAAAGTTTGCCCACCCCTGTTCTAAGGAATGGTAGGAGGGAAAACAGCAGAATAAAGACAATGGACTTTAGGAAGGCAGACTTTAGCAAACTTGGAGAATTGGTAGGTAAGATCCCATGGGAAGCAAGTCTAAAGGAAAAAGGAGTTCAGGAGATTTAGCAGTTTTTTAAAGAGACATTATTAAAGGGACAAGAGCAAACTATTCCAATACGTAGGAAAGATAGGAAGTATGGTAAGAGACCACGCTGACTTAACCAGGAGATCTTCAATGATCTGAAACTCAAAAGAGTCATACAAAAAGTGGAAACTAGGTCAATACTGAAGAGTGAATATAAGAACAATACAAGCATGTAGGAAGAAAAATAGGCCAAGGGACAAAACGAGATTAAACTAGTTAGGGACATAAAGCGTAACAAGAAAACATTTTACCAAGACATTAGAAGCAAGAGGAAGACTAAGGACAAGGTAGTCCCATTACTCAATGAGGAGGGAAAGACATTAACAGAAAACGCAGCAATGGCCAAAGTGTTAAATGCCTTCTTTGTTTCAGTTTTCACCAAAAAGTTTAGCAATGTAAATGGGATAGGATCTGTGTCTAAAATAGGGAAACAACAAGTTAAGAGTTACTTAAACAAGTTAGATGTCTGACAAAATCCATGCTAGAATATTTAAGGAACTGGCTGAAGAGATCTCTGAGCCATTCACCATTATCTTTGAGAACTCATGGAGGATGGGAGAGATCCCAGAGGACTGGAAAAGGGCAAATATAGTACCTACCTATAAAAATGGGAATAAGTACAAACCAGGGCTTTATAGACCAGTCATCTTAACTTCAGTGCCCAAAAAGAGAATGGAGCAAATAATCAAACAATCAATTTGTAAGCACCTAGAGGATAATAAGGTGATAAGTAACAGTCAACATAGATTTGTCAGGAACAAATCATATTAAACCAATCTAATATGCTTCTTTGACAGGGTAACAAGCTTTGTGGGTAAGCAGTAGATGTGATATATCTTGTCTTTAGTAAGATTTTTGATACTGTAAGTAACCTAGGGAAATATAGCCTAGATGAACCTACTATAAGGTGGTCGCACAACTGGTTGGAAAACCACACTCAGAGAGTAGTTACCAATGGTTCACAGTCAAGCTGGAAGGGCATATCAAGTGGGGTCCCTTAGGGATCTGTCCTGGGTCTGGTTCTATTCAATATCTTCAACAATGTTTTGGACAATGGCATAGAGAGTACACTTATAAAGCCTGCAACATTACCAAGCTGGGAGGGATTGTAAATACTTTGGAGGACAGGAATAGAATTCAAAATGATCTGGACAAACTGGAGAAATGGTTTGAAGTAAATAGGATGAAATTCAATGAGGACAAATGCAAAGTACTCCACGTAGGAAGGAACCATCAGCTGCATAAATACCAAATGGAAAGTGACTGCCTAGGAAGGAGTACTGCAGAAAAGGATCCAGGGTTATAGTGGATCACAAACTAAATATGAGTCAACAATGTAACACTGTTTTCAGAAAAAGCGAACATCATTCTGGGATGTATTAGCAGGAATGTTGCAAGCAAGACACAAGAAGTAATTCTTCCACTCTGCTCAGCACTAATAAGGCCTCAACTAGAGTGTCGTGTCCAGGTCTGGGCACCACACTTCAGGAAAGATGTGAATAAATTGGAGAAAGTCCAGAAGAGAGCAACAAAAATGATTAAAGGTCTAGAAAACGTGACCTACGAGGAAAATTTGAAGGAAAAAAAAAGGGGGGGGGAGGGTTGTTTAGTCTGGAAAAGAGAAGACGGAGGGGGGACATGAAATACGTAAATGGTTGTTATAAATAGGAGAGTGATAAATTGTTCTCCTTATCCACTGAGGACAGGACAAGAAGCAATGGGCTTAAATTGCAGCAAGGGAGATTTAGGTTAGACATTAGGAAAAACTTCCTAACTGTCATGGTAGTTAAGCACTGGAACAAATTACTTAGGGAGGTTGTGGAATCTCTGTTATTAGAGGTTTTTAAGACCAGTTTACACAAACACCGGTCAGGAATGGTCTAGATAATATTTAGTCCTGCCTCAGTGCAGGGGACTGGTTCCATAAGCAACCATACAATCCCTATTCTTAGATATCTGCTAACACAAAGAATGTTGCTATGTGAACAAGGATATTAATGAAACAGAAGCACGCTGACCCACATTCCATACGAAACACAAATAAACAAATGAAAACAAAGTGTACCAGGTGGAAAAGAAAAGACTTTCTATTTTAGAGATTCAAATAAACTGTTATAAAAATGGAAAATGAAAAATAAACAAGCTATAAAAAGTATCTGATGCAATCAAAGAATTATTGACATTAGAGATGGAAATGATCCGGTGGGCCATCTAATCCAATCCCAGTCAGGGCAAGTTCGTCCCCAACTTTTTAGTGTTCAGTGCTTTGTGCTACCTAGAGTCCAATCCTGCAGTCCTATTCAGACTAAACTCCCAATGTCTTTAGCATGCAGTTTGTCTTAGTTTAGGTCTGCAGGATTTGGCCCCAGTCTCATGCTGAGAGCTTGGAGACACAGTTGTTTGCACAAATCTGAATGCTTTATAGTTACTTGTTTTATTTATTTAGATTTCTGTTAAGATATTAAACATGCCCTTGTTTGACACAAATTAGAACAATTAATCAGACTAGAAACAACAGCTGACCCTTCAACAAAACTGCTCTGCTCCACAAACCTTTGCCCCTCTCCAAAAGTTTGAGTAAATGTATTGCCCCTTACAGCACTCTTCAAATGTCAACAGGCCTAGTATATTTCAGATGAGGGTCAGGCAGCAGGTTCCAAAGCTGAGGGCCCCTGGTAGAGAATGCTCTACCTCTCTTTTAAATCAAGGGGGATCCAGCTCTGAAGCCTCCCCTATGTGGCATGAGGAGAGAGCCAGTCTCTCAAATAGGTGGATCCAAAGCCACTCAGGGCATTTGACCTCTCCCACTGATTCACCAATTGTTGGCTTCAACATTCCAACAGTCTATGGATTGAAATCTACAGTCCATACATAATAACTGAGGAGTTTTGCCAGCCAACAGCATTCAGCTTCAGCACAAGCTGCAGTGCATATAAGACTTACTCCGAGTCCGTACAATTGGGACTGTACTTCGGATGTTTGTGAAACACTACAAGGACCTCTGAATGTGGGTATTTGTCAGAGTTCAGTGGTGCATAGGCCTTGTGCAGTCTCTCTGCACAGGGATGAATTTTTCACCCCAAGTGTTCTACAAGCATTCCAGGAGCTTGAACTGATGATGTAAGAGCGTGAAGTAAATGGCTCCAGAGTAGACCAGCTTTTAAATAAGGAGCACAGTATAATGAGCGATAGAGAGGGGAGGGTCTAGCTAGTGGCCACCCACAAGGGTGCCCAATATTTCCCTTGTTGGACAGTGGGCCGTTCACTAATGCCAAGGGGAATTTCATGTGGCTAGAGAGCAATATAGAGCCCGGAGTATGAAGAACCTCTTTTATGCAGCTTATGGGGCAGCATTCCAAACCTATGGCTGAGGCTCAATATAAACAAAGCTACTGTTTTCTAATTACATACAAGACACAATATGTATTCGTTTGATTGATTCATTTCATTACTATGTCTTGACACTGTTTCTAGATGGGCTTAAGTGAGGCCTCACTGGGGCATAGCTCTATGCACAGAAGTGAATTTCATATCCAGAGTACAACAAGCATGTCAGTGGCGACTGATTGCAATTCTGAAAAGTGCCCTCCCAACCTTACCTCATCTCAATTGCTGGACAGAATCTGTACATGTATATGTGGCCATACAGCTTGAGCTCTTCTGCAAATTCCAGCACCAGCTCTTTATGGACTTCGGGTGGGAAATAACGCAAGGCATTTTGCAAAGCCAGCTGTCAAAGAAAAGGGCATGGGTAAAATGAAGGTGACGAGGTGGGTGGTTATCATAACAACATGAGCTTTATGAGATATGATGGGAAACCTGCCCAGATTGTAAGAGTATTCAAGGTTACTGCCCTTAAAAGAATAACAGCCCAAGAAGTATGAAAGCGGAGCATTTCCGATGATATTTCTTCATCCTAATCCTTGCACAAACGGAAAAATACTCTGGCTCAGATTCTCTGCTATGCCCAGTCTCCACCAACCACAGCAGTAGAGGGAGGGGAGGACAGCAAAGGAGCCATCTGAAGATAACCAGGCAGTAGGGTTCTGGCCACTCTTTTCCTGTCCCCGGCATCCCACTACACTCGGCCAGGAAGGCAGTGGTATAGGAAACAGCTCTGCTGTCTCTAAACGAGTTGAGGGCTCCCTGAGGCCAGGGAAAGCCTTAACTGTGGGGCTACAGCTAGTTTATGGCCCCTTTGCACCTCTGGAGTGGCACAAAGGGGCTAGATTGGGCTAGACAATCTGAGCCTCTGTTTATTAAGCAAACCCAACAATAGAGAGTAGAACAAGCTTCAGCTCAACTCAAAGGCAGCAACCATGTCTTCAGACTTTTGGTAAAGTTTCATGCATATGATGCTATGCACAGATGTTCAATAAATAACCATAACACCATGATGGGCAGTATTCCATTCGCAGTCTGGTGCAATTTCTGGTCTTTTTTATCTTCTCAATGTGCATATGTAATTCCCATTAATTATAATGCAAGTATGGTATGTAAATCAAGTAAAGATTAGCCATAAATACTTGTGTGCCTAGTTTTTCTAAAGATGTTTGCCCATCATTTCTAACCCTTTACAGAAGAAAATGTTCACATTTTATTTATCTTTGTTCTTTGCTTCTGTAGGTCAAGTTATGATGGTGGAATTTTTAGGAACAATCCCACAGAGGGAGTAAAAAACCGGTAGACATGAGGCAGTTTCAATTTGTTATGTGCAAAATTTGCCCATGTGCAGAAGGTTTGCTCAAAATAGGACTTTAATGGGATTTAAGTGATGCATAGGTCTTGTTCTGGCTCTCTGCATAAAGATAAATTTCACTCAGAGTATACTCATAGCAGGATACCTACACTTGATAGTGGATTCTTGAAGGATCTCTCCCATTAAAAGTAACCACTAGATGTTTGTGAAATCCTCATAATGAAATGTAAATTCAAGGTTTTTCACATTCCTTACAAACTGGAAAATTGACTAATTTTCACAGAAAACCTCACTAAGGTCTGCATGTTATTTAGGCAAAACCAGGACCAATTTCAATTAAAAATGGACCAGTTTTTGAACAAAAATGTGAAAAAATAAGACTATTTTTCAGTAAAGGAAAACATATAAAATGTGTAAAACATACAGAATTTCGAAATTACTGGAAAATTAATTGTTGGAATGAATAAAGCCATTTTGGCCAACATTGTAGGTGAGTGAGAGAAATCATACAAAATTTTGTATATTTTATGTGAAATATTAAACGCCAAAATAGTCACAGCTGGGTGGCATTTTAGGCAAATCACACATACTCTTCTTGATACTTATCAGATATTTATTACTGTTGCATCAGTGAGAAAATCAAACTATGAATTGCTAAGGTTATTTCAAGCTATATTTTTGTGGAGTTATTTTATTTTACAGTTGTTCAGCACAGCTAGCCCGAAACAGCAGCAATTGCACGAAGTGGCTGTGGACGAAAGTAGTGTTCGTTCTCGTAAGGGCACGTCTTCACTACCCGCCGGATCGGCGGGTAGCAATCCATCTATTGGGGATCAACTTATCGCGTCTAGTGAAGACGCGATAAAATCGATCCCTGATCGCTCTGCCGTCGACTCCGGAAATCCACCGCGGCAAGAGGCGGCAGCGGAGTCGACGGCGGCGCGGCAGCGGTTGACTTGCCGCCGTCCTCACAGCCAGGTAAGTCGACCTAAAATACGCAACTTCAGATACGCTATTCACATAGCTGAAGTTGCGTATCTTAGGTCGACCCCCCGCTGTAGTGTAGACCTAGCCTAAGTCAGTACTGAACCAATTCTCCACTGTTGTGCTAGGGGGCGCTGTGCTGCCAAGGGAGCTATTGTTCAGAAATGACAACAATGAGGTCCTGGCCTCTGGTGGGCATTGAAGATCTCACGGCACGTTCCGTAACAGGGCAAATTCACATTACATGCTGCTTGCCTAAGAGTCTTCCTGCCTAAGTTCCAGTTGGATAAGTATTCTCCTCACTGTCCATCCCAAGCTATTGCAGAGTGAGTTGCTATGTATTATTATGCATTTGCTACAGTTTTCTCCAGTGGTGGGTGTATTTTCATATTAAACTGATTCCTGCACATGGAATCAAACTCTGCAGGCTGTGCTCAGGCACTGTATTCCCTCTGCCTGCAGAGATGTTGCCCACAGTTTGCAAAGCACATTGGTATCCTCTGAGATGAAAGGTGATACACATAAGCTATTATCTTTATGTGACGTTTTGTTAAATCATGTAGCCAATATGTATTCCACATTCTGGTCTATTAGAGCCATAACGAGGCCAAAGATTTTACAATCTTTAAAAGGCTAATTGCACACAAAGGTCATGAAAAAGATTTCCCACTTGCATTATAAATGGCAGCACTATCCAAGCTGCTTTCCGGTGAAGATAGTCTCAACCCATATTTAACTTCATTTGGGTGATTTGTAGGGAGTGGAGATATAGTTTGCTTTAAGATCTGATGAGATCACATCATCTCACCATGCCGGAGACTCTTGTTTTGGAGAAGGGGGGAATACAGCACATATACCCTGCGCTTGCGGCACCCTCTAGTGGTTGCATGAGGGAGTCATGGATGCAGATAATTTATCGAGAATGTGAACTGGAGTAGTGCAGTATGGGAATAATGGCGCTTAGAACAGAGGACAGTGAAAACTCACGGACTCAACCTGATTATTCTCAGCATAATCCTTGTTCTGGGAAAACAAGACACTTTGGCAAAAGCCCTTAAAAGCCATACAAAACCCAAGCCTTGGCCCAGTGGCAAATCTCTAATTGACTTCAACGGGCCATGGTTTGGTCTTTATGGCTTAGAGTTCTCCAGCTAACTCACCACTTGAGCCTGCAAGCCTTCCACACACAAAACACCCTCTGGCTTCAATGAGAACTAGCATCCATAAGGGCTGCCAGAAGAGACAAGATGATGACTGTAAGAAAATGTTCTTGGCATAGGTATGCTTGCATTTGAGCACATAGGGTCAGATCCTCTTTGAGGTCAACAGAGCTATGACCATTTATACCAGCTGAGAATGTGGCCAATAAAATCCAGAGGCTGGAATTTGCCATTTTATCGACAGTACGAAAAGAAGAAAAAAAATCCATTCACTGGATGTAGAAAATGCAAATTATTTTTTCAAATTCAACTACCCCTCCAGCAGCTAGATAAGCAGTTGTTTTTCAAGAGCATGTTACTAGCGAACACAAAAATCCCAGCTATAACTAATATATGGTAAGGTTGAGTGTTTTTGTTAGTTGACATATCAGCTGCAGTCAGCCATAACTACAATGATTTAACTCTGGAGAATTTCAAATGAGAGGATAAATTATGCCACACACACACTCTTAAAAATAAAATACAATTATCTGGGATAAAATTCTATGTGTGTGGCGGGGGGAAATGTGTAACAGGAAAAGGGAAAATATTGCAACATTTGGAATTATGGCTGTGTTCTATGTTGACTATCAAGTGCTGGAGGAATGAAAATGTTATTTTTCTAACCTGGCTAGAGTTATTCAATAAATATCCTGCATTATTTGTAGTATAATGGGATTGCTAGAGATATTTTTACCTAATCTACAAATACAGTTTGATAAATTCAAACAGTTTAACATGTAAGTAAATACTAGAGCTTGGCAAATGGTGTGAAAACATTTTTGTGAATATCTGCCTGGATTTTTTTGGCTGAGCATATGCCTTATTTGTGTTCCCTTTCCAAGAGCATCCAAGTGATTGCGTTTTGTAATACAAACATTCATGCAAATGAATTCCAAAGTTGCATGCGTTTATATTTGCAGAAACCAAAGTGAATTCTCAGATGAAAGTATCTATACCAAAAGCGCTAGTACGTGCAGGGCCGGCTCCAGGCACCAGCTGACCAAGCACGTGCTTGGGGCGGCACCTTGGAAGGGGCAGCCAAGCTTGGGGTGGCGGGGGGGCGCTCAGGTTTTTTTGGTTTTTTTTGGTTCGGTGAGGCGGCGCTCGAGGTTTTTTGTTTGTTTGTTTTTGTTTCAGCGGCGCGGCACTGGGGGGGGGCGGGGGCTTTGGCGGCGTGGTGCTGGGGGGGGCGGAGGTTGGCATGGCGCGGCGCTCGGGGTTTGGGTGGCACGGCATGGCGCGGCGCTTGGAGGGGGTTTGGGCGGCACAGCCCGGCGCTCGGGGGTTTGGGCGGCGCGGCGCACGAGGGGGGGGGTTTCGGCGGCCCGGCCCGGCCCAGCCCAGCGCTCGGGGGCGGGGCCGGGCCAGCCCGGCTCTCAGGGGGCGGCCGGGGGTTTCGGCGGCGCGGCGCTCGGGGGGGGGGCAGGGGTTTCGGTGGCCCGGCACAGCCCAGCGCTCGGGGGGGGGGTTCGGCGGTGCTGGGGGAGGTGCGGGGGTTTCAGCGGCCCGGCGCAGCACTGGGGCAGGGCTGGAGTTTCGGTGGCGCGGCGCTGGAGGGGGGGGTGTTACGGCGGGGCGGCGCTCTTTTTTTTTTGCCTGGGGTGGCAAAAAAGTTAGAGCCGGCCCTGAGTATGTGTGTCCAGAGAAGATAAGCAATACCATGTGGCTTATGTGACCAATCACAACTAAGCAGCACATCTTGAATTTTGTATGTTCCTGGCCTCTACATACTTAAATCCCACTAAGTCATCAAAATATGGAGCCTTGGCCTGGACCTTTGAATGGGAGTGAATTTCATCTATAATAAATGCATTTCTGGAAATCAGAATTTCCCTGTGATTATTCTGCAAGCAGAGAAAGAGATGAAGAGCCTCCTTTTCAGAGAGGCTTGGTACTTATGGCTCCTATTGACTTCATTTCACGCTGCAAGTGCTCAACGCCTGTGAAAATCAGGCTTTAACCTCACTAACAATGTATATGAAAGTCAATAGGACTTATGCTCCTAAATCACTTAGACTTTTTTTGAAAACCCCACCCTGAATTAATAATTTGTTGAGAGTATTTCAATCCGGTCACCTAAGTACAATATAAGAACTTGACCCAAAGTTTCCTCCTTAGACATGCGTGGTGGATCATGACTAATATTTTACTCTCATTTTGAAGCACTCCACTAGCAGTTCATTTTTCTTGCTCAATAGAATTCACACGCCCCATTGTGTTCTAAGCAGAGCATGCCCTGCTGTCATTTAAATAAAAGTGAATCCTTGCACTAACTTCAACAGGAGCCAGATAGCTTTCAATAGATCCCGCTGCAATTGATCAACTGTCAACCTCTTTGTTATGGGACTGTCTTGAGAAACCAGGAATATAAGAACCTTTTTAATGGCTTTTCTTTCCTCCCTTCTAAAAGCCAGTATCTGGGTGTGGATTTACATGACTAGCCTCAGTTTATCCTCATAATAACACTATCAGCACTTTCCATTGGAGGATCTCAAAGCATTTTTCAAACATGAAGATGAAGCCTTACAACCATATTGGGAGATAGGTCACTATTACTGTTCCCATTTTACTGATGGGAAACTGAAGCCTAGAGAAGTGACACTCAAAGTCACATTGATTTCTTGGTTCCTTGTTCTATTCTTTAACAATGAGATTAACTTTTCTTTCCTCCCATTTATCTTCTTTGGTGTTTATAAGGCATTTATAGTGGGATTATTCTCTGAAAAGTGATTGTAAAAATGAGATTGTGGGTTTCACGTGTTATTCTCTCGCAATAGCATCCAATACAGATGACCTCAGTTTAGAAGTAAAAGTGGATCTTTCTGAATGGCCATTGTTGTAAACTCCACACAGGCTCTGAAAGTCCACCTGTGTTCTTTATGGCTAAGATTTTCAAAAGCAGAAGCCTAGAGTTAGACTTCTCCTTCCATATGTTGATTTCTAACTCAGTGGCCTGATTTTCAGAAATGCTAATCAACCAGAAGCTCCCACTGAGGTCAAATGTCCTCCCGCTTCTCCACCGAGGTCAAAGGGAGCTGCTGGGGGCTCAGCAATTTCACAAAAGGGGCCACTTTAGGCTCCTCTTTTTGAAATTCTTGACCCATGCCTATTACATTATAACTACTAGCAAAGATACTCCAGTCAAAGCTTCCTGTTTGCAGAATGTTTAGCTTGACAGATGGAAGCGGAAGAACAGAAGGCTTGAGCTTTCTGAGACGGGGAGGGAAAGACAGAGGATATGGCTGTTTCAAGCGCTAGGGCATGAAAGTGGAAGCAAGTGAGCTCAGGAAACTTATAAACAAAATAGGTCCTCAGAAATGGTTTGGTTTATCCAAGGAGATTAAAGATTGTATGGTAGGGAGAATTGTATATCTCGTCAGCAAGCCCCAAGGCATATGGATTTTTCTAAATCTCACTTAAAGGCTTTATATTATTACCAGAAACAGAGGCACAAGAAAACAAAACATTGCAATGGCTTAGAATTATTATTGCAAATACAGAAAAACTTTGACTGAAGGGATACAAACATCCTCAGCAAGTATAAGTCACCATAGCTTCACTGACTCCATACCAGCTGAGACGCTGGACTACTTTCTTCCATTGCTCATTAGCTATTTTAATTAGAAAATAAATGTATCATTGCATATAAAGAAAAATCTCCAGATAGTCCCAGCATTACACACCACTGGTAAAAGCTGAAATCCTGTCTCAAGGTTTTGAAACCACCTTGTAGAAAGACTATATTTTTAAGCATGGAAGGCATTTGGGCTTTTGGGTATCAAATAAATACCAGCTGAGACTCTCAACCTGTTAGGAGTTTAAAGGTGGAGGATTAAAAGCCAAATAAATCAGAAAGGAAGCTTTTAAATCTTTAACAGGCCAATCAAAAATTCACAACCAGCCTGATCTTTTATTAACTGTTATTGATAAGGAGGGGAGAGAATAGGGTAGGATGCTGGAAACCAGATTGGGACTAAACCAATTCCACTGGGTTTGTTCCCAGAAAATACTTGACCTGAGGAAATAATGTGGAGTCCATGATCCATACTTTCCTCCTTGTGAGGTTATGGCGGGCAGGAAATTGTACTAGTTTCCATTCACAGAGTACCTGCCCCATAGGAGAAAAGGGGTGAGGATCTCTCCATGATAAAGAGAGGGGGTTTGGCCTGCTAAAAGGTGAATATCTGTAGGTCCATAGAGATCTCGGAACATCTATGGAGACCGTATGCCTCTGCACCGCAGCTCCACTGATCTCCCGTCCTCCTGGCAGCAGGGCTCCTTCGAGAGCCACGCAGTCATTAATTCCCCCACCTCCATCCCATGGCTGTGCTGTAATAGCCAAGGAGAACATTCCTCAGCAACAAATGTTGCTCAAAATAGCATTCATTCCTAATTGGATCTCTCATGGTTGTTCCCTTCTTGTTCCAAATGCCCCTGATGTCTCAATCCTTAGAAGTTGGGTTTCCATAGAGTCCCAAGGACTTGGGGAGAGATCGGAGAGCTGGATCTCCCCAGGTATGCACCTCCACCCCAGCTGGTTTTTAACTATTTTGGTTCCTCCTTGCTTGTGGAAACGGACAGAAAGAATCTGACCTCAAGTGTCAATTCACCACTCACCTAAGCAGGTGTAACACCAAAAAAGTCTATGAATTTGTGCCTACTTTCACCAGTTGTGAATGTGTCCCTGTGTGTCTAGCATAGCAGGGGGCGGGGGGAAGAGGGAACGTACAATGTTATATTATTATTGCTATTATTATCTGATGAAACATGGTCTTTCAGACTATTAAGGAACCCACTTGCTGCCCTTGAACAAGCAAAACTCCTATTGACTTTTGTTTTAATGTAACCTCTCTACTGTAAAAAAAATTTTAAATCTCTAATAAGGATTGAGCCTAACGATTACTTAACAGTGCAAATTACTTAGTCAAACAAAAAAAAGAGAATTGCACAACCAGGAAGAAATCATTAACTCAAACCCTTGAAGTCTGTGCCTCGGCAGAGAATACCATGACGTTTCTGATTAGGCTTTTAAATATATTTCCCCCTGTAACATCTTAAAATGCAAAACCAAAAAGGAATGTATGTGGATGGTTTGTAAACAGGTGTTGATCTTCCATACTTTGCATTGATCAATTTTGTGGGCTAAGCCTTGTACACATACAGTAGGGCAGGGGCGGGCAAACTTTTTGGGCCGAGGGCCACATCTGGGTGGGGAAATTGTATGCAGGGCCGGGGCAGGGGGTTGGGGTGTGGAGGGAGTGTGGGGTGTGAGAGGGGGTGCGGTGTGCAGGAAGGGGCTCAGGGCAAGGGATTGGGGGCAGAGGAGGGGTCCAGGGTGTATGAGGGGGCTCAGGGAAGGGGGTTGGGGTGCAGGAGGGGTGCAGTGTGTGGCAGGGGACTCGGGGCAGGGGGTTGGGGTGCACAGGAGTGCGGGAGGGGGCTCAGGGCAGGGAGTTGGGGTTCAGGAGGGGTGCGAGGTGCAGGCAGGGGGCTTAGGGCAGGGAGTTGGGGGGCAGGGGGCAGGAGGGGTTCGGGCTGCGGGGTGGCAGCGGCGCGCACCAGGGCCAGGGCAGGTTCCCTGCATGCTTGCCCTGGCCCTGGCCCCGCGCTGCTCCAGGAAGCGCTGTGGCACCTGGGGGGTGAGGGAGGGGGGAGGTGGGGTGGAGGGCTCCGCGTGCGCTGCCGTTGCCTTGTCTCCAGGTACCTCCCCCGAAGCTCCCATTGGCCACAGTTCCCCGTTCCCTGCCAATGGGAGCTGGGGGGGGGGAGGGTGCCTGAAGGCAAGGGCAACGAACAGAGCCCTCTGGCCCCCCCGCCCGAGAGCAGCGTGGGGCCCGCGGCGCCACGGGGGGCAAGCCTGCGGGCCAGATCCAAAGCCCTGAGGGGCCGGATCCGGCCCGTAGGCCGTAGTTTGCCCACCCCTGCACTAGGGATTTTTTTTTTAAAAGGGGATACTCATAAAATGTCCAGTGAAAAGTGCTGGATTGACAGCTACAGAGCCAAAAGTCCCCTGTTTATCCCCAGAAAGCACCAAAAACTGCTGTGCAAGCTGCTCCCACACTGCCCCACCGACGTGTCTCAAGCTTTTCTTTGGGGAGAAGCAATGAGGTGGAAAGCAGACGAGTCCCCATGGCCTTGTCTGTTAGCTGACAGCTCAGTGATATTAAGCAACAATGAAACTTATTTAGTGGCCTTGTACTTTGGCCCCCAAACCCTGTGGAGCATTTGAGGCAGAAGCCCTGCTGCTTTGGTGGCTAGTATCTGGTGGGAAGGAAGGCTTGGTCTTGCAAACCCCGTGTTACCTTTTCTTCCTGAGCGGTGAGGTTGGGGATTCTCACAGGCGCGTGAGGCACTCCTTTCTTTTGCCCTCTGTTTTCCGGCAGGGGATGTAGTGGAAGTCCCCCACAAATTTCCTCCAGGCTAGACATGTCTGCTGGGGAAATAGGAGATGAAGAAAAGGCTGTTTCAAGGGGAATGAGACGTGGAAAGGGAGAAGTGTGAGCACCTGGGATGTGCAACAGCTATGAAATCACCTCAGAGAGAACAGCCTGTCCTGTGGCTTTTGCAAACATGCCTCCCAAGTTCTGAGGACAGACACCACAGGCGACACACCTCCTCACACTGTGAAATCCCATTGGTTCTTCCCTCCTCCCCCTAATAATGAATCATTTACCATTTTGCTGTTTATTCTCTGGATTTTTATTTTTATTTTTTTGCAGCTGCTCTGCTAACACTTTGGGGTACGTTTGGCCCAATCCTACATTCTTTGCACACCACAAAGTCACATTGCCTTCAATGCAAAGTAAGGCTGATGGACTTCAAAAGGAGATTTGCCCGAGTAGCGATTCTATGATTTGTGCCTTTACCCATCTATAATCTCATAACTGAATATTGGGAGCTTTCTCTTTCACACCTCTGGATAGTACTGTACCTCACTCCTGACCAGTTCCCCTTTCTGTTAACAGCTGTTACCCATAATAGCAGTAAAGATGCCACCCCAAATAGGTTCCTGTTATTATATGTTCCTGAACGTTAACAGCTTTAAACTGAAAATATATCAGTCTATTCAATATTGCTACTGATTTTGCTGTGCTACATAATAACAGCAGGGAGAAAATAAAGTTTCTCTTCTACCTGGCTTTTATACACCATGATCAACAACAACCAGAGCTGTTAAGGATCTTCCCATTCAAACATCACAAACAAACAAATATGCTTCCTGTGACTTTCCTCTGAACACGAAACATGAACTTTAATCTCACCTTTGAGCCTTTGTTTAAATTGTGCAGCAGTTTTTTGGCCCTCGTTGCATTCACAAAGCCACAGCCTACGTCTCTGCTGACATCCACTGGGAGAATTGCCTGAGTAAGGACTCCAGGATTGAGCCCATAATCTGGAAAGAAAAGAGTGAGAGAGAGAAAATATTAATATAATGAACAGGTGTGAAATGGGAACATCTCAGACTTAAGGTCCATTGTCCTATGAGGTGTAAAAGGGTGAAATCAGTAGGGTTCTTAAGAAATTAAATAATGTTCTATAGAAATTGCTCTGAAAACCTATAGCATTTAAAAGAGAATGATGCCTTCTCTTATAGGTTTCCTTGAACAATCCTATGGAATCCTACAACAGGGATATTATTGTCTATTAAATTTGACAGAAGGGTTGAAAAATGTATAGAAAGGTTATTATTTTTTGCTATTAAATTCTATTGGACTTTTCCATAAGTGCAGCAATAAACAAAATGGCAGATGAAATTTAATGTTGATAAATGCAAAGTAATGCACATTGGAAAGCATAATCCCAACTATACATATAAAATGATGGGGTCTAAATTAGCTGTTACCACTCAAGAAAGATCTTGGAATCATTGTGGATAGTTCTCTGAAAACATCCACTCAATGTGCAGCGGCAGTCAAAAAGCGAACAGAATACTGGGAATAGTTAAGAAAGGGATAGAAAATAGGACAGAAAATATCATATTGCCTCTATATAAATCCATGGTATGCCCACATCTTGAATACTGTGTGCAGATGTGGTCGCCCCATCTCAAAAAAGATATATTGGAACTGGAAAAGGTTCAGAAAAGGGAAACAAAAATGATTAGTGGTATGGAACGGCTTCTGTATGAGGAGAGATTAATAAGACTGGGACTTTTCAGCTTGGAAAAGAGAAGGCTAAGGGAAGATATGATTGAGGTCTATAAAATCATGACTGGTGTAGAGAACGTAGATAAGTAAGTGTTGTTTACTACTTCTCATAACACAAGAACTAGGGGTCACCAAATGAAATTAATAGGCAGCAGGTTTAAAACAAATAAAAGGAAGTATTTCTATACACAACACACAGTCAACCTGTGTGCCTCCTTGCCAGAGGATGTTGTGAAGGCCAAGACCATAACAGGGTTAAAAAAAGAACTGGATAAATTCATGGAGGATAGGTCCAGCAATGGATATTAGCCAGGATGGGCAGGGATGGTGTCCCTAGCCTGTTTGCCAGAAGCTGGGAATGAACGACAGGCGATGGATCACTTGATGATTACCTGTTCTGTTCATTCCCTCTGGGGCACCTGGCACTGGCCACTGTTGGAAGACAGGATACTGGGCTAGATGGACCTTTGGTCTGACCTAGTAGGGCCATTCTTATGTTCTTATGTTAAACACTGATAACAACAACACATTATGAACAAAGGCTTTCCATTAATGTTATATGGAGCTTGATCCGTAAGGTGTTGCACATCCTCTGCTCCCACTAAACCCTGTCAGTTTGAACCCTAGGACAGTATTTGCATGGTTTATAATAGGTGACTGGAGTATTTTGCATAATTATTATGCATCATTCTAGCAGTTTTAAAAGAAGGGGGGAAAAAACCCAAAAATATACAAATAATCTCCCCCCCCCCCTTCCCTAGGTTTCCCAGTGTAACACACATTCTTTATTTCTGGTTTTAGGATCTGATCCTGCAAACACTCAGGTAGGAGAGCTGCCTTTCTCATGTTTAGATTCCCATTGGGCCTGCTTCTGTCTCAGGAGTGCAGTTTAACTCAAGAGTAACTCCCCAGAAGCCCAGGGAGTGACACTGACACAAGGTAGGTTTAAGAAAGACAAGAGTCAGACCCACACTAGTCCCCTGAAAAAAAGTCAGGCAGGGCTGTGTTTGCAGGATCGGGCCCTTAAGCAATGAGTTCTATGCTCTGAACAATTTACACCTGTGCCAGCCCCCATGAAGACAAATGAACTCTAAAGCTGGTGCCAGGCACTGCTTGTGTGGCTCTACTTGCAAACTTGGGGGGGAAGGATAGCTCAGTGGTTTGAGCATTGGCCTGCTAAACCCAGGGTTGTGAGTTCAATCCTTGAGGGGGCCTTTTAGGGATCTGGGGCAAAAATCTGTCTGGGGATTAGTCCTGCTTTGAGCAGGGGGTTGGACTAGATGACCTCCTTGCTTTGGATGCTACTTGCTCCCCGCTGTTTCTGTCTGGTTAGTGACCTGCAGCAGGCAGCTGTCATTTGCCCGGCTGCCTGATAGAGGGCGCTGCAGAGGCGAGAGCCGAGCAGCTGGTGGGAGGATTCCCCCCTCCCGCCAGTCTCACATGCTGGGTATTTAATTTAAAGGCACAGGAGCAAAGTTGGGGCGCGCCTGAGTTGAAAGTGACAAGCCTGCTCTAACCTCTCCCCCCACCCAGCCTGGCTCCTGGAGGAGGCAGATGCGGCTGGCAAACAAATAAAACATGCATCTGAGCAAGGATCAGCCACAAGCCCAGCCGAAGGGGTGTGGAAACGACACCCCCCCCCCCCACCGCCGCTAAAAACATATAAAGAACAGGAAGAAGATCACATGTTATAATAATCCCCTTCGCAGCCAGACAGGACCAGAGGGCAGAGCTGGCCAGTTAGGACGGAGAGATGTGCTAGCAGCTGAAGGGAGACAGAGAGAAAACTTGAAGATAGCACAACGAGGGGGCGAACCCCCTGTCCAGATAGCAAAAGGGAGGATCTCTCGCCCCCCTTTTTTCTGCAAGGCATATGGGAGGGAGAAATAGTTCCTCCAACCCCCTCCCGAACCCCCAGCTCCCCTAAACCAAATGCTACCCCCTCCCCACCAGGAACCTAATCTGTCATAATTTCCAGGAACAAATCAAGTCCCAGGAGGCAAAGAACAGTAAAAGGGGGCAATCGATTCTGTGTGCATTGACTTCATTATTACCCTTTGACGACCAGTCTGTGAAGCTAGCCCCTTGGTGGAAAAGTGAGAGCAGGGACAGCAAGGGGGTGAGAGAGAGACGAGTAATTGTCCGATCATCTCTCAGAAAGAAAAGCAAACTTGGTTCTTTCTATGACCCTCTGCCTCAGGGAGCAAAAGGGAAGAGCGCACTGTCTAGGACAAAATTCATAACAAAGTAAGGTTTTAATGGTTCATGGCCCCTAATTGCACCCCCATTAGCAGCAGAGGGAGGGGGCGTAGGGAGGGGATAAGGGGGGCGGGGGACCCAAGAAGCAAGGACCGCAAATGAAAGTGAAAGATTAAAATAGCAAGTAAAATAACTGCATATTATCAGATCTGACCGGAGACCTGAGCTTTGCTTTGCTTCCTCAGTGATGGTTTGTCTCCGGGCTGTGTCAGAGATGTGAATTTCACCTACTTTCTGGATGCAAAGGGGTAACATCTACCCATTCCTTTATTTATTTGGAAGCAATGTGGGTCACACACACAGAAGCCATCTGAGACCTGGAAAGCTGTCTGGATTTAAAATAAAACAAGAAGAATGAGACACCAGCCAGGATCCCTGCCCTGAGAGGAAGGTGAAGAAAGAAAGAAAGAACATGCAGACACCAAACCTGTAGATTTATGACATTCTTTTTGCTCCACTAAGGACAGATATTTTCCCCCCTTACAGACATGCAGCATAAAGGCATCATGCTGATTGTGTTCTTGGAGTACATTGTTTCTGGTCATGGTGAGGCAGGTAAGCAAAAATCAGTCAGTATTGTCAGTCATGGGACAGTTAAACCTAACTTGAAAAAAAAAATAAAAAAAGAAGGGGATGGAAGGAGGGAAAGCAGATATTTACAGTCTCTTAGTAAGGTTCTTTCTTTCTTTCTTCAAGGAATCTGGGCTAACCAATGTACATATTTTTCCTTCCTCCTATATACCCCATTCTCCTTTCCTATGAATTAAAGTAGGATGTGCAATTTATCAGCTCATTTTATTACAAGAAAATAACATATTGTCTTTGTTTATTGAAAGAAAGAAAGAAAATTGGGTGGATGGGTGGGGAAGAATTGAGATATTCCAATAATTTATTTTGATTGGGGATACTAGATAGGACAAGAGTCAGATGCCAGTTTCTTTAGATGGCACTGCTGAAAGATCTGAACTATGTTACGGTTAGTTTTATTACAAAAATAATTAAAAGACAGAGCCATTCTATCTAGGAAATATTATTGCTATTGTATAAGGATAGACCATTCACTCAAGTTTCTTCTTACTTTGATCAGGATTTGATGGGCAAGGTTAAATTAAAATGGTTAATGTTTGAAAGTCAGTAGGACTAGGACCAATGCATAGCAGCTGGACATTTTTCATATTTGATTAAACTGCACTGGTATTTACATAGGATTCTAAAAATATCTCGATTATGATAAAGAATGGCTCCCCTGAGGGCATGGAAGCTGGGCATTGGAGTGGAAGAACAGCTTTTCCTGCCATGGTTTAATACATCTTTAAGGTTGAAAGGATAATAAAAAACAGGATGAACTACGATGAATTATGGTGATCAGATCAGAAAAATATTAAAACAGTATTGATAAAACAGGAGATGCGCCAGTGGGTTGGTTCATGTGTCTTTTTCATCAGGGAATTGACTTAGGATCTCTCTTTCTCTCTTTAGAGAAGGCTACAGGCTGGTTTAAATTTCACTTGCATGTCCAGAGTATTGCACTGATAACATCATTTTCCATACAGTGTCTTGAAGGATAATTACATTTTCTGCTTTCTGCCTCTCTCCATTAAAATCAGGTGCAGACAAGGTTGCTTCAATTCAGGTTATTTATTCCTTGACTAGACTATATTTTACAATATGATTAGACATTAGATTTCCATAACTGCAAAAACATTTTAAGGTAAAAAGAACTGAAATCACAGTAACCAGAGAAATATTCTCCTACATCACACAGAGGTTTATCTTCAATCAGATCAGAGTCTGGCTATCCCAGCATTATAGGGAAAGGTTATAGGGAAGTGCAGAGTATCTCCCATCATGTATTTACACCTCCAGCCCCCTAGTCTCTCATCTGAGGCAACAGCTAGTTTCCCTGCTTGAGACTATCCCAGCAGCACACATGTGGGGATGTGTACAGAAATTTCATTTGTCGAGCTATTGGTACCACTTGGGGAATATATAGTTAAAAATGAATTTAGGGGAAAATCTATCGTAAATGCAGCTGAAATTTGCCTTGCATAAGATTTGCAAAGCCGGAGTGAATTTTTAATGAGCCGCAGCATGAAGCGGATTGCTCAGAAAGTCTGAAATGGTTTGTTTTTTTCTGTATTGACTTACACACACAGAGCGTAAGGGTGTAGGACCTAGCGGTTAAAGACAAAACAGGTCTCGCGCTGCTCTGAAGGTTGAAGCTTGGCCAATCTATCTGAAGAGTCATGACGTTTTAAAAGACTCACAGGCTGGTTATTCAGATAGTTGGCCAAAATACGGTACAATAAACTTCCCTCCCAGCCTTGGAGTTGGTCCCTCCTGGCCAGAACTGAAGCACCCTGATGGAGGATGGTATATATGTGGGATGCCTCTGCCAGTGCATGGCCCCTTAGATCATTAAAGGTAACATAGGAGGGCAAAAAAGTGAGGGTGAACTTGAGGGTGTCAGTGATTTTGAAATTTGAAACTCATGCTCTCTCTTGCCTTAGTTCAGTTAAACTCAGGGCCTTATTCCCTTTGCACAACACCATTGCCGAGCTCTGAAAAGTGTCCTGAGTTGGGGGTCAGTTTGAAAGGCTGACAGCAGCTGACGCTCTTAGGTCCTGATCTGCCAGCATTCTGCCCTCCCTCCAGAGAGTGTGTGGTTCTTCACGGCTGCGTTCCTAATGGCAGCTCTCCAAAAGGGGGCGTGGGTTGGCCAAAAATGGCCATTTGTAGCACAAAGCTTAAAATCAGATGTGTGTTCTTTTTGAAACAAAATTGACGTTGGATAATTCCTTGTCAGACTTTCACTAAGTAATGCTAAGTAGCACAGATTTTTGCTTATTCTGCTTTTGCCAATGGGCACTAGTGGCCTAGCTTAGCAGAGTGGCTTGGCTTCCTTGGGATCTGCGAGTACCCAGCACCCCTGAAAATCAGGCCAGCGGTGTTCAGTATAATTGAGACTGTAGGAGGGATTTAGACAAGCAGAATGGAATTGGTCAAGCTGGCATTTGACCAGGACATTGGGTCTAAGACCCTTATACTCTGTCACATGCTATGTGAGCTTTAACCTCCTGCTGGTGTGCCACACCCCTCATGTGGAGTGGGACTACCCATAGGAGTGGAGACAGTTTAGTCACCACGGCTCATTCAATCTTTGGCCTCTCAGGTAGAAAGGGGGGACTGTTAGTGCCAGCTGTGAGAGAGGTTTTTGTGATGTGAATATCTAGCCACTGGTAAATGGACTGAGACCCATCAAACTCATTTCACAGTGGCCATTGACCAGCCAACAAATGCTAAAATGTTTTGGTTGCTACCAATGGGAAGCTAAGGGCTCTATAGCTCATGACTGAACCCTAGAGACATCAGTGTCCTGACCACAGCTAGCTTTAAAAACGCATAATTTACAATTTTTCAGCTATTAAGAAGACAGGTAAACAGTAAAACAAGTGAAATCCGCACGCACACACCCCCAGTGTGAAACTGGCTTATCGTAAACTCAGTTGTAGTGAAACTCCACCAATACTAGAGATAGGCTGGGACAACCCCAGATTTTTAGGGTGTCCAAAATATGGATCAGAACTTTGTGATTTCAACACACTGAAGACTTTTAAAACACTGCTTCATGGTTCTCTATGTTGACAAGAAATAAAGGACCTGATCCAAATCCCACTGGAGTCAATGGGCATCTTTTTATTCCCAGCATTGGGCTTTAGATCAGACCCCAAATGAGTGGCCTGGTGCCATTTCTTCTGTTTATGCCTCTCGAGAGGGTGAAAAATGCACTTTTTAATATTTAATATGGCTTCAGTTAACATTTGTCAGGCTCTGATGCCTAATGGGGGTTTGAAGTTAGCCATCGCTGCCTGAACGGTTGTCCAGCATGTCCTTTCAGCCATGTGACCCATCTCCAATTGAATGGCTCACTAATCATCAGACAGAGACTGTTATTTGCTAGCCGCACTCCACAAAACTGCTGCCTCACTGCACAGCATTTAGGGAAGCAACACATAAATAAATAAATAAATGGCCTCGTTTATTGGGCCAAGCCGTCCAGCACAGGAGCCAGAGTTAATCAGCCTGAGTAATAGGCAGCACCCGTGCGCTCTTCTGATGGTTTAGCCTCTTATAAATTATTCAGTGAGCCCCTCCTGGCATTCGGGGGAAGTTGCTGGCTGCTGTTTCCCTTCTTCAGCAGTGCCCTCGCCGTTCTGACTCCACATTTCAGGTCACAGCCGTGAAACAATTGAGTGATGTGTTACCAGGAGGCTGAGCAAGCGCCTGCGGATTGATTTCTTTAAATGCAAAGCTCTTAATCGACTGCAGAACGTTTTCCCTCTCCCTCCTTCCCTCAACCACCCCTCCGCTAATTTGCAGTCTGTGCTCTCCTTTTTCCTAATGACACAGCAGTTCAGACAGGAACTGTATATTGATGTTGCTGCATTAGCAGGCAGAGCAGATAAACTTCCATGTCATTGCTGATCAGAAGGGCAACTGCGTTCTGTCTCACTTTTCATGTGCCATTAAATACAGTTAGAACATTCAGTAGCAGACTGATAGCCCACCAACAGGAACTAAAAGAAGCAGCAGTTTCCTGTCCAAAACTTTCTTGTCTTTACTTTCACCCATTCTTGACTCCATGATTTCTTCCATGCTGTTTCTTATACTTAGAATTCCCTCATTCCCTTTCCTTGGGTACCAAATGATTTGTGTCTTCCTTCAAATCTTTGCTGCCCTATACTCTGTGAAGGCTCTTCACAATGATCCACCAAAGAGAGACAGATGTCCACACAACTTTATAGATTGACCTTCCTCTAGCCATGATATATTAGGTCTCAATGGATTTTTAACTCAAGGCCTGATCCTGAGAAGTGCTAAAAGCCCTTAACTCCAGTTATGGCCAATACAAACTGAAGGCTTTCAGCATGATGTAGGTAGGACCAGTCCAATGTCAGCTCTTTGGAACCAGAGACAATGTCTTCTGCTCTGCTTTGTACAGCACTGACCACATTGAGATGATAATATCTGATCCATTTTAAACACAGCAACTTAATACAGGAACAACCATATTTTCCGTTTCTACAATGCCTTTCACCCAAGGGTCTCAGAGCTCATTAATGAAATCTCACAAGACAGAGACCAGACATTAACAAGCTAGGCTAGGTAAAATAAGGAAATTCAGATACCAAAATGCCATGAAAAGATATCCTCAAAGCATTGCCGTCTGAGAGCCTTAAAATTCTACCTCACCTGCCAGAAGTGAGGTTTTTTTTAAAAAAAGGAACTCTGTGTTATTCAATGGAACTCACCCTGCAGAGCAGTTGGAATTGTAAGGCTTCAGGACTGCAGCAACAAGGCCGAAACCAGGAAGCGCTAGACACCTTGTCCAGGTGTCTGAACTCAGGAGATCTCTAAACTCTTTCCTAGAAAAAGAGACCTTCAGATAAACTACAAACTTTCAGATTAAGCTTCTGAACCTTCTGGCATTCTCTCATAACCGTACAATACATAGATGCAATTCAAAGTGACAAGCTGATAACTTGAGAGCAAATATATCAAAACTGTGGCAGGTCAGTCAGAGCAGTTGTTGGCCAACCAAGGACACTAGTCACCAATGGGGTTCTACTGTACTAATGGGGGGGAAAGTGTGTGTTGCAAACCTCAAAATGCATACAAAATTGTGGACTGCGCAAAGTAAGCTAATTAAAATAAAAATTGTGGTGGAAACCTAATATTGCAGGATCCTCAATGTCCGCAATATCGCTAATTAAGTAGGGCCTTACTCAGAGGATGAGTCAGTGCAGCTGAGTGCTGCGGCTGCCTGAATGATGAGTCCTTGCCGGCTCTGTTCGAGGGGTGAGTCATGGGAACTGAGAGAGCAGCTCTACTCTGGCTGCAGGTCTGATTCACAGGCACTGCTCTGGCCAGTAATCCTTGGCCACAGGGACTTGTGAGCTGTATTCAGGGAGTAACAAGCAGAGCCTGAGCCAGAGACCCCCAGCCAAGTAGCAGTAGGCAGAGCTAGTCACCCAGCCAGGTGCTAGCAGCCTGGCTGAAGCATCTCCAGCTGATGGCAGGAAGTAGCCAGATCATCCTCCCAACACAGGGCAAGCAGCAGCCAGTATCAGGGGCTAGCAACCCAACCACAGCACTGTACCCAATTTGGGACAAGGAGCAGAGAGGGCCAGAGCCTTAGGGCACTACCAGAGTTATCTAGACACTAACCCAGGGAGATACCATAGCCAATCAGGATTGTAGTCCTAATGTTCTTAAAACTCATCCCTTGCTGCAGCCTTCTAATGCTTAAGTTTTGATCATCCAGACATTCGCTGTCATTCAAGTAAATAAAATAATTCATAAAGTATGCAAATTAGGTTACATCATTTGCATAAAACCTCCAGATTTCTGGACCTCCAACCTTAACAGGTATGACATCTAAAAATGAAAATTGATACTAAAATGAAATGGGCCATGATCACTCTCTCTATTGTGCAAAGAGAGGCAAGTGGAGGGCAGGGCATAAAGGAAAGATTACAACGGGAAGTACCGTGTAGAAACCCTAGATACAGAGATATTGATAAATCAATACAAGTCTTCCCCTTAAGCCTCTCTTGATTTGGGGTGTTCAACAGGAAAATGTTCATTTCCTTTAGTCTGGAATATTGTGCTCTGGTAGAAAACCCATCAGGAGAGCTGGGCAACATGTTTTGGATGAATTGATTATTCGCTGAAAAATGCAGTTTGGACTGAGAAAAAAAGAAAACAAAATTAGAAAAGTCAAAATGATTTGTTTCAACATTTTCAAAACAAAACCTTTTGACTTTTTGTTGTGAAACGATTTTTGTTTAGAAATTTAGCTAGATTTAACTAGCCCCCGCCCTCCCAAAAAAGATTTTAAAAATCTGGAAACGAAACATTTTGTTTGACCGGAAACATTTTTTTCAGTCTTTCATTTCAGCAAGAAAAACTGAGAATTTTCCATTTTGGATTGAACCAAATGAAAAATCAATCATTTGCTCAGCTCTACCTATCAGCACGTACCAACTTTTACTTAGCTGGACCACTGGCCTCATTCAGCATCACACAGAACTACTACTTCGGTTCACAAAAGATGAGATGCAATCAGAAAAGGGGTCTGAACAAAATGGCTATTGAGCCCATATTGCACAATACACTTGGCTCAGACACTAAACGAGGTTAGTGTGCTCATCAGGGTAAACAGTGAACGAATGTCTTGAAATAGCTTCAAAGGCTGACAAGTACTACGGATTTTGAAGAATGCATGATATTAAGGGAAAATCTTGGGGAAAAGATCTGAATTTTGGACTCCAAGAGATTATGGTTTGTGCCTGATTTCTGGTTTTCATTACAATACTCTTACAGTATTAGTTTGTAGAACTATTATCATCAGCAGGCTGTGGAGCTCTGTTGATACACATATCTTTTAAATTTTTCTTAATTTTTCAGTTAATTTACTGCATCTTTAAGATGCCAGATTGATAGCTTGGTCCCTCCGACTCCTACCTTTTAGCCTGTGATACACAAATATGAGACAAAATATGGGGCAAAGGTGCAAAGGGCAAGATCATGACAGGCCCTTGCTTAACAATGCCGTGTTGGAGGCATGTGCAAGAAGGCTCCAACAATCAGACCTTCAGCAGGCTTGAGGGACTGCTTGTTCCTGCTTCTCCACCCTGCAAGGAGAAGGTTGCTGGGGCACAGCTGGGCCTTCACCCTGCCCCCTCTTTGCACTAGTCTGCATAGTACGGACAGCACTTTGTGGGGAGCATTGGAACATATTGCACATGTTCACAAGGCAGCCCCAAAGACATAGGTGCTGGAACTAGCACTCCCTGACTTGAAGTGGCTTCCATTCTATACAGGATTTATAGTTTGGTTCAATGGCTCTCAGCACCCCCACTATAAAAATAGTTCCAGCAGCCCTGCCTAAAGAGATTGCCTGTGTGTCTGAGACACAATCTGTGTCCAGCGCTTCTCTTGGACCAGTGGAGATCCTCACCACTCACTCCTGAGATCTGCAGCATAAATGCCACCATCTACCTCAAAATGAAGGACAGAAGAGAAACAAGGAGCAAAGCCACACGAGCTGGGCTCATTTCCCCCCCATAAATTGGACTTTATGGTTCAATGCTTATGATTTCCATAGTTTTATAGGGCTAAATCCTCACGTCTTTTCCCAGGCCAAACTTGAAATTTAATAGTGAGAAGTGTAAGGTGATGCATTTAGGGATGACTAACAAGAATTTTAGTTATAAGCTGGGGACGCATCGGTTGGAAGTGACGGAGGAGGAGAAGGACCTCGGAGTCCTGGTTGACCGCAGGATGACTATGAGTCGGCAATGTGACGTGGCTGTGAAAAAAGCTAATGCGATCTTGGGATGCATTAGGCGAGGTATTTCTAGTAGGGACAAGGAGGTGCTGCTTCCGTTATACAAGGCGCTGGTGAGACCTCATTTGGAGTACTGTGTGCAGTTCTGGTCTCCTATGTTTAAAAAGGATGAACTCAAACTGGAACGGGTACAGAGAAGGGCCACTAGGATGATCCGAGGAATGGAAAACCTTTCGTATGAAAGGAGACTCGAGGAGCTCGGTTTGTTTAGCCTAACCAAAAGAAGGCTGAGGGGAGATATGATTGCTCTCTTTAAATATATCAGAGGGATAAATACCAGGGAGGGAGAGGAATTATTTCAGCTCAGTACCAATGTGGACACGAGAACAAATGGATATAAACTGGCCGTGGGGAAGTTTAGGCTTGAAATCAGATGAAGGTTTCTAACCGTCAGAGGGGTGAAATTTTGGAACAGCCTTCCGAGGGAAACGGTGGGGGCAAAAGACCTCTCTGGCTTCAAGATTAGGCTAGATAAGTTTATGGAGGGAATGGTTTGATGGGATAACATGATTTTAGTCAATTAGGCAATAACGTGTCATCGCTGGTAAAATGAGGGTCCGGCTGGAGAATCTTGCCTGTATGCTCGGGGTTCTACTGATCGCCATATTTGGGGTCGGGAAGGAATTTTCCTCCAGGGTAGATTGGCAGAGGCCCTGGAGGTTTTTCGCCTTCCTCCGCAGCATGGGGCAGGGGTCGCAAGCTGGAGGATTCTCTGCGACTTGAAGTCTTTAAATCACGATCTGGAGACTTCAACAGCTGAGTTAAGGGAAAGTGGGTGGGTCAGCTTTTGTGGCCTGCATCATGCAGGAGGTCAGACTAGATGACCATAATGGTCCCTTCTGACCTTAAAGTCTATGAGTCTATGAGTCTATGACTTTAAAGGGTGTTTTGCCTGAGTAAGGACAGAATAAAAACTGAATAAGGATTTCAGGATTTGGCCCATAATTTGCTAAATCTTGAATTAACAGTTGATCTTTGAACTTCTCCTAGACTACTAAGCATTTAAGGCCATTCCAAGTTTCTCTGGAAGGGTCATTTCCTGTAGGACTTGTACAGAGTCCTAGGATTTGACTTGTGACCTCCCCTCAGATTAGATTTATGGCCTTGTAAGGTCAGACTTTAACTCCTTCTGGACTGTTAAGAAATGAAGACTGGGTCGTATGTCATTAGAAAGGTGATTCTCCTTAGACTGATAATAAGGTCTTGGGACTGACCTATAACTTCAACGTCACAAGGTATTAATGCTTTCCATATAGGAACTATAGAGATGAACAAATGTAAATATTAGGATTTTTTAGATTTCTTTTAATTTTCTTAGTTTCTAAAGAAATATATAAACAGTAGAACTTTTGTAAAGAAAAAAATAAATAGATAATCAGTAGAACTTGGTTTCTAAACATTTTGCCCAGCATTTGCAAACCTGGTTGCCTGAAGTTCCTCACTTGACACTATATTTAGGTACTTAAACGAGGGAACTGATACTTCAGAGCCGCTAAAACCCCACAGGTGATGTTAATGCTCAACACATCTGAAAATCAGGCCACTTAGGTGGAACTGAAATATGGGTATAGGTACCTAACCTTAGGCACCCAAATGTGAAAATACTGGCCTTCATTTTGGGGGCAGGAACCATCTTTTTGTTATATGTTTGTACAAAACCCAGCACAATGGGGCTTCAATCCCTGATTGGAGCCTGTAGGCACGTTTGCAAAACAAATAATATAAAATACACGGACTATACCTGTTCTGTAGGTGCATAGCTTCACTAGGGTACAATAAATGCGAGAGAACACATGGGTTCTATCATTAAAGAGATATATAGATGTGTAATACTGGACAAGAGGGGTCACATTTTCAGAAGAGATCAAGGCCGGATTTTCAAGTGCTCAGCATTGACAACTGGGGCCAGGTTTTCAGAAGAGTTCAGTTCCCAGTTTGGCACCGAAAATAAGGTTAGATTCACCCAGAAACTAACCCTGTGACAATTAGGTCACATTTTCTGAAGAGACCAGCACCCTCCACGCTGAGTTCTTTCAAAAAAATCTGTCCTCAGTTGTGGTGCTGAATGTTCTGACAATTCTTTAGTGGTGTAGATGGACAAATGTCTCCATGATGGTTTAGATTGTCAGAAGATTGTATCTCCTTCCCTGTATTTAAATAATGAGAAATTCTGTTTAGTTTTGTTTCTTACTACTGTATTTCAGATCCACTAAAGCTACGAACCTTCCGCTGTGATGGCCACTCCTGCAATCCTCCTGTAGGGAATCTAGCAACAGGCAGGACTCCAGTCTCTCTTACCACATGTGGGCAGAACAGCACAGAACTTTATTGCTTCTACCCAAACCAGCACCTCCTTCATTGGGCCTCCCAAGGCTGTGGGCAGCCCCGCTGCACTAAATGCAATGCCAATCAGCCTGATAACTCCCACCTTCCCTCTGATATGACAGATGATTTCTTCCTAAATCCTGGCTCCTGGTGGCAGTCTGCACAAGGGGTACACAGGGAAGAAATCAGGCTGGACTTGGAAACAGCGTTCTACCTGACTCACGTCATAGTAGTGTTCAAGTCGCCGCGCCCAGCTGCTATGGTACTGGAGAGGTCTCAGGACAATGGCCAGACGTGGAGACCCTACAAATATTTTTCCGTCAACTGTACAGCAACGTTTGGGCTTCAAGATGATCTTATTGAAGAGGGCTCTCTGTGCACTTCCAGGTATTCAGATGCAGTGCCTTGCACTAGAGGGGAGGTAAGTGCTAACTGACATTTGGACCATATTTAGAGGGTCAGTTAAAAACTGGCTAAAAATCAGGGACTACGTGTTGAAAGGGACACTGTCCAAATCAGTAAATAAAGGTAGGCACAACATTTAGGGTAGGCACAACATTTAGGTTTTACATTAAGAAACTAAAAGAGGAGGTGAGGGGAAAACAAAGGGGAAGTTTCAGTAAAAGAAAGGGAATACAATGCTTTCATGGGTTTTTTTAGGTCAGTCAAATCATCTTTAATGTAAACAGTCACTTTCAGTGTTGCCACATACAATATTTTGCTAGTGCCTGAGGATTAGAAAGTGAAACTGTTTAAAAACAGGAAGTGAAACTGACCAACCTAGTTTCATTGTCCAAGCTGAGTGAAGTTAGGGGGAAAATGGGAAACTAGCATAAATATTGAACAGTAAATTTGTAAAACTCGTTCTGTGTTAATCCTCTAAGGTGCCATTAGATAGAAAAGGAGATGATTTTAAAGAAATATACAGTATGTTTATACTGACAATGACTCTTTAAGGAGGAGTTATTAATTATTTACTAATAAAATAGCTACTTCATATATAGCACGTTTTGTCCATAGATCTCAAAGCACTTCAGGTGGCAAGGGGGGTAAGTATCATTATTCACATTTTACAGGTGGGGAACTAAGGCACAGAGAGGAGAAGTGACTTACCTAAGATCACGCAGCAGGTTGATGAGATAGCCGAGCTTAGAACCTAAGTCTCTTGACTCCAACCAAGTCCAATGCCTTCTCCATTGGACTATACTGCCTCTCTTATGTTATGTGAACAAATCTGAAGAAAAAGAGAACAGTTATACATGAATGGCTAGACAGCTCCTGGGTTCACTTGGCTGTAATCATAGATATTCATATTTGAATAAGTGCCTCCGAGAGCCTTACTACATCTTCTGTAAGATACTTTAGTGAGGTCACAGTCCTATTTATGGCATCACAATATGTTGTCACAGAAGTGATCATGCTGTCCCAGGTGTGGCATTGGGACTTCACTGCAAAATAAGCAAGGATGTGCGAGGAGATGCCCTGGTTTGCTTAAAATGAAATTGTAGGAATTCCAGTGGTGCTTATTACGTCACAGCTGCTGAGGGGTTAAGGATTTATTATCCTTATTTTCAGGCTGGGAAGCTGAGGCATAGAGGGGTGAAGGGTGAAATTCACCCCTGTGCATTGGCAGCATAAGACCTATACATATGGATGGTGCACGTATTGGAAATTTGTGGCAGCTGATCTGACTCCTAGACCGTCCTGTTGTTTGAGTTGTAGCTCTGCTAATTAGTGAATATGATTTTTTTAAAAGATGAAATAAGGAAAGTGGCATTGCATTTAAGACAACTGCACTTTTCCATTTTCTGTTTCGTTATTTCTTTTGCACCCATCAACATACTCTCTAAACACCTAATACCATTTTGCATTGTTATAGCACCTTCTGATCAAGGCTCTTAGTACTTTACAAAATCTAATGCGTCACACCTCAGAACACACATAAATGGCATTATCGCCATTTTACAGATGGAGAAACTGTGGCATGGAAAGGCGAAATGATTTGCCCATGGTCGCACAGGAGGCTTCTCGTAAAGTTAGGAGTAGAATCCAGGTGTCCTGAATCACAGGCCTTAATCACAAACCATACTTCTTTCCCCTGCCTCTGTAACAAAAGCCCCGTCTCTGTAACACTTTGGTTTGTGCTTACATTTTTATTTAACCTTGGAGAATATCATTAAGACCATGTGTTGCTGCTAAATTAAATCTGAGATGTGGAGGGCAGAAAATCAGACAGTAAAAGCTTCATCCAACACAAGCCTCTGCAATGACAAATGTCAGTTTGTGTAGCAAAAAAAGTTCAATTTATCATCGAGCCAATATAGATATGCTGGAAATGTAGATTATTATTAATAATAATATACTTACATAGACCTTACAACCATGAAGAGTCCAAATAGTTCTACAAACTGATGAATGAACTAAAAACAGATAGGATCACTTCACCCATGAAGTTCAGCCACCTCTGCAATGAAATGTAGCAGGTGTGTAGCAGCGCACAGCAACACGATACAACATCCTCCCGGAGAACAAGAAGAGGAATACTGATGTGCAGCAATAAAATTAATAATCTTTCATTTATATGGCACCCATAATCCCAAAGGATCCCGAAGTTCTGGACAGACTTTATGAGGACCACTTAATTCACCATCATCACTGAAATGTGGGTATGTCTGGGGTACAAATGCATTAGACATTCTGAGCCAGGACCATGACACAACAGATTTTTATTCTAATGAAACTGATGGACGGAGAGAGGGAGGAGCAATGTAGTTACCAAAAGTGAAAGTTGATCAGAACCATTGAGCTAACAGTCCTGCTCTTACAAAAAGTGCCATGGGATTTTTAACCACTGTGGTCATAACCTCAGTTTTTACATCTTATTCTAAAGATGTCACCTATATCTGCACAGTGCTCCTGGGACACTGATTCAATACTGACTCAGAAGGAAGAGTGCCACCTAAGAAATGCCCAATGCTATTTCCTGCAGCATCCTTTGTTTTCTTTGGAGTTCCCCCATCCAGTTGCTGAAGCCAGCTTTGCGTGAGAGCTGGTGAACTCATAGCACAAGGTGGTAACTTCTGAGAAATTATCTAACTTGTTCCCAACTGAAGTTACCAATTAATGTTCAGATGATTAAGATGCTAGTGTTACCCCTTTTGACCTGAGCTGGTAGCCAATATTCAAGGTCTTGCAGGTTGTTTCTGTTAGGAGGAGAAATTGATAATGGTGTCAGGGATTTCTTTGATGCAATCCTGCTCATTTACAAAGAATGCACACAAAGTCCTGTTTCCCTGAACACAGTAAGAATCAAACAAGAGGAGACCATTTCCTTGCTCATTATTCCAAGCCTCTTTTTCCAGCCAGCACTGTACCCCAAAAGCTCTCTTTTACCTTTCTCTTGATCACATTACAAGTTCTTCTCTAGCTATCCTTGACTTTCTGCTGCCTTCTCTCTCTGTGTCTGTGATGTTTCTGGCTGCATCTGCTCACATATATACACACACCTCCACCAAAGCAATATTCTGCCATCTGTGTTTGCATTCAACTCCCAGCGAAACCCCTCCATCCACATAGCTCTGCTCCTGACCAGCCTTGCGTATGGCGTATGTTTTGGGCAGTGGCTCCTTTTGGCTTCAGCTATTATACTCCAAAAGGAGCTTAGTTGCTTCTTACATTTATCCCGAATGAAGGATGGCTGTTACGTCCACCAGCTTCATCCAACCCCCAGCATAACTCTATGGAATAACATTTTTTAGAAGATTTGTTCACCTACAGTAAAACATCTGTCTACAGTAATGCTTCTGTGTGGCATTATGCATCAGTAGATTGAACTTTTTACTACTTGTCTATATGTCTACATTTCTAATGCACCACTCGCTATTGTATGTAGGTACCAGCACTAATATTATCATTAGGGACAGATAATTTAACTGAAGATGTGGCCAAGGCAAAAGGTTAAATTAATTCAATATTGCAGTCAGATTTTGGTTTGCTCAGAAGCCTGGGAGTTCAGATCCCATCTGGTGGAGATAAGGATGGAAATTCTAGAACCTGCATACTGACAGCATGTGCATTCAAGGATGTGGGACATTAGGAGCACATTTTTAATAAACTAGAGCATCCGGAAATGAAAACAAATGTTCTTCTCTGTAGAATAATATGTTTGTATAAAAGGAAGGCATTGACATGCAGGGTCTGTATCACAGTGTCCTACTTACAGCCTCAGGAGCTGATGATCAGAAATAAGACCCTACGATATTGGGTCTGAAGAGTATAAGTGAGTTTTAAATCAAATTCTGTGCGTGTCTGTGTGACAGATGACACCAATGAAGTGTGATAGAATAAGCCCATTACTGGAATTCACTGGGGGGGAGAGGAATTGTGTATGCCTGAATAAGGTAACTGGTTCCTAGGCAACGTGTGAAATGTGCCTTGCTTGGAAGACCTGTACACTCTTCATTGTCTAAACCACGGTGACCCCCTTGGGTATGGAAGTGCCCTGTGCTGCCTGTTTGGCAAAGATGTCACTTTTAAGCTAACAGATCTTTAAGTATTCCTATTAAAAAAAACACGGTGAGGGTCAAATTCAGACCTGGTGTAAGGGGGTGCAGCTCTCTGCTTCACAAGCACCAATTTGCTCAAATATGGGGCAGAGCCATCACCATGGAGGCCCCGGGTCTCTGCCCCCTCTAACTGCAATGGAGCAACACTGCTAGAAACTCCCTGGGTAGCTGCTACCCCAGAGGAGGCTCTGCATTACATGGGGGAATCCTCTCAAAACTCAGTGCTCCTTTATAGGGACCAGTGCAGGGGACAGGGTTATGTGCGCGTAGCGTACCTGGACATACAGATCCCTGATCCACAGAGGGTCCTGTTCAGAGTCCAGAAAGAAGAGGACAGTGCTGCAGAGGGGTGGGAAGAGGGATAGCCATGCACAATATTTTCTCAGTCCTTTCTCAGGCAAAACTACAATCATAGTTTTTCCTGATTAGGGACAGAGAGGTCAGGGCTGCAAGATTTGGACCCATTGCTTATTCCTCCCACTTGCCACCATAATCTACTTGTGGCATCACAACGATTAGTGAACTGACAATGTTAAGAGCTCCACAGAGGGATAAGCAGCAGGCCCAGGTGATCTCTTAAGCAGGGCCAGCCTTAGGGAAAATGGCACCCTAGGTGAACTTGCATTTTGGTGCCCCTTTAAGCAGGGGAAACTATGTTCAAGCAAATGCCCTTAAATAAAAGATGGAAGAGCCCTCTCTTTACCTGCAATATGTGGATATGTTAATAATTTACAAGATTTTCAATGAGGTATCAGCAGCTATTTAAGGGTCTGATTCAACAAAGCATTGAAGTCAATGACAAATGGGATTGCTCATCTTTCTGCAAGATCAAGCCCCCTAATAGCTGAGGTGCAAGGGACAGAGTCGAATGGTCTAGTGAAATGTCCAGGAGATCTGCAGCAGGCATAGCAAACCGAGCTGAGCGTGATCCGTGGATTCTTCCAACTTCCAGCTGGAAAGAATTCGACGAGGGATTAGTCACTCTTGAAGGCAAGTGCCCAAATGTTATGACTAGGGCTGTCTGTTCAGCATTTAGTTTAACTTGAGCTGTAGAGGAGAGAAAATGCAGAGGCATATTGGCAGGAAGCAGTTAACGCCGGCAGAATAAACAAGTGGATAACACTGCCAGGCTTCACTTCTCTGGAGGACAAGCTTAAAGAGACATGGGGACTGTGTCTGAGGGTGACTTGAACCTGGAAGAAACAACTGGGGCAGAGAGGGGACAGTCTGGGGGCCTGCCTCCCTGTTTTATGAACTGCAGAGAGCCAGGGGCAACCCGTTCTGACCAGGTTTATAATGAGCCATGTCAGGGATATTTGTTTGGCACCTTGTAAACTAGCCAGAAAAAACACACTGTTTTTCTAGCATTATTTCTGCACTTCCTGACATGCCGGGCAGCAGATACCAAATCGATTTCTCATCCTCTCGCTGTTATAGAAAAGCTTGGAGAAGCTGCCACTTCTTTTTTTAAGTCTCGATTGAGAAAAAAAAATCTCTTTATATGAGAAGTTATTAGCCGGGTGGATAATTTACATGGTTTTTGTTTTTAACTCCATGCAGAAGATAATTTATTAACTGCTCTGTGGTTTTCTATGTATTACTATGATCCCCAAGACAGTGGCAGCTTAGATTTCCATTAGATCTCTGTTCTGCAGATTGGTTCTTCGGAAATCTTTCAAGAAGTTTTGCATAGGAAAGGTAGAGAAGAAGCAGTGTTGGTGATGGACAATGGTGCCTTTCCCATCAGAATCCAGCCTAGGTCATCAAATCCAATCTAACCACGACTGGACGTTGTTACTTTTTGATTGCTGTTTGGCAGCCAGTGTGAAATGAGTTTCATTGTTCTCAGTCCAGTTCCTAGCAGACAGGCGTCCACATCACAGAAACCATCACACTGGTGTTTGCAGTTTGGGTTTCAGAAAACACTCGTTGCCTCAAGAGGAAACATCATGTTGCGTTGCAGTGTGATGGCCTTATGGAAATGGCCTCAGGTCCTGATGAAGTGTTGCAAGATCATGATGTTGTATAGGCCTGGGGCAAGTTTTGGGACATTTCAATTATCCTGCATTCCTTCCCTGCAGGATGCGGGACTGATTTGAAGAAACTGGGATGATCCTGCAAAACATGGGACAAGTGCTAATTCAACACCACTTGACACCTTGCTGGTAGTCTCAGCAGAAGAGCCAAAGACAAAATGGATCACAGAGACTAAACATCACCCCTATTCATTCTCACTGCCTATCTTTAGATAGGGTTACCATCCGTCCGGGTTTCCCCGGACATGTCCAGCTTTTTTAGCTTTAAATGGCCGTCCGGGGGGGATTTCTAATAAGGTAGAAATGTCCGGGATTTCCCCCTTCCCCTCATGCAGAGTGCGATGTGGCTGATTGGACGGCTGTGCCTGATTGAAAGCCACTCGCAGCCACTGGGGCCTCTAGCAGCCAGAGTCCCTCCCCCTCCCCCGCTCCCTTCTCCCCCGCAGAGCAGCGCCTTATTTGTTTGGCTGCACGTGGAGCCCACAGCTCTCCCTCGGTGGGGGGGGGGGCAGGCAAGGGACAGGGAATGGGGGGTTAGATTGGTCGGGGGTTCGGGGGGGGGCTGTCGGGAGAAGGGGGTGTAGAGAGCGGTTGGGGCAGGCAGGGGACAGGGAACGGGGTTCGATTGGGGGTTCTGGGGGGGGCTGTCAGGAGAAGGGGTGTAGAGAGAGGTTGGGGCAGGCAGGGGACAGTGAACAGGGGGTTAGATTGGTCGGGGGTTCTAGGGGGGGCTGTCAGGAGAAGGGGGTGTAGAGAGCGGTTGGGGCAGGCAGGGAACGGGGGGGTTAGATTGGTCAGGGGTTCTGGGGGGGGCTGTTGGGAGAAGGGGGTGTAGAGAGCGGTTGGGGCAGGCAAGGGACAGGGAACGGGGTTCGATTGGGGGTTCTGGGGGGGGCTGTCAGGAGAAGGGGGTGTAGAGAGCGGTTGGGGCAGGCAGGGGACAGTGAACAGGGGGTTAGATTGGTCAGGGGTTCTGGGGGGGGCTGTCAGGAGAAGGGGGTGTAGAGAGCGGTTGGGGCAGGCAGGGAACGGGGGGGTTAGATTGGTCGGGGGTTCTGGGGGGGGCTGTCGGGAGAAGGGGGTGTAGAGAGCGGTTGGGGCAGGCAAGGGACAGGGAATGGGGGGGTTAGATTGGTCGGGGGTTCGGGGGGGGCTGTCGGGAGAAGGGGGTGTAGAGAGCGGTTGGGGCAGGCAAGGGACAGGGAATGGGGGGGTTAGATTGGTCGGGGGTTCTGGGGGGGCTGTCGGGAGAAGGGGGTGTAGAGAGCGGTTGGAGCAGTCAGGGGACAGGGAGCAGGGAGACTTAGATAGGGGGTGGGGTCCTGGGGGCAGTTAGGGTGGGGGGGGACAGGTAGGGGGTAGGGGGATTCTGAGGGGGGCGGGAAGTGGGAGGGGGCAGGGCTAGGGCGGCACCCTGTGTCCTCTTTTTTGATTGTTGAAATATGGTAACCCTACTTTAGACCTCGTCTATTTCTACTACATTCTTTTTGAGAAGGGGGACTGGAACTGAACATAGTATTCTAGATGATGGCACAACATTGCTTTATATAATGAAATTATATTATTATATCTAAACCACAAAAGTTTGGGCGGGGGTAGAAGGAAGGGAGTTGATTGACCTTTCAGTATTGTCTGTCTCTAACTTTTATAGAATCATAGAAGATTAGGGCTGGAAGAGACCTCAGGAGGTCATCTAGTCCAACCCCCTGCTCAAAGCAGGACCAACCCCAACTAAATCATCCCAGCCAGGACTTTGTCAAACTGGGCTTAAAAACCTCTAAGGATGGAGATTCCACCACCTCCCTAGGTAACCCATTCCAGTTCTTCACCACCCTCCTAGTGAAATAGTTTTTCCTTCATCACACAGGGTCCTTTCCCATTGCCTTCTGACCTCTAAGCAATGAATAATTCCTCTAAGATTGTGCATTACTCTACCACCAACCAGCAACAGCAACCACCAGCAGCAGACGGCTGCTCTGACATACTGTTTGGATTGCCCTGCATAGGTATGAGATGAATTTAGGAGAAATGTTTTGGATATTCTGAATCCAAAACGGAGCCGCCATACTGATGATAAGGCTGGATGTTGAATGGAAGATTTGATCACTGAGATAGCCCAAAGCAAATGTAAGTTGAAGAGGTATCAGCCCCCCTCACTGCGCTGGAAAGCATAGAACTAACCCAAGATGTCACTTTGTAGCTGGGTTTAACGGGATCATAGGTGCAAAACAAAAATTAAATGCATAGATTTTATTTAATAAACTGCCATATTTTGTTTTTTAATTGCTCCATAGTTTTACTGTCCATAGTGAAAGGATGGAAATGCAGTGGATTTGGAGCAAACCTGTTCCGCAAATCAATGAGATGCTCAAATAGCTAAAAAGAAAACTGGAATTTCTGTGTGTTTCTAATGATGTGTTTTTCTAATGATGTTCTGAAACAGGACAAAGAACACTCTTGCATTGCAGGCTGGCATAATGCATTTAGCACTGTAGTTCCATTAGATTGATCATATAACATCTGTTAAAGGCTAGGAAAATTTGAGAGGTGAAAATGCTTATTACACCCTTCAGAACTAAATCAACTTGCAAGCAACCTACTACTGAAGAACATTTTGGATTGATGGAAGTTTTTATTATGGCTTCTTTCTGACGGGCATGCTTTGAGTGCAGGGACATTATTGTCCTCATTAAGCCAATTGCATGCAACGTGATCAGCATATCTTAGCGATGATTTGCAATATCCATTTTTTGTTCTGCACAAGGATCTTCTTTTGTAGGAGAGCATGCATAGGAACTGCCCTGCACGCGTGACTCATATTCCTTGACCTGAGGCTATGAGGGGAGCTTTTGTTGTGTCCACATCTTTTCTGACTACTGCAGGCTAGGAGATCATGTTAAAAAAACAAAATTATCTGCCTCAAGAGTGGAGAAGCAAAACATGGATTCAGTGAATGGCAAGAAATCAAAAATCTGAGACATTGTCTCTGGAATGAAGATGACCCTCTTGACTGGAGATAAAATATCATCCACTATGATGCTGTGCCAGCTGGTGAACAGAAAAATACATCCCCTAAAGATGGCTGTCTTGATTAGTTTTGAACTGGATTCTGCTAACTTCCTGGCTATTAGGATGGTCAGGGCAGACCAGGATAATTAGGGTGACCAGACAGCAAGTGTAAAAAATCGGGATGGGGTGGGGGGGGGGTAATAAGCACCTATATAAGACAAAGCCCCAAATATCGGGCCTGTCCCTATAAAATCAGGGCATCTGGTCACCCTAAGGATAATGTCCATCTTTATGAATCATGGCTGAATGACTGATGAAAATTAGAAGTGTGAGCGGGAGGGGGAACTAAGGTGACGAATGGGCACTCCATAGCAGATCTGCTCTTAAGCACGAAAATCCTTACTAAGCTTTCAGCTACAATTTCAGTTTCTGGTCATAAGGGTAACTCAGGACTTACAATCTATTTCCATAAGATGTTGAGAGCCTCTAAGGAGATGCTGAGAGCCCTCAACTCCCATCAAATTCAATGGAAAATGGGAGTAGCTCAGCATTTATCAGGGTAGGATCTATAATGACCATTGAGAAGAAGACTCTGTCCTTTAGAGATGCACAGACAACTCTCACTAAACCTACACACTAATGTTGGGGAAAGGTACTCAAAAATGTAGGGCAGAAAGTGTGGTAGCAGAAAGGCTCAGATACCACGTTGGTGGATTTAAATAGAATAGAATATCCTTCTGATGAATGTCATATACGGGAAGCCATCTTTGAATCATCCCGATCAAGAGTTGGCATCAGAATAATAGGAACAACACCATTACTTGTTTATTACATTCTCCTGACCTTTTTCCAGGAATGTTGTCGGGATGCCAAACTTGCAACTGACCCAGGGAAAGCTAATAAGCAAATCAAGTTTTCCGTAAGGTAAACAAAATGTAAAAGTCAAATGTCTCTTTGTATGACAAGAATCTGCCTCGTACAATTCAGAATGCACAACCCAGCCCTGTAAACTAATGATAAGGTCAGATCTCAGAGCATCAGAAATTGATTGAGAGCTTTCAGTGTAGACTGTCTCTTTCCATGGCCCAGGGCATAATAAGTTTATTAAGCCTTAGATCCACTTCTAATCTAGTGATCTTTCAAACCACCAGCACAGACATTATTTAGATGGCCACCTTTTAAAAAATAATGATAATAGTTAAAATTAATATTTTTCACTTAATCTTCCATCTGGGAATCTCAAATCACTTTACATACATTAATGAATTAATCCCCTCACCCTCCTGTAAAGGAGCTAAGGGTTCCTATCCCCATTTTACCAGCGGATAAACTGAGGCATGCAGTGATTGAGGTCATTGATGTCACTGGGAAAGTTCCCATGGATTTAAACAGGAGCAGTCTCTAAGTGACTTGCCTAAGGCCATGCAGGATGTCTACGTCAGGGCTTTGAATAAAACCCAGATCTCCTCAGACTTTTCTTTAGCCACAAGAACACCTTGCCTCTTTTTTTGTAGTTCCTCATACCTATGAAATGAGTAACTAATTGAAATGACTTGTGTCTTCCTAAGTCACAAAAAAATCTATATACAGCACACAAGCGATATATACAATCATTGGATATATTTGACTTCTAACTAGGGCAGCGTTCCTTCCGATGGAATGAAAACAAACAAATACAATTTTATCATCTCTTTTTTTAGCAAAAACATTTTTAGTAGACTGTTGTATTTATTAATAAATTATTCCTGGAAGCATATATCAGATGGGATGTCAGATCCCACCTGATAAATACCAGTATTTTATATTATGCCTACTGGCCTTCATCATAACGTATATAAAAAACAATTGATCAACTAATGATAAAACAATAATAAAATGTAAGCAGGGTCAGGAAAAAAATAATAATAATAGGCAACAAAGAAACAGTAATTACACTACACAATCATTCGTTTCTAGCAGATTTTATCTTCAGGGTTTCAAGGACCATGGTTCTCCTCCGGGCAGTGTGATGGATTGAAGAATCTGAAACTCAGGCTCTATGTACACTAGAGAAATTTGCACTGGTGTAGCTAAACAGAATCAAACACTAATGTAGGTGTGCTCCACCAGTGCAAAATGGGGCATGCATTCAGGTGACTCACTCCAGACACCTGTGCAAACCCTTAATGACACACTGCACCAGTATCAAGCAAGACTTGCTCTTCTTTGACTTACTGCAGAGTAAGTCACACCAGTTCAAACTCCACTTTGCATTAGTGCAACATGTCTACGTTAGCACTCCGGTGCAAATTTTCCTAGTGTGGAAGGGGCCTTCAGTTTCTGTGATTCTTGTAATAGTGAAGGCTAGCAAGGAGCCAGTGATTGCTGAGCCCGGGAAGAACATATACATGAGTTCACTTGTGTTATGTCACTGGAATTAGGTTTTAATGTTGTAAAAATCTTTCTTTGGGAGAGACTGGGATAAACAATCTCACCATTGAGCTTATCCTAAAAAGCAGACGTACATCATGAATTAATCATGTAAGCAAATTCTTATGTCTCAAATGGAACGGAATATTGCTGTTCCATAAATGGAGGCCATGGGACTTCCAAGGCTATTAACATCTCTGCTGATGGGTAGGTACTCGGAGCTCTAAAAGGATTTGGAAATGTCAAAACAACTCCCCTGAAGAGATGCAAGGCCTGAAATGAAAATATTTGCAAAACAATAAATCCACAAGGAGTTCAAGTATTTTTCAAGCTGGCAGGTTAAGAAAGGAAATGCAAAACACCTTCATGACAGCAGGCAGAACAGTAGTGAGAGCTTAGCACCCTGTAGCCGTTCTTTCAGCCTAAAGAACTCACTGCTACATAGGATACCTATTAATATCTGGAGAGGATGGGCAATTAACTGGATACCCAAATCACTACCTGAAAAATGTGGCTTACACTAATATATAAAAAGATTGCTAATATTACACTACACAGGGCCAAATTTATTGCTAGCATATGCCAATGCACTTCTATTTCCCTCAGATTTAAATATGATTCAAGATACACCTCTACCTCGATATAACGCTGTCCTCGGGAGCCAAAAAAATCTTACCACGTTATAGGTGAAACTGAGTTATATTGAACTTGCTTTGATCCACTGGCGTGCGCAGCCCCGCTCCCCCAGAACACTGCTTTACCGAATTATATCCGAATTCGTGTTATATCGGGTCGCGTTATATCTGGGTAGAGGTGTATGTAATAATAGTAAAAATACTGCTTTGATCCTTCTATAGCACTTTTCTATTGAAAATCCCAAATCTTTGCACAAACATTAATGAATTAAACTTCACAACCTACCCTGTGATGTAGATCAGTATTATGATTCCCTATTTTACAGATAGGGAATCTGAGGTACAGAGAGATTAAATGATTTGCCCATGGTTGTACAGGAGGTCAGTGGCAGAGCTGGGACTAGAATCCAGATCTTCCAGCTCTTAAACCCACACCAGTCAGTATTCCTCAGCTGACATGTCACAGTGCAAGATGCCACTAAAATATTTTTTTCCTCAAACTTGTGGTCTCTCGGGTGTCCTGGTGGCTTGATGGTAAGCATGAAGAATGGAGCTTGTACAGGGATGACGAGAATACAGATTAAACAGACTGATCAACTTTTTTGGGCCTCGGCTCCCTTGTGCCAGTGTGAGAGACCCTCAGAGGGTTGTTTCAGGACTTCATATGTTATTTATAACTTGCTTTGAGACCCTTCATGTTGGAAGGCTCTATAGAAGTGTCAAGTATTATGTCTGCACATGGTATAATTAAGAACTAGGAGTGAATACACCAATATATTCCCACATGGCTCTATCAGTCTAAAAATGTTGATCTTTGGATCGATCAGACTGGGTCATTTGCCTATGACTCCATTGATAAGCAAATGTAGGATCCAGTTCTAAAGAGATTTGGTCATTGACCTATGGCTCCATCGATCAGGGGAATGTTGGGCCCATGGACTAAACTGAATGGGTCATTTGCTTATGGTTCCATTGATCAGGGGAATGTGGACATCTGGGCAGAAAGGACTAGGCTATTTTATCATGGCTCCATTGATCAGGGGAATGTAGGCACCTGGGTTGCACAGGCTGGGCAATCTGCCCATAGCTCCATTGAACAAGGGAATGTGGACATCTCTGGTCTGAGCAGACAGGGTCATTTCCAACTTTGTGGCTGGCTCTGCAGAATAAAAGAAGAGAATAAAAAAAAAGGGAAAATTATAAAATAGAAAACGCTGTGGAAAGGCATGAAATGTGCTGCTGGCACTGTGGCATAACTCTGTCAGGTGTAGGTCTGCTACTGAGACAGGAAGCTGACTGTTATTTTAAGGGGGTTTATCTCCCATGTGCCATCGACACACAACAGAGTTATCTATTAGGCACAAACCACCAGCTCTTTTCTGGCCCCTGCAAACAAAAAGGAACGGAAGAAATATTTTACACACAGCAAGTATTTAAACTTGTCTGTCCACTAAAAAAGAAAATCCAGAGAGAGAGAAAGAGGGAGAGGGAATCCCTATGGAAACAAGGCTTTCACTCCAGGGATAGAGTTAGTCAGACAGAGACTGTCACTGCTCATAAAGCAGGGCCAAAGAACCCCGAGGGCAAGTACCTCTGCTATGATGGTGAAACTCAGCCAGAGGAGAAAATAGCTCTCAAATCAGAGACAGCACATCTATAAAGGGAATCTAAGCCTGGGAACTAATGCAACCAGCTCTCTAGTTCACTGTCACCCCTCTATCTCCACCACCCACCCTCACAATAAAAAGAAAAGATCCTGAAGAGAGGAAGAGTCAAAGTGGAATCCAAGCTAAAATAGGACATATTCCTGCAGCCTTTGTTAAACACAAAACCAGAGCATTGATACCAAGAAAAAAAAACTATTACTCCTTTGGGATTCTGTAATCTGTAACATGAATAGCCTCTCTCAGCAACATGGACACTCCAAACAAACAATAACCTTGCCTCTTATGTCCAGCAGCTATAGGATGCCTTTATTCCTGGTTCTGAACTGTTGGAACACTGCAGATTCTCTCTCTCTCACCCCTCCTAATTAATAATTTGGCTCAGCCTTTAAAACGATCTGCTTATCCTAGTGTTTAACAGTGGTGTGACAGGCTGTGTTTTCTGGTCGTTAGTTCGGGGACTGACTCATGATTCCTGGCTTCTATTTTCAGCTTTATCACAGACCAGTTGTGTGGCTTTGAGCAGATCACCTAACCTCCCTGTGCCTCAGTTTATACTACTCTAGAATGGTGAGACTATCTACCTCACAGAGGTATTGGGAGGCTGAAGGTATTTTTTTTTAATGCTTTGAGATGCTCAGGTGGAAAGTGGTGTAGAAAAGTGGACAGTATTGTATTTACAACATCCGTATTCCTCTGAGTTGTCACAGTCCGCCACCACCTGGTGCCTCATACCTGTCAACCATGACTAAGTCTGTGAGGAGCCTCCCAAATGGCAAATATTATTCTTTCCTGAGCATCCCGTTTGTCTGGATTGCACATATACAGGGGTGCTGCATCTCCTCAGGGATGTGTTTTCTGTTTGCCTCCTAGGTGATCTATCGTGCCTTAACTCCAACCAACAAGATCGAAGACCCATATGGTCCTGAGGCCCAAGACCTCCTGAAACTCACCAACCTGCGCCTCCTTTTATTAAAAAGGCAGGAGTGTCCCTGCCAAGGCTTGGGATTGCTGGAGAAACCCCAGAGGTTTGCCCACTATGCTATCTATGATCTGATTGTCCGGGGAAGTTGCTTCTGTAATGGTCATGCAGAAGAATGCCAGCTTGCCAATGGAACAGGGAACACAGAGAACGTGGTGAGTTCTTGAAATTCACTAGTTTACTTCAATTTGTACTTGTTTGTGCTTCCTGAGTCAAACAGAGACTTCTCCATAAGACCCTGTCCACCTTCACCAAAACAGTTTAAAATAGGGTACCACTGATAATCCACATCAATGAAACCTAAACCTGCTTCTTAGTATGGAAGGGGCTATATAACACTAACAGCTGTTCCAAAAATGATCTGTGTTAGAGATAGGCCTGAACCAAAATCTTGGATCTGAACATACCCACACTTCGTGGAGATGTTTAAAATCTGAACTGGGATCCAGATCCAAATATAGTGGCTGATATTATACATCTTCTTGTATCTCAGCAGGGAGATAAACTAAAACTTTGGACCTAAACATTGCCCGTGAAATTTTGGGATTTCAAGATCTGTTCTAAGCAACAGAGTCCTGTGGCACCTTTAAGACTAACAGATGTATTGGAGCATAAGCTTTCGTGGGTGAAAACCCACTTCGTCATGCATCTGACGAAGTGGGTATTCACCCACGAAAGCTTATGCTCCAATACATCTGTTAGTCTTAAAGGTGCCACAGGACTCTGTTGCTCAGAACAGATCCAGACTAACACGGCTACCCCTCTGATACTTAAAATCTGTTCTAGTTATCTATCTTAAATGACATAAGGAAATCTCTTTAAACAATGCAAAGAATCTCATTTACCACAAGCTAGGACATTAAAAGTATTGCTTGAAATTCCATTTTTCCTTTGCACTGTATTAGAGTGCAAATTATAGCTGAGATCCCCATCACTGGAGACTCTTGAATTTGGTAGGCCCAAGCAGTTGTGTTATGGTTATGATTTCAGCTTTTGACTCTGAACTTCCTGGGTTTTGCTGGTTCAGTCAGATGCAAAGCATTATTGGTGGGAGAAGAAGATTCTGTGAGTGGTTTAATTATAGAGCCCTACAACCAAATTCATAATTGTGGAAAACTTCAATTATTTTCAATGAAAATTTTGCTTGATTAGGCACGGCAGAGTTTGACTCTAGATACCAGGGCTCGAAGAAAGAGGCATGATCGGTCTTGTTGTTCCTTCTCTTGAATCGCAGCAGATTAGTCAATGTTCTATTGGGTTTTTGAAAGGTTTTAGCTTGACCCATGCAATCTAATCTTTGTCTTGATATATAATGGTCTTATGTACAAATAGTTTGTTACTCATTTGTGACTCTAATAGAGAATATTCTCTATAAAAGGGAACAGAAAAAGGGTAAAAAGAAGAAAAGAAAAAGAAAACGAAGGTTTTGCCAGTGCAGTTATTTATGTGCACGTATGTTTTCTAGGCACAGTTGTGGGGCTGGTGGTTCAAAATGTGGCCCTAGAACATATTTGATTGTAATAAACTCAGATCACTTTTTAATTTTAATATCTACCTGGCTGTTTTTAGGCACTTGCACCAACAATTTGCTCTAGTGCTGACACTGTGTCCCAAGTTTCAATCTGGAGGGATTTCTTCTCCTTCTGCACACCCACGTGTGTAAACTATTGGGCTTGATTATCAGAGGTGCTGAGCATTTAAATCTCCCACTGAAGTCAATGGGATCTGTGGGTGTTCAGTGACTGAAAAATCAGGCATGACAGCCCTTCTGTTTTCTGGACAATGGACTAGAGAGGAAGTGGAAGTCTAAACAGAAATGCAGGTGGTCTCCAGCCCCGCCTTGTCTCTACCTCTAGAGAAAAGCCAGGTTTGCAAAGAGCTTAGAAATTATTCCTTTGCAACACATTTGGATCAGCTTGTGATAAGATTTATAACTAAACTTGGAGAGAAAAAAAAAAGACAGAATGAGTGCAATTTTACCAAGTTTCTGGTAAGATTTTTCTTGTTACTTTACCTTCTTGTAGAGCAAGGTTCAGAATGTAAAGGTAATTCTCTTTCCCCCTCCACTCAGCTTAAAACAAGTTAGGATAAAAATGGATCTGTCATACATACCACAAGTTCACTCTTGAGGGGGGAGGGATAGCTCAGTGGTTTGAGCATTAAGCTACTAAACCCAGGGTTGTCAGCTCAATCCTTGAGGGGGCCATTTAGGGAATCTGGGGCAAAAATCTGTCTGGAGATTGGTCCTGCTTTGAGTAGGGGGTTGGACTAGATGACCTCCTGAAGTCCCTTCCAACCCTGACATTCTATGAATGGTGCTAAGCCTGAATTCCCTTCAAAGGTTCCACATGCCCTTTAACTGACACTATACTAGTTCACAGTAGCCCTTTACATTTTATGAGGAGGCCAGATTCAAACTCCTAACCTTTTCACTGCTATTATACATGCCAGGTACAGGTAGGTGGATGCACCTCCAGTCCAACTAGAGCAGTTACGATACCATGTGTCATCATTTTCAGTAGAATGTTAATTGGCTGAACAGTGAAGAGATTAATAATTAATGTAATCTTCAGCAGTCACTTTGGAATAAAATTCTAGGCCTTGACTTAGGAAAGCCCATACTTACACTGCGGTATGTGCTTTAGTGCGTTCCTGAATCAGGATGTGTTCCTGAATCGAGGCCTTAAACCTGGGCAGGGTGTTCGAATGCTGCTATTCAGACTTCACTACCAATGATGCCTCCATTACTGTCTAAATACTGATTCAGCTGTACATATTGTATGGAGTAACCATAATAACAGTCATGGGAGAATTATGTTAACCAAATATAGTGTGTTATCTAAGGACATCAAAAAAGATCTATCCCAGGCCAAGAATTCAAGCCATTTAACCAGGAGCAGCAACACAAGTCAACAGGTCTGTGGTTTTTCATAAGGCTTTTGTCTCTATAATGGGATCTGAAAACAAAAGCAGCCATAAATGCTTTATTTGTGATACACTCTGACATTCTAGACTAAAGAAACCCGTTCCACAACTAATGTCATGTCCAGATAGGTATATGGTGCCTGTGTTATTTTTTTTTTTTTTCTGGAATGGATATTCTTAGGTGTCTTTTAAGATTTCTACTTTTAGAGTTAGATATTGTACAATTAATAAAGACCATATGAATTTCACAATATTTAAAAGATTTTTTCTGAATCACTACCAGCCGTGGTATAAATCTAGCAACTCATGTATGCTAGCATTGGGTGATGTTATCCACCCCTGTAAATGTGGACCCATTTAAGACATAACTGTAGAAAAAACAGTTTAAAGAACACATTCTCTATTGCAAACTTAAATATACAAGTGGTGAAATAGAATAGATGAGTAACACACACATTAAATGAATACAGCTGGTAGAAGAATAAACACTGCCTATCAAAAGGGAAAACACAATATTGTCCATGCTGTTGGCACAGTCATTGTAAACTATGACTGGATGTCTCTTATTTTTTTCCATTAGTCTCAATGGAACAGGGGTTTTGTGCCATCAAATGACTTCACGGGGCAGAAGGTGAAATAGTTTTGATGAAATAGATTTCATGAGTGATTCATACCCCAGGAGACAACAAGGAGTATGTATCCTAGTACTTACACTGAGACAAGGGTGAGTGTTTTGCCTGGGTAAGGACTCAGTAAGAACTAAGGATGGGCTTCAGGATCCCTGTATCAATTCCCCTGAAGGCGCAGTGCCCTTCATGTGGCAGAAGATGTTTTATAGAACATATTAAGAAACAAATCAATGGGCATCTTGAGATTTAAGATTGTTATGCCCTTTTAAACCTTTTGATTATTTAATAAAATGGTACTTCTAGGAAATGCAAAGCATACGAGCATTTTAAATAAACTCTTCCTCTCAATGCTGGGTTTTGCTTTTTATGGATTATTTCATTGGTATTTTTGTCTGGCAGCAGCTGATATTTCCTAGGTTAAATTTAGCATCTCTATAACTACGCTCATATTTCTCTGTACAAAGTTCCTGTAAATTCCCTCCTTAGTCAAATAGGTGGGACACAAGACTAGGTGAAAAGCCTAGATCCAGCTCTTTTGGGCATTCTTCCATTTCAATGCAGAAAGTAAAAAGGAGAAAAAGTGATGGCCAAGAAATCTATGGGCAAACATCTCAAATTTGGGGTTTTCTTGCAGCAGCAATTACCCTTTTTCTTGTTTTCCCTTTGTCCTCTCTTACCCCCAAGTCATTTGGGAGATGCTGCAAAGATATGAAACATGATTTATGCATCATCTTTAGTATCCTTAGGTTTACACTCAAAGGGCAGAATTCTCCTCTCAGTTCTGCATGGGCTACAACATTTGGTTCTCCCTACATTATGGTGACATGACAGTGTGAGAGAAAAATCAGGACAGAGGGTGGGGAGTAATATGCGCCTATACAAGACAAAGCCCTAAATATAGGGACTGTCCCTATAAAATCGGGACATCTGGTCACCCTACCCTATGTGAATAGATCTTTCATGGATGTCAGTGAAGGAGAAATACTTATTGAAGCTGGGCGATGCCATGAAAATTACAGAGGAGCATTTTGTTGTAAGTGTAGGACATGGGCATCAGTTTGGAAAGGAATGAATGCCCTGACTAGGCACATCTGTGTTCCTCCTTGCCAGAGGATGTTGTGAAGGCCAAGACTATAACAGGGTTCAAAAAAGAACTAGATAAGTTCTTGGAGGATAGGTCCATCAATGGCTATTAGCCAAGATGGACAGGGATGGTGTCCCTAGCTTCTATTTGCCAGAAGCTGGGAATGGGCGACAGAGGATGGATCACTTGATGGTTACCTGTTCTGTTCATTCCCTCTGTGGCACCTGGCATTGGCCACTGCCAGAAGACAGGATACTGGGCTAGATGGACCTTTGGTCCGACCCAGTACGGCCATTCTTATGTTCTCTGTGTTTTTTTTAATTGTTGGACATAGTGGAAAATAGCCCCTCCCTCCTCCCTTCCCCCCCCCGTTTCTGTGGGAGGTGCAAGGATATCTGTTGTGATGTACTGAGGGCCTTGCTGTAGGACTCTGTAGGGCACAAGGAACAGCGGTCAAGTTTAGGTTGCAGTTAGCTAACATTTGGTAGCTAAGCCCAACCTTTTTCCTAGCGTACATCTAGAACATACAAAGGAGCTTAGAGCGCAGACAGAGAGCACAGACAGTGAATGGCTTCTAGACAAGCTTCCAGTCCATTTGCCAAATATTTCCCAATTCTTTTTTTAGTGCAAATGAAACAATAATAAATATGGGACAAAGGAAGGTCATTGTGTATCCAAAAAGTGATTTATAAAACTCAGTGCAGAACCACTGGCTGTCGACAAGTGTTGGGGGCGTTTTGTTTGTTTTTGGTGCCCTCATTGCCAGGAAATTCACATGAATTGCCTCAGACATCAGTTCCTCTTCTTTATTACCTTGTTTACAGAGAAGAATTGTACTTTTTTCTGGGCCTGATCCTACACAATTGCAGCCAAAGGGAATTTTCCCATTGATTTAAATGGGAAAAGGATCTGGCCCTATCTGCAGTTTCTTGTTTGGGGTAAGGTGGAGTTGAAACAAGGGTCACATAAGGTAAAACTTGTTTTTCTACAGCACTTTGCTTGGTGACTTGGCTGTCACCCCCCTTTTGCAAATATTATCTCCTAACAAAATACCTTGTGCTGTTCCACTGATAATCCTCTAACTAAGTTTCCACAGTCTCTGATGGATCCAAGTTGTGCCAGACTATGTGACCTCCAAGACTCAGTGCTGCCAGGAGCTGCTCTCTGTTGAAGATGGCAATTCAAAAAGCAGTTTTTGCTGTGGGGGGAAATTAGCCTCAGTTAGGTGACTATCATCAGGAATGTTAATGTATTGTAGGCCACCTCAGAATGAGTTCTAGGGTCGCTCTACTGTTTTGCCTGAATAAGGACTGAGTTAGGACTCCAGGGTCTGGCGCTCCCCATTCGAAAGAACAGGAAGAGATAACACCGTCTATGTAACAATAAGTAGTTTGTTTAAGTTTCATGGACCACAAGTAAAGAACATTCTATCCCTGGCATCTTTGCTAGCCCTGTTAGATACAAGGTTTTTCCAGAACTCCCTGCTGGAGCGTTGGATGAAGAAAGATGGCTAAGTTTCAGATATTGTCTGAGAGAGAAGCTGCCATAGCTAGCATCACAGATAGGTTCACTTGGATTTGCTCAGGAGCAGCTGTGGTGGAGCAGAGGGCTCCATGCAGTATGGTGCCCAATGTGCCACAGATGAGAACCGACTTCAAAACTCTGGCTTTGAGGGTATGTTTACACTGCAGTTAAACACCCATGGCTGGCCTGTGTCAGCTGACTCGGGCTCGCAGGGCCCAAATCCAAGTGTCTACACCACAGTTAAATAGCCCCGTGAGCCCAAGTCAGCTGACACAAGCCAGCTGTGGATGTTTAATTGCAGTGTAGACATACCCTGAGTGACAGTCAAGTTCCCCAAAATTATCTAAACTAAGGCTAGAGATGAATGTTCAAACCCATCTAAAAGGCCAAATCCAGAATTTTTCTTTCTTTCTTAGGCAAAACTTCCACTAAAATCAATGGGTATATTGCCTAAGTAATGACTGAGTAAAATCTGAGTAAGGGCTTCTGGACTTGGCTCAAGTTTTTGTTGTTGTTGTTAGCTCATGTAGACGGTGAGGAACATTCCTACGTTAAGCTAAATCTCTGTTGTTGCCTGGCACTAGAAACAGGGCCCAAACCAAAACTCAGCATCACTAAACTTTGGAGTTGTTTGAGATTCAGGCCTGAATGTTCTAAACAGTCTTGTCTTTATTATGGGCAAAGCCTAAACCCCAGATTCAAATACTCTCCAACTTTGGGACGGACACCATCCCAGTCTGGAAAGTGCATTTGTCCTGGTATGAATTTCTTGTGGACTATTCCCTGCTAGTACATCCAGCAGCACTAAAAGGGTCATGGTAAGCAAATCTCAGATTTCAGAGGTTCATTTCAGTTCAAATAAGGACCCAATTGTTTGAGTTCTTCTGCAAAATATTTCTGAAGTCTGAGTTTCTTGGGTCTCCAAAATTGAGCTCAAAGTCTCAAAGAGCAGGTACCCTGAGAGGATTTCTGCTACTTCCTAATCCCAGATGGGCGAGAATACCATGAGAAAAGCCAGCCCAGTGGTATTTTGACACTTTAATGTCCAGCTACAATTGCGGGGGCACTTAAAAATGAAAATTTAATGAATAAAGTAGTTAACCAAACATTTTAGAATCACCAATGTTTGGGTTTGCATTTTGGGTGAGGGTTCAGGTCAGTTCTTTATCCAGATTGATTCACACAGCCCTAATTTTTGGAACGCACCCATTCTACTGTTGAGCTCTGAATGAAATTAGGTTGTTAGCCCCATTCCTTCTTACAAAGGAGGCTAACTTGCTGTGCCCGTACTATTATTATTCACTATACCCTGAAAATATACTGTAATGTACTGCATCTTTATGTATCAGCTGCCCTCTGCTAGTTAGAATCAGAACTACTCAACCTGGGGGTCATTGATCCTGTATTGCTAACATCTAATGGAGATTCTCCATTAGCTGAAATAGGGATTGTGCTTTTGAAGCAGGAGGATCTGAGTTCTGTCCATGCTGTCAGTGTGAAGTTTTGAGTGGCTGTGGTGTACAGCATAGCAGCAAATATGATAAAGCCCTTGGTGACCATGTTATCATACAGTGAGCATGTAGTCTAGGATTGTAAATTCGAGTAAAATATATTTCCCGCATCCCTCTGCCACATGTAGTGTGGAATTAATCTTATTACTGTCTTGAAAATCTCTTTTACTAATGATGAAGGCTCTGAATCAGGAAACTTACCTATTCAGGAAGGCTGTTTAAGTGCTTTCCCGAATCAAGGCCTGAAAGAGCATTCTATGTTACACACACAATTTTTGTAGGAAGCAACATTTCTACTCCACTTCTTTGACTTTAAACTATTTTGTGTGATGGGGTTACAAACTAACTCCCTATCTGAGACTCTATTAACTTTTAATCACAGCCTTTTATTAAATGTAATGGTTAAGAATGAAATGTAAACCATTCAAAAGTAGTCTCATTTTATTGCTTAACTGGTTAATTACTGGTAGGTTGGTGGGTTTTTTTTGTTTTGTTTTGTTATTTTAATCACTTAATTGCTGAAGAACCACACTCATCCTGCCAGTAGAAACCTTTGATTGGAAGCACTTGGAAATACACTTAGGGCTGGTAAAATGGTTTAATGTTCCTTATATTGCCTTCAGGGGGTTGTTTTTCTTTTTTAAAGATTAGGGAGGGGGGGAATAAATAATCAGATCTGTTTAAAACTATCAAAGACCATTTGAGGCCAACATCTCTCCCAAAGATTCAAGTACAGCAAATCTCAGAGGGTGTTTATTTGGTTTCCATTCGTTACAAGCTGTCCAAAATTAGACTCGATTCAAGCCACTGATACTCTAGCAAATCCCAGGGTCATGGCAGTTTTTTTGTACAGGTGAATATCCACAGTAACGATGTAAGTATACCAGCTGCTGAGCTCCCTGCACTCTGCTACATGAGCCTCATACGCCAACTAAAAATAACAATATCACCCAGAATGTACTTTACTGTTTATCATTATCAGACGTTAATATTAACTGAGTACTGTAAAGTGAGATAAAGGAAGGAATTTATAGCCACAAACATTGGATTGACCACTGTAAATCCCAATTCCATTAGTCGGTGGAGTTACATCAGATTTACACACTAGTATAAGTGACAGGAGAATTTGGCCCACTGGTGTGAACAGATGGTGTTGAAGCTTCTCCATTACACAGCCATGGCAGGGCTCCCTGGTGCTAACCTGTTATGTCTATGCTGGGAATCCAAAGCTCTCTGTTAATGTACTTTAGGTCTGACTTACAGACACCACTTCTCCTCTCTCCTGAAAGCCAGTTCTGGGTTTCTCCCCAGCAGAGCTGGCCACTCATGCCAAAGTGTTTGGTGCTTTTGTGATGTGGACCAAAAGAATCTAGGATGTGACCACCAAACTCATTTTCACCATTTGATCTGAGTAGATTTGAACTGTGGTAAAAGTTCAGGTTAATGCATTGACCCAGTAATATACTGAGCCTCCTTCCTCTTCCTCACTTGAAATAGCTAGTCTCCATTCAATGGGGTAATCATTGGAACCAGGTGACCTACTGCATCTCAGAAGTACTGTAATTGTAATGTCCTATGTTCCTCAGGCTTTATGTCAGCACAGCAGCTATTATTTGCATGCTATTTGGTAGGCACTGACAATATGCTCACCACTATACAAGACAGAAGAGGGCAGCCCTGCCCAAAGACACAGAAAAGTCAAGCCTGCACTGAGACAGAAAATATGAAACCAGATTGAGATGTTGGCTGGGTGGAGTCATGCATGAGATTGAAGGTGCAGACAAGAAGTTGATGCTTGATGCATTGGGCAACAGAGCGACAGACAGCTCTCAAATATCCCCCACTAGGCCTGACTTGCAGTCACAGGAGATTGAGTACCAGACAAAGGCCAGATTGGGGACTTGAAACCCTCAAAGGCCCAGCTCACTTTATGACATCCCTTTGTTGTAATGTATGAATTTTGTCTCTTTGTGAGATCATGAGCAGCATTCCCTACATTATGCCTTTGTCACTGTTCAGAAAGTGACTTGGTCTGGCCAGCCTGTGGATTCACCTAACTCATTACTGCCACATTACTGACTTTCTTCATTGTTGTTCTCTAGTGAACTTGGGGAAAGCTGATTCATTAGCCGTCCAGGAGACTGAAGCCCTCTGTTTATCCACAGAGCAGGTGCCACACTGCCTAACCCACCTTCTCCTGCCAGGATCTCTCAATCCTGTTTTACAGAAGCTCCTTTGAATGAGATGGACATTCATTCTCCTCAGACAATGCCTACAAGGGTAACAGTCATGATGAGAGGGGTAATACAGACACATGAACTTAGACCCACCTACTCAGATCACATAGACCAACACCACATGACATGAATGGGTAATAGCCCTCAGTCACTCCTAACCTTGTCAGGATTTGAACTGGTGACCTAAATGTGGAAAGTACTGCAACCCATCAGTAATCCCTTCTGCCATTCGGTCCCCTAGGGCTTTGCATGCTTGAAAAAGTTGAAATAGTCTTTTCATTTGACCACACAAAATGATTGAACAGGTTCATGAATTTCCCTCTAAGGATCAAATATTAATATCAGAAATCACAGACATCTGATATAGCCAAAAATCCCTTTGGGGAACCAGAGAGCATGCAAGCACCTCTCAATTTGGGGAGGTCATAAGGACAACAGGGATTAGTTTGAGGCAGACACGGGCAGAGGAGTGTTTCACTGTTTCTCATGAGACCAACGACAACTACCCATAAATGGTCCCCTTCCTAAAAGCCTGTAAGTGACTTGCTGCTGACATGGTTGCAAACTGCTATGTCCAAAACTGTTCTGGCGACACTACAAAGTGAATACACAGCCCAAAGACAAACATTTTCTCCGAATCAGCAACAGTTGCTCAGTTCTGGACGGCTTCCAAACTTAACCTTCATTCAGTAGCAAAATAATGAAATACACTGACAGCAGCCAAGGAACAGCAGCAGCAAAAACAGCAACAATTACTAAAAAGATAAAAGAGCTCAACCAGAGAGAGGGAAAAAATCAAAAGAGTGAGGTATGATGTAGAACTGAATGGAAATACTATGCATATTCTGCTTTACATAATGGTTCCAGCCACTTAGAATTCTCTCGTCAAGTGTGGTTTGCATGCTCTTTATTAATCATTTTATGTCTGTTAACATCAGATATGTATGGTTAGGGTTCAGGAATTAAAGAATCAGAGAAATTAAAGAGGGAAAAGACCTATTGGGTAAATCTCTCTCTTTCTCAACTGCCCATGACAATGATATGTGAGGGTGATACTTGATATTGGGCAGGTAAAGTATGAAAGAGTCTCTAGTGGTCACTTGGGGGCTTTCAGTCAAGCTCTGTGTCTTTCTAATAGATATGCTATGATTCAACTAAGTTACTGGGCTCAGTTCAGGAATCACGGGATGTAATTTTGTGGCCTTTGTCATGCAGGAGGTCAAACTAAATGATCATAATAGACCCTTCTGTAATCAGATTTAGGGGTTTGACATGGTTGACCGTCTTGCATCCTGTTCTGGAGAGACACCACATAATGTGCTCGATATCACATCTCCCTGAGGATTACTGGTGTTGAGTTCTGAGAGAGAAATGCATACCCTGAAGTCTGTGTTCAGTCTTCCGTGAGGAGGCAGCCAACCGCTCTGTGAGGCGGTCAATCTGCCAGCTGGCTGTACAGGAGCAGTGGCATCAGCTGCAGCCTGTCCCTTCTGCTAGCTGCATGAAATATCTGGTCTGAGAGGATTAGAAACTGGAGGAGTAGGGAGCAAATTGCTGCAGGGAGCTGGAGTTGGGGTTGGGATAGGAGAGAATGCTAAGGTAACAGTTATTTTTAACATTTTTCTCATAATCTCAAATTACCTACAACGATGAGGTTGGGGGATGGAGGAGTTCAAATATAAAATCTGACTTTCGGGAAAGGCTATGGAAAATCATAACTCACATTAGCAGTGAGATTAAAGGATAAAATTAGATTCACGCTTCAGTCAAAAATGAAATCTCAGTCTTCACTTTGTGTGTCACGTGCACTGGGCCAGGGTTGTGACCATGTGGCTATAGGGCTTAGTCACCAGTGTGCCTGCCCTGCTGTTAAGAGCATTTCCCGTGATGTACATCTCAGTGACGGATAGCCACTAGCCTGACAGGTGGAAAAGCAGAATGTGAACTTACCTTTTCCATCTCCTGCCTCCTAGGCCAAATATCAGGCACTTCCTGAAGGAGATTCATTCTTCCAAAAGTAATAATCTTCCTTCCTTTGCAAGACCATGCAAGCAGAGAACTTGGATCTCCTGTTTAAAAAGGCCCTCTTCTGTCACAAAAGTTCTCAAGAAACTAGATTTGTAGAGTCCTGTGTGCTCAGGTATTAACAGTTCTTGGATGCACTCAGCCATTGTGCATTAAACAACAACCAGCAATGGGGGCCAAGGGGCTTCTTGTCTTCTTTGCCTGCTTATCTGGTATTCCACTGTACTACTGTCCTGTTAAATAGTGGAGGGCAAAACCTTTCCTCCATGCATTTGCCACAATCTGATACTGTACTGTGAGGTTACTTGGAACACTTACACTAGCATCTCTTATTCTGAGGGAAGCTCTTCTCTTCCGCTCACACCTCCCAAAGTGAATATACAGTTTTGCTATTCACATTAGCCTAGTAATGACTTTGCCAACTGGGTACCCGGAATGAGAGCTTTGTTGCCATCTGTCACAGGTTCACTTGAACTAACAGAGCAACTTGCAAAGCAAGCTCCCTTTAATTTTACAGCACTCAACTGATATCCAACTCAGGGCTTTAAATTCAACCCTGTAAAACAAAACAATATTTTCCTGGCTCCACTAAAAGATGCAGTCAAAGTTAGGCCCCTGACCAAGCTGGGCATTTGGATTAAGACAGTGGACGACGACGACACCTACCTCAGCTTCACCCAGAATTGCCTCCCCTAGAGGAAGCAGCTAGCCCTTTTTACCTTGCCCGCTGGGCTCTGATTGGCTTCTGCCTGCTTCCAGCCCTTCTAGCTGCTGCTGGACCAATTATTGTTGGCTCCACTAGCAGCTGATCCTGGGTGGCCTCTCTAGGAGCTCTTGGAGGACTAAACTCACTGCTCTTTTCACCCAAAAAGTGGGCAGGGTGTGCCAAGGCAGCAGGGCTTCAATGGGGGGAGGAATAGCTCAGTGGTTTGAGCATTGGCCTACTAAACCCAGCATTGTGAGTTCAATCTTTGAGGGGGCCATTTAGGGATCTGGGGCAAAAATCTGTCTGGGGACTGGTCCTGCTTTGAGCAGAGGGTTGGACTAGATGACCTCCTGAGGTCCCTTCCAACCCTGATATTCTATGACTCTATTCACTGGTTCAATCAAAATAAGCAGTCAGTTAGGCCTCTGACCAGGCTATGCTTTTGGATTAAGACAGGGGAGATCCTTCCTCCCCGTCCCTGCTTCACTCAGGACTGCCCTCCTGGAGGAAGCATCCCACTCTTTTTTACCTTACCTTCTACACCCCAAGCAGCATGACCTAGTAGCTAGAGCACTACACTAGGATCAAGGGGACCTGGGTTCTTTTCTTGGTTCTGCTGGTGGTCTTGGACAAATCACCAACCTGCTATGTGCCTTAGTTTCCCCATGGGTAAAATGAAGATAAGGATACTGACTGACCACCTTTGTAAAGCACTTTGAGATCTATGGTGAAAAGCTCTATATAAGAGCCAGGTATTATTATTCCAGCAGGGGGCATCAAATGCCTGGCACACCTCATCACCCATTCAGAATCTGACCCCAAAATTACAGGAGGGCAGAGAATGAACCCACATTATTAGAGACTTCATGAGGCAATAAAGCTGCATGTGTAGGAATTCTAGACGGCTGTAGGCTTTGTGAGAGTGCTGGGGAGCTGTGAGAAGGAACTGTGCAGGAGAAATCCTCCTCACTCAGAGGCTGTGCTGTGCTCTGTCCTGTTAATTTTTTCAGCTGCTTGAACATATTCTCCTTCCCCTGACAGGTCCATGGGAAGTGTGTGTGCAGACACAACACAGCAGGGAACCACTGTGAAAGGTGTGAACCATTATACAATGACCAGCCTTGGAAGCCAGGAGATGGAAAAACTGGGGCACCAAATGAATGCAGAAGTAAGTGGGGGGCAGGGGGGGAGCTTAATGATTCAGGGTGTCAGGGCAATAAATCACCGTCCAAGTAGGCAAGGCTCTATAATAGACAATTCACCCAGTTTGGATTTATGGTGCTCTTGCAGCAGATGGGGAATGAATTGCTAGGTAACTGCTAGGAAATCCTTTCAATCAAAGTATTTTTTAATGTAGCTGGTCTATGTGATCTATTGCAATATAGAACATACAAGGCAGAATTCTGCTCTTCAAAGAGAAACATTCCCTCATTCATTTCACCATTCCCAAGCATGAGTCTCTACAGAGCTGTAGTAGGCTAAGAAAGCTTAAGGAGATAAGTTTAATGGGGGGAAAAGTAAGGTTCAGTGATCTCTGTCCTTGGCATGTGCATGGGAACAAGGTTTCAGGAATGTTTTGATTTGAGTTGATTCCAAGTCTATATTTATTATGAGATATAATTATATTATGTACTTATTAATAACTAGAAATTTATTTCAACCAACCTCCAGCCCCCCCTCCCCCTTCCCCAATCCAAACAAACTTGGGCATTTGTGTGATGAGAATCAGAATCCAAACTTGGATCTGGATCTAAATTTCACAGGCGACGCCTGTTTATATAGTGTCCTGAAACAACACCCCAGTTCTGAGCACTCCGAGACTTAGGGAGGTTTGATTTCTATATGGTGGACTCATCCAAAGCCCTGGATCCAAACACCCCAGAACCTTGGAGTGAAGTCCAACTCTGGATCAGATCTGTCCATCTCTATTTTTTTTCTCATCCAGCACTAAAGGTGTGCACGGTGCTTTACAAAACACGAAGTATAGCATTGCTGCTCCAAACAGTTTACAGTCTAAACTGGATGGGAAAAAAGCCAACAGGGTTTCCAAGTGGGAGATTCTAATTGGAGCAGAACAGACAGAGTCGTAGTTGATCAATCTAGGAAAATAAAGTGGACTTTCAAGTTTACTAATGATGGCTACAGGTTTGTTATAACATATACTAATTTTAGTAGGATCAGATTGCATGCTTCAAGCTAGAACTGCAGGATGTTGAAACAATCCTGAAAAGTCTTTATCTTTTTGTTATTATATTTGCATTGCTAAAGCAAAATTATGAGTGGCTAGAGCTGGTTAGAACACAGGGGAGGTTCTGCAGAAAATTTTGACAATATGGCAAAAAATCAAAATCTGAAATCTTTCAGCCAAAAACTAAAATATTTTGGCCAAAAAACAAAATGTTTCAACCAAATATTGAAATATTTTTATTCCAAAATGCTGTCACGGTGCCTCGTATGAGTTGTAGTTCAGTTGTCTCATGTTCCCTTTCTTTTCTACAGGATGGTTCCCTGGTTGGACTGCCTCTCCATGGTGCCTCATGGTTTTCCCTCTTGTTGAGAAGTGGTGTATCCTGGGAGTCGTATGGCTATGGTGCATCATGGAAGATGAAGTCCAGCTGAGGAACCCAGCCATAGAGAATGGGGATATGAGTCAACTGAACTACAAGTTTCATAAGGCACTGCGGCAGCATATATGAATCTAAATTCTGGGGTTTGGGCCAAAATATTTCTGTTTTCAGGCATTTGGTTTTTTGACAAAAACAGACACTTTAAAAAAAATGTAGTTGAAAACACAATTTTCTGTCCCAAGCCAGTTTTGACAGGAAATTTTCAACTAGCCGTAGTAGTGATAAATCTGTTATGGCCAAAGGGCTCAGTTCTATAGGTGGAAATAAACAGGACAACACTAAAAGTAGAGATGGTCCAAGCCACATAGTTTAGATCTAGATTTGGATCTTAGCTTTCCCAAAGTTAGGCAGTGTTCAGATCTGGGGTTTTGGTCCAGGCCCACCTGTAATTTAATTTAGATACTTAGATAAGGTATACAGTTCGTGACAACTGGCTTTTTCACCTGACTGTCAGTCTTTCTTAGGATTTACTAGGAGTCTCATTCTGCTTTGACATTTCTGTTTTTAATGTAAACCTGTTACCCAGGGTTCTTTCAACCCACTTTACTGGTTTGCCAAAGTCTCCCCATACAAACCCAGGAAGGCAGGCAAAAGAAAAATGTTTGGCATAAATTAATTTGGTCCTAAGTTCATTGCAATGAAACTGTCACATGAGTGATACTGTAGGCTCCGTGCTTTATAAACGTGAGTGAGAAATGCATTTCCCTGCTCCCTAATAGAGTGCCGCTGTCACAACCATGCTGATAGCTGCCACTTCAACCTGAGTGTTTGGCTGGCATCTGGGAAACACAGCGGTGGAGTATGTGACAACTGCAAACACAACACGGAGGGACATCGATGTCAAAGGTGCAAACCAGGATTTTACAGAGATAGGGGAAAACCTATGTCTTCCCCAGAGGTCTGCAAACGTAAGTCCAATATAATACAGTACAAATGAATGGTGAAAGCTGTTTAGGGCTACACATTACAGAGTGAGCTGAGCCATCCAGCCCATTAAAAGTATCTACAGGTATCTTGTGGAAATACATCATAAATACATTATCCTTTCCTCCGACCCTTGTTTCCAAGCTCTGGTTTCCTGATCAAGGACATTTTCCTCCTGACCCTGCCACCAAAGTCTGATTTCTATGTGGGATTGTGGAATGGTCAGATTTAAAAAAAAAAAATTCTCTGAAGCAATTTTATTTTTAGGGAAAGTTTATTCTGGTTGCGTTTGCATTTAAAATGCTCCTATCCTAGTGAGGCACACATTTTATTTAGTTGGATTTATCTGTATCTCACCCAAAAGGGGCCAACAGCGTCCGTGTGTGTATGTTCTAACTGCTGTGAGGCTCCAATGAGCCACAGGTTGATTTTGCATTCTCTCCACAGACAAATATGAATAATATTGGCTGCAGGGGGATGGGTAGGGAGTTTGAGCCGCTGAGCTCCCTCCCACATCTCACACCTTTGATCCCACCTAGTATTCCCCAGGAAGGTTTCTGTTTGTAACAATCCATCATTTCGTTCATCTCCTCCTCTCTCCCCCCCCGCCCGGATACTTCCCTTTCTCTGCCTCTGGATGAAGCTTGTTCTCTCCCCTATGCAATCATGATTCCTCCCCCACCCCCGTCCACGCAGTCATCAACACAGAAGAACTGCCTCCTTTGTCACCTGTGTTCATTCCCATTGTCAGCCATTGCTTCTGAAGTTCTCCTGACCCTTTGACCGGCCTGATCAAGGTTCCTCTAGACACTCGGGTTACACGTGCGCTTCTTGCTGGGACCAGCTGGCTTGCGATAGCGCTTGAACTTTCAGTGCACAACATGCCCTATGTTTCTGATCCTTTGTATTCACCTTTCATTGGCTCTTAGAGCCAGCTCTGTCTCCTCCCAATTCTTTCTTTTTGATTTTTTGAACCTTGCGACAAAGCTCATTGATCAGGGGAGGAGGCAGGGCTTCCTTGGCGGTGTTCCCAATTGTGTTTGATGGTGCCCAGCTTTCCAGGGATTTTTCTGCTAGTTTGTTTCTGCTCTGAGAGGACTTGCCGTATGCAAAGATTTGTAATGAGAATAAATTCTTGTTCCAGTAGATTAGATTTCAAGTCTTATGGCACCTGAAGGAATCAATGTACAGGCTCTTGTATTTGACAGCAAGGTAACAGTGCAGTAACCAGCAGTGTGTGTAATAAGATAATCATTGAAGTCAGGAACATTAAAGAGTAGCAGAGAAGAGAAAACATTATTTAAAAATACAACCGATCTGTGAGGAAACCCTAGAACAGGCTGCCCGGGTGAAATCGGACCCTGAGCCTACCTACACGTCTTTTGTCTGGTCTGGCTACCGCCTTCTCGGCACATCTTGCCAATACTCTGCAAAACGAACAGGAAAACATTTCAGAAGGATGCAGTCGAACAAGCGGAAATATACCCTGTTCAAACAGAACTACTCCTGTGGTGGCAGCATTATAAGTAATAGCATTTTTCCCAGCAAGATGGTTAATGCCAATAGAAGGCTCCCTGCAACTGTTCCCATCATGTATAACTTCTGCATTAAGACTCCAATTCTGTATAGCACTTATGCACATATGCATGACTTTAGGCACTTGGGACTGAAGTCAATGGGACCACTCACGCACTTAAAGTCACACACAGTGCTTAACTGTTTGCTGGATCCTGACCTAAGGAACAGATAGGCACTTTCCTCTCTAGAGAACCCCCCTAGCTTTCATGGCTGATTTGTGAACTGCGGTTGCATTTGTGTGGAGCAGGGAGAAACATTCAGTCTTCAGAGCCTGTTCAGAGAGACATATTTTCACTGGGCATTAGTCTATGCCCTTTTCTATCTTATTTAAAGATGAAGGGGAGAATTCCTGCAAAGACATTCAGTTGGTTATCTAAATGGGCAGCTTTTTGAAGCTGAGAGCTGAGCCCCAGAAATTTCCCCGAGAGGGGTGTGGGTCAGTGGGTGCATGTATAAAATGCTGCATCTACACAGGTAATTTGCAGGAAATCTCCCACTGTTCTGCTATCACTGTTTAGCTCTACCAGTGACAGCACCTGTAAAAGCACTAGATAGAGCCCCCATACTCCACCGATGCAGCAGTTGTGGGGAGGAGAAGCATTGTGCCGGGTGGAGCAAAAGTAGGTTTGGTGCGGGGGAAAGATTCATCCCACAGGATCCCCCCTGATGCAAGAGCATTTACTGAAGCTTGGCACAGGGTTAAAGATTTATCCCATAGTGAACTTTAACGCATGGAGGTGCATTTCTGTCACACCTAGGGCGACCAGATGTCCTGATTTTATAGGACAGTCCCAATTTTTGGAGCTTTTTCTTACATAGGCACCTATTACCCCCCACCCCATCCCGATTTTTCACACTTGCTATCTGGTCACCCTAGTCACACCTCAGCGTGCCAATCACGACCTGAAGAACTACCAGGTCTGGGTGAATAGCTTTGTGAAGGATTGGGCATGCCACCTCCTACACATCCACTCATTTTGGCTGAGAAAACCTTGCAAATAGTACCAGAGTCACAACATTAAATAATGTTGACACGCGTCTGACGAAGTGGGTATTCACCCACGAAAGCTGATGCTCCAATACGTCTGTTAGTCTATAAGGTGCCACAGGACTCTTTGTTGCCTTTTACAGATCCAGACTAACACGGCTACCCCTCAGATACTTAACATTAAATAACTAAATGTTCTTTGGAAAATGTTGAAGAGAGCCATAATAAATTGGTCGTGGCAGACTGCACAGATGCTTTTGGTGTGAGCAACGTGGTTCTTGGCTTCACATTGATGAGGAAGGGGGAAGAAATACAGGGAATTAAAACTCACCATGTATTAACAGTAGACACTGAGCTGGGAACTAAAAGATGATGAAAAAGCTGAATGAAATGCTGTGTTAAGCCCTTTGAGTAATCATGCTTTAAGAGAGTGCTCTTCCATCCAGAGCAAAGTCTAAGTTAAGCTATGACAGCCCCCTCCAGCTCCCAAAAAGTTAGCAGGACTCTGCTAAGGCCCAGAAGGAATCTTTAGGCATTAGTCATAATAATCAGCAGCATTCTCTCTTAATCACTGCTAGGGGGAAAACGGGGTTGTTTAACAACTGGCTGCACTGGTGCTATCCAGATCCCCCTTCCCTGACTTCTCCATTTACGAGACTGAAAAGACAATTGCTTTAAAAAAAAAAACCCAGCTGAGATTTAACACGTAAATATGATTCTGCCGTTTCTTTTCATCTGGAGAGATCGCCCGTCTCTGACCCCTTCGCTTCTGCCGTTCCTAGCAGCTGGGGATGAATGGGAGCCAGGTCATGCACAGAGCCTTGTTTTGACACCGCTTAGATTAAAAAAAAAAGAAAAGGACATGAAAAGAACCACAGAGCACAGCACACACCTGCTTGTTACTGCGGGTGACAACACAGGATTAAACGGTTTGGATATAGGCTTGTATGGGAGCTTTGAGTCAGAAGCCTTGTGAAGCCTAATCGTTTCCCAACCAGTGGTCAGAAAAGCTGCTGTATCCTTGGCTCTTTCCTGTGGCTTATTTGGAGGCTTAAAGGATACTTCTGAACTGACACCATCTTTTGTACTCAGCCTTTGCTTATCCAAAAAAAAAAAAAAAAGCAAGTATGTAGGACCATCAGGCCAAAGTCTTCAGGGAAATGGGATTTTTACTCTAGCAATCAGCTTGAAAATGAAAATGTGCACACACACCCATCAACAAAGCTGCCCCTTCCCTTCCCTTCTTTCCCCTCTAGACAGATCTGTGAACCTCCCAGTTGTAATATTTGGGATTAATCGCATCTTTGTCAGAGTCACTATTTCAATCGGCCACACAGATGGTGACCGCACCCACACAGACTGTAGTGTATCCAATTTCCTTGATTTACGGGACATTGTTGAGTGGTTTTGGCCCCAAATTTGACCTGCTTTAAAAATAGTTCGAATTTGGTGGGGATTATATTCCAGATTCCAAAAGCTTTGGTTTGTTTTTAAATTTGGAAAAGATTGACTCTGCTGTTAACTGTGTTTTGCACCGTAGTTTTGACAGAAACGAAAGGTTAATTATCTCTGTCGGTATGTCTAAGGGGCAACCAGAAACCCGCAGCTGGCCCGTGCCAGCTGACTCGGGCTCACAGGGCTCAGGCTAAGGGGCTGTTTAACTGTGGTGTAGATGTTCCGGCTCAGGCTACAGCTCAAGCCCTGGGACCCTCCCACCTTGCAGAGTCCTAGAGCCCAGGTTCTAGCCCAAGCATCTAACGCTGCAATTAAGCATCCCCTTATAGCCCAAGCCCCGCGACCCCAAGTCCACTGGCATGGGCCAACCGTGGGGTTTTAATAGCACTGTCGACATACCATGAGAGTCTCTTACATGTGGGTTAATTGGAGTACTACATGCCTGCTATATTCATGTTGGTTGGAACCACATTGTTGCAACTAATATTATAGTTTACATCTGTATCTAATTAAGATACAGCTGGAGACAGCTGTGCTGAGAGCAGACAAAGATTTATCTGCTTTATGACTGTTTTCATTCCTTGGTTGTCAGCAGCATCCTGGCAAAAATCTTATAACAGCAGCTGCCAATAAAAATCCAAGTGGACATTTGTGATACTTCAGTGACCAACAACAGCCACCTCTAAGACACAACCATGTAATATTTTGTAGTGTAAATATTTTGCTGCTGTAAAGGGGAGAACCCAAATAAATAGGGCCCTACCAAGTTCACAGTCCATTTTGGTCAGTTTCATAGGATTTTAAAAATCAGAAAGTTCATGATTTCAGCTATTTAAATCTCAAATTTCACAATGTTGTAATTGTAGGGAGATTTTGACCCTTGTGGGGGGTCACAAGGTTATTGTAGGAGGAGGGGGGTTGTGGTACTGCTACCCTTACTTCTGCGCTGCTTCTAGCGGCGGCGCTGCCTTCAGAACTGGGCAGCTGGAGAGTGGTGGCTGCTGGCCGGGAGCCCAGCTCTGGAGGCAGAGCCACTGCCAACAGCAGCGCAGAAGTAAGGGTGGCCTGGTATGGTATTGCCACCCTTTACTTCTGCACTGCTGCTGGCACGGCGCTGCCTTTAAAGCTGGGCACCCGGCCAATAGCTGCCGCTCTCCAGCCACCCAGCTGTGAAGGCAGCGCAGAAATAAGGGTGGTAATACCGTGACCCATCTAAAATAACCTGGAAACCCCCCTGCAACTCCCTTTTGGGTCAGGATCCCCAATTTGAGAAACGGTTTCCCTTGTGAAATCTGTATAGCATAGGGTAAAAGCACAGAAAAGACCAGATTACATGGTCTGTGATGTGTTTTTCATGGCTGTGAATTTGGTAGGGCCCTACAAATAAACTATCTAGCTCTGTACCAGAATTGTCTATCCACTGTCCCTAACATCCCTTGACAAAAAGAAGGTAACGCATCCATTGTCACATTGGTTTGTGTTTCATTAGAAAGAGGTGGATGGAGAGAAAACTAGGGTTTACCAAAAAGGAAAAGAGCAAAAATCAGCAGAGAAAGACATTTTATTTACAAACACTGGGAAATACAAAAAACTCAGCTTGTAAGAACTTACTTATGACTCTTTAATCCTGAGGTTTATCATCAAATCTATTGTTATTTGACAGATAAAATCTGGTCATCAACAGCTGCCCTTCAGCATGCAACACACAGATTCATATTTTGGGAGTTACCTTAGCTACAGAATTGGGAGTTTGGTTATAATACTCTGGAAGCCAGACAATGCACACACCTGACTTGATACTCTAAATAAACGCAAACTGAGGGAAGTGTTCGTGAGCTACTTGTGTAACTCATCTGAAAGTGTCATGCATTTATTTGTTCAGTTTTGCTTTATGACCCGTCAAGAGCTGCCAAAGCTTCTAACTGGAGGCAATGCCTGCTTTTCATTTTTGGACCATCAACTTTCCTTACTTATGTCCCTGAACTAAATACATGCACTTTTTTCTCTACCTCCCTCCTTGGCCTCTGCTATCAATCACTACTCCCTTTGGCTGGGATGGTGAAATTCATATTCTTCACATATCTGACATCCTGTCCTCAGCTAGAGTAAGCTAGCATAGCTTCATTGGGGCTACACTGATTTACACCAGCTGAGGACCTGGCTCCAGATACGGAAACCTGGAAAGACAAGAGATGAGACCGAACAATCTGTAAAGAATAGAGATAAATCCAAACTAAAACTCCTGATCCAAACACCAGTGAACTTTGGGAAGGCTGGACCCTAATGATATAGTAGGGGAAATCAAGAACAAGGATTCAGACAAACCCGGACTGTGGCAAAGTTTGGATCTTTTTGTCTCAGACCTATCTCTAATGAGGAAAGCACCCATTTCCCATGTCCAAAGACCAAGGACAACATTTTCAAAAATGTCAACTAATATTAGATACCTCCATTTTTGGAGTGGCGTTTGGCACTTCTGAAAATCTGGGCCACAGTTTCTCAAGCTGAGCACCAAAAATCAAACGAGACTTTTGAAACGTTGGTGCAAATGTGCACTGTGATGTTACACCTGATTTTCAAATCCTGGTGAACAACAACCCTCAGATTGCTCCCAGGCTCAAGACTCCTGTGTGGCAGCCGCAGCAGATCCTGATGCTATTGTGCCACCAGCCAACAAGCTCATTGTGTGGAATACATTGCTCATTATAGTATGCTTATTTTCTGTCTTTAGGCTATTGTGCTAATGTTCCCTTGAAAACAACTGAATAGGATCCTTCTGCAACACAGTATAACAATATTATTAAAAATGTTGGCATGAAGTACACAGCTAGGACAGGGTGAAAATATAATATCTAATGGAAGATCACAAGGAAAATGCCCATTACACAAACTGCTGGGCACTGCTTTTTCACGTATTAGTATTCCCAAAAGAGATTTTCCTTTCTAAAGAACAAACATGATGATGCACATGAAAGTAAATCCATCATCACTGCTATTATCCTTCTTCATAGAGCTCCCTTCTTGGACAGGGATGTGTGGAATCAGTGTGTTCATTTGGTCTCTTATCTGTGAGCTCAGGAAGAAAAGTTGTTTGATCAGCAGTAGTGATGGGCAAACTTCAAAAGCTGGCCCCTGAGCCAAACATCTTGGGTGTCCAACATCTGACTGGAAATCCCTGTTAGGACAGGCCTTATCCCCAAGATTTTTGTTTCTTCCTTCTTGCAGGAGGATGAAATTGTGACATCTTGGCACTTCAGGCTTTGGTGCCAGCAGAAATCAAGAGGTGCCACAATGTTCAGAAATGAGAAGGAGCTAAAATATGAGCTGGACCTGAGTTTGGGGCGAAGATTCAGCTCATTTGTCCAAACCTATTCAAGCATCTGACATCAGCGGGCCAGATCCTCTCTTGTGATCCAGCCTGGTAGAGCTGCCCTGACAGCACAAAGGGGCTGGCAGTCTGCAGGATCTCCCCAGTTGAGAATTCCCCTGATGGAGAGGTGTCCCAGCGAATGTAGAGCCAGCACAGTCAGCTCTGGCCTTACCCACTCCCCATGCCTCTGGCATAGAGACTTTGTTAGCGGCATGGCCAGAACATCACTGAGCTCCAAATTGTCTTAGCTGGCGTAGTAGCCCCTGGAGGCCATAGAGCAGCTGCTCTACTTTACAGCAGCCTCCAGACTACTCTGATGTATGGCAGGGCTGGTGTTGAAATGGCACCAGAATCAGGGAGCTGCACCTGGCCCTTCTGTCCCCTCTCTCGCTGCACTCAGCAGATAATGGTCATAGCTGAAATATACCCAGTGGGTTTGGAGATCTCTCTCTCCCCCTCCCTCTTGTAATATATCCACTGATGTGTGCATGCAAACTACAAGTTCACATTGGGAAGAGAACCTTTGGCCCTACATCTCACACTAAAGTAGAATCATGGACTCCTCAAATCTAGAGCTGGAAAAGGCTTATCCGATTGTCTGGACTTACTTTTCATAGAATCAGAGAATATCAGGGTTGGAAGGGACCTCAGAAGATCATCTAGTCCAACCCCCTGCTCAAAGCAGGACCAATCCCCAGACAGATCCCTAAGTGACCCCCTCAAGGATTGAACTCACAACCCTGGATTTAGCAGGCCAATGCGCAAACCACTGAGCTATCCGTCCCCCCGCCCCCCATGTTGTACTTTTACTAGCGTTTTTGTTCATGTTGTACTTTTACTAGCATTTTGTCCAATTTAGTTTTAAATATACCTGGCAGTAGGAATTCCAACACTACCCTGGGGAGCCTGTTTATCCTGATCTTCAGCCTAAATTATTTCCTTGTTGTTTTCATCTCATTGCTTTGAGCATCCCCTCGTGTATCACACTAGCAAATCCCCTCTCTCTTTGCAAATGCTCCCTCTCACTCTCTAAATGTTTGGGCACTATTACACTGCCCAGGGTTGTAAACATATCCCTCACACTGCAATAAAGTGCCCTTAGCACTAAACAGCCTGGCTTCTGACCCTTATGATGCAAGTGTGCAGCACAGCAGGCACCTGAGAGGTCTTTGTGCCTACACAGGAAGACTGTGACTGATTTATATAATTTTATTATATAGACACACAATGGGCAAATCCTTCCCACCCACAGCCTACAGCCACGTACCATCCAAAAGGCAAGCTCACAGATGGGCATAATGGGAAGCCCACTCTGGCGACGTATGCACCTTGGGGCCCTGTCCATGGTAGCCCAGTCGGGTGTTTTACAAATTCACGTGCCAGCCCCTCCCTCCTCCTTGCAGAGTGAATCCACACTAGTAACACCAGCTACTGCACAGCTGCATAACGCTCTTTATTTGAGATCGGTGTAGGGGCAAGGATTTGGCCCACAGGAAATGGTGCTAGCACATGCATCGGTCTCAGGTGAGCATTTAGCAGTTCGGGTTTTATTTTGAATCCATTGCTATGCTCAATGAGACAACACCCCCCAATACTTAAAAATGACATTTCCATTTTGAACCCCGGCTGCCTGAGAATACAATGCTTCTCAGTGCTGATGTAAAATGACTGGCTGTTGGGAATGAGTGGGACCCATGGAGGTTATCAGCCTTGCAGAAACATCACCTAAACTGCTGACCCTTCGCGTATCATCTCAATCACTTCTTATGTCTTGTTAGCTTGCTCCTGTCAGCCTATGGGATCGGCCAATGCAACCTTCAGCAGAAGCTGGCGGTGCCACCCAAAGACGGGGTTCTGTTACTGCAAGCCAGGCGTGGCAGGCCCGAACTGTGACAGATGCCTTATGGGATACTGGGGCCTTGGAGAAAATGGCTGTCGTCCTTGTGACTGTGCCAGAGACTGCGACCCGCACACTGGAAACTGTTTCAATGGGTAAACAAGGCCCCTTTTATGGGGAGATAATCCTTTGAGTCACTTTTTGGCCTTTAATATGAAACTCAGATTAACACTTGGAATCCTTCACAGATGGCATAAATTCAAGGAAGTGGGGGGAGGTATTAGGGGAAACAAGACCAGGGCCGGCTCTACTGTTTTTGCCGCCCCAAGCAGCGCGCCGAATTGCCGCCGCGGACGGCGGGGGCAGTCCCTGTGCCGTTAGGGCGGCACGCGAGTTTCCTCGGCGGCAGCTTCTGTCTTCAGCCGGAAGACAGAAGCCGCCGAATTGCCGCCGCGGGCAGCTGAACATAGAAGCTGCCGCCGAATTGCCGCCACCGCGGAAACGCGCGTGCCGCCCTAATGGCACACAGACTGCCCCCGCCGTCCACGGTGGCAATTGGGCGCGCTGCTTGGGGCAGCAAAAACACACGGACTGCCGCCCCTTGCAGATTGCCGCCCCAAGCACCTGCTTGGAATGCTGGTGCCTGGAGCCGGCCCTGAACAAGACAGTTGTCTACATCCACCTGAATTTGAATGGATTGCAGCACTGGGTCATTCAGATGCCATTTGACTGCCTGCATGCAAGTACATCCATAATACTCTTTAAAGACAGTTCTGAAGCAAAGGTCTTTTCTAGTTATGATAGGTAACTCCATGACCCTGCTGGTGTCTGTGAAACTACTGTTTGCTTTAGAAAAAGTAAATGGAAGCATCTGAAGAGCTGCTGTGCTCTGTGGCCTAGGTGAAACAAGTTGGAGAGTCTCACTCCAATTCCTAGTGTGCAAATGTTCTCATCACATAAAACACACACACACACGTGACTAATTAGTGACAGTCTGAGCAAAGGCCAAGCCTGAGTGGCCCACAGAGTCTGAACTACTCTTCCATCCATAGATCACTGGTGGTGTGAGGAAGCCTACACAGATGCTACCAGTGCAGGTCATTTTCTACAGATAACTGCAGGAACTCAGTCCCAAGGACCGTCAGTCTGGTACCTTTCACCAGCACAAATACGGTGTTCCAAATCCTGTGAAGTGCTCAGTACCTACAGCTCCCATTTATTTCACTGGGCCCAAATCCTCTGAGTGCCCTCAATTCCTAACAACATCATTGGGTGCTCAGCAACGGGCAGGGTTTGGCCCAGTAATTTTAAAGAAATTATACACAGCAACTGTAAAAAAAAAAATAAAAAAAAAAATACAAAAAAAAAAAAGGAAGGAAGTGTGAATCAGTGATGTTGAAGTATAAGCCCAGATACTGCGGTCTATCTATAGAGCAGTGAGCTAGGGTTTTGCTCTTATTTGCATTCAAGACTAGATGTGTGATTAAGTTTGCTCATCATGACTTTTGAGGCCATGTTCCTTTCTGGCACTGAATGCTGCTGGCATGTGGTAGTAGCTTCCTCCCTGCTAAACATCAGAAATCCTAACATGAGATTTTTCTTCTCTGTCTATCTCCTCCCTAGTTATGACAATGAGCCATTTTTCAACATCCCCATGGGTGGGCGAATCCCTGACCTCCTACAAACGCCAGCCAATGAAAGCGATGAGTGGAAATGGAATGATCATGAGCAGGGATTTTCTGCTTTGAGACATCCAGGTATGGTTTAGCATTATAAAATCCATCACTCGGTGTTTATTAAATAAATAAATAATTCTTATAGAATGCCAGAAATATGCATGGCTTTTGACCAAATACGTATGTTTATTTTATTTATGATTTGTTTCTTCACATTTCTAAAATGTAGGTGTCCATCTAGTGTTCTGGGTGTCTCGCTCATAAATTAAAAATCACAACATAAACAAAGGACTGCCTATAAAATATAAGTCTTCCCTCCTCTTTAACCACTTGAGTGAAGAGAGTAAAAAGATCGCTAAGATAGACTGCAAACTCTCTGGGACGGAGAACCTAACACAAGACAATACACAGGACAGCAGCTCAGGAGAGGGTGAAGGAAGGGAAGAATGAGGCTGTTGCATCAGCCTGTGCTTTCCAGAGTCCCACGGCTGTGCAGCCTTACTGCACACTTCAGAAACTTTCAGCCACAATATAGCTGACCCACATGTAGCTGTCCAGTCTGATCCTTTGCATCTTTGTAGAACTATTCCCTGCACCATTTCCCCTTGTATCCTACCCAAACTGCTCCTGCATATTTGCAGATGTAAAAGTATGATGGTGTCATCATAAGTTATTCAAATGTGGAGGCAAATGTGAGCATCCCATGAATAGGTCTGAGACTTCTCTGCACACCGTTCTGATTATTTGTCAAGACACACCAGGATGAGTTCAAGGAGAGATCTGAACTGTGCTGGGTATTGTTGTTTTTGCACTGTATTTTCCAGTGCAGGTTGAACTATCCAACTTTGGCTTTGTGGTCAAGAAATGAAAAAGTCATAATTAAAATCTCTATGAAAAATGCGCTTCCCATTTGTATCATTCATTGATTTACATAGCACCCTTTGAAAGCTTTCAATCGCTTTGTAGAACTACAAATGCTGTATGTAGAAGGATCATTTGACCCATTACTGAAGTGCAGTCACCTCTGGAATGGAATGTAGGTGCTTTTAAGAACAGCACATGGTCTCACTATGGAACAATTCAGGACAGGCAGTAAAGAAGTATATTGTATTCAGCTAAAGTAAGAGAGAAATTAGTCCAACAGAATATAGTGGAACCTTTAATGCCTAAAAGTGGTCAAGACCTCAGTTTTACATAGCATATGACAGACAGCACCAGTTAGTTCATCGCTGTTTCTATACTGACTCAGAGGAAAATGTGCCTCCTGTTGAATCCCCAACATGTCCTGAAGCACCAGGGATTTTCCTTAGAGGACTTCCATCTAAGTACTGATAAAGCTTAATATTGCTTATCTTTTGACATCTAACAAGAGCATTATTTATATTATATTATTCACACCTGGATCTGATTCTGATTTATCTTTTGTTAGCATCGGTTTATTAACTGTGTAATGGACCCGATGCAGACCGCTTTTTACTTCACAATGCAGACCAGATTTCAGAACCATTTTTGTATTGTTTAACAAGAACCAGCTTTGCAAATAACTGAGCTCACTCTGAAATCTTCTTTAACCATCTATGTTTATTCAGATAATTGGAGCAACTTTTAGACATAGATGTGTATGAGTATATATGAATGAACATCATTTGATTTTCTTTTCTCTTTCATGTTCTGGCCCTTCTCCAACCCCTTGTGGTCTCCGGTTCCTGTACTAGAAAAGTGTGTGTGCAAAGAGAAAGTGCTCGGAAGTGTCACTGATTTCTGCCAGATGAAATATGCATATGGTAAGTGGCTGATGTGCCTTCATGGTATGATCATTCCAGTATTTTCATAGCTGGTACCTGTGAAATCATTGATTTCCTCCTTTTTTGTCTAGTGATACCTCCCAGTCCTGGGAAGAGTTGATCAGAGGACACAGGGCCGGCTCCAGGCACCAGCTTACCAAGCAGGTGCTTGGGGTGGCCACTTCGGAGAGGGGCAGTGTGATCGGTGTCGGTCCACCTATGGGGCGGTGGGGAGCTACATCGTCACTGGCTGGCCTGGGTCACGCCTCCGCCAGCGGGGAATTAGCAGCGGGAAGGCCGCCAGCCAGAGTCTGTAGCGCGCCCCTCAGGCAGGGGAGCGCCGGCAAAGGTCAATAGCGCGCCCCTCAGGCAGGGGAGCGCCGGCAAAGGTCAATAGCGCGCCCCTCAGGCAGGGGAGCGCCGGCAAGGGTCAATAGCGCGCCCCTCAGGCAGGGGAGCGCCGGCAAGGGTCAATAGCGCGCCCCTCAGGCAGGGGAGCGCCAGCAAGGGTCAATAGCGCGCCCCTCAGGCAGGGGAGCGCCGGCAAGGGTCAGTAGCGCGCCCCTCAGGCAGGGGAGCGCCGGCAAAGGTCCCGGCGTGGCTCGGCCGGGTAGGGGAACGCAGGCCCACCCTACACCACTGCGTTCCAGCCCAGGGCCCTGACAGTGGCAGGACGAGGGTCCCGCCACTGGATCAGCGGGGTCCTTCCGCGATACAGACTCACCACTGTGCAGCTCTGTCCCTGAGCTACTTCCTACCCGATTGCTCGTCCGAATCCCTCTGGTTCCGCCAGTGCGTCGGGGTAGTCCGCTGTTGGCAGCTCCAGCTCCCCCTCAGGCTCAGGCTCCTCCAGCTCCTCCCGGTCCTTAGCTGCTGGCAGCTCCAGCTCCCACTCCGGCTCCTCCAGTTCCTCTGGGTATTCGGCAGCGGGCAGTCCTGGCAGCCCCAGTCCGTCCTCCAGGTGAGGTTTCCACTGGTCCAGGGCCTCCCCTGGCGTGGCAGCAGGGTCTGAAGGGAGCAGCCCGCGGTCTGCGTCTGCCTCCCTCCCTGGTGCTGCTCTAACTGAGCTAAGGGCCCCGCCCTTTATACTTCCTGTTCCACCCCTCTCCTTCCGGGGAGTGGAGCGAGCTTGGGCTGGCCCCGCCCACTCAGGCTGAGAGAAAGGCCCTTTACCCTCAGGTTCGGAGGGCAGCCACCCTGGCTCCCTACATACCCCACCCCTCAAATCCAGCTCCCGAACCTCGGAGCTGGCATCCTCAGCCTCCCCCAGACGGGAGAAAAAGTCCGCATTGGCGTTGTCCCGTCCCGCCCGATGGCGGATCGTGAAGGCGTAGGTTTGTAGCGTAAGATACCATCGCTGAAGGCGGGCATTCGCGTCCTTCATCTTGTTGAGCCACTTCAGGGGTGCATGATCTGTAACCAGTATAAAGGGGGCCCCGAGGAGGTAGTAGCGGAGAGCATCAACCGCCCACTTAACAGCTAGGGCCTCCTTCTCCAGGACGGAGTAGTTCCGCTCCCGGGGGAACAGTTTCCGACTGATGTAAACAATAGGGTGCTCCTCCCCGTCCACCTCCTGTGAGAGGACCGCCCCAAGCCCCACGCCGGAGGCATCGGTCTGGACAATGAAGTCACGATCGAAGTCCGGGCTGAAGAGTACGGGCTCGCTACACAGGCGGTCTTTGACAGTTTGAAAGGCCCTCTCGCAGTCGTCAGACCAGCACACTCTGCGGGGGCTATCTTTGGTCAGGAGTTCTGTCAGAGGGGCCGTAATGGTTGCAAAGTGGGGTACGAACCGCCAGTAATAGCCGGCTAGGCCCAAGAATTGACGCACCTGCCTCTTCGTGGTTGGTGCCTGACATTCCTGGAGTGCTTGAACCTTCCCGATGAGGGGGCGTACCTGTCCCCGCCCCAGGGTGTACCCCAGATAAGTGGCATTTCTTGGGATTGGCTGTGAGGCCGGCGGCGCGGAGGTCCCGGAGGACAGCCGCCACTTGGTTGAGATGTTCCTCCCAGTTACTGCCATAGATAACCACATCATCCAGGTAGGCGGCGGCGTACTTGGTGTGAGGTTGCAAAATCCGATCCATCAAGCGCTGGAAGGTTGCTGGGGCCCCATGGAGGCCGAAAGGCATCCAAGTAAACTGGTACAGGCCTGAAGGGGTGGCAAACGCGGTCTTCTCCTTGGATCGGGGTTCCAAGGGGATCTGCCAGTACCCCTTGGTGAGATCTAACGTGGTGATATAGCAGGCTTCTCCAAGCCCGTCAAGGAGCTCATCGACGCGGGGCATTGGATATGCATCAAACTTTGAAATGGCGTTGACTCTCCAAAAGTCAATACAAAACCGCCGGCTCCCATCTGGCTTCGGAATGAGGACGACGGGGCTCCGCCATTCGCTCTGGGAATGCTCAATAACACCCAGTCCCAACATGGCCTGGACTTCCTCCTCCATGGCCTCTCGCATTCGCCTAGGCAATGGCCGGGTCGTCTCTCGGACCACCATCCCGGGGTCGGTCTGGATTGCATGGTAGGCGAGCGTAGTCCTTCCAGGCTTCGTGGTGAAGGTCCTGGGGAATGCCTTCACTAGGCAGAGGGCCTGTTCCTGCTGCTCGGCCGTGAGCGTCTCGGCTAGCTGTGGTTCCCCATTATCCGACTCTTCGGGGGGTTGTGGCCCAAGGTCTGGATCAGGCGGGTATGGGGCAATTAGTAGTCCTTCCCGTTCCCGCCAGGGTTTTAAAAGACTTACATGATAAATCTGCTTTCCCTTCTGGTGATCAGGTTGCCTGATTTCGTAATTGCCAGGCCCCACTTGGCGAAGGACTTCATACGGGCCCTGCCAGCGGGCAAACAGTTTTGATTCCTCCAAGGGGAGCAGGAGGAGAACTCGGTCCCCGGGGGCAAATAATCGGACCTGGGTGCCCCGATTATATTGCTGCTCCTGACCCCTTTGGGCCGTGTTTAAGTTCTCCCTCGCGAGCTCACCCACCCGGGCCAGCCGCTCCTGCAGCTGTAAAACGTATTGTAAGAGCCCCTGCGTTGAGGATGGTGTACGTTCCCAAGTTTCTCTCAGGAGGTCCATCACTCCGCGGGGCCGTCGCCCATAGAGGAGCTCAAATGGAGAGAACTTCGTGGAAGCCTGTGGAACTTCCCGAACCGCCAGTAGTAAAGGGGGAAGTAGTTGATCCCACTGACGGAGGTCCTGGGTGGGGAAGCGTCGCAACATTCCCTTCAGGGTTCGATTAAAACGTTCGACTAACCCATCCGTCTGGGGATGGTAAACTGAGGCCTGCAGTTTCTTAATCCCTAGCAGGGCACATACCTGACGGAACAACTTAGAGGTGAAGTTGGTCCCTTGGTCAGTAAGTATCTCCCGAGGGAGGCCTACCCTGGCGAAGATCTTCACGAGCTCTGCCGCAATAGTGCGGGCAGTGATACTCCTTAAGGGGACAGCCTCAGGGAAGCGGGTGGCGTAGTCCATCAAGACAAGGATATATTGGTAGCCTGCCTGACTTTTCGGGAAGGGTCCGACCAGGTCCATCGCTACTCGTTCAAACGGAACGCCCACTGTTGGTAACGGAACCATGGGGGCCTTCCGGACCCCAGCCGGGGCGGCGTGTTGGCAGTCCGGGCATGACCCACAGTAATCCTTCACCTCGCGGTGGATGCCGGGCCAGAAGAACTTGGCCAGGACCCTAGCCGCGGTTTTCTCCGGTCCTAAATGGCCTGCGGCCGGGATGTCATGGGCTAGCTTTAGGACCGCCTGTCGATGAATGCGGGGAACCACGAGTTGGGTCCGGACCTCTTGGGTTTGAGGGTCCCGCTCCACGCGGTAGAGACGATCCTGATCAAGTTCAAATCTAGGCCATTGGGTAGCCCACTGGGCCTCCACGACCTTCCCCTCTACCCGTGCCAGCTGTTCATAGGCAAACCGGAGCGTAGGGTCCTCCCTTTGGTCTCGGCTAAAGTCCATAATGTCCACTGGGGGGCCCCCCGTCTCCCGGCCGTCCTGCCCGGGTGAAAGGGATGGGTCAACGCCGAGGTCGGGACACAGCCCGGGGCCTGGGTCCGTCGCAGAGGAGGCTCCCTCGAACGCCTCTTCCGGAGATAGGGACCGGAGCACCTCGACGAAGTCTGGCCAGTCCCGGCCCAGGATGATTGGGTAGGCAAGGGATGGGGCCACCGCCACGTTCATTAACTGAGTTGCCCCGTTTACCATGAGAGGGACCTGAACCGTGGGATACGGTTTCACATCTCCATGTATGCACTGTATCCGTACCTCCCCGATGATCTGCTCGGTATCCGGGAGGAGGGACTGGCGGACGAGAGTCTGCCCACAGCCCGAATCAATTATACCCACAACGGGTGTCCCGGCGATGCCCATAGGGGCCGTCAATTTGGCTGTGGACGGCGGGCGGGCCCGGCGCTCCCCGGTGTACACCCGGCCAAAATCGCATTCCATCGCCGTACAGTCTCGTTGCAGGTGACCGTATTCGCCACACCGAAAGCAAGGTCCTACCTCGGTGCGCCCCGGCCGTGCAGGGTCACCCGGGTGGCCGCGGGGTTGGCTGGGGCCTGATGGACGGGTCAAGCATCCGGACGGCGCGGGTTGTGGAGCCTCGGGCCGTCGGGAAAAAGTAGTGCCGCCGCCGTTTGGTCGTCGGGCTCGAGTTGGCACGTCGACTTTGGGGGTGGCCCCCCTTTCCGGCTTCTGAGCGCCGGGTCCAGAACTTGGGGGCCGGGCTGTCGGTCCTATTGGGGCCTCGGCCTCTAGAAAGTTCTCCATAAGTGTGACAGCTGCACTTAGAGTTTGAGGTCGGTGCCGCAACACCCACGCCCTCCCTGGGGTCGGGAGGATATGCACGAATTGCTCAAGGATGATCTGTTCTGTCACCTCAGCCACAGTTCGATGCTCAGGTTGTAGCCATCGGCACGCTGCATCCTTTAATTCCTGGGCCACGGCCCGGGGCCGGGCACCCGGGGGGTAAAGCTTTCCCCGAAACCGTCGCCGAAAGGTCTCCGGGGTGATGTCGAAGGCATCCAGGATAGCCGCTTTTACGCTGGCGTAAACACGGGCCTCATCGTCTGGTAGCCCCCGGTAAGCCTTCTGGTCCGGTCCCGTTAGATAGGGGGCAAGCAGGGTTGCCCATTAGTCCGGAGACCAACCAGCTACTGCAGCAACCCGCTCGAAGGTCACCAGATAAGCCTCTGGGTCATCCTCAGGCCCCATCTTGGCCAGACGGATTGGTGGAGCAGGGGGGTTGGGGGTGATCGCCCCGCCCGGCTGGGCTCCACCGGGGCTCGGCCACAGGGTGGCAAGTTGCTGGAAACATTGGGTCTGTTGTTCGCGGTGCTGGGCCCCCAAGGTTTGAAGCAACTGCTGCTGGTGGGTACCCAGCTGCTGTATGAGTTGTTGCTGCTGCTGCTGCTGAGTCTCAGCCAGCGCCTTGATAAGCCTCTCCATCTCCATATTCCGTTTAGGGGCTATCTCCACCTCATTGCCCTAATCCCTTCCGGCAGGGATAGGGGGCGCTGCCCACATTCTCCACCACTTGTGATCGGTGTCGGTCCACCTACCCGCTAGGGGGCGGTGGGGAGCTACGTCGTCACTGGCTGGCCTGGGTCACGCCTCCGCCAGCGGGGAATTAGCAGTGGGAAGGCCGCCAGCCAGAGTCAGTAGCGCACCCCTCGGGCAGGGGAGCACCGGCAAAGGTCAGTAGCGCGCCCCTCAGGCAGGGGAGCGCCGGCAAAGGTCAGTAGCGCGCCCCTCAGGCAGGGGAGCGCCGGCAAGGGTCAGTAGCGCACCCCTCAGGCAGGGGAGCGCCGGCAAGGGTCAGTAGCGCGCCCCTCAGGCAGGGGAGCGCCGGCAAGGGTCAGTAGCGCGCCCCTCAGGCAGGGGAGCGCCGGCAAGGGTCAGTAGCGCGCCCCTCAGGCAGGGGAGCGCCGGCAAGGGTCAGTAGCGCGCCCCTCAGGCAGGGGAGCGCCGGCAAGGGTCAATAGCGCGCCCCTCAGGCAGGGGAGCGCCGGCAAGGGTCAATAGCGCGCCCCTCAGGCAGGGGAGCGCCGGCAAGGGTCAGTAGCGCGCCCCTCAGGCAGGGGAGCGCCGGCAAGGGTCAATAGCGCGCCCCTCAGGCAGGGGAGCGCCGGCAAAGGTCCCGGCATGGCTCGGCCGGGTAGGGGAACGCAGGCCCATCCTACACCACTGCGTTCCAGCCCAGGGCCCTGACAGTGGAAGGACGAGGGTCCCGCCACTGGATCAGCGGGGTCCTTCTGCGATACAGACTCACCACTGTGCAGCTCTGTCCCTGGGCTACTTCCTACCCGATTGCTCGTCCGAATCCCTCTGGTTCCGCCAGTGCGTCGGGGTAGTCCGCTGTTGGCAGCTCCAGCTCCCCCTCAGGCTCAGGCTCCTCCAGCTCCTCCCGGTCCTTGGCTGCTGGCAGCTCCAGCTCCCACTCCGGCTCCTCCAGTTCCTCTGGGTATTCGGCAGCGGGCAGTCCTGGCAGCCCCAGTCCGTCCTCCAGGTGAGGTTTCCACTGGTCCAGGGCCTCCCCTGGCGTGGCAGCAGGGTCTGAAGGGAGCAGCCCGCGGTCTGCATCTGCCTCCCTCCCTGGTGCTGCTCTAACTGAGCTAAGGGCCCCGCCCTTTATACTTCCTGTTCCACCCCTCTCCTTCCGGGGGGTGGAGCGAGCTTGGGCTGGCCACGCCCACTCAGGCTGAGAGAAAGGCCCTTTACCCTCAGGTTCGGAGGGCAGCCACCCTGGCTCCCTACAGGCAGCACGTCCAGCTGTTCGGCGGACGGTCCCTCACTCCTGCTCGGAGCGAAGGACCTCCCGCCGAATTGCCGCCGCAGATCGCAATCGCGGCTTTTTATTTTTTGTTTTGTTTGGCTGCTTGGGGCGGCCAAAACCCTGGAGCCGGCCCTGAGAGGACAGCATACTTCCCGTAATGATTTCTTCAATGCCAAGCAAATCAACATGGCCTTCATGAGCTCAGGCACATGCTTACACCTATCTGAGTATGTGCTGTAGACCACCAGTCCATGCCAGGACTCTTTTTCCTCTGGTGCTCCTCTTCTGTCTACATAGCACCTCCCTCCCATTTAGCAATAGAGGAAGGGCAGGGTGGTCAGGATCCCCTGACACCTGCCTAATACTCCCATCACCCTGAGGTTCAGAATCCATTCTATAGGTCTTGCAGTAGGATTGCCACCCTTTTGCAGTTTGCCCTGCAGGATAAACTTGCTGTGTCTGTTTGTCAACATCTTATTTATCACTCTGGCGAATAAGCAACTATGTCCTGTCATCACTCTTTGAAGGGTCACAGCCACCAAAAAACACCACGTTTTGACTCGACACAATCACATTGTGATCAAACAAAGCCTATTTGTGGGATTAGCCTGCTGAAAGTTGGATGATCTTGCAAAATCAGGAGTGGCAACCCTGTCAGGTCACAAATCAAAGTACCTTTTTTCCAACTTATCATTATCATCTTAGAATTCTAGTCATGTGGCATTCCTGCACTCCAGTAGGAAATTTCCTGCCCGACAGGGTGAATTCCATTGCTTAACACTGAATTTTTGTACAGCGGGCAGGAGGAATTTTAAAGGCTCAGGATTGTAGTTATGTAAATCTAATGCAGGCCTTCCAATGTCCAAACTAAAATCTGCCAAGGCTCTGAGTCAGTTTGCTTAAGATCATACTGTTGGCTGCTGTTCTTTCTTTGTTTTTGTTTTTTATGGCATTCCTATTATCACGGGTTCCACTCACCACAGTGGCGCCTTCTGCTGGCCATCCTGGGGATTAGCTCTGCCAGTTGGTGTGCCCTCTTCTGGAGGTACCTCTCCTGTCATTGTCTCTGCCTGCAGATCTGCATCACTCCAGGAACTGGAGCGTCCTCTTCATGACTCGGCCCTTCGACTGGGTCACCATCAGTGTTTCCCCCTTCTGGGGTGTATCAATATTTAGGCCACTTCCCCAGTGGCTGATGCGGGAAACCAAGGCCCTCCCACGGCTCCTGGTCCTGACCCAGGGACCCTGTAGATAGCAACCTCCTGCTGTGACTCTTTAACTTCTCCAAATGCTGCTACGTTTCCCTGGGCCACTTCCCCACAGCCCCAATATCTCCTTCGCTCTCACCGCAGGGCCCCTCAGTCCCAGCAGCCAGCCAGGAGCTCCCTCTTGCTCCCCCGGTCCCTGCCAGCTCTGTCCAGGGTGCTACAGTTCCCTCAGACTGCTAGGGACACAGTCCTCACTCCTTGAGCTCCCAGCAGCCATTAACCTATTCTACCTTGTAGCGCCTCTTATATGGCCTTGTTGGCCCCAGATTGGTTGCTCCCTGAAGCTCTTCTCTGATTGGCTGCACCCCAAGCCGCTCTAGGCTGCTTGGAGGACTCACCTCCACTGCTCCACTCTGAGGCAGGGCATGGTAGGACCATGAAGCCTCCACTAACCCCTTCCACTCCTGTGTGGGGAAGACACCCCATCACCCTATACATACCCTAGTGGTTTCCTAAGACTTTCAAGCTGTTTTTTTTTTTTTAAATTAATGGAGATATCCTATCTCCTAGAACTGGAAGGGACCTTGAAAGGTCATCGAGTCCAGCCCCCTGCCTTCACTAGCAGGACCAAGTACTGATTTTTGCCCCAGATCCCTAAGTGGCCCCCTCAAGGATTGAACTCACAACCCTGGGTTTAGCAGGCCAATGCTCAAACCACTAAGCTATCCCTCCTCCCCTCCAATGGGTTGCTGTTGGCAGCAACCCGTTGGAGATGAGCTGATAAAATTGGGAAGGGATTAGTTAACTGTCTAAATTGAAAAAATCCAGCATTCCTTCCCCAGATTCATTTAAATGGGAGCAGTGATTGAACCAGAATGCTCATGTGTCCCTGTCCAAGTGCCAGTATCTTGTCATGATTCTTTGTGCCTCATCCAACAGTCCCTAACTTTCTACCCTCTAGCAGTATAAGGAAAATACCACTGCTTACTTTGAAACGAATTATTTCAAAGCATAGCATGGGGAGGAGGTGACCAGCCCTCTGTGGAGAAAGAAGTGATTCAGGACTATTTAGAAAAGCTGGACGAGCACAAGTCCATGGGGCCGGATGCGCTGCATCCGAAGGTGCTAAAGGGTTGGCGGATGTGATTGCAGAGCCATTGGCCACTATCTTTGGAAACTCATGGCGATCAGGGGAGGTCCCGGATGATTGGAAAAAGGCTAATGTAGTGCCCATCTTTAAAAAAGGGAAGAAGGAGGATCTGGGGAACTACAGGCCAGTCAGCCTCACTTGAGTCCCTGGAAAAATCATGGAGCCGGTCCTCAAGGAATCAATTCTGAAGCACTTAGAGGAGAGGAAAGTGATGAGGAACAGTCAGCATGGATTCACCAAGGGCAAGTCATGCCTGACTAACCTAATTGCCTTCTATGATGGGATACCTGGCTCTGTGGATGAGGGGAAAGCAGTGGACGTGTTATTCCTTGACTTTAGCAGAGCTTTTGATACGGTCTCCCACAGTATTCTTGCCGGCAAGTTAAAGAAGTATGGGCTGGATGAATGGACTATAAGGTGGATAGAAAGCTGGCTAGATTGTCGGGCTCAACAGATAGTGATCAATGGCTCCATGTCTAGTTGGCAGTCGGTATCAAGTGGAGTGCCCCAAGGGCCAGTCCTGGGGCCGGTTTTGTTCAATATCTTCATTAATGATCTGGAGGATGTCGTGGACTGCACCCTCAGCAAGTTTGAGGATGACACTAAACTGGGAGGAGTGGTAGATATGCTGGAGGGTAGGGATCGGATACAGAGGGACCTAGACAAATTAGAGGATTGGGCCAAAAAAAACCTGATGAGGTTCAACAAGGACAAGTGCAGAGCCCTGCACTTAGGACGGAAGAATCCTATGCACTGCTACAGTCTAGGGACCGAATGGCTAGGCAGCAGTTCTGCAGAAAAGGACGAAGGGGTTACAGTGGACGAGAAGTTGGATATGAGTCGACAGTGTGCCCTTGCTGCCAAGAAGGCTAACGGCATTTTGGGCTGTATAAGTAGGGGCATTGCCAGCAGATCAAGGGACGTGATCATTCCCCTCTATTCGACATTGGTGAGGCCTCATCTGGAGTACTGTGTCCAGTTTGGGGCCCCACACTACAAGAAGGATGTGGAAAAATTGGAAAGAGTCCTGTGGAGGGCAACAAAAATGATTAGGGGGCTGGAGCACATGACTTATAAGGAGAGGCTGAGGGAACTGGGATTGTTTAGTCTGCAGAAGAGAAAAATGAGGGGGGATTTGATAGCTGCTTTCAACTACCTGAAAGGGGGTTCCAAAGAGGATGGATCTAGACTGTTTTCAGTGGTACCAGATGACAGAACAAGGAGTAATGGTCTCAAGTTGCAGTGGGGGAGGTTTAGGTTGGATATTAGGAAAAACTTTTTCATTGGGAGGGTGGTGAAGGACTGGAATAGGTCACCTAGGGACGTGGTGGAATCTCCTTCCTTAGAGGTTTTTAAGGTCAGGCTTGACAAAGCCCTGGCTGGGATGATTTAGTTGGGGATTGGTCCTGCTTTGAGCAGGGGTTGGACTAGATGACCTCCTGAGGTCCCTCCCAACCCTGACATTCTATGATTCTATTGCTCTGTGTCCCTGTGTGTGTTTTCTGGCAGTGATAAAAGCAAGAATCCTATCGGCTCATGACAAAGGAACCCATGCGGAAGTTATAGTGAAGGTAAAGAAGGTCCTGAAATCAGGCAAAGTGAAAATTGCCCGGAGTAACAGAAGTATCTATCCGGAGTCCTGGACCAACAGGGGATGTACATGTCCCATTCTCAATCCTGGTAAGTATTAAATGCTTATGGCATGAATTCTGTGGGAAAAAGGCAATGTGGGTTGTTAAGGTATTAATGTTCCCAATTCTTATCTCACTTTCACTAATGTAAATCAGGAGTAACTCTGTTGAAGCTAGTGAAATTGCATTGGAACCTATGTGAGACCTACACTAGTTGACCATACTGCTGGAATAATCCATTGAGGAAAAGCTGGACCAGTTAACATAAAGCGAATGAACGGATTAGCAGGGTAAACCTGGTACTCTTATTGGAGTATTAAAGAGAGAAACAGAATAGAGAAATCCTTTATTCAAACAGTTAGGGATGAACTATGCCTCCCCATGTGCTACAGGAGAGTGGGCACAGAGACCCATTCTCCCTTCGCTGCCCAAGCATCTGCACTGTGACCAGGCATAATGTTTCCCAGAGCTGGGGAGTGCAGGACTGGGCAGCAGTTAGTCCTGCCAGCAGGTCTAGCAGCTTCAAACTGGTTCAGTGATGTCTTTCTGAGTTTGAAGACAGCCTGAAACAATAGCTGTGAGGTGTGACCTGCCCCATGCATCTTAATGTATTGGTACTTTGAAACTTAAAGCTCACAATTTGCAGCATGTGGGAAACTCAATATATGAGGCTAACATACAATAAATGAATTTAATGTCACAATAAATGAGACAGGAGCTTCGGTGCTGATTGGATTATTCATCTTTAGATTTAATTCAGTAAAAACATCCCTTTTAAACATTTCTCTGTAGCCACCACAGAATTCCTATCAGAGTGCCACAGAATCTATGGCAAAACTGCCATTGCATCCATGCCTTGCATCATATACAGAATGCACAGAGAAAAGGAAATGCAATCTCACTGTTAACAATAATGCAGTCCTAGAATGTAAATAAATCCAGATCTGACATTTCAGTTAATTACCTCATTAGATTTATGCTTGTGAAAATACAGGTTTGAAAGAAAAAGAGAGAGAGAGGTAGAGAGGGAGGTGTTGTCTAGTGGTTTACACACAGACTTTGGTCCAGGAACTCCTTGAATCCCATCTCACAATGACTCCCTCTGTGGGCATGAGAAACCCTCTGCCACAATTTCTTCACATGTCAAGTGGAGCTAATGTTTATCAGAACGTATCTACTTCACAGGGGACTTTGAGGATTAATTAGTTAGGGCACAACTGTGAGCCTTCTGTGTACCTGCACAGGGAGGGGCTTGTATGAACTAGTCACACCACCAGAGCTTATGATGTGGGGAGAGCAGCCGCTGCTAGCAGCTATTCCCCCTCCCCCTCAGTAGGCAGGGAGGGAGTAGAGCCACCCCATACCTCTGAATATCACACCCAAGACGGCACAGAAGGGGAAGTAACCTGTGCCAGCAAAAGGGCTGGTACATATTATTTCCCTGCAGGACAAGGGGGCAATAGGAACCAAATGATGACTTGGAGGCACAGGGTGGTTCCTAGCCTGCTCCTGGAGCAGCACTGCACAACTTAATCTTTCCAATGCCACTTGAAGTTGAAAAGCACTTTGGCACTGATTTTTATTTTTCCCAGTGGGTGCTCCACCCCTACTCTGCCCAGAGGCCCAGCCCCCACTCCGCCCCTTCCCCCGAAACCCCGCCCTCGCTCTGCCTCTTCACGCCCCCACTCCACCTCCTCCCCTGAGGCCCAGCCCTTGCCCCGCCTCTTCCCACTCCTGCTCTGCTCCCTCCCCTGAGGCCCTGCCCTTGCTCTGCCTCTTCCCGCCCCTGCTCTGCCCCTTTCCCCCAAAGTCCCCCGCCCACCCACCACTCGCTGCTCTCCACCTTCCCCCAAGCACTTCCCACCAAACAGCTGATCAGTGGCTGGTGGGTGCTGAGCACCCACTATTTTTTGGGGGGGGGTGCTTGAGCCCCTGAGCACCCACAGAGTTGGTGCCTATGCCAGATAGGTGCTAAGCAACGTTATTAGTAGCTGAAGGGATGGATTAGTAGTAGTCCTCACTACTGCCTTCTTTCCCATCAAGCAATTTAGTGGACTGGAGACAGAAATACGTGTATTACCCCAGTTGAAATCCCATGTGGATAATTATGGGGAGATGAGCTATAGAGCCCATGTAAGTGCCTTTAACTGTGCTAATTGGAGTCTGGAAATATCTTTTGGACCCGGCTTTCTTTTTTTCATCCAAGTAGGCAGCAAGGGCTTGATCCTGAGAGGCGATGAGCACCCACAGCTCCCATTCACTTCAGTAAAGGCTGCAGGTGCTCAGCACCACTTGGGATCAGGCCCTGAATGAGACAGGTAACTTGGTTTCCTTTAGGATGAACTAAACAGCATCCCCAAGGATCATATTTCACTATTGTGCCTTACACCACAGAGAGTGGGGACTTATCCACATTCTAAAACAAAAACTTGTTAGATAAGTTACCCTATGTTTTTTCCTCTGAATAGATTAAACACACTTCCGCACTGAGTGAAAGAATTCCTTGTATTTGGTCTGAAATCTAAGGCTTACCCTGACCTCTAAGGCAAGTTCTCATTTGAAATCAGCCACATACAAAAGAGCCAATTGTTCTGGGATTGGCTGAGTCCAGTCAAATCCAGTGTGAATTCTTCCAGCCCACCCAAAATGATTTGTGCCCTCTCAAAAATGATTTGGGTCTTGCATCACCTGTACCACCAGGTGAGGGATGCAGTATATGAACTCTGAGAGCTGTACTTCAGCAACATAACTCAAACTTGGTCAAATACATTTTACTGACTGTGGTGCAAATGGTTAAGGTATTCTCTTACACTTCCTATCCTACATTCTTTTATGGTATAGCTGTGGACCACTAAACAGCTGCTGGGCTCCCTGCCCAGCAGTTGGAGCTGTAGGTCAGGGTGGGTGAAGTATGTGTTTAATATAGGGTTAGACTGTGTTTGACCCTTCACAGGAGCTCAAGGAGGGGAGAGGGCATAAGGAGTCCTGCCCCCTTGTCTCTCTTTAGCTGTTAGGAGTATGGGGCCCATGAAACACTGTTGTGCAGTTCTGACGCTAGCCAGCGTCCCTGCAGTGGTGCACCTGCACACTAGCCAGTTCTTCACAATACAAACTAGATTCTCGTCACAAAATGCACTAGATTCACAAGTGGTGTAAATCAGCATAGTCCTATTGACTTCAGGTTTCTATGCCGTTTTCTACCCACTGAGAATTTCACTGTACATGCTCACTCATGTTGAGATCCCTGCTTTTATTCGCAGGGCCGGTTCCAGGCACCAGCGAAGGAAGCAGGTGCTTGGGGCGGCCAATGGAAAGGGGCGGCATGTCCGGGTCTTCGGCAGCAGGTCCCTCAGTCCCTCTCGGAGGGAAGGTCCCGCTGCCAAATTGCCGCCGAAGAATAAAGCGGTGTGGTGGAGCTGCCGTCGATCGCGGATTTTTTTTATTTTTTTCCCCCGCTTCGCCGCTTGGGGTGGCAAAAAAGCTGGAGCCAGCCCTGTTTATTCGGCTCATGATTTTTACACACCCCTTTTCCCTTCTGTCTATATGCACATTAGCTTTTCATTCCCATCACTTTACTTCCAGCAATGGAGGGGGTTGGCGGTGGGAGGAGTAAGGGGTAAGCAGCAGCCACCACTGCCAGTCCAAACTGCCACTGTCGTCAGCAGGGCTTTCTGCTGTGCAGGGTGATCTGGCTTCCTGCCCAATCGTCTCTGCAGCATTGTATTGTATGTTCTTCCCCGGCTGATGACAGGAAGTCCATATTTAATCTCATGGCCTTTAGAGTTTAATCATAAAACTTTACTTATGGAGCTACCGAATGGATTTGCTGTATGGAGACTAAAGAAAGACCTTCCTGCTTTCCATATTAGTAACTCCTAGCCAGAATAAACTATTGAGCTGCCCTCTGCTTTGCACATGAACTAGCATTTTTTTAAAAAAAGCATAGGAAACCTCAGGATTTTTAAAGGCTGAAGAAGTATAATTTGGGGGTAAATATGATCCTCTCTTTCCCCTTCCAGGGCTGTGGAGGGCTCTGCCTGCAACAAAATTGGTGTGCTTTCACTGTGCAAGGGGTTGCACAGCAGGATTTGGGGGAAGGGAGGAGTGAGACAAGGCCAATGACTCCCATAGCCATCAGCCTCAGTCCTTCTTAGGGAGCGGGGTTGCAACAGCAGCCTCTTCTGAAATTTCAGGGCTGCTGAGTAGGGTACATAGAGAATGTATAATCCCTCAGAATCCCCTTTCACCAGTACACATACTTGGGGGTGTCAGGGGATTCGGCCCTGTGTTTTTAATAAATTTTATAGTATAATAGTGGGGTTTGTCTGCTTGAGTAATAAATCATTAGCAGTATCTGTGTCTTGCTAATGAACTGATCACAGTAGGGTGTCTCACCTCTGTGGTTATGCCTCTAATCCTATGGGGATGTGGTGGTTACATTTCCTGGAGTTGTCCAAGCTGCTGTTAAAGATCCTTATTGTGTGAGGAGAATGTGCATTGTTGTACCAGAAGAATACAGAGCTGGCAGTTGTCATGTCAAACAGCCATTTCAGCTAATCTGTGTGGCGCACACAGATTAATCTAGCCCTTTAGACTGCTCACCAGCCAATCGAAACGCTGCCTCAGCTCAGGCGCTTTAATAATGGTGTTTACTTTGTTCCTCACCAGAAAACACTGACTGACAATGTGGTCTTTCTGTTGCTGCAGGTTTCAGCTATGATAGGGGAGGGAGGGCAAGATCTGTACCTTCCCTCCCCCCCCCCCGCACCCCTCTTTGTCTATCATCCAGAAGTTTTGTTCCACACACTGAACCCGAAGAATTAAACTTTGGATATTAACAGGGTGGATATAAAAAGGCTGCCAATCTCCCACCGCCCCAAGCCCCCCAGGTTGGATGTCCAAGCTTCATTTCAATTAAAAATCAAGCAATCACATACACATGACACAAATACACAAGCAACCAGATACCATACAACAGCCATATGAAATAAGGCACAAACACAAAAGAGAAACAAGACACAGCAGACAACGGATACTCAATAAGAAATGCACACACACCAGACATATGGATAGGAACACTCACACGTTGCTGAAAATAAGACTGTAAATTCCCAGCCAAAATCTAGCCATCCTTTTCAGTTGGGGAATGTTTCTTCGTTGTGTTTTAAAGACTAGGGAATTTGCACCTTCTGCTTGTGTTTTGTGCTATTAAACCAACAAAATCAAGAAAACTTCAGAGGGGGACAGCTCCCTCCATAACCTGCCCCAAAGTGCTTAGCTGTTACAAGGGCCTCTGAACAGTAAGGGAATTTTACGTATCATACCGGATATAATACACGAAAAAAACCCACCTGTGTTTAATGCAAAACATCCTGATTTTCAGTGGCACCTCAATCTGGCCTTTCCTTGAAGGTATACAATTGTGCATGAACTAATATCTGTGCACACATTTTCTATGCACTAGCAGTTGCGTGTGCAGATGATAATCTAACAGGGATGCTTTAGAATTCTCACATTCAAAACCAGCCTACACCCGGCAAGACCTGATTCTGCTGTCACTTATACCTGTGCAAACAAGGAGTAGTTCCACTGAAACCTATGGAGTTAAATTGGTGTAAAAACAAAAACAAACCCCAACCACCACCACAACAAAAAAACTGTCAGGGAGATCAGAATCAAGCCCAATCACTTGCTGGTGCAGGTGTTAGATTTTGAAAGTGTTAAACCCCTTGGGACAAATAGAACCTTCACACACAAACCCTAATATGTGCACATGCATGTTAGAATGTATTGCTGGTGTACAGAGGAATTAGTGCACAGAAAATGAATGCACATAAAACTGTATGCGCACAACCTGGAATAATCATTTTAAAAACAAGCTGAAGCTAGCTATGGTGCAAGATCCTGACTCCCTAGGGAGTGGAGATATTAAGTATATACTCCTCTGTTTTATTTATTTAAGTAATTATTTTTTTAACCAGGAACAGACTACCTGATAGCAGGCCAGGAGGACTCAAGGACCAGCAAACTCCTTGTGAATATGAACAGTCTGGTGAAACCCTGGAAGGCGTATTTGGGAAAACAAGTAGCAGACATTCTTCGAACTGGGTGCAAATAATTTCTTCTTCAGAAGTTAAAGTCATGAACTTTATACTTTAATAACACTGTGGAGAAAGGTGTAGCTAGTTCATATATTACCATGCAACACGTTCCTAGCTAAGGGGACAAGAGTGGACTTACCCTCCTGTCCCACATTATGTGTTTAAACCAGGAATCCTTGGACATGACTTTTCTTCCATAAATACACACGGTCTTATATGAAATTAACCAACAAATGTAGGTTACAAATCAGTTCTTAGCTTGAAGCCATTTTCACAGCTCCCAGAAATTCACTCTTATGGGAGAAGCAGAAGCTATGGTTTATGTGTTTCCACTCTTCAGGAATTAATCTGGTATCGATACCTATAAACCGCTTGCATAGTGCATTCATTACTCGGATGTCATTTTCTTTATTTAAGTGGCCATTAATGGGCAAAAAAATTTCAGCTTTGCAGGTGGCAAAATATTAAACAGTCAGCATGTCAAATGACACTTGATTTGTTTGAAAAGAGCTATTTTTATTTACCAAGCAAACTACAGTTAGATCAATAAGACATGCTGCTTTCTAGAGTGAAAATATCACATTGCTGCACAGAGACTAACACTGGAACTTTATCTGGTGAGGGCCTCTATAGATGGGAGTTGTCAAAGTCAATGCCTAATGCGAAAGCACTGCTGGCTCAGTGTGGAATTTTGACGCCACACTCATCTGTTCTATCAGAGGTCTCCTCTTTGCTGTTGTAACACTGCTATTAGTACTGTCACACAACAGGTTTCAGAATGACTGCTGCTAAAGAGCCTTGTGCCAGTAGAGTAGTGTCAAGCTACAGCTCCAGACCCATAGGAGAAGATGATGGAAGCTGGCCCAGATTTGAGTTTGTGAAGCTACAGGTGTGAAGGGGCAGCAGGCTGTACCAATTTGAGGATTAAGCGAGATGTTGAGGACTGACAGGGCAGCTACCTTGTTATTCTGATCAATGCCCTTGAAGCCATGCTCATTATTTAATTGTCACTACCATTTTCACTCTGCTCTGTTACTCTTGCCCCCTTTGTGTGTTGTAATAGTCAAGTGAAGTTACCTTCCAGTTGTGCTTGAAGTTTGTTTAGCACGAGGAGTAGGGGTAGTAGCATCTCCACTCTAAATAAAGTCCTGCTGTTCTGCAGCAGGAGGACCCATAGAATTATTTTAGTCTATTCCACAGTTAGTAAGAAGCTAGTCTGTGGAAATGTGAGTTCCTCAGAGTACCGTGGGGGGAAGGGAATGATCTCCTACCGGTCTCTGCCCGAGTGACAGGAAACTCATGACCAAACTGAGAGGGTAAGGAGTATGTTCCATTGATAAGTAAAGCATAAATCAGAACTTTGTTCAAAGATATCCTTTTTTTGGTTTATGTAGAGGAGGGGTTCTCAAACTGGGGGTCAGGACACCTTAGGGGGTTGTGAGGTTATTATGCAGGGGGGGGGGGGGTTCACAAGCTGTCAGCCTCCACCCCAAACCCCTCTTTGCCTCCAGCATTTATAATGGTGTTAAATATATTTTTAAAAAAGTGTTTTTAATTTATAAGGGGGGGGGGCACACTCAGAGGCTTGCTATCTGAAAGGGATCACCAGTACAAAAGTTTGAGAATCACTGGTGTAGGGGCACACAACTTCATATATGCTGCTTTTGCCCATCGTTGTCTATGCCTACAGGAAGAGGAGATGGGGTTTGATCTGCGTGCCACTCAGTCACTGTAACATGAAGGAATCTCGGATAGCCCAACAGCCATGAAAAGAAAGTGGTGGGTCTGGGTTATGAAGTGTCTGATGAGAAAGAAATAAATTATCGGCATGTTCAATTAATGTAGTTGGGTGACCAGTATCTGAAGACCAGGGATCCCAGAATGCCAGAGCTACTTTGTTATGCATACTTGTTATGCATCAGACTCTACATAAAAGGAAGGGTCTGATGCATATCAGAACAGCAAAAGGACACATTTCAGATTATTTACAAAGAGAAGACCAGCAGAAATTTCTTGGAATATTCTTCCAGCCATTCACAGCTTGGGGGAAATTCTGGATTGGACATTAACTTGAATTGACTCAGTGTGTGTTTACATAAACAACCTCTCTCTCCTCCCTCCACCCTACCCCCTCAATCTATGGATGTACTATATATTGTCTCAGGCCAACATGACATCATCCTATGTTTGGCTGTGAATTCAAAGGATGTTCAGTCTGGTAGCTGGCTGGTCTGATCAAATATTCCTAAACCCATTATTGCTCCTACAATGGCCCTGTTAAAAGCAACTTTCCATTTTGTGCCTGCAGTTTTGTAAGTGCAAGTGTAATCAATATCACTTAGATGTCAAATTGTTTGGTTGCAAATAACTTTGGTGATACCTTCGAATTTGCAGGCACAAAATGGGGAGCTGAATAAAAGTTCCTTTCAAAATCAGGTCCATACAGTATATTGCCTCACAAACAAGTGGATCTAACTGCCCTTGGATATTGTCACTTAACTATAGGCTTGTTCCAGTTTTAAAGCGATCCTGTGGGAAAGGAAACGCCACATGGTTATTTCAGTAGTTAGTTGTTTTAGATTTCTATGCTTTTAAGTAAATATACATGGTACCCTGGGGATTCCTTTATTTGGATTTTCAAAGGAGCCAGGCACTCAGTTCCCATAGAAATGAAGTGGCACATCAGAGCCTAATTTCCTTGGGCACCTTTGCAGATTCCCAGCCTAGAAGTGTGTCCTGTTCACATTGAAACTAACATAGAACTTGTCATCTCCACTTCACAGTTAAGAACTAGAATTGTTCATGGGACACATGATGATATGGATAGAGGTTCCCATCTGATGATATACATTGACCCCACCGCATCCCCAAAATTTGTTTTCTCTTCAGGAGCACAAACACTGTTTTCTTTTTCCTATAATGTCAGGAGGAAAAAAGCCTTTCTTATCGATTTGTTGCTACCTAAAGCAGTAACCAAGAATTTGGCATCTCTGATCAGACATTTAATTAATGTAATAAAACACTATGCACCACTAAAGTGGCTTTCTTTAAAATGTCAGCTCATTAAGTTAGAAGACTAGCAATGAAGTGATATTGTTTTCATTCCTGTGTCCAGAAATAGACTTACTACAAGGATTAGCTAGTTATCTTCTTTTAAAGACCATTCAAAATAAGGATGTGTTTAGATGACTTTACAGTCCATTCTCAAAGGGCCTGTTAGGAAGAGTTTCAATAAAGTAAAGCCTGGGGTGAGAGAATGTGTTCAAGAGCACTCTTTTTAACAAATGCATTTATATTTACCATTGTATGTGCGTCTTATCTGCTGAGGGTCATATTCTGTTCTCATTTACCTCAAGGGCTATACCATTGAGCTAAAGGGCATTGCACAGGGTGTAAATCACAGGACTAGAAGGTTCACCCCCACAAAAACTATTTTACTTTCCAGGGGTGAAACTCACCCTTTTTGTGGGAAATGGAGATAGGAACCCCTTGCAGTGACCATTTCAGGTTATGGGCTGGGATAGTGACCAGTGCCTTTGTTCTTTTCAGCGTGAGGGCTGCTGAATCCACATAGTTCAGTCAACCCCTTCTTCTGATCTGCCACCAATACACTCCTCTGTGCCAGTTTATTTGGCATCAGTAGGAGCCCACCATGCAGCATCCACTCAGCCTGCCTACCCACTCCGTGCAGGGCTACTGCAGGAAGTGGGGAATCACCAGCTCAGAGGGCTTTGTACTACCCTTTCAAGGGGATACGAATGCCACGCTTACAGAGTTTCGATGTGCCTAATCTTGTATGTGTAGCTTTGTAATGGGGTTCACTCACCGCTAGGGTGCCTCCTCCTGGCCGTTCAGGTGATTAGCTCCATCCACATCCGACGCCCCATTGTTTGCTCTCACCGTGGCCCCTCCTACTCTCTGGGACTCAGCATGCTCCCTCTGCATGACTTGGCCCAGGTCACTATACGTTTCCCCTTCCAGAATACCAAAGTCTCTCCAGATCAACTGTCCAGTTGCCTTCCCAAGCCATCCTTTAATTCAAGACGATGCTACTTTCCTCAGTGAGCAGGTAGGGGACCCAGGCCTGCCCATTGCTCCAGATTCCTGCACAGGGACTCTGTTCAGCAAGACCTCATTCCTATTTCCCTGCTCTTCTTCCTACTTTTCTCCCCTCGCTCTGCCGCCTACCTCACATTATCAGTAGAGCTCCCTCTGATATTTCACCCCTTTCAGTTTCTTGCCAATCTATAGTCCAAACACACTTTCCTCCTCGCAGGGAGTGACTGTAGACTACTTCTCCTACAACCCATTCTGGTCTCAGCTTGCTGGCTTTGTATCAGACCAGCCTATACCTGCTCAGCTGAAATTCATCCTCTATTAGGGATTGCCTGGCCAGCCTAATTCTCTCCCAGGTGCAGTCTACTAGGTTAATTAGCCCCTTCCCAGCTACCTTAACTCTCCCAGGTGATGTGTGGAATGAACACTCCATCACAAGCTTATACATACAGCTTTGCAATGCACCTTAATGCCAACTTTCAACTGGGTGATTCCCGAGCATATTCATCCATTTGTGCCAGACTGTGGTGGCTTTGTGGTATATGCAAATGCCCACTGGAAACCAGAGTGGGACCAACACATTTATGTCACTAATGGTCAAGCTACTATGTTACTGAATCTATTGCCGCCATTTCTTATAACCAGTGATCTGTCTCATCATGAAAAATATTCATTAATGTCATTCCCAAGTGTTTCTAGCTATCAATATTAGATGGGAGATTTGAAACAAGGGTTCTTCTATAATCTCTATCACTTCCCTTGGGATCCATTGTAATAAAAACAATCAGGCTAACAATTTTTTTTGCATTCAGGTGCGTTCTCCATTGTGTAGCCAAATGTTTCCAAAAGTGAATCTGCTCACATACAATAATGTGTAAGGAGTGGGGAACAAGTGAGGACAAATGTGAAAAAACACGAATAGTTTCTTTCCCCCCCCCTCCCTTTCATCCTATTTGATGGTGGCTGTAGAGCTGAGTCTACTTCCTATTCTAAAATCTCCATTACTTAGAAATACTACACATTGCATTTTGACTGTCAGGCTAACTAATGTCTGATTGCTATTACTACCAGCTGCTCGTGAGATCTCTGATTAACAAGCCTAAGAAAGTCAAAGAATGGGGAACAAAACTGCGAATTATGCAGAACTATAGGGTCTAGCCGAACGATAGTACCAGCACACTCTGCAGTGCTATAAAGCATGTAGCCTGCCTGAAATTGAACATCCAAAGTACAAATGAACTCCACAGATTTGAGTGAGAACAGTGTTCACTATTTGCAATGGAATTAAGACTGTATAAAGGGATGGTTATGTTGGGTCTGGGGAACTTTTTCATATACTGTGCTGGCTCAGAAGATTATTGTGAGACTGCATGACACTATCAATACTTCCCAGAAATAACTGCAATGTATTTCCTGTAACCAGAACAAACAAGGCCCTACAGAACTAACAAGAGGATCTGCCAAAGAGGATGCACCTATTGAAATGGGGAAAGAAATCTGTTGGCCTAGTCCGGGGGTTGCTCTCCCTGCTCTCTCACTGGAGAGAATACAGCTCTCAGTACTTTCTACCATGGGCCCAGGGCAGTACTGAAAATGTTCACAAGAACTATCCAGTCCATGCAGTAGTTGACAGGTTGTCCTATCATCAGCTTTGCCAAAAAGTAGCAAAGACAAGGCAGCTATGTTGCATTCTGATGCACCCCAAACAGTAGCCCCGAACACCAGGAAATCAAAGCAAGACACACAGGTAGGTGGTCAATCAAAACATGTAATAACCCTAAACCAGTTAAGTCAGCAACAGTCCAAATGGCAGGTATGTAGCAGCAGGCTCAGCGTAACTGCACACACGCAACGCTATGTGTACATACACACATGTGCGCACACTCGCACACACAGAACAGGAAATGGAACACTGAATTCAGGGAGCGGGAACCAGGAAACAAACAGAAACAAGGAGCAGGAAGCAATAAGCAGGAAGGCAACACAGACCGGTCATCAGCATCAGTACTGAGAATGGTCATATGAACAATGCGACCCGTACCATAGCCGACAGATTGCCCTATCACTGGCTGTTATCACATGCCAAGAAGTAGCACAGGCAGCTGGTAGGCCCTGCCTAATGATGAAATAATAGTGTTTACCCCCCCAAAAAAGTATGGAAAGCACTGGAAGAGTTACACTGGGGCAGGGAAGCAAACAGGCAATGGCTGAATGCAGCCGCGTATGTAGAGAGGAGGCAGCAGCACCATTAGAACAGTTTCAAGTCAGAGCAACTATCTGTGAGAGCTGTGCAGCTCATGTATCAAATAAAATGTGGCCACCTCTGTCCTAGTCTTTGTAGGGAACTTTAAAAGGATCAAAATAGTTCACTAGGTAGTTCTTTGTGAGTGCTGAACTCTAAATACAACATAGCAACCTTGCATAGTATCATGCTTCTGCATCTTCTGCTCTTACACACTGGTACAGCAAGCAGATAGGAGGAAGGAGGCAGAAGGAAGGTAAACAGACCTACATACAATATTGTATTGCTTTGGCAAGAATGGCTCATTCTTGTAACTGCTATACAGAGCAAGGTGTTCTCCATCTGTGTATCTCAGATTGTTTCAGTGCCGCTTGATGTAAGCTTTCCTTGAATTTATATAATTCACATGGTGTTCTCTCCAGGGTTCCTCGGACCTGGAAAAGTGATTGTGTTATTCGTAACGTGTTGTGCACATTTTCTTTTTTGTACTTAAAACTTTGATTAAAAATACTCATAGAAATGTATATTGATCTTGACTTTGGGTTTGTTTGGGTTTTTATGTTTTAAACTATGTGATTTTCAAGCCACAATTACGCTAGTTCTGTTGAAGCTAATAAACCTGAAACACTCCAGACATCAAACTCTTGATTCAATAGTCTTGCACAGAGTAGAAGAAACAGAGGAAAGAATTTAGCTAAGAAGGAAATTGTACCAAACATAATTTTCCTACCAAGCTAATTCTCACTATCAAAAACTAATATGTAGCAAATAGAAGATAAGTATATTTTGTATGTATAATAAAAACACAAAAGAAGGTGTCAAAAATAGATTCTGATGACTTGTATCAACAGCATATTAATTCAGAATTTCAGCCCAGGTCCTTCAAAACCTTATTAGTAAAGTTAAATACACATATATGAGTAGCACTTAGGAGCATAACATTACACATATATAAATGCTTGCAAGTTTGGGACCTTACAGCTCATCACTACATTCCAAAATCACTTCCTGGAGCCTAATTATTGCCCACACCAGACATCAGGCACAACAAACTATGAGTTCAAGGTGGGTGGAGAAGCCTTGACTCTGCCCAAAATTTATGTAGGCTTAAAACTACTACTTTTTTTGGTTCATAATTACTTTTGCTTTTAATAAACAAAATTAAATGCATCACAGAGACTTGGCATTGATTTTGAGCTAGCTCTTTGGGACATGTTATGAGTTCATAGGATCCTTGCAGGTCTTCCTACTGAGATGTTTACACCTCCATTCTCAGTGGGCCTTACTCTGTGTGCAGATGATTAACACAATAAACACCACCACTGAGGCGTCAATCCACGTCTTATTGACATTAACATAATATGTTAATAAGGAGGCGACCTTTTGAACTGTGGGGCAATATTCATTGCTGGCATAGACTGCAGGGGATTTATTACAATAAAATCAATTCTGCCTAGACAGGTGTGACTCCCATTAAAGCTAATGGTAGCTGATTTACCAAAGCAGAATTTTGCAATGGGAATTGTGCCTATGTATCTAAAAGTAGTACTATATGTAGTATAGTTGTAGCTGGGGCTGGTCCCAAGATATTAGAGAGACCAGTGGCGGTGACGTAATATCTTTTATTGGACCAACTTCTGTTGGTCAGAGACACAAGTTTTCGAGCTGTGTGTGGCTTGAAAGCTTGTCTCTCTATCACCAACAGAAGTGGTTCCAATAGTACTATATAGTATATACTCCCTTAAGTACAGTACAGTTGTACAGTATATACACCTTTAACTAAAGTAGTTCCATGTGTTACAGTTGTACAAGTACATGACTCTCCTTCATTAACTGAATTTAAATTACAGGAACAATGTGGTGCGTTATAATACAAACAGCTTCAGCATCTATAAAAAAAAGCGTCTCAACACAGTCTCTGAACATTTCAGAGAAGCTCAGATCTGGGTCTGTGCTTTGTGGCTCAAACCCATATCTACTTAATGCATTTGTAATAACTTTTTTAAAAGAGAGTAAAGAGCATAGGCATTAAGGACTTTTCCATTTTTAACTGAGGAGATACAATGCCTATTAACTTTTGTAGCCATGCCAGCTACAATAATAATGTCGTGGAGATGCTTCAGGATGTAAACTGATCACTTGGATGTTTGTTCTTGTTCCCCCTTCCACATACACTAGTAAACAAGTGGGTAAGTGTATTATGAGTGGGGTGGGTTTTTTTCCCCCCCAACTTCCTACAACGTAGCGGGTTTTTGTAACTTCCAGAGATAGGACACCAAATCTGCTGGACCAATAATCTGATTTGGTACAGCAAATCCTACTCCCACTTTCCCCTTCACATCACTGCTATGGGATCCGAGCTAATCGTCAATGAGCAATCACTACAAATCTTCCAATGCTTTTTGTGTTGGCTGCCATGAAGCCTTCATGAGCTGTCTGCTCACTGATATATCGACGCTAATCTGTAACACGCTTTTCTTTTATTGTGCATTTACTCTTGTTTTAGAGACTGCCTCTTCCTTTGGTCTCTTTATGTTCGGCCTCTGAGTGCGGTTTATGCTAAGGATAGGGAATTCGAGCCAGGAGAGAGAAAGAAAAATAAAGGCCAACGATACTAGCAGAAAATAAAGTTAATAACAGAAAGGAGAAGCTGACAGTTCACTATTAGGAAGCCTCTATCAGACATTACCCCTTGACACCAGTGGTGGAAAACTGCCAACTCCAAAGTCTAATTTCTTTGAATTGCAAAAGTGTTTTTTTTAAAAGTAACAACACTGCACTCACCCCAACAAGTAGGACAAAAGGCCCATTATTAATTATTTCAATTAAATCAGCAAATGACAGGAAATAAAGCAACATTCCAAGCATTTTAATGCGCTACGCAGGCTCCTCTAGTAGATCAAAATGTATGAAAAAAATTGCTCTGGCTTGAACCGTTGTCTGAATGCATGCAAACAAACCCTTGTGCTTCTGGTGGCGGTGGGTACAAAGCCGACTGCAACCTTTTACTGATACTATTAACATGTTAATAGTAGCCTGAGCTTTTAAAAGTCCACTAGTAAAAATAACCATGCATTGCAGTTGCTTACTTTCTACTGTTCAAAACCAGGCACATAGTAAATTGGTGAGCCTCTCTGCCCCCATCCCTTCCCCATTTTGCTGTTCCAAGAAGGGCTACTGAGCAGGGGCTGGTTGATGACCTAGCGCCTCCCTCCCCTGCCTGCGGTAACTGGACTTTTGGTGTTCAGTCAGTACATTTGACCGGACACTGCCAGGTCCCCTTTTTGACCAGACTTTCCGGTCAAAAATAGAACACCTGGCAACCCTAATGGGGCAGGTGACAAAAGCCCCCAGATAAGTCCAGAACATGGAGAGGTGGGTGACACCACGTTTTAATGCAGAAGGTTGAGAAAGCAGCTGGAGGAGGCTGTTCTAGATTGGATTCTGACAAATAGCGAGGAACTGGTTGAGAATTTGAACGTGGAAGGCAGCTTGAGTAAAAATGATCATGAAATGATAAAGTTCAGGATTCTAAGGAATGGTAGGAGGGAAAACAACAGATTAAAGACAATATACTTCAAGAAGGCAGACTTTAGCAAACTCAGAACTGGTAGGTAAGAGCCCATGGGAAGAAAGTCGAAGAGGAAAAAAAACTTCAGGAAAGTTGGCAGTTTTTTTAAAGAGACATCATTAAGGGGACAAAACCAACCTATCCTAATGCGTAGGAAAGATTGGAAGTGCGTTAAGAGACCACCCTGGTTTAACCACGAGATCTTCAATGACTTGAAACTCAAAAAATGTCATACAAAAAATGGAAACTAGGTCAAATTAGAATAATGAATATAAAAAAATAACACTAGCATCTAGGGACAAAATTAGAAAGGCCAAGACACAAAACAAGATTAAACAAGCTAGGGACATAAAGGGTAACTAGAAAACATTTTACAAAGACATTAGAAGCAAGAGGAAGACCAAGAACAGGGTAGTCCCATTACTCAATGAGGAAGGAAAGACAATAACAGAAAACACAACAATGGGCAAAGTGTTAAATGCCTTTTTTGTTTCGGTTTTCACCAAAAAAGTTAGCAGTGATTGGACGATGAACATAGAGAACATCAAGGTAAGTAGGGTAGGATCTGAGGCTAAAACAGGGAAAGAACAAGTTAAGAATTAATTAGACAAGTTAGATGTCTTCACATTGGCAGGGCCTGATTAAATACATGCTAGAATAATTAGGGCACTGGCTGAAGAGATCTCTGAGCCATTTGCCATTATCTTTGAGAATTGATGGAGAATGGAGAGATCCCAGAGGACTGGAAAAGGGAAACTATAGTACCTATCTATAAAAAGGGGAATAAGGACAAGCCAGGGAATTATAGACCAGTCATCTTAACTTCAGTGCCCAGAAAGAAAATGGAGCAAACAAACAATCAATTTGTAAGCACCTAAAAATAATGTGATAAATAACAGTCAATGTGGATTTGTCAGAAACAAATCATGTCAAACCACAGGGTAGCAAGCCTTGTGGGTAGGAAGAAAGCCATATATTTGATATATCTAGGCTTTTGATACTATCTTCATATTTTAAAAAGGAATACCTATTTACAGTGTTATAAAAAGGATATGATTAAATAAACCTCAAAAGTCCCACTGTAACCCCCAAGGAGCTTACTTGGTTCCTGGCTGGCTGTGCTTGTAACTCAGGGAGAGGCATGCTGTCCCTGGGAGGAAGGGGGGCCAAGGGCAGACTCAGTCTGCTAGGCAACCAAGGAGGAGAGAGGAGAGACACTATTTGGAGAGGCAGGGGCACCCCTTGGGTTGAGGCAGGATAGCAGGGTGCCTGTATAGCCACCAGTATGCCTGCTAAGAGGAGGAGCAGTGACTGAGAAAAAGGAGGGGGGGTAGAGTCAAATGATTGAGGGGAAAAAAGCCTGGTAAAAAGAGCTAGCTTGATCAATAGGAAGCGAGATGTCCTGTCCTGGAAGCACTGGAGAGGGGAGAAGCCATTTTGGAGGAGTCGGGAGCCAGTCACTGCAAAAGCAGGACTTGCTGTGTGGTGAGGTCCTGAGTCCCAGGCCTGCATGCAGGGTGCCCCTGAGAACTGGCCTCTAGGTACCTGGCAGCAATAGCCTTAAGCTTGGTCCTTTCCCCGTTCAAGGTGACTCACCAATATATAGTTTTGTTGGGAAAACTCCCTACACAGAGAGGCTGAGTTGGCCCTCCAGCACCCTAGATCCACTCAGTTACCATGTGGCAAATACACTCACAGCAAGTAGGCAGCCCTAAACTAGCAGCAAGAGCAGTATGTGAGCACTATGGTGGGAGATTGGAGTTCAGATTTTAGTAGAGTAACTACAATTTGTACCTTGAGCACTGCATCCCTTTGCGGTGAGGGGAAATCTTAGGAACAGAAGCAGCCTGATTCCTGCATGAAGAAGATGCCTGCCAACTAGTTGCTAAGTCTAGATTCATCTCTGAACCGGAGTATTATTTGCGGAGTTGTGAGTACACCATCTTTTAGTCAGTCAGGGAAATTGATAAATTGATAGTCCCCCCTGCATTGTATCCTCAAGCCAGGCTGTAAAGGGTTGGGGATTTTATTATCTGCTGTCTAGTAAACTTGGGGAGGGACTTACCATCTTATACCCATGTGAGAGTTTTGTGGACTGTACTGAACCAAGTCTGCTTTGCTGCTACAGACGATATCATTCTCACAGGTCATCAAGGGCCCCTGCAAAGTACACGTAGCAATGGGACACAAAATTTTACTCTTGTTCTCAGGTCATGTGACCTTGGAAATTCATCAGTTTTATTAATGTGGCACTGGTGACTCAGAATAGCGTTTTACCCTGTCATATTTACTTTATGTTTAATATAATTACTCTGTTGAATATATTGTGTGTGTTTGTGTTACTTCCTGGGAGTTTCCAACTATCTGGCAAGAAGGGGGGGGTTACCCCATGGTTAGAATTTGCCTGCCAAGCTGCCCTGGAGATCCTGCCAGTGAGGAGTGATGGGGGTGGAGGCACTGCCACATAAATTCATATGGGAAGGAAAAAAGGAAGTTACACCCTGCTGAGATAAAGGCAGAACCCAGATGAACCCAGGCTTCTCAATCAAAAGCTGTAAGGAGATTGCTGTAAAAGGAGGTAACCGGGTGGAGAGGGGTGCTATCCACTATTAAACAAACAAAAAGTCCTTCAAAGACTTTTTGAATTAGATTTTGTCTGGTTAAGACTGCATAAAACTGATGCAATTGTTGGCAACCCTTTAACAGGCAATTCATTCCAAACGTTAGGTGTATTGTTATGTCTCTCACAAAGATTTTAAAAAGGGTTAATTGAATCAGTAATTGTTTATTATATTTTAAAATAATTTTTCAAGAAAGACACTAAGGAAGTGGGTCATACCTAAAACCCTAAGTCAGATGTCAGCAGTCCAGGTGGACAAGCATAAATCTTTATTCATGTGTAGGTTAGATCAGCAGCTTCACTTCATCTTCTTTACTGTCTGACTCATAAGCTCTTTACTTTGTTAATCAAGATAAATGTGAAACTAATGCAATACATTTACATAGAACTTGTCCACAGTTCCTTTAGGCCCCTGCAAAACAAACTCAGGAATATCCCAAGACCAGACACTGAAGATCTGCCACTTTAAAAAAAATAAGATATGTTTGTGGCAGAGATCCAGTACATCTTGTTAAAAGTAGTAAACAAAAGAAATTGAAAAAGCAGCAATATTTGCCACATGCAGGTTTACATTCCATCTCCGGCAACTAATAAAAATGACCTCTTGTCTACAATTTCAACAGCCTGCCACATAATGTTGGGAAGCATTTTATCATCTGTTACTTGTTAAAATAGCCTTGATTGATTAAATTGGAACTTGCATTATAAAAAGAGAAACAGCACCAACAAAAGGTAGTACTGATGAAGGTGTAGTATGATGGAGTTGTACCAGCCTTGCACAAATACCCATATTAACATATAAAGTAAAGGAAAGGTTATAGCAACAATCTCTAGCCCAGTAACACTCAGTTGTTTCTTTTATCTGTCCCCCTCTCCTCATAAGAACGGCCATACTGGGTCAGACCAAAGCTCCATCTAGCCTAGCATCCTGTCTTCCGAAAATGACCCAATGCCAGGTGCTTCAGAGGGAATGAACAGAACAGATAATCAAGTGGAAATCAGCCATTTAAAACTAGGAAGTTTCCTTCCTATCCTGAGCAGGCAGCATCTTCATACAATTTTTCTAAGGACATGGATACTAATCAGAAGACAGAACTGTTCTGGAGACTGATTCTAGTTGCAATTACCAGTGACAACAGGACTACGGGTAAGTCAGCTAGCCTCTCTGTGCCTCAATTGTTTCAGCTGTAAAATGGTAATATTTAAGCATCTGCTCTGTTAGTGAGTCCCCATACCACCTTATATAAAAGTGCAAAAAACATTATATGACTAATGGATTTTAAATCCCAAAAGCAAGGTTTTTTTACACTGTTTTATTCCTGTTAACACAGCAGAGTACTGTGCCCACATACCATGACGAGAGCAGTGCAAGAACCTACACAGAATGAACTGCATACTATATTTTGGCTTGTGCATCACTCTCCACTAAATAAGCTTTTAGCAGACTCAAGTGAAGTTTGTAGAGCTAGCAGTTAGAAATGGTCAAAAAAAAAGAAAATTTTGGAAATTAGCAGAACTGATCTGCAAGTCACTGAAAAATAAAAATGTCATTATTCCATTTTTAAAGCCACTTTTCAAAGTGTAATTGCATTTTAAGGGACAGTATGAAAAATGAGTGGTGGCTCAATTATTTTAGCCACTAACTTCTAGATTTTTGGTTAAGAATGAAACTTCTATTGAGTTCTCTTTAAAAGGTAAACCATCATCTCCTGCAATTCCAGAATTCCCTTTTATAAAATACTCAAGAGGTTTTCAAAGTGGCTGGCTATCTACACATCCTGTGTACATATAGAAACTTTCATAATTTTTACTTAGATTGTTTGATGCAGGGACCATCCTTTTCTTCCGTTTATACACCACCTAGCACAATGGGGTCCTGGTCCATGACGGGGACTCCTAGGCACTCTCTCACTACAAATAATTTAGGCAAAAAGGAACCCTAAAGTATGTTAAGCTATATGGTGTAAATACAAGAATCCTTTCATCATCCAGTGTAATGCAGACAGATCTGGGGTAGAATACGGTAACTGATCGACAGTGCACACAGTCTGGAACAAGAAATTATGAACAATGGAAATGGCATTAGAATGCCATTAGAAATAGCAGGAGGCAACTTAGTTTTAATCTACTCTTAGTTGTAAAATTGTATACCGAAAGTTGACATTGTTTTGGTTAGGAAATTAAAAGTGTAAGCTCTCTGAGGAAAGGACTATATGCTCCTTCCTGTTTGTACAGCATACAGAAGGCACAACTAAGAACAAATACATAATGATTTTTGACAATATGGGACACGCTGACAAGGGACTGAAGTATGGATTGAGATGCAACACAAATACAAGGCTAGAACTCACGCATTCTGTATTCAGAACACAGATGCTCCAAATACTCAGTTACAGATAATAAATCCTAAAGTAGCAAGGTGACAAGGCAGCGTGGGAAAGAAACGCACACCACACAAGCACAACAGGCAAGCAGTTCTTAGAACAGAGCACTCCTTCACACTGTGGTATTCCTTTAACAAATCGCAAGCTGGGTTTCCTTTTGAAAACAAAGGTTCAGGTACACATGATTCGTTATCAGTGCTCAGTATTTATCTGTTTGCCTGAGATTTCATTTCTCCATGGCCCAATTGCCTAGTCATCAAGGTTTATCACTGTCACTTTTGTGCCCACTTTCTCAGTTGTTAATTTGGCATCTGTTTTGCTGACTGTTTCATGCACAGACTGAAACTTTTGCACACTTTGCTTCTTTTAAATGCAAAGTCTGCCCAGAGTACTTGCTATCCATCCCCCTAGGACTGAGTTATTACCAACTGCCTAATCCTGGATGAAGATTCAACTACTACTGAAATTCAAAGAGTGCAGACAGCACTTCAGAGGCTAGCAGAAGAGAATAAATAGGTCCATTTACACTGAAATAACTTAATAAGCAAGTAACACTAAACCAAAGTATTGATATAGGGCATCTCAGCAGTGTTGAGAGATGAAGCCAAAGGCTTTTAGCCACCAAGGCAAGTCTCTAAACATTATCACACCTGCTGGGGAGAATTAATGCTATTGTAAAATGTACTTTGCTATATTTAGGTGACAACTGATTAATGAGTGTGAAGGCAAGTTACACATAGTACTTGCATATTATGAAAGGGATCTTACCCAAGGCTTCAGTATCACACTGACTATCATGGCCATCTTTTTGCTAGTGGAGAGGGTGGTATATGTATTATCCCTTTGACCTGCAAGTTGTAATCCAATGTAATTCTTATATTAGACTGGCCATATACAAGTCTAAAGCAGATCATATCTTTCATTTTATATATACTTAACTTCACATGATTCATGGATTATGGCAAGAGGTTCTTGTTGCTTCATAGCCACTATGGACTTCTGAGATGTGTCCTGTACCCATCCCACTCCAGCCTGAGGAGGTGCTTTCATTGCTCATGCTTCTCAGAGAAAGAAGGAATAAGCCATACACCTGGTAAATACAAAAGTCAACTACTTTAACCTAAGAGGAATTTCAGATGAGTTCAAAATCTCTTTACAATATAAGAGAATGTCAGGCTTTACTTTCAATCCAAGCACTACTAATTAAAAACAACAACAACGAAACAGGCTTCTAAGCAAGGTAAAAAGATTTTGCTTTTTTAATATGTGCTCAAGTCACAGTATCTGCTCTGAGGGTGTTACTCCGGGTAACATTTCAATTTTATTGTCAATGGCATATTGTAAGAACGTGTCTATACAGAAGGAACAGGCGCTAACAGAGGGATCCCAAAAGCAGGGCTTTCAGAACAACGGAACACAGTGATCAGCATTCTTCCCATTCACTTGATAGTTTTATCAAAAACTGCTCAACACACCACCATTTTCAAAAGGCAAGAGCCATATTCAGTTCATAAAATTTAAAAAGCCACACATTTTAACTTTAGTTTTCAGGAAATCTTTACCTGGAATCAGTAGTATATGCAGCCAATATCTTTTAGTGCCATTTGAAATTATGGAGTTTGCAACTTCTAAGCTTCGCTCCTTTTAAGGGCTACTCTCTGGCAGAGAAGCTTAAAAAAATTCCACAAAATGCTTTTCCCATCAACAGCATAGAACACATTGAAAAGGAACAACTACTGATCAGAATGAACTGAAATGGATATAGACCTGACACACTGGCTAATGGAACTTTTTGGTTGAAAAAAGTATGTTTTATACTTTTACAGACATTATTCAACCCAATATGCAAACTGAGAACTGGAGAATTTTTTTTTTTAAAGCAGTGGCTGTACCCACTAACATTTTACACAGTACCTACATATATACTTGCTCTTCCTGCAGTGTTTACTTGCAAGACCACAGGGCTGAGGTCTCTGCTCCTGTAATAAGTTATTTCATACAATACAGTGTATAGAACATTAAAGGTGAAACACTTCTTGAAGACTCAAAAGACAGACACTTTTCAAAACGTCCATGTCTCTGATTTTAAGGAGTGGAGACAAGAGCCTCCATGCATCTTCATTAGCTAGATCCCTTCTCCTCTTTGGCTACCGCAGCCTCTGCAGGAGTAGTTTCCAAATCTTTGCTCAGATTTTCTTTCTCTTCATCATCTTCTTGAGGGTAAAGGTCTGGATACTTCTGCATGCACTCCTGCATGGCACGGAACTGGTCCACACAGTCCGATCCCTTTATTTCTTCTGTGCTATAGTGGAAACAGGAAAAGGCCGATTTGAATTGTTCCCCACAGGGACCACTAGCCATTCCACCAAGGCACGGGCAATTCCAATTGATATCTCCGTTAGGCAATATCAATCCTGAACAAAAAGACAAAAGACAGAATAAAAATTAGGTGTCCTATAGGTTGTCTTCTTGGTTTTTAGGTGAATTTTGTTCTATGAAATGTACTGGGTGACAGCACTGAAGTCTGAGGTTCTTTATTACATCCACAAAACCAGTACAGCATCAACAGTGGCAATACAAGCCACCCTTGTATTGCCTAGCCAATGTGCCTCAACTTTGACCTGTATGACTCACTGCTGAGAAAGGGAAAGAGGAGAGGTTAGTTCATGGCCCAATTCAGTCTCTGGGAAAATAAAGAAATCATAGAGAAGGAAACAGAGAAGACAATTTTCAGAGTAGCAGCCGTGTTAGTCTGTATCCGCAAAAAGAACAGTACTTCTGGCACCTTAGAGACTAACAAATTTATTTAAGCATAAACTTTCGTGGGCTACAGCCCACTTCTTCGGATGCATAGAATGGAACATATATTGAGGAGATATATATACACATACAGAGAGCATGAAAAGGTGGGAGTTGTCTTACCAACTCTGAGAGGCCAATTAAGTAAGAGGGGAAAAAAAACTTTTGAAGTGATAATCAAGATAGCCCAGTACAGACAGTTCGATAAGGAAAAGAGGACACAATGACAACATCACAGGAAAGATATCTGGATCTATTCTAGGAATGAAAACACAAAACGTGAAGGCAAGAAGTTAAACAGTTTAACAAGATCAAGAAATGTAAGCTTGTAAAAAAATAAAATAAAGTGAATTGATGTTATTATAGGTTGTGCTACTAGCCTTCATCCCCCAAGAAGATAACTTAAGGTTGCCTAATACTTACCGCTATAAGACCCTGTTTTCAGTCGCTTATTATGTTGCCAAACTTTACTGTTTGGACTGAAATTTTCCTTAATGAGTGTCTGCCTCTGTCGGATTTATTTTTTGAAAATTTAAGCCATAAAGCTTCAGCCATTGCTGAGAATAAGGCTAGGAAAAGAGGTTTTGCCCATGTTAAAAAATGTGGGTGACTTTTTCTTTGAAAAGCTCTAGTGACCCCCATGTTTGTAGCAGGGACTTGAAATTTGGTAGGGCAGTGGCCTTTAACATCTAAAATCTCTGAAGATTCTCTCTGCACTGGGCCTACTAGTTATGTTACCCCAAGTGCTTGGGGACCACAATTCATGTTTTATTTTTAAAAACAAAAATGAACAAAGTAGGAAAAACAATAGCTAAGCACTCATTGTAGTATACACACTTAAAACGTTTACTATTTTTTGCTCAAGAATCTTGAGAGTCTCTGGAGTTCACTTCCATTCAACCAGATCAGGTCAGAAGAAAACAGCATTTACAACTGAAGCAAAGTGCGTTTGGTTCAGCACCCCAGAAGGCACTGAATTCTTACTATCTGCTTTACACCAAGCCTAGTAGTAAACTGCACAGTCCCCTTCGTACCATTTCTGTGTTGGAAGTGCTATTTACTACCCAAAGACTGGAACATTGTCATGCATAGGTCTTTTGGACACGCTCACAGAATTGTCACTTATCCTGCTGGACAAAATCTCTTTCATGGATAAGATATAGCTAGTACAGTCCATCATCTTTGGCAAACCATGGCTGGGATCCAAGGGGGGGAGGAGGGGAGAAGCAGGAGGTCATAAAAAATGTGGATAGCCTGTTGCAGACTCTCTATTGCTAGGGAGGATATAAAGCAGAAAGAACGTAGGTTGATCTTGCAGTGTAAAAGAAATATGGTTTTGCTTTGTAAACAGACCAAACTAGAATTTGAAGTCACTGAGGGACATTACGGAATATCAGCTGTTAAAATGACTGGTTGTGTCTCAAATACTTTAAGAGCATCGAAAAAGTTTTCTGAAATTAACCTGATCAGGGCATTGCAGTAATAAAATTCCTTGTCATATAATCCTCAATCTGAAACAGAAATTATTAGTTTTAAAACTCAAGACTGCATGGTGACACAGAAAGTTCAACTGTAAATTATGACTTTCCACACATGAATCTTTGGTACATACTCCTGGATATTGTAAAAGTAGACAAATAGGTATAACTCCACTAATCTCCCCATTAAGAAGACACAAGCTTCTAATACCAACTACACAGAAACCACATTTTAAAAGAAAGCTGAACAAGAGTAAGAGCTTTGTTCCCAGTGGACTAGAGGCACAGAAAAGTCTCCCTACACTAAAAGTGATCTAGTATATCAACTAGAATTCTACCCAATTAGAACTGGAAGACACCTCTAGGGTCACCTAGGACATCCTTTTACATGAAGCAAGTGGGCAGGACTGGCTTTTTTTTAATCTCTGAACTAATAGAAAGTTGCACTTTTTCTTCTGGAGATAGTCTGCAGCACATTGATCCTCTAATCCAGACCTACTGTTAAGCACTAGTTGAGGCTCACTCAAAAACCACTCAATTTGCATCATAACAGGTCCAGGGCTTAGACTGGCAATTAACTGCAGAGCTCATCCAACCTAAACCCTCTTAGCTACCGGAAATTGATAATATCACAGCCACAAATAAAAATGTCTGCACTTATGGCAATACTTGTTTTGTCCTCTCTAACCTACTTAAGAGCCTATAATTAGGTTGTATCAGAGATGCAGAGATCTACATTAGGACTCCCTTTAACATTACAAATTCATTCTTGGAATACTGACTTTTGTTGTAGTTGGCTTGTAATGTGAGCTTGTATATCTATTATCTACTGCACCTCTAAAGTATTTCCTTTATTAATGCTTTTAAGTGGCATTCTGCTGGGCATTAGCTTTTTTAAATCATCCAACAGTGTTATAAGAACATAAGAATGGCCATATGGGGTCAGAACAAAGGTCCATCTAGCCCAGTATCCTGTCTTCCGACAGTGGCCAATGCCAGGCGCCCCAGAGGCAATGAACAGAACAGGTAATTATCAAGTGATCCATCCCGTCGCCCATTTCCAGCTTCTGGCAAACAGAGGCTAGGGACACCATCCCTGCCCATCATGGCTAATAGCCACTGATGGACCTATCCTCCATGAATTTATCTAGTTCTTTTTTGAACCCTGTTATAGTCTTGGCCTTCACAACATCCTCTGGCAAAGAGTTCCACAGGTTGACTGTGCATTGTGTGAAAAAATACTTCCTTTTGTTTGTTTTAAACCTGCTGCCTATAAATTTCATTTGGTGGCCCCTAGTTCTTGTGTTATGAGAAGGAGTAACTAACACTTATGTACTTTCTCCACACCAGTCATAATTTTATAGACCTCTATCATATCCCCGCTTAGTCGTCTCTTTTCCAAGCTGAAAAGTCCCAGTCTTATTAATGTCTTCTCATACAATAGTCATTCTATACCCCTAATCATTTTTGTTGCTCTTTTCTGAACCTTTTTCAAGTCCCAATATATCTTTTTTGAGATGGGGCAACCACATCTGCACGCAGTATTCAAGATGTGGGCGTACCGTGGATTTATATAGAGGCAATATGATATTTTCTGTCTTATTATCTATCCCTTTCCTAATGATTCCCAACATTCTGTTCACTTTTTTTAAGACATTTGACTTGGTACTGCATGACATTTTGATTAAGAAATGTGACTGATATAAAACGAACCTGGCACCCATTAAATGGATTAAAAACTGGCTAACTGATAGGTCTCGAACTGCAAACCGGGAATCATTATCCAGCAGATGTGTTTCTAGTAGGGTCCCACAAAGATTGGTTGTTGGCTATTGAACATTTTTATCAGTGACCTGGAAGAAATCATAAAATCATCACTGACAAACTTTGCAGATGACACAATAATCGGGGGAATGGTATATGCTGAAGAGGACAGGTCACTGATACAGCGCGAATGGGATCACTTGGTAATCTGGACACAAGCAAACAATATGCGTCTTACTACAGCTAAGTATATATCTAGGAACAAAGAATGTAGGCCACACTTACACGATGGGGGACTCTATCCTGGGAAGCAGTGACTCTGAAAAAGATTTGGGGGTTGTGATAGAGTCACTGCATGCGCGCTTCCAGTGCGATCCTATGGCCAAGAGGGCTAATGCGATTCTTGGATGCATAAACAGGGGAATTTTGAGTAGAAGAGAGTTATTTCACCTCTGTATTTGGCACTGGTGACACCTCTGCTGGAATACTGTGTTCAGTTTTGGTGTCCACAGTTCAAAAAGGGTGTTGATAAATTGGAGAGGGTTCAGAGAAGAGCCATGAGAATAATTAAAGAATTAGAAAACACACCTTATAGTGACAGACTAAGGGAACTCAATTTATTTAACTTAGCATCGAGAAGGTTATGAGGTGACCTGATCATAGTTTATAACTACTACATGGGAAACAAATATTTGATAATGGGTACTTCAATCTTGCAAACATATAACATGATCCAATGGCCAGAAGTTGAAGCTAGACAAAAACTCAGACTGGAAATAAGGCATAAATGTTTAACAGTGAGTATAATTAACCTTGGAACAATTTACCAAGGGTCATGGTTGATTCTCCATCATTGGCAATTTTAAAATTAATATTAGATGTTTTTCTAAAAGATCTACTCTAGGAATTATATTGAGGAAGTTCTATGGCCTGTGTTATACAGAGGTGAGCCTGTATGATCACAATGGTCCCTTCTGGCATTGGAATCTACAAATTTAAAATACCCAGAATGCAAGAAGTAAAGATTAGTTTGGCACATCCTGTATATTTGATAAGGACACTTAACATTTATGTTTTGTACATATTTAAAACACAGGAGTATAAATTGCAAAAGGTGCAATGATGCTGAACTAGCATTCTTAAGAGAACCTTTGTTTTAACTTCCTTACTTTTGAACATTTTAAATTCATAATATTAACATTTCAGTTTCTCAATCCTCTTCAGACATGCTCCCCATTCAAAAAACCTCAGGAAACCCCCAAAACAATTAGCCTTGAGGAACTTGTAGGCCCTTCAAAATTACGTTATTGAAGACTGGGCGCTTACAAGCTCTGCTAGTTTCTTTAGCAAGCCTGGAAAGCCACACAATTGTCTCTTGCAGTGCAAAGAGGAAGTCAAATCATCCCCCCCATTTAAATGTATCCTCAAAACTCACTTCTACTGTCTCACCTATAGAAAGTTTAAAAAACCCACAAAAGCTCTAAAGTTAATGGAACTGTCAAGACATGTACTCTATGTGATCTTGTAGTATCCTTTCCTTCCACCAACATCTTTTTGGGGGTCTGTTTATTATCCTCATTTGTTGTATAATGGGAAGTTTCAGGGAAGGGCCTGTGCCTTCACTAGCAGTTTTGGGAACCACTCCTGCCACCAGACAATGATTTCAATACAGAACCTGCTTCTACACTGAAATCTATTTATTGAGAATCTTTTGTGATTAATGCCTTCTACTTAAAACATTAGTTATGCTAACAGTGCTGTAACATTCACAAAAGTCACCTGGCATGCACAAAATATTTAAAAACAATTATAAGAGGTTTCTTAATTTTTAAATTATATATATATTTTGCAAGTAATAGAAACAGGTCCTCAGTTAGGAATAGTCACCCTGAAAAATTCAACACCTGTGATGTTCATCTGTTTGCACCGTGGAAGCAAAAAGCAAAGTCTTAAATTGCGAAAAATATTTTTTCATCTTTCTGTAATTCAAAAGCAGATGAAGAGATTCTTAGGCAATTTTCCCGGCCCATCCCTGCAAAGAGAGGATGTTATAATGAGAGTCACAATGTAACTTTAGTACAGCTTTTATGTTCTAAAAGCTGTAATGTAAATCTATCTCAGTTTGCCATCCCACTTAGCTGGGAATCAGCTGTAGCTTTGCCCATTGTACTTTTAATACTTCTGGCTTAGAAAGTGGGCTCCAGACATATGGAGGTGGTGGAATCTCCTTCCTTAGAGGTTTTTAAGGTCAGGCTTGACAAAGCCCTGGCTGGGATGATTTAGCTGGGGATTGGTCCTGCTTTGAGCAGGGGGTTGGACTAGATGACCTCCTGAGGTCCATTCTAACCCCGATATTCTATGATCTTACCCAAGAGAAACAACACGATAATTAGGATTTTCCTAAGCAATCTATTGATCAGAAACTTAATAAAGATAATCTTTGATGTAAAAGAGGAATTTAACAACTAGCGCTACAACAATTGTTTTGCATTGTAATAACAAGTGTCAGGAGGCCTGCAAAATAATGCTCACATTCTGCATAAATTTAAAGGTTTACATTATATTAGGACTCAGTGCAGAGTAAGGCATTTATATAATAAGCATATTCCTCCTTAAAAGTGATTATTCTGTGTGTAGTACAGTAAAAAAAGATCAAAAGGGCCATTACTGTGAATTATGCCACAGAAGTTGAACACTGGAAATCAGATCTCCTGTTCAAAGTATAAGCTAAATTAAAAAAACCTGCATGTTACTTTATGAACGGCTAAAGACTTTTCCAATTTTCTTTTAAATAAAAATCGCACAATAAACTAGAGCTTCTGCCCTACAATGCTTCAAAATGTTTTGCCCATATCTTTCCCCTCCATAGATTTCCCTCCCCTCAGATACAACTGCAATCTGTGATATGTGAATTGTTTATCGTTTTTTGATTTGCTGTGTTGTAGCTTTGGAGAGCTGAAGTGAGAAACTTTGAGAAAACCCTTAAATTGTGGCAGCAACTCATGGCATGTTCAAAAAAACCATACTACAGTATTTAATGCAAAAACCATTTTCATGTTGGATCTTATGCATTTCTAATGGAAAGGACAGGGATAAGATGTCCTTTTCATTGCAAGATTTCCCCAACACAACTAGCTTCTAGCCTTTTCTCTCTCCTCCCCTACCCATAATAGGCCTGGAAAGGCCAAATTGGGAATATAAATCCAGAGTACAGCTAGCTGGTGGGCTAAAGTGCTGGAATTACTGCTTTGTGAGAGGATACATATCTCCCTCCCACCAAAGCCCTTCCACATCCAACATAAACATGGCATTTCACTGGCCCTTCCAGATGAGTTGTCTTGGCCATCTTCAAATTCTGCCCAGGCTGTCCAACTGGGAAAGGAACTAGATTCTATGACATGCTAACTTCATTTATGCAACCACTGCCATGAAAGAATAACAAAGCAACTTGTCCTTACAGGTCCCAAGAGAAGAACTATGCTCAGAGTTCATGTTCGAATCACTTGTATCTGCGTCACACCAATGCCAAGAGATCCTTTTCTTCCCTCTTTTGATCTGGCACTGACAATACAGCAAACCTGACTGGCTTGCTTGACCATAATTATTAAAATAACTCAAAATATCATGAACTGTTGTGGCTCAGTTCCAGTGAGATAAGTTTACATTCACACACCCCATTACTAGAGAAGCCCTGGTTGTTGAAGACATGACTTCCAGTTCAGAACAGAAGTGTCACTTTAAAAAAATTCCAACACACTGTCTTTACAATGATAATGGGAGATATTCTAAGACTTGAAGCAACTTCCTATAACCCAAGACTGCATGAATGTTAGAATTTGCCAATATAAGCAGCAGTCTTTTTTGTTCAGTTGCACACCACTTAAGGTGATATTTCATTCTATGAACTGTTAAAATGCATTATAACATCTCCAAGGGCTTATATTCTCCAGATGTGAGGTTGTCGTGGGATCTTTATTTTCGGCAGTCTAGTTTTGCAGAAGAGAGACAGGCCAGGCAGAAGGGAGTTGGGATCTTATCACCACCATATTGATCAATGAAAAGATCACCCATCACAGGCTATTAACACTATAAGAGAAAACAGCTTTTTCTAAAATGTTTGAGACAGCATTTAAATCTGTTTCTTCATTGTTTTTCCCCCAGAGAGTACAATAACTGGCTGATCAGATAAACTTCTCTCAGAAAATGCTTTTCATAGAAGGGTCAACTGTACTACAGAACTGACTATTTGTAGATACTGTGGGCTCTATTCTCCTCTCTATAGTCAGGAAGTTGTATATACAGACATAAATTGAGAAGAAAACAGATGCAAATACCGTTTGGATTTCATGGCCAGTACCAGATTCTACCTGAAATCTTTAGAATCTGATGCACTGCTTTCAAAGTGGAGATGCTGACAAATCTTATTGTGCAGATTGGTGAAAACAAATCTGCTGTTTGAGCATTGGCTCTTAGCCAATAACACATCCTGCCTGAAAATACGAGGGGTAAAGGAACTCCTGACAGACACTAAACTTTAGCTTCTACACATCTTTCTGAAATAAGACACACACACTGGAAAGTTTAAGGGGGGAACCAGCTATTTCTTTTCATCTCAGAAAGGGTGTACGGTTAACCTCAATCACACCAAGCCTGCCAGTCCCATATATTGAGAAAGCCAATTAAACTTATTTTGAGCACCATATCTGAGGTATATCATCAAGTACTGTGTAAGAATGTCTGTTTCTACTTATTTGTTACTGTGAAGTTATGTTTAATCATCTTTTATTACTAGCTTTCACAAGAAGTTCCACATGGGCTGTTCTCTCAACCTACCCCCTAAACATAACACAGTCTTAAATTCCCAGATATTGGGCTAATACTAATAATGTCTTGGTTTAAACAACCACACACATCAGGGTTAAATGTTCTTCTAACATACATATGCTATCACATCCTTATTGAGCAATGCCCCAGAATATCGCTTCACTTCATAGATTCTAGCAGCCTTCTGAGTGGCTGAACTGATTGATGGCCGAGAGAGTAGGGTACAGAGCATCTCTCACCATACTGTCCTAAGCTTCAAGAGAAATTTTTGACTTTGAATCAAGCATGCTATGGGAAGGAGTCTGATAAGTTACTGTTCTACCTGAAAGAAATCTGTTCACCTGACATACATGTGGCATCTAAAGTCATGAAAGCTTTCTCTAATCCCTTGTCCCAATTTTCATTTAGATCATTACAAAAGTCAAAGGATCCAAGGTGAGGATGTGGTCAGATACAACTGTTCACTCTGAATACTGCTGTAAACAGGTTCAGAATCTGTGCAGGTAGATGATGCATGCTCATTTTAGCACAAATCTATGTACGAAAACAAAAAAAAGAGTTTATTATACAAGACAAGATGGTTCAAATTAGACTGTGTACTGTATGTTTGTTTGTTAACATAGCATCACCAATATCCTTTTCTGGGTGCTAAATGATGCATGAATACTGCCCCCTAGAGATTACAATGCTGGGGCAGAGTTTCTGCTAACTATTGTATGTTTAACAGATTTTCAACTGGGAAAAGAAACAACTTAGCTCAACTTCAGTCAAAGTTGGAGGCAACAAGACTTGAGACTTAGTATGCCTCAATTCATGCAAACTGAAGTAGACACTATAGCCAAATTTTCAAACTGGAATACCTGAACTCATGCACCCAAATAAAAGCGACCAGTTTTCAGAATTGCTTGAGCATCCACAGTTTCAATTGATTTCAACAGGAGCTGTGAATCTCAGCACCTCTAAAAATGAGATTGAAATATGAGGCCCTAAATGGAAACAAACAGTTGCCTTTGTGCCTGGTGAACATAAAAGCAATCCAATAAATCCCAAATCCAGTCTTAAATTTTCATGGACATTTATTAGCCTGGGTCAAAATCTATCCACTCAGGTTTTACCATGACTATAAACTAAGATATTTTACTCACCGATTTTAAGAGAAAAAAAAAAATTACTTGCCCAAGGCAACCATGATTTTACAAGGCTTAATCCCCTGTTATTCTGTCTCGCAAAAAGATAATAAATAGCAATAGTAAAAGCAGAGAGTTCTTAAATTTGTTCACTTGCAGATGTGAACTGTTTAGCATCAGTACTGGTTTATCTTGCTTGATAATTTGGCAAACTTCAGTTCCAAACTGCAAATGTTAAGTTACTTGCCTCTTAAGGCATTAGTGATAATTGGATCCCTTTAGAGTTGTCATTATGTGACAGGAGGAGGAAAATAGTTTTAGTACTTGTTGAAATGGGTTACTGGGTGCAGAACATGACAAGGTCATGGGTGTAAGTCACTTTCACACTAATTGGGATTTCTGAAAAATCTCAGACTACTACTGCAACAAACTGCATGTGTGATAGACTGCAGAATTAAACATTTTGAAGGACTGGAGAGGGACTGAAGTAGTTGAGGCTGAAGGTGGGACCATTAGAAAACATGCAGAATAAAGAAGTTACAGAAACACTAAGCTACTGTATGGAATTAAACTGTTAACTCCTCCTCTTAGACCTGTTCAAAACATGATTAACTGTCTTTGGTTTCTTCAGAAAGAATTAAATTGTGGAATTACAGAAAGTTTGTTGATTGTTTGCCAAAATGGCAAATAAACTATGGTCATACTATGACATTCTATACCTTGGGGGAGCATACTGTAACCCCCTATTCCTCATTTTCATATAATCGTGATCTTATGTATAAAGCATGCCGTGTAAGGTATTAGGGGAAAGGTTATGATCTACTGAAAGTCATTTCTCTATCCATATATGTGTATCATTAATGCATATGAAGTTATGAGAATTGTGTTGTATGGTAGTCACTAAAACATGCTGCAAATTGGGGAATCAGCCAGATATCAGCTCCCCAGAGGCAACAGCAAGGAAAGTAACCAACACCCAGGCGGGGTGTCAAACAACCCATCAACAGCCATTGTCCAGCAAGGGAACTACAATGCAATGACTCACCTGCATGAGGCCACACCAGGGGAATTGCTCAACCTTGCTTGGAGAGACTCAGCAATGCCCCCCAGACATACCTGGACTTGTGCTCCCCAAGCACATGGACTGAGGGTATAAAACAGACAGAGTGGACACATACTGGGCCCTTCTCCTGCTCCCACCTTTGCTGCAAGCAACTAAGACACTGAGAAGAAGACAAGACTGCAACAGAGGAGAGTGGCCCAGGTTTAGGGAACAAACCTGTATATTAAGGACTGCAATATCCAGTGGGGTTAGAAAAACTGCTTAATCTAGATGTTGCCCAGTCTAATAGGGTTGAGAGTTTAGACTGCGTGTTTATGTTTTATTTTATTTTGGTAACCGCTCTGACTTTTTACCTATCACTTAAAATCTATCTTTGTAGTTAATAAATCTGTTTGTTTATTCTACCTGAAGCAGTGTGCTTGGTTTGAAGCATGTCAGAGACTCCCCTTGGGATAACAAGCCTGGTGCGTATCAATTTCTTTGTTAAATTGACGAACTCATATAAGCTTGCAACGTCCAGCGGGCATAACTGGACACTGCAAGACGGAGGTTCCTAGGGTTGTGTCTGGGGCCAGAGATATTGGCTAGTGTCATTTGGTTGCACAATCCAAGGAGCAGCTTATATACTAGATGCTGTGTGTGAACAGCCCAGGAGTGGGGGTTCTCACAGCAGAGCGGGGTCAGGCTGGCTCCCAGAGTCAAGGATTGGAGTGACCTAGCAGATCAACGGTCCAGATAACACCAAAGGGGAACGTCACACATATAGACAAGGATTATGTCTCAGTTTAAAAGTAAAAAGTAAGTTAAAGTAAAGTTACGAGTAAGTTTAATGGTACTGCCTTAGGAAAAAGACTGACCTAGCTTTTAGAGATTCTCTGAAGACCTACTCCACTAATTTGAATGGGAGCCACACAAATAAATTAGATTGTTAAATATATGTCTTACCATCCTCTTACCAAATGTTACTGACCTTGGTCTTCATAAGGGTCATTGGGGTCATCTGCTACCAGTTCTGCACTGCTTGGCGTCTCATGGTCCTCTTTGGTCACAAATATAATTCTGTCTTTTCCTAACATTTTAAGGAAAGACAAAAAGCAAGAGTTCAGAAAAAGGATTAAGCTGAGACAAAACAAGCCATTTATCAAGCCGCTGCACAGTACAAGCTTTTGAACTGTTGTGCATGTAAACAGATGCATTCATTTTAAGAGCTAATGAGTCTGATCTACTTGGCCTTGGTTAGGCTTCAATTGGAGCAGTGTTTGGTTTTGGGCATTACATTTTAAAAAAGACAAATTGGAGAGTGTTCAGAGGAGAGCCGCTAAAAAATGACAAAAAGGTTTTGGAAAATAAGACCTAAAAGGAAAGGTTAAGAGAATCAGGCTATGTTCAGTCAAGAAAAAAAGATGACTGAGGCGAGACAGGATAACTGTCTACAAATACATAAAAGATGGTATGAAGAGGACAGGGATCAATTATTCTAATTAATCAACAAGGACAGAGCAAGACATAATGAGCTTAAGATACAGCAGGGTAATTTAGGAAAAATATTCACATCTTTATAAGCGCAGTTAGGCAATAGAACTTTATGCCAGGGGAGATGTAGAGGGGTCCTCATTGAAGGGATTCATGGCTACCATAGGTGTCCATCTATCAGAGATTCGGAGTCAACTGCTAGGATTCATGGAATTGGGGTTAGAAATTACTCTGGGACCCACTATTATTTGTATTTCAGTGACACCTAGGAACCACAATAAAAAAATAGGGACCCTTTATGCTAAAAAACCTTTCAGAATTAAAGTTATAAAAGAACATAACAATGGCCATATTGGGTCAGACCAATAGTCCATCTAGCCCAGTATCCTGTCTTCCGACAGTGGCCAATGCCAGGGGCTTCAGAGGGAATGAACAGAACAGATAACACTGGTCTACAATTTTTGAGAAGTCGTCTGCTTCAGAGATAAAATGTGCTATTTATTATGTATTTTGATGTGCTGAATTCAAATATGACAATTAAAACAACTGATTGGCTACTGTTTCTAAGATATTTAAGTTTTTACATTTTATGTCTATGTATATTGTGTAGATAGTAGAGTTTTAATCATAAATTGTAAACCTAGGTCTTTTCATGTGTTTATGGTTGCTTTACATGATAATATTTCACCTGTCCTGTTTATGTAACACTTTAAAAATCAGCAAAAGGGTTATATAAATAAAATTTATTATGAAACAAAAGGCAAAAAACTATTCTGTACATAGTTTAGTCCTATTCAGTGTCTACTCGGCGCTTCTTGGCTTGTCTCTTGTATTCATTAAATGGAGCATCTCTTGTCACTGTCCAGCAATAGTCTGCAAGCATTGATGGGCTCCATTTGCCCTGATAGCGTTTCTCCATTGTTGCAATGTCCTGGTGAAATCGCTCGCCGTGCTCATCGCTCACTGCTCCACAGTTCGGTGGAAAAAAATCTAGATGAGAGTGCAAAAAATGTATCTTTAGTGACATGTTGCAACCAAGGCTTTTGTATGCCTTGAGGAAGTTTTCCACCAACAACCTGTAGTTGTCTGCCTTGTTGTTTCCGAGAAAATTTATTGCCACTAACTGGAAGGCTTTCCATGCCGCCTTTTCCTTGCCACGCAGTGCATGGTCAAATGCATCATCTCGAAGAAGTTCACGAATCTGAGGACCAACAAAGACACCTTCCTTTATCTTAGCTTCACTTAACCTTGGAAATTTTCCACGGAGGTACTTGAAAGCTGCTTGTGTTTTGTCAATGGCCTTGACAAAGTTCTTCATCAGACCCAGCTTGATGTGTAAGGGTTGTAACAAAATCTTCCTTGATTCAACAATTGGTGGATGCTGAACACTTTTCCTCCCAGGCTCCAATGACTGTCGGAGTGGCCAATCTTTCTTGATGTAGTGGGAATCTCTTGCACGACTATCCCATTCGCAGAGAAAACAGCAGTACTTTGTGTATCCAGTCTGCAGACCAAGCAAGAGAGCAACAACCTTCAAATCGCCACAAAGCTGCCACCGATGTTGAGGTGCCACAACTTTTGAGGTGCATAAACTATGACCAACAACAGTGTATGCACCTCAAAAGTTGTTTCATGTTGTCATAGGTTTCCTTCATATGGACTGCATGACCAACTGGAATTGATGGCAAAACATTGCCATTATGCAGTAAAACAGCTTTAAGGCTCGTCTTCAATGAATCAATGAACAGTCTCCACTCATCTGGATCGTGAACGATGTTGAGGGCTGCCATCGCACCATTGATGTTGTTGCAGGCTACAAGATCACCTTCCATGAAGAAGAATGGGACAAGATCCTTTTGACGGTCATGGAACATGGAAACCCTAACATCACCTGCCAGGAGATTCCACTGCTGTAGTCTGGAGCCCAACAGCTCTGCCTTACTCTTGGGTAGTTCCAAATCTCTGACAGGGTCATTCAGTTCACCTTGTGTTATGAGGTGTGGTTCAGAGGAGGAGGATGGGAGAAAATGTGGGTCCTGTGACATTGATGGTTCAGGACCAGAAGTTTCATCCTCTTCCTCTTCTGACTCAAGTGAGAATGATTCTGGTGCATCAGGAACCGGCAGTCCTTCTCCGTGGGGTACTGGGCGTATAGCTGATGGAATGTTTGGATAATGCACAGTCCACTTTTTCTTCTTTGACACACCTTTCCCAACTGGAGGCACCATGCAGAAGTAACAATTGCTGGTATGATCTGTTGGCTCTCTCCAAATCATTGGCGCTGCAAAAGGCATAGATTTCCTTTTCCTGTTCAACCACTGGCGAAGATTTGTTGCACAAGTGTTGCAGCATATGTGTGGGGCCCACCTCTTGTCCTGATCTCCAATTTTGCAGCCAAAATAAAGGTGATAGGCTTTCTTAACCATAGTGGTTATACTGCGCTTTTGTAATGCAAAAGTCACTTCACCACAAACATAGCAGAAGTTATCTGCACTGCTCACACAAGTACGAGGCATCTCTGCTCACTTTGGCTAAACAGAAATGTGTCCCTTTGCAAAATCAAACACTGACAAATAAGAGAGCACGACCCTGTATGATTTCTAGAGCTGATATAGGGCAATTTGTTCAGCAGAGAGATGTAAGCTTCTTTATGATTGCATCATCCATGACTTCTAGGAATAACATGATGCAATTCATATCAGGTATGACGCAATACCAGCTTCAGATTGCATCATTCATTGTTTTGCCTAAAAAGCAAGTACTGTCCAAACCCAGTCATAGATTTCTTCATAGATCCAGTCAAAGATGTATTTTAGTCATTTCTGGTTTAAATTGAGATCCCTTCCCTTTATAACTCACTTATCCTCCGCCATTCCCAAGTCAAGGGTCGTATATACTGACCCAATAGCATATCTTGAAAACTAGAGCCAATCAACAATTTTAAGCATCATTTTCGTTCTCAGTGACCCAGAATTAGTAAAGTTTGACTACATTTATTTCAGAAGCATTTTGGCTGTAGAGCAGTGTAATCATCAAGTGATCCATCCCCTGTCACCCATTCCCCAGCTTCTGGCAAGCAGAGGCTAGGGACACCATTCCTGCCCATCCTGGCTAGTAGCCATTGATGGACCTATCCTCCACGAACTTATCTAGTTCTTTTTGAATCCTGTTATAGTCTTGACCTTCACAACATCCTCTGGCAAAGAGTTCCACAAGTTGATTGTGCATTACGTGAAGAAACACTTCCTTTTGTTTGTTTTAAACCTGCTGCCTATTAATTTTATTTGGTGACCCGTAGTTCTTGTGTTATGAGGAGGAGTAAACAGCACTTCCTTATTTACTTTCTCCATACCAGTCATGATTTTATAGACCTCTATCATATTCTTTAATCGTCTCTTTTCCAAGCTGAAGAGTCCCAGTCTTATTACTCTCTCTTCACATGGAAGCTGTTCCATACCCCTAATCATTTTTGTTTCCCTTTTTGGTACCTTTTCTGAGATGGGGCGACCACATCTGCACGCAGTATTCAAGATGTGGGCATACCATGGATTTATATAGAGGCAATATGATATTTTCTGTCTTATCTCTCTCTTTCCTAATGATTCCCAACATTGTCAGTTTTTTTGACTGCCGCTGCACACTGAGTGCATGTTTTCAGAGAACTATCCACACTGACTCCAAGATCTCTTTCTTGAGTTGTAATAGCTAATTTAGACCCCATCATTTTATGTGTGTAGTTGGGATTATGTTTTCCAAGGTGCATTACTTTTCATTTTTTAACACTGAATTTCATCTGCCATTTTGTTGCCCAGTCATCCAGTTTTTTGAGATCCCTTTGCAATGCTTCACAGTCTGCCTGGGACTTAACTACCTTGAGAAGTTTTGTATCATCTGCAAACTTTGCCACCTCACTGTGTACACCCTTTTCCAGATCATTTATATGTGAACAGTACTGGTCCCAGTATAGACCCCTGGGGGACACCACTATTTACCTCTGTCCATTCTGAAAACTGACCATTTATTCTTACCCTTTGTTTCCTATCTTTTAACCAGTTACTGACCCATGAGAGGACCTTCCCTCTTATCCCATGACAGCTTACTTTGCTTAAGAGCCTTTGGTGAGGGACCTTGTCAAAAGCTTTCTGAAAATCTAAGTACACTATATCCAATGGATCACTCTTTTCCACATGCTTGTTGACCCCCCTCAAGAATTCTAGCAGATTGGTGAGGCATGATTTCCCTTTACAAAAACCTTGTTGACTCTTCCCCCAACAAATCGTGTTCATCTATGTGTCTGATAATTCTGTTCTTTACTATAGTTTCAACCAATTTGACTGGTACTGAAGTTAGGTTTATTGGCCTGTAATTGCCGGGATCACCTCTGGAGCCTTTTTAAAAAATTGGCATCACATTAGCTATCTTCCAGTCATCTGGTACAGAAGCTGATCTAAATGATAGGTTACATACCACAGTTAGTAGTTCTGCAATTTCACATTTGAGTTCCTTCAGAACTCTTGGGTGAATACCATGTGGTCCTGGTGACTTATTACTGTTCAGTTTATCAATTTGTTCCAAAACCTCCTTTAATGACACCTCAATCTGGGACAGTTCTTCGGATTTGTCACCTAAAAAGAATGGCTCAGGTTTGGGAATCTCCCCCACATCCTCAGCCGTGAAGACCGATGCAAAGAATTCATTTAGTTTCTCCGCAATGGACTTTAGTGTCTCATTAGACAGTAAAGACAGGACCCAAACCGTATTCTCTTGATGCATATAGGCAGGATTTCCGCTAGGATATACTAAGGCAGCTAAAAATGGCAAATGTTTGGCTAATTTCAGGTGAACTTTAAAGGTCAAAGCCATAAGGCACCATTGGCTTGCTAAGAACACCTGCAAACCCCCTCTGCACTCGCCACATATGCAGATACAACATAATTTAAAAGCAAAGTAACTAGCTTCCCACTAATCTTTCCCACACGTCAAACACCAGATAACTTTTTTTTAATAGTCTTTCAAAATATTAACTAGCTAGCACTGGTTAAAGTTTAGCACAGAAAAAACAATGACCAGTCAATTACTAAGAAACTATGTACAACATGACACCATTTATTCACGTAGCCCAATATTCCTCCTCCAACAGAGGAAGCTAGAAAACCCCATAATATATCTAATCAGTTGTAGCCAGATTTTATTAAGGTGCACATCACTGGAGGAGAGTTGCACAATGCTGTACGTTTGGAGCTGGGGGTTGATGTAGGGCAGACACCACAGGGGTTAGGAAGGAGTTTATCTTATGCCCTGAAGCATTCGAAGTGATTAGTCTTATCTTGGCAGGCACAGCTACTGTCAAGGTGACCTAGAAGAATTACTGCTCTACAGGGGAGAAGTGTCTTTCTAGCATGCATGTAAGGTAATTTGCTACAGGGCAGGTAGCATTTTTAGGCAGTCTTAACTGTGACTTGTCAAAATTTATTTATTTTTGCAATTGAGTTACCATAAGAACTAAAACTCAGGTGCAGTTCTGTATATATCCTGTTTAAAATCTAGTTAAACAGGAAACTGTCAGCTCTTAATTTGTAATCCAAGGTCACAGCTCACTTCACTGAAGATCAGGGAAGATGAAAACTTATAGTAATTCAAAACTGGCTTGGAGAGCAAAACCATCAAATGGACTGAGAGTTGGCTAAAGGGACACAAACAAAGGGTATTGATAAATGGCACATGTGTTGAATTCCAGGCAAATGTCTAGTAGGCTATTGAGGGGGTCTGTATTAGGGATGGATTCAATATTTTCGTTAGTGATCTAAATGACCAAGTAAAGAGCATATTAAATTTGCAGATTATATTAAATTGGGAAGTGCTGTGAACACTACCAAGGATAGAAAAATACAGTCTGCATAAGATTTGAAGGGTGTAAACACTATGAAGGTAGAACTCACTATGATGGTCCAAGGGTATACAACTAGAGTAATGGAAAGTTTAGGGGAAATTTAGGATGACTCTCAAAGTAAATTTTTCTAACTGAAGTCTATGAGACTGCAGAATAGTCTCCCAAAAGGAGTGTCAGAAACTTCATTGGGAAACAATCCTTCATTTAGGAGGGAAGAGAAAGGGTGATATACGATAGCCTCTCTTCTGTCTCACATTTCCATGAAGCTACCACAGTGAGTCAACAGGGAGGGTGGGATTAGAAATTAAGGCTTTCCTGGCTATTGGTAACGTGATTGCCATCAGCAGACACATACAAATCCCAAGATGTATATGGTTTGGTGAAACATTTACTAATGTTCATTTCGATGTGTCTGAAATATACCAGTTAAATGTGTGAAGCATGGCAACTGCTATTTCAAACACTGTAGAGTGCATGACTGCAAACACTCCACCTTGTCAAGCAAACTTTGCAGCCATGAATAATACTCGAACAAATTATCAATCAATTTGTAAACACCTAGAGGATAACAGGGTTATAAGGAACAACCAGCATGGATTTTTCAAGAAAAAATCATGGCAAAACAACCTAATTTCCTTCCTTGACAGGATTACTGGCCTAGTGAATAGCAGTGAAGCAGTAGGTGTGATATATAGGGCCCTATCAAATTCCTGGCCATGAAAAACATGCCACAAACTGTGAAATCTGACTATTGTAGGGAAGTTGTGATATTGCCATCCTTACCTCTGTGCTGCATTCAGAGCTGAGTGGCCAGCAGCAGGTCGGGCTCCTATGCGGGGAGGCCACGGGGCTCTGCGCACTGCCCCCACCCCGAGCACCAGCTCTGCACTTTACACGAGCTGGGTGTGTGTGTGTGTGTGTGTGCACGCGCGCGCGCCTGCGAGCAAGAGCCACACGGAGCTGCTTGTGAGCCTCTACCTAGAAGCCGAACCTGCTGCTGGCCACTTCCGGGGCGCAGCGTGGTCCTCGGTGCCAGGACAGGCAGGAAACCTACCTTAGCACCCCCGCTGTGCCCCTGACCGGTAGCCATCTGAGATAAGCCTACACCCCAACCCCGTGCCCCCCAACCCGGAGCACCCTCCTGCACCCCAAAACCCTCATCCCTAGCCCCACCTCAGAGCCCACACCCCCAACCCAGAGCTCCCTCCCATACCCTGAACCCCCCATCCTCAGCCCCACCCCCTCCCATACCCCAACCCCCTGCCTCAACCCACAGCCCCCACCCGCACTCCAAATCCTTCAGCACCACCTCCCAGCCTGGAGCCCCACTCCTACACCCCAAACCCATCATCCCCAGCCCCACCCCAGAGCCCACACCCCCAGCCAGAGCCCTCACCCCCCCCACCCCAACTCCCTGCCCCAGCCCAGAGCCCCCTCCCGCATCCTGAAACCCTCGTTTCTGGCCCCACCCTGGAGCCCACACTCCCAGTTACGCCCTTACCCCCTCCCGCAACCCAACCCCCTGCCCCAGCCCAGTGACGGTGGGGGAGAGCAAACCACCAAGGGAGGGAGAATGTAATGAGCAGGAGTGGGGCCTCGGGGAAGGGGCGGGCTAGGGTGTTCAGTTTTGTGCAACTAGAAAGTTGGCAACCCTAGCGATGAGTGATCAGGTCTCTGGAATGCCTCATACAGCACTGTACCCAGTAGCACCATCCTAGGATATCCGAGTCAATGTGGAGCCAAACAGGCATGCTCCCAGTATGTCTTACACACCATCCTGTGCAGCTTTGGGGTTTTCCTTGTTCTCCCATCTGAGTACTGACCCAACTCAGATAGTGAGCTCTAGCACAACCACAGTGCAATCTGGCTACAAGACACAGAAATTACCATGCCAAATTTAATGAGTGGTCATATAACCCAGTATTACATCTCCAGCACAGACAGCACCAGCCCTTCGCAGGAAGGTACAAGGTAACCTGACAGTGGACAATTAAGTCTTATCTACACAGGGTGGCAATGCACACTAGAGGGATGTGAATCCTAAAGTGCTGAAGGCAGAATGTTGGCAGGCTTTAGAATTCACCCAAGCCCCCGAGGCACCGTGTAGATGAGCCCTGAAAGTAGGTTCTTACTTAACCCCTGCTATAAAATGGCGTATGCTGCACAGTACAAGGGTTTTATGTATTACATTCTAACATAACTGGGTATTTTTACCCTGCGTATGTGTGCCTAAGCCTTATTTGATGCCTACTAAACTCTTGGCCTCAGAGACATCTTGTGCCAGTGAGTTGTCAACTCTCATTATTTTAACACAAATCTCATGATATTTGATGTATTTCTTAACACCGCCGTTGTTGGAATGAAGAGATTCAACTGTATTTTTTATAAAAGAAGCCCCTAGCTGTCATGACTGGGGGGTGGGGGAGCATAAAAATGGGACACGAGCAAGCCCTAAAGGCTCAAAAACCAGAACGCAAACACGGAGGGAGAAAAGGCTCCTGATTTGTATAACCCCTGAGGCTAGCCGCACTGCACCAACGGGTTAATTATGGCTCCCGAAGGAGTACTGCCCTTGATGGCTGTGCAGGGGGCCGCCTATCCCCATGTGCTGGCAGGAAGGCAGCTCCGGGTGCCCGCTACCCCACGCTGGGTCCCTCGTTGCTGTGATTCCCCTCCCCCTCCAGTGCTCTCTTTCCCCAGCCCCTCCCCACCCTCCACTAGCCCGCAGCCCCCAAACCACCGCCGGCCCGGCCCCACCTGCCCCTGAGAACAGGACGGGGACGGACACACACACCCGCCCCTTCCCCCCCGCCACGCACCTTCTTCCCTGCAGTAGGACATGGTGAGGGATGGGGTGATCTCTCCGCAGCTCCGGCCCGCGGCGACTGACTGACCCTGCCAGCGACCCGTCCGTCCCCGCCAGCGCCTGAACCAGCGGCAGCCGGCGCACCACACTGCGACCTCTCACCCCGCTCCCCGAAGGACCCCGGGCTGCCCTACACCGCGCCTGATTGAGAGCCGTATTCAAGACCCTGATGGCTGCGAAGTGGGCGCCCTCTATCGGCCGCAGCTCCACGGAGGAGCAGTTAGGAAAGCGGGGGCCGCAGCAAAGACCAGGAGCTTTGCGGGCCACCCTTCTGCCTATCCCGGCGTGCTTTGGGTTTTGCCGCGCTTCTTACAGACACAGGACTGCATTTCCCATCGTGCCCTGTGACAGCGAGCTTCTGTCAGGGCTCGGATTCGATTGCCCGAACCAACGCATGGACTACATTTCCCAGCATGCCCCACGGCGACAAAACTTGAAACTACATTGCCCAGCATGCCCTACGCCAACTCTCAGTTTGGAACCACATTTCCCAGCATGCCTTGCCCTGGGGCTCAGCTGCCGGGCTAAAGTTCTATATGCAACCGTGTGTCCCTAGGGCGGCAACTTTCGCGCTGCGCTGCGCTCAGAGTCTGTGCATCGGGGAGCGGGGCAGTGGAGGGGTCTCTGGGGCAGTGCCGGGTTGGGAGCCTGGCGGGGCGAGCTCAGCGCGGGTGTCCGTCTCCGCTGCGTTAGCCCGGGCTTAAGCCGCGCCCGGCTGAGGCTGAAGATGTCCGGGCATGTAAGTATGTGAGTCCGGGTGGGGAGCCTTCGTCTGTTTGAATAACTCACGTTACCACCCCCCGCGCTGCCTGTCACCCCCGCTCCTGCCCGCTGGCTGCTTCTCCCTCCGGGACGCGGTGGCACCTCGTAGTCTCCCCGCCTCTCTACCGTGTTGTATTTTAACTGGGTAGCTTCGTGGTGCTGCGGGAAGTGTGTGTGTGGTTGTAAGAGGCAGTTTGGCTATAACCCAATTTTTATATCCTACATGCAATGCTCAGATTGGAACAAAAAGTGGTGGGATGGTCACTCCCTTCCTGAGCATTTTCTAAAAAAATCCCCAAACCTGCAAATCTTATTTAGCTACCTAAAGCAATTATAAAACTGTTTCTAGCTATTCCTCACCACCAATATAACTACCGAGTGCCTCCACTCCAATATTATCTTGCTTTTAATCTGAAGACAATAGAATAATATGTGTTTAGATCAAATCAGCTGTCTCCATTTATTGCCCAAGATGCTTCATAAGAGGGAGAGTGGTCTTTACTTTTGAAAAATACTGTCAGTTATTCCATAGTAATGTAAAATATTGTCTGTTAGTCACAGCTCCACTTTTATATGGTAGAGGTGCCAGGAATGTAATTTAACCTGCCAACGCCCAAATATGTGCTACTGACACAAAATGAGAAACCTAACAAAACATAGCTCAGGAAGCTTTAAAGAATACACCGGACTATTATTGTGTAAATTACCTCATTCAATAAACCTCAGTTTATTTACAGTTTTTCTGGTATAAATAACTAAAAGTAATAAAAGTGAGATGAGACAAATGTTTAACTGGGAGAGAGATCAGGTTTGCTCTAAATCAGGAGATGTGCCTTTTAAACAAGGGGCCCCCGTGAGTGGCACAGCAATTTCTGCCTTAGCTAAGAAGTTATTTAGTGTTTGTTTTTCTTTGCCAGTTCTCTGACACAAGCAGCAAGAAAGAAAATGTTAAAATCACAAGTGAGCCCAAGCCAGGGTTTCTGGAGAGACTCAGTGACACTGCTGGAGGGATGCTAATTGGACTTGCGGCATTTTCTCTCTCTTTCTACCTTCTTTTTACCAATGAGGTAAGTGAAACACTATTGACCTTTGAATTTCTTTTCAAGTCCATGTTTACCTCTATGCCCAAAGTCCAGTGTTCTTCAAGACAAAGCTCTTCTTGCTAAAATGTTTGTAACACTATGTTGCTGAACTGTTCAGATTGTCTCCAGGATTCATTAGTAATTTACACGTGAGAGAGGTGGCATGTATGTGGAGAGCCTGAATTGCAGGCTGGTCCTGTAACACCCCCTAGAAGATGGGAGTGTTACAGCAGGATATGAGATGGGATGGTAGAGCCATATATGGAGATTTTATCTAGAACTGAGTGTGGAGAGTAGAGAGAGAATATGACTGAGTAAGATAATCCACTCCACTGCCAATGGATCTTGACTGGGAAGTGCAGAGAAAGGTGGGTCAACAGCACATGACAAGTGTGATTGGAAGAGTTTGCATGGACTTGCATGTGTGTGCTATGTGCTAGTGCACCTCATTTGTGTACATAATTTCTGCTCCGTGCTGCACAGCTGAGAGGCAGTTGTAGTGAGGAGGGAGCTGATGTGCTGCAGGAGCACAGAATGAAGCACTATTGAATATGGGAATTGGAGGTTGTCTAGCTGACTTGTTTCACCAGTCTCAGAAAATGGCTTACCATTAGCGAGCGGGGTGATCATTTTTATCCAGCCTGGTTTTTATTCTCTCATTGCTTCCTCATTCTCTTGGTATATTGCAAGGCTAAATTTTCAGTTAGCTTGATTCTACTTACATGAAAGGAACTGAATACATCTAGCCAAACTGGGCAGATAAATTATCCTTAAGGTTATTTAATGCATTATGTCAAACTGTCTATTTTAATTCATTCCTAGTCTGATTATGTTCTCAATTTTACTACCATGAGAAGTCCCGTTGAAATCAACAGAACTACTCATAGGTAGTAAAGTTAAGTGCATGTGTAAGAGTTTGCGGGATTGAGGCCATAATCTGTTATCCTGAAGGTATTTATACTTAGAGCTGGTTGGAAACTTTGGGGTGGGAGCAGAATTTTGTGAAATTGTATTTCAGATTTTCATCTACAGTTTCTAACCATCGCTATATAAATGAAGGAAGGGAACTGTTCACAGGTTTAGGAGATTGTAGGACAAGGAACAATAATCTGAAAATAAGGGAAGAAAAAATGGCTAGATAGTAAATCAGAACAATTGGACAGTGGAACAGAGTCACGATGGTATCACCATTACAGTTATTCAAAAACAACAGGTAAGGTAAAAGGTGAGAGAGAGTAATTTTAGGGTCCTAGCCTGCAACTTGTATGTGCCTGCAACATCCATCAAAGTCATTGTGAGTGTTACATGCATAAGGATTGCTGGATTGAGCTCTCATGCTAGTGTAAATCAAGAGCAGTTGTTTTCTTCAGTAGAACTACATGTGTGGGAAGTGGGGTTTTTTTTTAAGGGTGCCACCTGTTATTGCTAGTCTAATTATCCCACAAACTCTTACTCATGGGAGTAATCCCTGTGCACATGAGTAGTTCCATTAACATCGGTGGGGTTAGTTTCACAAATAAGTACTACTCTCTTAAGTATCAGACATAAGATTGTGACAGCTTGGAAGTGCAGATGTGTTCCGTGGTTACATCCATGGAGGCTGAACCTATTAGCACTTCATGGAAGCTGTGGCCCCAACTCCTACTAAACTAACAAAGTGGCCCTCTGTGACTGTACCTCCACATGTTCTTTTTTCTCTTTTAATTGACTACAGGGACGAGCTTTGAAGACAGCCACTTCCCTTGATGAGGGGCTTTCTCTCGTGGTCCCTCTTGACAATATTCACAGCGTGTTTCAACAGAATGAGGGAAAACTAGTGCACTTGTCAGGTGCCCTTAGAACATCAAAGGTAAATAAACAATAGTTGGTTTGAAAATAATGCATGAACTAAAAGGAAGGAAAACTCTTTACTGCCAGATTAAACCTATACTTGCTTGATATGAAATACTACTGTGGGCTGTAAACCTCCCATCTGGAAATGTTCCTCCCCATTCCTGTGCTGTGTGTTTGGGAGCCAGCTGTGCGTTCCTGAAGACACAAAGTCCTGAGGATCTTACGCTGCAGAGGCTGTGCATCTTCTGGGTTATTCCAGAGATAGTGATGTTGTTTGTGGTCAGTTCTTTTTGCAAGCGAGAATGTGATGGAATAGCGGTCAGCAGAAAAGAATAAAAGGTTCTCTTCAAATGGGTTCATGCATGGTTTAATGGTTAGAAGTGAGAACCAGGAATCCTGGCTCAATTTCCTTGCTGTGCCAATGGCTTGCTGTCTTGGATTCTTCAGGTCAAATTCACCAGTGGTATAAGCAAATAGGGTTTTTACATCCTATCCATCACTGAGATATCTCTGTGGCTTCATGAAATTTCACATACTTTTTACAGTGATAAATGTGGTGTCTCATCCACAAAATGGAGATACGTTCTTATCATGTGGTTTTGGGAAGCTTAATTAATGTGTGTAAAATTCTTCAAGATCCTCAGATGAAAGAAGCTACAGCTTAGAAATTCAGAGAAATAATTGTTCCTGATGTGTTGTTATACTTTTATTCCATCATCTGTCTTGCTGTATGTCACTGGGGCCTTTTTCTTTTTATTTCAGAGTGTTTTTGAAGGAAAAATTTTACATGACATCCCCTTTACTTTTTCATCACAAAGTGAGCTCTCCCCAAGATAAATTCACAAGATCTGCTCTGCTAGAATCAATAATGAAAAAATGCAGTTTGGAGTTGTCTGAGATGCAGCTTTTTAGACTGACTTGTATTTTATTTATATCCTATAGCCTTTGTTTGATCCCAGCTATGGGCTCTCCATCCAGGCTGTCAAACTGAAACGTCAGGTTGAAATGTATCAATGGGTAGAATATGAAGACTCCAAGTAAGTCATAGGCTCATCATTTTGACTTCTTACCAGAATCCAATCACAATTTAAGGAAAAGGCACTGGCTAATTACCTTTTTTTTTTTTTTTTGATAACGTGATGGCCCTAGAGCCCTTGGGTTTTCACAATTTCATTTAATTTTGGTTTAGTGATTATGGCCCCAATCCTGTAATGAGCTCTATGCAGGTGGATCCAATTGCAGGAGAATCCCAACAACCTCCAGCAGTATGTGAAATGTTTTCCCCATCCCCTAACCTCATATAGTACTATATCAGACCTCTTGAAATCTAAGATACAGCTGTGGCTTTTACCTTCTATTTTCTGATACAATTCCATAGGCTCCTGGAATATTAATTTGTTGATGTCTGTAGAATCCACACATGCATAACTTATAATAATTTACAAAAACGGTTGAATACACTTTTCTAAAAAGTATAGAAATCAATGATTTTTTTTTTTAAAGTGGCACTAAGGATCGTACAGACTGATCAATGTGGATGTGCCCCTGCGGAACCCTGCTGACTTCCATGAGTCTCTGTGGCTCAGTATTGCCTAGGACTTCTCCCTGCATTGATCATTTTGCAGCCCATAATCTCGAAGCATTTGCTCCTGATGTCTTAAGTTTTTTAAGTGCAAAGTCTAGCTGCAGAGTAGAGAACACTTTCTGGTATCGCCCTGCTGAACCCTCTCCACTGTTGAACTCTCAAACTCGAGAATGGAGGCACAAGCTCATTTTTGACCTCCTTTGCCAGAAAGTAAACACATTTTAAATGGCTTCTGCTGGATCTGGAAACCTCTCCATGTTAAACATGGATTCTTCCTTTCCTCCCCTTGATGATGATGAACTTTCTTAGAACAAGTAAAACCCACAATTTAAGATGTGAATTCTGTGGTAAACTACAGCCCTTGATCATTGGCTGGAATGCCGTGAATGGGTAACTAGGTGAAACTTAATCAGATTAGATAATCTAAGGGTCCCTTCTGGCCTTAAACTCTGTGAAAGTGTCTAATCAATACCATGATCTTAACATAACCTAAAATGTTTTAAAATATATTTAGTATGATATACTGGTTAGAACAGAGGCCTGGGAATCCAGATTCATGGGTTATATTCTCAGCCCTGCCAACAGCCGTGACTCAGTATGTGGCCTTGGGCAAATCACTTAATTTCCTCTGTCTCAATTCGCCCATCTATAAAATGGCTACACGAGAAAAACAGTATCTGAATTTTGGATTATCCAAACTTTTTCTACCCCTCCCCCCCAATTTCAACAGTCATATAAAAAACCAAAATTAATTTCTGTAAATTCCAGTTTCTTGAATGTCTCGGGGTCATCCAAAACTTTCAGTTCATTGGAGTTTGCCTGTAATAATCTTAGTGGCACCTTCGTCCCAGTGGGCTGTGAAGCTTTCAAGAGGGAATGTAGGAAAGGTCTTTTAGCTGCTTTGCTGACAGGTGCAATAGAAGAGCAAAGCATTATTATTATTATTTACTGATTATTTTACTGACATTTAAACAACAACATAATTTGCTATCATAAAAACTTGTTATGGATGTCTGTAGCTTTGGGTATGGAATCAGGACTCACTATTTGGGAAACTGTTATAACACTCAGAAAACAATCATCTAGAAAATTATGAAGATGCAGAAAACAAGAGGTCCCCAATTTAGAGAGTGTCTACATTTACAGCACTGTGTAAAGTACGGGCACCACACATGTAGCTACACGCCACAGTGAAAGGCAGCTACATCCGCACTTGTCACTGCAGTGTGTAGCGCGCCACAGTCCAGGGCTTCAGCAGCGGGGAAAGGATCTGTCAGCTCCCCTCTGCCAGAGCCTTTCCCCGCTGCTGGAGCCTTTCACTGCAGGAGGGAAAGGCTCTGGCAGCAGGGAGGCAGCAGTGTAGACATGGGAGGCATTGGTTGGGTGTGGTATAGAGCTGTGTGGGGTATATACTGTAGGGTTCAGGGATGTAGGAATCTCTACTCTACTCACCAAAGCTGTGCCTCACTGTCTACTCCGCTATGTATACCTGTGCTAGCTGGGTACTGTCTCTATTCTAGAGTAGGTGTCTGTACTCTACACACTGCCATCACAGTAACTACCTATAATATGCATATGATGCTAATGGCAGTAAGAGTCCTTGGTTTAGGGCAGTGGTTCTCAGTCCTTCCCATATCGGGCTCCCCACCACTAATCTAGTGGACACCTCCCTTCCAGTTAGCTATATGGGAAGGGCAGGGTGTGTGCCACTTCATGATACCTGTCTGCAGGATTCCCCCCTGACCTTGCTGTTCAGAATCCATTATTTAGGGAAATGTTCACTTCATTCTAAAGATAAGTTTGGCTTGTGCTTGGTTTCCCATGGGCTTCCTTAAGTTTCACTTGTGCGGTGGGCCCTGTCCTGACCTTCATGCTGTGTGTGTTTTCTTCTGCAGAGAATATGAGGAGAATGGCGAAGTTAAGAAAGAAACAAGATATTCTTATAGTAAGTTTATCAATGCACAGTACTCCCCCTTTGAATTCAAAATGTGGTTTGCATGCTGATTTAAAAATAAGTCCTATAGTGCCCTACTAGGAAGAGAGGAAAGGAGTTTGGAGGAACAGGGAAAGATTCATTCCATGCTCCCTTAGCAAATGGCAGAGACTTTGTTCCATGAGGTAATTGAGATGAGGACCAAACTGGGACGCTGTTCATGAATAACCTAGAAATCCCAAAATGTCTTCAGGCTTGGATAATCAGAGCGGGTGACTGGGAGGAGTGGCATGTGTACTTCATACTGTATATGTAATGTATTGAAAGACTGCTCAGGCACTGGTGTCAGCCAGTGGAAACGCCCAGTATCTTGAGTGCCTCCGCCTTTTGACAAGCATTTGGCAAAAACTATAATGCACATCTGGCAGAAGCAGTAGAGAGGATTATTTTCCTCTTATTCTGAGCTACCCGATGGCAGAAAATAAATACTCTGACTCTGAGTCATCACATCTCAGGAGATTAGTCTCTGAGCCTCATTTGTCCCTGATTCAAGCACATGGGCATGTAATGTGGGTATGTAACAATGCATGTGCATGATTATAAAAAATACCATCAGCCTATTGGAATATAGAGCTCCCTGATATGGAGATATATCAGGACCAGAACTGGTGGCTGTGAGCTAAAGGAGCTGCCCTACATTAGAAGGGAACTAATATAGACTGGACCGGTGTGTTCCATCCAATAGTTGTCAGTAGGTCACACAAGAGAGCATTCCATGCAAGCACCCCCACTTCACCCTTTAATGTGGATCCCTTGCTTTGTCTTTGTCCCTGCATGGAAACATGGAGCTTTCCTTATTTAGCAGATGAGCTGCACAAAGAAGAGGGAAGAGATTATAATGCTGCAGGAGTAAGAAGGAAGCTGCCAGATACTGAGCATCTCAAGAAGCTGCTTTGTGTTTCTTTGCGGTGAAGACAGTAGCACAACTTTGTGTCCTACAGGGGCTTCTTCCCCTCTCTGTCTGCTGGATCTCCACACTGAACCAGCTTGTTCCAGCAGAACAGTTATCCCTTCTCAGCCAGCCAGAAATCATCCAGTGATGGGAACCGGGGTGGAATCCTGGCTCCACTAAAGTCAGTGTCAAAACTCCCATTGACTTTAGAGGAGCCAGGATTTCACACCAGGTAGTCTTTCCCTAAATCCTTCCATTCCTTTATAAATATGTCATGAGACGTAGGTGTATATAGGAAACCTTTTTAAATGTACATCTTGGTGTAAAGACTGTTACTGCAAGTATAAGGCACCTTGCCTAAAGCTTGTCGTCTCCATCTGTGGCATTTAAGCAGAACATTCCTGATTTTAGTGTTTTTAACTCTTCTCTTCCCAACTTCTGTCCCATTTTCCTTAGACACTGAATGGAAATCAGAAGTTGTGAACAGCAGAAACTTTGATCGAGAGATTGGCCATAAAAACCCCAGGTAATTCTGACTTTAATATAATATTTTGAATTTGATACACATGCTAACTGACTAATCCTTACAGCACTCTGTGAGGTAGTGAAAATTATTGTTGTTTTATAGGTGGGGAAACTGAGGTACAGACACGGCGCGGGAGGGGATTTGCTCAAGGGTACCACAGTGAATCAACAGTGGAGCCAAGATTAAGTTATTTATATTATAGATAATAATTAATAGGCAGGGGGTCTTCCTGACTTCAACTGTATTGTGCCCCTGGAGTGTGCTGCCTCCAAGTATGAAAACTAGAAAGGATTCCTTTCTGACTTTCATAATCCATCAGTGAAGCATGGAGCTATTAAAAATACAAAAATAGAATGACATCCCGTGTGATTGTCATGCCAGATGCAATAGTGCACGCATCTTTTGACAGCGCATATGCAAGATCACAGATTGGTTTGTGTCAGTCACTCAAGGCATAATTTATTTTTAATTACTCCTTGCTGCCACATTTTGACTTATTGAGTTATTAACTTTTGAGTTATTCTTGTAAGATCCTTGGGGTAGGGACCTTCTTTTTGTCCTGTGTTTGTACAGTGCCTAGCACAGTGGGGTTCTGATTTAGAAGCTCCTAAGCACTATGGTAATACAAATAATATTACATACAGGTTCTTATACTACCCTAAACATGGTAGTATCTGAGCATTTTCCAGTGGTGTGATGTGGCAAAGAATGTCTATAAGGATAGGTGGGAAAACGGGCATTTGGGATTTTGCAAAATCTCTGCGTCTTTGCTTTGGAGATCTGGACTTTCACAAATGTCCCATAAACTGAAGCATTTTTATGCAAGTGGAATTTTGTTTCCAATATATTCAATGTATTTTTAACAAATTGGCACCATGAGCAATGTGAATAACTTAGAGCTGGTCAGAAAACATGGCAGGGTGGAGGGACTGTTGTCAGTTTTCCTTTATTTTTTTATTGACATTTTCCAACCAGATCTACCATTAAGATTATTATTTGAAAGCAAATCACATTCTGCTTGTAGGGCTGCCACAGGAATAACAATAAAATATGTAGCAGCCCAGAGTCAAATGGTGCAAGCCATAAAAGCTGTGAATGCCATTGTAAATGAGTTACATGCCTGACTGAAACCCACCAATTTGAACACTAAAATTTACAGTTCATGCCTTTCTGATGGGAACCTATGTCTTTCAAGTCGGTTTTAAATGTGTCAAAGTGCCTTATCCCCTCATTAGCTATTATAAGTGTAAGAGACTCAAATTCTAAGAAACAGTTTGTAGGGAAAAGATATGGTCTTTGAATTTATTCTTTCTTTTATAGGGTGCTCTCTCTATATGTATCTTGGGCTTTGATCCTTCAAACACTTATTATGCATGTTTGTTTGCTTTACTACCTTGAGTTATCAATGGAACTATTTATGGTAGTAAAGTTAAGCACATGTGTAAGTGCTTCCAGAACTACTGGAGCTTCAGCTACTACTATAACTTGATCATGGTTTTTAAGTCCCAACTTGGGGAGAAGATTTCTGATAGAGGGCTCTTTAATTTACCAGACACAAAGGCATAGCAAGATCCAGTGGCTGGAAGCTAAAGCTAGGCAAATTCAGACTTTGAAATAAGATTCATTTTTTAAACCATAATGGTAATTAACTCTTGGACCAAGTTACTTAGGAATGTGATGGATTCTTCATCATGTGAAGTCTTAAATGGCTTTCTAAAAGAGATGCTCTAGCTCAACTAGAAGTTATGGGCTAGATGTGAAAAATCACCTGGTATAATTCTCTGACCTGTGTTATGCAGGAATGAGACCAGATGATCATAATTGCCCCTTCTAACCTTAGTAACTACTAATGGTCCTATTACTGTAGTATCTGAGCACCTAACAATCTTCTAATGTATTTATCCTTACATCATGGCAGTTATTTAACTCACAGGGACACTCTCACTCTCACAGGTCTTTGTCTGTCTGTCTCTCTATCAGCATGCGTACAGTATTTTGTGCTTCTGTGTATTCTATATTGTTGGTCAAGAGTGTGCTCATAATACTAGAATTTATACAGAGGTTATTTCTTTCCCCCAAGTGCCATGGCTGTGGTATCTTTCACTGCAATTGCTCCTGACGTCCAGGTGGGCAGTTTCTTTCTTTCAAAAGGTAAGGGATGTTTTTTACTTATATAACAAATACACACTGGGTCAAGTACATCAATGGTGTAACACCATTAAGCTCACTGGCGTTGCACTGCGGATGGCTTTTGGTTCATTATCTTTTGGGATGGCGGACTTTTAAATGGCTGTCTAGGGCTAACAAAATGGATCCTGAAGTCAGTGCGCCACCTGAGACCTACATTTGGCTCTTTATTCTGCTCAGGTCTTGTTGAGAAAATTGACAGTTTTAAGCAGATGAGCCTGTCGAAATTGGAGGATCCGCATGCTGACATTACTCGAAGAGGAGATTACTTTTATCACAGCGAGAATCCCGGGCGTCCAGAAGTAAGATGAAGGGGCTTTGCAAAGACCATCAAGGCAGCAACTAAAATCTATTCATCGAAGAAAAAGTAGGGTTTTATCCTGCAAGCTGCACGCCACTCTCGTCTCCCATTGAAATCAATGGCAGTCCTAGTGCTGAGCAGTTTGCCAACTTAGCTCTGACTGCAGAGCTAATGGAAGAGTGATTAATTTCTGTATATCAAAGGAACTTCTGATCCTGCCCTCACCCTCCTCTTTCTCTTCTTGAGTGTCTTCTTCCTGTCTTAGACTGACAGGCTAAGAAGATGCTTTTAAATTTAAAGAAACAGGACCAGGGCTAATGCTATTCTCGCATAGGTGGGTTTCATCGGTGTCTAACTGGTCTTGTCTGAGTTAGGTCTGCTCAGCGCAAGTGAACTGAGCGCAGTAATGAGTGAGCCAGGTCGATGCTGGCTGGCACTGCCTGCCTGCGGCTGAGGAGCGCTAACTGTAACTCTCTTTGGGAGCCCATCCTTGCCACTCCTAAATCAGACAGAGGGGAAAGTGGCATAAAGCTTGCTCTCCTTTGGGACTTGAGCTGTGCTGTCTCTGCAGCCCTCCCCTTCTGCCCACCCAGCCTGGAAAAATCACAACCCAGGAATCTACCTGGCTGTCTCACATGCTGGTGCAAAGCCTTATGGCACAGCATCCTCCCATGACATTCCCGTGCAGAGTGGCTTCGCTGGGAATCTTTTGTTGAAGTAAATCTTTATTAACTTATGATGATTTCCCTATTTTCAGGTGGGAGACCTTCGTGTTTCATTCTTCTATGCGGGTCTGAGTGGAGACAAGTCCCACCGGGGCCCAGCAGATGTGGTAAATCTTCAGGTTCTCCAGTAATTTTCTCCCTAAGGCCCCAGTGCTGTAATAAGTAAAGCTCTTTGATTGGTTCCTCTGCCTCTTGTAAGGTGACCGTGATTGCTCGTCAGCGAGGGGACCAGTTGGTTTCGTACCAAACCAAGTCTGGAGACATTCTGCAGATTCTTTATCCTGGCGATCTCTCTGCTGAGGTGAGTTATCCCGCAGCATGAGTAAACTATTGGAGACAGCTAGCATTGAAACTGGAGGAGGTAGCAAGAAGCAGAGAATGGGACAGTGAGTTTCCTCCCTCTTCACGTTCCATTTGCAGGGGAAAGATCGGGTGGTAAGTTACCAGTCTGCTACTGGACAGGAGAAATCTGGTCTGAGTATTGCCTTTCCTGCCTCTAATCTCACTGCTAGAGGGCAAGAAAGTTGTGAGCCTGTGTCCACCTCCCTCATCCCCCCCCCCCACCCTGGTCTTTGTGTATGCCTAACCTTTGCTCTGTCTCAGAAGAATGCAAACTCTGTGTACTCTTACCCTATTAGCAGTAGCCAGTTTGGCTGTTTCATTCTTGCTCATTAAATAGTGATTTGTGGCTAAAGTTACCACACAAAATAACTTCCTTCTGCTACTGCTTACTTCTGCTGTAAATGAGAGAGTGACTGTGGGTACAGTAATGTCTGTTAGTGGACCTAAGAGATTACCTCACCCACCTTGCCTCTCTCATGCCCTGAGACCAACTCAGCTGCAACAACTCTGTTGGAAATTCTTTGCCCCCACCGCATTGTTTGCCATCTGTTTGTTTCATGATCACCCAAATACTTTCTAAAGGTGATATTTTAAAAAGTTAGTTCTTTAATTAAAGCCTGTAATTCCACCCCCACCCCTTCCAAAATCCTTCCCTTTTAAGGGACCTAGACATTAAAAACAATTTGTTAGTAAAGTTGGGTAGGAACCCTCAGGCAACTAACTGGGTTCCAATAAACCCTGCATGTTCCAGCAGTTTGGTGATTCACTTACTCCCCTGGCAGGTTGGCTTCCATTAGTGATTGTTTTGTGCCCTGCTGCAAAGATCCTTGATGCCAAGTATTTGAGTTCCCAAAAGCAGGTGAACTGGCTCTTGCTTCAGGCTGATCTGGAAAGAGATAAGAAATAGTAACAACTTTCATTGTAAGATGTGAACCTTAATATATTTTTACTTCAGCAGAAACAGAGACACCACCAATGTAGAAATTGGTCCAAACAGGATACAAGTAGTTTCCAGGAGGTGTCTTACTACTATAAAATCTTTATAAGCAGTTGCAGAGCATCTCAAAGCATGTGTGAACTTAATTCATTAATGTAGTACATGTGGTTCTGAAAATCTCCTTTACTAAAACTGTTTGCTAGGCAGTGTCTTGTTTTTGAAACATGCCCACATTTCTAGTCAGCAAAACACACGTATCTCTTCTGAATAAAAACAACAAAATTAATTAATATGCAGCTCTTTTACAATTTTCCCTGGTCCCAATGGAGGTTGCTGATTTTAGTGCATGTGTTTGAATAAGGAGAGAGAGAAGGCAGCAATCTTTACAGAGGTGTAAGCACACTAGTTTTTGATTAAATGGTTATCTGATTCTTTCTTGATAGGGAAATGGATGCTCCTTATTTGAGTTCATCAGCAACAACAATTGTGCACTTTTCAGGTGTGTCCTCACCTTTAGTCACAGGTGTGACAGAAAATTTTGGGGACCAAGTTAGGACTCCACAAAGATGCCCTTGGCCCTGCCGTTTGGCCACTGCTGTAACATGTTGGGCTGCTGTTGAGGGAGGAAAAAAAGCCACACTTTTAGCAGCCAAGATAGTATTGCAAATGGCCCTGTATCTCTTGGGAAGCATTAATATTTCCAAGCATGATCAGCTGTGATGTATTTATTCATAAGGTTCAGGAAGCAGCAGGATTTGGGGCTTGGAGGAACCCAGAAATTGGCAATGTGTAACAGTGTTTGGGTTTCAGGAGGTGTTTCAAAAAGAGCATGAAAGTAACACCATGAAGACCTGGGGTCTCCGTGCAGCTGGCTGGCTGGCGATGTTTGTAGGCATCAACCTTATGACCAGAATCCTTTACACTTTGGGTAAGTCTGTTACTAGAAACAGAGCTCGGTTTGGAGATGGGACCTGACTCAAAACACTGGATCCTAATGATAAAATGACCGACACACACAAATGAATTTTTGGGGGGAGGAGAATTTGAATCGGGATCTGAACTTTGCTATTGGCCTCTAAATCGATAATGATCAGACCCAAAATCCCAGATCCAAACGTCTGCTTTGTGGGTGTATGAAATCTGGATCAGAACTTTGAGACTTGAACCCATGTAATTTAGAATGTGGATTAGGTCACAATTCATGGTCTCGTCTCTCAGTCTAGTCCCCAGCGGGTGCTTACCAAAGTCAGAGACTGATAACACAAGCTGGGCAGGTTCTTTAAAGACTTTCCCCATGCATCTCTATCAGACCTGCTATTGTTTCCAAATACTGAACTGCCATGTCTGAAGTCTGAATTGTTGTGATTATTTGTATTGCAGTAATGCCTTGAGTCCCAGGCCACCACTGTGCTAGGCGCTGTACAAACACAGAACAAAAAGATGGGCTTGAATTATTTGTATTTTAGTTTAAGGCAAATGTTACAAGAAGAAACTTGGCAAAAGAGTGTTTTTTACATTAAACTTGCATAAATTGAATTCCAGAGCTACCTCTTGCTCTGAAATAACATCTATCCCATATTTTGAGAAAAACATTCATGGTACTTGAGACTCCTCAGGGAAGTTTATGCAATTTCCAGTTCTCAGTGAAATGTGACCAGTTATACCTAGTCTTTCCTCTTGTGGCTTTCACACACATCTATCCTATGTACTTTAAACATAAGCAGAAGGATGGCCTTGTAGAGGGGGGAGGGATAGCTCAGTGGTTTGAGTATTGGCCTGCTAAACCCAGGGTTGTGAGTTCAATCCTTGAGGGGGGCCACTTAAGGATCTGGGGCAAAATCAGTACTTGGTCCTGCTAGTGAAGGCAGGGGGCTGGACTTGATGACCTTTCAAGGTCCCTTCCAGTTCTAGGAGATAGGATACCTCCATTAATTTAATTTAGATATGGGACAGGCTTGGCCATTAGGAGGCTTTGGATTCTATTACCAGCTCTGCCATACAATTACTGTTGTATCTTGGAACAGGTATTTAACTACTTTGCCTGACTTTCCCTATCTGAAGAGAAGGGGAATGACCCTTCTCAACATCTCTGGGATGCAGTTGCTTTCCTTGTCCATATTTGTAAAGTGATCTGAGATCCTCTGATTGAAAGGACTGTGGAAAGACCTTATCCATTGTTCATTGAAGTGGATGGGAGTCTTTCCGTTGATTTCACTGGCAGCTGTATGGGGACTCTAACCACAATTTTTTAGCAGTATTAAAACTTACAGCTGTTCACATTGTCGAATGTTTCATTTTCTGTTTAATTTTTCTTCCTAACCACAGTGGATTGGTTTCCTGTTGTTCGAGATCTGGTTAATATTGGACTTAAAGCTTTTGCTTTTTGTATAGCCACCTCACTCTCCCTGCTAACTATTTCTGTGGGGTGGCTCTTCTACCGCCCACTATGGGCTCTACTGATTGGGTTGCTGTCTGCCGTTCCTATTGTGATTGCAAAATCCCGGGTTCCACCAAAGAAGCATCAGTGAAGATGGAAGAATTCCTTTTTTTCCCTTGCACTTGGATCCTGTTTTTTTAATCCTTTGAAGCCCAGTGCATTTATCATGTTTCAAGCTATTACAACATGCTTAAGGCACATTACAGTTCAGAATCTTGACTCCCTGCACCAGAGAGTCCAGTAGAAGACCAAGATGCAGTTTTTTTTATGCTTATTATACATCCATGAGAAAATGTAACTGTAGAAGCTGCAGTTTGGAGTGGGTGATATTCTGTGTATTTAGAGGAGGAAACAGCATTTGTTACTTAATTATTTGCCAATCCTTACTTGTTAAAAGAACAATGGTGTGTGCTATTTACACGGAAATAGGGACAGATTTAATTAAGCAATCCATGATGTGCAATCTCTAGCAGATTTTGTGTGCCTGCCTCATTTAACTATTCCCTCTATTTTCTTATGTACACAGAGAAATATACTTACGTTGACAATGTTTTGAAATGCGTGTTCATAGACAAAATGCTGCTTGCATCTGAGTGAAAGCTGTGTTATGTATTTAATTTGTTTTCAGTAGTTAGAAAGCCATGTATAATGTGTAAGGTTTTCAAAAGTAATTAGTGATTTTGGCTGCTCAGGCCCCTTTAAAACATAACAAGTCGATTTTCAGAAAGCCTTCACCTACTCAGAACCCTTTGGGTGCCCAAATGAGACAGCTTCAAGTTGCTAGCATGTCTACCTTGTTTTGTAAAACTTTAAAACTGATTTCAAATTCCACCTGCTTAAAGGGATAGTCTAAGGTCAAAAATCGTAAGAGCTTGAAACTAAGAACTGATGTAACCTGTAAAACTAGTGTAAACTCCTGTACTTAAAAACTGATGTAATGTTTTCCCATTTATTTCACTTCATTTGGCTAATGAAAGATGCATCAGAGACAAACTGAGTACTTGTATAAGCTGTAGTGTTTGGATTTAAACACTCTCTTGCAGGGTTTGCAACTGCCTCATACTTAAACACCTTAATTGAAATTAAATCATTACAAAATTAGTTAATGTTTTGTAAACTTTAGTAACCTAAATGTTCAGCTGTGTCATGTTAGGGGGGGAAGCAACTCCACATCTAACCTCTCACTGATTCATGTTTACATTTTTCTGCTAACCCCTTCTGTATTATTTTTAAAAGTACATTTGCTTCTAACAACTTGGGGCTGTCTTTCAGCCTGCCTTTTCCTGTGCTTCCACTTTTGTAAGCACAACTGATGTTTAAGAAGAATACCTAATTCCATGCACAAAGCGGGAACGTGGCAGCTCACTGACCTCAACCTTGGTTTTCAAAATCTTATCCCTTAAAGTCCAGTTAAGAACTTCAAGAAAGCTTCCTTCCCCTTACTACAATATTTTACTTGAATATATCTAACGGATGAAGAAGGGGATTTTGCTTGCTTGGGATCTTATACAGGAGAAACTACACCAAAGCTGAGGAATGTGAAAGGCATAGTCCTTAAATCCACTTAACACATACAGGTGACATGTTTAAGGAATCAGGCCATGTGATTTTTAAAATCAGTTTCTGTAGGTACTAGATTTATTAGCATTAGTAACTTATCTAACAGCCCAAGGACTATTTAAAAGTTGACTACAAGATGTAGTCATCTTGTACAAGATTCTCAAGGCTTTAGTGATGGGGCAATTTGTGAAAGGTTTTTTTTTTTTTTGCACAAAACTATTAAAAAATAGAATGGCTTGTAAAATATAACTTTGGGCAGTTGCTACTTCTTGAATGAACAATAATCATTGTGAAGTGGTGCCCTTTTATTCCTGTTGGTATCCAGCCAGTGTTGGTTCAGTTTCAAGTCTCTAGGACCCTCTTCTACTCCCAATGAAGTCAATTGGAACAGGCTCTTAGGCAGGTTGCCTGGATATACAAATAGTCTATTAGTAAACTTATGCAGTGTTTGTCTGCTATTTAATCATTGCAGTATATCTTCCAGTACCTCAAATTGTGTTTTCCTTTTAGGGAACAATGTGTTTAACAATGCTCAGTGGTTTAAGCATTAGCCTGCTAAACCCAGGGTTGTGAGTTCAATCCTTGAGGGGGTCACTTAAGGATCTGGGGCAAAAATCAGTACTTGGTCTTGCTCATGAAGGCGGGGGCTGGACTCAATGACCTTTTGGGGTCCCTTCCAGTTCTATGAGATAGGTATATCTCCATATATTAAAACTTAAACCCCAACCAGCATTCAGCTACTGTACAATGGAGACTCTTGAAACAGTTTTCTGTCAAAGTGCTTAATTTTTGTATGTTTTATTAAAAAAAGTTTCTCAGATGGTTAAGTGTGTGTTTGGGTTTTGTAACTGGGCTTTGGTGCTAAAGATGCTGTAACCACAGCTGGTCCAAACTCTTCTGGAGACTGTTAAATACAGTGAGACATACAGCTTGCAGACAAACGAGCTCATTACTAAAACTACACTGAAGAAAAAGGCAACTGTTTAATTGTAGATTTGCATTCAAATATTAACCTAGCAGGAGGCATGTTCATATTACCTGAATTACTAGTATCCATGGTAAGGTACTTTATCTGTACTAGAGGCAGCATGGTGGAGTGGTTTAAGAGCACTAGAACTTGGAGACAGGGTCTGTTTCCTAGTTTGCCACAGACTTGCTGTGAGGCCTTGAGCAAGTTGCTTAAACCTTGGCATACATTTCCTTATTTAACTGCAGCAACATTTCTATCTCCACCACAACTCTTTGAAAGGCATTATACAATGGAACTAGAACTATTGTAATGGTTCTAGTTCTATTGGATTAAATATTTAAGGGCTTTGGGCTTAATTCTACAATCAGAACAATTTTAAGTATGGATCCCCAATAGCTTACTTTGTACACAAATAACGTGAAGCAAAACTCCATGTAATGGAAGGTGCATTTTCTTTTTAAGCAGCATAGCCAGAATTGGTGCTTTCATTGCATATATACAACCAAGGTTTCTATAGTAACAACTGCAGCAATAAAACTTCTCGTATGCTGGTTGTACAGGCTAGGAACCTCCACCCGTGATACAGTCCAAAATTCAATCTTCCATTTATGCCTAGCTGTCACTCTATTTCAGACCCATTTAAAGCAATGGAAAGACTCCAAAATTTCAGTTAGAGTTGGATTCTGGCCCTTACATATGAGGACATGCTCATACCCTGAACCATTTTCAGTGTATTTGCACAGGAGGACCCAGACCCTGAAGGGGCCCTCTGGTAATTACTGCAGTATTGTCAAATCTTGCAATATGTAGAGTTTTTCTTGAAGCCTCATCTGCAGTCAAGTAATTACCTGAGAATCTCAGCTTTCATTTAAAAAAAGTTTTTAATCTTCGTTTAAAAAAAGCTTAATATGAACCCTAAAAGCTTCAAGAGCAAAATGTAAAGAAACCCAAATTTACATGTTTTGAACACTTAGGACTAGTGATACTGCTGATGTAATACAAAAGTGTGATAACTAAGCTACCTGAGGTCACTGCTTTTTTCCTTTAATAATTGTTCATTGGGAATACAGATAAATGACCCATAGAAATAAGAGGGACCATACACAAGATTGATCTTTGCAAACACTTTATTTTTTTTCCAAAAATTCAGTATAAAAATATTTTTCTAAATATACATAAGTACTAAAGCTTTTTTTCTTGCATTTTTAGCCTCTCCACTAGGATTACAATGAGTTTGAACTTGTGGCATAAGGCAAGGAAGCAGCAGGCTCTTAACATTACTGTATTCCCACCATAACTAGGAGTTTTCTTAAAGAGAAATTTAGGTCCATTTAAGCCCAACTATAGGTTTTCTAAAAAATAATTACAGTATCATTTCATTTTTTTTAAAAATCCCATAAACAGTTTGCATGGATTTAAACATTTCCATACAGTGTTTAGAATACAAACCCAACACTGTGCTGCAGAGAAAGTGAAACTTGCTATAAACAATGGGTAACAGTTTCAAAAGTGCCCAAGTCCCACGGACTTTTACTTCTGGCAATGGTGCTCTTGCAAATTTTGCACCAAACTAAACGTTCCTTGTCTGCTTTCATTGTCTAAGCTATGCCATATGCAGACAGTGAATAAACATTAAGGGTGACAAGTTAGTTATTTTAGTTTAATGATAAGGTGGTGACAATATAAAAAAAATCTTTAAAAAATGCAACATGACAGTGTCCCAAATTATCTCAAGACTTTTCTCTCTCTCTAGAAAGGATTATGGAGGCAGGGAAAGTAAAATAAGTCAAAACTACACTTAAGAAATCTCTGTCCTTTGCAAAACATGTAAATATTAGGGATCTGCCAGGCTCTGAAGTGCTACTTGATTCTTTACATTTCCTCCCTTGTGATGATGGACTACAAATGTGAATAAAAGAATCTATTGCACTGCTGATTTGAAACAATATGGGTTAACTACCTATAGCAATAATAGGCCAATAATAGAGTACACAAGGGACTCCTGAATAGCAGCTAAACATGCTTCTGTTTGTCAGTAAACAAGACTTGGGGGAAGGAGATCGTGAAAGTGATGCAGAAATAAGTATACTGCAGGGGTGACAATACTTGTCAAAGGGGAAGAACAGCTGCAATGGGTCACTCTTCTCAGAAGATATATGATATCTACAAGTCTGTTCCTCAAAACTCCACAAATAACAAGGTTACCCATGACTCCAAAAGAAATGATAAATCCAGTTTCATATTTTTAGAACTCTTAATGCTGGATCAGAGAGAGAGGCTTGAGATTACACTATGGAGAGAGTCCACCTCTGACCACCAGAAATGCTTATACACCGGAGGGCTGAAAACACACACCGGCTGGTATGCTCCTGTTGTGATGTATTTTTATCTACCGCCACATCTGCTCTTTGCTCTAATTATATAATTATGACTCATTCAGTCCCAAGTAGACAGCTAGTAGAAAACATCAAACATTTTCTAGCTCTGAAATTATTTACAAGATGGTTTTAAAGAAACCAACCATCTTCGTCCTTGCATCGGGAAATTGAATGCAAAGGGTTTAGCACTCAGTTCTGGTCACAACTTCTCAAAGGGGAACAAGTGCGCTACTTCTCCTTTCTTTTCACGCTTGCTCTTTCTGCCTTTTTTCTCTTTTCTTTGTTCATCCACTTGCCGATTCTGAGGCCAAGAAACAACCACATCTTCGGCTGGAGTCTCTGAACTTGGCTCCCCTTCTTCATCAGAAGAAAATCCAGCTCCTTTCTCCATCATGGAGCCGGATGCCTCACTCTGGAAAAAATAAGCAAGAATACTAGGGGCAGACATGCCAAACCCACAAAAAAACCCACAGAAATTGGGTTTGTTTTTGGCTTAATTGGCTTGTGAGTTGTTGTTGGCTAGTTTTTGGCTTGTAGCTTTTTTTTTTTTTTTTTTTTTGATCGGCTCCTGGCAAGGAGGGGGAGAGAATCTGGGGTGCAGGCCCACCACAGTCCCACACTGCACCCTGGGGGGGATCTAGTCACAGAGTATTGGGGTTCTTAGGGATTGGCTTGTTTGGGCCTTGTTTTGAAATGGGATTAGCTTGATTTTTTGGCTTATTGTGGAAGTCTGGGTGCTTATTTACCAAGTGAAAGTTGGCAACTGTGGCTAGGTGGTGTTTTTTAAGGGTCCTTTTTTGTCATAATATAGTCTCATCACCATGGAACATGCTGCTGTAGTTAGCAGGAGTTATCTATAACAGACAAGCGGTACATTTTATGTAATTCTCTATACAAAGCAGTATCAGTCCATGTCTCATAAGTGCAGCATTAATTCAAGTTCAGAAAGAATATTCACTAGTCAAGAAAGTGTAAGAATAAACCGGCTTTAAAATCTGACTTATCACCAAGCATGAGGAAAAACATATTTAAGGACAGAATCATTTCACTTCATAACCCAAACCAACACAGGTCACTTTGCTCCTCTGAAAACTACATGTGTGGTTTGGACTAAGGCTACGTCTTCACTGCAGGGGGGGGTCGATTTAAGATACGCAAATTCAACTACGCGAATAGCGTAGCTGAATTCGACGTATCGCAGCCGACTTACCCCGCTGTAAGGACAGTGGCAAAATCAACCTCCGCGGCTTCCCGTCGACGGCGCTTACTCCCACCTCCGCTGGTGGAGTAAGAGCGTCGATTCGGGGATCGATTGTCGCGTCCTGACGAGACGCGATAATTCGATCCCCGAGAGGTCGATTTCTACCCGCCGATTCAGGCGGGTAGTGTAGACCTAGCCTTAGAAATCCAAAATATGAAGTGGATATGTCAGAAGAATAGGGCCATAATATAAAACCATGTTGCCTGGTTGCGGAGTGCTCATCTGCTGTTAAATAGGGATGAGATTTCAACTGACATGATTGAGCTGAATTCTTGTTCAAAACCCAGTATGAGCTCCTATTCAAAGTTAGTGTGAGAAGAGGGGAAGAGAGCTTTGCGTGAAGAGATTTTGGAAGTTCTCTGATGTATCAATTGAAAATTTAAGATTTTGGGTATAAAGCAAGACAGGGTCAAACACTGCTAAAGATTACATGCATCATCCATCAAATGACTAAGCATGTAGTGATCTTGACCACCAGCAGCTGTGTTGAAAGAGATGTAATTAGGCTGCATTAATAGAGAGGACAGCAATGGTGCTCAGTTAGCTTCATCTGCTATGACAAGCCCAGAAGTGTTTTCACAGGCTGCAACTAACACATGGAAAGGCCAAAGGGAGCACTAGACAAATTACAATGTTAGATATATTTTAAAATGAATCGAGGAAGCATTTAGTTGGGCTTCTTGCCCCTCCCCACCTTTGACATTCAGAAGGGTCAAAGCCTGCTCACATTAATCATTTGAGCTGTCCCATGAGCAAGAAGAGATTGTAAGAACTGAGAAAAAAAAATAGACTCAAGAATCCAGTGCAAATTCTACTGCTATCATTTTCCTTAGTCCTTACTAGTAGCAGATATACACACAGATTCTTACGTTTCTGCAGTAGCGTTGCTTCAGTCTCTCTCTTATCAGAAGTCCTTTTGCCAGCAATTTCCAGTTCCCCAGTGCTCTCTTCTCTCTTTTCTATGTGCAATTATTATTTCAAAAAAATAAATCCTTAAAGTCAGGAATTCTGATATATTCAGAACCATATAAACAGTCTTTGGTGTTTAAACAAAACAGAAAAATTCTGTATATTAATTTAAATGTATTGCATCACTCCTGAGCATTCACTATTAACCAATCATCATTATATTTTAAGAGGTATCTGTACAGGAATCATTGTATTTATTCCATCATATAACTTTATACCATTTTACTCACTATCAGCAGCCAGTATGGCTTTTTGCAATGTCACATCTCACAAGCCCAGCAGTGTCAGGATTGGCCAGTACTTATATAGGAAGCCCCAAAAGAACATGTCAATAGATGCTGCAGGATATGGGGCATTCAGCTCTGAGTCAATACTGAATTGGGCACTTTTCTCAAAGTAAGTACTGAATCAATGCCCCACTAACCAGGACTGCTGGAGGGGCCGTCATTTGGATTAAATATAACACTGATGTCATGGCCATTTATAACTATTTTTGAATGAGCAGGGATGCTGGCCCTCGTTCCCTGGCAAATTCCAACTTGGGTAATTATATTGTGCCTAAAATTTAGCCCAGGGTATGGACAGAGTAAAGTGCTTTGGGATCCAGTTGGACAAGTGGTTCTATTGAAATGTAAGATTGTGACCACTACACATTTACATTGGCTCAGCTCTGTGTTTAATGCTTGCATAGCCCCCACGTTTGACTGTTACTTTACATAACTGTAAGTGAAGGTAACTTATTGTTCAATATAAAAATAAAGACCCTGTGAAAATAATTCTCACCTCCTTTTCCCTCTTTTCTATCTCCGCCTGTTCATTCTCCCAGGCTGCGATGAGCACCTCTTTGTATTCTTCACAGACTATGTAGCCATCAGTACTGAAAAGGAGAATACATTCATCTATCAGTTTATGCACCCGCAAAACAGGCCAAGTGCTAGAGGAAGAAAGGAAGCCAGCCAATACATATTGATGCATCATAGACAGAAGACTACTGAGTATTGACAGAGAAAGCAGAGTATCTTACATGACGCATCTGCAAGGGTGGTTTCCCTACTCTTCCAGAGCAAGAGCAAGCTGCTAATGGAAATGAAAGGACAGGCTGTTGAGCTGAATTCTGTGATGTCACGTGCCACAGCTTGCTCTGAGGTGTTCTGCCTCTACAGCAGCTGACAGTGAAAATGGCATGGTATAGCCCCTTAGCATGGAGCACCCACCATGCAGTTTACAAAATCCTCACAAATCAAACAAACCAGAAAACAGGCACATCACATACACTGGGTGTGAGTAGCCACCGTGAAAATCAAATCCAGTGATGGCTTGAACACAGTCAATGTCCAGTTTCCGTGCCACTCTATGCAGGTTGGGAAGCTTTAGCTGCACACAGCCTATTGGTAACATACAGGGCAGGAAGAGATACACGTTTCCATATTCATTCCGGGGAACCTGTTTTTGAAAAATGAAAATAAAAAGTGAAGCTCATGCTCAGTCAGAAGATGAATGGAAATTTCTCCTCTTATTCAGAAATAGATACATTAAAGTGTCTGCTTAGTTATCCTTATTCTGAATGTCAGATTAGCGACACTCTGGCAACAATTCTTTAATATTCAGGACACAAGCCATATTTTCAGGCATTGGCCTACACTTTGCAACTACACTGACAACCCTGGTTTATGGTTACCATCTGTGCTTCGTAACTAAGGGCTTGAAAATTAAAAATGAAAATTAATCCAGAATATGGTGGGGTGTGAATTTCAAGCAGATTAACGATTACCAATTTTCTCCATAGGTGGATGCTCTTACACCAGAACAAGAGTGCCTTATTCCAAATTAACTTAATTCACTTCCAAAGTTAATCGAGAATAACTCCCCATGTTTGCAAGCCCTGAATTGCAGGCACAGAACTCCATAATTATTTCCAATCATAAAAATAGAGGCCTACTTAAGATGTGACTAAAATTTGGGCAGTTAACCAATATAATCTACAAATCCCAGAACTCTGGGATCCAGAAGCTGCAGACTGATCTACCTCTAACACATAAAGATGCTCTAGAAAAATAAAGCCTGTGTCTTCATTCCAGATTTTTGCATTCACGCCCCACACACCACCCTCTCTTCCCTCCTGCCTACCCTTCCATCCACTGCCACAGGAGGCTGGTACTCCTCTGTCTGCCACAGGCCAAACAGCCCCAAATCGTCTTTCTCCCTGTTTGAAGGCTCTGCCAATCGTGCTTTCCTTGCCTGGTTGGAATATCCTTTCACCATCTGTGTAAACACAATGGCTGCATTTGTCACACTTTAGAAACAAACAGACACTAATCAGGGATCTCCGATTTTATTTGGGAGACCGAAAGAGAAGGGTATGGGAGGAAAGGAGCGCTCATTCTATAGCTTTGACATCTGTAACTTATAGCTTATGCTTGATGCACCTAGGCACGTTGTGAGCAAGTTGGGGCCAAATCCTCCAATTCAAGGAAGGATCCTGGAAGGCTCTGAACAGAATCTAACGAGTGCAGTTCTGCTAGGCAGGAGGCCTCCAAACAGGGATGGTCCCTGAGAGTGTGAAGAGCACATAGTGGAGTTCTGGTTAGAGCTGGCGCATGGCTGGCTGATGGATCCACAGCAGCAGAGCAGCTCCCTGCAGCCTGGAGAGAAAGAATCCCGCCCCCCAGTGCAAATCTTGTCTGTGTAAAAGGTATAAAAGCAATGACTATTTATCCAGAGAGGGCAGTGCAATAACGTGATTCCAAGCTCCCTTACCTTATAGGGCACTTCCCCAATCCTCACCACTCGAGCTTGCTTCAGCCAGGTGTCCCGGGAGTGCAGTGTGTGCACACAGTCTCTAAAGAGGCCAGAACAAAAGTAACTGTCTACACTCTTTCAATGGATTGCAAAAATACACAGAACTGTCTTGCTGATGTTCAATCAATTTAGCTACCTATATAATTTTTACAATATGACAAGCATGTATGTCTCACCTGGAATATACCGCCTCTCCTCTGCAGTATCCTAGGATAGCAGCAGTCTCAGGATAGATGGCCTCATATTTCAGGATATGCCTCTTCAATGCATAAAGAGGGTGATTTTTGTACTCTCCAATGGCGGTCGGCAGCGGTTGGTCTTGAAGCTTAACTAGAAACTGCATGACCCATGCAAATAATAGTGAATTCAATGGTCTTTTGCACCAACATTTTACAAAAAGAAGAAAGATTGTATTATAAACTTGATCCCAAAAAAATCAGAAACCCATACAAAAGCAGGTAATCCAAATGACCAAAGGGATCCCTGGTGTATCTCCTTTGGTGTTGATGGAATTACACCACAGATGAACTTGGTCCAAAGTGTTTAACGACAAGGGCAATGCTGTTCTATGCGACAAATTACAAATGGGTCTGTCCTCTGCATTTGTTCTCTCCAGATTCTCTCCTTAACAGCCTCTATTTTATTTTATTTCTTGTAACTAACATATATATGTTCCCCTTAGTGATCCCAGATTTAAAACACCCACATATGAATACAGCAAATATTCTGGCACCAAATCCCAGCATCCCTTCTCAGGGAAAATCTCCCAGGGAGTTTTGCCAAATTCAGGATGTCAGGATTTGGCTCTTGGTATGAAATGACCCGAATATCTGGTGTTCATTTACCTCCCTTTCTTCCTTCTTCTCTCTTTCCACAAAGGGGCTTCTATATGGTTCCAGCGTGTCTTCCCACCACTGGGGATCCACACGACATTTCCTTGTCGAAGTCATCCATGCTGGGTCGTACCTTTGTGATACATCCTTTACGTGCCCGTTGCTGTCAATCCCCACAATATAGGAAACTGGCTTGGTGGCATATTTGAAACACATAGAGGGCTGGCCAACGATGCCACGAACGCAGTCCACACACACCCACCTGTCTTCCCGCTCAACAAAGATTTCCAACCACTGATCTGTGCCTGTCACTTTCACCACCTCCTGCTCCCCATCATCGTCACTAGAGATGATTTTGTTCCTCTTCCTGGGTGTATTAGAAGAGCCTGGAGAAGCTGCTTTTGCCAGCAATTGCTCATTTCCACCTGAATTCTTGGGCCCCTTTGATTCCAAAGACCTGGTTTTCCTGCTGTTTTCAACCGCTATCCTTGCTTTATGGGGCCCCGATGATCTTTTCTGTTTCTTAGACACAGTTTCAAAATCCTCATCAGAGAAATGACTGTCCTCCTCCTCTGAAGCCTCAAACTCAGAATCACTGCCCTCGTCACTTCCACTCTCCTCTTTGTAAGACACTTTCAAGGTCACGCTTCGTCGGCAATGGTTTCTGGGCCTGTGTGCTCCTTCCTCTTCCCCCAGGTTGCTTTCATCATCACTGGATTCCTTTTGTTCCTGGCAATCCTTGATCACCTTTGACTTACTTTTCCTTTTGGTTCCAGAGGTGTTTGATTCCTTGTCAGCTCCTTCACTCCCTGACAGAGTCTCCTGTTGCTTGGCTCCTTTGCAGGAGCTTTTTCTTGATGGAGCCTTAGGTTTTTTGGCAGAGTGCTTCTTGCAGGAGCTCTTGCCCTGAAAACAAAAGAGGCGATCTTGATTTTTCTAGAGTAAATAATGTTTGTTAGACAAACTCCAACTTCTACTAACTGGGGTAGGTGGAAGCGGAACAAAGCTTTGTGAGTACAGTACACTGCTGTTAATATGCAGGTTTTAGGGAACCATAAGTCAAACAGCTGGGGAGGGCCATTTGGGGGGCTTCAAGAGGCTGTGCTCTGTGTTCCTAACCCCAGAGAAGAAAACACTGGCTAGATACACGGGCTGGCTGGCTTTAAAGGATCTGAGCTTGTTAATTAGTCTCCAGCACAGATGTCAGAGATGGAAAAGACCTATTCAATCATTCAGTCCAACTCTAGTGTTTCATCCAGCCTAGTTTTAAAAGTCCCAAGCAACTTGGTCTCCAAACAAAAGTGGTGGAAGACATTCTACAGCTTAAATCCTTGTCTCAATTGCACCAGTTCAACTTGAGGTGTGGCTTTAAACTGATTTAATTTATACTGGTGCAAAGGCTGTGTGGACACTCTTACTTCATTTTAAACCTGGCTTATTTCTATTCATCTTAATTTGAATAGAAACATGTATAAGCTAAACTGAAATAAGACATTCAAACCAAAATAAGAGTGTCCACACAGCCTTTACTGTTAGCTAAATCAGTTTAACATCACACCTTAAGGTAAACCCTGGCAACTCTGCCCTAATATAGCTCATTGTCAAAGATTTTTCTGATATTCAGCCTAATTTTTTCTTCTTCATTAACATCATGTGACTCCAAACGATCATCCTCTGGGCCAGAGTGTGGACCCCTAAAATAGTCAATTCCTTTCTTTCACAATCCCAATGAACCCTACCTTTCCCGCTGGCTCTTTCAGGGGAATGGGTCGCAGAGACAGCACAAGCCGGCACAGCAACTGTAACGCTCGTAGAATAAGTAAAAACATCTATTTAAGAAAAAAGAAAAGACTTGAGGTTGGAGGTGGAGGGTGGGGAGAGGGGTTGGTTTTTTTAAGTATGAACAGCCAGCTTAAAACCACATTGGAGCCAGATTTTAACCCAAAAGTCAGTTTCATCCAGATCTTTCAATGTGTGCTGATAAAGATTCATTTCTGGTAATTACATTGCGCCCATTACCACAACGTCAATGTCTCACAATATATGTGTTTATACTCATGTTATAGATGGGGAACAGAGGCACAAAGAGGTTAAATAACTTGCCCAAGATTATAAAGGAAGTCTGTGGTGGAGCAGGGCCTTGCACCCTGTTCTCCCAGGTTCTAGTCTAGTGCTCCAACACTGAACCGTTGTTCCTCATTCCTGAGGTAAACGGAGCTAAAGAAGACAAAGTGGCACCTCTTTCAAGGACGGATTGAGTAAATTATGTATGCTAACAAGATGTTACTATACAGAAACATCTGCCATTCATGTGGACACTGCAATGGTAATTTAGTAACTGTAACCTAGTATCAGTGGTGACCTGCTGACTGTTTTGTTATGTGGGAGTTCAGCAGAAATGGGCAAGAACAGATAAATTCAAACCAGAAGCGTTCAAACTTAGGCATGGTTCACCTTGTCTGTGCTCCTCTCCCGCCAATGTATGTAAGCATGATTCCTCAGTTCCTAGTTAGAGGTACTTCTACATCTCCAGCCACAGCGAAGACATTCTACAACTAGACCAAGGCTGCAATTTCCCAGGTTTCCAAGGACCATGATGGACTTGTGGGCAGAATGCCTGCAAAATGGCAGTTCACATGCTGCTCTCCCAAAGAATGGGAAACCTTCCCTCAATGTTCAGTTTTATACTCATGAATTATTTTTCTTTAACCAGCAACCCCTATGTGAACTGGAAAGACATGTCTCTAGTTTGCCCCCCTACCCCAGTTCCAAAGTCACAGGCTGACTTATTGCCAGATGCCTTAAAAAACAGTTGTCAGTTAAAGCCTTCAGGCTGCTCTAAATCACACCTGGCTGCCTTGGCCTCAAGGGGTCATTCTGACTGCTGAGGATTGCCTCAATGCAGTGACACCTTGATCACAACTCTTTTTTCAGGTAAACCCCTTAAACCAGGGACCAAGAAGGGGCTGTGTGACCCCAGGAATTGCTTTACAAAAGAGGAATCCTTCGGGAGCTGGTTAATTTGTCTCTGTAGTTGCTTTGCACTGCCAGAGCAGACTCGGGGGTAATGATTTTGAACAAATGCACATACTTATCTGTGAAGCCACCAGCATCAGGACCAATTACACATTAACCCACTTGGATATTGCCTAGAACAGAGGGTCAAAATCACCAGGCCTTCAGTTGGGTACAGCTTAGAACCAGGGCCTAATCACAGCAGAACCCCAGTGGGTGCTTGTTCAGGTTATAAGGCACATATGTCATTCAAAGCACAGAGGCTACATTCAAAACAGAAAAAAATAAAGAGAAAGCCGAGGCCCAGAGATGATCTATCAGTTTTCTTCAAATCCAGCCCCACCCCTTGAGCCTAACCTGCGACCTCTACAGCAGCAATACTGCCCCAGTGATCTGGCATCCAAACCCAGCAAGCAACCTTGGGAGCTTCCAGACTTCAAGTCACTCACATGGACCAACTCTTCATCATCTCTTGCAGCGTAGATGGCGAAGCGTCTCTCTAAAGTGGACTGCAGGCTCTCTCGATCATCAACAGAGAGTTCAGTGTTGATAGTGAAGGTTGCAACAAACCTTGAAGAATGACAAATTCACCTTAGTGTCCAGTTTCCTGAATAACTTCTTCATAGTTCACCCCCCCTTAAAAAAAGGGGGGGGGCGGATTTTCCCCAAACTAGTATTTAACAAGATAAATCACTTGAGCTTGGGTGACTACACTCATCAACCTTGATCTCTCTCCTTGTGCTGCATCAAAAATTAACATGAGAGAGCTGGATTATAAGGGAGATTCTTACCATTTCACCAAGTTGGAGAGGTAGAGAAGGTCTACACGACCTGCAGGCACTTTAGTGAAGTGGGTGGGGATGATGGAAAGGCCAATAGCCTGAAGATCTGGCTGGTTGCAGACCCTGTTCCTATAGAAACCATTTGCTAGCAAACATAGTAGGTGAACCTGGAGGAGATAGAAAATAGGTTTTAAGATTGAAACAGCCAGTGTTTTTGGTACAGTTAATGACTTTACTCCTCCATCAACAGCCAGGGATAGGGCAAATACAAACGCTCTTCAGCTAATACAACAAGCCATATTAATTCAGGTGCAACACCATTACAGTTAACATACCAGCATGAATCTGACCCGATAGCTATATGAGGAAGGAGATGCCAAGATTCTCAAAGGAGTTGTGGCCATGTAAGCCAGAGGAGAACGTGGCCTTTTGTGACTACAATTTCTGTAGCCTTCGTTGGAACAGCATAAATTCTGTCTTTCAAATGATCAGTTCTAAGATCTTTGTTTCAATTCCCTCTCCATGACACAATTATTAGGGAAGTGAAATAACGATAGCTAAAATAGGAGCAGATTTTAAACTATACCTGAAATTAATGCAAAATGAAATGCCAGTTAAGTTCCCTTTTTGACAGCCATGCATCCATCTACCATCTGGAAACACTGATGAGCTTTGATTTAAACACTTCCCATCGTTTGTTTTCTAGGACTAGGCACAAAACAGATACAAAACCAACTTTGTCTCTTGTTCATTTGAAACAACTGTCATTGCTTCACCTGACAGCAGAAGCAATATTCATCTCCAAAGACAATTTCAAAGTCAAAAGCTAGTCCTTATTTTAAATACTTTTCATTGTACTGGATTTCCCACCCTTTTCCCATAGCCAGTACGGAAACAGAAGCTGGAAGGAGATCCGCCAATAACAAAACAATGATAAAATCATGTACATATGCCTTCCTAATTTAACTCAATGTATCTAGGTACTTATCTGGCTACCTTCACCATATCTGTGCACTACACAATAATGGGTTTATTCTTGCAACACTCTAGTGAAGTAGGAAAGTCATATCCTTGGATCTAGGAATAGGGACCTGAGGCATAGAGGAAATCTGTGTCAAAACAGAAATTGAACCCAGATCTCCTGAGCCCCAGTGCCTTGAACACAAGGCCATCTTACCCTTCAGTGCTCCAGAGGAAGGTGATAAAGGCCCTGATCCTCAAAGGTATGCAAGTACTTAACTCCCATTGATGTAAATAGAAGTTAGGTGCCTACATACCTTTGAGGATTTGGATCAAAATCCCTTTGGTGCTCATCAGTATCGCCAGCCCCAAATGTGATGAACAGTTTAACTCCATGAATATAAGCAGGAATCACCCCAGTTCAGTAGCTAATCCTATATACACCACTGACATCTATTTTGTTCCTGAATTCCAGTAATGCAGATTGTCCAAGCGGCAGGGCATTCCAAATGATGGTCAGAGAGAAACCTGTATGTGAATTTGATTGGAACTTTGCTTTCCTTTTTCCTTTTAATTTCTAGGCATGTCCATGGATCATACAGATTAGAATTGGCTCTAAATGTCATTGTGCCTTTTCAATCACATACCACAACTGTTTTGAAGTCTTCATGATCTGTACCCTCTCTGCCATGTTGCTTCTGTGACCCTCACCTTATGCATATCTTCATGAACCTCCTTGTTGAAGCGTTTCATCATTCTCCGGAGATAGGTCTCAAACTCGGCTTTCCTTTTCTCTCTGCAAAGTGTTATAAAATAAATGAATGCTGTAATGCCCTATGGACCTACCAGAGTCCTGGTCAGAAACCTGGAATGAATAATCAAAAAAAAGAATGCGTCAGAGAACCAATTCCAGGTTTTACACGGAGACCCGTGCATGCTTTGGGAGAATTCAGTCAATTCTATGCAAACAGTCATGAGGTGCAGATGTGATTAAAAAACTGTGAGCTCTACATACCTTACTACTGAGACTTAGTGCCTTAATTTAAAGAGCTGTCAGTGTAAGGGGGTACAGCAAACTAACAATAAAAAATACTTAGTATTTATTTAGCACTTTTCATTAACTAACTACTCATCTCTCCCAATACCCATGTGAATTAGGAAAGAAAAATTCAGCATACAGGTAACAAGATTCTACCTGTAACTAGTATTCATAGATCTATAAGACCAGATGTAAATTCTTAGCCTGGCTACCCAAATTTGTGACAGGATCTAAGAGGGCTGTTCCTAACTGAATTTACGGACGGGGTACTACTAAATTAAAAAAATCTTATGGAAATGGGAAAAGACAAAGGAGACATATACCAGGGGTGGCCAACCTCTGGCTCCGGAGCCACATGGCTCTTCAGAAGTTAATATGTGGCTCCTTGTATAGGCACTGACTCTGGGGCTGGAGCTACAGGCGCCAACTTTCCAATGTGCTGGGGGATGCTCATTGCTCAACCCCGGCTCTGCCACAGGTCCTGCCCTCACTCCACCCCTTCCCGTGCCCTCCCCGGAGCCTGCAGTGCCCTCGCTCCTCCCCCGCAGAGCCTCCTGCACACCACAGAACAGCTGATCGGAAGGTGCGGGGAGGGAGTGGGAGGCACTGGGAGCTGCCAGTGGGTGGGAGGCGCTAGGAGCGGGGGTAAGTGATGGGGGGCTGCTGACGTATTACTGTGGCTCTTTGGCAATGTACATTCGTAAATTCTGGCTCCTTCTCAGGCTCAGGTTGGCCACCCCTGATATATACAGTTATAGTACTGTATAATTACATTACAACAGCCACAGATCTCAAACCGCTTTACAAAAGTATCCTTATCCCTATTTTATACATGGGGACACACAAAGGCACAGTAAAGTTAAGGGCTTGATTTTCTAAGGTGCTGTGCACCCTGAGTTCCCATTGACTTCAGTTCAAGTTTTGGATGCTCAGCACATCTAAAGATCAGGGGACAGATCCTCAGATGGTGTAAATGGTCATAACTCCAGTGACTTCAAGTCAATGGAGCTATGACCATTTACTTACCCCAGCTGATGATAAAGTCATACAGCCAGACAGTGACCAGAGTTGGAACCTGAGAGGTCTCCCAACTCCTGCCCTACCCACTGACCTATGCTGCCTCCCCTGTATAACTGATCTTACCTTCTCTCTCTTTTCTTTGCCTGCTCTGGAGTTTCAATTTCTATCTCAACTGGTTTGCTGGGCAACATCAGTGCAGGAAGGGCAGCAGCTTCTCCTGACTTATCCAGGACAGGATCTTCGAGCTCTGGAAATGTAAAGTTAAAATTAATACCCATGGAATCAATGGCCCTGGGGAGTCTCTCCTCTCAAATTCATCTGTTCAAACATAGCCAAAGTTGGACTGCCAAAAGTCGCTGCCATTTGGTGTCTCTTCAGTAACCTATGTTAAATGAGCGGATATTCTGTATCGAAGGTATTCATGGAATGCCAGTCGCTTTAGTATCAAGGTATTCACTCAGTCCAGTTTCTAGCAGACAGGTCTCCCTTTCACTACACTACCATCACAATCACATCACTTTAGCAGAAAGTCAAAAGAACAAATAATTACTTCCGAAGTGGGTTGAGGAACATTGGTGGAGCAGCATAAGGGAAGCTTTGCATTGCTATGGGCCATGCTGCGTTTGTTGTGGGGACAAAGCACTTGGGTTTCAGATCTGTCTCTATGGCACCTTACAGGAACACTACATTTAGACAGTTATTTGTAAAATAATCTTCATTAATATTTTTGTGGACTGGGTGCTCCACATTAGGTAGGAGCTGAGAATGCAGCCTTCTCTACAGCACTGCAGCCCTATTTAAAGTAACATGTTCTGGGACTCTACCATGTGTCCTGTGGTAGACAGATATTATTACGTACAGTAATAATGTCAAAATTCTACCATAGCCTTGGTATTCTCGACTTCACCCTCTGGCTTTTGGAGCTCCTCTTCCCTTGCTGCCTTAGTCTTAGTGAAAGATTTAGCCTGAATGTATCAGTTCAAAAGGACTGGCAAGACTCAGGAGTGTTTTTAAGTAGGGAGTTCACTTCAGTAGGCATACATTTACAGCTACAATACAATACAATTCTGGTCTTCACAGCCTGGTTTGATGGCCAACTAACTGGTATCTGACTGAATGACTTAACTTGCCCAGTCCCCATCTCTAGGAAATGACAGTCTGATTCTTCTGTTGGACTCATTCTAAGCTTCTCTCGGCATAAGGTGATATTTCATATTTACAAATAGTTCAGAGTGCCACATATTGGGTAGCAGCATTGCTACACATGTTAATAGGTATCAGGTGCATAAAGATGCAGAGCTGTTCTGCTCACAGACACTGGCAGCCAAACTAGGTGGGTCTTAGTAACACCAACTACCATACATAAAAGGGTCCCTACTGTCTTTCTGAGGCAGACTGAATGAGGGCCAAGACAGAGAGGTTCTGCAGGGAGCAATCCTAAACTCAGGGGCAAATTCTGCTAGGAACCTTGTGTTATTTAAGTAAGCAGAAAAGGAAATTCCAGAAAAGGGGTAAGGCTGCCCCTTTATCCACTGTTTGTGCATGAATAATATGAGGCTAAAATGCAACCTGCTGGTAAGTATATTGATTTTAGTTTGGACCCATCTTTAAACACCCATGAACACTGGGATGTTCAAAATCTTGATCTGTATATTAGATTAGATCCTTTATAAATATTTATATAAGAGATTCAATAAAAAAAATCTATAGCTGTAATAGTGACTGTAGAAACTATCTGAATCCAAGAGAGGTTGCACCAAAATCAAATAAATCATCACTGAGAACAGTATATGACAATATTTAGAGCATAATAGTTGATAAGGCCACTGTAAAAGACTGCTACCTTCCACATCCTCCCACTCATCCTCACTTCCATCTCCATCATCATCTTCATCCATTTCTTTTTTAATAGTTGATTGTCTCTTCAAAGTCATCTCCTTCTGAGAGGGGCTCGGTAAAGCACTATAAAGATTACAAAAGACAACAAAAAAAGGCTTTAAGAGTTGCAGTGTGTAGTTTGTTTGCTAGTTTGTTTAAAAATTGGAGGAAAACAACATTAAAATAATAGAAAAACAAATACAATGTATCTGTATTAAAAATAACAGCTGCAAGGCCTTAAAATATTTGACAAGCAAAGCACAAATGCAAAGAATGTATCTGTACTTGTAAAGTAAAACATCTCTGCCATAAATAGAGGGAGAACAGTAAATATGGGGAAATATTCTTCCCAGTGCAGTATGTAATGTTAGGTCCCCATCTTGTAAGGATCTTCATGGAGATGGATACCTGCACCCTCAAAAGATCCCAGGGAAATCAACGGGGCTCTACATAGATGCAGAGGTGCTGTCTCCATATAACATTTTGCAGGATCATGGCCTTACTGAATTCATGCACTGAACTGTTAACCTTGCTGAAGCCTCATCAGTATAAAAAGAATAGGAATTAGAACTGTGTCTGTTTTGCTATTTTAGTAAATTTTGTTCAGGTTGGCCAGTGAAACAAGACTGATCAGTTTCACTTCCTGCTATTAGTCCATACAAAAGCTTCTATTGACATTTTTAAATACAAAATGTCATAGAATCATAGAAGTGTAGGACTGGAAGGGACCTCAATAGGTCATCTAGTCCAGTCCCCTGCACAGAAGGCAGGATTATTACTTCCTTTGTTGCAGTTTAAGCCCATTTCTTCTTGTCATAGGTTACATTCCTCCTCCCTACCCTCATTTAAAGACAAACAAACCTGAATTTTTGACCTAAATTACTTGACAACTTCCAGATAAAATTACAATTATTTGCACTAAAACTTGGAAATGTCTCAAATATTAGCTTTCCACCCAGAATGAATTCCAACGGCCTGATCCTGCAAACAACCATGCACCTGAATAATTATGCTCAAGTGCATATTGGAACTATGAGGTTATTAGTGTGAGTAAAGGAACCTGTGCGTATGTGCAAGATCAGGCTCTAACTAAACACATTTAACAGTGAATACAATATTGTTCCAGAGTGTTATGCTGATGCTGCAGATTAACTTACCTGCACATTTCCCCTTTGTTACGATTCCCTTTGTTTTTTACATCTATGTTATTTTCCTCTTTCGCTACTGATTTTGCTCCTTTTTGCCTTGAAGATCTACCTGGTAGGCTATGAACTTCAGTGTCACAATCTCCTTTCTTCTTCTTATTTCCACCAGAAACTTTTGAGAGATTCTTCTTCATACTGGGCTTTTCCTCTTCAAAATCATCTGCAATGGATCAGAGGGGAAAAATACATGTCAAAGAGCGAAATCCTAGCTCCACAGAACTCAGTCAATAATAAAACTCCCAACAACTTCAAGGGAGACAGCATATCACTCACAGGCTGCAGGGAAAAATGAAGGCTTAAAATGAACATACTGCCTATGAGAATATTTTCATAACAAATGTGAAGTGTTTTCCAAAAAGTGCATTTGAAGCAAAACCCCATCAGGGAAATTTGGCAGCCCAAAATACACAAGACAATACCTACCCTTACCTTTGATGGTGGATGAAAAACAAATATTGTAATCACCTATTGCAAAAGGCTTTTTTCCCCAGACAAGTGGAATTTAGCAAGACTGATTTAAAGCACCTCTTTTCTGAAGATTCTCCCGTAACAATAGCAAGACGCTTTCCTCATCACACCTGGGTGAAACCACTGTGCCCACTGTGATGGGTGCATTATACACATAGGAGATTGGATTGATGGGCACAATCCCCTCATGCAATGTGCCAGGTTTTCCTCCTTTTTTAGAATATGGCATGGTTCCACAGAATTTATTTTATTTGGTATCCAGTATATAGGAATAGTTATTTCATATGTATAAGTGGTTTCCAAAGCCACTCTATTTAAGGAAAAAAATACCAGTTACCTAATCCCTTATGGGTTATTCCATGTTCCAGGGAGGCTGCTGGTGTCCAAGTGACATACACACTGTTCCTGAAAACACTCACATATACAAGTTACTCTACTCATGCATGTAGCCCCTCTGAAGTCAATGCATGAATAATAGGGCTATTTGCATGAAGACACTTACGTGCTTAACTGTTTGCAGGATCAGGCCCACAGATCAATGTATTCTGGGTCAGTATAGCAGAGAAACACCAGCCGATGTAATTTTGAAGGAGCTGATTTTTTCCCAATGCTACGTTTGCAATAATTTACTAGCTGAATATTCCTCTGCCTGTGGCTATCTGACATTCAGCTCATTACTTTGTAATGATCCCACTTTGAGGAAAGCTTTGAAGGTCACTTTTAAGATCCTCTGCATGTATAGAGCTAGCTGCAGGATTAGGACCTAATTTTTATTTCCTAATAAGTAGAGATTATCAGTTATAAAATTACAGCTTCTGGAAGTCTGAGAGAAGCAAGAAAACTAGAGAGATCTCTGTTGACTCTGTTTATCAATTTTACTGAAACAAGCTTTCTTATTTCAAGTCAGTACACATACGACCAAGCAATTGCAAACCAGTGCAATTGTAAATATATATCAGAAGCAGAGTTGCCAACTCTTATGATTTTATTGCAAGTCTTGCAGTATCTGCTGTTGAAGGCACAGCAGAACTCAACACCGGAGGGAGGATGAGGGGGGTCTAAGGTGCCACCTTTGCACCCTCTTCATACTGGACTGCTATGGAAGCAAGAACGACCCCCAGCATAACATAGGCAGCCAAGAAAAACTTGAAAATGTGACCCAAATGTATGATAAATAATAAATAACAACAACACTTCAGAAGGCAAACAAGAAGACCTTCTTATGTTTTTACAGTCTCATGATTTTTAAGCCAATACCTTGCATTCTGGGGGCCTGAGTCATGGTTTTGAACATGTGGGGTTGGCAATACTGCAATGGTTGGTGGGCATCCACAATGGACCCAATTCTGAGACCAGTAATATTGGTTCAAATTCAATGAAATTTTTAAAAGGCAACCCTGAGAAAATATTTACTGAGGAGAGAGGCTTTTGTACTTTAAACATTCCACTTTAAAAAAAAACCAAAAAAAAACAAAGGCCCCAATCCTGTGAACTGCTCTGTAACACCACACTCCTGGGCCCACAGAGTAGCCTCCTGTCTTTAATAGGGTTTTACATAGACACCAGGGTCCAATAACATTCTATCAAGGCCTACACTGATTCCAAAACCATTATTTCTTAAATGGTGAGTTTATGAGAGGCCTGATTTTCTGAGGCTCTTTGGGTATCCTCAACTCTCACTGAACAGGAGTTAAAGGTGCTGAGCACTTTGAAGGACCAAATCCAATATGTTGGACAGAGCAGTCACAAAAAAGCAGGACACTACTCTGTGAAAATTTAGGGTCTCTTTCACAAGTTAAGGAATGATACAGACTGCTTGGAACTCTCACCACATCATCTTCTACACCAGTGGTTCTCAGACTATTGTACTGGTGACCCCTTTCACATAGCAAGCCTCTGAGTGTGACCCCCCTTATAAATTAAAAACACTTGTTTATATATTTAACACCACTATAAATGCTGGAGGCAAAGCGGGATTTGGGGTGGAGGCTGACAGCTCGCAACCTCCCCATGTAATAACCTTGCGACCCCCTGAGTGGTCCCAACCCCCAGTTTGAGAACCCCTGTTCTACACCTATGTGAAATCCAGAGAGAAATAATACACACGGAAGATGTGGTGAAGGAACAGAAGATACCATAATATAATATTAATTATGAGCCTGAGTGTTGGATGCACAAGAAATATAGGATCAGGCCTTAAGAGTTTATAGTGTTTTTTTCAGTTAGCCTTTTCCACAAGCAGATGTACAATCAAATTCTATTATTTGCATTAAGAATGGCCTGAATTCCATGCTTATATTTTACACAGAGGATAATGCCCTAAAGATCTGTTGAAATGACATGCACTTACTAAAAGCCACCAGCCGCAATCCACCCTAGAACCTTTCATTCTTCTTAGCTGCAGCTGCCAGACCAATTCATTTGATCCTGCCCTCTTTCATTATGACAAAGGAAAGGTTTAGAAATCTTGGATTGTCTACTGACAGCACTGAGAACGTCTCTCAATTCTAGAGAGGAAACTATCTTGCTTATGTAACATCTGTACAATTTAAATGAGGCATACAAAAAAAGCTAAATCAGTCATGATCACATGATTACATATTGTATAAGGGACAACATATCAGCAGATGGAGTTAAACACAAACACTACATTATTTAGTGGCTATGAAAACAGATTGTGTTTTTAAAGGGGTATATCTGCTGTTTAATATTCCAAACGCTCTATTAAGCTTTAAACAGAAAAATAGAGACAAAAACAATTCTAAATAAACTTTTACTTTTTTTTTTTAAACTCCTATAAAAACCCTACAGGAAAACTGAAGTCACAGAATGAATGCAGCTAGAAATGAACACTAAGGGGGGAAATTTGGTTTGTTCTTCACAATCTAATTAGAAATGCACTTTGGACAGCAGGCCAGAGGCTTGCAAAAACAGTAACATTTAAATGAGGGGAAAGTCCAAAACATCAAGTAAGATTTTAAATGTCCTATAGAAATATGGTACAAAAAATCCTTCATCAGCACAGATAGAGCATTTAAAAGTCATTTTTAAAGTAATTCCAAAGGAGCATGTTGGGGGAAGGGGAAATCTCCCTGACTCCGTCCAAATGAATCTCCCTCCCCCAATCTGCAATCTGGTGCCAGGGGCTGCTCCTCCTTGATTTTATATTCTCCGTGATGCTTATGCAACTGCTTGTAACAGACTGTGGCCCAAGAAAGAGTCTATTTCTACACTCACCCTCCGATTCTTGCCTGTGAGTTTGGGGGGCCCTGGTGGCTGCTGCAGCAGGCTCTCCTTTGACTTTCTTGTTGGCAGACTCTTGCTGCAGGGAACCTTTGCGCTTCTTGCCCATGCTGTTTCCTCTTCACAGCTGCGTCTGCCAAGGGGCGCAACCAGAGACTGGTGGGGGACACAAAGCAAACACGGCGGAGATGAAGGCAGCCCCCTTCCTTTGGCAAGGCCTTTGCACGCTTATGTGCACCCTCTGGCCTCCCGTAGCTGCAGAAAAGCCCAGGGGAGGCTGGGCTGACACAACCGGCTCCTACCTCTGTTCTCTCCTCCCCTTCTGCCTGACGTCTCTTCCGTCCCAGCCGGCTGGGCTGCAGCCCGCAAGGGCGGGAGATGGCGGCGCCCGTCACATCCCATTTGTGCGGGGCTGCCGTTGCTCTGTGCGGGGCGCTGCAAAGGCCTGTTGGACAGCGCTCCCTAATTGCCCCTTCTTGGCAGCGGTTGTTCCCATTGTGTCCGCTCTGCCCCAGTGCTCCAGGCTGGGCGAACGCCGTGTCCCCATTACGTGCCCCCCGGGACGGGAGCGACTGCGGGCAAGGGCTAGACGAGCTACCCCGGTCACACGTGCCAGTTACTTGTCTCCACGGGGCACTCAGCTTCTAGCCCCGAGGCTGCCTGGCACTAGCAAGTCCCCTGCTACCACCATGCCCTGTGCGCCTGCCTGGGGGCAACGCTGCTGAAGCACCTGGCACGGTCACTGCGGCGCAGACAGGCCTTGGGCTGACCCACGCTGGCAGCTCTCGCGCCTACTGAGGCCATTATAAAGTAATTCCAAAGGAGCCTGTGGGTACGGCCGGGCAGTGCCTCAGTTTGCCCATCTGTAACGTGGGTCTTCGCCACGCCCTCTGGGAGCCAGCGCTCACCCTGCCCATCCCCCTGTGACGGGAGGGGGGAAACTGAGCCACAGCGTCTAGGGCAGAACAACCGGTGAGGGGGGGAGCCACCTAGAACAACCCCGGGCCCACCCCTAGCTCCTCTCGCCCCCGCCCTGCCTGGGGGGCACAGACAGCGCCTGCTCCGCCCCGCCTGCCAGGCCCCGCCTCTGCCAGCCTGGGCTGACCAACGGCGCAACTGCCACTCTAGCCTCGCTTGGAGACCGAGCCACGCCCTCTCCCTCACGCAATGGGTGTCGTCACCACCTTCCATTCCTACGCGCCGACTCGCCTGCGCTCCTGGCGATAGATTCGCGCGAGAGGAGGCGGGGCTCGCGTTTGAAAGATGGCGGACGAAGTGGACCAGGTGAGCGACTCGCCCCTTTCTTACTGTTTGGCGGGAGCCACGTTTGGGGCCCGCCCCCTTCCCAGCCTGGGCCCTTGTGCGGGGTCGAGCGAGGCTCCCCCTTTCCTCCAGGGGCTGGGTCCCCTCTCCTGGGGATCCCTCCCCGCAGCGGGGTCGCCCTCCCGCCTGGACACTGTAGCCATCGGCCCCCTCTCTTACTCAGCTTCTCCCCTCCTCAGACAGTGCTGGGATGGTTAATGAATGGGGCTCACGGGGGGGCTCCCTAGGGGTTCCTCACTATTTACTCTCCCCAGTGTCCCCTGTCTCAGCCCGCTCCAGCTTGCCTCAGACGCTCACTGTCTAACTGAACGGAGGCCCTCCAGCATAGAAACGCAGGATACAGCTCCCTCCAGAGCAGTGGTCTCCAACTTTCTTGTGCCCCAAATCGCGCTTTGAATTTAGGGGCAAACCAGGATCTACCCCGCCACTTCCCCAAAGCCCTGTCCTGCTCACTCCATCCCCCCCCTTTCTCCCTCGCTCTCCCCTACCCTCAGTCACTTTCACCAGGCTGGGGCAGGGGTTTGGGTGCGGGCTCTGGGCTGAGGGGTTTGCAGTGTGGGAGGGGGCTCTGGGCTGGGGCGGAGTGTTGGAGTTCCTGAGGGGGTGTGGGGTGCTGGCTCTGAGAGGGTCAGGCTGGGGTAGAGGATAGGGGTATAGGAGGGGGTATGGGGTGCTGGCTCCGGGAGGCAGGTTGGGGTGTGGCCTCCCACCAGGCAACACTTACCTTGGGTGGCTCCCAGTCGGTGGCACAGCGAAGCTAAGGCAGGCTTCCTGCCTATCCTGGCCCCACGCCACTCCTGGAAGGGGTCAACATGCCCCTGGCGGGGGGGCTACATGGCTCTGTGAACTGCCCCTCTCTGCAAGTACCACTCCTGCAGCTCCCATTGGCCATAGCTCCCTGCTCCTAGTCAATGGGCGCTTCGGAGGTGGTGCTTGCATGCAGGAGCAGCGTGGGGAGGGAGAACCGCCCCTCTGGTCCACGGGGGACCACTGTAACCGGAGATCGCAATCGACTGGGAGATTGGTGACCGCTACTCCAGAGCATGCCTCCACCACTCCTCAGTCCTAGCTCAGCCAGAGGGGCTTGCTCAAGAGTGACACGAGATGCTTCCTTTTCCCTGGGTTAGTAGTAAGCTAAGGCAGAGCAGGAAAAGGACAGTAGCCTTCAACTACATGAAGGGGGGTTCCAGAGAGGATGGAGCTAGGCTGTTCTCAGTGGTGGCAGATGACAGAACAAGGAGCAATGGTTTCAAGTTGCAGTGGGGGAGGTCTAGATTGGATATTAAGAAAAACTATTTCACTAGGAGGGTGGTGACGCACTGGAATGGGTTACCTATGGAGGTGGTGGAATCTCCATCCATAGAGGTTTTTAAAGCCCGGGTTGACAAAGCCCTGGCTGGGATGATTTAGTTGGTGTTGGTCCTGCTTTGAGCAGGTGGTTGGACTAGATGACCTCCTGATTTTTCTTCAAACCCTAATTTTCTATGATTCTATGACAGAGTGGAGGCATGACATAAAAAAATTGCAGAAAGCTGCAGCCTTTGACGTGAGGCAGACTGCATGTTCCTTATGGAACAGCAAATCTTTAACCTCTCACTACTGCATTTTACATCAAAACTTTTTCCTTTGTTTCAGTCTTTACTATGATCTTTGCTTTATTAAAAAATAAAAATCTAACTTGAATTGTTCCTTGTGGTCTTAGTGCCATTTCAGTGCTGTTTTAAGTCTCCTGGAACCTTAATATTGTCAGTGCTATTATCAAGCTTAAGAGATGCATGGCTTTATATTTCCTATTTTTATTGCAGTTTGTTTTGTTGAAAGTGAAGCTGAAGGAATAATTGTGAAGGAATATAAAATACAGGACACTTACCCCGGAGACCCCAATCCATTATCTCTTTGGGACAAGGACCACCATTTTGTTCTGTTTGAACAATGCCTAGGACAAAGGGGTCCTGGTCTGTGACTAGAGCTGCTAGGCGCTACAATAATACAAATAATAATTATCCACCAATGAGAACAGCATAGTTAGTGACAATGTAAACTTCTCTACATCTCCTGCCAAAGTATCTCAGACCTGACCATGTGAGCTCTACTTTGAGGGTGAAAGGCATATTTGGTTCCCTTTCTGTTCAGGTTTCTGGCCTGTCCACTAAGACTGCCAGTAAAGGGTACCAATTGTGATGGTAGTGTGGACTGAAATTCATGTAACTTCATACAGGCCACCAAATGCTCGTCCTATGGTAATGATTTTTGGTTGCTACCAGCTTGGGCTGGATCAAATAACTGACCTGAAGGTGAAAGGTACTTTATCCTATCCCTGAGAGAGAGAGATTGCTTTTGAACATAAAAGTTCAGAGGCTTTTGTGTATATTGCAAAAACTGCTTTCTATTTTTTTTTAGCAACAAACAACAAATACTGTAGAGGAGCCACTGGATCTGATCAGACTCAGTCTAGATGAACGAATCTATGTGAAAATGAGGAATGACCGAGAACTTCGAGGCAGATTACATGTAAGTAAAACACTGTGGCAAGATTTAACACTGGTGTACTTTTAACTATGAAACAGTAGATATAAAAGTCCAGGCAACTTATACTCATAAAGGTTGGTTGCTTTGTGGTATTCCATTCAAGTTCATTTTTAAGGTCTGTTTAAAGTGTATAGAAATTTCTTTTGTGCCTGACATGTTATCTGAGCATTTCTTGGTATCTGAGCACCAGTACCGGTAAAAGGTAGAAATCCTTGTCTTTTATTCTGTTATCTTAGAATGACAAGATGCTGGATTTTCTTTCCTGCCATTACCAGTTGTCTTTACAATATGATGGTAAATATGATGCCTAGGGAGGTTGTGGAATCTCCATCTCTGGAGATATTTAAGAGTAGGTTAGATAAATGTCTATCAGGGATGGTCTAGACAGTATTTGGTCCTGCCATGCGGGCAGGGGACTGGACTCGATGACCTCTCGAGGTCCCTTCCAGTCCTAGAATCTATGAATCTATGAATCTATGGTTTAGGAGGAATCTAGCTTAAACTAGTTTAGAGCAATGTTGCTTAGTGGATAGAACACAGGACTGGGACTCAGTAGACACCCAGGTTTGTTTCTTGCCTCTGCCACTGACCTCCTGACTGATCTTGGGCAAGTCACTTCAGCTCTCTATACCTCAGTTTCCCATCTGTAAAATAGGGATAATGATACCAACCTTTTTATAAAGTACTTTGAGATCTGCCGATGAAAAGAGCTTTATAAAAGGTAGGTATTGAAACATTCTCTAAAAGTAATGGTATTTGGGATCAAGCTGATATCCTACAGAAGTCTATTCTGTATTCAAGCAACTTTCAGTGATAATGACCTGTCCCTTGCTCTCACAAGTAGATATCTGGCTTTTTGTCAAAGCATCCCTCCTGAACACTGCAATGTGGTATAGTCCTCATCTTCAAAGTCCCAAACGGGCTATCCCAAGGACAATAACCTTGACATGGCTTCAGCACAAGTGTGGTTCATGGCATGTTGGTGTAATGTGTTGGGAATGGTCATCTCTGATTAGGCCTTCTGAGTGCTACGCTAGCTGAAATTCTTATGTGGCTTATTGAGTTGGCCCCAGGTAGATCCAGTTTCAGTGGGCATACTGGAGATTAGGGATGTAAAAGGTTAACCGGTAAGCATAGTCTTACCGGTTAACTGCCTTAACCGTTAGGCCCGGCCAGCCGGAGCAGGCCCAGCCGCACTCCCTGCCCGGAGCGGCCCGAGCCATGCTGGCCTTATGGGCCCCAGCCACTTAAACAGTTAACTGTTTAAATGACATATTTTAAAATCGTTTAAACGGTTAACTTTTTAAACAGTATTTACATCCCTACTGGAGATAATTGTGTGGATTTTTACTGTTCATAAATGACTAAATTAAAAAGGTCACATTAAGCCCTTTGCCTATGTTCTTTTATGACATCTTGAAAGCTTCAAATCTGTTTCCTGTAGGAACTTTTATTTCATGAATACATAGGCGTTATGTCATTGTACTGCTGAGTTCTACCTTGCTGGCTTTTTAATGGAAAAAGCTCATTGAATTTTCTAAGGAATACTTCAAATAGAATTACATAGTTAAAGGTAACAGAGAGTCCTGTGGCACCTTTAAGACTAACAGATGTGTTGGAGCATAAGTTACATGCATCCGACGAAGTGGGCATTCACCCACGTAAGCTTATGCTCCAATACGTCTGTTAGTCTTAAAGGTGCCACAGGACTCTGTTGCTTTTTACAGATCCAGACTAACACGGCTACCCCTCTGATAGTTAAAGGTGGAAGTGAGGGGTCAACATTTTGTCTGTTGTTCATCCACCACGTCATCACTGTGAGGTTCTATACACATGAAAATGATAGTTCATGAAAGAGTTCCTTCACTTAGAGATGGTGTCAGGGCAAAATAACCTGCAAATAGAGCAGATACCACACATTTATGTCCAATCTGTGATCAGTGCACACACAAAACCCACACTAGGTTGCCAATCCTGCAGCCTTACTCTTGTAAGCTTTCATTTACTTCTGTGGGGATCTTGGCTTAGGTGAAACCTTCAAGATTAGGCCCTATATATAGGGTCTTACCAAATTCACAGCCATGAAAAACATGTTATGGACTGAAATCTGGTCTCCCCTGTGAAATTTGGCTATTGTAGTGGAGACCAGATTTCACATAGGGCAGCTGGAGAGTAGCAGCTGCTGGCCGGGAGTCCAGTTCTGAAGACAGCACTGCCACCAGCAGCAACACAGAAGTGAGGGTAGCAAGGTACGGGGGGAGGAGGTCATCGCTTGAAGGGGGGCAGGGCCGGCCTAAAGGGTGGGCGAGTGGGCGACTGCCCAGGGCACTGTGGTCACCCCTGCACACACACAGCCAGCTCAAGGCCCCTTTAATTCCTGAGCACTGAACCTGGAGCTGAGTAGAGTCAGGGCTGGGGATGCCCCAGCCAGGGTTTCCTACTGTGCGCTGGGCTCCAGTTGCTAGTCCTGGATGGGCTGGGGAGGGACAGGACTTCCTCTTCCCCTGCATGGGCCGCTTCCGGGGCCAGGTCAGACCCACCTCTGGGAACCTCCCCCGGCTACAGGAAGCTCTGCAGCTGCTGGCTGGGAGCCGCGCTCTGAAGGCAGCACTGCTGAAGTGAAGGTGGCATGATACAGTATTGCCACCCTTACTTCTGCACTGCTGCTGATGGCAGCATTGCCTTCAGACCTGGGCACCCAGCCAGCAGCTGCCTTCCGGCTGCCCAGCTCCAAAGGCAGCAGCGCAGATGTAAGGGTGGCAATACTTCGACCCCCTACGATAGCCTTGCAACCCCACCCCCACAATCCCATTTTGGGTTGAGACCCCCACGGTTACAACACCCTGAAATTTCAGATTTAAATATTTGAAACCAATGAATTTATTATTTTTAAAATCATATTACCATGAAATTGACCAAAATGGAACATGAATTTGGTAGGGCCCTACCTATATAACTTTAGTAATCTTAAACCTGTGCTACTATAATTTGGTTAAAGTATGTGACAGCTGAAACAACTATTTGAAAGAAAATTAATGTGTAAAAATAAAAGTTGTACTGTGTTCACTAGTGCACTAGTAAATTAACCCTAATGTTAAAATACTGGTATATTTGAAGGTCAAAGCAATTGATTATTCATGAGTCCAAGTTGAAATACACTGAGAAAAGGTACTTTCATTTTAATCAGTTTGTATTTGAACTGCTTTGATCTACAAATATTTAAACACTTTTTTGTTGTGTGTGGTACAGATTGTAAAGAAAATAATTTAAACTGGTCTCATTCTCACAGGCTTATGATCAGCACTTAAATATGATTTTGGGTGATGTTGAAGAGACCGTGACAACAATAGAGATTGATGAGGAAACCTATGAAGAGATTTATAAAGTAAGCGTTTAAATGTACTTATGGTTGAGAAAAGAAAAACTAAAAGTACTTTCTAAGTTAAATGTTTTATCTAGTTAAACTTGAAATTGACAGATGAAAATTGATTTTTGATAGCTAGATTTGAGCAGGACTTGAGTTAAAGCAACTTCAGGCAAATTGTTATCAAAGTAAAAGCTACAGCAAACCTGCCTGCTAACTGTATTGCTCTTTTCAGTGTGTGGATAAGACTCTAAGTTGTATTTCCTCAAAACTTGCTTTTTATGAACTTCTGATATCTATTTCTTTGAACATGAATTTAAAGTTGGTTACATTTCTCAGATGCATTGTATAAATCATGCTTTCCTTTCCTTCCACTTAGTCTACCAAGAGGAATATTCCAATGCTCTTTGTCAGAGGTGACGGCGTTGTGCTCGTAGCTCCTCCATTGCGGGTTGGCTGAAACCATAAAGGATTTTCCCTGGTTGGAAAGCTGCTCGCTTTGAGATAAGGCTCCTGTTCAGATCACACTTCTGTGCAAAACTATGTGCATATTTTTATATGATATTGTTGGTTTGTGTTTTGTTTTTGTTTTTTGCACCTACTTGGCTTGTGGATCATTGAAAATAACCGACAAAAATGATGAAAGGATGGTGTGAGACAGTTTAGTTTTCAAGGAGTAAATTTAAATGCTATAATACAGGTGTCTGTCAAATCAGTAAATTAATCTTTTCAGTTTTACAATCTTGGCAATTGCTGAGTTCTAATTTTTTAATAAATATGGTTTATCTTTTGGATTATTGATTTGTCATCAATTTTTGGTATATAAAAAATAACCTCTTCAACATGCATCGTATTTACAAGTTACAACTTATTGTGGAATTAAGTGCACTTAATAGTTATTTTATGGAGGAGGTTAATATTTTTTTATGTTGCATTACATCTTTGTTTCTGCTAATTTGCAAGGGTTGCAGCTTGTAGTGACACTTTATACAGGGCGCTGTTGTATCAGTCAGACACAGATGGCTGTTTTGTGCCTAGTCTCTTAACATGTATCCTTGTGTATGCACATACAGTTCATGATTTCTAAAGTATAGAGTCTTCTGCTTTACACTGGGACAGCCCTAGTAACTATTATCCAAAATCAGTTTTGACAAGATTTGTTCTCGAACATCAACCATTTGTGTTGACCAATATGTATAAGTAGTCACCAATGTCTTGCAGACTATTTGGAAAGTGTGATCCTGGTAGCTGATGGGAACCTGCTTTCTTTAGACTCTTAAACCTAGCAAGCACTGACACATGGGAATCATAGCATCTGTGTCTGAAATTGAGGTTTCGTTTAAGCCACAGTGCATAGCAGATTCTGCAAGACCATTAATCCCCATCTGTACAATGGGAATCATGATACCAACCAAATTTGTAAAGCGCTTTGAGATCTACTGTTGAAAAGGACTGCCTGAGAGCTAGGTATCTATGCAATTTATAATGAGTTATAAAATGCCAGCTACCTGATTGGGTATATTTCCCATTTCAATAAATTTCTCTGGGCTAGATTGAGGATGCTGGTTCTGTACTGTGCCTGTTTCTCAAATAGTGCATGTTTAACATTTTAGTTTGTAATAAATGCCAGCACAAGCTGCTGTCCTGAATAGCTTTCTCCTAGAAGTGAACACCCTTCCTGATCTACAGTACCCCTAGTTTGTGTGGCCAGAGTAATAAGAGTGCCAGATGTGTTAGACTCTACTTCTGGGTTTGTATTCTAAAAAGAGAAAATGCTGCCTTTTATGCCAAGCATGATCGAGAACCTCCACGTTGCATCTGTTCTGTATGTTTCTGCTCCCCTCATTTCAAGAGAACCTGGGTAGAAAGCCAGTTATGGTTTCAGTGGAATACCTCAACTTAACTTTTCTATATGTTTCATAATATGAGGAGCTCTAGTATGATTTTCCTACATTTACAGTGAGAGATGTATCTTCAACTATGTGAAATGGAAACAATTGCTGAAACAAAGTTCAAATTACTGCAGGTAACTACAGTGCATTAATTATCCCATTTAACAAATAATAGCCTTCTGTTGAAAGCAGTAGAACTTTTAAAATGTGGTGCAAAAAACATGCTAGGTAAGCAAATTGTTCCAGTCTTCTCCACATGTAAAAATAGTTAATCTAAGAATAATGCTTTTGTGTTTAGGCACCTCATGTAGCCTTATATGCTCTCTTCTACTGAAGGGAAAGGGAGCAGAACAAGGTTGGTGGAGCAGGGAACCAGTGAATTTGTAGCAAGCTTCCCTCTCTATGCTGTTTGATTATTGCCTTGGAAGCTCTGCTGCTCTAAGTCAATTCTGTTGTGAGGTAAGGAGAGCAGCTGCAGTACATGACCTACATTCATATCCATGCATGAGTTAATGCTGTTCAAGTTGCATTGACTCCCATTCACTACCTGTATTGCCTTTGATGAGGTGTAGGACGCCAGTGGCACCAAAGTTCCTTCGGATGCCCTGCTCCTATGTGCAGTTGTGGAGAGCTCCTCTTATGAAGAGGCTGCAGCTTCCTTTTACTACTGATCTACAGTGGAGGTAATATGCCCCATTTCCACTGTGGTTTTCAAACCTTTCCTGCCTTGAGAAACTCATTCCAAGGAAACAGGTAAACCTCATTCAGCACAGCAGACTAGGAAATGCCCATAACATGTAAACATCTAAACTTCCTCACTTAATAGCTTCTTCTGGTGTAGTGCAACTCTGCCTTATTTCTGTCTGCTGCTGGTATTTAATGTGGTGTTTCAAAACAGGTGCAGCACTTCCTGTCAATTGACCCCAAAAAGCCTCTACTCCATAGGTGAGGTGTGGGATGGGTATTAGGTTTACAACTACTTCTTCCTTCATGACTATCTCTGCCTGCGATTTTTCTGTGTAGATTAATTTGAAGCTGATCTTTGAATTTTAACTCATTCAAAACACTAGATGGTGCTCTGTTCCCTCAGGTTTAAGCTTGGTTCACCTTGCCTGATTTTATCAGTGATGTATGTTTGAGCTGTACCTATACTCCTCAAATTAGTCATTTGTTTTTAATTTAAAACTGCCATCAAATGTGATCCTAATTACTTATGCTGAGCAGTAGAGTTAGACATCCAAATATGTCTTGATATTTACATAGGCACAAATGACTTCAGGGGCAGAGTAAGTATAAAACAGTTTAGTACATGTGCCCTGCATTCATAGGTGTAGTTTGACTTCTATATTTCGGGGGGGGCAGCTCCGGTCAGGCCAATGGGGCCACGTGGGGGGGGGGCAAATTCCATGGCTGCCCAAGGTTTGCAGTTCTGGGGGAGGAGGGAAGGGGGGCAACGTCCCATCCCTCCTGTCCATGCCTGCATTATGTCTGATTCAAACTCCTGAAATCCTGGCTGGCTACATTGCTAATAGTACCAGTGAAACACCACCATTTCAAAAAAAAAAATTGTGGTTAACCGCTCAGCTGCTGCTGAACACTCCTTGAAGAACAGCAGCACAGAAAGCATGCATGTGCCAGTTGTGCCTATTGCCACCATTGACTTCAATATTCTGTAGAGAACCAGCCTTGATGTGATTAAAGTTCAGCATTAGAAACAGGTCAAGCTTCTGAATGTGCCTATATCCAATTCTGATTAAAACATGACAAACACTTGTTATTTCCAGTTACGGTCACCATATTGTTCTTTATTTTCTTTCTGAGCCAATGAAAGTGACTTGGATCAAATCTGGCTAAATTGAAGGAGGAAGGACCAGCATTAAATATTCAGTTTGTAACTCTTACCTACAGACAGATTGTATAGTCTATATTTTGGTTCACAGAGTTTCTCATTCTGTATCTAAGGTAGGCTCTGTTTCCACACCATGCTCTTAGAGATATAATTAAGGTGGGGAGGGGCAATGGGTAGGGTAACTGCATGGTAGCCTTCATCTTTTAAATATCCTTTTCTCAAATCTGGGTTAGATTACATGTGAGTTTGGGTGAGCTAAGCCTGTTACCTCATTCTCATCATGGCAGGATTGCTACTCCCTGCAAAGGGGAGATTTGGCTTGAATAGATAGTAAGGGTATATACTACAGGTGGGTTAATGTGCTGCAACGGCAGAGCTATGCAGAGGCTCAGGCCTGGAATAGCAAAGGAGAAATGTGCATGTCATCCACAACAGGGAAGTTTGCAAAGCACTTGGCTGCACAATGCTGTGCTCCAAGTTTCTAAAGAGGATGTTTCTTTTATATACTAAACAAAAAGAATGGGAAAGGCAAATGGAAAGTTCAAATGAAAAAAGATAATATATAATCCAAATTTTTATGGGGGAGGAAGGGGGGAAACAAAGATGGGTGAAAGGAAGGGACTAGATGATGTGGCCTGGAGAGCAAAACAAACTATTGAAGGAAAGAGGTGCAGTTACCTGCTTCTGAGGTAAATTTTGCATTGCTACCTAAATATGTTTGAATGAGAGAAGGACCCACTTCCAAACTTTGGATCAGAACCACCTGGCCTTTTGGGAAAACAATTAACTGCAGAATAAGGTATTTCAGAAAATTCTGCCTAATCCTGTGAAAAGGTTTGGCGGTAATAACTTATTCATATGAGCTCTTTCTTTGGGGCAAAATTCTCTTCTACTATCCACAGGACTTACCTTGACTCCACCATGCATAGAGGATAATAGGATAGTGAAATCTAAACCTACTGTGTGAATCAGAAGGGGGAATTTGACCCTTAGTGCATATAATGCTTTATAGCAGGGGTGGGCAAACTACGGCCTGCAGGCCGGATCCAGCCCCTTAGGGCTTTGGATCCAGTCCGTGGGATTGCCCCCCACAGCGTCGGGCCGGAGCCCGAATCCCTTCTACACCCCACCCCCCAACTCCCTGCGCTAAGCCCCCTGCCTACACCTCGCACCCCTCCTGAACCCCAACTCCCTGCCCTGAGCTCCCTGCTGCACCCTGTGCACCTGAGCCCCCGGCGCACCCTTCCTGCACCCCAAGCTCCTGCCCTGAGCTCCCTGCTGCACCCCTGTGCACCCCAACCTCCTGCCCTGAGTCCCTTGCTGCACCCCTCCTGCACCCCACCCACCTGCCCTAAGCCCCCTTCCGCAGTCTGCACCCTCCTGCACCCCTGCCCTGAGCCCCCTCCTGCACTCCGCACCCCTCCTGCACCCCAACCCCTTTCCCTGAGCCCTCTCATGCATCCCACACCCCTCCTCTGCCCCAATCCCTTGCCCTGAGCCTCTTCCTGCACACCGCACCCCCTCCCTCCTGCACCCCTGCCCCGGCCCTGCATACAATTTCCCCACCCAGATGTGGCCCTCGGCTCAAAAAGTTTGCCCACCCCTGCTTTATAGTCACATAATACGCATTCGTATTGCAATTACTAAAATAGTTTAAACTTTGAAAAGAAAGCATTAACATTATTGGACCCCAAATGATAGTTTATTTCTGGAGATGTTTGAAATATTTTGCAGTGGGCAAGATCCTCAGCTGCAGTAAATTGGCATAGCACTACTGACTTCAATGAAGCTTTATCTGACTCTTGCAAGCTAAGGGTCTGGCCCTATAACTTTTTTGTAGATATGCTGTTGTATATTTTAGATTGTGAACTCTATGGGGGCACAGAGCTTGTCTTAGTCTAATACCTGTTACAACCCTAATGCTATATAAATAATAATTCTGCATCTCTAGTTTCTTAAAATTTAAAACAAATTTTTCATTATTATTATACTTTATTCATCTAACACCTTAGCAACAGAGTGCTTTACAAGCATAACTTCCTCCAATCATAGCCAGTTGAATCATGTAATCCAACCCCCTGCCAATACAGGATTGCTCTTTACAATATATTCTCTAATAATTGCCTAGTCCACTTTTAAATGACTCAACCAATGGGGCTTCCACCACTTCCTTGGGGATATTTTTTATGGACTGACTGTAGTCACAGACTTAGCCACTGGCAGCATATGGCTCCTCATTTAAAGGAACTTCATGGTAGCCCTGGTCTCCCAGTAGCAGGCCATTTCTCTCCAGCTGCTGCACCTTTGTCATAACACCCAGCTGCTGCACGGAAGGGGTCGGGGGAGGTGTTCTCTTGGTGGAGGATCTCTAATTTGGGATTGGGAGGGTGCAAAATCCTATAGCTGTCAAGGGTGCCAATGCATTAAGGGATTCTCCATCATTCACTGTCTAACAGACCTCACAACTGAGACACTTTCCTTGCTATTTTAAATTTTCCTTTGCTCTAATTTCATTTTATGATCTTTGGGCAACAAAATCACCACAAATGCTACACAAATCATTATTCCAAATGTGTTTGTGAGTGCAACGCTCAACACCAAACAACATAAAATGCTTGTCTAAAATTTTGTAATGAGTCACTTAATTGCTTCCCCAATGCACTCTATGTAAATCACAGAGAATCTTGATTTTGTTGTTGTTGAAACTGAGAGTCTCTCCTTTATAAACTTTCTTAATTTAAAAGGCTTATAATTCTGAGCATCAGCCTAGCTGTAGCTGTGTACCCAGTCTTCCTCCAGACCTTTCCAATTATGATTGTAGGGAAAAAACTTGAACCAGGGAAAGGGTGCACTAATTCTTGAGCTGCTGTTTAAATTATCTCTGCATCAGATGACTCTGACTTTGTCATGTTCATCCTTAACAATTAATTGCTATAATCGTGTTTCTTTTTAACATCACAAAAGTGACAGTTTGTTTTTTTCTTTACATAGCAGTGACACAGATTAGGCACAATTTAAAGGAACATCATTTAATTTTTTTGCCTCAGATAATTGCTATGGCTTCCATCTCAGGCTGTGGATCTTGCAGTCAGAAAGTCTGTGAAATGATTTGCTATGTTCTAGATCATCCAGTTCTGGGACTTTAAAGTAAAATTGCTACCTCTCCCAGGTGTATAGATGTTGCATGCTTCTGATCAGCAGAATTCTGGGGAAGAACTGAGGTGTTAACAATAAGCATGGAAGCTAATCTGATTTGTCTTAAATTGGATATGTTTATGATACATTCCTCCAAGCTAAATTTTAGTTGCCTGCTTAATTAAGGCAAGAGAGGAAGTTCCAGTGCAAACCAACAGAAGATACTATACTAAAATTAAACATAGTTCTTAACAGGGTCCTTATAATGTACTGGTTAGAGTAGCCGTAGATCGGGGTGGGCAAACTTTTTGGGCCGAGGGCCACATCTGGGTGGGGAAATTGTATGTAGGGCTGGGGTTGGGGTGCAGGAGGGGGTGTGGTGTGTGGGAGGGGGTGCGGTGTGCAGGAAGGGGTTCGGCAAGGGATTGGGGCAGAGGAGGTGTGTGGGGTACATGAGGGGGCTCAGGGAAGGGGGTTGGGGTGCAGGAGGGGTGCATAATGCAGGAGGGGGCTCAGGAGGGGTGCGGACTATGGGAGGGGGCTCAGGGTAGGGGGTTGTGGTGCAGGTGGGGTGCGGACTATGGGAGGGGGCTCTGGGTAGAGGGTTGGGGTGTGGCAAGGGGCTTAAGGCAGGGGGTTGGGGTGCAGGGTGCAGCAGGGAGCTCAGGGCAGGGGTTGGGGTGCAGGAGGGGTGCGGGGTGCAGGCAGGGAGTTGGGGGGTAGGGTGCAGGAGGGGTTCGGGCGCTGGCCCGGCGCTGCTTACCTAAAGCGGCTCCAGGGTGGCAGCGGTGTGCACTGGGGCTAGGGCAGGCCCCCTGCATGCTTGCCCTGTCCCCAGCTCCACGCCGCTCCAGGAAGCGCTGCGGCTCCTGGGGGAGGGGGGGCAGAGGGCTCCACGTGCGCTGCCCTTGCTGCGCCTCCACGTACCTCCCCCGAAGCTCCCATTGGCCGCAGTTCCCTGTTCCTGGCCAATGGGAGCTGCGGGTGGCGGTGCCTGGAGGCAAGAGCAACGCACGGAGCCCTCTCCCCCCCCCCCCCCCGGCCCAGGGGCCGCAGGGACGTGGTGCAGGCCGCTTCTGAGAGTGGCGCGGGGCCCACGGCGCCAATCCCGCAGGCCAGATCCAAAGCCCTGAGGGGCCGTATCCAGCCTGCGGGCCGTAGTTTGCCCACCCCTGCCGTAGATGATCCCTATTGCCCTCTACTGGTGCAATTCAAACCTGCTCAAGTGTTATATTGCTTTCTAATGGCTGCTCTACATATATGCTAAACGACTTAATACTGGTATGGTAAATGGAAATTCTCCTTATGGTCAAATGGTAAGGTTTGTGGCAATTGCTTGTCCTGGCTTCAGTCCCCAAACCACATCTGTAATCTTAAATGAAAACCGTTGTGGTTGCATATGTGCAGCCCACAGATTTGTGATATCCTCTAGGCATGAGTGCTCCAGTCACTCTTTAATCCAAGAGCCAACTACCATGTCTGTCTTTTCTTTCATGTGTGATAATGTGGGTGAGGTAATATTTTATTGGATCAACGTCTGCAGGTCAGAGAGACAAACTTTTGAGCTTACATATTTCAAGGGACCATTCAAGGTGAAGTAGTCTGCAAATGCCTCTCCAGTCGTAGGGGGAAATGGGGGGGTGGGAGTTTGGAGGGCAGGGGTAAGTGGATTATAGATTGTTGTGATAAACCATAAATCCTGTGTCTTCATTCAGTCCATGATTTTTAGTATCCAGTGTGGCAAGGCACCTCCTCTGGCTCAGTGCTTCCCTCTCTGGCAGTGAGGGCCTGGAGTAAGTTGGCCTCCACTCTGGACAGTGTTTACTCTCCCACTTGGCAGTTTATTTCCCAGTATTCTCCAGAGACGCCTGGGGTGGGCTTGAGGGAATGCCCCTCTGCCAAAAATATCCCAACCCCAAAACAAAAGGAAACCAATTCCAACTGAAGACAAGGGAAAATACCTTTCCCTCCCCTCACTAGGGTGGGTGGCCTTGTTGTTGGCCCTGGGGTGCCAGCCCTTCCCCTAGACAGTCAGTCTGTTTTGTAGCTTCCCCTGTAGGGAAGAGAGCAGCCCTCCACCCTGGAGCAGCCTTTCTTCCTTATTGCTACTAGCCCCCTCTCTCACCTGAGGAAGAGTTTTTAAAAGGTCTCAGGCAGCCCTTAATTGGATTCGGGAGTCCTGAATTAGCCTGAGGTAACCCCTTCTCAACTTATAGGGAAAAGGGCCTTTATCATTCTGGGGCTAATATATATGCCTTCTACCACCCTCTTATAGCTGCCCAGCCTGACTTTGTCACACTAGCATCTAGCCAAGTTATGAATTTAAGCTTCCAAGCTCATCTTTTGAAGATGTTGTGTAGGTCTCCTTTGAGGATGAGAACGAGAGCTCAGCTAGAGAGTGATCGCTGTATGAAAAGCATGCACCCACAGGTGATATGGTTGTTACGTATAATTTTTTATACATTTTATAATTTTATAAATTTTTTTTATAAATTTTTCTGTGTGAGTTCATTCGAGAGCGTAGCGATTGGCTTGTTTCACCCACATAGTTGTTCTCCTTCTACAGCTGGTGAAACCGCAGCGCAAAGAGATGAAGTAACTTGCCATAGGTCAGAGTCAATGTAGAAAGCAAAGATCTGCTGATTCCCAATCCAGTGCTTTATCCACTGGACTATGCTGCTGCGTCCTTTAGTATAATACAGCATCTTGTAATCTCTAATTCCTATTTGAAAAGGAGGCAAATCCTTCACCTTATTCAATACTAGTGATTCTCTTGTCTGATTAACACAGAAGAGCTTTTAAGAAAGTAAACAAAAACATTGAACTAATCTCTCTGGCTCTTTCTGTTGTAGCCAAAGGCTAGTAAGAGTGTTGTCAGCTGCAGCATATTCTACATTGCAACAGACGTAGTCATTCATTTGTGCTTCTCACTCTTCTGACTCATAAGCAGCCAAGAAGGGAGAGCAATCATAAGCATCAGTAAGCACTTGATCAATATGCAGATGTTTGTCAAGTTTCTATGGACACTGCATTGATTTCAAAGAAGTGATGTCTGATGGAGTGGGAATCATGTGCAGCCTAGATCTATCACATTAAGCAAATCTCTGAAGCTCTATTTAAACTATATACATAAGACACAACTGCTTTCTCAATCTGAACATAATACTTACGCACTGAAATGTGATGCATGAGGCTGGTCTGACGTTCATGGGGCCCCAAGCAAAAGCAGGGCTCCAATCTGCCACAGTGGGGAAGGGAAGGAATTATGTAATAAGCTGCCTTCTCTGATCCTGTTGCTAAAGAAGAGATCAGCCAGTAGATTGCCTCCCCAGTCCCTTTCTGATACTAAAAGAGAAGATGAGGGAATGAGAGGTGTCAACTTTCTTTTAGCTGCTCCAAAGGGAGATGTGACCTGCCACTGAGTTGCAGAACATGCATTGAACCAGCTCTCAGATTGCTTGGCTTGTGCTTAAAGTAGCCCTTCCCTGTGGCAGCAGCCATCATATCTCGTTAACACTTTAGCCTTTTAACACTTTTTTCCTCTGGTTATAGTTAATGATGGGTGAACCTCTGAAGCCTGGCATTTCAGTTACAAAGAATATCCAGATTTTTGGAAGCCTCTCTGAGCCTCCAGCTTGGAAATCTGGCTTCCTTGCAAGAGCCATTGATACTACAGAATAGATTTCTTGCTGCTTCTGCTTCTAGTTAGAGATGAGGCCAACCCTCCCTCCCACTCACACACCTCCCGGCAGTTTGGGGAAATTTGAAATCAAACCAAATTTTGCCACTTGAAACCATGATATTGAGGGCACATGACCTAAAAAAAATGCAGAAATCACCAAATGTGTTTGAGCTTTAAAAGTAAATTGTTCAAATTAAGTGTGGGGTGAAGGTTCAGGTAGGGTATTTTTATTTATTTTATCCAAACCTATTCACCCATCTCTAGTTGCAACAGAAATGTGAAAATCTTGCAGCAAGATATTACAAACAGAGCATGAAAATTTATGATGTAAATGGCCAATTTGCCTTGAGCACTTTTTCTCCTCCATAAGGCCTTGTTGCATAACTGTTCCCTTCAGTGTGGCTCTTGTGTTTGAGCTGGATATTTGTGAGGAATTAATCAGAACATTTTCCACTTTAAGGGACCAGCAGGCCCTTGGAGATTTTGAGAGGTTTGAGTTTGAGGCAATAGCAGGCAGAGTAGCAGGGGCTGGTCTCCATTGGGTCACTAGCCTAAGTTTCCTGCAAATAAAGATTTTTTTTTTTGCGAGTTTGCATATGAATGGGATATACTCTGTGTTTTGCTACACTGCAAGCCTGATGCTGTCTGGCTCAGGGCAAGGGGCAGCAAGATTGTCTCACCTCTTGCCTTGGTATTAAATCATCCTACGGATAGAGACAATTCCTGACCATCACCTTGTACCTTGGAGGGGTTTCTTCTCAGTTTTAGATTGCTCAGAAGAATGCTAGAGTAGAGTAGCAGCCAGTTTACAGAGATGACGAGCCCTCATGTGAATAATAATACTGAGGACTTAAGCACACTTCATCTGTAAACATGAAAGCATTTTACAAAGATAAGCCTCATTATCTCAGTTTTTATAGATGGGGTAAATGAAGCACAGAGATTAAAGGACTTGCCCAAAATCACATAGTGAGTCAGTGGCAGAGCTGGGAGTAGACCCCAGATCCAGTGTCCATAATTGGCACCACACTGCCTTCCTCAAGAGGAGTCCCACTGAGTCTTACATGTAAGGGCTGCATTATCAGGTCCTGTGTGAGTCACTGTGGAATTTAAAGGACCTGGAGCTACACTCCTTACAAATTACAGAGGCCACGATTTTGTATTAGAGCTTCAGTTGGCAGCCAGATACCATGGTACTGGGGCCAAGGTTGTTCAAGAGCTAGCCCTGCCTATTTTGCAGATCTCTTTTAAGGTAACTGATCTGTTTTGGAATCAGAACTCTGAACCTCAATTTTCAAGTGTTAATTTGTCTATCAAAAGTCTGTTAGTGGTAAAACTTGTCATGCAAATGAAACAGCAGAAAATTCTGTCTTCCAGCTACATCTGTGTGGATTGTGCTGGGCAACACTTTCTCCTCCTCTTCTACATAGTCTCTAACTAGCCCCATGCAAAAGAAAGATAGGAAGAATGATAAGAGATCATCAATATGGCTGCGTCAAGAGCTCTTTACAGACCTGAAAATAAAAAATAAAATAAAATAGTGGAAACAATGACAATTGCTAAGAATGGGTATAAATGAATAGCACAAGCAGGTAAGGACAAAATCAGAAAGGCTAAAGGCAAAAAAAGACTTACACCTAGCAAGGAAAATAGGTTCTATAAATACATTAGGAGTAAGAGAATAATGGGGGAAAGTGTAGGTCCCTTAATGAGGGAAGGAGAGCTAATAACAGATCACATAGAAGATGCTGAAGTGAAGTGCCCAGCTTTGCATTAAAAAAAATAATGATGACCCTATGCTTAGCACAATTAATATTAACAAGGGAGAAGGATCTCACGTCAAAACAAGGAAAGAACAAATGAAAGAATACTTAGATAAGTTAGACGTACTTAAGTTGGCAGGGCCTGATGAAATTCACCCTAGAGTATACATAAACTAGCTGAAGCACTCTGAGCTGTTAGCGATTATTTTTGATAACTCATGAAAGGCAGACATGGTCCTAAACAGGGTCATCCAAAAGGGGAGAAAGAGCACCTTGGGAGTTACAGACCACTCAGCCTAAGTTGGAAAGAGACTGGAACAAATTATTAAACAATCAATTGTTCAAACCTGGAAGATAAGTAATAGCTAACATGGATTTGTCAATAACCAATCATGCCAAACTAATATAATTTCCTTCTTTTACAGAGTAACCACAATAGTGGCTGGAGGAAGCAGTAGATGTGATACAACTGAACTTTATTAAGGCTTTTGACACTGTCACACATGACATTCTCCTAAGCAAACTAGGGAAATATGGTCTAGATGAAATTACTATGAGGTGGGTATGCAACTGCTTGAAAGATCATACTCAAAAAGTAGTTACCAATGGTTCACTGTCAAGCTGAGAGGACATATCAAGTGGGGACCTGCAGGGGATTGTCTTGGGTCTGGTACTGTTCAATATTTTCATTAATGACGTGGTTGATGGAGAGTAGAGTATGCTTATAAAATTTGTGGATGACACTAGGCTGGGAAGGGTTGCAAGCACTTTAGGGGACAAGATTAGAATTCAAGATGATCTTGATAAACTGGAGAATAGGTACAAAATCAATATGATAAAATTAAATAAAGACAAGTGCCAAGTGCTACATGTAGGAAGGAAAATTAAAATGCACAAATACAAAATGGTGAATAACTAGTTAGGCAGCAGTACTGCAGAAAAGGATCTGGGGGTTGTAGTGGATGACAAATAGAATGTCAACTGTGCAATGCTGCTCAGAAAAAGGCAAATGTCATTCTGTTATGTATTAGCCGGAGTGTTGTATGTAAGATGTGGAAGGTAATTTTCCGCTCTACTTGGCACTGGTGGCCTCAGCTGGAGTACTGTGTTCAGTTTTAAGCACCAAACTTTAAGAAAGAAATTAAGCAATTGGAAAGAGACCAGGGAAAAGCAATAAAAATGACAAGAGGTTTAGACAACATGACCTATGAAGAAAGGTTGAAAGAACTGGGCATGTTGAGTCTAAACAAGAGATGGCTGAGGTGGGACATAAGTCTTCAAATATGTAAAAGGTTGGTATAAGGAGGGTGGTGATCAGTTGTCGCTATGTCAACTGAGGGTAGGACAAGAAGAATCAGCTTAGTTTGCAGCAAAGGAGATTTAAGTTTGATATTAGGAAAAACGTTCTAAATACAAAGATAGTTAGGCTTGGTAGGATTCAATTTGTACCGTTAATCATCTTTAAACATCAATTTCACACACAGAAATTGATGAATCAATGAAAAAAATCCATCAGTAGTAATCAAACAGGGTCTCCGCTTCCCTGGAGAGCACAGCCTTCCCTGTACCTAGTAGCTGCAGGGATACGGTAAACTGGGCCCCTCAGCTGCACAGGGAGCCCCCTGCAAACCCCACTTTCACTGGCCCCACAGCTGCACCAGGATCCCCCTTTAGCCCCTCCTATGAAACCATGAATATTTAAATTGATTAAAAAATACAAATAAATATTGATATCTGTTGAAATTACAAAAAAAAAAAAAAAAAAATCAAATCCTGCCAAGCCTAAGGATAGTTAAGCACTGGAACAGGTGACCTAAGAAGGTTTGTAATCCCTGTCATTTGAGGTTTTTAATAAAAGATTAGACAAACACCTGTCAGGGATAGTCTAGATATACTTGGTCCTACCTCAGCACAGAGGGATGGACTAGATGGCCTCCTCGGGTCCCTTCCAGCCCTGCATTTCTATGATTCTATGAGAGTGGTGAAAAACACTTCTTCTGCAGCACAGGAATTGTCTAACTGCTTATCCCTTTTGACATAATGTCAGATATTTTCTATATAGATAGGACAAAATTGAAAATCTGGACCACCTCTAAACACTGAGGAAATTTACATCTAGATCCAAATTTTGCAAGGGGGGAGGCTCATTTCTAGTATCCTCCAAGCTACCTCTGAAATAATATTTAATTTACAGTACCAGATGAAAATTTCTGATCTCTAGTAATCTCTTGGCTATATCTTTTTACATACCTTTACGGGAGGGCTGATACTTTGGATTCCATAACAACCCAAATAAAGCTGAATAAATCTGCATTTGTATTTATGTTTATAATTTTCATGGGCATTTTAATGTCTCAAGGAACCAGTTATAAGGACAAAATAACACACAATTTTTTTCTTCCCACACTACTAAAATACTGTAAGACCACAACTCACATTTTTTTAGCCCCATACATTTGCAGAGAAATTACAATATGCAGTATTTTAGACCCTACAAAATTACAATCTTTTATCCATTCCTTTTGGTTCTACAGTGGCAATAAACTAACAAATGCTATTTGAACATCTGTACCAATATCATGGATGAAGCTGGTGCACCAACAAAGAGGTTCTGGCATGCTAAGGCTTCATAAATTTGCAGCACATACGAAGAATCAGTGGACTAAAGGGTGAAAATGTATACTACAGGGTAGCAAACTTAGGGTATGTCTACACTACGAGAGTAGTTCGATTTTAGTTAAATGGAATATGTGGAATCGATATTACAAAGTCGAACGTGTGTGTCCACACTAAGGACAGTAATTCGACTTTGTCAGTCCACACTAACGGGGCAAGCGTCGACATTGGAAGCGGTGCACTGTGGGCAGCTATCCCACAGTTCCCGCAGTCCCCGCTGCCCATTGGAATTCTGGGTCGAGCCGCCATTGCCTTCTGGGTAAAAAAATGTGTAGAGGGTGGTTTTGGGTAACTGTCGTCATCCAACCGTCACTCCCGCCCTCCCTCCCTGAAAGCGCCGGCGGGAAATCAGTTCGCGCACTTTTCTGGTCAGTGACAGCGCGGACGCCACAGCACTGCGAGCATGGATCCCGCTGCGACCATCGCTGCAGTTGTGGCCGTTGTCAACGCATCGCAGCTCATCATCGACCTTTCACTGAGGCAGATAGAGAGAAATCAGGCGAGGAGGCTACGGCACCGGGGTGAGGACCTGAACTCCGAGAGTAGCACACGCCTGTCTGAAACCACGACACCCAGTGCCGAGGACATCACGGTGGCAATAGGTCTTGTGGATACTGTGGAACGGCGATTCTGGGCCCGTGAAACAAGCACGGACTGGTGGAACCGCATAGTGCTTCAGGTCTGGGATGAATCCCAGTGGCTGCGAAACTTTCGCATGCGGAAGGGGACTTTCCTCGAACTTTGTGAGTTGCTGTCCCCTGCCCTGAAGCGCAAGGACACCCGGATGCGAGCAGCCCTGACTGTCCAGAAGCGAGTGGCCATAGCCCTCTGGAAGCTTGCAACGCCGGACAGCTACCGGTCAGTCGCGAACCAGTTTGGCGTGGGCAAATCTACCGTTGGGGTTGTTGTCATGCAAGTAGCCAAGGCAATCGTGAAGGTACTGCTGTCAAAGGTAGTGACCCTGGGAAACGCGCAGGCCATCATAGATGGCTTCGCCGCGATGGGATTCCCAAACTGCGGTGGGGCTATAGATGGGACTCACATCCCTATCCTGGGACCGGACCACCAGGCCAGCCAGTACATCAACCGAAAGGGCTACTTTTCAATGGTGCTGCAAGCACTGGTGGACCATAAGGGACGTTTTACTAACATCAACGTTGGATGGCCGGGCAAGGTTCATGACGCTCGCGTGTTCAGGAACTCTGGTCTGTTTAGACGGCTGCAGGAAGGTATTTACTTCCCGGACCACAAAATAACTCTTGGGGATGTGGAGATGCCTACAGTGATCCTCGGGGACCCAGCATACCCGCTAATGCCCTGGCTCATGAAGCCCTATACTGGCGCCCTGGACACAGAAAAAGAACTGTTCAACTACCGGCTCAGCAAGTGCAGAATGGTGGTGGAGTGTGCTTTTGGCCGTCTCAAGGGGAGATGGAGAAGCTTACTGACTCGCTGTGATCTCAGCGAAACCAATATCCCCATTGTTATTGCAGCTTGCTGTGTGCTCCACAATCTCTGTGAGAGCAAGGGGGAGACCTTTATGGCGGGGTGGGAGGTTGAGGCAAATCGCCTGGCTGCTGATTACTCCGAGCCAGACAGCCGGGAGATTAGAAGAGCCCAGCGGGACGCACTGTGCATCCGGGAGGCTTTGAAAGACAGTTTCCAGACTGAGCAGGGTCACCAGTGAATTTTAAGTTTGTGGACTCAGAACCTGAACTTGCCACCGTTTCTTTACCCAGTTACTGTTGACTATCCTCTCCAGTTACATACCCCCTTCACCCCCTTCCCAAAAAATAAAATCTGTTCTGTTTTGATAATGAACACCATTGTCTTTATTACTGTTTTCGCGGGAATGTTTTAAACCTGGGACGCAGATTGTGGCGGGGTGCGGGTTTAGTGTTGTGATGCAAATGATGCTTCTAAACTCCAGGAATGACGGGTTCCGCAGTGGTGGACTGGTTGTTTCAACAGAGCCTGCCAGCCCTCCTGGGCGGGACAGCGTGTATGTGTCGGCTAAGTGACTGTCTGGCAGGGGGAGGAGGGTTGCAGCTCCCCTGCTGCGGGGCTCTGTGATGCATTAGATCTGTAACTGCCCTCCCCCGCCACAAAGTCACAGAGCAACCCCCCCCCCCCCCCAGAACATGAAAACCACCTCCCAGATTGAACAGGGTCACTAGTCACTGCACTGGGTATGTGTCCTGATCCTGGACCTGACCCCGCCTCTGTACCCTGGTAAAGGTGACTGTCCTGTCCAATTACCATGCCCCTTCCCCTCGTTCAGACAGACTCTCCTCCAAAATAAAATCATGGAAACAGTAATTAACAGAAACGAATATTTTATTATGAACCAGACATGAAACGTGGGGGTTGAAACTTGCACGGGGGCTTCTGTGAGGTGTGTAGGAAAGGACTTTTAAAATTTTGGGGAATGAGAGCCTTCTAGTGCTAGAGCAGTCTGCAGGGGTTGACTGAAAGTTTTAACGGCCCTTGCCGCCCCTCCTTCTTTGTACTTTGGATGAGGGGGGTGTGGGACTTGGTGGCGGGGGAGGGCGGTTAGAGATAGACTGCAGCGGGGCTCTGTCCTCCTGCCTCCGGTCTTGCAGAACATCCACAAGGCGCCGGAGTGTGTCCGTTTGCTCCCTCAGAAGTCCAAGCAGCTTTTCAGTAGCCTGCTGGTCCTCCTGACGCCACCTCTCCTCCCGTTCCATGACTGCTCGGTGCATTTGGGACAAGTTCTCCCTCCACTGTGTCTGCTGGGTGCCTGGGCTCGGGAGCAGCTCATTAGTTCTGAGAACATGTCCTCCCGCGTCTTCTTCTTCCTCCTCCTAATCTGCGCTAGCCTCTGGGAGTGTGCTGACAGGCTGGGTTGGGAGACAGTCGCAGATGTGTCTGTGTGAATGGGAAAAATGGAGTGAATTCCTGAGACAAATAAATGAAGTTGTGTACAAAGAACCTAGTCTTTCTCTGTGAACAAGACCATGCACTGCACCTCTCACATGCGCACTCAGGACAAGGTCGAATTTTCGGCCCTCGCCTTCAGTGCCTGGGGTCCTGCAGTGGTCTTGCAGTTATCTGAGAAGCGTGGCAGGACACCTGAACTTCTGTAGCGTGCAATCATGGTAAGCCGTAGACTTCTGGCTGCTTAAACTGTACTAGTAGCACTGGCCTCCTTTCACATTGAAAGCAGTGCCAGTCTCTGCTGCCAGCAATCAGGACAGCATGAACTATGCCCCTGTCCCACCCCCTCGCGGCTGTTCCAGGGAAAGATCCCTGTATGCTGCCCCTCTCCCTCCACCGCGTGGCTGTAAAGCAGTCCCAATACTAACATTCCCCTCCCTAATTCAAAGCAGGGCGTAATGAGCGACATCACCCTGCTGAGGATCTCGGAGTTCCAGAGGGAAAGGATGTTTCGAGAAAGCCTTCAGAAACCAGGGCCGTTTGCCGCTATGCTCTGCAGGGCAATGATACCAGAGTATCTGATGGTGTCGTGGCGCGGTAACGTGTCCTACCACGGAGGGCCCAATAAGATCGCCCTACCCAGGAACCTGATGAACAGGCTGGAAATGTACCTTCATGAGACCTACGAGGAGTTCTCCTATGAGGATTTCGCCTCCATCCCCGGCCATATTGACCGGATTTTCGCGTAGGTGCACTGGGACTAAAGAGTGGAGCGTCTTGGGCAGCATAATCATGAGTTACCGGACATTGTACAAAATTTTTTAAATACTTGGGACTAAATTGTGAAGAGCCTAAGGCAGACAAATCATGAAAAACCCTTTGTTACTATTGTAAATATTCCAGTTTTTTTGCAGATAATTGTTTACATATTTAAGCACTTTAAGAAACAGCCATTGTTAATATTATAAATATTTCAGTTCTTGTAAAAATAAATGTTTAGATATTTAAAGCACTTACTGCTTGATCCTTCCCCTGATTCTGTCTCCGGGGTAAGGGATGGGGACGGTTGGTAGGGGATCTCGGTAAGGGTGATGAAGAGATCCTGGCTGTCGGGGAAATCAGCGGTGCCAGCGCTGTCGACTGCCTCTTCCTCCTCATCTCCTTCTTCATCTTCCCCGTCCGCTAACATGTCCGACGAGGAACCTGCCGCGGACAATATCCCATCCTCAGAGTCCACGGTCAGTGGTGGGGTAGTGGTGGCGGCCGCACCTAGGATGGAATGCAGTGCCTCGTAGAAACGGGATGTGTGGGGGTGGGATCCGGAGCGTCCGTTTGCCTCTTTGGTTTTTTGGTAGCCTTGTCTCAGCTCCTTGATTTTCACGCGGCACTGCGTTGCATCCCGGCTGTATCCTCTCTCTGCCATGGCTTTAGAGATCTTCTCGTAGATCTTTGCATTCCGTCTTTTGGAGCGCAGCTCTGAAAGCACGGACTCATCGCCCCACACAGCGATGAGATCCAAGACTTCCCGATCAGTCCATGCTGGGGCCCTCCTTCTATTAGATTGCACGGCCATCTCGGCTGGAGAGCTCTGCATCGTTGCCAGTGCTGCTGAGCTCGCCACGCTGTCCAAACAGGGAATGAGATTCAAACTGCCCAGACAGGAAAAGGAATTCAAATTTTCCCGGGGCTTTTCCTGTGTGGCTGATCAGAGCATCCGAGCTCGGACTGCTGTCCAGAGCGTCAACAGAGTGGTGCACTGTGGGATAGCTCCCGGAGCTATTACCGTCGATTTCCATCCACACCTAGCCTAATTCGATATGGCCATTTCGAATTTAGCGCTACTCCTCTCGTTTTGGAGGAGTACAGAAGTCGAATTTAAGAGACCTCTATGTCGAACTAAATAGCTTCGTGGTGTGGACGGGTGCAGGGTTAATTCGATGTAACGGCGCTAAATTCGACATAAAAGCCTAGTGTAGACCAGGCCTTAGTGCAACTAAGAGCCCTCTGAGCAACTTGCTAGCTATCTCTGGTTCACACCTAGGGAGCCATGCTGCTCCCACTGAAATCAATGGCAGTACTTGGTTGTCTAAGTGCAATAAGATGTAGCAGGTTGCATCTGAAGAAGTGCGGTTTTTTACCCACGAAAGCTTATGCCCAATAAATCTGTTAGTCTTTAAGGTGCCACCAGACTCCTTGTTGTTTTTGCAGATTGCAAGTGTACTCATTAACTGCAGGGCCCATCATGCAGTGCTCTGTTCCTGCTCAGAGCAAGATGGAACATTGTATGCTCAGATCTATAGTCTCTGTGGGTTTCTCCTCTGTACTGAAGATTAAAACTGCCACATTGTGGAACTGTGTGTGGGCTGTATTTGGCCCACAAGCTGCACGTTGCCATCCTTCATATGCACTGGAATGTAAAACTTTCCAGCCTAAGACAGATTTTGTTTTGTTTTTAATTGTTTAACAAAATAGAACTTGAAATGAGATGGGCTTCAGTGGGAGTTTTACAATGCATGAGCCAAGGCTAAGGAATTTTCATTTCACCCAGGGCTTACATTAATCCCTGAACATCTCTTCGGTGTTGAGAAAACCACCAGCTTAACTGCATGATGAACAGACCATTACCATGGTCACATGATAAACTAGATGCAACAAATCAGTGGAGAATATGCTATGGAGAGCAATCCTACGTTGCTTGTGGGTGGATGGACTAGGTGAGCCAACAATGAGTCTTTCCCATAACTTCTATGAATCTCTGATCAACACACCATCTGTACAGCCATGTGATGGGATGATGAAAATGAACCTGATTCTTTAGAAACTTCTCAGATGTCAGGATTTATAAAGTTCTGCCATTGTATTCAGTGGAGCCAGGATTTATTTCAGCCCTTGGCTTATAACTAGGTTAAACAAATAAATACAATAGATCTCTAGCAAAAAAGTGTAAGAACTTTATTTTAAAATGTTATGAAGATGCAAAGATGCCTGGTGTGTTTTATTCAGGAACTTGAAAATATGAACCAAGAACGGAGAAGCTAATGTTGAAAGTACCAGGGAAAAGGGAAGATTTAATTATATAATTTATTGCTAAGCATGTATTATTGATGTATATAGCAATTCCCAGATCAAAGGGTCTGGTCCTCCTGTCTTTAGTTAGGTGAGTAGTCCCATTGATGCCTGATCTTGTTGTATGTCAGATCTATAATCCTGCTGTATCAGATGACTAAAGAAATTTTAGTTAGACAACACCTCTCCGAATCTTTTTTGGTTTCTCTTATTGTACAGTTAGAAGATATTTGTTTGGCTTGTAGCAAAATACACATTTTTCTTCAGATTTAATTCTTAACTGCCGTCCCAGCTAACATTATGGGCAGGTCTACACTAGGTTGACCAGACAGCAAATATGAAAAATCAGGACAGGGGGTAGGGGATAATAGGAGCCTATATAAGAAAAAGACTCCAAAATCGGGACTGTCCCTATAAAATCAGGACATCTGGTCACCCTAGTCTACACTATGGGATTAAGTCGACCTAAATTACACAACTCCAGCTACGTGAATAACGTAGCTGGAGTCGACGTATCTTAGGTCAATTTATTGTAGTGTCTACACTGCGCTGGGTCAACGGGAGAAACTCTCCTGTTGACTTACATTATGCTTCTCATTCTGGTGGAGTACCGGAGTCGACGGGAGAGCGATCAGCAGTCGATTTAGTGAGTCTTCACTAGACCTACTAAAATGACCCCCCGTGGATCGATTGCCGCAGCATCAATCCATGGTAAATGTAGACAAGCCCTAAAGACTATTCCCATGATAGGAGCAGCTTATTTCTGAAAGAAGAAAAGTCCATTGGCTTGTGTATGTTTCAGACCCTACATGGTTGATCTCCAATAGATCCAATTTACTTATTTATAACCCTTCCCTGATTGATCACTATAAAAAGTTTCACTTCCAAAAACAGACCCTACCTAAACAGCGAAATACCCTTTTTGAGTGATGTGCAATGCAGATGCTGACATAAGCATTTGCATTAATTTCTGCTTTTCTTCATTTCTTCCCAGGAAATTGTGCACTCTCCTAAAACTGTCACAAAAAAGCAGTACACTCAGGTTTTCTTACCCTTCATCTGAAATGGCTGTTGTTAATTCACTAGGCTGCTGTAGGCGGCTACAGTAGCTAACACAGACTGTGCCATAGTCATTTCACTTTGTTTGGCTTGTTTCTTTGGCAGAATAAGAGAACTGTTGTGAGTGGGAAGTGAGGAGATTGTGCACTGAGAGGGAAGGAAGTTTTATGTTTGCATCCATCTGTGCAAATATTTCAACATAGCTTTCTGCAGCATGCTGTCCCCTTACAGCAGGGGTTTTCAAACTGGGGGTTGGGACCCTTCAGGGGGTCGCAAAGTTATTACATGGGGGGTTACGAGCTGTCAGCCTCTACCCCAGCATTTGCATCGAGCATTTATAATGGTGCTAAATATATAAAAAAGTATTTTTAATGTAGAAGGGGGGGTCGCACTCAGAGGCTAGCTATGTGAAAGGGGTCACCAGTACAAAAGTTTGAGAACCACTGCCTTACAGTAAATGCAATGGCATGCAGAATGTAGGATGCCATGGCTAGTCATGAGTGATGCTCAAAATGTCTTGAAGTTCCAGAGTGATAATCAAGGTTTGGATTCTTATCTGGGCATCTTCAGTCTTGACATAGGGCAGGGAATATCATCTGAAGAGGTGTTTTTGAGTGATTCCCAACATTTCCTACTCTTGAGGATAACTTCTCTTTCAAAAATCCACTTAATTATATATATGTCCAAATGTATTCTTAAAATTACCTATATTCTTTAAAATAATTATTTAAAATTATTATTTAATGTAGTATTGAACACTTAGATGGTAGTGTCCAGTGTTGTGTCCCAGGCTACTGGGAATTCCTAATTTTAAAGTTTGATCGCATTGGTTTGTATTTATGAGCGTTGTTAATCCTATTTGTATGACATTGGTATCCATCAGTGCTTCCTGAACTCCCAAAGTCCTGTCCCAGCATGCACTGGAGCAAGTGTAAAACCAGGATGGATTCTCAGGAGGGACACTCTCTAGGTATTACAAAGTCCTGAGGTGGAATCTTGACCCCTCTAAATTCAATGGGGCCAAGATTTCACCCCAGTCAGGAATCCCCAGACGATTACACTTTACATCTTCAAAGCACCTTACAAACATTGCCTAACCCTCACACGCTCTTTTCGAATAGACAGGAATTCCTAGACTCAGTCCTAGATACTTTGGCAACAGGCAGATTAGAGATACAGAAATGAGATGCAGAGGTTAAGTGATTTACCCAAGGCCACAACTGGAGGAACTATATGAACCAGGATTAGGATTAGCCAGACATTCCCTGTATTCAGTCCTATTCTCAGACCACTGAACCATGCATTTTTCTGTTATTGTTATTATTTATTATTCTTATTCTGGTAGCACCTAGAAGCCCCGGTTAAGATCGAGATTCCATTATTCTAGGCTCTATGTTAATACCTAGTAAGAAGCAATCCCAGTGTTTCTATTTTTAGTCCATCCTGATTTCAGGAAGTAAATAGAGGTGTGAAATTTAAAATGGAAATTAAAGATCGGGGCAGATCCTCAGCTGTTATGAATTGTCATAGCTTTGTTGAAGTCAGTGGAGCTATAATTCACAGCAGCTGTGGATCTGCTCCAAGAATGTGTTTTCCAAACTTTTCTGGATGTTTCAAAGGTTTCATTTGACTTCTGGAGCTATTAAAACCAGTTTTTCATTCATATCATTTTGGCTGCATCACTCATTATATCCCCAGTGACAAGTACACTTTCTAGAGTCAGATCCATTAGGGGCTGGAACTAGGCAAGTGATCGCCTCATGATTTCCCTCTATGTACTTCAGTGCTCCCTTGTGATGCCCATTTTATCCAGTACCATATCACTTTTAAATAGCAGGGCCAGTCGTAATAGATGCTCTGGAAACAACTAACTGGTTGGGGATCTAAGGGGCAAAAGCTCAGAGGCACTAGTACACTGGGGGCTTGTTTGTGTCCTACCAAAAAAAGCCAACAGTCACGTCGCTGTGCATAACTTTTAAATAGCTGCGCCTTGCCTCTCTTTCTAACTTGAAGGAGGCAGTGATCAGGACATGTGACTTTGCCGCTTACATCCCTGCCTGTCAAGAGAAGCAGGTAAGGAAGAAAATAAGTTTCCTCACTTGAAATCCTTCCATGTGATGTTTATAAGCTTTCTATAAGTGAAAACCTTTGCCATAAAGGAGAAGCATCCAATACTGGCTAGTGCTAGAGGCAGGATGTCAGACTAGATCAGCCTCTCCTCACCTATTTTTACTATAGTGGTAGTAGTGATGATAATGGGAAAGGGAAGTAATGATATTCACTTATTGTCCAGCATAACCCGTATTTGCCCTAGGCAAGAGGGTGAGTACAATTCTTTAGGGCTAAATTAGACTGGACAGTGGTCTGACCTGAGATGGAAAATCCTATGATTATTAAAAAAATTCTCCCATCTCTGACTCCATAAGAAGTGTTATTCTCTAGTCTTGTGTAGGGGGGGAGGGATAGCTCAGTGGTTTGAGCATTGGCCTGCTAAACCCAGGGTTGTGAGTTCAATCCTTGAGGGGGCCACTTAGGGATCTGGGGCAAAAATCAGTACTTGGTCCTGCTAGTGAAGGCAGGGGGCTGGACTCGATGACCTTTCAAGGTCCCTTCCAGTTCTAGGAGATAGGATATCTCCATAAATTTTTTTTTTCCAAGGCAGACCTTGCTGAATAAAGACCACCAGCTGAAAGAATAACACCCATTTACCTGCAGTGTCGAACTAGGATCTTCAGAGAGAAGATGAGCACATCAGCCTACTCCAAAATAATATAGGATGTACGTGATAATAGACAACTTTTTTTTCCCTTATGGCTATCAGGCAGGGTGCCCACTAAATTCTAATGTTATTACCATCTGATAAAGTGACCTGCTTGTAAAAGGGTTGCAGTCCACTTAATATATTCATAGATTATAAACCCAGAAGGGACTATTGTAATCATCTAGTCTGTTCTGCTGCATAATACAGGCCAGAAGACTTCCCTGAATTAATTCCTGTTTGAAATAGGGCATATTTTTAGGAAAATATCCAATTTTGATTTAAAATTTTCCAGTAATGAAGAATCTACCACAACACTTGGTATATTGTTCCGATGGTTAATCACCCTCACTGTTAAAAATCTTCACCTTAGTTCTAGTCTGAATTCTCTAATTTTGACTTGTAGCCACCACTAGATCTTATTATACCTTTGTCTACCAGATTGAAGAGCCCTTTATTATCAAATTTCTGTTCCCATGTAGGTACTTACAGCCGTGGTGTAGCTAGGAGTGGATATCTGGATGGGCCCCCATTTATGGTGGCTAGGCCATGACCAAAGGTCTGGTGTCACAGAAAGAGCATGAGCCATGAGGGCCTTAAATCACTGCTCCCCCAGGCTCCCTCCCCCCCCCAGCAGGGTGCCAGCCCTACGGTCCCTCCGTGGCTCACCATCCACCATGGGTTATTCACTCCAAGCCCCACAGAGCCATGCAGGAGCCACCCACTCTATGGCCAGCTTACCTGGTACAGGCTAGCCAGGATATGTATGGAGTACACAGCCTCACCTTCTGCAACACACACAACATTAACATCTCTGTGATGTTAACACACTAACACACCAGCACTGATAGGGGTAAAGTGGCAAAAGAGGCCAATTAATCTCAGGCTGCACTTGCTGGGGAGCTAAGGGGCAATGAGACTGATTGAGAATGAAGCACACCTGGGCAGGAACAGGCAGGAGTTGAGGAAGGGGCTGCAGGGAGGTCAGTCTGTAATCACACTCCCTGATATAAGGGGGGGAGTTAGAGCCAGAGAAAGGCTGGGGAGGAAGCAGTCCAAGTAAGGAGCGGTAAGGTCTGAAAGTGATAGACCTGAACTGCTGGTTTGAGGGTCCCAGGATTAGAACTTGGTTTAGCGGGCAGGCCTGGGATCCCCTATGAGCCACTGCAGGAGTAGTGCAGTCAGCATCATGGAGATAGAGACTGCCTGAGACTTTGAGGAAGAAGACTTTGATAAGATCCCGGAAGGGAAGGACAATCGTGATTTGGCCGGAGGTTAAGCCATGAAGGAGAGGCACTGCAGCTCGTATCCAGAGAGAAAGGGACCACAGAGTGAATGACTGAGGCAACGGGCTCAGTGACTGCAGGAGAGGACATGGACAGTGGCAAGCTAATTCCCCAGATGACCAAGAGGCGGTGCTGCTGAGCAGTGAGTAGCATGTGCCCCATGACAATCCCCTTGTATTGGAGGGCAAGAACTTTTCCCCTCCCCCAAAAGCACTGGGTGCTCCCTTATAACAGTACCCTGCCACACCACCATTGTGGACACAGAGGCCCCATATAGACACTTCTCTTTTGCCCCAAATGGAGTAATTGCTTCCTGCTGGCTCTATCGTGCTTTGCAGACCCAGAGAGAACCTCAGTCAGTGCACAACCTAGCACTTCGGCTGGCAGGTCAGAGTGGACAACAGGGTCCAATCCTGCTAGTCCATCCATGAAGGTGTCATGTTATTGCCACGACTGTGCTGGGCCCAAGAAATGCAGACCGTGGCTTTCCAGCTCCTTGGGGGAGTCATGATCCCAGGCTGGTTTGACTTTTAACTCCATCAGGCACTGCTGCCTGCTGGGAAGGGTGGAGGGAACAGGCCCATCAGGGGCAGCACTGGCACACAGCTGATGTGGGTGTGTGGGGGGCACAGGCCACAAGGGAGAGCAAGCCCCAGGTTCCCTTCCCTTGACGGGCAGGAAGGGCATGGCACTGCACTCAGTCACCAGTATGCTGTAGTTCTGCGTCATGAGCCACACTATCGGGGTTAGACAGGGTGTGATTACAGAGCACCCCAACACCCTATACCACGCACAGGATGGGGGTGCTGCCCCGTTCCACTCTACTCCCAACTGGTGCACAGTCACAGCCACAGCCCCGAGGAAGCTTGAGATGTCTTGGGCTGGCTCCTTCCACACCCACAGCAGCCTCAGTGACACCAGGGGAAATTGAGGCCAAGAGAAGGGATGTGGCCCAGCCCCCAGCACACGCAGCCAGCCAGCAATAGAGGAGGGAATGGAATCCACAAATCCTAACGACCTTGTTGTCTCTCCAAGAAGGCCAAAGGATCCCTTACCCGGACCCAGAACTGGCACATACAGCAGCCGGGCTTCTGGCATGAACCCCCCTGAGATAGGCATCCCCCCACTTGTGCGTCCTGACAAGTAGGAGCGCTCACATGGCTTGGAGGGGGTGTCATCAGCATGGCAGGAGCCCTCAGCCCGAAGGGTGGGAGCTTCTCTCAGTACAGGGAAGAGAGTGATGGAGCCTGCACTAGTGTGGCCAGCAACAAGCCCCAGTGTTGAACCAGGCATGGGACAAGGCCCTGACAGCACTGGGGGCATCTGGATCCTGGTCCCGTTCCCCCAGTCCTGGGCTCATCGCACCTCTCTGCCTCAAGAGAAGCTGGATCCCATTCCAAAAAAGCCACTGAGCTGGGCTGGGAGCTAGTGGGGAAGGTGAGGCCCACAGGGCTGTGACTCACTCCAGGCATGCAGCCAGACCATGGCAAGGCCAGGAACACAGCCCAGAAGCCCCAGAGCCCAACCCCAAACCACAGGCTCTTGGGAAGCATCACTGCCAGCCAAGGCCTTCTCCCACAGTACCAAGGCCAGTGGGTTGGGCTGGGCCAGCAGAGCCTAGGAACAGGGGCATGCACAGCACTCTGCCCAAGGAGACTTGCCTGGAAGGGCCAGCAGGACCCAGCACCAGTGGGGCCAAGGAAGGGTCGGCTCCCCTGCTGGATGGCACTTTCTCAGCTGGCATTCATACAGGTTCAGATTTGGGTGGGCTAATTGGTCAGGCCCTGCCCATGCCCCTGACTTCTAGACTCTGCTCAAGTCACTCCTTAACTTTCTCTTTGATAAGCTGAGTAGATTGAACTCCTTGATTCTCTCACTATAAAGTATGTTTTCAAACCCTTCAATCATTCTTGTGGCAATTTTTCAACATCCTTCTTGAATTGTGGGCACCCGTACTGGACACAGTATTTCAGTAGTGATCGTACCAGTGCCAAATACAGAGGTTATATAACCTCTCTCCTCCTCCTCAGTGTTCCCTTGTTTATCCAGCCATAGGTTGCATTAGACCTTTTAGCCACAGCATCTCACCTGGAGCTGCTCTTGTTCAACCGTCTAGCCATCATGACTCCCCAAGTCTTTTTCTGGAGTCATTGCTTCCCAAGGTTGAGTCCCCCTCCTTTAAATATGGCCTGCATTCTTAGCATTTCTCCTTTGGGGATCTGAGTTCGTTTTGTACTATTTGCCATGCTCTTGTGAATTTCCCAGTTGCTGTTTATTTTCTGCCAGTCTCCATGCTTGTCAATCCCTGGTGGCTGGTATTGTGGGTAATGTTCACAACCATAAGGCATGGGGTATTTTGTTTTGGTAGTTATCTCAACCAGCTGAAATATGGCAGAATAGCACTCAGCCCTTCACATACACATACCAACCACTCTCCCCTGTCTGAAAAACAGTGGGCAACCTCAGAACAGAGGCCAAGGAATAAAAGGGTCACTCACACCTAGTTGTGCTCTCTCCAGGTATGGTGGAGGTATAGTAATGGGGCAGTGTGCAGAGGAAACTTGCATCTGTCTGTGTCTGCTCTGTGAATAAACAAAGGACTTTAGGGTGTAGAACTGCCACTACCATGATTCATGGGTGCCAGGTTTGTATAATTTTTGGTGATGCCCAGAACGGGTCCAAGCAGAACAGACTGGGGCAACCGCCCTGGTCCCTGTGCTTTGGGGGGGCGCTGCGCTTCAGGGGGATGCAGGGTCCAGGGGGCCTGGGGATTTAGCAGGGGTCCTGGCGCTGGCAGCAGTTAGTGATGCGGCCCTGCCCCGCCGGCTCCCAGTGTTTCTCGGGGGAGGGTGTGGAAACTGGAAAGAGGCAGGGTAGGGGCTTGATGGAAGGAGTGGAATGGGGGAGGGTTGGGGGCATAGCAGGGGCGGGAAGAGGCAGGGTGGGGACTTGGGGGAAGCGGTGGAGTGGGGATGGGGCAGGGGCGGAGCAGGGGTGGGAATATGCAGGGAGGAGCTGTTGCTGGCACCAAGCCCCCTGCTAACCACCCAGACCACCTTGGACCCCGCATCCCTTTGAAGCACGGGCCCCCCTAAAGTGCAGGGCCTGGGGCAGTTGCCCCAGTCTGTCCTACGGATGGGACGGCTCTGAAAATATAAGCCCCAACATTGGTGGAGCCGGGCCCACGTTCCTGAATATTGGTGGAGCACGGGCCCCATGGGCCCATATAACTCGCCGCCTACGTGAATGTTTTATAAATGCTGATGGATGGACTGGTGAAGGGATAGGAAGATAAACGGTCTGGTGCCTCTCCCCAGCATTAAATTCATGTACAGATTGAAAAATGAAATGTAATTATCACTCAGATCAAATTCTTTCAAAAGTCAAACCTGTCTAGCCCAACAGCAGATACTTGTTTTTAGGGTTGATCTTTGTGGTTTTTAATTAGTAATGCATTGTTCCCTAGGGTCGGGGGGAAGAAGGGAGGGAGAAAGGAAGAACAGCAGATCTTCTTGAGCTTCCACTGTTAAAACAAACTATCTAAAACCTACGGGAGAGCCCTTAATTCCGAGAACATGCTGTACATTGTCAGCACGGTGTCTTCAATAAGTTCCTCTTTGCTTTGAAGAATGCACTACCCACTGGTTTTAATTATTTATTGGCCTGCTGGGCCACCCCACTGTAATAAAGCTGTGGCATTAGGATGTGATGTGATATGTTTAGGTAGAGAGCGCTTCATGCTCCGGTGACGGATATGATGATTCTGAGTTTGTTCCTCTTTCAGAGTTTGAGGCAAACAAGTTTCAGAGGGGTAGCCGTGTTAGTCTGTATCAGCAAAAGCAACGAGGAGTCCTTGTGGCACCTTAGAGATTAACAAATGTATTTGGGGATAAGCTTTTGTAGCCTATAACCCACTTCATCAGATGCATCTGAGGCAAACAATTGAGTTAATCTTGGGCAGGTGGTGATTGTTTTTATTTGTAATCATTAAGTTTATACACTGAGGTTTATGGGCCCAATCCATCTGAGGTATCACTCAATTAACAAACACAGTGGAGAGGGCAGGATTTGGGCAAATGCACTAATAGCATCCCTGGACTTTGGTAGGCTTCTTAGCCATTCCCCAGGTACTCATTTGGGGTGTCTCTATTTGGGTATGCCTACTTCAGACACCTGGGGCCAGATTTTCAAATGTGCTGAACACCTGCTGCCGCAACTGACTTTAGTTGGAGTTGTGAGAACTCAGCACATCAGGTTTCTCAAGCTGGGCAGCCGAAATTGGGCCCTGTTGTCTTGTCAAAGGCCACACAACAAATGAGTGGGAGAGCCAGGAGTCTCAGTTTCACTACCTGTAAAGTGGCGCCAGTACTTCCCTAGCTCCCCATGAGGTTGTGAGCCTTGCTTAATGTTTGCAAAACACCTCGAGGTCCTCACCTGAAATGCCGCTACATAAAAGTGGACTATTATTACTTGTATTATTATGTCTAAGATCCATTGATCTATATAGCCAGAATTTAGTAACCATCCAACCAATTACAAATATGTTGTACATAACACCCACCAAAAAGCCTTGGTCATGGTGGTTTGAAAACCCCTTCGTGGGACAGAAAGTGTTTAAATGTTTAGAATATTTTGGTTCTGAGCTGTTGCTCTGAAGAGTCCTGCGCAGGCTTGTTTCCAGGCAGAAATAATCAAAACGTTTTCAAAGATAGCTTTATGGATGGATGAGAATAATAGAGAATGAATGGCAGGGAATTCCTGTTTGATATGAAATGCAAGCTGTAAATAAGAAGCAAAGGCATGTTCAGTTGCAGGTGAGTGGCTGGTCTTCCCACTCCATCCTACCTACATAGCACAATGTGCATGGAAGAATGTATTGAGAAAGCATGGCCTGGGTTTCCAATACTTCACTCACTAGATGGCAATGTTGCACAAAGTTCAAAAGTGAGGTCTAAATTGTGCTCCCACTGATATCAATGAGTTTTGCTACTGATTTTAATAGGAGCAGAAGAGGGCCCCTTATGTATATCTGCCTCTCTGTTCCTGTGGATCAGCTATATAACTGAATGGGGCAGCCATCAGGTAAAGACTGGCGGTATGTCAGCTGTGTAATGTTCAACTATCGCCATGGGATTCGCTTATTCTTGATTCCACGATATGGGTGAAAATTCCTGCAGGAGGCAGTTAGAGAGGATAGGATTTAAACAGCACCCTGACAACTGCTCTGGCAACTTGTGATACACTGAAGCATAATGGCTTGTGTAATGTTCTGTGGTCTCCCACACACACACAGCTGGAATTCGTGATCTGCAGTTCCAAAAACACAAACCTTTACTCTGTGTGAGTGGGAAATGATGAATACTTCCGCAGCTATAACATTCCAGGGTATTAGAGAAGAGTGGTGCACACACAATGGGTGTCAGACGGCCAGAATTAGAACATAGACGTTCCTGGCTCCCAATCCAATATTGAGACAAAAAGGCTGTGATGAATTTTGCCTTTTCCCCCTGTCATCTCAATTCCCTTTCCCTTTAGTTCAATGCATCCACTTCTTCTGAACATGGTAATGGGTGACAGGGGATAGATCACTTGATGATTTATGCATTCTGTTCATTGTCTCTGAAGCACCTGGCATTGGCCACTGTTGGAAGACAGGATACTGGGCTAGATGGACCTTTGGGTCTGACCCATTATGGCTGTTTTTATTGACAGAATTTGAAGATTTTCTATGGTAATGAATATTATAGAGAAGGCATATTAGGATCTTCTATTCTTCCTGTCCCATGTTGCAAGAACAAAGGGCCATTCAATTAAATTGAAAGGTGGAAAATTCAAAACAGCTAAAAGGAAATACATGTCATCCAGCACATAATAAATTGTCATATTAATTAGTAGGGTTTTTTTTTTTTTAAATAAAGGTCTCAGTTACACTATAAAGAATGTTATATAACTTTGTAAAGAAGCAGAACTGGGTAAAGATTACTTTAATCTGAGGGCCCTTTTCAAACCTGTTTGGGATACAATATTGTACAATACAACAAACCCTTAAAATTACTTTAAAGGATATTTTAAAAAATTCTGAAATATGTAAAGATTTAAAAAATATATACATTGAATGACTGCAATTGCATATACCAGTTGGGTAATCACTCGTATCCACGGCAATTGCCCATGCAAATTACACATTCACTTGCATTGCATGCACATTTTTGTGCTTGCAATTTTAAAAGTGTGAGCCTCAAAAAACAAAACAAGACAGCCTCATCTGCATGCAGATTTTTTTTTCTATCCATGACTACTTTAGGTTGTTCATTATAATGGGATGGGCGCATGATCTGGAAAGCCACTGTGGCCGATGTAGAGGTACTTTTAAATGAGAGGACAGTGTGTCAAGGTGACTTTGTAGAATGAAAAGGGAGCAGCAGTCTCCTGCCCATGTTGATTCCTCTAATATCCATGTTCATGAGGCTTGTGTAAGGCAGGGCTGCTGCACTTGGGGGTGACTTCCACTTGCACATGCAGACTTTCCAAGTGTCATGGGGTATGTCTAACTACAGCCTCCCAGCCCAGGTAGACAGACTCAAGCTAGGGCACTACAATGTGGACGTTGCAGCTTGGGTTAGAGCTCAGGCGTTCAAGCCTAGAGATTCAGATGGGCCACAACGTCCATACTGCTATCCTTAGTGTGCTAGCTTGAGTCCCATTAATGCCAGTGTCACCCGGGCTTGGAGGCTCACTGCCAGCTGCAGCGTAGACATGCCCATAGGTTCATGTTCCTTCTTTTTTTCCCTCTCCTTTTTTGGCCCTGTGCTCCTCCCCTTCCAGAGCCCAGCTATGCAGTGACAGATTGCTCAGTATCCACTAAATAAGTGCTAGTTTGGCACATTTCTTCTTCTTTTACAAATTAGAATTTGAGTAGTTGCTGTGTAGTTTGATGGGTTGGGCAGATCAGGGCCCTTCTGTCCTCACATCCTTCCCTGTGACCCATCCATTCTTCATGTCACCCCACCTCTTCCTGCCACATTTCTTTGGATTCCTTTTCATCATTGTCTTGTTTCCCTGCGCCCCCTCCTGCTTATTCCCACCCATTTCCACTTCGAACAGGCTGGGGGCCTGTGGAAAAAATAGTATGTGATCATATAATTAAAGACTGTATTGTAATGCTGTCACATGCTGGAGAGCAATCCATACCAGTGAGGGGTTGTCAGATCCTGTTACATTAGGTGCCATACAGTACAATTGATTTCAGGATCAGTGGAAAAGCCAAGAGAGAGGACAGGAAGAAGATAGGAGGCAGAAAGGAGCAGATAGGGAGGGGAAGATAGAATACGATTTCTCACATGTATCAGGTTGGAGTCCTTGCTGGTGCAGCAAGGATGGTCAAGCATGCTCAATGGAATATCAAGATCTGGTGTCATGGCAACAATCCTTCCATTGCAGCTGCAGTGATGGTAAAATAAAGGTTCTTCTTTTGTTCTCCCCCAAAGTCTCTTTTTAAGGGCCCCAAACAGGCAATGGGTGGAATAATTCATCCCCTCATTTCATCCACCAATTAGGCCTAATTTCTGAAATACCAATTTTGGTTCATTAATTTCCAATCCTCTATTCCTCTTGTTTACCACTCATAATCTTACCATTCAAGGACTGTGTTATCAGTAAACCCTTTCTGTTTAAATTAATTCCGTCTTTCTGTCTCCTTCTCACATGTTTTCTTAAACAGTTTTATATAACAAATCATGTGAAAATTTGTGAACCTTAACCACTTTCCATCAATTAGGCTTACAATTAAAGTAGACCTGCTATGCTCCAATTATTACAACAGGCCCCAGTATGTGGATGTTTATTAGACTGCCCCACTGTAAATATACGCTTGTCTCATGTAACAGCTCTCTACCATCTTTATTTTCTCTTTTTTTCTCAACATCTTTCTTAAGCCCCACCTGGGGCATCTTTCTTAAGCCCCACCTGGTGTTTACCAACTCCTGCTTTATTTGGTTAGTATAAGAAGCAATAATATGGTCCCTGCTAGCTGCTGATGTACAGGACTGTATTTATAAACCAGTTTCCATATTAGTTTGGCATCAGGAAAATTTTGCTGTTAAATATTTAAACAAAACCTTTCATGCAGCAGCATGGGGATGGGCTACATAATCTAACGGATCTCTCACCTTCAATTTCTATAATGCATTAACAGTAACATTCTTATTATTAAGCCAGCTTTAAAGTGGGACAGAAAATGATTTTCAAGCTTTTAACAGGCACAGACTCAGAAAGAAAAGACATATTGCCCATCTCCTCTGGCTGGTGGACTCAGCTTCCATCCGGCAGGTGTCACAGATGTTATAAGCTCAGATCCTCCAGTTCTAAAGGCAGATGATCAGCTTCTTGTTTTCTTTTATGAGTAAGATTGTTTATTATCTAGAGGCAGGCCTAGAATTCACCCTGTGTGACATTTTGTATCTTCCCTCTGTTCCATGACCACAAACAACCCTGAAATTGTGATTCACTCTCAACATATTGCTTGTCACATTGATGTTTTCCGACAGCATCTCAGAGCCATTGCCTACAGAAGCTGGAATTAGTCACTGATACTGTGCTGTAATGCATCAAGTTCTATTCATTTCTGTTTTTACTTGATCCTTTTGTGTTCACAATGTCATGTGTTGTCCAGAATTAAAGGAACATGCTACCAGCTAGGGTTTGGGCCCAAGATTTAGTCTCTTTAACAAAAGTGTTTTACAAAACCTCCTATGAAAAGAAAAGTATTTGTGTGTTTTTAAAATTTCAAGGATAAAATGGAGGGGCAGTTTTAGGGGGCAGTGAGGTGGTGCGAATCCAAACCAAAGATTCGTGCTAGTGCATGAAAACCAGGAAGTGAAACTGACTATGGAGGCCTACATTTTTCCAATAAGTGCGAACCTGCTTAAAGTGCACTAATCAGGTTGTGAATACATGTACATCTGGGATAGCCACATCTCAGTTAGGCATGTGCAAAAGTATGCATGGTGCCCTTATGTGTTTGTCTCTGAGAATTTGGACCAAACTTTCTATAAATATAAGTGAAACGTAACCGGTCTAGGTTGATAGTCTCAGCCTAATGAAATGAAATGAGGTAATCACCAGCATATTAATACTTTAGATTTTGAAAATCCAGTCTGAATAGTCTATAGTGTTATGAGTTTTTTGTTGATAGTGTAAGCATCCCCCAAATTAATATGTAGCTTGAATCTGGGGTTTCTGGATGCTCGGCATGAAGTGACATTGAGACATTTCTTTTCTCCTGCTCTGCTTCTCCTGTTAATTCTAATTACCAAGGGATCTTCATAGAATAACTTAAGAGATCATTAGCTAATATGTGCATAATTTAATCTTTAAAATTTTCTCCCTGTTAAGTATGTGATCAGTATGAATTCCTTGGGAGGTCATTATCACAGCTCTGATCTTAATGAAGCGACTGGCTATTCATGTGTACATTTAGATTTAAGAACACATTTGTAATTCCATGGAACATAAGAACTGCCTAAGGTACACTTTGTGCTAAAGGACAGATTGAGTGTGTGGAAAAATAATGGGCCAGATCCTGGGGAGCATCTGATACACACAGCACAGGCTGGGGTTGCGTGTGCAGTGATGGCTTAAAACTCTGTTATTGGATTTGGAGAATTTTGGAGTCTTTGAATTATTCCTAGGAATGCCTCTCCCGGCAAATATACTACCTCATTTGCCTTGATATGAGAACTAGGACCAAGCTTCAACCTTATCGAAGTCTAGCCTCAAGACCCACTTCTGCTGCGATGCCTACAAGAAATCAGCCAATGAAAGATGGCTAGGTAGAGCAGCAGTTACGGATAGCTGACATTATTCAGAATCATTAAACTGTACAATAGCTAACTCATGTAACTACATGATCTTATCGTTACTAGAGCTGGCTGCAGACTTTTTGATGAAAATTTTTTTCAATGGAAAATGCCAGTTTGTTGAGAGAGCTTTTTCAGGTGCAGGATGGAATTTCTGGTAAAGAGATGGCCCTACCCCAGGATAGTCTGGTGGCTAGGGACTAGGCAGGGCTGTGGGAGACGCAAGTTCAAGTCAATACCGGGCCTGAGTCAGATCAGGGACTTAGAGCTGAACATGGGCCTTCCAGATGAGTGCCTTAATCACTGGCCTATTGGCTATTCTGGGGTGGGTTTCTCTCTCTCCTGGTGACCAGATATTCTCTCCTGGACCTGAGAGACCTGCCCAACCAAAGTTTTGTTAAAGAAGTGCTTTGCCTGATTTGGAGCAGGGATTTGAACGTGGGTCCTCCCCATGCCAGGTGAGTGCCCTAATTCCCAGGCTATTGGGTATTCTCTTGCTTTCTCTTTTTTTTCCATGAAAATTTTCAAAAAGTCTTGGTTTTATTCCACATTGGAACCAAAATGAATGTTGAAACCTTTATAGAATTGCAGGACTGGAAGGGACCTTGTGAGATCATCTAGTCCAGTGGTTTTCAAACTTTTTTTTCTGGTGACCCAGATGAAGAAAATTGTTGATGCCCACGACCCAACGGAGCTGGGGATGAGGGGTTTGGGGTATTGGAGGTGCTCAGGGTTGGGGCAGAGGGTTGGAGTGCAGGGGTGAGGGCTGCGGGATGGGACTGGGAATGAGGGATTCCGGGTATGGGAGGGGGCTCTGGGCTGGGGCAGGGGGTTGGGGTGCAGGAGGGGGTGAGGGCTCTGGGCTGGGGGTGCAGGCTCTGGGGTGGGGCCTGGAATGAGAGGTTTGAGGTGCAGGAAGGGGCTCTGGGCTTGGGGGGGCCTCAGGGCTGGGGCAGGAGGTTGGGGTGCAGGAGGGGGTGAGGGCTCTGGGCTGGGGGTGCATGCTCTGGGGTGGGACTGGGGATGAGGAGTTTGGGGTGCAGGAAGGGGCTCCACGCTTGCGGGGGGCTCAGGGCTGGGGCAAGGGACTGGGGTATGGGGTTGGGGCGTGGGCTTACCTTGGGCGGCAACTAGTCAGGCTTCCTGTCTGTCCTGGCACTGCGGACTGCGGTGCACCCCGGAAGCAGCCAGCAGCAGGTCCGGCTCCTAGGCAGAGGTTTACAAGTAGCTCCACGCAGCTCTCTGCAGGCACTACCCGCCAGCTCCCATTGGCCGGGAACCAGCCAATGGGAGTGCTGAGCCAGTGCTCGGGGTGGGAGCAGTGCACGGAGCCCTGTGGCCCCCCCGCCTAGGAGCTGGACCTGCTACTGCCCGCTTCTGGGGCGCAGCGCGGTGTCAGAACAGGTAGGGACTAGCCTGCCCTAGCTGGGCAGCACCGCCGAAAGGACTTTTAACAGCCTGGTCGGCCATGCTGATCAGAGCCGCCACAACCCAGTGCCTTACATTCTGCGACCCAGTATTGGGTCCCAACCCACAGTTTGAAAACAACTGATCTAGTCCACTGGCTCTCAACCTTTCCAGACGACTGTACCCCTTTCAGGAGTCTGATTTGATTGTGTACCCCAAGTTTCACCTCACTTCAAAACTACTTGCTTACAAAATCAGACATAAAAATACAAGTGTCACTGCACACTTTCTGAAAAAAATTACTTACTTTCTCATGTTTACCATAGAATTATAAATCAATTGGAATGTAAATGTACTTACATTTCAGTGAACAGTGTATATATAGCAGTATAAACAAGTCATTGTCTGTATGAAATTTTAGTTTGTGTTGACTTTGCTAGTGCTTTTTATGTAGCCTGTTGTAAAACTAGGCAAATATCTAGATGAGTTGATGTATCCCCAGGGATACATGTACCCCTGGTTGAAAACCTCTGATCTAGTCCAGTCCCCTGCACTCGTGGCAGGACTAAATATTATCTAGACCAGGGGTCTCAAACACGTGGCCCACAGGGTTCTTTCATGCGGCCCGCCAAGCTCCCCGTGCTCCCCCCCTCCCCCCGCCTACCCTGTGGCGCCGCGAGCCCCGCGCAGCTCCCTGAAGGGGCTGGAACTATGGCCCTGCAGCCCCGGGCAGGGTGGGGGGGGGAGTAGAGGGCTCTGTGCTCTTGCTTCCAGGTACCGCGCCCCGCAGCTCCCATTGGCCGGGAACAGGGAAATGTGGCCAATGGGAGCTTTGGGGGAGGTACCTGGAGGAGCAGCAAGAGCAGCACATGGTGCCGTTTCCCCCTGCCCCCGGGACTCTGGCTGCTTCCTGGAGCGGGGTCAGGGGCCAGGGCAGGCAGGCAGGGAGCCTGCCCTGGCCACGGTGCGCAGCGCTGCCACCCCGGAGCCGCTCTAGGTAAGTGGCGCCGGGCCAGAGCCCGCACCCCTCCTGCACCCCAACCTCCTGTCCGGAGCCCCCTGCCACATCCCACACACCCCTCCTGCACCCCAACCCCCTGCCACACCCTGCACCCCAACCCCCTGCTGCACCCCTCATCCCTCCTGTACCCCACACCCCAACTCCCTGCCCTGAGCCCCCTGCTGTACCCTGTACACCTCCTGCACTCGCTGCCCTGAGCCCCCTGCCGCACCCTGCACCCCGACCACACCCCTCACCCCTCCTGTACCCCACACCTCAACTCCCTGCCCTGAGCCCCCTGCCGTACACTGTACACCTCCTGCACCCCCTGGGGGCAGGGAGGGAGCAGAGTTGGGGTGAGGACTTCGGGGAAGGGGTTGGAATGGGGGCAGGGAAGAGGCGGGGCAGGGGCGGGACCTCATGGAAGGGGTGGAGTGGGGGCGGGGCCAGGGGCAGCAAGGGGTGGGTGTCAGTGATGTGGCCCTCGGGCCAATGCACTAGTCCTCATGCGGCCCTTGTGGTCATTTGAGTTTGAGACCCTTGATCTAGACCATCCCTGACAGGTGTTTGTCTAACCTGCTCTTAAAAATCCCCAATGATGGAGATTCCACAACCTCCCTGGGCAATTTATTCCAGTGCTTAATCATCCTTACAAGAAGTTTTTCATGAAACTGAATTATTGTTTTCCAGCCAACCCTAACCATTACCCTCTTCCTTCTCCTATTGTTTGTTGTCTTTGCTTATTGCATCTTGTTTTAAATTAGATTATAAGCTCTTTGGGACATGGACCATGTCTTACTAAGTGCTTATACAGTGCTCACCACAATGGGACCCTGCTTCTGAGTGGAGTGCTTTGGGTGCTATTGTAACATCCGGGCAAATTATGTGTTACTGCCCTCCCTTATTGCTAGTCCACTAATGGATAACAGCCAACTATTGCTACCAGCTAACAGAGTTACTCCTGTAGTTTTAAGTGGCAGAGATCTGCAATGTGGATCTTATGGTCTTAGGTTAAAATCCTGCTGATGAACAAATGCTGATGGTCATTACAACACAAATAATAATACAATTACTGTTACTAACTAGAACTCCAGACAAGAACCTCACTGGAATTTGGGAATGTTCAAATACAGATCCAAACTTTACGTCTTGGACATCTCGCTAATGGATTGAAAAAAAAACCTGGATCCAAAATCTTGATCTGCCTCTGAGCTTTGTGGCTTTGGTCCCTTGTGTGCTTCATGTAGTACAAAATGTATTAGCAGCTACCAGTTGCTATGGGCCTCAGCAGGAACCTTTCCCCTTACAACTCTCTGAGGAAAAGGCCAGTAGATGCCATTGTATCATGACAAAATATGTTCTGGATGATGCAGTCAGATGTTTTATTCACCTTGACACAGGGGTGCTGAGTGCTGATTGTAGGGAGGAAATGCAGATTTTATCAGACTTATCGCACTGACTAAAGGTTAGCCAGCTTTCCAGCCACAGACAAGCCCATTCCATTGTTCCTCCTCTCAGGTTAATTGGGGCTACATTCTGTGGGAAGCATAACTGAATTCTGTAGTTCTACAGCATCTCTGAAGAGAGGTGGCAAACTAAGAGCTAGGAAAATCCTCTTGAGTTTCATGGGGAGGAAATGAGAGAAAGCTATCCAACACTTGCGTTTTGTTCATTTAGAGGAGTTGAGATGAGGTGATAGAATAGGGAATGAGGAGGAGGGGCAATCTGAATGACAGTTATCATTTCAGTCTGGTCAGTTCTTGCATTTTACCATGAGTCTCATGATATTTGGTCTCTTTCTTAAAGCCCCAGCTCCTGGAGTAGTGTTATTTTGTAAGAATCTCAGCTTTCATTTAAGAAAAGTTTCTAGCCCTTTGATTGCAGAGAAAAGCTAGAAAACATGACTCCTCAATGGCTCAAAACCCAGAAGAACTCAAATATTGTTTATTTTTATTTACAATTTCATGATTTTTAAACCAATCTCATGAATTTTTGAGGGCTGACTCTAGAATTTTGACCACTTGGGGTTGGTTGCATTGTGGTTTAGCCTGCTAACCTCAACTTTTCTTTTGGAGGGCAAGAAGCAACATGGGCAAATGAACTGGTAGATGCTGTATTAAGCCTTTAGAATAACGTTTTAGTAGCTGAGTGGAGAACAAGAAATTACTGAGGAGGAGAGGCTTGGAAGAAACAGAGAGAACAAAGACTGCAGAGAGAGGGAGAACGCTTGCCAGAGTAGGGGAGAGAAGGAGAGAGATGAGAAGGGGGTGGAAATCAGAGTGGTAAAGATGAGAACATTTAGAGATACCGCCTGACACCTCTGCATTGTAAGTGGAGCTGTTGCAGCCATGCTGCTTTAGCTAAGGTTTACGACAAGTGGGGCTTGGTGCTATTTTCGGAGGGTCAATATTTTGACCATTGGTGCTTGTCGTAAATGACACAGTCTCTTACCATGACTGGGACTTTCTATGCACTGAAAAGTGTAAATTGCCTCTGACATTTATACAGCAGCAACAACAATAATGTCCCCTATGTAATGTCGTTATAATGGGAAAGCTATTTTAATGCAAGTCTGCAGGGACCTGCAATGATGCTATATTTGAGTGTGAAATTATATGGGAAAACCATTTCAATACTAGTCTGTAAAGACAATGGCATTAAAAAGTAAGAGTGCACATGGGAAACTGTTCCTGTGCAATCTATGGGGACCAATGGCATTAATATGTGAGATATAATAGAGAAATTATTTCACTGCAAACCTTCCGGGCCAAGTGACAATGGGATTGCAATGTCAGTTTACATGGAAAAACTATTTCAATGCAAGTCCGCAGAGACCTGCGACAATACAATTTGGGTGTGAGATTCCATGGGAAAACCATTTCTATACCAATGAATTGAGACTGAATAAGGTCATTAGATAATGATGAGAAAATTGTTTGAGGCAGAGAAGGCTCAAACAATAGACACAGAACAGATCCTCAGCTGCACTGAGTTTTCACTCCGCACAGCTCAAGAGAGACAGTGAGGAGGTTGGCTGTAAGACACCTTTCCAGTTCCCAGAAGGGCTGCGTTAGTTCTAGTGGGTGATTGCAGTGATCTCCTAGAGCAGAGGTGGGCAAACTACGGCCCGCAGGCCACATCCGGCCTGTGGGACCATTCTCCCTGGCCCCTGAGTTCCTGGCCTGGGAGGCTAGCCCCCGGCCCCTCCCCTGCTGTTTTTCCCCTCCCCTGCAGCCTCAGCTCACTGTGCGGGGCAGCGGGGTTGCGAGCTCCTGGGGCAGCGCAGCTGCAGAGCCCGGCCTGACCCGGCGCTCTGTGCTGCGCGGTGCGTGGCTGGCTCCAGCCGGGCGGCGGGGCTGCCTGTCCTGGTGCAGCCGTGCCGCCAGCCACCGGTGCAGCAGACAGTGCGGTAAGGGGGCAGGGAGTGGGGGAGGGGGATTGGATAGAGGGCAGGGGGGGCTGGGGGTGTGGATAGGGGTGGGGGCAGTCAGAGGGCGGTGGAAGAGGTGGGAAATGCATGGCTCTCTCCAGGAAGTTCTCAGCTGTTTACTCTTTATAGCACAAAGCAACCAGAGCTGGGTTGAGGATTAAGTGCATAATTAGGGGAATTACTTTCTTTTATGCAATTTCCCTGGATATGATTAGAGACGACTCAAAACGGAACTTTGGGTCCACCCCCACCCCCACACTCCAAACTTTGTGGAGATTCATATCCAGACTGCCAAAGTTTGGCCTCGGATCTAATCATCCTGGCTAACTGCTAACTCTGAAATGGGCCCGAACAAACACAAGTCCCTAGGGTAGCTGAGATTTGGATTTGGATCTGGATTTCAGAACCCACAATTCAGTTTTTCAATTATATGATCTTGAAATAAACTCGAACTATTTATTTTAATAATTCATAAGCAATGTCTTCTGTCATGTGACCTATAAGAGGCTATTAAAGTCTGTAGATGCGTCTAGTACCTGTTTCGTTAGTACAAAGATGGCAATTAGCAATGGCACTATAGTTTAAAGCAGTGGCTTTTCAACTTGTGGTCTGTGGACCCCTGGGAGTCCTCAGACTGTCTAATATTTCCAAAGGGCTCTGCATCTCCATTTGAAATTTTTTAAGGGTCCACAAATGAAAAAAGGTTGAAAACCACTGATTTCAAGCATTATTGGCTTATTTACAACCATAGTTCAATTAAAGTACCACCCCCACCCCCAAAATTGACAGCACATCGTAATCCTGCTTTGCTCAGCACATCAGTCTTAGCTCCTGCAAGGCTGAAGCTTGCTAAGAAATCTGTTCACAGCGATCCATTCATCCGCCCTAATCAACACTGTCTCCCTCCATTGCAGAGACGGGCCTGAGCTGCAAAATCTACTTCTCAGCTGTCCTACATTTCAGGGGATGACACTCATTTTAGACACAAAGTTACTACCTTCCAGGCAAATCTGATGTGCTCTCATATTATATTTATTGCTGAGTATTTACATAAAAAATAAGACTCACTGTGCTGATATTGTAGAAGGAACTCTTTACTGAAGAGGAAGGAATCCCTCAGCATTTTATGATTCCTGCATGAATAATTCTTTTTTGTCCCTCATTTTGGGACTTTGTCTTATATTGTTCCACATTGCAGCATGCCACTCCAACTACCATGGCCGGAAAGTTCATAGCCAGGTCCAAATTTCAGGCATGTTCAGATCCCAGGTCATACTTGGGTCTATTTCTGCTTTCCAGTAGCTATTGATATTAAATCTGGGGACGGCAGTGTGAGCTAGTTTGCGTCTTGCTATAAAGAATAGCAGCAACAGAAAATTATATCAAGAGGTCTGTAGTCATGTCAACTGATTGCATTTTTTCTAGGGATAAAAACAAATTTCGATCTCTCTACTTTACATTTAATCTGATTGATTTAAGACATGGAAGTATTCTCTTTCTGGCTTCACAGGATTAGTGTGGAAATAGATTAGCAATGGAAGCTGATGTACACTGGCGATGGGAGTCCAGATTCTGATCTCAGTTTTGTCTGAAGTTGGATTGATGCAGACTTGTTAGCTGTCCACGTGCCCAAATTTATTAAAGTCCTAATTCAGTGGGGTTTTTAATTATTGTTTAAAAAAGTTATCTGGATATCATCACACTTAATCCTTTTGAGGGAATGAACATCCTGAGGACTAATATCTAACAAACATCCCCTCTATGCTGCAGAACTCTCCCCCACTCTTGTATGGGGCAGCAAACAGCTGGGGGGAATCATATCAACAAGGTTCCACCAGTACCATTCTGGCAAGGAACCTAGGGACAACCAGTGGGCCTAAGTGGCACCATAGAACACAGCCCCTCGTTATGGATAGCCTTGGTCTTGGCCTGGGCCGGATTCCCCAAGTTCTGGGGGCTGATGCCCTTGCTTCTTACCTTGGGGGAGAGGGAGCAAACCTGCTGTCCCAAAGGAAGACATTGGAAGAAACTGTATGTGGGGAACGCAAAGAGTCCTTTCCATGAGATCTGAGCCATTGAGCCTCATTCTCATTTTCACCAAGACCCAGTCTACACACAGAAATTGCACCAATTTAATGACCTCATTTTTCTAAGTTGATTTAGTTATATTGATGCAACACCCTTTTGTGGACTTGCTTAAATCGGTTTCAGAGTGCCCTGCATTGACTTAGAGAATTAAACTAACAAACATGTCACAGCTAATGATGACTAAGCAAAGGCTTGTTGAATGAATAACTTCCTGACATAAGGCTTTGTTACTCTGTACCACAGCCAGGGATATAATCCAGATCTACCAGCTGCCATGCCTTCACTATAAATCCACCCATTCGTTGAAGCCAATGGAGTTACTCCAGTTTTACAGTGCAGTGATTGAGAGCAGAATTTGGCATCTTCCCTTTAGGATTTCCTGATTCATTGGTGTTTGATTTCCCAACCTTCACAGAGCATTAATAGTCATTGTTCACTTTAATTTAATTTAATTATTAATCTTGTAATTAAATCTTGATTTAATATCTAGTTAGTCCATTATTTTGCAAGTTGGAAAACCGTATATACAACCTTCTATTATTCCTGAAAAGAGCAAAAGAAGTGTGGGATCAATTGTACTCGTTAGCCAATGAGGAGAGAACAAGACGAAATCAGCTTAAGTTGTAGCAAGGTAATATGGGTTAAATGTTAAACCTTTCTGTTAGAACAATTAGTCTATGGAGCAAGCTGCCAAGGGAGATTGTGGAATCGGCATAATTGGAGATCAAAGATAGACTAGACTAGACACCTATATAGTAGAGAGGATTGTGGGATAAAGAAATCACTCCTGCTGTGCATGAAGCAGTGGTATATACTAGATGACCCACTTTGTTTTTATTTATTTGTATTACTGTGGCATCTAGAACTCTTAGTCAAGACCAGATGCTATACAAACACAGAACAAAAACCAGACATTCTTTTCAACCCAAATTATTCTATATCCATTCCTATTTAAAATAAAATATCTTTGGGTTTCATAAAAAGGGAACTGATGCCAACTTTCCCTCTTCCCCTTCCTCAAAATGCACAATTATGATAGGTTTTCAGGATGCTGAATGGTTTATGTTTTGGTGCTAATGCACCACTATAGTCTCCAGCAGTGTTTCTCAACCTTTTTGATACCAGAGACCGGCTTGTTGCTGCCCTAAACCATGTCAGGAAAATCTCAGGAATTGGTGCCGGTCCACAGACTGGTCATTGAGAAACACTGGTCTATAGAGCACACACAAACCCTGCAGTCCTTTGTGCTTTTCAAACTTGGATTCCTTCTAATTTTCCAACTGTGCAGCAAAGAATTTGGCTGGATGATCTGAGACTAATCAGAATGGTCTCTTCAGATTAGGCTTCTGGTATTTACTGAATACCCCCACCCTGGCCATCGCATAGAAGTCAGACAGGACCAATTTTTTTTTTATGTATCTTTTTTCAAAGCTAGCATTATGTCAGAGCTTTAAGCTAACCAATGAGTGAAAGTGTGTCCACAGCTATGGACAAAAAAACACACAGGCAATTTTCAGTGCAGAAGAAACAAAATTCAGCATCCATCAGACACTGCTGCCTCTCATGAGACTACGTTAATGGAGAACATGCAAAACCACCATCTCAGCTGGGGTTTGTTTGCAGGAGAAAGTCTTCAGTCTCTTTTTTTTTTTTTTTTCCGGCAAGATAATATAACAAGCTAGACCCCAAAGCATGCAATGCTTGAACATCATGCTGAGCTTCCACCAAGTAAAATCAATGCCACCTTCTTACAGCTGTGCACATCTTCTCTAACTCCCTTCATGACAGCTGATTGGCACCAATATCAACATCTACAGTTTACAATACCATTTTATAAACCTGACAAGGGTCACAGTCCCAGTGTGCCACCTTTCCTGCTCCCGCTCATGAGGTGTCTGATCTTTGCTGTCCCGAGGGTCTCCTGCCTGGCCCTAGACCCCCCACACTGGCAAGTTACAAATTCTCCAACTTTGTCTATGCAGGGTCTCATGGAAAATGACATTTTTGGAGATCATCTGGTGATAGTTTCAGCATAAGAAGAGCATTGATGGGTCTTTTAAAGAATAAACAAGGTTACATCCAAGGCAGTGGTTCCCTGTCTTGTTTTTATTAGATCTCCTTTGTGAGGGATTGGCAAAGGCCAGCCCCCAGAGTCGCTTTATGCAATGCCTGGCAGTTGCTACCATTTCTGTTCTGAGTCTCCCTCCCATCCTTGTGTATCTGCTCTTTGATTCCTTTCTTTTCCTATGTATTTTTATCTACTTTTTTATTCTTCTTTGACTTTACCCTTGTTCTTCTGTGACCCTCTCCCTGTTCCTTTACTCACCATAAAGCTATGTGCTGCTTGGCTTGGGGAAGGTCATCCAATGGCTGCTGCATGGGGCCGGATTGACTGAACTCTCCTGACTGATGTGAGTACAGTGGGAGCAGAGAAGCTTGATCCCCCATGCTATGCCCTGACCATGCAGCTCTGTACCTTCGAACAGCTCCTGCTGCCCACTGCAGTGCGCATGGGAGCAGGGAGGATGGTAGGTAGCTTTCAAGGAACCCAGTACAGCTTAACTCACAAGAGTATGTTTACCCTGGGGGCTAGGAAGGATCTAGGGTCATGCAGCTGTCTCTCTACCCCATTTATGCCCCATGTGACATCACCACCTCCAGTAAGGTGACCAAATAGCAAGTGCGAAAAATTGGGACACTTTTTTTTTCCGGGGGGCGGGGACGGGGGGGGAAGAGTGAGATAGTTGCCTATAAAAGACACAGCCTCTAATATCGGGACGGTCCCAATAATATCAGAATGTCCAGTCACCTTATTCACCAGTCTTCCAAACACAGACAAAGTCCCTCTTTGTGGGACAGCAAAAGGGATGAGGGAGAGTGAAGGGAATTGCCTGGGAGGCAGGGAGCTCCAAGTTCAGAGTCGGGGACTGAGCGGCTCTATTGTTGCTTCTGCATGTGACGTTGTCCGGTTATTAGAGCCAAGGACTGGCCGTCAGGAGTGCTGGGATCTGTTCTTTGCTCTGCCAATGACTCATGAGCCTTTAGCTTGAATCTCTTCACCTCTACGTGCCTTCATTTCCCCTTCTCTAAAAACAAAGATATTAATAATGAGTTCCACGATTGTGAAGCATTTTGGTGGCATTGGATGAAAGGTGCAATATTAGCATAAAGTATTCTGATCATTATTATCCACTCAGTGAACACATTCAGGAGAGGCCTAAAAATGTTTATTTAAACCAGCAACACTTTGCGTGATTATTTAATCAGCCATGAATAAACCCACTTGAAGCTAGAACAAAAATACTTGGGCCTGGTGCCCAAGTCATTAAAAGGTCACAGCAAGGGCAGATGGAGCCTCTCTCTCCAGAGGGGTCAAACTGAGTCTGATTAATCCCTCTGACAGCCAGGTGGCAGACCTACATAAGAAACCCAGGTGCTGGCACATCACAGCTTTTGGAAACCCTAAGAGACAGGTCAAATTGTCATAGGGGGTAGGGAAGGGTCTGTATGCTAGTTCAGAAAACACTGGAGCTTAAATTGATGATACAGGGGGCTGAATTCAGCTGAGTCTGTAGGTTCAAAGTACGTGAACAATTTTGTAAGAGAGAGACCTTCCCATAGATATCTGCACCCAAACACACCAGCTCCCCACTGCTTGGGTTCATCCTGTGACCCCACCTCCAGGCCAGGCTCTGAGGATGACTGATGGTTTGAGAACCACTGGGCTAAATTATGCCACGTAAGAGGCAGAGCTGGGCTGGTCGGGAGTTGGAGTTTGCTGTCTGAGCAGCAGTACCTATGTAAACCCTTCTAGGTGCTGGGGAAAGTGAGATAATTCTTGCCACACTTAGGGTGCTGGTCAGGGTGCTGGGGTCTAGCTATGCCCAGCCACATGCAGACACTCCCCCTTTGGTTTGGTCGGCTCTAGCTGACCTTCCACTCTCCTCATGCACTGGAGCTTTGGGGGCCAAATTATAGCTGCCTTATGTGTACACTGATGGGGAAGGATGCCTGTGTGTCCTGTCATCCATCCTCCCCCCTCCCCCGCTCTAGCCCATCAGCACAGGGCAGGCAATATTTACTCTTATAGCGCCAAAGTTGGTTCGCTGTGTGAAGCAGCTCCATTAGATTTCTTTCTTGGATGGATTCTCCGGCCTGCCTTACATGCACAGAAGGTGTGTCGTAGGCTCAGCAAATTCAGGGCAGCAATTTAATTGCACAAGCTCTGAGAGTTATACTCATCCATGATGACATCTCAGGCAGTGAGCAACAGCCCAGAAGGTTTGAAGGCCAAATATGAGGGAAGGGTGGAGAGATGCTGCCGCTGCTCCGTAGATCAATGCCAAGTTCAGCCTGAACTCCCTGTCCTGAGCTAGTAACCTTCTGTTTCCTGGCTTTCTCTGAAGGGAAAGGTCTGCCTTTCCAATCCTTGTGTACAAGTCCAGCTGCTCCCAGCAGGAGCTTGTTACAGACGGATACACTGTCAAAAGGTTCCCTCAGGCAAATTAAATTGTCTGTTTGGAAAAAAAGAAATGAGAACTTGCAAGCACAGAAGAACTGCAGTCAGGAATCACCAGGGTGCAATTAGTATTTGGAATGAGTACAATCTTCCTTCCCCTCCTGCGGCTGCAAGAGACCTACAGTACGTTCCCAGTGGGAGCCCAGCCTAGAGCTCTGACTCATAGAAAAGTGGCCCCAGTAAAGTCGATGGGGCCACTTGGGTGAATTAAGCCTGTAGGATCAGGCCCTAAATGCATGTAGAGAAAAGACAGCTACTGTAAGCTTCACCAAACAGGCTGAATGAACTGTGAGCCCTGGGAATTCTGCATTATTCAGTGAAGGGGCTAGTGAAGTGTATGTTTGTGTGTGTGTGTGTGTGTGTGTGTGTGTGTGTACATGTGTTTGCACGCATATGAGTGTTATATGAATATACGTGCATGTAAGGGGTGCAGATTGTGGATCCAATTATGCACACCACAAATCTCCTTTGAAGCGAATGGGAGTTTCATGGTTCATAAGGAATGTAGGATCTGGCCCTTGCTGAGATCCATGAGGGAGTCGCAGGAGATGTGCAGAGTCGGCAGGAATTGTGTAACCTGCAAAGTCTCATGGAAAATGACACTCTGAAAGTGATGCAACTTTTGAGCCTAAATTCTCTAGCACAGACTTCCGAATACTGGGCACAGATATACCCATAGAAACACGGGTTTTAACTCAGTAGCCCAGTTCTACCCTCCGATACAAAGGTGCAGCTTTCATTGGTTTCAATAAGGATTACAACCAGGTATCTGAGGACAAAATTAGGTCCCTTGTGTTGGTCATTTGTCACCATTAATACCAGAGTACTCCTGCAGGACCATTACTATTCGTCTGCACTCTGTGTTTACAGCTTTTGCTCTAAATTCACAATCTCCCAGGGAGATCTGTGTTCCTGCGGGATCCTGTACCTTCAGGCGGGAGTGGACACCAATGACTGGTTGTGTAAGTGTGCTTCTGTGGGAGTGCACCTGTGTGGATGTGTGCCTATATCGGTCTGGGAGAAAGGCTGTCATCCCCTTTGATTAGCAGTATGCAGATGAGGTAGGGATGAAAGGAAATGGAGTTGGATATTAACCCACTTATTGCTGGTCTGGCCACCAGAGGTGGGTTTGCCCTGTGCACTGAACTCCAGTATTGGACGATTAATCGCATGATTTCCCCCCTACTCTGGCTGAGAAATAGCACATACCAAGCAATGCAGAAGGAACAGTTGCAAGTGAGCTTTTGTTTCGCTATGCACTAATCCTCTCCTCCGTTCCCCTTGCAATGAACTCCAACTATATTGAGTGTTTTCTGTGTTATCTACTGTATGTGCTGGGAGATTGGAAGCAAAACAAACCTTTTGTGTCAAAGGCTAAGGAGGGTAGGAGCATTTTCTATTCCATTTTCTGTGACTTAATCAAGCCCAGAACAGGACCTTGAAACACTGTGCAGCAAAATATTCACATTAGGCACAGACTTTTCAGGCATGTGAGGAAAAGGAGAGTAACTTCCCTTCCTCCCCCTCCTGCCCCCCAGATTGAGTGAGTTATGGGTAATTAATAGGTAATCAATATTAACAACAAGGGGTAAGGAATGCAAGTCAAAATAGGGACAGAATAGATTAAAGAATATTTAGATAAATTAGATGTATTCAAGTCAGCAGGGTCTGATGAAATTCATCCTAGGGTACTTAAGGAACTAGCTGAAGCAATCTTGTAACCATTAGCAATTATCTTCAGGAACTTGTGGAGGCTGAGTGAGGTCCCAGAGGACTGGAGAAGGGCAAACATAATATCTATCTTTAAAAATGGGAACAAAGAGGACTTAGGGAATTATAGACCAGTCAGCTTAACTTCGATACCTGGAAAGATGCTGGAACAAATTAACCAATCAATTTGTAAGCATCTGGAGGATAACAGGGTTATAAGGAATAGGCAGCATGGATTTGTCAAGAATAAATCATGCCAAACCAACCTAATTTCCTTCTTTGACACGGTGACTGGCCTAGTGGATAAGGGAAAAGCTGCAGATGTGATATATCTTGATTTTTAAGGCTTTTAACAGAGTCCTACATAACAGTGTTATAAGCAAACTAGGAAAATGTGGTCTAGATAGAATTACTATAAGGTGCACACACAACTGGTTGAAAGAGAGTAGTTATCCATGGTTCACTGTCGAACTGAGAAGGAATATCTAGTGAGGTCCCACAGGGGTCAGTCCTGAATCTGGGACTATTCAATATTTTCATTTATGGCTTGGATAATGGAGTAGAGAGAATGCTTTTAAAATTTTCAGATGACACTGTTACATTCTGGGGTGCTATCCAAACCAGTGAGGCATTTTGTCACTGGCTGCCCTGCAACCTTGGGTGTTTTGCAATGCTTCAACCAAGGTGGGGGGGGCAGTTTGAAGTCTCTGGAACGGAATATAGGAGAGAAACCTCCTTAGGCAAAGAAGACAAGGGAAGCCAGCATCTTGTACTTTTGTGGAAGGTCCTGGCTGAGGGAAAGATAGCCATGGCTGAGAAGAAGAATGACTGAGGAGAGATCCTGAAAGCGATCAGTAAGTCCCTCGGCCCGCGCTGCTTCCAGCAGCTCCCATTGGCCTGGAGCAGCGAACCGTGGCCAGTGGGAGCCACGATCAGCCGGACCTGCGGACGCGGCAGGTAAACAAACCGGCCCAGCCCACCAGGGGCTTTCCCTGCACAAGCAGCATCCCAAGTTTGGGAAACACTGCTCTAAAGAGACAAAACACATCACAGCTTGATAACTTAACTGGGGTAAATACACCCTTCCCTTTAAACACAGCACTGAGTTGGTTTAAGGTAAAAATGAAATAAATTTATTAACAAAATATACATAGGGTTAAGTGAGTTCAAGTGTAAGGAATGGATATAGAAAGAGTTACAAGTAACATAAAACCAAATATGCATCTAAAAGTCTGTAACTTAATCTAGCAAGATACAGGCTTTGTTCAAGATGGCTTCTCTCCTCAGTCATTCTTCTTCTCAGCCATGGCTATCTTTCCCTCAGCCAGGACCTTCCACAAAAGTACAAGATGCTGGCTTCCCTTGTCTTCTTTGCCTAAGGAGGTTTCTCTCCTATATTCTGTTCCAGAAACTTCAAACTGCCCCACCCCCCCTTGGTTGAAGGAGCCATCTTTCTTAGCTTTCAGGATCTCTGTTCCATGGTGTCTGTCTGTCTGATGGATGCCAAAGATGGCTTCTGTCCTTGCTTATATGTTCCAAAGTTCAGTGAACTTGTTTCAAAAAGCAGGATCAACTCATGTTGTTCTTCCCTTCCTGTGGGCTTCCCCATCCCCCTGTATGATTTCTATGTAAATAGGGCTTCTGTTGTTTCTGATTTCACCATGATTAATTTACATAGAAGACAGGTAGATAGCTGTGACCTTCCCTTCTGTCTGGGTAGACTGTACAGCCCAATATGAATGAGATTCTATAAATCCTTATGCAGTGTACTATATACCTTTCACAATGATTTTAATCACGTCTGTCATTAGCGTTCAGAAAAGACCTCATTCTATACACTTTTATAATACAGTAATATTGTATACAATCAGTTGATTCAATTGTTCATCACTTGATATTCAGGTCTCCTGTCTTTATAGACTAGTAAACCTTTGACATGAATTCTTCTGAGGGTTACCCCTCAAAGTAAAGTTTATTCAAACAGGGAAGAAGCATGGAGTCTGGTGGTGAAGGAGGCTCCATACTCTCCCCCCCCCCCCCACCACTTGTGTTTGCTAAAATGCAAATTGTTCTATTCCCTGCTATCCACACCTTTGCTGTCTTGATGATCCTGTTTACTACTTACCTGTAAATTTGGACCATCATTGTCTTTGCTTGACTATCAGAGAATCAAATACACATTCCTTTGTCTGTGGGCTGGTCTACACTAGGAAATTAGGTCGGTATAACTGTGTTACTCAGGGATGTGAAAAATTCACACCTCTGAATGATGCAGTTAAATTAACCTAATCCTGGTGTAGACAGCGCTAGGTTGACGGGAGAATTCTCCCATTGACCTAGCTACTGTCTCTTAGGGAGGTGGATTACTATGCAGCCCTGGGTTTTTCTGCTGTGTAGACATACCCTCAGGATTAATTCGAATTTTGGAAACAGATTGTATAAAGTCGAATGTATGCGGCCACACTAAGCACATTAATTCGGCGGTATGCGTCCATGTACCGGGGCTAGCGTCGATTTCCGGAGCATTGCACTGTGGGTAGCTATCCCATAGCTATCCCATAGTTCCCGCAGTCTCCATTGGAATTCTGGGTTGAGATCCCAATGCCTGATGGGGCCAAAAACATTGTCGCGGGTGGTTCTGGGTACATCCCCCCCCCTCTCCAGGGAAGCAATGGCAGACAACCGTTTCGCGCCTTTTTCCTGGGTGAACAGTGCAGACGCCATACCACGGCAAGCATGGAGCCCGCTCAGCTCAAAACAGCAGTCATGAACTGTCAGTTGTAAACACCTCGCGCGTTATCGTGCAGTTTATACTGAACCAGAACCTGCAAAACCAGGCGGCGAGGAGTAGGCTACGGCAGCGAGAGTGATGAGGACATGGACATGGAATTCTATCAAACCGCGGGCCCCGGTGCTTTGGAGATCATGCTGTTAATGGGGCAGGTTATAGCCGTGGAACGCCGATTCTGGGCCCGGGAAACAAGCACAGACTGGTGGGACCGCATAGTGTTGCAGGTGTGGGACAATTCCCAGTGGCTGCGAAACTTTCGCATGCGTAAGGGCACTTTCATGGAACTTTGTGACTTGCTTTCCCCTGCCTGAAGTGCCAGAATACCAAGATGAGAGCAGCCCTCACAGTTGAGAAGCGAGTGGCGATAGCCCTGTGAAAGCTTGCAATGCCAGACAGCTACCGGTCAGTCGGGAATCAATTTGGAGTGGGCAAATCTACTGTGGGGGCTGCTGTGATGCAAGTAGCCAAAGCAATCACTGAGCTGCTGCTACGAAAGGTAGTGACTCTGGGAAATGTGCAGGTCATAGTGGATGGCTTTGCTGCAATGGGATTCCCTAACTGTGGTAGGGCGATAGATGGAACCCATATCCCTATCTTGGCACCGGAGCACCAGGGTACCCAGTACATAAACCGCAAGGGTACTTTTCAATGGTGCTGCAAGCACTTGTGGATCACAAGGGATGTTTCACCAACATCAATGTGGGCTGGCCGGGAAGGGTTCATGACACTCGCATCTTCAGGAACACTACTCTGTTTAAACGGCTGCAGCAAGGGACTTACTTCCCGGACCAGAAAATAACCGTTGGGGATGTTGAAATGCCTATAGTTATCCTTGGGGACCCAGCCTACCCCTTAATGCCATGGCTCATGAAGCCATACACAGGCAGCCTGGACAGGAGTCAGGAGCTGTTCAACTACAGGCTGAGCAAGTGCAGAATGGTGGTAGAATGTGCATTTGGCCATTTAAAAGGTCGCTGGCGCTCATTACTGACTCGGTCAGACCTCAGCCAAACCAATATCCCCATTGTTATTGCTGCTTGCTGTGTGCTCCACAATCTCTGTGAGAGTAAGGGGGAGACCTTTATGGCAGGGTGGGAGGCTGAGGCAAATCGCTTGGCTGCTGATTATGCGCAGCCAGACACCAGGGCGATTAGAAGATCACACCAGGAAGCGCTGCGCATCAGAGAAGCTTTGAAAACCAGTTTCATGACTGGCCAGGCTACGGTGTGAAAGTTCTGTTTGTTGAAAACCCGCCCCCTTGATTGACTCATTCCCTGTAAGCAAACCACCCTCCCCCCCTTAAATCACAGCTTGCTTTTAAACAAATAAAGTCACTATCGTTTAAAAATCATGTATTCTTTATTAATTGATTATAAACTTAGGGAGAGAACCGACAAGGTAACCCGGATGAGGTTTGGGAGGAGGATAGGAGGGAAGTAAAAGGCCACTGAAAAAATGCAATATAATGACAGCCTTTTGGTTGGGCTGTCCACTGGGGTGGAGTGGGAGGGTGCATGAAGCCTCCCCCGCCGCGTTCTTACACGTCTGGGTGAGGAGGCTATGTAACATGGTGAGGGGGGAGGGAGGTTATACAGTGGCTGCAGCGGCACTCTGTTATCCTGCTGCCGTTCCTGAAGCTCCACCAGACGCCGGAGCATGTCCGTTTGATCACGCAGCGGCCCCAGCGTTGCAGCCTGCCACCTCTCATCTCAAGCGTCCCTCATGACCTCACGTTCACTGGCATCTTTCCTGTACTTAGATACCGTGTCCTTCCACTCATTCAAATGAGCTCTTTCATTGCGGGTGCATTCCATTATTTTCGAGAACATCTCGTCTCACGTCCTCTTTCTCTGCCGCCTTATCTGAGATAGCCTTTGGGACGGAGGAGGGAGGCTTGAAAAATTTGCAGCTACTGGAGGGATGGAAAAAGGGAGAGAAGTTTTTAAAAAGATACATTTTACAGAACAGTGCTTATACTCTTTCACGGTGAAAAACACTATTCACATTACATAGCACATGTGATTTCAGTACAAGGTCACATTTTCCATCTTAATATTGAGTGCCTGTGGCTTTGGTGTTAGAGATCACAGACGCAGGTCCGGGCAACAGAATTCGGCTTGCATGCGGCCATGGTAAGCCATTGTCTTTCGGCTTCTGCGCCCTCCTTTCCCACATACCAAGCAAAGCCCGTTGACTGCTGCGGTTTTCCTGTTAACCTTCAGCAGCAGAAAACAAACTCTCCCCCCCCCCCCCATCCAGTTCCCTGGGATGATCGCTTTATCCCTCCCCGCACCGCGTGGCTGGTATCAGGGAAGATCCCTGCAGAAACCAAACTAACCCCCCGCCCCCCCCCCGCCCTCCATGAATTATCTGGGATGATCGCTGTACCCCTCCCCCCACCACATGGCTGGTATCAGGGAAGATCCCTGCTAGCCAAAGGCGAAAAGCTCAGCGCCAATTTCCCCCCCTCCTCCCCCGCGCTTGGCTAACTGCAGGGAAGGATTTCTTTTCAGCCACAGGCAAACAGCCCAGTAGGAACGGCCACCTCTGTCTCCTTAATGTCTACCTGGCCAGTGCATCCGAGTTCAGATTGCTGTCCAGAGTGGTCACAATGGTGCACTGTGGGATAGCTCCCGGAGGCCAATACCATCGAATTGCGGCCACACTAACCCTAATTCAAAATGACAATATCGATTTTGGCACTACTCCGCTCGTCGGGGAGGAGTACAGAAATCGATTTTAAGAGCCCTTTATTTCGAAATAAATTGCTTCGTTGTGTGGACGGGTGCAGGGTTAATTCGATTTAACGCTGCTAAATTCGAATTAAACTCATAGTGTAGACCAGGCCTCAGTGTAGAAAAGCCCTCAGACAAAGCTGCCACTGAAGTCAAAGGGAATTTGACTGCCCAAAGATTATGTGATTTGGCTTATTGACCTCAGTGATAGCTTTCCCCAAGAAAGGATTTGGTCTGCAGAAAACAAAGGTCTAGAGGTTAAATACAAAATCCAGAAATAGCATCATGCGTCATAGTCACCTCTGCCCCAACTGCTGATCGTGCAGCTGCCCACACATCAGATGGACCCTGGGAGTTGAGAGAGCAGCTGCTTGTGATGCATGTATCGTGTGCTTTTAAGAAGTTTGGGTTCTCTGGGCTGGCATTCAGTATGGACTGATTGGAGCATCTCTGCCTTCCATTGTCCATGTTCTGCCAGAAAAAGAATTTGTGAGAATGTGTTACACTGGCACTAGGAGTTTTCATGTGGTCCAAGACAAGCAGATAGCAACTCCAGGAACTGCTGGAAATGCATGTCCTAGAGCATCAAAATACTGAGCATGGGATGGGAGGCTGAGTTCAGAGTCATTGTGTGTGTGTGTCTATGGCATGGGTGATGGAACTGGGATCTGGGCTTCGGATGCGTATCGGATGGATTAGTCATGAAGCCTGAAGAGTTTTTTGCTGCCAGCCCTCATCCCCCCCCCACCCCTGGAAGAGTTTTCAGGTTCTTTGGTCATATCTACCCCCAGAGGCAGAAGCTGCAGGGTAGAGGAGGAGCAGACCAGTTGGTGTAATGGGGGTGGTGGTGGTGGTAAGGGAACGGACCCTGAGAATGCCAAGCATCTATTTCTTAAGGACACAGTCTGTTGGCAAGAGGCCTACGTGAGCTTGGATCTGGCTGCACCTTTGCCCCGTCAAACCATTCAGCTTTAGTAATGTCATGCCTCTACAGTTTCATTAGGGTAGAGAACGGGAATTTCCTCTGCTCCTTCTAATTCCCTCAGCAACTGTCGACTGCTTGTCATTTCCCCATCTGCAGCCTCCTCCACTTGTATCATGAACGAACTAGCAGGAGACAGAGCACCAGTCACACCCACGCAGACACCTAATGGATTTGCCTCCTTATCTGATGTCCTTGGTCCCAAGAAGTGGGAATCCCAGGGGTTCTTCCCACACTCTGGTCCTGACCCAGACTTATGTGTGATGCTGCCAACTTTGCTAACTACAAATTTCTTTATTTTTAATCCTTGCCAGTGGTTTCCAAATGAGAAGGGGACCATGGGAATCAAGCGGTTGGCTCAAGGGACGAGGAGTCAGGAGATCTGGATTCTATTTGCAACTGAGCTACAGACTCTGTGAACCTGGGCAAGACAGGCTATATCTACACTAGCACTTATGTCGGTAAAACTTTTGTCGGTTTGGGGTGTGAAAAAAACATCGCCCTGCCAGACAAAAGTTTTACTGACAAAAGCGCTGGTGTGGACAGTGCTGTGTCGGTAGGAGACGCTCTCCTGCCGACATAGCTACCCCTGCTTGTTAGTTTAATTATGCCAGGGAGAGCTCTCTCCTGCTGGCATAGAGCAACTACACAGGAGGCCTTACACCAGCACAGCTGCAACGGTGCCCCTGAAAGGTCTGTAGGGTAGACATAGCCTTAACTTCTCCGTATCTGCTTCCCCATCTTTGTAAAGTGATTTCAGATCCTTGGTGAAAGGAGACCTATACCTTTTGGTGTTCTGTAAGTGCAAGGTAGTAGTGTTCATTTGGAGCCAAACCCTGAAGCCCCCACCCCATACTTACTCGATCCTTACTTAGGCAAACAAGCCATTAACTTCCATTTGGAGTTTTGCCAGTGTAAGTACTGAGTAAAGACTTCAAGGTTGTGCCCAGAGCTACTACTTAACTCGAATGTAGCCCTTTTCATCTTCAAAGCACTATACAAATATTAACAAATTAACGTATTCAGGAGAAGCCTCTGCTTCTGCTCAGCTAGTTTGTGTTTCAGCTGAGTTGATTTCACCCTATGGATTTAAAACCGCCAAGGTTGACTGATATGGCTGATACCTAATAGCACATCAAGGTTGGAGGCGGAGGGAGTGTTCTGGGAAAGCTACAGTTTCAGCTTTTGCCTCTCTAAGGAGGTCTCGAGTGATCCTGAGCCCCAGCTGGAGTCAAATGTCCACTTCCCGACAAAACTGGGTATGTCTGTGTTGTTTAACTCAGATGCCACAGTCGCACCACTGAACTTTTGCCTTTGTCCCTTCTTCTGGTTGGGCTTTTGCCCACTGTTCTTCAAGAACAGGGAAGATTCCAAGGCCCTTGGAAATGCAAATGATCTCATCTGGCCCTGTGGGTCCTGAGGATGTCCAGCAAGTTGCTATCCTCCCATGTGATACAGTTTCAGCCTTCCTGCTCTCATTGGCAGTAATGCTATATAGATGAACAGATGGGAGGGATACGATGGCAGGACTCAAAGCTGACAGCTGCTTTGCCATTATAAATCTGGAATGCTATTTGAGGGTTCTAAGATACTTAGTGGTAGGGCCTTAGTGTGGGGGAAAATATACCAAGTAGGTCAGACCATGCACAAAAGACAGAATAATGCAGGGGAGAGGCTGCTGCATGCTGTGGTAGTTCTGTCATTTCATCACTAGGTTTGGGTTTTAATGTAATTCTTGTGCTATTTTGATCATTCACTTTTTAGCTTCTGCTTTTTCTGCCATTCGTTTCTTTGCTTCATTCTTTGTGTGCAGCTTGTAAATCTGAGTGCTCGTGACATGGTACTTCCCATTTCTGATCTACTTAGATACTTACCATATATGGCCCGTAGTGTCTGACGACCTTACAAACTTAATGGATCTATCCTGGCAAGACTCCTGTGAGATAGGGAGTGTTAATATCCCTGTTTAATGGGTGGGGAACTGAGGCACACAGAGATTCAGTGATTTGCCCAGGAAATCTGTGACAGAGCTGGGAATTGAATCCAGAGTTCCAGGCTAGTCCCTTTACCACAAGAATGCCCTTCCTCCCTGGAAGTACCTGAAATTTAGAGTGAGGCTGAGTGTGGCCAGGCCCAGTGCCAGCTTCATTTCATCCACAGAACCAATCAGGGGCAGCGCCAGCCTCTCCCCAGTGGGGTGGGGAGGCTGAAGCGGGTTAGGCAAAAAATTGAGGGGGCTGTGCCCCCACCACCACAAGGCCCTGCCCCTTTGCCAGGTTGAAGGCCGGAAGCTGGAGCTGGGCAGTGCAGGGCGGCTGCTGAAGTAGCTGATGCCATGGTGTGGGCAGCCACAGTGCTCCCCCATCTCCTTCTGCTGCTGCCCAAGGCCCCGGGGCTGCAGCTGCTCCTCAGCTCCCCACCACCCTTTGACTGTTTGCAGCTGGTAACAAATGCCCTGGTGGAGGGACCCGGCTCTGGGGCTAGCAGAGCTATCAGGCAACAGCAACAGCGGGGGGCAGGAGCCCAGGATGCAGCAGGTCAGTCTGGGCCGCTGTGGGGAGCCTTGGACCCTCCACCTGCCCTGGGTGATGCACCCCAGTGGGTGGGGACACAGGCTGGGGGTTGCTCCCCCCCCCCCCCGCCTGGGTTTACTCCTGCGCTGCTGCTGGTGGCAGCGCTGCCTTCAAAGCTGGGCACCTAGCCAGCAGCCACAGCTCTCTCTGCTCTGCCATTGGAGCTGGGGGGCCAGATTGCGGCAGCTGCTATGGGATGACTATGGGAGGGCTAAGGCAAATTTTGGGGTGGCTAAAGTCCCCACAAGGGCCACCCTGCGCTGCCCCTGTAACCAATGTACCTCAACCCCAACTTGTAATACTCCTGCATAGTCCAGCTCTGTGGTGCCTTCTTCCATAGTTCTGCCAATGCAGCTCAACCTAGTCTCACAGTGCCACCTGCTAGTCTAACCCCGGAACTCGCACAACTCTACCCATGCACTTCAGTCCTGACCTGCACTGCACTCTGATATGCCAGTCCTAGGCTGCAGTTCTCACCAAACTGGTGTGCTCATCACACGGAAGAAGGCAAGGACACAGGGTATGGGTTTAATCCAGGATGTAACTTTAGTGCTCAAATTACGTCCAAGGTTCCCATCAGGGAGCAGCCCAGTGCAGTCACTCAGAGCCCATTGATCCTTTGCCAATTCTTGTGGGCTCCCACTGCAAGGGGAGCTAATCATCACACTAGGAGGTTCTCTGAGTGCCTTCATTCGCCTGCTAGTATCCGTCTCCTTTTCGGAGGTTGAGGTGAAAGGGGACCTTGTCCCCCAGCCAGCCCTGCTGTCAAGCACATTGGTGCAGCGGTCCCCCCAAGGTAGCGTCCCAGCCACTGGTTCTCATTTGCCCCCCAGGGGGTAAGAAACGTTGCCCACATCTCGTAAGGAGATGCCCTTGGGATGCCCACTATGTTGCCTTTTTGTATTTGGTGCCTAAGTCAGCGAGTTTCTGCACTGGCAGCTGCCACAAGGAGGCAAACCAGTGAGTGATTTTTGTAGTGTGAAAGACTGTCCACTGGGGACTAGGTTGAGACTAAGAATACCAACATCTGGCTCTAATCCAGTGCTTTCAATTCGTAGATCTCCAAGTGCTCTACAAAGGAGGTAAGTACCATCAGGGCCGTCTCCAGCATTTCTGCCGCCCCAACCAAAAAAAAAAAAAAAAAAGCCGTGATCGCGATCGGCGGCAGCAATTAGAAGAGAGGGAAAAAAAAAAAAAGCCGCGATCGGCGGCGGCAGTTCAGCGGCAGGTCCTTTGCTCCTAGAGGGAGTGAGGGACCTACCGCCCCCGAATTGCCGCAGGTGCCGCCCCTCTCCCTTGGCCGCCCCAAGCACCTGCTTGTTAAGCTGGTGCCTGGAGCCGGCCCTGAGTACCATTACCCCCATTTTACCGGTGGGAAAACCAAATCACAGAAAGCAAAATGACTGGCTCAAAGTCACACAGCAGGTCAGTGGGGGAGCCAGGAATACGGGGCAGGTTTCCTGGGTTCTAGTCCAGTGCTCTGTCTTCTAGGCCACATTGTGTCCCCTAAGAAACTCACTTCCCACGGGAACTATGATGGCATTTGAACTAAGGTCCTCAGACGCAGAAGGCTAATGCCATGACCCCAGCATGTGTCCGTTTGTGTCCAAACAACATGTCCCTTTTTCATTTGAGAAAAATTAAACATGGAATTGACTAGCTCAGATAAGTTACAAAAATGCTAAAATATGGAAATTGAATATACTCTTTTTTATGATTTGCCAGCTTTAGCTGGAATGGATGTAGTTAGAACCTGGTTAATCTGTGCTTGGTTTTGCTTTGTCTATTTTGTTGCCTAGAGATGTAAACAGGAACTCATCTCATAATATGCCATGCATTTTTGACTTTCAGAAGTGAACTTCATTTATGCAAACCTGTTGGCATATACGTCCTAATTGGCACGTCATTTTTAACTCCCACCCTTCTGTGCTCAGAGTTTTACCTCTAATACATCTCTGCTATGGGATTCCTTTTATAGACAGAAAAAAGGAAGCAAATATGGTGCCAAAAGAATTGTAAATTGCACCAGGCAGGGTCTCAGAATGTCAACAATGGCAAGCTGTACTGGATATATGGGCTGCCAGTTCACATCAATAGAACTATTTGGGTGAGTGCTTTTCACAGGAGGATCACAGTTGCATCTTGCAATACCTTCTGCATTTGCAAAGCTTTCTTTAACTTCAGTTCCTGTTTCAGCATTTCCAATGTCAATTTCCAACTTCCATTGGTGGCAACAAACAGTGGGATAATGTCTGGTGGTATATTTTGAACTGAAATGATGAGTTATGCAGGTTTCCTCTAATTTTTCCCACACGTACAGAATGAATTTTGTTATGTGCACCAATATGGAGGTGATGTGTGACACAACAAAATTCATGTGGTGGGGGTGGAGCCGAGGGGTTTGGAGTGTGGGAGGAGGACTCAGGGCTGGGGCAGAAGATTGGGGTGCGGGGGGGGGGTGAGGGCTCCAGATGGGGGTGTGACTCTGGGATGGGGATGAGGGGTTTGGGGTGCAGGCTGCCTGGGGGCTACAGCAGGGAGAGAGGACTCCCCACAGCTCTCTCCCCCCACAGCAGCACATGGGCTGTGGGGGGGGAGAGGCGCCTCTCCCTGCCGTGGCAGGTCCGTGCTGTGGCAGAGGCATCTCTCCCTGCTGCAGCCCTGAGCCCCTGCGCAGGGCTTAATAGGCGGCTGTGCAGCTTAGAGGGAACTTAGGTTACAGGCCTCGTGCTTAGGCATGGCTGAGATAGGAGGATTTGTGAATTTCTGGTCATCTTCTCCCCTCATATCATGACGTATTTTTAACATCAAAACGATGATGATGATGATGATGATAAAGGGACCCAAACAATCTTTATTCTTGATCTTAGGAAATAGGAATTGCCATACTACATCAGCCCATGACATTCAATAAGGACAAATGCAAAGTACTCCACTTAGGAAGGAACAATCAGTTGCACACATACAAGATGGGAAATGACTGCCCAGGAAGGCGCACTGCAGAAAGAGATCTGGGTGTCATAGTGGATCACAAGCTAAATATGAGTAAACAGTGTGTGACAAAATGGCAGATGGTGGGTCCCACGCTTTTCCTGGTGGGGGGCTAAGATGCCACCCCTTGCCCCTGCTCTTGGGACACCGAGGGCCCTGCTAGTGGCCCGGGAAGGTGGTAGAGGAGGGAAGCAGGGGAGGGGTCTGGGTTTGCTCCTCACCCTGAGCCCCAGCCCCTCTCCACCCTGTGGGTTTCTTACCCTCTTCCCCCTTGGGTAGGGTACCCTCAGGCCTTGACACTGGGGGAGGGAGTCTCCCTTCCTTCGGTTCTCTGGTCTTTCAAGTCCCAGCAACACCTTTCCAAACTCCAGTCCTCTCTCCTTCCTCACACACCCTGACTGCCTGAAGCAGGGGGGTTTATTAGGTTCCTGACAGGGCCTTAATTGACACAGGTGCTCCAATTAACCTGTAGCAACCCACCCTAGTCTACAGGGAACAACGCCTTAATTAGCTGAGGGCTTATATATTTCCCCTCTCCCACTGTATCACAAGTGTAACACTGTTGCAAAAAAACCAACCTCATTCTGGGATGTATTAGCAGGAGTGTTGTAAACAAGACATGAGAAGCAATTATTTCGCTCTACTCCATGCTGATTAGGCCTCAATTGAAGTATCATGTCCAGTTCTGGGCACCACATTTCAGGAAAGATGTGGACACATTGGAGAAAGTCCAGAGAAGAGCAACAAAAATAATTTAAAGGTCTAGAAAACATGACCTATGAGGGAAGATGGAAAAAATTGGGTTTGTTTAGTCTGGAGAAGAGAAGACTGAGAGGGGACAGTAATCAGCTGGTGGGCCGCGAGACAGTTTGTTTACATTGACCGGCACGGCCGCCTGCAGCTCCCAGTGGCCGCGGTTCGCTCAAATCATCCAAAATAGACTTCAGCGTGTTCCAAGCTCTGAAAATGTCTGGAGTCATTTCCTGATGAGCCTTATTCCTGCAAAACCAAGGAATGGCCACTGCAGTGTGAACATACAAATACAGCTCAGGCCTTTGCATGCCTCTTTGCATTAAAGAACAGCAGGTGGTGCCAAACCTTGCCACTCACCAATACACAGGCTTTTTCAGATATTCAAGAGGGTCAAAGAATGCTTCACTGCAAATCTGCATCAAATATACTTCAGTGATGACACCTCCTTATACCTCAGTGATGACACCTCCTTATAAGGCTTAATCCAGCTGACCAAATGTAAGTGTTCGTCCTGATGGCTCAGAAAAAAAATGTAAAAGATGTGGTCAGCTGCTGTGAGAGTTTGGGTACAAATTCATAAGCAGTTAAACTAACTCTGAATTATAAATGTTTGGGATCCACAAAAACCAATAGCATGTCCCTGAGCAATCTCAGAGTGGAGATGATGTCGATATAACCGGAATAATTCCAGTACCTCTTCTAATTGCTTGAAATAGCATCCACTTATCCAGACTCTCCCTCTACCTCCCATTAGGAAGAAGATATTTTACCATCACACATCACGTGAAAGATCCACATCAAACTAGAGTGGGTAAAGCCCTAGCAAATATACTAAAGGACACAATCCTGTATGGGCCAGGGAGATGCAGAAGATCACCAAACTGGTCATTTCCACTTTCCATTTCTGAAGCACGTGGGCCTGATTCTGCTCTCACTTACACGGCTATTACCTGTGTCATTCCACTGACATCAAGGGATTACTCCCAAATGACACCCATGTGAGAGGAAGGATAGTCTTGTGGGTAAGGCTATAGTCTAGCATTTAGGAGGTGGAGGTTCAATTTCTCATTCTGCCACAGCTGTCCTGTGTGAGCAAATCATTTAGTCCCTCTGAGCCTCAGAAGTTAGGACAATAAACTCCCTTTCTCATGCCCTTTCTCTATTAGAGCATAAGATCTTTGGGGGCAGGGACTGTCTCTTGCCATGTGTTTGCATAGCACCCTGAAGCACTGCTCTTGGTTGGCGCTACTGTGATACAAATAATAATGATCAGAATCAGGCCCCACGATTCCTTATCCACTAATGAAATGCTTGAATTTCCCTTTTGTGCCTTCCTCGTGATTTCCCTTGTCCCTTCTGCTAATTATCGAAGCTATTTTTGTCAAGATATGATTTGTGGTTTTTTTTCCTCTCTGAGACCATCTTCTTCTCCTGCTTGATCTTGCACTAAATTCAGAGGAGCAAATTCTGCCTTCAGTTGCACCTCTGCAAATCTAGAATAGTGCCATTCACTTCAATGGAGTCGCTCAGGGTTTGCATTGTCATAACTGAGAGGTGAATCTGGTCCAGGGTGCTGAACTGCAACTCCCTTGGTAACAGACTGCGCTATCAGAAGCACAATGCCATTTGGCAGAAATTGTTTACTGGTTAGAGGAGGGGATTGAGAATCAGGACTCCTGTACTCTATTCTCTGCTGTGGGATGGGAATGGGTCTGTGTTTACATCAGGAAGCTGGCAATCAAGATTCGTAGGTTCTATTTCTGTCTCTCCCACAGATTTCTTTGGAAAGTTCCCTTTCTGAGTCTTAGTTTTCCATCCATTAAAATGGATTTATTATTAAACCTTGTGAAGTGCTTTTAGATCCTCAGAGGAAAGGCGCTATAGAACTACAAAGTATTGTTAATATGCCTTTACATTGGGATCAGATAGAAGAAACTGCATTGTTAGGTGGCAAATTCCTATACAAAAGCAGGTGTTTGCAATGGCAGCACAGAGAATGCAGAAAATTACATGTAAAGTAAATAAGAGCTTTTGTATGAATGTTCTGATATGTATCATTTTATTCCACCTGACCCAAAAGGTTCTGACACAGTTTACAGTCCCGGCTCAGAATCAGCCAATAAGTGACGTAATTGAGCCCTGAAATCCTCCTCTTAAATTGGATAGAGCTGCGAGTATTAACCGGGTTCTCTGAATTCTTTTTTTAACACCAGGAAGGAAACAGTCAGGCCACAGCAGTATTAACAGCTGATGTCTTAAATTCATTACGGGAATGGCATAAAAAGCAGTTTATCAAGGGAGACTGAGTTCAGGTCACACCCATATGTGGCCTTTGGTCTCAGTCCAAATAAAAATAGAAGTACAAAGCAAAGAGTCAATTATCTTAATTTGTGTATTCACAAGAGAAGCAAATAGAATTTGTTAGTTACATTGATCCCAGGAAGAGAACGCACACCTGTCTGTGCCTCAAGCATACAAAACTGCCTCTGCTCCTCCAGATGTAGAAAAGAACTACTGCTATCCTCTGTGCATGTGTTTTCACTGCATTTTGGTTACAGCAAAGGGTTGTGTTAACAAAGAAGAGCTAGGCAAACACCAGGGGAGACAGACAGAAAGTAACAATAGCTTCCACTGAGTCAGAGTGGCTTTCATAGAGTCCTCAATTTGAAGGCCTGCCTGAAAGGACCATTATGACCATCTAGTCTGACCTCCTACATAACACAGGCCAAAGAACCTCACCCAGTAATTTTGGCTTTGGTTCTATCACCACTAGGGACACTTTCTCAATGTTAACACGGGTGGAGCTGAACTGATGATAGCAATGGAGGGAAATTGGTAGCAGACTTCCCTATTAAGAAGGTGACATTCTCGTGTAGTCAATTTTTTTAACCTTTGAAAGAAAACATCCTTCAAAAGCACAATATAAAAAGAAAAATGGAGACTGTATATCAGGAGTAGAGATTGGAGAGTAGAAAAAAGCCTTTTCATTCTACAAAAATTAATTCAGAGGAATCTTTTTGGGCATCAGAATGAAAAAGCCATGATTCCTGAGGGATACCTCTACAGAAATTGTTTCAAAGAGAAAATACTGGCAGCATGGCTGGGCAAACTGACTATTGCTGGTGATAGTCATTCTCTAAAAAGCAAAAACATCTCTTTAGGCTTGTTCCCCTGCATTGTGCTACATTGCAAAGTTGATTTCCTCACAATGGGCCAGACTCATTCCTGATGTCCGCCCATTGACTTTAGTGAAGTGCCCCTAGGGACTACGCAGTGTCTTCTAGGTTGTATGGTAATTTTATGTTTAGATACCATGGGGACAGGATGGAGAGTGATCTGATGGGCGAGTCTAACCTTGCAGAGTAGCAGCTAAAGAAAGTAAGGTTAATGGAGCTAAACGTATACTGCCAGACTCTAAAAGATTATTAAGAAGTGATTTGAAAACAGTCTACAAATATCTGAATGGCATCATCATTAAAGAAGGGAAAGAATTGTTGCGGGAAGCAAAACTAGAAGTCAGGGATGATGCTGAGCAAAGAAAAACCTAGGCTAGCCATTGGTAACATTTCCTAGCAATAAAATCAGTTTAACTGTGGAATACTATAGTTTGCTAAGGGATTGGGCTTTCATCACTTTCCTTGAGTTCCTCTATAAGAGACTGGGCAAAAGAGCTTGGTCAGTTAGCCCGTCATCTTACAGTCATGAAGATACTGTAGGAAATGATCTGGAATGGATTAGGAAATGAATACTATAGTTTGCTAAGGGATTGGGCTTTCATCACTTTCCTTGAGTTCCTCTATAAGAGACTGGGCAAAAGAGCTTGGTCAGTTAGCCCGTCATCTTACAGTCATGAAGATACTGTAGGAAATGATCTGGAATAGATTAGGAAATGAACTAGATGACCCAGACAGCCTTTTCAGTCTATGATTCAATGGAGTGGTCCATTCAGATCAAAACTGAAAACAAGATTCTAATTCATAGATTAATAGATTCCGAGGTCAGAAGGGACTACCGTGATCATCAAGTCTGACCTCCTTTATAACACAGGCCAAAGAACTTCCACCAAATAATTTCTAGAGAAGATCTTTAGAAAAACATTGAATCTTGATTTAAAAATTGACAGTGATGGAGAATCCATCACGACCCTTAGTACATTTTTCCAATGGTTAATTACTCTAATTGTTAAAAAAAATTGTCTTATTTCCAGTCTGAATTGGTCTTGCTTCATCTTCCAGCTATTGGATCATATTATTCCTTTCTCAGCTATATTGAAGAGCCCATTATTAAAGATTTATACCCTGTGCAGGTACTTATAGACTGTAATCAAGACACTTCTTAACCTTCTCTTTGTTAAGCTAAATAGATTGAGTTCTGTAGGTCTAGAGCTATAAAACAGGTTTTCTAATCCTTTAATCATTCTCTTGGCTCTTCTCTGGACCCTCTCCAAATTTTCAATGAATGAATGAGTAAAATCCTAATGAGTTCTAACAAATTAGCTCAGTAAAGGGAGTGAGGTCTGAAGAGGCAATGGACTTTACATTTCTACATTTGATTTGCAGTGGGACCTCACCACGGGCAAGTGGGGTTTCCATGAGAATATTACATCACTGATGTGCAGATGTTAGAATCTTCTATCTGTGCATGCTCTTACAAAAGTACCTGTGTGTGTGTGTGTGTGTGTGTGTGAGACAGAGAGAGAGAGAAATTGCACAAGCATTGTTGGAACCTGGGGACCAAAAATCAGGGCTTCTGTGTGCAAGTGAGAGGTCACCTTGATCGATCGGTCCTTCAGTCCTCGTATACAGGGCCGTAGCAACAAAGAAGGTGGCCCCCTCCGAACGGTGGCCCCCTCCGAGCATATGTCCGGGCGGGGCCCCTTACAATGCAGAAACTGGAATGCAGTATTTATTTTGCCACTTTTAGGGGCCCCCTTCCTTGCGGGGCCCCCTCCGGTCGGAGGGTACGGAGGGCGCTCGCTACGCCTCTGCTCGTATAGATCACACCGATCACAACACATTTTCCATTCTTCTCTTATCCTGGCCTTCCTTCTCCATGTGGGGCCATGCTTTTTCACAATAAAATCTTCCCATCTCTTTGGAGGTTGACCGAGTGGTCATTTCAGTTCCTGTGGGTACCACTTGGCGACAGCTGCAGTCCATTGATTGTCAGTGAGCCTAGCTATATGTCCGGCCCATCGCATTTTACTGTGCCTGCTTTCAACAACGACATCCTGCACTCCACTCTGCTATCTGATCACTTCATAGGGGACTCGGTCATGGATTGAAATCCCCAGAATTCTTCTTTCCATCACCTTCTCTGTGACAGACAGCTGTTGCTTCTCTATCCTCGTCAGCGCCCATGTTTTGATGCTGTACAACATGGCAGCAGTACTGTTGAGATCAAGAGCTTGGCGCATGTTGCCTTGTCGATTTTTCCTTGGAGGACGTCCTTGATAGAGTTGAATGCGCACCAACCAGCTTTCTTTCTTTGCGAGAGTTTGCCTTCCTGATCATGGCGCATATTGGCTGAAGATGTGGCTAAAACAACAACAATGTGAGAGATATGGGTACTAAACTGCAGTGAGCTTATTATTTGTTTAACATCAGCAATGTCCTTGGCACTATGCAAGATCCCCTTCCTCTCCCCCCCCACAAAAAAATGCCCTGCCCAAAGAGCTGTATCAAAGCGGTGAGCAGTATAAGCTGTTCCCTGTCCTTGTCTTGGTTACATTATCCTCCCAGGAAGATTAAACAGAGACAGGCATGATTCTCCCTAGCTGTCACTTCCAATCATTTAATTCCACTTTCTTGTGGATTTGTAGTGAGGAACTGCTCCAGCAAGTCCCCTTGTATGATTATGTGCCTGTCAGCTTCACACCCAGAGCCCAATGTCACCGTTCTCCTGAGAAAAGCTCTTAGCAGTTTGTTTGGGATGGTTCCCATGCTGTTGCTCACGGAATGTAGACGGTTAGTGCCAGCAAAGAAACCTTTAAAAAATTCCATGCTCAGTCAAGATTTAAGCTTAGAAGCTTCTTCTAATCATTTATAACGACAGGTGTAATTTATTTTTAGATTTTGAAAGCATTCCCATCACATTTGGTCTCGGTAAATCCTGCCCTAATCTCCTCAGGTGCAGAAAACCCCAGACATCGTAGAACCGTGGTGTAGGGGTAGGGAGTCAGCAAGCCAAGAGCCCTTGCAGGGCGAATGCCCTCCCTTACATACCACAGAAAATAGCTCTGCAGAGGCTCGTGATGCCGGAGGATCCCTGACAAGGAGCATCTTCCCAAGGAAGGGATGAGGACGTGAACCATGAAGGCTGCTCCAGCCATTAGAGTATAGTAACAGTAAATGGAGTATGGCTCCACTGTCACTCCAAAGTCAGATTAATTATTCAGGTTTGGGGCAGGATTTTAGGCTCAAGTACATGTAATTTTAAACCAAATGCACATGACTGTATCACCAGCTATTACATTAGGACAGTAATGGAGTCTAATTATAACTAGAAAAAAAAACTCAGCAACATTGCTGCATCCCAACGACCATCCTGGCTTTGCAATAACAAATGTAAAAATACATCTGTGTATTTATAGCATGTCAGCTTTGTCTGCTCACACCACGGGGAAGGGCATGCCTCCTGTCATGTCCTTGTATATCCTGCTGTGTTTAGCAGGTAGCAAATAATGACCATCACTTATGTAGTGCCTTTCATCCAAAGAGCCTAGACTGATTTGCAATATCTGTCTATCTAGTTTATCAGTAGCAATCCCATAATCTTGTAGGATTCTACACAAACCAGTCCCAGTGACTTTTAGATAAGCCTCCAGGGCTGTGGTGCGATGCCTATTTATGCCAGTTGAGGAGCTGGCCCCAAGAATTTTAGGTGTTCTCTGAACTGAACTTGCAAACTTAAGATTCACTCATTACTGCCCAGGATCTAATTTTGGTGATTTCTGTTTTGTTTGTCCACTGCCTGGAGTTTACAAATGTGTATATGATATTCTTATTAGCCTCACTGAGCCTAATTTGTGCAAAATAATCAGGGATTATTGACCTTCAGGATGTGCTGCTAGGCTCATCTTTTTGGCCAGGTGGTTGAAGAGGTTAGAGCCTAATATAGGTTGATTGTTTGTTTGGAAGGTAAAGTTTTTGTCTACTGGGTTGTACTGGGATAAAGTTCTGTTGGAATTTGTCTGGGTGAGTTGCTGTTGGATTTTCTGTATTGTTGTTTTAAAGAGTGTCATGCTAGAAGAGCAAATGGACTCCTTTTTAGATATTATGAATTGCAACAAATAAATAACATTCTGCTTCCACTGAAGTCAATGGGAAATATGCATTGACTTCAATAGGATCTAGGGGTTGGCCCACTGTGATTGGTAGCAAATTGAATCAAACTGCTGTGTTTTGGGCTAATCCCAAGTGGTTAATTACATTCTGCCTGCTTAAACTCCCCTCAAGTTTCAGTTGGGTACAGTATCCTTCACCTTCTGTCCTGGACAGCTTTGTTGTGTTGCTGTATGCTTTGAAAGAGTTACTAGGTTCCATTTTGGAGATGGCTACATTTTAGTAGAGGAGGAAACCTAATGCTTTGTAGAAACAGAAGGCTGCATATGGAGACTGGGTCAACCTCAGTTCTGATCAGTAGCTACTTGGTGTGGCAGTGCTTGTCAATCGGAGTTCTGAAGCACACTGGGATACTTGGTGACTCTGTTTGCATGCTAGGATCCATCAGAATCAGTGAGCTCAAAAGTAGTGAGGTTTGGTTTCTAAAACACTGGGAACTCACTGAATACATTTGGCCTTCCTTGTGCTATTCGAGCCAGAATGTGCAAGGCTGTCTCTGCACTTCTTGTCTGTAGAGATGTGCAGTGTTTGAATTTTCTTTGGATTAAAGAAAACATCTTGTATCAGCATTCATGTAACTGTTCATTGCCCATGACAATTGGATAAACACCATTTTTTTTTGTAAAGAAACTATAACTGGCTCAAGGCCAGTTGCACTGGAAAGGTTTGTTTTCTGATTCTTTTTCAACTGCAAATTATTAAACTAGTGCCAGGAAAACAAAAGAGCTGATCCTGCCAATTTTACTTGTGTGTAACGTTCATTGGGTCCACTTTGCTTTTATCAGTTCTTTCTCAGGCAAGTTTTCCCTGTAGTCAATGGGCCAAATTCTCATCTCCGTTTATGCTGGTTTAGATCAACAGCAACTTCATTGAAGGTTAGCCTGGATTTTCATTGGTTTAACAAAGATCCAAATCTGGCCCAATGAATATACAAGTCATTGGGAGTTATGTCTGAATAAGGACTTAGTAAAACTAATTAAGAACCTCAGGATTTGATACGATGATTTCAATGGGATTATCTGCTTGAATAAGGTTAATTGTGTGTCTAACAGTTGCAGGTTGGGCTCAAAATCTCCCCCCCCCCCCAACCCCTCTTTTACAGGTTTTGATTTTAAGTCTTTAACTGCTGAACTGAGTTATCAAAATGCGCATTTATTCCCAGCGTAGGAGAGAATTACAAGAGAATTCTGTAGTTACGATCATATCTTTTATGTGATCTAAGAATAATAGAAAGCAATTTTACCATTAGACTAATTTCTGGTTTCATTTGCTCCTGCTAATTAAGGAATGGAGAGCAACATAAAGCAGGCATCTGGTGTGAACACAAGTCCTGCTATTAGGGGGGCAGCATGCCTGTATTTCTATAGAAGAGGAGCAGCCTGCGCAGCAGCAGGGCAAACTTCCCCCAAATTGCCTCTAAATGCTCCTGCAATATAAATATTAAATAATAACACTAAATGGCTTTCAAGCACTAGAGACATGGTGGTATCTGAAACCACAGTCCAGATGGGGAAAAAATCTGTATCCTATGGATATGCAGTTCACCACCTTATGCAACTGAAAATAAATAGTAATTTTTTTCTTTTTCTCCAATACCAATCTGCTTAGCTCCATCCAATTTCATCCAGCATTCAGAATGAGCTGAGCTAGCCAAAAACTGTCCTGGAAGCAATCCTAATATACTCCTACCTGCCCCGTGGGTGAATTGTTGAAGGGGAGGAGAGGATGCTGGTGCCAGTGAATGTGAAAGTCGGGAACGTTTTCAATTTTAGTGCATTCTGTGTTTTCCATACAAGACATTCGCCAGATTTTAAGGGTAGAGGTTATGAAAAACTCACTGATAAAAGCTCTGCTGCTAAGCAATCAGGAGTCCGGCCAAATGGGAACAATTCTGGGAAACAACAATTTTCTCTTTGGTAACTAACATTCATTCAAAAACATTATAATTATTATTAATTTCTTGTGCTCAGGAAGTTTGTGTGGCTTCTTCTTGATTCCTTGATGTGGACCATTTGTCTCCCTGTTATTCAGGTCCTGTGGAGTTGGCACTAAAAGAGAAATGTTCTTCAGGCAGCGTTGTTTTTTACTCCTCTGTGCACCTTTAAGTCAGTGGCAAAATTAACCAAAGCATTTTACAGTGAGAAATCCTGAATCTTGTCAAGGGATTTAGAGGGATTTGGGAGCTTTAAAGATTTTTTTCCATTGTCACGATTTGGAATGATTTTTTTTTTTTTGTGGTACATATTTCCCATGTTCAGCTTATGAAGAATATAAAATCCTATTAAGGAGAGCGATGGGGCTGAAACAGACACTCCAGCTCATGCAGAATGCAGCCACCCACCTCCTCTGTGGGATGGGGTGCTAAAGGCATATTGTCCCTGGGCTCAGGGGTGGGCCACCCGGGTGACCGTCCTGGGGTGCCATGGTCAAGGGGGCACTGTGTGGCAGTCCAGAGGTGCACGCTGCTGGTGTACAGTCAGAAACTGCTCCCGGCTGGCAGGACAATGCCGCATAGCAGGGCACCCAGATGTCTCCCTGCTTCCTCCTGGCAGAGGAACATGGGGGAGGGGTGAGCGGTGATACATAGATATTGCTTGCACTCCCAACATTCCTCTGTGTGTCCCCCTGTAAGGGGGGGGGGGAGTGAGGAGCAACATTCAGCGCTCCGAGCATCCAGGTCACTTTCCCCACCTGGGCTGCTGCTCTCTTGTCCTCCCCTTACACAGCCCAGGTGGGGAAAGTGACCTGGATGCAGGGAGCAGTGTTGGGGGATGGGGGAGGCGAGCACAGAGGGTTAGGAGCACAGGAGAGGGGGCAGGCATTAGGGGTGAAGGGGCACAGTACAGGGGTTGGAGTGCAGGATGGGGGGTGCTGGGGTTAAGGGCAAAGGGGGCATAGTGCAGGGGTTAGGGGCGAAGGGGAGCTGGGGAACCTGGGGAGCCTATGAGGAACAAGGGCAATGGGGGGCACCCACGGGGGCCAGGGGCAATGGGTGTGGGCGCCGCACCCACAGGGGCCAGGGGCACCAAAATACAAATTCGCCCAGGGTGCCATTTTCCCTAAGGCTTCCATCCCTCCTCAGGCGCCCAGTCCCCTTTCTTTGCTGGCTCAAGGCCCTTGTTCTTGACCCTGCCAGCAGGTAGGTGATCTTGGGGGACAACTACTGCACTGGTGTAACAGACATGCCCCCCTGGCCGACCCTCACGGGCTGTGAGGGGGTTGCCCCGTGCAAAGACCAAGGCCAGAGGGGTTACAGGTCCTCACTATCTAAGTAATCTAGGGGTGATGGTTCGCTGCTGTTAAGGGGAATGGAGGAGTACCTCGCCTGCAAGGGCAGGGCTGACACCACCCTGTGAATTAGCTGCTTGACCACTGCTATCCCCAACAGAAAGGCCACAAGAATAATAGCCACAGTAACAAGCCACTGCTTAATGGACTGCGCCCAGGATCCCAGCCCCCAGCTGGACCACTGGGCTTGCCACCAATCCCACTGCTCATGCTCCTTACGAATTTGGACGGCGAAGGAGGATAGTTGGTTAGCCAGGGCTGAGATGTTGTTCCACCCGGGCTGAAGGCGCAGGCAACATTGTCCCTTAAAGCGAGGATCAAGGTCCTCCAAGGCAACACAAAAGTCCTTCTGTAGGATGGTCTGGATCAGAAGACGGTTCTGCTCGGCGTAGTTGGCCAGGATTGTGAGAGCGTCGCTGGTTCGACGAAGCCCTTCGGCTGTGATGTTGGTGAGGGCCTCCAGACCAAGCGACAGTCCCCGGATTTGCTGTAAAGTTAAACTGTAGGAGAGGGGGTTAAACCGTACATAGCCCCCAATGACCATCTCGGTGGCCGACTTAAGCCGCTCCCATGCGGTGGCTGCTCGTCGTTTGCGTGGTGAGAAGAGGGGGCGACGGTGGTGAAAGAGTCCCCCTCCCTTTATGACAAGTTGCCCGATGGCACATACCCCCTTTGGGGAGGGTGGTAGGGCAGTTCGGGCGATGTTGTTCCCACAGAGCCACACTTGCCCTGGGGGAGGGGGTAGAAACTTTTTGTGGCGTTGGGGGGGCTCCTGGCTGGGGGGTGCATCAGCCTTCATCCACAATAAGTGAGCGGCTCTGACCTGTCTTAGTTCTATGTGGGTTAGAGCTGTGGATGAGTACTGGGTGAGGTTGAACGCTATACTTGTTGGAAAATGGCTAACAAATTTGGTAAACTCAGTTCGGTACCTTGGGCTTCCTTTTTTGGGGTTTAGGTTGGGACGGGGTCCTGTGAACCACTGGGTGCAATTGGGGTAATGCCCCAATGGGGTAGGGTTGGGGAAGCCGAAGAACACGATGCAGGGGGCCGCTGGCAGTGGTTCTGTTACCGCAACAGGGGCGAATGAGTTGTGTTTCCGGTCGTCACTGGTGGTGTTGCACGTGAATAGGGGTCGATGGACCCAGTTTGTGGTGTTGCAGGCTGGGGCAGTTAGGTTAGTGAGAGGGAGGAACTTCCAGAGGAAAGGGGATCCTCCCTCTGAGGCCTCCCGTCTTGTGCAGGCGACACAATCATGTGATGAGGGGACATTTGACAGGTTCCCGATGAGGACCTCCTGCAGGACGTAGGCTTTTACCCAGGCAACCAGGGGGTTTTCTTGAGGCGGGGTGGCAATCATGGCAGGTGATTCCTGTGAAGACATAAAAGAGAGGTTGCCCGTCTAGGGCCTGTTACGACCGTGCACTAAGCCAGTTGTGATGGGCCAGGTCAGGCTTGACCCATTTATCTATTTGAATGTGGTAGGTGTTGGGGAACTGGCCAGGGGTGGTGATGGTAGCTGGTTGAGGGGTGCAGGTCCCTTGAGCATTGGGGATAGAGACCCACACCGGCTGAGAGATACTGTAGGCTGGTTTCCAGGGCTCCCGTGGTTTGGGAGCGATTTCTGGCCATCGGCTGTATGCTGCATTAAGGGAGATGAGGGCTTGAGACAGGACCCGGTCCCAGCCCTTATAGTCAGGGGTGCCAAGTATGGCCCGAATTTGGGTCTTCAGCATTCCAATACGTCTTTCCACAACCCCGCTACTTTGGGGGTGGTATGGCAGGTGGGTGTGGAGACGCCTCCCCCACTGGGACACTGTCTGGTCTATAGCTTTACTGGTGAACGGTGGCCCTCCATCGGTCTGGATCTCTTCAGGTGCCCCCCAAGCAGCAATCACCTGGAGAAGGGCTATAGAGACAGCTGGTGCAGTAGATCGCCTGAGGGGAGAGCACATTAACTGACGAGACCCCAGGTCGACAATTACAAGCCCCTTTGGGTACTGTTTTGCCCCCGGGAGGGGACCAATGAGGTCCATCTGCCAGGTTTTACCCGGGCTGAAGTGCTCAGGGCTATAAGCACCATGGGCATAGACAGGCTTGTTTGTGGCTCGTGCCTGTTGGCAGCTTAGGCACCCTTGAACTGCTTGGGTGCACTGCTGCCTAGACACGCTTGATGTTCGTGTTCCTCGGTCAGTTAACAGCTGATGTAGGGCATGGGCAGGCAGGTGCCCCCACTCTTCGTGGAGCCAGGTGACAAAGGGGTTGCTGCAAGAAATGATGTTAACCTGGGATGTGTCACACTTATATTCTCTGAGCTGCAGATCTAGCCTGGAATGAAGAGGGTTACTGTTAGACCTGTGTGAAGGGCAATGAGTGACAAACCATGGCACCTTGGACTGCGCTGCCAGTTGAGTAACCTGTGCCCCAGCAGTGGGCTGTCCCTCTCCCACCAGGATGGACACGCAGTAGCTTGAGTCCACTCCCAGGACCACACGTGTTCTTGGATGGGCTGCTGCTATGTGGGAGGCGGCTAGTAGGACACCCTCTGCTTCAGCTTTTTGGGCTGAGCTGAAAAAGTCAAGGGGTTTAACCTTGAGGGTGTTACAGGTGGCACACCGCATTCCTGCTCTGGGAGAAGGTGACGTGCCCCCATCAGATACAATCCAGGGGGCATAGGCACTTAGCTGGGCAACTGGTTCAGTAGGGACTGTGGTGGAGGAGGACTTGAGGGCCCAATGTCCTAATACCTCTTGGGCCTGGTAAACAAGTCGCTCCCAAGTAGCAGGGGCTCCCTGGAACTGGGGAGCCGGGTGAAAGTTAGCCATGGGATGAGCTCCACATGAGGTCCCTTTAGGGTACCCGTGGCAGATTTGCCCCATGGGAGGGCACACTGAACAGCGAGCATGGCAATGCCCACAGGCCCGTAGCGGTACTCAGGTCCTGACAGTTTTCGGGCCAGATTGTGGACAGGAAGGTTCTCTTGGGACACAGTTGCAGCCACATGGTCTGGGAACACAGTGAGAGTAATTTCGACGGGGTTGGTGGGGTTCCATCGAGCCAAGGTGGGCCCAGAGCCCAACCAGGCAGCCAGGGAAGACACCGCCTATTTGGCCTCCGGTGTCCAGGGGATTTTAATGTTCCTGGCATATTGTTGCAGAGTGGACAGGCATGGCAGCAATGCAGCAGGAAGAAACTGCCTGTGGTAATTGACTATGGCCAACACATGCTGCATCTCACGCCTGGGGGGGGCTACCCCCAGGGGGAAAGAATTGGTGAGTGGGTGATAGGTTAAGTGGCACAGCCGTCCCTTCTCCACAGCAAAACCTAGGAACTGAAAGGTAGAAGCAGCAGTGAGGACACTTTTAGGCAGACTTAGGTTCCACCCATTGGTGGATAAAGCGGCCTGGACCTGTTTAGTGACCTTTTGTACTTCGGTTGGTGTGGCACCAGTTATGAGAATGTCATCCACATAGTAGACGACATGGACGTTGGGGAGGGATGGTACCTTTTCTAACATGCGGGTTAGGGCCTCACTGGCACAGGCAGGTGAGTTTTTGTACCCTTGGGGACACGCTTGCCATTGGTACTGGGCTCCCTGGTAAGCGAAGTTTAACAGTCCCTTGGGATCATAGAGGGGGACCTGATAGAACATATCTTTTAGGTCTATTGTACATGCCCATTGGTTTGTGTCATCCAGTAGGATGCACTCAATAGTGGGGATATCCCATTTAGCGGCGAATGCTACTGACCGTATGTGTTTGTTAGCGGCCCGATAATCGATAACCATTCTGTACTCATTGGGCTTGTGTGGTTTTGGGATTCCCCACGCACTGGATAGATATTTGCTCGCTGACACCCGCCGAATTTTATTCTCATTGAGCAGTGTCTCAATGAGCTGGGCAATGTGTGGTTGACCTGCTGGGGCAGTGGGTATTGGTCTGTATTTCCAGGGTGTGGGGTTAAGCGGTTCGTGGGGAGCACTGGTACCAGATAGGGTGACAGGCAGTGCCTCGAGTACAGCTTCGGCCAGCTTGAAACGCTGTAACTCCTTGACTCCGAGGAGGGGTGTGGGCCCCACTAGGGCCCGAAATGTTACTGGTGTGTGGTTTATGTATGCATGTACCTTTACTTCTGGGTGGGGCTCTGTGCTATTGAGGCCTTTCACATAGATAGTGTGTCCTGTGGGGGTGTGGAGGACGTGAGGGGGAATAATGGACACCTGTGCCCCCGTGTCCAGCAAGAAGGGGATGACGAGACCCTTGTCAAAAACTAGCGGATGATAGGGGCGGGGGTCCCCTGGCCGAGTGCTGGCCGCCGCCAAGCACCCGGCCGTTATCCGTTTTTTGGCTGGGAAGGTTCTAGTCGCTCTTCCCATCCCAGAGCTATGGCCAAGGCTTTTTGCTGCTCACTGTTGAGCTTACGCACAACCTCCTTAGTGAGGCCTTTATACAACAAGAATCCAAAAATTTTCCGTTCTACGAATGAACGCTCCGGGTGCTGGGATCTGGGTTGTGGGCTGGTGTGTGGTGGGTGGGAACTAATGGGTAGGGCTTGGGCTGACGGCCACCTTACCCTTTCGAGGGCCTCATAGAGCTGCCCAATGCGGCGTCCAGCATACCCCCTTAGCCACAGAACTGTCCCGGTGTCAGGGGTGGTACTGTTATCCATGGCTAAGTCAATGGCAGCTTCATTTATGGGTATTTCAGTGGGGTCAACAACATGCCGGAAGGCATTAACCTGGTTAATCTGAGCCTGAGTTAGTCCGAGAGGGTGTTGGGCAGGGGACCATAGCATGATGGACCCCCCTGCGATGGCACATCTTAGGGAAGAGAGGTCCTTGACACTTCCTTTGGGGACTTGGATCCCTTGAAGGGAGTGCTGTAAATGGAGGAAGGCCAGGGCTGGGGCAGTTAGCGGCCATGCAGTGTTAGATATTACCAGGCTCCCTGTGAGACCCCGGGACCAGCTACTGGTCCTGGCTAACACTATGCCCTCTTCCCTATCCACTAGCTCCTGTCCATGTTCCAGGGCCAAGCGGCCCAGCCACAGTAATGGCGGCTCATTGGCTCCCCTAGCGGTGTCTGAGATGAACTCCTTCATCTCAGCTTTGGAGCGGAGCCGGAATTCTGTGACCTGTGTAGCGTTGCCCTGACCATCAACCTTTATTTGGCTGATGGATATAGGCAGGGCTTCACTGGAGGTCACAGTGGGTGGGGGTGTATGGGCTTGGGCATTTGGTGGGGCTGAGGGTAGGGTGGGGTATAGCGGGGTTTTTTCAAGGGGGAGTGGGGCCTCTGGGTGAACATATGGGGGTGGGTGTTTGGGGGTTTTATTGGGACTGGGCTGGCTAGCGGTAGGTGGTGGCAGCCCTTTCCGGCTAGTCTGGCTAACGGCCTCCTTGGCCGAGGCCGTTAGGGCCCCATGAAAAACGGTTAACTTATCAAGGGCCTGGGCCAGGATGTCATAGGCGACTGTGGCCACCTTTTGGGGTTTGTATACATCAGGCCTCAGTTTCTTGGGCTTCCGAACCCCTTCCAGCTTTTGTACCAGGTCCGTTAGTATTTGGTGGGTGGGGGACCCCTGTAAAATTCGGGGTTCAGGGGTGAGTCTAGAGGGGGTCCCCCCGCAGGCTTTCGTGATCCTCCCCACCTCTCTCCAGAGGCGGGTAGGATCTGAATCTGCGGCTGGCTCTCCTGCCTTAGTGCAGGTTAGCCGGAGGCTGGAATCAGCAGGGCTGGCCCTGAATGTGGGGTGACAAGTTAAAAGGCACCCCACATCAGTGAGCCCCAGGTGGGTAGTGTACACCCTGGAGCTCTGGCCTTTGCCAATCGTGCAGACCCACTCTAGGGCCTCAGGCTGCTGTTTACTTCGCAGTGAGTGGTACTGCAGGTGGTTAGTTTGATCCTCATCTGTCCCAGAGGTCTTGGCCCCTTTCCAGGGACAGGGGAGGCAGCAATTGTTACCCCAAGATCCTGTTCGTGACGCCATGACCCTGCCAGCAGGTAGGGAATCTTGGGGGACAACTACTGCACTGGTGGGGTGCAAAATAAACTTTATTAAGAAAATGTAAAAACAGGGAAAATTCAATAGTGAGGGGTATGGGGTTTGTTAAGGTAGACAATTGGGGAGGGGTTTCTTTTAGTAAATAGGATAGGGGGTTTCAATAGTGGGGTACAATACAGTTGAGTACAATAAAGTTGGTAACACATTTATACTTCAGTGTTAATTGAACAGGTAGCTAACAGTTTCTATGTAAAGGGTGTGTCACAGCAGCATATAACCAACTAACAGTTTATGGGTAAAATGTGTTAAGTAACCAACAACTCTAGGTAAAAATATGTGTCAGTGGTGTAAATGTAAAATGTGAGGTGTGTTAGAAAGGAAAAGGGTAACCAATGGGGGTTTATGGTAGACTTTAGTAATACAATTGAGGTTTGGCAGCAGTAGGAGCGGGGTGAGCACGTGGGGGAAGGGATTAAAAGAGAGAGAGAGAGAGAGGCAGTGGTAGAGGAATGAGGTTGGGGGATGGGGGAAGAGGAGCACGTGGTGGAGCGGAGACCAAAGGCAGAGGCGCTGCGGAGGGAGATTTAAACTCAGGGAGACACAGAGAGCAGACAGGCTGCAAGTTGAAACAGCAGAGAGACTGCAACGAGTGACTGGGGAGCTCGGGGGGAGACACGGGCAAGCTCGGGGGGGAGGGGTAGCGGGAAGACAGACTTAACCACAATTATACAGAACACAGCAAAATCTTATCTATGATCTAACTTAACCAAGACTACACAAATTAGCAAGTAACAGAACACAATGCAACAATTTTTTAAACCCAACTTACAGAGCACAATACAAACAATTCTTTAAACCTAACTTAACCACAGCTATGCAAAATGAAATTACAACTTATCTGGACTAAGAACCTGATTCTAATAGGTGCACTTTACACTCCCTGCCACTTCTTTGATCGGGAGGGGGAGCAGTTCCAGAGGGCAGAGTGGTGTGTGCTCAGGGTACAACCCGGGGGGCCTAGTGGTGGCCGCAGCAGTGGGGTGGCTGCAAGCCAGCAGCCCAGGATACAGTCCAGGAAGGCACAGCCTAGCAGCGGCACAGGCTTATTTCTAGCAGCAAAGGCGCTGCGGAGCCAGAAACAGATTACAGATACAGACCAAGGAGTTAGCTTGAGTCTGTCTGCTGGGGAAACAAGGCCAGCACCTAGGACAGGGGGAGTTTGCAAGAGGGAGTTCTTACCATTCCCCAGGACAGCAGCAAGCACAGAGACAGGAACGGCATTAGCATCGGAGGATGGAGAGAGGACTCGATTCGCTTACAATAACCAGGAGATCTCCAGGCACAAATTAGTTGTTCGTGGGAGGGGAGTTTAAAAACGGGGGTACGCTCAAAAACAAACGAGAGCGGGGAGAGGGCCCCCCAAAGACCCCTAGCTGATCAGACCAGGTGGCAAAGCAAGGACCTTCTCCGAGGTCTGATCAGAAAATGTCCGGCTTTAAAGGCAAACTCAGGCAGTTTCCCACCAGTACTTTTGATTGGCTCCTCTTGATACAGGGGAGGAGAGAAGGCAGGGAAAGGCTGCAGGTAAGCATAGGCATGCCTGGGTATGTTCTGAGCCACAGGTATGACTCATATGCTTAATTAGTTGGCCACTTCAGGTCTTGCATTTTTGGGCAGCACCCCCCCACCGAGTCCGGGTCTGAACAAAGGAACCAAACAAAGAAGCAAGAAGCCCCCTCCCTAGGCAGAGCAATGGCTCCAGTTAGTCTGTACAAGCCATTCCTATGAATAGGGCTGTGACTTTAGTTAGCACAATGGCCGGGAGGGGCGGCCACACAGGACAAACAGAAAGGAGAGGGGAAAAAAGGAAGGCAGCAGGGGGACAGCTGTAACAGACAGTTCTGACTATCAAAGCCATGAATGGGTCAGGATCCAGCTACCGTATCTCCATCCATATCCCACCAACACAACTGCACTTCCCTGGAACAACACTGCTTATAAAGCCACGATGAAGCTACTAAAACTGGAGATAGTGTTATTGGTTGAGGGAGTTCAGCTGCGGAAGGAGCTTCCAGAGGGGATTAGAATGTTCTGAAGTCTGACAGCCCCTAGGGCCTGGCCCTCTTCTTGGAAAAATCTTCCCCATAATAACTGGAACGATTAAAACAAAATTTTCTCTGTCTACTCCAAGCAGAATGTCCTATAACCAGGGCATGGAAAAGATTTACCTAGGAAATGCTAAGGTAGTACAGACACGGACACTACATTAAACCCTGAGATAGAAAGAAGAAAGAGTTTCTCCTATGTTTAGGAGTAGGGTGTAGAGGATTCGCATTGGAGGTTTTGGTTTGGCCCAAGTTAGAAAAAAGAGGCCTGTTTCCAAGTTCAGAGCTGGATCTGAACTTCCGCAATGCTCAGGAGACGTTTGGATTCAGGATTTTGGTTTGGGCCCATCTCTGATTAAGGGTAGAAGGTTATTCAAAGATTCTAGCCTAGGGGTGGGCGAACTTTTTGGCCTGAGAGCCACATCTGGGTATGGAAATTGTATGGTGGGCCATGAATGCTCACAAAATTGGGGGTTGGGGTGCGGCCTCTGAGGTGGGGCCAGAAATGAGGTGTTCAGGGTGTGGGAGGGGGCTCCGGGCAGGGGTGCGGGTGGGAGGGCTCCGGCTGGGTGTGCGGGCTTTGGGGTGCAGGAGTGTGGGACTGAGAGGTTCGGAGGGTGATCAGGGCTGGGGGAAGGGGTTGGGGCACGGGAGAGGGTGAAGGGTGCAGGCTCCAGGCGGTGCTTACCTCAAACAGCTCCCAGGAGCAGTGGCATGTCCCCCCTCTGGCTCCTATGCAGAGGCGCGGCCAGACGTTTCTGCGCGCTGCCCCATCTGCAGGTGCCGCCCCTGCAGCTCCCATTGACCCCGTTTGCTGGCCAATAGGAGCTCCAGGGATGGCGCTTGGGTTGGGGGCAGCGTGCGGAGCCCCCTGGCTGCCCTATGCATAGGAGCCGGAGGGGGGACGTGCCGCTGCTTCTGGGAGCTGTGCGGAGCAGGCCCCTGACCCCGCTCCCCAGCAGGAGCTCGAGGGCCGGATTAAAACATCTGAAGGGCCGGATGTGGCCCTAAGCAAGTGGGTGAGACCCACCAGTGTACTGAGGGAGAAGTATCCCACCATACAGTCAAATTATCAGTGTTGAGTCCAATTTTATTTAGCATCTTTATTGATCATCTGGAGGAGGTGGTAAGAAAGCAGACTAATTGGGAGGTGAGGCAGAGCAAACTCCAATCATGTCAGAAAAACAAACCTCGAGGAGCTAAACAAATGGACAGGAAATAAAATGATTAAACAAGGGAAAGTGTACAGGGCTAGTACATCTAGGAAAAAATATCCCATAATTTTAACAAGCTGGAGATACTAGGAAAGCAATTGGACAGGGAGCTTGCAGTGTAACATTGTGGCAAACTCACCTAAAAAGGCCAATGGAATTTTGGATGGCACACGCAGAGCCATCATGAAATGAACCTGGGATGCAAGTCACCCCTTACGCTGTATTCCACCTGCAAAACTACAACCATAGGTGACTGCTGTATTTGAGCACCTCAATGCTGGAAAGAAACAGATACCATACAGCCCAGATGACACTGTAATGGAATCTAAACCCTTCATTTTCAGCTGGCTGTGCTATGGTGTTTGTAAATGAAAGGGACTGGCTAGACGTGATGAGGAGCTGAGCAGGTTCAGTTCTCACTGTGTCTTAGGGGGCTAGCCAGAAACCTCAGAGAAGCCTTGTCAATAAAACATTTCCCCTGCAGAAGGATAATGAAAAAACTAAGCAGAAGATATGAGCAAAGAGTTTGCTGTGGTGAGACAGAGAGACAGACAGACATGGAGGGCTCCATCTGTCTGTCTGTCTCCCATGCCACTGACCGACACTGGGTCTAATTCATTGTGTCAGCTAGGTGACCATCACTAACTGTACCTTCTTTCCTGGATTAGTTACTGTTGATGATTGAGCTTTTCCATCTAAAAATAAACAATCTGTGTGTGCGGTTGTTGTTTTTTTTAATAGCAGGTTACAATTTAATGCTAAACTCTTTTGGCATCTGATAGACAAGTTCGTTTTTTTTAGAAACCAACCCACAAACAAAGTAGGAGATTACTTTCACATAAGTAGCAACAATCTCTTCCCCGGGGTCTCCAAAGATTGGGTGGATCTCACCATCACCCTCTCCTTAGCTGATTAAGGGTTTGAACGCCTACAGGCAGGGATGTGGGATTGCGTAACAGGCAGTTCGTTTAGAGGCCCAAAGGATTGATGGACATTCTGGGCTTTTTAGGCAGCCGGTTAGAATTTGTCATTGTTTTCTTTTAATGGTAACTCGGAAGACTGAGGGGATTAATGCAAGAAATGGAAAGAAGTAGCATTTTTCTCTGTTACGTTTTCTCACAGACAAAGAGCAAAACATGAAGGGCCGGATCCTCAACTGGTGTAAATCTGTGTAGAGTCACTGAAGTCAATGGTTTGCTATTGATTTTTACCAGCTGCCGATCTGGCCCATATATTTAAGTCAAGATTACTTTTAGAAAAAATGGGTTTGTGCCTTTTTAATGTTTTTTCTCATTTGTGGTATGTGAATAAGGCCTAACCTATTTTGGTTTTGATGTTTTAAAGACTGTTTTTAATACACTAGACCTTTAGGTCCTGTTTACCCTGTTTTTGATGAAGCCTCTATGGACAGATGGGGAGCTGGTGGGGTCAGAACATCAGAGACACTAGGAAGTTAAACTTGATTAACTGAGAGAATGATTTTTATTCAGACAGTTTAAAATTCTGCCTTTTGTTTTTTATTAACATCTATTTAAATTAAACATCTTATAAGCAGTTGGATTAAAAGATTTTTTTAGTTAGAGTCAACCTTGTTTGCACCTTCATACGAAGGTTGAGAGTGCTCACACGTTTTGTGTGCTCTGACAAAAGCCAGACCAGACTTGAAATTCTTGATATATTTCTAAGATAAAACCCTAGCAGAAAAAATTGGAAGCAATGTTTAAGCCTTCTTTATACATTATAAAGATGCAAAAGAAAAAGGGGATAGACAATTGACCTGGGAGAGGAACAAATCCCAATTTTATTCCCTTTCAAGTCACCATTGCTTCTTTGGAAACCTGTATGTACAGGTATCCATGGACAGCGGGAGAACCCCAGGCTTGTGGAGGGTAGCCCCTGGCCCAACCTGCCCCTTCTGCCTGAGGCCCCACCCCTCCTGCCGAAGCCTAGAGCCCCCCTCACCCAGCCCCGGAGCATCGGGCAGGAGGGTGGCACCCCCTCTTCCCCCCCCAGCCCTGGAGCGCAGGCCAGCACTCATTAGCCCCAGCCTGGGGCCCCAGCCATGGGGGGAAGAGGGCCCCCCTCCCCCGCAGCACAGCACCGGGAAGCAGGAAGGGGCGTGGGGGCGGAGCATGGGCGGGGCCACACAAGGCTGTTGGGGGAGGCTCAGCCTTCCCTGGCCTTCAATACCCACCGCCCTGCAGGTATCTAATAGCAGCTGTGAGTATTTTACTTCCAAACACATAGGGCAAAACAACGACTTTCAATCTACATTTACTTTTATTTTAGATTCAGACAAGCAGCTAAAAGAAAGAGCAAAAGTAAAGTAGCCATTTGAGAAAGCACAGTGTGTGCCAATTAGTAACAGGCAGCAGCACGTCTAAGAACAAAATGGCTGCTGTCTCGTAGACAGGCAGCAGAGTTCTTGGAAACTTAAAGCCGAGGCACACAGAAAACAAAGATATCAGAGCTTTAAGCTGCATGTACCACAGTGGTTGGAGTGAATGTATGGCGATATGTGGCGGTGAAGAGGGAAGGCAGGTGTCAGATGTTGAGAAGAAGCAAAGCTGCAGTCCCAGCCTAAGGTTTAAATGGCAGGTATGTATCTCTCCCCTCCCCCAGGTCTCTGTGTTCTGCAGCTCAGATTGAACTACAGTAAGGTCAGTGGGTCTCAAGGGAAACTATTAGAAAGTAAAGGTTATTAAAGGGCTTTGTACACAGAGAAGGCGAAAGAACTTGAGTGGCCTTGAGCATGAGTGCTGTGATCTAGATATTGAAGTGCGGCACTCCCATGCCTGGAACAGCAGTGTTTTTACTTTTATGTCAATTAAATCTGTATTTTGGTGGGCTTTCTACGGATCTAGAGTAACAAAGAAAGAAAGGATTAAACAGACAAAGGAGGTAGACAGCAGCTCCCCGCTGTACCAAAAGGACACACGCCTAGCAGCGTTCTGTTATATATCATGACAATGTGATGTCAAGAAGACTCCATGAAGCCAATGTCATAGAGCCCCAGATATGTGAGCTCAGCCTCTTCAGAGATGCTCTACTGCTAGCCATTTGTGTCTGATTCCACTAGGTAAATGAAATCGAGAAAAGTTTATCTTGTTAGTCTGAACCGTAGCTGTTTGCCTGTTACAAAAGGCCTTTTTAAGCCACTGTGGTGAGCCCCTTTAATCCAAATCACTGAAAGACCACAGACAAAAATTCACCTTTTCCACTCTGTCAAAGACCTTATCAGTGAAATGCACCCAGTCTAGGGTCTGAGGATCTAAGACATTGAGGTGACGTTAGCATAGAAGTTGGAACAGGGGAGCTAGAGGAAGCTAGGACCAAAGGGAGTAATTTACATGGTTCATGGAAGTTAGGCCTGGTCTACACTACGAGTTTAGGTCGACTTTAGCCGCGTTAAATCGAATTAAGCCTGGACACGTTCACACAACGAAGCCCTTTCTTTCGACTTAAAGGGCCCTTTAAACCGGTTTCTTTACACCACCTCCGACGAGGGGATTAGCGATAAAATCGGCCTTAGGGGGTCGGAATTGGGTTAGTGTGGACGGAATTCGACGTTATTGGCCTCCGGGAGCTATCCCACAGTGCTTCATTGTGACCGCTCTGGACAGCACTCTCAACTCAGATGCACTGGCCAGGTAGACAGGAAAAACCCCGCGAACGTTTGAATTTTATTTCCTGTTTGCTCAGCGTGGAGAGCACAGGTGACCACGCAGAGCTCATCAGCACAGGTAACCGTGATGGAGTCCCAGGATCGCAAAAGAGCTCCAGCCTGGACCGAACGGGAGGTACGGGATCTGCTCGCCATATGGGGAGATGAATCTGTGCTGGCCGAACTCCGAAGCAGTAAACGAAATGGCAAAATATTAGAAAAGGTCTCCAAGGCCATGAAGGACAGAGGCCATAACAGGGACGCACAGCAGTGCTGCGTGAAAATTAAGGAGCTAAGGCAAGCCTACCACAAATCCAGAGAAGCAAACGGAAGGTCCGGGGCTGAGCCGCAAACATGCCGCTTCTACGTGGAGCTGCATGCCATTCTAGGGGGTGCAGCCACCACTACCCCAACCGTGTGCTATGACTCCGTCATTGGAGAAACACGCAACAGGGAAGCGGGTTCGGGGTACGAGGAAGATGAGGATGGAGATAATATAGATAGCTCACAGCAGCAAGGAAGCGGAGAAACCGGTTTCCCCAACAGCCAGGATATGTTTATCACCCTGGACCTGGAACCAGTAACCCCCGAACTCACCCAAGACCCTGTGGGCACACAGGGGACCTCTGGTGAGTGTACCTTTGTAAATATTACACATGGTTTAAAAGCAAGCGTGTTTAATGATTAATGATTAATTTGCCCTGGCAATCGCGGCCAGTACAGCTACTGGAAAAGTCTGTTAACGTGTATGGGGATGGAGCGGAAATCCTCCAGGGACATCTCCAGAAAGCTCTCCTTCATGTACTCCCAAAGCCTTTGCAAAAGGTTTCTGGGGAGGGCTGCCTTATCCCGTCCGCCATGGTAGGACACTTTACCACGCCAGGTGTCATAACTATAAAGGGAAGGGTGACAGCTCTCCTGTGTACAGTGCTATGGAATCCCTCCTAGCCAGAGACTCCAAATCCTTTTACCTGTAAAGGGTTAAGAAGCTCGGGTAACCTGGCTGACACCTGACCCCAAGGACCAATAAGGGGACAAGATACTTTCAAATCTTGGGGGGGGAAAGGCTTTTGTGTGTGTCCTTTGTTTAAGGGGTTGTTCGCTCTTGGGACTGAGAGGGACCAGACATCAATCCAGGTTCTCCCCATCTTTCTAAACAAGTCTCTCTTATTTCAAAATTGTAAGTAAAAGCCAGGCAAGGTGTCTTAGATTTACTTTGTTTTTCTCAACTTGTAAATGTACCTTTTACCAGAGTGTTTATTTTTGTTTGCTGTACTTTGAACCTAAGACAGAAGAGGGGGGTCCTCTGAGCTCTTTAAGTTTGATTACCCTGTAAAGTTATTTTCCATACTGATTTTACAGAGATGATTTTTACCTTTTTTCTTTAATTAAAAGCCTTCTTTTTAAGAACCTGATTGATTTCTCCTTGTTTTAAGATCCAAAGGGGGTTTGGATCTGTATTCACCAGGAGTTGGTGAAAGGAAGGAGGGGGGAAGGGTCAATTTCTCCTTATTTAAGATCCAAGGAGTTTGGATCTGTATTCACCAGGGAATTGGTGAAGGTCTCTCAAGGCTACCCAGGAAAGGGAATTAGCTTTGGGATGGTGGCAGCGGACCAGAACTAAGCTGGTAGATAAGCTTAGAAGTCTTCATGCAGGCCCCTACATTTGTACCCTAAAGTTCAAAGTAGGGATACAGCCTTGACATGGTGGCACAGCGGTGGGATCGTTTTAAACCCAAAAGCCAGTAAGAGATTTTTTTTCCTTCTAGCTGCTTGGAAAGCAGAGCTGAAGGTAGATGCATATCTTATCTCTCCTTGCCTGAAGGCAGAGGTGTTAAGTTTTTTTAACAAGGTCCTTTGTTAAGAGAAGTGTTCAAATAAGCAAACAAACTTTGAACTGGTAAAGATAATTTACAAGCTGAATTGTGTTTTTTTTCTTTTTTACATCCTCGGAAGTAGCTAGTTAGAAAGTCTCTGTTAACTCAGCAGCACTCAGCAGGAGCCTGAGCTAAGTACATCCCAGTTTCAGTCAACAGCAGAGGGGTGTGACCCAGCACAAGAAAACAGGAAAATGACTACCAAAGAAGCAGCTAACAAAATAGAGCTGGCCAAACTAGAAGCAGAAGAAAATGAAAGAAAACATCAAAGACTGCTTCAAATTAAAAAACTTGAAGAGGAGGCCCACAAGAGAGAGATGGAGCTGGAAAAAGACAAAGAAAAAGCCAAAGAGGAGGCCCACAAAAGAGAGATGGAGCTGAAAGAAAAAGAGATGGAACTGGAAGCAGCAAGGACTAGGCAGGGGGCATCAGACCATCCTAACAACTCCTCTCCAGGTACCACTTCCCATCCCAGGAAATTCCCCACCTACAAGGCAGGCGATGATACTGAGGCCTTCTTAGAAAATTTTGAAAGGGCCTGCCTTGGATACAACATCCCTCCAACCCAGTACATGGTAGAGCTGAGGCCGCAGCTCAGTGGACCCTTAGCAGAGGTGGCGGCTGAAATGCCTAAAGAACACATGAACAGTTATGAACTTTTTAAAAACAAGGCCAGACTCAGAATGGGGCTAACACCCGAGCACGCCCGTCGGCGGTTCAGAGCCCTAAGGTGGAAACCAGATGTGTCCTTTACCCGGCATGCCTACCACATTGACAAAAATTGTGATGCCTGGGTATCAGGAGCAAATGTTAAATCTCTGGAAGATCTGGTTTCCCTAGTAAAAATGGAGCAGTTTTTAGAGGGTGTTCCTGAGGAAATAGAAAGGTACATCCTAGATGGGAAGCCCAAAACTGTAACCGAGGCGGGGGAGATTGGAGCCAAATGGGTGGAGGTGACAGAAAAGAAAAAAGCTAGTAGCAGTTGGAGCGAATATCAGAAGGGGCAAGCCGAAACAAAACCTTATCACCGGGGACAACCCAAGGCCCCACCCACATCCCAAGGGAAACCCCAGATGCCTTCTCACCCCACCACACCAGTCTCCATCAACCAACATCGCCCCGGTGATACCTTAGCAGGGCGATGTTTTAAATGTAATGAACTGGGGCATATAAAGGCTCACTGCCCCAAGAACCCCAACCGATTACAGTTCATTACACCCCAATCACCCCAAAGAACCCCAGACCCAGATGCCTCTCTCATACCCTCGGAGCGAAGGGAAACCTTGAGAGTGGGCGGAAAGAAGGTTATCGCTTGGAGGGACACTGGGGCACAAGTGTCAACTATTCACCAATCCCTAGTGGACCCCAAACTCATCAACCCGGAGGCTACAGTGACAATTCAACCCTTCGTGTCACAGTCTGTAATCTTGCCTACAGCCAAGTTGCATGTCCAGTACAAGGGCTGGTCAGGAATGTGGACTTTTGCAGTCTATGACAATTATCCCATTCCCATGCTACTGGGGGAAGACTTGGCCAACCATGTAAAGCTAGCCAAGAGGGTGGGAATAGTCACCCGCAGCCAGGCTAAGCAAGCTTCCACCCCCATCCCTGTTCCTGAGCCGTCCACCAGGACCCCGTCTGTGTTACCAGAGACCCAAACAAAGGTGGTGGAACCGGATCCCCTGCCAACGACTGCAACAGCCGTAGTGGATCCAATCCCAGAGACCCAGCCAAAGCCAGTCCCAGAACCGGAACTGGCAACGCAACCAGCACCAGAACCATTGTCAGCACTGAGTCCAGCGCTTGCAAGCCCGTCTACAACTCCAATGCCAGAGGACACCAGCGAGCCTGAACTGGCGGAAGCAGCAGATAACCTTACCCAAGAGGCTCAGCCAGAGCCTGAGATACCACATAGTGCACCAGCGAACAGCGGTTCACAGTCAATGGAAACCGCCCCAGCACCTGCATCGCTTCCAGAGGGACCAAGCCCCAGTCCACGGTCCAAGGAGGAACTGATGTCTCCAGCATCAAGGGAACAGTTCCAGGCCGAGCAGGAAGCAGATGACAGCCTTCAGAAAGCTTGGGCGGCGGCGCGGAGCACCCCACCGCCTCTCAGCTCTTCTAACCGATCCCGGTTTGTTGTAGAAAAAGGACTTTTATACAAGGAGACTCTTTCTGGTGGGCACCAGGAAGACTGGCATCCTCAAAGACAGCTGGTAGTTCCCACTAAGTATCGGGTAAAGCTCTTGAGCTTAGCCCATGATCATCCCAGTGGCCATTCTGGGGTAAACAGAACCAAAGACCGGTTGGGGAAGTCCTTCCACTGGGAGGGAATGGGCAAGGACGTTGCTAATTATGTCCGGTCTTGTGAGGTGCGCCAACGAGTGGGAAAGCCCCAAGACCAGGTTAAAGCCCCTCTCCAGCCACTACCCATAATTGAGGTCCCATTTCAGCGAGTAGCTGTGGATATTCTGGGTCCTTTCCCAAAGAAGACACCCAGAGGAAAGCAGTACGTACTGACTTTCATGGATTTTGCTACCCGATGGCCGGAAGCTGTACCCTTAAGCAACACCAAGGCTAAAAGTGTGTGCCAGGCATTAGCAGACATTTTTGCCAGGGTAGGTTGGCCCTCCGACATCCTTACAGATTCGGGAACTAATTTCCTGGCAGGGAACATGAAAAACCTGTGGGAAGCTCATGGGGTGAATCACTTGGTTGCCACCCCTCATCACCATCAAACCAATGGTCTGGTGGAGAGGTTTAATGGAACTTTGGGGGCCATGATACGTAAATTCGTAAATGAACACTCCAATGATTGGGACCTAGTGTTGCAGCAGTTGCTTTTTGCCTACAGGGCTGTACCACATCCCAGTTTAGGGTTTTCACCATTTGAACTTGTGTATGGCCGCGAGGTTAAGGGGCCATTACAGTTGGTGAAGCAGCAATGGGAGGGGTTTACGCCTTCTCCAGGAACTAACATTCTAGACTTTGTAAGCAACCTACAAAACACCCTCCGACACTCTTTAGCCCTTGCTAAAGAAAACCTAAAGGATGCTCAGGAAGAGCAAAAGGCCTGGTATGATAAACATTCCAGAGAACGGTCCTTCAAAGTAGGAGACCAAGTCATGGTCTTAAAGGCGCTCCAGGCCCATAAAATGGAAGCGTCGTGGGAAAGACCATTCACGGTCCAGGAGCGCCTAGGAGCTGTTAACTATCTCATAGCCTCCCCCACCTCCAACATAAAGCCTAAGGTATACCATGTTAATTCTCTTAAGCCCTTTTATTCTAGAGAATTAAATGTTTGCCAGTTTACAGCCCAGGAAACTGATGACGCGGAGTGGCCTGCAGGTGTCTACTATGAAGGAAAAAGGAATGGTGGCATGGAAGAGATGAACCTCTCCACGACCCTGGGGCGTCTGCAGCGACAGCAGATCAAGGAGCTGTGCACAAGCTTTGCACCGATTTTCTCAGCCACTCCAGGACGGACCGAACGGGCATACCACTCCATTGACACAGGTAATGCTCACCCAATTAGAACCCCACCCTACCGGGAGTCACCTCATGCCCAAGCGGCTATACAAAGGGAGATCCAGGACATGCTACAGATGGGTATAATCCGCCCCTCTACCAGTGCATGGGCATCTCCAGTGGTTCTAGTTCCCAAACCAGATGGGGAAATACGCTTTTGCGTGGACTACCGTAAGCTAAATGCTGTAACTCGTCCTGACAACTATCCAGTGCCACGCACAGATGAGCTATTGGAAAAATTGGGACATGCCCAATTCATCTCTACTTTAGACTTAACCAAAGGGTACTGGCAAGTACCACTAGATGAACCTGCTAAGGAAAGGTCAGCCTTCGTCACCCAGGCAGGGGTGTATGAATTCAATGTACTTCCTTTCGGGTTGCGAAATGCACCCGCCACCTTCCAAAGACTTGTAGATGGTCTCCTAGCAGGATTGGGAGAATCTGCAGTTGCCTACCTCGATGATGTGGCCATTTTTTCTGATTCATGGACAGAACACCTGGAGCACCTGGAAAAAGTCTTCGAGCGCATCCGGCAGGCAGGACTAACTGTTAAGGCTAAAAAGTGTCAAATAGGCCAAAACAGAGTGACGTACCTGGGGCACCAGGTGGGTCAAGGAACTATAAATCCCCTACAGGCCAAAGTGGATGCTATCCAAAAGTGGCCGGTTCCAAAGTCAAAGAAACAGGTCCAATCCTTCTTAGGCTTGGCCGGATATTATAGGCGATTTGTACCACACTACAGCCAAATCGCCGCCCCGCTGACAGACCTAACCAGAAAGAAACAGCCAAATGCAGTTCAGTGGACTGATAAGTGTCAAAAGGCCTTTAACCAGCTTAAGGCAACACTCATGTCTGACCCTGTGCTAAGGGCCCCAGACTTTGACAAACCGTTCCTAGTAACCACAGATGCTTCCGAGCGAGGCGTGGGAGCAGTTTTAATGCAGGAAGGACCGGATCAAGAATTCCATCCTGTCGTGTTTCTCAGCAAGAAACTGTCTGAGAGGGAAAGCCACTGGTCAATCAGCGAAAAGGAATGCTACGCCATTGTGTACGCGCTGGAAAAGCTACGCCCATATGTTTGGGGACGGCGTTTCCAACTACAAACAGACCATGCTGCGCTACAGTGGCTTCATACCGCCAAGGGAAATAACAAAAAACTTCTTCGGTGGAGTTTAGCTCTCCAAGATTTTGATTTTGAAATACAACACATTTCGGGAGCTTCTAACAAAGTGGCTGATGCACTCTCCCGGGAAAGTTTCCCAGAGTTACCTGGTTAACAATTGTTCTTGAAATAAAACATATTGTTAGTTTTTATATAATCAGTAGTATGTCTAAAGGTACATGTGTTTTATTAACTCTGTTTTCTCCTAGAGCTCCAGGAAGAAATCACAGCCAGTGTGGAACCGGACGTCCAACACTATCTGTAATTTGGGGGGCGTGTCATAACTATAAAGGGAAGGGTGACAGCTCTCCTGTGTACAGTGCTATGGAATCCCTCCTAGCCAGAGACTCCAAATCCTTTTACCTGTAAAGGGTTAAGAAGCTCGGGTAACCTGGCTGACACCTGACCCCAAGGACCAATAAGGGGACAAGATACTTTCAAATCTTGGGGGGGGGAAAGGCTTTTGTGTGTGTCCTTTGTTTAAGGGGTTGTTCGCTCTTGGGACTGAGAGGGACCAGACATCAATCCAGGTTCTCCCCATCTTTCTAAACAAGTCTCTCTTATTTCAAAATTGTAAGTAAAAGCCAGGCAAGGTGTCTTAGATTTACTTTGTTTTTCTCAACTTGTAAATGTACCTTTTACCAGAGTGTTTATTTTTGTTTGCTGTACTTTGAACCTAAGACAGAAGAGGGGGGTCCTCTGAGCTCTTTAAGTTTGATTACCCTGTAAAGTTATTTTCCATACTGATTTTACAGAGATGATTTTTACCTTTTTCTTTAATTAAAAGCCTTCTTTTTAAGAACCTGATTGATTTCTCCTTGTTTTAAGATCCAAAGGGGGTTTGGATCTGTATTCACCAGGAGTTGGTGAAAGGAAGGAGGGGGGAAGGGTCAATTTCTCCTTATTTAAGATCCAAGGAGTTTGGATCTGTATTCACCAGGGAATTGGTGAAGGTCTCTCAAGGCTACCCAGGAAACGGAATTAGCTTTGGGATGGTGGCAGCGGACCAGAACTAAGCTGGTAGTTAAGCTTAGAAGTCTTCATGCAGGCCCCTACATTTGTACCCTGAAGTTCAAAGTAGGGATACAGCCTTGACACCAGGCCAGTAGCACGTAGTCTGGAATCATTGCATAACAAAGCATGGCAGCGTATGGTCCCGGTGTTTGCTGGCATGCAGACAACATCCATTCCTTATCGCTCTTTGTTATCCTCAGGAGAGTGATATCATTCACGGTCACCTGGTTGAAATGGGGCGATTTTATTAAGGGGACATTCAGAGGTGCCCCTTCCTGCTCGGCTGAACAGAAATATTCCCCGCTGTTAACCACGCGGTGGGGGGGAGGGGTGAAGTGACCATCCCAGAGAATTGGGTGTGTGGGGGAGGGGAGTTAGTTGGGTTGTGGAGCACATCATTGTGGAGCGCACAGCAAGCAGCAATAACAATGGGGATATTCTTTTCGCTAAGGTCTGAGCGAGTCAGTAAGCTGCACCAGCGCGCTTTTAAACGCCCAAATGCACATTCCACCACCATTCGGCACTTGCTCAGCCTGTAGTTGAACAGGTCCTGACTCCTGTCCAGGCTGCCTGTGTAGGGCTTCATGAGCCATGGCATTAAGGGGTAGGCTGGGTCCCCAAGTATCACGATAGGCATTTCAACATCCCCAACGGTTATTTTCTGGTCCGGGAAGAAAGTCCCTTCCTCCAGCTTTCGAAACAGAACAGAGTGCCTGAAGACGCGAGCATCATGTACCCTTCCCGGCCAGCCCACGTTGATGTCGGTGAAACGTCCCTTGTGATCCACCAGGGCTTGCAGCAGCATTGAAAAGTACCCCTTGCGGTTTATGTACTCGGTGGCTTGGTGCGCCGGTGCCAAGATAGGGATATGGGTTCCGTCTATCGCCCCACCACAGTTTGGGAATCCCATTGCAGCAAAGCCATCCACTATGTCCTGCACGTTTCCCAGAGTCACTACCCTTGATATCACCAGGTCTCTCATTGCCCTAGCAACTTGGATCACAGCAGCCCCCACAGTAGATTTGCCCACTCCAAATTGATTCCCGACTGACCGGTAGCTGTCTGGCGTTGCAAGCTTCCACAGGGCTATCGCCACTCGCTTCTCAACTGTGAGGGCTGCTCTCATCCTGGTATTCTGGCGCTTCAGGGCAGGGGAAAGCAAGTCACAAAGTTCCATGAAAGTGCCCTTACGCATGCGAAAGTTTCGCAGCCACTGGGCATCGTCCCAGACCTGCAACACGATGCGGTCCCACCAGTCTGTGCTTGTTTCCCGGGCCCAGAATCGGCATTCCACGGCATGAACCTGCCCCAGTAACACCATGATTTCCACATTGCTGGGGCCTGTGCCTTGTGAGAGGTCTAGGTCCATGTCCATTTCCTCATCACTCTCGTCGCCGCGCTGCAATCGCCTCCTCCTCGGCTGGTCCCGGTTTTGCTTTGGCATGTCCTGGCTCTGCATATACTCCAGGACAATGCGCGTGGTGTTCATAGTGCTCATAATTGCCGCGGTGATCTGAGCGGGCTCCATGATCCCAGTGCTAGCTATGGCGTCTGGTCTGAAAAAAGGCGCGAAACTAGTATCTGAAAGACCAGGGGAAGGAGGGAGGGAGGGGCGAGTGACGACATGGCGTACAGGTACAGGGAATTAAAATCAAGAAAGGTGGCTGTGCATCAGGGAGAAATACAAACAACTGTCACACAGAATGCCCCCCCCCCCCCCGAGATTGAACTCCTAAGCCTGGGTTTAGCGGGCCGTTGATTTGACGGAGGGAGGGGGGAAGGAAATGAATACGAACAAATCTATTTTTTACATCTTAAGACGACAGTGCAGCATGACTGATAGCCCTCGGCATTTTCTGGGTGCTTGGCAGCAAATACTGGGCGCTTGCCAGTATGATGATGACGGATACCAATCATAATATACTATTTACTGCCAAAAGGCAAGGGGTTGCTGCTGTGTAGCAATGTAGCCCCACGTGTGCCAGCCACATGTCTGCCAGCACCCAGATCGCCCTCGGCCTCTTCTGGGTGCTTAGCAGACAATACTTGGCAGAAAATAATATACTATGACTGATAGCCATGATTGTCCGACGAGGACGGTTACCAGTCGTAATAAACCATCTACTGCCAAAAGGCAAAAGGCAAGGGGCTGGTGCAATGCAGCCCTACGGCTGCCAGCCCCACAGCTACCAGCATCCCGATCGCCGATGAAGGCTACCAGTCATGCTGCACCGTCTACCGCCAAAAGGCAGTTAGCTGCTGCTGCTGTGTAGTAATGCAGTCCCACGTCTGCCGGCACCCGGATGACATATGGTGACGGTGAGCTGAGCTGAGCAGGCTCCATGCTTGCCGTGGTATGTTGTCTGCACAGGTAACCCAGGTAAAAAGGCGCGAATCTATTGTCTGCCGTTGCTGTGACGGAGGGGGAGGGGCCTGACGCAATGTACCCAGAACCCCCCGCGGCACTGTTTTGCATCATTCGGGCATTGCGATCTCAACCCATAATTCCAATGGGCGCCGGAGACTGCGGGAACTGTGGGATAGCTACCCACAGTGCAATGCGCCGGAAGTCGACGCTAGCCTCGGTACTGTGGACGCGGTCCGCCGACTTCATGCACTTAGAGCATTTTATGTGGGGACACACACAATCGGCTGCATACAACCGATTTCTATAAAACCGGCTTCTATAAATTCGACCTAATTTTGTAGTGTAGACATAGCCTTAGACTACACCTGGATCCCTTTAGTAATCTGACCAGTAGAGGAGCTTGCTGCATTGCTAATAGAGGGGTTTATAAAAAGAGGGAGGCTGTAGGTAAGGTGCCTGCTAGTGGGACTGGGGAGCCACTCACCATTTTCCCCACCAATCCACTTAAGCAAACTTGGTAAGCAAACACTAGATGCTCTGATTGGTTTTGTTTGTTTGCTGTTTGCTCTGGATTATTTGAGTGGCCGCTCAGAGGCACTGTCCAGGGCACTGGAGTCAGGCAACCTAATGAGGCCTCTGAGAATGTGGGTTCCCTTTGTTTGAGCAGAGGAACATTGTTTAGTGTTTGTGTATTCAGAGGGCCCAATAATGCAGTCCTTTATTCATGAGACATCCTTGCTAGCGTGAGTTGTTCCCCTGAAGTCACCATTCAAACAAGGAAGGGTTGCAAGATCGAGCTCCTAATCTTACATGTAATGGATTGTCCATGTTGGAGAGAGCAACCCCAGCCTGTTATGTTTATACCCTGCCTGAGAGTTATTTTTGATGTGCTGTTATAAGACGCAACAAAATTTACAACTTTTGTTACTTGTAGGAGGAACTTTTTTGGTTAAGTAATATTTGAAAAGTGCTTAAAAAGCCTCTGATGAAAGATGTTCTAAAAGTGCAGAGTACCTATATTTATTGTTACAGTGAGGCTAATCAGCAGTTTATCTTTCCTGTAAAGACACCTCTCAGTAACAAAGCCATCTGAATGGACCGGAGTCCATTTCCTAACATGGTTTCCAACTAAGGAAAGGGACACACTGCTTTCAAAGCTCCAGTAACCAATATTAAAGCAGGGAGATTGATTTGATCTGTATGATTTAAACGCCTGATTCCAGGATCCTTTCCAGACATCAATTTATATTGTTAGGCAAAATATTCCTGTAACATAACAGAGGTCTCAACATACAGAGCTGAAAGTGAATTGCCAGTAAGACATTCCATACGCTTAAATACTATGTGCTGAAGCCCCATTGGGCAGGCTTTGTCTGCAGCCAGTGTGGGTGTGTTCATCATTCTTTGCTTTCTGACATCACAGTGGTTAAGTTGACATTCATTATTCTGTGCTTGCTCTAGAAGTCACTATAATATTGCTATTCGCTGTTTCAGGTGGGATCAGAACATGGTCAATCCCTTGCCTGCCTCTTCAGACAAACGAAATCCTGGGGAATTTTAGCTCAAACAGGAACTGAAAATGCTCCTTCATTTAAACTGATGTCATCTCACCTGTAACATTGTAGATGTCGCTCATGTGCTCCACGTGGGAGGAAGGCTGGTCTTGTGGATAGTTAATTATTTATACAAGGTGTGACCGCTCCTGTCAAGGCTGTATCCCCACTTTGAACTTTAGGGTACAAATGTAGGGGCCTGCATGAAAACTTCTAAGCTTATCTACCAGCTTAGCTCTGGTCCGCTGCCACCATCTCAAGAATTCCCTCCCTGGGAAGCCTTGAGAAACCTTTCACCAATTCCCTGGTGAATACAGATCCAAACTCCTTGGATCTTAAACAAGGAGAAATTGACCCTTCCCCCCTCCTTCCTTTCACCAACTCCTGGTGAATACAGATCCAAACCCCCTTTGGATCTTAAAACAAGGAGAAATCAATCAGGTTCTTAAAAAGAAGGCTTTTAATTAAAGAAAAAGGTAAAAATAATCTCTGTAAAATCAGTATGGAAAATAACTTTACAGGGTAATCAAACTTAAAGAGCTTAGAGGAACCCCCTGTCTTAGGTTCAAAGTATAGCAAACAAGATAAGCACTCTGGTAAAAGGTACATTTACAAGTTGAGAAAAACAAAGTAAATCTAAGACGCCTTGCCTGGCTTTTACTTACAATTTTGAAATAAGAGAGACTTGTTTAGAAAGATGGGGAGAACCTGGATTGATGTCTGGTCCCTCTCAGTCCCAAGAGCGAACCACCCCTTAAAACAAAGAGCACACACAAAAGCCTTCCCCCCCCCCCACAAGATTTGAAAGTATCTTGTCCCCTTATTGGTCCTCTGGGTCAGGTGTCAGCCAGGTTACCCGAGCTTCTTAACCCTTTACAGGTAAAAGGATTTTGGAGTCTCTGACCAGGAGGGATTTTAGTACTGTACACAGGAGAGCTGTTACCCTTTCCTTTATAATTATGTCACGCCCCCCAAATCACAGATAGTGTTGGACGTTCGGTTCCACACTGGCTGTGATTTCTTCTTGGAGTTCTAGGAGAAAACAGAGTTAACAAGACACATGTACCTTTAGACATACTACTGATTATATAAAAACTAACAATATGTTTCATTACAAGAACAATTGTTAACCAGTTAACTCTGGGAAACTTTCCCGGGAGAGTGCATCAGCCACTTTGTTAGAAACTCCCGAAATGTGTTGTATTTCAAAATCAAAATCTTGGAGAGCTAAACTCCACCGAAGAAGTTTTTTGTTATTTCCCTTGGCGGTATGAAGCCACTGTAGCGCAGCATGGTCTGTTTGTAGTTGGAAACGCCGTCCCCAAACATATGGGCGTAGCTTTTCCAGCGCGTACACAATGGCGTAGCATTCCTTTTCGCTGATTGACCAGTGGCTTTCCCTCTCAGACAGTTTCTTGCTGAGAAACACGACAGGATGGAATTCTTGATCCGGTCCTTCCTGCATTAAAACTGCTCCCACGCCTCGCTCGGAAGCATCTGTGGTTACTAGGAACGGTTTGTCAAAGTCTGGGGCCCTTAGCACAGGGTCAGACATGAGGGTTGCCTTAAGCTGGTTAAAGGCCTTTTGACACTTATCAGTCCACTGAACTGCATTTGGCTGTTTCTTTCTGGTTAGGTCTGTCAGCGGGGCGGCGATTTGGCTGTAGTGTGGTACAAATCGCCTATAATATCCGGCCAAGCCTAAGAAGGATTGGACCTGTTTCTTTGACTTTGGAACCGGCCACTTTTGGATAGCATCCACTTTGGCCTGTAGGGGATTTATAGTTCCTTGACCCACCTGGTGCCCCAGGTACGTCACTCTGTTTTGGCCTATTTGACACTTTTTAGCCTTAACAGTTAGTCCTGCCTGCCGGATGCGCTCGAAGACTTTTTTCAGGTGCTCCAGGTGTTCTGTCCATGAATCAGAAAAAATGGCTACATCATCGAGGTAGGCAACTGCAGAATCTCCCAATCCCGCCAGGAGACCATCTACAAGTCTTTGGAAGGTGGCGGGTGCATTTCGCAACCCGAAAGGAAGTACATTGAATTCATACACCCCTGCCTGGGTGACGAAGGCTGACCTTTCCGTAGCGGGTTCATCTAGTGGTACTTGCCAGTACCCTTTGGTTAAGTCTAAAGTAGAGATGAATTGGGCATGTCCCAATTTTTCCAATAGCTCATCTGTGCGTGGCATTGGATAGTTGTCAGGACGAGTTACAGCATTTAGCTTACGGTAGTCCACGCAAAAGCGTATTTCCCCATCTGGTTTGGGAACTAGAACCACTGGAGATGCCCATGGACTGGTAGAGGGGCGGATTATACCCATCTGTAGCATGTCCTGGATCTCCCTTTGTATAGCCGCTTGGGCATGAGGTGACTCCCGGTAGGGTGGGGTTCTAATTGGGTGAGCATTACCTGTGTCAATGGAGTGGTATGCCCGTTCGGTCCGTCCTGGAGTGGCTGAGAAAATCGGTGCAAAGCTTGTGCACAGCTCCTTGATCTGCTGTCGCTGCAGACGTCCCAGGGTCGTGGAGAGGTTCACCTCTTCCACGCCACCATTCCTTTTTCCTTCATAGTAGACACCTGCAGGCCACTCCGCGTCATCAGTTTCCTGGGCTGTAAACTGGCAAACGTTTAATTCTCTAGAATAAAAGGGCTTAAGAGAATTAACATGGTATACCTTAGGCTTTATGTTGGAGGTGGGGGAGGCTATGAGACAGTTAACAGCTCCTAGGCGCTCCTGGACCGTGAATGGTCCTTCCCACGACGCTTCCATTTTATGGGCCTGGAGCGCCTTTAAGACCATGACTTGGTCTCCTACTTTGAAGGACCGTTCTCTGGAATGTTTATCATACCAGGCCTTTTGCTCTTCCTGAGCATCCTTTAGGTTTTCTTTAGCAAGGGCTAAAGAGTGTCGGAGGGTGTTTTGTAGGTTGCTTACAAAGTCTAGAATGTTAGTTCCTGGAGAAGGCGTAAACCCCTCCCATTGCTGCTTCACCAACTGTAATGGCCCCTTAACCTCGCGGCCATACACAAGTTCAAATGGTGAAAACCCTAAACTGGGATGTGGTACAGCCCTGTAGGCAAAAAGCAACTGCTGCAACACTAGGTCCCAATCATTGGAGTGTTCATTTACGAATTTACGTATCATGGCCCCCAAAGTTCCATTAAACCTCTCCACCAGACCATTGGTTTGATGGTGATGAGGGGTGGCAACCAAGTGATTCACCCCATGAGCTTCCCACAGGTTTTTCATGTTCCCTGCCAGGAAATTAGTTCCCGAATCTGTAAGGATGTCGGAGGGCCAACCTACCCTGGCAAAAATGTCTGCTAATGCCTGGCACACACTTTTAGCCTTGGTGTTGCTTAAGGGTACAGCTTCCGGCCATCGGGTAGCAAAATCCATGAAAGTCAGTACGTACTGCTTTCCTCTGGGTGTCTTCTTTGGGAAAGGACCCAGAATATCCACAGCTACTCGCTGAAATGGGACCTCAATTATGGGTAGTGGCTGGAGAGGGGCTTTAACCTGGTCTTGGGGCTTTCCCACTCGTTGGCACACCTCACAAGACCGGACATAATTAGCAACGTCCTTGCCCATTCCCTCCCAGTGGAAGGACTTCCCCAACCGGTCTTTGGTTCTGTTCACCCCAGAATGGCCACTGGGATGATCATGGGCTAAGCTCAAGAGCTTTACCCGATACTTAGTGGGAACTACCAGCCGTTTTTGAGGATGCCAGTCTTCCTGGTGCCCACCAGAAAGAGTCTCCTTGTATAAAAGTCCTTGTTCTACAACAAACCGGGATCGGTTAGAAGAGCTGAGAGGCGGTGGGGTGCTCCGTGCCGCCGCCCAAGCTTTCTGAAGGCTGTCATCTGCTTCCTGCTCGGCCTGGAACTGTTCCCTTGATGCTGGAGACATCAGTTCCTCCTTGGACTGTGGACTGGGGCTTGGTCCCTCTGGAAGCGATGCAGGTGCTGGGGCTGTTTCCATTGACTGTGAACCGCTGTTCGCTGGTGCACTATGTGGTATCTCAGGCTCTGGCTGAGCCTCTTGGGTAAGGTTATCTGCTGCTTCTGCCAGTTCAGGCTCGCTGGTGTCCTCTGGCATTGGAGTTGTAGACGGGCTTGCAAGCGCTGGACTCAGTGCTGACAGTGGTTCTGGTGCTGGTTGCGTTGCCAGTTCCGGTTCTGGGACTGGCTTTGGCTGGGTCTCTGGGATTGGATCCACTACGGCTGTTGCAGTCGTTGGCAGGGGATCCAGTTTTACCACCTTTGTTTGGGTCTCTGGTAACACAGACGGGGTCCTGGTGGACGGCTCAGGAACAGGGATGGGGGTGGAAGCTTGCTTAGCCTGGCTGCGGGTGACTATTCCCACCCTCTTGGCTAGCTTCACATGGTTGGCCAAGTCTTCCCCCAGTAGCATGGGAATGGGATAATTGTCATAGACTGCAAAAGTCCACATTCCTGACCAGCCCTTGTACTGGACATGCAACTTGCTGTAGGCAAGGTTACAGACTGTGACACGAAGGGTTGAATTGTCACTGTAGCCTCCGGGTTGATGAGTTTGGGGTCCACTAGGGATTGGTGAATAGTTGACACTTGTGCCCCAGTGTCCCTCCAAGCGATAACCTTCTTTCCGCCCACTCTCAAGGTTTCCCTTCGCTCCGAGGGTATGAGAGAGGCATCTGGGTCTGGGGTTCTTTGGTGTGATTGGGGTGTAATGAACTGTAATCGGTTGGGGTTCTTGGGGCAGTGAGCCTTTATATACCCCAGTTCATTACATTTAAAACATTGCCCTGCTAAGGTATCACCGGGGCGATGTTGGTTGATGGAGACTGGTGTGGTGGGGTGAGAAAGCATCTGGGGTTTCCCTTGGGATGTGGGTGGGGCCTTGGGTTGTCCCCGGTGATAAGGTTTTGTTTCGGCTTGCCCCTTCTGATATTCGCTCCAACTGCTACTAGCTTTTTTCTTTTCTGTCACCTCCACCCATTTGGCTCCAATCTCCCCCGCCTCGGTTACAGTTTTGGGCTTCCTATCTAGGATGTACCTTTCTATTTCCTCAGGAACACCCTCTAAAACCTGCTCCATTTTTACTAGGGAAAGCAGATCTTCCAGAGATTTAACATTTGCTCCTGATACCCAGGCATCACAATTTTTGTCAATGTGGTAGGCATGCCGGGTAAATGACACATCTGGTTTCCACCTTAGGGCTCTGAACCGCCAACGGGCATGCTCAGGTGTTATCCCCATTCTGAGTCTGGCCTTGTTTTTAAAAAGTTCATAACTGTTCATGTGTTCCTTAGGCATTTCAGCCGCCACCTCTGCTAAGGGTCCACTGAGCTGCGGCCTCAGCTCTACCATGTACTGGGTTGGAGGGATGCTGTATCCAAGGCAGGCCCTTTCAAAATTTTCTAAGAAGGCCTCAGCATCATCGCCTGCCTTGTAGGTGGGGAATTTCCTGGGATGGGAAGGGGTACCTGGAGAGGAGTTGTTAGGATGGTCTGATGCACCCTGCCTAGTCCTTGCTGCTTCCAGTTCCATCTCTTTTTCTTTCAGCTCCATCTCTCTTTTATGGGCCTCCTGTTTGGCTTTTTCTTCTCTTTCATGGGCCTCCTGTTTGGCTTTTTCCAGCTCCATTTCTCTCTTGTGGGCCTCCTCTTTGGCGTTCTCTTCTCTGTCTCTCAGCTCCATCTCTCTCTTGTGGGCCCCCTCTTTGGCTTTCTCCAGCTCCATCTCTCTCTTGTGGGCCCCCTCTTTGGCTTTCTCTTCTCTGTCTCTCAGCTCTATCTCTTTTTCTTTCAGCTCCATAGCTCTCTTGTGGGCCTCCTCTTTAGCTTTTTCTTCTTTGGTAGTCATTTTCCTGGTTTTCTTGTGCTGGGTCTCACCCTCTGCAGTTGACTGTAACTGGGATGTATTTAGCTTAGGCTCCTGCTGAGTGCTGCTGAGTTAACAGAGACTTTCTAACTAGCTACTTCCGAGGATGTAAAAAGAAAAAAAGAAAATTCAGCTTGTAAATTACCTTTACCAGATCAAAGTTTGCTTGCTTATTTGAACACTTCTCTTAACAAAGGACCTTGTTAAAAAAACTTAACACCTCTGCCTTCAGGCAAGGAGAGATAAGATATGCATCTACCTTCAGCTCTGCTCTCCAAGCAGCTAGAAGGAAAAAAAAAAATCTCTTACTGGCTTTTGGGTTTAAAACGATCCCACCGCTGTGCCACCATGTCAAGGCTGTATCCCCACTTTGAACTTTAGGGTACAAATGTAGGGGCCTGCATGAAAACTTCTAAGCTTATCTACCAGCTTAGCTCTGGTCCGCTGCCACCATCTCAAGAATTCCCTCCCTGGGAAGCCTTGAGAAACCTTTCACCAATTCCCTGGTGAATACAGATCCAAACTCCTTGGATCTTAAACAAGGAGAAATTGACCCTTCCCCCCTCCTTCCTTTCACCAACTCCTGGTGAATACAGATCCAAACCCCCTTTGGATCTTAAAACAAGGAGAAATCAATCAGGTTCTTAAAAAGAAGGCTTTTAATTTAAGAAAAAGGTAAAAATCATCTCTGTAAAATCAGTATGGAAAATAACTTTACAGGGTAATCAAACTTAAAGAGCTTAGAGGAACCCCCTCTGTCTTAGGTTCAAAGTATAGCAAACAAGATAAGCACTCTAGTAAAAGGTACATTTACAAGTTGAGAAAAACAAAGTAAATCTAAGACGCCTTGCCTGGCTTTTACTTACAATTTTGAAATAAGAGAGACTTGTTTAGAAAGATGGGGAGAACCTGGATTGATGTCTGGTCCCTCTCAGTCCCAAGAGCGAACCACCCCTTAAAACAAAGAGCACACACAAAAGCCTTTCCCCCCCCCAAGATTTGAAAGTATCTTGTCCCCTTATTGGTCCTCTGGGTCAGGTGTCAGCCAGGTTACCCGAGCTTCTTAACCCTTTACAGGTAAAAGGATTTTGGAGTCTCTGACCAGGAGGGATTTTAGTACTGTACACAGGAGAGCTGTTACCCTTTCCTTTATAGTTATGTCAGCTCCCGACAGGACTGATTGAGAGAGAGATAAAGAGCCTGATCGTAGAGTTTGATGGTGAGGGAACAGGGACCTGAGCCTGGCTCTCCCACATGAGTGCCCGAACCAGCAGGCTATTGGCTATGTGGGGATTGGGGCCTCTGTCTTGTTTTTCATGAAAAATTTGCAGTGTTGTGCTGATGCGAAATGAAAACAGTTTCTAAAACCGCCATTTGTCTCCAAGCAATAGAACTCTGGTTTTCCAGCCAGCCTGAAGCGTGATCTCTGAGGTGCAGACGGTTGGGTTCCCCCATCTCAGACCTAACCGTGTAAGTGAAGGCTCCCTTTGCTTTGTGGTGATCGTTCCCCCTTCCGCTCCCCAGAGAATTAGGAAGAAGTCCGCCTGGCAGGGGAAGCAACATGGTCCATACCCCCCACCCAAGGGTGAGGCAGGGAGGCTTGATGAAGCAGCTGTTCTGGCCTTTCTGTTAGTTCCCAACACTAGCAAAGTACCATTTGTGACTTCCTCTGGCTCCAGCCAAGCCTGTGAGTTTGCCTGACACGTGCTGCCTCTGTATCTTTTCAAGGCTCAGGATCTTTTCCAGGCCACCCCAAATAAGTGACCTCTTATTACAGATCCTACGGAGCGAGCACCCCCTAGAACTACCGTGGGGGGAATCCAGGCCTCTGGGTTCTAGATGCCTGAGGTGTTTCAAGCTCCTAGAGCCTGAACAGAGTCCAGCCACTGCCCCAATCTCGGGGTCCCTAGGCACATTCTCAGGGTGCAGACCTGATACCCCGTATCGAGAGCTGGAACCTGCTGTCCAGCTGCCTAACCCCCCTGGGTGCAGCGCTGGCCCTTGTCTCCCCTGTACTTGAACACACTCCTCTCCCAGAACTCCACCCCAAAGATGTGAAGCGTCTGGTTTCCCGTTTAACTCTTTCCAGACCAGGCAGTAACTGAAGCAGTCGGTTAGTGCATGCATGTGCGCACATACACACACACACTCCGCCCAGTCTAACAACTTTACGATCTTTTATATTTAATCATGGTAAATTATTTTATTGCTAAAGGCTATTTGCAAGCAAACAAGCTCTTTGTTTCTTTGAGGGCTCCCCTGCATATTCCCAGCCCCTAATCACACCTTTCTGTTGGTGAAATCACAATCATCACTGTTATGTCACAGAGGGCGGGGACTCCTGGTGGTGACAAGGGGCCTGGGGGTAAGCAGAAGAAACAGATGGCTGTAGGCTATGGTTTAAGTGCACAGAGTGGATGTGTGGAAAGGCTGCTCGTCTTTGCTCCCTCCTGATGTTGGTGCTGCTCTGTGCAGGGCCGGTATACCCCTGCACTGGATTAGAGCTGCCCGGCATCCATTGGTTCAAAAATACAGGCAAGGATTGGTGTAGCACAAGGGCATTCCTGGTCCCACCTTTCCTCCAGCCACAACCCCTGTTCCCTGCTGCAACAACTACATTGACTCGATGTCACCAAAGAACCCCCCCCCCAAACAGAAGTGATCATCCCTGGACTAGTCACTCTATTGCTGGGGTCTGAATGCAAATATTTTCACACCTCTCCGCTTAATGCTACGTTGCCCCTAGATACAAGCCCACGTTTTCAATTGCTCACTAATGATAGCCAAGGTTTTCAAAAGTGGCTAGTAATATTGCAGGCCCAACTTGGGACACTGTAAAGGGGTCTGATTTCCAGGGCCGGTGCAAGGATGTTTCGCGCTCTAGGCAAAACTTCCACCTTGCGCCCTTCCCCATCCTTGAGCCCTGCGGCAGCTCCCCCCCCCCCCTGAGGTGCCCCCCCCCCGCGGCAGCTCCCCACCCCCCCTGGCCCGGGGAGCCATGCGGCAGCTCCCCACCCCAGCTCACCTCTGCTCCACCCACTCCCCGAGCCCTGCGGCAGCTCCCCCCTTCTCCTCCCCTCTGCCCTGAGGCACCTCCCCTGCGGCAGCTCCCCATCCCCCCTCCGCCCTGAGGTGCCCCCTCCCGTGGCAGCTCCCCCCCCCCCGCCGCCTGGGGAGCCATGCAGCAGTTCCCCACCTCAGCTCACCTCTGCTCCGCCTCCTCCCCGAGCACGCCGTCGCTGCTCCACTTCTCCTGCCTCCCAGGCTTGCGGCGCCAATCAGCTGTTTGCCGCCGCAAGCCTGGGAGGGAGAGAAGCAGAGTGGGGCGGCGTGCTCAGGGGAGGAGGCAGAGCAGAGGTGAGCTGGGGTGGGGAGTTTCCCTGTCTGCTGCCCCCCCCTTACTTGCTGCAGGTGACCCTCCCCACGCCCCCCTGCCCCAGCTCCCTCCGCCTAAATGCCGGTGGCCAGGGGCGGCTCTAGGCACCAGCAAAGCAAGCACGTGCTTGCGGCAGCCTATTTGCAGGGGCGGCAGGGATCCAGCATGGGAGCTGAGAACCAACAGGGGGCCCTGGGAGCTGTAGTTCCTTGGTTAGCTCCCTGCCTATAGAGCCAGCCCTGGAGCAGGGAAAGAACTACATTTCCCAGCATTCCCTTGGCCACTACCAACAGGAAAGAGGGGGAGGGAGTGAGGTAGCTGAGACCTCATGCTGCAGCCTGCCGTGAATGGAGAGCTGCACTGTGAATAGGGATACCATATTTTAACATTAAAAAAATAGGACACTCCACAGGGAGGGAGGGTAGCCCCACCCTGCCACCATCCACTCCCTCCGACTGCCCCCCACAGAAACCCCAACCCAGCCAACCCCCTGTCTAGTAATGCTCCCTGTCCCCTGATCACCCCTGCCCCTAACTGCCCCCAGGACCCCAGCCCCTATCTAAGCACCGCTGCTCCCTGTCTCCTGATCACCCCCTCCCGGGACCCCTGCCCCTAACTGCCCCCAGGACCTCACCCCCTATCTAAGCGCCGCTGCTCCTTGTCCTGATTGCCCCCTCCTGGGACCCCTGCCCCTAACTGCCCCTTAGGACCCCATCTAAGCCTCCCTTCTCCTTGTCCCCAACTGCCCCCTCCTGAGACCCCCCCCCAACTTCCGCCCTAGGACCCCACCCCCCACCTGTCCCCTGACAAACCCCCGGGACTCCCATGCCTATCCAACCGCTGCCTGTCCCCTGACTGCCCCCCCAAACCCCTGACCCATCTAAACCCCCCAGCCCCCTTACCGTGCCACTCAGACCAGCATGTCTGGCTCCGCGCAGCGCCAGACACACTGCTGCATACATGTTGCCGTGCTCCCCCGTGGAGCCACAGTCCCCCCTCCCCCCCAGCACCTGCCTTCCAGATTTGAACACCTCAAAATTCAGGAGTGCTCAAGCTCAATTTGGCCAGCTGTTACTTCATTTCTCCCAAATCAAATATACTGATCCACTGTAACTTGCTGTAGAAAAAGTAGGATAACATTGAGCAAGGAATGCTTCCCAGTGGTTATTAGGACTGGAATTGCTATTTTCAACAGCCATTGCCTTTTTGTTTGTTTGTTTGTTTGTGTAAAAGGAAGACAGGTATATTGCATTGGCAAATTCCCCATAGAAAGAAAGAGTGGAACAAAAGAATAATAAAGGCACCTCAACTTTTCCTCATTTATGTAGGACAGTCTTATAATATGCATCCAGATATCCTCCAATCACACAAGCTGAAAATTGTTCCACTTTACTGCAGTTCTGTAACCATATGGGAACCAATCCTGTCTGTGTTCTGTGCACATCTAAAATTCCTGCTGAATGACCTGCCGTGGGAGCGAGTTACCAGTGACCCAGGGCTGCGGTGGAAGGAGGGTGCAGGTGGGGGTGGGGGGAGGAGAGCCCAGGGCTGGGACGGCAGGAGGTGTGTGTGGGAGGCAATGGTGGGGAGGAATGAGGGAGCCCAGAGCTGGGGCGGCAGGGGGTGGGGGAGGGAGAGCCCAGGGCTGGGGCAGCAGGGGGGTGTGGCGAGGAGCCCAGGGCTGGGACGGGGGGGCAGCCAAAATTTTTTTTGCTTGGGGCGGCAAAAAACCTAGAGCCGGCCCTGCCAGTGGCGAAGAAAATGCCGCCCACCAAATCCTAGTGTCATAGGCGACCGCCTAGGTCGCCTAATAGGTTGCACCGGCCCTGCTGATTTCTAATGGTGAATGCTCAACACTTATGGAAAATCAGGGCCCGTTTCAGGTGTCAGTCTGGGCACTCAGGTTGGAAGCACCAGAAATTAGTTTGTGCTTTTGTAAGTTTTGGTCACGATCTTTTACAAAAATATGCCATGTGCTTTTAGTGAATCCTTGAGGATGATGCTAGAAAAAATTGGTCTTGCCAGTCATCCCACAAAGAGACAGCCTCTTCCAGTTGTGGGAGAGCCACTGGTGAATTAGCTTCATAAGCTATTGGCCTTTGAATCTCACTCTAAGTATTTCATTTGCAAGGTGGTGATATAGCTTTGAATATATACAGGATAGCATTGATTCCAGGGTAGGCCCTAACAGAGGAACAGCACTAAATACATTTATACAGAAACATGTATAACTGATGGAGGGAGTGTTACCAAATCGTTAGTGCACAGGACTTGGAGTCATAGCTCCTGGATGCTATTCCCAGCTCTGACACTGACTCTCTGTTATCTTAGGCAAGTCACTTAACCTTTCTGCCTCACTTTATCATCATTTTTAGCTAAAACTGTGATGATACCTACCTCATATTGACATTCTGAGGCTTCATTGTAAAGAGCTTTGATGCAGATATTTAATGTCTTAAACATACTGTATATATTTAAGGGTGAGAGATCCTTGTGTTTTTATTGATTTCTCTTGTGTTTATCATTCGCTGGTGTTAACTAGGCTAAAACTAGACAAATTAACCAGAGTCGAGTGGTGACTCACCGAAGTGCTCTGGCCCATGAGGAAATACCGGGAACTCTAGGCTTGTTCAGACTGAGAGGAGACAGGGTAGCTGTTTACAAATACTGTACATAGTGGGACATTCTAAAGAGGATGCAGATCAAATGTTTTCAGTAGCAAGAGGACAGAAAAAGCTGTTATGGACTTAGGTGGCAGCAGGAAACGGTTAGGATCAATATCCGGGGAAAACTTTATAATTCCAAGAAGAGTCATAGCAATTGGAACAAGCTGTGCAGTCGTGGATTCAGTTCCAACCTCCAGCCATCACTTCAGGATGATGAAATCAATCCTGCTACATGGCACGAGTTGAGATGGACTGTGTGATCCTCTCACAACCCCTGAGATGGGTCTCTGAATAGAAGGGAGTGCTTGTTTGTAGAAGTGGAAGCTTGTATAATACACTGATTGTTCTTTAGATTGCACATGGCCCTTCAGGGCAGGGTCCGTGTCTTCCTCTCTGTCTTCCCAGCATGTTTTAGGCACCACTGCAATATAAACAATAATAATACTCAGTCCCCAGTTGAATGGCAGGAGGAAATCGGAAGAAAACAAATGCTCTGGGTTTTGAACAGTGGAGCCAGACAGTAGCGCACTCCAGCTGAGCACAGTCACTTAACAGCTACCTTAAGGGCAAATTCCTATGGCTACAGCCCCAGATTCACAAGGCTTGTGTCACTGCAGCTGGAGTTGCTCTCATTCCTCTTCCCCCTTCGCTTTCTTGAGTAGTCCGCAGTTGTAACAACTGAACTGCAGTATCTTGCACCATGGCGCCTTTGTAAGGAGCAATCCTGTTCCTTCTGGGGGAAAGTGGGGGAATGGAGACATGATGGCCTCCTATCATTACAAGAGCAATCCTGCCTGCGCTGGGCAAGGGGGCTCAGGCTGGACAGCTGCACCAGTGGCGTGGGCACAGTTGCTCCTGTGGATGACAGCACCTGTTTTAACTGGCTGGGGGACTGGTCATGTCCTGTGCTGGCAGATTATCATTGCTGGCTAAGCACTGTGTGCAATCGTGGCCTTTTAAAACTCCCACTGGCTCTGTGGGGGATTTCCTACTCTACAGGGTGCATTTTGTTGAGTTCCTCTAACTTCTCTCTTGCAGGGCTGCAGGATTATTAAAGGGCCAGGACTGTAATGTTGTTTGAAGCCAGAGTAACTCCTATACAAATTAAATGGCCACAAAATATCCAGCTGAGAACCTGTGAGGAATGCGAGTGCCCTGAGGTTCCAGTTCTTCCGCAAGGCCAGTGGAAAGGTAGGTGGAGCTACCAGTGTTGTGCCATTGCCAAGGACTCTTTCTCCCAGAGTCAGCAGTCTCTGTTCAACCCCTTCCCCCTCCCCGTCGAGGGGGAATGGGAAGTTGGTGGCTAGAATTTAGGGAGGGAGAGGAAAACCGAGATGCTGCTCCATGTGGAGCCCATAGGATTAAATGTGTGCTATGTTCCCTGTTTGCTTTACTCTTGTGCAGAGATATTTGACCAGGAAGAATCATCTGTAGCTGACTCCATCTAGGTCCTATGAGGATGCAAGTCCCTCCTAAAGTTATCTAGTGGCACAACGTGGTGCTCAGCCTGCCACATCCGACAAACTTTTGGTTACCAGTCCCTACAGGACTGCCTTCAATCTCAACCACTTTAAATACCTAAGAATCTGCCCCTGGTTGTACACTGAGCCAAGTGTACGCATGCAGTGCAGACATGCTTATAGCTACCTTCCTCACTATGGAGGTGCCGAGTCAATGCATTCCCAGCAAGCTGCACGCCCAGCAAGCGTGGATTCAATAAGCATAAACATAGGAACGCCACCATTTTGTATGGCTAATTCATTAAAAAAAAAAAAAAAAACCTCTAGAAAGGCACAGCACGTTGCTAGCATTGTGCTGCTGTGGAGCTGATAGAAGTCCTGTAGTCACATTATCAGAAAGACAGTGTAAGGACCAGACAGAAAAAAAATGTCTCCTCAGACCTCACTGTTGCATGAAGCATTCCAGCTACAGTGACAACCTACCGCTCCCTTCAGTGTTTACACTTATCCTGTCTTGTTCTATCCTGTATTGTTCTAACTCCAAACTGGAAACCATTCAAGACGGAGATCTCTCTCTCTCTATGTTTTTGGCACAACACTCCTATAGCCTGTAGACTCTCTATGCTATGTAAATAATATTGGCTACAAGCCACCCTTACGATGTGATGCCACGTAATTAATACTGGTCTCAAGGCACATAGAGAAATCCCAGGGATGTCAGTGGACTCTGTGCTTAGGCAGAAGGTGGCATATGGCCTTGAGGTTGTGACCTAGGAGGTAGCAGATAATACTCAAAAATGCCCATTTACAAAGCACTGTACAAACATTAGTATTGCCCATATCTTCTACCCCATCGGGTTAGGTCACTAAATATTATGATCTCCATTTTCAAGAAGGAGAAGCTAAGGTGCAGAGACATGAAATGACTTTCCCAAAGGCCACACAGCGAGTCAGTGGCAGAGCTGTGTGGAGTCGGTAGAGCTCAGTGATACCTGAGTCCCAGCCCTGTGCTTAATCCACACTAGACCCCACTGCCTCTTTAAAAGATGAAAGTCCTCTCGACTTTTATACCACCTACTTTGGAGGGAGCTCTCCTGACTCATGTGTTCTGATTACAAACCCTTGGACATTTTGAATAGTAGAACGCACCTTCTGTGGTCTTTGGGAGTAGCAGGCTGTGACGTCGTGCAGTCTATATGATTTTATAAAAATATGCTAATGGGTGAATAGAATGTAACTGGAATATGCTTCATGCAAAAGGTCTCTTGTAAGGTATCATTACAAAGCTTATTGTCTACTGAGTGTGGTCATCCTATTTGTGTAATGTTTGTATAATAATTTTTAATTATTGTATCTGAAACTAGAAATATGAAATAACTCTGAGGGCCTATTATAATTATGCAAAGTGTGGGCCATTAATGGTGGTTTGGAAGCTTAATGGCTCCCATTAACCAGGACAATTGACTGTAGATGGCTCTATTTGTAGGCAAGCCTTCCTGTGAGTCAGGCTGGGAGGAATGAAGGCTTCGGGTCTTACAGTGACATGTGATCGTGTCACATGAACTGGAATCCATCTTTAACCTGGTGCTTTTCCATTGAGAGGAAGGATGGGAACCCAGGGGGACAAAGGATTCCCGCCTTATGCAAAAGATATATAAAGGGGTGGAACAGGAAAAAGAGGGAGCCATCATGAAGAATTCCCCTAGCTACCACCTGAGCTGGAACAAAAGCTGTACCAGGGGAAAGAATTGTGCCCAGGACTGGAAGATGTCCAGTCTGAGGGAAAAACTTACTGAAGCATCTCTAAGGGTGAGATTATCTGTATTCAGTCTGATTAGACATAGATTTGCATGTTTTATTTTATTTTGCTTGGTGACTTACTTTGTCTTGTCTGTTACTATTTGGAACCACTTAAATCCTACTTTCTGTATTTAATAAAATCACTTCTTACTTATTAATTAACTCAGAGTACGTATTAATACCTGGGTGGGCAAACAGCTGTGGATATCTCTCTATCAGTGTTATAGAGGGTGAACAATTTATGAGTTTACCCTGCATAAGCTTTATACAGGGTAAAATGGATTTATTTGGGTTTAGACCCCACTGGGAGTTGGGCATCTGAGTGTTAAAGACAAGAACACTTCTGTAAGCTGCTTTCAGGTAAGCCTGCAGCTGTTAGGGGACGTGATTCAGATCTGGGTCTGGGTTTGCAGCAGGCTAGCGAGTCTGGCTCAAACCAGGCAGGGCACTGAAGTCCTAAGCTGACAGGGCAGGAAAGCTGGGGCAGAAGTAGTCTTGGCACATCGGGTGGCAGCTCCCAAGGGGGGTTATGTGATCCAACCCATCACACAGGCACATGCTAATATTAACTAGAAAAGGGCCCAGGAGATGGGATTCACATCTGAATCCAGCTTAGGTTTAGGCTTGTCTTTGGAGGTTTGCATTTAAAAGTGCCCATGGTTCCCCATCAGAAGATTTCTTCCACATCCAAACTGGAAGTTGCAAATATTGACCCTGATTTGGAACCAAAAACCATAGAGGAGTGGAGATGCAAATCCAAACACACCCCTTTCTCCTGGAAATTCAAAGGTGCTTGGATTCCAGCTTTTATCTCCTCTCTGTTATCAGCATTTCACTGATTTCAGTGGGATGTTGGTGGATAATAGCAGCACAGCAGGAAGAGGGGGTGAGTTATAATATGCTTTTGCAGTTAACAATTGACAGCAGACCCATAGGGTGGGAGTTTCAAAAGTGCTCAGCGTTGGCCTGGCTCTGCTCCCATTGAAATCAATACTCTACTCCCCTTGACGTCAACATGAGTTTTATCATTGAGTTCAATGGGAGCAGAGAGAGGCCATTGCTGAGCAGTTTTGAAATCTCCAGGATGTACATTACAGACTAACTCCATGATGCAAAGGCCATGTCCCAAGACTTTTTGCTTGCCGCTGTCTCTGGAGTGGGAGGGTGCTGTTCTGAATGAGAGACTAGTTTGTTTTCCGATTAGCCACCCCTGTTCATTTCACGGTCCTGGAGGATTCTCTGTTCTGTAAACTAAGCCATCTTTTACTTATTACTGTTCCTATGAAACGCAGCAATGAACTTCTTGCTGCTATTGTACTTCTTGACAGCTTACATTTCCTAAAGTATTTAGCCAAGATGCAGTAAATTCTGGTCTGGCTCCATTCCTTCCTCGTGGCCTGATTCAAAGGAAGGTGTGCAAAGCTGGGGAGAAGAAAAGGAGATTGTTCATGGCAAAATAACGTCAGTGGCATTTCTCCTATTGCAATTACAGAAGATGTTTGCACTGATGCAGAAGCTTATTCTTTCCCACTCTGGCTTCTTTCTTCTGTTAGATCTTCCCATGCAGTTACGGTCCAACTTTATTCTTCACCTATCACAAGTACAAAAATGAACATTGTCAATACCAATGACTAGAGGACCAATGGTGTAGCACAGCAAAGTTCAGGTGCAAAAGGCAATGGCAGGACCTTAGTTGTGGAACACCTGACTGGAGGAGATCAAAGTGAACTGCACACCCCCATCCAGCAACAAATCCCCCATCAGGCTCTACAGCAGAACAGAAGTAGCTGAACTTCTGAGCAGTGTTTAGGGATATCTCCCACTTTGAAGGAATAGCAGGAATATAGCCTTGAAGTGATGGAAATAGGGATAGCCATCATGGGAGGTGAGGTCACAGCATCCCTGCCAGTTAAAGAAGATAAAAGGACCTGGGTATCCATTGCAAACCAATGAAACACAAAGGGCTGGCATATCCCCATTATGGCTTCTGTGTTTAGTAGGAAGAAAAATGGTGCTGGGCTGGGGTAGAAAGGAATGATCCCCTGGCTTAAATACCAGTCACCAGTATAACAGAAAAAAATGGGAGGAACAAATTTAAAGGTAAGAGGGTTTAGACTTCCATTGGTTGAAAATGGACGTTAGCTGCAAAGTTAAGGTCCAGATCTGAACCTCTCCAAAACTCAGCTGTGGGTTGTGGAAGGGGTGTTGTCTCAGGTCCATCTGATCTAAATCTGAAACGTTGGGTAAGTTTTTCCTAGGCTGGAAGTTTCTTAGAGAGAGGCACATGGACGCACACTAACACTGGGATGACTGACTGCTTGCCAGTCACAGCTGTGTTTCTCATTAATTGAAATCTCCAGGCTGCTGACTCTTCAGATGAGGAAATACTAGAGCATTGACATCACGGCCCCACCTCTTTTTGCTTTGCCTGTCAAGATGCAGAAACATAGGCACACAGCTGAAGCTGTCCTGTACACTGATCAGGAATTTTTTGGGGGCACCACTATTTGGCCAAGCTGAGTGGCCCATATGTTTCAGACAAGCCCCAAAGAAGGAAAAAGACCTTGAAGTTGAATTTCTTCCAGACTGACCTCTCTATTACAAGAAGCGAAAACTTTCCATGCTCTCTAAAGCCACAGGCCTTTCTTTGTTTACAGAGTCCCCTAGATGCAATGTCACTGAACAGCCTGTAAATCAAAAACACACAATGTGCTTTCATCTCTTAACTCAGTTAGGAACTTATTACTAGGAACTGCAAACTACAGTGGCCTGCAGAGCATCTGCTATTGTTAGCAAAGGTAGGGAGAGAAGAGACAAAGGGAAACTGGGCAAGGGGACAATATATTGAAGGCAGAGAGTGGGAAAAGAGGCTTGGTGGGTTTGGTTTTGCAAAACCAAATTCGAACCAGGTGTGCCATGGAATCAGAGTGTAGTGAGTCGGTGTGGCTCCCCTCCTGCCCAGAAGAGGGAGCACCCTTGCAGGCCCCCGAGTGGGCGGAGCCATCGCCGCCTGTTCCCGCCCCCCGGAAGTCAAGGGGCGGGACAGGAAGTATAAAGGCCGGCCGCCGGAGCTCAGTCTGGGCCCAGCCACCGCAGGGAGCAGACGTGCGGCAGGGAGCTCCTGGCCGGGAGACCTCCAAGGCCCGAGGCCATTGCCCTAACTGGCCGGAGTTACCCCGGGCCCACTACGAGGAGGAGCCACCGGAGCCCGTCCCCTCCCGTCGTTGGGAGGAGCCCGTGGAACTCCCCCACACAAACCCCGAAGACGAGACCGTGCCGGAGGCCCTCCGCCCCTGCTGTTACCTGGAGGAGCCGCCCGAGTGCAATTGGCCGGATTTCCCGACGGAGCTGCCGGACCTGCCACCAAGCCCCGGCCGAGAGGAGCCCATGCTGGTGGACTGGACCGGGCCCGGTGCCACGGACGAGGTAGGCCCTGAGGGGGATCTTGGAAGTAGCCCGGGGGTAGCCGACCCCGGTCAGGCTGCAGACACATGTGAGCCAATGTCAGTGTGTTTCGGTCAGGATACCCCACTGACCGGCAGCGGCAGTAACCGCTGCTAGGGCCCCGGGCTGGGACGCAGTGGAGTGGGTGGGCCTGCGTCCCCCCCCTGCCACCCCCACTCACGGGTGGCAGGCTTCCCCCTCACCCAACGCTCAGGTAGGAACCTGGGCCTGATTAACTGCTTGTTTGCTCAACCCCTGCCCCAAAAGGGTTTGAGCTGTGACTGTGTGTGCCCCGCCCTGATCCAGGCCCTGGGCCTTCCTGAACTGTTTGCCTGCCCAGCCCCTGCACCAGAGGGCCTGGGCTCCTGAACTGTTTGTTTGCCCAGCCCCTGTACCAGAGGGCCTGGGCTCCTGAACTGTTTGTTTGCCCAGCCCCTGCTCCAGAGGGCTTGGGCTCCTGAACTGCTTGTTGCCCAGCCCCTGCACCAGAGGGCCTGAGTCCTGAGCTAACTGGTTGCTTGTTCTGTCAGTAGGGAGTCGGTGTGGCTCCCCTCCTGCCCAGGAGGGTCGAGCCCCGGCACGAACCCTTTACACAGAGCCTCCTTTGGATCATGGGTTGGATGCGACTGGGTAAATAGTTTTAGTTTGGGAACCTCCCTAGGATAGAAATGCTGAAGGTTGGTTAGAAAAGAAGGGAAGGAAAGAAAAAATGAAGGGATGGGAAATGAGGGGAAAAGGAGAGGAACAAGGAGCAGGAATAAAAGAAAAATTGCCTGGATAGGGGAAAAAATAAGAGAGATATTGGAAAATATAGTACTGGCTACTTTAAAACTAAAACAGATAAGTCCAAATCCTGAGATACCCGCTCAGGTCTTGATCAGGCAAAATTCCCACTGAAGTCAATGGCAGTTTTGCATGAGCAAGTACTGCAACATTTTCCCCATAGCTTTATAAATACTGACCTGAAAATTGGGCTGCTTCCGAGTTTGAAAGAAATTCAGCAAGAGCAATCTGATAAGAGATGGCAAGTAGTACATATGTGCCCACAAACCTAGTGGTGGGGACCATACCAGGCCTAGATCAATGCTCTCAAGTCCATTCACATGTGGTGGCGTTGCTGGAAATCACCTCCAGTGCTACCCAGACATAGCCTTCTCCTCCCTCACGGTGTAAAACGGGCAGCTTGCTGAACGCTGGAATTCTGGAGATGTATGTGTATGTCTTTGACAATAAACGATGCACTGAAGGTTACAGTCTGAGTGGGCCCACTCATGGAACAGGGTGGCATTACGCAGTTTATTATTCTATAGGACTGAGTCATTCAGGGCATACAGAGCCTTTCACCACTAGGTCACGGTTTCAAAACTAGTCTGTCAGGATTAACTGAAGGTTACTCTGTGACAGCTGGTTGGTGGCTCATGGAAAAAGAAATGCTGGGCTCTGTCCAGTTCCTACTTGGTCAGATGTCAGCATCATAAAATCCCCCATCACAACTGACACTTACTGGCAATTTCAATGGAGAGCCCAAGGAGTCTGAACTTCCCTCTTACTCCTAGAGGTGGTCGCACACGGTCAGGATTGAAGCACATTAGCAGGATGGAGTAGGCAAAAACTCTCCACACAACTTCCTATGCAACATTGTTCTGTGCAGACAGAGAGGCCTTCAGTCTTCGGGGCTGCCAATGTAGCACCTTTCAGGAGCACTGCATTCCTTGTGATAAAGCAGGAGGAGGCTAGCAGCTAACCTCAGTGATAGTCTGTGTATCTGTATTTCTGCAGAGCACAATAAGCAAAGTAGTCTCAGGACAAATATATATTTCACAGGAGCTTTATGGAACTTGATTTTCTCTTGGATGTAAAGCAAAGTTCAGATTTGCAATCATGCAAGTTCTGCAATCACACACCTATTTTGCATACACAGTTACCATGACTGCATGCTCAAATCAAGTAATTTAGCATGCAAGTCTAATTTAGCATGCAAGTCTAAGCCACTAAATGTGTATGAGCTATTGGGCACTTACTCTGTCTGAAAATCTGGCCCTGAGATTTCCACTGGTGAAAATGTGCACACAATAGTAAGATCTAAAAGTCACTGGTTCTACCATCAAATTTCATGTGTCTATTCTATGTAGGTTTTTATACTGCACTTATCACCATATTATCTGGTGAAAAAATAGTGTATGGCAGAAATGTTTTCAGATTCTTGTTGTATGCAAAATAGCACCATTTTCACATTGAGAATAATTGTTTTCCTCCAGTTAGTATGTGAAAAATAGCAGTTTTCTGCTTTTATTTCCATAGAGAACAGAAACATGCAAGGAGAAACCATACTATGAATTGTTTTTCATCAAAACAGGATATTTTTTTTCACAGTCATTGCAAATTTTAATAGACAACTCTGATAGCATTTAATTACCAGGGACTCTGCCATACTTGTGAGGATCTTAGATTCACTAGCATTAATAATAATTTGTTTACAGACTAGAGTCACACATGGTCCTAACCTTAAGAAAACAAAGTCCAAGAGGAGAAGAAAACGGGCCATCCTAATGCCAAGGGAAGGTGGTAAAGGCCAGGTATACAGCCAAAGAGAAAGAAAAGGGCCAGTGTAGTGAGGCGGTCTGGTTCCCTGCCACCCCGGAGAGGAGCGAGCCTCTCTGGACACCAAAGTGGGCGGAGCCAGCGAATCCTACACCCACCCCTCAGAGGTCAAGGCACAGGACAGGAAGTATAAAAGCACCACCCCAGAGCTCACTTGGAACTCAGCCACCGGAGAGGCCAGACGCCTGTGGCGTAGCTCCCAGTTGGGAGACCACGGCAATCGGCGTCCAACCCGAGGACTGGCCAGACCAGCCAATGACTGATGCTAGCCCGAGCCCAGAGATGCTGCCAAGCCTGCCACTCGCCAGTTACCCGGAGGAGCTGCCAAGCCAACCTTGCGCCAGTTACCCCGAGGAGCCCATGGTGTGTGACCCCTTGGAGGGCGCCGTCCAGACCCAGGTACCTCTAGAGGGGGAGGTAGGAAGTAGGCCAGGGGCAGCCGACCCTAGTCTGGCTGCAACACCACCAGAGCCCATGTCAGTGTGTTGCAGCCAGGATCCCCACTGACTCAGCAGCGGGTCTTCTGCCGCTGCTAGGGCCCCGGGCTGGGACGCAGTGGAGTGGGTGGGCCTGCGTCCCCCCTGCCACCCACCTCGCGGGTGGCCGTCTCCCCCTCTCCCCAGCCGCTCAGAGCCAGGAGCCTGGGGTTTGCTGTTCAACTGTTTGCTCAGCCCCTGCCTGAGGGCCTGAGCTACTGACTGTTTGTTGCCCCGCCCTGACCCAGGGCCTGGGCCTGCTAACATTGAACCCTAAGCTATTGACTGTTTGCCCCGCAGCCAGGCTAGTTCCCCGACACACCTGACAGAAGTAGTGAGGCGGTCTGGTTCCCTGCTGCCCTGGAGAGGGACGAGCCCCAGCCGAACCTGCCTACAGCCAGTCCAGAGTCAAAGAGAATTAAAAAGAAAAGGACAAGCCAAAAGCTAAATGGAAGACAAAAGGGTAAGTCTAAACTCAAAGGAAAGACAGAAGTACAATAGGAAGACAGCAGACTAGGAGGCAGAACAATCCTTTGAGCAGGTGCACTGGTTGAGGTAGACTACCCTGTCCTCCATGAAGTATTTGATCTTGTTGGGCTTTCAGTATTAAAATATGGTTGGGGAAGGCTGTTTCTGCAGCTGAGAGGGGAGATATGCTGGAAGGCCCTTCACAGTTGATGGTGTAGGTCCTGTTATACCCAGAGGTAGTGCTGTCTGTGTTGTTTCTGGGTTCTCTTCAATAAAGCCATGCCCCTGTGCTCCCTGCTCCTGCCTGCATCAGGACCAGCATTAGACTCGTTGGGGCCCAGGGCAGAAAGCTGAAGTTCCACTGCATGGGGTTGAAGCCTGGGGCCCTGAGCGTGCCACCTGGGGCTGAAGCAGAAGGCTGAGCAACGTACGCCCGGTGCCTGGTGCCCTTCATGGCGTGGGGGCCGTGGGCAATTGCCCTGCTTGCTACTCCTTAATGCCAGCCTGGCTTTTATATGGAGAAAACCAGTTCTTTTGGCACAGGTGGGTTGTGGAGTTTTCATAGCATGTTTGGGGGTGGAGGCCTCAGAAAGGCACAGGTTAAGAACCCCTGGTCTATAGGACACTTTTCTGTTTAGTTCTGGTGAGACAGGCTTCTCCTTCTTTAAACATGTTTAAGAGGAGAGGCTGTCTGAAAACATCTCAGATCAATAAAAGGAGTTGTGAGAACAAACAGACTCCCCAGATCTGAACAGCTCCCGATCTTCAGGGAAGGTTGGATCAGGATCTGAATTTTGTAGCTGGACGGTATCTCTGGCTGAACAAAAACCTTGGATCTGCTCAGCCACTACAGTGATGAGCATGATGTTAATCCCTAGGTAGAGAGAACACTCCTGAACTTTGGAGAAATTCAGACCTGTGACCAAACTCTCTGTCTTGGTCCTGTCATAAATAGATTTAAGATGGCACAGGAGTTGATAGATTAGGAAAGATTAGCCAACAGATGGCCTCTCAGCAAGAGTTGGCAGGACAAAAGTAAATCTGTGGAAGTGGGGCTGTTCCAATGTGACTGTGGTGAAACACAAACCATGGAACATCTGCTGGTCTGCCAGCTCCTGGACAAACCATGAAAGATCTTGCCACGGCTACAGGGTGGGCCATAGCATGTGTCCAACACTGGACAAACCTACGATTGTAGTGGAAGGACACAAGAAGAGGAAGCCAACGGGGACTAGATAATGTATATAAGAGCTTGTCAAAAAGTTGATTACTATTCACAGAAAAATTAGAATAAAAAGCTTTTTATTTTTAAAAAAAAAACTAACATTTTTCAGGTTTTTTTTTTAATTGTTTTTTTTTAACTAAAACCTTTTTTTAACTGAAGAGGTAACTGAAAGGGTTTTTTTCCCACTGAAAACTGAAATTTTTTACAGAAAACAACTTTGTTTTGTTTGTTTAAAAGAAATGGAAAATGTGGGACAAAATAATTTTTTTTTAAATGTTCATTTTGGTCAGAAATACATTTTTCATTAAAAATGTTATGATGAAAGAATGTTGACCAGGTCTGCCATCTATACAAAGATCATATTATGTGTTGTATTTGTAAAAAACCTCTCTGGTCATAACTACATGTGTGTGACAATTTTTAATGAAACTTCAAAACAATAAAATGTGACCGGTTTCATGTTTTGTTAGAAATTCAAAACTCAGGAATGTGCATCAGAAGGGTCCTGAGGATTACAAACCATTCAATGAACAATAGGGTTGAGCTTCAGGTGAACTTGCGGTCAAGTTTTAGGGTGAACTAGGCTGCTTTAGGGTTTTATGGATGGCTTGGTGGTTTTAGAGGCTTTTAGCTAAGGTTCACTTGAACTCAAAACTCAAGAGTGAAATTAAAGGGCCATGAAGCCCAGACAAAGCAAACAAAGAAAAAATGTGCATGATCATCTGCAAACAGAAGCTGTCGTGTTTCATATAATGTTAGCCAAATCCACAGATGTACTCAAGTCTCAAAAATTGGATCCAGGTTTCAAATAACCCAAAGTTCTGAACCATGGATTTGTATCAGGCTTACTTTAGTCCAAACACAGCATGAGACTAAGAATGTTGTATATTATTGCTCCAGAATGGAATAACTACCGGCAGGTCTTCATAGAAGGCCTGAGGAATAACGCTATGGGAGACAAAAGACTTGTCTTCACAACCCCGCTACGTCGGTGCAGCTGCATCAATTCAGCTGCGCTGATGTAGCACATCTGGTGAAGACGCGCTATGTTGATGGGAGAGAGTCTCCCCCCAACACAGTGCGGTGTAGATGGCGCTTTAAGTCAATATAATTTACGTCGCTCTGGGGGTGTTTTTTTCACACTCCTGAGTGATGTAAGTCGCATCAACTTAAGCGGTAATGTAGACAAGCCCAAATAGGTGTAGAGACACAGATCTGATCTGTATCATTTTAGTGAATGAACAACAAAGCCAGAAACAAGCTAGACAGTTTGAGTTTCTCCAGCTGTGCGCTCCACTCATGTAACCCTTGCAAACAAAATAGCTTAGAACGGAGACTGTTTTTTCCCCCCCTAAATAAATAGAAATTGTGAATTCCACACACACAAAGAACACCTTATTATAAAAACAAGAACATCTTGGTCATCTGAAAACTAAGGCTGGAAGGAATCCAACCCACTCGATGCCTCTCCTGCAGAGTGTGCCACTGTTATAATATAATGTGTTTTGGAAATAACAACTCTTGATTAACAGTGTTCAGTGGGGTGGAAGGAAAAATAATTAGAAAATGTTTTAAAGCTCCATATGAATATAATCCGTGGGCAGTGATTTCAAGCAACCCGTCAACCTTAGAAATATCAAAAGATGACTCATGCACTGATGACATAAAGGATAGAAATATCATATCAGTGCCTGGTAGTGCTGCTGGAGTTTAGCAGTAGTTGCTGTTTCTTCAATAAACACACTAGTTTCAGGGCTTTGTAACTTTGCTTTTTAAAATGTGCTTAAATTAATGAAGCCATTATTTAGAATGAGCTCCTCAGCAGGTGTAAATCAATATATATCCAGGGAAGTCAATGGTTTCATTTACATCTACTGAGGATCTGCTCAGAACTGATAGGCTGGGATTTTTCAAAAGCTCTCAGCATTGACCCAACTCTGCCAATGGAGTTTGTTCCATTGAATTAATGGGAACAGAGGCAGGTCAGTGCTACTGATCTCTTCAGAAAACTTCCCCTGGGCATATCTCCTCCCAGATTTTGAACTAAGACTTTGGAACTTCTTCCCAAAGAAACCATCCCAGCAATTCTGGTCAATTCAGTCCATGCTGCGAGAGTATGTGTGGAGTTTAGGGAGCGCTGAGAAGATACTTGTGCAGTTCTCCAAGTTATGTACCTCAGTAGTGAATCTTAGGGACAAAGCCAGCTCTAATTCCCCATCCACAGAGCTACCTCTAGCAGCAGAACTGACTTCTCCTCAGCTGCACACGTTGGGCACAGGGGCAGGAGGGTACAGATTAGGCCTTTAATAGTGTAATTTAAGGAGCTCGGCACAATGACACAATATTTGTGGGTACAATTTTTTTACCTTTTTTGTGTGGATTAAGCAAATTCTGGCTCTCATAAAAAATATTATACCTTCATGTTACTATGTGGCAGGAGCAAAAAATATAGCTATAAACATAAAACTGAATTTATAGTGAGTGCCTGACTGACTGAATCATGCACAACAGCACAACAAAGAAACATTTAAAGAGACGTCTGGGGAGCGGGGAACGCTCTTATAGTGAAATAACTTTAGAAGATGGGACAAAGTTGGAATCTTTGTGACTGGCTGCCAGTGACATCATGACCATCTCAATAATGCCAAATTAAAGGGCTGATCCTAAGAGATGCTGAGCACCAGCAACTTCAGGTCTTTAATGTGTATAAGCCTGATTTTCATTTAGTTTTATTCATACATCCCATTCCACAAAGGCAGCCAGGTAATGCTTGGGTGTTTCAAGTCACTCAGCCTATGGTTTCATGTTTTAGCTGTTACATCACCTAGATGTGCTATAATTGCTCAGAAATGCATTGCCTGCAGTATCTGCCTAAATTCACTGAACACTATCTAGTCCAATCGAACCCCAACCATGTTGGCCATCACCTTTTGGTCTAGTGGAGAACGTAGACAGTGCCGAATAATATGTAATCTTGATCTATTTCTATTTCTCATATTTTTCTTTTAAGTAGGTAATTGTTCAAGGAAGGCTTTGCAAATAGAGATGTGTCTCTTTAATTTGCAGCTGGAAAAAGCAAAGTTGTTTTCAAGTGTATAATAAGTATAATTGGCTTTTTTTTTCCTCATGGGAAATGGCCTGGAGGGATCATAAAACGATGATTCTGTGAGCTGTATTCAAACAAAGCCCGATAATCTCCTTGTTTATATCATCTAGATGACAATAGTATCACATCTTGCAGCATGGTAAACGTAGCATGTGATTAGCTGATCATGCATGCTACCAGTTTTGTGTTATGAGACAAAAATTCTCAAAATCATGGCTAAAATCCTCCAATCTGATTTCACTGTTAAATATTGAAATAGAACTTTAGTTTCTCTTTAAAGGCAGAGGAATGCAGTTACATTGAGGGCTCAAGAAGCTGGACAAGGAGCATGCTGCCTATAGCCAGGCATGCCTGCAGGGATACAGCTCTTCCATGCCATGTCTGCCAGAGATTGCCCTTCCTCTGAAACGAGGGTGGCTTCAAAGCATTGAAAAATACCCATGGGGAACTAGACTGAAGGCAGTTGCAATTCCCTGGTTGCTATTAGTTTCTCCAGACCAAATCTAGAGTCCTTAAGCCAGCAAGTCTCATTGTCTTCTAAGAGAGATGTGTCTGGACCTTACTCACTGGTGAACTCAGGAGAAACTCCACTGAAGGAGGAAGGACAGTCTTGTAGTTAAGGCACTTGGCTGGTATTCAGGAGACCTGAATAAATTCTGGGCTGTACCACCAGCTTTCTGTGTGCCCTGGGGCAAGTTAGGTAATCTTTCAATGCCCCAGGTGACTGCCTTCTGTGTGACCCTTTCTCCAATGCTTTGTCTTGTCTGTTTAAATTGTAAGGTATGCATGGCATGGTCTGGCTCATTCTATGTGTTTGTGTAACCCACAAGCCAATATATTGCATATCACCATCTGTTCCTAATCCACAGAGGATATTGGCCTGCTTCGCTCCTAGCTAGACAGGCTGGCTCTTTACTTTAGGCTACAGAGATTCCGGCTTTTGGCTCTGGAGGTTCATGGTTCAATCCTGGGATTTGCCAAGATGGCTGTCTGTCACATTTGAAAAGAGCTTTGCAAAACAGGGCCCTGATGTTGGCTGAGGCCTGTAATAGGTGCTACTGCAGTACAGATACATAATAATAATAGAAGAGGAAAATGAGGCCTGGAGTAAGGATTCCAGGAGTTGATGCATCTGAAGAAGTGAGGTTTTTTACCCACGAAAGCTTATAAATCTGTTAGTCTTTAAGGTGCCACCGGACTCCTTGTTGTTTTTGTGGATACAGACTAACATGGCTACCCCCGATACTTGATTCCAGGAGTTGTCCCTCTGTGTACAGGATATGGGGGTGAGGAGCCAAGAGCCTAGGTTCAATATGGAATCGTGCAGCAATCTACCACATTAATGGGTATTTTTCCAGGATCCTTTTATTTTTTCCCTGTCACTGTTTTATTTTAATCTGTCCCTGGCTATTTCAAACCTCAGCTCATCCCCTATCCCCCACTCCACCCCCCGATAGGCAATGCTTTTTATATTTGCTCTCTCAGGCTTACCATTCGACAGAGCAGAACGCCGGTGTTAGCTTTCTCACTGGGAGTTACTCAGTGAGAGATTTGTGTATGGACAGGAGCCCAGGGAAGAAAGTATGCTGTCAATGTACCATTTAGCATGGTGCCACGTTCTTCCCAAACACAGTAACTTTCCTCTTGTGAGAGCTGCTGGGTGCCAGGGAGGGACGATGCACTGAATGAGGGAAGAAAGTGTCAGCAGATCGATATCTAGAAACTGAAGTGGTGTGTATATGATTGCTACTGGCAGTAGGAAGGTATTTCTCCAGAGGACAAAAAAAAGGGTCTCTGTTGTTGTCTGGCAATTGTTACATCGCACCTGTTACATGGTTTACCACTCTTGTTTCATGCCAGAGCCTATTTTTTCCCCCACGTGCACTTGTTCAGTGTCCTAGAGGTCATTCGGTATGATGGAAGGGCAGAGGAATTAACCAATGGAGGAAGAGATAGGAGGAAAGGGTGACTTTCACACACAGAAATGAATACGGCAGGCCTAACTTACTGCCAAGGTCTACTCTGTGTTATAAACTGCTATGGTTTTGCACATTACTCGTGCATCAATGGGAGTCCTGTGGACAGAATGAAAGCAGAGTGGAGATTCATAGTGCAGATAAAAGATCTTCAGGACTGATCGGGGAGGAGAGTTTTGTCCTTAGAATTAGGTTAGATGCAGCTTCTCACACGTAATGCACTGACTGGTCTGTGCCTTCTGCAGAATGGAACGACAGACTTGCCCAAGGACAACATCATGTTGTCCTCTAATGGCTGTGACCCACAGATGATACAGGTCCTCATACTACTACAGTAACAGAGATTGTTTAACTCAGGGGTTCTCAAACTGGGGGTCGGGATCCCTCAGGGGGTCACGAGGTTATTACATGGGGAGTCATGAGCTGTCAGCCCCCACCCCGACCCCGCTTTGAATCCAGCATTTATAATGGTGTTAAATATATTAAAAAGTGTTTTTAATTTATAAAGGGGGGGTCGCACTCAGAGGCTTGCTATGTGAAAGGGGTCACCAGTACAAAAGTTTGAGAATCACTGGTCTAGCTCAACTGGTAGAGACCTATATATGTACTGCAGAAAGGGATCTGGGGGTCATAGTGGACCACAAGCTAAATATGAGTCAACAGTGTAACGCTGTTGCAAAAAAAGTTATTCTGGGATGTATTAGTAGGAGTATTGTAAGCAAGACATGAGAAGTAATTCTTCCGCTCTACTCCGCACTGATTAGGTCTCAACTGGAGTTTGTGTCCAGTTCTGGGCGCCACATTTCAGGAAAGATGTGGACAAATTGGAGAAAGTCCGGAGAAGAGCAACAAAAATGATTAAAGGTCTAGAAAAGTGACCTATGAGGGCAGATTGAAAAAATTGGGTTTGTTTAGTCTGGAGAAAAGAAGACTGAGGAGGGATATAACAGTTTTCAAGTATATAAAAGGTTGTTACAAGGAGGAGGAAGAAAAATTGTTTTTCTTAATCTCTCAGGACAGGACAAGAAGCAATGGGCTTAAATTGCCGCAAGGGAGGTTTAGGTTGGACATTAGGAAAAACTTCCTAAATGTCAGGGTGGTTAAGCACTGGAATAAATTGCCTAGGGAGGTTGTGGAATCTCCATAATTGGAGATTTTTAAGAGCAGGTTAGACAAACACCTGTGAGGAATGGTCTAGATAATTAGTCCTGACACAAGTGCAGGGAACTGGACTAGATGACCTCTCAAGGTCCCTTGCAGTCCTATGATTCTATGATTTCTAGAGCTAAAAGACCTGACTTTTATTTATGTTAAGGCCCCTTTAGACCTCTCTGGCAGGTAAAGGACCCTTAGAGTGGGTGCAAGGGTAATTTACAAGGCCCTTATTTCTATCCTCAGTGTTGCATGTTCATGGCATAGCTGATGTCCATGAAATCTGTACTTATGGAGCCCAGTGATTCAACACAGTGCCACCAACTGCTGTTATGCTGAGCCCACCTTGAGGTGCATTCAGTTGCATAGATAAATGCCTCTGATGGACATTGACTATCCATAGAGTAAGGTGCCATTCAGCATGAGTAGGGATCAAAATCAGGCCATTGGTATTTGTTAGCCATGCATAATGTTCTCTTGATGTTAATGATGGGGACTGTCCTCAGCAGGATTTCAGACTGAAATATTAATAAAAAAGAACTCATGGCACGAAGGCTGACAGAATTTGTTCTCAGCCTGTGCAAGTGAGAAGAAAAAAAGAGAGACTGAGACAAGAGGTTGAAATCCAATTAACTTTCTGGGGGAAAAAAAGATATAAATAGAAAGTCACATGTCAAAGGGGTTCTGAGTTTTACACGTGAGCTTCGTAGATGACAAGGCTGGAAGGGACCATTGAGATCATCAAGTCTGATCTCCTCTATAATACACACTCTAGAACTTCCCCAAAGTAATTCCTAGGGCAGATCTTTTAGAAAAAGCATCCAGTCTTGTTTTAAACTTTTGTCAGTGATGGAGAATCCGCCACAACCTTTGATAAATTGTTCCAATGGTGAATACTCTCACTGTGAAAAATGTACACCTTATTTCCGGTCTGAATTTGTCTAGCTTCAACTTCCAGCCATTGGATCATGTTATACCTTCCTCTGTCAGACTGAAGAGCCCATTATTAAATATTTCTTACTTATGTAAGTACTTATAGACTGTAATGAAGTCACCCCTTAATATTCTTTTTGTTAAGTTAAATAGATTGAGCTCCTGGTGTCTATTCCTAGCTCTGCCACAAACTTGTTGTTAGACCTTGGGCAAATCAGTGAACCTCTGCTTGCCTATTATGACGGAGGATGTGGTAATAGTCACCTGCCTTGCTCAGGGTGTTGAAGCTTAAAGTGTTGCAGGTGTGAAGGGATGGAGGCACAATATAAGTGCATAAATATCAGACCTTGGGGCACAAACACTTGGTTCCAGTTAGATTTAAAACAAACATAATAATACCATATACTCTGCTGTGTCGAGCAAAGACCAGGCACAGCAGAAGGAAAGGCTTTATTAGGGAACTGATTTCAGTTCCCTAGCCCTGGTGCCAGGTGTATCCTGGCCCCAGCAGAACTTAAAGCAACTTGGAGACTTCTCTGAATCCACAAACTGATAACAGTTCCCAAGGATCTGTCTGCCAGCTGGAGATGGTCCAGCCATGCTGTCTCACCCTCCTGACCACAATGTGGGAGCTGCAGCGGTGGAGATGGAAGAGTCATCTTCACTGGCTTTAAATCTGTTGGGAACCCTAGGCATAGGAATCCCCAGCAGCAGAGACACAGCCAGCGTATCCTCCTTGGGAGTTACCAGAACAGCACAAAGTGAGCAGGCTGGAAACCAGGATGTGGCTTAAAGAACAAGTTAATAAGTAAGAACCCTGAGTTCATCTCCTCAGTGCTGAATAGATCCACTGAAATATAATAAGTGGGCTACTGAACAAGAGCAGCTTGTCATGTGTTTGATGAAGTTGGGAGATTCTCCTCAGAGACACCACAGCACCATGAGACCAAAGCATAAGAAACCAGGATTCCAAAGCTCCAACTTATTCCTGGGATGAAGAAACACAGGCCTGGTCTACACTACGACTTTAATTCGGATTTAGCTGCCTTAATTCGAATTAACGCTTGACCCGTCCACACAACGAAGCCATTTAATTCGAATTAAAGGGCCCTTTAATTCGATTTCTGTACTCCACCCCGACGAGCGGAGTAGCGCCAAAATCGAATTTGTCAATTCGAATTAGCGTTAGTGTGGCCGCAATTTGATGTTATTGGCCTCCAGGAGCTATCCCACAGTGCACCATTGTGACCGCTCTGGCCAGCAATCTGAACTCGCATGCACTGGCCAGGTGGACAGGAAAAGCCCCGGGAACATTTGAATTTCATTTCCTGTTTGCACAGCGTGGAGAGCACAGGTGACCACAGAGAGCTCATCAGCACAGGTAACCATGCAGGCTGATAATCGAAAAAGAGCACCAGCATGGACCGTACAGGAGGTACTGGATTTGATCTCTATATGGGGAGAGGATTCAGTGCTAGCTGAACTGCGTTCGAAAAGACGAAATGCCAAAACTTATGAAAAAATTTCCAAGGGCATGATGGAGAGAGGCCACAATAGGGACACAGATCAGTGCCGCGTGAAAGTCAAGGAGCTCAGACAAGCCTATCAAAAAGCAAAGGAGGCAAACGGTCGCTCCGGGTCAGAGCCGCGGACATGCCGCTTCTACGCTGAGCTAAATGCATTTCTAGGGGGGGCCGCCACCACTACCCCACCTCTGACTGTGGATTCCGAGCTGGGGATAATCTCATCAGGTACACCTGATGATTCCGCGGAAGGGGAAGAGGAGGAGGAGGAGGACGAGCTGGCAGAGAGCACCCAGCTCTCCGTTCTCCCCAACAGCCAGGAACTGTTTCTCACCCTGACTGAAGTACCCTCCCAAGCCTCCCAAGCCAGCACCCAAGACCATGACCCCATGGAAGGGACCTCAGGTGAGTTTACCTTTTAAAATATAAAACATGGTTTAAAAGCAAGCATTTTTAATGATTAATTTGCCCTGAGCACTTGGGATGCATTCGCAGCCAGTACAGCTACTGGAAAAGTCTGTTAACATGTCTGGGGATGGAGCGGAAATCCTCCAGGGACATCTCCATGAAGCTCTCCTGGAGGTACTCCAAAAGCCTTGCCACAAGGTTTCTGGGCAGTGCAGCCTTATTCCGTCCTCCATGGTAGGACACTTGACCACGCCATGCTAGTAGCAAGTAATCTGGTATCATTGCCTGACAGAGCCTGGCAGCGTATGGTCCCGGTGTTTGCTGGCATTCAAGCAACATCCGTTCTTTATCTTGCTGTGTAATCCTCAGGAGAGTGATATCGCTTAGGGTAACCTGGTTGAAATAAGGGAATTTAATTAAGGGGACTGAGGTGGCCGTTCCTACTGGGCTGTTTGCCTGTGGCTGAAAAGAAATCCTTCCCTGCATTTAGCCAAGTGCAAGGGGGGGGGGGAGGATTGGCCCAGAGCTTTTCGCGTTTTGCTAGCAGGGATCTTCCCTGATACCAGCCAGGCGGTGGGGGGAGGGATAAAGCACTCATCCCAGAGAATTCATGGCGGGTGGGGGGGGGGGTGTTAGTTTGGTTCCTGCAGGGATCTTCCCTGATACCAGCCACGCGGTGGGGGGAGGGATAAAGCACTCATCCCAGAGAATTCATGGCGGGTGGGGGGGGGGGGTGTTAGTTTGGTTCCTGCAGGGATCTTCCCTGATACCAGCCACGCGGTGGGGGGAGGGATAAAGCACTCATCCCAGAGAATTCATGGCGGGTGGGGGGGGGGGTGTTAGTTTGGTTCCTGCAGGGATCTTCCCTGATACCAGCCACGCGGTGGGGGGAGGGATAAAGCACTCATCCCAGAGAATTGGATGGGGGGGGGGGTGTTAACCTTCAGCAGCAGAAAACAAGCTAACAGGAAAACTGCAGCACAACGGGCTTTGCTTGGTATGTGGGAAAGCAGGGCGCAGAAGCCTAAAGACAGTGGCTTACCATGGCAGCATGCAAGGTGAATTCTGTTGCCCCGACCTGCGTCTGTGATCTCTAGCAGCAAAGCCACAGGCACTCAATATTAAGAGGCAAAATGCGACCTTGCACAGAAATCACATGTGCTATGTAATGTGAATAGTATACACCGTGAAAGAGTATAAGCATTGTTCTGAAAAATGTATCTTTTAAAAAAATTCTCTCCTTTTTTCACTCCCTCCAGCAGGTGCAAATGTTTCAAGCCTCCCTCCTCCTTCCCGAAGGCTATCCCAGATAAGGCGTCGTAAAAAAAAAACGAGAGAAGAGATGTTTTCCGAAATCATGCAATCCACCAGGAATGAAAGAGCTCATCTGAATGAGTGGAAGGAGACGGTTTGCAAGTATAGGAAAGAAGCCAGTGACCGTGAGGACAGGAGGGACCAACGTGAGGACATGAGGGACCAACGTGAGGACAGAAGGGACCAACGTGAGGAGAGGAGAGACGCTCGAGATGAGAGGTGGCGGCAGGAAGATCAGAGGAGTCGGGAAGCAACGCTGGGGCTGCTGCGTGAGCAAACAGACATGCTCCGGCGTCTGGTGGAGCTTCAGGAACGGCTGCTGGAGAACCGAGTGCCGCTACAGCCCCTGTATAACCCCCCTACCTCCTCACCATGTTCCATAGCCTCCACACCCAGACGTGTAAGAACACGGGGGGGGAGGCTCCGTACACCCTCCCATTCCACCCCAGTGGACAGCCCAAGCAAAAGGCTGCCATTTTTTTAACCTTTTTTTACTGGGCTTTTCCTTCCCGCTGATCCTCCTCCCAAACCCCACTCAGGTTCTGTGCCGCTACAGCCCCTGTATAACCCCCCTACCTCCTCACCATTTTCCATAGCCTCCACACCCAGATGTGTAAGAACACGGGGGGGGAGGCTCCGTACACCCTCCCATTCCACCCCAGTGGACAGCCCAAGCAAAAGGCTGCCATTTTCTTAACCTTTTTTTACTGGGCTTTTCCTTCCCGCTGATCCTCCTCCCAAACCCCACTCAGGTTCTCTCCCTCTTTTTATAATCAATTAATAAAGAATAAATGATTTTTAAACAATGGTGACTTTATTTCCTTTGAAAGCAAGCTGGGGGAAGGGGGAGGGTGGGTTCCTTACAGAGAATGAGTCAATAAAGGGGGCGGGTTTTCAGGAAGGATAAACAAACATAAATTTCACACTGTAGCCTGGCCAGTCATGAAACTGGTTTTCAAAGCTTCCCTAATGCGCAGCGCTTCATCGTGTGCTCTTCTAATCGCCCTGGTGTCTGGCTGCGAGTAATCAGCAGCCAGGCGATTTGCCTCAGCCTCCCACCCTGCCATAAAGGTCTCCCCCTTGCTCTCACAGAGATTGTGAAGCACACAGCAAGCAGTAATAACAATGGGGATATTGGTTTGGCTGAGGTCTGAGCGAGTCAATAAGGATCGCCAGCGACCTTTTAAACGGCCAAATGCACATTCTACCACCATTCTGCACTTGCTCAGCCTGTAGTTGAACAACTCCTGACTCCTGTCCAGGCTGCCTGTGTATGGCTTCATGAGCCATGGCATTAAGGGGTAGGCTGGGTCCCCAAGAATAACAATTGGCATTTCAACATCCCCCACGGTTATTTTCTGGTCCGGAAAGTAAGTCCCTTGCTGCAGCCGTTTAAACAGATTGGTGTTCCTGAAGACGCGAGCGTCATGAACCCTTCCCGGCCAGCCCACATGGATGTTGGTGAAACGTCCCTTGTGATCCACAAGTGCTTGCAGCACCATTGAGAAGTACCCCTTGCGGTTTATGTACTGGGTACCCTGGTGCTCCGGTGCCAAGATAGGAATATGGGTTCCATCTATTGCCCCACCACAGTTAGGGAATCCCATTGCAGCAAAGCCATCCACTATGACCTGCACATTTCCCAGAGTCACTACCTTTCGTAGCAGCACCTCCGTGATTGCTTTGGCTACTTGCATCACAGCAGCCCCCACAGTAGATTTGCCCACTCCAAATTGATTCCCGACTGACCGGTAGCTGTCTGGCGTTGCAAGCTTCCACAGGGCTATCGCCACTCGCTTCTCAACTGTGAGGGCTGCTCTCATCTTGGTATTCTGGCGCTTCAGGGCAGGGGAAAGCAAGTCACAAAGTTCCATGAAAGTGCCCTTACGCATGCGAAAGTTTCTCAGCCACTGGGAATCGTCCCACACCTGCAACACTATGCGGTCCCACCAGTCTGTGCTTGTTTCCCGGGCCCAGAATCGGCGTTCAAAGCCTATAACCTGGCCCATTAACATCATAATCTCCAAAGCACCGGGGCCCGCGGTCTCAGAGAATTCTGTGTCCGTGTCCATGTCCTCATCACGCTGGTCGCTGCGCTGCAATCGCCGCCTCCTCCTCCTCCTCGCCTCTTTTTTCTGGTCCTGTGTAAGCATAAACTCCACGAGAAAGCGCGAGGTGTTTATAATGTTCAAGACTGCGTTCTGGAGCACAACGGGATCCATGCTTGATGCAGAATGGAGTCTGCAGAGTTCACTCAGGAAAAAAGGCGCGAAATGGTTGTCTGCCGTTGCTTTCAGGGAGGGAGGGGGAGGCTGTACCCAGAACTACCTGCGACAATGTTTTTTGCCCCATCATGCACTGGGGTCTCAACCCAGAATTCCAAGGGGGGTGGAGACTGCGGGAACTATGGGATAGCTATGTAAAAGCTACCCACAATGCAACGCTCTGGAAATCGATGCTACTATGGTAGCTTGGACGCAAACCACCGAATTAATGGTGCCTAGTGTGGCCGAATACATTCGAATTTACAAAATCGGTTTCCTAAATTCGAATTATATAAATTCGAATTAATCCTGTAGTGTAGACATACCCACAGACTGAGTTTTTGAAGTTGGTTGAGGTAACCTTAACTTTTTTCTGCCTGGCTCCCCAGTGCCTCCTTGGCTCAAGATGCCTTTAAGTGAAACTCTTCAGTTTCACTGTTAGGGAAATATTGTTCCATTCTATTTTTAGAAAACGTAACATTACATGAATAAGCCAAAACTCACTGGGCTCAGGGAGTTCCAATTGGCTTTGGAGCTCTGGCAGAAATAGATGTAGGCTTGCCATCCCTGATCGCCAATTACCAAGTCAAACATATTTCTGTCTTTTTTCCTGGAAATCTTATGATTTTGGGATCCTGTGTGGATAGATTTGGCTGTCAGACACCACTGGGATGATCCAATTTTAGAAGCTTGGATCAGGAAAAATTTTAAGAAATATAATTTCATTAGTGGAGATTTGTTCTGGTAACCATAAACAATATGGTTCTTGGAATGATTTTCCAGTCCCAGTCCGTGAGGAGAAAGGAGGGTGACTGTAAGCTCCAGGAAAGGGGATGACTTGAACAACAGGAGTAAGGGGATGAAAATGGGCAAAAGGAATAAACTGAATCTCAGGAAATATTTTCTAATCACTAGATCTACTAGACTATGCAATAATCTCCCAAAACCTATGGTGGAAGCCCTGTTGCTTAAGGCATTGAAAACAAACTGAACAAAGTATTGAAGAATAGAATGATCCTGCACGGAGTCTGGATGGACTAGATGAACTAATATGTTTTCTTCCCTTTATAAAAGATCATGATTCCATGTAACTGCAAGTATTCAACACAATCTGTATCCATTTAGCAAAGCACTGAGCTTAGTGTGGTATCTATCAGTTAGGGTCCTAGTTTAAACCAGGACCTTCTGACCACTAGGGTCCTGGTTAGTTTCTCAGCTTCAGGAATGTGTAGATCTCAGACAGACGTGGTGATTCTAACCGCCTAATAGTGGATTCTGCTAATTCAACACTAGATTCTGACCACCAATGTGCCAGTTTCTGTGTGGTGAAAATACCCCAATGGGCACATTCACAAAAAATGAACTGAATACATGAGTAACCAAACGAAACTATGTGCCTAATTAAAGCAGAAGATGAGCCTTTCAAACCTCCACATCCCACCTCCACAACATGCACACAACCCAACACATAACCACAACAGTAGCCTAGCCCTGCATGATATCCCCAATGTACTTTAGTGCATGTTGATCAGGGAGAGAAATCTAGAGAGACAAACCCACCTTACAGAAGGACCGGCTTCCCATCCTCTCCAGACCATGTCTTGGGATGGACCTCTGTCCTAGTCCTCCCAAATTTCACTTCCATTTTGTCATGAGGTGAGAAGGGTTTTTTCAGGAATGCAGGCCCTAAATTATTTAAGGCTCTAGTTCAGGGGTGGCCAACCTGTGGCTACGGAGCCACATGCGGCTCTTCAGAGCCAATATGCGGCTCCTTGTGCCAAATCTGGGGCTGGAGCTATATGGGCCAACTTTCCAATGTGCTACAGGGTGCTCACTGCTCAACCCCGGCTCTGCCCCAGCCCCACTCCACTCCTTTCTCCAAGGCCCCCGCCCCTTCCCCTGAGTCTGCCGTGCCCTTGCTCCTCCTCTTCCCCCCACCCTGAGCCTCCTGCACACCACAAAACAGCTGATCGTGGTGGGCGGGAGGCGCAGGGATGGAGGGTTAGGCTCTCATCGGCGGTGCTGCTGGTGGGTAGGAGACACTGGGGGCGGGGGGGGGGAGCTTATGCGGGGCTGCTGACATGTTACTGTGACTTGTTGGCAATGCACATTGGTAAATTCTGGCTTTTTCTCAGGCTCAGGTTGGCCACCCCTGCTCTAGTTACTAAATGTAAGACCTTGAAGTGTATTGATGAAGACCCTGATGAACATATAATGCATAAAATAGGCAGGGCATGCAGGGAGGATCCTGAGTTTGGGGCCCTCGCTCTTGCTCACCAGCTGAATGGCATGTACAGCATGGCAGATATATTTAGACCACACCAGTGTAAATAGCATTTTCAAATGAGTTTTAGTGGTTGAGCCAAAAGCATTTAGAAAACAAAAACCCAAGTGTTCAGAAATGTCCCCTCATGCATCTGAAATCTGCTGTCAGTCACTTCAAGCCATTGCTATAAAAAAACCCCAGTGGATGTAATACTAATGGACAGCTTAATGCCAGCATTCCAGACTACTGATGCCCCTTAATGAACTTCGCTGACCCAAATCAGCAGTGCTCAGGGCGCTCCACGTTCTAATAAGGATGAAGAGAGGTGTCAAGACTGCCATAAAATCACTTCATCTTTGGCAGCTCCTGGAAAGGGTATTAGTGAGAGCGCTCCCCTTTTTACCCAGCACTGAGCTCACTGGGGACAGGAGATGGGGTCAGAGTAGGCACAGAACTGATGCTTATCTGTGATGGGAGGCAAAGGACCATGTAGATCAGTGCACAACAATTTTGCCTAAAGTGAGCATGAGCCTTCCTAGAAAGTGAAGTAGAAGCCGGTACAACCCTTGGACAATGGCGCTACTTGCCCAGCTAGTGCAGGATGGGAAACCCCACAAAATCACTGCTAGGCTACCCTCTAAACAGCTTCTGATACTCAATAAGCAGCAGTCACAAACCATAGCTCCTGGGGATCTCACCTGACCTAACCACACTACACGGATGTGTAACAGCAATGGGCAGCCTACCTGACCGTGTCATGGGATGCATCATGCTCACTGATTTGCTAGCCCATAGGCCCATCTGCACTGAGATAGGCAAACTGTGAAGCATCCATGACCAGGTTTACATTGCAGTGCCCATGCAGTGGTTCTGAACATGTGTTTGTTGGCAGAACATGCAGCAAAGAACTGTCCCCTCCCCTCTCATCGCACCTCTGCTATCTATAATCACCTTCACCTTTTCAGGAACATACCAGCTCTTGGCATATCAGCTATTCATTGTGGAGTTCCCATTATTGTGTGGGTTGAGCACATCCTACTTGAGATGAGCCGTTCTGGGTGGTATTTGTTACAATTTGAGCCTGTTCCCTTTCCAGTACAATATGCATCAGAAGGAACAACCTTGCCTATGGAAGCACTGTTCTCATCTTCCTTTGCAGAGCTTTGCCTTGCCCATATTCTCTCTTTCAGACTAGCTCACACTTTCTCAAGTTTTAAAACTCCCACAAGTAGGATGTTTTCCTGGAAATGTTATGATTTTGAGAATTTCTATAAATAGACCTGGCTCTTGGGCGAGGCCAAGGATGTGAGAGTGCAGATCTGGTTTCATAAAAGCTTGGATCACGCTGAATTGGGAAGAATGATTTGACTGAATAAGCAATGTTTGAGTAACCAATATGATTCTGGCAGCAATTTTCTTAAGTTCTCCAAATTCAGTGCTCAGCACAAGTAGAGGCTGAAATAACCAGATTTGTCCTGTGAAGAGAAATGCAGACAATTTTGATTAAGATGAGAGAGGAGTAGTTTAGGGGCTTTAATGAGGAGCAATGGGATGAATGTGAGCGGAATCACTGGAAAGGTTCCCTAGGGCTGAGACTTGTTAGGCTGTGGAATAGCCTCTTGAGGGAAGTGGTGGGTTGTTTGTTTCCAGAGACGGTGAACAGTGAACCGTACAGGGCAATGGAGAATAGACCGTAAGGCATGATTCTGCATTGACAAAAGGGGATGGAATGAATGATACAATATATCTGCTCTGTATCACATAGCAGATTCTAGAACTTCCTTAAGGGCCTTGATCATCTCCCACTGAAGTCAATAGGAGTCTTTCCATTTGCTTCATTGGAGTTGGATCTGGCACTAAGTTAGAGGGGGGTTTAAGTCAACAGCCCCATACCAAAATATCCCTGAATTTTCATATGTTCTAAGTCCAAATCTCAAATTTTTCAGTTTGGGCCCATCTTTATCTTGTATCTAACCAAGGAGACATGATTAAACATAGAAATCCCTAGGCCATGAGTGCTGTACTGATGCTCCTTGTGTAATATGGTAACAACCTATTAAACAGAGAGATCTGATGACTATATTACTGTATGACGTCTCTTTAATCAAAATCTCACTGTTGTAATGATTATTGTTTTGTTTCTGATCTTTATGTATCAAGGATTTGTAAACCTCTTAAAATTTCCTAAGTAAATAAATAGTAGGAAAATAATCCCCATTCTGGATCAGAGCCAGGGTCCATCCAGTCCTGTGCCCTGTCTCTACTAGTGGCTACTACCAAGTATTTCCTTTATCATCTTTATATTTGCTGCCTTTCAATTTCCTTGCCTGTCCCTTTGTACTATGATAGAGGATAAATAAGAGTGCTTGCTTTTCTATACCAATCATGACTTTATATAATTCTATCATATCTCCTCTCTAAACTAAATAGCCCCCCTCTTTTTCAACCTCTCCTCACACAGGTATCTCGTTGCACCTCTGATCACGTTCATTGCCCATTTCTGCTGTAGGGTTCCCAGAACTGAACATAGTATTCCAGTCAGGGAATGCCATTGATTCATGGTAAGAGCCTGACTTCTTTGTTCCTTCTCGCTAACACAGTGATGAATTGGACATGACTGCTGGAGAGAATGGAATCCAGGCAAGTGCCAGCAGATGCAGCAGTTTACACCAACTCTGCATTTACTGGGCTAGGCTTGTATCCCTATAGGTTCTCTGGGCCAAATTCAGTCTTGGAGGAACTCCACTGAAGTTGTCAAAGTCGTGCCGTGTATGAATTTGGCCTCCGGATCTAGATCATTCTGTAGCCAGTGAAGTGTTTTATATTTTCTTAGGCTTTACCAAGCATGTCATGCCACATCCTTGGAGAGATACAGATCTGAAAGAGAAGAATGAAGATTGCCCACGTGTGGCCACTTGTTTGACCAGACTTTACCCCTTCATTTTCCTGCCTCATGGTTTTTGTAGAGACTGAGCTCTTCTTTTTTGAATTGCATGTAGGGGAGTCAAGCAGGTGCTTCACACAGGGACGGTAGATGCATACCTGTTAGTTATTCAGTGTGGAGTGAGCACAAAAGAGAAAGAAAGGAGATGTAATTACCTGATAGTTCTGGGCTGCTGAAGTGGATAATGAGGGGTGCTGATGCCATGTATTATATTTTATTTTTTTTAGCATGTAAGATCCTGCCGGGTTTTCAGCTGTATATGTGAAGCCAGCAACTAGCCCAATTTTTCAGTTGCTAGGATCTCTCTTCCCTCCCCTCAACTTCCTTCCTTCCAACAATGGAAGGTTACCCCAATCCTTATGCTATAGTTTCAGCAGGGAGATCATCCATGAAACCTTCAGTCTGCTTCTAAAACCATATTCTGGCTAGCAAGGACCCTTCCCTCTTCTTCCCACACCTTGCAACCCTTAGCCACGGGCTATGACTGCATAATTGAAGTCCCTGTGTTCTCCTGATGGCAAGAACTGTATTCTGGCCCATCTCTTTTAACTGGTTTCAATTTGTTGTGTTTTCACTCTTGAGATTTACAAACTGGATTAAAATAAGCATCATCCAGATTTTCAGGAATCAAATATCTTTTTTTCTGTCTAGTTATATATTGACGGCTGCTTCCTATGCTTCTGCATTGCTGGGAGCCCTGGATTTTGCTGCTTTCTGTATCAGTGGAACTGGAGTCAGTGGGCCCATGTTCCCTGGAGGGGCTGTTATTGATGGCACACCATGAAAACAGGCAATATAAGGAGTCGGGCTGGAAGCAGCTCAGCCCCATGGACAGAGCAGTGCACAGGATTGATTGAATTAAGGCCATGTCTGCACTACCACTTATGTCGACAAAAACGCATGTTGCTCAGTGCCCCCCCCCCCCCCGGAGCAACATAAATTATGCCAGCATAAGTGGTAGTGTGCACAGCGCTATGCCATCAGGAGAGCTTCTCCAGCCGCCAGAACTACTGCCGCTCATTGTGTGTGTCACCAGGAGAGTCCTCTCCCGTCAGCATAGAGTGGCTACACGAGAGATCTTACAGGGGCGCATCGGTATAGCTATGCCATAAACTGTCTAGTGTAGACATAGCCATAGTTCCACTTGTTCAACTTAATCTGAATTCAGCTTTACTCTTTGTGAATGAAACACTTCCTTGCTGCCAATTCTCCAAACACACATACTCCCAATGGTTTCTGTTGGTCGGTCTGATTTGTTTCTCTCAAGGAAGGGGTGGGATGGGGTGGGGAGCTGCTTTCATCATTGATCAGCCCAATCCTGCAGCCCTTATTCAGGCAAAACCACCACTAAGGGCTAGTCTACACTGGCAACGCTAAACCACTACCACAGCAGCACTTTAACATGGCTTGTGTGGTCACGGCAGAGCACTGGGATAGAGCTCTCCCAGCACACTAAAAAAACCCACCTCCACGAGGGGCGTAGCTACCAGCACTGTCTACACTGGCACTTTACAGCGCTGAAACGTGCAGCACTCAGGGAGGTGTTTTTTCACACCCCTGAGCGAGAAAGTTGCAGTGCTGTAAATTGCCAATGAAGACAAGCCCTTAGGTAGATCGATTCAGCCTCTCCACTTCTCATCCCCTCATTTCTGCTGCATATAGCCTTTTCCATGGCCATGGAATTTCACGCATCATTGGTCTCCTTTATCAGGGCTTGCTTCAAAGCCCATCGATGTCACTAGAAAGACTCCTGTTGATTTCAACTGACTTTGGGTCAGGTCCTTAAGGGCCAAATCCTGTTCCCAGCGAGTAGCCCAAGTAACCAGGTTGTGCCTGGTTTGGGAAGGGAGAAATGCTTCTGTCTCATAAGCACATCTGTTCTCCTCAAAGAAAGCTGTGGCTTGCTGTATGGTGTGGTGCCACTGTGTTCTGCTCCACGACGAGTCCTCCCAGTTTGTTGGGTTGATGCCTCCCTTTTTAAGGTGTACTTTCAGCATGTCTTTGAAACACTTCTGCTGCCCGCTGTGAGCCCTTCTTCCCTGATTTAACTGAGAGAAGAGTACTTGCTTCGGGAGGTGAGCGTCAGGCATACGTACACTGCGGCCAGCCCAGCGGAGTTGGTGTTTCATCACCTGAGCTTTTATACTGCTGATGTTGTCTGCAGAGAGAGCACTGATGTTAGTGCATCGGTCTTCCCAGCTGATCCTGAGAATCCTCCTGAGGCAGCGCTGTTGGAACTACTCCAGCCACTTGAGATGTCGTCTATAGGTTACCCAGGTCCCACACCCATAGAGAAGGGTGGGGATGACAACTGCCTTGTAAACCAAGATCTTGGTGCCTGTTTGTAGATCCCTATCATTGAAGACTCGTTTGAGTAGTCTTCCAAAGGATGTGCTGGCACAGCGAATCCCGCATTCAATTTCTGTGTCAATGCTGGCTGTTCGGGAGAGGTGGTTTCCAAGGTTTGGGAAGTGGTCCACGTTTTCCAGGGGTTCTCCATTGATGGTGATTTGTGGAGTACAAATAGTAGTTTGTGCAGGTGAGGGCTGGTAGAATACCTTGGTTTTCCCAATGTTGAGAGAGAGATCCAGGCTGTGATAGGCATCTGCCAAAAGTTTTAGGGTACTTTTCAGGTCGGCCTCTGTGTGTGCGAGAATGACGCAGTCATCTGCATACTGAAGTCAGTGATGCCAATTCTCGAAAATCTTAGATTTTGTTTGGAGACGTCGGAGATTGAGGAGTTGACCATCCATATGATACTCAATCTCGATTCCATCAGGAAGGCGGTCACGGATGAGAATCAGGATCACGGCAAGGTAAATGGAGAAGATTGTTGGAGCAATGGCACAGCCCTGCTTGACACCAGTGCGAATGATGAATAGTTCGGTCTCTGAGCTGTTGCACAGAATGGTGGCAGTCATCCCATCATGGAGCAGTCTGATGATGGAAATGAATTTCTGTGGACAGCCAAACCTACACAGCACCTTCCATAGGGCATCGTGATTGATAGTCAAAGGCCTTGGTTAGATGGATGAATGCCATGAACAGTTTCTGGTGTTGCTCTCTGCACTTCTCCTGAATCTGTCATGCCACAAAGATCATGTCAGTTGTGCCATGGATGGCCTGAAGCCACACTGTGATTCAGGGAGGAGTTCCTCGGCAAGGGGGAGAAGGCGGTTTAGTAGGATCCAGGCAGGGATCATCCCTGCGATGGAAAGGAGGGCAACCTCTATAGTTCCCGTACAAAGATTTGTCCCCTTTTTAAAAACATTGTAACAATGTTGGTGTTTTTAAAGTCAGGTGGAATTACTTCGCTGGTCCACTTTTTGTCGAGGAGTTGGCAAAGTTTGGGCAGGGGTTTCCCCCTGTAATATACTTTGATCATCTAAATGGCTGAATTATTTTTCCATGTAGGGAGGGGTGGCCATATGAGGAGTTATTTCTTATCAAGCAAACCCCAGCCTGCCCCAGCTGTTTTTGATGTTAAGGAAATAAATTTAAATCAGATCTGTGTGCCGCAGATCTGAACTGCGAGCTGTTGCCAAGACATTTGTTTATCAAAACCTTCAAGGAGGTGACGTTTATTTGTTGTGCAAGCTCGCGCTCCAGTTACAACCTTACAGGGAAAAGAACAAACACCTCATTTGAGGTGAGAGCTTGACAGCAGCAAATACAGAATGGCTTGTCCCTGTGGAATGGCTGGTGGGTGCACAGATAAGTAGGCACCACTTGCCCATTGCTACAAGTCACAAGAATGTAAAACTTAGACCCTTTTCTGTATTACAGCAGTGTCAAAAGGACAAAGCCACTAAGAATACTGTGCTCCTTTTGTAACGCCTTTGAACCCAAGATCTCAAAGCACTTCACAAATAATCATGAACTGTGTCTCAAAATCTGCCCTCCACATATTAAGTAGGTCAGCAGCATTATCCCTGTTTTAGAATGGGGAAATGGAGGTGCAGCATGGCTAAGTGCCTAAGGTCACACAGGAAACCTGTGGCAGAGCCCGAAATTTCCTGACCCATAATTCCTATGCTTTACCCATAAGAACATCTTCTTTTGAGCACTGTTTCCACTGGTGCAGAGATGCACTGTGATATGAAAGTTACACAGCAGCTGATACCTCCTGGTGACCTTTGCAACCATTCCCTTGGGAAACAATTCTTGCTTTATTTGGGAAATATTTTCTCCTCTCTTGTTCTTTTTGGATTAAAAGATGGGATCTTTACGTCCTTGACAATTTTTTTTGTAATGTTTGGTCCTTATTTATTAAAGTGTCATTAAAGTCAGAACTTTGTACATTGGCATCATGGGGTTCCCTTTTTTCCATATTCTCTGTCAATGACCCCAGATTGAATGTTTACTTACAGTCCCCACATATAAACTGGAACCGAAGGACATGAGGACATTCTTCTTGTATTATCACTGCAACTAAATAGTAATAATATAACAAATAGCCCTGCACAGACCAAGGCCTACAGGCATAGGTGCTGAAACTAGGGGTGCTGCCTCACCTCCTGCCTTGAAGAAGTAATAACAACCCATATACATTGTTTACACCTTCAGTACCCCCACTATAAAAACAGTTCCAGTACCACTGCCTACAGTGGTGGTTCTCAACCAGGGTATGCATATCCCTGCGGCTATGCAGAGGTCTCCCAGGGGGTACATCAACTCATCTAGAGAGTTGCCTAGTTTTACAACAGGTTACATAAAAAGCACTAGCGAAGTCAGTATAAACTAAAATTTCATACAGGCGACTTGTTTATATTGCTCTATATACTATACACTGAAATGTAAGTACAATATTTATATTCCAGTTGATTTATTTCATAATTACATGGTAAAAATGAGAGTCAGCATTTTTCAGTAATAGTGTGCTGTGACACTTTTGTATTTTTTGTCTTTTGTATTTTTGTCTGATTTTGTAAGCAAGTAGTTTTTAAGTGAGGTGAAACTTGGGGGTACGCAAGACAAATCAGACTCCTGAAAGGGGTACAGTAGTCTGGAAAGGTTGAGAGCCACTGGCCTACAGGACAATCTTTATGATATAACCAGTGCAAAATATAAATGCCAGCCTATCTCCTCAGAGTGATAACCGAACCCTCTTTCCATGCTGATCTCCCATACCATGGATCAGGATCAGCATGAGAGACAAAAATAAAACCCACCCAAAACCACAACCATCAGATGGGGACTGTGTTAGTGAAAGGCCTTAAAGGTTGAAGGGGGTTCTTGAGGGGTGGGGAGAAATTCCCACATGGTCCCACCTGCCAGTCATTAGTGCCATTTTGGGGATTTAAGAGGTGATGTGATCATCTAGGAGTTTGTCAGCAACTTTGAAATACATTAGGTTCATGAAAAAGATGTCTTTCCATGAACCTAACATGCCACGATTGGGCACTGACATGAACAAAAACTCTTGAGTGTGAGTTTCAGCTTTCCCTTTAAGACTGAAATCTTAATCCGTTATCACTAGATGGCAAGACTCCTCATAGATAGTAGCTCTGGGACCAAACAGTAAACATAATACCAAAAGCGACAAAGAGTCCTGTGGCACCTTATAGACTAACAGAAGTATTGGAGCATAAGCTTTCATGGGTGACGAAGTGGGTATTCACCCACGAAAGCTTATGCTTCAATACTTCTGTTAGTCTATAAGGTGCCACAGGACTCTTTGTCGCTTTTTACAGATCCAGACTAACACGGCTACCCCTCTGATTCTTGACATAATACCAAAGAAATCCATTGCTGACCTCAATGTTCCAGCTTCTCAAACTCAGCTCTCAGCATAAACAACTTCAGGGAAAACAACTCGTGCAGCGAGGTTATACACTTTACTAGTCAACATTTTCCCTTTGCACCCACGACTTCCTCCATGGTAAATGGAGGAACCTGCGGTGTATGAGACACTCATAAAAGGATTAATTTGCATAAGACTGCTGCTTCCACAAAGCAGCTAGCAACAGCGTCCGGCCTCATGGTCTGATCAGCCAATTCAAGTTTGTGTTGGAGACTCTTGTGATCTGGTAGACTCATGAACGTTCAGTGAAACTTGTCAAATTAATCTCTGACTCTTTTTAATGTCAGTTGTTACTTTTCCTGTTTCACTTGCAGATTAGTAGGGCCATGAAATGCCATAACTCCAAATCATAAAGAACCGTCAGCCAAATTACGGGCATTGCCCAGGCAAAACTTCCATTGCTTGTGTAAGGAAAGTAGGAATTGGAGTTATAGTTTTGAAATCAGCAGCTGCTTTGCTCACCAGAAAGCCTAGCAACAGCTGAATATGGTGACTGTTTTTGTGAAAAAGTTGGGGAAAAAAGGAACAAACCTATTTTTTTTCAAAGTTTTTCATGGAAATGTGATGTTTTTACAAATGAAATACTGAGAAAAATCATTTTTAATTTAAATTTTTTTCAAAAGGACTGAAAATTTTCCATTAACATGTTTATTTTGAATACAGGCCCTACTTCATCACAAATATATATCCAAATGAAAAAAATTTGAATAGAGGTTGGAAATAGAGCTGTTCAGAAAACAGAATTTGCATCCTGGGAAATGTCAACATTTGGAAATTAGTTTCTGTTCTGAACAGGAACAAAAAGTCAAAATATTGAACAATTTAATGGCACCAAAAATTCAGAAAGTTTCAAATCACAAATGTCAAAACAAAGTGTCAACTTTTTTATCAAAATGAAACTACTCCATCTTAGCCAAGTGCTTTTTGAGACTGTCTCACTGTGATGTGTGTGGCTATGTAACTGTTAAATCTTTCTAACGAATTCTACTGTCTGTCAAGTTAGGAAGGCATTTTGTTTCCAGAATTGCTGCAGTATATCATAGAGGAGTCACACAGGATGTACTCTATTCTGGAGACTTTCTTTTTGTTCTTTCTTGTTGTTTCCCTTAAACTAAAACTCATTTTAGTCTGAAAGTAAAGGTTTTGCGCTTTGTGTGTGGAAACAGAAGATTCACATTTATTCTCCACCCCTATCCCCTTCTTCCTGATGTGAAATACAAATAAAGCGTAGTGGAAAATGTCATGAAAAAAAAATCAGAGAAAATAGCTGAGAATGTTTTTGAGCAAATAGCCGTGCTTTGTAACTTTGTGTTGCAAGGTTGCCTAGAAACATTGGAAGAGCAGGGACACTTCTATATATATTAGCTAGTTTAAGTGTTTACTCTTGGAACTTGGAATGTAATTCTAGGCAACGTTTACGAATGTGTTGGACCAACTATTTCAAGAAAACCAAACAGAACAAAAAAAACCCCCCAACCCTTTGTTTCTCTTTTTCCAGCCATGTTGCATGGCTATACTGATGGAAAGTAGATAGTAGCTTATATAAGAAAATCCAGAATTGATAATGGATATCCTGAACTTAGAATAGATGCATACATATGGCTCCCATTAAAATCAGTGGAAGCTGTGCCTGTTGTGAAGAAGGGCTGGATGAATGCTGCAAAAATAAATAAATGAAAATTACAGTCTCTGGATTTGTGAAGGAATTCTCTCTGGCTGTGTCTGTGGAGTCATCCTGATTCAGTGCATAAGGCACTGAACTGGGAGTCAGGAGCCTTGCTGTTTTATTCTATATAGGTTCTTATTCTGCCCTTATCACCATACTGCCTGAGTGCCTTCCAGTATTCTAGTAGTGCATTGTATGATACAATTAACATCTATCACGTGGTTTGTTCTTTCTTCCATCCTCTTCCAGGGAGAGAATTGTCTGTGCAGTGGAGTGTTCTGTTTTGGTAGGGATTTAAAAAAAATATCTATATATACACACTACTCCATGTTTATGTTAAGAAGGGCAGGCCATAGGCGCACACCCCTGTGATGGTCCCTAATTTCTTCAGGAGTTCGTTCCACAGTCCAGGACCAGACCCCAAGAAATCTCTGTCTCCTGCATAGACAGGCTTTACCCTTGTGATAGAAAGTTCCTTTGTGCTTGAAGGGCAGAGTTGTCAACTGCAGCTCTCAGTCCAGAGCACTAGGTGATATTTAAGATATACTGGTCCCAGGCTATTGAGCACCTTGAGCAAAAGAACCAAGACCTTGAACTCGATTCAGTATTCTATGGGAAGCCAGCGTAGGGAGCACAGGACAGACTTGATGTGTTTGCAGTAACCCATGTTGATGAAGAGATGCATTGCAGCGTTCTGTAGTACTTGGAGTTTCCTAAGACTGATGGCTTCATGCATTGATACAGTCCAAACAGGCGGAGACAGAGGTGTGTATAAATGAGGCCAGGTCATCAACTGTTGGGATGGGATGGGATGGAGTCTCCTACCCAACCAGAGATATGGATTATCACTTGTTTGAAGGAGGAAGAAGATTCCTTCCCTGAATGAGACTTGGCTTCAGTTCTTGCTTCTGTTATCCTAATCAAGGTACTTTGGTTCCTTTTATTTATTCTCTGGTGTATGTGATTGTGTTTAATTGTTTGCAGAGGTAGTGTTTCTAGGATATGTAATGTCCTTTCGATCTCACTGCATCATTTTTATTTGGGCCTGGAATTGTTCCAGTTAATAATAATAAATAATCAAATGATCTAATCCTCTTCAGGATGGAATAGAGCTGAATCTTCTTTACCTACCTTTTAAATACACACTGCTTTGGGGATTTTTTAGCTCTCTTGAGGGATCACTGACATATTGTAAGAAATCCAGGGCCATCTGGGGACCTCATAGTTGTTACTATGCTGTACAAAGTGGCCAGATGTCACTTCATAGCAACACCAGGGGTGGAATGCAAATATTCCTGCTCCAAAAATACAGGATCCTACCACTTGAGCCAATGATGAATCATAGTTAGCTGTTAGCAGTATAGGTCCTATGACACAATTAAACATTTCTGAATCTATCATACGGAGGGCAAAGATATACAGAATCATAGAAATGTATGGCTAGAAGGGACCCTGAGAGATCATCAAGTCCAACACCCTTCCCCCTCCCCCCGCCCCCGGCACTGAGGCAGGACCAAGTATATTCACTGGCTAATTTGTGGCAGTATTTTTTGGAGAGCTGTGGAAAACATTATCATGGGAACCTCAAAATAAGAAAAATGTTTCATGTTTTAGATTTCTTTACAAAATTAAAACACAGACGAGTTAGTCAAAAAGTTTGTGAATATCTTTATATAACATTTATACAGTACCAAAGATGTGCATGGTGCATTACAGGAAAATAAGAGAGCTCAACCTCTGGTCTGCTAAGTTTACATGCCCCGTAAGTGGTATCAAACTCATCCTGTGAAGAGGGACAAAGTCCACTTTGAATTATGGTCTGTGGGGCAGGAAATAAATGTAGGCCTATACATTATCCTCAATCCACATAATTAGGTGTAATTGCAAGTTCAGTTGGGATACTTTCAATGAAAATATATATAGGTGAGATTTGCTAATCTAATCTTTTGAAAGTCTCCAGAGTTTTCTTTTTTTCTGCTAGGTCACTCCAATCCTCGACTCTGGGAGCCAGCCTTACCCTGCTCTGCTGTGAGAACCCCCACAGCCTCTAGTATGTAAACTGCTCCTTGGATTGTGCAACCAAATGACACTAGCCAATATCTCAGTCCCAGACACAACCCTAGGAACCTGTCTTGCAGTGTCCAGTTATGCCCGCTGGATGCTGCAAGCTTATATGAGTTCATCAATTTAACAAAGAAATTGATACGCACCAGGCTTGTTATCCCAAGGGGAGTCACTGATACACTTCAAACCAAGCACACTGCTTCAGGTAGAATAAACAAACAAATTCATTACTACAAAGATAGATTTTAAGTGATTATAAGTCAATGCACAACAGGTCAGATTTGGTCAAATGAAATAAAAGCAAAACGCATTCTAAGCTGATCTTAACACTTTCAGTGCCCTTACAAACTTAGATGCTTCTCACCACAGGCTGGCTGGTTGCCTTCAGGCTCTCCCCTTTGATCAGCGCTTCAGTCGCTTGGTGGTGATGTCTGTAGATGGAGGTGGGGGAGAGAGAGTTTTTGCCTGGGCGTGTTTTAAGCCATGAGAACACATTTTCAGCCTCATAACTATATACATGAAATTACAACCTATAACATTACTATAACAACAATTACTGTAACATTCCTATAACAACAATGCTCAGTCTATCATGAGCCTTCCGAAGACACCCGACATGACAAACTTTGCATTAGATACCACACAATCATATTATAAGGATGAACATGGGGGTGTAGGGTGTTCCCCTGAGATACAGAGTGTCACAATCTTGACTACCTTGACACAGAAATTTGTACCTTGACAAAAAATAATTGACTTCCCCTGCTCTAAAAGAAAAGCAAAATTAGGTTTTCTATGTGCTTGCAAATTCCTGATTCCTGTATAATGTAACCTGCTCTGCTCCCTCCAGTGCCGTATCTGTTGAAGATAATTAGCATAGAAAGGCCTCATTTTGCAGGGCTGTCAAGCCAACATTTTTAATCAGCACTTATACTGAAAAATTATTAGCATGAAAAAGTCAAGCACTGAAACATCTAACCCCTGAAGTGTAAGAAAAAGACCTTAATCAAAATGAATGCTCTTTATCAGGATAGATTTTAGATTAATAGATTTTAAGACTAGAAGGGACCATTGTGATTTGCTAGTTGGACCTGCATGATAGAACCTAGGCCTTTCCTGTATGAATTCCTGCTTCAGTTCCAAGCATATCTTTAAAAACAACAACTTTTTATCTTAATTTTAAAATTTCTAGTGATGGAAACTCCATCACAACCCTTTGTAAATTAACCGCTGGAACAATTACCTTCACTGTTAAAAAATGTGTGACTTATTTCTGGTCTGCAGTTGTCTAGCTTTAACAGTCAGCCACTGGATCTTGTTATAGCTTTGTTGTCTAGATTGAAGAGACCTCTATGATCAGATTTCTGTGCCCCTGGGAGGAACTTGATCTAGTCACCACTTAAACTTCACTTTGATAAGCTAAATAGATTGAGCTCTTTATGTCTCCAACTAGAAGGCATTTCTTCCAAATCCTTTAATCATTCTCATGGCTTTTCTCTGAATCCTTTCCAGTTTTTCCAGCATCCCTCTTGAATTGTGGACACCAGAACTGGCCACAGTCTTCTAGCACTAGTTACAACAGTGCCTAATACAGAGGTAAATAACCTCTCTACTCCTACTCCAGATTCCCCTCTTTATGCATCCAACAGTTGCATTAGCAGTATTGCCAACTTCAAGAGATCAAAAATCATGAGCCAGACCCGCCCAAAATCATGAGATTGGCCCCAAAATCATGACATTTAAAAAAAGATTATATTGAGTTTTTAGGTCAGTCTCTTGTGTTTTGAACTCCCCTGCCCATCCCCAGGGTGTGTGCATGTGACAATGACAGTTACCTACTCTCCCACATATATTGGTGCAGTGAGGCGGTGTGGCTCCCCGCTGCCCCGGAGCAGGACGAGCCCATCCAGAGGCCAGAGTGGGCGGAGCTAAGGAGCTCTGAGCCTGCACCTCAGAGGGTCAGGCGGTGACCCAGAAGTATAAAGGTTCGCCCTCAGAGCTCAGTAGGGCCCCAGCCACAGGGGATGCCAGACGCCTCCAGCCTAGTCCGCGACTGGGAAAACCCCGCGGCCCAAGGTACCCACCAGGACTGGCCGGAACTGCCCCGCGGCCGCTACCCAGAGGAGTTGCCGGACCTGCCCCCCGCCGGCTACCCGGAGGAGTTGCCGGACCTGCCCCCCGGCCGCTACCCGGAGGAGTTGCCGGACTGGCCGCTGGGCCACTACTGCAAGGAACCCATGGTGCTGGGCCCCCCGGAGGACACCACTGTGACTCAGGTACCACAAGAGGGGGAGTCCGGAAGTAGCCCGGGGGCAGCTGACTTTAGTCTGGCTGCAGCACTGCCAGAGCCCATGTCAGTGTGTTGTGGTCAGGATCCCCACTGACTGAGCAGCAGGTCTTCTGCGGGTCTTCTGTTGCTGCTAGGGCCCCGGGCTGGGACGCAGTGGAGTGGGAGGGCCTGCGTCCCCCCTGCCACCCAACTCGTGGGTGGCAGTCTCCCCCTCTCCCAGGCCTTGGAGGCTTGGGCCTACAGTTATTGCTCAGCCCTGCCTACGGGCCTGAGATCCTGACTCCGTATTGCCCTGCCCTGACCTAGGGCCTGGACTTGCTACTTTTTGTACTCTTGTTGCTCAGCTCCTGCCGGAGGGGCCTGAGTGTCTGACCCATTGTTGCCCTGGCCTGACCCAGGGGCTGGGCTCACGGTGCTTATTCCAGTTACCGCAAGGGCCGCCAGGAAAGACTCGCGCGGCCGGACTAATTCCCCAAACCTCAGCAGTGTGCAGTGAGCCGGTGTGGCTCCCTGCCACCCCGGAGGGGGTCGAGCCCCGGCCAGCACCTCTACAATTGGATAAGGTGACTTCGGCCTCTGCTGCAGGAGCTCTCTCCCCCACATCTGCTTGTCTCATGCCCAGCAATTAATCCTGTCCCCTAAGATTTTGTAATGGTTATTTTTAGTAAAAGTCACGGACAGGTCATGGGCAGTAAACAATAATTCACAGAGGCTGTGACCTGTCCGTGACTTTACTAAAAATAACAGGGGGCAGTGCTAAGTAGGGGGAGGAATGGAGTCCCATGGGTGGGGGAGGGCGGATTGACAGGCTGAGCCCCCCGCCATGGCGGGGGACACAGCCCCGGCTCCAGCAGCCGCAGAGTGGGGTGCATAGCCCCTGCTCTGGAGCTGACCGCAGCTGCGGAACAGGGGTGCACAGCCTGGCTGCAGCCCGCCCCTCCACCCGCAAGCCGCAGGACAGGGGCTGTAGGGTCCTGGTTCCAGCCATCCAGCCCCAGTTGCAGCAGGGCAGGGGCGCACAGTCCCGCCTCCAGCCCCAGCTTCAGCTGCTGATAGCTGAAGTGGAAGAAGTCATGGATGTCCAGTAAAGTCACAGAATCCGTGACTGCCGTAACCTCCGTGACTAAATCGTAGCCTTAACCCATCAGTTCTCTCCTCTGACCCAACCCCCCTCAATTCAATCCCCCAGGCCCTATCTTCACCACCCCATCAGTTCAGCCCTCCTACCCCATCGACCCTCACTGCCCTCACTTCACCCTCCCAGCATTCACCCCATCTGCTCAGGACCCACCATCAGAGGCCCTGGGTGTTTTTCGCCTTCCTCTGCAGCGTGGGGCCTGGGTCACTTGCTGGAGGATTCTCTGCCCCTTGAAGTCTTTAAACCACGATTTGAGGACTTCAGTAGCTCAGACATAGGTTAGGGGTTTGATACAGGAGTGGATGGGTGAGATTCTGTGGCCTGCGTTGTGCAGGAGGTCAGACTAGACGATCATAATGGTCCCTTCTGACCTTAAAGTATATTATTCTATGAATACAGCCCCCCCACCCTCCTCACTTCAACCCCCTGGCAAGTCGCAGCCTCACTTCTGCTCCTTTGGGTTCTTCACCCTCCCCAGGCCTTCAGGGGCTGCAGTGGGGTCCCCTCTCCCACTTCCCAGGCTGGCAGGGGAGCAGCTTTCATGGGGGCTGACAACTGGAGCCCCAGCCAGCTGTGCCTAGGGTAGTTGATGGGATTTCTAAGTAAAATTAAGCCTCATTTTTAGAACTCTGATGTCAGGATATATTTTTTTCATTTGACTCAATTCCTTATTTGAAGGTTGGCCCTCCCCCCTTCTTTATATCTCTGATGAAGTTTCTCTTCCCTGCTGGTGTGTAGCCACACTGTCTCTTGTTAGCTTGATAGCTTTGTTTATCTGATATGTAAATGAATTGAATTCTCATTGTCTTTTAAAGTATTTTGGAATTAACTGCCTGGTGGAGGAACCACATTATTTTGTTTGGGATGGGGTAACTCCTGTGTGACTGGAAACACTTTTGTGCCAAAACTGATTAAAAAAAAAAAAAAATCCTGACATTTGAGTTTTATCGTGAGATCATGAGTGGGGCTTAATTTTACTCAGAAATTGCGACTCTCCTGATCAATTGGCGGCACCTCTGTACTTCTGGCCACAGAGTTGCACTGGGAGCTCATGTCCTCTGTCATTTGTAGTATGGTAGTATCCAAAATGGGTGAGGTGCTGTCCCCTCTTATAAAGCAGGCAATCTCTTTCTCTCTTGCAATCTAATATACTCTGGCCACAAGTTACTGTACATTTTCACAGTTGGTGTCTTGTATACTGTTCCCAGTAATAAAACACTACTTTTCTGATATGGATTCCCGTGTACCATACAGTTTCCTGGTTCTAGAAAAAAAAAAAGTGCTCTAAATAGACCATCAGATAGAATATATCACAGCCTATTTCCTCTTAGAATTTTGGAACTTTACATTGGGTTCTTATTGTACTACAGCTAATACTATTTGAACAGAGCAAGCGTGAGCACATGCAATACACATTTGAGGACATTAAAAGGACATTAGGGAAATAGTGAAGAAAAGAAAAACAAGTCAGTAGGAGATATTGAGTTTTTTGTGAGTTGCCTCAAATAAAGACTCCAGTTCAATACTACTGACCACTAAGGTCAGACTACAACCACTTTTCTTGAATGTATTCCTCTGTTCTCCCTCCCACCCCCCCACCTCCCAAACCTGAGTGACTTTACCATTCATCACATTGTCCTGAATTCATGCATTCTTCCAAAAGTTCACATGGACTCACAAGAAAATTCTCCAAACAAAAATCATCAGCCCCAATGGAGTCAGAAGGAATAAAACAAATCAAAACCCAAACAAAACACAAAAACAGCCCAAGAGAGAATAGAAACTGAATTCAGTAGGGAGAACTCAGGAAAAGTGCTGCGTGTGTTAGCCAGCAAATCTTAAACAATATTAACTTCTTAGCAACAATAATTCTGTTTTGTTTAACTAACAAAAGATACTGTAAGCAGATACATGTTTTTGGGGCAGATAAGGTTTTCATTGGACAGTTCTGTTATTGGCATAGGACTTGGCAATTAACTTGTATTTAGCTATGGGATGAAAATATGACACGTATTTGCATCTAACTGAGGCAGAGGTTAAATATAAGGCTGTCTGTAATATTCCAGTTCCCTATTAAATCTAAGTCTGAATACACTGGGCCCCATTCTGCCCTCACATATATCTGTGCTAATCCTAATGAAATTGGGAAGTGCGAGAATAACAGAGAGCAGAATTTAGCTTCTGTCTACCTAGAAGAGTAACATTTTGCACATATATATATATTGCCTTTTATCTGAGCACATAAGGGGTAAGCTTTTATAGCCACTTTTTATAGATGAAGAAACGGAGGTCTTGTGGCCTGGTCCACACTACCCCCCCACTTCGGACTAAGGTACGCAAATTCAGCTACGTTAATAACGTAGCTGAATTTGAAGTACCGTAGTCCGAACTTACCGCGGGTCCAGACGCGGCAGGCAGGCTCCCCCGTCGATGCCGCGTACTCCTCTCGCTGAGCTGGAGTACCGGGCGAGCACTTCCGGGGTCGATCCGGGATCGATTTATTGCGTCTAGACAAGACGCGATAAATCGATCCCAGAACATCGATTGCCTGCCGTCGGACCCGGAGGTAAGTGTAGACGTGCTGCGTCAACAAAGCGCACAACAAAGTAGGATGTAAATCTACAGCACTCTGTGCTGCTGTGCATGAAGTCACCATGTTGACCTTGCTACTGCACACTCCAAGTTCCGAACTGCACTCTGACCGACAGTCCACACAGTCAGCACGGGTTTGTCTACACAGAGCTGGGAATGTGCCTCCCAATCCAGGTTGGCAGACTTGCATTAGCTCTGCTCAAGCTAGTGTACCAAAAATAGCGTGCACATTGTGGCACAAGTGGTGGTTCGGGCTAGTCAAGTGAGTCCAGTCCTGTCCAACTGCCTGGGTCTGAGCTCAGGTAGCTAGCCTGAGATGCTGCCATGCCACAACATCCACAATGCTATTTTTAGTGTGAGCTCAAGCAGAAGTAGTGCAAGACTGTCTACACAGGCTGGGAGGCTCACTCCCAGCTGCAGTGTAGACCTACCCTTTGTGTGCAGCAGGCTAGAACGCTGTAGATTTCCACTGCAGCTTGCCGCACAGTAACTATCTGTATAGACATGCCCTGACTCAAAGAAATTAAGTAACCTGCCTGATGTCAAGCAGCAAGTTGGTGTAAATGACAGGATTAGGAAACAGACCTCCGGAGTCCCAGTCCTCTGCTGTAATCAGCAGACACCTCTGCTTCTCCATGAGACCCTCAAATGTTATCCCAATAGCAGCCTTGTTGAAAAATGTTTGTTCAAAAAGGCCACCGACGAGGGCTGGTTGGGAATTTTTTAACTTTTTTTTTTTTTTTTATGGAAAATGCCAATTCATCGGAACCAAATCTTTTTGTGGGGAAGGGTCGGTTTGGACAAATTTTCAACTTGTCAAAACATTTCATTTCAACATTTTCGAAATGAGAAACTCGTTTTCCAGTTAAGAAACCCTGCATTTAGAAAGGTAAGCTAATTACAGTTTAAAAAATAATTTTAAACTGGTCAGAATCAAAATCAAATGTTTCATTTGACCTGAACCAATTTGGGGGGGGGGGGCAGGGGGGTGGATTTTTGGTTCATGAAAATTTTCGAGATTTCAACTTCTCATCCTGAATCAGGATGGGAAATTTTTCTGATATCTTGAAAATTTTTGCAGGACAGGAAAACTATTTATCTCCCAATTCTTCCACTGATTACTAACCAACAAAGAGGTTTTAATGAGAACTTGCTCAGTTTACAAACTGTCATTTCTCTCTCTTACTTCCTTTATCTCAATGGTGGGCTAGTAAAAATCTCTTGACTCAATTGTTTGAGACTCAACTGGCAAAATTTAGAACATATGTTTAATCTGGTCTTTGTAGGGCACATCCATTTCTTTTCCCCATGTATCAACTAACCAATAATAGTAGCACTATCTTTCTGAGGATCACCCAGACCTTTTACAGAAAGGTTCCTTAAAACCCCAATCCCTGAAATTCATTGCATATGGATGCATTGCTGCACCTTGTATGCAATGAATTGCAGGATCAGAGCCTATAAGAACCACAACACAGCTATGAGGGCCAGCAGGTAGGTATTATACATCTTCTGCAGATGAGTAAACTGAGGCACAGAGAAGTCTGTACAATCTTTCCTCGTATGGAAGCTATTCCATATCCCTAATAATTTGTGTTGCCCTTCTCTGTCCTTTTTCCAATTCTAATGTATCTTTTTTGAGATGGGGCAACCAGAACTGCATGCAGTATTCAAGATGTGGGCATACAATGGATTTATATAGTGGCATTATGATATTTTCTGCCTTATTATCTATCCCTTTCCTAATAGTTCCTAATCCTAACATTGTCTTAACTTTTTTGACTGCCACTGCACATTTAGCACATATTTTCAGAGAACTATCCACAATAACTCCAAGGTCTCTTTCTTGAGTGGTAACAGCTAATTTAGATTCCATCATTTTGTATGTATAGTTAGGATTATGTTTTCCAGTGTGCAGTACTTTGCATTTATCAACTTTGAATTTAACCAGCCATTTTGTTGCCCAATCATCCAATTTTATGAGATCCCTTTGTGACTCTTCACAGTCAGATTTGGTACCGTCTGCAAACTTTGCCACCTCACTGTTTAGCCCTTTTTCAAGATCATGTATGAATATGTAGAACAGCACTAGTCCCAGCACAGACCCTGGGGGGACCCAGTTGTTTGCCTCTCTCCAATGTGAAAACTGACCATTTATTCCTACCCTTTGTGTCCTATCATTCAACCAGTTACTGATCCATGAAAGGACATTCCCTCTTATCCCATGACTGCCTACTTTCTTAAGAGCCTTTGGTGAGGGATCTGGTTAAAGGCTTTCTGAAAGTCCATGTACACTATATTCACAGGATCACTCTTGTCCACATGTTTGCTTACCACCTCAATGAATTCTAATAGATTGGTGAGGCATGCTTTCCTTTTACAAAAGTCATGCTGACTCTTCCCCAACATATCATGTTCATCTATATGTCTGATAATTCTGTTCTTTACTATAGTTTCAACCAATTTGTCTGTCACAGAAGTTAGCCTTACCTACCTGTAATTGCCAGGATTGCCCTCGGAGCCTTTTTAAAAAATCGGCGTTACATTAGCTAGCCATCAGTCATATGGTACAGAGCCTGGTTTAAGCAATAGATTACAAACCACAGTTAGTAGTTTTGCAATTTCATCTTTGAGTTCCTTCAGAACTCTTGGGTGAACACCGTCTAGCCCTGGTGACTTATTACTGTTTAATTTATCAGTTTGTTCCAAAACCACCTCTACTGACACCTCAATCTGGACAGTTCCTCAGATTTGTCACCTAAAAAAAATGGCTCAGGTGTGGGAATCTCACTCGTATTCCTACAGTGAAAGACTGATGCAAAGAATTCATTTAGCTTCTCTGCAAGGGCCTTATCTTCTTTGAGATTTCCTTTAGCAACTCAATCTTCCAGTGGCCCTACTGCTTGTTTGGCAGGCTTCCTGCTGCTGATGTACTTAAAAAAATTGCTGTTAGTTTTTGTGTCTTTTGCTAGTTGCTCTTCGAATACTTTTTTAGCCTGCCCAGTTGTACTTTTTCACTCAACTTGCCGGAGTTTATGTTCCTTTCTATTTTCTTCAGTAGGATTTGACTTCCAATTTTTAAAGGATGCCTTTCTGTCCCTTTTTGCCTCTTTTTAAAGAGCCTCTTTCTCATTTTTGTGTAGTTCCCCTTTATGAAGTTAAATGCAACTGTGGTAGGTTTCTTTGGTATTTCTCCCCCTACAAGGATGTTAAATTTAATTACATTATGGTTGCTTTTACTGAGAGGTTCAGCTATCTTCACCTCTTGGACTAGATCCTGTGCACCACTTAGGACTAAATCAAGAATTACCTCTCCCCTTGTGAGTTCCAGGACTAGCTGCTCCAAGAAGCAGCCATTAGTGGCGTCTAGAAATTGTATCTCTGCGTCCTGTCCTGAGGTGACAAATATCAGTCAATATGGGGATAGTTGAAATCCCACCTTCTTATTGGGTTTTCTCTTTTTGTAGCCTCTCTAATCTCCCTGAGCATTTTACAGTCACACTCAATTTTCTGACATATGTATTAAAACAAGTATTAAGTAACAAATGTAAAAGACAAGGGAATACTGCAGAATGAAGATGGTGTAAATGACAACTCATAATTCACAGCCTGAGAGTTACAGGAGGTACGCATAGGGGCCAGATCAATGGTGTAAATCGCCATTGGCTTCAATGGAGCTATGCTGATTTACACCAGTTTAGGATCCGGCCCAGTTATTTTTATAAAGGTTATCAATTTTTTTAAAAAATAGTTAATCCCATTTGGCCCATAAATGACCCAAATTAGGGATCTGCTGCTACTTTCCTTGGGAGCTTATTCCACAGTTGAACAGTTCTCTCCATTAGGAAATTTTTCTGGATTGTCATCCTACCTTTTCTGTTTCAAAACTTCATTCCATTTTTCCCAGTTGGACTCCTTGGACCTCCTTAAACGATTCCTCTCCTTTCTTGGTGTTTTCACCTGCCAGACCCTGGCTAGCTATTATAATCTTCCCCTCATCCATTTGGCCATGCCACTCATACTTACTTCTTTTAATATTTCCTTATAAATCAATTGCTCATTTTTATCCTTTTCTTCCCAATTTTTGACACATTGGTGGCACTGACATGCCCAGCGCTCAATAAGATATAGAGAGGCTGTGCAGTGCTCCTGATCAATAAAGTTCCAAATCACTTTAGCTGTAGGTTGTTTTTATTAAAACCATGTTGCACTGCAAGCGCCTATCTAATTTACTGTCTACTATCACCCTGAGGTCTCTTTTGGCATTAATAATTAACCAATGCTTCTCCTATTAAATATCTGTGTTTTAAATTATTTTCCTCCAGATGTATTACCTTGCCTTTTCCCAGGCTGAATTTCATTTATTACATGCTTATATTTGTAACACCCTTTGTATTATTTCTCTGTCCTGGTGTTTGCAATACCTCTGAGGTTAGACTGATCATCTAGGAATTTAATTAGCTTGCTCTTTACTCCTATTCAGGTCATTAATACAGTCCACCAGCAGCAAACTGAAAGGCTGGGCCTGGAGCAATGTACTCTGATGGGAATGATCAGACAAATGAACAGCATTAAGTGTTAACAGAGGAATTGTTAAAATCAATACACTGCCTAAGTGAGGCGGCAGTGCTGATGGGATTTAAAGGCTGGTGAAACTGAGACATGAACGTTTAGTCTCAGGTGACAGTTTTGCAGATGAGTTTGGATTAAGCTGCAGTGTATTCATGGCCCTGCCTGTTAAAGCTGTCAGCAGGGAGTGTGAGGAATCCAGCCAAGATGTAACCCAAGAATGGATCAGCATCTCACCATTTCCCTGGGATAACACAAACTATAATCTAGCAGCATTCCTGAGATAGAAGTAGGGCATTTGAATGACAGAATGTAGCTGATCATCAAAACATAATCCTGGATTGAGGATAACTCGAAGGTTCTGGGCCAGCATAAATGGATGCACTGAAAGCCCTCTAAATAAGAATGAAAGAAGCAACAGCGCTGAAAAGATCCCTAGCTTGGATCTACTGTATATTTTGGTCCTTTGGCTGTTGGTCCCTCTGCATCAGCAGCTGTGGTGCCAATGTTCCGTTGATATTCCATTACAATCAGTTGCTAGAACATGTTTTGCACATTCAGCAGCATAGCAAGTGTCCTTTGCCCAGTCATATCTGGAACATTCCTCAGCATGGCAGATGAGTTCTACCCAGGTGTTCCTCGTGTATGTACCATCAGCACAGTAGGTGCATTCTACCCAGATCGATCGATCTATCTATCTTTGATTGACCAACCAAAGATTTATATTGCATTCATCACCATAGACCAGTGGTTCCCAAACTTTAACAACCTGTGAACCTCTTTCACTAAAATGTCAAGTCTCACAAACTCCCTCCTAAAAATGAATATTTCCAGGGATTTTCTCCTTTACCTGAGTATAAATTATAAAAGCAGTGATCTTGGAAATATAAAATTTGTTTTTATGACATGCTTATTACACACTATTATTAATTATTTATCATTACAGTATTTTTATTACATTATGAAAACAGCAACACTCTTCCAAGATCTCACTTTCGTAACTTGCATCACTTTGAATAAGCCTGTTATAAGACAAGGCTCCTATTTTTCATCAAGGAGTATCAGATGTGAAACAGCATGAAGGTATTTAAGAGGACAACTCAAAGAGTTCCTCCTACACAAGCATTCAGGTCTTGAGCAATCCAGGAAAACAACGCACATTACAACAAAGCTTAAACTTGTTCTTCATAATAATTTTTAAAACAATACTAGCTGCCTATTTAATTTTAAAAACAGCAGAAAATATCCACCTCCCTGTCAATTTCTTATAAGGAGTCTTGAAGTTGAAATCTCCTCAGTGTGATAGATATGCTTGCTTTGATCTGCTTAGCTCTTGGAAGTCAAGGGGCTCCGGGCTGCTGGCCCCGTGCTGCCCAGGGTCCCTAGGGACAGCTCTGTCCGCCATTAGGGAACTTTTTCCTGAGAACCCCCTGTAATATTTTGCGAACCCCCAGGGGTTCACGAACCCCAGTTTGGGAACCACTGCCATAGACTGAGGGCCTGATTCACCACTGTGTTATTCTAGTTTTACACTTGTAACTCCATTGAGTTCACACTTGTGCGCAACTGTAGTAACACAGTGGTTAAGCCAGACTTGAGTGCCTATGTGGAGCATTCAACAAATTCGCAATACACTGGGAGTGTTCTTCCTGGAAAACTAGCCAGCTCAGCCTATAGCAGCAGCTGTATTCTTGCTGGATATACCTGGAACATTCAGCAGCACATTTCATTTAAGAAACTCAGAAGTATATGGGGTGTAACCTCCACCAGTCATTAAGAGAGAGAAAAGGTTAATTCACAATTCAGGATAAAACTCAGATCTGGGTAGTAATTTAAATGTATGGTATATACGGACATCAAACTTCTGAGAACAGGCAAATATAACTAGGCTGTCAATGGACTAGCTGGCCCTTAAGGCAAACTGGGCTGAGCCTTGCTTGTGGCCTTCCAGTTCACCCTCAGCTGACTGGTGATATGGTAGCATAATGATAATTAGTGCCCCCAGCTGTGAAAGGGTCAGGACAAGACTATATAAACTGAGTGGACAATGCAGTTAGAGAACAGAGACTCAGGAGAGAGGCATAAGAAGAGTTTCCTTTCTGGGAAAGGCCTAAAGGAAGTTGGATTGGAAGAGACCCCCAAGGAACGGGGTAGGCTTCTGTGGGTGAAGCCCTAAGATAGGGCCTGTCTGGGAGAACTCTGAGTTAAATTGCCAGTGTCCCGGGGGAAGGGAGGCTGTAAGGGACAAAAACAGCAGAAGCAGAATGCTGCAGGACCCAGGAATGGGAGCAAAGCAGAAGAATTTAGAGTGGCCTGAGAGGGGCAGAAGAGTTATTAGTTTGAAGCTATTGCAAAAGTGCAAGGCTTGAACTTAATGTGACTCGGCCCGAAGGCCAGTCATGGAAAACCCGGCCAGTCATGGAAGACCCAGACAGTCTATTGTGGGGTCAAGGAAGTGGCTGTGGCAGTGGGGTGCTAGAAGTGAAGCCCCCAGCAATTTTATGGTCTCATGCTAGGAGGTGTATGGTGAAAAGAGCAACAGCATACAGGGGCCAGACATTCTGCCCCTGTAATTTGCTTTAGATCATCTCAGTGAGTGAGAGAACTAGTGTGATGCAAAAGAATTCTGATGCCCAGGGATTAAAACAGCTTGGGTAGCTAGTGCTCTTCCTGAGACCCTCTCCTTAATGACTAGTGAGATGAGACCTTCCCTCCTGTTTCAGTCTACTTTAATCTACATGGGGTCACAGCTTTAATTGATGATGATAGTAATTATAACACATGATGAATCCTTCCCACACCATCAAATGTTGCTAAGGGCATGAACAAGGTTCTGCCATCCCTGGCTATTCAGGGCTGCTCTTTGCATGGCATGAAACCATTAACATTTCTTCCCCCTCCCCTCTAGAAAACCCCTTCTGAAACGAGTGAAGTTTCACTATGAAAAGGGAGAAACTTCCACCCCTCAAAGGAGATGGCACCTATGAGAAAGAGTAATGGTAGCACATTGAAGAGTAGGGGCCTGCAGTGGTAATGCAAAGAGGGAAGCAAATCAGAGATGTATTTCAGGGCTGTGAAAACTGGAAGATGGAGCTGGTGCTCCTGGTCAGTCTACTGGTGCAAGGCTGTAGGTAGGAAGGTGACTGTGGCTTGTTGGAGGGTCAAATGTGGGAAGTGAATGATTTGATTTTAGGGTTGTGCATTGGGAAGGTGTTACAGGGAGCTAGGGGCCCAATAGAGGGTCATCGTGTGGAATGGAGGAGTTGGGAGTGTTGGCAATTGGGGGATGGAGGTTATTTGAAGGAAGTTGAGTTTTTGGGATGGCATAAGGGCTGGAGATGATTGAAAGTGCAGGAGGTGGTTGACAGTTGTAACTACTCATTTTTTCCTGCCAAAATGGATTGTTCTTCCCTTACTAAGGGCTTGTCTACACTTACCGGAGGATCGACGCTGTGGCGATCGATGCATCGGTGGTTGATTTAGCAGGTCTAGTGAAGACCCGCTAAATCGACCGGCGATCGCTCTCCCGCCGACTCCTGTACTCTACCTGATTGAGAAGAGTAAGGGGAGTCAACGGGAGGGTGTCTCCCGTCAACATCGCATAGTGTGGACTCCGCGGTAAGTAGATCTAAGCTACGTCAATTTGAGTTATGCTATTCACGTAACTCAAATTGCATAGCTTAGATCGACTTTTCCCTTTAGTGTAGACAAGGCCTCAGAGCCCCCAAAAGAAAGTAGCAGCAACACCCTGCCTCTACTGCAGATTCAGCACTACAGGATAGCTACTTGCTTGGACTAAGAACTTACAGATATATGACCTGAATCAGCTGATGGTATGACAGGGACCTTGAGAATCAGTGTGGTTACTGCATCTCTCTTGGTCTCCATTTAACGTCTCCTTTCCACCTCTTCATCCCCCAGATTCCTGAGAAGAAATGAAAATGTTTTGCATGTCATCTTTCTCCCACTCTCCTTACTGGGTTACTTGTAGGAATGGGAAGAGATCCCAACATCTCCAGTCTGTTTGCTCAGAGTTCTTTGTGCTGCCTCAAATGTTGCAATATGCGGTCTCTCAGTAAAAACAGCTATTATGTTAGAGGACTGGAGAGTAGCAAAAGCTGTATTTATGAAACAGGCACTTGGGGTGCTCTTACCAGTGAGTCTTATCTCACTACCAGGTAAATCGGTGGATGACATATGAAACCACTATATGCACATGTCATGAAGACCATTGGCTTCTGTAAAAACATCATGCCTCTTTAATCTATTAGAATTCTTTGATCATGTCAATGAAACAGTGTCTAAAGGAGAACCAGCTGACCTTATGGGCCCAACACACTATTTAATCCAGTTTCACAGTGATGTAATTCCATTAAAACAAAAGTTCACATGAACACTTCTTTCCATGGTAGTGTGGTCCCATGGATTTGGCACTGGTCTGAGATACTGGAGATCTGAGCACTATTTCTGACTACTACTGAGTTACAAGTGATCTTGGGCAAATCACTTAATCTCTCTCTGCTTTAGTTTCTCAGTCAGTAAAATGAGGCCAACAACCTCTATCGACTTCTATTAAGCATTTGAAGAGAGAGATTTGAAACATGCTGTGTAAGTGCTAAATATTATCTGTTGTTGTTGTTGTCAGTGTTTGTTTAATGCTTCTTTGGTGCAGAAACAAATTAATCTCTCCCTTCCTCCACCCATCTCAGGGAATTTCTATAGCCTGAATATATGATCCATTTTATAGGGAGCTAAATCAAGATGCAGGGAGAATATTTTGGGACATGGATGTCCCTGGTTATGTTTGCAGATCTAAGCTATGTTCATGTGGGCAGCAGCAAGGTGAGATTTGGCACTGCACTCCATGAAGTACAAGCGTCTATTCAATGAGGCTCATTTAGTATGAAGACTTGATACTTGTCAAGTTGAATTAAAAGTCCGGAGTGTAAATCTGACAGGCTTCAGAGCAGTGTCCTTGAATTCAAAAAGAGTACAGCACTAACCTCCTTCCTTCCCCTCTTCCCCCTTTCAGGCAGAAAATGTTAAACAAATTATAGAGGCTTTTAATGTTGAGGATTGAGACACTTTAAATTTAGTCCCATTAACTTGTGTTCATTTACAGGCCACTTGGACAGAATCTCTAGCTCTCCTGAGTCCTATCATGTACCACAACCAAGATGATACACTTGGAGAATCGTGTGTGTGTGTGTGTGTGTGTGTGTGTGTGTGTGTGTGTGTGTGTGTGTGTGTTTAAAAAAAAAAAAAAACCCTATCTGAATAAGTGGTTTTGTTCTCTGTACCTGACTGCAAAAAGCTGCTTGCAGCTAGAACCATTCTACTGAACGTATTGTACCTGTCAGCATTGGCTCCTCACTTGCAATTCAGAGGCATCTTTTCACACATGTATTTACTGGAGCTGAGAGAAACAACTGGCCTGTGCTTGAGAAATGTTGGCAGGCAGCTATAAAAACCTGAGAACGGGGGAGCCCTTAAATTCGAGACAGGAAATAAATGCACACTGCACAGTGAAGGGATTTTCTATTCCTTCACATCAGTGAGACTGACACCATGCTGTCTGCACTCCTAGTGAACCATGTTGCTGTGTAGCATGGGCAAGATTCAGGTTACATCCCTTCAGGGTCAGTACCACATTATCAGTGGTCCCTTAGACGTGCTGTGGGCTTGATTGTGATCTCTCATGGGGGTAACTTTGAATGTTTTTAATGGAGTTGCTCCTGATTTTCATTGAGGTCAGTCTGGCCCTGGAGCTGCCTATACCATTAGCAGTAGCTGTGCTCTGTACTAGCTGTGTTGTTCATAAGTTAAATGTGTTTAATCTTCATACTAACAGCTCCCTTCTCTCCCCACGTCTGGGTCAGATCGCAGCTAGCCTTGCATGGGTGCACTTTGGAAAGTGGGAGGCGGGAATAAAGCACTTTCCCCCTTTACCTATACCGGGGTGTATCAGGCATAATCCCTGTCCTTCATTCCTAGTCTAGGGGAAGTGAGTATGTACAGTCATGATAGTGAATTCAGTGAAAGGGACAAGGAGGAGCCTGGTGAATAGAGCTGCATCTGTGAGGCTAAGTATCAGGGGCAGCTCAGGCCTGCACTGCCTTGACAATGTTTCTGCCTGCCTTGCGCACAATGCCACTGGGAGCACAGCCACTGCTTGCTCCATCAGCTGGAGAGGTATCTTAAATCCATGTTCTCCTCTCAGGACTCTGAGAAAGTTCTGTCACTTCTGATTCCATATCACTCTACAATCTCCCTTTTCTTATATACCCCAGCTGCTTAAACCCCAGTCCAGTCCTCAGGCAGCTCTTGCTTTGAGTACTGCAGCAGCCTCCTCTCCTCTCCATCCAAAGTGCTGCAGCTAAAGTGACCTTCCTCTCCCATTGCTCTGACCATATCACTTTTCCTCTTCCTCCCTGTCATAACTATAAAGGGAAGGGTAACAGCTCTCCTGTGTACAGTACTATAAAATCCCTCCGGGCCAGAGACTCCAAAATCCTTTTACCTGTTAAGGGTTAAGAAGCTCGGGTAACCTGGCTGACACCTGATCCAAAGGACCAATAAGGGGACAAGATAATTTCAAATCTTGGGGGGGGGGAAGGCTTTTGTTTGTGCTCTTTGTTTTGGTTGTGGTTCGCTCTTGGGACTGAGAGGGACCAGACATCAATCCAGGTTCTCCACATCTTTCTAAACAAGTCTCTCATATTTCAAACTTGTAAGTAAACAGCCAGGCAAGGCGTGTTAGTTTTTATCTTTGTTTTCTCAACTTGTAAATGTACCTTTTACTAGAGTGTTTATCTTTGTTTGCTGTACTTTGAACCTAAGACTAGAGGGGGGTCCTCTGAGCTCTTTAAGTTTGATTACCCTGTAAAGTTATTTTCTATCCTGATTTTACAGAGATGATTTTTACCTTTTTCTTTAATTAAAAGCCATCTTTTTAAGAACCTGATTGATTTTTCCTTGTTTTTAGATCCAAGGGGGTTGGATCTGTATTCACCAGGAGTTGGTGAAAGGAAGGAGGGGGGATGGTTAATTTCTCCTTGTTTTAAGATCCAAGGGGTTTGGATCTGTATTCACCAGGGAATTGGTGAATGTCTCTCGAGGCTACCCAGGAAAGGGAATTAGCTTTGGGATGGTGGCAGCGGACCAGATCTAAGCTGGTAGTTAAGCTTAGAAGTCTTCATGCAGGCCCCCACATTTGTACCCTAAAGTTCAAAGTGGGGAAGCAGCCTTGACACTCCCACTAATCCTTTCCCTGGCTCCATCTCTGTTTCTGCATCAAGTTCAGGCACCTTGTCCTCACCTTCTGTCCCATCTAGTGGCACCGAGAGAGAGAGAGAACACCACACCCAGGAGATGTGTGGGTTACATATGCACTCGTACATATGCACACATGATCTATGCTCTTCCTAAGTCTATCTCCTTAAGTCCCTTTGTCTCTGCGTGTCTTGCTTTTTACACACCAAATAATATGAAGAAACCACAAGAGCAGGGCTGTGTTCTTAACTGTTTGCTCCATATATGCAAGGCCTAATTACATACAGACTGCTGCTTTGGCAGGTTTCTGGTGGTTTCTAAAAGCACAGAACACAGTGAGCACTACTTGAGGGTTCACAAACTATTTAAAGGGGTACTAACTTATTCCTATACAGTAAAATCTTCTCCCAATCTCAGCTGCAAGCTCTTTCCCCTCCATCAGCTCCCTCCTTAAAGTTCACTTCTTTCAGTAAGTCTTCCCTTGATCCTCTTCTCTCTTATGCTGAGTATGTCCCCCATGTAAGGAGCATGTGTCTTTGCCCCTTTTTAGTGGCTGGCTCACAGAAGAGGTTTGTGAGTCTGCTACTACCAAGTTGGAGATTTACCCCTTTAGCTCAAGTGGTAGAGCTTCATGCCTTTAACACGGAAGGTCCTGCATGCCAGCTGTGCTGGTGTTGGTTATATATACTCCAATTCTTCTGCTACCCATATGTATTTGTGGTAGAGAGGAACCCAAACATAAACCTGGGATCCAATTTCCTCAGAGTTTGGAGAAGTTTGGATCTGAACTTGGTAGCTCAGGCCCATCTCTAGAATTATACTGAAGCACATTGGGGAGCATGGAAATTACTAGACTAGATCAGACCAATAGTCCATCTAGTTTAGGATCCTGTATATGACAGTGGCCAATAGCCACTGCTTGCACTGGTCCATAGTTGACCATTTAGAAAGCTGTTTGAGTCATCTACAGCTGAAAAGTATCATGTAACTTACTTGATCTTCCAGTAGTGGACAAATAAGGCCCTACATATGGTTTTATCTATCTGAGTGCAGGAGCTGGTGACTTACCAGCACTAATGCTTGTGCAGGAAAGAGGAGAGAGATTTATGGCACCCATAAGTCTGTCTGCAGGAAGGGGGAAGCCCATCATGATTTAATTAAACTAACATCAACTGCAAATCTTATGACCAAACATGTTGAAATCAGCAGAACACAACAAAATAGCAGAAGTAGGTAGGGCAGATTCTGCCTTCATTTTCATGTGACTGAGTGTAATCCATGAAACACTGCTAAGTTACAGTATGTCTGACTTTCTGCCATCACGGGTTCAATAAGGAAATGATCCAAAGAAAAGAGACTGGTGGATCATAAGCAACTCACTGTTATGACTCATTGATATACAGGGCACTGCTAGAAATGTGTTTGAGTTTTGAGACGATTAGATCCAGGCAGTCAGTAATCTTTAAGAATTAGGTAGTTATAGTCCTAGGGAAACAGTTGGACTGACATCAGTGGGAGAGGCACAAGTGAAAGTGAGCAGAATGTAGCCCTGTGTTTCTCAGCTGTGATCTGGGGGCACCACCTCCATGTAGGAGAGCGGATACTTGATGCTCTATAAAGCCCTTAATTTTAGCCCTGTACAGTGACAAGTGCATCCGTGGCACTTAAATTATGGGATAGATTTTGTCTTTAGGCAGAACCCTGGGCAAGGGGTGACGAATGAGCTGCACCACCCAAGAGTAGCCCTTGGAGGCTGGATGGGTCAGGTCCTCAACTGGTATAAGATAGGGACCTTGATAGAAAAAAGGTTCCTCACCCCTGTAATAGAGGATCATGGCTCCTGTTACTAACATCTTGATTCCATAGGCTGGAACCTATAGCAGCAGTGAAGGTTATAAAGATACACATGTCCACTGACATTTTCTGTAGCTGGCATTTGTGTCTCAATTACTGAAAAGTTTGGATTGACAGATTTAAATACCATGAGAAGGCTTCCCTGACACTTCCGTTGTGGATTTACACCAGTTGAGTATCTGGCCCCTTTTGTTTACACCATGTTGGTTCACAAAGATCCTCATGTAAGATAGCGTTAAAAGTAGATGTACTTTCCTTTGATGCTCAGAATTTAGGTGTAACTCAACCCAAAAAACAGCCGCCTTCTAGAGGGTTAATAAGTCATTTTTATGTGTATTTACACATCAATGGAAATTTCAAAAGGCCAGAAACATGGAAACATTTAAAGCAAGCTGATGTTAAAAACCACCTGGCTTCAGAACAGAGGACATTTTATCTCCCCCTTGTCCTGGAGGGTTTAAAAGGGCCTAGCAATAATGGTGTTTTCATATTTCTGTCGGCTTCTCGTGATCTTCACGATCAGCTTGACTGGTGCTGAGTCATTTAAAAAATAAAATCTCCCATCATTTTCCAAAATGATATATTTAATGACAAGCCTTGTAAGAACAAACTTTATCACAGAGACAAGCTGGGTGAGGTCTGGGTGAGGTCAGGGCTGGCTCTAGGTTTTTGCCGCCCCAAGCAAAAAAAATTTCGGCTGCCCCCCGTCCCAGCCCTGGGCTCCTCGCCGCACCCCCCTGCTGCCCCAGCTCTGGGCTCTCCCCCCCCCCCAGCTCTGGGCTCCCTCATTCCTCCCCACCATTGCCCCCCCCACACACACCTCCTGCCACCCCAGCCCTGGGCTCTCTCCCCCCCCACCCCAGCTCTGGGCTCCCTCATTCCTCCCCACCATTGCCCCCCCACACACACCTCCTGCCACCCCAGCCCTGGGCTCTCTCCCCCCCCACCTGCACCCTCCTTCCGCCGCAGCCCTGGGTCACTGGTAACTCGCTCCCACGGCAGGTCATTCAGCAGGAATTTTAGATGTGCACAGAACACAGACAGGATTGGTTCCCATATGGTTACAGAACTGCAGTAAAGTGGAACAATTTTCAGCTTGTGTGATTGGAGGATATCTGGATGCATATTATAAGACTGTCCTACATATATATATAAATAATGGAGATAATCCTATCTCCTAGAACTGGAAGGGACCTTGAAAGATCATTAAGTCCAGCCCCCTACCTTCACTAGCAGGACCAAGTACTGATTTTTGCCCCAGATCTCTAAGTGACCCCCCCCTCAAGGATTGAACTCACAACCCTGGGTTTAACAGGTCAATGCTCAAACCACTGAGCTATCCCTCCCCTAATAAATGAGGAAAAGTTGAGGTGCCTTTATTATTCTTTTGTTCCACTCTTTCTTTCTATGGGGAATTTGCCAATGCAATATCACTGTCTTCCTTTTACACAAACAAACAAACAAACAAACAAAAAGGCAATGGCTGTTGAAAATAGCAATTCCAGTCCTAATAACCATTGGGAAGCATTCCTTGCTCAATTTTATCCTACTTTTTCTACAGCAAGTTACAGTGGATCAGTATATTTGATTTGGGAGAAATGAAGTAACAGCTGGCCAAATTGAGCTTGAGCACTCCTGAATTTTGAGGTGTTCAAATCTGGAAGGCAGGTGCTGGGGGGGGGGGGGGGGGCTGTGGCTCCGCAGGGGAGCACGGCAGCATGTATGCAGCAGTGTGTCTGGCGCTGCGCGGAGCCAGACATGCTGGTCTGAGTGGCATGGTAAGGGGGCTGGGGGGTTGGATGGGGTGGAGGTTCGGGGGGGGGGCAGTCAGGGGCAGGGAGAAGGGGGGTTAGATGGGTCAGGGGTTTGGGGGGGGCAGTCAGGGGACAGGCAGCGGTTGGATAGGCATGGGAGTCCCGGGGGTTTGTCAGGGGACAGGTAGGGGGTGGGGTCCTAGGGCGGAAGTTGGGGGGGTTCTCAGGAGGGGGCAGTTGGGGACAAGGGGAAGGGAGGCTTAGATGGGGTCCCAAGGGGCAGTTAGGGGCAGGGGTCCCAGGAGGGGGCAATCAGGGGACAAGGAGCAGCGGCGCTTAGATAGGGGGTGGGGTCCTGGGGGGCAGTTAGGGGCAGGGGTCCCGGGAGGGGGTGATCAGGAGACAGGGAGCAGCGGCGCTTAGATAGGGGCTGGGGTCCTGGGGGCAGTTAGGGGCAGGGGTGATCAGGGGACAGGGAGCAGGGGGGTTGGATGGGTTGGGGTTTCTGTGGGGGGCAGTCGGAGGGAATGGATGGTGGCAGGGTGGGGCTACCCTCCCTCCCCATGGAGTGTCCTATTTTTTGAATGTTAAAATATGGAATCCCTACTCACAGTGCAGCTCTCCATTCATAGCAGGCTGCAGCATGAGGTCTCAGCTTCCTCACTCCCTCCCCCTCTTTCCTGTTGGTAGTGGCCAAGGGAATGCTGGGAAATTGTAGTTCTTTCCCTGCTCCAGGGCTGGCTCTATAGGCAGGGAGCTAACCAAGGAACTACAGCTCCCTGTTGGTTCTCAGCTCCCATGCTGGATCCCTGCCGCCCCTGCAAATGGGCTGCCCCAAGCACGTGCTTGCTTTGCTGGTGCCTAGAGCTGCCCCTGGGTGAGGTAATACCTTTTATTGGACTGTCTGTTGGGGGAAGAGACAAGCTTTTGAGCTTACGCTCTTCAGGGCTGTGTCAGCTTGTCTCTTTCACCAGCAGAAGTTGGCCCAGTAGAAGATTTAACCTCACCCACCTTGTCTCTCTAACATTATGGGATCAACACAGCTACAACACTGCAAACTTTACCCTTGTTTACAGACCACCTTCACAACTGCAGGGAACTATACAGTAAAGAATACTTCCTCTTAAAAGTGTAGTTACACCTGTCTTTAACAAAAGTGTTTAGTGTCTAAAATCATTCATTTTAAATAGCCCACTTCATCTCTACAGGACAAGGACAGGTGTCAACTTTCAATTTATGTGTAGTACTTAAAGGGAAGAGAGAATTCCATCCTCTCTCAATCAAGCAATCACCATATGCTCTGGAGCATGCTCTTTGAGTACCCTTATCACTTTCTTTTGTTTACAGGATGTACTCACCCTAGGACATAGCATTGTAAGTACTAATGCTAATTAAATGGAGCAAAAGTAGGTAAATGTAACACGTGTGAGAACACAAGAGGGAGATGAAGGAAGGAGATTGCAGGGGCTGCTGGGAGCTGTTCCATTGATATATGTCCTTGAATAAAGAATCCAGTTTTATCTCACTAGAGTTCACTCACTGCAGATAAATTCATTGTTGATTCTCCTCATAAATACATAACAGGGGAACCACAAGGCTCAGGAGATTGGATTGACCTCCAGCTCACTAGTTCAAAAGCAGCCCAGGTCAATAGTAACTAAGGCTATGTCAACACTTGGCACTGGGGGGTCTGATTCCCAGCTCAAGGAGACGTACTTGTGCTAGCTCTGGGGTGGGTTTGTACTCCAGGTGGATTCGTACTCAGGGCAGCTATCCCATGCTGCTGCTGGCTGCTGCTGCCTGTGCTACCGCGGTTACGCTACTATTTTTAGCATGCTAGGTCAATGAGACCTAGTGCAAGTATGTCTTCTCAAGCTGGGAATCACGCCCCCAGCTCCAAGTGTAGACATAGCCTGGAAGTCATCACCTCCTGGAGAAGGATTCTACCACTTAATCACTGATGTGTGGGAACTCAGGTCAGTTCCCTGTGGCACACCATAAAACCCACCTCCATAACTGAAATCCTTATTGGCAGCCTTAGCAAAGAGGCCAATGGAGTCCTCTTTCCCTTTTAGAAGCAGTCCCTCCAGAGTCGGTTTGATGTGTTGGCAGGCAGGGCAGTATGGTGAAGCTTAGGCTGCTACTGCAATCCTTGCTGTAACTAACTATTCTCTTTAGAAATACAAGACTTCACATTTGGCTCCAGTTCTTAAAGCCATTAGCAAATAATAATGATAAAAAAGGCACCAAAAAACAATCAATGTTTCACCTCTCCCACATTAGCTATTAATAACATGAATAGACTTCCTTGAATGATAGCACATCTTCCCCTTCCTGATCCCTTTCCAGGCATATTTTAAGGAAATTAGAGATTCCTATCAAACTGATGTCAAAATCCAATGTCTTATCAGGCTTCCTTTGTTGGGAGTATTGTTTTCCCTTAAAGATTAATATTTACAAGGTTTACTTAGTTCGCTTTGATCCTTTGCTGACCATTAAAGATCCCAGTTCCAAATGCAATGAATGAACCTTTCTTTATTTGTCCTCCATGAATCGCTTGTCTTGTGCCTCATTGGGCTCGAAATCAAGGAATCAGCTGTGGGGTTGGTTTTTTTACAGCCTCTGCATATGAGGGCTCTACGTGGATGTTACTATAGTTTTAGTATTGGTGTCCATGCCTGACATTTCTGGTTGCGTAGATGTACTTGAGAATATATATATATATTTATTAGAAACAGTATTAAAAATCTACAGTTTTTCTTTTTTTAAAAAAAAGGTGTGTTTAGTACTAATACTCTTAGACAGGAGAAATAACAGTGTGCACCAAACCTTACTCTCAATTCCCAAATGTGTCCACTAAAATGATTAGCAGTGAAATGGTTAATAATGTAGCCCAATTGGGGGGTTTGTCATTAGTTAATACTTCAGAGTTAATACTTCAGTTGAGCTGGAACTTACTGTTTCATACCCCTCTTGCTGTTCAGGCTCTCCATCAGCAGTTTCCCATCATGGTTCAGTTTACATAGGGTTACCATACGTCCGGTTTTTCCCGGACATGTCCGGCTTTTCGGCAATCAAACCCCCGTCCGGGGGGAATTGCCAAAAAGCCGAACATGTCCGGGAAAATGCCAGCCGGGCACTTCCCCTCCTGCGGCTGCTCTGCTCCTCCCCTGACTCTTCGGCTCTGTTTAAGAGCCGAGCTGCCCGAGCGCTATGGGCTTCAGGCAGCCCCCTTGCCTCCGGACCCCAGCCGCCAGCCGGGCACTTCCCCTCCCGGGCTCCGGCGGCGCAGGGTCCGGAGGCATGGGGGCTGCCCGAAGCCTGAGCGCTACTGGCTTCACGGTTTGCCGGGCAGCCTCCAGACCCTGCGCCCCCGGCTGGGCGCTTCCCCTCCTGGGCTCCGCTGCGCTGGGGAAGCGCCGGCTGGGGGCGCAGGGTCTGGAGGCTGCCCGGCAAACCGTAAAGCCGGTAGCGCTCGGGCAGCCCTTTTCGCGTGGCTGGGAGTGGGAGGGAGGAGGGGGCGGAGTTGGGGCGGGGAAGGGGCGGAGTTGGGGCGGGGGTGGGGGTGGGAAATGGGCGGGGCCAGGGCCCCGTGGAGGGTCCTCTTTTTTTATTTGTTAAATATGGTAACCCTAGTTTACATTCAGAGGTGTTTCTTTGCAGCTACAAAAGCTAGCTTTTTTTTTTTTTTTTTTTTGTAATGAAAGTTTAAATACGGAAGAAAGGGATGCATGCAGGGAAGTGTTCATTCAGTGTAACACAGGGCTTTGTCCAAGCCCCTGCTTCTAGGATTATAAAAGCCCTCCATTCATTTCTCAGGATGAGTGAGCTCTGAAGTCACACATTAAGCAGCTCTCACCTGCGCTAAGGAAGAGAGATGTTCTTATATTCACAGCCGTATTTCTTAGGCACACCCATAAAGAATAATACCAGGGATGAATGTGTCCTATTTTACAAATCATTTATATTCTAAATTTATCCCTGATGTGACTCCATCAGATACAATAGGGATACAGCGGGGACCAATATGGCCTTGATAGATTGATAATGACACAATCTCCCTTCCCTTGAAGTGGTACCATCCAATTGTCAGCTTAGCATGGTCTCCCCTGAAACTGAAGTCCCTTCTGGCTCATTGTACAAAATCTGTCCCAAACCATTTTCTATTAGTACTCCTCCAACCCCTGCTCACCTTACATCCCCACTCTTCCCGTTTATTGATATTTTCTTGACCAAAACTGCAAGAAAGGGGAAAGGGGATTACTATATATTCGGATCTGCCCACAGGCTGCAGCTTGGAATGAGGTGACAATCATTTTCTAGGAAGCCTGGCTGCTCTTTGTATGAACAGACACCTTTATCAAAACCACAGGCCCTCATGAGGAAGCCCATTAGAGGATGCGATTGGTTAATAGAGAAGGGATGATTTATAATCTTGGCATAGCCAACGTTTCTCTCCCTGCCCCTTCGGAGAAAATGGAAGACTCCATTCCACTTTCCATAGGGGTGTGTGGGTTATTTACTTTCTTCACAATCTGCTATCTCATTCTGAAGCTGCAGATTTGATGTGTTTTTATAGTAAGTTCATACATGCAGTCACAGATGTCTCTGATGTCATAAGAACAGTGGCCAGTGACTGTTGTAGCTTCAGAGCCTCTCAGGATTCTCACCCAAGTTGCAGATAAGATGTCATTTTCTTATCAATTAAGAAACACCCAGCAGCAACTGTACATATAAATAAATATGTCACCAACAGTCAGTTCTGACAGACCTGTCAGAAATGGTCTAGATAATACTTAGTCCTGCCACGAGTGCAGGGGACTGGACCGGGGTGGATTTACTGCAAAACATATCGTGCCCTGGCATTGGGCCCCCCCAACGACAGGGGGCCCCAGGGCCGGGCACTCGGGCAGCCCGCTCCACGTGGGGGATGGGGGACTGCGGGGGTAGAAGCTGTGGGCAGCAGGAGAGCAGGGAGGGAGGCTCACCCGCAGCCTCAGGGGAGCAGGTGGGAGGTGTGGGTGGCGGGAGCGCTGTGAACATGGGCCGGAGGACTCAGGAAGAGCACAGGGCAGCTGCACAACTGGCCAGAGAGAAGCAATGCTTTGAAGGGGAAACTGCCGCCTCTCTCCGGCCTCTGGCTGCTTGGCTTCCCCCTGCTCCTCCTGAGTCCTCCAGCCTGTGTTTGCGCCGCTTGCCGCTGCCGGAACCAGCACAGAGCCCACAAGCTGGGGGGGGGGGGGCGGCCAGGGGAGGCGAGCAGAGATGAGTGCCGAGACCCTCAGCACATTTCAAGTGGTCTGTGGAAAAAAAAGTTAGACTACAAAAACAATCAAGGTACCCCCACTTTATTTTAATTTACTTCCTATTACTTATAATATAGGAGGAGGATGAAGAAAAAAAGAATGAAAAACGGGGGGCAAGGGAGATAAGAGAGAATGTTCTTTTTCTTGATTGGGTCCCGGGGGGGGGGGGGGGGGCAAAAATTAAGCTGAGCACAGGGCCCCACTAACTCTAAATCCGCCACTGGACTAGACTAGAACAGGGGTTTTCAAACTCTGGGATGCGGCTCCGCAGGGTTAGCCGCTGGCGGACCAGAGACGCTTTGTTTACCTGCAGCATCCGCAGGTGCGGCCGATCTCAGCTCTCAGTGGCCACGGTTCACCATTCCCTGCCAATATGGGAGCTGCAGGAAATGGCGGCCCAGCCCACGCTGCTTCCTGCAGGTAAACAAAGTGTCTCCGGTCCGCCAGTGGCTAACCCTGTGGAGCCGTGACCCAGAGTTTGAAAACCCCTGGACTAGATGACATTCCCCTTATAAGACTAGTTCAGTATTTCTTTTTCCTATCCTCCATCCTTCGTCCTCTTTAGAAAACCTAATGCTTTTGTAATAGGAAGGGTTTCCTCTTTTAACTGCAGTTGGTGCAGAGTTTAAAGGTACAATATCATGTTAAAATAATTAATAATTATATATTACTAAAATCAATGTCCTTACATATGTTACAAAGAACACCTAATTTATTTTTAACTATTTATGCTCTTTGTTTGCTTTCTGCATCTCTTCCCACTTGGGCAATGAAAATAGACTAGTCAGTTTCACTTTCTGTTTCTAGTCAATTTCTCTCTCATCAGTCCTGATGTACTAACATCTTGTTGTAATGTTTGGTTGCAAATGCTGCAGGGGAAGGTTTACTCTTTGTTAAGTTTTTGTTGGAAATTTAAAAAACATTAACCCATTTCTATTTGTCTTAAGTTTTGTAAAAGCCTGTTTTTAGAAATTGTATAGAGCCAAATTTGACGTGTCCCTTTAAAACCTCAAGAATCACAGTCACAGATGCAAACAGATCCATGCCTGCTAGGTCAATAACCTTTGCCGTTAAGACTAGTGATCATTAGAACTTAAAATACTATGAGGTGAAATTCTTCCAGTAATTGATCTGCTTGATGTTTTCTTAGACCAGCATTTTGCCAGCCAGGGGTGTGGTTATATTTCTGTTGCAAATTACCTTCCGGGGAGGGGAACTTGACTGCAAGAATATGATTCACTGGCAGGTTGTTGGTGACATGCAGGTTTTTATTGTTTTAAAACTCTAGTTTCACCTTTCTCACGTTTCTCCTGTTAGATAAGCGGCAACCATTAACTACACTGTGAGCTACAAATAAAGTGTGATGTAAGAATTAAACTTATTATCTGATTGGCAAACTGGGAACCCTTTTTCATGTTAAAGGTTTGAATTTATTTTAACAAAACCAAGTCTTGATCTACATTTTAGAAAGCATTGTGCTCCAAAAGATTAAAAAAAAAACCACCCTGGCAGAAAGCTGCAATTAATATCTGTCTCTGCACAGCACCGTGGCACAGAGAGACTAAGGCTTATGACTTTAATGGAGTTATTTCAGATTTACACTGTGATGGCTGAGACCGGATTCTGGCCCAGAGATTTTAAATATGGGTCCACAGGTTCAATGAGTTTGATGGACTCAGCTCAGTCTCAGTCCCAGTTGAGCATTGTACGCATAACAAGGGACAGTTAGGCACCATTATTCAGGATCAGCATAAAAGTGAATGAACTCAGAGCTAAATAGGAAATTGCTTTATTGTCATTTTAGTTGACAAACCGAACTATACAGTCATGTAGCCCAGCTTGTTTAACTAGGTCTAGATAAGAATTTAGAAATGGTTGCCATTCTAATCATTATAGCAGCCTCGGAAGATAACATAATCCATTGATGACTCCCAGCAATGTGAATGATTTACAATGATTCTTATGGACACCCACTGTGTTGTGCACCAGCTTGGATAAAGATCACAATGGCAATCACATACACCCTGTCAAGGCTGTATCCCCACTTTGAACTTTAGGGTACAAGTGTGGGGGCCTGCATGAGGACTTCTAAGCTTAACTACCAGCTTAGATCTGGTCCGCTGCCACCATTCCCACAAGCTAATTCCCTTCCCTGGGAAGCTTTGAGAAACCTTTCACCAATTCCCTGGTGGATACAGATCCAAACCTCTTGGATCTTAAAACAAGGAGAAATTGACCCTTCCCCCCTCCTTCCTTTCACCAACTCCTGGTGAATACAGATCCAAACCCCTTGGATCTTAAAACAAGAAGAAATTGACCCTTCCCCCCTCCTTCCTTTCACCAACTCCTGGTGAATACAGATCCAACTCCCTTGGATCTAAAAACAAGGAAAAATCAATCAGGTTCTTAAAAAGAAGGCTTTTAATTAAAGAAAAAGGTAAAAATCATCTCTGTAAAATCAGTATGGAAAATAACTTTACAGGGTAATCAAACTTAAAGAGCTCAGAGGACCCCCCTCTAGTCTCAGGTTCAAAGTACAGCAAACAAAGATAAACACTCTAGTAAAAGGTACATTTACAAGTTGAGAAAACAAAGTAATACTAAGACGCCTTGCCTGGCTTTTTACTTACAAGTTTGAAATATGAGAGACTTGTTTAGAAAGATGGGGAGAACCTGGATTGATGTCTGGTCCCTCTCAGTCCCAAGAGCGAACGACCCCTTAAACAAAGAGCACAAACAAAAGCCTTTCCCCCGCCAAGATTTGAAAGTATCTTGTCCCCTTATTGGTCCTTTGGGTCAGGTGTCAGCCAGGTTACCCGAGCTTCTTAACCCTTTACAGGTAAAAGGATTTTGGAGTCTCTGGCCTGGAGGGATTTTATAGTACTGTACACAGGAGAGCTGTTACCCTTCCCTTTATAGTTATGACACGCCCCCCAAATCACAGATAGCGTTGGACGTCCGGTTCCACACTGGCTGTGATTTCTTCCTGGAGCTCTAGGAGAAAACAGAGGTAATAAGACACATGTACCTTTAGACATACTACTGATTATATAAAAACTAACAACATGTTCCAGTCCAAGAAAAATTTTTAACCAGTTGACTCTGGGAAACTTTCCCGGGAGAGTGCATCAGCCACTTTGTTAGAAGCTCCTGAAATGTGTTGTATTTCAAAATCAAAATCTTGGAGAGCTAAACTTCACCGAAGAAGTTTTTTGTTATCCCCTTGGCGGTATGAAGCCACTGTAGCGCAGCATGGTCTGTTTGTAGTTGGAAACGCCGTCCCCAAACATATGGGCGTAGCTTTTCCAGCGCGTACACAATGGCGTAGCATTCCTTTTCGCTGATTGACCAGTGGCTTTCCCTCTCAGACAGTTTCTTGCTGAGAAACACGACAGGATGGAATTCTTGATCCGGTTCTTCCTGCATTAAAACTGCTCCCACGCCTCGCTCGGACGCATCTGTGGTTACTAGGAACGGTTTGTCAAAGTCTGGGGCCCTTAGCACAGGGTCAGACATGAGTGTTGCCTTAAGCTGGTTAAAGGCCTTTTGACACTCATCAGTGCACTGAACTGCATTTGGCTGTTTCTTTCTGGTTAGGTCTGTCAGCGGGGCGGTGATTTGGCTGTAGTGTGGTACAAATCGCCTATAATATCCGGCCAAGCGTAAGAAGGATTGGACCTGTTTCTTTCACTTTGGAACCGGCCACTTTTGGATAGCATCCACTTTGGCCTGTAGGGGATTTATAGTTCCTAGACCCACCTGGTGCCCCAGGTACGTCACTCTGTTTTGGCCTATTTGACACTTTTTAGCCTTAACAGTTAGTCCTGCCTGCCGGATGCGCTCGAAGACTTTTTCCAGGTGCTCCAGGTGTTCTGTCCATGAATCAGAAAAAATGGCCACATCATCGAGGTAGGCAACTGCAGATTCTCCCAATCCCGCTAGGAGACCATCTACAAGTCTTTGGAAGGTGGCGGGTGCATTTCGCAACCCGAAAGGGAGTACATTGAATTCATACACCCCTGCCTGGGTGACGAAGGCTGACCTTTCCTTAGCGGGTTCATCTAGTGGTACTTGCCAGTACCCTTTGGTTAAGTCTAAAGTAGAGATGAATTGGGCATGTCCCAATTTTTCCAATAGCTCATCTGTGCGTGGCATTGGATAGTTGTCAGGACGAGTTACAGCATTTAGCTTACGGTAGTCCACGCAAAAGCGTATTTCCCCCATCTGGTTTGGGAACTAGAACCACTGGAGATGCCCATGCACTATTAGAGGGGCGGATTATACCCATCTGTAGCATGTCCTGGATCTCACTTTGTATAGCAGTTTGGGCATGAGGTGACTCCCGGTAGGGTGGGGTTCTAATTGGGTGAGCATTACCTGTGTCAATGGAGTGGTATGCCCGTTCGGTCCGTCCTGGAGTGGCTGAGAAAACTGGTGCAAAGCTTGTGCACAGCTCCTTGATCTGCTGTCGCTGCAGACATCCAAGGGTTGTGGAGAGGTTCACCTCTTCCACGCCACCATCCTTTTTTCTTTCGTAGTAGACACCTTCAGGCCACTCCGCGTCATCTGTTTCCTGGGCTGTAAACTGGCAAACGTTTAATTCTCTGGAATAAAAGGGCTTAAGATAATTAACATGGTATACCTTAGGCTTTATGTTGGAGGTGGGGGACGCTATGAGATAGTTAACAGCTCCTAGGCGCTCCTGGACCGTGAATGGTCCTTCCCACGACGCTTCCATTTTATGGGCCTGGAGCGCCTTTAAGACCATGACTTGGTCTCCTACTTTGAAGGACCGTTCTCTGGAATGTTTATCATACCAGGCCTTTTGCTCTTCCTGAGCATCCTTTAGGTTTTCTTTAGCAAGGGCTAAAGAGTGTCGGAGGGTGTTTTGTAGGTTGCTTACAAAGTCTAGAATGTTAGTTCCTGGAGAAGGCGTAAACCCCTCCCATTGCTGCTTCACCAACTGTAATGGCCCCTTAACCTCGCGGCCATACACAAGTTCAAATGGTGAAAACCCTAAACTGGGATGTGGTACAGCCCTGTAGGCAAAAAGCAACTGCTGCAACACTAGGTCCCAATCATTGGAGTGTTCATTTACGAATTTACGTATTATGGCCCCCAAAGTTCCATTAAACCTCTCCACCAGACCATTGGTTTGATGGTGATGAGGGGTGGCAACCAAGTGATTTACCCCATGAGCTTTCCACAGGTTTTTCATGTTCCCTGCCAAACCCCATGAGCTTTCCACAGGTTTTTCATGGTCCCTGCCAGGAAATTAGTTCCCGAATCTGTAAGTATGTCGGAGGGCCACCCTACCCTGGCAAAAATGTCTGCTAATGCCTGGCACACACTTTTAGTCTTGGTGTTGCTTAAGGGTACAGCTTCCGGCCATCGGGTAGCAAAATCCATGAAAGTCAGTACGTACTGCTTTTCTCTGGGTGTCTTCTTTGGGAAAGGACCCAGAATATCCACAGCTACTCGCTGAAATGGGACCTCAATTATGGGTAGTGGCTGGAGAGGGGCTTTAACCTGGTCTTGGGGCTTTCCCACTCGTTGGCACACCTCACAAGACCGGACATAATTAGCAACGTCCTTGCCCATTCCCTCCCAGTGGAAGGACTTCCCCAACCGGTCTTTGGTTTTGTTCACCCCAGAATGGCCACTGGGATGATCATGGGCTAAGCTCAAGAGTTTTACCCGATACTTAGTGGGAACTACCAGCTGTCTTTGAGGATGCCAGTCTTCCTGGTGCCCGCCAGAAAGAGTCTCCTTGTATAAAAGTCCTTTTTCTACAACAAACCGGGATCGGTTAGAAGAGCTGAGAGGCGGTGGGGTGCTCCGTGCCGCTGCCCAAGCTTTTTGAAGGCTGTCATCTGCTTCCTGCTCGGCCTGGAACTGTTCCCTTGATGCTGGAGACATCAGTTCCTCCTTGGACTGTGGACTGGGGCTTGGTCCCTCTGGAAGCGATGCAGGTGCTGGGGCTTTTTCCATTGACTGTGAACCGCTGTTCGCTGGTGCACTATGTGGTATTTCAGGCTCTGGCTGAGCCTCTTGGGTAGGGTTATCTGCTGCTTCCGCCAGTTTAGGCTCGCTGGTGCCCTCTGGCATTGGAGTTGTAGACGGGGTTGCAAGCGCTGGACTCAGTGCTGGCAATGGTTCTGGATTGGATTGGATCCACTACGGCTGTTGCAGTCGTTGGCAAGGGATCCGGTTCCACCACCTTTGTTTGGGTCTCCGGTAACACAGACGGGGCCCTGGTGGACGGCTCAGGAACAGGGATGGGGTGAAAGCTTGCTTAGCCTGGCTGCGGGTGACTATTCCCACCCTCTTGGCTAGCTTCACATGGTTGGCCAAGTCTTCCCCCAGCAGCATGGGGATGGGATAATTGTCATAGACTGCAAAAGTCCACATTCCTGACCAGCCCTTGTACTGGACATGCAACTGGGCTGTAGGCAAGGTTACAGACTGTGACACGAAGGGTTGAATGGTCACTGGAGCCTCCGGGTTGATGAGTTTGGGGTCCACTAGGGATTGGTGGATAGTTGACACTTGTGCCCCAGTGTCCCTCCAAGCGATAACCTTTTTTCCGCCCACTCTCAAGGTTTCCCTTCGCTCCGAGGGTATGAGAGAGGCATCTGGGTCTGGGGATCTTTGGTGTGATTGGGGTGTAATGAACTGTAATCGGTTTGGGTTCTTAGGGCAGTGAGCCTTTATATGCCCCAGTTCATTACATTTAAAACATCACCCTGCTAAGGTATCACCGGGGCGATGTTGGTTGATGGAGACTGGTGTGGTGGGGTGAGAAGGCGTCTGGGGTTTCCCTTGGGATGTGGGTGGGGCCTTGGGTTGTCCCCGGTGGTAAGGTTTTGTTTCGGCTTGCCCCTTCTGATATTCGCTCCAACTGCTACTAGCTTTTTTCTTTTCTGTCACCTCCACCCATTTGGCTCCAATCTCCCCCGCCTCGGTTACAGTTTTGGGCTTCCCATCTAGGATGTACCTTTCTATTTCCTCAGGAACACCCTCTAAAAACTGCTCCATTTTTACTAGGGAAATCAGATCTTCCAAAGATTTAACATTTGCTCCTGATACCCAGGCATCACAATTTTTGTCAATGTGATAGGCATGCCGGGTAAATGACACATCTGATTTCCACCTTAGGGCTCGGAACCGCCGACGGGCATGCTCGGGTGTTAGCCCCATTCTGAGTCTAGCCTTGTTTTTAAAAAGTTCATAACTGTTCATGTGTTCCTTAGGCATTTTAGCCGCCACTTCTGCTAAGGGTCCACTGAGCTGCGGCCTCAGCTCTACCATGTACTGGGTTGGAGGGATGTCGTATCCAAGGCAGGCCCTTTCAAAATTTTCTAAGAAGGCCTCAGTATCATCGCCTGCCTTGTAGGTGGGGAATTTCCTGGGATGGGAAGTGGTACCTGGAGAGGAGTTGTTAGGATGGTCTGATGCACCCTGCCTAGTCCTTGCTGCTTCCAGTTCCATCTCTTTTTTTTTCAGCTCCATCTTTTTTTTATGGGCCTCCTGTTTGGCTTTTTCTTCTCTTTCATGGGCCTCCTGTTTGGCTTTTTCCAGCTCCATTTCTCTCTTGTGGGCCTCCTGTTTGGCTTTTTCCAGCTCCATTTCTCTCTTGTGGGCCTCCTCTTTGGCTTTCTCTTCTTTGTCTCTCAGCTCCATCTCTCTCTTGTGGGCCCCCTCTTTGGATTTTTCTTCTTTGTTTTTTAGCTCTATCTCTTTTTCTTTCAGCTCCATAGCTCTCTTGTGGGCCTCCTCTTTAGCTTTTTCTTCTTTGGTAGTCATTTTCCTGGTTTTCTTGTGCTCGGTCACACCCCTCTGCAGTTGACTGAAACTGGGATGTACTTAGCTCAGGCTCCTGCTGAGTGCTGCTGAGTTAACAGAGAGTTTCTAACTAGCTACTTCCGAGGATGTAAAAAAGAAAAAAAACACAATTTAGCTTGTAAATTATCTTTACCAGTTGTTTGCTCATTAATTGAACCCTTCTCTTAACAAAGGACCTTGTTAAAAAAACTTAACACCTCTGCCTTCAGGCAAGGAGAGATAAGATATGCATCTACCTTCAGCTCTGCTCTCCAAGCAGCTAGAAGGAAAAAAAAAATCTCTTACTGGCTTTTGGGTTTAAAACGATCCCACCTCTGCCACCATGTCAAGGCTGTATCCCCACTTTGAACTTTAGGGTACAAATGTAGGGGCCTGCATGAAAACTGCTAAGCTTATTTACCAGCTTAGCTCTGGTCCGCTGCCACCATCTTAAGAATTCCCTCCCTGGGAAGCCTTGAGAAACCTTTCACCAGGGAGGGAATTCTTAAGATGGTGGCAGCGGACCAGAGCTAAGCTGGTAAATAAGCTTAGCAGTTTTCATGCAGGCCCCTTTTTCCTTCATAGTAGACACCTGCAGGCCACTCCGCGTCATCAGTTTCCTGGGCTGTAAACTGGCAAACGTTTAATTCTCTAGAATAAAAGGGCTTAAGAGAATTAACATGGTATACCTTAGGCTTTATGTTGGAGGTGGGGGAGGCTATGAGATAGTTAACAGCTCCTAGGCGCTCCTGGACCGTGAATGGTCCTTCCCACGACGCTTCCATTTTATGGGCCTGGAGCGCCTTTAAGACCATGACTTGGTCTCCTACTTTGAAGGACCGTTCTCTGGAATGTTTATCATACCAGGCCTTTTGCTCTTCCTGAGCATCCTTTAGGTTTTCTTTAGCAAGGGCTAAAGAGTGTCGGAGGGTGTTTTGTAGGTTGCTTACAAAGTCTAGAATGTTAGTTCCTGGAGAAGGCGTAAACCCCTCCCATTGCTGCTTCACCAACTGTAATGGCCCCTTAACCTCGCGGCCATACACAAGTTCAAATGGTGAAAACCCTAAACTGGGATGTGGTACAGCCCTGTAGGCAAAAAGCAACTGCTGCAACACTAGGTCCCAATCATTGGAGTGTTCATTTACGAATTTACGTATTATGGCCCCCAAAGTTCCATTAAACCTCTCCACCAGACCATTGGTTTGATGGTGATGAGGGGTGGCAACCAAGTGATTTACCCCATGAGCTTTCCACAGGTTTTTCATGTTCCCTGCCAAACCCCATGAGCTTTCCACAGGTTTTTCATGGTCCCTGCCAGGAAATTAGTTCCCGAATCTGTAAGTATGTCGGAGGGCCACCCTACCCTGGCAAAAATGTCTGCTAATGCCTGGCACACACTTTTAGTCTTGGTGTTGCTTAAGGGTACAGCTTCCGGCCATCGGGTAGCAAAATCCATGAAAGTCAGTACGTACTGCTTTTCTCTGGGTGTCTTCTTTGGGAAAGGACCCAGAATATCCACAGCTACTCGCTGAAATGGGACCTCAATTATGGGTAGTGGCTGGAGAGGGGCTTTAACCTGGTCTTGGGGCTTTCCCACTCGTTGGCACACCTCACAAGACCGGACATAATTAGCAACGTCCTTGCCCATTCCCTCCCAGTGGAAGGACTTCCCCAACCGGTCTTTGGTTTTGTTCACCCCAGAATGGCCACTGGGATGATCATGGGCTAAGCTCAAGAGTTTTACCCGATACTTAGTGGGAACTACCAGCTGTCTTTGAGGATGCCAGTCTTCCTGGTGCCCACCAGAAAGAGTCTCCTTGTATAAAAGTCCTTTTTCTACAACAAACCGGGATCGGTTAGAAGAGCTGAGAGGCGGTGGGGTGCTCCGTGCCGCTGCCCAAGCTTTTTGAAGGCTGTCATCTGCTTCCTGCTCGGCCTGGAACTGTTCCCTTGATGCTGGAGACATCAGTTCCTCCTTGGACTGTGGACTGGGGCTTGGTCCCTCTGGAAGCGATGCAGGTGCTGGGGCTTTTTCCATTGACTGTGAACCGCTGTTCGCTGGTGCACTATGTGGTATTTCAGGCTCTGGCTGAGCCTCTTGGGTAGGGTTATCTGCTGCTTCCGCCAGTTTAGGCTCGCTGGTGCCCTCTGGCATTGGAGTTGTAGACGGGGTTGCAAGCGCTGGACTCAGTGCTGGCAATGGTTCTGGTGCTGGTTGCGTTGCCAGTTCCGGTTCTGGGACTGGCTTTGGCTGGGTCTCTGGGATTGGATCCACTACGGCTGTTGCAGTCGTTGGCAGGGCATCCGGTTCCACCACCTGGTTTTGGGTCTCCGGTAACACAGACGGGGCCCTGGTGAACGGCTCAGGAACAGGGATGGGGGTGAAAGCTTGCTTAGCCTGGCTGCGGGTGACTATTCCCACCCTCTTGGCTAGCTTCACATGGTTGGCCAAGTCTTCCCCCAGCAGCATGGGAATGGGATAATTGTCATAGACTGCAAAAGTCCACATTCCTGACCAGCCCTTGTACTGGACATGCAACTGGGCTGTAGGCAAGGTTACAGACTGTGACACGAAGGGTTGAATTGTCACTGTAGCCTCAGGGTTGATGAGTTTGGGGTCCACTAGGGATTGGTGGATAGTTGACACTTGTGCCCCAGTGTCCCTCCAAGCGATAACCTTCTTTCCGCCCACTCTCAAGGTTTCCCTTCGCTCCGAGGGTATGAGAGAGGCATCTGGGTCTGGGGTTCTTTGGTGTGATTGGGGTGTAATGAACTGTAATCGGTTGGGGTTCTTGGGGCAGTGAGCCTTTATGTGCCCCAGTTCATTACATTTAAAACATCGCCCTGCTAAGGTATCACCGGGGCGATGTTGGTTGCTGGAGACTGGTGTGGTGGGGTGAGAAGGCGTCTGGGGTTTCCCTTGGGATGTGGGTGGGGTCTTGGGTTGTCCCCGGTGATAAGGTTTTGTTTCGGCTTGCCCCTTCTGATATTCGCTCCAACTGCTACTAGCTTTTTTCTTTTCTGTCACCTCCACCCATTTGGCTCCAATCTCCCCCGCCTCGGTTACAGTTTTGGGCTTCCCATCTAGGATGTACCTTTCTATTTCCTCAGGAACACCCTCTAAAAACTGCTCCATTTTTACTAGGGAAATCAGATCTTCCAAAGATTTAACATTTGCTCCTGATACCCAGGCATCACAATTTTTGTCAATGTGATAGGCATGCCGGGTAAATGACACATCTGATTTCCACCTTAGGGCTCGGAACCGCCGACGGGCATGCTCGGGTGTTAGCCCCATTCTGAGTCTGGCCTTGTTTTTAAAAAGTTCATAACTGTTCATGTGTTCCTTAGGCATTTTAGCCGCCACTTCTGCTAAGGGTCCACTGAGCTGCGGCCTCAGCTCTACCATGTACTGGGTTGGAGGGATGTCGTATCCAAGGCAGGCCCTTTCAAAATTTTCTAAGAAGGCCTCAGTATCATCGCCTGCCTTGTAGGTGGGGAATTTCCTGGGATGGGAAGTGGTACCTGGAGAGGAGTTGTTAGGATGGTCTGATGCACCCTGCCTAGTCCTTGCTGCTTCCAGTTCCATCTCTTTTTTTTTCAGCTCCATCTTTTTTTTATGGGCCTCCTGTTTGGCTTTTTCTTCTCTTTCATGGGCCTCCTGTTTGGCTTTTTCCAGCTCCATTTCTCTCTTGTGGGCCTCCTGTTTGGCTTTTTCCAGCTCCATTTCTCTCTTGTGGGCCTCCTCTTTGGCTTTCTCTTCTTTGTCTCTCAGCTCCATCTCTCTCTTGTGGGCCCCCTCTTTGGATTTTTCTTCTTTGTTTTTTAGCTCTATCTCTTTTTCTTTCAGCTCCATAGCTCTCTTGTGGGCCTCCTCTTTAGCTTTTTCTTCTTTGGTAGTCATTTTCCTGGTTTTCTTGTGCTCGGTCACACCCCTCTGCAGTTGACTGAAACTGGGATGTACTTAGCTCAGGCTCCTGCTGAGTGCTGCTGAGTTAACAGAGAGTTTCTAACTACCGAGGTTCACCTTTCTAACTACCGTAAGCTAAATGCTGTAACTCGTCCTGACAACTATCCAATGCCACGCACAGATGAGCTATTGAAAAATTGGGACATGCCCAATTCATCTCTACTTTAGACTTAACCAAAGGGTACTGGCAAGTACCACTAGATGAACCCGCTAAGGAAAGGTCAGCCTTCGTCACCCAGGCAGGGGTGTATGAATTCAATGTACTCCCTTTCGGGTTGCGAAATGCACCCGCCACCTTCCAAAGACTTGTAGATGGTCTCCTAGCAGGATTGGGAGAATCTGCAGTTGCCTACCTCGATGATGTGGCCATTTTTTCTAATTCATGGACAGAACACCTGGAGCACCTGAAAAAAGTCTTCGAGCGCATCCGGCAGGCAGGACTAACTGTTAAGGCTAAAAAGTGTCAAATAGGCCAAAACAGAGTGACGTACCTGGGGCACCAGGTGGGTCAAGGAACTATAAATCCCCTACAGGCCAAAGTGGATGCTATCCAAAAGTGGCCGGTTCCAAAGTCAAAGAAACAGGTCCAATCCTTCTTAGGCTTGGCCGAATATTATAGGCGATTTGTACCACACTACAGCCAAATCGCCGCCCCGCTGACAGACCTAACCAGAAAGAAACAGCCAAATACAGTTCAGTGGACCATCTTAAGAATTCCCTCCCTGGGAAGCCTTGAGAAACCTTTCACCAATTCCCTGGTGAATACAGATCCAAACTGCTTGGATCTTAAACAAGGAGAAATTGACCCTTCCCCCCTCCTTCCTTTCACCAACTCCTGGTGAATACAGATCCAAACCCCCTTTGGATCTTAAAACAAGGAGAAATCAATCAGGTTCTTAAAAAGAAGGCTTTTAATTAAAGCAAAAGGTAAAAATCATCTCTGCAAAATCAGTATGGAAAATAACTTTACAGGGTAATCAAACTTAAAGACCTCAGAGGAATCCCCTCTGTCTTAGGTTCAAAGTATAGCAAACAAGATAAGCACTCTGGTAAAAGGTACATTTACAAGTTGAGAAAACAAAGTAAATCTAAGACGCCTTGCCTGGCTTTTACTTACAATTTTGAAATAAGAGAGACTTGTTTAGAAAGATGGGGAGAACCTGGATTGATGTCTGGTCCCTCTCAGTCCCAAGAGCGAACAACCCCTTAAACAAAGGACACACACAAAAGCCTTTCCCCCCCCAAGATTTGAAAGTATCTTGTCCCCTCATTGGTCCTCTGGGTCAGGTGTCAGCCAGGTTACCCGAGCTTCTTAACCCTTTACAGGTAAAAGGATTTTGGAGTCTCTGACCAGGAGGGATTTTAGTACTGTACACAGAGAGCTGTTACCCTTCCTTTTATAGTTATAACACCCCACTTTTTGGTAGTGAAGACATAGCCTTAGACGCAGGACACGGGGCCAGGTGCAATATTGGTCAATTCTGCTACAGGTTTTACAGATGCTGGGACAGGACATTTTGGTGTTTCGTTCCATAGGAACTTGAAGCTCAGTGAGAAGCATTTCAGTAAAGCTGCTGGTTCTTTACCTTAATGCGGCCTCTTAGTGTATTAATTCAAAGATTACAGTGACCTGGGGCACAACTGAAGACGTGCTCACCTTCTCAGGATGATCTGCCCTATAACAAGATTTACACCACATTTAAAGGGAAGATAGCTTGCTTACCACGCACCTTTACAAGGCCAGAGCAGCATAAAGAGGCCTTAAAGAGGGTGGGAACAGTTGCCTGTGGATACTCCCTGTGAAGGGGCCCTTCCTAACCAGGGCAGAGCTGGCATCAAACCCAGCTTGGGGGCCATGCCTAGAATGCAGTGCACTTGGGCAGTTTTCTGCTTCCTTGGGCCTATATTGGACCTGAGAAGCAGAGAATAATTTAGAGCAGCCTTAAGGATGTTCTCGTTTACACCATTCACGGGCCAGACCTTCTGCATGAGCTCAGAATACGGGGAGCACAAAGGTGGCTTTAAAGCAAACTTCAACCCTGCTTCCTATCCCTGCCAGAAATGCAGGAATGGAATAACTTAGAATCAAGTTCCTAATGATGATTTTTCATGTCGGTTTCGTTCATACAACCGAAATATACATTTCAAGTCTTTCTTTCTGTAGAAGAAACCCCTACATCCAGGATCTCTAACTCTAGTGGAAAGATTTCCCTTTCTTAAGGCCTGTGGAGGAAACTGACTTTTCTCAGGCAGCAATCTGCCTAGAATAAACCTGGTTCTTGTGGTGTATGTCAGCCAAACTCAGGTAGTGGAAGAAGACTGATTCAGTTACAGGAAGATGAGCAAGTGTTATAAACCGCTGTGCATTTCAAGAGGATGGCCCCATTCAAATGGCTACAGGAGGCACTTTGCCCCCTGGCTCCAAATAAGATCTGCCTCTTGTTGTTATCTGGATCCTGTTTCATTCCAAAGAAGATTTAACTACTTTTCTCTTCATTTGCTGAACCGCAGTGCCGGGCTGCTGGGCTTTGCCCCCCATTGTGGGGCCGGGGGCTGGGGGGAGAAGGCTCTGATACTGGCTTCAATGGTTGTCTTTCATGCTGCAACATTTTCAGCCTAATCTCTCTTTTTGGCAGCAGCCAGAGTCAGATGCTTAAACCTCACATGGAGGCTGATGCCTTGTAATATGGGATTATACCTGTCTGGCTCGCGTACTTACACACAAGCCAGGGTAGCACAGGCAGAGCAAAGACAAACAAACAAACAAAAATCCTTTCACCGTCTGCAATGTCCTCTTGTGCCTTGACCCCTTTAACTCCATAAAGGGTGTTAACTCTTGTAGCACATACAAAATAATTGGAGATCATGTTCTTCCCTTGTACCAAAGAGCAATGGTCTGTGTTTACCAGAGACAGGTACAAAGGTTGAGATGCTCCAAGGTGCTGCGGGTACTGCTTAGCATCTGCTGTGCATTCTCCAAATTCCAGCGTGTTGCCTCAGAGCTGAGACACCTTGTCTGCTTGCACTGAAAACCGTTATATTGGAATATACTGAGGTCAGCTGCAAAGTTAAACAACTGCAGTAAGTTTAGGACAGTAGTCATAGGACTAGGTCAGATCTGTGCTGCGGAGGGGGAAGGTTCGAGGAATTGACCTCTTATGTTGTGTTGCAGCCACTGTGTGTAGCTGTAAAGCATTACATTAGGTGAGGTGTGCATGTGGAACTGCTATGTAATAACCCAGGAATACTGATATGTAATTTTAGGAATATTGCATGTGACCTGTTCAATGAATAGTCGCTGTATAGCTATGTTGGGTCAGTGGGCTTTCCTCGAAGAATATATTAATTTAGGTTAAAAGAGGGCTGTGGGAAAAACATGCAGGAAGGCAACATAATCTCTCTACATAAGTTGCCACCCAACAAATACTTGGGGGCAATAACAAGACAATGGCCAAGCTATTAGTAATGAAGATGCTACTTCCAGGCTCCAAAATTACACAGCTGTTTTGGGAACCTAGAGATCAAAGGGACACCAAACAGCTAAAAAGACTCTCTCTTGAGAGAAGGAGAACTTGTCAGTGAGCAAGTGGGGGGGAGGGATAGCTCAGTGGTTTGAGCATTGGCCTGCTAAACCTAGAGTTGTAAGTTCAGTCCTTGAGGGGGCCACTTAGGGATCTGGGGCAAAATCAGTACTTTGTCCTGCTAGTGAAGGCAGGGGGCTGGACTTGATGACCTTTCAGGGTCCCTTCCAGCTCTAAGAGATAGGATATCTCCATATATAAAAGCTGTTTGTAGGGCAAACAGACTGACCTGGAGACAAGTCCTGAAGCAGCTGGGGCCTCCCCAAGTTTCCAGGGGATGGTATAAGGAAAGACAGACCCATATAGATTGTTTATTATTCTACGATCTTTCTCTCTGAAATGCTGTAGATCCAAATACACAACACTTCGCTTTCAGAAGGCAGTCTGGTCACTGGATACTGCTGGTCTCGAATCCCAAGGAGCAGAACTGCAGGTACTGACCCTAACTCAGGCCTGCTGAGGAAGTCAGAGTTGGTACACAGGGACTGCAGCCCAACGCCTGCTCTGAGAGCCGGAGAATCATGTGATTCCTCCCCAGGAGAGGTGACAAGCCGGGGCCCAAGACCAGGGCCGGCTCCAGCATTTCTGCCGCCCAAGCAAAAAAAAAAAAAAAAAAAAGCCGCGATCGGCGGCGGCAGTTCAGCGGCAGGTCCTTCGCTCCTAAAGGGAGTGAGGGACTTGCCGCAGGTGCCGCCCCCTCTCCCTTGGCCGCCCCAAGCACCTGCTTGTTAAGCTGGTGCCTGGAGCCGGCCCTGCCTAAGACCTAAGCAGGAGTGCACTCAAAGAGACCAGGAGGGGATGAGTGGTGCAGTTAGTTTAGTAACTGTGACAAAAGGTACAAGGCAGGGGAGCCTTTATGGCCACTTTGTAAAGTCAAAGGGCCAGATTCACCAGTATGCTCTAACTGCTTTATGCCCTCCATTGATACAGAACCGCCACAAACCCAGTAAGTCCCTTTATTTATGGGAGGGCTTCAGCACCAACTGCATTGTGTGCTCTATATAGAGCAATAGTGATTTACCTCCTGACAGCTTTAGACCAGTTAGTATAAAACTTCCCCAGGCTCCAAACTTCACAGAGATGCCAAACCATCATTAGTTACAGCACATCCAAGCAAGTAATGCTCCCAATAGCTAACATTTTGCTGGCGTTTTGAAGATTACTTTGTCTTATTTTTTCCCCCTAACCACATGTCTCTAAGCACGTGTGAGACAAATACAGCTAAAGAAATGAATCTTTAACGATGCACTAAGCACAAATTCCAAATGACCATAAGCAGGAAGAAAGTTGAACAGACAAGGGGAAAAGAGGCTATAACAGTACATTCAATGTGTGTATGTGTGAGGTGACAGGGGTACGTGGTATATAAGGAAACCCTGTTGTTGTATAAGGAATGATTTGAGTAACTTTTATTATACACCTCTACCCCGATATAACGCTGTCCTCGGGAGCCAAAAAAATCTTACCACGTTATAGGTGAAACCACGTTATATCGAACTTGCTTTGATCCACCGGAGTGCGCAGCCCCGCCCCCCCGGAGCGCTGCTTTACCGCGTTATATCCGAATTTGTGTTATATCGGGTCGCGTTATATCGGTGTAGAGGTGTACCTGAATGATTACTATATCCAGATCAAGAAAACAATGCACTTTCCAAACTACATGTGCAGAGAAGCAAAATCCCTTCATAGAGTGAATTTTGCAGGTAAACATTTTAGTGCCATGCCAGATTAGTTGAGATATAATTGTCTCTAGCTAGAACTGCCATAAGTCACAAAGTTCATTACTTGCAACTGAGTGGCACTTAAAAATTCTTTCCTTCCTTGCAAAACAAAGAGTTCAATTCCAACCTGATCCTTAGTCCAAATGCTCCACGAATGAGTATAAGCAAACACAGTAGCAATTAGAAAATTGCTTTTGGAGTGTCATTTTTGATAGATCTAGACAGAGGGATGAACAGTTAAGTGAAGACCCACTGGAATATTCTTTTCCTTTACACTAATGGTCAAACAGCAACAAGAGACTTTTAAAGAAGGTGAGAAGATACGGTTTATAGGAGGATGCTGTGTGTTTTTAAAAAGAAGAGTCTCATAAACCTGCGGGCTCATTTCTATCAAAGTTAGGGAGGTGAGAGAAAGGGGACTGTAAAAGGAAGAAATGAGACAAACAAGGTAGGGGCAAGGAAAGGGAGTGGGGAGGTAGATCCATGAGAAAGATCAGCTACTAACCAGAATAGACAGTAGTGATGATGAAGAATGAGAGAGGAAAAAATATTTTCTAATGTACCTATAAAGTGATATGGTAAAACATAAGGGCCATATTCTGCCTTAGTGTTGCATAGGAGTAGCTGAAAGGTCTCCTGCTAGTGCCCCCAAACCCTGAAATATGGAAGGTGTGCATGATTTTGACTGAATTAATATATGGCCCTGTAGTGGATGGGAATATAGAAGTATCCCTTTAAACAGTTTGTGAGCCCTCTAATGGCCCCCACTAACTTCCATGTTTCAGAAACCATTGTAGCTAGGCCTTACTTGTTAAATGTTTAGTAAACAGTGATTTGGACTCCACAGTGCCAATGTGGTTTCTTTAGATTACAAATATTGCATAAAGAACAAAAGACACAAGAGGCCTTAAAATAATAAATGTACATTACAATTTTTAGGAGGGGTGTATTTGGGGTATGCCCCACCACCATTTGGTGAACATGTCAAATGTTAATACAGTTTGGGTTAAAGTCTCTGAATTCCGAGTGCTGGGGATTTTTCAAGTCACTCTCTGACACAGCGGTAAGTCTTGCTGTCCCAAATTTTCAGCAACGACCCGTGATTTGAGATCCTCAATTATTGGGTGCCCAGTTTGGGACACCTAAATGGGGCCTGATTTTCAGAAAGAGCTGAGGACACCCTCTTCCCTCCCCAAGAATCAGACTGCTTTAAGATGCCTCAAAGTAGGCCCCCCAAAACTGATGCCCCCCTAGATCACTAGCCTCTGCTGAGAGTTGAGGCTGCTGTTTGCTTTCCCAGTAAATCTGAAAAACAAACGCAGCATATTTTAAAGTAATACGGTTTTTATGATGCTAAATTAGCTTCAATATGAAAGGAATGACTGTGTCACAAAATGGAGCATAGAGTAATGTCCACCGAGCCTGACTTGCCAAATTTAATGGAAAGCAGCAATCACCTCTCTTGACCCATGAAGGGAGGAAGCAAGAGCAGTTCAGTAGGGTCAGGAAGGAAGGTAGCAGGAGCAATAGAATTTGTGTCAGTCAGTGTAGGAAATTGGCCCCAAATGTTAACAGAGCAACCTGGGGCACCATTAAAAAGCAAACGTCTACTTCAGTATGGTATAAATATTTATGTTGCTGTCTATGTGCTAAAGGTAGGAACCACTGAGGGAAAATCAATACCATGGTACAGTATTTGCTTACTATTTAATAGTGTTATGCTGAAAGGTGTTAATGAATGCCAGCAGGTGCACCTTAGATCCAGCTATATTCTCAGACCTCATTAGAGCCAGGGAGTGTGACAAGAACTCTCTTCCAGGCTCAACAAAAAGAACAATCAGTTCCCTTGATGTAGTAAAGAGATTTAATTTTTTTATTAAAGTTAATGTTTAAAATAAGATTTACACAAGTTAAGAAGGAAGGTACTGTATCCTAAACTGCTTGGCAGCTCAGAGCTAAGTTGTGTGGCCCCTGGGTTTCTCAGGTTGCAAACACAGGGGCGAGGACACTGATTGCAGACGGTGTGTGGTGGAGACAGAGAAAGCCAGCAGAAGCAGTTGTGAGTGTGACCCTGAGGAAAAGCAGAGACTCAGAGGTTCTTGGGCACAGAACTTGCTGGACTGGCAGAGATTTCTGAGCAAGGAAACTGCCTGCTGTTGTTGGTTTCTACTGTGTTCAGGGAAACAGGACTTTGTGGACATTTTTGTAAGTAAAAAGCTCAGACCAATAATGCCTGACTCAGATCACCAATTTCTCATCCTAATGGAAACAACCCTGCAAGGCCCTGACTATCAGTTGGCCACTTGGGCAGTACGGATAACAGTCGCACCCAAAGGTAATACACCCGTACGCCAGTGGGCCCTGGGTCGATTTATTTTTCTAAGTATCTGATTTTGCAGGGGACACTGAATTTTTAATTAAAGGCCTGGCTTCACTAGGGAGTTTACAAGCGGTGAAGCTGTACCACCGTAAGCTCTCTAAGGTAGCCTCTCTAAGCCGACATTGGCTTAACTACTCCAGCCCCCCATGAGTGGCAGAAGCTATGTCGACAGAGCGCCGTCAACATCGGCCCTTATGCAGGGGCACCATTTAGGTTGGGCACAGGGTTGGGCAGGGGAGAGACTCCTGCCCTCTCCCCCTCCAAGTTTCATACAGGAGGTGTGCTCCCAGGCAGAGCCCTTAACTACAGCCCAGCATTACTCTGGAATGTAAGTTCTGTAGAGGAGAGGTGGGCCTGGGGCAGTATTTTGTTTACAAACAGAGGCAGGGTGCTTCAGATAAGAAAGGGCTGGTAATTAAATTAAGGATCTGGAAGTCAGTCCTTAGATGAGCCTGTAAAACAGGAATCTCTCTGCAGAGGGTTGGGGGTGTTGAAGAGAGAACAGGGGGGACTCAGAAGAAATACAGCTAAGCCCTCTGAGCCAAGGTTACATTCAAAAAAGAGGGAGGTTTGAAGGGCATTTGTGAAAAGAAGGGGCCAAAACCTAGGGAAGGGATAGCAGTGGTGTAGAGAGGTTCCTACTCCACCTGTGGTACTTATGTGGCCCCATCACCATGGTATCTGAGTACCTCACAATGTCTCACCTATTTCTCCTCACAGCCCCTCTGTGAGGTAGAGCAGTGCTTTTATCCCCATTGTACAGATGGAGCAGTGAGGTATTTAGGCACCTAGTGGGATTTTCAAAAGTGCCTAGAAGGTTAGGCACTTCGTAAACCCGACTAGATGCCTAGCTGCATCTTTGGGTGCCTAAAAGGCTTTGAAACTCTGTCCGAGGCATTGGCCTGAGGTCATACAGGAAGTCCATGGAGGAAGTAGAGCGCAGTAGCTCGCTATCCACTGTTCCAGCCTATCTCTCTGCTGCATGCTGAAAAAAAAAAAAAAAAAGAAGGGCTCTGATAGATGGGAGCAAACCCAAGAAGGCCAGTTCTCTGAGACTCCAGCAAATGGTCCCAGGCAGTTGGGAAGGATGTCATGCTGACAAAGCAGCATAGAAGTCAGAAAGGATGAAGAAAGAATGAGAGTCAGATGAGAGGAGATCACTTAACCACCAAGGGGTGGCAATTTTGCCCCAGGCTGGGCTGTAGAGCAATGGCTGCTGTGCAATTTTACATTTTAACTGGAAACTATTTCTGAGTTCGAAAAAAGGAAGGAATGAGAAAGTGTCATATGAGTATCAGATGTGTTTATGCCTCAAATTCGTAGGTTTTCAGCTGTATCCAGGCCAATTCCAGAATAGAAATTGCATCCACAGAGTCCATACAGTTGATTATTGTCATGATTTGTATTATTCGCTGAGCACCATCTGTGTGCTCAGCACGGTTCAGAACATGCCAGAAAATCTAGTCCCTGACCCAATGTGTATAAAATGGCTCAGATATTTAAGTATGAAGTGTATAGTTATTGAGCACATGTTAATATCTATGAGTGGAGGTGCTGATGGCAATAGAAGTTTTACTTGATTAAGGACTAGAAGATTTGACCCTCCAACTTTCTTTCAAGAGGAAGAGCTGCCCAGAGCTCCGGTGCCTGTTTATATTCCATTCCTCCCTGCAGTGGCCCTGATATACCTCAGAAGTCTCAAATTTTTTCTCAATTTTAAAATGTCAAATTTTCTTGGTGTTTGGTTTTAAATATTATCCCGTGAGAACTGCAACTCAATCACTGTAGTGTTGTGTTTAAGAGCCTTCTGAAAAGTAACTAGCCTTTAAATAGAAGTGAAAGCCGGGTTGCCATCTCTCATGATTTTGTCATGAGTCTCATGATAATTATTGTTTTCCTTAAAGCCCCAGCTCCCGGAGTCAAGTGATATGTGATGATTTCAGCCTTCATTCTTAAAGATAAATGAAGTCTCTAGCACTTGTGGCTGTGGAGAAAGCTTCAAAATGTGACCCCCATGTACCCTAAAGGCTCAAAAAACAGAATAAAAAGAACACCAAATCAATTATTTTTACATAATGTCATGATTTTAAAGCCAATCTCATGATTTTTGGTGAGTCTGATTCATGATTTATGAACGTTTGGGGTTGGCAATACTGTGAAAGTGACTTGAAAGTGTCAGTTTCACTCCTGTTTAAAGTCAGTTTCTAGTCTATTATTTGTAGTGAGGTAACAACCCCAGAGCCCCGAGCAAGTGCAGTATAAACTCATGGGGCCTTGCCCTAGTAGGATGTTTCCAAAAGTTAGTTAAATGATCTGTTCCCCGCAAAAGTCTTACTTTTTAAAATTTAAATAAACTGGTGTTTTTTAAAAGCTGAATGTAAAAATATAACATTTCATCTGGACAGATATCAATTTTCATATCAAAACGTGTGTGTGTGTGTGTGTGTGTGTGTGTGTGTTTTACTTTCCTATATAAATATGTATGGAAATAAAATTTGTCACCAAAATGGCCTAGAAAAAAAACCCAAATATATTGTGATGAAATTCAGTGATGCTCTCAGCATTTTCACACACGACTAGTTTCCATCCAGAGTAATGAACTTTTGTACAATTTACACACAGGACATACATTTTGTGGGGTGGCTGGGCGGGATGACTCAAATGATTGCTGGGTTTGGAAAAATATAATCTACAGATGGAAAAACCCTATTAGCTCATCCAGTCCATCTTCCCATTAGCATAGACTTGATCTCCATTGTACCTTTATTAGTTGGTTTTCCAGCCTACTTTCAAATGCCCCACTACCACCCTTGCCTAGGGAGACTATTCCTCAGACCAACAGAGCCCACTGTCAGGAAGTTTAAACTGATATGCAGTATAAATTTTCCCTTTCTTAGGGCCTTCCTATTATTACTAATTATACTGCCCATAAATCCTCTGTGTCTTTGGTGTTGACACCTTTAAAACAAACAAACGGTTATCATGTTCCCTTCTTAGCCAAGGATACCACACATATTTAAAGGCCCATTCCTCCACTCCTTATGAAACTCATAGATGTCAATGAGAGTTTTCCCTGGGTAAGGCATGCGGGATCAGGTCCGACATTTTTCGGGTCTGATCCAAAGTCCATTGAAGACAATGGAAAGACTCCTGTGGGCTTCGGTGGACTTTGGATCTGGCCCTTAATTATCCCTTATAAGTCTATCTAGGGAGGCTATTTCTAATTTTGTGGAGCACTGTGTCTATCAGGTAGGGACTTAGCACCAGCTGTGGCTTTGTCCAGTGAAAATTAAAGGAGACAGGAAGGGGCTATGGACACAGGAGGACACCAATCGGGACGGGGGTGGGAGCGGTGCCTGTGTGGAATGAGACAGGCACGGGTAGGCCCGTGCAGGTGGAGATGGGCTCAAGTAGGTAGGGGTGGGTTCATGCAAATGGGCTGATGCAGGTGGAAGCGGGCACACATAGGTGGGGCCAGTGCAGGTGGGGGCAGGCTTCTGTTGTCTGGGGTGGGGATGTCCTGTATTTTGGGGATGCACCAGTGGCTACCTTAAGTCAATACCTTCCTCAGTCCTCCATGTGATTCAGAGATTCTTAGATTTCAAGGCAGAAGGGACCGTTGTCTGACCCCCTGTATAACACCAGCCATAGAACTTCCCCAAATAATTCCTAGAGCAGATCTGATAGAAATACATCCAATCTTGCATGGGTGGTGCATATAATAGGCTGGGGAAGGCTGTGCCACCCCAAACAGCCCTGTGTGGCCTTGCCCATGCTCCGCCCCGAGGCCCCCTCCTGCTGCTATTTGGCCCCAGCCCAGGCAGGCTGCTCCTCTTCTAGGAAACCAGCTGGGGCTAGGGCGGCTGGGACTTGGAGTGACTGGGGCCATCTGGCCTCTGGGGCGGGGGGTTGGCGGCCGCGGGGGGTGGGGGGAAGAGGGTTCTGGGCTTCAAGGCAGAAGGTGGGAGGTGCGGGGCCTCAGGCAGAAGGGGTGGGCCGGGCCAGGGGCTAGCCTCCCCGAGCCCATGATTCACCCACCGCCCTGCTATCTAGATTTAAAAATTGTCAGTGATGGAGAGAATCCACCACTACCCTTGGTAAATTCTTCTAATAGTTAATTACCCCCACTGTTAAAAATGTTAATTACCCCTCATTTCCAGTCTGAATTTGTCTAACTTCAACTTCCAGCCATATGGAATAGAAGGCACCCAGCTGCAACAGTTAAGCATGGTAAAAATTTCTAATAAATACATAAAAAAATAAACAAGCAGCTCTTCTTGCTATTGTGGCGGACACAGACAGCTCAATTCATCTAATGAAACCCCTGTGGAATGCGAGTTTTCTATTTGTGGACAACAGACAGTTTTTATATAGCAGTATTAACTGGGCTTTTTTCTGAGGAGCTGTGACCTTTAATCTCATTATGTATGGAACCGTGTATGTAAATGTGACCTATACATTTGTTACCCAGATACCATTTGAAGCAAACGTCCTAGGGCCTTCCAAGTTGGCAAAGATGGTAATTTCTGACTCAACCCTACACAGAATATTTTCACATTTTTAAGACATTTTAGGCTGTTAAGAGAACATTAGCCATCTTATCTGACCGATGCTATCAGACTCCTTCAATTAGTTTCAGAATGAATATCATAGGGACAGGCTGGAGACACACATTTCAGATCTGAATGTAAACTTTTCTGAAGTTAATGGGGAGGCAGTTCAGCTTATTATAAAGATGGGGACCAGGGCCGGCTCCAGCATTTCTGCCACCCCAAGCAAAAAAAAAAAAAAAAAAGCCGCGATCGCGATGGCAATTGGAAAAAAAAATAAATAAAAAGCCGCGATTGGCGGCGGCAGTTCAGCGGCAGGTCCTTCGCTCCTAGAGGGAGTGAGGGACCTGCCGCCCCCGAATTGCCGCAGGTGCCGCCCCTCTCCCTTGGCCGCCCCAAGCACCTGCTTGTTAAGCTGGTGCCTGGAGCCGGCCCTGATGGGGACCTATAAAATTTAGATCCAAATGAATCCACAGGTTGATCTATAGCAGGGGTAGGCAACCTATGGCACACGTGCCAAAGGTGGCACGCGAGCTGATTTTTAGTGGCACTCACACTGCCCAGGTCTTGGCCCCGGTCTGGGGGGCTCTGCATTTTAATTTAATTTTAAATGAAGCTTCTTAAACATTTTAAAAACCTTATTTACTTTACATACAACAATAGTTTAGTTATATATTATCACTAGCAAAGTACTAGAGCACCCTAAATGATATACCTTCCTCAATACAAATAATCAGATCTTGGGAGACAGGCCAATCAACAACAATAATAGTATTATGTTCTTGGAGAAAATTAAAATGAATCCATTATTTCATATACTTAGCACAATGAAATCTTCAGATAGAAGGTGCTAGCAGTGCAATTTATTATTAGATTTAATTAGCCTCTTTGCCAACAATGCCACCATTAATAATTCAATTAATGAGATTTCAGTCCATGATAAGTGAGCCCAGCACTTTAAGGGGGACTGTGTTATGCCCAGAAGGGTAGTTTCTGGGTGTTCAACAACAGCTAATAGAAATATTTTCATGTTTGTTTGTTTTTAAAACATTGTTTGGAAAAAAAATTCACCTCAGAAAAATGGATGGACAGATGGATGGATGGATGTAGGATCTGATCCTGTGTCCACTGAAGTCAGTGGCAAAATTCCTATTTACATCAGTGGGATTTAGTCCATAAAATTTCCACTGCAGTGCTGAAAAGCAACACACAACAGCAGCATGTTGTGATTAGTGCCTGGGAATTAGAAAGTGAAACTGACACTTACAGTTGTTTATAGAGCAGGAGAAGGCTGTTATCAACAAAATCATGTGATTCCCAGCAAATGTCAGTGATAGACTTCTAGATAGAGAAAGCAAGAGAAAACTTCTGTTGTGTAAGATATAAAAATTTTATTAAAGCTAATGTTAAAATGATATAATATACAGGTTGAGAAAAGAGTGCTTGTACATCTGGGTAGAGTGCTTAGATTATCCACAAATACAAAGTTTGTTTTTAAAGTTGTAAGATACATATAATGCATAATCAGCAATGACCCAAATTTAGGTGAATGAATTTAAGAATACAGGTTTCAGAGGGGTAGCCGTGTTAGTCTGTATCAGCAAAACCAACGAGGAGTCCTTGTGGCACCTTAGAGACTAACAAATTTATTTGGGCATAAGGCCACAAAAGTTTATGCCCAAATAAATTTGTTAGTCTCTCAGGTGCCACAAGGACTCCTCGTTGGTTTTTTTAAGAATACAGTTTAGATATTTAGCATCCAAGTATTTGGGTACATTACTAATGAAAAAGGTAATACAGAGAATTGGTGGCAGAAAGCAAAATATATCAATGAGTGAAGATTGTCCCTCAGTAATTGAGAATTTAGGATAGGGTGTCCATTTAGAAAAAAACAGTCCATCAGGAAAGTATTTGAGTTCCTTTCCTGACTGCGCTTCTCATCGGCACTCCAGCTCATTTCCTTTCCACTGTCCAACCTATTGCATTTAATCTTTCTTCAGGATAGGTATTTAGAACACTAGTTCTAACAAACATATGTTCCCCCATTAACCCTAATGGATTCCTCATTTTAAAGTTGGTTTGTGTAAAATTGCAACCTGGAAATTAATGTACAATTTATTAGACATCTGGGAGAGCACCAATTTGCTACTTAATCAAATCCATTTTCTCATCCCTAAAAACATGTGCACTACATGCATGAAAGAAACCAGGAAATTCTGGCAGACGACTGAACTAATCAAGAACAGAGTCTTTAGCTGAAGGTATAAACCTATGCAATAGGCCAGTATTGCCAAATGGTTCTGCACGGTAATGGATAGGGCAATAGTTTATGCATGGTAAGATCCCCCTTCAGTTTTCTGATCAAGAGTTTGGAAAAAACAAAAAGAACACTTTGCACCCCAGGAAATCCTTCCTATGTTTTACAGTGAGTCCACTGTATATTCGGACACAATTTTGGGGGTTTAGTCAGAGTATTGGGTGGATACCCATGCAGTGTAGACACAATCAAGCTCATAGTCATGAACTTAATTAGTGAGTTTGATCTTGGGAGACAGACCAGTCCGAATTTTGATCAGTCCGAATTTTGATCAAAGAAGCCCTCAGTAACTGGGGACATAGCAGGAACATCAGAAAAGATAGCATAAAAAGGCAAGAGTCTTTTCTATGTGTATTGTATCTACTTTCTCTCATTCAACACAAAATCCTCAATTACTATAGTCACAACCTAAGAACATAAGAATGGCCCTACTGAGTGAGACAAAGGGTCCATCTAGCCCAGTATCCTGTCTTCCGACAGTGGCAGGTGCCAGGTGCCCCAGAGGGAATGAACAGAACAGGTAATCAAGTGATCCATCTCCTGTTGCTCATTCCCAGCTTCTGGCAAACAGAGGCCAGGGACACCGTTCCTGCTCATCCTGGCTAATAGCCATTGATGGACCTATCCTCCATGAATTTATCTAGTTCTTTTTTGAACCCTGTTATGGTCTTGGCCTTCACAACATCCTCTGGCAAGGAGTTCCACAGGTTGACTGTGCATTGTGTGAAGAAATACTTCCTTTCCTGTCCCTGTCCCTCTGTCTGGATGGACACCAGTCTGTTGAGAGTGGACCCAACCACTGAATTCCATGTGCTTGCAAGCCCCCTGGATCTGGATAATGAATGATCATTGTTCCTAGCTCTGGGTCTCTCAGGAACACTCCCAGGTACAGACCCTGTGTCTGATGCCTTTCTTGGGCAGCGGGACCCTTCAGTGAGACTATCTTAGGCCCCCAAACTAGTGCCCTAGTCCTCCCACAAATCACGTATATATGGTCCCTCAGAGTTTCACCTTGCTGTGGGTGCTCTGAGCTTCCTGATTAACCCCTTCAGGGAGCACACGGAAGGCAAACAAGGAACACAGGCTAGCAAAGGCTACAGGAACTTTAATCTTGAAAGTACTAGAGAGTTACAGATCTATGAAAAACAATAAAATCCTTAATGCAACCCCTGGAGTCTGATCTCACCCCACCTTTGAGTCCTGGGTTTGGTTAGTGTCCTCAGGCTAGGAAGCCTTTCCTGCCTTCCTTAGACAGTCTGGTCATCTTGCATGTTGCAGTGGTCTGGCCCTTGCTTAGAGGGCTCTGCTTTTAAAACAGGCTCTGTCACCCTTTGTCCAAAGAGCTTCAGCCCTGGGAGTTCTGGGCTCCAGCCCCCATCTCCTTTCTGTTTTTTGTGTGGAAAGTCATTCAAAGTCAGTGGCCCTATTGCTAGAAACCCCATTGTTCCAATAGACTAAGGTCATTCAGTATTGATGGTCCCTGATTGCTCTGTCATAGCTTGTTAGACATAGTCTTTCCACTAGGTGACAAGCCCCTGCTACAAAATGATGCTCCAATCTACAAAAGAGGTTGCAATTTAGCATCAAGATCACACTGCAAACTAAAGATTACAATATAAAGTAGAGACCCTGAAACAAAACAGAGTTCCCAATTTGACAGTCATGTCCCCAGTCTGTCACAGCCTTCATGCTTTCCTATTTATTAAGCTATTTTGTTGGCAATCTTTCTGAATCTGAAGGGCAGAGATCTTGCACGAGGGCATCTTCATGTCATTTTACTTAATTAATAAATACTCTCTAACCCCCTTCATTCCCTTCATTTCTTTACAGTATTCACAAGTGATGACTGCCTAAACCACCCTTTCAGAGTTTATGTATCTAGTCTGTTTATGATCTTATACACATTCTTCTTTAAAGATGCCAGTATCTAACTGGTATAATTAAAAGAATGAGGAGTACTTGTGGCACCTTAGAGACTAACAAATTTATTTGGGCATAAGCTTTCGTGGGCTAAAACCCACTTCATCGGATGCATGCAGTGGAAAGTACTGTAGGAAGATATATATACACAGAGAACATGAAAAAATGGGTGTTGCCATACCAACTATAACAGGAGCAATCAATTAAGGTGGGCTATTATCAGCAGGAGACAAAAAACTTTTGTAGTGATAATCAGGATGGCCCATTTCCAACAGTTGACAAGAAGGTGTGAGTAACAGTAGGGGGGGAAATAGCATAGGGAAATGGTTTTTACTTTGTGTAATGACCCATCCACTTCATCTTTATTCAAGCCTAATTTAATGGTGTCCAGTTTGCAAATTAATTCCAATTCTGCAGTTTCTTGTTGGAGTCTGTTTTCAAAGTTTTTTTGTTGGAGTATTGCGAGTTTGAGATCTGTAATCGAGTGATCAGGGAGGCTGAAGTGTTCTCCGACTGGTTTTTGAATGTTATATTTCTTGACGTCTGATTTGTGTCCATTTATTCTTTTGCATAGAGACTGTCCGGTTTGGCCAATGTACATGGCAGAGGGGCATTGCTGGCACATGATGGCATATACCACATTGGTAGATGTGCAGGTGAACTAGCCTCTGATGGTGTGGCTGATGTGATTAGGTCCTATGATGGTGTCCCTTGAATAGATATGTGGGCAGAGTTGGCAACGGGCTTTGTTGCAAGGATAGGTTCCTGGGTTAGTGTTTTTATTGTGTGGCATGTGGTTGCTGGTGAGTATTTGCTTCAGGTTGGGAGGCTGTCTGTAAGCGAGGACTGGCCTGTCTCCCAAGCTCTGTGAGAGTGAGGGATTGTCCTTCAGGATAGGTTGTAGATCCTTGATGATACGCTGGAGCGGTTTTAGTTGGGGGCTGAAGGTGATGGCTAGTGGTGTTCTGTTATCATCAAGGATCTATAACCTATCCTGAAGGACGATCCCTCATGCGGAATTGTCCTTTGAAAGCTCCGTTTCTGACAGCCGGCATGCTTATCTGCTCCAAGACAAAGCAACCATTACTGTGGAATGCTGTGTGTGAGAGAGAGAGGTGGGGAGGAGGGGGAGTCTGCTGCTTTCTGAACTTACAAGACAGCATGCTGACATGCTCTCAGCCCCCCAAAACCCCACTCTCTTTCCCCCCACATACACACAACACACTCCCTGTCACACTCCATCCCACCCCCTCCATTTGAAAAGCACGTTGCAGCCACTTGCATGCTAGGATAGCTACACAATGCACTGCTCTCTGTGGCCATTGCAAGAGCTGCTAATGTGGCCACGCCAGTGCGCTCACAGCTGTCAGTGTGGACAGATTGCAGCGCTTTCCCTACTGCGCTCTACGAAGGCGGGTTTAACTCAAAGCGCTCTACATCTGCAAGTGTAGCCATGCCCTAACTGTGCCTCCGAGTTGTAAATGGTATTCATCTTTTAAATTGACTTTCAGAGCCTTGTAGATTGTTTTGAAACCAAGCTTTTCTCCCACTTTAGTTCTAAAAAAATCTTCTATGCCTTTGGATCTGCTTTGGTGGGGAAGATATGGAGGAAATATATTTATACAAAGAAGGTCTACTTTAAGCTTTTTTAAGATGTTTTACTAGGACTCTGTTACTCAATATAATGTTCTTCTGCTGTTATGTAAAACAAGGGATAACACTGACCAAAAGCTGAAGAAACTGAGGATAAATCTGTACTGAATATCAAAGTAGCTACACAAATGTAGCATAGATCAGTCCTTCATCATCTTTTGAAGATTATTTGCACCTGGTGAAATAGGTTTATCTCCCCTCACAAAGGTACATTTCTCTGCTGGGACTCAATCTAACTCTTTTTGTTCTCTGTCTTTCTTATGTTTGCAAAGAAATATATATATATATATATAAATCCTACGGTAACATGAAGATCCCTTAATGCTTTGCATGATGGGAAATGACATGTGGTTTGAGGAGTTTTATGGTTCTTGTGCTAATTGTTTTGTGGATTTAGGGCTCAATCCTACAAAGTGCTGCACACACCACACTCCTATTGAAGTCAGTAGCTGTTGAGGATGTTTGGCCCCATTCAGGAGGTGCTCAGCATCACCTCATAGGATCTGCCCCTTTTCACCTGATCCTGCACCATTGATCTCAAAGGGAGTTTTGCCATGGATTCCAAAGAACTTGGCATCAGGGCCTTCATAATGATTTGTCCTCCTCTGCCTCATCCCTTGTTCAGTTCATATTATTATGACTATGGAGTGAATGTGTGGTGCACAAAACCCTGTGAGGTGCTTGTAGTGAGGCCGAGCGGCCTCCCTCCGAGTGGGAGAGTGAGGGACCATTACACTCCCCTGGGAGGACGGAGCCTAGATCACCCCGCCCCCCTCACCGGAAGTACCGGGGCGTGGCCGGAAATATAAAAGGCCAGCCCTGCAGCATCCCAGAGCGGAACCTAGGCCTGGCTGGTGCCGATCCCCAGACGCCGACAAGGACTGGCCCTTGTCGTTTACCCCGAGGAGCTGGAAGAGGCCTGGAGTCCAAAGGTACCGACCCCCGGGGAGGCAGGAAGTGGCCCAGGGGCAGCCACGGAGCAGCCGGCTGCAGAGCCAGGGGTGGCTCAGTTGGCGTGTTTCGGCTAGATCCCCACCGACGCAAGGGCTGGGACGCGGTGGAGAAGGGTGGGCCTGAGTCCCCCTGCCCCACCCCCAGGGTGGCCGACTCCCTACACTGTGCAGGGAAGCTCTAGACCTGAAGAAGGAGCCTACCTTACAGACTGTTTGTTTGCTGGCTGCCTGAGCCCTGCCCAGGCTAAAGCCAGCCCTGAGACTATTTTGCTTGCTGGCCGCTTGAGCCTCCTCAAGTCCAAGCCCCCGCTCACCCCTAGACTGTTTGCTGGCTGCCTGAGCCTCCTCAAGCCCAGGCCCCAGCCATTGATAGACTGTTTGTATAGACCAGGGATCGGCAATCTTTGGCATGCAACCCATCAGGGAAATCCACTGGCAGGCCGGGATGGTATGTTTACCTGCAGCGTCTGCAGGTTTGGTTGATTGCACCCCCAATTGGCCTGGAACAGCGAACTGCAGCCAGTGGGAGCTGCAATTGGCCGAACCTGCGGACGCTGCAGGTAAACAAACTGGCCCACCAGCGGATTTCCCTGACGGGCTGCGTGCCAAAGGTTGCCGATCTCTGGTATAGACTGTGTTTAAGGGCTGGCAGCTTGAGCCGCCCGAACCGAGGCTAAAGCCTGTCAGTGACTATTGGTCGTCCAGCCCTACTGTGGGCTCCTGATGGTCCTGCGGACTCTGGTCCTAGCCAGACAGGACCGGCCTGAGTGGCCTCCCTCCCCACGGGAGAGCGAGGAACCATTACATGCTTTACAGAACATGTGAAAACACATAACATGATATCTGCCCTGAAGTACTGACAACCTAATTTTAGACCTGACACAGTGAGGGAAAGTAAAAGGCAAAAGGGAATAGGGTAAGGGTTACCGCAATAATGCAATCTGATTTAGTAGGTACATATCCTGATAGCTACATTGTTTAAACAGGATAACTCACTACTTGTGGGCTATAAGGAAGAGGTAGGGTTTTAGAAGGATATGGTGCACAGAGATTGGGAGGACATTTCATGCACAGCAGGGAATGGAACAGCTTCTATATCAAGCTTCATCATTGCAGCCATTTAAAACTAGACTGGGTAAAACTCTAGCAAATATACCATAGGGAATAATCTTGCATTGGCAAGACGATGGCTTGGATCACTTAAGTGGTCTTCTTGAACTCTTTCTTTCTTGAGTCTACTATTCTAGACAAAACAATTTATTTGTGGAGTTTCATCTTTCAGTCTGAACGTCCCTGATTTGAAATGTTTACATTAGACTTAAAATGAGACTGGTTAATTAAAAAGTACACCTCACAACCAAACACCTTTGTTATCCTGTATTTCTGACAACACACTTGATTATGAATAGTGGAGGAATTTTAAAAATCCAGCATACTATTCTCTTTCATGCCTGGTTTATTTTTTTTTTGCATTTCTCTCAGTTTGCACAATGAAAAAAATCAAATCAGTGATGTCAGTTTTACATTAATAGTCATTTTCATTTAGAGTGTCTTAAAGATGCAACTTTGGCTTTCAAACACTGCAAAGGAATGATTATTTATTTTAAAAACCTAGTCTTTTTTAGATTTTTTTTTTTTTTTTGTAAGCTGTGGAAGGATCTTAGATTTTATAAAAGCCTATTTTACAAAATGTAAAATTAAACTAAATCTAAGCTGCCAACATCCCTTTAATGTTACAGTAACTTACAGAGAGCATTAGCAGTAAGCTCAATGCAGGTTTAAAGAGGCAATGTTGCTTCAGTTTCCCTTGAATTTTTTTCATCAGTCTGGTGACTACTTGATGACACATTCTTCTGGGTCACATGTTCATGAAAGATGGGCTATATGGGGACACACAGCACGGAAAGTATTCTAACCAGGGATCAGTTATGTTGATGAGCTCCACGCGTGTTATATATTTGTATATTTCTCACGTGCATTTTATTAATAGCACGAGACAGCGGGAAAGAAAGAACCAGTTATTATTCTTTATCCAAACAAAAAAGAAAGTAGTTTTTCCTCCTTATAATGTCATACCTACAAACGGCTTAGTATTTCACATGGCAGCTTGGATATAGCACGATGGCATTAGCAAATGCAGTGAAGAGCAAATGAAAGTCATAGAGCACAGATCCCCAAGCCTACCTAATGGTGTCTGACGGTAGTAAGGAAGAAGTGAGGCCAACAGGAGTGAGAAGCCAAAATTCATAATTTGATACCGAATGGGAGGAAATGGGCACAGACAACTATTCTAAAAGCCTCTTTAGACACTCATTTTTTTAGGATTAATCTCAAGAAGAAGCAAAACAAGAGGCCACCTGGGGACCCATGACCCAATGCAAGCTTTGCAACTCCTGGGCCAGTCTTATCTCCTGCTTTGGTCCTGTCTACCACCAGAAGGAAAGAGATCTCCCCACCCAGGCTACCAACTTCCTCACCACCAGTGGAGCAGGAGAATTCTCTCTACTAAGGAGATTGGGGAAGTAAATGCCTCTGGTAAGGAGATTGGGGGAGTAAATGCTCTGCTACAAGGTTACCTCTATAATTACCCATATCATGGTTCATCATCATCAGGTCTTCAGCACTAAAAGCATGGGATTCTACCACTTGAGCTAAAGAAGTAGCTCGTAGCAGTAGAAAGCCAAAAGTATAGCTAAGTTCAAAAAAGGATTTGATGGAGGATAGGCCCATCAATGGCTATTAGCCAAGATGGTCAGGGATGCAACCCCATGCTCTGGGTGTCCGTAAACCTCTGATTGCTAGAAGCTGGGACAGGACGACAGGGGATGGATCACTAGATAAATTGCCCTGTTCTGTTCACTTCCTCTGAAGCATTTGGCACTGGCAACTGACAAAAGACAGGATACTGGGCTAGAGGGACCATTGGTCTGACCCAGTGTGACCATCCTTATGTTATTTTCTTATATTCTTCCTGGAGTGAGGGACAGAAGCAGAAGATGGGAGGGGACACCACACAACATGCCATTGTGTTACCTTGACTTCCCCAGGCTTCCCAGCAGCCGGAATGAATCAGAAAACTTCCACAATTGTTTGGTCAGTTTTGATTTTTTTCCCCAGCGTCAAAGAAAAATACACAAATGGAAAGGGCTATTATTTGGTACAACTTTCCTATTTTAACTCTGGAAATATCACTCACTAGAGATGAGTCTGAACTAGATCCAAAGTCCCCAAGTGTTTGGATCCAAGGTTTTGGTTCAGGGTCAACTCTAGTATTCACAGTGTCAGGTTATATGAGGTTACGTTCTTTTAACATGCTCTTCAGGTTGTCATTCATAACATGGTGAGTTAAGATGAAGAGTGCTACCAGTTGCGGTTAGTAACCGGCGGCAGGGCAAATTAAAAATGAATGATCGTTAATAATGCAGGAGCTTTGGATTCCATCTACTCCTGAAATTCTTTCCTAAACAATATTACAGCCTCACAGGCTTCCAATTCAAGATAAATTAGCTTTTCAGAAATTCTTTCCTGAAGCCATCATAGAAAGGGCAGATGTCTCCTGCACTGGTCATATCTAATTGAGATGGGAAATTCAAGTCAACCACACCATTGCAGTGTTTAGACAAGGGAATGAGTATTGTCCAGTGGATAGAGCAGGCAAATAGGAGTCAGACTCAGGATCCATGAGGTCTGTTCCCAACTCTGCCACTAATTTGCATGATGACTTTGGTAAGTCACTTAATTTCTTGAGGGCCTCAATTTAACCATTTGTGAAATGGGTATAACAATATATTCTTTTAAGGGATATTGCAGAGCTTATTTAATGGTTGGATGAAAGGTGCCTTGAGTGGAAGGATTAGTATTATTAAACAGGCAGTGTATTGAAAGGTTTTCTCTCAGGAAAAACAATTTATCACACATAAACCTCAAAGCCTCAAATCCTAGAGCTTGGAGGATGGAAATAAATGAGAGACATCTTTTTTCAGTGCCAAGCGCATTATGTCAATAGGAATAATGCATTTACATTTGTACTGGATGCAGGGAATTCAGTGGGGTCCTGTACATAGCTAAGGCTCCTAGGTGATACAGGAATACAACTAATAAATAATAATAATTAAATTAAACATGCTAGGCCAGTGGGGTTTTCCACCATGTTTAGGAGAATGATTTACCTCCTCAGCTGTCAAAATAAAGACACTTTAGTGGCTAAGAATGTTTAGTAAGTCTTCCAAACTGACATGATTTAGTTGTAAGGAAGAAATCACACATTTAAATTCCACACATTTCTTTTCTCTTCTGACAGAGTAAATTCCCTACATTCATTCCCTGTAATCCCCCTGCTGCTGTTACTTACAATGGGTCGGAAATGTCATGGTACCATTGAAGTAAGGAACTTTTCTCCAAGGCACTTTGCTAACTTAATTAGGTTAAGTTAATTAATTAACTTAATTCTTATTTCCTTCTCCCTAGTATTCTCTTAGGCCCTTCTGCATATCAGAAATCTTTCAGGTGCATCAGTCATAGGGCTGCCAAGGTCCTGCTGATCACTGAGGCCAAAAGCTACTTAATGTAGTAGTTTGCCCAAGCAGTTTGCAAAGTGGCTTGAAATCCCTGTGGCTAATATAAGAGGTCAAATGGTGCCGTTAGACGCATGCATGCATGGCTCCCATTGACGTTAACAGGAAACATGCATGTGTAGCCAAAGACCACACGTGTCCTAAGGTCATTACCATCTGAGGAGACACAGACGTCCATGACTATTCCTTTCACTCCATAGTAGTCAATAGAGTTGCGTCAAAACTGGCAGAAAGGAGCATCTTCTTTTCAAAAGGGCAGTAGGAGAGCTCAATACTGGCAGCTTCAAACAGCTTGACTGTCTTAAACCATCAGCACCATCTACAAGGTTTTTGTTGTTCTTGAGCAAACTGGCAACTGTCCACCATTCTGAGCCCTGCAGCCAATTCATATATTAAACAGTCACTGAATGAACATTGTGCTGCCCTAGGCAACTGCCTCTATGATTGGGACAGCTGTGATTCCAGCTAATGATATTATCCTATGAAATCTGAGGTTGTAAGAGCCTGCAATCTATGAAACTAGATGAAATACCCAAAGATTATGGACTCCATAAAAACTTTTCTATGGGAATCTATATTTGTGCTTCTTGGAAAAATTAGGGAAAAATCTTGCACTGACCAAGAGAAAAATGGACTTGAAGAAGGATGGGCCATAGGAGTTGCATTCCACAGACCTGGCTACTAATCCTGGCTCTGCTATAGATAGCCTGTTTGACCTTGGTAAGGCTGCTATTAGATATTTCATACTAGGCACCCAATGTCAGTGACCACTTTTGAAAATGTTGACCATACTGTAGATACAGCAATCATTTCCTCCACTTCTGAAATGCAACCACCTCTGGTCAGAAACGTGGCTGCTGTTTAACAACGGATGATGAAGCTATACAGCAGTTTGTGATAGCAAGTGAAAAATACACATATGCAATTGAAACTGCAGACGTTTTTTGTATAAGCAGAATGCAATAAATGTATAAAAGTTTCTGGAACTGTAATTTAATCAGAATGCGGGGGGCTACACATCGTCACTCTTCAGAAGCGCACAGAGTGACCTTTAATGACCACAAACCGCTGATCCAAAAGACAATGTGGAACTTAGAATGCAAAGATCTCAGTTCTACCATATCCAAACATTTCTATAGCAGCCATCATCAGATTGTAACGCTGCCCTTCCTGCTGTAATTCCCAGGTGATTCCCCATGTATATCTCCCATGCAGTGCAGCTATCCCTTTGGGATCAGAAAGGTGCAAACTGAACCCTCATGTGTCAGTAGATTTGAATTTAGCCCTATGGCTGTTATTATTATACAGTTTTAATGCAGTATCACTAAAGGCCCCATGCTTCTGGGCACTGTACAAACATAGAACATAACAGCCCCTGCCTAAAGATCTCAAAGCTTTTTGATTACCCATTTGCTGCAAAATATGATGGACGTGGTTAAATGCAGAGCAGCTGCTGAGCGTGCATCTCAACTGGTAAATAGCCCTCTTAAGAAGAAGGATTATCTTATGTTTAAGGTACAGGGCTAAAAGCCATGAGACTGTGGTTTCATTCCTGGTGGTCCAAGCAAGTCAGTTCACTTCCCAGTTTTCCCATCCGCAAAATGGGTATAATAATTTATCCTTACCAGAGCAAGCTGTTGTAAAGCTTAATAATTCAATATGGTTTGTATTTTTGTAAATATCTTCAGTATCTTTGGAGGTAAGGTGCAAAGTTGTATTAGTCTATTCATAGGTGAGGGGTGAACCCTCCCTTCGGGGAGGCTAGCCCGCTTACCCCACCCCTTCTGTCCGATGCCCTGCCCCCTGCACGCCAAAGCCCCAGTGCCCCCCCCTTGACCAGAGGAGCCCCGAGATACACTCATACGCACCGGGCCGGGCTGCTGGTCTGAGTGCCGTCTCTGCTGGCCCGAGCCGGCTTCAGGGTAGAGGGGGAGGGAGGACAAGCCTCCTGGGGGAACATGGGCGGGGCCACAGCCTTGGTCAGGGGTGGCTTAGCCTGCCCTGGCCTTTAATACCTGCCACCCACGAATCTATTCAAAACATCACAAAGAAAAAAAATTGTAGTGGGCCAACTTCAGATCTTGAGGTCAAGACGACTAAAGGGGCAAACTTTCAATAGGTCTCTAGATTATACCAATGTTACCAAGTGACTTTTGCACTTAAATAGTGCCTTTTACCTGATATTGCAAGGCAAGCTATAAAGGGAGGTAAGGATTATCTTTTCTTTTACTGCTTGAGAAACTGAGGCACAGAGAGGCTAAGTGACTTACCCAACGTCACCCAGCCATCAGTAGCAGAGCATAGAATAGAACCTCATGGTTCTTTCCTCATAGTCCCGTCATCCTTACCACAAGTCAATCCTCCTTCCCTGGTGCTTTCTTTCAGTTTTCTTCATAATGTGCATGCAAAGGCAGAATTTTTAATGCAAAAATAGCTGTACCATTTTTAGAGGCTGTAGTGAGTCGGTGTGGCTCCCCGCCGCCCTGGAAGGGGAAGAGCCCATCCGGAGGCTGGAGTGGGCGGAGCTAGGGAGTTCTGAGCCCGCCCCTCAAAGGGTCAGGCAGCGACCCGGAAGTATAAAGCTGGGCCCTCAGAACTCAGTCTGGCCCCAGCCGCCGGAGAGACCAGACGTCTCCAGCCTAGCTCGGGGCTGGGAAACCTCTGCGGCCTGGAGTGACCGCCAGGAGCCGCCGGGCCTGCCCTGCGCCCGCTACCCCGAGGAGCCGCCGGGCCTGCCCTGTGCCTCCTATCCGGAGGAGCTTCCGGACTTGCCAAATGATCCCTGGCCGGACGAACCCATGGTCCAGGATCCCCCCGAGGCCGACGCCAGCATCCAGGTAGGCCCAGAGGGCGAGTCTGGAAGTAACCCGGGGGCAGCCGACCGCAGTCTGGCTGCAACACTGCCAGAGCCGATGTCAGTGTGTTGCAGCCAGGATCCCCACTGACGAAGCAGCGGGTCTTTTGCCGCTGCTAGGGCCCCGGGCTGGGACGCAGTGGAGTGGGAGGGCCTGCGTCCCCACTGCCACCCAACCTGTGCATTTGAAGTCAGTTTGCAATCTTGATAGCAAGCTGCAATGATTTTGCTGAACATAACTTGACCTTTACCAAATCCCACAAACAAATGTTGCACGACCCAGCAGACTGAATGGTGTTAACTCCGGAGTATTGTGTCCAGTTTTGGGCACCACATTTCAGGAAAGATGTGGACAAACTGGAGAAAGCCCAGAGAAGAGCAACAAAAATCATTGAAGGTCTAGAAAGCATGATCTGTGACGGAAGACTGAAAACACTGGGTTTGTTTAGGCTGGAAAAGAGAAGACTGAGGAGGGACATGATAGTAGTTTTCAGGTACATAAAAAGCTGTTACAAGGAGAAGGGAGAAAAATTGTTCTCATTAACCTCTGAGGATAGGACAAGAAGCAATGGGCTTAAATTGCAGCAAAGGTGATTTAGGTTGGACACTTCCTCTCAGGGTAGTTAAGCACTGGAATAAATTGCCAAGGGAGGTTGTAGAATCTCCGTCATTGGAAATTTTTAAGAGCAGGTTAGACAAACACCTGTCAGGGATGGTCTAAATCAGGGGTCGGCAACGTTTGGCACGCGGCTCGCCAAGGTAAGCACCCTAGCTGGCCGGGCCAGTTTATTTACCTGCTGATGCGGCAGGTTCGGCCGATCGCGGCCCCCACTCGCCGCGGTTCGCTGTCCCGGGCCAATGGGGGCGGCGGGAAGCGGTGCGGGCGAGGGGGCCGCAATCGGCCGAACCTGCTGCGTCAGCAGGTAAATAAACTGGCCCGGCCCGCTAGGGTGCTTACCCTGGCGAGCTGCGTGCCAAACGTTGCCGACCCCTGGTCTAGATAATACTTAATCCTGCCATGAGTGCAGGGGCCTGGACAAGATGACCTCTCTAGGTCCTTTCCAGTCCTACAATTCTATGATTCTAAGTGTTCAGCGGTTGAGCAATGAGGCTGCAGCATGTCAACAGAGTAAGCATGTAGACTGATGGGCAACAAGGTCAAGATAAACAGTAGTAACTATGAAGGCTATTTATACCTCTGCATTTGGAGAGGGCACATTCAAATTCATGATGAAAACATATTGGCACTGTAGTATCCTCAGCCAAGCAGCACTCTCCAAGCTTCAGGAACAAAGCATCTCTACAATTTTCCTAGAAATGTTCCTAGCCTGAGGTTGGCAGAACATACATTCAAAACAATTTTATGGATTTTTTTTTGAATGTAGCAAAAATAGTGAATTAAACTAAACCAAAGCACATCTTGTCTACCTCATCTAATTGCTGTCCAACCTCCTCATAGACTGCAGAATTCCACGCAATAGCACTTTGCACTTACATATACTGCCTTTCATTCAGAGACTTAAAAGTACTTTATAAATATTAATGGGAGCAGGAAAGAAGCAATACAAAAGGTCAGACTAGAACTGTGGGGCGCGCCCCCCTTAAGGGGGCATGAAGGAACATTCAGGGGGACATGGTGGGCGCGGGCCAGCCCCCAAGGGGGGCGGGGAAGTAATGCCACCCAACCTCGGCCCACCCCCAGCTCTGCTCTGGCCCCGCTCCCAGCCATGGCTCCAGCTCCCAGCCCCGCTTCTGCCCCTGGCTGCGGTTCCGTCCCTGGCCCCGCTTCCAGCCCCAGACCCACCCCCAACCTCAGCCCCTTACCCCATCCCTGTCTCTCCCCCCACCCCTGGGAGCCACACCCCACTCCCAGCCCTGGTTCCTGGTGGACCTGTGGGGGGCACAGACGGGTAAGGGGAGGCGCAACCCTCAACAATTTGGGGACATTGGTCTAGATGATCTGGCGGTCTCTACTAGCCTAAGTCTTTCTGACTCTAAGGGTATGCCTGCACTGCAATAAAAGACCCATGGCACAGCCCCAGCTGGCCTGGATCAGCTGTGAGGGGGTTGGTCTCAGAGCCTGGGCTCCAGCCAAAGCCCAAATGTCTACCCTGCTTTAGCTCTGCAGCCCGAGCCCCCTGAGCCTGAGACAAATGACCTGGGCTCTAAGACTCACTGCCACAGTTGTTTTGGTTTGTTTCTGCAGTGTAGACATACCCAGATGACCACATTTAGCCAGGGTGTAACTGATTTCAGGGGAGTAACAGCAGGGGCATTTGTTCCACGGCCCTCATGTTATATTTGGGGAAACTGAGGCTCAGAGAAGTTAAGTTATTTGACCTAGTTTGCACAGGGAATCTGTGCAACTATCAGAAGTAGAGCCCAGATCTTCTGAATCCTAGCCCGATGAGTTGGCCACAAGCCCGTCTGTCTCTTGATGGATATGTGCCCGTCTGGATTTGGCATTTAGAACTTTGTGCATTATTTAAAATTAGTGTTTTTGTGCACTTAAAAACAGAGTAGCTAGTCACTTCGATTCTGTGTGTTTCACTTCAGAGGGGGTCTTGGCTGCCTTGTTGCTCCCATAGAGTTACAGGAAGTATTTGGTTAAGGGAGGGGTATAACACTGCTGCCAGTGTGTGCCCAGACTCTGTTATGGCTTCTTAGGAAGATTCCTATAATTCTTCACTTATTTCTCTATGGCTTCCACAGTAGATTGGTTATCTCTGAACCAACATAAGGTGTTAGTGAGCCTTCTGTTCTGGAATTCATTTCTGATTAAAATGCATTCGTAAAGGGTGAAATATATTCCTCCTACAGACAGCCCGAGTGATCAGGCTCTGCATGGGAGAAGTGCGGGTGAGCTGTGAGGGGTGAACCTACACCTATTCCTGGGGACAAGCGATAAGCCCAGATCTGCACAGGGTACTGGAACCAATGTATGTGCATAAACGTGGTTCTTGTGGCACCTTCCCATGCCTGTTGCTGCCTTTGCATCAGTCTACTCATGGTTGGCATGGAGACCCTTTCAGCAACATCCAGGGGGATATGCAGGTATCCCTTTGTAGCAGCTCTGCTTATATGTGCACTGCCGAGTTCCAGTGCTGGGCGTAAGTGTTGTGAGGGCCACTGAAAGACCCTCCGCATCAGGAATGAATTCCAGTCAAAGGTAATATTTATCTGCTGATATTGACAAACCAATCCCAGTTCATCTAAACAATACAAAGACGTTGAGTCTGATTCACATTTGTGCTCCAGCCCCTTTCCACGAAGTGCCCAGAAAGCTGCCAGCTCTGGTCAATTTGTGAGTTCCTCAAGTATGGAGGAGCGCTCTGGTGCTAACAGAGCCAGCATTCTGTGCAACAATCTCACCCAGGCAGGGCATAGAGGGCAAGTTGGGGGAAAGAAATGGCATGGCAGGGGCACTGGCATAAATCTTATTTTACCAACTGGAGAAACAGGCCCCATGTATACAGTAAAAATGAAATGGGTGTTACACTCAGCTACTGATAAACTTGTCAGCAAAGCCAACAGATAACCCAGACACACAAAAAACATATAAAGGAAAGAGCATCTGAGCTGCATCAACCATCTCCCCAAAGTCCCCCTGGTCCTGGAAATCAAATTTCAAGTTTAATGACATCTAATAAATTGCCCTCTGTAACATTAAATCGAGGCCCATTAATATTTATTTGTATTACAGGGATGCCTGGCTGTCCCAGGCAAGATCGGGGCCCCACTGTGTTAGGAACTGGGCAGACATGGGCCAAGAGAGAGGCCTTGCCCCTTAGAGCTTACACTCTAGAGAGACAAGACAGACTGCGATGGGGTGTCTTAACCCTACACTGGGACAGAAGGGGTTAAGGAACAGTTCCGGGCCCACCTGAGGAGCCTGCTCCAGCTGGAGGAAGAGCTAGAAAGAGACCCAGAGACAGGGAGTAGGTAGGAGACAGAGGCTTGTTTTGGGACTGTCTGAGTAAGGCTGCAGTAGGTGTTCTTGCTGCAGGGGAGAGGGCTGCATGGAGCAGCCTCCCCAGGCCTTAGAGGAGGGACTAACTTTCCCTAGCACTAGGTAGCCCTTCACTCTAACTTCTGTTGGATCATCTGTGAGGCTTTTGACCATGCCATGGAATAAAGTGGTAGGAAGTGGCCCAGGGAGGCAGCCTCAAAGCACTCTGGGGTGTTTGCTATCACTGCTTTTCGTAGGGCCCTGGGCTGGAGCCCCGTGAAGGGGCAAGGCCTGGGCTCGCCTACCAAGCACTCTCTTGTGAAGGGGGAACAAACCCCTCGTCCCGGAGATAAGGGGGAATAGCGACACTGCAAGCCCCGAGACAAGGGTTTGTAACCCCCAGAGGCCTGGAGGTGGGCTGAAGACCTTTTCTGTTGTTGGGATGTTGGACTACATACATTTTGTTGGACATGGTTACCCCATAATGAGGGTGGACTTGACTGGTGACCTGGCTGAAGGGTTGAATTGCTACCTACTGGAAGGGGGACATATCACAGTGTCTGCGTGATGTCCCCCAAGGGACACTGGAGAGAGCTGGGACCCAGTGACCTGACCTCTAGGCTGCACCAATGGCAAGCTCAGCCCTGTCACCCAGACAAAGGGTAGGGGAAAAGGATGAAACATACAGAGTGAGCAATGTGATGGCCTTAAGTAGCATTGTAATGCCACAATGTTTGTGTTTAAAATATTTTGGGGTGAGGTCAGCATAGGGTGAGGGGGAGGTGGTGTAATTGCTGTTGGAATAGGCCAGGAGCAAATTATTGCCCCCTGCAAGAGGGAAGCAGGGAGAGAACTCTCCCTCAGACAGGTGTGTCAGAGGCCCACTGCCTGGTGGGGTTACTCCTGGGGTGATGCTGCCTCCACACCATCCTTGCTCAGGGCTGAGTTTAAAGGCACGGTCTAGCTCTGAACTCGTGTAGCTCAGAATTGCCTTGTCAAGTTTGCCTTAAACTCCTGCTCTGGCCTTGCACCATGCATGGAGCATGTCAATGGATTTTGTTCTGCTGAAGTTAGAGGCTGGGATGTATGTGTGTTGTAAACAGGGCTTATAATAGAAAGCTTACTTTGACCTTCACTATGGAGAGATTAGCACCGTTCCATAACTGAATACTGCACCTTGTTCTAAATATCCAGAGGCAATTTCTGTTTACAGCACTGCAAGATGTGCTGAGCTGGAAGATCCTACTATCAATAAAGCCAGTGCTGTCCTGTCGTGGGGCCACGGGGATTCCCCACCAATCATGTCTTTATTATGTGGACTTCTGCCCTGCTCACGGAGGGTGCAAAACATCTTTGTGTGCTGCTGCTGGAAGAGATGACTTGGGCTGTGGCAATTTGCTGTGTAAAATTGCATTGTGTGTGTCTGAAACTAGAGAATTGTGGAGTTTGTTACTATTTTGCCCTTACCCATGAGACACCTTTGGTTTCTCCCATCTCATTAAAGTCAGAGAAATGGTTTCAAACTGCCTCCCTGTGGCTAGACCATATAGACATATAGACCAGAATAGATTCTTCCTGGTCTGCGTGGTTGCACACTGCAGGGAGGAGGGAAATAAGATGCTTCTTTCCCATTTGCTCTGTCTGTGCAAGGGGCAGGTAGATTTGCAGCCCCTGACACCTCCTTTCTCCCCTGAGAGCATGTGGTGCCACAAAGGGGACAGGGAGAGGAGAGGAGAGGAGGAGGCAGGGATATGGATCTGTCTCCTCACATATATCGACCCCTAATCTGCAACCCCAAAAGGAATTTAACAGACATGCAGCTGTTCTGTGCTTAGGAGCCATTCATGCTTGACATATGGGATTTTCATAAACACAGTATTGGCTTATTTTGCTCCCACTGACTTTAATGGGGGCACAGTTAGGCCATCATGGGGCACTTTGGAAGCCCAAACACACAATGTTTGTAAGATTAAGTACATATGGTAACAATACCATTGTAAATTTACACAGAACAGAGCCTTTCATATTGAAGGATCTCCAAACACTTTACAAACACAGGGCCACATCTTGCAAACACGTAATACTAAGCTTAGTGCTTCCTACAATGAACAGGCCCACTGCAGACGATGGCATGGCTCAAGTTAAAAGATGTTGGTAGGATCAGACCCCAAAATACCAGCGTTTAGTGTTTCTTGAAAGTATTCCATACAAGTACTGATGTGCCTTAATGCTACTTATTTACAGATTTAGACAGCTGATACTTACATGGACTCCAACCTGGGAATTTTTCTTAGGTTGTAGACAGATGACAACGAAGAAGAAAATAACAAACCACACAACCAAATAACTGAAACCCACCCTGCTAAAAAATCACTATAATCTTATGCCCAATCTTTAGAGAGTTCAAATTCCCAGAAGATAAAAGGATAGTCATTTGGCTGTCTCAATTCACTGACTTCTGTGGTGTCTCCTGTTTCTCCTACTAAAGTAGATTTCACTGATCATAGACTGCATGTTTTTTGGTCTAGACCAGAATGCTACCAATATTCCTGCTTCATCCATTTATACCTAATTCACAGCTAGTGTTTGGCCAGACTAAACAGGCTCACCTGGTGTGCTAGGTGCACTACAAGATAAATTTAATCCAATCTTTGCTCCCAATCAGGGCTGGCTCTAGGCACCAGCTTGGCAAGCAGGTGCTTGGGGCGGCCACTCCGGAGAGGGGCGGCAGGTCCAGCGATTCAGCGGCAATTCGGCGGATGGTCCCTCACTCCCGCTCGGAGTGAAGGACCTTCCGCCGAATTGCCGCCGCAGATCGCGATCGTGGCTTTTTTTTTTTTTTTTGGCTGCTTGGGGCGGCCAAAACCCTGGAGCCGGCACTGCTCCCAATTACTCCCTTGTGTTCCTATTGACATCATGATCTAGATTCTCAGCTGCTGTAAATTGGTGTAACTCCATCAGAGTCAATGGAGCTACATTGACTCAAACAGCTGTGGATCTGGCACCAGGGGTTTTACTGCAGTGACAACAAAGGGGAAGGTTGTACAAATTACCTGAATTACCAAAAGCAATGTAATTGGTAGATGAATAACCTGTAGCAATCCAGCAACAACTCCAAAAAATGACCAGATGAAGAAGAATGAAGACCAAAAATCTCTATGGTGTTGTCATTGCTATTTACAAGTCAAGGACAACTCATACATGCGCAAAATATATCGTAGTATGCCACGAAAGGCAATGATGGGGGAGAGAGTCATGCCCACATGCTTTGCTTTTCTAAAACATTAATCTTATCAAAGGTCACTTAGTAGCCAGGCCAGAGTCTCTGCAGACTAGCTGGAGAGTTGGGATGACACACAGATTCTTAAGATTTCCAAAATTAAACAAATAGGTAGATTTCACTGCAGCCACTTCTAGAATCCAGGGAAAGTTGATCAGACCTTTAAGGCATTTGCCATCCACACTAAAGAACCCATAAAAATAACCTCTGAACTCTCTTCCTCTTTTGTAGTTGCTTGATTCTGCTGGGTAGCACACTGGATGGAGCCTTGCATGCCCTGTTTCTGAGTATTCAGAATTAAGCCTGATTCTGCTCACACGTGGTGCAACGCCACTGACTTAATTAGTATAAATTAATCTAGAACTGGGCCCCTAATTCCGCTTCTAACATGCCCATTTTTTTTCAAGAAGTATCAAAGATCTATAGCATCATGAACAAGCTTTCTGCTAGCAGAGCAAGCTGTAAAAATAAAGATGCCAAAACGCATATAAGTTTGTTAATAGCATCAGCATTAAGTTTTTGGACCTTTTTATTTAAATTAAGAAATATAAGATGTCTTTTTTGAGTAATATTCTCCTCCTGTCCATCAAGAGTTCGATGCAGGTCAATAGAGCATCATTTGAGAATCGATGGGCCCAACCGGAAAGTCTTTACTCAGGTGAGTAACAGCAGGGAGTAACAGGATCAAGCCCGTAAGCTGTCATGCAGATCTGAGGCGAGAATTTACCCCTAGCAAATATGTAGATGTTACTCAATGAATTTTGCCTCTTTTCTTATTCATTAAGTTCCAAGAGGCAGCTAGCAACTTCCTCAAATTTATTCCTTATTCAGAATTATGTAGAGAAAGGGATTTGCTCAATAATTCTTGGTCTGTAGATCCTTTGTGAGCAGTTCATTGTTGGTATTCAATATTCAAGCTAATCATCTATTTATATGGTCTCCCAACCTTCAGTGAATCTATCCTCACAACTCCCCTGTGAGTTAGGGAAAGATTACTATCCACATTTTACAATGAAGTGATTAAGCAACTTGTCCGAGTTCACAGAGAATCATAGAATCATAGAAGATTAGGGTTGGAAGAGACTTCAGGAGGTCATCTAGTCCAATCCCCTGCTCTAAGCAAGACCAGCCCCAACTAAATCATCCCAGCCAGGGCTTTGTCAAGCCGGGCCTTAAAAACCTCTAAAGATGGAGATTCCACCACCTCCCTAGGTAACCCATTCCAGTGCTTCACCACCCTCCTAGTGAAATAGTGTTTCCTAATATCCAACCTAGACCTCCCCCACTGCAACTTGAGACCATTGCTCCTTGTTCTATCATCTGCCACCACTGAGAACAGCCGAGCTCCATCCTCTTTGGAACCCCCCTTCAGGTAGTTGAAGGCTGCTATCAAATCCCGCCTTACTCTTCTCTTCTGCAGACTAAACAAGCCCAGTTCCCTCAGCTTCTCCACGTAAGTCTTGTGCCCCAGCCCCCTGATCATTTTCGTTGCCCTCCGCTGGACTCTCTCCAATTTGTCCACATCCTTTCTGTAGTGGGGGCCCCAAAACTGGACACAATACTCCAGATGTGGCCTCACCAGTGCCAAATAGAGGGGGATAATCACTTCCCTCGATCTGCTGGCAATGCTCCTACTAATGCAGCCCAATGTGCCATTAACCTTCTTGGCAACAAGGGCCCACTGTTGACTCATATCCAGCTTCTCATCCACTGTAATCCCCAGGTCCTTTTCTGCAGAACTGCTGCTTAGCCCCAGGCTGTAGCAGTGCATGGGATTCTTTCGTCATAAGCACTTGTCCTTGTTGAACCTCATCAGATTTCTTTTAGCCCAATCCTCCAATTTGTCTAGGTCACCCTGGACCCTATCCCTACCCTCCAGCGTATCTACCTCTCCCCCCAGTTTAGTGTCATCCACAAACTTGCTGAGGGTGCAATCCATGCCATCCTCCAGATCATTAATGAAGATGTGGAACAAAGGTCAACAAAGATGTTGAACAAAAGTCCGTGGCAGAGCCAGGCATTATATACAAGTCTCTTCAAGGCCAGTCCAGAGCCTTACCCATCAAACAATTCTTCCTCTTAAATCCTCCTCCTCCTTCCAGCTGCATTGGTTAGCTTTGTTTGGACCCCCAGGACACATGGTACTGTTTCTATTCACAGAGTGGATGAGCCTATTGTCTCCTTACTGGAAAGGGAAGAAAAAGCCTCATGATGCACAAAACTGTTTTTTATTTACTTCTTTAACTTCACTCATGCAACTGACTTCTCATTTCCTCTCCATTACTGTGCAGATATCTCTTTCTATCTGGACACCCAACCCCCAAGCAAGTTACTTCCTCCTTGTAAACCTCAGCGATCTTTTTGCAAAATTATTTTTTAAATTTCAGTGTCGAATAATGGTGCATAAAAACAAACGGCATCTTGCTGAGTTAGACAGAATTGTTCTCAGCTGCACTGTGGTTTTCCTACTGATCATGAAGCAGTGCAGGTTGCCCAATGATTCAGTTGCACATTTGATGATTCAGCCAAGTTTACAAGGGTTGAAGCGAGAATTTGCCATGGAAATGTACAGAGTTTCTAAGTATCTCACAAACTTCCCCAATTGAACTTGCAAAATCCCAAAACTTCCCCCTTAGCCAGTTTTGTAGAACAAAACAACGACGTGTCAGTCTGAGAAACTTTGCTCTAACTTTCCCCATTAGCCGCCTGGCTATTGCATATACCTTCGTATAACCATTCACACAGTGTTGGTAGTGGGCAAGAATCCATGGTTTTCTGTAAGGATTAAAGAATCAAGAATTCACTAGTTAAGTGAACTAGGCAAGTACAAAGAAGATACAGACACATTGTGGATTGTTAAAAATGTATTCAACAAATTAGCACACAATCTGACAGTTTTTGTGAAACGTGCACATTAGGAATATGAGTAGAAGCAAATAGGGTTGTTATGTTTTCAGATACTGACCTGCTAAGAAGTCTTTCTTTCTTTCTTTCTTACAAATAAATAAATAAAATGTTCTTCAAATGATCTGAAATGAGGCACAGTTTTGACTTACTGGATAAGAGAGAAGTTTGTCTGACAAATGTCAAATTTGTCTGTAAGAAGAAGGCTCATATCTCCAGAACTATTAAAATAATGATCAACACAAATGCAGGACTCATTGCAAATTAAAGTGTTGTGAGAGTATGGACTGAGTAAAAGTTGATGGCACAGAAGACACATGAAGGCCAAATTCTGGGGTCATTACTCAAGCAAAATCCCCAATGGTATCTCTAAGTTAGGTTTTCAGCCCAGCGCAATCAAATGAAATGCCCACTCCTGCGCTCAGCAAAGTCAACAGGAATTTTGCCATTGACTTTAGCTGACGCAGGATCATGCCCTTAGTCGTCTTTATGTTGGACCTTATAGTACACATATCAGAATGAATCCCGCATGTTTGTAAAGCCAGGGAAGGGGGAAGCAAAGTTTGTCAAAGTGCCTTAAATCTATGCTACGCCAGAAGGTAGAACACAGCATGCAATTGAATTCATTTAATTTGTAAACAAGCTGTGGCTAGAAGCATGCAACCAGCCACGGCCAGCTCATCTAGAGAGGAGAGACCACCAGAGCTGCTGAGACAAGCCCCAGTAAAGAAGACAGTCAACATGGCTTACATAACTCACTCAAATTCCAGTAAAAGGTCCTGATCCTATAAGCAGCCCCTTTTATTGACATAGACTCATAGGACTCTGCAGAGAGACGGGATGTGCCCAGGGGTCCATCTGCGTGAGGCTGGTTGCAGGATCGTGGACTAAATGCTGATCATTTTGTATTGATTAGAACAATGATCACTCACATAAAACAACAAGCTCTGATCCTGATTGAAGTCTCTTAATATGACCATAATAACTCAAATACTAATTAATAGTTTAGGACAAGAATAAGATAGATAATTCCAAGATGCGCACACTCGAGTACTATTTTAAATGGACTCTCTTAGTTCACGGTTTTGTATACAGAATGCAGAATGGATTGAAAATTCTCCCAAGACCATATAGGAAAGTTTTGAGAGACTAATCCGAAAGAGCCAACAAAAATTTAAGAAGGTATTGAAGACTAGAAAACATACAGCACAAATCAAAGTAGACACATTAAAGGCAGGAAGACTGCACAGCCCTGTGCATCATGCAGCTCATCATGCTGAATTGTTCATGCTCAGAGCATATATGCTCAGTCCTGGACAAAGTAATCTCTTTGCAAAGCTTCATAATGCAGCCGAGTCCATTAAAAGCTGGTTATAAACAAGGAAGCTTATTTAGTTGTCAAAGCAATTTTCAGCTATACTAGAACAGAATGTGATGGGCAAAATTCTGCAGTGACTTATGCCCTGTGCTACCCAGTGAAGCCAATGGAGTTGCATGGGTGTGAATCAGTGCGGAATGTGGCCCAGCAGTTTGCAGTGTGAGTGGAACACATGCCTGGACGGCATAATCACCCCATCCCCATCTCGAATCATGATATCAATTACAAAACGGTTGCATAAATTGCACTCCTTCTGCAGTTGTGGATGTCAAAGTTCTGCCCAGACCAATGACATCTTTGTTTCCATAGTAACCAACACCCTTCAGTGTGTGTGTGTTGGAGGGTGTGGGGGTAAGCAGAAGGCGATTCAGAAAAGCATAAAAAGTGTAACAGGAGAAGACAAATCCATGGTGCAAACAAATTAAATGGTAGGTTGGGCATATTAACAAATGTGTATTGCCCCTTCATGAGGGATATATTTATCTCACTCGTGATTCCACCACTCCAGCTAATGTAATCACCGCAATCTCTTGCCAATAAAATCTATTCAGCATCACATGCCTTCATATATACTACACGTAGTAATAGATAGTTGGTAATAAATGCCTTTACTTAGCGCAGTGGCCCACAGTGGCCTCCACTGGGACACTGTTGTGACTCGTGTCACTAGCAGGTGTTTCCAAGCCTCATCCTCAGCATAGGAAGTAGAGGAAGGACTGGGAAGTTACAGATTCAAACTAAAATTAATCAAAATACCTGTCACGCTTTCCAAAACAAGATGTGTGTGAGATGGGTAACTCTCGGGGGGCAGGGAGAGGCATTCTGGAGATAAGCTCAGATTTTTATTTTGTCCTTGAAATAGCAAAATCACTGTTAAATCACTTAATTCACTAATTAAAAATCTTGGGTAAAACAAACTTTCTACAACTTTTTGACAAAACTCCTATTAACTTCAATGGGGCCAGGATTTCTCTTGCACTTTTTTTTAAACCACATCCCTTATTTTTCCCCACTTATTTCCTTTATTTTTTCCTGTTCTATGTTTCCTGCCAGAAAACTCTCTCTAATATGACCTTCCATTGTCTTTACCTTTCTTTTTATAACTTAATTGTTTTTGTATCTCTCACTCTCACTCCTCCCTTCACTTCTCTGTCCAAATCTCTCCCCAAGGTTCTCTCTTCTCCCTTTATCCCCCCCGTTCTTTTGGGATAGGACCCAGAGCATGTGGCCATTGCAGTCTCCAAATGTGAGTATTGAGTGTCTTGAAGAATGAGTGGGTGACAGAGGAAATGTGCTGGTGTCACCCTTGAAATGCAAGTGACAGACATGAAACAGCATATAGAGACCAGAGTGGGGAACAGAATTAGCTCCTTGATGTTTGTAAAAATTGATACCTAATGTGTCTATAAAATCGGTTTAATATAAACTGAGACCACAAACGCTAGTATGTATCAATCATAATTGTATTGTTATTGCAGGGCGTCTCTGTAAGGCAGAGTTATGTCTGTTTGGGTGCCTTAACTGCTCTTCCATACCTTAACATGCTTGGATTTCTCTTAAATTTTGTGTTAACTAACAATTTATTGGTTTATAATGTGTATTTTTGGGATAAATACAATATAACTGTAAAGTTTTAATCTTAAATTATGAGTATGTACTCTCAAATTTAACTCCCATTTTATTGTAGTTTTGTCTTGGAATAAAGAGAGAAGAGAACAGGTCCTAACCATGTAAATATGAATGCTAATGGAAAGACATAGCTACATTATTCTCCAATGAGAATATTCTGGGGTATATGTTTATCCCACTTTAGATATTTGCATTTTCTAGTTGGATTCCCTATAATTTTGTTTTCAGTCTTTTTTAAAAGTAGATAGAGACCCCAATAAATTACCTGGATTGCAACAACTCCAGACACAGAGGAAGCTTGGATTCTCAGCCAGCATCTGAGATGCCATTGGCTGCTATCTCTGTAGTAGGCAGAACAAGATCCCAGCTCCAGAGGGCTCATTAATGCCCATGAAATATATTTGTACTTTCTTCTATGTTCCTCCTTAGGGACTTCTGTTGGTCACAAGCAGTTGGGATGTGAGGAATTTGTGCCAGTGAGAATTACCAGCAACCTACTTCACTCTTCCTGGTTTTAGAAACTGCAGTACAAATTGGCAGCAAGAATCCATGTTTTCTTGCAGACTACACTCGATGGCAGAGCCCAAAATAGCTGCTTCTAACATTTACATGATTAGAGCTCATTCTATTCTATGTCTCTGTGTAGTTCTAGTGCACCCATCACTATGGTATCCAGGCACCATGGGTGACAGTTAAGGACCTGCTTGCCAGTTCCCCAATGATTATAATAAGAATATTAAGCTAAGTGATGGGAAATGCTCTTTTGCTGGCCATCTTGACTTTGTGTTCTTTGCCTCTGATCTTGGATTTTACAATAGAATGCTTTAGTTTTTTTTTTTTTTAAAGGAGTGGGGGAATAGAAGCAGTTTTGCAATATCTGGACTCCGGGGGTAATGTAAAAAATTTCTACTCTAGAGAACCATGAGAGACAATAATGTCGTTCCTGTCTTTATTGGTAAAATTTGTTCTTCTTTTGTCACCAACCTTCTCATTAGAACTGTGTAAAAGGTTCCTCTCAGATGCACTTGAAATCAGCCGTGGTTTGAATCTGACCTCCATTCATGAGCAAGCAGTGGTTCATTAGGCATTTTGTGTACCTGCAAACACTCCATCAAAGGATTGTTTTGGGGTTTTTTGTTAATTTTTTTGCTTTATCTGGAGATCCACAAACTATATATCTGATTCTGTGTCTCGAGGTTAATTGGGGTTCAGTGGGGCAAGTCAAGTGACATTGTTGCATGCCAGTGCATCTTATCATACCAAGAAATATATTAAAATGAACTAATATACACTTAAGAAATAATAACCCACTTGCACTCTGTGCCAGTTTGTTCACTTATAATAGATATTCACTAGCTGTCAATACCATTTCTCATTTAGGATTAATAGTTTATCTTGTGTGTGATTTGTTGTGCCCAGAGGTTGGGTCTCATCTCTGATTTCATGATGCACTTTGGTACCAATGATGAATATGGATAGAGAAAGAGAGACAGTCTCCAACGTTTGCCACTGGCTGGCTGGTTGTAGACACGTTTCATCACAAGCAGCAACACCACAAGAAGTATCAGCCATATTAAAACTGTGCTGAGCAGAGAAGGAGATTATGGGACAAGACCAAGAGCCTGATCCTGCAAGCCATATTCATGTGAGTGGTGTGTACTCCTAGAAATGGTCCCATGGAAGTCAATAGGACTTTCTGAGTAAGAAGTGTTTGCATGAGTAGGGCTGCACGATTGTGCGTCTGCTGTTATTAAGGGTATGTCTACACTACCCGCTGGATCGGCGGGTAGCGATCGATCTATCGGGGATCGATTTATCGCGTGTAGTGTAGATGCGATAAATCGATCCCCGATCGCTCTCCCGTCGACTGCTGAACTCCAGCTCAGCGAGAGGTGGAAGCAAAGTTGACGGGGGAGCTGTGGCGCGCTGCGAGGATGCGAAGTAAGTAATTTTAATTCGATCTAAGATACGTCGACTTCAGCTACGCTATTCTCTTAGCTGAAGTTGCATATCTTAGATCGATCCCCCCCACACACACACAGTGTAGACCAGGCCTTAGATACAAAACTAAATGTAAAATATTAAAATAAGTACTAAAGCAATTCTTGTGTAACGCTTCCTTAACTTGTATAAAAAATTGGACTATTTCAAAATCAACAATCTATCCAGCGCTGGCTTCCGTCTCTTCATGTCTTGTTTTGTTTCCTTAATTCCCTTCCCATTCTTTGGAATTGTGTTCCTAATTTTCCTCTTTTCTTCTTCACAGCGAAACTAGGCTTGTGGCCTAGGCACACTTCCTTGTACATCTGGATTCAAAATATTTTATTCCACAGACCACAAGAAAGGCACCAGGGATCATTGATGACTCACAGACTACAGTGCGAGACCCACTATCTTAACGCAACTCATTGAATAAAATATCCCCTTTATGTTTGTCTTTTCCATTAGTCCTGTTTACGTGGTTTGGTTTGAGAGGTATCAGAAACCACTAATGGAAAGTCAGTATACATGAAGGAATTCACATTGGCCTTGTTTCAGGAAAGCATGTACACATATGCTTAAATCCATCATGAAAACATGTATGGGAAATATAGCTGGTGGAGGGACAGCTCAGTGGTTTGCGCATTGGCCTATTAAACCCAGGGTTGTGAGTTCAATCCTTGAGGGGGCCATTTAGGGATCTGGGGCAAAAATCTGTCTGGGGATTGGTCCTGCTTTAAGCAGCGGGTTGGACTAGATGACTGTCCCTTCCACCCCTGTTATTCTATGATTTCTATTGGAAGAATAGGAGCATTCTTGTGCTTTAAGGATTAAACTAATCTCTGTCCATAGGATAAGCACAAGGCCTGTGCATCCTGTAAGCCTTCAAATAGGACTCAGGTCTCACTAACCTGTTGCATACACCTAATACTGTCTGTCTGGATGCAGGTAAATTTTACCCTAACATAATAAATAAATATAGTTTAAAGTACAACATTAGTTCTGATTCATGGTCTTTATCAGACTTCAAATAGACATGTCATGTTGGAGTTGAAGTAACACTGACATAAATATACGGTGGAACTATGTAAAACCACAAAAGTAGTGGGGGGGGGGGGAGGAAGAGACAACAAATGGTCATTCAAGTCTGGGGAAAGAATGAAAATTCTCCACTAGTTCTGCTGGGTTTCCTGCTGGAAGATTATTCTTTTCACAAACAGCTGTCTGCATGTCAATGACTGGCCTGCTCTTCTCCTAGGATCTAATGTACTGACATAAAACAGGAGAAAAAACTCAGTTCTGGGGCTTCTGTTCCCCCGCCCCAAGTCTATTCGCTGTAGCTCTTCCCTGCTGTGGCAGGCCACTCTCACCCCTACCTGGCTGGAGTCTTTTATTTCTCCTGTGGAGTCTTCTATCATTTCACCAAAAACAGTTCAAAATAAAGTCTTCTCTAGTCCATGCATTCACCCTCTTATCAGCGCTCCTCCCAGGCCTTTCCTGCTTCTAGTCTGTCCCAACCAAGACCCAGGAGTCTCTGATTTCCCTGAGCATTTCCCTCCTCTGCAACTTCCTGCTGGCCTTATAGGGAGATCACCTTCTCCCTGCTCAGGTGTGCCTGCTTACTAACAGGCCGCAGTCCATCTAGCCTGTAAAGGAGCAAGCCACCATTACACTGCCTATTCTTTTTTTCTTGAGCAATTTTGTGTATCACAAGGCACTGGAAATCAGAAAAGATTCCAACAGTACATAACTGGCTTCCAGAAGTTTCACTGGATGCCATCAATGAAAATTTGATTTATAGACTGATAAAAAGTACCAAGACTTTTAAAAATGTTTTTGAATATGCAGCAAAACATAATGGTATAAATGTGTCCAGTCTTTTTATTACACTCTGTTTGACTCCAGTCCTACAAATACTTATGAATATGCTTTACTCTGGTTGGAGAAATATTGCGGGCAGGGCTATGTTTGTAAAATTAGTAGCAGCAGCACTCACTAGGTGCTTTCCAAACACTTCAGAAGAACAATCTCTGCTCCAAGAACCTCACAATCTAAGTACACAGAGGTCGGAGGAAGAGGAATAACAATAGGCAGGCAATTTTGATACAAATCAACAAGACTCACTATAGAGACCATACAATAGAAGTGGGTCTCTAAGAGGGATTTAAATGTGGATTGGGTATGGGCCTTGCAAATAAATGCAAGGAGGATGTACCAAGCATAGGTGGCCGTATGGAAGGAGGCATGGAGGTCAGTGCGAGAGAATTTGATAAACAGGTAGGGTAGGTTGGGAGCATTTATGGAACAGAGGGGACATGAAGTTTGACACAGGAAGATAAATAGGGAGGGGCAGGTTATGAAGCTTAAATTTGATACCCTATCAGAGGGGAAGCCAACGGAGGGATTCAAAGTTCTGCTATACAAATAGCTGGAATCACGGTAAAACACCTTGTATACTCATTCCCATCAGTAATTTTTTTTTTAAAGTGACATCCCCAGCTGGTATAAATCAGTATAGCACCGCAGACTTCAATGAAACTGTGATTTATACAAGCCAAGTATCTGTCCCCCTGTTTACAAATCCCAAATGTTTCACAAATGTGAGCACAAAACAACTAGCTATTTGAGAATTCATTATGGAACTTCAGTAGTCATTCATTATCCTCATGTTCAAGAAGATTCAGCCAAAGAAGTGAAACAATACTATACTAGTTGTACAGTATGTAAAATGAATGCCATCTAATCAAATTCAGCACTCGATGATCAATGCACTGGCTGAAAATTATTTTTCCAAACTATTCAGCAAATGCGTATGAACTATGAACAAGTTCTCAGCCATCAGGATTGGCTTGGGAATGATTATTCATCGCAAAATGGGCTCAACTTGTGAAATTATACCTTGCGCAGAGGCTTAGGACAAAGCTTAGGCATCACTTACATCCCATTTAAATTCTCAGAATACATGCATAGACCTTGTTTTGGGCCTCTGCACGAGAATGATTTTCACCCTTGATGGCCAGCTCTTTAAGGGAAGGCCCACTGGCTGGGCCTCCATAAGTAACAGAGGAGAGGGAGAAAACAGCAGTACAAGAAATGTTATATTCAAGCTAAAATATATTGCACAAAACACGGGGGTGGGAGGGGAGAAAAGAAATGCAAACAAGAAAGAATTGGAGAGTATCTCTTCAAGAATCCACAGCAACAAGCCAGTGTAAGAGAAATACAATAAATCCCATAATAATTACACTGTAGACTTGATATTAAGTTTGCCTGAAGGATGCCACCTGGCTAGTGTTTTACTGAAACAGCTGGTTATTTCCATTTTCCATGAAAGACTGGGGAAGCTGAGCAGCTGTCTGGATTGATGATTTGGTTTTATTTAAAGTCTTCAATAAATAAAAATAAAGGCGAACTACGTGAATAATAAATCTGATATTGGTTTTGTGGATGCTTTTGCATTTTCCTAGAATAGCCTCTGAACCTCAGCCAAAGTGAATATAGCCAGACTATCGATGGAAGGAGTCCATACAAGGAGGTGGGGGGGGGGGATGATTCTAGCAGTTGCTGTTTAAGTACAGTATTAACTGTTCAGATCCACTCCATCCACCTAAGAAAGACACATTGTAACAGGGGCAAAAGGGTAAACTCTCTTCTCGGTTACAACTGGAATCAATTCCGTGTAACCACGTTGACCTTGTGGAGTCACACAGGCTTTATGTAGCTGAATCTGGGAAAAGAATTTGATCTCACTTAAACCAGCCAAACTCTCAACTCTGTTGCCTTCAAGCAAGTTCCTCCTCACTTACACTAGAGTAAATGAGATCAGAATCACTCTTAGGGACAGGTTTGGAAGGTATATACAGGCCTAAAGATGCAGATAGGTGCCTGGTGGGATTTTCAAAAGCTCAAGCCTAACTCCTATTGCTAGCTAAATCTTTAAAAATCTGGCCTCAATTCTGGAAGCTGTTCCAAGCATACAGGCTGTTGAACACAAACAAAGCTGCATAGATTCAAATGCAGAGGTATACCCAGATGAAGCAGTTTGTAGGACTGAAATCTTGGTTTTGGAAACATGGCAATAGAGGTAACAAACTGATGAATCTTTTGCTCCACAACTCTTGCATGATGATTGTTTGCCGTTTCATTTTAGGTGATTTTGTATCTCCTCAGGTGCTCCTTTTCTGCACAAATTAAACAGCTATTTTGAAATCCCAAACATGCCCCAAAATAGAAGTTTAATTTCAAAGCCACCTTACTCATCCAATGGGCCCCAGATTGTTCAGAAACAGCTTAATTTTCTTTGAGGAAAGAAATTTGAGGAAATTTTTGTTTTTAAGACAAAAATTAATCAAATATGGTGATTTTTTTCCCAGCCACAAGAGCTCAGGTTTGAGTGTGTAATGAAATGAAATAAAAATGAGTAGCTTTGCCTTTTGTTGCCCAGTTTTTCAGACATCTCCAGTGGCAATGCTTGTTGCCAAGATAGCCTGAGAAAGAAATGAATTCCAGAATGAAACTCTGTGTGTGTGTGTGTGTGTGTGTGTGTGTGTGTGTGTGTGTGTGTGTGTGTGTGTGTGTGTGTGTGTGTGTGTGTGTGTTTAAAATAAATAAATTATTCACTCTTTTTGAATGTCTGGAGACACTTACACACTGCTTTCCAAACTAACACAGATCAAACTGATAGGTAGGTAATGTTGATAATATTAAAAATGTATCTTGCATTTATAAACTACCTTTCACACCTGAGGCATCCCAAAGCATTCTGTAAATTAGGAGCCACATCCTGGGCCCTACTTTATCTGCTTTATGTCACTTCTGCAGAGTAAACCTGCCCTAAAGCTGTCTTAACCAGTACCTTGAAGTCTCCCTAGTGGATTCTTGGGTGGCTTAGAGCAGATGCACTGACTCCTACCCTTCTCCCTCTGTGCTCATAGGGTAGAGGGAGTGGATGGGACAAAGACTTGTCTGCATTTGGTCTCTGGGTCAGGGGAAGTCTAAATGTGACTTAAAGTCACTTCCAGCATGCTTGGCACATGGCCTTGGGGGAGGATCTGGGTCTTTGGTTTTGTTAACTTCAATGACTAATGACATTTTGGTTAAAGGACATCTTTGCTAAAGCTTCAACACCACTGCACCTTCAATTAAGATCGAAGAGCTCACAATAAACATCTTCAGAGACACCCAGCATGTCCTCTAGCAAAGAAGAGACCAGAGAAGACCAGACTCTGCAATCCTTATATTCATAAGTTAAAAAAGAAGGACCGCTTGTAAATGAAGGCCTAACTCTTTAAAGGTGACCTGCACAGGATTTTAATCTGCAGCTACCGATTTGTACTTAACGGGAGATGAGAATTTATACTTATATGAACGACTCTGGAAATCCTCACATGATCCCACGTTTGAAATTTAAGTTGACATTGACCTAGCAACTCTCAAAGACCTTTGTCATCAAAGAGCTGTTCAATAAGGGCGAAAGCCAATCCCCTGCAGAGGGCCAGCCCAAGGTCCATATACCATTTATTCAACTTTTGTAGCATGGTCTGACCACACATTGGTGCTGTCAGGCCTTCTAAGGTACAGGGCCCTGGGCTTCCCATTTTGCAAACTCTTCTCACCACACACAGAATTCTAAGGCAAAACATACACTGTAATGGGCCAAATTTGCCCTGGTGTATCTGTATTGAAGTCAGTGGAGTTTCACTAGGGCTGAATCTGCATGTCCTAGTATACTGCAGCCAAGTCGACACTGAGGTAGCTGATGGGAAAGATCCTATTTTGATATATTGGTCCTGCCCATGTGTGAGCATATGGTTTGTGTGCATATGGAATTAGGGCATGCCAGAAGGCTGGAGAAAAGGAGAATGAAAAGAAGGTGAGAGAATGCAAACAGCTGTTTCATTTTCTACTGTATTTCTGATAGGCTCAAAACTTTCACAAAACCAGATATTCATAGACTCGTATTAATTGGTAATGGCCTCTGAGATGACCTAGTCCAGCCATCTCTTCTTCTGATGCAGGGCTGTTAGACCTTTCAGTGCTTTGTCCCATGACATTTTAAATGGCTCAAGTGATGGAGCTTCCACCACGTGCCTTGGGAGCCTATTTCACAGTCTAATGCAGTTTGTTGTTAGGAAATGGCTTCTGATATTCAGGCTGAGTTTTCTTCTTCTCCATTTTATTGCATTATTCCAAGTTATATCTCCAAGGACTACCAAAACAGTGCTTCTCCCTTTCTGGCATTTCAACTTTTCAAATATTTAAAGACTGTTCTCATGACTCTTAGTTGTTTTTCAGTCAAGCTACTGTATATGTAACACACAGACTAATTTCCACTCACCCATATGCACGGAACCCCATTGACTTCAGTGGTGATGCATAGCAATTAGTGCGAGCTAATGAGAGTTCATTTGACCACAGTATTCAATTATTTTAATCTGTCTTCATAATTTAGCCCATTAATTGTTTTTCTTGTTCTCTGAATTCCCTTCAGTTTGTCAAGATCTTTCTGTTACTGAGGTGTTCAAAACTGTACATAGTATTCTAAGGGGAGCCTCACCAGGCCCATGCAAAAGAAAAACAACACTTCCCCACTCTGTGCTGTGATGTCTATGAGTATATATTCTGCTCATCCATGTGGGCACTAATGATACTGCCAGGTCTGACCCAGAGCAGATCATCAGTGACTACACAGCTCTGGCAGCTAGGGTCAGGGGCACAAGTTGTGTTTTCATCCATCCTCCCAGTTGTGTGTAAGTTCCCAGGAAGGGACATGTGCATCCTGGAGATGAATACATGGCTGTGCAGATGGTGTTGACGGGTAGGGTTCAGCTTCCTTGACAATGGGTTGCTGTTCCAGAAAGAAGGTCTACTGGGAAGAGATGGGGCCCACCTAACCTAGAAGGGGGAAAGCACTTTTGCACACTGACTCACCAGCCTAGGGAAGAGGGCTTTAAACTAGGTTCCAAGGGGGCAGGTGACAAAAGCCCACAGGTATTAAAAAAAGGAGACCTTAACAGAGGGTTAGATTGGTGGGGTGTATAGGCGTGGACAATTACAATAGGGTCATAGGAGCAACAAGAGGGAAATCAGTGGGGGAATCTGCTCAACATCTTAGATGTGTATACACAAATGCAAGGCATATGGGAAATTGGAAGAACTGAAAGTATTGTTACCTAAGGTAAATTATGGCTTAATTGGCATCACAAAGATTTGGTGGGATAAGTCTCAGGACTGGAATATTACTATAGAGAGGTATAGCTTGTTTGGGAAGGACAGACGGGGTGAAAAGGGAGAAGGTATATATATTCTTGATCTATAATGCTCTTGCTCTGAGGTTCAGAAGGAGGTAGGAGGGAGTCCAGTGGAGAGTTTCTGAGTAAAGATAAGAGGGATAACAAATAGGGGAGCTGTCATGGTAAGATTCCACTATAGATGACCAAATCAGGAGGACTAGGTGGATGAGGCATTTCTAGAACAAAAAACAGAAATATCCAAAACATAAGACCTGATAGTAATGTGGGACTTTACCTACCCAGACATCTGTTGGAAAAGTAATATGAGAAAACACAAAATTTCCAGTAAGTTCTTGGAATATATTGGGGAAAACTTTTTGTTCCAGAAAGTGGAGGAATTAACTAGGGGGACAGCCATTTTAGACTGGATTCTGATTAACAGGGAGGAATTGGTAGCAAATCTGAAAGTGGAAGGCAGTTTGGATTACAGTGATCATGAAATGAGGATTTCATGATTTCTAAGGAAAGGAAGGAGTGGGAGCAGCAGAATAAGGACAAGGGATTTCAAAAAAGCAGACTTTAATAAACTCAGAGAACTGATAGATAACGTCCCATGGGAAGAAAATCTAAGGGAAAAAGTAATTCAGGAGAGTTGGCAGTTTCTCAAGGAGACAATATTAAAGGCACAACTGCAAACTATCCCCAGGTGAAGGCAAGATAGGAAGAATAGTAAGAGGCCAATATGGCTCCATCAGGAGCTCTTTGATTACTTAAAAATCAAAAAGGAATCCTAGAAAAAGTGGAAACATGGACAAATTGCTATGGATGAATACAAAAGAATAGCACAAGCATGTAGGAACAAAATCAGAAAGGCTAAGGCACAAAATGAGTTACACCTAGCAAGTGACATAAAGGGCAATAACAAGAGGTTCTTTAAATACATTAGGAGCAAGAGCAAGAGGAAAGAAAGTGTAGGTCTGTTACCCTGAAAAATGGATTTTGGGATGCTCTATAATAACCTTACGATTGCCCACTTAGTGTGTTCTTCCTGAGGTAAACGTTTCCAGGGTTGTTAAGGAAACAATAAAGGACACGGATATATATAACTCTTTCCCAAAACAAAATACCTTTTTATTGCTGTAACTAATAATCTCTAATACAGTGTGTCCTAAAATCCTAAACAAAACACAAAATCCCTGAGACAGAATCCCTTATTGCCAGTTAAAGAGCATTCAAACTACAATAGCATATAGTTCAAATGATTTTAAGCGAAGTGCTTTGTTACAAGTGGCCAGTTAGCAACAAATCGCTGACAGCAGATCTTAAAGAACTGTTTGAGATGCTGAACTTTTGTGAAAATTGAAAGGAAAGTGAATGGTTCAAGTAGAGATGAGGCCACGATGCAAAAATTCAATACCAGATCCAGATTTCAACTGCCGTCCCTTTTCCACCAAAGTTTGGGGATAGTCCTGTCTAGAGTTCTGGTCTTGGCCCATCTCATTTAAAACCTCCATGTTTCTCCCCACGTGCCCATTTACTATTAAAGTTGTTTTGCCGTGATAGTTGCACCAAAAGGGGACTGAATTTTCCATTGTAACGCATTGGTTTTGCTATGGGTACAATGGCAGGACCAGTTCATTTAAGACACCCTCATGGTAAAATAATGTCAGCCAGGTAAGCAGGGGGAGCTGTACCTTTTCTATAACTCCTTTTGCTGAGCTGTTCTTGTAAATTTAGTTAAATGTCAGGATGTTCCCACTGGTAAACTTGGCAGCACTACAAGTACCATCCTGCTGAATGTAGCTGGTATGTTAGACACAGTGTGCACAGTGTCATTTTGGATATGAAAATACTTTTTCAGACTGTGTTCCGCAACTGCACAACATTCCTCCTTCTGTCACTTGTAGCTATATGCTTGGATCTGCTTCCCGCAGCACTGTGGGTTCCCAGAACACCAGCTGAGGGTTGTTGAGTAACGGATCAGATGTGCGTGGTTCCAGAGAAGAAAGCTATTTGATTAAATCTCTGGACTAAGAGATCGTCCTGAACCAGAGCCAGCTCTGCTCTGATTGCCCCATCAGTGTCTCTGGAATTTTCTGTCATTTAGATGTTGACCATGTTTGTGCATTTTAACATAGTGCTCTTTGAAACAGTACGGCGAATCAGGGCGACTGCGCTGGGCCCCACGCTTTGGGGGATCCCAGGGGCTGGTGTGATTGGCCAGTGCGGTCAGTCCCGGAAGTGATGGGTCGGTCCCAGAAGTGATGAACGGCCCTGGCAATAGGGAACCTTTAGTGCACGCCAAACAGGGTCTACGTGGACCAATTAATGTACAAGACGTTAGTGCACTTTTAGAAATCACACCTATCTAGAGTGCATGTAGACAAGCCCTAAGTTTCTAGCCCTTACCATTGTGAGTGTAGCCTTACAAATGAGAAATGGTGCAGTGTTGCCTTCTTGAAACAATAACTCTGGGACACCCAGTCTCCTGCCCCTTCATCTCAGTGGGATACTAACTCTGGAGACTACTGAGAACTCCCATATTAGAAGAAAAATCCCATTCTGGGACTGCAGGTAGAGTTTGGGAGTGTGGGGGGAGTCTGTTCTATGGTTGGAGTTTGGGCAAACTACCACCTTTTCCCCCCTCAGAAGTGTGACATAGCTTGAATCCCGGTAAACATGTATGTTGCGACAATAGTCCAAATCTTTGCTGCTCAAGAACCAGAGGTATGTACCTGAGGGTGCTGTAATTGCACAGTCAGTTGAGTGGGAGTATGGAACATCCAACAGCAAACAAACCACAGGCTGATGTTGCTGGGTAGTAGTGATGTGTGTGGTCAAGATATGAGTAAGCCTGTGTTTGATTGAGCTATGGACCTGGAGGGAAAACATTTGTGCCAGCAGGATTGAGTGCGTGCTCATAGTTGGAATTACCTGAGCTCATTTTTCACTAGGGTATTAATAAACAAGCTGCATTTCTGAAGCAGAAGACAAGTATCAGCATAGAGAAGAAGTGGCACGTTGGAGACATTCTAGCTGTCTCACGCTTCCCTCCTGACATCCTACCCTACTCCACAGCCGGTGATAATTCATCACCCTTTTGGCACTTTGTTGTTTATTTCAGTAAAATGGAATTTCTGATGATCTTGGAATTTTCAAAAATGTGCCATCCAAAGTTATAACTGAGTGAATTGGACAATTAAATGAAATGCTAGGAAAATATTTGCTCCTAAAATCTCTCTCTCTGTGTTTACATCTCAGTCTGGTGTCTTTTATTCCTTTAAAATGAGAATAAGTTAAGGATCTCTTATAAAGGACCCTTTGTACAGAGCTCTCGGGTATGTAGGAGAAAGCAAGCACCTGTTGTTATGTATAAATTCTCCAATGTGTTGTCTATTTACTGGAGAGTTAGGATGGCCTTGTGTCTAAAGCAAGCTCTGGGAGCAAGTAAATGTGGATTCTAGTTTTGGATCTACCACTGAGTTGCTGTGGGGCTTTTCTTCCAACCATAGAGAAAACAGCAACGCAAAACAGCTGCTGTGCAGTAGAGACAGACTGGTTTAGATCCAGATATCAATTAGGTCTGAGGCCAAATCATGGAACTGATTTGAGATTTATGGAGCTGAAATCTCACAGGCTCCTAAGACCTTGCTCAAAATAGGGCATTCAGAGATTTCCAACATTAGGCTGGAGATATACCTATCTCAAAGAACTGGAAGGGACCTTGAAAGGTCATTGAGTCCAGCCCCCTGCCTTCACTAGCAAGACCAAGTACTGATTTTTGCCCCAGATCCCTAAGTGGCCCCCTCAAGGATTGAACTCACAACCCTGGGTTTAGGAGGCTAGTGCTCAAACCACTGAGCTATCCCTCCCCCCAAATCTTATCAGAGTGGTTGCTTTTTATGAAGTTCCAGCCATATATAAAACAGGCATCTTCTAACTCCAAGGCAAAGCAAGCTGGTCTACACTGCACTTTCGTTCTTAAAACTTTTGTCGCTCGGGGGTGTGAAAAAAACGACAACAGTTTTAATGACAAAAAGCGCCAGTGTGGACAGCGCTTCGTCGGCGGAAGACATGTTCTTGGCAACAAAGCTACCCCTCCTCATTGGGGATGGTTTTATTTTGTCGCCGGGAGAGCTCTCTCCTGGCGACAAAGAGCGGCTACACTGAGCACCTTACAAAGGTGCGGCTGCAGCGGCACATCCCCACCGCTGTAGGGTGCGCAGTGTAGACATAGCCTAAAAGGGCTAGTTCAGATCCATATATTCAAAAAAGACCCCTCTCACCCTGAAATTCAGAAGTTCTGGTTTTGACCTGTCTGCATATTGATGTAAGGCCTTGTCTATGCCTAGAAAAGGTAGAGCTATACCAGCAAACTGCCCTAGTGGAGACACAGCTCATACTGGCAAGAGTTCTTTGCCAGTATAGCTTAAACCAGTTTCCTGAATGCAAGAGGCTGTACTGCGACAAGGACTTTTTTGCCTGTATAACCATGTCTACACTCTCAGGCATCAATTTTTACAGCCTCCCCTCTGCCCCCGGCCCCGCCCTGACTCCACCCCTGTCCCGCCCCCTCTCACCCCCATTCCAACCCTTCTCCAAAGTCCCCACCCCAACTCCGCCCCCTCCCTGCCCCTATCCGAACCCCTTCCCCAAATCTCCACCCCGGCCCCGCCTCCTCCCCTGAGCGCACCACGTTCCCGCTCCTCCCCCCTTCCCTCCCAGAGCTTGCTACGGCTGTTTGGCGGCGGCAAGCACTGGGAGGTAGGCGGAGGAGCGGGGACGCGGTGCACTCAGGGGAGGAGGCGGAGGAGGAGGTGAGGCAGGGTGGGGTGGGGAGCTTGGCTGCCAGTGGGCGCAGAGCACCAACTAATTTTTCCCCGTGGGTGCTCCAGCCCCGGAGCACCCACGGAGTCGGTGCCTATGTCTACACTAGGTCTTTTGCCAGCATGACTATGTGCATTAGGGATTAGATTTTTCAGACTCCAAACTGACACAGCTGTGCCAGCAAACCCTTTAAGTGTACACCAGGCTAAGTCTCAGCCTTCTTTTGTATCTATGCTTGATAAAAACAGTGTTACAGTATTCTTGAAAGTTATCACGTTCCCCTACGTCTCTCCACTAAGACAGACAGAGCCTCTGTTGAACACAGGGCTAAAGGGCTCTCAGCATCTCACTGGACTGGGCTCTTAATTCTTTGCTTCCTTTTTAAAAATATATTTATAATTAATTCTTTGCCTCCTTAGTTAACAAAGTTACTTCTGTAATGTTCTGTTAAAAGCTCCAACCCACTTCCTCACTCCCATAGGCGGATTGCAGCTCCAGCACTCTTCAATACTGCAGTGGGTATGATGTTACCAGCAGAGTGTAGGAGTCATGTGAAGTTGCAGACAGTGACTGTGGAGCAGAGGGTTTTTTGTGGATATGCAGATAAATGGGACTGTGGAGAGGGGTACATAAATAGCTAGAAGTGAGTGTTACAAAGGTTGTAGAATGACCAACCCTCCCACCCTGTTTGTTTTGGGGGTGTTCTACATCTCAACCTGAAGCTATAAGGGTGTGAGGATTTGAGTTCAAATTTCCTCCTTTTGCCTTTTGGGTGATTTGAACAATTCTGCTCTTTTAACAGAGATTTTTTAAAGAAACATTTAATTCCTAGTGATTTGGGCTGATTCCATTAGTCATGAGTGAGGAATCAGGGCACAGTCTAGAGTAGAAAGCATTCAGCTCAGAGGCATCCCACACACACACACAAAACTATGCATATGGTCTGCACAGACACAGAATCAAAAACTCTGCAGAGTTATGGCTGAAATGTCATCCTTTGCTCACCTGGCTATGCTTAAATGTTGCATGGCCCTTCAAATGGTAGGAAAATGTGCATGCAGTACACCATGTGCCACAATATTTACGTAGGTACAGCAACAGGACACAAAGATAACATTTCCAGCAAGGGGGAAGAAGGGACAGTGTGACATTCTATATCTTGGGGGAGCGTACTGTAACCCCCATATTCCTCATTTTCATATAATCATGATCTTATGTATAAAGCATAAAGTATCAGGGGAAAGGTTATGATCTGCTGAAAGTCATTTCTCTATCCATATGTGTGTATCATTAATGCATATGAAGTTATGAGAATTGTGTTGTATGGTGGTCACTAAAACATGCTGTAAATTGGGGAATCAGCCTGATATTAGCTCCCCCGGGGCAACAGCAAGGAAAGTAACCAATGCCCGGGTGGGGTGTCAAACAACCCATCAACAGAAATTGTCCAGCAAGGGAGCTACAATGTAATGACTCACCTGCATGAGGGGAACTACTCAACCTTGCTTGGAGAGACTCAGCAATGCCCCCCTGGCGTGCCTGGACTTGTGCTCCCCAAGCACATGGACTGAGGATATAAAACAGACAGAGTGGACACATACTGGGCCCTTCTCCTGCCCCCACTTTCGCTGCAAGCAGCTAAGACACTGAGAAGAAGACAAGACTCCAACACAGGAGATTAGCCCAGGTTTAAGGAACAAACCTGTATATTAAGGACTGCAATATCCAGTGGGGTTGGGGAAAACTGCTTAATCTAGTTGCTGCCCAGTCTAATAGGGCTGAGAGTTTAGACTGCGTGCTTATGTTTTATTTTATTTTGGTAACCACTCTGACTTTTTGCCTATCACTTAATATCACTTAAAATCTATCTTTGTAGTTAATAAATCTGTTTGTTTGTTCTACCTGAAGCAATGCGTTTGGTTTGAAGTGTATCAGAGACTCCCCTTGGGATAACAAGCCTGGTGCGTATCAATTTCTTTGTTAAATTGACGAACTCATATAAGCTTGCAGCATCCAGTGGGCATAACTGGACGCTGCAAGACGGAAGTTCCTAGGGTTGTGTCTGGGACCGGAGATATTGGCTAGTGTCATTCGGTTGCAAGTAGCTGGGAGCAGCTGACATGCCAGAGGCTGTGCGTGAACAGCCCAGGAGTGGGAGTTCTCACAGCAGAGCAGGGTAAGGCTGGCTCCCAGAGTCAAAAATTAGAGTGACCTAGCAGATCACCGGTCCAGAAAACACCAGGGGAACATCACAAAAGCTTAAATGTTGCATCACCCTTCAAATGGTAGGGAAATGTGCATGCAGTACACCATGTGCCACCATATTTACATAGGTACAGCAACAGAACACAAGGATAACATTTCCAGCAAGGGGGAAGAAGGGACAGATCACAGTAATGGCCACAAGGGCCCTGAAAATTAGTTAAATGTCATCAGAGGAAGCCAGCATCTTCAAATGCATATCAAAGTTGGATGCCGTGCAGGCTATTGGTTAGAGTAGAGGACTTGGTATATGGAGCCTTGTATTCTATCCTCAGCTCTGCCACTGACTAATCATGGGATCTTGGGGAAGTCACTCTCACCACTCAATGCCTCAGCTTCCATGTCTGTAAAATGCTAAAATTTACCCCACCTTTTTCACAGGCGATTAATTGATGAAAGTTTATGAACTGCTTTCTGATAATCCCATGGAAGATGCTATTCAAGTACAAAGAATTTATTATTGATTATATTAATTATCAGAGGGGTAGCCGTGTTAGTCTGGATCTGTAAAAGCAGCAAAGAGTCCTGTGGCATTTTATAGACTAACAGACGTATTGGAGCATGAGCTTTCGTGGGTGAATACGGTGATGCATCCGACGAAGTGGGTATTCACCCACGAAAGCTCATGCTCCAGTACGTCTGTTAGTCTATAAGGTGCCACAGGACTCTTTGCTGCTTATATTATATGACCCGTGCAAATCTGCCTCTTCCTCCTTTCTTCTACTATTTCTGGTTTAACTGGATGCACTGGTAATCACACAAGAAGCCTATTCTTGTGAGCCTCCCAACCAATTTTTGCAAATTCCAGAAGTTCAGATAAGCTTGAAATAAATCCCAAACTTACGGCTGCTTATGTGAATAACCACTTGAAGGCTAAACCTGTAACTAAATCTGAATTTTGCTAAATCTTGTATTTTTATAGTGAACCAAATAAACCCCTCCCAGATCTGAACATCACTGAATTTGGGGGTGTTGGAAAGCCAGATACAGCTCTGGATCAGAATTCTGGGAGCCTCAGCCTGTGCTTTTTAATTGCGATTGTACGTGTTATCAAGCTGGTTACATAGTAATCATGTAGATTTTAGATATCTAGTTACAACAGTGATGGAATCCAGGTAGGGTAGACAGAAGCACAGTGGGGTCATATTTGTAGGTCAGGGGTCGGCAACCTACGGCACGCGTGCCAAACACGGCACGCGAGCCGATTCTGAGTGGCACGCTGCTGCCCACTGAGAGGAGGAGGAGGAGGGGCGGAGGGGCCGGAATACACCACGCTGTGGGAAGAAACGGGGGAGGGGGAAGCGTGGCTGCCGCAGGATCAAGCTTCTGCCTCCTGCCCCCGCAGGAGAGAGCGGTGGGGAGGGGGTCCCGGCCCCCCGCCCCACTCAGCCCCACCGCTCTCCCCTGCGGGGGCAGGAGGCAGAAGCTTGGTCCTGCGGCAGCCAAGCTTCCCCCCTCCCCCGCTTCTTCGCACAACATGGTGCATTCCGGCCCCTCCTCCTCCCAGAGGAGCAGAGCCGAGCGCAGCGTGCTCCGTAGAGGAGGCAGAGAGAGGTAGGGATGGGCCTGGGGGAAGGGGGTGGAACGGTATATCCCTCCCAGCCCCCTGCCATGAGCCGCTCAGGGCAGGGGGCTGGGAGCACCCCCCTTCTGCCCTGCACCCCCCACCCCCAGGTGGGTGTGTGTTGGGGTGGGGGGTGCAGGGCAGAAGGGTGCAGCCTTCTGCCCTGCACCCCCCACCCCAACACACACCCATCCCTCTGCCCTGCACCCCCACAGCCCCATCTCTCTGCCCTGCACCCCCCCACACACACCCCAGCCCTCTGCCCTGACCTCGAGTTGCCCCAACACCCAGCCTTCTGCCCTGCATCTCCACACACACCACAGCCCTCTGCCCTGAACCCCCCCACACCCAGCCTTCTGCCCTGCACCTCCACACCCCCCAGCCCTCTGCCCTGACCTCGAGTCCCCCCCCAACACCCAGTCTTCTGCCCTGCACCTCCACACACACCCCAGCCCTCTGCCCTGAAACACCCCCCCCACACCCAGTCTTGTGCCCTGCACGTCCACACACCCCAGCCCTCTGCCCTGACCTCGAGTCCCCCCCCAACACCCAGTCTTCTGCCCTGCACCTCCACACCCCCCCCAGCCCTCTGCCCTGAAACCCCCCCCACACCCAGTCTTGTGCCCTGCACGTCCACACACCCCAGCCCTCTGCCCTGACCTCGAGTCCCCCCCCAACACCCAACCCTCTGCCCTGAACCCCCCCCCACACCCAGCCCTCTGCCCTGAACCCCCCCCCACACCCAGCCCTCTGCCCTGACCTCGAGTCCCCCCCCACACCCAGGCCTCTGCCCTGAACCGCCCCCCCCAGCCTTGTGCCCTGCACCTCCACACACACCCCAGCCCTTTGCCCTGACCTCGAGTCCCCCCCCACCCAGCCCTCTGCCCTGAACCCCCCCACACCCAGCCTTCTGCCCTGACCTTGAGTCCCCCCCCAACACCCAGCCCTCTGCCCTGAACCCCCCACCCAGCGGGCTGAGCAGGCTGGCGGCGTAAGATCAGCATTTTAATTTAATTTTAAATGAAGCTTCTTAAACATTTTGAAAACCTTGTTTACTTTACATACAACAATAGTTTAGTTACATAATATACACTTAGAGAGAGACCCCTTCTAAAAAAACGTTAAAATGTATTACCAGCATGCGAAACCTTAAATTAAAGTGAATAAATGAAGACTCGGCACACCACTTCTGAAAGGTTGCCGACCCCTGTTGTAGGTATTCATGCCACCACTGGGATTTAATGAAAATGCTCACAAATTGAAAAAGTTTCATGAATTTTAGCATGAATGATTATTCATGCCAGGTGATATTTCTTATTTGCTGTTCACCACTGTGCTCTTTAGAAGGTTTCAATCATCCAATCAGAGCAGAAACAATACCATCTGACTCCAATGACCATCAAACACACCTATGAATAACCAATACTGAACAGTTGAAGCAAAGAGTTGGAGAACACCTCTTAAGTTGGAAAATTACTCATCCTAACTGTTTGGTGAATATTTGTTATGAACAGAAACATATCAGCAGTCTATTTCCTGGGTGCTCAGACCTGGCTTACGTTTGTTCTTTGCTACAGGCATAGCACTGTAGTTATCCATAGTGTTCATGGATCTTTTTCCTATTGTCATTTAGTGTGAGTGTTACTGGTAAGAGTTTAAGTGTTTGTGACATCCATCTGAATTTGTCCAACAGATGACAACCTGCAAGAAGATAAGGAACTGGATGTCTTAGTGGATTTTTGATGGTCCACAGAGACCTTGGATCACTGGTTCAGTTTAACTTGTATCAGTAATGTATGAAACTTGCATTTATATAATAGCTTACTATGGTGGCTTACTAGGAATGAGACAGTGGCCTCAGTCCTGTTGCCTCTGTCTGTACATCACACAAGCTCCCCCACAACTGGCACTTGTTGACAGTCTCAACAGAGATGCCAAGGGATGAATGAAGATGGAAACTGAACTCCTCTCTCTCAACCCTGGAAGTAGTTCCTCAAGTAATGATTGAAGCACATTGGTTGAACTAAGGTGCAGGGCAAGCTTGACAAGCCACTGCCCATGTTGTACCTTTTCCCTGGAGAGAGGACTTCACTCCCCAGGGCACTTGATCCAATACCTTTCACAAGCACTAAATGTCATTTAAAACAATAATGTGGGGTTCATTTCTCTAAGCTGGATATTGCCATGCATGCTCTCAGATCAAATATTGCACCAAATCTGTGAGAGGTTCAGGGTATATTTGAGTATAAAATAAAAACACGGCCCCTGTTTACAGGGATAGCTAAGATGCACAGTGTGTCCTCAGGAAGAGCGTGTACCTTTTAAACAGTTTTCTATTTCTATATAAAACATGAGAGGAGTTTAGTCAAAATGGAAAACCAAAGTTCAGTAACTCCTCACTTAAAGTCGTCCCGGTTAATGTTGTTTCGTTGTTACGTTGCTGATCAATTAGGGAACATGCTCATTTAAAGTTGTGCGATGCTCCACTCTTACGTTGTTTGTCTGTCTGCTTTCTCCACAGCTGGCAGCCTCCCTATGCCCCCTCTCCCCCACAGCGCCTCCCGCCCGCCGACAGACCCCGCAGATCAGTGCCTTTCCCCTCCTCCCCCCGCCTCCTGCCCGCGGCAATCAGCTGGCTTGCGGCATTTAGGAGGCAGGATAGAGTGGGGAGGAGCGAGGATTCGGCGCGCAGGTTCCCCCTCCCTCCTCTGCCTCCTGAACACCGCAAACCAGCTGATTGCCCCGGGCAGGAGGCGGGGCGGGGCGGGGAGGGAGGGGGAGCCTGCGCACCAAGTCCTCGCTCCTCCCCCCTCCCCCCAGCCTCCTAAACGCTGCAAGCCAGCTGATTGCCCCGGGCAGGAGGGAGGGGGGAGGAGCGAGGACTTGGCGCACCTCCCTCCTCCCTCCCCTGCCTCCTGCCTGCGGCAATCAGCTGGCTTGTAGCATCCAGAAGGGAGGGGAGAGAGGGGGGAGGAGCGAGGACACAGCGTGCGAAGTAAAGGGGGAGGAGGTGGGGGGGAGAAGAGGCGGGTCAAGGGTGGGGGCTTGGGGGAAGGGGTGGAGTGGATGGGCCGAGGGTTGAGCCCCCTGCCCCCGGCAAAGTCAGTGCCCGTGCTTGCAAGAACAGCAAGAGGAGCAGCCGGACAATCCATCCTCTTCCACTCTCTGACTCCACCACCTCAACCAAGCTTCATACCTAGCAGTGATGATTGTAGTATTAAATTGTTTCTTTAAAATTGTTTAAAACTTATACCTGTATTAAATTGCTTGTTTAAAATTGTTTAAAATGTATATAATGCCTTTTGCCTGGCAAAAAAAAAATTCCCTGGAACCTAACCCCCCCCTATTTACATTAATTCTTATGGGGAAATTGGATTCACTTAACATGGTTTCGCTTAAAGTCGCATTTTTCAGGAACATCACTACAACGTTAAGTGAGGAGTTACTGTCCTGTTTATTTACACTTATTTAGAATCCCACATAGAGCAGGAGAGACAGCCCCGGTGTCCTGGCTAATTTCCATCTCAGATTATTACTGTGCATTCTGGCCTATTTACACTCCCCTGTAGGTTCACTTGGATAAATTGTTTTCCTTTTCCTTTTCTACACTGTTGGTAGATAGTAATGTTGCTGTTAAACAGGTACTGTGGTTCCCTTTTGTCCCCTCCAAAACATTGCTGCATTTCAGTGGTGAAGGAAGTCAATCATACACATATGGGGCCAGGTCAGAACTGGTGTAAATTGATGTAACTCCTCAGAAGAGCAACACCTGCTGAGGATCTGGTCCATGAAGTCTTGCATGTAATTTTTTTTGCTAATTACAGGTGCTATATAAATGTTTGTTAATTCACTTTAATTCTTTTATTATAATAGATATTTAAGGCCAGACTTCCAAACAACCAGAAATCTAAATGGCCATTTACATGCACAGTCACAGGAGCTTCATATACACGTGAGATTCAAAACTGCATAGGCAACTATTGCATGTAGTCTTTTAGTAATTCCCCGACTCTTCAAAAATCTGGTCTTTTAGGGACCTTCTGAGCTCATGCAAAACTCCCGTTACCTTCAATAAGTTAGACAGGGCCTGTGATGTGTGTCGTTTTGTTTCAAACTGTTAAAAAATGTGTAGTGTTTGTTTTAAAAATCTCTCCAAAGCCTAGCAAGGGAATTAAGAACATGGAAGACTGCCCAGTAATTACTCAGTATTGGGAGATGATACATGTACCACTAAGCCACATGCCACAGTGAGGACTGTCATTTACAATTGAGAATTGCAGCATTCAACGTTCTACTTACCATATCAAGGGAGCCTACCCCTTAGTCTGCTGTGGCACATAGGTTTCATTGCTATGTGTCTGGGATAGCTGGATGACCCGTGGTGAGAAGATGATGTTTATCATCTGATTCCGCAGTCTATCACGTGCACATTCATGTAGTTATCTGTGTCACATAAATGTGTAGGATAGATTAGATTAGAGGTCAGGTCATGACCCAGGTAGCTAAGCCATACACGGTGAAGGTATTGGGGGGTGGGAATAATACTCTTCCTACATATATGTGTCTTCCCTGAACTTTGGGTCCAGGTGCACAGGGGTAAGTGGGCACTGCTTTCTGATTCATGTTTCCTTCCCAGATCTCCTCCGGAAGTTGTTCTAACTTGCCACTGGATGTCAAACTGGCCACAGGCCAGTTCCATGATCTGATGGAGAGTGTATAAAGGTAACATAAAAGCCACCTATACCCTCCTTTGGATCCTGCAGGTCATCTGGTCCCAAGGATCAGGGTCCAGGACTGGATGTGATCTGGATCAGAGCCCTGTAGTGGGACTGGGATTCTGCAGGTTCTACAGGAAGATGGAGTTGGTAAAATGTACTGTGTTGTGGGCAGGCTTGGGTGGGCAAAACAAAAAACAAAACAAAAAACCACTGTGGTAATTTGTGGAAAAACACTTTAAAATTTTTAATACTTAAATTTAAGCGAGAGATAGAAAGAGACTTGGTGTCTATTATAACAGGAGTTAAAGTATTTTTTTTACATACTTAAAGCAAGATTTGTTTTATTCTTTTAGTGGTAAAATTGTGTCTGAATTCCATTTATAGATTTAATATATTAATTGACCTTTTTTTTCTTTTTTGTAGCATGGGGGAATCTGTCTCTCTTGCAAGGATTTAAGGTTTTTGCAGGTGGGAGAGGAATAAAAATGCAAGAAACAATGTGGGAGCAGGTGGGAGTTATTATTGTGGGATGGGAGGGGAGCAGGATTTAAAAAAATAGTCCCCTGCAGGGCTCTAATCTGGATCTCATTTTACTTGAACTCCAAAGTTCATGGGGTCTCAGATAAATGATCCTGGTTTGTCCAGTCTCTGAAAATACTGTTTTCTCTGTTTTCTTTTTTTAATCCATGTGGCAAACAATTTCAGATCTTCCTCTCCTACCTCAGGCTACTGAAAAGAATTGAAATGAACATGATGTTTTGCATTTAAAAGGACAACAGCCATGACCCCAATTCTGACTTCCACTTTCTCTTCCTTATTTAGTAGCTGTTTGCAAAGTCAGTGTAACTCTTTATATGGGGGAGGGGGGGGTTAATGCACTTCCTTCAAAACAAAAAGTTTATGGGTATAAAACAAAAAGTCATTGTCAGCTGCCTCTCACTAACAACCTTCCTCTCTCTCTCTCTCTCTCTCTCTCTCTCTCTCTCTCTCTCTCTCTCTCTCTCTCTCTCACACACACACACACACACACACACACACACACACACACACACACACACACACACACACACACACACACACACACACACACACTGCTTTTATATCCACTTCTATGAGTGACAAGGCACAGGTTCCCTACCAATGTGACAGAGGAGGTAAACAACAAGAGCGTGCTGTATTTACCATGCCGTTCCATTCCATCCCGTATCTTACCAAAAGCTCAGTACTGACTCTAGTAGCTTTCATGCAACAAATCAAAAATTGCTTTGTACATAACAGTTAAGAAAACCAGATAGTGCAATAATTCGCTACTGGATTTTTATTAACTCATACAGGCCTCCCTGAGACTTTTTCCCTATAAGCCCAGCAGGAATTTACCCACTAAAAGCTAAATGAGAGGCCTACGTTCTAAACTCTGGGCTCAGTATGGCCCCTTGATTTAAAAAAAGGAGACCTCTTTTGTCTCATGCCAAAAGTCAATGGCCCCCATTCTCTGGCGTGTCCAAGATGTGCTTAGAGCTGGACAGGAGAATGGGGAGGGTAAAAATGTCTTGACACCACCTTTGTGGATTATTGATACTGGCTCTAGCCAGGAGCCAGTTCACTAATTGGTGCAACTCAGAGCAGCCCCAAGGCTACTCCGAATTGTGCCTGCTATCCCTAAGTGGCTTTCTGGCACATGGGGATTACAGCAGCATTCTGGCCATGGCCCATTTTCCCTGGACATGCCATCTATGCTGGGAGCCAGAAGAGGGGTGGTACTGAACTGCTACACAACCAGATTTCTCTATGTAGGGGGATTCCTCAGGATGCTCCTTTGCAGCCCATTTGCATCATCAGAGCAGCACAAAGGGGCCATAGTGTTCGTGAAACTCGGCTAATGTCTGTAAAGTGATTTGGAGACGTAATGTGTCTGTGCACAGCTTTTGCACAGACCTCAGGACAGAACATGCCCACAGAGCCAAAGCTTGATCCTACCACCTTCGCTGGAACTACTAATCAAAGACAGGGTAGTACATTAATGGGTGTATGGTAACAGATTCAGGCCTGCAATGAGTGAAACGGTAGCTGACCAAGATCTGACTCTGGCTGTACACATAAAAAGAACAGTTTTGAAATCAATATGTTATCTATCCAGTTGCCATGGCAGAGGTTTGAGCAGAATGGATGAAAGTGTCCCTTCTTAACTAAAATCCTAGTGGGTGCATTTTGCACCAGCTGGAGTTTGTACAGAGCCCTATCAGGGAAGTCAGCCAATAAAGAATTACAGTAATCTAATCTGGCTGTGATAAAAGTGTGAATAACCATTTCAGTGTCTCACTGGAAAATTACCACAACTTGCCAATGCTCCTTAAATGGTAGCAAGAGAGAATCTGATGGTGTAGTCAAATTGCTTCTCAGAAGACAGAGCAGGGGTCACCTAGGACCACCAGACTCTTAAACAATAAAGAGGAAACAGTCTTTTTTTAATCAGAAGAAACAATGGGTTACTGGATGACTGGGCAACAAAATGGCAGATGAAATTCAATGTTGATAAATGCCAGGTAATGCACATTGGAAAACAATCCCAACTATACATATAAAATTAAGAGGTCTAAATTAGCTGTTACCACTCAAGAAAGAGATCCCAGAGTCATTGTGGATAGTTCTCTGAAAACATTCACTCAATTTGCAGCAGCAGTCAAAAAAGCTAACAGAATGTTGGGAATCATTAAGAAAGGGGTAGATAATAAGACAGAAAATATCATATTGCCTCTATATAAATCCATAGTACACCCACATCTTGAATACTGCCTGCAGATGTGGTCGCCCCATCTCAAAAAAGATATAGTTTGGAATTAGAAAAGGTATTGAAAAGGGCAGCAAAAATGATTAGGGATATGGAACAACTTCCATGTGAAGAGAGATTAATAAGATTTGGATTTTTCAGCTTGGAAAATAGACAGCTAAAGGGGGATATGATAGAGGTGTATAAAATCAAGACTGGTGTGGAGAAAGTAAATAAGGAAGTGTTATTTACTCCTCATAACACAAGAACTAGGGGTCACCAAATGAAATTAATAGGCAGCAGATTTAAAACAAACAAAAGGAAGTATTTCTTCACACAATGCACAGTCAACCTGTGGAATTCTTTGCCAGAAGATGTTGTAAAGGCCAAGTCTATAACAGGGTTCAAAAAAAGAACTAGATAAGTCCATGGAGGATAGGTCCATCACTGACTATTAGCCAGAATGGACAGGGATGGTGTCCCTAGCTCTGTTTGCCAGAAGCTGGTAATGGATCACTTGATGATTACCTGTTCTGTTCATTCCCTCTGGGTCGGGCTAGATGGACCTTTGGTCTGATCCAGTATGGCCATTCCTATGTTCTTATGTAAAAAGAACCCAAGGATGGGCCCAACTCTGTGATGAGCTCCCTTTCGTTCCCATTGGTGTCAATGATTATCAAGGACATTCAGTGTCTCTCAGGATCTGCCCTGTCCTGCACTGCCCAGCTACTTCTTGTAGCATTTGCTTGGGAGCGAACATGTCAGGTAAGATTGCAAAACAATTTCCATTCTAAGCACCTGTTTCCACGCCTTCATGTTTCCCAGATAATCACTTCTTAGGGTCACTTTGGAGCAAAAACCCTTCCACCATTTTGGAATGTGGACGACTGAAGAAAAAGGACTCTTTTCCTGGTTTAGAAATGAATTGTCACATTTTCACAGAGACAAGGTGGGTGAGGTAATATTTTTTATTGGGCCAACATTGGTTGGTGAGAGAGACAAGCTTTCAAGCTATCCAGAGTTGTTCTTCTTCTATGTAAGCTTGACAGCCCCTCTCTGTCACCAACAGAAATTGGTCCAATAAAAGATATTACCTCACCCACCTTGTCCCTCTAATATGCAGGGATCAACAAGACTCCAACAGCACCACATTTTTACACACAGATCATGTGTGGCAAAAGGGTTAGTTTCACCCTCAGTGTATGGGAGACTTTCAAATGTCAAATTTCAACAGATGAAAATCTGGGTCATACTGTATTCACAATGTGGACAATTTTCACTCTGAAATGGGCTAGTTGTCACTGGAAAAGGGTCTTGTTTTCAAGCAAACAGTTAATAAAATTATTCCCATCCACCCCCGACCTTCCCGCGGAATGGATCTGTTTTTTAATCTAATTAAACAGAATAAAATTCCAACCCTTTGTTGCAAATGTCTCACACCAGCCTCCCTATGTGAACAGCATTACGCATGGTGCTGGGGTTGGGTGGGCAAGGCACTTACATTAGCATTTCTCCTGAGTTAAAATTCAGTATCTTCTTAAAAGAAATAAAGGACTCAACTAATGTGAGCATCCAAGTGGCCCTTTTCTGTTCCAGCATCATCTTTTCATATGCTTTCTTACTGGACTGCAGCATCCTATGTGTCTCCTTGCCTCCACCATCACTTTCTTCCTTCCTGTTTTGAACATTGGCTTGGCATATACTCAGCAATCCCTTCCAGGACATCTTAATTCAGACCAAGATTTAGACAGATCCTGTGTGGTGACAACAGGCAGGACAAGCTGTGTTTTAGTCAGTCTGGAAGCTGGTGAGAGTCAAGGAGAACTCCAGAAGCGTGAATGTGTCAAACAGCCTGAATAAAGGACTGCCTTTATGTTACTTACAGCCAAGTCCTGTCTCTTCTTCTAGTGTACATGGAAATGCACAATTTAAATGTAAAAGGCCTGATTCTCATTTCTGGTAGTGTAAAGTGGCATTAGTGTAAATGAGACACAGACCCCAAATGCAGTAAGTTATAAAGCAAGTGAAACTAAGGGTATGTCTACACTACGAGAGTAGTTCGATTTTACTTAAATCGAATATGTGGAATCGATATTACAAAGTCGAACGTGTGTATCCACATTAAGGACAGTAATTCGACTTTGTGAGTCCACACTAACGGGGCAAGCGTCGACATTGGAAGCGGTGCACTGTGGGCAGCTATCCCACAGTTCCCGCAGTCCCCGCTGCCCATTGGAATTCTGGGTCGAGCCCCCAATGCCTTCTGGGGAAAAAAATGTGTCGAGGGTGGTTTTGGGTAACTGTCGTCATCCAACCGTCACTCCCGCCATCCCCCCCTGAAAGCGCCGGCGGGCAATCAGTTCGCGCACTTTTCTGGTCAGTGACAGCGCGGATGCCACAGCACTGCGAGCATGGAGCCCGCTGTGACCATCGCTGCAGTTATGGGTGTTGTCAACACCTCGCACCTTATCATCCACCTTTTCCAGAGGCAGATGCTGAGAAATCGGGCGAGGAGGCTACGGCAGCGCGGTGAGGACATGAAGTCTGAGAGTGGCACAGACCTGTCACAAAGCACGGGACCCTGCGCCGTGGACATCATGGTGGCAATGGGTCATGTTGATGCTGTGGAACGGCGATTCTGGGCCCGGGAAACAAGCACGGACTGGTGGGACCGCATAGTGCTGCAGGTCTGGGATGAATCACAGTGGCTGCGAAACTTTCGGATGCGGAAGGGAACTTTCCTGGAACTTTGTGAGTTGCTGTCCCCTGCCCTGAAGCACAAGGACACCCGGATGCGAGCAGCCCTGGTGTCCAGAAGCGAGTGGCCATAGCCCTCTGGAAGCTTGCAACGCCAGACAGCTACCGGTCAGTCGCGAACCACTTTGGCATGGGCAAATCTACCGTGGGGCTTGTTGTGATGCAAGTAGCCAACGCAATCGTTGAGGTACTGCTCTCAAAGGTAGTGACCCTGGGAAACGTGCAGGTCATCATAGATGGCTTCGCCACGATGGGATTCCCAAACTGCGATGGGGCTATAGATGGAACTCACATCCCTATCCTGGGACCGGACCACCAGGCCAGCCAGTACATTAACCGAAAGGGCTACTTTTCAATGGTGCTGCAAGCACTGGTGGACCATAGGGGACGTTTTACAAACATCAACGTCGGATGGCCGGGCAAGGTTCATGACGCTCGTGTTTTCAGGAACTCTGGTCTGTTTAGACGGCTGCAGGAAGGTATTTACTTCCCGGACCACAAAATAACTGTTGGGGATGTGGAGATGCCTATAGTCATCCTCGGGGACCCAGCCTACCCGCTAATGCCCTGGCTCATGAAGCCCTATACAGGCACCCTGGACAGTGAAAAAGAACTCTTCAACTACCGTCTGAGCAAGTGCAGAATGGTGGTGGAGTGTGCTTTTGGCCGTCTCAAGGGGAGATGGAGAAGCTTACTGACTCGCTCGGATCTCAGTGAAACCAATAACCCCATTGTTATTGCAGCTTGCTGTGTGCTCCACAATCTCTGTGAGAGCAAGGGGGAGACCTTTATGGCGGGGTGGGAGGTTGAGGCAAATAGCCTGGCTGCTGATTACGCCCAGCCAGACAGCCGTGCGATTAGAAGAGCCCAGCGGGACGCGCTGTGCATCCGGGAGGCTTTGAAAGCTAGGTTCCACAGTGAGCAGGGTAACCTGTGACTATTAAGTTTGTTTACAGAGAAGCTGAACCTGCCCCCGTTTCTTTACCCAGTGAATGTTCACTATCCTCTCCAGTTACATACCCCGTTCCCCCCGTTCCCCCCCTTTCAACACACGTTTAAAAATAAAATCACTGGAAATTTGATAATGAACACAGTTGTCTTTATTACTGTTTTCGCGGTAAAGTGTTGAACCTGGGACGCAGACTGTGGTGGGGAGCGGGTGTAGTGTAGTGATGCAAAGGACGCTTCTAAACTCCAGGAATGACAGGCTCCGCACTGGTGGACTGGTTGTTTCAACGGAGTCTGCCACCCCTCCTGTTCGGGACTCTGTGTGTGGGGGCTATGTGACTTTGTGGCAGGGGGAGGACGGTTACAGATCCCCTGCTGCGTGGCTCTGTGATCCAGGATAAGGACCGCTGCATAAGATCTCTAACCGCCCTCCCCCGCCACAAAGTCACATAGCCCCCACCCCACAGAACATGAAAACCACCTCCCAGACTGACCACGGTGCCTAGTGACTGCAATGTGTGTGTGACCTGCTGCTGAACCTGCCCCCGCGTCTGTACCCTGGTAAAGGTGACTGTCCTGTCCAATTACCAACCCCCTTCCCCCCCTTCAAACAGACTCTCCTCAAAAAGAACATGATGGAAACAGTAATTAACAGGAACGTATTTTTTATTAGCAACTACACAGTTAGGGGATGAAACTGGGACGGGGGCTTGGGTGAGGCGGGAAGGAAAGGACTTATCAAATTTTGGGGAATGACAGCCTTCTGCTCCTTGAGCAGTCTGCAGGGGTGGAGTGAGAGTTTTCACGGACTCTGCCGCCCCTCCTTCTTGGTACTTTTGGTGAGGGGGGTATGGGACTTTGTGGCGGGGGAGGGCGGTTACAGATAGACTGCAGCGGGGCTCTGTCCTCCTGCGTCCGGTCCTGCAGAACATCCACAAGGCGCCGGAGCGTGTCCGTTTGCTCCCTCATTAGTCCAAGCAGCGTTTGAGTCGCCTGCTGGTCTTCCTGCCGCCACCTCTCCTCCCGTTCAATGTGTGCTCGATGGATTTGGGACATGTTCTCCCTCCACTGGGTCTGCTGGGCTGCCTCGGCTCGGGAGCAGCCCACAAGTTCTGAGAACATGTCGTCCCGTGTCCTTTTCTTTCTACGCCTAATCTGCGCCAGCCTCTGAGAGTGTGATGCCAGGGTAGGACGGGAGACAGTCGCAGCTGTGGGATGGGAAAAAGGGAGTGAATTCCTCAGAAAGATAAATTTTGTTGTGAACAAAGAACATAGTCTTTCTCTGTGAACAAGACCATGCACAGCACCTATCACATGCGCACTCAGGACAAGGTCGAATTATCGGCCTTCGCATTCAGTGCCTGGGGTCTTGCAGTGCAGATCAGAGAAGCGGGGCAGGACAGCGGAATTTGGGTAGCAGGCTGACATGGTAAGCCGTAGACTTGTGGCTGCTTAAAACTTTAATAATAGCACTGACCTCCTTTCACGTTCAAAGCAATGCTCCTAGCGTTGGCCAGTTCCTGCTGCCAGCAATCCGGCAAGCATGAACTCTGCCCCGTCCCACCCCCTCGCGGCTGTCCCAGGGAAAGATCCCTGTATGCTGCCCCTCTCCCGCCTCCACCGCGTGGCTGTAAACCGCCGGTTACAGTTCTGTAAAGGAACAGGCAAGCAGTCCCAATACTAACATTCCCCTACCTAATTCAAAGCAGGTCACCATGAGCGACATCACTCTGATGAGGATTTCAGAGACCGAGAAAGAACGGATGCTTCGGGAAAGCCTGCAAAGACCAGGGCCATATGCCGCCATGCTCTGCAAGGCAATGATCCCGGAGTACTTGATGATCTCCTGGCGCGGAAACGTTTCCTACTACGGAGGACACAATAAGGCCGCTCTCCCAAGGAACCTCATGCAAAGGCTTTCCAATTACCTCCAGGAGAGCTTCATAGAGATGGCCCATGAGGATTTCAGCTCTATCCCCGGACATATAGACCGAATTTTACTGTAGCTGCACTGGCAAGGACTAAACAGTAGAGCGCCTAGGGCAAACCAATCATGATAAACCGGACATTGTTCGATTTTTTTGCAGTAGTTGCACTGCCAAGGACTGAAACGTTAAGCGCCTAGGGCAAACAAATCATGAAAAACCCACTGTTAATATGAATGTTCTGTTCAAAATAAATGTTTACATGTTTAAAACACTTACCGACTGATCCTTCCCCTGATTCTGGGTAAGGGTTAACGCCTGGGGACGGTTGGTAGGGGATCTCTGTGAGGGTGATGAAGAGATCCTGGCTGTCTGGGAAATCAGCGTTGTAAGCGCTGTCGACTGCCTCGTCCTCCTCATCTCCTTCCTCATCTTCCCCATCCGCTAACATCTCCGAGGAAGCAGCCGTCGACAATATCCCATCCTCAGAGTCCACGGTCACTGGTGGGGTAGTGGTGGCAGCCGCACCTAGGATGGAATGCAGTGCCTTGTAGAAACGGCATATCTGGGGCTGGGATCCGGAGCGTCCGTTTGCCTCTTTGGTCTTCTGGTACCCTTGTCTCAGCTCCTTGATTTTCACGCGGCACTGCGTTGCATCCCGGCTGTATCCTCTCTCTGTCATGGCTTTTGAGATCTTCTCGTAGATCTTTGCATTCCGTCTTTTCGATCGCAGCTCGGAAAGCACGGACTCATCGCCCCACACAGCGATGAGATCCAAGACTTCCCGATCAGTCCATGCTGGGGCCCTCTTTCTATTCTGAGATTGCACGGCCATCTCTGCTGGAGAGCTCTGCATCATTGCCAGTGCTGCTCAGCTCGGCACGATGTCCAAACAGGAAATGAGATTCAAACTGCCCAGACAGGAAAAGGAATTCAAATTTTCCCAGGGCTTTTCCTGTGTGGCTGGTCAGAGCATCCGAGCTCGGACTGCTGTCCAGAGCGTCAACAGAGTGGTGCACTGTGGGATAGCTCCCGGAGCTATTACCGTTGATTTCCATCCACACCTAGCCTAATTCGACATGGCCATGTCGAATTTAGTGCTACTCCCCTCATTGGGGAGGAGTACAGAAGTCGAATTTAAGAGACCTCTATGTCGAACTAAATAGCTTCGTTGTGTGGACGGGTGCAGGGTTAATTCGATTTAACGCTGCTAAATTCGACATAACCTCCTAGTGTAGACCAGGCCTAAGGAAACCACTTAAAAATGACTCTTCCAACCAACAGTCCATTCCTGTTAGTCCCTGTAATAAATCACTAAGAAAGCATTTCATTTTGTTTTTGGAACTTTCCACCAACTCACGACAGGCAACTCTGATGAATAGTTATTCTGAAAGGTACCCAAAGCAGGGCTCTCTGTTAGGAGGGAGAGGGCTGACATGTCTGGTTAGGTTAAGGGTTGGTCAGTGCTGCTACTGCTTTTAGCTTCTTTGTTCTGCTCCTAGGCGACTGACCTGCGCTTAAGAAACTAGAAACAGTGACTCGAGCCATGGACCCATGTGAAACCTGTCTGTTTTCTCCCACTAAATCCTGAAAGGGCGTTATTATCTGGGATTAAACCTTCCGTTTAATGAACTGAACCATTGCTGATCTTGACATTTAGTGCACATGACGCCTGCATTTACTATGTGACCTTGCTCATTTTTATGACTAGCGTTGGAGGGTAAGGTACAACAACACTACATAGGAGTTATACATGCCTATCAAGTGAGATGATAAGAGCCAGATCCATAACTAATGTAAATCATTGACTTCAGTGAGCACACACCTGTGTCTAACATTGTCCCATGACTTTTTGGTGTTTGTTGTATCCTCACTTGCCCGTCACGTCTATCATTTAGATAATAAGTTCCTCAGGGCAGGGACCTGAAGTTTATGAGCCCGATTCTCCTTTCATTTACACTGTTTTAAATCAGGACTAACTCCGCGGTTCTCAGCTGAAGTCAGTGGAGTTATATCAGTGTAAAGCTAGCATAAGTGGGAAGAGAATCAGTCCCTGTTTGTGTTCTGCTCAGTGCGTTGCACAAGTGTGAGTGCTGTAAAATAATTAATAACAAATCCCACTAACGTAGTGCTTAATGAGCCAGCCTGACCTTGAGGGGGGTTGGATTTTCAGACAAATTATTTTAAAACTTAGTTTAAGAAAATTGTCCCCTCCATTCCATAAAACAGTGGTTCCCAAACTTGTTCCGCCACTTGTGCAGGGAAAGCCCCTGGCGGGCCGGGCCGGTTTGTTTACCTGCCGCGTCCTCAGGTTCGGCCGATCGCAGCTCCCACTGGCCGCGGTTCGCCGCTCCAGGCCAATGGGAGCTGCTGGAAGCGGCATGGGCCAAGGGACGTACTGGCCGCCGCTTCCAGCAGCTCCCATTGGCCCGGAGCAGCAAACTGCGGCCACTGGGAGCCGCGATCGGCCGAACCTGCGGATGCGGCAGGTAAACATTTCCCTGCACAAGTGGCGGAACAAGTTTGGAAACCATTACCATAAAAGATTTGGGAACCTAAAGAATTTAAACATTTGCTACACAAAAGCCCTGCAACAAACTGTTAACATTCTTTACGTAATAGTGTGCAGAGTAATCACGACTATTTAAATCAACCATCTTAGACTGTTTAGGGCCTTGGAAAAGGGCAGTTCACTTGCATTGCCCTGGGAGAGAAGATGTGCCATTAAAATCATTGGCCTGGCCTTATGGGGTATGTCTACGCTGCAATTAACAACCCGCGGTTGGCCCATGCCAGCTGACTCAGGATTACAGGACTAGGGCTAAGGGGCTGTTTATTTGTCGTGTAGATGTTGGGGGTCAGGCTGCACCCTGGGCTCTAGGACCCTGCGAGGAGGGAGGGCCCCAGAGCTCGGGCTGTAACCCAAGCCCGAATGTCTACACCAAAATTGAACAGCCCTTTAGCCTGAGCCCTTTAGCCCAAGTCAGCTGGCATGGGCCAGGTGTGGGTTTTTAATTGCAGTGTAGACATACGCATAGATACAGCTCTGGGCAAGTGCAGAGGTGAACTGTCGGTGGAAGAGAGATAACACAAACACAAAATGCTAAAGCCTATAAATAGGAGGAAATCAAGAATAATACTGTGATAAAATCCATGACAAAATAAAGACCAATGTAGCAGAGCCCATTTCCCCTCCCCTTCGCCCCACTCCTCTAAGATTTGCTTATTTCCCAGAGCCGCTAAGATCATCTGATTGCAGCCAGTCAGGCATCAAGTTAAGTACTTTGGGCCTTACTCAAAGTATTTAAAAACCCTGTTCATTTTTCTCACTTGGAGCATGTCTACACTGCAGCTGGGAGGTGTGATTCCTGGCACGGGTGGCCAGATTCACAGTAGCTCAGCTCGAGGTAACACGCTAAAAACAGTAGTGTGGACTTTGTGGCGTGGCCGGCGGCTTGGGCCAGCCACCTGAGCTTGGACGCAGGGGGTTGGGAAGGCTTGGACTCAGACTGCTAGCCTGGGCCACCGCCAGCGTGCAATGTCCACACTATTATTTTTAGTGTGTTTGCTGAAGTTGAGATAGCACAAGTCTGTATTCCCCACTGGGAATCACATCTCTCAGCTGCACTGTAGACATACTCCCAAGGTCCTGCCATGGTATTTATTTAGTTATGTTAAACCCTTCCCAACTCACCAACTTGTCAAGGAGAGAGCAAAGGGGGGCGTGGTTCGGGGGGAGAAGGAAAATAAACCCTTTTGGAGTTGTAGAGTTGTCATAACTATAAAGGGAAGGGTAACAGCCCTCCAATGTACAATATTATAAAATCCCTCCTGGCCAGAGACTCCAAAATCCTTTTACCTGTAAATGGTTAAGAAGCTCAGGTAACCTGGCTGATACCTGACCCAAAGGACCAATAAGGGGACAAGATACTTTCAAATCTTGGTGGGGGGAAGGCTTTTGTTTGTGCTCTTTGTTTTGGGGGGAGTTCGCTCTTGGGACTAAGAGGGACCAGACATCTATCCATGCTCTCCAAATCTTTCTGAACAAGTCTCTCATATTTCAAACTTGTAAGTACAGCCAGGCAAGGCGTGTTAGTTTTATCTTTGTTCTCTCAACTTGTAAATGTACCTTTTACTAGGGTGTTTACCTCTGTTTGCTGTAACTTTGAACCTAAGGCTAGAGGGGGTTCCTCTGGGCTCTTTAAGTTTGATTACCCTGTAAAGTTATTTTCCCTCCTGATTTTACAGAGATGATTTTTACCTTTTTCTTTAATTAAAAGCCTTCTTTTTAAGAACCTGATTGATTTTTCCTTGTTTTTAGATCCAAGGGGGTTGGATCTTGATCCACCAGGAGTTGCTGGGAGAAAGGAGGGGGGATGGTTAATTTCTCCTTGTTTTAAGATCCAAGGGGTTTGGATCTGTATTCACCAGGGAATTGGTGAAGAGTCTCTCAAGGCTACCCAGGGAAGGGAATTAGCACATTGGGAGTGGTGGCAGCGGACCAGATCTAAGCTGGTAGTTAAGCTTAGAAGTTTTCATGCAGGCCCCCACATCTGTACCCTAAAGTTCAGAGTGGGGAAGGATCCTTGACAAGAGTCATTAACAGTCTTTATGAGGGATCAGACATTTTTCTGGTAATTCTGTGATGAGCTGGGGTTTATTTTGCCATCAGTGTAACTAAATGAGGCTATTTCCAAAATATGTTTGATGTTTGCCAACAGAAGGCTGAATGAAATTAGAAGATAGAAACTAGAACCTTGAGTCCAAACCCTGTTTAGTATTGGGTAATTCTCCCATTGCTGGCTCTGAACTGGCCCCTGTAGATTTGGTTCCATGCTGGATCCAGAACGAAAAGGAGTCTGTGGTTTGTATGCAGCCAAAGTTTCTCCATAGAGTGGACATTACAAGATGTCCACCATTCCTGAGGGCAGAAACTTTGTGAGATCAATTGATTCTGTGAAATAGCCACCCTGTTCATGCCCAGCCCTCAGAAGAAAACCTGATCTCATGAAATATCTGTCATTTGGGGCTAAAAAGTCATGAGAACAGCTTGCCATATTTCAGTGCCATTGAATTGGAACCTCAGACCTTGCCCTCATTCAGCCCTGAACCCAAATTCCTAACCCCAGTATAAACATAATCCAGACCAAGGCCATATTGTCTAGAGCTACAAACTCTTGGGGCTGGGACCATGTCTTCCTGTGTGTTTGTACAGGACCTAACATAATCATGCCCCTAATCCCCACCTGGGACCTCTAGGCAGTGGTGAGCTGGAGACGGTTCCCACCGGTTCCCAAGAACCGGTTGTTAAATTTAGAAGCTGGTGTAGAACCGGCTGTTAAAGGGGCGGGTGGGTGGGCAAACAACTCCGGTCCACGGCAGGGCTGCCCGGGGGGGGGCAAGTGGGGCAATTTGCCCCAGGCCCCGGGCCCTGCAGGGGCCCCCACGAGAATGTCGGGGGCTCCCCCCCACCTCTGCCTTCCCCCATCCCCCGGCGCCTCAGCGCGCCGCGTCCAGGAGCGGCCCTGGACAGAGCTAAAGCAGCGTGGCTCCAGCAGAGCCTGAGCTCCTCCCGCTCCGAGCTGCGTGGTAAGGGGGCGGGGCTGCGAGCTGCGGCCGAGCGGTGGGAGCTCAGGTCCCGCTGGAGCCACGCCGCTGCAGCGTTGTCCAGGGCTGCTCCTGGACGCGGCGCGCTGGGGCTCCGGGAGAGGGGGGAACGGGGGTAAGCGGCATGGTAAGGGGCCGGGGCTGGGGCTGGGGGGGGTTGGATAAGGGGCAGGGAGTCCCGGGGACAGTTGGATCGTGGGTGTTCCGAGGGTCTGTCAGGACTCGGCGCGGGGGGGGGGGGGTGTGGATAGGAGTCGGGGCAGTCAGGGGACAGGGAGCAGGGGGGGTTCGTGTGAGGTGGGGTCCCGGGGTGGTGGTTGGGGCGGGTCTCGGGGGGGCGGTCAGGGGACAAGAAGCAGGATGGGTCGGGGATTCTGAGGGGGGCAGTCGGGGGGCAGGAAGTGGGTGGGGGTCGGATAGGGGGCAGGGCCAGGCTGTTTGGGGAGGCACAGCCTTCCCTACCCTAAAGCTCATTCAGCAGTTTGAGGCTTGCAGACAGCTATTTAACACAAAGAGCCAAGCTGTTATCTTTTCCCTTAGGGCTACCACCATCCCTTTCACTTCTCAAATGCCAAATTATAGTCTACATTTAATATCAGTGCCATAGGGAGATTCATGTCAGTGCAGGACATGGGTGGGGGTCAGATGGGGGGGGACAGGCTGTTTTGGGAGGCACAGCCTTCCCTAGCCGGCCCCCGATACAATTTTGCAACCCCGATGTGCAGGGCCGGCTTTAGGAAGTGCAGGGCCCAATTTGAGCAGTTTCGACTGGGCCCCGGCAGGGATTACTAAAAAATACCCACGTAATAAAACACGTGAGGCCTGTACTCACCGGGCGGCACTCCGAGTCTTCGGCGGCACTTCGGCGGCGGTTCCTTCACTCACTCCGGGTCTTCGGCAGCACTGAAGGACCCGCCGCCGAAGTGCCGCCGAAGACCCGGAGCGAGTGAAGGACCCGCCACCAAAGTGCTGCCGAAGACCCGGTAGGGAACCGGTTGTTGAGATTTTGGCAACTCATCACTACCTCTAGGGCCTACTGCCATAGAAATAACAACTAATATTTGGGCATACAGTTGAAGTCACTTGCCCAAAGCAAAAGATGCAAGGGAAAATCCTCAGGTGGGGTTGATGTAGCACCATTTATTTCAGTGCAGCTTCACTGACCTACAGTAGTTGAGGATTGGGCCCTTAATGTCAAAATGAGAGGATTATACTTGCCTCAGAGTTAATGTCAGAGCTGGGACTGGAAGTCAGGAATTAATGGGGCTCAGGTCACTAGGCAGCTTCCCTCAGCTTTAAAGAGGGATGTTCATGCTGAGGAAAACTTCCAAGTAGATCCGATTTAAGTGCAAATCCATTGACTTTTCACGTGTTTTTTATAATTTGTCTGGCTGCCTGTTTGCTAAGGAATACGGGTATCTTGCTCCCTCCTACCCCATCTGACCCTCAAATAGGAGACCACTGTGGGGACACAAGGGCAAATTCTGAGGTGACGTCAATGCTGGTGTCATTTACACATCTGTTAGTGTGTTTAAGTTGCTTTAACTCGCATGCTGAGGTCGGGGGCAAGGGAGGGTAGCAGCAATCAATAGCAACCAACAGCACTCTATGAGAAGACATACAGTAAAACAGGAGGTTTGGTTGCTTGGCTTGACTGGCCAACACTCCTGGTAGGGCTCCTCACTCCATGGTGGGGCATGGCTAGTGATTCTGGAAGGGTGGCCTCCCTACACACTTGCTGACACTTGCAGGCAGCTGCTGGAGGGTGGGGGGGGGAAAGCTCTTTCCACCTTTCAGCATGAAGTGTAAGTGCTGCTCTTCGTCACTCTGCCCCCTGCAGTCTATTAGCCATTGCTCCTGTTTCAGCCCCGTGCAGGCAGAATGCCTCAGAGCACCTCCGCTTGGTAACTGCACCCGACTCTTCCCCACAGCTAAGGCCAGAATCTGGCCCTAATTAATGCTCATGGTCCCCTGTATGCTAATAGATGAGCATTATTCTTCCCATCTTTTGTTTTTACAGATGAGGCAGTTTTGGTACAGAGAAGTTAAATTAGTTTGCCAAGCTCTTAGGGGAAGACAGAAGCACTAGAACACAGGCTCTCTTTAGAAATTCTCTACCCTCCAGCTGTAGTGTATTACTGCAATAGTTGAATGCGATCCTTGTGTCTATACGTTTTGTTTCATCCAATTTATGAAAATGTAGCTTACGCTGCTTGATCTTTAGTTCATGATGCAGCTTGCCTGTATGACTGAATCTCAACCCTTATTTGAATATTTACTTCTGTATGACTTGCTCCTTAGCACAGAAGAATGACATACTGTGATAGACAATGGACCAGATTTTCTGGTGCTCAGCTCGCACAACTGGGGCCAGATTTTGAGTCCCACTTAGGCACCTAAATAAGAGACAGATGGATATTCAAAAGAAAAAAATATGGCCAGTTATTTTGGTGCTTAAATGGGGTCTGAGCTCCTATGAAAATCTGGCCTACTATGTGTATTCCCCTTCCTGCTGCTTATGTTGTTCCAAACCTCTCACTTTAATGCCTACCTGTGTCCTCCTCCCACCTCTCTCTTCATGCCTTCTTTCATGATACCCCTTACACTTGGAATAATCTACCTCTCCTTGTTGCCAAGCACCTCTCTCATTATTCAGATGTTGTCACCGTAAACACACTCTTCCTCCATGAGGCTTTTCAGTGCTAACCTACCAAGTGCAGAACATATGTTAAATATAAATTAATTGATAAGGCCAACATCAGTTAACGTTTGGTGATACAACCTAAAGACTGTACCATATGTTTGAAGTATATTGTCTGAGGTTAGATGTTAAGTTCCCAGGGGTAGAGACCATCCATAAGAACATAAGAACGGCCATACTGGGTCAGACCAAAGGTCCATCTAGCCCAGTATCCTGTCTTCTGACAGTGGCCAATGCCAGGTGCCCCAGAGGGAATGAACAGAACAGGTAATCATCAAGTGATCCATCCCCTGTTGCCCATTCCCAGATTCTACTTATCATGCACTGCATTACCAGTGCATTATAAATCATGAAATAACACTAAAATAACAACCATGTATCGTTATTTAGATTGGTCATTTCCCTCAAATAATGGAGACTCTTTTGGCTCCTTTGACTCAGTAATATGAATAAGATTTGGGGTAAAAGTAGACACATCGGGCCAGACTTTTAGGTATTTAGGTGCCTAAAGATACATATAGGCACCTGGTGGGATTTTCTAAAGTGTTAGGTGTCTAACTCCTACTGGGTGCTTTGAAAATCCTGGTGGGCACCTAGCTGCAGCTATAGGTGCCTACATACATTTAAAAATATGGCCCCAAATGCCTAAATGTCTTTTGAAATAAGACTTAGAATCCTAAGTCACTTAGGCATTTAAAAAATTGAACTATGTGTCTCGTCCCAAAAGTAGAGCTGGGAGGGGGAAGGAGAAAAAAATGGTGAAATTCTTTTTGAACTCCTCACTGCTGTTTTTAAATCCAAAATTTCAAAATTTAAGAATATTTTGATGAGCTTTATAATTGGACAAAAAATAGAGGAAAAATTCCATTGAAGTTTTTCCTGGTTATTTTTTCTTCAAATGTCAACTAAATTCAAAACATTTGGACCAGCATTCTTAGAACACTAGGGTTTGGTTCTGTTCTTTTCTCCAAAAATATTTTTAGTGTGATCACAGGCAAATATGTAAAATCAAAATCACAGGTAGTATATTTTTTTTCTTACAGAGGCACAATATTACAGCCATTGTGCTACACTACATTTGCCAATATATTATTAAATTTAATTATAAATAATTAACACTAAACTACAATAGACAAAATATATGAACAAGGCACAGTTTGGCTGAGATTATTAAAGCTGCCTCAGGCATCCAAATTCCATATAACTTTGAAAATCTCAGTTGTTATGTGCCATCATCTTGATTTGCTCTTGTGTATGTTCTCTTATCCACTAACTGACAATAAGCAAATTCAATCATTTGGGTGAATTAGCAAGTTTTCACCATAAGGAAATAAAGAGCACTCTGGAATATGTAGATATCTGAATGAGAAGCCAATAATTCACTCTGGAAACCACAAAGTGAAAGTGTAGACTGCGGGTACAATACAGATTTCTAATAAAATAACTTAGTGTCAGTTCTTATTATTTACCTCATTAGTTTGTAATCCCCACTCCAAGGTTCCAAGCTACAACTATAGGAACAAATCCAAAATGCATCTAAATTGACAGGCTGTTTTCAGTGGGAGTTATGCAATGTGTTAGTACCTCTAGGTACAAAACCAGTGGGATTTCTACTTGTACAGCAGATGGTCCAGGCATCATTGCTGGAATGCACATGCTGACCCTAGGGCAGAGCCTGAATGGACTTCAAAAGAGAGAATGAGCATGTTTCAAAGTGTTATTGTTTAAATGTTCCACTAAATGGGGACTCCAGAACAAAATATCCAGCTGAGGTCATTCTGAAAAATGTCAACAGATGTAATGAGAAAACAGCATGTCATGGGAGGAAAATATTTCATAAGAGTATTTCTAGTGTTTTGGTTTGTAAAAACACTTTTTTCATATGCGTCAGCAGGTTGTCACAATGTCATTGTCATGGAGTAGTTGAACCTTCATTTGCTTTTGTTGGAAAGAGCAAGAAGGGTGTGTGTGGTATAAAAGGCTAGGAAAGGTACAATTTGTCCACTGAACAGGTACATTGCAGCTACCATTACCAAAGGTTCTTCCATCACAGATGCACTTTGGGCTAAATCCTCAAGTCGTGACTCTATTTTCACTGACTCCTTCTTTAGTAAAACAAAATTCCCACTGACTTCAGTAGGTGTTTTGCCTAAGTAAGGACTCAATGAAAAGCTAAGAGCTTGATCCTGTGGTTGGTAATAGTGAACCCTATTCTATTCTGTTCTATTCTATTCTGTATAGGTTTTATGACCCTCAGTTATAATGAGATCCTTCACCGTTGAGTTCTGCCATTGATTTCAATGGGAAAAGGATCGGGCACTTACTCATATGAGTAGTCCTGACATCAGTAGGACTAATCACATGAATAAAGATTTCTCATGTGAATAAGCATTTGCAAGATCACTTTTTAAATAAGGAACTTATGATTTGGCCCTTCGTTCCTTATTTTTGTTGGTTCAACTCTGGGACAATGTAGGCATCAAAGATCTCAATAATCATCATACCTTTTATCTGACAAAAATCCCCAGTGTTGGCAATTGGCAATTCAACATGAGTGACTGGAGAAGAATTTCCTCTGCTGGAAGCTACTAACAGCAACTTGAACTTTAATAGCACCTTAACCTGCTGAAGCACCTCTTGGTCAAGAGCCTTTACAATGACATTGACATTGAAAGTTAATTTACGTCGCAGCTAGTTATTTGTCAAAAATAAAACACCAGTGAAAGTAATAAGCCTCATATTAAGTCATAAAGGGAAGGTTCATTAATTCCTCATGTCAACATGCAATGAGATCAACAGTTCTGGTGTACCATGGCCACAAGAACCACAAGTCAAGGTAACTCATCAAAGAACTGGAGAGGCAATGACATCCATGGTAAGGAGATAACTTGAGCCCTGTTTGTAAAGGGCTTACGTCATCATAAGCAAGTTGTAACTGGCATAAAAGTTGATTGGTGACCAATGCAACTGTGTCATAAGTGGCATGGCATTCAGAATCCTGGTTGTTGAAGTTTATACAACTAATAGTCTGTTAATTATTTCCCTGAAAGCAAAGAACTTAAGCATGAATTAAGGCAATGTGTTTTCAGAAAAGTACTTAAGCCTATGCTTAACTTCAGCATATGCTTAACTTTAAGCATGTACAAAAGTGTTCTGCTGAATAAGGACCTGAGAGCTAGGCAAATAATTCCTAGCAAATCATTCATTTAAAGAGTTTTGTCTCTTTTTCTGTTTGTGAAATGCCCCCAAAGAGCTGACCCTCAGCCTGCAGGTTGTAGATAGTCAATTTGTTGCAGGTATTCAATATTCACAATTCAAGCTGTGTTGGTTAGTCATCAGTCACATGCTCTCTTTCAGTTCCCTAATTGGAGGACTGTTAGTGTTAAAACCAGTTTTCCAGTGTGCATGGTTGCACTGAGAATTCAAAATTCACTCCCTACAAATATTTTACAAATTTAAAAAAAATCACTCCTATATCTAACTTTGTTAGACTGTTCATGGAACATTAAAAAAGCATAAACACGGGCAAAGTGAATTGCTTTAAAAATCCTAATGTACTTTGCCGAATAGAGAAACAGGTTCAAGTGAACTCAGAGAAAAGATATTACATTCATGACCCTGTTCACACTATTTCCTTGAGTATCAATAGAGCTATAAACATTTTCTGTCAACAGCTAACAAAGAAACCTGTTCTAAAAATGATGCATTGTGAGAACTTTTACATCTAAATGGGACTCTAAAAACAATATGGTCTCATAGGTGGCTGTTAGTTAGAGCTGGTCACGTAATACAAAGAGGGATTTGAAAATAAGCAGAGAGGGTTTTCTCCTCCTACAATCATAGAGTCATTATATTAATTGTTCATGGGTATTTGGGTGACTGCCAGTTTATTTGTGAAATGTTTAACAAATCTCAAAAGTTTCATGAATTTTACCATAAATGATAATTGGCTCAAAAATTCATACTGAAAAATGTGCTATTTGTTATTCTCCTCTTAAAGTTAAGTACGTGTTTGAGTCTTTTGCTGAACCCTGAAGGATTTGTAGGCATGTCCTGAATCAAGGCCTACAAAATTTCATCTCTCCAGTCAGGAAGGAATATGGCTATTTAGAGGTTCATTAAATTCTCTCATTCATTTACCTTAAACAAACACCCCAAACCATGAAGCCCACAAATTATGCATGTAGTTTGTCTATGTAATCATATATTCCCTTAAGTCAGAACAATAACAAACCTTCTTTTGTTCCTTCTTCCTTCTCAGCCTGATTATAGGGTTTTGAATTGTGTGTGGGGTGTGTGTGTGCAGGCGCGCACGTGTGTATACAGAACTTTGAGGTAAAGCTAAATTCAAAAAATGAGTTCTGCATTCAGTTTTGAACAGAGTGTGGGGGAGGTTGCTTTGGTGCTATTGTCTGTTGCAGTAGTCATAGAGTACTTGGAGTGCTTCTCTAATGTTTCTTCTCTTTGTTCCCGGTTGGCTAGAGTTTTCTGTAACTTTTGGAATGTGGCAAGGTGCACAAGTTCTCAGGGACAGAGCAGAGAGATAGTTTCTTCTTGACATGAAACAGGAAGAGTTCTTATTTCTGCGTGGAGGAGGAAGTGGACTGACCAGGTCATAGGAGAGGTGGTTCTTGCATTCCTTATGTCCACCAAGAATCCAGTCCAGAATATGGCTGGCTCTGTGTGCATGTGTATCTGGAGACTGCCCATGAGACACTTAAGGCAGGGATCTCAGATAGATAGTTTTGGGCTATCTCAGTGGAGGTGCTGTTCATGTGGTTATTGAAGTCTACCAAGATGATGAGTCTCATGAATTTAATCACTATGTTAGACAGTGTTTCTATCATCCCCTCTGGAATGCCTTTGGTGTCTGGTGGTTTATAGATTAGCAGGAAATTAGTTTTGTCTGGACTCACTTATTAAGGGGACTCACTCAAAATTTTTTCACTTGAGTCAACTTGTCCTGCAGTCTAGCCCAGAAGGGGAAAAGAATGGCTACTTAGGGTCTGTCTTCCCTAGGTCTGGCTCTGTGTGGAAGAGACTATCTTGGGTGGGCAAGGTGAGCTAACAGGTTTGTGGTGTCGCTCAGCCATATTTATGCGATGCACACTAGGTTAGGAGGCTAGTGGTCAATAAGATTGTGGATGGTGAAGAGCTAATTGACCACAGATCAGCGTTCCAGTGTTTGTTTTTGGCCATGAACAGCAAAATGAAAGGATCAGTGATATATTAAAAAAACCCCTCATAGGTGAACCCATGCTGACATCAATTGTCCTTACTGCCAGGAGGTGGGTACACCTATGTATTGGGAGACTCCGTGAACACTTGCTGTCTCCTTTGTAGCCAACAGAAAGAAACCCCATTTCTACCAAGGGATTAGAACTCCATGTGAAGAAGTTATCCATGTGCAGTCTTGCAATGCCTTTTTTTAGATCTAGATCCTGGAAGAGAATGAATGAAAAAAAGGTTTATGTATGTCCCATGTTTGGGAACTAGATAAATTGCTTACTTACAGGAATGAGATGCAGTCTTGAAAGTTTTAATTGGCGTCCAGACAGACAGCTGACAGCACCTCATCCTAGAACTAGTTGCAACTCATTATGACCGTTGGCTCTCATCAGATTAGCTGGGCTCAGCGATGGTGTGAGACAGGAAAATATGTGACAAGACTTGGCATCTCAAATCCTCCTCTTACAGATACTAGCTGAAAACCAAGGAATGTTGCAGTCAACATTATCATTACAATAGCATATTTCCTAATTTAAGACCAGGTTAGCCAAGTGCTATATGTGAATGGAGAAGATTGTTTCAGCGTATGGTTGAGCACCCACAGTATGTATAAATGTTATGGCATCAGTTCTGGATTAGTTGCTGGGAACTGGTAATGATGTTCTTGGCATAAAACCACTTGCATCCACATACTTTGAAGGGTTCCCCTGCATTTGTTCATTGTCTACTAGAGCTATGATAGGAGGGTCAAGTGAAGTGCATCCAGAACACTAGGAAAAAACAAGCAAAGATGAAGAAGTCTTCCTTAACCTCATTTTGCTGTCTTCAAGTGAGTTCTGAAATGAATGAGATTGCGACTGCGTGAAGAAGGGAGGTTTTAGACCTGCTTAGAGACAACTGCACCTGGAATATTGAGGTTAGCTCTGGACATCTCAGGATTAGAAAGATGCCAACAAATTGGAGGGGATTCAAAGATGAACAACAACAATGACAAAGACTGACTGAAAGGCAAGAGGGACTAGTTTATGAGGATAGCTTAAACAAGCTGTACATAAATAGCTTGGCAAAGTGACAACTAAAGGTACCAAGTGATACAGTACCTGTCTATGAGTATTAGAAGAGCATAATAAAGGAGGTAAATAAATTGTTTAGTGTGGTGCCTTTCCGTATCTTTTATACAAGTTCAAATCCTTGTTGTTTTAAGCATATGCATTTCCCTTACGCTTGTGCCTATCTCATTATTTTTGCAACCCAAGTGATAGTGACAATACTTTGTACTTCTCCTCCAGTGATCCTCAAATGTTTTACAAACATTAATTAAGCATCACATTAGGCATCTGAGGTAAGGAAAGAATATATAAGAATCATTTCATCCATCTTAAATGCAGCTACTCCTGGGGTAAAACCAAACAGGGGTCAGACTCTCAGACTTGTTCTGCTCCCTTTGCACTACCCTGCTGGCACAAAGGAAGTGGTCATCACCCTTAACTCCACTACTGGGGAGACCTCAACTGTGGATGCAGCCAAGAATCTGCTTCCAGATGTTTACCTGTGCACAGCAACTCTATGCAACATCTTAGGAGTAGAAAGGAAAAATATATTATCAAATTAAAATGACAATGAAGAATTAAGCGGGCACAATGCAAGTTACCTGAATGGAATTTGGTCAAGTCACTAGCTCTGTTACCCTTTACTCTTATGAATAGCATTGCAGGATCAATCAAGGAGTACAAATGGACAGCATTCTGGTTTGATATCTCTTCTGAGAGCAGCACAGTCCCTGTAATACCATGCTAGTTCAGTATTGATTCAAGGCAAGCGTGCCCCCTACAGAAGTACCAAAATCACTTCTTCTTGTAAAACTTCTCCCAACACACACACGGACACTGCTCAGCTTGTTAAATCTGATGTGGAAACACAACACAAAGGGTTTAGATGGGAAGCTATAACGGAGATTTACCTTCCTCCTTATTAAACAACTAGTCAAAGCTAAAGATGTTTCTGGTCTGGATGGCTACATCAAAACAACATTTTAAAACATCTCTCGATTTTTGAGACAACTTCCAATCTGTTAATAATCAGGGTTAGAAAGTGGGTGGTCCATTAAAGTTCATCCTTGTTAGGGTTACCATATGTCCGGATTTTCCCGGACATGTCCGGCTTTTTGGTCCTCAAATCCCCGTCCGGGGGGAATTGCCAAAAAGCCGGACATGTCCGGGAAAATAGGGAGGGGTCGTGGGGTTTGGGTCTGGGCTGGAGCCGCTGGGGCCGGAGCCAGAGCCGCTGGGGCTGGAGGTGCTCAGCCGCCGTCCGGGGCTGCTCGGCCAGGGCCGGTGCCCCGGGGCCCGAGCCGAGCTGGAGTCGCTAGGGCCGGGGGTGCTCGGCCAGTGCCGGGCCCAGCTTACCTGCTGCCTCCCTGTTTCAGGCTTCCCGCGGACATTTGATTCGCGGGAAGCAGGGGAGGGGGAGGAGCAGGGGGCGGAGCATTCAGGGGAGGGGGCGGAGTTGGGGCGGGGATGTTGGGGAAGGGGCGGAGTTGGGGCGGGGCTGGGGCGGAGTTGGGGCGGGGTTGGGGCCCCGTGGAGTGTCCTCCTTTTTTTTAATTAAAATATGGTAACCCTAATCCTTGTAGATATTTAAATTAATGAGTCTAAACCATCCTGGGCTTGTAAAGATAAGATGCACTTTTGCATCAATCAATCCATACCGTTTCTTAACAAAACTGCTTCTGTGGACATTGAAAAATGCTTGTAGTAAAAAGTATGTGGGATTACTTTAAACCCTGTTAAATCTGTTCACATTTAGTTTTGCTTTCACTATGTCTTCCCTGACAACTTCTTTGAATGACAAAGGGATTAAGAGATCTGCTGAATTAGAAACTACCCTGGTATGGAGACATTCTATGATTCTCGTTCACCTAATTTGTGCCTAAGGCAACTGGATACTGAAGGTTGTGGATATCTGCTGCAAGAGAGGTCTTGCACCAGTTTATCTTGCACTCCCTACAGTGGTTAGGTTAAATATATACCTGTGCAAGAATTATTATTAACAATTATCAGGCTAAATCCTGACATCCTTACTTAGTGTTTACTCAGTTCTTAGACAGGCAAAAACTCCCTTTGAAGTTAATGAGATTTCCATCTGTGTAAAACCTGAACAAGGAAGTCAGGGTTTGGGCCACTTAATAATAACCCTCTTGACCCCATCATTTCTAGAGAATTTGATTTTCTACTTTGTAGTAAAGATGTATTTATTGGGGAGGGAGGGTTTGAGACTTGCTTAACCTTGAGTTTCTTTTCCAATATTCTTTCTCTTATATTCTACCAACGAAGGCAGAATGTCATAATTACTGTTGACACCACAGATCTGCAGGTGTTCATTCACTATTTTGGCTGCTTCTCTGTAACAATAATTAGGTGATTTCAGCTTAATCCCTTCCAACACCCAGAACAATCCATATTGGGAGCTGAATATTCAGAGCCATCATAACAACACCGAGCATGGGGAAGTGACAGTCTCTCTCCATGCAGCTTCACCTGGAATATTACATTCAGTTATGAGCACTACTTTACTAGAAAGATTGACAGACTGAAGAACAGCAAAAAAAGACAAGGGCATTTGTGGGACTGAAACACAAGGAAATATTAAAGTAGCTAAATAGTTGGGTCAAAATCCCGGACAGTCCAATGATTTAATGCAGTTATGGGCCCACTGTTAGATTCCATCTACGCAACAAATGTTAACCATGTTGTAGCCAGGTCGGGACCAAGTGTCATAACTATGTCGGCTGACTTGGTCATAGTTGTAGCAAGGAATAAGAATACTTAGACAACATTAAGAAAAGGAAAAATTAGATTTAATACCGGGAAAAAACTTTCCAACACTGAAATCTTTCAGGCTTTTAAAAAGTCTACTAAAAGCAGGACAAGAACCCCATTACTTGCAAGTCAGGAAGGCATTTAAAATGTTAAATATTAGGGACTGTGCTAGAAGCAACAATCCTGCACAGTCAGGGAGACATGTGACTAGAGAGATGCTAGAGCAGGGGTGGGCAAACTACGGCCCGCGGGCCGGATCTGGCCTGCAAGCCGTTTTAAGCCAGCCCGTAAGCCGCACCACGCGGCTTGGCCCTGCTCCGGCACTCCGGCCAGGGAGCTGAGTCAGTGGCTGGATCAGTGGCTCGGACCCGCTCCAGCCGGGGCACAGGGTTGGGGCCGCACCACGCGGCTCCCGGAAGCCGCGGCATGGCCCTGCTCCAGTTCCTATGTGCTCCAATGGGAGCTGCAGGAGCAGTGCCTGCGGATGGGGCAGTGTGCAGAGCCGCCTGGCCGTGCCGCTGTGTAGGAGCCAGAGAAGGGACATGCCACTGCTTCCGAGAGCTGCTTGAGGTAAGCGCCGCTTGGAGCCTGCATCCCCTGAGCCTCTCCCCATGCCCCACCCCCCTGCCCCAGTCCTGATCCCCCTCCCGCTCTCCAAACCCCTCAATCCCAGCCTGGAGCACCCTCCTGCACCCCAAACTCCTCATCCCCAGCTCCACCCCAGAACCCGCACCCCCAGCCGGAACCTGCCCCCCTTCCTGCACACCTGCCCCAGCCCTGATCCCCCTCCTGCCCTCCAAACCCCTCGGTCCCAGCCCAGAGCATCCTCCTACACCCCAAACTCCTCATCCCCAGCTCTACCCCGAGCCCGCACCCCCAACCAGAGCCCTCACCCCCTTCTGCACCCCAACCCTAATTTTGTGAGCATTCATTGTCCATCATACAATTTTTAGTCCCCAATGTGGCCCTCGAGCCAAAAAGTTTGCCCACCCCTGTGTTAGAAGACTATAAGAGAGCTTCGGTGGCCTTTTCTTCCTCTTATGCCTATGACTTTTTCCCTCCCAAATTTGAGTGCATTATCCTATCCTATCATGTGAGTCATTTGATAACCCAGAGGGAAGGGCTGAATTGCTTCCACAGCAAGAATTTTTGTGTGTGATGCCAATGCCATGACCTTTGCTCATGGAAAACAAAGTACCAATGGTAAAAGCAGGATGGAGCTCCATCAAAAAATTAATGTAAACAACTACAAAGCCATGACTGTTCTACTCAAAAGCCAATTCACACCAGGTAGGAATCTGAGCAGTGGATGTTGCTAACATAGCAAATATGCTATCTTACATTTTGTTAGGCTAATTGCATTCCTCTAAAAGCATGATCTAATAAAAATTGCCAAATTGAATTTCAAGTAAGGGGGAAAAAAAGAAATAGAAAAAGAAAGGAAAAGAAAAAGCAATAACAGCTTATAAAAAGGGCTTTGTAGAAACATTCCCATTACAGGTGCATTCTCATGTTTAAAAAGAGGCTAGAGATTTTTTTGGTTTAGATGAAAATAAAAAACACTTGCTCTACGAGAAAAGCTTCCACTTTGTTGTGGAAACAAACTCTCTCACTACGCCTTCACATCTCATCCTGGGGCAAGTTTGGAAACCATGCTTTTGCTCTTTGCAAAATTCTGTAATGTTAGTAGCAAACAGCTCTGATGCTGGTGCAAATGGCAGAAATCTGATCTGGATTCAAATCTGTGCACTGTGCACTACTGGGGGAACACAGGTAGTTTTGCATCCCTTAAGTGGTGTGAAATTCATTAAATAAAGACTGAGGATGAAATCCTGGTCCCACTTACATCAGTGGGAGTGTTGCCATGGACTTCAATGGGACTTGGATCTCACTCCAAATTTAAACCTGAGACACTGCCCAGGGGGAGGGTGCCAGAGCCCATGCTGTAGCCCAAGCCAAACGTCTACCACGAGCCCAAGTCAGCTGACCTTCACCAGCCGCGGCTGTGCCACGGATTTTTTATCATAGCGTAGACATACCCTAGCAGCTACTGGATGAAGAACCTCCAAGGGATCACCATTATCACCACCCTATTATATTTAGGTCTATTTAGTAATTTATACTATGCTCATCACATAGTACCTGAGGGTCTGCTGCACCAGATTATGCATGGTCAGTGCTGGGACCCATGGTTTGTGGAGTGTAGAGAGTCCTGCAGAGCCCGTCTGCATAGAGAGGGATTTACATGGGCCATTTACCAAGGTGCATATTACCCTTAATCCTGCAGTTCTTTCACATGCAAAACACTCCCCCCCCCCCTCCCCCCCCGCGGGCTTTAACTGCTGTTCATTGTGTGAAATAATGACACCAGAATTAGGCCCATCAAGATTACATTATTTTGTTTAGCAAATGCCTACAGAAACTCTTGGCCTTTTCAGTCTTGTCTATTAATAGTACACTTAGACCTAGCTTGGAAAATGCGATTCATATGATAAAAGAGGAATTTAAGAATATATCAAATACTGGGAAGGAACTGACATTCCGAGTATTGTTATGAACACAGAAGTGGCGCTAGAGTTATGTTCCATTTTATTTGATTTGATTTAGTTAAAAAAAACCTAAAACAAAAACAATACATGTATTGCTGATCTTGCAGCGCCACTGAAGTAAAATGGGACTTTCATGTCAGCACCACAGGATTCAACTCAGGGTTATTGTGTGGTAGTTACCTAAAACTAGTGGGAAATTGCTTAAAATCGATATTAAAAAAATCTAGCATGAAGTGAGTTGATTTAGTAAATACTTTAACAACTAGAGTTTTCTGGGAAAGCCATGTAATTGTTTTTACCTACGCCACATAAAATAAATGATACGAGTGACGATTTGATTGTTAGCGTATAGCAAGCGTTCAGGAATGTACTGAGGGAACAACTCTTTTTTTGGCAGGGGAATGGTCAAAGAGAACAAATATTTTCTGTCTTTAATTGCTTTGATTCTGTGAAAAACGAGCAATACCACAACGCTGAGCACGTAGAACACAGTTGCGAAAGACGACAGCGAGACGCTCATCATTTCGATGATTAACAACAACTGCACACGTGGTTATTTTAATGTAAGGAAAAGGGATTTTGTTTCTTTCTCTTTTTGTACAACAGTGGGTCTATTCTCCCTTGAATACACACGCATATTTATCATTAATCTTTAATCATGAAAGGGAAACAATCAGCTTTAAAAATTACGTTCTTTTCTGAATTTCCTAAAAGATCTGCTCTAGGACTTATTTTGAGGAAGCGCTACTACGGCCCGTGTTAGCCAGTTCAGACTCAATGATCACAGTTGTCCCTTCTGGCTTTGGAATCTAGGAATGTACAAAATTCAATGTAAAAAAGTCTAGTGAAGAGAAGCCCCTAATGGCCAGGCAGTTTCAAATACAACTGACTGCTGTGCTTTCCAACAGTAGAAACTGTACTGTATTTATTTTGTACATTGTGCGTGCTTGAGTGCTAGATGTTTGGCATTATCTCTGGAAGGCCCAAGCCACAAAGCCTGGGTCTGGTCTCCTGAGTTCTAGTCTTGTGTCCTATCTGCTTGTCCACACACCCTCTTCCTTTATGGTTGTTAGGTTTGTAACCGTCTTTGAAATCCCACAAAACTAGGAAGTGTTCAGTGTGAGATTTTAGTTTGGAGACTACATAGATAGATCTCAGAGGTCTGTAAACATCCCTAAAACCTGAGTCTCAACCAAACTGAATGCAGCCAGAATTTCAGTGGCAATCATCAACCTGGGAGTAAGTCAGCGTGTTGAGGGTGTAGGGGAAGGGTAGATCTTGATTGTGTTCCAATTACTGTTGCCCTGGTTCCAGTACAGCCTGAGACTTGGTAACAGAGAAGGGAACTCTTTGTAGAGGGGGGAAAAAAAAAAAAAGGCTCCCCAGCCAAACCCCTACAGCCTGTGAGCGTGAGTGAGTGTGGGAAGGTGGTGAGGACCCACAGCAACTGAGAACTGCAGACAGAGACAAAGAGCGAGTTGTTATATATTTCACAAGCGACATCGAACCACCGAAAAGCCATGCAGGGAATGAAGCGGAAACAAACCTCGAGCGGCTAGAGCACAGCAGATCTGGATTAAATCTCAGGAAAAACTCCCTAACTGTAAGAACAGTAGGACAATGGAACAGACTGCCTAGGTGGGGGGTGGTGGAAGCTCCTTCACTGGAGGTTTTCAAAAGGAGGCTGGATAGCCATCTGCCTTGGATGGTTTAGACAACAAATCCTGCATATCTTGGCAGGGGGTTAGACTAGCTGACCCTTGTAGTCCCTTCCAACCCCATGGTTCTCGGATAAAGCGGGGGGGGGGCTTGGATTAGAGATGCAGTGTGACTCCACTTGTCCCTGCAACTAAACGCCTCCAACGCGTATCCGGGGCACATGGCGCCGCTGTTTGTGCCGCGCTGCTCTCAGTTACACCCCTGTCAATCCGGAGTGACTCCAGCGGGGGTGGCGGTGATGCGCGGAAGTGGGGGGGGGGGAGGGCAGCCTGCTGGGGGAGAAAAGGGGGGGCCGGGCTGCCCCAGCAGCGGGGAAAGCTTCCACTTTCCCTTTCGCCGAGCTCAGCTGCTGGCCTCGTGTCCGCACTCAGCCTCCCTGCTCCCTGCAGCAGCTGCTGTTCCCCCTCCTCCCTGCCCCCGGCCCCGCTGGCCGCTGCCTCTCCCCGGAGCTGAGCAGGCTGCCTGCCAGCCCAGGCTCCCGGGCTGTGTGTCTGAAGCGTGGCCCCTCCTTCCCCCCACCCCTTCCTCTAGCACCCCCGCCCCTCCACCAAAGAAGAGGCTGAGCCGGTGTTTTTCCACTCAGCAGGATGGGTGATGCTCAACGCTCCCTCATTAGACAACAGAGACGAGAGGTCAGGAAGAAAGCGCTTATAAATCACCCCCTCCTCGCTCGCAGCCCGGCTAGTCGGGCGGTACCTTTCCCCAGGACACACCGGGCAGACGCCTAGAGCCCTGGCCAGCTACCTGAGCCCGCAGCAGGTAAGATCCCCTCTCTATTGTCTGCCAGACCAGGGAGAAAGCCTCGAGTTCTGGTCGCTCGGAGGAAGAAGGGGAAGGAACAAAGAAGGAGCTGTGGGGAGGCAGCGAGGTTTTTGCCTTTGCCGAAGAAGATCTGCCAGGCAGGAGAGGGAACGAGGGAGGACTAATTGCTGCTTTTCTCTTGTTACTACGTGAAGATGGCAAAGAAAGGACCCACCGGAGGCACAAGAGAGGGGCATTGCCTTGGTTGATCCATGCTGCAAATGTCTCCTCTATGCTCAGGGTCTGTTTCCGTCCTGCCCCCCAAGCCCCATATTTTTGCTGGGTTTTGCCGTATCCGGTGCTAGATAGATTGCAACGTGCTGTTGCTTTGCATTTTGATCGCGCAGGCCAATAGTGCCGTTTCTTTCTTTTCAAGTCCCTTAAAAAAACAACACATCTACTTATATTTAATTGCTATCTAGGCTACCGTGTGGTTTCTCGAGCGGCTATTTCCATCTTGCCCTCCGTACATGCTCCACCACCTTGTGTTAACTTTTTTCAGATAACAGTTTGCAGTGTGAAATTAACCACTTGCTTGGCAGCTCTCCAACTGTTAAAAGTACATTTCTTCTTTTCCCCCCTGCTGTTTCCCCCAGTGAAAAATGCAACATATTTTTGAAGGCTGTATGCAAACCAACAGTCAGGTCCAGTTGAAAGACCAATACAGCCAGTGCTGCTGCAGCTGCTGCTGCTACTAATGGATCTGACTGGGGTCTGACATTCTTTTCTTCAGAGGCAGTTAAAGTTTCCATAAGTGTCAGAACTTAGTGGGTCAAGATTCTGATTTCAGTTATCTTGGGTGTCAAAAAAATAAATCTGGATTCACATCAGTGTGAATTGGATCAGAATTTGGCCCAGTGAGTTTAAGGTGATGAATATTCAGTGGTGTGTGATAATGTAACAAAAGACAGACTTTGGAGACGGCTCTAAGTTTCCATATATGAAGATAAGGGGTGTGTGTGTGGGAGTTAATTTGCATTCACACAGAAGATAAAACATGCATAAAAAGTTGGAGAATTCAGAATATATTAACCTATTTATACTTCCTCATTTGTGAGAGGTGAACAAATATATTTTTCTTTGAGAATTACTTTTTGCCTTCAAAGTGACAAAATTCTTACACTTATATAAGTTCTGAAATCTTGTTTCTTCTCTTTATTATTATTTTTTAAATGACAAATGAAAACAGAGTGGGAAAACAGAAGTTCAGAAACAAGTTTGAAGAAACATGACAACACGTTTGAAAGATTTTTATATTTCAGGACAGTTCATGCCAAGGTGTAGAGAGGCTTTTTTTTGGTTAGTTCCCATTTTTTAACCGTATTGGGAAAGGCATTAAGAAAATGCGCCAAGAAGAACTGGTTGTGTTTATAGTGCTATTTTGGTAACCACTGTATCTTTTTGCTTATACGTCAAAATGTTTCAAGTGTCGGACCAACAAAAGGTGGAGCTGTATTGTTCAGGAGACATGGAGTTAGTTGTAATTTGGTACTTGGATGACAGTTGCTACCAGTTTAGATTCTCTGGCTTTAGTACTGTAAGGAAATCAACCCAATAAAACTTGGTGTTGTGGAATGTTGAGGAGAGAGACTTTGGGCAAAACTTTTACAGTTTTGGCATATGGATTTGTTACTTCTAGATTTGAATTCAAGCAGAATTGACCAACTCTTTTTGGCCCTGTTTATCTCCAAAGAAGTATTATGGAAAAATTTTCCCGGGGGGATGTTGGTGGAAGATCATTTCCTTTTACAGAAGTGTACAGTATGGTCGTGGCGAGAGAGGGAGATTTTAGATTTTACAAGGGATAGCTATCGTACTAATAATGCCATTTGCCTCCAATATCAGGGCACAAGTTGAGGGTGAATTGTATGTGTCTGGAGGGAGGATACCTTTAGTAAACAAAGGTGAGTAAATGTTAGCTAGTACCTGTGAAACATTCAGAGATAGCCCCTCTCTCACTTCGGTCTTTATCTACCTTTTTGTTCACCCCCCTTCTTGTCTCTCCATCTCACCTTTTCCATCTTCACTACTCTCTTCATCTCTCTCATTCTCTTCCACCTTCTCTCCCTTATGGTTCATATTCTCTTTAGGCTGCAGCCAGTATGGGGTGACATAGTTTCTCTGTCTCTTCGCAGGCAGATGGAACTATGACACTCCAGCCATTAGAGGGCAGGATATGGAGGACAGGCAGACTTAATGTGATATATCAGTGATACTCAGACTGAAGCTCCTGAGTTCAAAGTGGCACTTTAATGTGTTTCCTGTGGCTCTTTACAGCACATGATATTAAAACACTGTGTAATTTAATTATATTAACCAAACTAAGTTATTAACCAGTCAGGATGTTTTTACGGTGTTATTAACCAGTTGTAGTTGATAAAATAATAATACTTGGCCAGTCATTTTGCTGTGAGAATTATATACACCTCTACCCTGATATAATGCGACCCGATATAACACGAATTTGGATATAACGCGGTAAAGCAGTGCTCCGGGGGGGGAGGAGGGGGCCTGCGTACTCTGGTGGATCAAAGCAAGTTCGATATAACGCGGTTTCACCTATAACGCGGTAAGATTTTTTGGCTCCCGAGGACAGCGTTATATTGGGGTAGAGGTGTATATATAATTATCACAGCAAAATGACTGGCCTATAAATTCATATTTAAACAGTAGGACAGGGGAAATATTTAGTGTATATATATATCTCCCCTGCCCTACTGTTTAAATACGAATATTTAGCATAATAGTAAATTAAACAATGAATTCACATTACTGTGGCTCTTTTGAGTAATGTTGATCGCTAATTTGGGTAGTGAACCACTGAGGTCTGAGTATCTTTGTACTATAATATAGATGGGGAGAGAATGGAAAGGCAAGGGAAATCCTTTTTAATTTTTAAATTTCTGTTGTTTTCCATTTACCAACCTGCATTTTCCAGTGTGTAGTGTCAGACAACTGGCTTCAAAATCCTCTAGCTACCTGCTGCTTAATGTGTGCAGTGCTATGGCACTATATAAAGAGCAGTAAACCCCAGCAATCTGGAGGCATTAAGGAGATGGACAGATGGGTGGAAGTGCTTGTCTAAAGATGCCCTTCTTTGGTTTTAGGGATATCAGGCCAGATTCTGGTGTAAACCTGGAATAATTCTCCAGATGTTAATGTACACTAATGTAATGGAGGACAGAATTTGGCCCTTCAATTTAGTTGGCAGCCATTAGTTTATGCATTTTTATTTTTTTGATGGTTTGAGATTATTTTTTTAAATGGCGCAATGCGTGAGCTGAGGTAAAAACAGGTCTCCAGGATTTTTGAAATCATGTATGAACAAGAGGTGCAGCACTGCTGTGGAAAAATACAAAGAAACCTTAGACTAGTTTACTATTTGTGCATGATGTTTGAGAAGTCCTGCCTGCCAGAATTTGATTGCTTCAGTAGGGTTCTTCATAGTGACTTGTTTTACAGCTAAAACTGGGGAGAATTTCAAGGATTAATTTCCTAATTTGTAATCTGAATACCAAGCAGCCTAGTGATTTGCACTTAAAGCCTCCTTTCCACTTGGGGATGCATTTCCAAAGAGGCTTGTAACTGAGCAAGTCCTATGGATTATAGCGCGGTTAGAAAACCCCATATAGTGCTTTGCAGTGACACTCCCTCATAGCCTAATTGTTTTGTGCTGTGTGTGCTTTCCGTAGCAAGGAGGTGTTCCATTCTGTGTCTTTCTAACTTTGGCTGTTTCCACTTGGCTGTGCACTGAAAGTGTAATCTGCATTTTGCACCCAAATGCACCAGCAGAGCCAACTGAGGGTATAAACTGTGGGGCAGAGAAGTGTAAACCCTAAAGGAAAGCTAAGCCATCATTGCACAGATAACTGAATTTAGGGTAAACCAAAGTCTTTTCACTTTACTGAAGCATCCTGAATTTTCAATTTAGTACAGTGGCAGAACTGTTTAAACCCCAAACAATCACATTTTATTTCATTAAGCTTTCCCTCCTCAGAGCATAACAATATAATCTTTCAGTCTTCCAAATCTTTATTTTCCTATAGATTATTTGCTCTACAGTGTCATTACATGTACCATAGTGGAAGCACTTTGGGGAGAAAAGCTGAATTGTTTTCTTATTCTATTGGATCTGACAATATCTTGTTTAAAGAAATGAGTGCTGTAAAGGAAATCACTATCTGATGAAATATACTGATAGGAAATCGTGCTTACAGAATGTAGGTTAGGGTCAGTTCCATTGCTAAAGCTCTTTCTGTCCATAGCAAATAATAATGCTGTCAACCCTAGTATTGTTTTGGAAAGCCCTTTGTTTCCAAAATTTAAAAAACCCTACAGTATTCTGCAGTAATAGTGGGTTCAGAACACTGGATCTTTTGACTGAGGTCTGTAGTATATTTTTAAAAAATGAGGCAAACAACATAGTCACCTTCATTTAATTTTTAACTTCAGATATATAAAAATAATTAGTCTCTGAGCCTTCTCCTGTGTCTGTGATTTCCCCAAGAGCACTAAAACACCCTTTGTCTGTTTCTACTAACAGGGTGGATTTGGTGAAATGAAGAATTGGTAGCACAGTATAGCGCCAGGTACTGCTTTTAGTCAGTGCAAGCTCCTCATCACACCCCTCTGCCAATGCTCCCCAGTTCTCATCTCCAGCACCCCCTGTTATTCCATTGCTGTCCCTTCCTTCCCAGTCTGCCAGCACACCTCAATCCTGACCTGACGCACCTGAACCAATACCAAACAGGGGCTCTATACAGCTGTGCCATGCTCTGTAGTGTTTTTAGAATGTAGACAAATGACTCCATAAAGATATTTTTGCTTTCTTAAGAACACTTCAGTTCAGTTTGAAACATGCAACAACTAAAGATGAATGTGCAAGTTGGAGGAGTTACAGCTTTTTAAAAGTAATACCTTATCCGATTCATCACCCTAATCAATTGTAGATGCTTTAAAATTGCAGTTTTGAATAGATTACAATGGGAGATTAGTGATGAAAAAAGTCAAATGCACTAACCCGCATTTATGCTACAGGATGGCTTTTAAAAAGTAACCCCGTAGTGCCATCATTTAAGCACTCCATACAGCAAATTCCCACTTAACTCCAGTGGCACTTGGTATAGTCCATTTATAGGAATGATTCCCCAATTGTTTGGAAGGAAAGTCAGAGTATGAAGTTGTCATTTCTATGTTCATTGAAGTTCTCCCCATAAATGTATGTTGGGATAGGTTAAACTAAAAGCTAGAGCCTCTGCTGGTGTAAATCACTGTAGCTCCACTGATTGAGTTGAGTTATACCTGCTGAGGATCTGACCCAAAGCATTTTTATCCGTTCAAAGAGAGAATGTAAATGCTAAGCTCTGGCCATTATTGTATTGCTAAACTTATACCGTGGTTGACATTGGTGTAAAATACTCCAGTAGAAGTTTGGAAGTAGAGGTGCAGTAAAGTTATCCATTACCTCCAAATCTAAGTATGGTGGTTGCCATTGGAGGGCCAACATTTACCTATGTTATTTGACCTCAGGATCTGAGCTTCCAAGAAAAAAGAGAGAGAAGTAATAGCAGTTATTTTTTTCAGAAAATAACATAGTGTATTCGTGTGGGTTTTGTCTTTCTGAGGGACTATATGTACACCAGCAAAACAGATATCAGAACGAAATGTATCTTAGTATCCTGATGGACTTTCCCCCTCTTTTTTATTTTATTTATTTTATTTTATGTATCTGTTTATTTATTTGCTTTCTCTTTTTTTCTTTTTCACCCCCCCCAACCCCCCCCCCAAAACAGGAAGAGAAAATCCATTCAGGAGAGACTCTTCTTCATGTAAGTGTTATTTATGCTCATTTATGAAATTACAAAAGGATTATAAAAGTAATTAGAAAGTTCAAATACTGAACGCTTACCATCTGCTCATAGAAACCACTGAATAAAGAGCATGTAAAAATAAACTGCAGTTATACAATAACAGTACTCAATACCCGCTATCTCAAATCTATATATGCAGTTCTATTGTGTATATCATGGTAGTACCTAGGCACCATTACAAAGTATTTTACAGTATTGGTGAGCACACCACTCCTGTGAAGTAGGCATGTAGTAACGTCTCACTTTATATATGAGTGGCAACGGATGCATAGAGGTTGAGGATCTCTACCAAAGCCCATTGAACTTGATAGTAAAACTTCCATTGACTTCAGTAGGCTTTGGATCAAGCCCTAGTGACTTAGCCAAGGTCAAAGAGGGAGCCAATGTCAGAGCTCAGCTTAGAGCTCAGGAGTCCTAGCTGCCAGTCCTATGCTAAAAATAAGCTTCTCTCTCTTGGATTCTTCTATAAAATCCAAGTTGTGTCAGTAAAGTTGTTTTGGTTTATTTGTTTATGTGTGTGTGGCCATTTGGAGCATACAGATATTTCAGGCCCTTTTTTACAACCCATGGACCCTCTAAAATGAGAGTAAATAACACCAGCCATCAATGAATATGGTTGCAAATGTTTTGGGAATACATTTGCCTCCAGAATAAATGCTCAGTCTATGTCAGGCTGATGAATCTTGTACAGGACTCTCCACAGAGTATGTAAAGCTACACATCATGGAGCTCAACAGTTTTACACGTCGCCTAGCAACTTGCTTTGCTTGCAGATCTCTGATTTTAAAACTTTAAGTAGTCAAGTAAGTTCTGCTCCAGTATCTCTTTCTAGTAAGTATCAAAGGGGTAGCCGTGTTAGTCTGGATCTGTAAAAGCAGCAAAGAGTCCTGTGGCACCTTATAGACTAACAGACGTATTGGCGCATGCATCCGAAGAAGTGGGTATTCACCCACGAAAGCTCATGCTCCAATAGGTCTGTTAGTCTTATAAGGTGCCACATGACTCTATCTAGTAAGTAAAGTCAAGAAAATGTTTCAAGAAGCAGCATCGATAGATTAAGACCATTATTGCCTTAGTGCACAATGAGCCTCAATGAGGAAAACGGCTGCATTAATTGCAATGCAGGACCCGCTTTGTATAACTTTGAAGCACGCCCTATGTCAAGTGGCGTGGCAAGCCATGAGCATTCACATCAAGCTGACTTCTCATAAATCAACATTTTTTTCCAGAAAATAACATACGTCTCTGAATTATGGCACTAGATTAGACTCAGATAGCAACTCCTGGTTAATATGTAGCAAAACGCTGTGTGGTGACAAATGGTTTTTGTGTGTGTGTTATTGGGCTGGAATGTTAGTTCCGCTTTCAGATAAAAGGAGCTTGTGCAATGCACCCTTGTAGACCATTATTTCCCTGGATAGTACGGTAGTTATGTAGTCAACTGTGTTCAGCTGTTTCTCTCTTACACTACCCTTTATTGTGCATTTCGATAAGAGGAGGGCTTAGGTGTAGGCAGAGATTGTAGCCTCTTTGAACCTAGCAAGACACAACTGTGTGGTCCCATTGCTAGTCAAAAATGTATTGAAAACTCGCTCTATTCTGGCTTTATTTCTGGCAGAAATGTTATAAGAATTTTATTTTGTATCTTTGAATCATGAACATTCTTTTGGCTGGTTTTATGGAAATCACTAGGGCAATCAGTTGAGGATAAGCTTTTTCAAAGGAGAAGAGCATGTGTATATTAAATGAAAAAAACACACCAGCAATTAAAAAGAATTGTCCTTTACACTGGGATGCTAAAATGAGACTGAGCGTATCTTTGAGAAGCTACGGTACCATTTTTTAAAAGACAATAGGATTGGAAAAATTCCAGGAGTCAGATTACTCACATTTTTCAACATGGGACCCCTAATATAGAAAATTCAAGTCTCTTGAAAAGAGTTCAAAGGACACATTTCCCCCAGTTTTTTAAAGAGGAATCACCAGGGTAACAAAAAACATCTTTAAAGGAAGAGGCTCCAAATAGGAAAAGAAACCTAAAGACATGATGATATGGTGTCCCGACGTTGTACACCAGAATCTGGAGCCCATTGGAGTGCAGAGTCAAAGATCTCCCTCTAGTGACTTTAATATCATAAAGCTGAATATCTGGATAATCTAGAGCTTTGTAACTGGAATATATTCCATAAAATGGATCAGTGATACAAAATTTATGGCCTAGAGGCCACATGCAGTACAACCTTCTACCACCTGCTGTGGCATTTCAGCAGCCAAAGGCAAGCTTTGAGCACCAGAACCTCTCTCTGCTGGTTCTGTGTATGAAATATCATGACTCAGATTTGATGTCTTTAACCTGTCTCTATATGTGCCTTAGTGCCTTGGCTCCCTTTGGCTTCTTCAACAGTATGAATTTCCAAAAGAGAGTTTACTCCAGGGATGTGAATAATCAGAATATTGTCAAGTGTCGGAATTATGAAGCTTCCAGGATAGAAACCTCTCTGTGCAGTGTGAATTTTCAGAAGGGTCTAAACTTCTACGGATATGAATTCTAGATTGGGATTAACCCCATCGACTGTGAATGACCAAAATGAGGCCTCTTCGGTAATGTTAAACTTTCAGAAGCTAATAATCCCCCCAGAATGTGAACTCTCAAGAGGAAATTAAGCCCAGGGATTTCAAACTTCAGATGGTGGATCCCACTGATATATCTGAATTCTCAGAGGTGCCTCGGACACATGAAATATTTGCAGGGGCCACCTCCTGCCATGTGACATTTTGAAAAAGGACTCCTTGTGACAGTAACCAGGCATTTGTATTATAATGATAATAAAGGGACCGTCTTGTGATTGTCACTTTGCGACAAATACTACCACAATTCATTACTTTCCATCAGTGCCTCACCCTATGGAGGAATCACCACTGCCCATCCACAGTGAGGAGGGGACAGAAGTCCCAACTGGTGAGTGCAGTTGGGATGGGATATTTGTAAAGGGTGGGGGCAATGATGCTACATGGCTTTATATGCCTCGTGTGTGTGTACCCATTTGTCATTAAAAATTCTAGGACTTGTTACCCGTGCCCCCTTTTTTATATTTTTTAAGTGTTGTGTATTTTAGCGTTCCTGAGAGGTGATATATTGGCAGTATTGGTTCTCAGCTGATCCACAGACAAGGTACAACATGAGCAGCAACCATGTTAAGATTCCACTTCACATTGTCGTACTAGTGTCTCTGAACTCAGAGCTAGAAGGTTCACCTTTATGTGTTAAAAAAAGACAAAGGTAGTTCAGAGTTCATGCCCTTTCAGCCTTTGGCCTCAATGCTGAAACTGCCCATAAGTCTGCTTATTGGGATGATGGTTTTTGTAATGAGGACACTTGTTCTTCCAGAAATCCATCAAACTCATTTTACATAAGCCACAGGACAACCAACTGACCTGGGTTGGATTTTAACCAGATATATAGCAGCAGAGAGGGCCAAATCCTGTGAGCCTCATATATTATATATATCTGTGTAGGAGCACCAGCCTTTCAGATAACCAAAGTAAATAGAACATGAAAAAAAAAAAAGATTGCCTAGTGTACGCCTTTGGATTTTAAGAGGGCTATTGTCTACATCTTTCCCCCTAGCTTCTTGTTTAACCTGTTCTTGAATTTGGGCAATGACTGTACCCGGACTATCTCCTTTGGGGTTCATTGCCATTGCTCAGGTGCAGCACTTTAAAGAACGTCTTCTTGCCTTCCATCCAGAACTTTTCCTTATTTAATTTCACTCAACCGCTCCCTGTTCTACCAGCTTTTGAGCCTGATTAATTACTTACCTTCACTCCATACCTTAAAGGTATTTATAGATGGCTCATGGCTCACAGATTCTTCTCACTTCTAGACTGTATTAATTTAGTTCCTTCAATCTCTCCATCTGTCCTTGGATCACTTTTATTGCCCTTATTTGTGTTTCCTTTAATTTTTCTATATCCGTTCTAATCTGTGGAGACCAGAACTGCACACATGCTATTCCCACTATGGTTGTGCTAGGGCTGTGTTAACATGACACTGTTATCTCTTTAGCTTTCCATATGATCCTTTTATATATACAGATCCAAAAATAGCATGGCATCTCCCCCCAAGCAGCATCACATTGAGACTCTGTATTAATTTGCGGTCTGTGATCACCCTTAGATCTTTCTCAGATTCACAGCTAGCTACCCCTCAATTAATAGCTGTGCTATTTATTTCCTCTCCCTCAATGCAGGAATTTACACTTACTAGTACTGAATATCATCTCATTGCATGCAGCCTACTTATTGCACTAGGGTTTGGTTTAAGACAGTATGGTGATGTGTTCATTTTAATGCACCTAGATTTATCCTATCTTTCAGTGTAGTTGTTATTGTTTTGTTAGCTACAGTGCAAAGAATTAATTGAGAAACATAACATTTTATGTTTTAATACCCCTCCTGCACTTGTCCTCTGTATATTACTCCAAACCCTATTTCCAGCTCGGTCATTTTTATCAGCATCCCTGCCCTTCATTTGTTTGATACTAGTTTTAAAATATTAGTAAATAATGTAGAAACTGACAAGTTTAGCATTTTTCTTTTTCTTCATGTTGTACCTTTTCTCTCTGTATAGTTAGTATATTGTCATTATATGGCTTATATGCGTGGAAAGAGGTAGCCTTTCACATAGTGGAGATAATCTCTTTCTCACCCATGTTGAGCTCTGCTCACGTGAGCAACTGGGTGACATCAGTCCACTCTTATAGAACTGCTTAATCTAACTCTCTCATATACACTGGCATTTTTATCACACCTCTTCCATTGCCCTGAGGGAGGCTGGACTGCTGGGATTCTGGTATCTGCACCAAGAATGAAATATAAAGTTTGGTGAATCATGAAAAATCAAACAAACATACAAGTGTGAGTGAAAGCTTTTTATTTAATGTTTGCTCACTGCTGTCATGGAGTGCATTTCCTGGACTCTGTACTGAACTCTGGTGTAGCTGTCAGACTACCCAGCTTGATCCAGGTTCAGATCAAACCAGATCAAAGGGGATCCTTAAAAGTTTAAACTAAATGGCTGTATTATATACATAACACCTTGTAGCAGAGAGGAAACAAGTGGCCAAGGTGAATGATGGTGTCAGAGATGGGTGAGAGCTGCTAAAAAGTCGGAATATGGAGTCTGAATATCCAGAGAATTGGATCTGGGATTTTAATTGGGCTCATTGTATTCTGTAGAGCTAGATGTCAGCTGCAAAAATATGATCTGTGTCTGGGTCCGGATTCTGATTATAGTCGCTCTTCAAAAATGTTGGTCTGAGGTTTCCATGTGGGCCATTTCCCGAAAATAGAAGGGAGTCTTGTCACAGGTTTAGGTAGGTCAAAAAGGACCAGTTAGTAATTGACACACACACACACACACACACACACACACACACACACACACACACACACACACACACACACACACACACACACACAATATAGTGATACAATTGTGAAAGTAATTGATTGCAATAACTACTTAATTAGAACAAAAAGTAATTTTGTGAAGTAATCTGATTATTTCCTGTTCTGGATGGTAATTTGAATTACATGTTAAAGTTATCTTGTCTTGCCTCTCCCAAATATGAGTAGGGATGCCAAGTCACTTTGCAATTCACATATTTGATGCAAAAGACTTGCAAATGGAGTCAATAACACTCCCTATGCAGTAAATTTATTTTTTCAAAGAATAAATGTAACAAGGCTGATTTTAAATAATAAGTGAAAGGAACATAAATCCAGCTAGTTTATTACAGTTGCTACATGAAAGCAACAACTACAAATAATACACACCCATGAACTATCACAAACAATAGATTCACCAATAAAAGAACCAGCGTGTGCTCATGCCTGAAACACTATGTACTCCAGTGAAATAGTGTATAGGTCCTTTGAGCTGAGGAATGGGAGATTATAACAAAATAACATTTTCATCTCCTTGTTATCCGGTGAAGACATTGGCATTTCTACTGATAGCTCAATAAGACTTTTGATTCAGAAGGATTCTGCTTGTTCTTGATTTGTTTTTGCACTTTTATGAAATACATTCCCATGCAAAGCTAGGGGAGAAAAATGTCAACAAATGTGTTAATAAATCAAGGCTGTGGATAAAAAGGTAGAAAATAGGAAGTATTGAAAAGGAGGCTATTTTATGCGTAATAGTATAAGAGACGATAAAGAATAATAATAAAAGAATACAGGGCAAATATCTGGCAGTCTTTGTTCAGGCAAAACTCCAGTTGGTTTACATTCTTGTGATAATTAAATGATTTAGTAGACTCAAGGTGAAAAAGCGAGCAGAACAGGTCATTTATTCATTCTTATTTATATTAAGGTCATGGCCAAAGGCCCCAATCAGCAACTGGGTCCTGTTGTGCCAGGCACTGAAAAAACACATAAGACGACACAGTCACTGGAGGGTTTACATTTTAAAAGGCAAAACCCAGGAATGAGGTATTTGTAATTGCAGTAGTTTCATTTAAGTCACACAGTATTGAAGAACATCACTGAGGCAATAATTGTCAGCCATGGGATTGAGGAGCAATAGGGCTATAGGAAGAGGTGTTTATTCATGTGATTCCAAGTCAGAGGGAATGTCTACACTACCCGCCGGATTCCAGGAGCGCCGCCAGCTTTTCTGCTGCCCTAGGCGGCGGAAGGTCCCGCCCCGAAATGCCGCCCCCCACAGAGGCGGCGGAAGGTCCCGCCGCCGAAATATTGCCGCGGTCACCGCCCCCCAAATTGTAGTGCCCTAGGCGACTGCCTAGGTCGTCTAATGGGTTGTGCCGGCGCTGCCGGATTCGTGGGCAGCGATCGATCCAGTGGGGGTCGATTTATCGCGTCTAGTGTAGACGCGATAAATGGACCCCCGAGTGCTCTCCCGTCGACTCCTGTACTCCACCGCCGCGAGAGGCGCAGGCAGACTCAACAGGGGAGCGGCAGCAGTCGACTCACCGCAGTGAAGACACCGTGGTGAGTAGGTCTAAGTACGTCGACTTCAGCTACCTTATTCACGTAGCTGAAGTTGCGTAACTTAGATCGATCCCCCCCCAGTGTAGACCAGGCCAAAGACTCCCTCCTACAGTCCCTATCTTCAGATAGCATTAATGTTGAGAGGGAAGCTGTCAAAATTCTATTCCAAAGAAACACACATGTAGGACCTGATTCTGAGCTCATTTACGCTGTGATAACTCCTGACTGCAGGGTTGCTACTATTGATTTACCTTTGTATAAATGAGATCAGTATCAGGCCCTTAATTTCCATAGACATGGGGCCTCGTTTTACAGTCCTTACTTAGGATCGAACCTGCTCCCCTTGAAATCAATGGGAATTTTGCAATAATGCTTAGTTGTTACTCAGGCAAGATCCCATTGGGTCATATCACTCCCCAGTGACGCACTTGTAAATCTGATAACCACTCTTGACATCAGTGGACTCCCTCCAAATTTACAATGGTGTAATTTAGGCTCTGTTTACCTGGGGAAAAATGTTTTTTCAGTCGAGTTACCTTAACAGGATTGAAGCCAAGTAGACACACTTTAACACCCTTTCAATTATTAGCTGGTTATGTTATAAGCTTAGCCTAGGCTCTTCTAAGAACCTACGAATGGCCATACTAGGTCAGACCAATGGTCCATTTAACCCAGTATCCTGACTTCTGACAGTAGCTAGTGCCAGATGTTTCAGAGGGAATAAATAGAACAGGGCAATTTCAAGTGATCCATCTCCTGTCATCCAGTCCCAGCTTCTGGCAGTTGGAGGTTTTTAGGGACACCCAGAGCATGGGGTTGCGTCCCTGACCATCTTGGCTAATAGCCATTGATAGACCGGTCCTCCATTAACTTCTTTAATTCTTTTTTGAACCCAGTTATTGTTTTGGCCTTCACAACATCCCATGGCAATGAGTTCCACAGGTTGACTGTGCGTTGCGTGAAGAAGTACACCCTTTGTTTGTTTTAAACCCGCTGCCTCTTAATTTTATTAGGTGACCCCTGGCTCTTGTGTTATGTGAAGGGGTAAATAACACTTCCCTATTCACTTTCTCCACATCTGGCATGATTTTGTAGACCTCTCTCATATTGTCCCCTCCCCTTTACTCATCTCTTTTCTAAGATGAATAGTCCCAGTCTTTTTAATCTCTCCTCGTATGGAAGCTGTTCCATACCCCTAATCATTTTGTTGTCCTGTGCACCTTTTCCTATTCTACTATGTCCTTTTTGATATATTGAACTCAGGGCTTTAGAGCAGGATTTGCTCTATGCTGCGTGCACTCTACTGTTCAGCTTCTCCAGGCTCTCATTAATGACGAGTTCCTTCCTGAGGTGTCAATCTATTCCTGTCCTAGGGCAGACTGACTGAAAGACAGATGATCTATCTTCTTTCCCTTAATATGACTGTGCTCCTCACAGGCGGGGCTGGTCTTCAGGCAGAATGAGCAAAGATAGCACATCTTTGCCCTAACAGAAAGAACATAATTTGCTCTATGGAGTACCAGTTAGCTGTGTCCCTTCAGCAGGCTGGCTATTTTCTGAAGACAAGAGCAGAATGTTTGTCTCACCCTCTACTGATTTTGCCCCTTCATGGGAATGATCACACATAAAAGGGCCTGATTTTGCCAGGTGCTGAGAGCCTTCTGTGAGGTGCTGAATAGTCTTTGCAGCCAAAAAGCGCTGATTGCTCCTTGCACCAGCCAAGATGTGCACTTGCAGTACCTGCAGATAGCACTTACCAATTACGTGTTTTGACAAACTGGAAGTGGCTTGGCTAGATTTCCCTGCAATGCAACATGTCTCGAGCATTCACGACACTTTCCGGCCACTAAAAACAGTACATCACCATTCGAAAAGAATAATAAATAATAATGATGTGACTATTTCTATATGGCCTACTGGGAAATGACAATTAAAAAAATCCCCAAACAACTAGTTGTTTAAAACCACTCCAAATACATTACACAGTGAGTTATACCATCCGGAACTACTGTGTATACCAGTTTACTGTGGCACGGGGAGTCAGTCACAGGACATGTGAAATGCAGTAATGATTATTTGGAATATGTAGTTACATTCAGCATTTTCTGTTTATTTAAAGGAACATGCTTTGTGCTTTGAAGATAAAATGAGTATAAACTAATATAGCGCTAATGGGGGCCATTGCTATTTTATATTCAACCCAGAGCTTTCCCGATTTTATAGGGACAGTCCTGATATTTGGAGCTTTGTCTTATATAGGTGCCTATTACCTCCCACCCCCTGTCCTGATTTTTCACACTTGCTATCTGGTCACCCTGTTGATCACCCCTATTATAATGCAATATCCTCTCTAAATTTTTCTTTCCAATTACTTGTTTTGAATGTGTGAAATATCAGAGCATTGAAATTTGCTTTTCGTACAGTATTGTTGTTACTTACTTTAATCTTTGTCCCTCCTTTCCCTAAGCTCTCCTTCCTCTGTCTCTTATTTTAGGGCCCAAACCAGTTACACCAGCGTAACTTCATTTTAGATCAGATTCCAATCTCACTTACACTAGCATAAAACAGGAGTTACTCCACTGAGGTCATTTGAGATCAGAATCGGGATCTTGATGCTAGAAATTTAAATTGTAAGGTCTTTGGGGCAGGGACCCTCGCTGATGTTTTGGTGGCATTGAAATCAGTAGTTTTGCCATTAATTTCAATGGCACTGGGATTTCACCCAATGGCTCTTTAAATCTCTGTTAAGTGCCATGAGACGTTATTGTGATATAAAGTGTTTAATAAATAATTATGTAATAATGATTATAACAGTTTGGGACATTTAAATGATAGATACCCTTTCAACTCCCACCCCATCCCCCACCGATACAAAATTCCCATTTTATATTGGTACAATCTTAAATAATTATGAAAAAGAGCCTCTGGGCATTTAGGATCTATATAGTCACTCACTGCTTGTGCCACTATGTGCTGCCTCCCTGCAGCAGATAGAGGTCACACAAGGTAGCTAGTGCTGCACAAAGCAGCGGCTTCTCAGCTTAGTTGTTTTTCAGTTCAGCAACTCCAAGCCACAGAGCCTTGGCTATGAAGAGGGGCTTCTTTGAGCTTCAGGAAATAGCAAATTTTCACTGGCCGAATGTGCTAACAGAACATTCCTTTTGTCAGAGTAACTTTATTTTAACCTGCCTCAAAGAGATGCAGAACTACATGCAATTTCACTTGTCACTCCAGATAATTTTCAAAGGTAACCACTGCAAAGACATTACCAAAAACCCCCAAACAATTATAAACAGTAAAACATAAGGAGATGCCTTTACTTGACTGCTGTTTCTACTCCAACAGCCCGACTCCTTCCAGGTCTCTGGTTTATCTGGGGGAAGGGTGTTATTTATATGGACCCCTTATTTCCCATCAGGCCTTGTCAGAAGCTAAACCTACAGATATGGCTGCCATAATGGACTACATTTCCTAGCCTGCTCTGCTTCCCTGGATGTCAGAGAGAAAGGCTGGCTGGGAGCTACTAAGAGCCAAACTTGCCCCTCACCCTAGAAGGATAGGATAGGCTTATACACTAGGAAATAATTTAGCCCCATCTGTTCAGTTTTCTGAACTGTACCTTCATAAAGTGGTAAAAAGCAATAGATTACGTAAGTGAAATTTACAGAGCCCAATGTTGGAATATAAAAGCAATATATAACTAAAACCATCAGCTGATATCTGTCAGAAATGATAGAAAAGATAAGGGATGGAGGAAAATGGTTGAGTTGCTATGTTTTGTCTAGTCATACACAGAAACATGTTCACCCACAAAGACCAACAACAGGGCGACAGCTGAGGGGAGAGACACTGGTATTAGGCTGGCACTGTTGGTATTCTTTGCTCATATCAGCGTTGATCCTATACTCCTCACTCGCACCAAGGTCGTTGAGGTCAAGGTGGCACTTTAGTGGGCTCTTTCTCTGAGTTTAAAGTGTAGGATCAGGCCCTTTTGCTTGCATGCGGAGCACCTATGCCACATTCAGAGCATGGCAAGCAGAAGTGGTCTGCATGTTCAGTTTCCTTAGAGAAATTAAATGTTTGCTTTAGGCACTATCTGCTTCTCATATCTCTCAACACAAAACCAACAGCGCAGCTTTCCTTATATGAAAGCTGTCAAAGCTATGTGGCTAAGCAGAACTGAAGATATACTTCTGGTTTAAAAATTAATCAAAGTCATGTGATATTTTGGAGAACTAGATGTTTCATGGGATTGGTAGTGAGATAGGAAGACTTTCACCTCCAGCTCATTTGTTTAAATCAGGTCAGTAGTGACCAAAATTACTTTCTGTTGGAGGCTATTCAGAAGCCCCAATATAAAATGCGTTAATGATCTACCTCCAGTACAGGAATCCCCTTCAGAGCTGACACCCTTGTAGGGAGTCTCAGCAGAGAATCCAAGCAGTGGATGGGCCATGAAGGCTGAACTACCCTTCTGTGACTGGATATGATGATCCCTCTGGGTTATAATCGAGGCATATTGATGGTGGGGGGAAATGCAGGGGAAGTGGACTCTGAACTGGGCTGGCCCATCCTTAACCATTCAGTACGTAAACAAAGAACGTCAGTCTCCCGGCTGTCAGGCTGGCACCTTTCACAAGATGCATGGAAACATAAACAGAGAGAAAACATCATATGAGCTTCATGATTTTGCTTCTTTATGAGGTTTGACAATTTGGAGCAGAGCAAACTGTGCAAAGCTTACCGTCTCCACCAGCTTATGCAGCCAGTTTATCACTTCTTCTTTTGGCATATCCTCTGCAGAAACATCCTGGTCTCCATTTCCCTCTGTATACCAGTAACTGTTAGATTTCATTTCCTATGCAAATCTTGATAAAGTTTAAAGCTTCTGTTCAGCTGCTGTTTTCTTGAAGTAAATAAACAATGTTCCCCTCCCCCGGTTTCCAAACCGAATGAAAATCTCTTATTGTTCAAGGGTTATGAACTAAGATTGTCTTATAAAGTGCCTTAGAAACATTCTTATCTCAGTAAGAGAACCAAAGATTCTTATCATATCAGCACTGGCCTGTGTCATTTTAAAAGTCTACAACTAATTTGTCTCACTGACTCATATTTCTGCGAACTATAGGCCCCACTGCAGACAAGAAATCGAAACAAAACCTCCAAGTAACTCATTCTCATCGTTAGAGCCCAGGGCTCCAATGACGCTCAGTGGAACCACATTCACAGTGCAGTTGGACTCTGCTGTGGGCACAGCTAACATGGCTCAGTGCATGCACACAGCAACAGTTTTTCCTGCACAATCTGGTGTCAGTACTGTTGGGCAACTCCAACCTGCTGTGCTGCACAGCCATGTTGCTATTAGTGCATTCTGGGCAAATTTTGGTGCATAGATACCATATTGGTGGCAGAGAAGGGTGGGGAGAAGTGTGATGCTGGGGCCAGGGCATGGATTTTTGTGAACAGTGCATTTTGGGATGTCCTCCCTCCCACACAGCGATCAGGGATTTGGGAGGACTAGTTTGCCCAGTACACCGACATAATTAAGACATAATTAACCTACACAGTGGAGTCCCTATGTTAGAAACCACTTACAATCTGATGTTTATGTTATAAAAGTCCTCATAAGCAGGGTTAGAATAAATCCTCAAATACTGTCTAAAACTTAGATGGATACATAAGGTCAGTAAATAATGTAGAAATACGGTCCCATCCACACAGTTAGGATCTCATCTATGCTACAGCCTGGTTATAAAATTGGTCAAAATCTGTGAAATAACTTTTTGTATGAGATATTGCAACAGCTGCTCCTCTGCTTACCACTGGGTATATTACAAGGAAATTTGAATGCTCCTGACATTTCCTTTTTTTATCTTCTTTGCATAGTGTCACATATTACTTATGTATAGCAATAGCCAAAAACCCCCCCAAACCCTGAATAATATTTAAATACCGAATGTTTATTTTCCCCCAGAGGGAGAAGGTGGGTGAGGTAATATCTTTTTTTGGACCAACTTCTGTTTAACCCAAACATTTATTCTGATGTATTTGGAGTGAGTATTTGGAAAACATTATATGAAAAAATGTGACCAACCTTTGAGACTAGTCCATGAGTAAACAATATGGGTAAATGTAGTGATGAATTGAGAATTTGTTGCTAAAGCAAAGCATGTTAGGGGAAAATGAAATTATTCCCAAGGGGAAAAAAAAGCTATAAAATAATATATTTGTATATTTCTTTGTATGCTTGCTTCATCCAATGCCTACTTTATTTTTATTCTACACAGTTGAGACCTACTCAGTATAAAATCATAGCACTAAATGAAAGATTGCTGCCTAATGATTCCATGTATTTATATATATATATATATATATATATATATATATATATATATATATAAAATGCATAGGACAGATTCAATACATTATTAATCACATACAAAAAGTCAATTGGTACTATACAAAACATTGCAAATATTCAAGTTCATAAGCTCTCTCTTTTTTTTGAGAGAGAGGTTACATTACGTGATCAAGTAAATGTCTCCATAGTCCAGACTGTGTAAGTGTTTGCTCATGGTTTATCAGAGGTCATAGAAAAGGTTAATGCTCAGGCACACTAATGAACTGTAACTTCATTATATAACAGCCCCTTAGAAGCAAAAAACCCAAACCAAACCAAAATTAAAAGACTTTGCTAGGTTTAGTAGGAAGGTGAATTATTATTTAGTGCAAACAAATCAGTCAAAAGGGAAAAAAAGAGATTTTAAGGGACAAGACTTAAAGGGTCCTCCTTAACCATACCCACAACATTTGGGAATGCATCCGTTGTGCCATATAAATTGCATGCACACATACATTTTGTGGGCACAGTCAAGGCACCACTCTTAAAAAGTAGGGACTTTAGGGGGTATTTAGTGCTGTAGAATAATGTATTGTCCTTTCAATCCTGGAAAACTGGCATATCAGGAGCAGTATGGCAGGGGAAGCAGCAGGAACATGGCGCTCACTTTAGCTTGTTGACAATCACTAGGCTTTTAGCTAACACACCCAGGGGATGTTAAATTAGGTCGGTAGTTGGCTTGATGTGAACAAAAACAAATTTTTAACTGGACATTCCCACTACACAGTTACCAGTACTGTATATGAAGAGCGTAATAGCTTTAATCAGTTCTTCCTACCTCTGCAAACCACCCACCACCATTGCATTACTCCTCTCCCCTATATGGGATCTTCACCTGTGGTGGAAGCACCACAAGAAGTCCTGCTGATGAACTCACCTGTACCTGGGTCTGTGGTGGGACAAGCCTGTTGGCACGAGAAGACAGTGTCTGAGCTTTAGGCCTGTTGGCATGAGAGGGGATTGGCTGTGGCTGTATGATGCAGAGGAGTAGCAGTCACCCTATGCAGGGATGCTCTTTACCCCATCTGTACCGTTGGGAAGGTCTCCACAGCTCCTGGCTGGGGATGGGGAGAGTGAGGTGGGTGGGGGAGAGGCCGGTAGGCCAATGTTCTATGGTCTGCAGTGTGTGACCCAAAACAGCCCTGTGGTCACACCCTCCCCACTACTGTAATAATCCTTGTACAAAATGTGCCTTGTGAGGTATCATTTGGAAACTAGTAAGTCGCTGGTCAATACTATCATGGTGAAATATAGGTAGCAACATTATATGTAAAGTTATGAATTCCCCCGGTGTAATGTTATTAGCACAGGTTCAAAACCAGACCGCCCTGCTGAGGTAATAGTTGTTAAACAGGTCTATCCTAAACAAAGGATGTGTGTTTACCTCAATTTACATATAAGTAGTGAACAGGACCATCAAGGCAACAGGGGGAGGAGATGTCAGGAAACAGAAGAATTTGCATTTCAGCAAACACAAGTGGGGGACAAAAGAGCATGGAGCTTCCTTCACCACCAGACTCTATCGCCTTCCTCACAGCTTGCATGAACTTTACTTTGAGGGGTATCCTTTGGAAGAATCCACTTCAAAGATTCACTGGACTATAAAAGAAAGGCACAGAGAACCCCAAGTTAGTTCTTTCACCTAAGAAGACAAAGGCACCAGCACCTTTGGGCCTCTGGAAGAGATCCTGATCGAGGAGAGGGCCAGTAACTGTCTTGCTGGAAGACTGTGGGTGAGAAAGAGCATCTTGAACAAAGCTTTGAACTAAAACTTGCTAGATTAAGTGTTAGACTTTTAGATGCATGTTTTCACTTTTAGTTGCTTGTAACCATTTCTAACTTTCTCTCTAACTTTATTGAGCTCACTTAAAATCCTGTCTTTGTTTGTTAACCAACTTGTTTTACTATTAATCTAAACCAACAATGCTGTGTTTGTGCTAAAGTGAATGTCAACTCTAGGGTTACCATATTTCAATAGTGCAAAAAGAGGACACTCCAGGGGGCCCCGCCCCAACTCTGCCCCTTCCCCGCCCCTGGCCCCGCCCCAACTCCACCCCTTCCTCACCCCAACTCCGCCCCCTCCCCTGAGCATCCCACATTCCCCCTCCTCCCTCCCGCCCCCCGGCTGCTGCTGCGCTGGGGAAGTTGCTTCGGCCCCCGCCGCGGTGGAGAGCGGTGGGAGCCGGGAAAGTTGGAGCCCGGGGAGGAGGCGGTCCCCTTACCATGCCTCCCTATTTTCCCGGACATGTTCGGCTTTTTGGAAATTCCTCCCCGACGGGGATTTGAGGACCAAAAAGCCGGACATGTCTGGGAAAGTCCGGACATATGGTAACCCTACTTCTGACACTCACCTCTTCCTCCACTGGAGGGACTCCCCTGTCCATACCTGTCCCGGGGCCTTCCTTTAAAGGGGCATCCCCATATCAGCGGGGTCTACTTGGAAAAGATCATATTTACTCTCTTGTGTGACTGAGCTGGGCTGTGACAATCCAACCCATCATGAGTACTGTGAGAAATGGAGCACAACACTAACCAAGGCAATGTCATTTCAGGGACTGTATGGGCCTCGAAGTTCAAACAAACAAGCTATATAAAGTCCTTTTCTTTACTGGCAAGCCAAATGGAAGTTTTTCTAGAAGGGTATTTTTAGAAATATCAGTATAATGACAAATTTCAAGCTCAGTTAAATAACTTTTTTTGTGAAATGATGCAGAGCACAATTAGTACAGAGACATGAATAGTGAGAGATCCAAGCTGGTTTGCCTGATATTGTGTAAAAATGTGTGTAACTTTGATATAGAAAGCCTTGCCAAACTAATTATCGAAGCATATGCAACCATCATCGTAGGCACAGGTACTTGGCATTTGATTAGATGCTCAGAGCCGAAATCAGTATGAGGGAGCTGATATGAAAAAAGTATTTGACCTTTAAATTTTCACTGTTGCAACAAACCATGTTCATGTGTCTTTTTTTACACGTACGACTGATCTCATGTAACAAAGTATAAAAGCTGAGATTTAAAAGGAGCCACACATTTTTGGACTGGAATCCTCCCCTCCCGCACACTTACAATTGGGGATTCTAAGAAGAATATCTAAAACTTAAATATTTTCACATGAATATTGTAAATTCATTTAGCCGCTATTGAAATAAATAATACTTTCCATTTCTGCAGCACCTTTCACATGAGGAAATTAAAGTAACTTACAACCATTAAGGGCCAGATTGTGAACCAATTACTCCCATAAATACCCGCTCACCAGTGTGAATAAGGGGTTCACAACTATGCCTTACTACACTCTTGTGATGCATGTATTGTTATCTCCGTCTGCAGATGGAGAAACTGAGTAAACTTGCCTGTGTGTGGGATGAGGTCTGAGGAAAGAAGGTAACTGAGAAGTACCTAAAACTTAAATTTGGTTCCGTTAGAGCAAGATTATAAATCTTACAAATTAAAACAAATTATTCCACCTAAAATGTTAAAGAAATAGGGCCAGATCTTTGGCTGGTGTAAATTGTCATAAGTCCATTTACTTCAATAGATCTATGTCATGATGCAAAATTTCTCTAATTCAGTGGTTCTCAACCAGGAGTATGCAAAGGTCTTCCGGGGGTACATCAACTCATTTAGATAGTTGCCTAGTTTTACAACACGCTACATAAAATGCACCAGTGAAGTCAATACAAACTAAAATTTCATACAGACAGTGACTTGTTTATACTGCTCTATATACTATACCAGTGTTTCTCAATCTGGGAGTCGTGATTTATTTGATCATTTATGTGGTAAAAATGAGAAAATAAGCAATTTTTCAGTAATACTGTGCTGTGATACTTGTATTTTTATGTCTGATTTTGTAAGCAAGTAGTTTTTAAGTGAGGGGTATTCAAGACAAATCAGCCTCCTGAAGGAGGTACAGTAGTCTGGAAACATTGACAACCACTGCTCTAATTGACCTGGATCAAGAATGTCTTTGTTTTACTTTCTATTTCTATAGTAAGGCTATTGGGATCTCAGCATTAAAATACAGTCTCAGAAGGATTTTTTGAATCATGTTTTTAAGAAATTTCATAAATGGACCACTGCACTTCCCCCAAATTAATGAGTCTGATGTTTCATTTTTTAAGACCAAAGGTCCCTGCATCTTCCAAGTATTAGAGTGAGTTGTTTTCCAGAAACCCAAAGGTGGAAGTTCATTAGCAATCTATTTGTGTGTAATACATTTTATAGTAACAAATCAAAAGGAAGTCACAACTGGTCTAGTCACATTTGCTTCCTGCCCTCTAGTCAGGGACATATCTCCCTGCTGTCAACAGTTCTCTCCGGAAACAGCAAAAGAAAGATCCCAGATCAATCTATGAAACTGAAAAGGGTATTCCCAGAAACACTGAGAAAATGAATGCCAAGGGCTTTTTTTACACTTTACCAGGGAGATCAGGAGTGAATGCACCAAACCGAAAACTCACTGCTGCGGAAATAAACACTCAGGGCTAGATTCTGCTTGGAGACAGCAGAATCTGCTACCATTTGCTGCTCTGAGGTGTACAGTGCCTCACAGAGCTGGGGAAAGGAGGCAAGACCGTGGCTGGCAGTGCAGGAGAGAGTAAGGTGCATCGCTGGCCTCCCCTCTGCGCTGCTATGGTGCCGAGCACCCCCCTCGCCGGGCACTCCCGGCGGGGGGTGAGGTGACACCCCCACGTGCCCCGGGCCGGGCCAAGCTGCGGTGGGGTCCGTGTCCCTTTAAGAGCGGGGCTGGGTTGAGCCAAGCCGGCGGGGGGTGGCTCCACTCCCTGCTGCAGGTTGATGCCGGAGCCTGGGCTGAGAGCCAGGCTCGTCTCCTGCACCAGCTCCGGGCAAGGCTTTGCTGTGGCTACCCCAGTCCCCCCGGGCCGGGCCGCCCCACGGTAGGGGCGGGTTGCATGAGGCAGAGCAGGACCCGGTGGGGCCGAGGGCTGAACAGGCCTGGCAGGGGGCTGCTGGAGGGGGGAAGCTGGGGAAGGGGTGGCATGGCCTCAACCCCCTGGGGCTGCCTGCCCCACGGAGGAGGCAGAGGGGCGCAAGCCGCAGCAGGACCCCAGCCCCCCGGGGGAGGGGATCTGGGGCCAGCCCGGGGAGGCAGGAGCAGCCCCGGGGGTGCTGGGCGCGTGCAGGGCAGAGCCCCGGGAGAGCCCCTGCCCCGCGGCGGGCAGTGCTGCAGAGGAGGAGCCCGTGCCCCGCGGCGGGTGAGGGGAGCCCCAGGCAGGGGGAGCCGGGCCGCCCGCACCCGCCTCTCGCGGCTGCTCCATGCTGCTCCCAGTACCGCTTTCCGCCGGCGCGGCTGCCCTGTCAGCCGCTTTTGGGTCTTTAAATAGCCGTCCGGGGGGAAATCCCGGACATTTTTAGCATTTTACAAATTCCCCCCGGACGGCTATTTAAAGACCCAAAAGCCGGACATGTCCGGGGAAACCCGGACGTATGGTAACCCTAGTCAACTCCAGTTAATGTGGCAAACCGATGGGTTTTGTTTCCTTAAAGGAAATTACAGATCTTATTATTCCTCGGAATGTTGCAGGAGAGGGCTGGACAAATCCGAGCACATGGGTCTGGGGAAGTTCAGGACTGGGGGTGTGTTGGGGTCACCTGCTAACATTAACCAAGTCTGGTAAAGGCAAAAGTGTGTCTGTGATAACTTCTGGCATGCTGTTAGATTCATAGTGGTTGAATCAAAAACTACAGCACACAGAACAGAAAGTGCATGCTGGCTGTATGTCATATCCAATACTGCTCCCCAGTGCCTGTGCTAGTGGCCATGGTTCAACTGAACAGGCCTCTTGGTGCAAGACTCCTTCTCCATCCTTGCAGTAGTTTCACATGGACCTTTTTTTTTTCCAGCCCTAGGGTCTAGGGGGCCTAATCCTTCTCCCACTGAAATAAATGGGAGTTTTGCATTGACTTCAATAGGAGCTGGATTGGTTTCCAGCTTTCCCCTCATCTGCCCACATGGGAAACGCTACAGAGCTCTCACTCCCTTCAGTCAGTGGTATCAAAATACCTTCCTCCCTTTCCCCAAGTCCCATATAAAAAAGGTGACATCTGACTGCGGAGTATTTTGTTTCTTTAGGCTTCATGCTCTGCGATGAGCAGAACAACACTGCATTAAAATCCAACCCATTGTATTCTCTTTGTAAACACAGAGTAGCTTTAAGTCTCCCTCCCCACCTTTATCCTCCAATTACAGAGGCCAAGTCCAAGGTACAAAGGGCAGTGGGTTTTTTATTTTCCCCTAGTCAGCTACTGTAATCTGGGGTTTAGTGGTGATCGATTTATTGGTTCAAATAAAGAAGTATAACAGAATGAAAATTCAGAGTATTATATGATTGCAGGTTTTCTATTCCAGCTAGTGTTTCATAACTCTGAGCTGAGACACAGTGCCCATTTACAGCACTTGACGAATATGAACACAAGCGCCACATAGAAAAGACAGCTGGAAAAAAATAGATGCCTTTTGTCCAGGATACAATTGATTAAAAAGAAATTGCAACAAGCCCAGGGCTTTCCTTTTGTAACATACTCCAGCTAAATAAAGGAATATCTGTTGCTCCTGGAATTTTCTGTAGCAACTTTTCCAGATGTCAGCCTTCGAAGGAAGAGAAAAGGAGTATAACAGTGAAAGAAACAGGCAAAAAGAGAAGCGAGAGGACAGATGATTTTGAAATGGGAGGGAGTAGAGTGAGGGAGAAGAAATAAAAGAAAGGGAGGATGGATAGATGAATAAATAGACACACAGAGAAAAGAAATTAAGAAAAGAAGATTGAAAAAGGACATAAACGACAAAGAGCAGAAAGTGAGGGAGATGATAAGGGAACTTTATAGAGAACCTTTGAAGAATATTAGAGAGGCAAGAAGTTAAATGGAGGGTTGGTATTTTTCAGAGAATATGGGGGGTGTTTTGTCTGATGAAGCAAAAGAGTTGGGATAGGAGTTAAGGACAGTAAATGGAGTCAGGCATTCTGTGGATATTGGTACAGGCCTCCACGGTAGCCAGGTAAAGAAGTGGATCAGTATTTTCCCCCTCAGATAAGAAAGACCTGTAAAAAAGCCAGAACTTTTATCTGGAGTTATATGTTTTACTCATCTATTGAGTAGGCTAACCACTCTGATATTCTAAGGCGGGAAAGCGACAGACTTCAGAAGTTGCATGGTTTAGAGTTCTGAGCTCCTAGGAAATGAGCCAAATGTAACAAAGATTTTATTTGTGGCCTGATTCTGCTCTTATTGAAATCAGAGTTTTTCCCCGTTGCCCTCAGGTGCAGCAGGAGTTGTGAACTGCTATGAGCTGGGAATCACAATGCTATTAATATTGAAATACTCATGAATATAATGATATGAAAATTAAAGGTGGCACAAGCATGCTTGCAGTCTAGAGATGGCTGATTTTGTGAAAATATGAAATGGAGATGGAAATTTTGCTTGTTTCACAAATGTACAGAGATCAACTAGGAGCTATGATAAAGCCTAAACCGGCAAAGGGCAATCTGCTTAAGTAGGAGTATAAAATGAATTATAACGTGATAAACAGAAGGCTTTGAACAGGTAAGTCTGGTAGGAAGAAACATTAACAAACACAGAAAACACAATCTGAAGGAATTTATCTTTAGGGAAGCCTCCAAAACAGCAACAAAATCAGCTCCTGAACATCAGCCTGCCGAGAATATTCCAACCCTCAGTAAAAACCATGGGCCAGTCTCTGCAGTCATTCTTCAGGCAGAGTTCCCATTGAAGTCCATGGGAGCTTTGAGTGTGGATCAACTTCTCTTCTGACTTCACTTGCGGGTGGGGAATAGCAGGCTGTAGAGAAGCCAAAACAAGGGGCCCAAAGCAATTTCTCAGTCCATATTCAAATAGGAAACTGGCAGAGTCAGATCTCACTCCTATTTGATTTTTATTCAGTCCTATATTGGACAAAACTTAGGTTGATTTCGGCAGGTTTCCATGAGTAAAAACTGAGTAAAGTCTTCAGGACTTTGCCCAATAACAATCCTTAGTATTTACAGAGCACTTCACAAATATTAATGATCTAATCCTTCTAATATCCTGGTGAGAAAAGGAAGTAGCGTTCTCAGATTTTAACATAAAGGAATGGAAAACAAATGACTTGGCCGAGGCAGCAGAGTAAATTATTGACAGTGCCAGGATCAGAACTGAGATCATCCTGGTACCCAGTTTTGCACATATGCCATTATATTGCTCCTTTGCAATGTCGCCTTTCTCTGGTTCTGCTAAGAGAGGACTTAGCCAGTGTGCAGCTTGTGAGGTAGTTTTCAAGATGGCTATAATCTATCAATCACCTACACTCCTGAAGTTACTAAGCTACCTGTATGTACTGTAGCTTCTGCTTAAAATGAGTTTCTACAGAGTATTTTTGGGCCTAGTTTTTTTAACATTCTTTCCTAACTGGGTTTCTTAGGATTTTGAAGGAACTTAAATAAAACTCCAGAGATCAGAACCAAAGGGGTACATGTTTGTTTGTTTATAATCTTCAAAGGCACACATGCAAAACTGTGTGTGTATTGTGGCATGCACAGCTTTGATTTGCACAAATGCATCAGGCTATTTGCACACCTGAACTGGGTGCACATGCTTTTGCAGATTTGGCCCTTAAAGATCACTTGACTTCAGTGGAGATAAACCAAGGATGAATTTGACTTTAACTCCTACTGAAAGGTGCTATATTGCAGTGGTTCTCAACCAGGAATCTGGGGCCCACTGTGGGGCTGCGAGCTGGTTTCAGGGCGTCTGCCAAGCAGGGCCGGCATTAGACTTGCTGTGGCCAGGCCAGAAAGATGAAGTCCCGCCGTATGGGGCTGAAGCCAGGTGCCCCGAGCCCTGCCACCCAGGGCTGACACTGAAGCCTGAGCAACTAAGATTTGCAGGGCCTGCTGTAGCGTGGGCCCCCCGGCAATTGCCCTGATTGCTACCGCCTAATGCTGGCCCTGGCTTTTATATGCAGAAAAACAGTTGTTGTGGCACAGGTGGGCCCTGGAGTTTTTATAGCGTGGGGGGGGGGGGGGGGGGAGGGGGCTCAGAAAGAAAAAGGTTGAGAACCCCTGCTATTTTGTATTGTTTTCCTTTATGAGAGGTGGGAGAGTGAATCATTATTCTAGTGACAGAGGTAGCAGTTATGTAACTACACCAGAGATGATGTACTGTGTAGAGCTACCTGGCATTAGCTGTGGGCATTCTCTGCCTAAGGCTGATCTCTTTTGGAGTTCTCCGCTGAGGTCCAATAGCTAACCAGTGGGAGAGCAGCAACTGAGTCTGTGTTAATCAGACAGTGAGATATTCTGAGTAAGGCATTTCATGCACCTGGCTGACAGGTGGGAGTGGGGCTGATGTATGTGGAGACTGGAGTTGTGCTGCAGAGGAAAAAAAGGAGCTATTATGTCAATTATATAGAGTGTGTGGAGCATGTAATGATTATGCTGAGAGCCAAAGAGAGAAAAATGCAAAGGGCCACATTTAGCTACTGTATTATATTCTCCTACATTATACCAGCATAAATCCAGATTAACTACATTGGCTTCAGTGGAGTTAATTGAGTTCACACCAGTGTAAATGAGAACAGAATTAGCCCAGCAAAAGTTGGATTTTTCCCCCCTTTCTCCAGCGAGGTTCTACATATTTGGCTGCAGGCTTGGCTGCTGTTCATTGTTTATCCATCTTAACTTTAGCAGATCAAGCCAAGTCTTCCTGGAGATAGCCAAGGCTTCATAGAGGGAGCTGCTCTGGAAGGCAGACATGTGTCTCCTGGAAGGCAGACATGTGCCTCGGAGTTGGATTACTCATGATGGACTCCACGCTTTTAAAAGTAGTTTCTTACAGTTTTTTCCTTGGGGGAATTAGAGGGACTTGGATCTCAGAAAGTGCCCCACTAAGTGATTCCGTAAAACATAATCTATCATTCTCTTGTTCTGACCTGAGCAGTGAGCAAGTATTGTTTCAGCATCTCCATCAGGCTATTTGATTGTTATCCCTTAAGAACCTCACCCAGTGGAACATAACTGAAGGAAATGAAACTCCAACCCCATTAATGATACAGACAATGCCTTTCACTAAACAAACTCAGCTTTCTTGACTTTTCCTTGCCAAATAGAGTGGCCTCTGCCCCTCCCTTACAGACTCTGTAGGCACTTCCTGTAACTGGGAGTGGCTGTGTAGCCACCAGTAGTTGGCAGCTAATGGGATAAACTCCCACAGTCCCTGAATGTAACATATGACGTGGGCTAGAATTGTAGTCACAAGTGGCAGCTTAGTGTTAATTCCTGTGGCACTGATGGACAATACATGCCTCCTAGCCATAAACAGACACTGTATCTTAATGGACAATAGAGTCGAGACCTTGCCAACAATAGATGAATAGATTCATAGCAAAAAATGAAATGTTACAATGAGGGAAATAAAAAGATCCAGAGCTGTGCATTGCACAGCTATCAGGTAAGCAATGTACTGTGCCTCACTATGCAGCTGGTTAAATGCTATAAAGGCCTTATAATTAGTTTCAAATCCTGCTGTCTTCACTCAAATTCCTACTGAAGGACTAAAAACTGAGTGTGGAGTTGAGGGTTTGTCACTGCAAGATAGCAGAAGAGCCAAGATCCATCATCAAGTTCCAAGTTATTTTGGATCAGAAAATAAAACTGAAGACTTACATTTTCAAAAATGAGACACCCAAAATGGGTGGACAAGTAGAGCACCCCAAATAAGAATGCCCTTTAGAAAATGTAGTGCCATGTGTTACAAAATTAGAATCCCAAAAGACAACAATTAGCACTTAGCCTGTAAGCCATTAACTCTAACTACAGGACAGTCAACCATCTCATAGATAGATAGAATTTATAGAACACAGCATGCAGAAAATTGGTTAGGTTTGCAAATTCTAAATGAAATTAACTTGCACTTTGGTTGAAATAAGACAACAGCCAGTAAGATTAGACTGGATTAGCAAACTCACTAAAAAATTGACTAAAATAAGACCTCCATAGAGGAGCAGAAGCATTATCTCATTGCAGATCGTTGATCTGTTTAGTCAGGTATCTTGTCTCTAAAAGTGGCCACTTCCCGATGCTTCAGAGGAAGGTACCAAAAACACCTCCCCCCCCCCCTCAAAAAAAACAACAACAACCCAACCAACCAACCAAACAAAAAAACAAACCATAATGGTCAATGATTATTAAGGCTGGGAGTCTGGCACGGCGGCACGGAAGTCATGGATTCCATGACTTTCCAGGACCTCCATGACTTCTACAGCTGGCAGGTGCAACTGAACCCAGGGCTGCCCAGCAGCAACAGCCGCGGTCCCGGGCGGCGGGGCTATCTCCTGCCAGCGGCGGCGGTCCCTGGTCGCTCCCTGCCAGCAGCGGCTGCGGCAGTCTCGGGCTGCCCCCCCTCCCCCAAGCACCAGCGGGCACCCCAGAGGCTCCCTCCCCCTTCGAACACCAGCAGGCACCCAGGCGCCCACCCAGCACCAATGGGCACCCCGGAGCCCCTCCCGCCAGCACCAGTGGGTGCACCAGAGGCCCCCCACTGTAGCACCAGCGGGCACCCCAGAGTTCCCCCTCCAGAGCAGCAGCTGCACCCCTGGAGTCCCCCAGAACACCCAAGATTTAGTCAGGGGTATATAGTACAAGTCATGGATAGGTCATGGGGCTGTGAATTTTTGTTTATTGTCCATGACCTGTCCATGACTTTTACTAAAAATACCCATGATTAAATCTTAGCCTTAATGATTATCCAGCATCTTATCTTTCTTCTTCCCCAAGCTCCCCCTCCTGTTCACTAGTATGTATATAATAACAGACCTTTCTCCTAGTGCAGGAGAATACCCTAGTGATTAAGTACTGCTAAAACAAATGGTTTGTTTTTTTAGCTGTCAGAGCAGTAGGGAGTTGTTATTGCAGAGGGACATCTTACCAGAACACTGGCCTTTCAAATGTTTAAGGCACTGGGGCTTGACTGGCCCAGGTTTGACTGGCTCAGAGATGCATGGTGTATGGAAAGGTTTTCATCTCTATAGGTACACTGATTCATGAATCTCAGAATCATGTTCCAATTAAAAACTTCTTGTAGAGCTAATGTCAACCCAAGCTTCTAAATCTGTTTAGAAAGCAGCAAGGAAGTACTAGGCTTACGGCTATCAAATGGGATAATATGAAGCAGGATTTTTATGACTGTGCACACATTAGAACATGTACCAAGCAAGGAATGGCTGTGGCCTGGCATAAATTTGCTGGTTTGTTTGGGTCTGATGAAAATGTTTATTTTCAGCATCATAACACTGTGTAAATGTAACAAGCCTGAGTCAGATGAAGTCATTTGAGTTGCATGCAGAAGAAATTTGACCTAATGTCTGAATTTGGGTTTACCATTTACTTGCCAACACATTTTGATGAATGCATAATTTCAAATAGTCTATCTGTAAAAAAAAAAAAAAAAAAGTTGTTATTCCTAAACTGTTTTAGTTAAGAACTCCTGGATAAAAAAGGCACTTATATATAAAATAATGTCATGGTTTATTATTTTCACATGGCAATTAATCATTTGCTCACTATTAAATTAGCTGGCCCCTGTGGTTGAATTTGCTTTTGGTTTTGCATCAGGGTCAGTCATGCCCTCGGATTTTTAATTAACTAACCAACCATCACACTAGGAAAATGTGTAATTTTATACGTGCATATAAATTTATGGAGATGTCTTATCTCCTAGAACTGGAAGGGACCTTGAAAGGTCATTGAGTCCAGCCCCCTGCCTTCACTAGCAGGACCAAGTACTGATTTTGCCCCAGATCCCTAAGCGGCTCCCTCAAGGATTGAATTCACAACCCTGGGTTTAACAGGCCAATGCTCAAACCACTGAGCTATCCCTCCCCCCTAAGAAGTTAACTGAATATAAAAGTTTATTTGCTTTTACTGCTGCCAAGTGAAAGCAGGTTCATTGTGAATAGAATAAATTGAAGATGCTCTTTCAGATCCTATGGCCCGATTAGGAGAAGTGGCTTCCCATTCCAGCATGTTAAGGATAAACCATCACAATACTTTAGTCAGAGCCAGAGTATGGCAGGCTGTAAATGATACAAGATTCTAGTAAGAATTAGGGCAGTGGGAAAGAGCAATGGATGTTACTTAAAAAATGTGAGAGTACTGTAAGACATCAGAGTGCAATATGTATTTCATTTGGACTTGCCCATTGAGAGGAGTTAAGGGGATTCAGAGTAAGCAGCAGCAACCTGAGAATCGCTGCCCCATAGCAAGCAGAATCCCTTAGGGTAGGGGTAGTCAATTATTTTTTGTCAAGGTCCAAATTTCTTGGTTAAGGTATAGTCAAGGGCCAGACTCCAGAGAAACATTTTTCACACAGCACTAACAATAAGGACAATAAAAAGATTTTGCGGTCCGTTCAAAAGTATCTGGCAGTCCGGATTTGGCCCGCAGTCAGCCTGTTAACGACCTCTGCCGTCAGGGGTGCGGAGGCTCAGCCCCATCACTTACTGATGCAGCATGCGTTCCCTATACACCCGCTGCCTGAAGTTAATCAGCACACAAGGACTGCACATCTTTTACACCTCCTAAATCTGGCAGAGCACACCCTCTTAGAGCAGTGAGGTTCCAGTGCCAATGTACACAGCCTCTCAGTGCTCACTGGCCTGATCCCGTGCCCAGGGATGTCAGTGGAAGTCTTTGAGTCAGTGGAGTGTTGGCAGGGGTGAAAGTAACTTAAGTGACTTCCCAGTACGCAGGGCGGCCGGGGTCCTGAGCAAGGTGGGGGGGAGTGGCTCTGGGCCCCCGAAAGGGCGGGGCCTTGGGTGGAAGGGGCGGGGCTGGGGCCAGACTCCCCCAGCCAGCCCTTCAGCACTGCCCGGCTCGCGCCGCCCGGGGCTCCAGGCAGGGCCGGCTTTATGACCCACGGGGCCCGATTCCAATACCCGGCAGCAGTCCGGGGCTTCAGCGGCACTTCGCAGCGGGGGGTCCGCTCCGGGTCTTCCGCGGCACCGAAGGACCCCCCACCGCCGAAATGCCGCCAAAGACCCCCGGAGCGGGGCCCGATTCCAGGGAATCGGGTGAATTGGCTTAAAGCTGGCCCTGGCTCCAGGGGCGATTTAAAGGGCCCAGGGCTCTGGCTGCTGGCGCGGTAGCAGTAGCGGCGGCTGGGAGCCCCAGGCCCTTTAAATTGCTGCCAGAGCACCAGGCCCTTTAAATCGCCGCCGGAGCCCCATGGTAGCGGTAGCGGCGGCTGGGAGCCCTGGTGCTCTGGCGGCGATTTAAAGGGCCAGAGGCTCCAGCCGCTGCCGGGAGCCCCAGGCCCTTTTAAATTGCCGGGCCCCAGGGAAGCTGCCCCTTTTGGCCCCCTCCCCCATCAGCGGTCCTACCAATGATGTTGGTTGTGTTACCATACCGTACTGGCTTACTTTCACCTCTGAGTGTTGGATCAAGCACAGGAAGTGTTTGCATCATAGTCTGTTACAAGGTCCTGCAAAGGTAGAAACTTCTGTGTACTTTTTGAGGCCTATTTGTATCCTGGTCAGTAAAGGAAATGTGTGCGTTAGTAATGGGTGTCCTTTAAGGGAACTTAGTTTGGTTAAAGAAGTTTTGTACGGTTGGAGTTCTCCCAATAATGTCTGTTTAATAAATTCATGCCACTTTTTTCTCTTTAGAAACCAGAAACATGGCAACAAAGGAGAAGCTGCAGTGTTTGAAAGATTTCCACAAGGACATCCTCAAACCTTCCCCTGGCAAGAGCCCTGGGACACGCCCTGAGGACGAGGCAGAGGGGAAGCCGCCTCAACGGGAGAAGTGGGCGAGTAAGATTGACTTTCTGCTGTCCGTGGCTGGTGGATTTATTGGTTTAGGCAATGTCTGGCGGTTTCCGTATCTCTGCTATAAAAATGGCGGAGGTGAGTATTTTTCTCTCTCTCTAATTCCTTCTCATTCAGCTGTATATTCGTCCAACCATCCATCCTTCCAATACTGTAGCATCGGAGTGTCTCCCACATATTTAAAATCGAAATATCCATAACAATCTCTTTTCTCTTTCCCAACCTGTAGGAGAAATCGCTTGATTATTTCATAGTTAATATCCAAGCTCTGTTATGAAAAAACCCAACAACCTTGAATTTTACTAGTATTACAGTTGAACTTCACTTTTAACTTAAAAATAAATATATATGTTAATTATATGGATCAATATTCTCAGTGTAAATGTAGAATAACTCCAATTAATGGCGCTACTCCAAATTTATAGTGGTGCAACTAAGACAAGACTTGAACTGAACATTTCTTTTGGGTTTTAAAATAAAAATACTGCTTTAGCTTAAATGAAATGAAAGTATATCTAATCCTCATAATCTTTATAGATGTTCAGTTTAAAAAGGAATGAAAATGCCCTTTCCCTTTGGTTTGTAACCATTCTATTTTTAATCTTTGAACAGGGGCAATAATCCCAGAAAAGTAAAATTGTTATATGTGTACACAAGGGTATCAAATGTGTTTCCTTGTTACATATATCTACCGCAGCATGTGTATTATTCTTCATTTTGAATTCTTTTAATCTTTATTGTACATCATTGTGTTTTCTCTACAGGTGCATTTCTTATACCTTATTTCATTTTCCTGTTTGGGGGAGGTCTTCCTGTGTTTTTCCTGGAGGTGGCGCTAGGACAATATACCTCTGAAGGAGGAATTACATGCTGGGAAAAGATCTGCCCTATTTTCACTGGTTAGTTATTTTCCTGCCATATCACGACACAAGACACAGTTAATGAATGTAATGACATGTTACTTGGAAATTTTCAAAACAGCTTTGCTAGACTCACTGATGGCAGAAGGTGTTATTAATGGGTAATTTCCATTTCGGCAACCAGTCCTGCAAAGTGCAGAATGCCTTCGACTCCCATTTTTCCAACACCAAGGCCCTGGTTCATCAAAGCCCTTAAACACGTGGCTAACATTGCTACTGCGGGGTTTATGCATAAATGGAACTGCCTTGCTACATAAGGATGGGATTACTCAGGTGCTTAGCACCGTGAATGTGTTTAAGTGCTTTGCTGAAGCACTGAATAAACTATGGGGGAAGTTCACCCCTGGGCAGAGGGCCACCACGAGGCATATACACCACTTAAGCTGCACTTAAATCCTCAGATATTAGGGCCTGATCCTAGAAAGGGACTCCCATTGATTTCAGTGGTCTTTGGATCAGGTCTCTAAGGTACACCCTTGATGTGGTTTATTGCTTAAAAAACAGGGGGCAAGTATATGCCCTTCATGTCCCTCACAGCTGCTGTTTGTTGTAGTAGCTGACTATATGATATTGGTTCCTGGAAAGGTAGACGCCTGAGAGTATAAAGGAGAAATCATAGTATTAATTTTTGTTGCTGTCGTCTTGTTAACTGAGAGAAGTGCCAATAAATAAGAAAGAAGTTGCATGTTGTGCACTAAATAGGCTCACAGCAAGAGGCTGTGCAATCTGTGAGAAAGAGAGAGGGCGTTTCACATTGTGTTGACGAGCGTTGGAGAAGGCAGTGTTCCCTTGAAATACTAGGGGATCAGAATCTTTTCCATAGTCTCATATCCTTTTGCGAAAGTGCCTTTCCAAATATTATCCTGGACTGGAAACCAAACTCTTTTTGCCATGCAAAACCTGGCATCACAGTTATATTTACATGCACAGCGGGAATTTGAATGGCTTTCTGTGGAAAGATTCAGGCATAGAGCTTTTGCAATAATTAGATCCGACTGTGAAAAACAACTCTGATTGCTCCATATTATTATTAAAGGGCATTTGCCAACAAATGAAGAAACACATGCCGTTCACAAGAATTGTGCTAATGCCACTCTGAAATTTAATGGGAATATAAAATTAAAAGCAGGTTACCAAAATCCTTTAGAATCCCTAACTGCATCCCACACATTGACTGGCTTCAGAGAGACACTGGGAAATGAACTGATTTGTTAGAATTAACCCCCATTAATTATGAGTGATTACACTGGATATATACACCTATCTCATAGAGCTAGAAGGGATGCTGAAAGGTTGTTGAGTCTAGCCCCCTGCCTTCACTAGCAGGACCAAGTACTGATTTTGCCCCAGATCCCTAAGTGACCCCCTCAAGGATTAAACTCACAACCCTGAGTTTAGTATGCCAATGCTCAAACCACTGAGCTATCCCTCTCCTCCTAAGATAAAGATGCACTACTTTCCTTTTCAAAATTTAAGTGGGAATGGGCACCTTAAATTGACTTAGGCCTTGATTCTGCCACCCTTACTGATCCTGAGCAGTATCTTACTCCTTGAAATGAATGGAACTACCTAAGTAAGTAAGATCGTATCCAATGGGCCAAATTCTCAACTGTTATACTGAAGTCAGTGGAATTATCCTGATTTACACCCCTTTCTTTTCTCCCCCTCCTCTCACTAGGCCATGGGGTTGGGGGAGAAGGGAATGCTCTTGGTTTAAATAAAAATCACCTTGGTATCCTTGGAAAAGGAAATTTATGGGTCTAATAATATGGCTAAGTGAATGTTCTGACTGAACTGTAGAATAGATAGTACACTCTATGTGGGCGGGGGGGGGGGGCAGAGGGGGTTGCACTCAGCACAAAATTCTTGGCTGTGGAGAATCACATTGCAATATGGCTTAAGGCTGTGCAATATAAGGCAGATCTGCCAAGTGTTGACACAGTGTATCAGTAAGCACCTTTCATATAAACCTATTTATTTAATGTAATAAATTAATTAATTAATTAACTTTACAAACTATTGTAAGTCTTTGTTGGGAAAACAGTTTTTCTCGCTCCCATTCCTAAATGGAACATTAGCTTCAGAAAACCCTTCAAGATTCTAAATACTAGTGGTCAAAAGGTATCAGAAGAAGGATCTGTATGCAGGCCTTTTGTTTCTTACTTTAAATAAAGAGACTGGTTCTCCTCTGACACAGAGGTACAAATCAGAAGTAATGCCAATGAGATTACAGCGGTGTGAGAGGAGTCAGACCCACTGAATAGTTTCGGAATTTAATTCTGCCAGAGCTGCATTCCATCACCTCCTTGATTGCCATTTTAAGTTGTGGAGGACGTGGCCTTATCTGCCCATGACCCTGTGTTTAAAAACAAACAAGGGACATGTTTTATTGTCAAGTATTGATAGCAGAGTTAAACATTGATCTCATTAGCAATAACAAGCACAAATACCATACTTTATTTGCAAAAGAGAAATGGGTGCATAGACTATGGCTTTCACTTCGCTCGCTTTGGAATTTTTAAACACTCGTCTTATTTTGCACACACACTGAACCTTCTGCCCAAGGATCTCATTAATACCGCTGCAACCACTGGTGCTAGTGACAATCAGTGACAGTAGCTTGGTTACGCTTTAGTTGCGTGTGCTGTTTAATGGGATTCAGTTTCCAATAGTGGTATATCCTACACCAGGATTTAAATCCACAGAGTATTAAAAAATAACTTTACATGTCTGAGATTTCATAGTGTTGGAACGATAAGTGACCATTATGTATGTGTTTTATTTGTTTATTTTGTATTAGGAATCGGTTATGCTTCCATAGTGATTGTGTCCCTTCTGAATGTGTACTACATCGTCATCCTGGCTTGGGGAGTGTACTATCTGTTCCAGTCATTTCAGAGCGTCCTACCTTGGTCGCTTTGTGGTCAGAAGTGGAACACACCTACTTGCGTGGAAGACACTCTCAGGAAGAACAAAACACTGTGGTTGTCACTGAACATTACGAACTTCACTTCGCCCGTCACAGAGTTTTGGGAGTAAGAACATGCATTATTATTTTTTATAGCACTTTATTTAAAGGACAGAAATCATAAATGCAACTAGCTTCTTCTATTGAAACTCCATGGGGAATTTTAGGTAAGGGAAAATGAATAGATCTAGGTTGGAGGCCTTGCCTATAGCCTGATTGAATAATTGGTGGCCAGCAATTAGAGAAGGTGCACTGGTGCTGACCCCAAAGCTTAGACAACAGCAAGCCAGGGTGCTGAATCAGGGCTATACTCAAGCATAGATAAGGCCATAGTGTCACCTTCTTATAGGGTGACCAGATGTCCCGATTTTATAGGGACAGTCCCCGTATTAGGGACTTTTTCTTATATAGGCGCCTATTACCCCCCAACCCTGTCCCCATTTTTCACACTTGTTATCTGGTCACCCTACCTTCTTAATGCCAAACGCTACGTGCAGCACTGATCCTGGCCAGTCCGTAGTGTTGTCCCTTCCAAGTACTAACAAGACCCAACTGTTCTAGCTTCTGAGATTTTAGCCTTACCCAACCTCAAAACAAAAATCCCGCCTCAGAAAACTACTTTTAAAGTAACGTTAAGGATCTGACTTGAACCCACAAAAGCAAGCAAAAGCTTGTGCTAACAGTATTGTCTTAATTCTTGTGGTACTTGGGTATTGCTGCACACATGAGGGTAAATTCAGACCTACTGTAAGGGCTGCAATGCCATGGATTTCACTAAATCCATTGAATTTGACCTATGGCATAGGAGATAGCTCAGTCTTCTCAGATCCTTGCAAAAACAAATGACGATGATCAGAGTTAATGGATAATGAATAGCCTGGGTTTTCAATCGTACATTTAGGCCTGGTCTACACTGGGGGGGGGATCGACCTAAGATACACAACTTCAGCTATAAGAATAGCGTAGCTGAAGTCAATGTATCTTAGGTCGACTTACCTCGTGTCCTCACGGCGCGGGTCGACTACCACCGCTCCCCCGTCGATGCTACTTCCTCCTCTCTTCGCGGTGGAGTACAGGAGTCGACGGCAGAGCGATCGGGGATTGATTTATCGTGTCTACACTAGACGCGATAAATCAATCCCCGAATCACGTCTACACTAGACGCAATAAATCAATCCCCAATAGATCGATCACTACCTGCTGATCTGGTGGGTAGTGTAGATGTACCCTAAATTGTAAAAACAATGAGGAGTCTGAAGAAGTGGGGTTTTTTTCCATGAAAGCTTATGGCCTAATAAATCTGTTAGTCTTTAAGGTGCCACCGGACTCCTCGTTGTTTTTGTGGATACAGACTAACATGGCTACCCCTCTGATACTTGGTACATTTAATTGTGATTTTCTTTGCTTCTGGAGAGAAGTGAACTTCTAAATATTATTACATTAAACCTCTTCTTTTTCATTGAAGGGTGTAGGAATGGGAAAGGAGGCACAAAGGCCCAGATCTGCAAAGGTATTTAGGCACCTAATTTAGATGCCTAAATACCATTGAGTATCTGGGCCAAAAGATATTCATATGTAGTGTATATAAATGCATAGGTTCACCCAATCGAGTACAGCAAGTCTCCCAAAACGTGTCTTGGTTTGAAAGGATTTTGGTTTTGTTTTCTATTGTGAAAAATACCCATTCATCTCTGGGTTGTGATTCTCTGCATCAAACATCAGTTTGGAACATTTCATTTACAAGTACCTTGAGAATAGGGGTTTACAATGGAAACAATGACAGACCATTAATTATGGTTTTGTGAGCACAGCTGTTGTTGCCTTTCCCCCTCCCTTCCTTGTTAATACACTTTCTAAATGTATAACAAATCACTTACTAACCTGACGAAGATGCCAGTCATTAATGTGGCAAAGAAAACTGGCAGAGATATTAAACACTGCCCGTTATTGTACTTTTCTGTGATCATTTGTCTTGCACCAGCCTACTGTGTAATCTTGAAGAAGATCTTGCTTTTCCCAGATACCTGGAGTTTATCAGGCTGAAGCTTCTTGTCACAGTTTCTCCTGCGTTTCACATTATAAATTCTGTTTTGCACAATCTGATTTCTGAATGGAGAGGCACCTCTGCAAACCGTGTATTTGCACAGGCATCAAAAATTTGCAGAATAAAAGGGAATACAAAGAAGATCTGTGTGATGTAAGACCCCCATGAGCAGATTCAGAGATTATTTACTTGCTTGGCTTGCCCTGCTGGTTTATTATTAAGTGTAGCATTTGCTTCGATCCCAGGTTGACTTCTTCAGGCCACTTAAATTCCAGTTTGACTCCTTGAATCAACTTGAACACCCTTCTGTATTTTATAAATAAATGTAAGCTAGTTGCCGCATCAGAAATGACATCCACACTGCAAATATTTGGCAGGTGTTAAGTTTGGAAAAAGAATCCTAGGAACTGTACTGAAACTTGTAACCCAAGAGCTGAAGATGAGCCAGTAATGTAGAGTAGGTCTTGGACCATCAGATGATTGGTGTAACTGACAGAGTGCATCCTGTATTACCAATTTTTTCAGTGTGTTATTAGCACTAAGTTTCTGTGCTACGTGACAGTTACTTTCCCAGTTCTGATTTCCTGGGTGGTGGACTGGTCCCTCTAAAGATATGGGGAGTTGAAATGATTTACTAGACAGACATTCCACATCAAGAAGTCAAAGACCAACTGGAACAGGACAAAAAGCAATCTTCTAATGTGGATAACAAATCAGACTAAAGAGGTCTTGCACACATCTAAGCATGAAGAAGGACTCCCTGTATCTTGTGCACTGCCTTCTCCTTACCTCTATCTTCCTCAGCTCTGTTAAGCTTATGCTGTCTCACTTTTACATAAGAACATAAGAATAGCCATATTGAGTCAGCCCAACGGCTAGCCAGCTCAGTATCCTATTAAAGAGTTAAAGTGTTAATGGGCAACTTTCAATATACCATATCTAAGGCCAGGCCAGACTTTATACAGTACATTATTTTTAATCTCCATTCGCCCCCAGCTCCCTAAAGCCTTTGATAAAAGGCAATGGTACAAACCAGCTAGGTTTCTCAGGTAAAAATATACCTGCTGCCAGATATTCTGCCTTCAGAGGCAATGCTACCACTGTTAGGGCTTGTCTTCACTACCCGCCTAGATCGGCGGGTAGAAATCGATCTCTCGGGGATTGAATTATCGCGTCTCGTCGGGACGCGACAATTGATCCCCAAATCGACGCGTGTACTCCACCAGCGCAGGTAGGAGTAAGCGCCGTCGACAGGGGAGCCGCGGCGGTCGATTTGCCGCCGTCCTCACAGTGGGGTAAGTCAGCTCGGATACGTCGAATTCAGCTACGCTATTCACGTAGCTGAATTTGCGTATCTTAAATCGATCCCCCCCCAGTGTAGACCTAGCCTTAGTCAGCTATCTGAATAGGCTGGGAGGACCCCAATGCCCAGGAAGAGTTTTACCCTGGAAGGCCGAGGAATACCATCTTGTTAGTCTACCTGCCAAACTTCATTCATCCTTCAGAATAAGATCATCGGCCCTTATCATTTTTATTTTTAAAAGCTTGTGTTATTGCCTCGATCTTAAATATCCCATCATTGAGACCCTGCAGACCCACAACTGTAAGAATGACCTAGTCATGTCTGAATGAAGGAGGGTAGACACAGACTTCTCTCAAGCAGCACAATAACATAACCTGTGGCCAGTTAACAATAATTTGTGTTGTCAATCTTACTGGTCTTGGTGGACTTTTTGGGCCTGAGTTTTATTGGGACTTCAACAACGCTTCCCCTTGTGCACCTCCATGCCCCCCCCATATACACACTTTTTCAGCCTTAACACATGGAAGTGATGTATTTTACACATGCAGAGTCTAGCATCCGCGTGGCCCCAAAGTGTGTGCAAATGCTAGTTGCACATGCAATACGTGATTCTGAAAATAAAGCCCTTTTCCTTAGGAGCCAGTCAGCTAGGAAACTTGTCGCCTACGGGACATTTATATTTGCCACTCAGTGCTCAAGCATTAACAGTCATACAAAAAGCCCACAGTGCTTGGAGAAGAGGCTATTATCCCGTGATTGAAGGAATCCACACTGTTTTGTGGTACAGTTAATACTTATTTAATTTTTTGTTTCTGAAACTAAATGCCCTTTTCAATCTGGGAAACGGATGTGGTTATCTTCATCACTAGTGTGTGGTAAAGCTGACACCACACTGATATAATTGGCCTCACTGATACATTAGCCTCTTCATGCTGAATGGCATGTGCCCCCCTTCCCTGTCCTGCTGGACATACAGTAGAGCCTGACATTTCAGTTCATCTGAATTAACATTCTGTGCAAATCACATGCTTACTTGAGCAGCAGTAAAAGGGGTTAAGCAAATCTGGCTTTATCTCAGGAGACTTACATCTTGCTATCATGTGCTTTAGATCTTATTTCTTCAGATTTTCTTTTAAAGTTCTGAATTTTAAAGTCTTACAAATGTAGTAATGCGAAAGGGGTGAGAATTATGGGACAGCTCCCATTAAACAAGAGCTCTGATTGTCTGATGCTGACCAAATGTTTATAAATGGCTGGTAATCAGCAGACCTTGTTCATCCAAATCCAAGAAAGCCTGTCACATGTTCCTGGCATGTAACCCTGAGGAAAGCAAAACAAAACTAAACAAAATCCGACTTAGTCTTATGTGCCCTTGGAGGCAAATAAGATTTACGAAATTGCTTCTTTCATAGCATTCCCTTTAGTGAATTGCTTGTACACCTGATTATAGTACTAGTTGTTATTGCTCAGTCTATGTTAAAAAGCACTTCCTCTCTCTTGGTATGAAAGGTCCTGACTGCATTCATGTGATTAATTGACATGGGACACCCTTCAAGGATTGCTCATTCTATTTTTGCGCACATTCTGGAACCAGTTACAACTCCTGTTTTTACATTCTCCGTGTTATTAGTCCATACTGGCTCTATGAAAAAAAGCCCAAGAATCCATGTTTGATATTTGTCCCACTGAATATATATATATATATACGACAGAACACATCATGCAGGCTTGGTAACAGAGGGAGTAATGGAGGTTTGTCCATATCACCAAAGCTGTTGTGCAGTACAGTTCTTACTCCACCTAGGAATGAAATTATAAAGATGTTACAGATGCAGACTCATGTGCTTCTGCTACAGAAATATGTTGATTTGGTTGCCTGACATAACCTAATGCAGACACTGTAGTGGTGTGTGCTGAACTGGCTCCTTGAAGTATTCATCCTTTGCAGGGGAGGATAGCTGAAGACAGCAAGGGAGCACATCAAACAGTGCACTTTACTAGTCCTATATAAAAGAGAAACCTACCTGGCTCCTAGCAGATGCTGTTCTCTTCCATAGAATGTGAGCCCAGAATCCTGGGTCACATTCTAGGTAAGGTGGCCATCTGCTTTTGAATCTATAAGAGAAAAACAAAGAGTGGTTCATGAAACATGCCACATACAGTCTTAGCCACATACATTCACAGATCTCCAGTTTCCGAAAGGAAAAAGGCTATTCAGTGTTTTCTTGCCCCAAGCCATGTTGGCTGCTTATTAGCATGTTCTTCCAAACTGCCTTTCAGCTTAGAAAGTTGGGCTTTATTAAAAAAAACCCATGGGAGCTTGAAACTGAACTTTGGTCTCCTTGCAAATTCTTCATTTTCTTCTCCCACATACACACACCGGGCCTGATCCTGCTGCTGCTGATTCCAGTGAGTAAAGACTCACTCATATGAGCAAGGACTGCAGAATTATACAATTGTTTGTTATCATAGGGTTGCTCCTAATTACTGAGTAGCTGCACTGTTTGGGGAGCGTCTGTTCTATTGAGTTCCATTAGTCTTTTTCCACAGCACCAAATACACTCAAAAAATGTTTAAAAAATGTAAAGCATTTAGTTCTGAGAACACACACACACACACACACACACACACACACACACACACACGCTCAAATTATCGTAAAAAATTTGCAAGCTAATATTAAAAAAAGGCAACCATTTTGGGCCTTCTAAATGGTCAGTTTCTCTTTATTATCAAAAATTTATAGCACTTTTAGGTCACTGGTTTTATTTATTGTTATTGTTTTTTCCATTGGGAACAAAAAAGCTTGATAGACCCGGGTGGGGGTGGGGGTGAAGCTTAGTGCATCAGATTGCTATGACCTTGCAGGGTTTGGTAAATGTTTTTATCCTGACAAAAATCTGTTACCTAAACTTGTGTACCTCATCTGCGTGTGCAGACACATTGACCTGGTGTGCCCCTTGCACTCCTGATAGTGGGTAAAGGATGGCTGCTGACTTTCATCGTTGGGCAAAAAACAAAACTCAGCGGCATTCTTTCATTGAACAAATTAGACTGTGGACAATGTCCTGCAGTTCCAGTACAGCCAAAACTTTCATTGACTACAGCGAAAAGTCTTGCATGACGAGGAGTTCAGGATTTGTCCCAGTGATTTCAGCAGAGTTTTGCCTAAGTAAGGAATTAGTAGGATTTGGTCCTTTATTGCAGGCAATGAGGAAAGGTGTGACACAGCCTGTTCATGTTAGAGAAAGTGACGAACATGCCATTTGGAGCATGTACATTGCCAGAGAAAGGAAAGGAAGTAGTTTTATTTCAATATTTGTTCTTATGGAAATTGACAAAAGAAAGAAGTTAATAAAAAGTTGTTTTTATGAACCTAGCTATTCTGATGCTCATGTTTTTGCCTCCCCAGTAGAAATCTGTGTTTATTTTCTAAGTTGAATAACTAAATAAAGTTTACCAAATATCTTTGGTCAACTAAACAAGGACCTACTTGTGATGACATTGACTACCTTTGGCACTCATCAGTAATGGTTGCATGCACTGAGCCAAGATAAATGGAAAGGGTAACAGAAATTGTAACAAATCCAGGCTCTGCACTGCAAACCAAACTCCTTAATGTGTTAACTTGACACACTGTTGTCTCTGATCCCTATAATGACAGTCACCGTAACAGACTGAAAAGAAAACACTGATGTATTGTGGCCTTTTTGAATAAGTTTGTTTCAGACATTATGGGTGATATTGACATACAAGTACACTGTGGCTTCAAGGCTGTTTTGATAGAGATGCCAGTAGAGCAGTGATTCTCACAGCCGGTTCACCGCTTGTTCAGGGAAAGCCCCTCGCGGGCCGGGCCGGTTTGTTTACCTGCCGCATCCGCAGGTTCGGACGATCGTGGCTCCCACTGGCCGCGGTTCGCCACTCCAGGCCAATGGGGGCTGCGGGAAGCAGCACGGGCCGAGAGATGTGCTGGCCACCTCTTCCTGCAGCCCCCCATTGGCCTGGAGCGGCAAACCGCGGCCAGTGGGAGCCGCGATCGGCCAAACCTCCGGACGCGGCAGGTAAACAAGCTGGCCCGGCCCGCCAGGGGCTTTCCCTGAACAAGTGGCGGACCGGCTTTGAGAACCACTGCAGTAGAGGTCTGGCTTCATCTCCATGAAGAACAATTTTAGCAAATAACTTCAACACTTGCAACATACTTATATGATCATTAGCTTCCAAAAGGAGCCTTGGTCAAGATGCTGTATAGTATGTTGGTCAGAAGAATCCTACAGACAGCAGACATACCTAGGGCTTAATCCTGCAAACCTTTACTCATATGAGTAATGCTGAGTTAGTAAGTACATGTTCATAAGATTGCAATTTTAAAGTGCAGCCAGTCCAGTCATTGCCATAAGTAATGTGTGTAAACTTGCAGAGCTAATAAGAAAACTCCTGACTAACTGCTTTGTTGCATCTTTGTCTTGCTTCTTTTCCTTTCACGCATTAAGGCGCAACGTACTGAGCTTGTCTACGGGGATTGAAGATGTCGGTGTTGTCAAGTGGGATCTGGCACTGTGTCTTCTCTTTGTCTGGGTGATATGTTTCTTCTGCATTTGGAAAGGCGTCAAGTCTACTGGGAAAGTAAGTGCTCTCTCTGCCCCTTTACAATCACTCCCTTAGAAAAGTCAGCAGTACAGTGAATAATAGGCTGTGTCTTTTGTCAATAAATAGTGACAGCTTCCATGCGAAAAATGTATTTTCACACTGAGTAAGAGATGGACTTGACCGGTGTTGGAGGGCAGTGGCCAGTGCCATAGTACAGAATCCCTCTGAACCAAGCGGATGTTAATGGAATAGCATCATGAATCATATAAAGACGACTCAGGAAGCCTTTTAAATAGCGCCATTTAAGACAATGGAACCTAGCCAGTGCTACCTGTACTGGTGAGGGTGCCTCAGGCTTTACTGAGTGGTACACTACTTGCCTCTTCCCACATAATAATAATTGTTACACCACGGTGTGCTTCTATGACATGTCATCCACAGAGCCACCTTCAATTCTGCTGCAGTGCCACTGGAATCAGTGGATCCACAGTGGGGATAAACTGAAGTCACTGGGAACTGCTGGATGCTTAGCCCTTTTGGAAAAACTGCCCACTTATTTAGATGCCCAAGGACAGATGTAGGAGCCTAACTTTAAGCACTCATTTATTTAATGAAAACGCTCGTCCTAAAACAGCAGCACCGTCTTCTTTGCCAGGGTCATTGTCCAAGGGCTACTCTGACACTCAGATCTATTCACTGTTTATTCAGTCATTTCTAGTGTGCCTCTCACTGCAGGGCCTACCTTCCTCTCTGAAGTTTTCTATTAGGCGTATTGAGCTCAGGGCTAAGTTCAACAACCTTGATATCTACACTGTATATTTTAGATGCCTGCTGAAGGCCACAGTAGTTAAACATTCACAAACTCCCTTGGGTGCTCCGAGGTTTTTGTTGAATGGGACCCATCTGTGGTTCCTCCCCTCCCCCACGCCCTTACCACTGCACTCTCCAAAACCACGCCATTCCATATGGTAATAATTAGACAGCATCTGAACCTCATTCCATTCCAATAGTGTGCAAGGAACAAAGTACAGAAGTTTCCACGCTGTCAATTAACAAGGCGATGCCTGGTATTTATTGCCTCTTTAAATATATGGTAGTGGTTCTGTACCATCATTTCTCTCTCCCTTTGACTTTATCGTAGGGCCTCATTAAAAACATGGTGCCTTATTCTTCTGGTCTCCTGCCAGTTTTAGGTCCAAAGAGCAGCTTCCACACCTCTAAATCTGTGCTGACCGAAGATGGTTGTATTCTCTATTGTCACTGGTTGGCATGACCCATTGAGTTGGGTTGTCAAGGGTCATAATGAAAGCGAGCATAGTAATCTCCCCAGCAATAGTAGAATGGAAACAAACACTTCCTGAGTACCTTTTGCGATCGTGATGGCTGTTTGAGTCACACCACAGTTCAGACAGCACCAAAAGATTTTCCAAGCTGCTTATTGTGTACAAAAAACAAACCCTTGCTATAATGCACCAGCATAATCAAAATCAGCGAGAGTGTATGCTAGTCTGAGACGGTCAAAGGGCTGCAGGGAGTTGAAAAAGTCAGAGGTTTGCTGGGAACTTCCACAGGTTTTTCAATGCATAACTCAACTGCTGAATATCTATTTGGTGCATCCCAAACTCCCATAGACTTGAGATGGAGTATGCAGTGCACAACAAATGCAAGACTGGACTCTGAAATGTTCCCTCTGCCCTTGTATTTCTGTGCCAGGGAATTAACGCTGAGCCTTTTGAAGTTAAAAAAGCAAAAAGGAACGGTTAAAAAATATCAAATAACCAACAGGTTTTTCTGGAAATTAGGGGTATCTCAGACCTTAATCAGAATTTACTGTCTGTCCCTCCATTGTGTTTTGAGGACACAGGGCCTGGTCAAAAGTCCATTGAAGGCTATGGAAAGACTCCCATTGAAGTCAGTGGAAAGCTTCCCATTGACTTCATTGGCTTTGGATCAGGCCAAAGCAAACTGAAGAACTCTAATGTAGGCCTGGAGTAATTGGATGAGTGATTAGCCCATAGTTTAATTTTATAGATAATTTTTTACATACTTAACTGCTTTCCAATGTACGAATAACTTCCTGAAGGGGAAAAAATAATCTTTTTTAAAAATCTTGTTGCAATATATTGAACAAAAGAAACAGTCACGAAAAATAATAGCCCAGTGTTTTGGGGACATTTTGTATAGAGTGCTGGAGCCTAAAAATTCCTTCAGTCATGTAGGGGATTTCCTGCCCCGCAAGGGGGAAGTCCATTGTGTAACAGTGAGTGCCTGTGAATGCAGACACAGCCTTGTTATTAGAGAGCAGGGATTTTTATGGGTCAAGATTATATAAAAAGGGATCATACAGGACAAAAAGTAAATAACTTTTTGAAAGTTTTTAGATGAAACTAGGCTAATGTATAATCCATATTATTTATCAATGAAAAATATTACTGAGTTCCAAGAGGAAAAGGAAGAAAACCATATGCATGAAAAGGTTTTCTTTGAATGTTATCAGTCTGGCTACCTGAGTTATTATATCAATGCCGGCTTTGATTTCTCCTGGTTACTCTCCTAGGACACACTTAAAAGACAAGTGGATGCATCTCAGGAGCTTTTCCCTGATTAAACTAAATTTTGAAAAACAAAAATGTATTTTAAATAAGGCAGCAGAGCTGTAATTACCTGGCAGAAACATCTGACTCCATTTAAAAAAAGGAAGAAACCACTCCTTTTTGGAAGGCAGAGATTGCCTGCAATAGAGTGTTAGTGCTTGTCTGCCCAGGGAAATTGATCAGCATAGCTATTCTGAAATAACTGTTCTGTAATAGCTATTCCTGAATAGCTCCCTGTGTGGACACATTATTTTAGCATAAAAGTGATTTTATTCGGGAATAATTACTCCATTCACAAAGCAGAGTAATTATGGAATAAAGTCCCTTTTATTTTAGAACCGGGCAGAATGGGGGTTATTATGGAAAAGCTATGCCAGTCAGCTTCCCCCCTCTAGGCAAGCCCTCGGCCTTATGTTCTGAAGATAGTGCCCACAAGGTTTGGGTGATTGTCTTTAGTTCTCAATGATTGTATCACACTCTGTCTCTCCAGGATTCTGCTGGTTATTGCTCTGAGCTGGAGATGTTTATAGCTGCAAATGGGCAAGGAGGGCGTAGGCATCTCTTGGAGAAGGGGAGTCTCTTATTTAGGTTTTTTTTAAAAATCACCTTTGAAAAATTGTAAGTGGATTTAATGCTTGCAATGAGGAGTATAGTATCGGCTTGAGCCATACAAAGGTTCTGTGTGCTAACCAGCGCACCCCAGTGCGGAGCCTTCGTGGGGGATAATATACCTCAATCCCAGCCTGCAGCAACCCCTTCTGTTCTAGTCCAGCAACTCTCTTGAGCAGACACTGCCATTCATACCAAAATGAGGACTGGTTTATTTCTCATAGGGTGAGCCTGCCAAATCTCATTTGCACTGTGGCCTGGGTCACGGATGAAACTCAAGTCTCCAGCTCTTTCACTGACCCAATGCATTGCCAAAGCCTTCCAGATGGATTCCTTTTTATTTCTGAGAAGTGCCTTTAAAATCCACACAGATGATAGCAGTATTCTCAGACAGAACAAGCCTGCAAATGCCTTCAGTGCTCCTGGACTTCACTGGTCCCTGCATGTAACCTTGTGTATAGCTAAGCTGCCTCCCTGTTAGCAAGGTACATGGCAACACCTGTATCACGAGAGAGACGTGTATATTGGCCTGATAGATTAGCAGTAGCACAGTGCATAGCAGTATAGGAGATTCAACTCCGGGCGTGGGGCCGACAGCTGGGACCCCAGAGCTGGGGAGGGGAGCGGCAGCCAGGACCCTGGACGCAGGGCCGGCAGCCAGGACCCTGCATAAAACCTGGGGGTGCTGCAGCACGCCCTGCATCCCTAGTTCCCGTGCCTGTGACACCTTTCATACATTCAGGCTCCCAGTAGATGGATGAATAGGTAGAAAATGCTTTAATTGCTCTCCAGAACCTGTCAGAGGCAATGGGTTAGGGGAGTGGTTGGAGCAGGTATCTGGGAAGTTCATTTCCTGGTTCTGCTCTGCTGACTGAGATCCCTTGGGTAAGTCTCTTAGTCTCTCTAGGCCACGGCATGCATATCTGAAAAATAATTCTTACCTGCCTTACAAGATAGCTAAATTCACTTATTTTTGTTAAATACTTGGAGATCCTCCGCTGGAAGGTTCAAAAGAAGCTTGACATAACCCATTAGTGACCCTTTGCAGTGGAGGCTGTTACTCTTCACTGCCAAAGGTGAGCCTGTGATAAGAGAAGGTGGCAGGGGGCAAAGAGAAAATTGTGACTAGTGTGAACAGTCAGCAGAAAAGGCCTTTGCAGCTGTAGGCTGCTGGCCGGCAGGACTAATGCTCACCCAAATGTGTTCAGGCCCTTCCTTCAGGGCATAGCTTATTCTTCAGACAAATAACTCATTAACATCAAAACAAAGCTATTCCCCTGACCACAGCCTGCTTCCAGGGTTCAGAGGCCTTTCCCCTTGCCTCTCCAGGTCTTGCTCCAGGGCCCACCGCAGGAGCCACCCTGCTAGCTGCAGCTCCTTCCCTCAACAGTACTTTTTCAGCCCTTTTATAGGAATCACTTTACCCCTTCCCAGCTGGATCGGACAAGCCCCTCTCCCAGGCAGGAACAGCTCCTCTAAAGACAAGCGTTGTCTCCAAACAGAGCAAGCGCTTCAGGCCCTATGGTCCTTAAAGGGGCAGACCACTCTGTTCCAGCATCATCTTTGCCTGGAGATGCAGACAGCATCTCCTGGAGACAAATCAGACCAGACTGTTATCTTTGCATAGACTGAAGATTGGAGGAACTTAAGGCACCAGTTGAACGCTACAAGCCAAGAGGACAGTTGAGAGTGGAAGAGAGGATTAACTAAAAATGTGCTTAAACAACCAGAAACTCAAATCTGAGCCTCATGAAATGCCAGGCGGATTTGAATTCAGATCCCTGGATCTCCATCAGTTTTGGTTGTGGGTTGAAAGGACACCAGTTATATATTTTGTTTCTAAACTAATTGTCAAGGACTATACATATTGTCACTTTGTTTTGGCAGGTTGTGTACTTCACCGCTACATTCCCATTCGTCATGCTTATTGTGCTGTTAATCCGTGGTGTCACCCTGCCTGGAGCTGCAGAGGGCATCAAATTTTACCTTTACCCTGATGTATCACGGTTAGCAGATCCACAGGTATGGGACCACTAAGTAGGAGCAGGGAGACTTCCCATGCTCTGAAACAAGAGGGACATTTAGAGGTGGGTGGTGGTGCAACAACAGGAGATTTTTTCCCATGATCTTTATCAATCCAAATATAGCATGGACATTAAAACTGGGTTGTATTTTTCCATTGTATCTGGTTGAAAAGGTCATTGTTAAATGTGTTAATGCATCTTTCCATGTGTGTATTTTTGTGTCAAAGGGCTCTGAGGCTGTAAACTCTGTCCAGTTATAGAATCTCAGCTTTCTTGTTGGTATTAGGCTCTGGACAAGGTAAGGGAGATACATTTCTTTTTAGGAGAATAGTTTTTAGTTTCGAAGGGAATCGAAAGAAAGGAGAGAAATATGAGCGTGGCAGATGGCACACCAAGGAGCAATTGTGAGTATCTGTTTCACTCTGCCACCACCTCTCAGGAGCAGGACATGGGGGAAAGAAGTGAACAGAGTAGTGGAAAAATGAAAACCACTGCAAACATGTGAGAAATCTGTTTTCTCATGCAAACACGTGAGAGAATGCATGGAAGACGACTGCTTAGCACTGGGTAGGAGGAGTTGCGTTTTTTTTTTCTCTACAAGCTACAACTGGAAAAGGAAAAGACTATTCATTTCCATGGTACTGGTGTAGCAATGTGTGAAAGTCTAACCACTAGCTCTTTGGCCAACAGTGATCACATGGGAAATGCAAAACTCTCTAACCAATAGCAAAAAACAAATCCAAATGATAACAGTGATTTTTTTAAAGCAATGGCCGTAGGCATGATAGGGTGAAAATGCCTTTCTCCGTTGTTCCTTTTCTAACGATTATCTAGTAAAAAGTCAAAATACCAAGGGGATTTGGGCCCTGTAAGTAAGCAGGTAAAGTGTCCTTGAAAGAAACTTAGCCAAATGTGGCAGTCTCTGTGATCTTGCCTTCATTACACCAGCCATTCAGACATGCATCTACCTCCTTCCCTGGTAGCATGTAATTGTTATGAGTTATTAGCCGTAAGTTTCATGCCCTAAGATGTGATGACTGACAACACAGGAAAGATTCAGATTCTGTTTAACTCCTAGACCCCCTCTTCCATGATGGCAGAGCTCCCTCCAGAGTTAAGCTATCATGGACTCCCCATTGAAAAGGCTCATCTTCTTTCACCCGGAAATCCCTGTGGTATTTTTAGGTGGATGATGCTGACAATGGTAGGAGAGCTATGCTGCAAAGCTGCTGCTTTCCCCCCATTCAGACCTCCTGGATGATTCCCCCGTATTAGTAGAGAGAAGTACATGGCCATGAATGGTCAGGAATAGATGGAGGGGTTACCACAAATGTATGAAGCCGGAGTTTCTCACTGTAATGATACTATATATTGCATGTTATTGTACTAATACCATCAGGATGATGCGTCATGAACTGAGGTTAGTAACGGTGTTATTGATGTTAAAGAAATGCATTGTGTTATGCTTGTGTCCCCTCTGCACCTGCAGTGTTTGTCCTTGTGCCACCGATGGTTGAAAGGTATGGTTGGGGCAGCAGCATGAGACCATTTGGAAAAGTGTCAGTCAAGGTGTTCGTGTTTGCAGTCCAGTGGCTCTGTAGGCGGGTTCTAAGTGAACCGCATCAGATACAAGCGTATACAGGACTTTACAGCTGCCTCTGTGTTGTCCATTCTCTTGGGAAAGCATTGATTGTTATGCAGTAAGGAAAGGATCAGTTGAATGGCAGACAAAGTAGAATGATAGACCACCTTTCAGGCAGGGATGTTTGAATTGCTGACAGAGCTGTGAAGTTTTCAAGTGGACTCTGATGCTAATGATTTATTTTCCCCTACAATGTGGTCATTTTAAAATGAGATGCTCTCTTTTTTCTCCTCCTTTGCCCCAATATCTGTTTCAGTGGAAGCAATTTTTGTTGTTGCAAAGCCTGAATGACAGACTGACTGTGATGCACGTTGCTATAGGGATTGCCTACATTAATGATGCTTTCTTCCATCTTTTCTTTTAGGTCTGGATAGATGCCGGGACACAAATCTTCTTCTCGTATGCAATCTGCTTAGGAGCAATGACATCCCTGGGAAGCTACAACAAGTATAAATACAACTGTTACAGGCAAGTTTCTAACCAAGGGGGTTTAGTGTCTTAGCTAAATGATGTAAATAAGTAGGGACAATGGGTTCAAATTTTTTTTTGAATTAACTTGCTCCATGACATATGTGTGACTTAGGGACTGTTTGCTGCTGGGATGCCTGAACAGTGGTACCAGTTTTGTGTCTGGCTTCGCAATTTTTTCCGTCCTGGGCTTCATGGCACAAGAGCAAGGGGTGAACATTGCTGATGTGGCAGAGTCAGGTACGATGGTATTGGTGGCAGTGGTGGTGGGCACTGCCACCTAGTGTGTGAGCAAAGTACTGCGGACTAAATCAGCCAAACAAAATAAAATAAAATAAAAAGAAAGAAAAAAAAAAAAAGAATTCCCACAAGCATCAGAAAAATGATTAAATGCGCATGTTAGTCTGGTTTTCTTTTAGAACAGCAGTGGGTAGCTGATTAACATAGGACTTACTTTATCTTGATTAGTGTGGCAGTTTGAACACATTTTTCCAAAGTGCGTTAATAAAGTTTAGCTCAGATTATTTAAAAGGACCACACACATTGTTGTCTCAAGTCCAGACATGTCAATCCATTTTGGAAATCTACACCAACCCTCTTGTTACTGTAGGTATGATTGCCCGCGGGTGAGAGATGCCGTAGGAATAAAGTCAGGCACTTCCAATGGGACATATGGGAACTGGACGCCCAAATCCCATTGAAAGGCAAAGGAAGTTGGACACCTAAACCCCATAGGCTTCTTTGGAAAATCCCTTCCACCATGACACCAACTCTTGCAACTCTATACATTTGAATCTAGCTCCAAGGTGAAGCTGATACTCTTTGTGCAATGTCCATTCTTAAACTGTTTACAGGGACATATTTTCCCCTTGTTTTGCATGTAATTATTCCCATTGCCATTCAGCTATACACATGTATCAGAGAGAGGGTACATCCAGCTTGTGAATATACACTGAACAAGGTAGACTACATCTTTCCCCTGGACGTACTTCATAGGACTTGTGGGCAGGAGTGGTACGTTTAGGCTGTCATAATGATGGTGAACAATTATACCAGGCTAGATCAGTATTGCCAACCCCAAGTGTTCAAAAATCATAGTCAAGCCCCCAAAATCATGAGATTGGCTTAAAAATCATGAGATTTAAAAGAATAATATCACATTTTGGGTGCTTTTTCTTTTCCTTCTGATTTTTTCAGCCTTTAGGGTTCACTTTTTCACTGTAGGGTCACGTTTTTCAGCTATTTTTTTGTCACCAAGAAGACTAGAAACTTACTTTTTTATTCATTTTTTTAAATAAAAGCTGAGATTCTCTTGTAATTACATTGACTCCTGGAGCTGGATCTTTAAGAATCACAAAGACTCATTATGAAATGACGGCTGTTGGGAACACTGCTAGATTCTCAGTTGGTGTAAATCAGCATAGCTCTATTGAAATCAATGGAGCAAATGCCATTTTACATCAGCTGAGGATCTGGCCCATAAAGATCATTTTGATCAGATACTGCTTTACTTGCATACAGGAACAAACTAAGGGAATAATCCTGGTGAATACACCCTAACCAGCTCAGCACTTATTTCAGATGAGTTCTTAGAAATTTTGTATATTTGGCATTTTTTCTATTCAGATTCAAAATTTACTGTAATTGACCCAAAATAAAAAACATAATCCATTGCTAAATGGGCACCTTTGTCCCTGATATTTGATATTTTTAAAGTGGCACCACTGATCAGTTTTAGACACTGGACTTCCATCCTTTATTTTGGTGACCATTTTAGTTAGTTTGATTTCAACACACGGTGGTGGTGGCCACAAGTTGTAGCCATCTGATGGCTATTCAGTGGATTACACAGTATATACATGTGGTGGTTTTAAGCTAATTTCTAATGGACAGGTATACAAATCACAATAAACCGCCATCAACACTGGTACCGGTTGGTATACTTGTTGCCATTCTCAGCCAAGAGGCCAAGAATTGAATAAACCTGGGAGCGTGCTCTACCCCTCTCATTCCTAAGAGGTGGTTCCTTCAGTTCATGGTAGCGGCACATTGGCCGGAGTTGTGGGGGAAACTTGTACTGCTGCTGCCTGTACTCTACCTGTTCTGTGTCAAAGAGGAGACTTCATTTTCTAGTGCGGGCAACCTGAAACCATTTACCAGCAAAGAGAAATTGAAATAGATTTGTATTTTTTCCCCAGATATATTCCCACCCCCATCTTTTTTTTTAACCCTTATTTTGCCAGTATGCAAATCCAGGACTATTCTTCCAGGTAGAAAAAAGAGAGAGGGAGCAATGAGCGTCTGCAATTTGATTTTGCGGCTTGGCAGAGGAAGTTGTTTATTGAGCAACCAGATGATTCCTCCATTCTGTATCCTCCCACTTGCCTTACTCACACCTGTGGTTCCATTGACTTCAGTGGATTATTCTTGTGATTTGGGCACAATCTAGTTCACTCACAGCAGAACCCCAGCAGCACTCTGTTGCTTAATTACACCCCTGCCAAATTCACCCCTTATGTAAAGGTCTTGAGCTGAATTCTCCCTTGGTAGGATATGAGTAGTGAAGATCTGAAGACAATGGGAGTTACTCCTATCTTTCATTGGGCAAAGTGGACTCATTGATTTCAGTGGAGTTACACAAGGGTTGAATTTGGTCTGTCTCCGTCCCACATCCCTCACCCCAGATTGGCAAACTGCCTGATTTTTTAAAGTTCATTTTTCTCCTTTATTTTTCCCATTACATTACATAAAATAAAAGGCCAAAAGCATTGTTGCTTTTTTTTTTACCCTAAGAAATGCAATGTGGGAACAAAGGAAGCACAGTGAGGCCTGGCTAATCTGTGCTGGATTTGTCTGCGTGCCTGGCTGGATGAAAGATATATTGCATGTACAGTATGTACTAGTGATAAAGCCATTGCAAGACTTCCTTTGTTTTAACGCCGTTTGCAAACTGATTCAGATTAACCAGGTCTGACTATCGTGTCTGTCAGCTGATGGAGAAGGTTTGGCCTCCATATTTTGTATTGTTTCAATCTACCAGCCACAGTTCCTTCTGCTGACTGGATACAATTCCAGCCATAATATTTCTTTTAATCAGCAAGTGGCCAACAAATAGACTATGGTTATTACTGTTCTAATAAGCTTTTAACAACAACCACAAGCACAGTGCATTTTAACAGGATAATTATTCAGTGGAACGGCGCTCCATATTAAATGCAGTTTTCAATTATTTACATTAAACTGAAAGGATGCCAGAAATGTTATGGTATTTTACATGGACTTTTCTCTTTATAGTTCAACATTTGCTTTCACAGAAAAATACACACAGACCATAGAGCACTTGTCATCAGAAATTAACATACACAAACACACACTTTCAGCCCTGGTCTACACTAGGGCGGGGAGGGGGGAATCGATCTAAGTTACGCAACTTCAGGTACGTGAATAATGTAGCTGAAGTCGACGTACTTAGATTGACTTACCACGGTGAATTGACTGCTGCTGCTCGCCCGTTGACTCTGCTTGCGCCTCTTGTGGCACTGGAGTACAGGAATCGACGGGAGAGGGCTCGGGGGTCGATTTATCGCGTCTACACTAGACGCGATAAATTGATTCCCGCTGGGTCGATCGCTGCCCGCCGATCTGGCGGGTAGTGTAGACATACCCTTAGTGAGTTTTAGCGAGAAATAGCAGTTTTACATCTGTCTCATCATTTGCGCAGACTGGCTACAAATGCAATCTAATAGCAGTTATAGCTGGGGATTCAGTTTTTACTGAGAGAAGACATGATGTCCAGGGATTGAGGGAAAAGCAGAACCCCAGAAATTTTAGCTATTCAGCCAATTTTGTGTGTGCGCGCTTTCTGTCACATAAAACCACAGACGTGTTTCTTTTTAAAAATTAATGAAATAAAATTAATCAATCAATTGCTGGCTAATTTGTATTTATTTCTATTTAAATTACTTCAATTTTTCTTTTAATTTAAAAATGTCATCCTCCTGCTCTCATCTTTTCTTTTCCTTGCTCCTTTCTCCATCGTTCTTGTTGGAAAGGAAAAGTGGGAGTTAGGAAGAGCATCAGTAGTGATTCTCCATGCAGATTAAACAAGAGAATTCTGCTCCTGTGATTTACCGGACTTTATCTTCCCTACTGAAAAACAAGTTTAATTTGAATCTTCTCACCAAACCTGGAAGATGTCAACACTCCAATCCACCTTCTTTTGAAACCAAAAAAAAGTCCAGATTTTAATGTGCATGTAAATCTGTCCTTGCAAGATTTCCCCACACTGTAAAAATTACAAGATCACTTTTAAACCAGTAGCGGATGTCAGATTCCTACTGCCCCTGTTGCCCAATCAGAGATGGCATACTCACTTTACAAAAGTTCTCATGATGTATAACTAAGTGTTATTTGAAACCTGTGTGACACCAGGTGAGAACTTCTGTGAGAAACAACATAGAAGTGCAGTGCGCCGATGCTCTGTGTGTGGGTGGGTGTGAGTGAGCCAGCTCTTTATTAGCTGAGCCACAGGGCAGATAAGGCACATTCTGTTACTACTAGCTATGGGGGAGCTCCTTTAGCTAAGTTTTAGAAGCCTGTGATTTTGGAGCAGAAGGACCAAGGTTTTAGTCCCTGGTCTGTGGTGTGTACAGCATGCATAATTGGTCTAGTAGTTGTGCACGATTGTTGGCAGGACCCAGATTTGTTACGGCACGACTTAGGAAGCCGAGTGGTATAGGAGAATCTGACTATGGTGGCGTGTTAGCAGTATCAGCGTTAGTAGTATAATTTCCAAACAGCAGGGAACACTTTTGAGAACTCATAGGCCCAAATCCACAGCTGGTGTAAATAGGGGCAGCGCTATTGATTTCAATGGTGGTTTACAGCAGTTAAGGACCTTGGCTATTGGAGCATAAACCAAAACCTGGAAGGAAGGTGTATGAGAGATTTGTGTTTTCAGAAGGATAGGTTGAGTTGGCTGCAGCATTGAAGCTTCAGGAGAATATTTGGAGCAGATTCCCTCTTGTCCCCCCCTCCACTCAAATAGCCATCATGTGTGCTAGAAACAGGATTCCTTTATTCTACTGGGGCAGTTGCCTTCATTCCTGTTACACCTCCTGAATGGCTGGTGCAGGAAGCGATCCATTACTGGCATGTTTGAGACAGATGTTAAAACTGGTGGTCGGTTAGCGATGGCCTTTGGGTTTTCTTGGGGTTTCTGCTGTAGTCATGCGTGCTTCTTTGTCAGATGAAAGCTCCAAACAATTTCACTTCTGGTATTTCCAGCTGGGTTTGGGTTTATCTGAAAGGAACCAGGCATCCCTGCATTGGTGGGTAGCTATCTCTAGGCATGAGCTGAGTACTTACTATCTCCATTCCCTTTCCCCCCCTTCCTATTTTCTCTTTCTCCTCCTCTAGGTCCAGGCCTGGCCTTCATTGCCTACCCAAAAGCTGTGACCATGATGCCGGCGCCTACTGTTTGGGCTATCCTATTCTTTATTATGCTTCTGTTGATTGGACTGGATAGCCAGGTTAGTAACCACAGAAATGGACATATATGTCTTATTTGTCGCCATGATGCCAGCAATGGCAACCCCATTATAAATGGGTGGATTAAAAATAATAGTAAAATACCAATACGCCTGCTTAAATGAAGTTGCCTGTGCTGCAGAATCCATGGAGAAGCTGCTTTAGTCCATACATAGAGACAATGAATAAGTTAGTCGTGGCAGGGTCAGCATGATCTTGTGCATTAAGGTTTTGCTATTGGGACCCGGGGGAGTCCAAGGGGTAGAGCAATGCACCATGGCCCAAATGCTGCCCCACAACACACCACCATTTGTGGTTGGTGTGCAGCATTATCTGAGTCTGGTGAAGGAGAGATACTCATCACAAAAGGAAGGAACACCTGGGGTCTGTGCCTGCAAGGTGCTGGGTGCCATCGAAATCAATTGGCACTGAGGTTTCTGACCATGGTAGGGCTTGTGGACTACGTGGGAGTGAATTGCAGAGCGCACCAAAATGTTGCGCTGTAACTGCTCCTTGTCGACCCTGCTCGTGTGAACTACAAGGTGCCTAGTTTGTTGTAGTGTAGTGCTGTTCAAAGAGGAGTTTTTTTCACAGAAATATCAGCATAAATACCACAAAGGAATCTGTTAATCATTTCTAGATAGTCACAAGTAAACAGAGGCAACCAAGGATTACGCAGTAACTATAAACTGAGATTGCCCGAGGTTTCAGAGCGACAGGCAACTTTTTATACTCCAGTGATAAAGTAACTCTGACGTTCTAAAAATTCACTCGACAAAGGCAACATGTTTATTGAACTCAAATCCTCTCTTATATGAGGAGAGATTCATAAGTGGAGTTTTCCCAGTGGTTACCCGCTTAATCTCTCCAATTTGTAAAGTGTGGCATTTGTTCTAAATCGCTCTTTACTGCTTACTCTTTGAACTCTACTAAGTGACTTTCAGTCCCTTCCAAACTGAATGTTACAATGCCCAGGGCTGCGGTTCTACAACCAAGTGCTTATACAAATGTTAAGCTGTCTAGTAATTTTAAATAGCTCCTCACTGTGTAGAATAATTGAAACTAATTGGAGCGCTTAATTTCCTCTTCCTCCACTCCCCCTTTTTGGAGTGCACTCAAGCAGGGTTTTGGAATGCCAGAGCGTCTTAAGATCAAATCCAACCAATGGGAAGTGTTACATGTAAAAAGAAACAGTTTTACATAAGACTTTAAAATAGGAATTCAAGCAAGCATTCAGTATTAAACACTGGAAGCTAGACGGTCCAATAATATAGCTGCTATCCCTTATCAGTGAAGGGCACAGAGTACAATGTGTTTAAAGGAAGTTTCTGGACATAGTAAGTATATTAATGCAAAGGCTAGGATGATTTATATACGCCAGAATATTGCTACTTCATGAACTCGCTGCAATATGTCACTGACTGTGGGATGAACCATTTACTTATTGACAACTTAATGGGGCCAAACTGCCCTCAGTTACATCAATGCAGCTCAATGAAGTCACCCTTGTAAGGGGCCTGATGCAAAGCTCAATGAAGTCAATGGAAGGGCTCCCGCTGTCTTCAGTGGGCTTTGGATTGTGCCAGATATGAGAGCAGGATTTGGCTGTCTGATTTCTTTGTTTCTATTAGATTTGTTTGTGCACCATTAAATGGTCCCTTTTCCTATACATGAAGTTCTTCTGGCTGTCAATAAACTAGCGCCCTTTCCCCAAGGCTGGTTTTGTTTTATTTGGACAACTCTGATTATATTTGTCTTACATTCATTTTTCTGTTGCAAGGACGTACAGATAATTTTTTAAAAATAAAAACTGTTCTAAGATGCTGAATTAGACAAAGTAAGATAGCTGATCTGCTCCAGACTTCGGTTTATGTTGCAAGTGAGAATATTTTACCTACCCCCTGTAAAGTGGCTGTATCATTACAGCTATTAGAGAAGCACCTAAGGGTCTCAGTCACAAACCAGATGGCCCTATTATGCTAGGAGTTGTACAAACATATGTAAAGAATCATAGAATTGTAGGACTGGAAGGGCCTGCAAGAGGTCTTCTAGTCCAATCTCCTGCACTCAAGGCAGGACTAAGTATTATGTTTGTACAGCGGCCAAGGTCAGCCCAGGGGCTGCCGACAGCTCACCAGCGGCCCACTGCCCGAGCGGCAGTCCCCTGCCTGCCAGAGCAGTGGCCAGGGTTGGGTCAGCCCCTGGGGCTGGAATGGCAGTGGTCATCTCCTACCGCATGAGCAGTGGCGGGGCTGGAGCAGTTGCAACTCTAGCAGTGGTCTGTTTGTCCACTCCCGCCCCAGGGTATTCTTAGTAAAAACAGGGACAGGTCGTGGGCTTCTGTGAATTTTTGTTTATTGACCGTGGCCTTTCCCTGACTTTTACTAAAAATACCCGCGACAGAATCTTAACCTTACCCATGTGCTTTTCCTGAATAATTGGTCTATTTACAGTGTGTAAAGTATCTGCAAGAATTTTTGCAGGAGTGGGGCCAAAGTTTATGACAAGATGCACTAGGTGGATGAAACAAACAAACGGGGGGAAGTGGGGTTTTGTGTAGAGAAAAAAGTTTGCAGGGCTGTATTTCATTGAATGAATTTTCACCAGTATAACTGAAAACAGAATTTGGCCCTAATTCTGTACTTTAACTATGTGGTGCATATAAATTTTACCAGCACATCAAATGAAGACAGAGATTGAGAGTTGCTGCCACAGTTGAGGAGGTTTAGCTTTTCGAGTATTTTTCTCTGTCTCTTTTCTGACATCCACTTTTTGTTCATCTGAAACATCTACAACATAAAAGCCACATGAGCATTTTCCTCTCATCACATTCATTTCCTTTATCCTTGTAGCTTATGTTTATAAGAAAACCAACTTAATGTCTTATAAGTATGCGAGGAAACTGACTTCAATTCTGAAAGCTTCTTCCAAACTAAAAAATGACACACACACTTTAACCTTGAGGCTACAAGGAATAGGATTGTTATTTAATTATTCAAAGTACTATCTAGTTCCATAGAGTGTAAATACAGAGCTTCTAGGGGGTGTTTAATTAAGACAAAAGAGAATGAAATGTATACTGTGTATATTTCAATTTGTTTTTTTCCCCCTTTAGTTTGTTGAAGTTGAAGGACAGATCACGTCATTAGTTGATCTGTACCCATCCTTCCTAAGGAAGGGTTACCGACGGGAAATCTTCATTGCTATAGTGTGTTTCCTTAGCTATCTTCTGGGACTAACTATGGTGACTGAAGTAAGTAACACTGGTGATGGAGAGCTTTATTTTACTTTATTTATTTATTTTACAATCAGCATGTATCCTTATTGACATTGTGAATCAGATGGCATAAAGCAAACCACTTGGAAGAACACCACCACTTAGCTCCTACATAGCTCTTTTGATCCCTACATCTCAAAGTGCTTTGAAAGGGAGGTAGATATCTTTATGCCCATTCTACAGATGGGGAAACAGAGGCACAGTGAAGTGAAATAGAACCCAGGATTTCTGACACCCAGTCCATTAGTTCTCAACTTGGGGAGCGGGGATGTCATGAACAGTTGCCGGGATATACGACTACCCTTCCTTTCTTTATGGCTACATAGGATGAGGGCCCCAAACCTTTTTTTCTGTTATAAAATGGGGTCACAGTATAGAACCACTGCCCCTCATTGCAAGCCAAAAAATAAAGCACATGGAATTTCCAGAAGCATCTACTCAGCAATACGACATATCTAGTCTGAACATAAAAAAAATAAAAAGATGGAAAATCTGACTGTCACTCCCATATAACCTAGTTTACAGCTGCTTCCTAATCAGATAGGTGCAGAAGAACAGCTAAAGAAAGACATTGGGAATGAAAATCTTTTCAAAACAAAAGCTTGAAAATTAATCATACCATTCATAATGCAACAAGAATGGCAGAAAGGGGCTTAAACCAAAGATTACTTTAAAGCGCTTTGCATCTTATTTCTGATTCTGAAACTTTTAAAACATATATATATATATATATAATTCTAATAACTCCAGATAAAGTCACTCATCTGCTCTAGCGTAATTTGTTTATTATGCTGTATATTTCTGTTGCAATTTGGCTGGGTAACTACATTGTCCCTAGCTAAATTCCCTCTACAGTTTTAATTGAATAGGGTACAATTCTTCATCTCTTGACCCAAACTGCTGACTAGTGCTGTTATGCCAAGTTGAATAGCTCCTGATTTTCAACTTCTTCCACAAGGAATCTCAGTAATTTCAATCGTGGTGTCTAAGGTACTATACAACATGAGTGAAAATGCCAGAAATCTGACCCCAAATCATTAAAAGGTAAAACAGGTTGAGATTGTTAAACTCAAATCTAGCATGATGTGTTGGGGTATACAGCTTCCATCTAGTACATTCAGTGAAGTAGGTTCTGATTTTAGTTAAATCAGTGAAGTTATTCTGGATTTAACTTGGTATAAGTGAGCCTAGAATCTGTTCCAATAAGTGCACTAATGTGATATTTATCTTAGAAAGAACACAAGCCTTCTTTTGAAGATCAGATTTAAAACAAAATCTGAGGGATCTCTGTAGGAATCAAAATAATGTCCATAACTGACATTTCGCATACACTGACAATTTTTTCCAGAAATGTTTATGTGAAACTAACATAAGGAGTGAAGAAAATGACATCCATATTGAAATACATTTCAGCATATTTAGAGCAATATGTAGCAATGAGACTGGACATATCTATGTAATATTTAAAAGTAATAGACTCATAAATGGAATACCTCCTAGTGAGATGACTTTAGTCTCATTGGAGGAGTTTATGTTAAAGACCAATTATTTCTTTCCATCATATGTTTCTATAAATGCCCATATAAAAATATCTTTAAGAAGGAAAGACTTAAGTGTCTCAGTCGATTATACTAAGTGGCTTAATTTTGATCAATACTCTTCTGCTTTAAAATGCTTTCAGTGATAAACAAGCATCTTTTCTAGGGAGGTTAATGCTAAGCAATAAGATAGTTTGGTAGAATTTTACTTTTTAAAAACAGTAAAGAATTTGGTACAGCATGGTTTTCTGTTCATAAGGATATTTTATTTGGAATTGAGTATAGAGCACTCATGGTTTTAGTGACTGATCCTAACCCTTGTGTGTGTCTCTTTTACAGGGTGGCATGTATGTGTTTCAACTCTTTGACTACTATGCAGCTAGTGGTGTATGCCTTTTGTGGGTTGCATTCTTTGAATGTGTTGCTGTAGCCTGGGTTTATGGTAAGTAAGGATCCCTAGATCTAATATGAATCTTATCGTGAGCCAATAATACCAAATTTTACCTATTTGTTGGTCAAAGCTAGAAAGGCATCATTCAGCAGACTGAACCATCCATTCCTGAATATTCTGTGGAAGCACCTGGTATTTTCCCTTATTGTCATTTTGTTCTTCGTTCTGAGGGCCACATTTTTAGCTGGGCTCAAGCCAGCCTCCAATTTTTTCACACAGAATTGAATGTTTTTTGCATGCTCATTGGTAGTTAGATGCACAATTAAGCATTTGCATGTGTAAACCTAAGGCCCAGAGCTGAACTTTCGGCTGATAGTGAAAAGCTCTGATTGTGTCTCAAAGACCTATTTTCTAAAACTGTAATCTCTACATGGGTCAAGCCAGCCAAATAGAAAACAGCTAAGAGAGAGCCTACAGAAAAATCTATTATGTCTGGTTATTTTTAGGTGATGCAAATTTCCTAAATCTGACAATAACCTATGTTGCTGTTTTAACTGGCTAAGACTGGTCATTTCCATGGTTCTTCATGAACTATTAATATTATAGTATTAACTATAAATACCATTTTTTTTACTTCAGATTGAACCACGGTCAAATTTAGATTCAAATGGGCTGTATCAGTTGTTACTCAGTCCTTTCTCAGGCAAAACTTTTGCCAACTTCCACGGTAGCTCTGGGGTTAGTATTCTACACAGTATTCTACTGCAACAGTATGAGAAGAGAGACTTCCCTCAACCTTTCAGTGCCACCATGCAAGGTCTTTTTGAAAGTCCTGTGCATCACCCTTCTTGAACAACATTGTACACAACCCTTTAATGTAACATTTCCTCTTTACTATGGAAATTAGCATCCACACTTAGCCACAGACACTCCTCTCTAAACACAAACAGCTCCCATAGACTCAAAACAAGTCACTATTTTCCCCCTTCAGCGCCTTCTCAGCCCCAACTGTGCAGTTGTATTAGTGCAATACCACTTCGTTACTGATGTCCTACACTGTGTGGCTTTCATATACAGGCTCTTGATAATGCTCTTTTCTTCACCAAATCACCAAGTGACTATGTATTCCAGGCGCTGATAATATGTATGATGCCATTGAAGATATGATTGGATACAGACCTGGTCCCTGGATGAAATGGAGCTGGATTCTAATCACACCACTTCTTTGCGTGGTAAGTACAGAATCACACTATGTCTCATCTTGCACTTGTTTTTCCTTCCAAACTTTGTCCTGGTTTTTTGTCCTGTAAAGGGGAACATCCCAGAGGGCCACTGTGTGCAGGTACCAAACTGAAAGGGGTACACGTAGGTTGGAAATGCTCCGTTTCTCATTCAGTATTATATATAACACAAAAAGCTATGTTGCAAAGTCCAGCATTCAGAAGTTAGGAAATGCCAGAATTAAGGTTGCCTGTGCAAAATTGCCTGGTCCATTCGGTCCTCCCCCGTAGCTCCTTATCCAGTTTCAATGTTCTCCCTGAGCCAACTGGCTCCCAACCCTATCCCACCCTGTTTCCCTCATTGGTTCCAGTACCAGCCTTCCCACCCAGCCATGCCCAGCTTTCCCTCCTCCCCCACTAGCTCCCTGTCCTTGGCTCCTGATCCAGCCAGTCCTAGTCTCCCCTCAGCTCCAAGTCCCAGTCTCCTCCATCTCCCAGTTACAGTTACTCTCCCCCCTCTACTTCCAGTCTCATGCCACTTTTCCCCCCAGCTTTGTCCCCTCTGTCTAAGAGTTAGACAGCGTCATCCTCCACATTGCCTGAGGACCAGTGTGTGTGTGTGTGGTGGGGGGGGGGGTGAAAGGAAGGGGAGGGAGAGGGGATCACTGAGAGCATAGGAGAGATAGGTTCCCTATTCTAATTTCTGGTACCTGACCCTGTGCTGTGTGTGGATGGTACATGCACAGTCTGGTCAGCACTAAGACCTGTGAGACGCTTGAGTATGCTCAGTGAAGATAGAATCGTCTGAGATTTTAGTGTTGAGCTCTAGCTGGTCTCTACTGAGCATGTGTGAACTATGATTTTTCAAAGGCTTATTTATAACTTTGTCAAATTTCGGCGGATTTTCATGGGGATGGTAAAAGTCCGCTCTCTGAAACAAAGGCCTCCTGCCAAATTCCAAGGCCCTACACCAAAGTATGGGGGGGAGGGGGGCATTACAGCATTTCAAAGAAAAGATCTCAAGAATTTTTTTAAATGGGCGAAACAATATATTTTTCCCTAGCCTTGTCTTCAGAAATGACTCAACCATTTTGGCTGAATTTTTTCAATCAATCAATCAATCAATCAATATCTATCAATCAACCTTAGGCTGACACTCAGCATGGAAAACTTCAGCCCAAATGGTTAAAGTTTTGTAAAGTTATAAAACAGCCGAAAACAGGATCTTATACTGGGAAGTATTGAGCAACTTTAAGCATAGACAGTGCCACCAGCCCCAGCTATAGTGGAGCAGTGTCAGCTAGTCTTGATGAAGATGTTGGATGTTTTTATGCCAGTGCTGTGTAAATGTTGACAATTTGAGGTGGACAGTTGTAGCACATGGCCTCAACACAGCAGAATTCCTATATGCAAGGCAGTGGCTGGAGAAAATCAAGTCCCCTCATATTCATATTTCCTATTTTCTTGCGAACACACACACACAGAAAATATTTCCTTTCTCACTGATGCATGTTAATGCAACACAGTAGATTCACATGTCCGATGTAAAACCTCATTACTGTCAAAGCAAGTGGGCTTGCTTGTTGAGTGTAGGTGTCTGATGAGTCATCTCCCTTCCAGTCTTTCTGACTGCTAGACAGCTTTGCTGTCACCCACCTGACCCAGCTCCAGGTCACAGTCCCTTCATAATTTCCAGTGTCAAAGCTGACTTCAGCTTTGCAGGATATTGTAGGATATATAGCTTGACACGAGTGAACAGAAGTGAACAGCATTGTGGGAAATACATAATATAGTTCGGTTAAGATACCTGCACATGCTGGGGATAGCTCAGTGGGTTGAGCCCAGGGTTGTGAGTTCAATCCTTGAGGGGGCCACTTAGGGATCTGGGGCAAAATCAGTACTTGGTCCTGCTAGTGAAGGCAGGGGGCTGGACTCGATGACCTTTCAAGGTCCCTTCTAGTTCTAGGAGATAGGATATCTCCATTAATTTATTTAATGTAGGGTCCATGGCACCTAACATATATGTATTGGCTAACACTATGCTCAAAAGTGAGCACAGATGAGGAGAGTTCAGGAGAGGGGAGATACTGTAAGAGTACTGTAATAATATCCTGACCAGCACTTTGGAACAGCAAAAGAAAAGCTTGTCCCCTTAGAATCCATCATTGGGTTTACACTGAGATCGCTGTACGATGGGACAGGACTCTGGAGGTTAGCCAGTGCTAGATGGATGCCCATGCAGTGCAGACCTGACTCACTGGGCTTATGGCGATCTACCTCACTGTTAAGTGGCTGTTTGATTTAAAGAGCATTCAAGAACCTGGCATACAAACTGAAGCACAAAACCTAGCTGTGTTGGTTGCAGAGCAGAAATAAGTAGTTTTCCTAATTTTGCAAGGGGGAAGAGCATTATATCTTTCCCTTGCGAAGTAACCAGTACTGAAATAAAGCAACTGCACAGAGCACTTCATTTGCAATGAACAAGTGTTATTGGTTCTACAAAATGCAGGAACTGTGCTACATGTTTGAGTGCTATCTACTGGGGCCATATCTATTAACTGGCTATTTACATAAACATGGATATTAACTGGCTATTTACATAAACATACACATATAAAGCTCTCTTATAACAGTTTCAGTGTAGAATGTCTTTCCCGTAGTTTAAAATGTTTAGCAAAGTTGGCCAGTGCTGCCTTTTACTGCCTTCCTTTTCTGGGTCCCAGTGATACCATATCCTGTGTAAGCTGCAGTGGATCCACAATGCTAGTACCTATGCTATAACCCTTCTTCTCGTTTTGTTTTCCCTCCCTCGCAGGCATGCTTTATCTTTTCTCTGGTCAAGTATACACCTCTGACCTACAACAAAGTTTACACATACCCTGACTGGTCAATCGGCGTGGGATGGGTTCTTGCTCTTTCCTCCATGATCTGCATCCCATTGGTGATGGTCATCCGCATTGTACAGTCGGATGGCTCACTTATTGAGGTAAGAATGACCACATAAATGGTGGATGGATGGATGGATGGGTGGATATGTGTGTATGTGTGAGACAGAGCGAGAAAAATTTAACATTTAAGAGTAAATGGTGGCTTCAGTTGGGGGGCCACTCTCTTTGTATCTGCTTTGTTGATTTGGCTCCAGGTAAGTTATTTTAACATACAGTGGATAAAGCAAGCCACACTGGAGAGGTACAATATGGCGCACACTTGTCCATGTCTTTAATATGGAAGGGCTGCTAGTGGAGAATACAGACCCCAGCATGCTAGCCTCCACCTTCTCCATCTTGATAAAGATGGAGCATGGCATGATGTGACATGAAGCTGCCTCCTGTACAAAAGATAGGTCAGCTGCAGCCTGATTCATGTTGTGCAAAATAATCACAACCCTTGGAAAGCTGTCATTGTGGCTCTTGATAGGGCAAAGTTGAACACCTCAGTTTAACCAATATAAATAATCATTTTTCAGATCACCAGTTCTTTCAGCAAATATTATGAATCCTATCTAACTAGATTAAAACCTAAGCCTTCTGGCCTCAAAAAAATATCAGCTGATATTACTTGCCCTTCCATGTCTGTGTTCTTTTTGTTCAACAAAATGTTCCCTCTCTGAGCACAGTTGTTTTGTTAGTCTAATTTCACACAGAAACTGAACTATGCCTCCGTGCACCAGAGCTCAGTTTGCAAGGCAAAGGGAGCTCAATAGGTAAAATAGTAGAGAGAAGATTATAGCTAGAAAAGTTAGAGAGAAGGCCAAATCTAAATCCTGCACCCAAGAACCCATGGAATTTTGAGGTTATTTAGTACCACATGTGAAGGCCATGCCTGACCTCATCTCTTGTCAAAAACTCAATTCCCGAATTTTAGGAAAACTCTTTTCTGAACTTTTTGGCTCTTCTCTCTCTCTCTCCCCCTCTCTCTCTCTAAAATGAACCAAATGAAACATTGGCTCCAAACGCTCCCAGACTTTGGGGAAACTTGGATTCAGATCTGAACTTTACAGCTTGGTCCTACCTCGGCCAGATATATGCTTAGTGCACCTCAAAGACAAAGTCAACTACATTCTTCTATTCGCCCTTCACAGTGTTTCTTCATCTTCTCTTCAAACTGTGCTTTTTTTCAGTAAAGAAAGTAGCTTTTCCCAGAACACAGTAATACACTTGAATTTGTGTGTTCTCCAAGTTTTAATGGTCTTTTTTAGTGCTGGCTAGGACATTTTGTTGGGGGTTTTATTTTCCTGCCTGCATTCTCACCATCTATTCAGAAAGTGGTCTAAAAGTAGCCAAAGCTGCCTTTTAAGATCATCTTAGGGAAGGGAGGAGGTAACCACTTGTCTAGTTCCTTCTTTGTGAACTGAGAACTAGAAGAAAGGTTGCAGCTTGCCAATGAACTACCCTGTTTAAAGGCAGGATTGTTTTCAATACGAGAGAGAACACATGAATCGGCGGAGATTCTACAGCACTGAAATGCAACTTGTGTTTAGTCAGACAGTCTGACTTCCCATCCAATGAGGCCCTGGTGCTCCTTCTTGAATAAAATATTAGGGTTGGAAAGGACATTCTGGGTCATGTAGGCCACACTGCTGCATAGCAATAGTACAGTTTCCATTAGTCTTATAGCATCCCTGAATATTTGATGGCCAAGTTTAGCCTCAAATACCTCTAATGATGGTAATTCCACAACCTTTCTTGAATTACTTTTCTCTGATCTCCAGTACTTAAAGATACCGCGTTTCATTCTCTAATTGAGGCCAAGGGCTCAAAAATAGACTGGACTTTTACATGGATAATGAGATAGTTACAGCAGATAGGATAAAAATAGCTTTAGGGGAAGATATATCCGTATGCTTCAGAGTATACACCAACTACAAGTTGAAGGGGCTAAGGAAGCAAGCTCCCTATTGTGCAGGTTGGTTAGCATCGGGTACCAGCCATTCTTGGACTCAGGATACTGGTCTAAGTGGACTCTGGTCTGAGCTAGTATGGTATTTACTAATGACCTAGCCTAATTCAGATACTGGGTTTAATGATAAAGATGAAAGTGGCCTCCCTGACAGTGAGCCAGATTAATTGGTAGCATCAATGGAGCTGCTCGTGGTAGTAGGCACTACACTTGCGGATAAGCAGCTGCAAGATTAAGCCCTTCATAAGATGCTCAAGATCATTTGGAGAGAACTATGTTTTATGACAACACACTTTTCTAGACTCTTGTTCTTAGGATCGATGTGGCCATTTTTCTAACCCTTGGCTGTTGCTCTTTTCCCTTTCAGAGAATAAAAACAGTGGCTGCCCCTAGGGAAGTGAGTCGGTGGGCCAAAGAAATGGAAAGCACCACCTCATTCTGCCCCAATGGAACTCCTAATGGTGGATTGATTAAGCCAACTCACGTCATTGTGGAGACTATGATGTGAGCTCTCTCTGTGAGAGGATAAACCTGCTTTAACTGCCATTTACTAACCATAGATTCTCATAGGACCGGGTTTACAGAGCTTTATATTTGCACTAGGATTTATTTTTATTTCTCACAGAGAAAGTTATTTTTTGTGGTGTTTTTACTTTTCTTTTCTTTTTCTTTTTTTTACATATTTTGTAAGGTAATCACAGCAGAAGCCTCTTGCAGGAGGCAGTTTTCATATCAGACTAGACCTATTACAGGAATTTACTACCATTTGGGTTTCTAACACGTTAATAGCTCTCTGAATATTATACATCTTATCACTTGAAATTGATTTTCTTGCCAGCAATATATTCAAATCTCAGAAAGCAATTTTTTAGGTGCTGGTGTGGTTGGGAACAGGGTAAACCCTAGAACTCATGAGTGAGTTCTGTTGAGAGAAATTGCAAATGAAGAAAAAAGGTGAATGTTGCTTCAAGGGATTGGTTTTCAAAGGTGTAGTGCTTTTCTTCCTCTGGTTCAGGCAGGGTGAATGACAGATTTCTGAGTCATGATGTTACCTTTGCTATGGTCCATGTAAAAATATATATATATATCTGTTCAACTGGAGGAGAGAAATTTATGGGGGAGGGAGGACTGTAGTTAGGAATTAAATACCCAATCAGGATGCCTGTCCCTCCTGAGCATTGTGTAAAAATGTCACAGTAGAAGACAAAATACATATTGCCTACAGAAGACATTTTGCCTGAGGAAGGAGTTTTGTGTACATACCCTTTAGTTTTCCTGCACACCGTAGGTTACCTGAGGTGTTCCTAGTTTAAACTTGCACTTTGTACAAACAGAACAGTAGGAAGAGCCTGTGCGATAGCTAAGATCTGAATTATGGAGAGGCAGCATTCATGTTTTATGGAATTTAAAATATATATGTATTTTGTAAACTGTTGGGCTTTGGTATCAAAAGAAAAATATGTTGAGGACAATGATCGCACCAAGCTTAACACCCAGCCAGTTATTCATTACCCCAGGAGCAAAGCAGCCCACGGATATATTGTACACCAGGCATTTCCAGCAGGCAGATTTTTAATAATAGTAATTAAATGAAGAGGACAATAATGCTTAGCACATCCATATGCGCTGTTCAGCCGTATACCTCAAATTGGTATCCCTATTTATTTATTTATTTATTTGACTATTGTTGGTGCAGTGGGGGAAAGCAGGCCCAGGGAGGGAAAGTGACTTGTCCAAGGTTACAGCAACTCAGTGGCAGAGCTAGGACTAGAACTTAGGTCTCCTGACTGGCTTGCCCCAGAGGACCATGCTACCACCATTTTGTTTTTTGGGTAATGCATGTATGGGGGACAAAAAGGGGGAATTCAACCTACTATAAACTAGGGCTTTATGTAAATTAAGAGAAGGAAGTCTGTAATATTTCTTTGGTTAAAAAAACATTACATACCATTCCAATTTAGACTTAAGAAAAATAAAAAGAAAGCATTTAATGCAGTACATAGCTCCTAAACGGTTTTTAAAGCTGGATGGCTGTAGGTAAACTGATCACATAGGCCAGATCAAGAATTTCAATAGATATTTGCTCCCTGAAGAATTTCAAAAATCTGGATAGATCTTGTTTCATAAACCTCAACACACGCTGAGAAGAGGCTCCCCAAAGAAATCAGCCCTTTCCATTTGGGTATTGTACTTGGGAGATAATCCTCCTAATCATAGTACCACAGTTACGCTAGCCAAAGGGATCTGGGAAGAGATTCAGCAGCCGAGTCTGTTCCTGCTTATACTATTGCCAGTTCAGTTTGTCTATGGGTAGATTTTTGCAGTTTAAATGGGAACATATCCAGTTCTTAACATTCCTACATGGGACATTTTTCAAAAGATGTCCCATGCATTAACTGTAGGCAGCGTTGTTACAGCCATGTCGGTCCCAGGATATTAGAGAGACAAGCTGGGTGAGGTAATATCTTTTATGGGACCAACTTCTGTTGGCGAGGGAGACAAGCTTTTGAGGTACACAGAACTCTTCTGCAGGTCATGCACTAACTGGTCATTGCAGCAGAAGCACATGTCGAGTTAGTATTAATGTAAAACGGAAGGGGCAATTTAGAAGTAAGAAAGGGACCAAAAAAAAGTGTCTTGTATAGCTGGAGAGTCTTTGAGTCTGTTTTTAAGTCAAAGAGGCTGAATTCCAGCAACAAAAACAGCCAACACCCCGTTGCTTTTGTTTTCTTTTCCAATTACTGTATTATGAGAGCTGCAGCTGAAAACACTTTTATAATTTGTGATGGCAAATATCACATCTCACGTGCAGGCCTGATGGTAATAGCCACCCTAAAGCTACTCCAGGTGTCTTGACCATCTCAACAGAAGAATTTTCTAAGCCAACATGATTACAACTGGATTTTGAGAACTTTACTTAAAGAAAAAAAAAACAATTCCTGTGTTTAATTTTTTTTACCTTTATCAAAAAGCAACTAAATTAAAGCTAAAACTCTGTCATACATGTTGTTATGTATTCCAGCCTTTGTGGCAACAGCGAAGGTCTGAGCCAAAGCCTGCTGAAGTCAAATCTCGTCATACGTTGTGTATAGGCCCAATGGCACGAGTTAAGGTCAGAATAGCAACCCAATAATTAAATTCCTCGTTTCAGTTAGTGTAAATTACAGTAGCATATTTGGTTATAGACTCACATTTTGTGTGTGCGGACATACTCTATAAGGTGTATATCTGAGAGGGACACTAATGAGAAAAATAGTTTGAAGGTTGAGATTTCAAAAGTAGCTGGCGCGTCAGAGATGGATATTTCACCATTGCTTCACACATGGTGGAGGGGGGATTTGCATTAGGAACCAGAGGGTTAATACTACACCTTTAAAACTACAAATAAACAAGAACGAGAGCCCAGCTCCATTTTGACTCAGACTGTGCCATTCAAATCAGTCGCTTCCATGTTCCAAGTGAAAGTGTCTCACACACTTATGCAATGACCTCACTGGCGTTCTGTTGGTGTAAGTTTCGCTGGCCCTGACTTGTGCTCTTCAGCCTGACTGCAAGAAAGGGCCAGATTCATGATGCGCTATTAAATCATTTCTGTAAAACAGTCACCCAGAACAATGCTGGTCACCAGCCCACGGTTTTCAGCGCAAGTGAGCCTATTCACATTTTAGAATGGTTCCTAATGTTTTATCAGATTTCTAAATTTTACCTGGTGGTAAACTTGCATTTCAACATTATAGTCTGCTAAATGAAAACAAAAACAAAACAAACAGTAAATGATTCAAGTTTATATTTTCTACATATTTATGATTGCAACGATAACTAATTTGCTAATTTACTTTGTAACCATGTGTGACCTATTTTACCTGTCCTATGCAGCTGAGGCACTAAATATCATGACTAATCATAGGTGAACTGATTTCAGTTAAGGGGAAAAATACCTCAGATGTTGGCCCCAAAATCTTTGCCAAAAAAAAAAAAAAAAGTCTCTCTTTTTACATTTCATGCACCTTTGTGATTTCTTTTGGGTTTGGACATGGCAATATTTCCAACTTCACTGAAATCAAGTACTGAAAATTTCATGGGGGAAATCTTGCGCTCATAAGATTTTCAGACCAAAGCAGTTCAGATAATCGAAACTTAGGATTCTTATCTAAACCAAACCTTCCAAGCTCTTGCAGTTCACCTGTCACTAGTCGTGATCTCATTAAAAGTCACGCAGTATAACGATGTAACCAGTAGACTGTAGTGGTACAACATGGTTTCATGAACAGAATTTGTTTTGGTTCTCATTAATTTTCCTTTTCATGATGACTCTGATCCAAACAGATCTCTGAGCTTCCATATGTTCTCAATGAAGTTTGAGATATGAAAGCCAACATGGATCTGTTCCTATGCAGCAAACGAAAATAAAAAAGCACAGTAGTTCTATGTACCACCTTAAAATACGTTGCTATCCAAGCTGCAGTGGAAGGTCAGCTTTTGAATGTGGGTTCAGGAAGTGGATCAGCACGACTGAGCTGCACTGGTGCACTTGAATAAAAAAAAAGTCTGCAGCCTTCTAATTGTTTTAACAAGAAAACAGCAGAGCATTTTATATCAGCACTGTAATCACATGATCAGTGGCTGATCAGAACTCTGGCTTGTTTTTAATGTAGTATGTGTCCTAACTGCTCACCTGCAGATGGACATGGCTACCCAGCCTCTGTCCCAAATAGCTCTAGATCTGAAGAAGAGTGAAAATGTCCAGCAGTCATTAGTACGTTGTTGAGCAGGATTGACAATTTGGTAATGTCCGTCTTTGTCATAAGTGCGTTCAAATCCTGTACCCATTGATAACAATCGCTTAACCGCCATTTGTCTTCAGTGGGCGAACGACTGAACACTTGGAGGAACTGGTTATGAAGCCATGGGCTTGTGCTCACTGTGGGAATCAGGTGGGGAGACAGTGTAAATAAAGGATTAAATAAGATGTGTATTGGGTGGAGAGCACAGACTACTAAAGTATTTCAAGTGCACTGGGAAGAAAGATGGCCATCACCTCACATCCAGGAAATTCAGTGCATTTGGCACGCTCCCTGTAGCAAACAACTATTTTCAATTAACATCTCAAATGAGACCCCCCCCACCACAATTAAAAACAGCCTTAGGGGAGGTGCTGCTATGTCCAGTCTTCAACGTATTGACGTCATTCGTGGGAGATGATCTGATCAGGTATTGCTGGCAAAGAAAACTGTACAAAGGAAAAGCGCTTTTGAATGCACTGCAGCACCAATGCCACCCCACCTTGTTTGACGATTCACAGGAGTGCACTGAAGTAGGGTGGGACAGGTTAGCCAGTATTCATAGGTGAGAAGCCTAAACCTCAAGGAGCCAAGATCACCTCTTCTTAACTAGGGATGGGGTGAAATAAAAGCTCAGAACCAACCACCCTGAACTTTGGGGAACCTAGGTTAAGATTCATGGCTGCCTCTGTCATAGGCTGAACTGAAATCCCAGGTCCAAAATACCCCTAAATTGTACAGGAGTTCAGATATGGATCTGAAGGTCACAGCTTGGGCCCATTTCTTCCAGAGTTAGATGCCAAAGCCTTGTATTTAAAATTAAAGGTTATTATTAACTCTCAGCTGAGAAGCATTCAGGAACTACTAGGACACAACCTTTAATCTAGGATATTTATTCATTTTTAATCTAGGATGAACACGCTCCTAATTGTACTAATTTGTTTACCGAGGAATTAATGTTAAATAGGACATGTTGGGTTTACAGCTTTTCGATGTATTACTCTTTAGTTTATTCTAAGCTACTGTAAGAAGGACATCAAAGCATCAGATCAAATCCCTAGCTACAAAGCAAACATGACTCAAGCATCTGGGGACACGGAACATAAGAGAGCAAGCCAGATGCATAAAATAAGACCTTGATCCTGCATGCCTTGAAATCAGTGAGCTTTTTAACCAATGGACAATTTAATTTCAGCAGAAATTTTACCCAAGACAGTGCCCAATCAGGACTACAGCTGGTCAAAAAAAAATTTTTTTAAGGAAACACCCCCCCCACCACCAAACTGAAAATATTTCATTCAAAGGCTTCTATTTTTTCCAAAGGCAAACATTTTCAGTTTTTTCCCTTGTTTTTATTATTATTTAAAAAGTGGACATTTTGAAAAAAAAATTCTTCAAAATCCATTACAAAACAAAACAAAAAACCCACCCAGGTGGCATTTTTCAACCATTTCTAATCAAAAGCTAAAACAAGATCTGAAAAAACTTAACCAAAGTACAGCTTTAGTGTTGGTTTTAAACCTGGAAACAAGCAAGGATCAAAGTCTGTGAAGGCAGGTTGAAAAATGTGTGTGCAGGGGGGAGGGACTCACAAAAATTCTGTTAATTTCACCTTCCATTTTTCCCTGTTAAAATCAGAATTTTAGGCCCACTCAGAGGATACAAGAGAACTAGGAAAAGAAACTGGATTTCTTTAGCCTGGCACTTGTTGTCTGTAAATCTTTTGCAACTGAGGTGTGAAAAGGTTTTTACAGTAGGCAAACTGGCAGAACACCAGTGTTGAAATTTTGTTGGGAGGCTGAACATTGAGGTGGTCCATCATTTGCTCTTGTCCAAGAACCCAAGGATGTTCTCTTAGCATTGGATTAATTGAAGTACTGATCTGAAACGCTCATTGTTTTGCTAGGATTTTTTTTTTCGGTGTGATGTTGTGATTGTTACCTGATATGTGTCCAGGGACTTCACATAGTAAGCGGTGGTCCATCTTGTTGGATGTAGTTAGCTAAAAACAGTGATGGTGGTGATTATTTTTGTTTTTTATTTAAATTCCTAATAACTGTAACTACAGTATGTGATAAGTAGCACATGGAAGAGTGAGGATGTTTAAGTCACCTGACTTTTTTAAAGACTTTAACAATAATTGTTTAAAAAAAAAATCTGGTTTTGTTCTGAGCAGGACTGTTTGTATTTGAATAAGATCCTGGAGTGTAATTCAATCCTTAAAACTAGCCTTTGTGTATACAGTAAATGTTTGTATTTTGCAGTATCCGTTTTGATTTTTAGATAAAAATGTATATTGATATTTTTAAGTCATCTTTGCTTTTTTAGATGGAGTTTGTAATCACCTTATAACAGAAAATAAATCTTTCCTTTATAAATCAAATGCATCTGTCAGTTATTTTTAAGCTTCAAATGAACCTCAGGAGACAACAGGTTATACTCTGTGCTTATTGCAAAATACGCACAGTGCATGCTATGCTTTGGAATAGGTTTCAGAATAGGATACTTTCAAATAACCGTATTTCATTAAATTGGGTCCTCACAGCTACACTACTATTAGACTTAACAGTCGATGAACTCACCACCAAACATGTTCAAGTTCCAAAGACAGTGGATGGTTATTCATACCGAAAATTTGGGGTGACTTCCCCCAATCTGCTTCATTTCAGCCTTGCTCAAGTTTTCATAACTTCCTTGCTTTGGAATCCCCCACCCAAATGCTTCCCTTAAGTTCAGGTCTGCTCACTCCATACTCCCTCCCTCGTCCCCACCCTCACTCACTTTCACCAGGTTGGGGTGCGGGAGGGAGTGAAGGGTGCAGGCTCCAGCCGGGTGGTGCTTAGGCAGCCTCCCTGCCTGCCCTGGCCCCGCGCCGCTCCCAGAAGTGGCCAGCATGGCCCTACGGTCCCTGGCGGGGGCAGGAGGCTCTCCGTGCTTCCCCTGCCTCCAGGCACTGCCCCTGCCACTCCCATTGGTTGCAATTCCCGGCCAATGGGAGCTGCAGAGTTGGGGTGCAGGCAGCACACGGAGACCCCTGTCCCCTCCAGGGGCCGCAGGGACGTGCTGGCTGCTTCCAGGAGCAGCGCGGGGCCAGGGCAGGCAGGGAGGCTGCCTTAGTCCCGCTGTGCCACTGGACTTTTAGTGGCCTAAAATCTCCCAATTTGGCTTCAGTAGCCTCTGGGAGCTAAAGCCCAATTCTGGGAGACTCCCAGCAAAACCAGGAGTGTTGGCAACCCTACTTTGAGGCAGGACAGGCATACTTGTGTCCAGTGGTATCAAACGCTGCAGAGAAGTCCCGCAGGTGAATATGGATGCATTTCCCTTGTCTGTGGAGGAAATAGTGTAAGGAGAAGAGAAGACTTGGGGGGACAAGAACAGTTTTTAAGTATGTAAAAGATTGTTATAATGAAGATGGTAAAAATTGTTTTTCTTCTCAGGTTAGGGTGAGACGCAATGGGCTGAAATTGCAGCAAAGTTGGTTCAGATTGGACAGTAGGAAAAGCTTCTGAACTGTAATGGTAGTTAAGGAACAAATTGCCTAGGGAGATTGTGGAATCTCCGTCATTGGTGGGTTTTAGTAACAGGTTAGACAAACACCTGTCAGGGATGGTCTAGTAGTCCTGCCTTGAGTGCAGGGGACTGGACTACATATCCTATTGAGGTCCCTTCCACTCCTACACTTCTGTGATTCTATGGGTACAACAAATTTTCCATAGATTGCACTGGCTTCCGGTTCCAGTCAAAGTGCTCTTCATGGTGTTCATCTGTACATTTTATATGACCCTGGGTGTATTAGAGATTCTTGCCCATTCTATTGCCATTACACTTGAGCTCAACTGGACTGCTTTGATAAGTCTCTAGATTTGAATATATGGACAAGTGGAGACAGGATCTGAATCTGACCCCACATCTGTGTAAATCAGGAGTAACTCAAGTGAAGTTGAGGTTATGGGTCTATTACAGGAGTGGATGGCTGCGGTTCTGTGGCTTGCACTGTAGAGAAGGTCAGACTAGATGACCATGATGGTCCCTTCTGGCTTTATAGTGTATGAGACTAGACTTCTGCACATGGGTTTAGTCATAGACATATGAAGGATTAACAAGAAAATCCATGCTCTTAAATTGGCATGTTTTTTCATTTCATTTTTTTAAAAATACAGAATTAGATACATACCATGGTTTGAAAATAACACACAACACATCTGGTTCACAGTGAATTCAGTAACAAGTGGAGAGGAATTGCACAGTTATTTCACAAAGAGCTTTCAGCCTTGGATAATCAGATCAGCTCCTGTTTGCTCTTTCAAAGAAAGGGACTAACTACATGGATATGTTGCAGTTCAAACAGAAGAAAATCAATTCAGGAAAGGCCTCGGGCCTGTGTTATACAGACACTCCCTGGGTTACACAAGACCCGACTTACGCAAATTCACACTTACCGCAAAAGTTCCATAAGCCAGAAATAGGATTTTCGAGTTGCGGAAATTTTTGCGTAACGTACAGGTATACGTTTTCGACTTATGCAAAATTCAAATTACGCAAGACTTTCCGGAATGGAACGATTGCGTAAGTCGGGGGGCAGCTGTATAGAGATCTGACAAGTCCCTTTGGGCCTTGGAATCTCTGAACTATCATGTACTGTTCTGGTGTTTTCAAGTGAAGTTTGTGAGCTAAAAATATGGAATATGGGCCCATCTTCTAACAAAGATTACTGGACTTGTTTGACATGGAAACTGCATCAAACACACCCAGTCACTCACAGAACAGAGTTACAGTGGACATTACACTGCGGGGCATAAAATTAAATGAATTGAGAGCCAGAGAAAAGAACTACCAGCCCTGGAGATTTGCACTCTGTTTATCCCCAGAAGACTACAGCACAGGCAACCTAAGGGCTAGCTCCCCACCTCACCAGCACACTGATTCACCACTCATCTGGTAGCTGGAGGCAGCACCTCCTTCTCTGAGAGTGTAGTTCAGTTTCCACAGACAATGAGGTGACAGACAAGTCTCCACATCACACATTCTAGGGAATGGACCACGAGAGTTCACCAGTTTATTTCACGTATCTCACTGAGCTACTTTTCTAGGGCAGCAACTTTCTGCCGTTACTGTCTTCAGCAGCATCTCAAATGGTAACATAGGGAGAAGAATTTCATATATTAACATGCATTCACCAGATCATCACATACCTACAGGGATGCCAATCTCTCTCTCACTTGTCTGAAGCCTGTGGCGTGCAGTCACACTCTTGACTGTGAAATCAGGATCAGATTTGGGATTTGTTTTGGTCTCTAGTTTTCCTTCTGTAGCTAAGATTTAGTAGCTGAACTCCTTTAAATAGCTTTCATCAATATTATTATGCAGCTTAGGCCTGATTTCTTTTCAGAGAGAGAGAGAGAGAGAGAGAGAGAGAGATCCAGTGATAGGCACCCTGTAAAGACTGTAGATAGTAGGCCCATGCCCAGGACCTACACTAGTGCAATGATAAGTGTCCTATGATACTGTGCCTATAGATCTTTTTTAAATTAAGAGAAAAGGACATTTTAGACACTCCACCCTCTCCGCCCCTCCCCCCCCCCCGTGGTGTTTTTTTTTTTAATTTTTTTTTTTTTTTTAAAAAGGCTTGGTCAATCAGGTTGGTTACCTGCCTACCACCAAACCAGACATCTCAAACTGGGCATTGATGGAGCCCTCTAAGCCTCTGACCCCTTTAAGTGCCTCCTTAGTTTTCCCCACCTCAGTGTCCTCCACACTCAAACACTGAGCCCATTTGGCCAAATTCATCAGGGGCATAACTTCCATGTGAGCTAAAGGAGTCCCACCAGGGCTGAATTTAGCTCAGACACGCTCAGCATGCTCTTAAAATTCCACCCACCTGCAGAACAAGAATCCTACAACAGCTGCCCAACCTTCAGCACCCATGCCACCAAGCAGCCCATGTCAAAGAGCCGCTGTGCAGCTTGTGTGACACCCAGACGGCAGACTACTTACACCTCCTCAACGAGAAGGTCCCCGAGTCCCAGGAGATTCTTCACGTGACCTTGTAAAGTTACCACCACCTCACAGCAGTGTGGTTTGTAAATTAGGTTTTGTAGTGCAGTGTGGATTTTATTACAGGGTAGGTGCCTCGAATGTTAAGATAATCAAAAGCATTCCAGAGGAGCTGCCAGATGTGGTAACTTCTCCCTTGTGTACAAGGGAGGCCGGGTTAAGAGGATATCGAACTGCTGAAACCACATTTGCTCCATTACACGTAACAAGATTTTATGCAATGCATACAGAGCCCTCTGGTTTGCCCTGCGTTGCTTTGGCTGTTGATTCCAAGTATCAGGTGCCAAACATCTAAAGGTCTTTGTTCTAAAGAATTTGCTACCTAGAAAGACAGCCAAAGATCACAGATAAGAGCTGTTTACTGTAGCAATAACCTGACCACAAATATTTCTATACAAAGATTAGGTAAATTAGGAGGAATTATCACAGGTCAATCAGGGGCTTGATCCTGCAAGGCACTGATCATTCTGGGCTGGATCCAGCAAAGCATTTAAGCATCCAAGTGCTCCTACTGGCTTCAATGGAACTACAGATATACTTAAACCTTGAGACACTGAACAGCATAACAGTGTGGCTGTAAAATGATACTGCCCAAGGCAGCAAATTGAATAAGCCTTAGGTGAGGTCTACACCGCAATTAGACACCCACAGCTGGCCCATGCCAACAGGCTCGGCTTGCGGAGCTGTTTAATTGCAGTGTAGATGTTAGGGCTTGGGCTGCAGCCAGACCTCTGGGACCCTCCTACCTTTCAGGTCCTAGAGCCCAAGCCCAAACTTCCACTCCCACTCCCGGGTCTGTTGGCACCTAATTGCAGTGTAGACATGCACTTAGTGGCTTGGGCAGCAAAATTGTACAGCCACAGTGTTATGTTAAGTACATGCTGTAGGGTGAACATCTTTTCAAAAGGCAAAAGCGGGACACATGCAGGACTCGGTGGCTCTGCCTCCGCTCTGCTTTCCCTCTGAGGCCCCACCACCTGACCAGGCCAGAAGCGGAGCTGTGGTAAGAACTGCCCAGGGAGCCCAGGCTGCTGTGGGCAGCCCCAGACCCTCCACTTGCCCTGGGTGGGGGACCAGTTGCCTGAGAGCAGCCTCCGGCCTATGTCCCCTTCCCCCCCCCCCCCCAGGGCACACACCCAGGGTAGGTAGAGGGTCCAGGGCTTCCCAGGTGGCTCTTACTACTGCCCGGCTCCAGCTTCTGGCCGGGCCATGAGGCAGGGCTTCAGGGTGAGAGGACCACCAAGGGGCAGGGCCTCTTATTGAGGGGGGGCTAAGGCCCACCTCAGGCCCTTCCTCGCCCCACCAGGAAGAGGCTGGCACCACTCCCGAGCCTCGGGCAGGCACAGAACGGTGCCGCAGGTGATCCGGGGCAAATGCTATCTTGGAATAATTCAACCTGGGACTGGAACTGCAACTCTGTATTTCAGGACTGTCCCACCCAATTCAGGACAGGTGGTCACCTTAGTCTCAAGGTTTTGAATCAGAGGGTTTTACATGGGTACAGAAGAGTCATCTACTTCAAGCTTATTGTGCCAAATTATACTAATGGCCGAGGGCTGCTTTTAGGGGTAGCAGCACATGGAACATCATAGGTAACCATTACAGATGGGCTAGATCTGGAGTTGGATCCCATGGATGTTGAAAAATTACTACATTCTGGGTTTGAATTTATGCCCTTCTCTAAAAGCACTCCTATTTCTCCAATCGGAATGCTAAGATCAGATCCAAACTCTCAAAGTTTTTCAGTCAAATTTACAGCCAGATTGGGCCTGGTCCAAACATGGGTGTGTAGGGAAGGTTCAAGGTGCCTTTACCCACAAGGTCCAGGGACAAGAGAAAGACCCTGTCCTGATGTGGGGGAAGGGAAAGGATTTCTCCATCCTAGCAACCAGGAAATTGAATTCTCTACAAAGGGGAAGGGAGGAGAAGGGAAGGCCACGTCCCTAATCACCTCTGCATTGGCCTGCTCTGAGTGTACGAACGTGCATGTGAGGGAGCAGGCTGGACCATCCAATCAGCCAGTATTATCTGGATTCCAACCTTTAGCAGAAATGGACTCAAGAACAAGGCCAGATGCATTTCACTTGTTTTTATTTAATTAAAAAACAAACAAAGTCATTGCAATCCCAGTTAAATACAGAGATTTACAAATAGGTCCAAAACAGGACTAAAATATTCTTTGAAATGCTGTACCTTTAAATATTGTGCTTTCATAGATACATAAGAAAATTAGCATATAAAAATACTTTACAAGGAATACACTCTAATATATGGATAAAAATACACATTTAAGTAATGCATTTCAGTTTAGTATCATTCAAAATGCATAGGAAGGGATACAAGGACCAAGTTGTTGTTTTTTTAAAGCCTTTTTAATAAAAGTCTTCATTAAAAACCCATTAGAAGCCACACTGAGCTTCTGCCTTTTAGAATATTGCATATAAAAACACTTTAGGCTGTACTGTCAATGCTCTGCAGTATCAGTTATGGCACATTATCTAGTTATGGCAGCAATGGTATGGGATATTGCATACTTGAGACGAGAATGGTTGCACCTACGAATAGCTGGATGTGAGAGACAGTTGCAAATTTGGCTAGAGTACAGACATGGGAATTAGTCCTGGCTCAGCCTTGGCGGAACAATGAACATTTCAAAACTACATGGCGTCCCGAATACACAACAACAACAAAAATAAATAAATAAAATGAGAACAAGCAGAAGGAGGAGACCCAGTTCCATTAAGCAGGGGTCTTTAAAGGATATCTCCTCCCCCGGGAAAAAAACAGGTCCTTACGACATCAGTTAAAAAATAAATCATAATAAAGTGCAAATACATGAAACATGGAGCAGGCGATCACATTTGCCATGTGAAGAAACTGACACGTGCCAGCGATTGTGTGTTTGGAGACGAGAAAGGAAGAGATCACGCCCTTGGTTGCATCGCAACTAGTTTGCTGCAGGCAGATTTTTAAACCAATTCAAATATCACACCCATATCTTCTACAAGGAGCTGGGCTGGGTGCAGGGAGACACAGGGTGAGGAAGAGCTACCGAAAAAGGCATCGTGCTTACAAACCACAGAGAGGTTAACGATAGGCAAAGGAGGGCAGCTATGGCAGACTACAGGGAAGTGTCCAAAACCCATCAGAGACATTTAAAAAAGTGTACACACTTGTACTTGCACTAAGGTGACCCAATCTGGGGCACACTTGGGAACTGGAAACACAACATCAATCTAGCAGAGGGCTTTTCGTGCCAGCATTTGGCAGGAGACAACAAGGATTTATTTATTCAAAACACTGGAAAAAAATAACCCCAAAGTTGGCCGGAGATGAATGTTGTTCAGCTGTTTACTCGGAGGAACAGCCCAGGTTTTCAATGAGAGGAATCTCTGTGATGGTCTATGTGAACAAGAGGGCTAGTGATTCAGGACAGCCATTCAGTGGCTTTCCTGGATGCTGTGTTCTACTAAGTGCTCTGTAAAAACGTATGAAGAAAGACAACCAAATTGTGTCTTGGAGTCAACTAGGGGGACAAAGTGCTTCCTTGCATTTCCAAAGGGGTGGGTGAGGAGGGTGGGATTTCCAACTAGAGACAGATGCTGATCCATCAAAAGGATTTAGCTTTCAAAAGAAAGTGCATCTAGCCACTAGCAAGTGAGTTTTGAGTTGTGTTTTAAATGGGACTTAGTGCTGCCCAGTGTGGGTGAATGTTCAGGTGGAAAGGGGATTTTCAAATGTCAGATTTGGTGGTAGTATTTTAAAGAGGCCTGGGAATGAAGTAGGGTTTCCTTCAAAGAAACCAGGATTTGTTTTACTCTTACATGATTAAGAAAGCAAACAACAACGCAAAAAAAAAAATAGCACCATGTGTGTTTAAAGGATGGCCAAGACCTTCAGGATGAGGGCATTAGAGGGGCAAGGAGATGATCCACTCTCCATGAACCCACGCACAGTGAAAGCTCAGGCCTACTGGAGTTGAACAATGACTAAAGGTTGCCCTGCCAAAGGTGAATTACCCTGGATGCTGTTTTCTGCTATCAGCAGCCCATTTTACCATTTGCATTAACCAAGGTCCAAGCTGCTCATCTGGTTTAGCTTGCACCTTCAGAGCAATGCCTGGTGGTCTGTGAGTCACAGCTAACTTCAGACCCACCCGCAAGTTACATTACATACAGCATTACAGTGACCAGTGCAAAAACAGAAAACCACAATGGATACTCATCAACTTTTCCACCATGGCAGGGCCCAAAGGTACCTTCCATTCAAATCCTCCCTCAGAGTGTCTGCATGCTCGTTTTGACCTCCACGCCCAAGGACTGTGGGACTAACTCCCCACTGGCCTCCAGTTGGGCATTGGCAGCGAGTGCCAGGGGGTTTCGACTAATGACTAGGTCCAGTTTGTCTCCTGCCTCGGAAATCAGTGGAACAGCCAGACAGCAGTCAAAGTCTCTTGTTCGAATGCGATTTACCTGCCAGAGCGGGGCAATGGGGGGGGGGGGGGTGTAGTGGGAAAGAACAAAAACACATTTGTTAACTGCAAAACCCAAGAATGCCACTAGAACGGAGACCTGGCACTGGAGAGGAGTCCTTGGAATACAGTCTGTCCTGAGGCCCTGAAATTCCTTCAGCCCTGAATGGGATTTACCAGGACTGTAGGAACTGCAGCACCCATCAGATTAATGCACCACCTAGTTCAGCTATAAAGTCTCCTTCATAGGAAAACTATACAATCCCACAAATAGAAAAGACAAAAACTCACTGAGCTTCCACATTCTGCAGGGTTCAGATCTGCGGGGTTTGTTTCAGGCTGATCTCTAATCCAATCTCATCAGATCTTGGATCTGGTATCAAAACAGAATCTTTGCCTGCTTTGAAGTGCTTTCCTACTCCACATCATCATCAAGCTGCTCCCAAAACCACAACAGATACTCCACCTATTGGCACAAGCAGCAGCAGCCGGTCTACATTTTCATTTTATACCCAGTTTAAGCCTGGTCCTGATTCTCAGAGATTCTGAGCACCTGCAGCTCCCACTGACTAACTGAAAATAAGGGTGCTCAACAACTGGGAGAATCACACTTCTGGTCTTTTAACGCTCTACGATTAGATGAGCAGAGCAGCATCTTTCAGCAGACATGCATTTGTGTGGATTATAGGCACCTATTTTAGACTTTCTTATATACATACACAATTAAAAAAAATACACATGCATTGCTGAGACTGCTAGAAACAAGCTCTGTTCTTCCAGGGGTTTGCAGAGCATAGCTGGTGCGCAGTGGAGGTTTCTAAAACATTCTCTGGAGACTGCAAGCCCTCCCCGCAGGACTTGGAAGAAAGAGCCAACTTTTCCAGCTGTCTTCAGTGGAAGTTCAAACATATTCCAAGGTTAAATCACCTGCAATATGAACTACTTAGGGGCAAACCCTCCCCATCCTGTGATTAGCCAGAGTAGAGGAGCTTGATGCAGGGGTGTCCCCAGGGTTGGAGAATGGAATTTCCCTTTCACTTCAGCCCCCACCTCCCCAGAGCTGAAGTAGCATTGGAGCAAGGCTGGGCCTCCTTTACAGGGCAACCGATGGTGGATCCATGTAGCTCCCTCCTGCAGGCTCCTCTGGGCTCATTAAGTGCCCATGGAGCTGCACTCAGTGACACAGGATCAGGGCCGCCCGGGGGGGGGGGGGGGGGCAAGTGGGGCAATTTGCCCCAGGCCCCCACGAGAATATAGTATTCTATAGTATTGCAACTTTTTTTTAATGGAAGGGGCCCCCGAAATTGCTTTGCCCCAGGCCCCCTGAATCCTCTGGGGGCCCTGCACAGGATGGGCTCCCCAATTGCCAAGCATGCTGTGGAACTGCATGGGTTCCAAGGTAGACAGGCCCCTTCATAGCTATGGAGGAAGGAGTGGCAGCATCTACTCCTCACTGAGAAGTGATCTAAGAAGACCTTTAGACTCTATCAGCTCCATGTTGAACCATCTTCAATGCCCCTTCTCTGTATTTTTCTCTTGGATTCATCTATAGCACTATTTCCGCAAAGTCCTCGTTCAGCACAACACTCAACGCCAGTACAATAGCTATAACAAAAGACAACCTTGTCTACAATGGACCAAAAAGAGACATTGAAGTTGGGGATTGTCAAAGTCTCTGCTCCCGTTAAGATTTCATGCACATACACACAGAGCGCTTGGCATTCACTTGGATAACGACACATCCAGCATTCACCAGAAATGCGGCTGCAGAGCCTAAATGTACAAGACGCTAATCTTTTATTTGAGGCGGAGAAGGAATAGCTGTATAGCAGCCAACTGGCTACGGACAATCACAAGCTCAAATAAGGCTCCCTGTGCTGCTGCCAGTTTTTCAGTTACCTGATGTACATAAGATATTTCAGCTAATTTGGGCACTGACCCCTCTCCTCACTGAAAATTAGTAAAAATAAAACATCCTTATGAGAGTTTCAAGACTTCTAACATGGTCACAGAACCCGCATTTCCAAGCGGCAATGCCTTCTCCAGCTGACTGTGCTCTCCCTCTTGTTCTCAGCGTTGGGCTTGCTGCACTACAGCGATATAGTTAAGTCTCTTGGAAATATCTAAAGCCAATCCCCCCCCATCCCCCATTATTATCCTCTCCTTGGTGGTCAAATCTATCTGCACAGGTTGTTGACGGTGTTTACTGCGTATTGTATTTCGTTTCTGCAGCAAATATTCAGGGGATCAGGAGTCATTAGGGGAAGCGAGTCTATGAACAAGACTTCACTTGAAGAGTATGTTTCCTAGAATTCTCTACGCATACACGAAATGGTTATGCACTGAACTTCAAGCATACCATTTAAATCCACATGGAACTGCACATGCGGTCTTGCTTTGACTGATGTGTGAAACTCTGGTTTACCTGAAAAGTCCCCCTGATGCACCAGGGAAAGGATGAAAAAGACTTTTCGCCTAGCACTAGAGAGAAATCTAGGCTGTGCAGTTTGGATCTGGATGCAACTTCCCCAAAATAATGTGTGATTCTGATCTGGAGCTCAGGTCCATCTCTGCTACATAGCAATCTCTCAGTATTAAGCTCTAGCTGGCTCCAGGTTCACTGTAATGCTAAGGGCTGTGTAGCTAGCTGCCTACCCACTAGCTTTTATAAAGTTGGTGTCACCTTAATGGAATCTTACAAACTTCTCGCTTCCTCTCAGTCAGTCAATCACTCATTTCCTATCCCCAGAGCGGTCCTTTGCATCCCTTACCTGAAGGACTCTGTCGTAAGGTTTGAGGCCACACTGATCAGCCGGCCCATTGGGACGGATCATATTTACATAGACACCTTTCTCCAACAGGCCATCAGAAACGCTGAATCCAAAGTCTTCACTCTCTGGGTCCTTGTGGAGCGTCATCTGCATGGAACGGCATTGAACAAGAAATTCTAATGCAGTATGAGCCACAGATACATGAGAGAAGCATGGCAGTACAGCAGTGTGATTCTGCTCTGGGTCTCCCGGTGGGGTTTTACTTGGACTGGGTAGTAAACATTGGTGGTCTATTAGTATTGGGAGGAGTTTAATTTAAACTTGTGCACACACGGCCAGCTATTTATACAGGTCACATGTTCAGATGCTTTGGTAATGGGCACATAAATCACAAACAAATCTTCTGCCCTTGCTTGGGGGAGAAGAAAAATGTTTAAGTAGAGTTATAAATCACAAGTTTTTGGATAACCTACAACTTCTATATTAAGTCACAAAGAGGTGAACCATGCTGGTCAAATAATGGAATTTTTAAACAATGGGGCAACTCGTATTTGCTTTGAGCTACTCTAGGCATCTTGTGTGTCCACCAGGCATGCTTAGAGTGCTGAAAATCTGAATGAAATTAATTGACAAAGATGAGTGTTTCCAAGCAGGTTGTTGAATTATTTACAGCTCTTACAGATTTTTAATCTTGGTGGTTTATCCAATAGCTTGCTTCAGAGACACCACACTGATGAGTTTTACCACCATTAAGAACATGTGGTAAAATGATGAAACCACAGTCCCCTCAAAACTGGGTCAGTGTTCACAATTTGTGACAGTGGATTGGGGTGTGACTTAGCTGCAAACTGGTACTGTTTTCGGCTTTGTGCCATTTTGGTTTTGCCCTTCTACCGCCTCAACCTGCTCTGCTCTTTCCTGGATGCGCCAATGTTAGGAATTGCCAGACTGTGCTGTTATCAGCACCAATAGCCAATCACGGAGTGAGCAGCACCAAATTCATAACAGTGCTGGCTGCGACCAAAAGAGCCCAGCCAAGAGCTGCTGCCTCCCTCCAGCTTCTCAAGGACTAATGCATCTCCACCACCAGCCATTCAGACAGCTGACGCTGAGCCAGCTGCCTGGGATCCGATCAGAGAAGAGCTGCTGTACTGTGCTGAACCTACTTTAAGCCTCTCTCCTCCCTTCTTCCCTCCTCCCCAGCAGCAGAGGCAGCTGGTAGCTCATCCACCCCACCAGTGAAAGCAATTTTGCTGCCTGACAGGAGACACATCAGGACAGTTCTTTTCAGTGCCCCCAGCCAGAGAAGCAGTGGCCCTCAGCCAGTGAGAGCCAGTTCAGCCAGGAGCAAAGCCCAGCACACTCCATTTTGAGTCATATTTTGGCAACACAGTTGGGAATTGTGGGCTTGTAGGCACAACATCTCCCCACAAATTAAATCCAGAAGGTGGAGGCAGTGTATTATTGCCATCACTACCATCATTAACTACCTGTGATGAATACCATCGTATTCTCCCTTCGCCCCCAAGGAACTTGGCATGCAGGAGCTATGCTGTAGCTTGGAGTTAGACTTTGGCCTAAGTCTACACTTCAAACAAACACAGAGGGGTGCAAGCCAAAGTTGGCATTAGAATTCTCCCAAAGTTTGGCGATGTGGGGTAGAGATCTAGGGTCAATATGTCCGAGTCCATCTCTAGGTGGGAGCAAAGACCTCTGCTGCTGTATTCTAGTGGGAGGCCACCTTCCCATTAATCTGACATCCTGAGAACATGTACCAAAGAGATAAATGAAGTATTAATTCAAATTGACATTTGAAATGTTTCATTTGACCCAAATGGAATATTTTTCATTGGGGGTGGGGTGGGGGAGGGAAACACTTCCTCCCCCTCCAGTTTCAGTTCAAAACTAACCAAGTTTTTTATTTCATTTTTCAGTTTCGTGGCTGATCCGGGAAAATATAAATAAAATATTGGCTCAGCTGTAGACATGTCGGGAACAAATGACAGAAAACTCACTTCCCAGCAGAATATTTCTCCTGTTGCCCCTTTTGGCAGGGAACATGCAGTATAAGGGCAAATTCCCTGACAGTCTCTCAGTGTAATCCCCACTGTAACCCTGACAATGTTATTTGTAACCGAGGGATCCTCAGAATAACACTAAAGTAAACTCCTTCTAAACACAGACCTTGTGCAACTCGAGAGGGGTCGGAGACATGATTTCCTGCACCTCCTCCTTAATCTTCTTCATCTCCAGATTCCTCTCATTCTTCTTGGTGGGAGCGATGTTGCTGTCACTCTGCCCGTCGTCGCAGCAGTTGGAGTTTCCTTTCCTCAGTGGGCTCAATCCAGACTCACTAACAGAGTCCACGAGCAGTTTGCTCCCTTCCAGGCCCAGACTGTGCACGCTCCCTGTCATGATGGATGCCTGTGGATAAGGTGGTAAGTTAGTTCAACTGGGCTAAACAAAAGTTTGAGTGGCAAGAACTGATGGACCCTAGAAGAACAAAAGCAACTCAGAGAGAATCAGGTGGCACACAAGGTTCAGCACCAACCAGAGGAGATGTAATTCTAACCCAAATGGTAGAAATGTAGTCACTTCTGGCTGGCTATAGGGGCCACTTACAAAAAGGACAGGCATCTCGGCAAATGCTCATTGTTTCTTGTCAGAAATCTTTAGCCAGTTTTCCCCCCCATGGAAAAATGGAGGGATCATTTTTTAAAAAAAACACTTGTACACATTTTATGTACCTAGGTACTTGTTCAAGGAACTGATAAAAAAGAATGCTGAAATTAGTGCAGATCTAGCAGAAATTCCCTTAACACAACCATCAACTCCCAGCAGTCTCTAGGAGGAGTTCAAGGTTATCTTTTCATACATTCAGAATGGTCAACAGTCAGTGGAACAAGCTTATAGTCAAACTATTGTACAGCAAAGTCCTTTATCTTTTCAATACGTCAAAATATGCAAGTTATACTGCCAGCTACAGGTTGTTTAGAGCGAGATTGGGCTTTCAAGACAGAGAGAAGGTTCCTTCAAACAGTCTGGGCCTGGAGAAGTGATCTTTTTGCTTCTGAACTGGTTTTCCTCTCAAGTGACAGGTTTTGCTTTTGTTTCACAGAAACTCTGTGTCATTCTATGGACATCTTGGGAAAGACATTATAGGGTCTGAAACACGGATTTGCTGACACCACTGTAGTTCATAGACTAACAGTTTGGTGAGGCAGCACCAGGGAAATGATACTGGCATACACATTATTGGGAAAAATGTGGACAAATTGGAGAAAGACCAGACGAGCGCAAATTTTTTTATCAAAGGTCTAGAAAACATTGCCTAGAAGAGAAGACTGAAAACACTGGGTTTTTAGTCTGGAGAACAGAAAACTGATGGGGGAACAGGATAACAGTCTTCAAGTCCATAAAAGGTTGTTATAAAGAGAAAGGTGATAAATTGTTCTCCTTAACCACTGAGGACAGGACAAGTAATAATGGGCAGCAAGGAAGATTTAGATTATACATTAGGAAAAAATTCCTAACTGCAAAAGTAGTTAAGCACTGGAACTGATTATCTTGGGAGGTTGTGGAATCTCCACCATTGGAGGTTTTTAAGAACAGGTTAGACAAACACCTGTCAGGGACGGTCAGCTAATACGTAGTCCTGCCTCAATGCAGGGGACTGGACTAGATGACCTATCAAGATTGCTTTCAGACCTACATTTCTATGGATTATGGGGCAAATTATGGCTTCTTCACTATGGAAACACACAGGAAATCCCTTCCTCTTCAGCATCCCTGTGCAGAAAGAGCTCAGAATGCTTCAAGCCAGCACTCTTTGAATGTAAGGGAGTGAGAGCCACTAACACTGCAAATAGGACTAAATACCCTGAAGAGATGTGACTGTGGACCCGGCAAGCAGCAGGAGGCAGACATGGGGGGAGCGCATGCTACATGTGTTCTAGAGATACAATAAAGACAGCAAGCAATATGCTTCCCCCATGCCTGTGCCTGCCTACTCAGGTATAAAACCTTAAGCCAGCTGCACTCTGATTTTGCACCATCTCCCTATAATATAGGTCTGGGAATTTAAAAGATCGGAGGATAGTTTCTCGGCATGCCACCATCCCTCTAGTTTGCCAGTCTGCTTTGTTCTTTATGAGCAGTAAGGGAACTGAAATATACCAGAATCTGGATCACAGAGAAGGATTCTGGTAGGTTTTGATACTATACCTGATTCCAGAGCTGCAGTATGTTGCACATGCATTTGTCTGCAATGGCTAAGCAAGACAATACCTTGAGTTCCACAGAAAGTTTTCCATCAAAAATATTAGGATTTTATCAGGGGTGTTGGAACAATTTGTATAGCGGGGGATACTGAGAGCCATTGAACCAAACTGTAAATCCTGTATATCATGGAAACCACTTCAAGCCTGGGGGTGGTGTGCGGCAGCTCCCCAGCACCCCTAGTTCCAACACCAATGGATTTTATATGTCAAGAGGAAGCAGCCTTCATTTAGGAAAATTGATCAAGCCTTTAAAAAGGTTAATAATATGAAATTAGGTAGCATTTAGGACCAGTCACCCTTCATAGCATCCCTTTAAAGAGCCCTCTATGTAGAAAAGTCTCTATTTGGCAATGTTTTTCGTTAAAGGGATTATACTGATCAAAACTAAGGAATGAATCAAGAAATCGGTGTATGCAACCTCTACTGGCTCCAGGTCACACAATCTATTTAAATTAGTAATGAACATCTTAATTCCAAGGTTCAAGCTCAGAAGTTCACTTAAATGTCAACAGGGACAAGAAAAAAATGAAAGGTAGGGAGCAGATAGCAAAGCAAAGCTCAGCAGTGGCAAATCAATGACCAATCACTGGTGTGCCTAGTGAAAGAGCCATCTGATTAAGCATCTAAACAAATCCTCCCCCCCCAATGGAGGATTTAATTCACCTGTGTTAGTGTCAGATAGCTAGAGAAGATCAGTCTGCTTTGGCTTGGAACAAAGGAGGAGAATAATCAAATAGATTCTTGTGGCTGTGTGAAATGTGGCTGAGTGAAATATATCTGCAATATCCTCATTTTCCTAAAGAGGGCGGTGAATGGAAACCTTATGTTTTTTAAATTCCCTATCACTTTCACTGCCTTGTGAACTGGAAAACTCAAATACCCAAACTTTACTGGAGAAAATGGGAATCGTTCCATGGACTTCAATGGGCTTTGATCGTAAATCTAGAGAGTCACTTTACAATGTGCTCTAAGTAGGGAGCAGTGCATTGCTGGACTGCCCCAAGAGCAGCCTGGGATGCAAAGTCACAAAGTTCCTCCTGGTCTCCCTGTTGCTCCAGACCTATACCCAGCACAGCATACATCACCTTGTGTGCCAATGCGGCTTTGCTGGCCAAGCGTCTTTTGGGGGGGGGGGGAATGAGAGGGCGAGCAAAGTGGAGCCAAGGATCCATGCAGTCCTCACCTGCCTGCACAGATCAGGGGGAGTAGCAGCTGGGCAGAACCTGCTTCCATTCCCGCACTGAAAAAATGTGATACAGGCAGCTCGCCTTACACCCCTCACTCCTTTGCATCACTGTAAAAGCCAGGCTACAATCTGGTCTTCTGTAACGACTGATTCCTAGATTAGAAGATGGATATTCAGCCAGTCCTGCTAGTGCAGGGTTGTTCCTTACAGAACTTTCTAGTGATTTTTAAAGTGGTTTCTGAAGAGGGCTTTCCTGCTTTACTTTCTCCACAAGGTTTTAAATTCCAACCTGCCCATCCCACAGCCAGAGACAATAACAGGACTTCCAAAGTGTTGTGGATAAAGACAAGAGAGTAGCTCATGAAGAAAGAAAACACTGTCTACAGGAAGCTGCCGCCTTCTTATAAATTTTCCGGGGGTGAGGTGGGGGTGAGGGGAGAGGAGTAGGGGGATTGGATGAAAATCTGCCATTTATCTATCTTACTGAACCAGCAGTGGGTGTAGACATCTGAATGCAAGGTACGTGCTGGGCTCTCAGACATCTAAAATAACAACTGTTCAGTACACACGTTTTTTGGACCCATTTTGGCCAATCTGCAGAGCTTGTCAATCAGAAATACTGCTTCAATAGAGTATTTGCCATTTGATGGGGGGGGGGGGAAGATAGCTCAGTGGTTTGAGCATTGGCCTGCTAAACCCAGGGTTGAGAGTTCAATCCTTGAGGGGGCCATTTAGTGATCTAGGGCAAAAATCTGTCTGGGGATTGGTCCTGCTCTGAGCAGGGGGTTGGACTAGATGACCTCCTGAGATCCCTTCCAACCCTGAAATTCTATGATTTTATTACTATTGTTTGGTGAGCTACGAAGCTGGTCAAAACAAGAAAAGCTTTTTGTGAATACTTTGACAGTTGATGGGAAAAAACTGAACAGACTACTAACAGATGAGTCGAGTGATCTGAAAGTACAAATATTCCAAGGGATCAAACTCCGATAGAATCCTTGCCCCTCCCCTGCATAGATATTGTCAACATTTAGCATACAAGGGGAATCACTTACTACAAGTGGTGAGAATGGACTGGTTAGAACAATTCCAAGTTGATTTACCTCTATCTCCCTCAAAAGTTCAGACTGGCCGCATGTTTCCAAGTCCTCCAAAGCCTCTCCAAAAACACGCCAAAAACTATCCTCGTGAGCAGTCTCAAGGCCGTTCTGGCGGTTGGGATATCTGTTGTAACGTAGGAACCAAAAATGGTCAGCATTCTTCTGCAGCGGGAAGAAAGCCGCAAGGCTAGAGCAAGTGGCTCACCAGTAAAAGCAGAGACTTGAAGAGTCTTCATATACAAAAGCAAACAATATGAACTTTTCAGGCAAGAGAGTCCAAATACAAAACCTCCATGCACTTACTAACAGGGCAAAAGTCCTTCAAAGGAAGAATTAAGTTGGTGTAGTAATGTCAAGTTCAAAAGGGTAAATAAAAAGTGCCTGTAGGAAGACTGTAGGTTTGGGAAGACGTTTTGGTGAAACAGAGAAGTGAAAGAAAAAAAGGATGCATTATGGGTAAACCAGGAGCCTCAGAGACTGTTAGTACAAAGGCTGATGGGACAGAGTTCAGATCTGAGACACAGAACACCTGAGAAGAGAGAAAAACACAGAGGGTAACAGACATGGTGAGAAAATGATAAATACATTAGGTCTCTGTGAGAGTAAATAATGTAGAGAGATGTATATAAAATGATTTGCGCTAGCCTAGACAAGCAATAACACTGCAATTAACAACACAGGGAACTTGAGTGCAACTCATATGACCCAGCATTTGCTTTAACTTAAGATGTATTTATCATATTGACAGTAACAAGGGGAACTGGACAATATAGTCAAATAGATCTTCTCTCTCATGTCTATGAAACAGTGGCTGCACTTACAACATCACTACCTGTTTAAATGTTTTCACCAGATGTTCCAGGGAATACTGGTACATGTGGAAGAACATCGCTCTCAAACGGGTAGAAATATTTGCAGTGCAATACTGGGCAGATACAGACACTGCAGTGATGGGGAAATCAGTATCTCCACTAGCAAGCCACTAGACATGATGCGGGAGTACATTATTTAGACCTCTAAAGCAAATGGTAATTGAATGCACTCAAGTGGCTTGAGAGATTCATGGCAAGGGAATTATTAGCATTGTTTTGTGGATTATGGAAGTGCCTAAAATATGCCAGGCACTGTGTAAAACAGCCCCTGAGACAAGGAACTCTCGATCTAATATCTTAAGGTCTCCAAGGAAGTCCTCTCCATATGCCATACTGAGAAACAGCAACGCATTATAAACCCAGCAGTCAGATAGTTCTACTGTATCTAATCTCAGCAATGCTATCTTCTACCAATATTATTAGTAACTGCATGTATAAGATTCTATCTCTGTGGTATCTGGTGACAATTTACATAGCTAAAATTGAGTCATTAACTTTTCAAATAAGAGAAGCTTCTCCAACAGTCAATGCTATTTAACAAAGATCAAATAGCCTATTATTTGAACACCAGTCAAAAAGCAGTTGATTTTTTTCATCCAATTAACGGAAGACTCCCCATTTTAAAAGCCCCACTTCCAGATCCATACTAATTTAGGCCCAGATCATGCAAGTTTTTAAACACATGCTTAACTTAATGCACTGTGTGTGGCCCTATTGGCTTCAATGGGACTATTCACACTGCATAAGTTTAAGCACACAAGTCAGTCAGTCTTTGCAGGATCAGGGCCTTAGTTTATTGCACTAGACAGGTCCAAAGTTACCCAGTGACCGATTTTATAAAAATAAACAGAAACCCCTTTAGACTTAGACTGAAACCTGCTATTATAATGCCAAAGACTCGAACTTCGCTTCCCTTCCCTTCCTCATTCTCTTTCTTTGCTATAAAGTTTCCAGTGAGATAGACACTTCCTACAGTTGGAGTCTCTCGCGTCTTGAATCAGCAAGTCAAATCTATCATTATAAAAATGCATTCAGAACTCTAGATTGGGGATCTTACATCACTGGCACCAATGCCTTTTCCGGGTTGGAAACAGCTGTGGTTAGATAGGTTAATTGTTTTCTCCCTAAGATGACGACATGGTCGAATTGGCCCTCTGACTTGTGCGTGTTAGTTTTCCAGAGCTGAGGCAGAATGGGTTTGGCTTCAAGAGCCATTACAAAGGCTCAACAAATATGGTAGCTACAGCTGTCAAGCAGCCACCCTATAGGAACCCTTAAAGCTTAACAGCCTCTGTGAGGCAAGCTGTTCTAGAAGGACGGAAATACATACAAAATATCAGCTGCTGATGGCTTTCCTTCCAGCTTTACTATTTCTAAATAGGTGGAAATGTCCATGAGATGGTCTAATTTTTTGTTTTGACAAACAAAAATAAAATAAAAAAAAAAACACGCAACACACACAACTATGGGGCGTCTGGAGAATGTCAAGGGCAGGATTAGTCAATGAAGTAGGAACTCCTTTCATTGCGCGTAACTCAGTGAGGGGTCAGCCCCTCTTCCCCCCTCAGGGAAGCCCTGTGTAGAGCTGCCTAGCAATATTAGGGGTAGGAGCAGGGGAAAAAGCAGGCGTGAATCTCAACAGCAGAATTTCCATGGGAAAGTGAAGAGCAGCTTTGTTCCCTTGCACACCCACAATGTTGATTTACAGGCATTTCTGTAGCACCTGGCGTAGCCTGAGCCAAGGGCTTGATTCTGCTACTCTTGGTCACCTTGACTTCTTCAGCTGGACTAATTGGTGGAAGAAGGTACAACTCAAGGTGAGCCAGAGTGGGAGCAACAGGTCATAGCTTTAGGAGGTAGTGCTACCAAGTTATTCCTTCATTGTAAAGTACAGTGAAACCAGCAGTAAGGTCTGCCTCTTAACAGGTAATCCACTGTTTTACACAACCTTGAACATAAGTCCAGGGGGTTTGCGATACAATTTTGTTATAACAACTGAAGACCCGCCTGCTTTAGGAAGAGATATTCTGCTGGTCCTTGAAGACTGTTTCACTGTATAATGTCCCTGGGAAACTGCAGTGTTAATACAAAGTGTACTGCCAATGCAGTCTGAAGTAAAGAATTCATGGTGCATGATCTTTATCAAAGCCTGTTGGTTAAGTTACCAATATACTACAGGTCTAATTTTTTTTTAAAAAAAGGATTACCTAACTGAAATTTGAGATTTGGTAGCAAACTGCAGTACTGCATGCACCTGATATCCCCCACTTGCATCCTAAACACACACATGCCCCCAACAGTGCATAGACTTACAAATCACCTCAGGTTTAAATCTCAAAGACAAGATGGTTGAATACTGGAGACTGTCACCATGGTACCCATGGCAAGACAGGTCATCAACACCCTGCACTGTATGTGTTAAATATTGTAGATAATAACTGAATTCTCAGCAGTGACAACACAACTTAAGAGTTTATATGAACTGGGCAACTATTAGATTGTAGTTGGGAAGAGATTAATAGGAACTATCCTGTCCATTCTCCATCCCTGACTCAACTGCTCCACCACACGCATGCATGCACAGACACACCCTACATGTTGCAAATACAATATGATGGACAACACAGTCAGTATGGACATGCACATACCCACACGCCTACCCACCTCCTCCCTGCTTCTTCCAGCCCCTACATACCTGGTGGGTTTGTCCCAGTCATCTTCACTGAAGCTTCCATCCATATAGGGATAGTTCTTCCTGGGATCCCCAGGAGGGGTGCTGCTCTTCTGCCTGCTAGGTCTCCATTCATGTGGATGTAGGGCAATGCCAACAGCCTGAGGTATGTATGTACCTAAGGAAGGTGGGAAGAGAGGAAGGGGGGGGGGAAATCACACCGCGTTAGACAGTCATAACGAAACATTAGATCCCAGGGAAGGATGATCATGTGCTGAAGGCACTGGATTTATTCTTTAAAAGATCTGAGTTCCATTCCAGCTCTGCCACTGACTTCCTGCATGATCTTGAGAAAGTCACTTAATCTCTCAGTGCTTGGTTTCTCCCATTTGTAAAATGGGAATTTATAATACTTCTTTCCTCCCACCCGTAGCTATCTACACCGTAGGTTCTTTGGGGCAGTGACTATCTCTTACTAGGTGTCATCTTGACTGGGGCCTCTATGTGCTACTGTAATACAAATAAACAGTGAGATCAAAATAAAACCTGACCAAATATTTCTTGCCCCTCTGTTGTTTCCATCTTCCCCACCTCAGCACGCAGGAATAACTGTGCCCATTAGTAACGGGAAAGCTGAAGGAAGATACCTATACCGTGATACTACTACTGAGAGCAAAGTTACCCTTAAGTGCTGAAGTAGGTCCAAAACCCTGGTCCCTCACACAACTGCATTGCCATTGGGTCAGAACTTTTACTGTGAACCTACTTGCTGGGGTAATGCAGACGGCAGTATGAACTGGACTATTGCCAGTTGACACTTTGTACTTGGCCGAGATCATTCTTAATGGCAGTGAATTTGATGCAGGAATTATTTCTTGTAAATTTCCAAAGCTGCTTAAAAGAATTTGGACACTCAATTCCCATTACTTTTAAGGGATTTGGATGCCAGGTCCCATTTGAGAGCTCTGAAAATCCCATTGTAGGTTAACTATTCCAGAGTCCTAATGAACACTCTCCCAGTTCACTTTAGTGTCCCAGACCCACTCTCAAGCTTCCAACTCCCCAGCTGTTGCCTCCCTTCCATGGGGAGACAGGCCCGCTCCCTTCTAAGCAGGGAATTTTCAGGCTGCATGGTTCTCTGCCTTCAATGTATTTCCCAGCACAAAGATGTTACCCAAGGATACCTGCTTGCTTTCTCGTCAGAGCCGGTTAACAGGTGTAATAGCTATAGTTATAAAAGTAGCACACAGCACTTCCTATGCAAGCCTACTTTATTCTGAAGGTAAAAAGCATTACATAAAAACATAATAAAAACAACAGAAGAACCTTCACACATGCCAATAAGTTTGCCAGAGTTAACCCCAACCATAACATGGAGTTTTGGGAGGATCAGTCCTTCAACCCCCCACCCAAAGGTGATTTTTGTGCTTACCAGTTCATCACAGCTTCAGCTCAGAACAAGCACCCAGTCCTTCCAACCCCACCTCTCCAAGGGGGGGCTTCAAAGGGTTGATAAAGGAGGAAGTTCATTAGCATCTTTCCCCCCCCCGGTAGAGAAGGTACATGCAATACCACGATAACCCAGACACAATTGCATTTTTAATATAAATGTACCCAAAAGGTACTAACCCTAATTCAATAAAATTTAACTTAATTCCATAAGGTTTGTTCAGGATAACACAGGATATTGTCAGTCTGCCACAGACACAAGGGAGAGAAAGCCATAAGAAGCAGAACACCACGAGTTTGGAAATAGCATCCAAATGTTGCATTTCATATCTTAAAATCCCTCATGGTGAATGGAACTCTCTCCTTTCAAGGAATTTATCCATGTTGATGGAATCCATTGGTTGGTACCATCAGAGTCACCTGCCTAGGTGCCATTTTGCTGCAGAAAATGTGAAATTCTTGTTGGAAGAGAGTAAGGCCTGGTCTACATTTAAAAATTAGATTGACCTAGCTATGTCACTCAGGGCTGTGAAAAATGTCGCTGGGCTGTGGTTAGGTTGACCTAACCCTGGTGTAGATGCAGCTGGGTCGATGGTGTGACCCCACAACCTCCTATTACCAACTGGCAACGGGGTGCAGAGGGGTTACAGCAATCTTGTGATTCTGACCTGTACATTCTGTTCACCACAGAATGCCATGTGAGGTCTGAAATGAATCCCGATGTCACATCGGTCATCAATATCATTGTATAGACACTGAAAATACGTTCTTAAAGTCTGTCTGGGGGGATTGGTCAGCAGCAAAGGCGAAAAACAGGTTCTCTGCCAGACAAGAAGATGTTTATATGTAAATTGAGCATTGCCGCATTCACAATAGGTCTCCTATCACCAGTCTGAACTGAAGGCAAATGAAGGATTGTGGGGACTTCAGAAAGAAACTAATAAGGAGAGAAAATCAGCAGGGGTAGGGGAGAGAACCCCATCTGTTGGGATACATATCAAAGCTTTGCTCCACTGTATTTGGGAGGCAAACAAGACGCCCTGGTACCCTTCACTGAGGGGGAAAAGGACAGCGGTTTTGCTTCATGGGGTCTCAGCCAGGGTTGGCTGAAAACTCTGGAGAGCGCTTTGGGCGAGATAAGCTTCTTTAGACAACTTGTCAGTTAAAGTTTAGTCTTAAAAAAAAAAAAAGTGTGTTATGATTTTGTTTGATATAGAACCATTTGTTTACTCACAATATTCTTTACTCACTATACCCGAATCTCTGGTCTTTGACAATAAAACATATTCTTGTTTTCACTTTAAATAGATCTAAGTGCTGTGGTGTTAAGCCAAGTGATGCTCTGGAGTTGAGGCTTGCAGGCTGGTGCATACTGGTGGGAACAGTGAGCCTGACCATTCTGAGAGTGTCCATGGACAGATGAGGGGCTGGACTGTGCAGGAAATGCTTGGAATATTCGGGAGTTGGAGTGCACCTATTGCTACCTGCCCAGAGAGCGTGAGGCCTGCAGCGGCCTGGCAGCCAGTGCTTCTGCTGCCCAAGGCTGTTGGTTTCAGGAAGCTGGTCCACAGCAGGCACAGACAAGACAGCTTCACGCTCAGGGCAGGTGATGGTGAGGTGCCTCCTTCCCCGGCGGAGCACCACAGATGGAAGAACTCTTCTGCAGACCTAGCTACTGCCTCTCCGAGAGGTAGATTAACTACGTCAATGGAAAACCCCTTCTGTCCATGTAGGAAGCATCTACTTTATGGCACAGCTGCACTGCCAGAGCTATGCCGCTATAGAAGCTGTAGTTTGGACATACCTTTAGACCCGGATCCTGCAATGAGTGCCCCAGTACAGACCCCTGTGCCTGGGAAGAGATCACTGCAGGCTCAGGGACTGCAATTTATCTGGAGGAGACAAGAAGAAGTGTATCTAACTAAAATATACACGTGTGCCCAAAGAGAAGCTGGTTCATAACTAGTACAAAGTAGTATGCTACAAAGCAGTATACCTCCTATGTGCACACTAAAGCCGCACTGACCCCATATATGATTAACTCCTCCTTCCCCTTCACATAGTAAAGATGAAAATATACAAGCTTCCCCTATTCCTTACGCTAAGAATAATTCTTCACATACCACGCAATTTGAGATACAAAGCTTTGATGGCCCCTGAGCAGCAAGAAACTATAGGTCTCAAGGGGGCTGAAGCAGCATAGACAGCGACTTTTCCAAACAGAGCATTCATTGGTAATTTAGGTGCTGTCGGCAAAGGAAATAACCTCACTTGCATCCCCTCCCCACCTTCCTCACTCCCCGGCCTATTCAGTGCGTTTTTCAGAGACATTCTAGCAGCCTTTCCAAGAAAAGTTGCCCACTGCCATACACGCTTTGCCAAATCAACAGGAAGAGGTAGTGGAGCAACACATAATTAAAGGAGACTTGACCTCCTGGACAGCCAAGAGCAATGGAAATGCCGAGGGACAATGTCAGTAATTCCTATGAAAATGCCAAGGTCCATTATTTTTCTTAGCTGAGTGTTCTTTGTGCTTAAAGGTTAGAGCGTTCCGGAGAGAGTGCCCCAGAAAATACTTGCCAGCAGCTCACAGAAGCCGAGAGCATCAGCCATTTCCTGGGTCAGGAGAACATCATGGTCCCTTTGCCCAAACCCCTATGTTGCTACGAGTCAAATTCCCCCCAAGTGCATTAGGGCCAGAATACAGCAATATATCTGGCTGTCAACCTGGGTGTTCCTTAGCTCTCTCCCTCCATTCAGTCCCATAAGCACAAATGTTTCTCTGGCTTTTCTCCTGGGAAATCCAACATAAAATCCTACTGCATTGGAGCCCCCTGGTGGTACATTCATGACACAGTCTAGTGCAACAGCCTCACCCAAATCCTTCATATGGTAGAGCTATTTTGTTCAGTTAAACAGCTGGGAATGGTAGGTACAAATGGAACATGAGGTAAATTTATTTAATCTGATCCTGTGCTATTATTTTGCTGAATGGGCTTCACAACCAGCCCTGTTAACCCTACCCACACCATGGCATCAGCAACACTTCTGGCCCTGCAGTGGGTGAGGACAAGTTCTTCACTATTACTACTCCATGCTTCTGCCCGCCAGGCATTTGAGTCTACTTCTGAGCATCCCTCTGTCCATTCCACACTCACTTCAGCCAGTGTCAGTATAATGCAATAAACAGAAAATACAAGAAAGTCCCTTTTAGCCAGGCTGCTTTTTGCCTATGGCTCCATTGCCTCCAGATAATGAGTCTCTCCTTTCGTGTTTGTGAGAGCCAATCATATTGCTTTACTTTGCAGTATCTTTTGCTGTTATGCAATGGTTTCATTAAGCCCTTTCCCCCAGCGATTAGGGAAGAGATTCTAATATATTGGTTTCATTATCCCTAACACAGATATAGAGTGACATATTTGCAGAGGTTAGAAAGATCCGAAGCGATAGTCATACTTCATTGAACGAGGTATTCAGTGCGTGGTGAACCCAAGTGCTACTAATTACACAAAGAGCTTATGGATTTCAAGCAACCTTCCTTGCTACTGGCTAAGACAGATAATATTTCAAATGGATGAAAATAAACCCAAGCATCAGGTACGAAAGCTATTTAAAGTGGCATAATCCAGAAGCTAAAGTAAGTGGTTGGGTGTCAACAGACTTGGGTTCTATCCCCAATTCTGTCATTGACCCACTGTGTGATCCTGAGCAAGTCACAACCTCTAGTGGCCCCAGTTTTCCCCAACTATAAAACGGGGATAATATTTATTTATCTTTGTAGAGGGCTTTGAGATTCTCAGGCTAAAGGCACCATAAGTGCAAAACAACAATAGTAGAACTAGTAATGGTAGCAAGGGCTTGCTTGGATAAGCACCCAAATGTTGGTGGCTCTTGAACCTTTGCACATAATTGTTCCAGAAATCTTGCTTCACATTAGGCTGAAAATACCACAAGAACAATCCTGCCCATGGTATTTCAGCAATTCAATGCCCGACTGCAACCAAGAAATCATGCAAGAGGGTCAGGCTCAGTCTGAGTTTGGGGCAGCTCTTATTATATCCAGCTTGGCTCCCACATCTACGGTAGAGACCCAGACTCACCTTGGCTTCCATAGCCTGCATCAATGCCCGAACCATCCCAGGATTCCATAGCGCTGTCCACGCTGGGGATGGTGGTAGAGTAAATCTCGGAGAGTTTGCTAGTTTTCTGAGAGTCGGTCAGTTCATCTTCTGGGTCACTCACTTCATTCATACTCCCTGACTTCTTGGGATAAGACCCTGGAACCAAAACAGATCACTTGTTCTTATGCATTTTATTGAGTATAGATGGGACACATGTTACTTGTTAAAGACCATCAGAGACTGAAGACCTATTCAGATAAACATCATATTTACGAAGGTGATGGGTGAGCATCAGAGAAGGGTGTATGCTCAGATATTTGAGCAAGCCAGAGCAGAAATATCCACTTCCTGCTTCTTGGAAAAACAGGCCTCCTATGAAAGGAATCATCACTCTTAACTGCAACCTTTATATTTTGCTAAAACACACTAAACTTTGCCACCAGGTGGTCAACTGGTATTAAGAGTAGATTCTTGGCCTTGCAAATCTTCTGAGGAAACACTTTGGAACATCTGTATCTGAGAAGGGAGATTATACTATTGGACAGTTAGGATGACTCCATACATAATATGGCTGCTCTCACAGAGCCCTAAAAACTGGCCATCTTTTTATGTTGTGCATGTTCTTATATACATGTTGTACATAAGAAACTAACCACTGGGATTTTTTTTGGATTACAGAATGCAGAGATTTAGGGTGACCAGACAGCAAGTGTGAAAAATCAGGACAGGGGTGGGGGGGTAATAGGAGCCTATATAAGAAAAAGACCAAAAAATCAGGACTGTCCCTATAAAATCAGGACATCTGGTCACCCTACAGAGACTTCAGAGCTAGGCTAAATCCCCAAATCCACCCCTTCCTCCTTCTGGAGCAGGGGAGGGCAAACTATGGCCCGCAGGCCAGAACTGGCCCGTCAGGGCTTTCAATCCGGCCCATGGGATTGCCAGCTCCCTTAGAATGTTATTGTGAAGCATTATACTTAGAATGTTAATGTGAAGCCACTTTTCTGACCACAACTTGGCATTTCTTCAACCATTTTAGTGACCTACAGAGAAAGCACCCACAGAGCATCATGGGGGAAAGGTTTGTTTTGGAGAAGGCCCTAGAAGTTTGGCCTAGCAGATTGATGCTGGACTTGGACTTGGGACACCTGGGTTTAATTCCCTGATCTGCCTCTGTTTTGCTGGTTGACCTTGGACAAGTCACAGCTCTCCTGATGCCTCAGCTTTCCCATCTGTAAAATGGGAATGATGATACCGACCTCCTTTGTAAAGCACTTTGAAATCTACGGAAAAGAGCTAAGTAAGAGCAAGGTACTATTATTATTATTATTTTGTCAAACCTCTTGGACTTGCAAATCTAGGCTGGAATAGGCTTCCTTGGAAGAGTTTCTGATGTTTCCTGCTATTAAGTAGAACAGGAAGAAACTGTCTCTCCCATGGCACTTCTATATCTGGCCCCAGCCAGACCTACAAAGTGAAAAGGCATGATAAAAAGGCAATACATAATATGGGAAAGGGAAGGAGGGATTAGAGACAGGTCACAATATTTTTGCATATTGATGGGAGGAGTTTTGTGTGGTTTGCATTTGGCAGGGGCCCTGGAGGAGAAAAATATATATATATATATTTTTAAAAACTTACCCAGATTGATTATCTTGTCCCTGCTAAAAAAATATTAATTTTAAAAACGACCTGTCTGTCCTAGATATGCCTCCTCCTCCTTTGATGCTACATCAGAATGGAATGACTTCAAAGCTACATAGAGGTAAGTAGGTGGGGGGGATTCTAATGTCAAAAGAAGGTAACTTTGAAGATCTTAGGACCACAAGCTAGGAGAGGCTTTTAAAGGATAACAGCCAGTGTGACACCGAGTCAGTTTCAAAAGGAAGAGTTAAAGGTTGTTTTTCCAGGAACTACACCTGCTAATTTTTGTAGCTTTACAAAAATCACATTTTTAATTTTAAAAAGATTTCTCTCCGCCCTCCCTTTTGCGGTGCGAGACACCCACACAGATGGGGAAACTGTGAAACCACTGACACACAAAGTGCTATCTTGAAAAGTACATTTTAACTAAATTATACATTTTCCATCTAATCTCTTTTCACCTCTAGTCAATTTAGGTGTTACTTGGAATAGCAGCAAGTTAACATTTGCAGACCGAGGTGCAATTTTTAGGTGCTGATTGTGTCCCTTTATATATATTATATTTTTAAATAAATATTTTACTTTTAGTAATTATTTTCCCCAAAATTTCTCCCCAGGCCTTTCTTTTCAGATCTGAATATATGGGCTCTTCAGGACATATTGTCCCTAGACAGCCAGGTAGTAGAAAACCAGGGTGTGGAATTAAACTCCAGATTCTCCTATAGCATTGCAGAACACTACCTGTTACACCATGAGGCCAACCTCATTTCTACTGTAGCTGTATACTTTGGACAAAAAGGTTGCAAAGGCTTCTGCCCTTACTTTCGGTTTGTTTCTTGATCTTCAGCGTTACAGTCTCGCCAGCCATTTGGAGTAGGTGGATGGCTTCACTGAGTGGTTTGCCCTTGAGACTCACATTATTAATAGCTAATATCCGGTCACCCACGTGGATTGCTCCAGTCCTAAAGAGGAAAGACACAAAGTTAGAAACTTTAAGGAAGGCTGCTGTCTTCCCTAATATAAGGACCGTTAACAGATTGCTTTAAAATAATGGCGAACTAGCCTTCAGTACTTTATAAGAGCAGGGACAGCGTCGTCTTGTATGTGTGGAGAGTGTCTATCATATTATGGCTGGCAGCAGAATACTAAATCAAACATCACTAGGAATCTCTATATACAACGTCCCAGTCACCAGAATAGCTGTGAATCTGTAAGAGTGCAAATGAAGTTCAGCTTTTTAAATTGGCAGCTCCTATAACTAAGTCAAATCTATATGAAAAGGACACAAGCATTCCCAGCATGTGATTTCTGTGAATACACATGCATGCAACTTTTAACATTTGTTTCCACATTCATGGAAAGAGCACAGAAGGGGGCAAAACCAAAGACAAAGCAAATAACTTTCAAATTTCAAACCAACATATGTGCAAATTGTTTTGCTTGGCTAGCTGAGTTACCGACCTTGATTCAGCAAAGCAGGTGACTTGATTTTAAGTCCATCCCTAAGCAAAAAGGACTTGTGCACATGTACTTAGATGAGTGAGGACCACACTGCCGAGCGTCTACTGGAAGACATTTGGTTACAGCTCTAAAAGTTTTTCCATGGTTAACTTCTGCGATCCAAGTTTTCAGACTTGAGAAATGGCTACAGTTGGCTTCAGCTTGTTGATTACACAATGTGGAAGCAATAATGAATCATGCCAAGTCTCACTTTTTATTGCTCAATTATTGCATTACTAATCTACAACAGTGACACACATTCACTTCGCATCTGCCACCGATTGTTGTGCTGGCTGGCAGCTCTGTTAACTGTGGGAAATACAACAATATACTCACCCCAACGACTGGCAACTGGGAGGGAAGCTCTAGGTGCTTGTTGGCTCTTACTTATGATACCAATGTTAATGCTACCTAATGATAAAAATCAAAAGGAGAAGCTTCTTTCCTCAGCAGTTCCACAATTTTTGGCTATATCATGGGAAGCTCATGTGACTGAATCAGAAAGAGTGCAAGTCTGGAACATCACACCTTTCTATCAGAGCTGGAGTTGTCAGCAGGGCCGGCTCTAGGATTTTTGCCGCCCCAAGCAGAAACAATTTTGGCCGCCCCCTCTCCCCCGTTTTTTTCTTACCCCACCCCCGGCCCCGCCTCAGCTCCGCCCCTTCCCCAAATCCCCAGCCCTGCCTCCTCCCTCCCAGGCTCTCAAACCTGGGAGGGAGGGAGGGGGAGAAGCGGCGCACGAATCAGCTGTTTCGCGCGCCACGGCCGCTCGGGATCTCCCCCTCCCTCCCAGGTTTGAGAGCCTGGGAGGGAGGACGAGCAGCGGCGCGCGAGCGGCAGCAGCGGAGGTGAGCTAGGGTGGCCGGGGCACATTTTTAGGGGCGGCATTCTGGCGCCAGCCATGCCGCCCCTAAAAATGTGCCGCCCCAAGCACCAGCTTGTTTTGCTGGTGCCTAGAGCCGGCCCTGGTTGTCAGCTAGGTCACTTCCATTCATTTAGTAAATTACATTTGACTGCAGTTCCTCTAAATACAAGCATTTTGCACTTTGCCAGCTACTGACAAGAGCAGATACTTATCTCCTCCTTTAAAATCACATGCTGTTACAGTGAGGACAAATGAAAGTTGAAAACCACCACCTGTCAGATTTAAAAATCTATTTTACAATTGCAAAGGTGCAAAAGTAAGCCATATTTTAGGTAAGAATTTTCAGCTGAAGTACACTCTCTCTAACTGGCCACTAGATGTCACTATAGTTCCACTCAAGTTCCACTGAAAAAACGCTTGGGGAAAAATTGAAGTCATTTAAGTAAATTACCGATTCAAACTGGATCTGGAGTATCTGCCTTAAAATTTCATCTATACAGCCAAATTAAAAATTTTTTTTTTTTTAAATGGTGGCATATTACAGCAGACACTTAACTTGCTACAGTAGTTCTAACACTTAGAAACAACCTCTCCTAGCAATGAAATCAATCACTGAACCATGAATGGGACCAAATTCCCCCCTCCCACCCACACCATAAACCAGCCTAGCTAGAAGCAATCTGAGTAACGCAACTATTGTTCAGCATGTATAAATTGGTTAAATGACTCAGCAGAAGGAAGAAAAAAAAAGTCAGTTAGCAAGGTCTTTTCCTCAAGTATTAGGAAAAGTAAATCAAAACACTCAGACTACCTTGGGTGTGGAGACAGGCCTAACCAAGGCTTTCCTCCTAAGCAGCCACTGATCTAGCCTGTCCCATAAGCACTTGTGCAAGGGAGAGGGAAGCTGAGCCGAAGCTAACCCCTTGTTAACCAGAGAGCATAAACTCAGACTTTAAGGTCAGAAGGGACCATTATGATCATCTAGTCTGACCTCCTGCACAACGCAGGCCACAGAATCTCACCCACCCACTCCTGTAACAACCCCCTACCCTATGTCTGAGTTATTGAAATCCTCAAATCGTGGTTTAAAGACCTCAAGGTGCAGAGAATCCTCCAGCAAGTGACCCGTGCCCCACGCCGCAGAGGAAGGCGAAAAACCTCCAGGGCCTCTGCCAATCTGCCCTGGAGGGAAATTCCTTCCCGACCCCAAATAGGGTGATCAGTTAAACCCTGAGCATGTGGGCAAGACTCACCAGCCAGCACCCAGGATGTAGGTCCCGATACCCTGTCTCACCCCCACCATTTATTGTCAATCATGTTACCCTTTCCTTTAATGCTGCTCCAGTGCAAAACGGTCTAAAGAGTTTCTGCTGACGACACGATAGACGCATCTGCTGCCAGAACCAAGACACAGAGGCCTGGTTTGCAGTGATAGGGTTGTGGCGCTAGCAGTGGTCTGATGCGGATCTGAGGCCAGGCAGCTTTGCACTCCACCAGAGGGTATTCAAAGAGCCTGTCCAAACCTGAAAATTCTGGCAGTGAGACACAAAACACTTCCTGGTGACCGATTTAAACCCTGGCCAGGATCTCACCCAAGCAGTGCTGACCGGACATGAGCGCTCACCATTGTGTGTGTTTCGGAGTGGGGAGAAAGCATTGTGTTCCCACGGACTGTGGCTGCCCTGGGGTAGTGCAGCTGTGCTAACGGGCATAAGGATTAATGGTGGGAGACAGCTGTTGCTTCACAATGACCCCGTTATCCTGAATCCTCCTCTGTAAGGTTTATACCAGATCAGACGTTTGCAACATAAAAATACTCAAGGTTGAGATAAAACTAGTCACTTGAATCTGGAGCCTTCTAAGCCCAGACAGTCGGTCACCCAGCAGGACATACATGTGGCAGATCCTAGAGGACTCTCTGCCTTCCCCATTATCCAGAAATCAGTAGCAGCTGCAGTCCAACTACGAGGCGAATCGGCCAGTACGTCTCCATTGTGATCACGGGAAACACATCCACTGCATGTTGCGATGTCTACTGAGCAGCATGCTGTGCTCCTGCAAAAGCTATATACATAGGCTTGGGCTTGGGCTCAGCTCTGAATCCTCTATAAAACTATGGTAGGTCTTCTGGGGGCCCGGCTCATTTCCAAGAGGCATCGTGCTAAGGAGGAAGGGAAGGAGGATTGCTGGATGCTGGGAGAGGGGGCAGAATGGGCTGCTTGGGATTAGCTATTCCCATCCTCCTTCTCCCTGCTGCCCCCACCTCCCCAGATGTGACCTGGCAATGTCTCCCTCCGCTCCCAACTTCCTAGCCCCTCTATTGTTTTGGGAAGAGCATCTTAGAACAACAATATTCACCCTACAATGGATTTCAGGAAGGCGGATTTTGGTAAACTCGGATAGGTAAGGTCCCATGGGAATCAAGACTGAGGGGAAAAACAACTGAGGAGAGTTGGCAGTTTTTCAAAGGGACACTATTAAGGGCCCAAAAGCAAGCTATTCCGCTGGTTAGGAAAGATAGAAAATGTGGCAAAAGACCACCTTGGCTTAACCACGAGATCTTGCATGATCTAAAAAAATAAAAAGGAGTCATATAAAAAATGGAAACTAGGACAGATTACAAAGGATGAATATAGGCAAACAACACAGGAATGCAGGGGCAAGATTAGAAAGGCAAAGGCACAAAATGAGCTCAAATTAGCTACAGGAATAAAGGGAAACAAGAAGACTTTTTATCAATCCATTAGAAGCAAGAGGAAGACCAAAGACAGGGTAGGCCCACTGCTCAGTGAAGAGGGAGAAACAGTAACAGGAAACTTGGAAATGGCAGAGATGCTTAATGACTTCTTTGTTTCGGTCTTCACCGAGAAGTCTGAAGGAATGCCTAACATAGTGAATGCTAATGGGAAGGGGATAGGTTTAGCAGATAAAATAAAATAAAAGAACAAGATAAAAATCACTTAGAAAAGTTAGATGCCTGCAAGTCACCAGGGCCTGATGAAATGCATCCTAGAATACTCAAGGAGCTAATAGAGGAGGTATCTGAGCCTCTAGCTATTATCTTTGGAAAATCATGGGAGACGGGAGAGATTCCAGAAGACTGGAAAAGGGCAAATACAGTGCCCATCTATAAAAAGGGAAATAAAAACAACCCAGGAAACTACAGACCAGTTAGTTTAACTTCTGTGCCAGGGAAGATAATGGAGCAAGTAATAGAGGAAATCATCTGCAAACACTTGGAAGGTGGTAAGGTGATACGGAATAGCCAGCATGGATTTGTAAAGAACAAATCGTGTCAAACCAATCTGATAGCTTTCTTTGATAGGATAACGAGTCTTGTGGATAAGGGAGAAGCTGTGGATCTGGTATACCTAGACTTTAGTAAGGCATTTGATACGGTCTTGCATGATATTCTTATCGATAAACTAGGCAAATACAATTTAGATGGGGCTACTATGAGGTGGTTGCATAACTGGCTGGATAACCGTACTCAGAGAGTTGTTATTAATGGTTCCCAATCCTGCTGGAAAGGCATAACAAGTGGGGTTCCACGGGGTCTGTTTTGGGACCGGCTCTGTTCAATATCTTCATTAACGACTTAGATATTGGCATAGAAAGTACGCTTATTAAGTTTGCGGATGATACCAAACTGGGAGGGATTGCAACTGCTTTGGAGGACAGGGTCACAATTCAAAATGATCTGGACAAATTGGAGAAGTGGTCTGAGTTAAACAGGATGAAGTTTAACAAAGACAAATGCAAAGTGCTCCACTTAGGAAGGAAAAATCAGTTTCACACATACAGAATGGGAAGAGACTGTCTAGGAAGGAGTACGGCAGAAAGGGATTTAGGGGTTATAGTGGACCACAAGCTAAATATGAGTCAACAGTGTGATGCTGTTGCAAAAAAAGCAAACATGATTCTGGGATGTATTAACAGGTGTGTTGTGAGCAAGACACGAGAAGTCATTCTTCCGCTCTACTCTGCTCTGTTTAGGCCTCAGCTGGAGTATTGTGTCCAGTTCTGGGCACTGCATTTCAAGAAAGATGTGGAGAAATTGGAGAGGGTCCAGAGAAGAGCAACAAGAATGATTAAAGGTCTTGAGAACATGACCTATGAAGGAAGGCTGAAAAAATTGGGTTTGTTTAGTTTGGAAAAGAGAAGACAGAGGGGATATGATAGCAGTTTTCAGGTATCTAAAAGGGTGTCATAAGGAGGAGGGAGAAAACTTGTTCCCCTTAGCCTCTAAGGATAGAACAAGAAGCAATGGGCTTAAACTGCAGCAAGGGAGGTCTAGGTTGGACATTAGGAAAAAGTTCCTAACTGTCAGGTGGTTAAACACTGGAATAAATTGCCTAGGGAGGTTGTGGAATCTCCATCTCTGGAGATATTTAAGAGTAGGTTAGATAAATGTCTATCAGGGATGGTCTAGACAGTATTTGGTCCTGCCATGTGGGCAGGGGACTGGACTCGATGACCTCTCGAGGTCCCTTCCAGTCCTAGAATCTATGAATCTACCCTCCTGGCAGCCTTCATCCCAATCATTCCCTAAAGGAAGCCAAGGTTACACAGAGAAGTTCCTGTTGTGACTTCTCTATTTTATATCTATGCTGCTGCTATGGACAGGCATGTCTTTGTTAGATTGCTACAGTACACACACTAAACGACTCCATCGCTCTTCTCAAAGGTTTTTATTTCTTGCTTTGTGCCAGAACCAATCAGAATTCAAGATCACTGCAGCACTTGCCTGCCCTGTGTGACATACAGTTCTTTACCAATCAGCTGTGCACATCTCTGAGGAAAGAGGGGAACAGCCAGGAATGCTGTATAAGGGAAGAGAAAGCATTATGGGTATAAGACTACTGTGTGCTGATCCCAACAGTATTCCAGCTTCTCATACCAACGCTACTTTATGCTGTGCAGAATGGTCCGGCTTCCAAAAACAATGCAGCGTTTTTAGCCTGAAAAAGGAGAAAAATGCCAGAGTCCATCAAGTCCACTGAGGACTTTGCTACTGATATTCATTTTACATGGAAGACACATAGCTACTATGATGGGCTGCAGCATAAAATCCAAAAATAAATAAAACAAATTAAATCAAGAGGTAGATAAAGCCTTTGGATATAGCAATTTAATTCCATGTCTCTCTCTCTCTCCTTCTTTCCCAGAGCACAGAATTGATTTGCCTTCTGTACAAAATGAAGCACATCGTTGGAAACATTTAGCTGGTACCTGCCAAGTGAAAATGTCCGAGGTAAGCAGAGAATTTATGTGCAGAATTCCTCTAAAAAAAACTCAGCTGCAGGAGAAAATTCACCACAGAAAGAAAGATGAACAAAGTTCAGTTCTAGGGTGCAGGGTTTTGATTTATGCCAGCCCCTAGCACCTGCGCACCCTCCCTAACTTGGGAGCTTTAAGAGACTCATGTTTTGATGCTTGCTGCAGCTCTACCCTTCGTGCAGTAGGGGGCGCTGCAATCCTACAGAAAGTAGTCAACAAGCAGGTGGGGTGCGGAATACCTATACTTACATATGCTCCAACATAAGAAGAAGAAATTAATTAAGATACAAAGTGTGATTCAACTCCACCTTAAATTTACAGAAGGAACAGTTTATATTCTGAGCAGCCTCAACCCCCCCCCCCCCCCATTATTTAGGTCGCCCCCCTCCATTCCCTCCATCTTATTGGTTGTTAGAACCAAAATAGCAGCCGTATTTACCTTGTTACAGAGTGTACCTGCTGTCCAATCTAGACCTAAATGGCAACAAAATGAGCAGACCCATTCACATTTGGATCCAGCATTTGAACCAAAATAATGGAAATCTAGCAGGGACAGTGGTAAAGGCTTCTGGGATTTGTAGCTTCAGCAGGTGGTACTAGCAGCAGGGAGTGCTGCTACCACACTCACGTGTGTTTAGGCAGAATCTCCAGAAACATCTCCCCAGATTAGACGAGGCGGTGGTAGCCCGAGCTGACAGGGTAGTCTCCTAATAGAAGGGGAGGTAGAACTAAAATGGAACCATAGATGGGATTTCAGGGATGGTGCTCCTGCTGGTTGCCAGGTGCATACTGTATAGGGACCTCAGAGGCATGAGTGGAGAGCACTACATGTATGTAGGTATAATACTTTGCATCTCTATAGCACCTTTCCTCTGCAAAGGTAGGCCTCGGGACCCTATGGACTAGACACTCATTCAGAGCACATTAGACCAAAGAAACATCCCTTCCGTTGCTCCTTTCTAAATTTTGCAATACATCACGACCCCCTCCAGTTTCACCGTAAACCTCCACCCTGCTGGGGTTCCTTTGCACCAGAGGCAACATGCGTGTATAGGGAGGGACTTGCGGGGCCATATGCCCCCCAAGATTGCTCAGTCACATGGTGTGGCCAGGCCCCCTCCCTGCGGGGCAGTGAGCAGTAAGGGGCAAGGAGAGGCAGCTGCTTTAACTGTGCTGGGAGAGACAGGAGGAACAGCTGGGAGCTACAGGGAGGGGCTGCTGCTTTCCAGGAAGGGGGGGGGGGCTGTCTGGGAGGGCATGACTCAGCTATTCCAGGGTTGTGTGCCCCCCACTATCAGCAGGCAAGGGTTGTCTTTGCTTTGCACCTCACCTTTCAGCCAGCCCTCGTTTGGTCAGGCCTGAAATGACGATCGGATCAAAAGGTTCCTCTGTTCCAGAGATCGTTATTCCCAGAGGGCCGCCGTACCTCTTTAGCTCTACTGTGTAAATAATAGCACCGGTCGTCTCCTGCTCATCTGAAATGGGAAACAGGGATGCTGGAAAGTATTTTAAAAATAAATAAGCCACGAGGAAAGCTCAGAACATTTAGAGGTGAAACCCTGAGGTCTCCTGCTGTGCACAGGATGAATAGGATTTCAGCCTTCCATGCCATATTTAAAAGAAGAAGGGGGGGGGGGGAAGATGCTCTATAATCAACTGGAAAGTGGTCAGCAGACTGACTGTCAGCCTCATCTTTGTTCTTTCGCATTATGTCTGGGCAAATGTCATTAATATGGTCAGACAGTGCTTTGCATCAGGATTTCTATACCAGAGTTATCTTCATCCTTCCTAATCTTCAATTTGACTAGGTCTTCGCACTGCCTTAGAATCTGCACTGCATCCTCCATTGAGCAGTTGTCGAGTCGGATGTTATCGATGGCTAGCAGCTTATCCCCCGGCTCCAAGGTGCCTGTTCTGTGTGGAAAAACACAAAAAATGGTCATTTCTGTTAACCTTTCGGATCTTCTGACCATTCGTTCATTTTAGGGATTAAGGCAACAATACTGCCTTTATCCTCCAAGACCACCTAGAAACGCCCATCGGGGGCAATAGAGTGTGGGTGCAATACCTGGGTCAATCTAGAGCTGTGTAAAAATATTCACATTCGACCCCATACCTGCTTGGAACAGACCACTTGTGCCCAATTTGAGGCACAGTGTAGGGGCCTGATGTTAAGTGCTTTTCCAGAAGCAGTCCTCTTTAAAAGGATCTCAGAAGCTGCATATCCAAGAGCACTCGTCCTTTTGGTAGCCTTGGTTTAGATGAGTTCAGGCCCAGGTTCATAAAGGCTTAGCTAATAAGGTTCAGGTTACACACCAGTTGAGATGCACCACTGCTTCTCTCGCCCCACAATAGCTACCCCTATACCATAGTGGCCTCCTTTGTTTCCCCCCATAAGACATCCAAGGTAAGGAGTAAGGCCCCTGGGTTCATTGGACGGCAGATGGTGAACAGTGATTGGATGTGTGGAGGAGTGGGAAGAGTCCTATTTGAGAGGCTCGGATTTATTTCATTTGTGCTCCATTGAAGCTGCGGTGGTTTGCTTCAGCAAAACTCAGCATTAAAACCCCTTTGAGAACTGAACCCTGCACGGTTTGCATAGACCAAGTAATCCACAATGAAAACTTCTCCAACAGGAGCACTTCCAGGGCAGGTTGGGAAGGAGTTTGGAACCAGCTGGTCTTCGAGAAATAGGCCACTCCCAGATTTATATATAAAACTCTGTCAATGTCCTCATAAAACCACTTACTCTACAGAAGGGAACACTGTACTCTGTTCACCTGTGCAGGAGACACTTGCACACTGGGACAGAGTGACTGACAAGGCATGACACTTCATGCATTGTGTCGGACGAGCCACCTTTACTGAATGCGTTGCCCTTAAATAGAGAGAAGGGGAGGTAAACATCCACGTACAGAGGGGCCAGCTGAACAGCTTTGGCTCCAGATCCAACTTCTTTGTTGGCTTAATTCCTTTGACTGCAGTGGAGTTATCCCAGCAGAGAATTTGAACCCCAAACTCTATAATGGACTGATCCAAACCTCTAACCGACGTCCCCTTGAACTATGATGTATTCCAGAACCAAACACTATGACTTGGGCCTCTCTGCATTGAATTACTGCATTGCATATTGTCATACAGTAAACTGCTGCACTCACCTGTGAGCTACGCTCCCCTTCTTGATATCAGAGATAATTAAAGGCTCACCAGGCTTTCTACTTGCAGCTGCAAAAGAGATGCATGCATATAAAACACGCTTCAGGCTCTGGAATCTACCAGAGTGACAGCCAAGGGGAGAAAAAGGAGTTACAGGGAGGGGAAATTTACATTAATTTGACACAAGTGCAGCTTCACACTTGGAATTTATAAAAGTCAGACCTGCAACAATAAGGGTTGGGCCCAAGCAATTTTTGCATCCTGTCTAAATTAGCCAGCGGGTTCCTTTTAGCCTCTTACAGAACAAGTTGATGAAACTGTGGAATCAAGTGATTCAAAGCAAGAGCTTCTGATCTCTGTGTAGCTCCATCTGCCCAGGTCTAACACGGATGTCCACACCTTCCAAAATGTGTGATGGCCACCCAAAGTGAGCCTCACAGGAAGGTAACAATGAGGCAGCTAGAAGAGAGGTAGCAATTGTTTCCTGAATATCTCTTGGTACATTATTATTATTTGGGTGTTCTGAATAAATGAATGGTCAGCCTGGAAATCTGCTTGATCTGTTAGTAGCTGGCAGTCATGCAAGTGTTAAATAGTCATTCTCCCCCTATATTGTCTATAAGAAATTGGATGTGACCCACTTCCCTGAATTCTAAATCACAAAAATGTGTCCCTTCTTAATAAACGTGTCCATTGAGCTGAATCCCTCCAGTACAGAGAGTGTCCTGTAACTTGTAGTTTCAGAGTTCAATGTTTCTGGCACTAGCCTGAGCCCAGGCCTAATTTGTCACTACGTTACAGGAGCTTGATGCAGATTTAACCCCACCGGTGTGATCTGTGGAGGATTTGACCAATGATCTGTATGGGACAAGAGCATGTGACGACCATGAATCAATCCCTCTACCACAGGGATTCTCAAACTGGGGGTCGGGACCCCTCAGGGGGTCACGAGGTTATTACATGGGGGGGGGGGGTGAGCTATCAGCCTCCACCCCAAGCCCTGCTTCACCGCCAGCATTTGTAATGGTGTTAAATGTATAAAAAAGTACTCTTAACGTATAAGGGGGGGTCGCACTCAGAGGCTTGCTGTGTGAAAGGGGGTCACCAGTTCAAAAGTCTGAGAACCCCTGCTCTACCAAGACACGCATCTCTGAATCCCACCTAGCTCATGAGATGCGGATAGCAAGGGAAAGCTGTAGATCTAGCATAATGCATAAGGTGGTCATGATTCTCTCTCTCCACCACATCTGAGGTAGTTAGGCCAGCTATGCACTGGGTCTCATTTGACTCAAATTTATGAACCATAAAGCCTCTGGGCAAAGCACAGAGGTCCCAAACCGGGATCTAGCAGAGAGTCTTTATTTGTCCACTGACTTCAACATAGCATTGTTAAACCATTTAACAGTTAGCCTTTAGCCATTAAAGAGTGGCCAATCCTTTGTCATATTCAGGCAGCGTTGTGGCTGCATAAATTCCCCACCCCCCAGGCCACCCAATGGTTCAGCTTCATTAAATCCGCTGGAGACAACTGCCTAACGTGTTGTCTGTACATTTTCTGAATTTTACAGCACCTTGAACATAAGAGGGGTGAAATACTGGCCCCACTAATGTCAATGGCAAAACTTCCTTGACTTTCTTGGAGCGAGGATTCTGCCCACGGTGCTGCAGAGAGGGAGTACACACCAGCAAAATGTAAACTGGTTCTCCAACCCCCAGGTGTTTTTATAGACTGAGGGTATGTCGTCACTACCCGCCGTATCGGCGGGTAGCAATCGATTTATCCGGGATCGATATATGGCGTCTCGTTAAGACGCGATATATCGATCCCCGAACGCGCTCACCGTCGACTCTGGAACTCCACCAGAGCAAGCGGCGGTAGCGCAGTCGACGGGGGAGCCGTGGCCGTCGATCCCGCGCCGTCTGGACCCCAGGTAATTCGATCCAAGATACTTCGACTTCAACTAAACTATTCACATAGCTGAAGTTGCGTATCTTGGATCGATTTCCCCCCCCCCAGTGTAGACCAGCCCTGAGTGGGGCCACTGAAAGCAAGAGGATGAAGGGGAGGTGGAGCCGATCTAAGCAGCTGAACTCCAAAATGCCGACATTTAAATGAAACAAGATGGGCGCACGCGGCCTACCATGACCTGACCGATCTCCCAACATCTTTATAAAAGGTGATCTGCAAAGCTTTTTCAAGTTTGATCATTTCAGCTCATGAGACTTGTGATCCACGAAGAGCCACGTCTGCTTTAGTTTAGTCAAAGCCTGCATTTTCATGATTGTTTACATTAAAGATAGTGGCTGTGGGCTCCCTTCCCAACTCAGAAAAACTCAGGCTAGGTCTACACTACGGGGGGGGGGGGGGGGGGGGGGGAAGTGTGTCGACCTAAGATACGCAACTTCAGCTACGTGAATAGCATAGCTGAAGTTGCGTATTTTAGGTCGACTTACCTGCCGCGCCGCCGTCGACTCCGCTTCCGCCTCTTGCCGTGGTGGATTTCCGGAGTCGACGGCAGAGCCATCGGGGATTGATTTTATCGTGTCTTCACTAGATGCGATAAGTCGATCTCCAATAGATCGATTGCTACCCGCCGATCCGGTGGGTAGTGAAGACGTGCCCCCAGATAAGAGAGCTGCCCCCTGCTGACCTCACTGCTAGTCACATGCCAAAAAACATATGCAAATAGCATTCTCCTCTCTCTCTCACACTCTCCGCACTTACACATTGCTACATTGCCTTGGTTACAGATGCTATTGTCTCCCAACACAGGGGGCGGGGGGAAGACTGCGGAGGGCAAAGAAAGCTCAAAGCCTATGAGCATCTCAGCTTACAGATAGCGATGAACATGTTCAGGATTTGTGATGTCACTATATCACAGGGAAGGAATTTACATGAGCTGCTGCGAAAAAACAGCAGCCAAAAAGGAAATTCCAGAGGAATCCAAAGACAGGAAAAGTTGGTGGTCTTTTTTTTAATTATGGTCTTAATTTAGTAGTGGGTTTTAAAAACATATATGCGAATATGAAACTTGTTAGAAAAAAAGCTTTGCAGGTCACTGTTAAGGATATACTCTGCCTGACTGCACAGTCGGCTGTATGTAATAGTGTAAAATGTCACCAATCCATGCTCAAGCACAGCAGAGAACTAAACACAATTGAACGTACTGTGCTGTAGGAGTGCTTCTGCCGAGTGCTATAGAACCTGAAAGAGTGACAACCCACCGATGCACATTCCATGCATCTGTTATCTGCAGACTGAGTGCTCTCAAGTTCCATTTAGAGCCGGAAGCTAAACCAAACGGTTGCTCCAACTCACTGAGTGATAGAAAGAGTCAAGAAGGAAAAAAACGAGCTAGTATCTTGACTAGCATAATGACCCAGGTCCATTATAAACCCAACCACGAAAGGGATCAAATTACCACGTGGCTGTACTTCACCATTGTTAAACTTGGTTCCATCTTGTTATGCAGACTGGATCTAATGGTGTTTTAACAGGATCCTCAAACCAGCCTCTTAAAACACCATTTCTATTGACCATCGGGGATGGGGGGAACGAATGGAGACAAGTGTGCTGTAAGTAGGTTTCCCATCAGAAATGTTTTTTTGAGCACAGACAGGGCTCAAGAGAGTTTGGAACCTCAAGCCTAACCTCTGCGTCCGATGGCAACCTAAGAGTTTAAGGGAGTGAGGGTAACACTGGAAGTGCCCCATTGTGTGAACAGACACCTGGGAACATGTCCTGGGTGATCCTAGTCTTTGGGAGATACTGTTGACAAAGAGGCTCAGATCCAGGCTGCCCCACAAGCTTGGGAGAAGCCCCCCAGTAAGCTTCCACAAAGCCACCTCATTGTTCTCCTTCAAATCCCTCCTTAACGCTCTCCTCTGCCATAATGCCTACAAAAAAAAACCCAAAACAAAACAAAAACAACCTTGCCAATGGCTAGGCGACTGTCACGCGGAGACCTCTGCCTGTCACGCGGACTCATATTGTCTCATTGCTTCCATCTATACCATCTGTTGTCTCTTGTCTGATACTTAGACTGCAATGTCTTTAAGGCAGGGATCATCTTTTGTTGTGTTTGTACAGCACCTAGCACAATGGGATTCTGGGGCAGGACTCAGGCGCCTAGCTGCTACTACAAAACAAAAGAAATAAATGACTAGGAGTTTGGGGTGAATACATTTCTTTTGTGGTGTTTTCCTGGGCATACCATGTGCTTTCCCTTCTGTTACAATGTCTACATAAATATTCTTGTTTTTATAATCCTCTTGGGGGTTTTAATAAAGCCAATTTCGCCCCTCACCTTGTGTCCGCTGCATGTAATCATAAGGAATGGTAATGAAGGGGGAATAAAAGCAATGTCATGTGACCAAAGATGGGATGAGGGAGAGGACCCATAGCCTTGATCAATGTACAGCCAACTAAAATGAGGGTTAGCTTAATCAATTACAGTTCCCTTTAGAAATACATTTTAAAATACTGTGATATGATTGACCGCATAGCTATCTGGTGGTATCAAGCATTTGCCAGCTGCATTCACAAATCCCTACAGAAGCCCATACGCTGAGCCTTCAGCATCTCCCCTTTGGCCCCATCCCCTGCCTTATGATGCAACATTTTGTCATAGCTGCTGTCCTTCAAAGAGAAGCCCGGACTAGATCATTCTATTACTCAACAATAGGTGTCACTGTTGAGTGAAGCAAGACACTTCCCACTCCCAGAATAGAGCATGCAGCACAACAGGATAGTCTAGCCTCCTACTGAAATGTATTGTTTTCTAAAAGGGAATTGAGCTGCACTAACAGTTTAAATTACATTTTTCAAATACGCGTACTGATCTTTAATTTAGATGTAACCAAACAAGTCTTGTACGTTATTTTACATAATGATAATTAAAGAGGAACCAAATTAAATTTTAACAAACTGGTAGGCCTTCCAATTCATTTTAAATAAATAATCCGTTTGGCACATAATTGGCAATCTGTACAAAAACCAACCTTATTAATTCTAAAGAAGATGTAACAGCTATAGAAATGAAAGGTTTGTTAAATATAATCTAATATGCCATAATCACTTCACCCCAATGATGGCAAGAGATACAAGCCTATTATATCAGAGCAAACCCTCAAGGTGTTTAACAGTCACTTTGTATTCAATTAACACAGAATAGCTCTCATTAACTAAATTAAGTCTCCAACGCCTTCCCATTCACTGCAGTCCATTGAAGAGCTGGGCTCCTTACCTCCAAACCTTGAATACAGATTTGCCTGATTCTCAGTTACATTAAGTCCCTTTATATGTCACTTCACATTCACTTTCAAACCCCTTTAAACTGCCAAAGTGGCGTGAGGGGTCTTTTATATAACTGAGCCCTTGTCCGCGCAAGAAAATTATATTGATTTCACCAAGTCAGTTGAGAGAGCAAAGGTGGCCGAGTGGCTAGGAGGTTAGGCTGGGACTCAGGCCTGATCTACATTAAAAAATTAGATCGACCCTAGCCACGTTGCTCAGGGCTGTGAAAAATTGTGTGCCCTGCACAATGTAGTTAGGTAGACCAAAGCCTCGGTTGAGACATGGTTAGGTCAATGGAAGAATTTTTCTGCATCTTGGAGAGATGGATTTCCTACATCAATGGAAAACCCCCTTCTGTCAACGTAGGAATCATCTACACTACTGTGCTACAGTGGCACAACTGCAGCACGGTAGCTGTGCCGCTGTAGCAGGTGTAATGTAGACATGCCCGCAGGAGACCCAGGCTCAATTCCATCCTCAGCCATGGACTTCCTGCGTGATCTTCGGCAAGTCATTAGGCCTGATCTACACTTGAAAGTTTAACCAACTATTTCAGTCAGGAGTGTGATTTTTTTTTTTTAATGAAATAGTTATACAGGTAAAAGCCCTAAGGTGGGTGCAATTATATAGATATAAAGGTGACTTATACCAGTACAGTTATTCCCCATCCTAGACGGGAATAGCTATTCCCATATAAATCATCCTTACATCAGTACAACTACATCCACAATAGGGAGGTTGTACCACTATACTAGCGTAATTAAATCAGTAAAGCTTTCTAGTGTAGACAAGGCCTTAATCCCTCTGCGCCTCAGGCCAGGTCTACATTACAGACCTATATCGGTATAACTATGTTGCTCAGGGGTGTAACAAATCCACACCCCCTGAACAACGTAGTTATACCAACCTAAATCCCTGCATAGTCAGCACTGTGTCAGAGCTTCTCCTGTCCACATAGCTGTCACCTTTCAGGGAGATGGATTAACTATGGTGACAGGAGAAGCTCTTCCATCGGCGTAGTAGCGTCTTCACTAAAGCGCACCAGTGCCACTGTACGCTCCAAGTTCCTCATCTGTAAAATGGGGATAATAGCACATCCTACTTCATAGGGGTGTTGAGAGGATAAATACCCCAAAATAATAATAAAATGTGAAATACTACAGAGATGGGGGTCAGCTAAATACCTAAAATACAAAAAGACTGCCATCAATGCAGGCCCCTCATTTATTTTTTATAAACTGCTTTCAGTCCCCTGCCACGTCTGCTGGGATTCTGGTGATCTCAGTGTTTACGATATGATGGATGAAGAGGCTCAAAACACGTCCACTTGGTGTTTTTAATAGGATGCATAATGATTCGTATTGGTAAATTATTCCCCTCCAAGGAGTCTGAGCACATAACTCACACGCACCAGTGCTTCCAACGGTTATAAACACCTTTTGTTATTGATTGAGACAAAGCAGCATTTTGCCAATGTGTAATTAAAGAAATGGCACTAATGTCATAAAGCTGCATTTAAGAATAAACATGTATAACGGGGAGCGGGGGGGGGGGGGGGGGGGGGAGGGGCAGGGATACCTAAGCAAAGGGAGCAGGGGGGGAAAAAAAAAAAAGGTGAATCTGAATCAACTACAATAAAGTAGTCAAAATACAATTCCCACTACTAGCTTTTTCCTGAATCATCCATTAACTTTAACGACAGGTTCATAATTAGAATTGCTTCCAGCAGGATATTTACGCTACCATGTATCTATTTATTTTCAAAATCTTTAGATACCGGGCCAAGGTAGAATATTCTGTTTCTGTAAAAGTGCTAAAGTGGAACAGTTCCACGTATTAGCTGAAACTGCAATATTAACAGAAAAGACCCCTGTAAATTGCAGGCTGGCGTAGGCCACGGGCCCCTCCCTAGACTCCCAAAGTGGTCCCAGTACGTGAGAGAGAGGTGTTGTCTGAGCACATGGATGAGTTCTAATCTTGGTTAGGACAGTGACTCCCATAGTAACCTTGATCAAGTCACTTAATCTTCATCTCAAAATTCTGCCTCCATCATCTGCAAACGGAATAATACAGAGATTTACCTATGGCACCTTGCCAGGGGCACTATGATAGATTTGTTATTTAATTTTCAAATGACCTTACTTGCTATATAAAGTGTTACTGTATCGTTAAGAAGGAGGACAGTTTAAATGCTTATTTAACAGCAACAACAAAAATGCACCCTGCAGTAAGACTCAACTAGCCATTGGGGAAAAACATTTTATATTAGGTAAAAAAAAACCTCCTTCTTCTAATCAACCAGCATTTTCCTGAGGCTAAAAACAATCATATGACTTATTTGAAGGGGATCAGATACGGACTACACAATAAAACGCAACTACTAGTTTGCATGCGCACCCGCATTTGGAATACATATAGGGACCATCACTTGAAGAACCATTACTAGTTCTTACTGCCATAGATTTTAATCCGTAGAAGATTTAGAAGAAAGTTGTGTGATTTGAACAGAATGCACCCAGAAATAGAGGCGAGCGCTTCATGGCGCACATTCAGCAGTCTAGATGAGTAGACAGGTCATTATGAGACCTGTTCTCTACATTGTTGGGTCTACAATCACACATTGCACTTACTTTCAACTGTACCACCCGGAGTACCTCAGAGTCCTTTGCAAACAATTAAGCCTCACAACCCACATGTTGCTCTGAACCAGGGAGAAATAAAGTATTCTGTCTGGCGTCCATAAAACCAGTTGTTTTAAAACAAGTGCACACTCCCTTGTGCTGCGGCTCTGGGTGCCTCACCTGACTGAAATATAAGTAATGAGCTGCCAGAACAAATAATGAAAAGTATCATTTTTAATTTTTTCCTTTAACAACAAGCCAAGATTTCCAGAGAGAGGAGTCTAGAATTAGACTCATGTTTAGGCCTGTAAACAAAAGGCCTGAAATACAAAAGTGTTCAACACCTAGGAACGTCAATGCACAACTGTAGTGAATTCAGATTCGTTTTCCTGAGCGTTCCTGTGTAGACAATTACTCACCCCCCCCCCCCCCGCCTATTTAGTCCATCAGACTAGCTCTACTTAGATGTTATTATACAACACACAGGAATTACTGGGTGACATACTATGGCCTGTGTGCTATGCAGATGGTCAGATTAGATTATCACATTGGTCCCATATGGCCTTAAAATCTATACCCAAATTCTTGCCCAAATGTCTTGTCCCAAATTCATAGAGTGGGTCAGTGTAAGAAATGTGAATAAAAATCAGGAGCCTAGATGTCCAGTTCCCAGCTCTCAGCACTAGATATGCTTTCCTCCCTGAAAGGAGAAAGGCGTCACAGGTAATTTCTAAATCTTATTTTGGCATTTGAATCTACAGCAGTGATGGAAACTGAACAAGACAGGGTTTTGTTTTGCTCTTCTCACTTGCTGCTTATATCCAGCATGTGCCTCTTCTCTATACCTAAAGGTTTGCAATGGTTGTGTTCATCTGGTGCATGGTGGATAGAGAGGAAAATGATCTAAAACTCACAGAGACTGACAAAGATAAAATTGTGAATCCAACTGCCATTTCTTAATTGTCACTGTATTTTCTGGCTGGCTGGCAGTTTAAAGTCTCTCTAAACACACGTATTATATATATAATATACGTGTGTTGAGAGAGAGAGAGGCACCCCAATTTACTTCCTACTCTTTAAACTGCCAGCCAGAAAATACAGTGACTATATATATATATATATAAATAAATAAATAAATAACCACACATATGACCCAGGCCTTGATTCAGCAAAGTATATTCTTATCTTTAAGCATGTGCTTAAGCCCCATTGATTTCTAGCACACTGTGGGCACTATCTAAACCAAATAATTTCTGTCTTTATTGTGTTCCTCTAGCAAGCTAGATTGGAAGCCAGTGGCTGCTGCTACTGCCAGCTGTTGTAGCTATAGTCTAAGCAATACTTACAGCTGATAGTAATTCCAAGCTCCACACCTCTTTTCTTGGGCAGTTTAACATGGAAAGTACCACTGCTGGGTATGACAGACTCTATAAAACCGAAACAGAGAGAAGAATAAAAGTGGGAAAGGACAGATTTTTCAATTGTGTTGCTAGACCATTCTGAACCCCAGAGAAAATTAGTTTTAAGACATATATTATAGGTGTTGATAAATGTAACATACTACATGATTTAGTCCATTCAATGTACTCATGGTTAACAATGGCAGTCTAGATTTTTAGAAAAATCTGATTTATTAAAAATATACATAATTGTGTGTACTATATCAGTACAGAGAGAATAATCAGGAGGTGCAGGATTCAGAGGCAACTCTGCCAACACACACACACACACACACTCTGAGTAATCACATGTTGGCACCAGCCATTGCCATTAGTCCCCTCACTCTCTTAAGTCCATACATTCATAAAATATCTGGAAAAAAAAAAAAAGATTACCTCTTTACTTATTAAGCATGCATGCCCACTAAGAGAAGTGGTTTCTGGATAAAACAAGATTTAGACAGGGATATAACGTATGTCTCCATTGCTAGCTCACATCAATCAGTGACTCTTACCAAAGCTATAGAACGTTTATGGAGGAGGCTTTCCCTATATTGGGGCTAATAAAGAACTACCAGAGCCTTTTGGGCGATGCTGTGAGAAAGGTGAATGCATTGGTTACATACCTGCCACGTCGAATTCTAACTCCAGCACAACTTTGTTGGTAAGTGCTGCATCGCGCAAGAGCTGATTGGCTTCCTCCATGGTCCCATCTTCAGTTGCGATGCCATTGATGGAAAGGACTCTGTCTCCAACTTGTAGCAGCCCACACCTGCAGTCCAGATCAGAAAAGGAGAAAAAGCTCAAAGACAACTATAAGTCACCTTTGCCAGACAAGTCCGTCACAATCTACAGATCTACTTGGAAGAATTCAATTTTTATTTTTTTCAACCATTTCGATGGATAATATCAATGTTTATTTTTAAGCATTTTTTCCTAATTTTAATCCATTTAAATTTTCATAGTTGTGAGAAATAAGACAATGGGGGGGGGGCAATCAATAATTATGACAGTAGTTGCTCAGATTCAAAAAGTTAAAGCTTTATATACACACTGTTAAAATACAAATAGTCAATGTAACATGTCAAAATATACAAAGTAAACATCCTTAAATTAAATGAATAAATTCTCAAGCAGCATTTTTCGTACTTTGCCTATCTGCAAATTTCAGTTATCGATGGAATTTTTTTTTGTTGATTTGTGTGTGTACAGTGAACTAGACATTTACCAATAAAAATCTGATGCTTCCAAGTGTATTTATAGAAGACTAACAGCTGACAGAGGCAACACATTGGGGAGCCATGCGGGGTCATGTGCCCTCCCAGATTTGCTGCTTGGCTTGTACTGAGCATGCTCATTAACACAGCTGAAGCCAGCTGCCCTTACTCTGCCAGCCCCCCCCCCCCCCCCCCCCGACACCAGCAGGCACGGGTGATCTCGGACCGCTGAGAAATGATAACATTAGGCCACAAAAACAAGATACATAGCTCTAAAATACACAACCCAATGTAGGGAACCTACTAAGATCATCAGGAACAAACTTACAGGCATGGATATTTTCAGTGTTTGACCTATTCTTTGCTCAGTCATGTTCTGCTCGCAAAGAGCAGTTCTTCGGGTTTCCTGCAGTGTACACAGAGAAATCTCCCTGCCACCCCTAGAAACCAAACCCACAGCTGTGAAATTGGATAAAAACTAGTTGTCTTTGCTTTCTAACCATATCTAATGGTACACAGCTCTCCATGTGTGCATGCCTGAGCCTCCTGGAACCCAAAATAATGACACTGAAAATTACAGAGTCCTCTGATTAATATATGACTAATATCAAAGTTACAATCCAATGAACTCACCAAAATGTCTCAGCAAATTGGATAATCATTCATCCCTTGTAATTGCATTTCCCGAAGCCAAATGTACATTGATACTGTTTAATGGCCTTGAAAGGCCAATATTATTATTGTTTGATGCTCTTCCAATATAACCACAACTGACACTTCCTTTTAAACATAACTGTGTAACAACTTTTTAATTCGGAAGAAACCAAAGAACTGTAAAGTTGGGTTGGAGTTGTACAACTGTGGCATGCAGGCCACATATTGTGGGTTGCATCTGTGCATATGAGCAGAGCAGAGTTTTTGCAAACACTAAGCAATATGTTTGCAAACCAACCCCACTCTCATTTGCCTTAACCTCAGAAGGAAATCTTAAGACTTCTGTGCCATCCACCACAGCTCGTCTGACCTACCACGTTATTCCACAAAGGCATGAATGCAGTGCTATACCTGGGCTTTCCATTGCCCATTAGGCAGTTATGTCTGTCTGTCAAGGCTCCTTCCCCACTTTGAACTTTAGGGTACAGATGTGGGGGCCTGCATGAAAACTTCTAAGCTTAACTACCAGCTTAGATCTGGTCCGCTGCCACCACTCCCAATGTGCTAATTCCCTTCCCTGGGTAGCCTTGGGAGACTCTTCACCAATTCCCTGGTGAATACAGATCCAAACCCCTTGGATCTTAAAACAAGGAGAAATTAACCATCCCCCCTCCTCTCTCCCACCAACTCCTAGTGGATCAAGATCCAACCCCCTTGGATCTAAAAACAAGGAAAAATCAATCAGGTTCTTAAAAAGAAGGCTTTTAATTAAAGAAAAAGGTAAAAATCATCTCTGTAAAATCAGAATGGAAAATAACTTTACAGGGTAATCAAACTTAAAGAGCCCAGAGGAATCCCCCTCTAGCCTTAGGTTCAAAGTTACAGCAAACAGAGGTAAACACCCTAGTAAAAGGTACATTTACAAGTTGAGGAAACAAAGATAAAACTACCACGCCTTGCCTGGCTGTACTTACAAGTTTGAAATATGAGAGACTTGTTCAGAAAGATTTGGAGAGCATGGATTGATGTCTGGTCCCTCTTAGTCCCAAGAGCGAACTCTCCCCAAAAACAAAAAGCACAAACAAAAGCCTTCCCCCCACCAAGATTTGAAAGTATCTTGTCCCCTTATTGGTCCTTTGGGTCAGGTTTCAGCCAGGTTACCTGAACTCCTTAACAGGTAAAAGGATTTTGGAGTCTCTGGCCAGGAGGGATTTTATAGTATTGTACACAGGAGGGCTGTTACCCTTCCCTTTATAGTTATGGCACTGTCTCGCACACAAACATTTAACCATTGAGTTATGGCTAGAAGGGACTAAATCCATGAAATCTTTCCAAAATTTTCTTCTCTTGCATTCCTCTTTAGTTACTACAGCCAAGCACTGGTACAGAATTCCAAGAGTTATAGCAAATTCTTCTTTCAGTCAAGTTAGGATGGTCTCCCAAATCTCTCTATGGGTATTGGGAGAGTTCTCTTTCTCCACCTGTACATTTAAAGCCAGGTTTCAGAGCTCAGGTTCCCCAGCTCAGTGAGATCTTTATCTGTTACTGACCCTGCAAAATCTTTACCTGCCCAATTTCAAATATCAGACTTTGCTGATGTTTCACAGAGCAACCATACCTTAACAATCCCATACCTCACTTCAAGCATGACGGGATTGTAAGAGAACCTGTGGTATCAAGGTTTGTCACTACAGAGGCCATTACGGTCAAAGGAGACTAGGAAGTAGCTGTCACTCCAAACAAGCCCTGGATGCAATTGGCCAAGTTGTCATCAGAGCACGCTTACATTGTGGTGTTGAAAAATGCACATGCTCAACATCTTTTTTTAGAGGTTGGAGAGGTGATTTTGCTGGGGGGAGGGCATTTATTAAATCTGTGTTATATTATGGTGCTGCCTGGGTTACGTTATCCATGGAAAAATGAAGGCGTCTAGGAGATGTATTTTTAAAAAGTGTTTGTCAAGGAGACCCAGAGATGATGCCAGGCACTCTTCTGTGTACTATAAATGTGAATAAATGCCGTATTAATTGGCTGCGCAATCAATTAGATGCTTAATTGGTCCTCTGTATGTGCAGCTACTATGACTTTATGTGGCTAGATGTGGAAATTGTGGCTTATAGAACTTAAGACTCCCAACGGCTGTGACAGAAATATTTCCTTCAGCACTATGAACTCTGTTGCTGCAGCAGTATGTCTTACTTAGAAGGGACCAACAGCTGCGGGACAAAAAAGGTTTTACATTATCATCACGAAGTCAGATAAAAACCCAACCAGCTGTGACACGACCATTGTTTTCATCACGGGACAACAGGGTCATTGGGTGCCTTCAAACAACATCAGAGAAGATAGCTGCCGTTTTCCCTACTCGAGCTGCTTGGACAGGAGACGCAGGTTCTTACGTTCCTTTGCTCGAGTTAGATTTTCCTCACAGGTTTATAAAATGTTGTGAAGTGAAGCAGTGACCTCGTGTCCCCCTTGATGAAGGTGCTGAAGCCAGATGTGCCTTGTTAACTCTACAGTATCATCTCATGGTGAGAGAAGGAGACTGGGAGTCAAGACTCCTGGGGTTATTTTTCTAGCTTTACTACTGACATGCTGGCCTTATGCTGACCAAACCCTCTTTCAGTCATTTTGCCCCCCGAGATGACACCCACCTTATGGGTGGGCTGCGTGGCTTTCATCACTGTTTATAAAGTGCTGTGAGATCCTTGGAAGAAAAGTGCTACCAATGAAAAGAATGAGGAGGCTGGTGTATTCTTGAGTGAAGGACACACTTCTTGTAACACTGGAGTTCAGTGTTGGATGCCTTCACTTGGGTTTAATGTCTGCTCTAAATGAGCTTTACATTTTGTTATGGCTGATACGATGCGCAGGTCGCATCCTAACTTGATTAAAAAACTTGTTGGCAACTTTCACTGGCCACTAATTTTTCTCACTTGTGAGCTTAGTATTACTGGCTTCCAGGTGCTATGATCAAATGACAAAATCTGAGCAGAGCTGGAGAACTCAGAACCTAACAGACTTAGATTTTTGGCACCCAGACACAGACCAGAAAGCCTCGCCCATTCTCCTGGCAAACATGCACTCTCCAAAGGAGACTCTTCCTCCCACAGATCATGCCCTGAAGTCACTCTGGAAAGGAAGGGTTGCCTTACTTGTTTCAGCAGCACGTTTAGTTACACGAGGGAGAGGGAAACAGACTCATTTAGAGGCAACCAAGAGGAAAGGATAGACACCCAGCTTATACCACTCCGGCTGCTGATGCAGAGGGCTGAGTCACAGTCTAATTTCAAGCCCAGAGGGCTCAACCTGCCCCCATTAAGCGGAGTGACTGATGGTGAGGGAAGACTGGTAGATGCCACCAGCTGTAAAACTGATCACAGGGGTGTCTTTCCCTTGAAATGTCTCTCACGTGGTAACTGGAAACAAACATTAGTTGGGTGACACCTTGACTTGTTGCCAAGGAGAACTTAGCCTCTTCCTGCACCAATTGAAAGATGCAGTAAATTCTCTTTCTAAACACAGCCTGGTGCTGCTGCCTAGTGTATGGGCGCTGACCTGAAACAGAGTGCTCTGGCGGGGATAGGAATCAAATCCTCTCCCCTTCGCTTGCATTCTCACAGATCATTCTACAGCAGGCACACAGCACTGTCGGCCAGATGTTGCGTCTCTCACTCGGTAGCTATTGGGAACTGGCTAGTTGCTTTCAAGAGAATAGCAGCTATACCGGGAATTGACTCAACTCACCTGAATTGCAGAACGTCCCACCCCATTAACCAGAGAAAAACCCAGAGGCGGTGAACGGGTGAGACCAGCCAATGAGAGAGAGAGAGAGAGTTATGATGGTATCACAACACGAGGCAGACTGCATGCCCCTGGGGGACAGCAGGATAAGAAAAAACAAAGACCAGGGAAGGAAAAGTTACATTCCTGGGCCGTGTGTCCTTACTCACACTCAAAGGGCTTTCCTTCCCTGCTCCAGAATGGCTCCCCCTGCTGCAACTGCTCAGCCAACCTCCCGTTCCACAAACATAGCCGACCAGGCAAACGCACGCTCTCGCACATACAAACCGGGGAGCACAATTTGTTTGCACAGGTGGCCATCCAACTTTTGCGCAGCATAGTGACTGTACGCACATGGGTGAGCATGTAGAAATGAAGGCCAGCCACGAATGACGATTTGGCCTTGTAAGCGTAAGAAAATGGCGGTGATATCTGGAGTAGCAGTTAGAACAGTACCTGCCAAGGAGGAGAGAATAAAGTTCCTGGCCTGAATGGAGGTTAGTACAATTTTCTTTTGGTCTCCCTACATATCTCCTCTCTCCCTCCCCCCAAACACCGACCCATTCTATTACACCAGGAGGGCAACATCATGTGATGAAAGTGTTTTACGGTGGCTAAGAGGCTAGGAAAGGTGGCCTGCCATGCTGAAGGTAGCACACATTGCAGAAGGTAATTTTCAACATCAAAATAATCCATACTGCAAAGCAGGGCGGATAGTTCTCTGCCATCTGAATGGATGAAGGAGGTGAATGGCGGAGTGAGAATCCTGCTGGGTGGGCAGCTAAGAAGAAAAGCTGCCTGCATGACACGTTAGATCCAGGCAAGACCGTGCAGCAAGTCTCTGCTCTCGCTTGGGGCTTGGCAAGAGGATCAGAGAAGCAGCACTGATTCCAAACCCTCCTGGGAGAGAAGGCTTTGTTAATGCCTGATTTATAAAAGCAGTTTGGGATTTCACAACACGGTCCAACTCCACCACATTAATGGGAAATAAAACCACCGTTGCTTTTACAAATTGGATTTTAAATCCAAACAATAAAGGCTCAGAAGGCTTTAGCATCCCTACCAACTGGTGCCACAGCAGGACAATCTTTTCAGGGAGACCTCGGAGAACAGAAGATACTTCTTTTCGCCACCACCACAGTCTCACAAAGTTTGATCCTAAGTATATAAACTATATCTGCTGTGATTAGTACAACACAGGCTGCCCCACGACATGGATACCGCAAGGCAAAGATGCAGATTTTTTTCTGCTAGGGACTCTTAAATGCCACTCGGCCCTCTCTGTGGTGTGATCAATGTTTTATTTGTGTGGTGTGGTGTGGTTTGTGGCAGCTGAAGCCTTGCCAGGCAGATAAAACATTAATCAAGTCTGCAGAGATTTGTTGTGCTAGGGAAAGATCCACAGTAGGTACCGGGAGCTATTTGTTACTTCCATCGCAGCATTAGATAGGACAGATCATCAGTGTAAATCACAGGCAGTTTAAGGAATTGTCCATAGGGGTGGGTACGTGCGGTTAGTTTTGAAGCTAGTGTACCTTGTTCAGTGGGAATTAAAAGCGAGGCTGTAGCCAGAGAATGCTATGGCTTCTTATTCAAACCAGCGGTGGTCTTGTTTGAGTCCCCACTGGTGACTTTACTGGCAATATTTAAAGACAATATTTGGTCCTGTTATCCCACAGGAGCCAACGTAACTCTAGAAGTACAATCTGGATTATATTCTGCTCCATGAATAATCATTGCTAATTACTCTGCCTCACTCAACATTGTCAGCTAAATTTGAATTGCAAGGGTCTTTTTACTGGTAACAATGTAAGAGGGAGGAGGAACAGACTGATTTTTAGAGCTTGAGAGTTATGTTGGGGGAAAAAAGCCATCTGTGCGGCCCTTTGGCTGGAATACAGAACTTGGGTTCACGGCACCTGGATTTTAGCCCCAACTCTAGTACTGGCTTGCTGCATCACCTTTGGCAAGTCACTTAACTATGCTGTCCCTCAGTTTCCCTATGTGTAAAATAGAGATAATGAAGTTTAGCCACCTTTCTGAAGAGCTTTGAGACTCTGAGCTGGAGAGCAGGAGAATATTCTTTTCTGACCTGTGAAGCAAACCAACCCACTCCTGAGTCTCAGTGATATACACCTGGAATCAATAGCGTCATTTTTAGAGTCATTTCTGTTTCCAACTGCACTTAAAAAGAAAAAAAAAAAAAAAGACGTCACAAAGCACGTGGCAGGCAGACAGAACGATAAACACCAGCATCCAACTGCCACAGAAATAGGCGCTTCAGATAATGCTCACACAAAAATGGGTATTACCTTCCATTGAAAAACAGATATCAGACAGCAGCTCAACTCCTCCAGGAGGTGATGGAGCCATCTCAGAGAAGGAGCAAGGTGCTTTTCTGGGTGCACCTGTGCAATGCCAGAAGATCCTGTGGAATGCGCAGCCTCTGGTGCTTCACTAGAGCCCATCACATAGTTTGATTTAGGGCAGAGTGCAAAGTGCGTTTCTTTATACAGGTCTTTGATTAGTCAAACCACAGGCCTGCTGGGCCAATTACAGTTAATTTTAAATGAACTGTGACCATTTCGTGGTACATTGGCTTTAATTGTTGTGAAAACCCAAATGCTGCTGCAGTGGCCAGAGCATACAAATAAATATTCATGCTCTCCTAGATGGGAAGGAGATTAAAATTAAGCTCCATGCTGGAATAAGAGGAAATGCAATGTCTGAAACAAACCACCAGCAAGTAGGCCCTCCAATACAGTACAGTTTCCCTTCTCTGTACTGAATGCACAAGCACTAAGCCGCACCCAGTGAGGAACTGGTGATCATGAAAAGATAATAAATAAAAAGAAGAGTAATGGGTGAAAGACATCTTTGAAAAAGGAAACCATTAGCAACATCATGCAGTGATCAAGGGCAAGGGCTCTAACCTCTCTGCTGGGCTGTCGGGCTCAATAAATCGGACGAGGGGCGGGGAAGACAGGGTTTCAGTAGCAAAGATCCCCCCCTGGAGCTGAAGGCCAAAGCCATTCAAGGGGTCTCCCCTTAGGATCACCTCTGTTGTTTCTGTGTGAACAATCTGCCCACCGGGACCCACTGTACTAGAAGCCAGCGACACTGAAACGAGAAAAAGCATTAGAGGCTCCGGTTAGCAGCTAGCTTTGTGCAAGGTCTGTAGAAACGTGGCTCCCGTGTTGCCTCGTGGCTGCAAGCGCCCACAAGCCATTCCCAACTGGCCATTCTGCATCGTTCCACGGTAAAGGAATACTGCCAGGGGAAGGGAGCCTACCGTGAACACACACGGAGGTGGATGCAGTATGTCGCAGGAGCAACACTTATCAAGAGGGACAGGAGGGCAAGAGGGGCAAACTCATGATTTGCAAGGTCTCAAGCGAGAGCAAGACCTAAAAGATGCAGGCAGGAGAGATTGGGTGTGAAGGGGAGGGGGTTGATTAACTTGGGCCAGGCCTCTGGCCCCACTGCAGGAAAGGTTGGAGTAGGAGGAGCAGTACAAATTAAGGGAGAGGAGCTAAACTCATGACAAGTTCCCCAAACTCAGATCCCGGCTGGCAAAAGATGGGGAGGGAAAGGGGACTGAAAGATGTTGTCAGCACAGCATTCACAAAAGCACAGGGCCCACCACAGTCTCTTCCACTGCTTGTGTCCAAGGCTGGCCCTAGTGAGGGCACCTGAGTAGGAAGAGGAGGTGTTGGTGGCACTGAGATCAACACACCCGTCTAGCCAGGCATCCCACTTACATGAGCTCTTGTGGTCCTTCTTCCGCTGTCTCCTCCTCATCATGGTGGCACGCGGGCTCATGGGGTGGGAGCTCCGAGGTAGCGTATTTGAATTCTGGCAGGGGAAACCTTGCGTGTTCATGGTGGGCGATGAGAAGTTGGCAGCAACAAGAGCTATGCAAACACGGAACAACAACTCAGCAGTAAGAGAAAACAAACCTAGCTCACCAGCATGATTAAATGCAAACTTTTAACTTGCCAGTTATACATCAAGCAAGCAACTACTTCAGCAGATTAAAACAGGACGTGCTTTCTGCTGCAAACTTCCATTGCCTAACCAGGAGTGCACACATTGGTGTGTTTACTGTAGGGTTGCCTGTGAATATGCTAGGCACACTACTACGGTTACTGTAGGGCTGGCTCCTCGTTAACCAAATATGCTGGCATCATTAGCATAGAGTTGCCTCCTTTGCAGCATGTCATCATTATATTGTAGAGCTGCCCAAGAGCATGCCTAGCTAGGTACACTGGTGTGTTATTATAGGGTTGCTCAGCACACAGGCTTTATTGTAGGGTTGTCTGCTCCCCTCCCCCACGTGCTGGACTGCACACACTCACTTAACAATAAAAACCTTATTACGGATTTTTGGACACAGATTTGGAGACCAAGAAAGTGGTGGGTCACGTTCTGGATCGACAAGTGTTTTTTAAGCTTACTGTGGGAGGGGAGTGGTCAGTAAGCCTGACAGCAGAGCGACTAGCTCTTGCAGAGCGACACACACACAAATGCTAAGTGGCTGGGTTACATTTGCAATAATCTTGGCTGGAGGTCTGGTTCCAGGTGGGTGTCTTGCAGTGCCCTGGATGGTGGGTGTGGCAGTAGTTGACACAGGGATCCCAGCAATGGTGATGGTCACTTTTCTGCACCTTGACTGCAATCAGCACACACAAGAAACAAAACCACAGAGACAGGGGAAAGAAAATTACGATAAGCAACAAGGAACAGAAGCCTTTGAGAAGTCAGCCATTGGGAGAGCTGTGTAGATCACTGGGTCAATGCACTAGCCTTTCCCCACTGGGGACTTAGGGTCAAGTCATATTATCATCACTTTAGTGAGCCAGGCATCATGCAGGCTTCTCATGCACACAGTTCTGCCAGTCTCGACAAGGACGGCAACACATACCAAACTTCCACATCCCCACCAACGTCCCACTGGTAAGAACATCCATAATTTTGTCTGGGTAGGAAAGCAGTGTCAGGGTGCATTGACAGAGAGTGTCAGCAGCAGGGATGTGTCACTGAAGAACGTCACAGCACAACAACAACTGGATGATACGGATGTCGGAAATTTGCTTCCCTAGGACTAGGTTTCCATTCACCTCAGAGCCGCTGGCCTGAATCTAACCCAGGTGCCATCTGAAAGCTGTTGTATAATCACAGGTATTGCTTACACTAGAGCATTTTAGCAAGAACTCCTGAAAGCCTGAGAAGTCTTGTCTACATTGGGGCTCCTGCTGGTGCTAACACTACTTCAGTGGCACCATGCACTGGGAGCCCTACTGTAGACAAGGCTTCAGAGGCTGCAGGAGGTTTTGAAAGGGAGTGTCATCTTCTGTAGGGTTCACACCTACACTACCACTGGTGCAGATGAACTAACAGTAGCACCGATGGGATTTCCCCCCTAAAACACCCGTAGTGTAGATAGAGACCACAAATTCATTTTGCATTGGCCCTATTTTTTCCACCGGTGAACAGGCATCTAAATAAAAAATGACTACCAGAAAAAGCCAAAGATTGAAGGGTCTCAGTGACAGAACCATCCTCTTACCAGGGCAGAGCTGAACCATATTAACAGGGCACCACAGGGGACTCCTGCCAATGCCGAACACTGTATGTGCATGCTGAAGGGAGGTCAGTTTTTAGAGCTTCATCTGGCCCCTTTTACCAGCATTAAATTCACCAACCAACAGATAACGTCACTCCTAGGCCAAGGCTAATGGTGATGGGAGGGACTCCTGGCGAGTTGAGTTGTGGGCTCCAGAGCGCTCACCAAGGCAGAAGAAAGAGGGAAGGGTTTTGTTTTGTTTTTCATTAGTCTTATTAAACACACAAACCGCACCCGCTGCACCCTCACTCAAACAGGAAAAGGGGCCTACATTACAGCAAGGCTACCTAAAAAAAAAAAAAGCTTTAAAAACCAGGGCGCTAACATGACACTTGGCAAACATGCAGGAAGTCACTCAATGGCTTTGCTTTTTATCCCTTTCCTCCAGCCCAGCACTTCAGGGGGTTCGAGGCCAGCACAGCGGTTTGCCTGTGCAGATCGGATTGTAGGATTAGGGCCTCAGAGCACAGTCTCCAGGCAGGAGGGACCCTTGGCTTCACGATACCTATTTATTGTGCCACGCACACTCTTCGAGGTGAGCAGATAAATGAATACCAAGATGCATGTACATTTTCACTTCTGTCTGAAGTGATATTTGAACGTTTTCTTACCAAGGCCTGGACCAAGAACTAGTCATGAGCACGGACGTGGTTTGATTTCCTACGCCCAGAGCACTGGGATCAATTTCCCAGGCTATGTGCCCCGTGCTATCGATCTATATTTATTTTTGTTTCCTGCTGGGCAATGCTTGACAAAACGAGCAAGTTTGCAACAGTCCCTCTTTTCAGCAGCATAGAAAACTGCATCCCACAGCAGCCAGTCACTGTAGCCATGACTTATACTGAAGCTCTTTTAACCTTGCACAGACTGATAACCATCCTTCACGGATGAGATATTCGCTGCGAATTGAACTCTCTCTCCAAGTGTAATTGCTGGCAGCGCAAGCAGGATCCGATCTTACCCAGGAACAGATCTCTGACAAGGACACCCGCTCAACTAGTGACTTCGCCACACAGATTGATCTCAAAAGTCATCTTCCCTGATGATTTAAACACTGGAAATAAATTCTGCGTATGTGATACCCATCACACCATAGGCCTCCACGGGCACTTTATATCCATCACGCTGTTCAGCTCAGGCAGTTCCTCTGCAATTCTGTGTGCTTGTTTCTCTGCTTCCCTTGTGATGTATTTAGTGGATTGAGCAGATAGTTTCTCATCTGGTTTTTAAAAGACATGAAGTTTGCATGCTGTGAATATAGGAACACTTTTCAGTAGTTCAGATTAGGGTTGCGAACCCTTCAGGATTGGCCTGGAGGCTCCAGGGAATTAAAGATTAAGCCATGTGTTAAAACCTCCAGGAACACGTCCAACCAAAATTGGCAATCCTAGTTCAGATCCAAAACACAGGAGTTTTCTTCTTATAAAACCAAATATTCAAACAGTGTTTAATGAATAGTAATGAACATTCTTGTGTCTCTATGGGAGGTCAATGGTGTCTACCCACCTACGCTCCGCTGCTCTCCAGAAGCAGCTATTCTAGGCCTTACACACCTGCCAACCACTGAAGTTTACACGTTTTGTGTTGCATGGCCCATTTTTCTTACTGCCCTCATTTGTTCCCAGATTCACACGAACAGGCTACCGCAAAGAGGGAGGCAGAGTGACACCCAGACCCTTCTCCATGTACAGCACTATGTACCTGTACAAGATCAACCACCTGAAGCTTATTATGTGGTCCTGGCAGTTAATCACTATGGGGCAAATTCATCCCTGTGCTGGTGTGAGCACTGGTGCAGGGACAGAAGGAGGCAGCTTGTGCTTCCCTTATTCTGGGCAGCCAGGGTCCCACCTCCACCCTCCTACAGCCTACCCCTGCCCTTGCAGTGGGGGAGGGTGAGGGACTCACTTAGAGGGGGTAATAAGACCCTATGTGCAGGGGTTATTCCCTGGGGGGTGGAGGTTTGTGTCTGCTCTACAGCCCCTTCGCACCAACCTAGATGGCATAAAGAGGCTGCAGGGCAAATATCAGTTTGGCCCTAGGAGCTCAATCACTTACGATGCAGAGGGCCACCCATTCCCACTGAGGTCAATGGGAGCAAAACATGTTCAGCTTCTTGCAGGACCAGCCACCCCAAGAAAGCTGCAGATGGCTGCAAGGCAGCATGGTTCACCAGTTCTCCAGCTCCTGGACCCCGCAGATGGCAGCCAATTTCCCCACTAAGTGCTCAGCTCTATGGTCAGCTCTTCCTGGGTCAGAACTGTGCAGATAGGAGATACCCTCCTTGAGACATAGGAGGGGGAACATTTAAGGACATACACAGCCCTGGATCCACAGCACACAGAGCTCTGCTTCATATCAACGGCCGTTCAATATGCAGCTCAAGGGCATCTGTTTGTTTTGACCCTTCGTTCGTTAAAGAGAGTTTAAATAACGTGGGAACAGTTGTCACTTTCATGCCCTTTGCCTTGAAGTGCCATGATCATGCTAAGAAATTTGCACTCTGGATTGCTACCACGGTTGGCTGATCTCCTAAGTGGGGATGGGGGAAAATGACTGGGCACATACACAAAGCCATCCCTCCACTAAACGTACCTCCTGAATGCATGTGTTTTGAAAGGAGATTAGGAGCAGGGCACTAAAGCAGGAAGGAGAATGGCTCATTTTAAACAGCTGTTGAAAAAGGATTCGTTTCCCATTTTTCATGGGCACCTGGGTCAAGTCATTAGCCCCTCTGTTCAACTGCTCTAATTCTGCACAAATTAATCTAGGCATTTTAGAGCTTTAAACTTCTAGAAAAGGAGCAGTTATTAGAGTTTTATGTTCCAGTAGATTATGCTAAAGGACATTACAAATTCCCCCTTTCCCAAGTTATCCTGGAGGGGTAATGAAACGTGAGCTTCGCCTTGGGCTACTATCGGTCACCAACGACTGAATGTGTGCGCACAGGATTGGAGCCCAGCAACCAGGTGACTGAGAAAGCACCGCAGAGGTGATGGGAACTGGAGGTTATACTATCTGATCCTGGGCACCATGAAACACGAACAATCAGTCTCGACTTATCCAGTCCCCAGAAAGAGCAGGTCTGCTTTGCAGAATGTGACGTTTACCCCATAACAGAGCAGGCTGGAACTGCATTAATATTATGGTATCGGCACTGAATTCAGCCTAGGTTTAGATGAGGATCCAACCCACTGCCAGCTCTGGTCTTATAGAAGGAGAGATTAAGGAAAGGTCTACACTTGGAGCTGGGGGTGCGATTCCCAGCTCACGTGGACATAATCATGCTAGTTCTCATCTGAACCAGCATACTAAAAATTATAGCAGAGCCACAGTAACATGGGCAACAGCAGCATGAGCCATCAGCTAAGAGTATAAACCCACCTGGACCCCGTGGGTACGGCAGCTAGCCTGTGCCACGACTGTCCATGCTACTATGGCTACACTACCATTTTTAGCACGCTACTTCAGATGAGAGCTGGCACCAGTATGCCCACACAAGCCGGGAATCACTCCCCCAGCTCAGAGTATGGAAGTAGCCTAAGGGCACATCTACACTGCAATCGGAGTTGTGACTGCAGCACTGGTAGCTATACCCATGCTATCACAACTAAAAATATCAGTGTAGACACGTCAGCACTGGCTTCAGCGTGGGCTAGTAATGTAAGTACATGTCCAGGGTCCCCGGCATGCTTGTCCAGTCTGCACTGAAGTCCATGCCACTGCATCTACATTGCTATTTTTAGTGATGCTGGTGTGGGCAAGTCTGCCTGCACTGAAATCACACCTTGGGTTGCAGTAGAGACTTACCCAAAGATGGATAACTATGAGGCTTCCTAGGGTGAAATCCTGGCTCCATTAGAGTCAATGGGAGTTTTGTCATTGACTACTTCCTTTAGGAATATTTCCTCTCATTGATTCTTCTAGTCCACCACCTTCTTCTCTTCAAACACAGCGGCACATGATCAAGCAGCAATTACAGCAGTGCTGAGCTGGAAGACCAGCACTCATGTTTCAGCATTTCTTCCATAACTGGACCAACTTGTGGTCTAATTCTCCATCTACCTGCGTCATTTACAAGGCAAGTGCCAGGCCCTGCACAATTAAAGATGCACCTTGAAAGCCAGATGCCTAAGGATTGTTCAATAGAAAAAAATTCATTTTGGGGTACCCTTGTAATAATTGGGTTTACACATTTATTTTAATTGTAAACTCAATTATAATCTCTCAATATAATGCTGTCCTCGGGAGCCAAAAAATCTTACCGCGTTATAGGTGAACCCACGTTATATTGAACTTGCTTTGATCCACTGGAGTGTGCAGCCTGCCCCCTCCCGGAGCACTGCTTTACAGCGTTATATCCAAATTCGTTTTATATTGGGTCGCGTTATATCGGAGTAGAGGGGTGTGTGTGTGTGTGTGTATATATATAGATATATATACACACACACACACACACACACACACACAGAAAGTTCATAAAAATATCACAATAACCTATAACTAATGTTTAAAAGTGTGACCCCTCCCAAACCTCCTAAATTAGTCTAAACAAAAAACTAATATAGTTCAACAAAACTGTTAAAATCATACCTAGTAAAAACAAAAAAAGTAACACCAAAAATAAATCAAAATTAATCTCAAATGTTTAGCCCAATTAATAAACAAAATGACAAAAATAAGCTATTCCACCCACCATTCCCTTTATAAGTCCTTAAAAACAACAACAAACTTTAAAAAACAAATTAAAAACTGAAGAAACTAAAGCCATTTACACCATCATAACTGCCAGGCCCAACACCTGCTAAGGCCCCAGGTTTCATCAGCCCAGGCCGCCTTCATCATCATCCTAGGATGTCCAGACCAAACAGGGCAAAAGGAACATTATCAAGGAACAACATCACCTCCTCTACCAGCTCCAGCTAAGTCCCAAACACTACCTACAATAAAATGAAATCAGACTTTAACAGTAGCAGCAACAACGGCAGCTCCAGACTCTCCCAAATAACTTTTCTCCTTTACCCAATAACCTGTTTGTACCATCTAAAACACTGTCAAACAAGGGTTTTTTTCTTCTAAACTCTCTCCAGCTGAAATAAAAAAAAATAAAAATAAAGCCTTACTTAATACTTTATTTTTCAAATCCTTTAACTGTTTTTCCTATTAATAATGAACGTTAATAGTATATTTGCCACAACAGTAAGTAAGGGTAAAGTCCCTGTAAACCAAACCTGCGTTTAATGTTAAACAGTAAGTGGGTTATGTTAACACCTTTAGCCCTTTTATTCCATCTAAATTAATACAACAGTACTAAGGATGTGAATTTAGCACAGCTTGTGATGCTGCAGGGCAATGGATTCCCAAATCCAATGTGCCCATACAAGCCTAGAGCTAATCACTTTTTTCTATTCGTTTACTTGACAAACTTCATCTCATCCAATGTGTTTCAGCAGAATGTCTATTTTTCTCCCCAGATGTCTCTCCCTGGAGCTATCCAATGTAATATCTGTACCGTGGTTCACATAAAACATCAGCATTAAAAACAAACAAGGTTTGGCTTCTTACTGCAAGTACACACCTGTGTCTGGAGGTTTCAGGGGGAGTCTGCTCTGGTGAGCAGGGAGTATTTCCAACTTGACATTTTCCGAAGTGGTGGCTAAGAGCTGAGTGGCCTCTAACAAGGAACAGTGCTCTGTGCTGGTGCCATCGATGGAGAGGATGTGATCACCAATGTGCAAGGCCCCACATCTGCAGAGAAAAGACACAGCCCATTATCTAAGAGCACAGATTTGCGTCATGTGGTTAGTACTAGAGTTGGGCAAAATTCAGCAATTTTGGTTACCAGGGCTTTCACGTGAACCAGTTTTCTTCTCAGTTTTCTGTTCTCCCCTTTAATTTCCAGTTTCTAGCAAATGAAGCCAAAAACTCAAAGGGTGACAATCAAGTCTGGATTGGTTCAGTTGAAGCCAAATCAAAAACCTATGAGTTTCTAATATTTTGCACCCACAGCTAAGGCAGGATAGGTTGGCTGAAAACCCAGCCAGCTTCTTTATGAACACAGACCGAGTTTCAGGTGTATATTAAATCCTGGCAGCCAGTGAAGGAATTCAATGACAAGACTATTACACTAATCATGACCTATGATTGCAGAAAGGCCTGTATTTCCTATACCCTAGCGTAAAGCGATAAAGTGTATCTAACAAATGGGCTCAAGCCAGAAACGTCAGCTCTATATTTTTGAGCATCTCAAGGCTTGAAGATATTCAGATGTAGGCTTTATATTTGGGCTCAGTTCTCATATGCATTGGATCAAATTTTCATCCCTGATGTATAAAGACCAATGAGATTTTTTTAATCCCACAAATTTTCCACAGAATCTTTGAACATGACTAAAAAAAAAAAATACATTATTTTTTCTAGAAACTAGTGCATTTCAAATGGGGGAAGAAGTGGAATCTAACTAAAAGGGTACAAAGGAAGCAGCAGAGAAGACAAGTGCAACACTGCCATCTTGCTTGGGATCATACCTGTCTACTACGCTAGCTGGCTTGATCTTGTCAATGACTATGACCTGTTTATTCCGATGTGTGCCTGTTGTCAGAGTGATTCCTAGTGTAGATCCAGGAGTCTTGGCTATTTCCACTAGTAATGGACCGGAAGCATTGGCTACAGTATCTGAAAAACAAAACAGCATGGAGTCTTAAGACAGTTCTATTTCAGTTTTTTCAACTATAAAGTATCGAGGAAGGCAACGACTTGGCAATTTGCACGTTCACCAGTATAGATGGAATCTTAAATACCCAGTTCTCAGTATCCGCCCCTTGCTGCACCTTTACTTCCTCTTGTGTCAATACGTAAGCTCTGCAGCTTCTAAACAAAGATGTGGTAATAGGATCTAACGCTCTTACAAAGTTTCACCAGTTTCCACATGACCACCTTTTACTACATTGATGAAATAAGATCAGGCCAGACAGTACTCTAAGACCATATAATACTTACATCAATAATATTAAAAGCAAGCCACAATGTTTGCCTCCTGGGAGGTTAGAGAGGGTTGCAGAGTGGAGAGACAATGCACTAGTTCTCTTCCTAGAAAGGTACAAAGAAACCCAGGGAGAGAATAGAAACCTACATAACCAGCTATGCAGAGACAGGCAAGTGGGTCTGCACACAAGACGGAGCCAGGAACTCCTCAGTAATCATGGCTTTGGCACAGACTGCCTCTATGGCCTTGGACAAGTAATTTCACATCTCTGACTCAGTTTATTTATCTACAAAATGGGACTAAAGACCCAGACTTACCTATTACCTGACAGGAGTGAGGAAATTTTGTAATTTGTTCATGTCTGCAAATGTATTTTCATTATAACTAACCATCAGATGCTGTATTAGAGACTGTGCCTGCTCAGACACACACACAGATTCATAGATTAATACACCTCTACCCCGATATAACGCGACCCGATAGAACACAAATTCGGATACAACGTGGTAAAGCAACGCTCCCGGGGGGCAGGGCTGCGCACTCCGGTGGATCAAAGCAAGTTTGATATAATGCGGTTTCACCTATAACGCGGTAAGATTTTTTGGCTCCCGAGGACAGCGTTATATCGGGGTAGAGGTGTATCTTAACTCCCTTCATAGCTGATAAACTATTTCAAGAGGAGAGGGAAAAAATCTGGATACCAGGCATCTGACTACCTAGATAAGGGTCCCCCTCCCCCCTATGAGATAACCTAAGGCCATCGTAAAGCAGCAAGATTTATGAAGCAGATAAAAGTTTTAACACTACGCAGTCCACAGCCAGAGTTGGAACCCTCCCCAGCACTCTGGGATGTGAGTAGGTGGAGAGCTTCACAGAAAGTCAGTCATCTGCTTCAAAAGAGAAGCTAATAGAATCACCTCTGAGAATTCCTGCATTTGGTGCCTCCAAGGCCCTTGATTATTCTGGGCAAGGCTTTTGTCTTCTACAGTGTGTGCACACACCTACTCTGCACTAAAGTGCTGATATTATTTGACTGCAATGAGAGACAGGGCTCACTCCAGCTTTCAGATAAATGGGAACGCATTGATGTGGGTCTCAGAAGTGTCGCTGTTCCTTGTGATTTTACACTGTTCCTCATAGACACTCACTCTCTGGACACAACTAGGGACATGTCTACATTACGCACTGGATCGATGGGCAGCGATTGATCCAGCGGAGACGCAATAAATTGACCACCGAGTGCTCTCCTGTCGACTCCGGTACTCCACTGGAGCAAGAAGCGGAATCGACGGGAGAGCGACAGCCGTCGACCTACCGCAGTAAGTAGATCGAAGTACGTCGACTTCAGCTACATTATTCACATAGTTGAAGTTGCGTAACTTAGATCGATCCCCCCCCCCCAAGTGTAGACCAGGCCTATGTGAGCAGAAGTTTCCATCACCTGGACTTTTGCCAGGAGATGTGCAGAGCTTCAGTTTTCTAGATCTCAGTTAGGCCCTGTTCACAATGGCTATTTACTCCTAATGGGGAGCCATGTTTAAGCTTGGTTTGTACAAGATTCGAGCTAAAATAGTTTTTAACATGTTGGTGTCAATTAGTGTGTCAATGGGTGTGTCACACATTCTTTTAGGACACAATGAAAGGAGCAATTACATTAAGCCCCTTTTAGTAATAGAGAGAGCTGAGTACAAACAACGGAGGTACTGCCCAAGGCACCTTCTAGGTTAGAGCGAAGCCATCTGGGTTGAGGGATTTAGGATATTGGTTTTGCAGCCTGTGGGTGTTAGGCCTGGTCTTCACTGGCAAGTTTCTGCGCAGTAAAGCAGCTTTCTGTGTTGCAACTCCCAAGGTGTACACACTGCCAAACCACTTAGGGTGCAGAAACTGCGCAGTTGCAGCGCCGTAAAAAATCCACCCCGACGAGAGGCGCATACTGTATCCCCTTCTGCGCCGGGGGTACAGTGCCGCCGTGCCAGTGTAGACCCCCTGGTCGCTTACAGCACTGCGATTGGCCCCGAGAGGTGTCCCACAATGTCTGTTCTCGCCTCTCTGGTCATCGGTTTGAACTCTACTACCCTGCCCTCAGGTGACCAATCGTCATCCCCACCCCGTAAATTCCTTGGGAATTTTGAAAGTCTCCTTCCTGTTTGCTCGGTGATGCGTGCAGTCGTCTCAGTGCATCTTTCCAGGTGGCCATGCCTGCTCCGTGCACCAGGCGATCCCCTGCTTGGAGCAATACCGAGCTGCTGGACCTCATCAGCATTTGGTGAGAGGATGCTGTCCAGTCCCAGCTGCTCTCCAGCCGTAGGAATTACGATACCTATGGACATATTTCACCATGCATGACAGAAAGGGGCCATGACCAGGACACATTGCAGTGCAGGGTCAAAGAGAAGGAGCTGCAGAATGCCTGCCACAAGGCGCGGGAGGCAAACCGCTGCTCCGGTGCTGCGCCCACGAGCTGCCGGTTCTACAAAGAGCTGGACACGATACTCGGTGGCGACCCCACCTCCACTGCAAAGTCCACTGTGGATACTTCGGTGGCTCGCGTGCCAGTCGAGAGTGGACCGAGCCAGGAGGAGGAAATCTTGGATGAGGATGGGGAGGGGAAGGGGGGCCCAGAGGCAGAGGAAGACTCCGAAGCTAGAGACGCATACTAGGAGCTCTTCTCTATCCCGGACTTGTTGGGGGCAGGAAGGTTGCAGAAAGCAGGCCTGTGTCTGTATGATGCATGTACCACCACATGCCTAGACTGAGTGGTGGAACAGGCGGTTGATTGACTCCCTCACTTCACGGGAATCTGCCTCAGAGATCTCCAGGAAACTCTCATTGAGATACTGGGCAATCCACTCAGTTTCCACACACAAAGTTTCACAGAGTTAACTAAATCAGTTTAAACACATACCATTAGTAAAACCGGTGCAAACTTGTGTGTGTAAACAAGCCCTGAGTCACCACATGCTGCTGACCTCTAGGACAATGACCAGAGATTGCCCTCTGTTCATTTTTAAAAAAAACATTAGTTGAAGAGAGACCAGCCATTCAAACTTATGTCATTGTGCTAGGGAAAGACAATTTACTCTTCTCCCAAAATTAGGATCAGACACCTGCAATTTAGCAAAATTAGTACAGAGCAATTAGCACAGGGCTATTAAGTTCAAAACTAATTTAAAAGAATTGTTGAGAAAAGTCAGCAGGCAAAGTGAATGCGCACACGATTGAATCAATTTCTATGCATCCCTTCGGCACTAGGGAGATGTTACTGTGGCATAAGGCACTTCAGCACCTTCCTCAGGCATGGAAAGAAGGTGCTGGTGGCACCAACAGAGCGGGATAGTAAAGAAGCCCTAAAAAATTAGTCATCTGGGCATTTCAGGTGTGTAGCATAAGTAGAACAAGGCAGACTAGGCGCTGCACTCCGTAACACCAATCCCACTACAGATCAGAGTAAAGCCCAGTTAACAGTCGGTAAGATTCTCTCTCGCAAGCCAGCACAGGTTTAATCAGCTGTTTGGAGGCTCAGAGCTGAAGAGATATCCAACTCAAACCTTCAGTGTCCCCCAAGGGCCATACGCCCATTACTGCTGAGCTAACAGAACAGAGCCCACTGCTGCACAGGCTAAAGATACACAGCAGCTTTTCTAATGCCCGTCATATTTCGTTAATCAATAAAGGAGCCAAGGCCCTGTAAAGCAAGTAATACCTTGCACTATTATATTGACTTTCACATAGGGATCTCAAAACGCTTTATGGCCAACGAAGCCCCTCAGCAGTTCTAGGAGGGAGGTATCACGGTCCCCATTTTACAGATGGGGAAACAAAGACATTGAGATAAGCGACTTATGCAAGGACACAGTCAGTCAATTGGTAGCAAAGATGTGACTAGTAGAAGCCTTCTGACCCCCAAGTCCCTGTTTTGGGCACAAAACCATCCATCTCCTGATAGGAATGGGTGTGCCAGCTGGGGGGAAAATTTTCTACCCTCACACTTTCCCCTCTCTCTAGAAGCAAATCTTTGAGATTCTGAAATGATCCAATTGTGATCCAGGGAATCCCTCCATGCCAAGTGGCAGAGGGCATAGCATACCATCATCCACATCAGGCTGACATACTCATTGCCCCTGCTCACTGCTGTCACAATCTGTGTCTAAAAGGTGTCACGTGAGGTATCGCATGCAAACTGGTAACACACGGGACATGAATATTAATTGGATGATGGATGCACGGGCAGTGCATAAAAATGTGTGCTGGAAATATGCTCTTAACAGGTGTTTGGAAAGCAGTGCCTAAGCCCAGCCTCTCCTAGACAAAGGAATGTTGTTTTGCCTGGTTTCCAGTGTCTCCAATGTAAATTGAGCCAGGTAGTACCGCAGAGGACAATGAGAAGTACAGCTACGTAAAAGGCACACAAAGCCATCAAGCTAAATGAGCAGGGGGCGGGGCGGGAAGACCGCTTAACTATTATGATGGAGGATGAAGCCTTCACCCCAGGAAGCCTTCCTGGCTCTTGAAACAGAGACAATAGACTTTAGGAAACATAAGCAGAATCAGAAAGGCATTTTGGGATCCATAACTCGGGGGACACAAGAGGCCAGAACTCTTGTATTCTGAGAAAGGCAGATCCTTCACCCAAAGGGATTGAAATCTCTGGGGCCCGACTATAGGTGAGAAACCTGCTTAGACAAAGACTGCAACTTGCTGAAGTTCAGTTTTAGCCAGAAGAAAGCGTGTTTTGTTTTGTTTTACTTGTGCCCGTAGCTGTGTCTTCTGGTTTTACGTCTCACGTAAATCTCTGCTCTTTATTAATAAACTGACTCTTGTTTCATTACCAAACCATCGCAGTGCTGTGTGTTCAGCTGAAGGGTGAAGTCCTCAGCTAAAACTACCAGGCTGGTGTGTGCTCTGTGTCTTCGGAAGCAGCGAACTTCATAACTTCTGTGACAATCCAGCTAGAGGGACTGGACAGTGCAGGGGAGACGGTTTGGGGGAGACTCGGGAGTGGAAGGGCTATTGGTGTCACCCTGCAAGGAGTAACCAGGCTGAGGGAAGCCAGGGTGAGGCCACTGCCGCGGTGAGCGGGCTGCTGAGCCAAAGCTGCACAGCCAGAAGCACTCCGGGATACAGGGCAGGTGCTGACACAGCCCCTATTGGTCTGGATAACACCCAAACGAATCCTTAACTCCTCGACCTTTGTCATAAACATCTGTGCTTACAGCCTGATACAACTGCCACTGAAATGAATGGAAATGCTCCCATTGACTTCATGAGGAGCTGAATCAGGGCCTTATGAATTTCAGCACTGGTTCAAGTATACCAGGAGAAAGGCCCTTGGTGAGGCTTCAAGCTGATTCAAAGAGGTGTTAACAGTTCACAAATGCTGCCAAATCCTTCCCACGCTTGTCCATACTGAACCCAACCCCTGACCCTGTCAAGGGCTGCCCAGCACTAGCTTCTAAGAGCTGCCTGAACCTTTAGGTTGTTCCCAACAATCTCATAAACCCTAATTTTCTCCCGCAAAAACAAAGCGTTAAACACCATCAAGGTTGTTTAGGTACAATGAATCCACCTCCCTGTCAACCTGGAGGAGAAGCATCCCAAATCAGACCACAGCAGGCTGTGTACATGTACACACACACACACACACACACACACGGTTTTGATAACTGGCTGCCAGCTGACAGGCTACTCATGGGATGACTTAATGGATGCTACGGAATCAGTGTCCTCTTCGTTCAGTTCAGTCTGCCAATACAAACGTTTCACAAATACAGGGAGAACTTGTCAGCCAAGACCCTTGTCCTCAATCACATACGTAGGAGGCACTACAGCATTTCGTCTCTGTTTTGCATGTAGCTCTCGATCCCCTCCCAGTTTTGTTAAACTCCCTACGGATAGATGCTTTGGCAGCCAAGCATGCACCGTGAGGAGAGCAGGGAGAAAAGGCATGTCCCATGCTGCAAATGCACCTCCATACAGAGCTTCCTGCTTACTGACACTAGTCAGCTGTAAATTCATTCGGTTCTCAGAGTTCATGTCAGTTTATACAGTTTCATGGGTCACCCCTGAAGGCCAGACAGACCCTGCCACTACTCAGCTCATGCAGAGCAGTCACCAGTTCATTTAATGGTGCAGGACATTAGTCTCTCTCTGCTTTCTCACCAGGAGAGTCATACAGAACTGTAGTCTCCAACTAATGTTAGTGGGCCGGTAGGCAGCTGGGAAGGGAGAGAGGGTAGAGAACACAGCAACCCTCTAGTCCATTCATCTTCTCCAGCAGATAGCTTCCCCAAACTGTGAGTCGATCTTAAAAGCCTTCAGCCCTGTGCAGCAGCAGATATGGCTTATTTACAAAGTCACTATTTAAATGCTGCATATTGCTTTAGAAGAGCCCATGAAATATAATGTTGACACAGGAAAATGTTTGCTACTGCTGCTGCTAGATAAATGCTACAGTAAATACCAGGGCAAAGACTTTCAAAGCTGCCTTCGGGATTTGGACACTGAATTCCTATTCATTTTAATGGGAGTCCAATTTAACTCCTTAGATAGCTTTGAAAAAATCTCAGCTAAGAGAGCAATTTAACCATGAAAGCACCAGTTAAAAGAGCACACCGTGTGGCCCAGTTCCACCCAGGTTTCCACTGGTGAAAAACCTTGGAGCATAGTCCCCGCCAATTTTCCCTCCTCCACGTGAAACATCTGCTGAGGTGGGAAAGTCCTGCGGCAATGGAACTCTACCGCAATCTCCCTTGCGTTTGGAGGAGCTGAATGGAGCCCAGCTACTCTCAAAAGTGGGCAGTGCTGACCAGGAACGCAAACTGCCAGTGCATCTGGGAAATGCTATGGATTCAGAAGATCCTCTCAGCACCTTCTACTGACCGGGCTCCTATGAAGGACAGCAATCAAAACAATACCTGCACTCCACAGCGGTCAGTCCTCAACACTTGTTATATTTTACATTTTCCCAGATAGCTTATCAGTGTCCAAGTTCATTTGCTTCACTGCTCCAGGCAAATGGATCTCCATGGCCCCAATGAAGTATCAGGAAGTACCCGAGGCACTTCAGCTTCTTCCTGCCATCTCAACTGGAGGGAGCAAAGCCTAGTGGTTAGAGCAATGGCCATGTGTGAGGAGCTCTGGAGTCTATTTCTAGCTCGGTCACCAATATGCTGTAGGGCCTTGGACAAGTCACTCAGCTGCTCTGTGCCTTATGTTTCCCAGCTGTAAAATGGGGACTATTTAATTGAATGTTTGAAGGGGGTTTGATGTCCTCATACGGAGGATACAATCTGTAGAGATTATTAAATTTGCCAATGTTCATTCTGGCCCCTTGGAGGTCCATGTACCCTACTTCAGGAGCAAACTAGGAACTAACAGTTGAATGGGGGAGGGAGGAAATCCACACTCCCAACACACACTTTCCCTTTATTACTGTCTGAAAGAATTAAGGTTATTTCTCCTTTCAGACCAAAACAATCTCACGAAGAGTTAACCAGTGTGAGAGGAACGTGCGATAAAGTAAGCAACTGTAAAAACTAAATTACGGAAAAACCACGGAGGGACAATTAAAGACTCATTTTTAATTCACTTTAAATCAGTAGAACTAAAAATGCTCCATCCTGCTTCAGGGGGCGAAGCCAGCATCTGCCGAGCCACAGGCAGCCTTGCCAGCTCTGTAGACAGAAGTTCCTCACAGCACATTTATAAACATGCACCTCCTGTGGGGAGACTGTTGCCTTCACGGAGAGCAGAAGAGAGGGGACTTCTAATGGTTTCTCTGCCCCACCTCAAAATGTAAAACACTAGTCCAATCCAAAATGAATTTGCCCAACGGACGGAAGCTTAGAAATAGCATCATCTCCCCGCCTGTATTTGGATTACGGTAATAAAGAGAGTTAAAATAATTTTACATTAAATTATGTTCAACGATGCTGAGACGCAATCAGAAACAAAGGAACAAACATTACTAGCCACAGGACTAGTGGCAGGGGGAGCTCGCTCGCATATTAGCTGCTATTTTGGTGTCTCACACCTTCCTCCTACCCCACTTCCCCTGTGGAAGGCTGGTGAACCGTCCTCTTTAGACGGCAACGTTTAAAATAAGAAGTCACATTTTTGTGCAATCAATCAATCAATCAATCAATAAATAGCTCTGTCCTTCCAGTCTCAGACAACGAAAGCAAAGAAAGTACATCATGATTCCACTTCCACGGGATTAGAAAAACTCTTTATGGAGAAACTGTCCCATATATATATGGACTCGGCTAAGATTGGCTGTACAAAGTCAGACTACTATTCTATGCTCCTTCAACCCTAATATTTAGGTGTAAAGTTATGAAGAAATGCAAGAGAGTTGAACTGATCTCTCTTACTGTGACTAAGTCAGGCTTTAAAACCATCAACCCTATACAAAATATGAACCAGGGATGGATCTTAAAAGCCTGCTTCTCACCCACTATTAGCTGTTTGCATTTGCACAGACTCTTGGAGTCATGAAGCTCTACACAAGCATTCCATTCTGCAGAACATTCCTTAATTCAGTCCACCTGATTGTCCAACAGACAGTTGAAAAATAGCAACAACTAATGGAGAGTGGATCTTCCCTATTGAGATTTCTGGAACTGCTAGTATTCAGAAAACTACAAATAAACTAGAGCAATAAATACCACCACAGAAACAGTGGAAAGGACTTATTCCATGTCAGGCCTCTCTCTGGTTCCCCCTCATGCCTGGATGGTGCCCCACAGGAACCTAGCCTCAGTTTCCCCTCCTTCCTAGTGTCAATCCATATGCTCCTGAAATACACTTTCTTGGGTTGAGGACCCTTGTCATGGGATAACTTATTACATGTCTCAAAGACAAACTACACTCTGATTAATGTAACTCAAAACACCTCAGAGTCTGACACATTTTTTCCACTCTTGACACTTCTTCAGTCTTTCTTCAAAGAAGGCAATAACAATGTCCACCCACTCTTGGCTTAATACAAGTCCTGTGCCTCCTGGGTTCTCTTTCTGCTCCCTCTCCCTTCTTCAGGACAGCACACAAGGTGCTTCCTTTGGCCTTCCCTCACCGAAGCACTCAAAGAGATCATTAGCAAATGTCTCCTCTGCCATCTGCAGGCCCTTGGCTTTCTTCACGCTCAGTTCTCTGACCCTTACACAGGACAGTGGCCACAGGGCTGCTCCCCTGAGCCTTCCTTCCTGGAGTTTTTCCCCTGCTCAAGGGTCTGCCTGCAGATTCTCTCTGCAGACATCCTTTTCCCAGCCATTTGCTGCAGCTCTTTATAAGGAGCACCTATTCCTTTCATAGCCATATCTGATTAATGACCTGGGCTGGCTGGCTCCAGGCATCTGGCCCTTAAAGGGGCATGCCACCCTGTTACGGGGCTCAAAAACCTTGTGGTACTAGATAGATAAACTATGAAAGTGAGACTGCATTTGAAATGTGGTCAGAGGTGGGCAGAGGGCAGGTAACTACTGTGCAAGCTTCCTTCACACACCTCTGCCAATGCAAGTCAGAGTAGAGAGGCCTTCGAACACCCCTGGCTATTCCAGTCCCAGGTCTCTCTCGAGGAGTGATTGTGGACGGGAGAACCGACAAAAAAAAAAAAAAAAAAAAAAAAAAAAAAAAAAACCTCTGACATTTTGTTTCTCTGTCTAATGAGTGAATAATTCTGGAGACATTTTCTTATGACCCAAAACACATTGTGCAAAGCTCTCAAAAGATTTCAACTGGGAAAACAGCTCTTTAGCCCTCTAATCCTTTTCTCCTTGAGAAACTCATTAATGCTCTCTGGACTGCAGCCACCTTTGATTTCCTACCTTGCTGGCAAATCAGGAAACAATCTGACCTCATTAGCCTCTTCTCTTGCTGGCTCCAGACATGCTGACCTGGTACATGGGGTTGGCAGAAAAGGCTCCAGAAATAATTGTGACTTGTGCATGGCATCAGAATCTAACCACAGCTCTCTGAGCTTCCATAGCCAACACAGCTTTGGACTCTGGTAACTTTAAACTCATTAACTATGCTCGCTGAAGTAACTTGTGTGTTACAGAGCAGCTCTAAGTTGTTATACAGCAGCTAATTACAACCCCTCCCCCATGGTCCGGAACTCAGACCCTCAAGGAAATTGTTTAGAAATACCTCCTTATCCTCTGTCCTTTTCTAGCAGGTGTTCTTTAATTGGGAGTTTCCATTGACCACTTATTGTTTCTATTAGAATTTAATCTGAACTAAACCCCCTGAAACTGAGCCTCCCCAAACAGACATGTTCAAACTCCCGAACCAAAATATGTCCATGTCCAGTATCCATTAGTCAATTAGTCTGTCTCCTGCACAGATTTACTACAGGCATTTGCTGCACAGCCATACAGCCCCTCTTTCTGTACCTCTTCAGTCCCAGCCCCTGGGACTTCCTGTCTGTGGCCCTGTCTACACTAAACAGTTCCTCTCATAAAATGAACCACTATTGCCATCACTGATGAAAACAGAGCATCAGCAGTTCCAGGTATTTCAACCCCTCTATCATCTAAACCTACTCAGAGCTCTACCAACCACGGGCCAGACTCTGCCATTCCTATGTTGAGAAGTACCTTACTCAGTGATTTCCCACAGAAATCAACTAATGCAGTTGGCATAACCTCTAAGATCAAGTACTCAACCTCCCAGGCACCCACTGAAAAGTCCATCCCAGAGCAACTCTTTCAGCCCCCCCAATTTGCTTGTCCTTACCCATAATGGTGACATCATACTCAATCTGGAAGAGCGCCTCCTGGCTGCACTGACGCAGGATGTTCAGCGCATCGGCATGAGTTATGCTGTGAAGGGGAATCCCATCAACACTCAGCAGCCTGTCCCCGATTTTCAAGGACCCTTCCCTGCAGGAAGCCAGAGGCAGAATTCAGTACAAATCTTGATCAAACATGATCTGAACATTCCCCTGGACAATAGTTTAGGGTATTTATAGTCTGATGTCCATCGTGTTTAATTAGCAGTATGAGAATAAAGAAACTGCCTCAGACCCCTTAATACGTTACCCTCTATCATAGCAATGGTGGTCCTTGAGAGATTTACATTCAGCTAATTAAGTGATCATTTTGGAAGAGGTACTCCTAGGCATAACAGACATCCCTACAGGAGACCAAGATTATATCAAGATAGCCATCCTATGGCTACAACTTCACAAGACCTCTACATTGAAAGCCGTAATTAAATACCCAGGAGAGACAGATGAGATGGGCCACAGGCTTTTATATCCTGAAGTCTGGTTAGAGCTGTGCATACATTTTGTTAACCTCAATTGCGAAAGGAGATAAAACCTGAGCATTACCTGTCTGCAGGGCCACCTGGCCTTACATAGGTGAGTACTAATGGTCTGGATTTGTGCCAATCTTCATGGGCTCCCCCTAGAACAAAACCAGAAGCGCCATTAGTAACTAATCTCTAGAGCTGAACACCCTTATTGTCTTAATAGGGGTGTTGAGGGACTAGAGACATTTTTCATTTAATAGCTGACAAAGCTTGCAAGCAAAGACGGCTCTGGATAATCAGCCATCAGTCCTTGAAGGTTGGTCAGTGCATACTTCAAGGCACAGTTTTGTCTCTCATACAAGATTTTCAACACAAATTTTCACTCATCCCTTTCGTTCCCGCATTCTCAGAGGCACCCCAACCAACGTTTTGCACATCCAGTCTTTATCATCCTCCTACGAGAAGTCACTGACCTCTTAGCACAAAGCCAAAACTGTTGCCCTCCTTGTATAGACACACCTCTATGGTCTTTGGAATAATGCCAGAGCTGCTCTCCGGTGCTATGTGCGGAGGGAAAAAGGAGAAAGATGCCTGTAACCCAAAATAGCATTAAAATACAGCATTTATATTCTAGATTTCCCCAAATCTGCCTAGACTAATACTTTGACATTGAAGTGAAACCCTGCCATATCTCAACCAGTTTCACTGTGTTCAGTGCCATTCAAAAGCCAGCAGTCATAGAGATGCAAAGTTCTTGACGTTTTTAATTAAAACACAAACACAGTCAACTGTTGACCTAAAAAAATTAAAAAATCCTAAGCCAACCTTTTAGCAATGAGGATTTCCCCCCCCCCATATTTTGACTTTTAGAAGGGGAAAAAATGGAAGTGAATGCTTTAAACTGATCCTAGGGGAAAATCAGGAACTTTATGCTGAATATACTGCTCCACTTAAGGTCAAGAAAGTACAGTGAATGAGAAAGAACAAAAAGGTCCATTCTCTGATGTGCAGCCATTAAGGAGTGTATTCGTTTTACCATTAATGGTGCTCCCCGCCACTCTCCCTCACTTTGGGTTCTTTACCCAACTAGCTTAGGGCATGGCTACACTTGCAGATGTAGAGCGCTGGGAGTTAAACCCGCCTTCGTAGAGTGCAGTAGGGAAAGTGCTGCAGTCTGTCCACCCTGACAGCTTCAAGCACACTGGTGTGGCCACATTTGCGGCACTTGCAGCGGCATTGGGAGCGGTGCATTATGGGCAGCTATCCCAGCATGCAAGTGACTGCAACGTGCTTTTCAAACGGGGGTGGGGTGGAGTGTGACAGGGAGTGTGTTGTGTGTATGTGGGGGGGGGGAGAGAGAGAGGGTTTTGGGGTGCTGAGAGTGTGTCAGCATGCTGTCTTGTAAGTTCAGATCTCCATCCCCCCACCACCTCTCTCTCACTCAAAGCAAACAATAAAGGTTTGCTTTTTCTCGGAGCTGATAAGCAGCCGGCTTCTCCGAAACAGAGCTTTGAAAGGGCATTTCCGCATTCCTGCAGCCGATTTCACAACAATGACAAGAGGGGCCACTTGACTTAAGGGGATTATGGGACGTTTCCAGAGGGCGATCAGAGCGCAGTAATGCAACACCTCGTTCACACTGACGCCCGGGCGTTGTAGCCAAGGTGCAGCAAACGTTATTCCTCTCGCCAAGGTGGAGTACCAGCCGCGCTGTAGCCGCGGAGTCAGAGCGCTCTACGGGCCTTGCCAGTGTGGATGGGGAGTGAGATAATGCGCCCGGGGCTCCTTTATTGCACTGTAACTTGCAAGTGTAGCCAAGCCCTTAAAGGGATGTCGGATGAGCACGTGCAGTAGAATGAGGGATTAATTTTATTAATTTACTTTTCCTTTCTGGTTTAGGTTGATTTGTTTCAAGATTTTTTTTTTTTTTTGGTGGTTAGTTTTTTTTGGGAGTGGGGGGTGGGTAAGAAGGGGGGTTGGGGATGGGAGGGAAATCACAGGGGACGGACGTCAATATTGAGAGTATCATTCTTATGGTGGAAAGGCCTCAATGAATGAGTTTTCCAAGATTTTTTTTTTGCATTATTGCTTTGTTCTTAATAATAAATATTAAGCCAAAAAAATTTCAACCCTCGTAACAGAATCCTTCTTTTATCTGAACTGGTTCATCTGCTTCTGGGTTTAAGACCCTCTAGCTACAGAACATAGGCTGAAAAACTATCTGTTGAAGACATGTAGCAAATGGAAGTGTTCAGAAGAAACAACATTTAATACAGTTCAACAGAGAAAGCAGAGAGGCGTATTAATTGGGTAGTTAGGATTCTGAATACTTTCCTATAACCACGATACACAAGAAAAAAAAGGGGGGGGGGAGAGAGGAGAGAAGAGAGGTAGCGTTGGGATGCAGATCAGGGATTTGCTGCCAAATCACAACAAGGCAACAGAAATCTAATCAGCCATCTCCAGCCAGTGTGCATGAGCAGGCACCCACTATGCTGGAAAGAGAGAGAGAGAGAGAACTAACTGCACTTCCAGAGTGGATCTGCAACCTCTACCAATGTTTCACAGACAGATGAAGACAGAACAGAATGCTGCCCCATTAAACATTCTTTTTGGTAAAGGGCATAACAAACAAATCCCATCGGTATCACAGAATGAGACAGTCAAGCAAAGAAAGTAACATTATCTTAGAGACACACACCAGCTGGGGGCAGTTCATACTCCACCTCCAGTACCACCCTTTCCCCTACATTCTTCAACAGGCTTATAATTTCATCATGCCGCAGTTTAGTCAGGTTAATCCCATTCACTGACTTGATGTAGTCTCCAACGTTTAACTGATCACTTCTGTAAAGAAACAACAATAAGATTCTCCATTATGTTCTGCCTGGGACATCTCTACTGGAGAATTTTGTTAAAAAAAAAAAAAAAAAAAAAAAAAAGCTACCAAAGATTAACCAATCTTAGCTGTATTATCAAAAGGAATAGGAAATATTTCCACTTGGCTGGAAAATGTGCCCATCGACTATTTTTCTAGGGGCAAACCTTCAGATTCAGGCAAATAATAATAATTGAAAAATACGTGTTTGCAACTTCCCTCCACGCCACTCACCCCGCTGTGAGAGGTTATCATGGAAAAACCAGAGACCAATGTCAAGTGCAACATCTGGAAAAAGTTCCAGCAAACAAGACAAGCTCTGTTTTTTTCCCTCTTTCTGCTTGCTCTCGGCAAAATTATTCTATTATTTCCTCCCTTTTCTCCTCTCCTTCACCATGTCTGCTCCCCCACTCCGCTCCACGGTCTCCTAGTTGATCATGAATCCTACAATGACAATGTTAGTGCTGGAGTTAAACTTTTAAGCCCACTGTTCAAGTTTGTTCAGAATTAGGCCAAGTGTATTCACTCACCCTAGCCAGGATGTAATCTACTATTTAGATGCATTAAAAAATAAAACTGCTTGGGTTTTGTGGAACCACTTATGTCTGTAACTGATGGGATTGAGAGAAACCACAGAAACTGGTTTTGTTTAACCATTCCAAAACCTGTTCTAAAACGTTGTTTCGTGATCATTGCATAGATCATAGGAAATAACTCTGAATGGAACAACAGGCTTTTCTTAGGAGATGAATAACTTGACATCTCATGGTACCATTAAAAATATTCCGAAGCCAACTCACTTGTCCTTATACATATCAGGTATTCAATACATCCACATACAACACTTTCCACACAGATTTTCTTACCTTGCTGCCAGCCCTCCTGGCCTCAGGTTTGAGACCCTTGGCTTTCCATCTTTGTCTGTGCCACCGGATATAGTTAAGCCAAGGGTGCTTCCCTCTTTCTTAATCAGCTCCACAATGGTGACCCCTCTGAATTCCTCTGAAGATAAATATCAGAAACAAATCAAACTAACGGTGAATGTTTCAGTGGAAGGTACCTTTGGTTCACACCCTGGGAGCACTATATCCCAGTGTATGGTGGGACCGAGCACAGAACTAGTCAATTTATTTGAAAAAATACAGAAAAATTGAGACTGGGGTATCAGCAGCAGAAGGGTAGAGGAAAGGGAGACGAGGGGGAGAAAAAAAATAAAAAATAAAATAAAAGGACAATAGGATGGTTCCCTTTCCTGTCAACTCGCTCATCTCATTTCTCCCTTTTCACTTCTGAAGCAATATCTCCTTTTACAGAAACTCAGGCAGAAACTTATGGTTTCTTCCAGGTCACTCCTACCTATTTTGGATCATGACAAAAATATCTGTATCTATTTAGACATTTGATGCTTCGGAGTAACCTGAACCACATTGTAAACAATTATTACTACTAAATATTTATATTACACTTGTGCCCAGAGGCTCCAAACAGAATCAGAATCCAGTTATGGTGGGTGTTGTCTCAAGTCACACTCCTCAGGGTAGTCAATAGGCGGACCGTGGGCCAAATCCGGACCGCCAGATACTTTTGAATGGATCTTTTTATTTACTTAACATCATTATTGTTATTGCGGTGTGGAAAATGTTTCTCTGGAGTCTGGACCTTCACTATACCTTGACCAAGAAATTTGAACCTTGACAAAAAGATAACTGACTACCCCTATCAGCTTACATTCTAAAACAAGTGATGTACAAAAGTTGAGGCGGGTAGTGGGATGCAACCAAATATGCACACAATTGATTTTACATGCAACTTTTAAAAACATAAATGATAACTGAAGAGCCAGCTCATCTTATCTGCCCACACAGTGCACCATTAAATTGGCTGATTTCTGGGGGTGTCTACACGGCAAAGAAAAACCCGTGGCTGGCCTGTGCCAGCCGACTCGGGCTCGGGCTGCAAGGCTGTTTCACTGCCGTGTAGACTTCGCTCTAGGACCCTGTGAGGTGTCTAGCTGCTGTGTAGACATACCCTTACAGGCCTTGAAGTAGAATTGTGTCCTGAGGAGAGATTTGGCATAGGAGTGGCTGTCTGGATCAGCTGAGGAAAAGTATTCCATGTATAAGCGGTGGGATGGAAGAAGGTGCTGGGGGAGGGCGGGGGGTTGTAAGAGCATAGAAGGCATGCAGATGGAACAAGAGAGGCTGGTATTACAGACAAGACAGACCGTTAGGGAGGAGAAGAGCTGCGAAGGACATTGTGTGTGAGGACAAGAAGCTTGAGCTTGATCAAGTAAAACAGAGGGAGGCAGCGGAGGGATTCAAATGTGGTGTGATGAGGTCAGAGCAACGGCCAAGAGCGACTGTCTCAGCAGCTCTTTTTTGTATGGACCAGAGAGGGGCAGCGTGGGTGTGAGGGAGGCTGGGGAAGAGGAGGTCACAGTAATCAAGAGGGGAGATGTGGGCCTGGACAGACAACACACAATTGATCTTAGAAATTTTGTGGTGGAAGAAGTGGTAAGATTCGGATGTGCAGGGTTTGAGAGGGGAAGGAGTCGGATTCTGTTGGCATATGGACAGCAGCTAGGGAGATATGGATGGTGAAATCCTTTCATTTAGGATAGTTTTCAGTTGCAACTGTACTCCACCCTTCTTCAGCTTGCCTGACTTGTCACAGGTGTTTTGACATTTTCCATACCCAGCTGGAGTCAAAAGTATTGGACACTTATAATGGATATAGGCAGAGCATGTTTTACAAGACATAATGGTTATAAATATTTATAACGGAGTCAATTATGTGGTACTTAATCCCCTTGTCTACCGTGTTAATGTCAGTTCTCTTTTTCCTGTGGACTAGTCATTCTTCACTCCCCTGCCCCTTCCATTATTTTAAGAGTGAATATTTGTTTGTTTGCAATTGGGGAACAATATTGCCCTTGCATACACAAGAAATGTTAAACTCTGTTAATTGGTGCCAGTTTTCGACACCTTACACCTAGTGTTCGAACGGTTTAAAGCCAGCCTCCCTAACGATCTACATTTTGGTATTTTACACGGACAGGGAAGCAGAAGGAAAATAAATGTTGGTGGAATTTTCAAAAGCGCCCTGCATTGGTGCAGAGGGAGAGGTAGGGCATTGCCTATCTCTGGACCCTGGGATTCAAATCTCAGTTGGGTTGCAGCTGAATTTGGTAGCCTCAGACTAGTCTCCTGGGGCTATTTGTCCGCGTGACAGAAACAACATATTATGGGCTCTCTTTGCTCAGGCAGAAGACTAGGAACAGCAGAAGACACTGGTGGGGAAAAAAACAAACTTGGGTGTCTTCTTGACAGAGCTTGGTATAGGAAACTTGCACAGCGTCTGCCTATGCTACAAGCTATTAGTCTCCATTTTTCATGAGCATTAAAGTCATTTACAATTTTTTAAAAAGCCAACTTTTAACCTTAAGAAGAAAAATACGCTGTGTGACACAGAAGAGACTCACAAGAAGGGGACACTGGCCACTTGAAATGCACTGTAAAGAGCAGCTCCAGATCAGGGCTTTGGAAGCTGCAAGCTAAAATCTTGCATCTTTACAATGAATGGTCAAAAATGAGCTTGTCTGGATGGAATAATGCAGCAGGCTCAATTGAGATTTGCTACAGAGAGGGGGAACATTTAAAGATTTGTAGAGTTTGCATTTTCAGGCCCTGAAAATCTCTGGAATCATTTATCACTACAGTAGCTCTCTGCAACTGTAGGGTTGTTTTCCCCCCCTTTTGCTTGGCGTATAGATCGTTTTAACACTTGTGGTGCCAAATGACAATCAGTCTGAGAGGTCTGGGTGGCACTTTGCTCTTTGTGCAATGCCACAGTAACGAAGCAAGGGGCAATTTCTTTGCAGTCACTCTGCATGTTGCTGTTCGTAAAGCACATCCCCCGCCACCAGGAGCCTGTGTACTTGATTAATGTGAGCGGGGAACCTCTTTGTGATCTAGCATCGTTTGGAAGGTATTCAATCTCTGCTGTGCCCCCATTTAACATGGCAAGCGTTGATTCATTCTCAAATTTTATGTCCATTATGCTCCTGGTCTTTAAACTCAAACAGTTTTGATTCACCGCCAAGTACAGTAACAGTTTTCAATTCACCAATCCAGGATTTCAGTAACTGCCAGAAACTTTCCCACTGTTCCCCGCTGTTCTAAACAGAATGCCATCCGGCACTATCTTGCAAATTTCCTCTTGACTAAAGAGACTACTGATCAACACAGATGGTGCCACAAGGGGTAATTATTAGCTCTTCAATGGGGCTTGATTTTGGTCCTTGACAAGTGTTAAAAAATGAGAAATCCCATTGTGCAATTATCCATCTTGTGGGTTCAAGGAGAAACTCAACGCCTAGAATGAAGTTGGAGAATAGTTTTTTTATCTATCTGTCAAGATAAACAATGTCCATTAAGTGAGCTGACTAAATGGGACCTAGGTCTTCCAAGATACCTAAGAAAAGCCAAGACAGAGAGTTAATTATTGGCAAGACACCCAAGAGCCACCTGCAAAATCATTTTATGAAACACCTGACCAGGGGCCTATCTGAAATGAGTTTGGGGTTCCAGTGTGGTTCCCATCATAATTCACCACCACCACCACCTTTGTTGGCAGTCTCAGAAGAGAGAGACCAGTGACTGGCCAGGCTCGGTGAATTAACCATCCCTAACAGTGACCTCCTCCAGGTCAGGGATAAGTTTCATCAACACGGCTTTCCAACACCTTTTCATCCCCTTCACATACAGTCAGGGACTGATTCAACCTCCAGGATGAGTTAGAATAGTCTATAGTCTCTTGCTCCAGCCCAGGATCACAAGAACACAGCGCACACTGGGCATGAACCCTCCCATCCCTGGAATACCCACTACACCAGGGAGGCCAAGAGCAGGAGGCACAGAGCTGGCTACGCTAGCTTGTTTCCATCTGAGGACTCACAAGGGGTGCAAAAACAATGGAGCAGGGCCAAATATCTGCCCCGTCCCTACCCCCCAAAAAACACATTCAGTACAAATCCCACAGATCCTCGCTCTACTTTTCTTACTTTCATCTTTCAACATACATACGAGGATACCAAGCCCCCATCTTTGTTAGAATGTGTGTTCACTGGCCAGTGTGGCCATCTGACACTGTTCAAGAGCATTGTAATGATCTACAGAAGAGGCCTACCACCAGTAACAGCAGTGAAAGTTTCTCCATTTCCACACTACATCTTTGGCCCCCTATCGGCTTTTCTGCACTGGAAAATTACATCATGTTAGAATGTGAGTGAGGAGTCACGGTACCTAACACAATGTTAAACACAATTTAGAGGTTGGCAGAGACTTGGACTGTCATATTTAACGTTGCACGTGGTCAAGGTTAACCCTAGAGGACATCGGGTCACAACTAACTAAAGCGTGAACTCCGAGTTGATCACAAAGAGCTGACTTGCTGCTAAACATCTCAGTCCCAGTCCACACCAAGTGTTTAGCACGGTTTGCTTGCTCCCATGATGCCTCAATGACATTTTTAAACCTGGTAGAAGTTTGTGAAAGCAAAAAAAAAAAAAAAAAAAGTTTTTAAAAATGAAGAATTTCACAGGAACTGCCCTCCCCCCACCAGACTTTTCTTGAAAAGGTTTAATTTTTTGCAATCTTTCCATAGCCTTTAAAAAAATAACCCTATTATAGAAGTTTTTCATTTACTGAAACACCAGGGATTTGGTAAACCATTTACTGAAAAACCTGGGTTTGGCAAACAGAAAACACCATTTTGATAATGGTTCTGATTAAAAATTCAGTATAAACAAAGTCCCCAAAAAATACAAAAAAATGAGTGTTTGGAATCCTGTGAAATAGAAAAAGCTTTGAAGTTTTAAATGTTTCATGTTTCCATTCTTCAGCCAGCTTCAGTACATTTGTAGCGCCCGCAGGCCCCAACCAGGGCCCAAATTTAAGAGCGAAATGGAGTCTCGAGTTCCAAGTTTATTCGTATCTCCAGATTCAAGGTGTACCTCCCAGACAGGCTGCCCTGCAGATACTTGCCCATTCAGAACTAGGCCTAAATCACAAACTCCTTTCACCAGGTTCCAATCATCATGCACCGACTGAGCAAGTGGCCAGTTTTTGTCTTCTCACTGCGTATGTCTACACTGCTGTCAGGTGGTGTGACTGGAATCTGCGTAGACATAACCAAGCTAGCTTTGATTGAGCTCGCTCTTTAAAAACAGCAGTAAAGCCATGGCAGCCCAGGTCATCTGCCTGGGCACGTACCCAGGATCCTGGGTGGGCTTGTACGGGCCTGTGCCACTGTAGCTTCACGGCTATTTTTAGTGAGCTAGCTTGAGTACGTGTACACGTGCTGCAATCACACCTCCAGATTACAGTGTAGACTTGTCCATTGAGCCAGAACCTCTGGAGCGGATGGCAGAGTGGAGGGTGGCTGTACTTCTCATGGGGCAGCATAGAGGGAGCGGATAGACTAAGGGCTGGTCCACACTAAGCCCCCAGTTCGAACTAAGATACGCAACTTCAGCTACGTGAATAACGCGGCAGGCAGGCTCCCCCGTCGACTCCGCCTACTCCTCTTGTGGAGCAGGATTACCGGCGTCGACGGCGAGCGCTTCCGGGATCGATTTATCGCGTCTAGACAAGACGCGATAAATCGATCCCAGAAGATCGATTGCTTGCCGCCGAACCAGCGGGTAAGTATAGAGGTACCCTAAGGCTCCTTGATCAGGACAAGTGGAAGGGAAAGTTTTATAAGCTTGAATTAATAGGCAAGGGGTAAAAAAAAGTTACCAAATAAAATAGGCAAGGAATAGTTACCAAGTAACTGATAACGGCAGCCAACAGAACAACAAAAATTGCTGGGGAGACAGGCAGATGTGGGTAGTTATATCTACCCAATACATTAAAATATCAAACTAGCAAGACATTTGCCCACCACCCTCACCGCTGCTTTCCTCCTGCCTTTCCCTCCACCTCCTACCCCCCCACTTCTTTTAAACTGTAAGATCTTCAGGGCACGGATGGTCTTTCTCTAGACCTGTATAGCGCTTGGCACATTTTAACCACTATTGTAATAAGAACAACGCAGAACAAATCTGCACAGCTTAGTACCTGTTACATTCCACCCACAATGGGACCAACCATACCGCTGTCCGTTGCTCTGATTACTGCTACGCCGCCGGTGGGGGATGACAGCTACATTAGAGTGGGAACAAGTAGTAGTTCTTTCATTTACCTGGAATGCTTTGCCTTCTGGAGACGAGGGCTGTGTCCAGTCCACCTGAGTCTTTGCTCCCCTTCGAGTAAGGGCCATCATCTTCCGGGGAAGAAAAAATAAACAGAAGCTAAGATTATACTGAAAGCAAAAGCTACTTTTAAGAGTTCATCCGTGACCATTTCTACAGAGTGTCTCATCCCAGTTCCTGGCTTCAGGTGAGAAAAAGGTTTTATTAACCACAGGACCACTTCACAATCTAAATTGGCTCTACAGCCTTTGGGGGAGGGAGGGAAAGAGGAGACAAGTGGGGTGATAACACACACTGATTTATTTCTCTAGGAGCTAATCCTTTAGGAGAGAGCAAATTCCCTTAGTCCTGTAATCATGTGCAACAGCAGAGATGAGGAAAAGCTGTAACATCAGTCTCAAGTTTTAAGCCTGTCATCATGCTTGTGAAGAAACGCATGGTCTTTGGAAATGGAGTAATACATCAGGAGACTAACAGGGCACTAAATCACCATACTTGAATTAAATTGCCTATTCTTAGAGATCCTGTTCTTTCAAAGTCACATTTCCTTGCTACAGCTTCAGCTACTGTACAGTAGAGAAACCACCTTCTCTTTAAAAAGGCTTAAAAATGCAGGAATAGAAGGAAATGGTGTTAGAAAGAGAATTGTCTGACATCAATTTAAATCCAAATGCAAGTATTAAGTATGATTTATCTATTCGTACTGGAAGATGCATATAGTTTATTCATGGGGAAATCAGGATACTGAAAAAAAGAAGTGGAAAAAAGAGGTTTTTAAAATTGACTGAACCAAATACGCCAGTCATTAAGTTTTCAGGACAGGTTAAAGCAAAGCAAATGTCAAGAAACTTAGGAATGCAATGATTGGTATTCCACAGTATCTGGTTTCTATAATCGACAACAAAGCGACTTAAAAAGAATTCTTTACAACATAGATATTTATTACGTTTCTAAGCACTGCAGTATCTGGGGATGGGTTTCCAATCATTTAGGATGGAAGAACGGATTAGATAAAGAATCAAGCTGAACTATCACTCAGAACTGTAAAGGCTAAAAATTGTAAAGTTCTTGTTTAGTTTGAACTGAATAAACACTCCCACTCATTCCACTACCACACATATATGAAGTGCCTTTAGTAACTGGGCACTTTGAACATTGCAGATCAATACATTTTCAGTAAATCTTGGTTTAGAAAGTTAGAGAGACTATACTAAAGAAATGCAGGATCAGATAAACCCAATTCCCATTCACTGCATTCCTGGGGTATCCTGAAACTCTCATCTTCAATAGCTGTAAAGATTACAAAATTTAGTTAAAATAAAAATCTGGAGAACAATCTCTCTTACTTGCCCTCCCCCAGTAAATTATGTACAGGTCAGAGACAACAGGAGTTTTGCCTCTCTACTAAGGTAAAGGACCCAATTTACACTCCATTTAACTCCATCAAAAGACAATTAGCTTGTAACTCGCTGAAAACGGTGGGCTTCTATGGGGGGTATAAATCAGGGCAGATTTTGGCCCCACATGAGCAAAGAAAAATGCTTGGTTACCTTACCTCCTACTGCTACCATTCTATTATTATTATTATTAATGCAGGTCTATTCACTTCCTGCCTGACCACATCATCAAGTGCCAGGAACTCAGCAAGTACAGGCACTCAAGATTTTCAGCCCGCCTGAAGCAGTCATGGAGCTAGACAGACAGCAACCAATTGCCTTGCCAATCTACACATTTGCCGTTAGCGCAACATGTAATGATGATCTCTAAAATGGAGGGCAAGACACTTCCTTTAAAAATAAATAAATAAATGAGTGGAGCAGGTAAGGCCTCTTCGGAATGAAACCACACGGTGTGAAATCCCCCTTCCAAGATCTGACAGCACAACACAAGCAGTCTATACCAGCATTGAAACAGGCTACACTTGTTCAGATAATTAAAGCAATCATCAGGCCAAGGCACTGATAGCTGATAGGAGCTTGTATAGCTTGGCCCCAATTTTAGGATCAAAAAAAGGTGTGAAAGTTAATTTGCATTTATAATGAAAACAATCCCTTGGGTGATGCAGAAGTCGGGGGCAGGGTTAAATCTGGGTTTAATATTCTGGATATAGGTTTAATTTATGAAGGACAGTTTAGCTGCAGCACCTGGTTTAAAAAAAATAAGAAGTCACTCTCCTGCCCTCACCTCCCCACCAATACGTCCTTGATGGGGAAGCCATAACACCGGGAGACCTTGCACTGTGGTGACCTCAGCCATGAAGGTCATTACTATGATAGGAAACACCTGCCTTAGAGGGGAGCCCCCAACTTTCACTCCTTATCTCGCAGTGTCACAGAAAGGGACAGCTAAGGAGAGCATAAAGAATTCAGTGCTTCACAATGCAGCTCAAAATGCACCAACATACAGTCCAAACTGCCCCTCAGTCACTGATTTTGGCACCACTTTCCCTTGGGCAGGGGCAGATCCTCACATGCAGTATTGCCAGGCACCCCAGCTGCTCCCCAGGCACATCTCCCAGCCCTGACCTCAAACTCTAGGCCTGCTGTGTCCCTGCAGCAGCAGCATATACCAGCTGCTGGGCCCCATGCAGTCTCTTCTCAGACAGCATCACCACCCTCCAGTGGGACGAACAGGAAGTAGAAGTGGGATCTCCTGCCTGCCCTCTAGCTAACGGGACTCTGGGGCGATGGAGAGGCCACCTCCCCTTGTTTGCCTACCTCTTAACTCAGGGGTAGGCAACCTATGGCACGCATGCTGAAGGTGGCACACGAGCTGATTTTCAGTGGCACTCACACTGCCCGGGTCCTGGCCACCGGTCCGGGGGGCTCTGCATTTTAATTTAATTTTAAATGAAGCTTCTTAAACATTTTAAAAACCTTATTTACTTGACATACAACAATAGTTTAGTTATATATTATAGACCAGGGGTCGGCAACCTATGGCACGCGTGCCAAAGACGACACGCAAGCCGATTTTTAATGGCACGCTGGAGCCTACGGGGACTCCAGCGTGCCATTAAAAATCCTGCCCAGCCCGGCCCGCTCTCCTCTGCCCTCCGCTCCCCGTGGGGGCAGGGAGCAGAAGCATAGCCGTGCGCACGGGGTGGGCAAATGACCCCACTCTCCCGGCACGGCAAGCCGCAGGGTCTGTGCTCCTGGGCCGGAGCGCAGCAAGCTGCCGAACCCTCCCGCGCCTTCTCCCCTCCCCTGGAGCTCTGCCACCGCCGCGAGTGCAGCGCTCTGGGGGTAGGGGCTGCGCGCTCCCGCAGGGCAGTGTTTGGCTCCGTGGGGAGGGAAAGACGCTTCCTGCTCACCCGGAGCCCTGCCGCCACGCGCGCAGAGCTCTGGGGGCCGAGGCTGCGCGCTCCCGCGGGGCAGCTTATCAGGCTCTGCGTGGAGCCTCATGGTAAGGGGTCCGGGGCCGGGGGGGTTGGATAAGGGGTGGGCGGGGGGGCAGTCAGGGGACAGGGTGGGTTGGATGGGGGGGGGGTCGTCTCTGGAGGGGGCAGTCAGGGAGTAGGGGGGGTTGGATGGGGCATGGGAGTCCCAGGGTCTGTCAGGGGGCGGGGAGTGGATAGGGGTCAGAGCAGTCAGGGGACAGGGAGCAAGGAGGGTCCTAGGGCGGGCAGTTGGGGGTGGTGGTGTCTCTGAAGGGGGGGGTCAGGGGACAAGGAGCTGGGGGGTTGGGAGTTCTTAGGGGGGCAGTCACCCAGCCCTCTCCCCTGAGCCCTGACCCCCCCACACACACACCCTGCCCTGAGCCCCGCACACACCCCAGACCCCTGCCCTGAGCCCTGTACCTCCCTCATACACACCCAGCCCTCTGCTTGACTGCTTCATCCCACCCCCACAACCCTAGCCCTGACTCTGGCACCCCCACACATCCCCAGCCCCCCCCTGCCCTGACACCTGCACCGCCCCACATCCCCACCCCCACCCCCACCCCATGCACCCACCACATCCCCACCCCCACCCCGAGCAGCAAACGGGAGCTCCTGCACCCCCCCCCCCCCCCACATTCCCATCTGCACCCCTCACATCAAATGGGAGTTGCCCAGGTAAGTGCCCCACACCCGAACCTCCTGCCCCAACCCTGAGACCCCTCCCTCATTTTAGCTCCTGGCCCGCCCCTTCACCCCCAGCCCTGAGCTCAGTGCAGAGAGAGGAAGAGAATGGCCAGAACCAGGGAGAAGGTAGGTACCCACTGTATGTGGGGAGGGCTGGGACCCCAGACTGGCAGCGGGCTGAGTGGATCCGGCAGCCAGGATCCCAGCTGGCAGGAGCCGGTGGATGGAACCCCTGAGCGGCAGTGAGCTGAGCCGCTCAGTCCACTGCCGGTCTGGGGTCCTGGCCGTCGGCCCCACACAGCCCGCTGCTGGTCTGGGGTTCTGGCTGCCAGACCCTTGCCAGCCGGGGTCCTGGCCACAGGCCTCGCTCAGCCCGCTGCCGGCCTAGGTGAACAGAACCCCAGACCAGCAGCGGGCTGAGCGGGCCGGTGGCGTAAGATCAACATTTTAATTTCATTTTAAATGAAGCTTCTTAAACATTTTGAAAACCTTGTTTATTTTACAATACAACACTAGTTTAGTTATATAATATATAGACTTATAGAGAGAGACCTTCTAAAAAACATTAAAATGTATTACCGGCACGCGAAACCTTAAATTAGAGTGAATAAATAAAGACTCGGCATACCACTTCTGAAAGGTTGCCGACCCCTGCAAGGCTTAACTAATCGGGGCTCTGGGAGCAAGCCAGTTTTCACAGCACTGCCACCACCATGTAGAGTGGGGGATCCACACTACAAACGGGCATGAAACGCCGGGTCTTCTCCATCTCCCTAGCGGTCAGGGGAGTGAGAGTGCGCCTAATAACTGAAGAAAGATTTCTGGAATAATAGCACAGGGCCACCTCCTTTCTTTAAACAACCACTTCTAGCACTGCTGACTAAGCCATATAGAGCGCAATGCCGAGGCTCACACAGCAGAGTCCATATTAGCCAAAATTAGATGAATCCAAAAGCAAGAGAATGCTGCTTTGACCATGTGGACATCCAGCCTTCTGAATAAGACACCCTGTCATGATGACAATGTGCAGGACTTGGTCCTTGATCACCATAGCCTCAATCTTACAGTAAGCAGGCCAACAGCTACGTTTCAAAACAGGATTTCTGCTTCAGCAACTGTCGTCAGAACAGTCAGCAGCACAGAGCTCTGCCATGCTTGGAGCATGAGAGATCAAGATCACGCCATTAGGAAAGGGCATCTTTGGGTCTGAGGCCTCCAATTAATCCAGAATGACACCAAGCCATTTGCATTATGAACGTGTCAAGAGGAAAACTTTTTTAAACATGAAGTATAGTGTAAACTGGCCTGACAGAGACACTCAAGGTGCTACCCTTGAGGCAAAATGCTACTGTATATAGCAAATGCAAAGCCAGCATTACCAGGAAACCACAGAAGAGGATCTGAAGCCAGCTCAATAATCCGATGGCAAAGTACAGCAGCCAACCATCTGCTTCACATAAACACACCACCCCAGACTAGTTAACCACCAGAGCACTTCTATGCTTAATTTCCCTGCAGTAGCCCAAATAAACACTGAATGTGAAGTCTCACGTTAGTAGCTGCTATCCTCTCACATCCAAAAAATGCTATAGCTGTTGGCAAACAAATAGGCTTTCCATTCTAGGAAACAACCCAAAGTAACTAAATTTCCCTCATATTAATGGCAGCCATCATCAACAGCTAAGCAGCTAGGACAAGTAATGAAGTTCCATTCAGTGTTCATGATTAGACATGCAGAAAGGATGCCGGTCAACAAAATCCTCTGGTATTTCATCGACAGACAGATCAGCTGGCAAATAATTAGCACCAAGATTCACCTCCCTCATGTGTTCTTTCCTCCAAAGAAGTTTATTATGCTAAAATGTTTGGTTTTGCTCATTATCTGGCTAAAATGTTTGCGCAGTTAAGGAAGCTGCCGCAGGAGGCCTGTCGAAGTGTGAATTGGCTTTTGCTTGCGTTAGATTCCCCACTGAGCAGCCCATTGTTCATTTTCGGCCGATTTCCTGCTCTGCCACTCAAACTGGCATTAACGGAGTTATTAAATTTGTTAAAATTTTAATGTTTTATGCTTAGGAATCTCCACTCTTCTTATCTCCGTTCCCTTACACAAAACATATTCCTAAGAGGCTCTGGTAAGCACAATAATCACTTCATTGGCATACATTGTATTGCCAACCTCAAGTGTTCAAAATTCATGAGTCCCCGCTCCCGCCCCCACCCAAATAATGAAACTGACTTACAAATGAGGTGTGGATATTAGCCAATAAAAAGAACCCAATATATATATTACTTTCTGGTGTTGGAGCCATTGGGGTTCATGTCTTCAAGCTTTTCACAACCAAGACACTAGAAACTCATTAAAAAAGAAAAGTTGAGATTCTCAAATAGTCACGTGAATCCAGGGGCTGGGGTTTTAAAAACCAACAGATATCACAAGATTAATGATAAAACCCATGAGGGACAGCAACACTGCACATGTTTTTCTACTAGGATCTGTGCCAATTAAAAGGGTTCTACAAAATTCTTAGATGCCTTTTCCAAAATTTCAGTTCCAATATTAACACAGGACAACCTCCCACATACCCTTCGTGCCGTGGCATGGCACTGGTATTCTGCTGCAATGTGAACAGGTTTTTAATAACAGGAGCACACCTGCAGTAATAAGCATCAGGTGGGAGGAGTAGGGAAACAAGAACGGTGACAAAACCACATGGAAGTCACCACTAGGGAGATGAGAAAGGAGGCAGAAGCACCAGAGTCAGGATTCAACTCTAAGGCCCTGGGAAGGCTACAATGCTTACCACAGTGGATAGACAGTTAATGGTACGGTTGACTCAGCGTGGTATATGCCCAGACACGACATGCTCACTAGCACTTAGGTATAGCATTTTGTCCTGCTAGAGGCCTAGGCTGGCAAATGGTGTCTTCCTGGTCTCAGCACACCATTTTAGACCACACCTATCTAGCCAGCTTGGCTTGTGTTCCTATCTCCCAGGTCTGTGCCTAGGACATCACAGCAGCTGCACATACTACTGCTGGCACTCTCCAAGCAACTCCACTGGGCACTATCCCATGCTGAGGCAGTATGGGATAGCTACTGAAGTTTTCCCAGAATGCATAGGTGCAAACATAGTTAAGCAGCATGGCAGATGTGGATGCACAAACATGTCATCAGAAAAGCTGCAGCAGGGCATAGCTCAAGAATTGATCATCGTACATAGATCAGACAAGAACGGAGGTCATGGTTGTGCTTATATAGACAAGACCAAGGTGCCACCCCACTTCTCCTTAGAACAGTGGTGCTTCCCTCTTCCCAGCAGGTTTCTCTCCATAGTCCCTGGAATCTGCTCCTTGTGATGGCATCCTAGAGGGAGAGGTGGGGTGGAAGAATGTTGCTAAATTTTCCACATGCCGGGATACCTCAAAGACAGGTGCTGCCCAGCCAGACTGTGCATATCGGGAATTTTAGCAGGGTCTGAGAATCCTAAATTCAACCTAAAATTAAGTTAAATTACTGTTTATTTTTAAGGAAAAAACAAACTATCAGGATACAAAGGTATTTCTAATTATATATTTTTTCGTGGTAGAAACACACAAAAGTCTCGGCAGCATTCCTTTAAACTTGTCCTGGCTATAAATGCTCTCATGACATACCATCAGATGAGGTCTATTTCACTCCGTGAGGTCAGTGGCAATATGACCACTGAGTGCAGAGTCTCAAGGTACCAGGAAATCTATCACAGGGTAACCGAGGAATGAGACGCCATGGTAACACACTCCACAGAGCTGCAAGGAAACCTGATTGAATTTCCATTGAAAACCTATAGATGTTCAAAGACGGAACATCTACTGAAAATTCTGAATGTCTGTGTGGCTGCAAACAAATCAATCAATCAAGTAGCCTCCACAAGCGGAGTTGCCTTGAGATCGAAGACCTGCAATGCATTTATTAACATTACAGCTCAAAGAGAGGGAGGAGATAGCTCAGGGGTTGGTAACAGCATAGGGAGCCTTTCACACCCTAAGGCTGCAATTCAGCAAGGTATACGAGCAGGTGCCTGACTTTCAGCATGAGAGTTCTATTACATTTAATGGGACTACTCAGACTGAAAGTTGGGCACCTGCTTAAGTACCCTGCTGAATTCAGGCTTACATCACTAGTTCAAATCTTGCCCAGATTAGTAGGGACCAAAAGATGTTCCTATGGTACAGCTGTTTGGTGGTCTATGTGAAAGAAACTAGTAATCTTGATCCAAGTTACTAATGAATATTAGTTACTATTAAATATTACTGCTAACCTCACTCCCTCCTCTCAGAGCTCCGTCACAGTTGTGACTGACTAACCTCTGTCAACGGCAGACAGTCCAAGGACGTCTGGGCCATAGAGACAGAGCAATCTCATCCCACTAGAGGGGTTCCCTTCAGTTCACAGCTGGGGCATGTCATCCAGGCAACATGGGGCAGCATGCTGTGCTGTTTTCTGTTCCTTGGACTTCAGTCTCCAGAGCTGCCAGGCTGTAGGCTTTAATGATCATTAAACTCATGCCAAGTTGTAACAACAGAAGCCCCACCATCAGTAAATGCAGTTGGGTGCCAGATCACAAGGTACCTACTGGCACCCACACAGTGGATACTGGAAAGTAAAGTAATTTCCTTGTTGCTAGCAGTCTAACCCACTTTTCATCCTTGAGCATTTGGATTACACGTTCCAGGCCTAAGACAAAAGTATGCAAACATGGAAATCCAAGGCCAGAGTTTTAGTCTATCAGTAGGGCCCTACCAAATTCACGGCCATGAAAAACGTGTCATGGACTGTAAAATCTGGTCTCCCGCCACGAAATCTGGTCTTGTGTGTGCTTTTACCCTACTCTATATAGATTTCATGGGGGAGACCAGCATTTCTCAAATTGGGGATCCTGACCCAAAAAGGAGTTGAGGGGGTGTCACAAGGTTATTGTAGGGGGGGTTGCGGTACTGCAAGCCTTACTTCTGCGCTGCTAGCTGGGAGCCCAGCTCTGAAGGAAGAGCTGCCACCAGCAGCAGCACAGAAGTAAGGATGGCATGATATGGTATTGTCACCCTTCTGCGCTGCTGCCTTCAGAGCTGAGCCCTTAGTCAGCAGCCGCCCAGCTCTGAAGGCAGCAGCGCAGAAGTAAGGGTGGCATGGTATGGTATTGCCACCCTTACTTCTGCGCTGCTGCTGGTGGGATGCTGCTTTCAGAGCTGAGCACTCAGTCAACAGCTGCCGCTCTCCAGCTGCCCAGCTCTGAGGGCAGCAAAAAAGTAAGGGTGGCAATACCGCAAACCCCCCTAAAATAATGCAGAGGTCAAGACAGTACATGTCATTCAAAAAAAGGGGTCATCCAAATATAAGCAGATAGATAGTAGGTTTAGTAAGTCAATACCCATCCACCACTCACAGAAGGCAGGCCCACCCATCCCCGTGTTTGATGGGATGGAGTACCTGAGAATTATGGCAGGTGTTCCTACATCTCTATCGCCTCACTTTCTTCTATGGCAACAGAAACCAACCTGCTTCTAAAAACTGCTGAGAGAGACAGGGTAGGTGAAGCAATATCTTTTATTGGACCAACTTCTGTTGGTGGAGAGACAAGCTTTCAAGGTCTGAAGAAGAGCTCAGTGTAAGTTTGAAAGCTTCTCCCTCTCTCCACCAACAGAATTTGGTCTAGTAAAAGATATTACCTCATCCATTTTGTCTCTCTAATATACTGGACCCAACACAGCTACAACACAGCATTATGTCGATAGACAATCACCTGTTCAGACAGAAAGAGTCTATTTAAGAAAGACTATAACTGAAAGAACAAAGGGCACATCACACTGAGTATCTGTGAGCAGGTATGTCTAAAAGCCTTGTTGGAAAGCCACCTATTTTTAAAAGAACCCTGCGGAGAGCAGCTGTGAATGGCAGAGTCTGATGCAGCAATGAGTCAGAGATACGCAGTTAAATTGTTCATTGTCTTCTTGTTCTTTACTGGAGTCTTTTCCATTCCCTGATAAGAGAGATGCTGCTGTTTTGCATCGTAACACAGAATTTATTAGCCAGGAAACCAGGGTCCATGACTATAAAGCACCACTGTGCTTCTCCCCCGCTTTCCCTTTTCATATTCAGAACTTATTGCCGTCAACTCCTGTACACAGGTCCATGCCTAAGTGTTGCTAGGTTGTTGCAAAGGAGGACTTGCAGGTGCCCAGAACATACCTCTCACCTGCTGTTAAAGGGCACAGAACTACAGAGTCAGAACTGAATTGCTTACTGTACAAACACCATTTGTTACCGAAGTGCTGGTCATGTCAAATATGCATTACAAATTTACTGCTACCTGCTCTCCAAATAGCCAGTGCCTCCCTTCTCTGTTTCTTCAGCCTCACTAGCTGAGGATCTTTTGCTTTGCAATATCTTGGGGGGGGGGGGAGAGGAGGGAAGAGGCTGTAGGGGGATGAGAATGAGAATCCATAGTAAGGGGGATATCAATCCAATCAACTTAGTACATGAGGGGAAAAATGGATCTGCATTATGAAGGTCTCCTTGACTGTCTTTTTCGAATCCAATGGATTGTTGCACGGATAGCTGCCAAGTTCAGATCTGAACTCCCTCAAAGATTACGGGCTGGGGAATCATTTTGAACACACAAGCTTTACACCCAGGTCAGCAAAGAAGATGAATTATGCCCCACACCAACCATAATGGTTAAATATTGTACAGAAAGGGTGGTCCATTGATTAGGGTGCTGTATATTTTCGATTAGTTTGTCCCTTCTAGATTTAAATCATGTCCTAAATAATGGAACTTCCACAACTTCCCTCAAGAAACTGTTCTCAATCCAAAACAGATCTGTGCACAAATAGCAGGTGTTTGATCTGCTAAAAAATTAGAGACAGAGCATCCAACAAATAGTCTCAAACAAAGAGCTGGTTTCAAAATAGCATTTTCCATGAAAAATTTCAACTCATATATATTATATAGATATAGATACATTTTTTCATAGAAATGGACCATAAACAAAAATAAACCACATCACAAAAATCTTGTTGGGGGTGTGGGAAATGAAATTTGCAAAAGAAATCCAGTGTCTCATTTTGAATAAAGGTCATTTTTCATTCAAACATCCCCTTCCCCCCCAAATGTGTCTTCTCTACTAAAAGATACCAAAGAACACACAAACATGCACATTCCCACACAAAATTCCCACAGATCTCAGACTGTTTGGCAGTGGACTCTCAGGGTATGTCTACACAGCAATCAGAAGGAAGACTGCAGAACATGTACTTTTTTTTTTTATTTATTAAAGTCTGCATCAGTTGGAGTCTTCCTATGGACTTCGGTCGGCTTTGGATCAGACCCCTAACTACAGCTGAACAGATTTCCACTGTCAGGAAGCTTTCCCTAGTACTCAGTGCCTAAATTCCTTTATAAATTCCTGGTTTTGCTATAGTGACTCCAGCATCCTGTGCCTGGTCAATTACAAAAAGTCAAACCCAAGTTGATGTTTGTGTTGTACATTTATTAAAAAAAAAAAAAAAAAAAAAAAAAAAAAAAAAAATCAAATAGCATAAGTCTATAGCAATGAATATATAGAATTCTTATGCCAGGCATTCCAGGCTCCTGTTGAGGTTTTAAATGGAAGATTCACTTTTACTTTGGGCTATTGCAGCACACGCTCTTTTTATTATTCTCAATATTTTGCTCATTGCACCAGAAAAAAAAACTGTTAAAAATGTGTTTTGCATTTTTATTCTCTAGGAAACTGGCTAGAAGCATTTAGAACTGCACAGGGCTATCTCAACCTCCACACAGGTAAACTTCACAAAACTCACATACATTTACATCCAGGAAGCGCCTACGCTTTCAAAAGCTGTGTGCAGGTGTTTATCAGCATGATTCTCCCGTTGGGAGCTGCTCAGACCTGAATGGGGCTTTGAAAGTGTTCTTCTTCCCCTCTTTTGCATTTGAGATATTCTTAAAATTGCCATCCTAGCAACCGTGCAGTTCAGCCTGAGCAATTTCAAAGTTATTTCTATGTTAAATGAACATATTTACTGACCAATTCAATGGCCAGCCAGTGATGGGCTGACAATATTTCCCATTTAGCCTGTGATAAACCCACATGTGCCAGGTATTCAGGAGATAACAGAGAAGAGAGATGAGGGACTAGGTGGGGAGGCAGAGGATCTTTTCTCTTTTGGCTTCCCTGTTAAAAACTAACAAACAAAACAAAAGCCACACACAAATGTTTTCTCATGACAGCATAACCAAGGAAGGATGCAATACCATATACTGAGTGCAAAACTTCTACTTTGTTCCTGAGAAATAGACCAAAGATATGAATATACCAGCAGAGTTTTCAGTTTGTAGAATTTGTAGTGGGATGGTGGTGGTGGGGTGTCGGTCTCTCCCTCGTGGTAAACTCCAGGGCTACCTTCCCCTGGGAAAACATCGTGATAATACCTGACATGTTGTGAATTCCAGAGTCCGTTTACTCTTCATAAGCATTTTTGAGGCCTAGGGATGAGTAATCTCTGGCAACAGTGATCCAGCAGTAATCAGAGAGGAGGGAGACTCTAGAGGCAGAGAAAACTCTCTAACTCTCTCTCTCTCTCTCTCTCTCTCTCTCTAACCCCTCAAATCTTTTCTTCAATTTGGTGGTGGGACTTTAACTAGGGATTCCTGACAGGATCTTCCAGAGCATTGCTGGAGCCATCTGAAAGGGGTTTCTCCTCCCCACCCCAGAAAGGTCATCATTCAGCACACACCCAGGCTGTTTGCTAGACTGAAGAGCCACTGCATCCCAGCTACACAACCACCCGCCACCCGAGTGTCCTCTCACTCTCTTTTCCATGCGGCTCCCTACATCTGGAAGCCACTCAGCCCTCTGTCTGCTATGCCTCCAACATACAAACATACTTCTTCCAAAAAGCATAGCGGGCTCTAGTTGTCTTCATTGTGTGACGAAATGCCATCTTCCTAGAGATCCCCTGAGCAGCTTACTTAATGCTCCAGTAAAGGATCTATGTTTTAAACAGAACGACTAACCATTTATTATTAAAGCTGCAAGTTTGTCACAGAAGTCACGATTCTGTGACATTCCGGGACCTCTGACTTCTGCAGCGGCCGGTGTGGCTCTGCGCCAGCCGCACCGGCCGCTGCTGGGGCAGTCTCGGGCCACCGTGGCCCCCGCCTCCTCCCCCTCCAGCAGCAGGAGTTTGGGTGTGGGAAGCAGCTCAGGGCTGGGGACTGGGTGCAGGAGGGGGTGAGGGCTCTGGGTGACGCTTACATCGGAGGGCTCCCTGGAAGTGGCAACATGTCTCTCCCTCCCTCAGCCCCTATGCAGAGGCCATTTGGTACCTCTGCCCGCAGACTCCGCCTCCGTAGCTCCCATTGGCCACGGTTCTCGGCCAATGAGAGTTGCGGAGCTGGCGCTCGGGGCAGAGGCAGTACACAGACCGTCAAGGCGCCAAGGGAGGGACGCATATCAGCCCTTCTGGGGAACCACGCAAAGCTGGGTTAGCGTAGGGAGCCTGCCAGCCCCACCAACACCCTCCCTCCAGCGGCACCTCTGGGCTGCCGTCCCCAGGTCCCCCAAGATTTAGTCAGGGGTATATAGTACAAGTCATGGACATCACAGGCCCTGAATTTTTGTTTACTGTCCGTGACCCATCCATAACTTTTACTAAAAATACCTGTGACTAAAACGTAGCCTTAATTATTATTATTGTTCTTAGCAGCAAGACCTTGTATTGCACATGATTGGAAAAATGTGATGTCTCCTGTGCAATCATGGTATAGTAAAATATGAACTGTCCTTGTAATGGAAAAAACGTTCATACCGAGTACATACACAAAAGCGGCGGCAAAAAGATAATAGGTATTTAGAAAGTTGATCACCCTTTTTAGCATACTCGGAGGAGGAGGGCTCCCCAACCAGAAAGCCAGAATCCTTAGTCAGGTTCTTTGAACATTAACCTGATCTTGACCAAGTAATAAGCAGGTCAACATTTTATTGCAACTTTGCCTTAATAAAAAAGTTTCAAAATAAAAATATACCATATAGCCAACAAAACCTCTTCCAACTATCACATCTCAAACATCTGATGAGTTCAATCCTTGAGGGGGCCATTTAGGGATCTGGGGCAAAAATCTGTCTGGGGACTGGTCCTGCTTTGAGCAGGGGGTTGGATTAGATGACCTCCTGAGGTCCCTTCCAACCCTGATATTCTATGATCTGTTTTTCTTACATCCCATCTCCTATCCTTAATCCATTCAGGTTGTAAGCTCTTCAGGGCGGAACAACAACAACAAAGTCATCTTACTTGTCTGTAAAGCACTTGCTTTTGTTGCTCAACAAGTAACCCCTCAGCAGAAGACCAGTGAAGTCTCAAGTTTGCCACTCTGTAATGCCTGCTGTATGATGGCAGGTCCTATTATGAGCATAGAAAAATGCCCCAGTTATTGCAATTACCTATGGCAGCAATTGTAGAGATTTTAAAGACGTCTACGTCATCTATTTGTGCAATCGCGTCTTTCGGCACCTGAGCCACAGAGACACAGTCTGAGTGTCCCAGTCCACTCCAGAAGCAGGTTATGTTTCTTATTAGTTCCCTTTCTCCAATACACACAGAACACATTCAGTTTTCCCCCTTCTTTCTTTTCATGTCTTTATCCATTCTCCTACGAACGCTACTGAGGCATGTCAGTTTCATAACCCCTTGCTGCTTTATTCATGGCAAGTAGGTCTATACAAGACAATAGCTATTGTTCAACTAAAAAGCTACATACCTGCTTTGTGTATTTGTTCCTTTAAAAAAATAAATAAAAGTTGACTTTTAAAGGCACATTTCATTCAATACCATTTTAAGCAGCTATTTGAAATCATGACTGATGTAATGACTTTGGAAATGATTATTTGTATTGCAGTAGCACTTAGCACAATAGTCCATAACGAGGGTTCCTATCAAAAGAAGTGGGATTCTGATGGATATGACATTGTTGAGAAATCAGAAGGGCAATTATTCTCTACTGCATGCCTTCCACAAGCGTATAAAGCCAGTGGAACAAAAGTATAGGACTAGCAACTCTATAACCACTTCTGCTGTTCAGGGAAAAGTGGGAGGGGAAATTCAGTACCCTCTGTACTTGTGTGCACAGAGCCCATTTACTCTGGCTCTGAGCCAAAACCTGGACTCTGTGCAATGTCTAACTAGTAAGGGTTGGCTTCAACGCCCGTTGGCTTCAATAGGATTTTGAGCAGACTCCAAAGACCTGATCCAAAGCCCACTGAAATCAACGGCTGCCGAACCAGGTTGTAAACACGCAAGTTTAATGTCACCCTTATCTTTATGCTTTTATGGAAAGCAATTTATAGATCAAGGGAAGTTACAGGAGTCATGTCATCTTTTTGAGTATTTGCAGTCACTCTGCCGTCAGTCTTATAACACCAGACACTGCTAAGAGTTATAGCCACCCAGAAATGCATTGCCTGTCATCTATTATTGGTTTGGAGTCCAAACTAACGTCATTTATCTAATCAGTGTACCTGGGGAATGCATAATACACAGTTTCTAAAAACAAAACAGTCCTTTAGTATACATTGAGTGGAAATTAAAGAGAAGAATTTACTTAAAAAGGTGACTGCAAAGAATTTTATTACATTGAGCTCGTTATCTATTTTGCTCTTCTAATGAGATTTTCACTCCTTTAAAGTTTTTCTTCAAAAACAGGTTGTGTTTTTTTCCTGCTTGTTTTGGTTCTTTTAACTTGAGAAAAATCCAGAATGGCTGGTTCTGTTAGAGGACCTGCTGTGTATGTGTGTCAGATCATATTTATTATGAGCCTCCCACCTGGACTGAAAGAGAAGGCCTACTTTAACATTTTGGAGACGGGATGGTGTTGTTAATTTGTCATTGAAGTTAAACAGAAATTAACAAACAAAACACCCCCCCCCTTCCCCACAAAGTATCCAACTAACTATACCTGCCCTGCCAAATTTTTGGTTTTTCACTCTAAGCTCTTGCCATATTACTATTAGTTCAGAGGTTCTCAACTGGGGGAGAGGGGGCCTGAGCAGGTTTCAGGGGGGGCTGCCAAGCAGGGCCAGCATTAGACTCGCTGAAGCCCAGGGTCCTGAGCCCCATCACCCAGGGCTGAAGCTGAAGCCTGAGCAATGTAGCTTCACGGGAGCCCCTGTAGCAGGGGGCCCCAGGCAATTCCCTGCTTTCTAACCCTGGCCCAGGCTTTTATAAGTAGAAAACCGGTTACTGGGCACAGGTGGCCCATGGAGTGTTTACAGCAAGTTGGGGGGAGGGGCCTCAGAAAGAAAAAGGCTGAGAACCCCTGCACTAGTTCACCAGAGACAAGACTTTAACTTTGTGCTAAAAACCAAGCAGAAACAACCCTTCCTCCACCCAAACCTTTTCAAAACCACTCTCCATCATGAAGTAGTATTTTTTAAGGGGTGGGGTGAAGGCGGGGAAATCCTTCTCTCCCACTTGCAGGACACCTTTAAATACACAGAATAGCTTCCTTTTGCATGAGACACGAAAAAAAAAAGTTGATAATCAAAACCTCCCAACTCATCGTGAGATTATATACTAGGGCCCAGATTTTTAAAGGGGTTCAGGTGTTGCTGCGCTCAGCGTTGTAATGCCTAACTGAATTAGGAAACAATCTCATTTTCAAAAATGATTTAGGCACTTCAGAGCCAAATTCCCATTGACTGTCAATGGAATTTAGACTCCTAAGTGTCTAAACCCCTTTTGGTTCCTAAGTCAGTTAGGCATTGCAATGCTGTGCACAGCAACACCCAAATAGCTTTAAAAGTTTGGGCGTAGAACTACTGAAAAATAATAAAAGTTGCATTTTCCAGTCAATCTGGCAATTTCTCTTATTCAGCATTGCAGACTGTACTGGGGAGAATCCAGCAACAGGATAGGAAACTGAAACAGTGATAATACAGTCAGCTGGTGCACCTGAAGAAACTACCTTTCAAAGTAAAAATTAAAAAGAAATAAGTTATAGTTCCAGGTCGGTCTTTTAAAAGTTATCCAACTGAGTGACTAAGACAGTGAGAAATGACGAATAAAATCTAAAGCCATTTCACAGGAAGAATGCCTCTCTAGATACAACAGAGTCTGTTAATCAGTCGAATAGACAGCAGTAAATCTGAGAGCGCAAGGGAACACATTTCTTCCTATTAGTTACGATCTGTGGTTGACACACTCTCTTGTATTTGGGAATGGATCAAGAATGGGGATTGGATCTAAACCCTCTTGGACTTTCAGGGGAAAAAAAACAAACACACACTCTGATAAGTAGGAGTGGAGGAAATGCTACTGTTGGTATTTCTGACCTGGATGAAGCCACAAAATTTCTTGCAAAGAAATAAGTCAAATTAATGACTATTCTTTTGAGATTTAGCATCTAAATGTTATCGGGGACTGGATCCTTCAGGTAACTGGGAATGACTGTTAGGGGGCCTTTTCTTTCTGCCTGTCTAAAATGCTTTCCAGTATAGTCAGTCAGAAAAGGAAAGTTACCACCTGTGAAATGAAAGCAATTTCTCTTCTTTTCCCCCCCTCCAAAACGGATTTTAAAAAATAAAAACAGATTTCAAAATGTTTGAAATGACAAAATGTTGTCAAAACAAACAAAACACAAAAAACCTCTGACCAAACACACAAGCCCCACAAACACACCCAGAGCTTTTGGTAAACAAAAAGTTTTGATAACCATTTCAGTAGCTATTTGCATAAAAATGTGTTAAAACAAACAAAAAATGCATCAATAATATTGATTAGTTTCGAAAAGATCATTTGATGACCCCCTTCGCCGCCCCCCACATGCACTTTGAAAGATTTTGACCAGCTCTCCCTAGCACTGTACTGGCTCGATCATTAAATGAGGTTAGTGCAATCACTCTTGATTATCACTTCAAAAGTTTTTTTTTTCTCTTACTTAATTGGCCTCTCAGAGTTGGTAAGACAACTCCCACCTGTTCATGCTCTCTGTATGTCTGTTACAACAGTATGTCTGCAAATTGTGCAAGTACACACAAAGTTTTGAGTGGCAGAAATAAGGGGGAAAAGAACAAAGCTCTGTGTTTGTGGTACTGATAACATGGTGAGGAAGCTTGCGGATCTTAAAACGCAAGCCCTAGTTAAACAGCAATCTTGCTGAAATAAAAATAAATTCTTTGATCTATTTGACCTTTTGTGAACTCACTTTGGATCCTTAAGTGCTTTGGTAAGTCTGCACCTGCTAAAGAATTACTTGTTGTATTATGATGTTCTCCTAGGCCAAATCAAAGAGTAAGGGTTATTAACTTGCCATCTAGGAGAAATAACTTCCTCTGATTTTAAAGAACGGGCTCCACTCTGAATCCACATATTACAGGTCTGGAAAACACATCTCATCGTAAGAATCTGAAGCAGCTCAATTTTTTTTTATTGACGAGAAGGTCAAGAGGCCACTTGATCATAGTCCACAAGTACCTACACAGGGGAGAAAGTTAGTACACAGCTCTTTAATCTAGCAAAGAAAGAGATGAGAGCTAATGGTCAGAAGCTAAAGCTATACAAATTCAGATGAGAAACAAGGGATTTATTTAGTTAGTTTTACAGTGAGGATAGCTAGCCTTTGGAACGTTAATGGATGCTCCATTACTTGAAGTCTTAGACATCCATGCTTGATTTCAAAGCTATGCTACAGCTCAACCAGAAATTAATGGATGATGAGTTTCTTTGGCCTCTGTTATTCTAGAGGTAAGATTACACAATCATAACGGTCCCTTCTGACCTTAAAATATATTAATATGAGAAAGTCATTCTGAGTGGTGCTGGTTGAAAAAAAGTTTGAAATTTGATGCACAGTGACAATTTTTTCATGAAAAGTTCTCATGGATTTCAACCCGCTCTAAATTTGAGCTCTAATTCCCACCAGAATTAAATGATGCATTAATATCCATCTGGAGTAGACAAGCATTGGACAGCACATTGAAGTTGTGCTAAAGTTTTGCTCCTTCTGTTACTAGTAAGTGAGTGAGTGTGAGTGAGTGTAAAAGAATAGCTCTAGAGCATGGAGCTGAAATACAAATACAAGGCGGGATCTGTAGACCTCCTTACTAGATGCCCCAAATATATTTTATGAGGCAGCAACTATTTGCTGGACAGGGGCGTTAAAAACCGAGGGCTGCGTTGTACTCTTGGTTACATCCTTGCCAAGTTCAGTGGGGTTGTCTGAGATGAATTCAGCCAGTCTTGCCTTCTCAGATATAGATATTTATACTACACATGGAAAAAATTCAACTTTCATATCCTCAGAATTCTACGAGACACTTATAGGAAACAATGTGAATTTAAGGTTGGTAATTTAAAAAGGGGGCAGCATTAAAGTCATACTGCAGAGGTTTTTTTTTTTTTTTTTTTTTTAAAAACACGTTCAGTACTTCTGAGAAAGTGTGCTGCCCCGCATAACAGAAGTGCTCCCGAGAGTATACATAAAGTTTTAGCTCCTGTGCTAAATTTTCAGAGTGCTATGTGGGGTTTAGCCAAGTATGGTAAAGCAGTCTCAAGGAAACCTGAATTCCTTAATTCACATGTAGTGTAGAAGATATTAACCCTTGGATAGGACAGAAAACAGACCCCTTAGTGTAGTGAATCTCATCCTAGTCCTCTCGTACTCCTCACCCCACTCCTATGTGCATATCCCAGATCAATACATAAGCCTGGTCTACACCGGGGGTGGGGTGGGAAGGGAAATCAAGCTAAGTTACACAACCTCAGCTACGTGAATAATGTAGCTGAAGTTGATGTACTTAGATCTACTTACCACGGTGTCTTCACTGCAGTAGGTCGACTGCTGATGCTCCCCCGTCGACGGAAGGGCGCTCGGTGGTCGATTTATCGCGTCTTCACTAGACGCGATAAATCGCCCCCCACTGGATCGATCAATCGCTCCGGAGGTAAGTGTAGACATGCCAATAGTTTGGTACAACTGGCAGCCTCTGCTCCAGAAAGACCCAACAAGAGAGTAACAAGCCATGGTGAGGAAGCTCACACTGCAACTGGCTCAATACAGCTCTGTGGCACTTTTACACGCACCAGATTCACCCCCAAGTGAAAAGACTGGTTAGGAAGGCAATACAAGCCAGAGAATGAAATGAAGAACCAGTATGAGAGATTAGGTTGCGCCAGGTCTGTATCTGAGATTTATGCTAGTCCAGGTCTCCCGTGAATCAATCTTGATGGTAAAGGGGGAGGGGGGGGTAAGATACACAAGGTAAAATGAAACAAAACACATACTTAAATACAATGACATGTAATAAAGGTCTGAATGAGAGATACAGGCGGGGTCGGGGGGAAGAAGAGAACAGATACATATAAAAACAAACAGAGTGGATGCCATCTGCCCTAGGATGATCAAATGAATTATGAGGAGCAGCTATCAAGGCTGTCTGAGATACTGTTTGTTATTGTGCTGATCTTATCATTGCTACGCTATGTCTGCAACAGAGTAATGAAAATTAGGGCATTTAGGAGATCCAAGACAGTCCTGCCCAACAATAGCCTAATGCCAGGTACATACATACATGTAACACCATACAATGATTTGTTACTGGGGGGTTGCTCAGGGGAGCTGGGATATTGAGATCTTGCACCTATAGGGTATGGTGGGGGTGGGGGCAGAGGAAGTGTAGGGGGGAAAAAAACAGGACCAAAGGCTCTGTTTTGGAAAGCAAAGGCTGATTAGGAATGAAAATGTATCATTGCAACACAAGAGGTCAGATCTGGGAATTCACCACCAGTCTTTTGAGATGAGGTGCCTGATGGCGGTTGTTTTTGAAGCTGCCACCTACCAGTTTGGTCTGCAATAAGTCCGGTTAGAATTTGGTTATCAAGCTACACTAGAATTGAGCAATCCCCAGTTTTAGCCTCCAACTCCAATCCACTTTACAGCCAAAAAGGGATTTGAAATATTTTGAGATTACCTACGGTGAAGGCGGACATCTAGTACTGCAAACTGGAGTTGTGGGGGGAAATGTTCAATGCAGGAGGTTGCAAATCAGTTGCTTTAATAGGATTTGGACTGGATTTTGATGCTATGAGCTTAAAACAGTGAGAGCGGGAACGGGGAAGAGGCTTCAGAATAGCATCAACAAAAAAAAGTCCCCGTTTAGGACCGTTTCTAGCTTTTTAGTCTCTCTGTGAAGCTCCACTAAATCTTACTAAGATTTAATGCCCCAAATGTGATTTTCCCACCAGCATTCTGCTTGGTAGTGATATTGCAAATAGTAAATACCGAATTGCTGGATTTGAATTATTCACGTAGGTGGTAAAAGCCATTATGTATGAATATATACAGATGTTACCACTTCACAACTGATCTAAACATATGTCAGTTTTAGACTTTGGCACACAAACCATCCACTATGCAATGGCCCACGTACGCAGCTGGGATCCTAGGCGAGGAAGAATCATAGGGGTTGCTGAATAGCTGGAATAAGCTTATAGTTAGAAGAGCAAAGAACCAGGGCACATGCTTTATCCTCAGGCAAATGGCCCCCTTAAAAAGAAAGGGGTGTGGTGGGAGAATCAAAAGAGATGGGGAATGGCAGATTGAGATGTAGTAACATGCAAGTTAACACAATCTGAATTTTTGAGGCTAGACGTTATTAGATGAATGCCAAGATTCTGCTCAGCATTGTACATGGCCCCTCCCAGAGTTTACCACATTGGAGTGAGATTCACCAATATCCCCTGATTGTGTTGTGCTGCTCCCATGATGCAAAGCAGCTGCAAACAGAACACAACTGACCCTTTGTACTGGGCTTTAGCTGCTTTACGCAAAAGTGGTATAAAGCAGGCAGAGCTGACTGGTGAATCCAGCCTGCGCAAAATATTCCTGACAAAACCAAGTGAAACACATTGGCTAAAGTCAGAACACATTGCTTAAAAAGACTATGGTTTTGTGAACCCTTTAGCATTTCAGAGTACACGGGATAAGAAAGATTGCACTGTTTGGTGCAGGCTTCCCTATTAAGTCTTACAAAGTACAAGAAAGAGTACTCAAAAAAAAAATAGTATCTAAGATGATATCAGAATGCCTCACCCTAGAACTCAGTTTAAACTTGTGTTTAAAACACAGATTCTCACAATAGATATTAATAGCTCCAAAGAGCTTTAGGGCTCTGGATAGTATGCAGAGCTGGGGAGCCACCTGGGCTAAGGTCCAACCACTTGTCAAACAGCAGCAGCTTCACTCAACAGTATCAGCTACAATTAGGGTGACCAGATGTCCCGATTTTATAGGGACAGTCACGATTTTGGGGTCTTTTTCTTATATAGGCTCCGATTACCCTCCCACCCCCGTCCCGATTTTTCACACTTGCTGTCTGGTCACCCTAGCTACAATAGAACCGCAGAGTTACGAACCCCGCGGAAATGGAGGTTGTTCGTAACTCTGAAACGTTCGTAACTCTGAAGAAAACGATATGGGTGTTCTTTCAAAGGTTTACAAGTGAACAGTGACTTAATACAGCTTTGAAACTTTACTATGTAGAAGAAAAATGCTGCTATTAGCCATCGTAACTTAAATGAAACAAACACAGAAAGTTTCCTTACCTTGTCAATTTTTTTTTAAAAAAACGTAACTTTTTTTAGTAGTTTACATTTAACATAGTACTGTACAGTATTTGCTTTTTTTTGGGGGGGGGGGGGGGAGCAGAGGTCGTCTCTGCTGGATTGCATGCTTCCAGTTCCAATTGAGCTGTGTGGTTGACTGGTCAGTTTGTAATGCTGAGGTTGTACTGTACCTCCTATCTTCTGGAAATAGAGACCTAGCCCAACTTTTTTTGGTATCCTGTTTCAGTTTGGCTCGTTTTAAAAAACCTTAGTTGCTTATGAAACATCCCGTTTGGGGCTTTATAGGCTTAGACTAGGTTATAAGTGGTGACAAATTCAAGGGAAACTCAGCTGCAACTAAAGACTCCAATGTTTTGAGGAGACAGATAATATATTTTTACCATTCGAGAACACACACCATTAAGAGTAATGCTTCAGATTACGGTTCCCAAATATGCACTTAATTTAGATTCAACAAGACAATTGCATGTTAATAAAAATTAAAAACAGTGAGTTCCACCAAGTGTGTAATAGATGCATGCGTGTCTCACAGCGTATTAAGGTAATCATAAAATTAACTACTAAAGCTGCGTTATTACATCCCAAATTCTAAGTGTCCTACGGAACATTACATAAACACATCATACTGATACACATACTGGGTGGAAAAGAGTCCTGTGGCACCTTATAGACTAACAGACGTTTTGGAGCTTTCGTAGGTGAATACCCACTTCTTCGGATACTGGGTGGAGTCACGCAAAACTATCTAGGTATCGGTGTGTAATATTTGAATGTCTCACAAGGTGGCTAAAAATAGATCATTTATTTGAAAAATAAAAATCAGATTGTTATTTAAATAATTTTCTCTTTTGAAAAGTGAACCTGTTTAAAATGAAATTTCAATTTATACAAAATATGTTAAGGCCTAAAACTATAATCTCTTAAAATATTTAAATAAAAAAATATGAGGAACCCATAAGCCTCTATCAAAAACTTGGTGTTAAAAGCTACTTCTATGTAAAAAAAGAATCTAGGGAAAAACCATTAGCTTTTGGAGGTTAAGCTTTTATATAAGCTCTTGTACCCAACAGCACAGCCCCGCCCCTTATTCCCCTCAGGATCAAGCCCTTAACACAGTACATGACCTATTGTGCTTATAAGCATATATAGGCACAAATAGATCATATGCTGTATTAAGGGCTTGATACTGGGGGGACCCAGGAGTGATGCTACTGGGTACAAGAGACTGGCAAAGTGATCATAGGCATTGGGACCCAGCCTCCAACTCCAGGAGACACTATACTGGATGAGACCAAAGGATATTCAGCTAGATGGACCAGTCTTCAGACAGTGATCTGCACAGCTGGAATTCATTTGCAAACTTGACACCATCAAATTAGGCCTGAATAAAGACGGAGAAATGGCTGGGTCACTACAAGAAGTAATCTCCCATCAACTGTTGAGCATGGGCCATTCACCCTGATGGAACTGACCTTGTTAACACCACAAAAAGTAATGTTTACTCTGTTGACATTCACACCTTCTTGTCAACTATTGGGAATGGGACACATCCACCCTGATTGAATCACTGACCCCCCACTTGTTAAGGCAACTCCCATCTTTTCTTATGCTGTATATTTATGCCTGCCTACTGTAATTTTCACTCCATACATCTGAAGAAGTGGGTCATAGCCCACGAAAGCTTATGCTCTAATAAATGTGTTAGTCTTTAAGGTGCCACAAGACTCCGCGTTGTTTTGACTGGTGCCAGATGCTTCAGAGGGAAATGAACAGAACAAGATAATTTGTTGAGTGATCCATCCCGTTGTCCAATCCCAGCTTCTGGCAGCCAGGTTTAGGGACACTCAGAGCATGGAGTTGTGTCCCACGCCTTCTTGGCTAATAGCCACTGATGGACCTATCCGCCATGAACTTATCTAATTATTTTTTGAGCTCAGTTATACTTTTGGCCTTCACAACACCCCCTCACAATGGAGTTCTACAGGTTGATTGTGTGTTGTGTGAAGAAGTATTTTCTTATGTTTGTTTTAAACCTGCTGCCTATTAATTTCATCAGGTGATTCCTGGTTCTTGTGTTATATAAAGGGGTAAATAACAGTTCCTTGTTCACTTTCTCCACATGATTTTGTAGCTCTCTAGCATATCCCCTTTATTTGTCTCTTTTCTAAGATGAACAGTCCCAGTCTTTTTAATCTTTCCTCATATGGAAGCTATTCCACACCCCTAAATCACACTGGTCTACAATTTTTGAGAAGTCGTCTGCTTCAGAGATAAAATGTGCTATTTATTATGTATTTTGATGTGCTGAATTCAAATATGACAATTAAAACAACTGATTGGCTACTGTTTCTAAGATATTTAAGTTTTTACATTTTATGTCTATGTATATTGTGTAGATAGTAGAGTTTTAATCATAAATTGTAAACCTAGGTCTTTTCATGTGTTTATGGTTGCTTTACATGATAATATTTCACCAGTCCTGTTTATGTAACACTTTAAAAATCAGCAAAAGGGTTATATAAATAAAATTTATTATGAAACAAAAGGCAAAAAACTATTATGTACATAGTTTAGTCCTATTCAGTGTCTACTCAGCGCTTCTTGGCTTGTCTCTTGTATTCATTAAATGGAGCATCTCTTGTCACTGTCCAGCAATAGTCTGCAAGCATTGATGGGCTCCATTTGCCCTGATAGCGTTTCTCCATTGTTGCAATGTCCTGGTGAAATCGCTCGCCGTGCTCGTCGCTCACTGCTCCGCAGTTTGGTGGAAAAAAAATCTAGATGAGAGTGCAAAAAATGTATCTTTAGTGACATGTTGCAACCAAGGCTTTTGTATGCCTTGAGGAGGTTTTCCACCAACAACCTGTAGTTGTCTGCCTTCTTGTTTCCGAGAAAATTTATTGCCACTAACTGGAAGGCTTTCCATGCCGTCTTTTCCTTGCCACGCAGTGCATGGTCAAATGCATCATCTCGAAGAAGTTCACAAATCTGAGGACCAACAAAGACACCTTCCTTTATCTTAGCTTCACTTAACCTTGGAAATTTTCCACGGAGGTACTTGAAAGCTGCTTGTGTTTTGTCAATGGCCTTGACAAAGTTCTTCATCAGACCCAGCTTCATGTGTAAGGGTGGTAACAAAATCTTCCTTGATTCAACAAGTGGTGGATACTGAACACTTTTCCTCCCAGGCTCCAATGACTGTCGGAGTGGCCAATCTTTCTTGATGTACTGGGAATCTCTTGCACGACTATCCCATTCGCAGAGAAAACAGCAGTACTTTGTGTATCCAGTCTGCAGACCAAGCAAGAGAGCAACAACCTTCAAATCGCCACAAAGCTACCATTGATGTTGGTCATAGTTTATGCACCTCAAAAGTTGTTTCATGTTGTCATAGGTTTCCTTCATATGGACTGCATGACCAACTGGAATTGATGGCAAAACATTGCCATTATGCAGTAAAACAGCTTTAAGACTCGTCTTCGATGAATCAATGAACAGTCTCCACTCATCTGGATCGTGAACGATGTTGAGGGCTGCCATCACACCAACGATGTTGTTGCAGGCTACAAGATCACCTTCCATGAAGAAGAATGGGACAAGATCCTTTTGACGGTCACGGAACATGGAAACCCTAACATCACCTGCCAGGAGATTCCACTGCTGTAGTCTGGAGCCCAACAGCTCTGCCTTACTCTTGGGTAGTTCCAAATCCCTGACAAGGTCATTCAGTTCACCTTGTGTTATGAGGTGTGGTTCAGAGGAGGAGGAAATGTGGGTCCTGTGACATTGATGGTTCAGGACCAGAAGTTTCATCCTCTTCCTCTTCCTCGTCTGACTCAAGTGAGAATGATTCTGGTGCATCAGGAACCGGCAGTCCTTCTCCGTGGGGTACTGGGCGTATAGCTGATGGAATGTTTGGATAATGCACAGTCCACTTTTTCTTCTTTGACACACCTTTCCCAACTGGAGGCACCATGCAGAAGTAACAATTGCTGGTATGATCTGTTGGCTCTCTCCAAATCATTGGCACTGCAAAAGGCATAGATTTCCTTTTCCTGTTCAACCACTGGCGAAGATTTGTTGCACAAGTGTTGCAGCATATGTGTGGGGCCCACCTCTTGTCCTGATCTCCAATTTTGCAGCCAAAATAAAGGTGATAGGCTTTCTTAACCATAGTGGTTATACTGCGCTTTTGTGATGCAAAAGTCACTTCACCACAAACATAGCAGAAGTTATCTGCACTGTTCACACAAGTACGAGGCATCTCTGCTCACTTTGGCTAAACAGAAATGTGTCCCTTTGCAAAATCAAACACTGACAAATAAGAGAGCACGACACTGTATGATTTCTAGAGCTGATATAGGGCAATTTGTTCAGCAGAGTGATGTAAGCTTCGTTATGATTGCATCATCCATGACTTCTAGGAATAACATGATGCAATTCATATCACGTATGTCGCAATACCAGCTTCGGATTGCATCATTCATTGTTTTGCCTAAAAAGTAAGTCCAAACCCAGTCATAGATTTATTCATAGATCCAGTCAAAGATGTATTTTAGTCATTTCTGGTTTAAATTGAGATCCCTTCCCTTTATAACTCACTTATCCTCCGCCATTCCCAAGTCAAGGGTCGTATATACTGACCCAATAGCATATCTTGAAAACTAGAGCCAATCAACAATTTTAAGCATCATTTTCATTCTCAGTGACCCAGAATTAGTAAAGTTTGACTACATTTATTTCAGAAGCATTTTGGCTGTAGAGCAGTGTCATTTGTCTTGCCCTTCTCTGTATTTTTTCCAATTCGAATACATCTTTTTTGAGATGGGATGACCAGAATTGTACACAGCATTCATGGTGTGGGCATACTCTGGATTTATATAGAGGCATTATGATAGTTTCTATCCCTTTCTTAATGATTCCTAACATTGCGTTAGCTTTTTTGACTACTGCTGCACATTGAGCAAATGTTTTCGGAGAACTATCACAAAGTAGATGGAACTATCACAGCCAAAGCCATCAATGTAGAACTGAAGAGAAATGTAGACAATCTGCAGGATATCCTGAAACCTATTTCTATAGCCTTGGAGAAACTGCAGAAAGATTGCTGCTCTATTGCTGGTGTTGTTGAAATTTGGGAAGAATTTCAAGAGACATCAAAGAAAGAAATACCCAACAACAAAGTTAAATTGCAGGCCGTGAAGAAGTGGATGGATCAAGCACCTACTCCACCTCATTTTCTTGCCAATATTCTCAACCCGAAGTACCAGCATAGATGCCTAACTACTGCTATGATATGGGCATCTAATAAGTACCCAGTAGTCATGCCAACCATAATAAATTTCTGGGCTGGACATGAATTTTTTAAGCAGTACATATTTGCTGATGATGTTTTAAAGAAAGTCACACCACTGATCCGGTGGAAATCACCACCTAAGCATCTAGAATCAGAGTTTATTGAAGTGCTAGACCAGCTTTTGACAGTAGTAGCCTCTTCAGACTGATTCATTCAAAGTTGAGAAATTGATTGGGAGTTTGAGACAGTCTGTACCTTTATGCTCATTTTTGTACAAAGTATGCCCTGTGAGGTATATTTTGAAAACTCATAATTTGCTGATCATTATTGTCCTGGTAAAATGTGTGTGGCAACATTGTATGTAAAGTTATAAGATTCTACTGTATGACTTTACGGAGACATGCTCCAAGTTTAAAAAAGCAGGCACAAACCAGTTCCTCAGAGACACAAGGCAAACTGATGCCTCAACCAGATGTTGTCAAAATCTAATGGACTATCACCTGGTTAAGCCACCATTCTTTGGTAGGAAAAAGGGTGTGAGTGGAAAAATGTACACCTTGGCAGTGGAACAGCTGGGGGTTCCCGTGTAGACAGACTGGCTGTTACCTGAACGCCTTCTGGAGAGGATTCTCCAAGAGGAGGAAAAGATATAAAAATGAGGAACAGAAGCCCCAAATCACTTCTCTTCCCTCATCTCTACTCACGGCATCAACAACATTTGAAAGACAAAGGCAGCATCATTGCACTGGAGGACGGTCGCTGGCCGAAAAAAAATCCAGTGAGACTGTTATATGCATGTGGTAAGAAAGCCCTCTTGCTTAAATTCACTTGGCTTGTTAAATTAGGTATTCGTTTGCATTTTACCTTTTATTTCTTTGTAACCAATTCTGACTTTTACGCCTCATTACTAAGGCTGCGATTTTATCATTGAGGTTGCAGAAGTCTGTGACTTCCAGAGACCTCCGTGATTCAGCCTGCGGCAGCTGGGAGCTGCAAGGTCCCCCGGAGCTCCGAGCAGCTCGCAGCCGCCGTGGGGTCCCACCAGAGCTCTGAGCAGCTCCCGGCTACCCCGAGTGGTGGGGGAACCCTGCAGATGAGCTCCCCATTTTGTTACAAATATTTTTTTTATTAAAAGTCACCAACAGGTCATGGGCATCCATGAATTTTTCTTTATTACCTGTGACCTGTCCATGACTTTTACTAAAAATATCCATGACAAAAATCTTAGCCTTACTCATTACTTGTAATGACTTAAAATCTTTCTGTAGTTAATAAACTTGTTTTTATTGTTTTATTTAAGCCAGTGTGTTTGGGAAAAGCCATTTGAGAAAACAGGGTTTGTGTATATTATTTTCTATTAACGAAATGACGGACTTTCTGTGAGCTTGTTAAGAAGGAAAGAGCTGGGCAGTGCAAGACGCATATTTTGGTGGAGGAGTCCAGGGGCCCCGAAAAACTCTCGTGGGGGCCCCGCCCAGGGCCTGGGGCAAATTGCCCCACTTGCCCCCCCCCCTCTGGGCAGCCCTGGAGGACTCTGGGACTAGGAATTTGCTGGTGTCACTCTGCAATAGAATTCAGGAGTGGCTGGCTAAGAGCACTCCTATAACTCAGCTGGGAGCAATTTACATGCTGGAAGCTGCATGGGAGCAGGCCAGGAGTGGCTGCTCTCATGGCAAAGTAGTGTAAAAGGCACCCCAGGTTGGAGAATTGAGGGGTCACAGCTGTTCAACAGTCCAGATTGTACCTTGGGTAATGTCACAGAGTTAAAGCAGGAAAATTTGTCTCTCTCTTTCAGTCTATGAATAAAAACCAGAAGGGAGGGGATGCGATCTACTAGTTTTAAAAGTTTGAAAGACAGCTTAAGTAACTTACAAGACAAGTCTCTTGACAAGGAGACTAAGGTGAGTAAGAACTTAAACTTGAAAAGAACTTGAAAACTCTCTCAGGCTGACCAGAAATCAGTTTAATTCACTGAGTACCGTTAATTCTTCTATTCCTTTATATAGCCAAAACATTTCAGACGGCTTTGCTGAATAAAATAAATTGTATATGCTGTTTTGTGTGTTTTAATTAAATTCCAGTTACCATCCTAATGCAGCTTGACACAAGCCATGAGCAAAAAGTTAATTATCTGGCAAATAAGCAATATAGCATTCATCTTTTCTAAACATTACTAAATATGTACAATTAATAAGAATTTGACATTTTAAGCTTTATAATGGCTTATATAAATGTATCTATTTATAGCATACCTTCCTTGGTAGCAAAAAGATGTACCAAATCTGGTGTAAAGGCTCTATTTAGTTTTAAATCAACATGTTTTAATTTTATATCAACCAATGAGAATGCACCTTTCTTTAGAAAAGAACTGAAGTACAAATGGGAAAGTTGAGTAAAAGATTAAAATCAGGGCTTTCCACTTGATTTAAATAATGATTTACATCGCTGATTTAAATTGCCATGATTTAAATCAACCAACCTTGGTGTCTGTCTCATCAGCATGAAAGCGGGAGATCCCGATTACTGGTGCAATCCAGATTTCCTCGGATTGTATGACCCCAGCCTTTAGATAGCGCCTGAGTACATCAGAAAGCAGATACTGCTAACAAGCTTTTCTTACATGACTTGTCGCTGCTCACCATCTAAACTGAACCTAAATCTGGTGCCACATACACCACTCATTTCAGTGGAATTGTTCTCCATTTACATCAGTGACAGAGGAGCAAAATCAGGCCCTGTGAACATTAGATACACCAGATCTGTTCAATCATTAAACACACATGATTGCTTATAAAATGCAACGTCACATAAATCTGCTAGGAGCTAATTGCCTATTATAGCTCACGGTACTGCTAGAGTCAGCACAGAATGATAAAGTGACTTTTTAAAAGGAGAGAAAGCTAGCAGAGCAACCGCTGTTAGCCTGAGCTTGCAGGGCCTGACAAGCTTTGTTGTCCAATTTCAACCAAGATAAGTGCTTCTATTTCCCCTCCAGTTAATTGTCAGGATCCCTCTGCCTAGCTCCCTTCAATTTTAAGGTAAGATCGTAGGGGCAAAATGGAAGAGAAGGATTTTTTTTTTTAATTCACCTAATTTCTTCATACCTCCCTTGCCATTACTACAGCTATTTCAATTGTAAACTCCTGCAATAGAGTCACAACACTGGATTGAGTAACATGACGATGACAGACTGAAACGCTCAGTATTTCAACTTCAATGCAGGGAACTTAAGGGAAGGAGGTGAGAACTGGCTGGTGCCAGCCAATATGTTACGTGGTGTTGTTTTTTTTTAAACATTTATTTTTTAATTGGCTAGAGTGGCTGGAAAAAGGATGGAACAAAACACAAGATGGGATGATATGAAATAGTGAGCAGTATAACTGAAGAAAAACGTTTCCCAGTTAAGACTCGCTCTAACGAAGGTTTACCAGATCATGGCTTTACAAGAGCACTTTTCGGGACACACATGTCTCTTCCTGTGAATCAGGACTAGAACATCTCCATCTCTTCAGATCCACTTGTGGAGGAGGTGGACTCTACACGCATGGAAAGGGGGCTCATAAAACCCATCTTCTCCCCATCCCCATATCTAGCAAGCCCTTGCCACGCAGTCTGGATGAGAGGGCAGAGATTAGGCAAGTCATAGGAGGCTGCAAATAGATTCTGTGGAAGAACGAAGAATTGTCTGGAAGAAACAACATAACACAGGCTGGGGCTGTACTATTGTCTATGTAGTCCCACAGGCATCTTAAGGGAAGGGTATGCGGAGAAGCCACGGGGTTTAGAGCCAGCACGAATAGTCCTGGCCTTCCTGGGATCTGCCAAGTTTGGGAGCATGGCTCGCACAGTTTTCCAGGGGAGATGCCACAAGGAAATCCTCCTGGAGAGTCCCATCCTAAAATCTCCCTCTGGTGATTTTTAATGCAGGAGGGGATGATTTGGCTGCCTGACTGGAGTTTCTAGGTGCTACTGCAATATGAATAGGGAAGAACGATATACTGTGGGAAGGAATGTGTGTTCTGAAGAGGCCACGAACGCCAGGGCCAGCACCTTGAAGTAGGACATTTGGTCAGGAACAGCAATTGACTGGAGTTATTATATAATTGCATATTCATCAGGCTTTGGGGGGGGGGGCACAAAACTTGTACACCACCCATCCCTTTTTGGAATGTTGCATCATACCAGTAAGATGGTTTAAGCAGTGGAACAAGGAAGGGGAGGAAAGTTAGTTAAGAGAAATGGAGCAGGAACTTGAAGGAAGGGTAGTAACAGAGTCGTTTTAAATGGGATGATTTTTAGCAGGTTGTTCAAAAGTTAGACTGTTGTATTAATCATAAAACGGTCTTTCATAAGGCAGCTCAGGAATATTCAGCAGTTTTGACAAGGAGGGTATCTACCAGAGGGTTGTGGAAAGAATAATCTCCACAGGAAGAGCACATGCGTGTGCACACACCCACACCCCCCCACACACCCCTCTAATGGAGCAAGGTACTGCCTCCCACAACAAGACCCTTATACCTCACATTTTAATATCCCAAATGCCTCCCACCCTAATTCCATTATTCCTTTCTCCAGACTGAACTGGCTCGTAATGTGGTCTCATTTGAATATATAGAATGGTGGTAATTATATACATATTTTCAGACTGGGTACCTGCTGTGAAGAAAATGGACAATTCCTCTCCCCTTTCTGGTGTCATTTCATGAACTTGAACGACAAGAACTGGAGCAGTTGCAAGGCATGATTAAGTGGGATCATCTTCGCATCTTGACGAGGCTAAATAGCTTTCACAAGGCCATTTTGGGAACTGATATGCAAAGCAAATTAACGTGATTTAAGAAAAAAAATTATATTCCACCCTTTCATGGTTTCCAGGTGTAGGGACCAATTTGCTTCATAGCAATTTTCATTTCTGGTCTTTTTTTCCAAAACCCTGCATCTGCCAACTATGCTGGCATCTACTGCAGTTAGGAAACAAATTTCTCTGTGAAGCAAATCTTCCAGGATGAATTGAGTGAAGGCAGAGCTCATAATTGCACATTACTGCAAACATTTCTGATAAAAACTGGAGAGATATTTTTACCCACATCTCCAGCTGAAAATTGCTGGGAAAGATGCCTTTGAAAAGCCTTCAACTCCAAGCCTATAATTACCAGGTCCTTGAACAAAACCACACGACCAACAGGAAAAAAACCCCATTCTTATTAAAATAATAATAAAAAAAGTTGGGGATGGCTGTTGGTGGGAATGGAGAGGAAGGCTATTATGCTAACTCCTATATGATTTTACATCTCTAGGTAAAGTTACGCAAGTGACTTTCCAAATCACAAGTTGAAAGGAAAGCTGAAAAAGAAGTTACCAGTTTGGAAGTTGAGAACATTCATGTTAGTTAAGAATAATAGTGATAAAAATATTAATGTATTAGGAAGTGAAGAATAAAAAAGTCTCACACACACAAAAAGAACAAACCAATCAGAAACAGGCTGTCCGTTATCTGTAGTTGGGAAGAGGGACTCAGCCTAGAACTAGGGCTTTCCACACATACCGGGTGAGCCGTCTGCTCTTAAGCAACTGAACCACCTCCAGGTGAGGTGAGTTTACAGTAAAGAAAAAGTTGGAGCCCCCATCCTGTAAAGACAGAAGTTCATGCATTACCCAATGCATTTATAAAGTTAGCCATGGAGTGCTTTCCGAAAGGGACTTTAAACATTTTTAACTACTCTCTTGCAGTGTAGTGATCGCTGGTTTCTTCACTAACAGGGTGAACTGGCTCCTTTCAGCCTACAAAATAAATAAAAATATGCAGCTGGATACAAAACCAAAAAGCCACATTTAACGTGTGGCATCCTGGCTGGAATAGCATCTCCTGTGACGTCTTAGTCAAAAGGAAGCCAGAGTGCATACGAAAGATGTACTTTTACTAGTTTGACAGCGACGTGAAATCAGGTATTTAGAAATTGGTCTCTGGCATTTATTGAACTGTTGACCTTGCAAAATAATGATTCCATTAGTAATGCTAAGTGGTGTCAATGGGGTTAATAACAATGACCCTGCTCTGGAACACCATCTTTGCGATGCTGGACTTACACAGCAATGGAACGCAGATGAGTCCAGAGACTGTCTGATCACGGCCGGCTCCAGGCACCAGCGAAGGAAGCAGGTGCTTGGGGCAGCCAATGGAAAGGGGTGGCATATCCGGGTCTTCGGCGGCAATTCGGCAGCAGGTCCCTCAGTCCCTGGGAGTGAAGGACCTGCCGCCGAATTGCCGCAGAAGAATGAAGCGGCGCGTTTGAGTCGCCGCCGATCGGCCTTTTTTTCCTGCTTCGCGGTAAAAAAGCTGGAGCCAGCCCTGTGTCTGATAACAGGGGCTGCTGGGCACACTGAGTAAAAGGGCAAAAAGAAGAAATTTAGGCCACTGGCCACCCTGTTTGGTAGCCCTGGGCAAACTGGTGGGAAAGTTTTCCTAACATTCTTCTCCACCCCCAAACATGCACACTTTTTTGTTCTTTTGCCAGTTTTCACACCCCTGAAATTTCATTCCTTTGCACGTTTTCTACGGTGGAGAAAAAACAGAAATGGGCTATTTTTGCAAGAAAGCTAGAGACCAATTGCACTTTGTAGACAAAGTCCTTCAGATTTAGCAAAGAATGACTTAATGACACCAGGCAAAGGAGAACGTCTGGTTGCAGGCCCAGCAAATGCTGCAAAGTAAGGTGGTCTGTTTATTTTGCATTACTGAGTTATCAGCTAAGAGACGTTTAATCTGTTAAATGAAATTTAGATTTGCATCTCGTCTTCCTCTTCGTCACTTATGCCAAAGCCAACAAGCGGTTAAACTGAGTTAACATCCCTCAAGAATAAAAGCTACATTTGATAATACCACCCTGAAAAATCCAAACAAAATAAAAGGACTTCTTCTAGAAAACGCAAGGGTTCCCTGCGGTCCCTCATGGATATCTACTACAAACCAGAGACCAAATGATCTCAGCACACCACACATCCGATATGCCAGTTCCTTAACTGCCAAGGCTCAGCAACTTCCTGGTTAATGGTGCTAAGCAACTTCGTTTTCCATGGCTGATTGTTTAACAACAGAGAGTGCTGCGATGAGTATACAAAACTGTAAAGTTAACTATCAACCGTATCAATAGTTACTGTATTAACCGTAACTAGTTAACTGCTACGCTAAAGTGCAGAAAAATTAGGGCTAGGGCCTGACTAGGTCAGGGGATTTGTAACGGAATGTAGAGCTCATCACTTCTAGGCTATCAGTGGAAGTCTACCCTGGGTTAGAAGAGACTCAAAGTCATTATACCACGGAAGGGGTGTTCAGTGGCCTGTATGAAGCCACTTGGTGGTCTCTAAAGTTTTCACACCAAAAGCCACCATCATAATTGACACCATTGTTGGCAGCTTCAGCAGAGAGGCCAAAGACTTATTGGTCATGAAGAATGACATGCTAGCTCAGCCCTAGAAGTTTCTACAGATGGGGTCTGAGGCACATTGGTTGGGGATAGCGTGGAGAAAGCTTGCATTACCACTATTCCTGTGGATGGAGGGATAATCAATCCAACACTTTTCACTAGCACTAGAAATAAAATTCCTAATTACAGGAGAGAGAGAGAGAGAGAGAGAGAGAGAGAGAGAGACACAGACAGACAGACACACTAAAGAAGAACTTCATCCCAATCCAGATTTTCTTCTCGCCAAATCAGGCTTAAACTGAATTTTTCTAACGGTCAATGTTGCAAACATCACTACCTGGCATGTGAAAAAAAAAAAAATCAAGTTGAGATCTTTCCAACTTGTATATCCTCTTCACTGGTAGAGGGTCTGCAATCAGAACTCAGCTGGCTATTTTGATCAGAATTCAAAAAGGTAGAACAGAACGTAGTTCATTCTCCCACTGCTGTCCTGGGATTCAGAATAATAAAAATCTGGGATTCATCTTTAAGATGAGACTCAGACACATGGGGCCAAATTCTGCCCTTACAGACGGTGCAACCTACCTCAAGAGGGTTGCCAGAGGTAAAAAAAGGCAGAATTTGACCCATAAAGAACCCACATGGTGAGTACAAAACTGGTTTTACAGGCCGCTTCCAATTCTCACTACAAATTCATCTGGTTCTGTCCAAGCAAGAAGTGCACAGGCATTTTTATTGAAGCATTTCAGGTGCACTTATCTGCCCCCCAAACAAAAATACTTCCGAGGGTCCCCACCCTGCAGTCATGATAATAAGGACCCTGCATGAAGTGCACAGCCATGTTTCTCTCAATGGGACTCCACCAGCTGAAATCCCCAGTTTTTATTAACAGCCTCCCTCCCCTGCCACCTCCCCACAACCCTACCTAAAAGCAGCACAAAAATATCTAAAACTGGTGACATTTTTGGCCACTGTATACAGAGAAAAGCAGCCAAAAAGATTTCTCTCCTACCTTACACATTTTAAAAAAATTACACACACTAGCCAGATGACTCACATTGCAAACATAAACCCTGTGTGCATATCGCTTGCCAAATATATAAAACACTGCAAATTCTCCATCAGGGCTTCCACTGTGATCGGGAGAGAAACTCATTCAAATAAATGAGAATTGACTCAAACTTCCCCCTAAATCTTAAACAACTCCCCTACCTTGCAAGTCAGATTATCTTTAAAAATGGTTCTGGGCTGCTTTGCATTTCCTGGTGCTGGCTGGGACTGTAAGAAAATACCATGACAATGGCCTACTCAGACTTTTTACCAGGGGCCACCAAAAATCGGGAGGGTTGGCCCAAGGGGTCTGGAGACACATCTGAACTTTTGGGTGCTTCTCCAAAATAAGCCATTGGACTTTGATATTTTCCCATCACTTTTAAATGCCAAGTAGAGTGACTCATACACAAATCACTTGAAAAAATAGAAACTGATTTTAATGCGTTCATCTCATTCGCCAGTCACCAAGAAGATTTCAAGAGAGAGACAGATTAAATATTTCTAATAGAGAAAAAGATAAGAAGAATCACATTTTGTTTTGCGTGTTCAAGGAAGAACTACTTAAAAAAAAACAAAAAACACTGCAATTAAAATATTGACCAGACATTAAAGATCCACGGAATGCTACTCTGTGTACATCAGTCTAAAAAGAGGGGTCTGAAGAGAATGGAGGAGAACAGGGCTGGGAGACAAGACAGTCAGCGGTCTTTCCCTTCTCCTTTGTGATACAGTGAGTCTAGTTCTGGTAAATGAGACCACAGCTCCGCTATATATATATTCACAGAACAGTGAATTCCTGGGCAATAGAAGTGTAAGCCTGGCCCTAGTCGCTCAGTGAAGTGCCTCACCTGCAATCTGAAAGGGTCACCTCTAGCATAGAGAGAAATTCTGACTTTAAGATACTGTAACACACCCACTCAACGTGGTGCTCGGTCTCCTTCTGGTGATTGGACCTGATATTGAGGTTGATAAGCCTCCTGCAGCCTTATCCAAGAGCGTTGGGTCTTTTCTCAGACAGTGGAGACTCAAGGTTTGAGATCCAGAGGTTTGATGTTTAATCCCCACTACCAATGACCCACTTCGAAGTGTCACATTGCACCATCAAAGGGTACCAACTCTCAGGTAGGGGTCTACTTAAAAATCACAAAAAACCACCACATTTTTCACGGGTTGGTCACAGCATAAATAGCAAATTTTGCAGATGTGTTCACACAGTACACACACAACTGTATTACTGTTACACTTGTAAGTCACTCTGGATAAGGATTCTCAAAGGGGTTCTTAAACTTTTTTTGCTGGGATCCCCTTTGAAAATATTTCAGGCTGACGACACCCTCCATACCCTGCTACCTTTACCTCTGCGCTGCTGCTGGCGCCGGCACTGCTTTCAGAGTGGGTGCCCTGCCAGCAGCCGCTGCTCTCTGGCTGACCAGCTCTGAAGGCCGCGCAGAAGTAAGTGTGGCAATACCACCACCTACCAAGAAGTTTCCAGAAGTCTCTTCATGTAGTGCCTGCATCCATGGCCTGTTAGAGCAGCTTCTCTCTGCCTAGCGAGAGATACTTCAATGGTTCAATCAGCTTGAAAAATGGACATCTTAACTTACTGAGAGGCAGTAAGTGGAGATCTGCATCTAACCTCCATTAATGTTATTAGCCATCACTTAAGCAGGGTAAACTGGCTTATGCCAGCTTCATTTTATCCTTTTATGGAGATCTAACAAGTGTACGTTATAGATTTTGGAGTGGAGGGGAGGAAGAAGATAGCATAGTTTTTTTTAGATCGATTGACCTGGGTTCATTCATTCAGCCAGCTCAGGAGGTGGGGAAGAATGCATCCCCCCACTAGATTGCTTCAAGCAATGCAGATTTATTTGGAATCCAAAATAACCCCTTTCTCCAGGCTCTGATGTTTTTGCTTTCACAAGGGGGATGGGGGGGGGGGGAGAAGCAGACTTCATGCAGCATTGTAAATGAAAAACTACAACAAGCAGGGCTGTAGCATGCAACCACAAAAGTGCTCCAACATTTTAACCCGTGTCACATTTTCAGGACCACCCCACCTGGTGCCAGGCTTCTGTATCCAGAGCCTCATCCTCAATCAATTATTTAAAAGGTGCCCTTAAAGCCTTCATCTCTGCACAGGAATATGGGGGATAAAGGAGGCCTGTTTGATCCATATTAGTAGTTTACCGCCCTGTATGTCCAAACAGCGGTTTATCGTCATCTTAGACTGGCAATTTTCTAGTGTGAGCCAAGATCATTATGGTAGGCAGTGTAACAGTAGATTAGACCTGTGACACAGAATGGGGTCAGGGATCCAACTCTACTCAGCAGGGTCCATACTAACACACACATCTCAGCTTTTATACACCTTGGTCTTTAAAGGAATAAAAAAAAAAAAAAAAAAGAGAACAAGAGAGTACAGAGTTACATGAAGCCTCCATGAAACGTAATTGCCATAAAAATGTTCACAGAAGAGCAAATACAATATTTTGGGTGTCTTAAGAGCACACCGTACACCACCCAGCTTTTAGTCAGATAAGGGATAAGAGGAGAGGCAGAGTGGTATGTACGGTGCTCTCCAATTGTTACAGAGAGAAATTCTTTTCAGAGGAGCAGAGGCACATTTTACAAATCAAAGCAATTAAGTCAGAGGAAAAACCAAGCTCTTTTGAAACACTCCAGTAAAGGTGGGCATACATTGGTTATTGGGTTTGATAGTAGTTAAAAGAAATCAAGTGACATGAAAGTAAACTGGTGGGGGGGGAAATACAGGCTCACTCACCGAAGTCTGACTGCAAATCCTTTTTCAGTCCACAAAGCATGTTTGCTATTATCTATCAAAGCATTCAGCTAATTGCAATACCAGCTCCTTTCTGTCTCTCCCAGGCTGTACTGGAATCACTTCACAGCAAACTCACTTTCAGTCTGTCTCCCACCACAGAGCAGGGTTACAGTGCACGCTATGCTCCTCCACTTAAAGGGAACAAAGTCCTACTGACTCCACTTTATGAAGACTCCCAGCAAATGTTGCACTCCCTTTAACAAAATTCTAAACAAGGCTAGTTAAAATGAGAATCTCAAGATCCAGTCTGGTTTGTCAAGAACAAAACCAAACCAGAGGCTAAAGGATCTTTAGCGGTTCTTACAAATCCAGCAATAGATCGGTCAGACTGGCCACTCGGCATTTGTGGAGCACAAGTTATAAATGCAATGATTAAAATGAACAGCTGGTTGAAGGAGCAGCGACAGCTGAGAACTGGCTCGCTGGCAGATGCAGCAAACATGAAGCACACACTTCATTCCCAGCAATATTCCAACTTGTACCATGTTGGTTGAGAGCAGCCATCATTCCACATGGGCAGTGTCCTTGCCCTTTGCACAAAACCTTTTGTCCCGCAGCATGAGTCACAAAAAATCCTGGAGATGGTGAAGCTCCTCCCTGGAGGAGATTTCCCTTCCGTGCCTCCAGGACCTTTCTGTGCACGAGCCCAGTGGCAGAAGTTGGACGGCAGCTAAACCTTATGGAAATCTCCAAGTTGCAGCAGCATTTCCGAGCATGGGAATAGGTTGAGACTGCAGTACTGCTTGACAGGCTTTCCTCTCCCCCACCCCCTTTGGCAAATGCCTATAGAGCTTCCAGCACCTTTCAAGGCAATGTCAAGCTGCTGTCAAAGCATTCGACTCCCTCCCCAAAACAGAGGGCAAGAGAGAATGAAGCTGCAATTCTAGCTCCTGCCTACAGCATTTTCTGAAAACTCAATTTAACCCCTTCTTGGAAGGGCAGGCTGGCAACCTCTGCATGTTTCCTTTGCTCAGTTTAACTCTCTCTGGAGAGGAGAAAGGATTGAGATTGGGGGGGGGGGAAGAGAGAGAGAAGGGCTTTGGTCACAAGTGCACCAAGGGACAGAACATATCTGAAAGATCTGTGTTTTGCCCAAACCCCATATAGAGTGACCAGACAGCAGGTATGAAAAATCAGGACAGGGGGTGGGGGTAATAGGAGCCTATATAAGAAAGACCCCCAAAATCGGGACTGTCCCTATAAAATCAGGACATCTGGTCACCCTAACCCCATATACGTTCTGGAAATGGAGAAAGGGCAAAAGGAACATAGGCTCTCAGATACTTATAGGAAGAATAGTAATGTCTGCAATTTGAGTAGGCAGGATACAAGATAATATGGTGACCAAATCTTGTGCTTAGGGTATAAACAGAACAGCAGCAGAGAATTTTACCCTCTGCTATAGGATGCTTGGCGTGTTACACTGAAGCATCGGACACGAGTCACCGGACAAGAAATTGTTGTAACAGACCAATATTCCTGCAAATTGCTGCCTTCCGTTATTGGACCAGGAGCCCCACACACTGTCCTGTAAGAATGACTCTGTGTTCCTTCCCCACTGTCTAACGCTGAACAAATACTGTGCTGTGAAGTCAGACCTTCTCCCATTCCATGTCCCACACCTAAGGTCCAGTCTACACTAGAAGAGCTCTTGCTGGGATAGCGATCTTGGCAGACACAGCATAAGAGTGCTTTTGGCAGCATAGCTCATGACCAGAGCCCTACCAAATTCACGGTCCATTTTGGTAAATTTCACGGTCGTGGGATTTTTAAAATTGTAAATTTCATGATTTCAGCTATTTAAATCTGAAATTTCACAGTGTTGTAATTGTATGGGTCCTGACCCAAAAAGGAGTTGGGGGGAAGGGGTGTCACAAGGTTATTGTGGGGGGAGGGTTGCAGTACTGCTACCCTTACTTCTGTGCTGCAGCTGGCAGCGGTGCTGCCTTCAGAGCTGGAGAGTGGTGGCTGCTGGCCAGGAGCCCAGCTCTGAAGGCAGTGCCCTGCCAGCAGCAGTGCAGAAGTAAAGGTGGCATGGTATGGTTTTGCCACCTTTACTTCTGCGCTGCTGCTGGTGGGGTGCTGCCTTCAGAGCTGGGTGCTGGCTAACAGCCGCTGCTCTCCTGCGCTGCCTTCAGAGCTGAGCAGCTGAAGTAAGGAAGGCAATACAGTGACCCCCCTAAAATAACCTTGTGACCCTCCAGCAACTTCCTTTTGGGTCAGGACCCCCAATCTGAGAAACGTTGGTCTGTGAAATCTGTATAGTATAGGGTAAAAGCACACAAAAGACCAGATTTCACAGGGTGAGACCAGATTTCACAGTCCATGATGCGTTTTTCATGGCCATGAATTTGATAGGGCCCTACTCATGACTTACGCTAGTTTTCCAAACAAAGTAAGTAATACACCTCTACCCCGATATAACACAGGTTCGCATACAACACGGTAAAATAGTGCTCCGGCGGATCAGTGCATCAGCTCCCAGCCGCGGCGCTCCGCTTCCCGCCGCCAGTGAGTGCAGGGAGGTTGGGGGAAGGACGTCCCCCCGTACTCACCGGCAGCGGGAAGCGGAGCACCGCGGCTGGGAGCTGGCGGAGTGGAGCAGGCTGGGGCCAGGCTGCTCCGCTTCCACCACTGCCGGTGAGTGTGGGACCTTTCCCCAACCCCCTGCAGCAACATGGCTGGGGCCGGGGCCAGGAAAGCGAAGCAGGCTGGGGCCCCAGCGCTCCACTTCCCACCGCAGGTGAGTATGGGGGGGCATCCTTTCCCCAACCTCCCCGCACTCACTGGCGGTGGGAAGTGGAGTGCCGCGGCTAGGAGCTGGTAGAGTGGAGCGGGCTGGGGCCGGGCTGCTCCGCTTCCCACCGCTGCCGGTGAGTGCCTGTCAGGGGGTGTGGGGTGTGGATAGGGGGCGGGGCAGTCAGGGGACAGGGAGCAGCGGGGTTGGGTAGGGGGTGAGGTTCTAGGGGTGATTAGGGATAGGGGTCTCTGGAGAGGGCAGTCAGGGGACAAGGAGCAGGGGGGCCAAAGCAAATTCGATATAACGCGGTCTCACCTATAGCACGGTAAGATTTTTTGGCTCCGGAGGACCACGTTATATCGGGGTAAAGGTGTATTTGCAAGAGGTTTCTGGTGGTGGTGGTGGTGGTGGTGGTTTTGTTATTGTTTTTTTTTGCTGGTATAAGTGCACCTACAGTATAACTTTTGCTAGTATAACAATGTCATAACGAACATTGTACTGGCAAAAAAGTTTCTAGTGTAGACCTGGCCTAAATATTCAAGATCCCTGTGTGCTTAGCAGTGAAGTGTGGACAAGTGGGCTTCACGGAGGGAAGCCTAAACTTTCTGCTGGGATTGAAGTGCAGCAACGTCTTTATCTTGGCATGAAGACAGCTGCTTTGTGCTCAGATGCCTTACACAAAAGAGATATAATTAGTAAAACAAACACATGATATTTTGGTCCACAATTTGTGTGGGTATTTTTTTTTAAGTTCTGTTTGACAATAGATGTAGTTAGTAATTGAGCTGAAGTTTGTAATTAAAAATCTTTTCACACTGCTATTAATGTTTTTTGCAGTGGAGAAACTGTGTCTTAAAAAAATTACATTGTGCTATACTTGAAGATTTCTTTTTAAGAAACAAATATAATTAGAAGCTGATAATTTGAGGAAGATGCACTGCGTTGGCTGCAATGAAATGGACATTAAATCTACAATAGATTGCTTTAAAAAAGTATAAATACCCTGATATGTTTACTGCCACCATCAAAATGATCAGCTATTGAAAAAGGACAACCATAGAGGATGTGGGAGGAGGGTAGATGAAAGAATGAAGATGTTTACTTTATGGATACTGGCCAATGCATATAAACACTATGCCTACTCAAAATTGAGGACGGCAATATTTTATAGTGGAAGTGAACAGCTTGAATCTCTTCCAAATAATAATAATAATAATTTTTTTTTTTTTAAAGTACACCACATATGTGGAGACCAAAAATATATATAGATCTTCATGTTGTCATGTATGGTTACCAGAAACGTTAGTATGAGGCATCAATCTAAACTGCGGCTGGATGAACCAAAGCAAGTAGAGCTTTGACTTGTGATAATCTACACATCCTCTACCTCTTGACATTAACTTTGATTGAAGTGTCCTGAATTAAATAGCTATCCAACCATACTCCTATACTGATGTATGTATGGAAGTGCCTAACTTTAAAAAAAAAAAAAAAAATCTTACTGAAACTGGATGCCAATTTTTAACTAGAAAGAAATAAAAGTTAATTGAATAGTAAATGAAATACCAAAAACCTTTCACAGGAAATTCTGCATTCTTGGCACTCCCAAAACTTCCACTAACTTTTGTGAAAATGTTGGATGTGCAAAGAATGCAAGATCAGGCCTCACATCTTATTTCAAATGCTAAGCTGAAGACAGCACAACTTCAAGACAGCTTCATCACAAAACCAGATTCCATGGTCCATATAAAACACATTTCCCAGTCCAGCTTCTTGAGAATTACACACTACTACACCTACACCTGGATGAAAGACAGTTGAAAGGCATTAAGTCTAAGTAAAAGGAGGATTTTTTTCTCAGGGAAAGGTGGTCCCTAGAGAAATCACTCACCAGCCATCTGTTTAAAATTTAGTTTGCACTAACTATTGGCCAACAGCAACCAGGAATATCTAGATTTGCATATATTCACATAGAAACATAAAAACTAAGTTTATACCTGCCATTTCTAGTCTTCCCACCTCCCCACCTTTGAAATTTTGTAACCAATCACTGAGCACCATCTAGTCCAATGTAAAGTTCACTAAAAGTAAGTTCCATTGGATCTAGGTTGGTTGGCACATTGTAAATACAGAATACACTTTACACAAACAACAGAGCTGGGGGTAGAAGCGGGCAGAGAAGCAGCTTATTCAAAACATTGATATGGTCCACTGCTTCACTGCTGTGAATAACCGAAGTTTGCTGCCCCATGCTGATCCAACACTTATTTAACAACGTGTCCCCCTCCCCCTGATCCTATAGCAATGATCCAAACCGTGTGATATTACGGCAAAATATTGTAATGGTCTATCAAGGAAAAAATACACACTGTGTTTGGAAAAATGTAAAAGTATCTTATGTCACTCTATAGTAGCATATCCCAGGAGATTCTCCAAAGACAGCTACATTGCTGCTGTCCAATAAACAGCAAGCCACAAAAAATGGCAAGTAGAAAAACACTTATTGCATAGGAGACACAGAATCTGACCACATATGAACCCATATTAGCAGCAAATGAAATGCTTGGGTTAGGGCTGGTTCACAAGAAAATGATCCAGAAACTTTCAGCTAAAAAGATGAGGTTCAAGGAAGTTTGGGTGACCTCCCACACCCCCAATCACATAATATGGCTCTATGGTTTCACCTGGGACTGGAGATCCAAAATTGCCACTTTTTGACTGTCATGCTAGAAGTGTAAGAAATACTGGACATCTCAGAAGAAAGCCAGTTATTTGTGAGACTTCCCAACCCAGTTTTGCATAATAAAGAGGTTCAGACAGTTTAGATAACGAATCCCAACCTCACCCATTTTTGGAGGTTTGCCCACCTCTCCCTATGCATTATTAACAGGAGTTCCTAGCTGGTTACCTTACCAGCCACCACCTACTGTAATTACTCCATTCTATTGCCACAGAAACCACACTTAGCTAGCTGTGCTTATTTAAAATAGCTCAACACCTATGGGTCAGATTCAGACCTGTTAACGAGGAAAGCAGATACAATTTGGCTCTACATAGCTAAAACTCTGCAACACACAACCACTAATTTTCTTCCCATGAGCAAAAAGCCTTGAACTTTAACAGACGCCTTGTATCCAAGAAACCTAGACACAGAGCCAGAGGACAAGCATTTCTGTATTGCTCTATCCATTAAGAGCAAATTCCACCAGCTAGTCTTAAAAGCGAATTTATTATCAATAAATGGACACTACACAATAAATTGACCCATCTAATAGGCAGTTAGGGCCCTTGCTTCACAAAGACATACAGGCTGTTACTCTCCCTTTTGGTGCTCTATTTTAAGGGGCTGCTTTCTGAAACCCCAATCTATTTTCCTCATCATTAAAGGGAAATAAAAACGATAACTATACATTTTTCTCCTTAAACAAACAACAACAACATTATTCACATCTATCGTTGCCCAATAGCAACGGCCATATCTGTGGGTGGGAGCAAAAAGGGAATTGAATAGGGGATGCCTCCCAGGAGTGTGATTAATGGGGGGGGGGGAAGGGAGTGCTGCAGTGACCCCTACATCTGACACTGGCTCTTGGAAGTTCAAGGATTACGCATTTCACATGTCTGCCAGCCATCCCTAACGAGGCTGGAATGCACATTAAGATAATAGACTCTTATTCAATACCAACCCCCCCTTACATTACTGTAAGTGGAAGATCAGATTTTAATAAAAACAACCCCCACCCCCCCACACACACAATCAGAAGCCATAGGCCATTTGGAGTTACAATGTTCCTGGTGAATTCAAACACACGCTGCACTAATAAAATGGGGCAGAAGTGTCTTTCCTCTTTCACATGCATAACTTTACCAAGGGAAATTGTGTGTAAGATGCATTTAAACAAAAATAGGATAGAATTCATCCCAGGACAAACTCCACTGGCCTCCTGGGGTTTACACCAGGTATGGAAGTACCAGCCCAGCTTCCCCTACTTGAGCCTGCATTCAAGCCATAACACTCAACTTGTGATAGCTCATTTTTCAGGCACCCTGCCTCTTTTAGTGCCCTCCTGTGGGCCCCTTAAGAACTGCATGCAGGCTTTCATATGCGCAAAACACCCACTGCCTGGAGCTGGTTTAATAACACACACAGTTTTTAATCTTCCGGGTCCCAAAATAAAGCCCATCACCACACAAAGGTCCATACTTCGCTCTGGTGTCTTCTCTCACTGCCAAAGGTCCTCTTCTTCTGTTCCAGTCTGGTCTTACCACCAGTCCTCCCAGCTCTTCCTATCTGGAGCTGAGCCTTCCGGCACTAGCCTGCGGGCCCCCAAATGTCTATACCCCCAAATTCCATCCAGGTTACCCACAAGAACCTCCTGCTCCTGGGCTGCTCTGTGTCACAACTCCCTTGGTCTCAGGATCTTCCCTGCAGGAGCTCTTCACACTCCCTATAGTCTCTGTACCCTTTCCTCAGCATCCCCCTTCATTGCAGCTACCTGCTGCTTTTCATAGGGCAATCACCCTGATCTCTCCCAGGTGCGACTCATGTAATCAGGGCTGGCTAGCCCCAGTCCTCCAGCAGTGAGCCACTCTGTTACAGAGAGACAAGGTGCCTGAGAGTGTCAAGCTTTTGAGTGTCTTTCACAACAGAACTTGGTCCAATAAAAGATATTACCTCACCCACCTTGTCTCTCATATCCTAGGACCAACAAGGCTACACACCACTACATATCCTGTTAGAGACATTCAACCTGAAATGGACTAATTTTAAAAAACCACCACCAAGAATATTCTCACAGAGTACTCCAACATAAAACTGCCTAATTTATTGTCTAACATTTTAATCGTTTTTTTTCTCCCTGTCCCCTGCTGAAGTTTAGAAACGTCTTTTGGGTGGATTGAAGAGCACTACCACCAAATGTGTTCAGGCCCACCACACCATCCCCTTGCCTTCCTCTCTATGCACTCACCTGCCGGCTGCCTCTGCAAATTCAGCTTTGGTGCTGCCATTCCTGGAAAATGTTCCCTTACAGGGCATGGAGAAAAAAGGGAGCATGAGTACACCCTCCAGAGCAGAGTGAGAGTGCAGTTAGCAGGCAAGTGAATGAGAAAGGAAGTACAACTGCCCATCAGCAAAATAATGGAGCTGGACTACATGAAACACTGTCAAATGGGCGTAGTAACCAAACCAGAAAAGCTCTCTCCCCCCACAGTTGCTGTCAGTTATAATGATCTCGTGGTTACTTTTAACAATAAAAGTCAACTTTTTCAGGTAGAAAATGTGCTTTTAATTAGAAACGACAATTTATAAAACAGTCATGGCAGAGGCTGAGTAGCTTTTTGTACATGCATGCCCCAGTATTAAAGAGGAACTTTTACAAAAGCCCCTGGGGTCTGCACATTCCATTGTGATGTGTCAGATTGTTTTGTAGCACCAGGCAAAATTAACAACTTCAAATGTGGGCCAAAGATCATAAATTATAGGATACAACTCTTGTGCTGGCGTTGCAGCTACAGTGAAACCAGTGCTAAGAACCACACACCTCCAACAAGCAACTGTCTTAAACCACTTCACAGTGTCTACCAAGGTTTTGTGTTTAAACTTTATTTCACCTTTAGTTAGAGGAACAACTAAATTAGATGTTTAAGATCAAATTACAGTTTTAAATAATCAACTATCCAAGAGTTAATTCCCCACCTTCCCCTAGCTTAAAGATCTCTGTAGTGGGAGGACATGTTCTTTTCATTCTAATAGATGTGGCTTGTGTGTGAGGTGTTTCTCCTTCTACATGGTCAATCTGAAGTGGGGAATGAGACAAGAGACTGACCTGGTGTTAGTACAGACCCTGCACTGTTGTTTATACTCAGTGCAGAGACAGGGCTAGTTCCCAGGCCTCCTTTCCATCCTGCAATGACACTACTGCTCAGGCACTAAGAAATAAACAGAGCAGAGCTCAATTTACTTGAGCTCCATAGAAAATGAGATGTGTTTGTGGGAGAGGGTGAGTTATGTCTAGTATGGAGCCCCAGAGGGTATCCCACCCGCTCCTCCCTGCCCGAAACTGAATATCCTGTACAACGTTCAGGTACTCAGAAGCTGCCATTTGTCTCTGAACATGAAAGTTGCATTGTTTTCATTTGATGCAAGAAAAGATGCTAAGATTGGAAGAGTAGGATATTTTGGAAGATCACAGGAAATGACTCTTGATATTAACGAACAAAGCGCATTTAATGCGTAGCTCTTGAGACAGATTGGACATGTGCATAGTAATGTAGGATTGGAAGAGATTTAAAGAGGTCATCTAGTCCATTCCCTTTGCTTAGGCAGAATTAAGTGTCCCTAGACCGTCCTGGAGAGGAATTTGTTTAACTTGTTCTTTATAACCTCCAATGATGGAGATTCCATAATCTCCCTAGGTAATCTGTTCCGTGCTTAACTACCCTTATAGTTGGAAAGTTTTCCTAATGTCTAACCTAAATCTTCGTTGTTCCTCCTCAGCCTTCTCTTCTCTAGGTGCTCCTCCCTTATCTTGTTCTAATGCCTTGGGCTGTCCTCTGCTCTCAACACAGAACTGCACAGCAGTACGGAACGTGTTCTCACCCTCCCTGCCAAACACATTATTTTCCATCTGTCTTGTAGCATTGCTCTGGATTCTATAGCACTCGTATGGACTTCTCTCTGCAAAGAGTTGGCTCAGCTTGGGCATTGGTGGGGGGCTGAACTCACCAGCGCCTTGAGGCCTTTCTGTGCTAGCCTCATCGGCATAAAAAGCCTGCAAAGTAGTCCATAAAGCCTCCCTAGGAATACCCCTGATATGGGAGAAGAGGCATCCCACCTTCCCTGAAAGGCCTCTGGCCAGTTCTACTCCTACCCTCAGCAAAAATACAATATCTGCTGGTCCAATCTTTGCCCTATCCCCCCAGTTATCAATACAATAAAATCCACTAATTCTATGGTCTTTCACCCTAGCTTTGTGTCTTGTGTAAAGTACATTTTATACAGCACAGACTTAACTGATTCCTTTTTGCATAGTGTGGGTAGGATCTTCAAAAGCTCTCACTGACCTAACGGGGCTGCCATTCAAGTCATTGGGAGTTTAAACCATTGACTTCACAATTAAGCTTTTGAAAATGAATAACCTCATGCTGAAGTGGATCCCAGCTGCTTGTTGGATCCCTACATTTTCAAGACCATCTCCCCTAGAGACTTGGAGTGCAGAGAGAAGGTGAGATTTACCTTTATTGATGTTAATCTCCAGGCCCCACCCGACCACTTGCCCCAAGCCCTCACCCCCATCCCACCCATGCTTTGCCCCAGGCCATGCCTCCCACCCCCACTCTGCCTCTTCCCACCGAGTACCACCCTCCTCCCCCAAGCGCACCCCATCCCTGCTCCTCCCCCTCCCTCCCAGCACCTCCTGCACCCCGTGGAACAGCTGATCGTGGCAGGTGGGAGGCACTGGGAGGGAGGGGGAGGAGTGGATTGGTGGGGCAGCAGGTAGGTGGGAGGCGCTGGGGGGCATGGGAGGAGCTGACCGATAGTGGGTGCTAAGCACCCACTAATTTTCAGCACCTATGCCTGAAGCATGTATAGCGCTTGCACATTACAGCCGTTTCTTTTCCTAGACACACGTGTGTGTGTGTGTGCGCACACACACCTGCTTTAAACCTTGTAAATAACATTTCTTTTTCCTAGTTAATATATTTTTAGTCTGCTTATTATAGGACTGGCTACAAACGTTGTCTTTGGTGAGAGATCTGTGGTGCAGTTGACCTACGGTAAGTGACTGGTCCTCTGGGACTGAGAGTAACCTGAATATTGTTGTGATTTTTGGTATAAGGGACTATCTATCACAAAGGCAAGTTTGCCTGGGTGGCAAGAGAGAATCATAGGACTGAAAGGGACCTCAAGAGGTCTTCTAGTCCAGGGGTCCTCAACTTTTTTCTTTCTGAGGCCCACTTCAACAAGGAATAAAAACTCCATGGCCCACCTGTGCCAAAACTACTGGTTTTCTACATATAAGAGTCAGGGCCAGCAGTAGGGTAGCAAGCAGGGCAATTGCCTGGGCCCCATGGCACAGGGCCCCCTGTGAAGCTAAGTTGCTCAGGCTTTGGCTTCAGACCCGGTGGCAGGGCTCTGGGCCCCAGGCTTCAGCCCCATGCAGTGGGGCTTTGGCTTTCTGCCCTAGGCCCCCTGAAACCTGCTTGCAGCCCCCCAGGGGGGGCCCAGACCCCTGGTTGAGAACCACTGATCTAGTCCAGTCCCCTGCACTCAAGGCAGGACTAAATATTATCTAGACCATCCCTGATTGGAGGTTTTTTAAAAGCAAGACAGACAGATTCCACAACCTCCCTAGGCAATTTATTCTAGTGCTTAACTAACCTGACAGTTAGCGAGTTTTTCCTAATATCCAACCTAAACCTCTCTTGCTGCAATTTAAGCCCATTGCTTCTTGTCCTAGCCTCAGAGGTTAACAAGAACAATTTTTCTCCCTCCTCTTTGTAACAACTTTTAGACCCGAGTGCCAAAGGGGTCTGTCTGGGACTCCATCGTAAGGCTAGTGCTTGAGGAGTTCACACTTGATTGGTTGTGTATTCTATACTTGGATTTCACCAGTTTGAGGTTTGTGCCCTACTTCTTAACAGTCTGCCCTGAGGCTGATATGTTCATGAGCTACTCCAGACAGCTTGACTCAAAGGTCCTCATGAATTGGTAAATTCTGTTTGGCCACAGTTCACTTGGACTCGTGTCTCTCTCTCTCTCTCTCTCTCTCTCTCTCTCTCTCTCCACATCTTGGGTGGGGTATATGTCAGAGTGGGAAACGACCGAACGGGCATTGAATTTAATACTCCAGTTATAACTCTCATTGTGGCATTAAGCTGCGCATCCAGAGATTTGGTATGTGAGCTGCTGGCCCAGTCTGGTGTGCTATATATTCTGCAGTTGAGCAGATGAGTACTAGAATTGCTGTTCAACATGTGTGCACGTTGGCACCCCGTATTGTGTATAAGAGTTTTTGAATGAGGCTCGTTCTTTGCATGTCGTTCCTGATGAGCTTTAAAAAAGTCAAGGTTCTGTCCAAAGTTATATCCTAATACCTGTGATAAGGCTTATTTCAGACCCGGTGATCACAAAAGGTGACAGGAAGTGGTTTCTTGGCAGCTTTGTTGTTTAGGTGAAAGGCTATTACCGAAGTTTTGGAGGTATTGGGGCAGAGCTTCCAATATTGAAAGTATTCCGCCATTTTGAAGTCAGTAGAGAGGATGTTGCCAATAGTGGTGAATGGTGCCAATAGTACTGCCGGAGTGATGTCATCAGCATAAATGAATGTACGTGCAATTGGGTCAGGTAAGTCATTACTATATACACCACTGACGAGATCTCCCAACCATGCTTGTCCCAAAATTCTTCAGGAATTCAGGAGAAATACAATCCTTGCCAGCAGCTTTTCTGCTTCTAGTGGCTAGAAGAGCCTCGTTTATTTCTCCTATAGCAGTGGTTTTCAATCTTTTTTTCATTTGTGGACCCCTAAAAAATTTTGAAGGAGGTGCAGACCCCTTTGGAAATCTTAGGCAGTCTGCGGACCTGCCCAGGGTTCCATGCACCACTGGTTGAAAACCACTGTTCTATAGCATATGGAGAGGATAGTGGTGAAGTTGCAGCTCTTTTCTGAACTTCCTGTATAACCATCTTATCAGTTAAGGTCTTTGAATTATGAAGACCACCACCAACAATATTGGCCATTGCTGTCAGTTGATGGTGTTTTATGGAGTCAGTGGCTCCAAGCTTATGGAGCAATGCTCAGGTTTTGCAAACAGAATGAGGGAAGTCAAGATCCTCCACTGTCTCATTCCATCTCTTCAGGGGAACATAGTTCAGTGACTATTAGTCCCTTTCCATTGAATGACATATACTATTATTGTAATAGAACTGATCAAGAATTTTGCATCGGAATGGATTTTCAAACAGAAAATGCAGTTTCCACATGAAATTTTTTATTTTCCATCAGGAAAATTGAAATGACATTTAATTTTCAAGTCAGTTCGATTCAAAATCGGAATATTTCATTTTTTAACTGACTCAAAATGTTTTATTTTGAATCATTTTCACAAAACATTAGACTGCCTTATAGGAGAGGTCATTCAGGCTCCATTCTGTCTAATGGATTGTGCTCCCTAGAGGACTAGATCTCCCATAACGCAATGCAGATTCTCCTCTAACTGAGCTGTGTGGTGCATTATGGGAGATGTAGTTCAGCCAGGGAGCTTGGCCCATACGGAAGAATGGGGGCATCAGTCTCCCAAACTACAACTCCCATAAGTTAATGTGCCACAATGAGAAAATACAGTTTCATATTCAATTAACTCTAAATGACGCATTTCATGACAGTCCAATAAACCAAAATGAACACATTTTGATTTTGGAATGTTTGTGTGTTTTGTTCCATTCAAAAATTCCCAAACAAAATATTTCAACTTTCTTAACTGAATTTTTTTTCCATGGAACAGAAATTCTGGAAATTTTGAAATTTCAACTTTTCATCCCAATTTGGGACAAAAACAAAACGTTAAAGTGTCAGAATTTCTGGAGGGATGGAAATTCCAATTTTCACACTCATCTCTAGTTGTAATTCGTAACAGATCTGTGACCCTGTAGCGGGGTGGTTACCCCGCTCCTGCCTGAGGGGTTTAAAAACAGCCCTGGCAGAGGGCTGGGGCAAAGAGAAAAGCTACTGGGCTGATTGGGGAAGTGGCCACGCCCCAATCAGGCCCCAGCTGGCCCTATATAAGAGGCTGGGAGCCAGGCACTCAGCAGTCTCTCTCTGCATTCAGAGAGAGAAGGGCCTGGCTGCAGGGAGCTAGACACAGGGTACCTGTAGTGGAGCAGGGCTGGGGAGCTCCAGCCTGGAAAGCCCCAGGCTGTGGCCTAGGAGAAGGCTAAGGGGTACTGGGGGTTGCAGAGGGCAGCCCAGGACTAGGCCAAGGCAGCAGGTCCAAACCCCCCTTGCCGATGATGAGTGGCCTATACTGCAGCCCGCCCCAGAGAGTGGGGGCTAGTTGGTGACTGGCAGTGGCCTTATCTTGAGGTGGGGTTAGTGGGTGGGGGTTCCCCTGGGAGGGGAGACCAGTGTGTGTGGGTATTGCCTGGGCGCAGCACCCAGGGCAAGGGGCACTGGGGTCCTGGGAGGGACACGGGGGCCAGTGCAGAGGACAAGGCGGATCACCGGCCTGCAGAGGGCACTCCAGAGGCTGGTGAGCTAATTCCCTGGATGACCAGCAGGAGGCGCCGCAGGGGTGAGTCCAGACCCTCTTACAGACCCCTAAAATGCAGTGGTGCACGTGCTACATGTAATGAGAATTCAAGACTTCACAATCAGCAGCACTCAAAATCCTCCTGCTGAAGGAGCATAAGTCCTTACCACTGGAGCTAAAATAGGATCTCCTTTCGCTATTAGCAGTATAGGGCCTAGGATGTGAAGTTGAGACATCCTAATTCCATCCAGTGGAGGGCATAGCTCAAACACATGCAGAAACAGTTCTTTATAGTTTCAAGGGCAAGTACTATCATTAGGCAGAATTCAAGTGCACCCCTTCCTCCAATTTACATAAGAACTCTGTTTTCCACTTGCAAGATTTCCCCTGGCACCACTATCTTCACAGGGACACTGTGCCAAATCAAATGGAAAAATAAGTGAGCAGGTCACAACTCTTAATAGGTGTCACATAGTTTCTTTTCAATAAGTAGCAGTGTAACAATGCATTAACGAGAAATGAAACACCATGTTAACACGAATTTGCATAGTATTAAACCATGATGCTTTGCTTTTCTAGTCTCCTTCCAAACCTTCCTGACTGGCATATGAATCAAAAATGAAATTTAATTGCCAGGGTATTCAGCAAAATCATTGAGTTTCTGCTTAATAAAGCTTCATTTGTACGCCGGTGCATCAGACATCCTCTCTCCAAGGTGCTATATTAACAAGCGCAGATGTAAAATATTTTGCAGGGTTTATTCTAATAAGCATTTCAACAGAGGAAAAAAAAGAAGGAAGATTGATAGTGAAGTTTTACACAAGAGCTGGAAGAAGTAGAAACTGAAACCTGCATTATGGTCAAGCAACAAGACAGCATTATTTACACACAGAAGCTTAAAGAGCATTCACATAGAATCGCAGAAATGTAGGACTGGAATGGACATCGAGAGGTCATCTAGTCCAGTCCCCTGCAATGAGGCAGGACTAAGTATTATCTGGCCGATCCCTAACAGGTGTTTGTCTAACTTGTTCTCAAAAACCTCCAATGATGGATATTCCATAGCCTCCCTAGGTAATTTATTCCCATGTTTAACTACTCTTGCAGTTACGAAGGTTTTCCTAAATCTCCCTTGCTGCATTTTAAGTCCATTACTTCTTGCCCTGTTCTCAGTGGATAAGGAGAAAAAAAAATTAATCACCCTCCTCTTTAGAACAACCTTTGATAGATTTGAAGATTATGTCCCCTTAGCCTTCTCTTCTCCAGAAGAAACGAACCGAGTTTTCTCAGTCATTCCTTGTAGGTCATGTTTTCTAGACCTTTAATCATTTTAGTTGCTTCTCTCCTAGGTCAGCCCTGCCTCCTCGTTAACCCACAGGGGAAAGATGATCACCAGGAATCTAAAAGCCTTGCGCTAGTTACTCCTGAGGGCATTCTGTGCCAAAATTTTTTAAAATTTTGGTCCCGTCCCCCCCCCCCCCCAATTAAAAATTCTGCAAATTTCATTTGTCAAATAAATCTGGAGTCTCCACCATGGCATTGGGGAGCACAGGCCCACAGGGAGATCACTGTGCAGCTCCCCCCCCCAGGACACGGACTCAGTGATGAGGCTGAACCAAACCCTGACACAGCGCAAGGACACTGCCTGCCCCAGAAAACCCCCAGGGCCCTGCCCTTCTGTGCCAGGTGCACCAGGTGTGGGTAGGCAGGCTCAGCAAGGCAGGATGCAAGTGTGGAGGGGCTTAGTGTGTGTGTGTGTGGGGGGGGAATCCAGGTACGGGTTGAGAGGGTTCTGTGTGGGGCAATCTGGTGTGGGCAGCTCAGTGGGGGATCAGGATGCACGGGGGTTTGCTGGGGGACTCTGGGTGCAATGGTAATGGGACTCTGCAGGGGGGTCCAGGTGAAGGTGGTTGGGGCTCAGCAGCAGGTGCTGGGGGGCCCAGCGGGGGGAGATCCAGATGCTGGTAGAGTGGGGTGGGGATCCAGGTGCAGCTGGTTGGAGCTCAGTAGGCTGGGGATCCGGGTGTGGGTGGCTTGCTGGGGTGGTCCAGGTGCAGGGGAAGTGGGGCTCATCAGGGGGCTTCTGGGTGTGGGGAGAGGTGCGGCCCGGTGAGAGGGTCTGGTTATGAGGGGGTCTGGATGCACAGGGGTTGGGCGGATGGGGGAGCAGCTCCCTGTACAGTGATCCTGCACCCATCACTCCTCAGCTGCAGGGGGAAGGCAGTGCGGGTGGGGGGGGGGGGGAATTTGCAGAGCTTCCTATAGCCAGGGGAGGGTCTGACATGGATGCCATGCAGGGGAAGAGGAAGTCCCGTCCTCCCCAGCCCAGCCGGGACTAGCAGCTGAGCCCGGCACAGGGTAGGAGCCACCAGCTGGGTCCTCCCCAGTCTCACCCTCTGCCAGCTGCCCTGGGCACCTGAAACATACTGCTGGGGAGGGTCTCATAACCGCTCTTGTGGCTTCCCTGTCAGAAAGTCATTTTTCTGCAGGGAAGCAAAGACATCTGCACAACAGGACATAAATTCTGTGCATGCGCAGTGACGCAGAACTCTCCCAGGAGTAGCTAGTGCACGCTCTGTTAGGTGGTCTCTGCCCCCACTTAAAGGTAGTATTCTTTTCTCTGAGTCAGCACCACACACTAAATGCAAACTAAATGCAAAACAGAGGTTTTAAACCACAAGTTAGCCCATGGAACTAGTCTCATTTGTCCAAGACAAAAAAAGGCTAATTCCATTTTTGGGTAGTTGACTATGGTGTATAATATTTCCCTGCCATTTCAAGCATTCTTCCCTTTGTCTTCTTAATTATGTAGTATTGCTGCGTACTATTAAAACAGCTGTCACCTTCCACCACAGGCAAAGCGCTATTTCAGTACCAGGTGAAGGGATTCCTGTAAGAAAAGTACTTTAGCATCCAAGGTACTGAAGAATTTTATATGTATAAATTCCTGCAGCTGGCTTAGAGAAAGTAGAACAGGGCGATGCAGTGAGAATATGGGTGCTGAAGACGTAAGGCTGGAGTGGCCAAAGGATCAGCACCAAGCCTGTGGGAAAATGTGATCAAATCTACTTCGTTTTTGGAGCTTTGAGCACAGTGGCATGTTTGTGCCAAGTTTTATCATCATGATCCTTTTACTGTGTAATAATAAAATGCATAAAATGGCATTGGGAGATTGCACGTTTTTAACTGGTCTCGTCAAGAGCCTGCCCCCTTCTCCCCTCCCCCAAACCACTACAGCCTAATAAGAGTAACCAGATCCATCAGAATGTTCTCAAGAACGTCTCACCTGTGAGAAGTGAAGGGACATGGATATCCTTGGTATAATGGTTCAGAATAAACAAACAGACCTGACCCAAAGGTGCTGTCCCAACAGCTCACTATAGCTATTCATCATTTAGGACACAAGATTTCCAATGTACTGGTACACATCACTACGCAATTCACCACCAAAACTGCGCCCCCATCCCCAGGGCCGGCTCTAGGATTTTTGCCGCCCAAAGCAAAAACAATTTTAGCCGCCCCCCAACCCCCCCATTTTTTAATTACCCCCACCCCCGGCCCCTCCTCAACTCCGCCCCTTCCCCAAATCCCCAGCCCTGCCTCCTCCCCCCAGGCTCTCAAGCCTGGGAGGGAGGGAGGGGGAGCAGCGGCGCGCGAAACAACTGTTTCGTGCGCCGCGGCCGCTCGGGATCTCCCCCTCCCTCCCAGGCTTGAGAGCCTGGGAGGGAGGGCGAGTAGCGGCGCGCGAGCGGCAGCAGCAGCGGAGGTGAGTTAGGGCGGCCGGGGCACATTTTTAGGGGCGGCATTCTGGCGCCAGCCATGCCGCCCCAAGCACCAGCTTGTTTTGCTGGTGCCTAGAGCCGGCCCTGCCCATCCCCCCCAAACAGGCCACAGAAACTAAGCTACCCTATGTTGCTACAGTTTGTCCCTCCAGGTCAGGGATCATTGGAAAGACAGTATACACATGCAGAGCTCTACAGAAAAGCTTCCAGGGCTGCTGGTGGTGCTATACCTATCCCAGGGATACAGCCACATTTGCCTTCAGTCTCTAAGGCTGTCAACCAGACACCTTTCATATGTGCTAAAATTTAAGCAGAAAAATATATATATATTTGACAGTCTGAAATTTACAATCCCATTTAATATTTTGTGATCACTTGTTATTGGATCAGATTTACACAACACAAAGCATCTTGTTGGTTATAGGAGTCAAGCTGTGGTTCTTGAAGATATCAAAATGCTAAATATCAAAATATATTTCTGTACCGAAGTCTCTAGGGCTCACAGAGCATCTCCTTAAAAGCTAACACATACCAAGGCATGTATGTAAATATCTATAAAATTCTATCAGATGAGCACAAGGCACATGTTTTGGAACCAGATCTGAATGTTTAGAGCAGTGTTGAGACAAGACAGTACCTAAATCCATATAAACTCATCCTCTTCTGGCTAGTTACAGCATGAGGGGGGCATATAATCAATGAAGGCAGATTTTGACTCAGTTGCCATCCGTGGCATTGCACATTGGTGGTAACGGATTAACATGAGTTATAAGAGGCCAGAATATGGCCCAGTGATTCAGCTTTGTTTTACAGGGAAAAGGGAGTAGAGAGGAGTAATGTGGAGAGTAATACAGTCCTGTTATCTGAGGACAGCTAGTGATAAAGATGTAAATGACTAGAAATAAAAAAAATAAAATAAAGTAAAATAAAAAACACACAGTCAATAATAGTATTTTTAAAAAAATCTGGAAGTGTTAGGCCATTATCTTTCCAGCTGAAGAGCTGTAATTGAAAGAGACTAATCTTCCAGTGGGTTCATGAAGGGTTTACAAGCTAATTGTTCTCTTTTTGTCTTCAGGATTACTACTACGTTCTGTGAATGGAGGGGCAGCAGATGTGCAGCCTTTGCTCTCTTTAATCCAAATGCCTGTACTGCCACAGATGCTCCCGACGCTGTTGTCACGGAGTCCCCGGACGATGCTCTGGAACTGCTCCCCACAAAGCCAGTCACGACTTTGGGGAGCCTCCTCTCCCTCGGAGCAGACTGTCTTCAGGGCAAGAAGCTCACACGGCTTCACCGCCTGGGTGTCTCCTGGGAGCATTCAGCATATGCCCCTCCGTGCGCTTCCCACAGCGAGTCCGCCCAGGCAGGGTCCTGGGGAAGCCAAAGGGTTCTGCACCCCCCACTTCGCAGTCAGACGTGACTCTCGGCCGGCCAGCAAAACAGAGGTTTATTAGACGACAGGAACACGGTCTAAAACAGAGCTTGTAGGTCCAGCGAACGGGACCCCTCTGCCGGGTCCATTCTGGGGCCCAGCAAGGCAGACTCCCGTCTGCCCTCCCTTCCAGTCCCCAGCTAGCTCCAAACTCCCACCCCCGTCCAGCCACTCCTTCTCTGGGCTTTGTCTCTTTCCCGGGCCAGGAGGTCACCTGATCCCTTTGTCTCCAACACCTTCAGTTGGCACCTTTGCAGAGGAGGGGCCCAGGCCATCAGTTGCTAGGAGACAGAGTGTCGGGCATTTATGTACCCTGGCCCTTGGCTCTGCAGCAACCATACACCCTTATCCCACCACCTAGATACTTAAGAACTGCATAGGGGAAACTGAGGAAAACATTAAGAACAGTCCCACTTCGTCACAGCTGTACAGTGACAGAATAGAATCTCGCTCTCGCACATAAAGTGGCTGTTCTGAAATGAGATTCCAGTCATCCGGATATGACGAGAAAAATAAGTTCCCTTATATGGGGAGGGGAGGTGGGTGAGAAGAAGATATGTTGGGAATGTGGGACAACAGATTAACTTCCCCTTCTCTCCTCTCCGGATATGTAGTTTGTGTCATTGGAAATTATCCCATTGAAATCAGTGGCAAAACTCCCATAAATTTCAGTGAGGTTGGGATGACTGTTACGCAGAGGTTTCTCCTACATCCACCAGGCCTAGTTACATCATAGGCCTGATTCTGCCAAACACTGAACATCAACAGCACCTGACAGGAGATACTATGAGATAACAGCAGAGAGAATGTGTGATTTGTAAAGCTCTTTTAAAAAACAAAACAACCTCCCACTCCAACATCTGTTGAACTATCCAGTTCAATGGAGACTTCTGAAATATACCAAAAAAGTCAGTGGGAAAGGGTTCAAGCATTCTACTTCATTGCAAATCCCATATGAGAAAGGCACAGCTACTACCAAAGAGGAAGGGCTCAGAAAAGTTCTGGATCAGAATACTGGGCTTTCTGGTATCTACTTCACACAGGGCTGGATTTAGGGGCAGGCGATCTAGGTGCTGGGTTTGGGGGTGCTGGGCTCTCAGGCGGGAGCGGCTCCGTTCTGCTCCCCACCCGGCTGCCAGGGAGAGTGGCCAAAATGTGCCAGGGGAGAGAAGGACAGAACCCCTCCTCACCCCCGGCAGGCCAATCAGGAGGGCATTTGACCATGCTCCCTCTACACGTTGCCTCTGTTTGCTTATATATGGCATGAATAAATACAGGATTTACAGATCCTAGCACGCAAATTTATAATCTTATATGACAGGGATAAATTATGCATGCAAATCATGCAAAGTCATGAAATGGGCTACAAATGCAATAAAAAAAATAAGGTATTCAAAGGTTTAGCAATTGGGGAGACGGGGGAGGTGCGACATTTGGTCTAGGGTCGGCCCTGACTCCACAAAACGGAAATATCAGAAGTTCAAGTTCAAAATAGTTTTGATTCTAGAAGGAGAAAGTCACTTTAAAACTTCTACTGATTGTTTCGGGCAGTGGTTAAACAAAGATGAACAGTCACTGGCCCGAGACTGCAGTTGTCATACATCAGGCCTTTTACTTGCAAGGAAGATGAAATGTAGAGAGTGTTCCACTGACAAAGAATTTCTGTTGCCATGTCTATTAGAAAGTCTATCATGGTAACCGTAGTGAGCAGCATCCCTTGTCTTTGCAATAAATATTTTTTATTCCAAGTACAAAAACCCCTTAGAGTAAGCAGAGATGGAAGGCACTCCAGCACCACAGTGATAAATGATCTTATTAACCATCTACCTAGGTCTTGTATCTTAAAGGGAAAGGAGGAGATTCTTTCAAGACACCCTATTATCCTAATGGGCTACTTTTTCAGAAAAAAATGCCTGGCATTTGTGCACCTTGATTGTGAGGTCTTTTTTTCCCCGCATGCAATCATTTGCACCTACACTCAACCAGTTACTTCTCCAGCTGGCCATTTGCAGGAGCCACTTAGGCACACAAATGACCTTCAATTTTTCACATGCAGTTGTTCCCAAATTTTAGGGCAATATTTATACAGGAGCCATTTCCTTGGCATGTCATTTTCTGTGCTCTTTGTGTCAGCATGTGCAGTGTTTAAGAAACAGCTCCGCCCCCCCCATCAAATCTGCTATTCTAACATCAGTGCGTTGCTATGGGGGGAAAAAATCTCACATGGAATAATATACCGACAGTCATATAAAATATAAACCCTAGCAAAACTTTCATCCTGGGTTAGCAAAAGCTTCTTGTGTTTTTAATGTCTTCTAACCGAAGAGACAAAAGCTCTCACAAAACAAACATTGCCAGGTTTTATTACCTACTCAGAGCTTTGCCTGGGTGGCCAAACCTTGGCAAATTGATGGAGGTTATTTAAAGAAAAATTGAGGGGGTACCCTGCCAGTTCAGCTTTGCAGTTCTGAGCAAGTTTTTGGTGTATCTCATGCAAATGGAATAGAGCAGGGGTTCCCAAACTGTGGTACTCTGGGGAGTACGCGGGAGAAATTGTGCAATGGTGAATTTTATTTCTTGAATTTTCATAATAGGCTCCTCAGACAAAGCGTTAAAACTTTGTGGGAATTTGTTATATAAAATACGGTAGTTAATTTACTTCAAGATCTACCAACGAGAACAGATAGGAGATGAGGGCTCTGTGTATCACTGTACAGCACGGGTTCAGTTGCCCAGCAACTCTCCAGTCTAACTGAGCTCAGGACTGAGAATCTTTTTTTCGGTTGTATACACGTCACACTGTATCTGTACGTAATAGTGAAATATGGACAGATGGCTAAAGACAGATAGTGTTAAGAAGAACACACAAAAGTATCAGTGATGAGAAGGGTAGGGGAATGCAGGCTGCGGGTAGATCTGGAATGGGGTACATGGGCAGCGAGTAGATCTAGAAGGGGATATGCAATAAGAAAAAAGTTTGGGAACCTCTGGAATAGAGCAAAGTGAGCAAAAGTGCAACACATACTTGAGAACTGTACAGGGAGCCCAGAGGAAACAAGATGGGCCCGTTTCATTTGCATACAGAATCTAGCTAACTCCTTGCATTGGCTTGAATCAGCCAAGCTACAGCAGGTTTGTTTTGACTTTTGGGGGGCTACAAGAGGATGTGAAACCATTAACCAGAACAGCTGCATTTTGCTTCCAAATACTATTTTTGCTCCCATTTTTGAGGGGAGGGTAGGACAAACAGTAGGGAATTAAGGGTTTGCAATAAATCTTGTATACCACACGAATCCCTCCATTCTTCTAAACAAAAAGCTGTTACTGTATCCTCTGATTTCAGGACAGGGTAACTGCTACTAGTAATACGTACACAGCATGTTCACATGCAGATCTCCAAGCGCTTTACAAAGAGAGGCAAGTTGCATTATCCCCATTTTATAGATGGGGAAAACAGGCACAGAGGAGGATATGACTTGCCTAAGTCACAGGAAGAGGCAATAGTAGGACGCAGGTCTGATGTCTCCCAGTCCTGTGTCCAAAACATCAATATCCCACACTTCTGATCAGGAGGCCCACTGTAGAATACTAAACAAAATTATATTTGCCCCTTCAAAAGATACTATATCACAAAAGATACTATTTTGTTCATTTTGAGAAGGATAGTTTATTAAGATTTATGCTTCAAATCTATACAAGTCCAACAAGCGACAGTTTCAGTGACACAAGACCACACACTGCTATTAATTAGTTGCCAAGGCATGGTGTGAAACTGCTCAGCTACGTGTGAGAATTGCTGGGTTTGAGAGTTTAGCAGAGGGAGAACTGCAAGGTTCCGCTGTATATGGATGAAGGATGGTTGGAGGTGTCTTGACGGGGAATTTAAAAAAAAAAAAGACCAACAAAGCTTACAGATATGCTTAACTAACAAGCAGCCACTAAGCCATGGTGGGGAATATTAATGCTTCCTTACAAGTTTTCAGGTGCACATTGACATTATTAGCACACTCTTCTGGAGAGGATTGTGCGCTAAACAGATGGAGAAGCAGGTGTAATTGCCTGTAGAAATTGCAGTATATTTCCCCCATAATTTTCAATTGAAATTAGTGGCTCGTTTATTTGGAAAGACTATCATTTTTCTCTTGGGTCTGCAAGGGTTTCTTTTTGGGAGCAATAGTTGTTCTTTTGCAAATCAGTGTTGATATTTAAATTGCACTTGGATTCAAACTGCATAAAAACCCACCTTCGTTGCTCCTAGAGTACCTCATGGAGAGATGCCTGTCCATTGTAATGTATTCCTGGCATCGCGTCAGAGGAGTTTCTATGAATGGGTTGAAATTTTCTATCCACAAACATTTTTTTCAATAATGCAAAATGTCTTTTGATGAAATATTTGCAGTGTTCAACAAAATGAACACAACACAAAAATTCTAGAAGTTGGTCCAATAAAGTCTTATCTCACCCACCTTGTCCATGTCATCAAAAGAGACATTTTCATTGCAGGCGGGGGGAGGGGAATGCCTCAACCAGCTCTGGTGAAAACTACTTGGACTCTCCACAAAGCAGACTGTTCTTGTAGTGTTTTCAATCTGCAGCGGAGCAAGAAGTACCAGAAGTCTTGGAAAAGCACCCTGTTGCAAGATTGTTGGTCAGATTTTACAGACGGAGGTGGTTTAGATGAGCAATCAAACTCAACTCCAATCCTTTGATGAGAGCTCTCTCACAAGATGGGACTACACATGCGGATTCCCCCATAGAGGAAGTTTGTTGTAAAAGCTTACCATGGTCTTGCTCCAGCGTACCCATTTGGCATGGCATCTTTCCTGTCACCTCATCTACCATTGGCCTCTTTTCTGGCCCTTTACATAATCTCAGAACTGTTTGGGCCAGAGCCTTCCTCTGCAACTCCAATTATCTAGAAAAAAAAACCCCTCCTGAATTCTTGTAGTTCATTGCCTCCCCGACTCTCCATTTCTTTATAAACTCGTCTTAAAGATCCCAACTATTCTCTCTTGCCCAGGCCTTTCTGCTGCCCTCTCATTATTGGTTTTCTGAAAAATGCATTCCTGTGATCATTCAGTCCCATATTCTCAGAGAGATGGTTCTAAAAGAGCACATGCCCTTCCGCACCCAACTTAAAGGACGTGTCACCACCACTGCATGGGCATCTGGATTTTGCATGCCCATGTGGTTACAACCCCCCTCCCCACCCATCAGATCCATACATTGCAGGGGTGGAGGTTGCCAGTGCCTAAGCTGGGCATGCACTTTTGAAAATGTGAGTGGTCTTTACACAACTGCCTTAGCACGTGTAGATTACAACATACACTCTCTCCTCTATGAAGTGTGTTGGGGGTACACCAGTTGGTATGAAAGAGCTATCAAAAGCAGTGTTGTGTTGTATTAGGTGGGGGACCTAGTACATGGATTTGGCCAATGAAGTAGTTTGAATTTATACAAGAAGTTTTCTTCCTACTCTGGGGGGAGAGGGGGAAGGAGTCAAATTTAGGGGTGGCCAAACTAGTTTTGAAGGAAGAATCATAACCCCAAACCTTCTCTCCTTTTAAGAATCACACCTGTAAGGATCTCAGATATTCCCCTTGCCCTCTCCTTAATACATGTCTACATATCAACATGCCACTTCTTTTCTCAGCTGGAAATCTCCAGGGGGAAGAAACCCCACCGGAAACAAGCTTTCACGGTTTGCAGAATCCTGAAGTTTTGAGAAGCAGCCAATATTTTCGATGTGTATTTGAAATGAATGCCAAGAACTGGCTAAGGGTCACTTGTCACAAGAGAGAATTCTGATTATGGAGTCACTCCTCCTTCCTGATGCATCATCAAAGAGTGTGGGGGGAGGGGCGGGGGGAGGATGATCACACACAGCACCCAGGGGTTGGTGGGCAGGAGGAGCCAGCCACACATGATCCTGCAATAAGCAGTCACGTCATCAAAGGAGAGCAAACAGCTTAGGGCTCTGAAAGGGGGCTTGTATCTCTCCAGAGTGCAGGCTGGGTTCACCAGCTTCACTCTCTTGTCTAAACAAGGAGGTTATTTGGCAGGATTTTACAGACGAGCAAGAGAAAGAACATAATCCAAGATGAAACAGGCCAGATCAAAGGATTTCTGCATCATTAAGAGCAAAATAGGTACAAAGTACCCTAGCTCAGTGGCTCTCAACCATTCCAGACTACTGTACCCCTTTCAGGAGCCTGATTTGTCTTGTGTACCCCCAAGTTACACCTCACTTAAAGACTACTTACTTACAAAATTAGACATAAAAATACAAAAAAGTGTCACAGCCACACTATTGCTGATTGTCTCATTTTTACCAGTATAATATTGTACTTACATTTCAGTGTATAGTATACAGAGCAGTATAAACAAGTCATTGTCTGTATGAAATTGTAGTTTGTACTGACTTCGCTAGTGCTTTTTAATGTAGCCTGTTGCAAAACTAGGCAAATATCAAGATGAGTGGAAGACCTCTGTGTCCTGCCAGGGATGCACGCACCCCTGATTGAGAACCACTGTCCTAGCTCACTAAAGGGCAGCGTGCATGGCACTGGCTTCTTCCTTACTGCAGGAGAGTCAGCCTATGTCTACACTACCACTTTTGTCAGTGTAACTTATGTCGCTCAGGGGTGTGAAAGAAAACCTAAGTTACACAGACAGCATGACATCAGTGGGAGAGCTCTCCTGTCTGCATAGAGCAGCTACACAGGAGATCTTACAGCAGTGTAGCTGCATTGGTACAGCTCTGCCGAGGTGGTTGCACTAGCTAGATGCTCTTCTTTATTTGCTTTTAAAGACCTTGGTGTCCTCAGCACAAACCCTTCTGTTCACACCATTAGGAACCCACAAACCCTATGCAATTCACAAAGAACAGATTTCCTTGACCAGATCCCCGCCCCCCAGCTTGGAGGCATTCTCAAAGCAGCAAGATGGCTTTTGTGTTCATCACCCAAGGCTTCCAGTTCAGTTACCATAGCAACACAATGCAAATGTAATCTAAGTGTTTACACAGCACAGATGATTTATGCCAGCCCAGCCTTGGTAAGTAGCTGAAGAAGTGGGTGGTGGTGATGACACTACCTTGGTGCTTTAGAACAATCTCAGTGATTTATCTGGACAGTTTTGCCCTCCCCCACCTGACACTCCTCCTCTGTCTCAGACTCTCCACCCACCAGAGAGCTTTTAGATCATGTTCACTCCCCAGTCTATAGATCAGAGGGTTGCCGGTTAACTCAGCCAAGGAGTAGGATAGTGACTGTTTTGCATAAGCTTGGGCAGATTTGAAGCTTAAAAAAAAAAAAAAAAAAAAAAAACCAACACCACTATCAAATCTTCTTGGCTACCTAAGCTTTTGGAAACATCTAGTCCAGACAGCACCTACATACTTAGCTGCCCTCTATCCCAAGAAGTGGGTAAACACTTTGAAAAAGGATAAAGCTGCATAAGAACATTAAAACAGGACAGCTTTGCTTGCACAGTGTCTAAATATCCACTTAGAATTCCCTGAAAATCCCCCTGGAGTGTCAAAGTCATTATCGCTGATGTGACCATAAAGTTTCCATTCTGTAGCTCTGCTGAAGACTTTAATATGCAGGAAGGGAAACGACAGCGTTTGTGCAAAATGGTTTCTCCACTGAGCATGGCGTGGTCAAAATCTAAAGGAGTGGCTAGCAGCAAACAGGGCTTGTTACTCCATGTCAAGGGTTGAGGTAACACGCCTCTGCCCCAATGAGACAGACACTTGCAGACAATTGCCATTTAAACTGGTGGTAAGCTGTGTCTTGCTCATGCAATGCTTTAGAGTCCCTTAGCTGCTTAAGGCAAAGAATTGTCTACAGGTCCTCATCGGCTTCAACATCACAAACTGAAATGAAGAATCATAGCGGCTATATTAGTTTATGGAGCAGAGAAGCATAAAAATAACCTCGTTCCATTAAGGCATCTAAACAAATTCTTCAGGAAGTGTTTCTTCTTGCTACCAGGAGATTAAGACAAAGGTCATGCACATCTTGTTGCCAGTATGGATATCTTGCAGGCCATTGTTGCATATAACCATTGCATGAATGGTCTTTGATCATCTCAATTATGGACAAATATCATCACACCCACATAATCACATGGAAGCCATAAATATACCATTAGGTACCAAAAAGTGAGTTCCTTCCTTAAGGTAGAAGTCTCTCCCCACATGAGGCTGAGGTCTTGTGATGGCTACTATCTTGACTGATACTAGGGATTGAACCAGAGACCTCCAGAGCTAATAGCCTGAGTCTCTACACCCCTATCATCTATGGATAGGGCACAGAGGGAGACGTAACACACACAGATCAGTAGGTTTCACTCTCTCACTTAAATTTCTCCGTAAACTAGGAAAGATGAACTCAGCCATGACTTAAGAGGTTGGCCAGCAGTAATAGACTGTGTAGATGTGTTCCATCTCACTCACTAGTTTTTCCACATTACCTCTTTCTCCAACTCTTTCCACAAATCAGAATGTAACATTGGTATGGCCAGCATGTTCCAATTCTCATATCTACTATTCTGTAGAGGATTCATGAGGCAGACGCTCCACAATCAGGGAGGTTCAGAAAAGTTAAAAGTAGAGATGGGCTGAATTGCTGTGTTTGAACTGGAACCAGACAAGACAAAAACAAAAAACACTCCAAAACTTTTCTAAGATTCATAGCTGGAGTTTTGATTCAGGCCCATTTGTACCCAGTCAAAGGATGTCAAGCATGCATAGTGGGTGTTAATTTTTCTTGTTTTGAGTCTGAAAATGTTAAGCAGCTTGACTGTTTTGCCAGTAAAAAAAGAAAAAAAAAAGATTTTGAAGAATTTCAAATGTGAGCAAGGATTTGAGCAAATGGATTTGGAGAAAAAATAATGGAACTGAACCAAAAATGTTGATGTCTAGAAAGAATTTGGTTAACAGTTTTGGTCTTTGACTTATACATACATTTCTGCCTCTGGACTTGGATGATTAAAAAAAAAAAGAAGAAATTTAGAGGTAAGAATACTACAAGGAAAAGTTCATCTTATGATCGTTTTGCTGGACAAAGTCAGCAAGTCCTAAAAATATTTGCAGGTCAACTTACTTCTAACCAGATTTCCTGAACCAAAAGAGCCCCAGAGAGGCCTTCAAACAAACATCATGATACGTCTCAAGACCTTACTGTTGAAAAGTTTTGAAGTGCACAAATTGTGATTTTAAGCCAGAGGCAGCAGACTCACTAATTCAGTGTAATTCAGAGATTTTAAAGCCAAAAAGGACCATTGTGATCATCTAGTCTGACCTCCTGCATAACACAGTAACAGGCCAGAGAATTTCCCCACAATACCAGAGGCACTCACCTACCATTGTAATGAGCATAATGTAAATGCCTAAATAGATACACCGCCTCTTATAGGATAGCACGGGGGATTAGTATTGAGCACAGTAACACCTGCGATCCCTGTTACAAGATACCAGCCAAATACCTGACCTATATTAGGAAGCTTCCCTCTAACAGAGAGAGATGCTTTTTAAAATTCTTGTTTCTCCTGACACCTCCACACCCTTCACATCTCATGCTTTTCCTTCCCTTGGGCCATGTACAACATTCTGCTAATACAGGTGGAATTAGCCCATCTGACTCAGGACTGCCAGCTACTAGTACACACCCTGTACTTAGGAGGGACCTCATGGGGTGAAATAGATGCTTTCTTTTCATTCCTGAATGTGATTCTACATGCTCCCACTCCAGCTCTGTTAGTACCACCCATATTGGGAGTCCTGGGCTTGAGGAGGATGATAGCACTTGGCATTAAGCCAACAAAAGTCAGGATCTTAGACTCACCTAGCTTTGTCAGGGACTCCCATTTTCCCCATTCAGCCTCTGCTAAAGGCAACAAGACCACCATTTGTTATCATGCTGTCCTCCACCAAACAGCCTCCTCAAGGGCAAAGCTTGATTTGGCTTTCAGAGGTCAGGCACCTGCATTGTGCTTCCTCCAGTTTTAAAGAGCTAGTGAAAGCCTCAAAGCGAGCAGGTTTTGACAGCTCCTGGGGTCCCGTCCCCCCTCATTCCCCTTGCATTAAATGTTTTCAGCTTCTGAAAAGATTCCCCTCTACATTCCCCCCCCCTCCCCCGTGGGAGCGTGGTGCACAGGCAGTTTATATGTTAAAATCAGGAGTGGGCAAGGAGAGAAAATGTGTGGATTGAGGCGAGAGCAGATTAATAGCCTCACATTTATGACAGTTTAATAATAGAGCTGTCACAATAGGAGAGATTTACTAATTGCAGAGTCGTTTTCTACTGGGTTCCCATCATGCTGCCATTTACGATCACTCTGCAGCTCTTTCTAGACCCCTCTGAGAAAAAAAAAAGGGGGGGGGGGAAGGAGGAGGAGAAAACACCCACATCTCTTATTCAGCTAAATTTAGGAAACAATTGAGTTTCATTACAGAGGAGCGAGTATATGAGGACAGCAAGGAGAAGGCTTTGACCTTTCTACGTGCTTCAAAGAGCCAAACTGCAAGTACCAGGACAGACAAGCAGAAAAGCATTACGCTTTCATCAAAGGCCAACACACACATGAAATTCAGCTGGTCTTAGGCACTGAACTCAGGACAACTTTGCAAGCCTTTCAAGTGGGCAAGCTCCACACAGGTTTAAGAGGTGACCCACCAGGTCTTCCTCTAACCTTGATCTATTGTTTCAAGCTGCTGTTCCTAGAATTAAGGTCTCCCTTAATCAGTATGAATTCTGGGAATGACAGCAAGGAGTCACCAGGAAGCAGAGCAGACACCCTCCCTAGAGATGGTCAAAGGGATGAGTGGTACTCCCACAGAAAACCACTTTAGAATCAGGTTAGTTCATCTTAAAAAAAAAAAAAAAAAAAAAGTTACTCATAATTCAGGCATGTTCTCCTCAGAAAATGAAAGTGCCTTATATTATCTAGCCCCTTTCATCTGAGCACACACAAAGCTTGTGTGAGCTTGTCAGACACAAAGAAGAGACAAGATGTCTATTGAAGAGAAATAGTTTCCATACCACATCACCTAGAGAAACCTCCTCCCCCTCTCAGCCCCCCCTAAAACACAAAACAGAATTGTGGCCTGTTTTTCCAGAGGCACCAAGCACCTACAGTTCCCACTGAGTTTAGAGAGTCCAGCTTGCTTTAGGATTTCTGAGGAACTATCAAGAACCTTGTTTGTACTACCAGAACCCAGGAGATTTATAATAGGACCTTTTGCATTTAAAATCCAACAAGAGTTCTGGAAGGAGAAGAAAACACATGAAACAGATGTTACCCAATGCCAAAAACTGGTAAGACCAATCCAAAAACAAAATTAGGAAACCTTGAGATAAACACTTTGGTTTTTTTGCACATACAGGTGCACGAACATAAAACATCTCATCACCAGCAAGATAAAAACCTTTGGGGACTTTTGGGAATTTGATCTGTTCCCCCATTGGAGCTCCACCCCTCACTGGTACGAAGCATACATCATACATTAACAGAATTGACCCTCATAAGCCCCAGTAATAATTGCACTGAATCATTAAAAAACAAGAAAAAACCCAATCCATGGCCTAAAGCTAAAATTTGGAGGAATGAAAAACAGAAAAGAAATAATGCAGTGACTTTTTTATGGAGGGGGAGAAGAGGGTAAGGAGGACCTAGATGGTTTTTCAAGTTTACTGTAAGGGCTCTAAGGATTTACCTACCAACCAACCAACATTTCTAATGTCAAAGAAGCTTAAAATGCAGTGTCTGTGTTGTATTCAGCTTTTGAGCTGGGAGGCCTCATTTGAGATCTACACTAGTTTTTAGAGTAGCAGCTGTGTTCGTCTGTATCCGCAAAAAGAACTCTGCTAAGGAAAGGGGCTCCAGCAGCAGGAGCAGCCTAAGCAGCTCCTTTGTTTTAGTGTCATGTGCCTAAGTGTTCATTGGAAACTGACAGACTGCACAGGAAAAATAATTGAGTTCCAGAGCAGACCCTCAGCCAGACATAAGGACCCTTTGAGCTGCTCCTGTGGTACAAAAGGGGACATATGGTAGCAATGGTTAAGAATCCCCTTAGAGTGGAGGTCACTCTGAAGCATGTCAGGGCAGAGCCAGAGCACAATGTACTCCAACAATTCTGGCTGGCACAGAATGGCTTATTGATGGAGCAGCCCCAATGGGTTGGGTTTTTTCTTGTTTTTTAATGATGATTCAGTGCAATTATTACTGGGGCTTATGAGGGTCAATTCTGTTAATGTATGATGTACGCTTCGTACCAGTGAGGGGTGGAGCTCCAATGGGGGAACAGATCAAATTCCCAAAAGTCCCCAAAGGTTTTTATCTTGTTGGTGATGAGATGTTTTATGTTCGTGCACCTGTATGCGCAAAAAAACCAAGGTGTCCAGCAGCTACCCGCATTAAGGCAGGAGAAGAAAACAGGTTGGAAAACTCACCTAGGGCCATGCACACATTAGTGTGCAAGTGCTGCCCACTCACCCCTGGGGAATCTAACCCAGTGTCTTTCAGATTAGTTACTGTGGTGCAATGCCATCCAATGGCTCAAGCCAGAGTGCTGCTGGCCATATAAGAAACAATGACGAGATTCAGTTTAAACGTATATTTTTATATTTGGGTGGTGGGGTGCAGAAATCATGTTTAACCCTTAAAAAAAAAAAAAAAATTCTCTCTCACCAATACTAATTCTGCCACTTCCTTGGGCAGGGGTGGTGGAGATGACCGTTTATTACATACGAGCCACCCAATTACTAAATTAGATATATGAACAAGGCTGCCCCCTCCTGGATGGAATCATTGGCATCTTAGGCCCCACATTGTTAGAGTCTCTTTCAGCTGAACCAGGAGGAGCCTGGTCTCTGGAGGAGGATCAGAGTTCTACCCTTGCTGTTGCTATGCAGTGCAGAGGCTCTGTAGTGCGCTGCACAGTGATGACTGTCAAGTCCTCTGTGGCCACGGATCTGTTAGTATACACAAAGTCAAGTAACAGCATGGCACAGTCTGACAAGTATTGTTTCAAGGGTAGAAACAAATGTAGGCTCACACCTCAGTCAGGGACGCACAGAAAGCTGTGGTCTATCCAATTATGAGATAGAGAGTTCTCTCAGCTCAGTTTAAAAGAAAAGCAAAGCCCATTTAATAGATGAGGGGATTAAAGTAACTCTTTTCACTGGGGGGATATCTCACTTATATAACAAGTCGAGGTTTGGGATTTACAGTGCATCAGCAACGGGGCGCTCTATGGCCTTTAAGCTCTCCACAATAGGATTATTATTATTTATTTAACAAAGTAACACATGCTGACATCCCCTCACAAGCCAATGTCTCTTAGCACCCCCCCCCCACTACACAAATTGCATTTCTGGACCACAGTGTTGGGGTCCACTAGGCATAGCTACCAGGTAACTCGGGAAAGCGGAAGGCCAAAAGAGCCGATAAAGCTTCTTTGCTCTGGGCTTATTTGAACCCCCAAACTTTATTTTGTGAACTTTTATTTACTTTTATGCTAACTGCTTACATGCTTTGAAGCAGGCTGAAGCAAAAATATATTGGTCAGCTTTTTAACAAATGGCTGCAGTTTTACTTACACTAGCAAAAATAATACAAATAAGAAGCAAAAAAAAGAAGGGGTAGTTAGTTTGCAAACTTTTAACTCAAGGTCGCAAAAACTGAAAAAGTTCTCTCACAAGCTTATGTAGAGCTTATTGTAACAGTGGTCTAAAAGGAAGGGGTAAAAAAAAAAAAAAAAAAAAAAAACCAGCCAGACAAAAAAATGTATGCAAACAGTTTAAAGTATAAAAAAAAAAACCTTTTATTTGTATGTGTTGCACTGGATTTGAGACATGCTGGTCTCCTAGTGCCATTTCAGAGCTCTGAAATAAACTTGGCTTGCTTTCTCCCCTCGGTGTCTTTATTGGTGCCAAGCACACCGGGCGACGAACCCTGTTTGCCATATCTCAAGGCCCAGTTCTGGGCAGGCAACAGTTTTGGCGCCCAACGTGGGGCTCGAGGCTGAAATTTAGCCTTGCCCGGATCCCTCCTGGTGGCCGACAGATTACAGCGATGACCGACGCCCAGCGCGCACCGGTGACTTCATCGGGGGCCTCGGCGGAGACGTGGTTTGCTCGACCCCGGAGAGCACAACGGTGCAATGCACACAGACAGTGGAAAAGCAGCTGCGGGCGACGGTGGGGAACCGGTCCCGTGAATAGGGCGACGGTGCAGAACCGGACCCTTGGATAAGGTAGGAACAGTCCAGTGGGGACTTTATCTGTTTTAACCTGGGGACGCCCAGTGTCTACCTGTTTTGACCTGGGGACGCCCAGAGTCTCCCTCAGTATGAAGCAGAAACAGAGTACAGCCGGCAGGGTACAGTGTACACCCTTAGCATGCATTCTGGGGAACTAAAAAGTGTCTGAATCTAACCAGTTAATTAAAAGTAAATTAAAAAAGTTCTATACAGTTAATTGGCCTCAGTACCAGCTGGAGTGCCAAAAAAAAAAAAAAATGGCCACCGGAAGGATCACTCAATTACAGCATGATCCTTCAGTTGCTTTGTTTTGTCAAAAAACAGGTAAATAAAATAAACATCTCTATGCGCATACGTTTATGGTGTTAAAAAATAGAACTAATCTTTTGTACAAGTGCCATTTGACTCCAACAGGCTCGGTAGTAACGGCTGCTAAACCCCAGAACCCTCCCACAGTTGTAATGGCAGAATCGGTGTCCCCTTCGGCTCCTCCACCCCCACAGGCTCCAAAAAGTACCCCCCCCCTTAATGGAATTGTATCCGTTAATTACTAAAAATGTGGTAGCCCGTCCAAAAACACAAAATCTTGTGTCAGTGTATTCTCATGTTGCTTTTAACCCTGTACGTCTAGCTGTTTTTCAGGCAAAGGCAAAAACGTTCTCAACAAATCCAAGCAGGTTTATTTCAGTCTTTAAAGGGTGTCTGGCTAGCCATAAGCCTAACTAAAATAATTGCAATATACTTACAAAAACCCTGTTGTCTAAAGTAAAGCAAAATCAAGTTATAGCTAAGGCTAAAAAAAAGGCACAAAAAAAGCATTTAAGGTTTAAAAAAAAAAAAAAAAAAGCTATTAAACACCAAAAGTTGTACAAAGTAAAATCCTCAAAAGTAAGTATGCTTGTCCTGGTTTGTTGCTTCAAGGCTATGTACAAAAGTTATGTTACTAAAAAAATATATAATGGCAATATGTATATATTAATAATTTAAAAAAAATGTATAAATAAAAAGTAAAAGGTTCCTTTATAAATTAAAAAAAGCTTAAAAAAAAAAAAAAGCACAAAATAAGTTAACTAAAAAAAAAAAAAAAAATACAGCTAGCTGGCTCATCCAAACACATTGTACGCAGCCAAAACTTGGCTAACAACCAAAAAAAAAGGGGGGCCTAAATATGCCCAAGCAACTATAAAATCTGCAAAATACTGCAAAGCATAATAAAAACAATAAAAGGGTTAAAAAGCAGTTTTGTTAAACAGTATTGGCTCAAAAATTTAAAAATTCCCCCACTCTGTTCGAACAGGCTTTGGCCAGAAACTTGGAGGAGTGGAATAATAAAAACAAAGCCCTCCTTCTGCAATATATAAATAATTTGCTAATTGCTGCTGTGGGTCTAATCCCTTGTCTTAAAGCTACTGTAAGTTTCCTAAACTTTATTAAACTCCAAGAATACAGGGTAGTAAACTGTGGGCTAAACCTCTATGTAAATATGTTAAAAAAGCAAATCATAACCCCTTTCACTGGTCCCCAGAAGCGGACAAAGCATTTCAGTTATTAGGTGCCTGGAAGCGTCCTGTAGCATACGTTTCTAAACATCTAAATCAAGTTTCAAAAAAATGGCCAGCCTGTTTAAGGGCGGTCACAGCCACTGCTCTAGTGCTTAAAAAAAGCTAAAAACCAGACACTAAAAAAACCTGTGCAACTGTATGTTCCCCATATAGTTCAAGCCTGGCTAAATACTAAGGGTGGTCTCTGGCTCACACAAGCTCGGGTTGCTCGGTACCAAGCAAAGCTATTAAAAAAATCCTAAAGTCACCCCGCAAATCTGTCCCTCCCTTAATCCAGCTACACTGCTACCAAAAACAAAAAAGCAAAAACATAACTGTCTAAAAAGCATAAATGTTCACTATTCTAGCCGCCCAAATTTAAAAAAAAATCAGCCACTCCCAAATGCTAACTTAAAATAATATACAAATAAAAGTAGTACTGTTGTAAATAAGCAAAAAAAAGCTGGTTATGCTATTGTGTCTCTTCATAATACCATAAAAGCTAAAAGTTTACCAGCAAAAACATCTGCCCAGCTTGCTAAACTAGTGGCCCTAACTCGTGCACTCAAGCTGGCAAAAAACAAACGGGTTAATATCTTTACTAATTCAAAGTATGCTTTTAAAGTATTGCATGCTCATGCTAGTTTATAAAAGCAAAGGAGAATGCTAACAGCCCAAGGTTCTCAAATTAAGTATAAATCTCAAATTCTCCGGCTGTTAAAAGCAGTACAACTCCCCTCAGCAGTAGCAATGGTGCATTGCAAAGCCCATCAAAAAAAAAAAAAAAATCTAAATGTAACCAAGGGCAATGCCAAAGCAGACAGGGAAGCTAAGCAAGCTGCTACCCTAAAATCACCAACTAAAAAAAATGCCCAAATGCATGCCCTTATCCCATCAGTAGGTGAGCTTGCAGCCCCTCAGTACTCCCAAAAAAACAGAAACCTGGCTAACAGTCTCAATCTCCAAAAAAAAAAAAAAAAAAAAAAAAAAAAAAAAAAGGCTTTATTCCACACACACAAAAAAATCCTCCTGCCCAAAGCCCTAATCCAACCAATGTTGCAAAAACTGCATCAAACCACACACGCAGGCAGAGAGGCTCTTACCCAGCTTATAAATAAATATTTTCTAACCTCTAAACTTAAACCCCTAGCATCACAGGTACAGGCTAAATGTTTAATCTGCCAAAAAAAACAACCCTTGACCAGGAGTAGCAATGTTGCCTGCCACTCTAAAACCTACCCCAGGCCCAGAATTGGTGTGGCAAATAAACTTTACTAAGTTTCCCAGGACCCAAAAATACAGGTACCTCCTCGTCTTAGTAAATCAATTCAGTAAATGGCCTAAAGCCTTCCCATGTCGTAACAACACTGCCAAAACAGTGGCTCTTAAGTTTATCAAAAAAAATCATTCCTCGCTTTGGCCTCCCCCAGTAAATAAAATCTAATAGTAAAACGCACAAATCAGACACTCAAGCAACACTAGGGTTACCATACGTCCGGTTTTTCCCGGACATGTCCGGCTTTTCGGCAATCAAACCCCCGTCCGGGGGGAATTGCCAAAAAGCCGAACATGTCCGGGAAAAATACCGGCCGGGCACTTCTCCTCCCCAGCTCCAGCTGCTCTGCTCCTCCCCTGACTCAGACTTCGGCTCTGTTTAAGAGCCAAGCTGCCCGAGCCAGCGCTACCGGCTTCGGGCAGCCTCCCTTGCCTCCGGACCCCAGCTGCCGGCCGGGCACTTCTCCTCCCCGGCTCCAGCTGCTCTGCTCCGGTGGCGCAGGGTCTGGAGGCAAGGGGGCTGCCCAAAGCCGGTAGCGCTGGCTCGGGCAGCTTGGCTCTTAAACAGAGCCGAAGTCTGAGTTAGGGGAGGAGCAGAGCAGCTGGAGCCGGGGAGGAGAAGTGCCCGGCCGGGGGCGCAGGGTCCGGAGGCATAGGGGCTGCCCGAAGCCCGAGCGCTACCGGCTTCATGGTTTGCTGGGCAGCCTCCAGACCCTGCGCCCCCAGCTGGGCGCTTCCCCTCCCGGGCTCCAGCTGCGCTGGGGAAGCGCCGGCCGGGGGCGCAGGGTCTGGAGGCTGCCCGGCAAACCGTAAAGCCGGTAGCGCTCGGGCAGCCCTTTTCGCGTGGCTGGGAGGGAGGAGGGGGAGTTAGGGCGGGGACTTTGGGGAAGGGGCGGGGAAAGGGTGGAGTTGGGGCGGGGCCAGGGCCCGTGGAGTGTCCTCTTTTTTTTATTTTTTAAATATGGTAACCCTAAGCAACACCTCTCAAAGGTCTGTCAAAAAGCCTCTCTTGGGTGGCCTAATGCTTTGCCCCTTGTGTTACTCTGCATTCGTGCTCTCCCCAAGGGTAGGTTAGGGCTTAGTCCCTTCAAAATTATGTTTAAATAAACATAGCCTATAAATAGTACCCCATTTCTAGCAGGGGAGTGGAAAATGGGGTATGGTTTCTTGTCTCAGTACATGTGCTCTCTGTCTGCTGTTCTTTCTTTTCTTCACAGGTACACCAAAAATTCACAGCCTCTTCTACTAAATACCCCGGTCCACTCCCTGCAGCCTGGTGACTCTGTTCTTGTGCGGGCCTGGAAAAACAAGCCTCTCCAAAAAAAGTAAAAAAAAAAAAAAAAACCCACATCGTCCTGCTTGTCTCCCACACAGCAGCAAAAATCAAAAAACACAAAAACTAAATTCATCACTCTCAACTAAAAGCAGTACCCGTTCCTAAACAGTGAACTGTCCAGCCTGCTAAAAAAACTGCTAACAACAATTTAAAACTTAAGCTGTTATTCAAAAAACAGTAAGGGTTACTAAAAATGCTTTGTAATCTCTCTAAACAGCCACAGCATTCTCCGCAAAAAAACCCTAAGCATTGGTTTTCTTTTCTCACAAAAAGCCAACCTGGCCTATGTATTTAGTCTTGTTATTTTTTAACTTGTTTAATATCAATAATTCTTGTCTTTTGGGCCTTTTAGGTTTATGGTACTAGTGCCTACAAATGGCTTCCTAATGGTTAGCATGGTAGCTGTTACAAAAGCTATCTTGCTCCTCCTCTCCGCGTTCTACCCAAGGTTCCCTCAGGTCGCCCTAAGTACTATCGGTCCTTAAAAACTACCCTAAAACCCACCAATAAAAAAAAACAAGTTTAAAATAATATTCCTCCCTACCTATGGGAAGGGACAGCTAGCCCAACTTTACAAAAAACTGTCTAAATTTCTCACCCAGTTTGCCAATAATACCCTGGCCATAAAAAAACGCATAAGTTCTAAGCTGTACCAGCTTCAACTGCTGGCTTTGCAAAACCGCCAAGCCCTAAATTATGTGTTAGCCTCACGAAGCAAAATATGTGCCCTAAATAAAAAAAAAATATTGTACCTATGTCCCAAAGTTTTCACAAAATATTAACAAGCATATCTTGTCAGCCAAACAAGCCTTAAATCAATAAAAGGCCCCCCCAAAAAACCCCACTATTTTAAATTCCCTTTGAAGTTAAATACCTGGTTTAAAAAAAACTAAAAAGTATAAAAGAAAGTATTGTTCGCATCTTGCTCACAGGTGTTATAATATGTTTTGTCCTTTTCCTTTTACTCACTTGCTGTAAAATGCTCATATATAAAATTTGTACCTCCCCCTTCCCAAAGGTTCCTTTATATTCTCTTATTAATAATCCTAATTGTACAAAGCTTAATCGCATTTTGTCTTTAAAGTATAAAAAAAACTAACAAAGGTTTGTTAAGTGTTCTCAAAGGAGGGATTGTTGGGGTCCACTAGGCATAGCTACCAGGTAACTCGGGAGAGCGGAAGGCCAAAAGAGCCAATAAAGCTCCTTTGCTCTGGGCCTATCTTGTGAACTCTCACCTACTTCTATGCTAACTGCTTACATGCTCTGAAGCAGGCTGAAGCAAAAATATATTGGTCAGCTTTTTAACAAATGGCTGCAGTTTCACTCACACTAGCAAAAATAATACAAATAAGAAGCAAAAAAAAGAAGGGGTAGTTAGTTTGCAAACGTCTAACTCAAGGTCGCAAAAACTGAAAAAGTTTTCTCACAAGCTTATGTAGAGCTTATTGCATCAGTGGTCTAAAAGGAAGGGGTAAAAAAAAAACAAAAAAAAAAAACAGCCAGACAAAAAAGATGTATGCAAACAGTTTAAAGTATAAAAAAAAAAAAACTTTTATTTGTATGTGTTGCACTGGATTTGAGACATGCTGGTCTCCTAGTGCCATTTCAGAGCTCTGAAATAAACTTGGCTTGCTTTCTCCCCTCGGTGTCTTTATTGGTGCCAAGCACACCGGGTGACAAACCCTGTTTGCCATATCTCAAGGCCCAGTTCTGGGCAGGCAACAACAGCACATTTTCATTCCTCCCCGCTCTGTGTGTGGGGGGGGGGAGGGGGGGAAATCCCCACTTACAGGACTAGCTGTAGGTGGAATTTTAAAACAATCTGAAATACCAGATGCAGTTTTAATCACATATTTTGTTCAGTGTAGTGCCAGATCGTTGCTGGCAGGAGGCACTTGGCAAGTATGTGGATCACTATGTTGTCAGGGAGATATAAGTCACTACCATCTTCTCCTTCAGGAAGAGATGGGCCAGGATCAGCCCAGACCAAACCATGCCCATCTTAATTTGAGGAAAGTTCAAATCAGAGCTCTGCAATTCTTGCAGGTGCTATGGTTCTAGTGGATCAGAATCTTGAGATGGAAGGGACACATTATGTGACTTGTTCCTATCTTCTTGATGATTGTAACAGGGCATGTCTGCTGTTACCACATCCTACTAGACAAGCATGACTTTGCAGCACCCTGCCTCAGTTTCCCCTTCTCCGGCTCCCCAGTAACTCCACAAGGCTTGTGTCTAACACCATCACCCCCTTCTTGGGGCCTGGTTTATTAACATAAACAACCCTCAAAAATAAAGTCTTATCCACCCCAGTCTCAGACCACACACAAACCCTTCTCCCTGAGGTCCATCTCCCTGCCCTCCCAGCACATCTTGCTGAGAGTTTGGCCTTCTCCACAAGCCTTTTCACCGGCATCTCTCCCCCCACACTGATCCTGCAGGAACCTTAGTACATCCTGCAATGTCTGCAGGCATCACCCAACCCCCACCTCGGAGCTCCTTCAGGTCACCTGACCCACTGGTCACAGAACCTTCATTCTCTGTACTCTGTGTAATGGAATGCTAAACTGTATTATAGTGTTCATCCATTAAGGGGCACTATGTATAAAATACCTTATTTAAACAAACCCCAGTCATACCTGACAGAGTATTAAAGGATCTTACGATGAATACATCTGGTGTGTATAAGCAAGCTCTGTGACCAGTCCAGGAGTAAACCAAGAACAGAAACAGAAGGAAAAACAGCAACAAAGGCTGCAAACAGAAGGAACAAAGGTTGCAGGATCTCATCAACATGCCATTCTTCAATGCCCCAGAGAACTTCAGCTTTGACAAATGGGCAATGGACAGACTGGAAGCAGTATTTTGCAAGATTTCAAGTTGCAAACAAACAAACTCCACAAAGAAACAGATGATATAAAAGGTACCTTCTGTAATTTATGCTATGGGGAAGCACGGAGAGTATCTCTTTAAATCCTTTGACTTTACTGAAGACAGTCAAAAGAAAACTATGAAAAGGTACTGGCTATGTTTGATGGATACTTCATACCCCAGAGAAATGGGATTTATGAAAGAGCATGTTTTCACCAGAGAATTCAGGAACCAGGGGAAAGTGTTGAATGTTTTATAACAGCTCTGCATACACTGGCTGAAAACTGTGAATTTGGAAATGCAAAGCATGAAAATACCAGAGACAGGCTGATTATTGGGTTAACAGATAAAAACCCTTTCACTGCAGCTACGATTGACGAGCGATTGACCCCTACCCACAGCTATTGCCAGCCAACTGGGCTGAGGGCAGTCTAGCCTAGTGGTTGCAGTGAGTGTCAGTAGTCCAGAGCCAAAGGTCACACTGGGAACAGGAACTGGATAGCAGAATCAAGAGTCAAGCCCAAGTCTGCAGTCAGGAGCCAGAACCAAGGGTCAAACTGAAGGGCAGGAACTGGAGCAAGCAGGATAGCAGGCAAGGAGATGTTGAAGGCTGGGTGCAAAGCAGGAGCAGCAGGAAAAAGGTAATACAGGAGCAGGCACAGTGGCGGGCATGAGCATTGAGCAGCCATCGTGCTGGCATCTCCGGCCAGCCAATCAGGCAGCACGGCTAATCAGGCAGCCTGCTGCAGGCCAGCTGTACTGATGAGGCTGCCTGGAGATTAGCTCTGCTGCAGGCCCGGATTCCTGACAGCTAAGAAAGCAGTCAGAATTAGTCAAACAACAAAAGACAGGAGCAACTTGAAAAACCTGAAACCAGCTCAGAAGCTATAGACACCAGAATGTTAAAAAGTCATTTTCATAAAACCCCGGAGGCAAGCAGAGAGAACTCCAGACAAATTCCAGCCTCCGTGCACAAGGTATGGAAAAGTCATATCCCAAGAGATGATGCATGTCCAGCCAGAGGCACGTGGTGTAATAAATGTATGAAATATGGACATTTTGCAGCTGTTTGCTGCACCAAAGCAGTCAGGGTGTTGATTCATATTGCAGACAGACAATCAAGAGCAATAGTTTCTGGGATCTATCACTTGTGATGACAGGGCCTGCCTGGATAGCGAAGTTGAATATTCATGGTAAGACTATTGACTTTAATATTGTGAGGAGCTGACATCACAGTCATCTCAGAAAGGACTTACAATCACCTTCAACCTCTCCCAGAGCTGAAGTCACCTGACAGAACTTTGACTAGCCCTGGCGATACTCTGATTTGCATGGGCCAGTTCACCAAAGAAACAACTTACACAGACAAAAGCTATGCATTCAGAGAGTATGTGATCAAAGAACTACAGGCCAACAGCCTTCTCAGCTGTACCAAAAAGTCTCTGAGCCAACAGCATGGTGGGCCCCAGTAGTACCAATTAGAAAAAGAAAAAGAAAAGAAAAAAAAGGAAAAAAAATATACACAGATTTGTGCAGCTCTTAAAAGACTTAATGACACTGGCTGACTTCTGCCCCGAAGTAAAAGGGGCTATAGAGTTCTCCAAGCTGGATGCCTTGAATTGATTCTGGCAAATTCCTTTAGCCAAAGAAAGTGCTAAACAGACTACCTTTAATTACAACCTTGGGGAGATTTTGCTTTCAAAGATTACCTTTTGGGATTACCAATGCACCTGAAATTTTCCAAAGAAAGATAGCAGAACTACTAATGAACACCATTGGAGTTGTAGTTTTCATGGACGATATTTTGATATATGGATCTTCAATGGGAAAGCACAACAAAACCCTCAATGAAGTCCTAAGCCTAGTCAGGTCAGTCTGGACTGAAGCTAACCAAGGAGAGACAAACAAAGATGGAATCAGTCTTTGCTTTTACTTTCTGAAGGCTATTTGAGAATCAGTATCGAATGCACCAATGAACGTACCAGAACTGAGACATATATTGAGGAGGGTAAATTATTTTCATCAATACCTACAAGACCTTTCTACAGTGACAAAACCACTGAATGAATTGTTAAAGTCTGACATCTTGGCTATGGGAGCCAAACCAATTTTCTTTTAAAATATTTTGTTAAGCAATTTCTTGATCTCAACAACTCCAGTTCTACGATGTGCACAAATCCACAATTGGGGGTGCGGTGGGGGGGGGGGGGGAAATCAGTGCAGATGTAAACAGCTGTGGCTTAGGTGGTGTAGTGTTGCAACAACATGGCTCTGAGTGAAAGCCAGTTGCATTTTGCTTTCTCATGCTTACAGAAGCTGAAAAACGATATGAACAGATTTAAAATAGTGCCTGGCAAGCGTATGGGCATGTGAGATTTTTTACAGATATCTGTGTAGACTGGATTCATTTACACTGATCACGTTGGCCATAAACTGCTTGTAACCCTCATCAATGGGAAATATCTGGATCAACCACCACTGAAATGCCAATGTCTATTGCTAAGGTTAATATGATTCAACCCAGTTGCTAAATATTTTCCGGGAAAAAAAAAAAAATCAAGTAATAGCACTCTGTCACAAAGCCCAGAAGTGCACTCAACTACCTGTGATTTCAAAGATGACAAAGGGGTAAGTAGATGCCGTGGACTCATACAGATCAGCATTAGTCTCCCCCCCCCACTCTAGCTACAAAAAGCAACCCTCCACAGACACACAACTTCAGAAAGTTCTAAGTTACTTGGGCCAGGCATCCCTAATGTATGTAGAGGATACTAAGGAAGTGACAAAAAGACTACTTGTGGTGCATGGACAATTAGAGTCAAATAGACTCACAATTAAAGGCAATTGCATTATAATTCCAAATGATGTAAGAGGAGAAATCTGAAACCTCATCCATGAAAGACGTCAAGCACTAACTGAATGCCGTGAATGGACAGGCCAGCCAGTCAGCATGGTGGCCAGAGATCAGCAAGGACACAAAGAATAAAAGTTCTGCAATGTTCACATGCAGCTATAACAGACCAACACGAAGTACCTTTGGTAAAGGTGGTGTTACTAGATAGGCCTTGGAAGAGACTAGCTGCAGATTTATGCAAATTCAGATGACATCATTACCTGGTCATCATGGACAATTTTTCCAGGTATATAGAAATAATGTACTTGAAAGACATAACATGGCACAATGTTATCAAAAAGTGAAGTGCACTTTTGCTCACTTTGGTATTCCAGAACTACTGACTGACAATGGACCACAATTCATTGCACCAGAATTTAAGTCATTCCAAATGAAATATGATTTTGATCATATTAATAGCAGCCCACAATTACGCACAAGTGAATGGAGAGGTTGAGAGCTGTCCAGACAGCCAAGAATACCCTACAGAAGGAAGTTCTATTCTGCGCTCTTCTGAGTTACACATCAACACCAACAGTGATATAGCCCAACAGAACTCCTGATGGGAAGGCAACTCAGAACTATTGTTCTAACTTTGGAAAGGAATCTATTTCCAAAATAGCCAGACATGAAGAGAGGAGCCAAGTCAGATAAAAAGGCTAAAAGTGCATAGAAGCACTTTTACAATAGACGTCACTCAGAGAGCTGCCAGGTCTAGAACCTGGTGACCATGTTCATGTCAAATTTGATGGAGAAAAGGGATGGACAACTCCAGCTGTCATGAAGAAAAAGAATTCAGTTCCCACATCATATGTGATCAAGACTGATAGAGAGTTCAACAGAAGCCAGACATCTACAGTTTGTTCCTCAGAAAGATCAAGAGAGCAAACTCTACAGATGGCAGATTCAGAACAAAACAACAATTCAAGGATTCCAAACCGACTACAGCCAGTCATTGCAACTAAAGGACAGCCAGATGACCAAGTTGTTACACATTTGCGTCATGTAATTAGAAAACCAGTATGATCCAGAGCAGGGCCGGCTCCAGGCACCAGCTGAGCAAGCTGGTGCTTGGGGCGGCAGATTGTTGGAGGCGGCATTCCGCCCAATCCTAGGGCAACACGGCTGCTTTTTTTTGTTTGTTTGTTCTTGTTCCGCTCCGGCCGCCCTGTAGGGGGCCGTGGAGCGGAGAACCAGAGCGCCCTGCAGGGCAGTCCTCTTCCTTCCCTCCCCACCGACCAGAGCGGAGCCCTCACGGCAGGCGGCAGGAGGTTGCGCAGCGGGAGGGACCGCGTGGCAGCGCTCCTGCTGTAGCTCTGGCCGCCCCCTTCTCTCTCTCTCTCCCGCCCGCTCCCTCCCCCCCCAGCCGGTCCCCCTGCACCCGCGCTCCGGCTGGGCCGCAGGTTTTTTTTTTTTGCTTGGGGCAGCCAAAAAGCCAGAGCCGGCCCTGATCCAGGCATTTAACAGACTGAACTTCAAAGACCATGTGATAGTGTAAATCCTAGGAATGTCGAACTTAAAGGGAGAGACACGTTATGCGATGCTACGCTGTATTATACTGTTCAGCCACTTATCTAAATGAACCTCAGCCATACCTGGCAGAGCATTAAAGGATCTTACCATGAACACATCTGGTGTGTATAAGCAAGCTCTGTGCCCAGTCCATATCTGGTACAGAGACGTGACACCTGAGGAGAGGAGTTAAGCTTATCACAGATGGATTGAGGCTCATCTACCTCCAGGGGGCCAGTCACCCTGTGACACTGATGCAGGATTGATCCCCTTTTACATTTACTAGTGCTTTGTCTATCCCAGCAATAAATGTCACAAGTAATTTCAGTAGGACCCATGGTATAGAAGAAACAGAACTCTGCTGTAATGAATACAGAAGAATATTCTTTATTGAGGTTGCTGTTGCAGCCTAGGGGGAAGTTTAGGCTAAAGCAGCTTCAGACATGTTAACCTGCATCTTGATGGGGCTTTTCAGTCATGTTGCTAAGCTAACTTGATTGTGCTAGCACAGCTGAACACACACTTTTTGCCCCTCAAGACAGTTGCCCTCATTTCCCTGATTAACTGAACTGCTGTGTCTACAGTTACCAGATTGTCTCCCTAAATCATATAATGAAAGGGACAAGTCATGCAGTTATGCAAAGGACTGCGGACATGCTACACTCAACAGGGCATGGCTGCTGTGTAACTCCCCCTGAAGGCCTTTGGGGGACCTCAAATCTTTTGTCCCTTCTAGGATGGGTTTTAATAATAAAACCCAACCATACGTGGAGTTATGGCCTCCTATATCATCATCATCATCATAGGGCTTTGTTCAGCACGTACATACATACAGCAATAAGAAAGTGAGTAGAACATGCATCCTAGAAAATATATTCTCTTCATCTGTGACATGAAAAACCTGAGGCCTAGTTTCCAGGCCCACATGGCAAGCGGGCAATCTTGCCTTCCCTCGCTCTCAGCATCTAAAGGCACCAACACATTTTCTCTCTCTCCCCCTCCCTCCATGGCTTCAGGATCTATCAGCTATTGTAGATCTAGAATAGGAGTGTAGCTCTTTGCCTCCGACAAGGTACTGCTTTAAATGATTTATTCATCAATTGATTTCATAGTTGTGACAATTGAGGATTAAGTCACCAAATCTCACAGGCAGAGGGCTAGAGAATACAAGAGCAACTGATAAATGATGGGGTAGATTCTCTAACTCCTGTGTTCATGAAATTGCAAGGTTTGGGTGGCTTAAAGCACATTATTGACATGCATCCCAAGACCAGAACTGGCGCAGTTACATGAATTTCCCTTCCTGCCAATTGCCTCATGTTAACCTTTATTATAGAAGTTTCACATTGCAAAAAAAAAAAAAAAAAGATTCAGGGTAAAATTTTCTAAATTGCCTAGGTGACTCAGGAGCTGTTCGATTAATTTAGATGGAATATACGGGACCAACGCAGTAATGGTGTGAACATGACCTTGTCTAACATTAAACAGTGTTAACATTTTGGGGTTTGGTATACAGAGACCACAGCCTGCTTAGTACGATGATAAACACACCATTAGAAATCCTTTTAACCTTTTATTAAACATACAGAAAGGAGAAGGAAAAACACAGTTGAAGTATTAAATAAGGCTCTCTCTTTAACTTCCCTTGTGCCCTTTAGCTGGAGAGAGGATTTAGAAGGAAGAAACCCTTGTTTGACAGTCTCTTAGCTGGTATTAAAGATGACAATAACTGTTCTTCGGGTGGGGGTGGGGGGAAGAAGAGAAGAAGTTAGTTGAGATGGGCTAAAGCTGTTGGTGGGAAAGCCAGATTCCCATTTCCTAGAAGGCAAAACACAAGACAAACACATAGAAAAGAGGAAAGACAAAACCAGCAAAATGCAGCTTCTGCCTCCGGTGTTGATTTTCAATTGCAGCCTCGCTGCTGGAAAAATACAGGTACAGCACACAGTCTTATCAGCCAAGCCAAGCCCTTACAAATTTGTACCAGCATCAGGCTGTTAAGGGCATTGCTTTTAGCCATCTCTCTCTGGTCACAGGCTTACTGCAGTGTTGTAAAATATACAGTCTTGGCAAGTTAAGCCAGAATCTTAGAGTGAAGGCAAAAGAAAGATAGAAAAGAAGAAATAAAGTGGATAAGAAGAAGGGCAAATCGGGGAGATAAAGGGCATGTCTACACTATAAAACTAAAGTCAACCTATGTTAGGTCGATGAACCACTGCAGTAATTACTGTGTTGGTTCCTGTCCACACTGCCCTTCTTCTGTCTGTGGTGCGTTTCCTCACCAGGAGCACTTCCACTGACTTAGAGGGGCAGTGTGGGGAGCTGAGAGCCAGGGCTTGCAGCTCTCCATCAGAAACCCAGTGGGGAGCAGGGAGAGTCCAGGGGTGGCTGGGGAGATCCATTCCCAGAGTCTGGTTAGCTGCCGTGCTCAGAGGGCAGATGGGACTCTAGTGGGTAGTAGGGCTCCCCAGGGAGAACAGGGAGCCTGGGCAGCAGCCTGGCTTGGAGTGGAGACCGGGCAGCAGCCCAACTAGGAAGCCAGGAGCTGGATTTCTTGTCAAGTTCATGGCTCCAGTGGAGCTATGAAATTGACAAGAATGACAGCCAATAGACTTAAGTAAGGCAGTGCCTACAGAGACACTGCATCACCCTACCTACACTGACATAAGCCCGACGCCTCTCGTGGAGGTGGAGTCATGTCAGTGTAGTAGGGCACTTACAGCGGCGGGAGCGTGTATACTGACAATTAGGTCGATGTAAGCTGCCTTACGTCGACCTAACGCTGTAGTGTAGACCAGGCCCAAGTCTCACATTTCAGGTGGTGGATAGGATTTAATTGAAGCCAGTGGAAGTGGCAAGGTCATGTAGGTCACTCTCTCTGGCCTGGTCAGGTCATCCTTCAGGAGCAGAACAATGAAGGCCCAACAATGCTACACTACATCCCATGGTCCCAGAGCATAGCATGGGTTGCAGCTGGGGGGGGAGGAGGAGTGAACTTCACCACTTCTCCCCCCCCCCCCCCCCCAGTCAACAATTGTCCCCCTTTGCTTCACCTCCACTAATATTTCCCCCAGAGATTTTTTCTTTTTAACCCCCCCCCCCCCCAAAAAAGAGTGATGGGTAGAATAGCCCATGATCTCATTATTCCCTCCACCAGTTAGGCCTCATTTCCAACACATCAGTTTTGGTTCATTGACTTCCAGTCCTACACTTTTCTTGTTTACCAAACAGGATCTTAACAGCATCTTTGAATTATATCAGTAGGCCATTTGTCGGGCCTCATTCAGTCTGTGTTTCCCTTTTGCACCTCTTCCCCATCAACATGTATTGTTATAGATTGTGACACGTTGTGAGTTCACCTGTGAAAATGTGAGTGAAATTTCATAATTCAGATAAATGCGCAGACCCAATTTTCACAACAGGGCCTACAGCCCAATGACTTTCAGTGGTAGGCACTTGAACATTTTACCGTCAGTTCTTTCTTCCCCATCCATTTGCCAAGATGGGTTTATAGTTCAGCTTTAAATGAAAATCTGATATATTCCTCCTCTCCCACTGACTCAATGGCAAATGTAGCTCTCACATTCTAATACATGAGCAGCTGATTGATCAGAAACGGAATAAATTACAAGAAGGCAGGAAGGTTAATGGCAAGATACAGCCACTTTCACCTCATTAGAAGAAGAATCTGAATGTTAGTGCATGTATTACGCCTGATTAGCAGACACACACTGGAGACCTGTTTGGCAGATTGACAACTAGATTAGTTTTAGAATGGTTATCTGCAAATCTTACTAAAACAATACAGAATAACTAATCCTACTCCCTTTCCACCACAGAACCATAATTACCAGTGTCATTTGGACTGTAGCATGGACAAGTCTTCAGTTTACAGCCTTTATATGGTTAGAGGATATTTTATTGAATAATTATACAGTATTGTTAACTTCAGTGAGGTTAGTTTTTATTAACTGGAGCCATTTCTTACTGACTGGATTTCATGCCACTGGCTGGGAACTAAAAAGAGTCCTGTGAAAATTACATGTGGTTACCGAAATCACATGAGTCACTTACAAATTTGTTGCCGAGTTCAGACTGTTCAGTACAATTTTGCAACAGAAATAAGTCTGGACCCAAACCAGCTTTAAGGGGACAGCGTTGGATCATTTATGGACTGAAATTTTGATGGCATAGAACGCTGGTTTTGTGTAAAAAAAAAAAAAAAAAAAAAAAAAAAAAAAAAAAACCACACACACACACCACACACACACCACACACACACACACACACCACACCCTCCTTAATTAACAGACGTCTCCATTGTACTTTAAGTGACAACTGAAATACTTTGCTTGGATTTAAACAAAATGTCTTCCTCACTGTCTGCAGCCCAGATGTGGCAATGCTGCGCTAGCAGACTGGAAGTAGAAGGTGAAGCCGCAAAAGCCACAGGTAGCTCCCAAACTAGCTTCCCTACTATAAGAACAAGGACAAAAGACAGTAAGACTAATCAAATGAATTTAACAGAAATTACACAACACAATTAGCCAGGGGAACTCACCACCAAAGTATCATTGGGGCCCAAGAGTTAGGGGGAACAAGAAAAAAAAAGGAAGATTGGACAATGCGAACACAGAGTTACACAGGAAAAGGAGGGGAGGATATATAAACCACCACCGATTGAGAAAAGTTAGGAAGAAACCCTCCCCATAACCAGGTTATTCCATAGTTGGCCACTAGGGGGTTTCCTTGCACTTTTTTGAAGTACTATATCAGGTAGTACACAGGGCCCTCTGTTGCTGTATCAGGTAGTGGCTGCTGTCAGAGCCAGAATACTGACTAGATTGGGGTTCTCAAACTGGGGGTCGGGACCCCTCAGGGGGTCGCAAGGTTATTACAAGGAGGGTCGTGAGCGGTCAGCCTCCACCTCAAACCCCGCTTTGCATCCAGCATTTATAATGGTGTTAAATATATTTTGTAACGTTTTTAATTTATAAGGGGGGGGGTTACACTCAGAGGCTTGCTATTTGAAAGGGGTCACCACTACAAAAGTTTGAGAACCCCTGGACTAGATAGACTGCTGTCTTGATCTGGTCTGGCAATTCCTCTATCCCCAGGAACATAAAAACACTTCCCTGGCTAGTACATTTTCCTTGTCACTTTGCTCCTCACTCAGCTCGGGCATTCAGAATGAACAATAGGATCACACAAAGTTTTCTGGTTAATTAACAGCATAAGGTGTCAATGCAGAAGCAGTCTCAGGCCCCTCAATAGCACTATCCCTGAACCCAGTGGAGGTTTCCTGTGGGGCATAGGGTCTGCACAGGTGGAGGAGATGTAGACAGGCAGGGCAGGATAGAGCAGCACACACACATTGTTCCTCCCACACCAGGACTTACATGGCAGAGAGTTAATGCAGTGCGTGGCCATATTAAACTCATCTGTGGACTCCTTACTTAGGATAGAACATTGTACATACAGCCCTGATCTTAGCATATGAGCTATGTGAAGGGGAGTGGGGGGAGGTTCCAAAGGGCCCCTTGTTTTGTTTGGCATTTTCCTTTTCTTACTTCTCACTCTTTTCTTCCATTGCAGGGCATTAACAGTTTCTGTTTAGTGCTCTCAACCGTGTATTTGGGGTCCCCATTTAATGCTTTGTAGATTTCATGGATATCCACACCAGAACAGGGGAGGGAATTATGGAAGTTATTTTACAGAAGCTGAAAAAAAGATGGTTTAGATATAGCTTTGTCTCCTGCAATCAGCCGTAACACAGCTAACATGGCTACTGCATACAAAGGTGTTCAAAATCAAATCCAGTAGGCAAATCAGTATGTGTCTTTCATCCCACAGGCTGCCCCCGCACTGAATCTTGTTGGAGAAGCTGCTGCTGCAATGGTTGTTTCCCCACGTTGTTCTATTTTTTTGTTTGTTTTGAATTGTTCAAAGACTGTATATCCTGTTTTCCCACTTGGGATGTGTTGAAAAAGCATATTAGCATTACATTAAAATGCCAAAGCATAACAAGATGGTCAGCAATAGTATAGGCAATCTGTCTACTACCAAACCTGATTGAGGGTGTTCTTGACACTATAGATGAGGTTAAAGCATCACACAATCTTATGCCAGGACTTAAATTGGAAACTGACAGATTGCAAATAAACATTTCAGAGATTTCATTTCTTCTTTTGGTGGAGATGCAGCATACTATCCTACCAAAAATTAACATTGTGAGCAAGAAGTTGCAAGAGTCTGGATCTTGACATTCAAATGGCTCCCAGTTTACGTTAGTGGAATTATGGTCTTCTGGGTTCATTACATGTGAGGTAGCTGAGGTTTCACAGGATGAGAAAAGTAGGAATATCCACACAGTTGAAAGATAAATGATGCCAAAGGAGGAAAGGTCATCAGAGCCTAAAAAAGTTTTTGAACACAAGGTTTTCAACCCCATCTTAGACACAATATTAACAAAATTGGACAATAGGATACGCAAGTGTGTGACAGGGTCACAGAAAGGCCTTCAAAAAAGCAAAACCAAGAAACTGAGAAATCTCAGCAAAGACCACCTCAGGAGTCACGCTCAAAGTTTAGCAAGCAGCTACCTTGAGGGTTTAAACTCCGTTTTGAGAATGAGATTGAGCTCTTCACCAGTTTTTGCAAGTCAATCCTTAAGGATGACTCAAATGAAGATCTCCTTAGCTACAGTCACAAGATGTCTTTAGCTGTGAGTTTCCCTAACACAAACAACACTGTGTATTTTTGCTGTCTTCCCGCAGTTGCTTCTCCTAATGAAAGGAGTTTCAGCAAACTAAAAATTAATCAAGACCCATCCAAGAACGTCCATGGGGCAAGCAAGATTAAGTACGCTGGCAGTTATTTCTATAGAGAACCCAGAAGCAAGGTGGATAGGCTGATATGAGCTAATTAATGAGATTGCTTGAGAGAAGGCTAGGAAGGTCCCTTTGTAAAAGCACTTAGTGAAGATTGCGGGTTTGGGGTTTTCTTTTGCAGCCAGGCAGAGTGGGGAAAACCTGGATTTGAGTATTCAAACCAGGACAGGCACGCATTTGGCCTGACCTGGTCCTGACTAAGATAAAAGTCAGCAACTCAGAAACAGGGAAAAATGGCACCCTGGGTGAACTTGTATTTTGGCACCCCTGACCCCAGTGGGCATGGTGCCCCCCCATTGCCCCTGCCCCCCACGGTCCGCACCCCCCAGGGCCCACTGCCTCCCTCCAGTGCTTAATTTGTATTGAAAGAGGTGCCAGGGCTCAGCCCCAGCACAAATTAAGCACTGGCTGGGCACCTAGCTCTGAAGGCAGTGCTGCCGCCAGCAGCAGCAGCAGAGAAGAAAGGGTGGCAATACACCACATACTTCATGCTGCACTGTGCCCCCTTCACCGCTAACCCCTGCACCGTGCTCCCTTCTGCGCTCACGTTGGGAAACTGACTTGGATGCACAGAGCAGCTGGCATTGCTGCTCGCTCCCCCTCCCCGAACGCTGCTTCACATCCCCCTGGGGGGCTGTGAGGGGGGCAGCAAGGAGCAACATCAGGGTTCCCTGCATCCAGGTCACTTTCCCCACCTGCGCTGGGTAAGGGGAGGGCAGGAGAGCAGCAGCTGCTGATGCTCGCATCACAGTGCAACTCAAGTGGGGAAAGTGACCTGGATGCATGAACACTTGGTGTTGCTCCTCACTCCCCCCTTCACAGTACCGTAGGGGGTGAAGAGGAACATTGGGGAAGAGCAAGCAGGGAGAGTGAAGCACAGATACTGCATTTCTGCCCCAAAAGGAAGCAGGGAGAAATCTGCCCCCACCGCCACACGCTGCCTCTGCGAGTTTACAGCGCTCCCCTGCCAGATGGCAGCATGCCCATCTGAGCTGCTGCATGGCATCCCCCTGGCCATGATGCCCTGGGCAGTCACCCGGGTGGCCCACCCCCAAGGCCAGCCCTGCTCAGAAGACTAGTGAACAGTAAGAAGCTATCCCAGTACTCTTTCCATGCTGGTCTGGTCACAGCAGCATGACATTCGATATTGTGCTAATCGAGGACAGGTTTGCTTCAGTACACAAATTGCTCAGAGTAACTCTGTACAGTCTGCAGCTTTACGTGACACCTGGCCTATAAAAACAAATGTCCGGGCTGGTCTGTTGAGAAAGTTCCAGGCTCCTCCTCCAGGAGCATGTGCCTCAATGCACAACATTGAAAAGGTTATGCAACAGAGTTGCCCTACCACCAGCACCCAGACCTTTCAGTTGGGCAGATAGAGCCATCATACTGCTGGGATTTCTGTTGCTAGCTCACGGTCTTCGAAAGCCTATGAAAACGGTTACAATCCCAGCACTGTGAAAGAGAGGGGACTACACCCAAGCTCAATTCTTACAAAGGGCAACGAGCAAGATTCTGCAAGAAGCTTCTGAATATGCATCTGTTCTTAGGTAAGCTCAGCTAGAAGGACCACACATTTGTTCTGTGCGCCCCACGCCCCCCCTCCCCCATCCCCGCTACATTTTTTCTTCATACATTGCATTGCATTGAACCTGCTCCTTCAGGGTACCCATAGTGTATTGTCAGTGTGTTCACTGGCTGTTCAGAATCAATGACCTGCAGACCAGACTGCTCCTGGAAAGCCAGGACTAGAACCAAGTGCTTTAGCTATAAAGGGGGGGGGGGGAAAGAGAAGAGAAAGACCCTTGAGTTAAGTGATATTTCTACCCCCCACGCCCCTTAGCTGGCACAGTAATAGATCCCTTATCCTTTCTGGGTCATTTAGGGGAGGCCAACTTCAGATTATATCCAAGCACCTTTAGCATCCATTCAGGGTTGGTCACTACCATTCTCTGGGGCAGAGTATTCTTTTGTCATGTTTTAAGCATTGTGACGCATCATTTATATCTTATGATACTATAGGTCTAATATGCCCAAACCCATACTGAAATCCATTGTGGGGGACAGGAAGGAAAAGAAGCCCACACCTTTTTAAGCTGTCCCTTTACACAAGGGCAGATTCTGCCTCCCTTATTCCCATACAGTAGTATTTTATTCTGCAAGGGTCATAGAATCCAGCCCTGTCTAATTTGCACAGGCTGAAGCATAATTAAGCACAATGCACATTATCGGCACTGCCTGTTTGATTGAAATCTTTGTGATTATCCAGGTTCCTACATCCAACCCACTCTATGGTGGGGGGCAGAAGTCACATTATAGACATATTGAACCATTTCTAGGTTTTATTGTATTATATTAAAGAAGTTCTGATCCACACACCAATTTTTATACTGTATAACCTCTTCAGTTTGAGGTAGGATTATTTTTTAAGCCAGAATAGCTATATGATATAACAGCATCCATGATCCATTGTATCAGTATAAAGGTACCTTATACCAGAATACTCTATTCCCCTTCCCACACAGAAATAAGCTGTTATAGCTGTATAAATGTTTATACTAGTGTAACTGCACCCATACTAGGAGGTTGTACTGCTTTAATTATACTGGTATAAGTTGTGTGCGTGGACAAGGACCCAGATTTGTAAAGGTATTTAGGCATGGCACCACTCAACATTGCAATGCCTAACTGGTTTAGGAGCCTAGATCTCATTTTCAAAAGGGATTTAGGCACTTAAGAGCCAAAGTTCCCCCAATTGTGTTAGTCATTGTACAAACATATCATGAGACAGTTCCCCTCCCCAAAAGCTTGCAGCCTAAGTAGACAAATCCAAGTGGGAGGAGAAATTGAGGAACAAACAAATGAGGTGATTTGCCCATGTCCACACATCAGGGCCAGCAGTAGAGCCAGGCTTAGAACTCAGGTCTTCCAAATCCCAGTCCATTGGCTTATCCACTAGACTACACTGCCTCCCTTTTGTAAGGACAAAAACCCAATCTCTTGGTTGAGGACAACCTTCAGGTGCTTGCCTTCCTCTGAGAACAGCCTTCAAATAAAAAGGTGTATTTTTAAAATACTCTTAAAGTATCTAGGCTGGGGGTGTGGTTATTATGAGAGGCAGTCCATGGATTGTCCCCCCACCCCAGGAGAGAAAAAACAACAACAACAACAAAAAACACAACCACAACACACCACACCCACTTGCATCCAAACCCCCAAAGTCATATTAAAATAAAGACTGCACAGCTAACGTGGCAGTTAAGTTATTTACCAACAAGTAGTAATGACCAAGGTACACACACAGCATTCGTGAAAGTTTATCCCAACTCTTTGTACGCAGTAGGTCACATGATATATTCTTAGACAAGGAACTGTTCAGAATGCCCTATTGTTGCTAATCCAACAGGCATCTGCTAATGAGAAATGTTAATTAGGTATGGCACCTCCGCTATTTTAAATAGAAGTACAGACTGTCGGTTTTATTTATCCCACTCATGTGGTCAAGGACAGACGTTATGGTGAGCCTACCAATGCATAATATTAACAGTGCCATTCAAGTCATCGTTCAGATGTTAATTAGGTACCAATTTATATTTTCAAGTCCAACATCAATATTAATATAATGCTGCTTGCAATGTTCCTATAGCCAAACACCCAGGAGAATTGCATGGATACATAGCTGACCTTTCAAAGTTACTGAGGACATTCTTTGGTCAAACATCTTTATTTATTTATTTTACCCACTGATGACATCAGCGCTGAAGGCCAGTCAAAAGTAGAGAATCACATTTCTGTCAACAGCATGGTGGCTGTGGCTGCTGGTCCTGCTGTGATCAACGCCATGGACAAGGCCTGCTCCAATTAACATCTGGCAGGTCCGTGGGATTAGGGAATTTGGAAACTGTATGACAACTCTGCCCTCTTGTGACTTAAAGGGCTCAGTAAAATCACTGTCACTGAACCGGAGAGAGAGGGAGCAATCCAAACCCTAGGCAGACACTGGCCAGTGTCTGAACTCCCTGACCTATCAGAAATCCTTGAACAGAAGAATCGCAGCTGAAGGATGACCTTTTCGTTCAAAACTGGATTACAAAGATCAGCTATACTCTATTCTGCACCAGACAGCAGCCTATTGACCAGGCTGGGAAATGTTATTGGTCTAATCACCCTGCTGTAGAAGAAAAAAAGAAAGTTGCCCATGACCATTAATACATTTCCACAAGTGTGAGTAGATTGGCGGGGTTGAGAGTAAGGATTTTGCCCTGCTAGTGCCTTCTCTCTAGCAGCAAATCTGGCTGCAGAATCTTATGCACAGCTCTATTCCAGGTTGGAGATGCCACGGTTTCACAAGAGAAGGCTTTATTTGCTCCCGACCCATTTCTGTTTGCAGGTCAGACGAGAGACAGTTACTGGGCTCTTGCTTTTCAGCAGTGTTGTTTTAGAAGGCTCATGCCACCAACCCACTTGGTTTGAGTTCCACCCCAAATGGAAGGTTGGGGCATTTGCCCTCTCTCTGATTTACTTAGAATTCCCCAGAGAGGTGACCAAGAGTCATCATCACTTATTCAGCCTCACACACCTAAAGAGCTTTTATTTTGGCATGCAGATTGAGCCCAAGTGCCTGGTATGGAAAGTTCCCAGGGGAGGATACTTCCCTAATTCTTCTAGGGAAGTCTCACACGCACAGCTCTGAAGTGCAGAAGTTGAATCCTGGGCTCCCCAGTGAGCACTAGGCACTTCACCGACAGCTGAGACAACATGATTCTTGTCCCTCTTCGAATATGGCTCGAGGAAACAAATTTTGTTGTAATGGGAATCCACATTGAGAAAAAGATTCCCTAGTCCCTTATGCCCTTTGCAAGCACATACACCCCTATGTCACAGGGTGCAATCCGAGGCTAACAAGGAAAATTTAGCTGTTAGTTAGAACAAGCAGCATCTCATTGTTTTCTTGAAGTACAAAAGCAGGTTTTGCTTCTTTAGGCTACCTACCTGCTGTTCAAACCAATGACAAGTTAACCTCTGTGCATCAGCTTTCCTCCTGTCTTCTCTGAAGGAGGCTTTCCCCAGGAGCAATATCTTCTATTCTTGTGTTACAGGAAACACAATCGCAATCACTTAAAACCCCCACTATTTTAAATTGATACTGTCTAGTCAAGGACAAGGGCTGGCTGAAGAACAAAGAAATAAAACAACCCCCCCCCCCCCACACTATTTGCAAGGCATTTTCCCCCCTAAGAAAATGTATGGGAGATAACTTCACCTTTCGCCATTTATTCACATCTCTAGGCGAATCAGTAGGATACTAAAGACCTGAGTCTGTTAGCATACAAAAGAAAGCGGTGTGGTATTTCTTACAGAAGCCTGTCTCATTGCAGTACCCAAGGATCCACTAGGGAGCAGTGTGTGCCTTCATTTGGGATAGCATTAGTCTACAGCATCCCTTTTAAAATGGCTAACGCTATTATAGTGGGGGTTAAGATTTATTTTTTGTTTTAAACACCCCACCAAAGTCAGGCTGCAGTATCATTTGGCTGTGCTGAAGGAAGGTGGGTGCCACTGAAAGAGCAAGGGGAACTAGGAAACCCAGAAGTATATATTATACAGACACGTACATGAAGCAAGAGTAGAAAGCATATCCTACCAGTTCAAATAGGCTGCTGGACAATTTTCTGCAAGAAAGAATGCAGGAAAAAAAGCCTTGTAATAGAGAAAATAAGGTTTCAGAGACAAATCATAGAATATCAGGGATGGAAGGGCCCTCAGGAGATCATCTAGTCCAATTCCCTGCTTAAAGCAGGACCAATCCCCAATTAAATCATCCAGATTTTTGCCCCATATCCCTAAACAGCCCCCTCAAGGAGGGAACTCACAACCCTGGGTTTAGCAGACCAATGCTCAAACCACTGAGCTATCCCCCCCAAAGAATATGCAGCACTATTTCCCCTCACCCCCCCCCCCCCAAAAAAATCAGGAGTCAAGCCCTCACATTGTCAAGCCTGCCTCCACACCCAGGAGGGCTAGAAATTTACTTAAACCTCCCCCCCCCCGAGACTCATGCAGTCACATGACTCCAGAAGCTGGGTCTTGAAGAAAAAAATTTCAAATATTGGGAGCCTTATAAAAAAAATATATTATATATATACACACAAAAGAGATGCAACCCTGATTCAGGGACTTCTTTCATGAGAGGCAAGATAGGCCAGTGGTTAGGGCCCTAACCTAAGACATGGCAGGCCCTGGGTCCAATTCCTTATTCTCCCACAAGTCTTTCCATGTGACTTTGGACAAGCCATTTAGCCTCTGTGTGACCCTTCTACAAAATAGGGCTAATACTCTTTCCCTGCCTCCCAGGGGTGTGGTGAGGATACATACATTACAGACTATGAAGCACTTTGAGATCCACTGATGCAAAGTGCAATATAAGAGCCAAGTATTATTATTACTTAAAGTTAAGCCTCACAAGTAGTAAACAGGCCAAATCCCATGGGCTATGATGGGAGGAGGTTAAAGGCCCCCCCCCCCCCCCCACACACACAATAATTGTATCTTCTGATCATTGGGGAAGGGACTATCATCATCTACCCCATTTTCTTGTGGAACAAAATGCAGTCCCAAGAGTCGGAAAGCTGATAGCCACAGGTCCAGTGCCAGGGAAAGCCGTCCACATGGAAAACTGCTGAGACAGAGTTCTTCTCCGGGGCACACATTGACTCAGCAGCATTCAGCGTGTTCTATAAATTAGCTCCCTGCAATTTCAAAGCCAAAGTCAAGTTTCAATCGTAAGCAATTTGGGCCCAGTGCAAAGCTTTCTTAAGTCAATAGGAATCCTTCCATTGACCTCAGCGGGCTTGGGATCAGGCTCTCTGTTAAGAGCAAGAGAGAGGAACATTTGTTTCTCATTTACATTTGCTCCCCTGCGAGATTCATTTGGCTATTAGCCAACACACTTTTCTCAACTTGGCTGATTAGGCAGCTAGAGCATGGATATTTTCCTGAGAAGTGGGCTAATTTTGCCTAGAACTTGCCTATATTAAATTGATTTGCAAGTCAGCTTTTTCTGATATTTGTCAGTTTGATTTCTCTCTCAGAAATAGCTGCCTGCCAGCCATCTTGGCCCCTTGAAAAAAGAAAGCACATACACACCCAGAGCAGCTTCATGAATTAGCATAGTCCCAGGTCTGTCAGACTCAATGAGCACTGACTGATGTTGCCTTCCAATTAATATATTTTGTCAGGAAAAAGGAGGAAGATTACAGGACTGCCCAAACACTCAGTAGAGCCTGGAGATGTGACTTTCCCCAAAGCTTCTGCTCCATTCTGATCACAAATCTTGGTTCCTGTCTCACACATCTCATACCATCAACTACATGAATTCAGGAAGATGGATGGAAAGTAAAACAAAAATACAAAACCAACCACACCATTTAGTTCCATCAAAACATCTCTCCCACAGCAATCAGCTGAAAGGCTGGCTAATGCTTATGGAAGTGACTAAGATCACAGCCTCCCTCCCCCCCCCCCCCCCCCGAGTCTGTTCAGACCAATCTACTCCTATACATTTGTTTCTTTATTTCTCTCTGTTACTCAATCCAGCCCAGGTCAATAATAAATGAAGAAGGGAGACCTGTTTAGTGGCTAGAGCCAGGGGCTGGAAGTCAGCACTCCGGAGTTCTTTACCTGGTTCTGCGTGACTTTCAAAGTCGTGCTCTACGTCTCTTTTTACTCATCCCTAGAAAGGGATGTCAGGAGATTAGAGTATTCTGATGAATATTGTGACAATGCCGAGAGACCAGTGGGGGCTCCATTGTGCTAGACATCATTCTCACATCAGAAAAGACAGCCCTTGCCCCTCAGCATTTACAATACAAACTAATGTTTGCAATGCAAGGCATTATGGAAGCATGATGCAAAGGGTATGATCATCCATCAACTGTTCAGCATCATAGACTGGATGTTGGTTGCCATCGAGTTAGTTCCTACAGAAAGTTATAGACTCATAGACTTTAAGGTCAGAAGGGACCATTATGATCATCTAGTCTGACCTCCCGCATGATGCAGGCCACAAAAGCTGACCCACCCACTCCTGGAATAATTCTCTCCCTTGTTGACAGGGTGTCACTTGCAGAGTACTTAAATACTGATTGGGCCATAGAATCAGGGCTACCTTCTCACCCCTAGCTTTGACCCCTTCAGAGCAGGGTTGACGAACACTATGCTGGCTAGAGGAAGCTTCCTTCATCAGCTGCCAAAGCTGTACTGATCCTGTGGATAAACGGATTGCTTCCCTCAACAAGGACGCCATCCATCATACAACCTGTCACCAACACTTATTAAAATTGGTTTAGAACCATTAATTAGGGAGGAATGCTTGGTAGTCTCCTTATTTTCAATATCAGCAATAGGTTCTCTGAATGGAACAGGCAATGCTGGTTAATAGGAAATGTGATTTCAGCTAAGAGTCTAGAGCTCCTAGTCTACCCCATTTCTGATCTCAAACGGCAGTAAATCAGGACTAACCCCATGATGGGGGCTGAGAACTTCATTTCTTTAGCACTAAGCTTTTCTATAACCTAACATGTGATGCAAATAGTTTGCCAAGGAGATGAGACAACCACCATCTGGGCTGACACATCAGGGATTGAACCAGGGACCTTCAGAGTTAAAAAGCATAAATTGCTACAGCTTGAGCTAAAGCTCTGAAGTCTAGGGCTATCACAACTCATTCTCTGTGCATCACCCCAGAGAGGGGCCTGTAACACACCAGTGGGTTACAATGACATCAGGTATGGCTGTGCGAGAGGAGGTAAACTGGAGTCCTAAAAAACAAAAAAACAAAAAAACAAAACAAAACAAAAAACCCACAACACCCACCACCACCACACATTAATAGCAACAACAGTATGAGGAATGGCCAAGAAGCACTGAGCAAATACTTAACATCCAACTGCTGCCAGCATCTGGAACTACCACGTTCCATGACCTGTAGCTCTGATTCTACTTACACCCTCAAAAAACAAAAAAACACACACACAACTATCTGCCTCCTCTTCCTCCAAACTACCCAAGCCCTCATGTGCGTCTTTTACTATTTAACCTCAGCCAAAATGAGGCTACATGGATATCTCCCTAGGTTTGGCTGCCTTTTCTGAGGCATGGAATTGAATTTGGCTGAGCTGAAAGTAAAGCATTATCTCTTGCCCTGTACCCTCAGAGTCACGGAGTTTTAAGGCATTTTTTTTTTTTTTTGCATACCTCATGCTGATTTATGCACACCAGTGATGCTTGTAGATGCCCACTATGGGTGCTTGTGACTCATCCGGAGAAAGTTCAAGATTAGATGACATAGACCACTGGTCTGGTACAATCAGTACTTTCTATACTGTTGCAATTAGGACAATCACCTCCTGACAACGGCCAATACCTGACGTTTCAGAGGGCTCCTTTCCCTAACAGAATATTAAATTTACACACTGAACTGAGACGCTGATTACAAGAAGGGGAACAAAGACTAAATTCTGCACCCATTTATACCCTCACAGCCTCCGATGACTCCAATGGGAGCTTGCCGGGAGGTAATCAAGGGCAGAAGTTGGCTCGCCGGCTCTTTGCAGAAAACTTGCCCTAATCCCACAGATAAATGATAGTGGTTAGAATAAGGGAATTGGGTGTTAGTAGCAGCAGCAGCACAATGAAAGCTCACTATATCAGCATGCAGACAAATATAACGTTCCTTGCTAGCAGTGCCTGATCCAGGAGCTATGCAGAAGGTCTCAGAGGGTTATAAAATTCTGTAGAAGGGTAGCAGTTATGCATGCCCACTGATTAACCCCAGAAACTTCCCTGATCAGCTAAACAGTTAGCTTTATTGGGAACAGAACTGCAGAAGCCATAACTGTAGCCATCAAGACAGGGTCAGGGAAGAAACGTGAAGGGATGAGAACATTGTGCCTTGCAAACAGCCAGCTTACCAAAGGCCATTGCTTTGGCACAGCAAAGACAGACACAAAAGATCTCTTTTACTAACATGTTCAGCCCTACAGCCACAGAATTCAGCTTTGAGCAACAACGGACCCACCGTCCCCCAATTTTCACTGCTTTTCTGCCGACAGATAGTACAGCATCTTCCCGAGCTAGCAGGGCTCATATGGAGCGAATGGCTGCTACGCAAAGTGAACGCTGGAGACGGTGTTTTAGAGCCATCCATTGAAGACCTCCCAACCTCAGATTCAAGCTGGGGCAACTATGCTGGTAAAGTTACAGCCCCTCTCAAAACTGGATGCACATGCTTTTTGGGTGCCAAGCATTCCTAGTAAGCCATAGGGTGCTGAAACTTAAATGGCCATCAGCAGCTGGGCTGAAGGCTTACTAGAGAGTGCTGTACTGCCACACAGGTGATCTAAACCTGTGGAATAGCCTTACAAAAACCAAATCTTGCTTTGATTAGACAGGGAAAGTCACCCCCTCTTTCTCTCCATACCCCCTTCTAGTAGATTGACAGAGCTGACAGGGATCCCAGGGTTAGCTCTGCACCCCTCACCTTGCAGGAAATGAATTAGTATCGCAGCTAGAGTGCAAGTGCAGAAAGCCTGTATAATCTAAGTAGTAAAACATCCAGATGAAAAGATTATACAGTACATTAAAAACATAATTCTGGCAAGTCACTCCAGAGCTTGGATGTTAAAGTGACAAGGGTAATATTTTAAGCCTCCAGAAAGAAGAACCATCCTTCATTTTTATTTTTAAAGCTGATGGCTCATGCAGCATGTGGTTACCATCGTGAAAGGAAGGTGGCAGGGACAAGTCATGGGAGCCTTTTGGAGAATTCTTTCAACTTCAGTCTGCAAGTTTAGGTCTTACCCACTCTGAGCCATACTTCTCACCACACCATGGATAAACAAAAAAGGAGTCTTGTATTATCGAAGCCGCAGGGAGTACAACACTGTGAACTCTTTTAGTGACTGTTCTGTAGTGTTACAGCAATGGGAATAAGGAAAGTGCCAAGTATTTTAATAGCACTGCACTCAGAGTGCAAGTGTAGCCCACGCTGTGCTTCAACTCAAACCATAGAGGCTCATGCTTTAGTTCTGGTTCAATTCCCTTTGACTCTTAAGGACGGGCATTTCAAAGTAAGTCAGCCTCTGCCCTTAGGCCCATTACTACAAATGATACGTCGCTGTCATTGTCCCAAGAGCAGGTACAGGCATGCTCCAGACACTGCTTCTACATATAATAGCACTGACAAACTTCTCCCTACTAGAAAAGCAACTTCCAATCAATTTCCCCCAGGTGATGATAAATTTTTGCCACACTGCTGCCTCTAAAACAGCTAATGGGTAGCTTTTCACAAGGAAAAGCCCTGTGTTATTAAGCAACACAATTTAAATCCACTGCTATTTACACACATATAAAAAAGGATCTCCCACAGGAAATAATCTTTTGATGTTACAAAGCTCACAAGATACACCCCCTAAGAGAGAGAGTGAGAACCTTGTTCACAGATCCCCCCAGCCCAATTAACTCAACCAGCATGTCAGCTTCCAAGCAATCAAGAGAAGGTAAAGTTCTCCCTTAGTTAATAAAGCACCACTACCTAACACTATATGAGGCACATGCATCTCTAGGCGGAATCAGCAGCACAATTCAAATACAAGCCATGGACAAGCATTTAGTAGCCCACCCAGGTTCCTCACAGAATGGGATTAATGAAGCCATAAAACAAATGAAGACTACAACCAGAGCACAATTACCTCTTAGTGCCCTCCCTCGGAGGAAGGTCTGCAAGAAGTGCATGCTCTTTTTCTTCAGTCCCAGAGGAGGTAGCAGCATTAGCCAGATGTGATCCACTCTACTCAGTTACCACCACTCCAGCATCCCCAGGCTCTTTCCACCCCCCTCAAGGCTACTCGGGCCAGGCTTAATGAAGTGCACCTGGTCTGATCTGCTAATCACTGATGTGGAGGCTGGGGCTTCTCTCTCCGCATTCTCTCTCCCTTTCCAAATAAGCAATTAGCATGAATAATTACAGCTTTGATGATAATACCCAGCCACCTTTGAGCGAGCGGAAAAGACTGTAATTAACTCTTTCTTGGGGATCAGTGTGAGGTTGAAATAGTACGGGGCCTATTTAGCTATTTCTGGGGATGCCTCCCAGCTGCCAAGAGGCTTTGCAAAGAGGGTGGGAATGAAAAGGTCAGGTAGCCGCCAGTCGGAAATCTGTCTGTGAAGCCGGATTTCATGTCTCACTTACCAAACCTGGCATTAGAGGCACAGGCTTACTGAGAAGAAAGAAGCTGCCTTAGTTTTCTCCCTGTGCAATTAGTTGGTAGTGCCTGAAGGAGGGGCTCCATCATATGTTTCAAGCCCCTCACATAGTGAGAGGCTGCCTACAGCACCACAGGGTGACAAACTGTTGACCATTCAGAACTTTGCAGCAGTTACATGCAGAGTCTCCTACTTCAAAAAGCACAGGCCCCTACCATGTGACCTAATGAGAGGCGCTGTGAGCAGTAAAGGGTCTATGACACACTTCAGAGCAGTTCTGATTCCATGCAGTAGAGAGGGGAGTGGTTTACATGCATACATCTATGCGCATACTAGCCAGTTCTCTACAATGCCCCCGTTACATAGCAGAATTAAGAACTTGTGGCGTCTCCTTCGTGAACCTTTCCCTTTCCATCATTTTCAGGCACCTCAATTGCACAGTGTATCTTACAATCTCCTCCCCTTTAGAGAATTCCCAACAGGAAAAATCACATCACCAGCCTATGGTGGATGCTAACTGGTGACCAGACACTAAAGCAGACTTAGCGACGCAGATTCTGAGCTGCATTTGAGTTGCAGTCAGCACAGCTCCTGGGAGCAGGGGTAAAAGTGACAGTATGGGCCCAGGGAGCTGAGCATAACAAGAGCAGCTCGAAGGCTATTCTAACTGGCAGGCAGCTGCCTACAGTCCTGTTCCAGTGGACTGGAATAGTTGAGTACAGAGGTGGTCTGGCCACACTCCTTCGTGTCAGGAGGTCCAGAGAGAGTGGCATGGAACAGTTTCCACAACACATGGGAATTCGCTTTACACGAGACAATGATCAAAGTCCTACATCGGGTGGGATGGAGACACTGCATGTGTGTCCTGAACATAACTGATGTTTTCACTGTGTTAATTGAGAGTATTGGAAGTTTTACCAAAGGAACAACCAAAGGCACCAGCACAGAGGATAAACAGCAAAATACTAAAGGCTCCTTCACTCCCAAGATCATCAGTGGAGAGGTTCAGCCATAACCAGGAACTGTAAAATAAATGGCACCCTTTAGACCTTGATCTAGACTACTGCGTTATGAGGCCTGAATCCTCAGTAAATCCTGCATCTTACCCCTTGGCCCCAGACCTGGCTGCTCTGTCGAAAGCTTGTGAGCACTATGGCTTCCACGTGGGTTATAATTTTTTCAAATGGCTCATTCCTGACAGCTCCATTGTGGATGCATTGCTTGACCTCCAGGCCTACGCTTCAGTGTAAATCTGTAAAATCTTTATCTCTGGGGGCCTTTAAGCAGAGACAGAGTCTAGAGAAAAATAGGCCTGGCCTGTGTTTTGTATCCCCACTCGGAGGCCAGAGTTTGCTGTTCAAAACTGCTCTTTCCAAATGGATAAAGATGCTTACAAAGAAATAGGTGTGTGCACTGGACCTGAGGGGTTGGAGCAGAATTGCCTGCTGGCTAAGCATCCTGGGAGTAGAAGCTGAGACCAGCCGGAAAGAGGAATGGGATGCAACTCTACTAGAAATAGTTAATAACAAGGCAATCAAAGATTGGCATCTGTGGCAAAGACAGGCATCTGCCTGATAAACTCCTTTTCTGCTTCTGCTAGCAGTGTAATGTCCACATGCCCCAAGGGTTTGCTCATTAACCCTCCTGAAATACAAGCATCTCAAACACTTTGAAATCTCAGAAGAATCTGGTCTGATTTGGGAGGAAGGTTCAGGTTTGTCCTAACAGGTTCGTCTGGACTCATAATTCCTCATCATAGAACTACACTTACTAATGCTTGGGATCTTAGACGCTGTGGTTATTGTTATAAAAGGGGCCACAGCATGTGGTTTGTTTGCCTTGCTTGGGATGACTAGATACCTCACAAGCGGTGGATCAAAGCTATAAGTAATTTGCTAGTTCAAACCAAACAACTGAAGAGCAGCACATTAATTCAGCTCTTTGCCTCTGTGAATTATATTAAGGCTCCATTAGGAGAGGTGGATGGGTTTTTTTGAGGTTTTCCAAACTGTTTTAATGATTCGTTTCATTGTTAATTGTGGTGACTTGAAATTGATTGGGTTGCAGCTGGGTTTGTGCAGCATCAGGGAGTGAGTCTGTGTCCCATAGTAAGTCACGGCGTAGGTAACCCTAACTTTTACTGCCTGAGGTTTGTTTTTGTAAATCTAAGATAAGGTTCTCTTTGGAAAAATGCCTTTATTAAACTGGCACTGTGGGACTCTATCTTTATTGTCTCTTCAAGGTGCTAACTTTGCAGTTTACTGATGGAAGATTTTTTCCAGCTGTTGTTCTTTCTGGCTTGTGCATCATGGTCTAGTTATTATGTACTGCTGCCTTGAATGCAGGGGACTGGACTAGATGACCTCTTGAGGTCTCTTCCAGTCCTACACTTATATGATTCTATAATCATTACGACCAATAATTCATATCATGGGAGTTACCCCACATAGGCAAATCCCTGAGGCTGAGTGGAATCCCACTGAAGTGACTGGAGCTCCACAGTGGTGCATGCATCTACCCAAGCAGAAGAGTTTGCAGGATCAGGGCCTTGGGTCCAATTGCAGAAGAATTACCATGGTGCACAGAGGTGTCCACCTCAAGCCTACATTAACTATGCATCTTAATTACTAAGCTGGGCCAGAGCAGATGATGATAACGCATGAGCCAGAAAGAATCCAGCTTGACTTCCAGATTTCAGGCTGAGTTTGCAGCACTGGCAGTTAGATTGCATAAAAAATTCATTTTACTGGCAACGTGGACAAATCCTGGAGAGACCAGGAACATGGAGCCCCCATTTTCTTTTCAGAGCAGAACTGCCCTTGAAGGTTCCGATCCTGCAAACACTGTGAAGTGAAATCAATGGGATTAGTCCTGGTACTAAAGTTAAGCACATATGTAAATATTTGAAGAATTGGGATCGTACAAGTCTGCTTAACTGCACACAGGTGCCTTCCATGCATAAGGGGGGAGGGATACCTCAGTGGTTTGAGCATTGGCCTGCTAAACCCAGGGCTGTGAGTTCAATCCTTGAGGGGGCCACCTAGGGGCCTGGGGCAAAGTCAGTACTTGGTCCTGCTAGTGAAGGCAGGGGGCTGGACTTGATGACCTTTCAAGGTCCCTTCCAGTTCTAAGAAATAGGATATGTCCTTTAATTTAATTTAAGAGTTTGCAGGACTGGGACCTTAAGACTCAAAATCTGTTAGGGATGTGAATACCTCCATCCTCTTAATTGTTTTTTTTTTTTCTTTTAAGAACATGGGAGGAAAAAAAACCCCAAAGTGCTCTGACAGAACTGTGTCTGGGCTAAGGCCAGGTTTAAAATACACATTGTGTGCAACAGCTTGGTAAGTCCTATTTAGAAAACTGTTAAAGAGCGCTCAAATTATTGTCTCCATAAATATTTTATTGCATTTTAATTTGCTTTTGTATGTTGTATGGTGCCCTGAGCACTTTGACTTCATAAATGAAATTATTGTTATATTGAGAGACTTTTCAATGTGAAAATTAATGTTTAAATGCTTGGGGGCGTATAAAAATTTCAGTAGTTTTTCTAATCTAATGATGGCACAGATTTCTCAGCTACCTACCAGACATTGCTGGTCAATAGTCTACAGAGGAAAAAACATAGCTTCTCATATTAAGAAGGGGGGGAGGGGGGGGAGACAGCATTCTTATCCCCAACACAGAGACAAAGTGACCCACTCAAGGTCCCATGTAATACAGCCATGTAGATCTCCCAACTCCTAGTTCTGGGCTGTAACCACTAGACCATGCTTTCACTTTTACAAAACTTCCCTTGTGACTAGGGCCTGGTCTACACTAACCCCCAAATTCGAACTAAGGTATGCAACTTCAGCTACATGAATAACGTAGCTGAAGTCGACATACCTTAGTTCGAACTTACCGCGGTTCAGACGCGGTCCACACGCGGCAGGCAGGCTCCCCGTCGACTCCGCGGTACTCCTCTCGCCGAGCTGGAGTACCGCAGTCGACGGCGAGCGCTTCCGGGATCGATTTATCGCGTCCAGACCAGACGCGATCAATCGAACCCGGAACTTCGATTGCCAGCCGTCGAACTACCGCGGTAGTGTAGACCTGGCCTAGGATACTTAAACCTTCTGCTGCCCTCTTGCAGCACTCCCCAAAGCACTACTGACAGGCTGTAGCAGGAAGTTGCAATGAGAATAGCAGATAAAAAGCCTGGGGTGGGGAGGGGGACGGGGGAACCAACCCCTTAAGAAAATATGGCTAATTTATTACTAATTATTGGGTTGTTACTAACTGCAAAAGCTGTATAGATGTGGAAGTGTTATGTTGCATACACACAGTAAACCAAATTCATCGCTGACAGAGTAAGTGCAGAGTTGTGCCCACTTACACCAGGGCTCAATTTGGCACGTGCACACACACACACACACACACACACACACACACACACACACACACACACAATGTCCGAAACTCACACACTCTAGTACATACCTACAGAATCTAAATTCGTCTATTGCTGTTTGACACCTGAGCATCGACAGACCGACACAAAAAGAATAGAGAGACTCACATACGTTCTAATAGGCCCAGACATGCCCACAGACTCATGTGCAGACACACCTACACAGAGTGACAAAGATCACTTGCACACGTGCACTCATGAAGCAAAACAAGAAAAACAAATGCTGAAGACGCTACAAGGAAAAGAGTACAGACAGGAACTGAAAGCCATTCAAAATGCATCTGAAATAGCAACAACAACAAAAAAGGGTGGGGGTGGGGGGTTGACATGTCTGGCTTTTGGAATAAAGTCACTTCTCTGACAACTTATCCTCTGGTCTGTGATTCGCGTGTCCAATTACATTTGGAGTCAGAGCAGACACTATCTAATGTTTCTGCGGCATGCAAGTCCACCTCGTAGTGAAAATGATGACATTGCTACTGACAGAGAACTCAGGGACCGAACTCTCCAGCGCGCGCCACAAACTTTATTATGTGCATTACTTGGAACTGATTGACACCTTCAGCTGCCTGGGAGTAAAGAGAGGCTACAAGAGCCAACAGCATCACAAGGCAGAGCAAAGCAATCCAGTCAAGGACGGGGGGAGAGAAGAGGAAAATGATGCACTGTTCCTTTAAGAGCCTGAATACAGAGCTCACCATTTTGCATTTGAACATGGCATGAAGCGCTCGCAGGAAAACTGAAGAACTGTGAATCTCAGCAGAAACGGGGGCTGCTATTATACCCTGGTACCGAGGGAGAGGATTAAATAATTAATCACAAAAGTAACTGAGTGTTAACAAGCCGAGCCGGATCAAACTGCATGAAAGATGCAAGAGACCCACAACCCTCTTCAATATGCTGACACATCTCATTTTAATAACTTTACTATCAGGATTCCAGAGGATAGGCTGTAAATAAATAAATACCAGCTCGATTTCACCAGCCCTCTGCTGCTGGAGAAGGAACGCAAATAGAGTAACTGAAATCTCTTGCTCCCTCGAATTGGACCAGCATCTGCCTAAATCAGCATTAGGGGGTGGCAGAGCAAAGAGGGGTGGCATGCAAAAATCTCCGGTATCAGAGGTTGTGATTGCAAAACCAAGCAGAAGCTGCTGGGATCTGGGACCCATTGTATTCCAATGGTTTGGGATGGGGTAGAGCGAATGGGAGATCCAGATATATGGTGCTGACTCAGTTCTATCTCTAGCTAGAAGGGGTTGCGAGTTCAGGATTTAGTTGCAAAAGTCTGGTGGTTGATGCCATGGTGATGGGTAGGGTATGATTAGATAGATAGACACCCCCCAGCTCAGTCCACAATAAAGCTGGTGAGTTTCTCTCATTATTATTTTACACTGCTGCCAGTGCCCATTCTTGACCCTGGTGCTTGTGGGTACTATTTGCATCACAAAGATGCTCCACTATGTCATGACTACAGCATAAACATTATCAAGTCACGATACTAGGTTGGGACAATCCGTCCTGCCAGGACGTGACTCCGGTCGGCAAACTAGGGGAACAGCCCCGCTGTCTTGTCCTACCCTTTCACTTTGGAGTGATGATCTCTTAAGTACAGACATTCTCACTGAATGCATTTGACCTATTTCTGTCAGATTTTCCCCACCCGTCAATAATATAGTTGTGCCTACCACAATAAGATCAGTTGTACAGATAGTTCTGAAGGGCTCCATCATACCAGTAGCTATAGAAATAGTCTAAATACTGAGATCTGTTTATACAGTAGCTTTTTTCTCAAAGGATTCCAAAGGGCTTAGCAAAGTTAAACTGATTTACAGACAGAGATAACTCTGTCCATGTAGCCACAAATGGAAGCCACAAATGGAAGGGGCACCTGTTTAACCGCACACAGGAACTTGTAAAAATCGGTGTAACTTTGTATATTTACTGGTAAGGTACATTCACATGCACCACTGAAATAGACCCTCAAGGTGGTATTTTGGTTTGTTTGTTTGTTTTGATTTTGGCATTTTAATCCTTTTGAGGTGGACAGATTGATTTCAATGCAGTTGAGTGTGTGATGGTGTTTCAAATAAGACCTCAAGGTGCGATTTTCAAAAGCATCTAAGTGACTTTGGAGCACAAGTATCATTACAAGTCTTACTGCAAGTCAAGGACTTTTGATGAGACTTGTGCTCCAAAGTCATGTAGAGTCTTTTGAAACTTCTGTCTTTAAAACTCAAGGCCCTGCCTGCCCTCCTTTGATATTAAAAAGAACATGGCACTTTTCATAAATGTAGAGATTTGATTCACCAATCTGTGCCTCAATTTCCCCATTTGTAAAATGGGGATAACTATACCTACCACACAAGGATGTCATGAGGCTTAACTGATCGTACACATGTAGAAAAAAACTTCGTTAACTTGAGGCTGCTCAAGTGTATTTCTTCACAGCAGTGTAAGCACTAAATAGCTGGGAAATCATAAACTAAGACAACATTCAGACCTAACACAAATCCCACTCTCCAAGCAGTCTTCAAATCAAAGACTCCTCATCTCTCTTTGCATCTCCCACCAAAATGGAACGAGAAAGATAGTCATATTTTGTATAGTGAAGCTGCCAGGTGTGGAAACCGGTCCCACAAGCCACAGAAGACCATCACTGGAGAATAAGACCTTTGGCAATCAGCACTGGTATCAGATCAGCATCCGAGAGGATTATTTCTACCAGCCAGAATTTGACCAAATCTCTTTCAGGTTGCTAGTAGGAAGGATGGTCTTGCAGATAGGTCAGTGGCTGCGGAGAAAACCGTAGTGAACCAGGGTTGGTTTTCTTCGATGCACCATTAAGGTTGCCCTGTTAAGCACTCAAAAAGTCAAGCTGGGCAGAAGTTAAGGTGGAACATGGGACCCCCAATGGATGTCTGGATTGCCATTTAGTATTTCAGAAGTGTATATTCATCTAACTTTGGAGAAAACATTCTCTGATTCAGACTCTGATACCTTCCTTCCTGGTGTGATCATATTTTCGGATGGGCAAGAGGGACGAGTTAAGGGTGCAGATTCAGACTTATTCACTTCCTGACTTCGGAGCATTGTGCTGTGGAACCTCAACCAGGCACTAACATAATCATTTGCATTTCTGTATACACAACCCCTCCCCCCTCTTACCTAAAATGAGGTCAAATCCCCTGTGGTGCATCATTTACATTAAAAACGCCCCTGTTTCTCTGAATTACTTTCATGTCCCCCGTTCCATTTCTATCCTTGAAGTACGTGAGTATGTTAGGGGAGGTGAGGGGGGGAAGGCATATCCTTCCCAAGCATTCCTTCAGCCGGCAGGCTAGAAAAGGCCAGCATACAAAAGGTTCAGCTGATGTGGAAATGCAGCTTCTCTTTGAAAATGAGGAATTGAGCCACCAAAACAGGTTCAGGGCAGCTAACCTGATCCCCTGAGTGCTAGTGGTAACTGACACCTTCAGCCCAAATAAGAACCAATGGAATATTCAGTAAACAGCATTTGATACTTCTGTACTGAGGGAAGAAGCAATGAAACACTTGGAAACTGGTCATATCACGTTACCCTGGGCTAGTGTAAAAGACTCGGAGAAATTGGTTGTTTGCAAACATACTGTGTGCTAAGGAGTTTTGACTACTGCATCAATAATTGTGGTGTCCTGCAGGAATTTGACTCAGGGCAATGATGCAACGATTGACTCACATGGATAGGTTTTTTTCATATGGAAAGGGTGTTCTGTGGCTCCCCATCACACACACTTTCCACTCTTCTGCCCCATTTACTCCCCAAGTATCAGGGGGTAGCCGTGTTAGTCTGTATCTACAAAAACAACAAGGAGTCTGGTGGCACCTTAAAGACTGACAGATTTATTTGGGCATAAGCTTTCGTGGGTAAAAACCTCACACGAAAGCTTATGCCCAAATAAATCTGTTAGTCTTTAAGGTACCACCAGACTCCTTGTTATTTACTCCCCAAGTGTCACATCATGACAACCCACCCTCTGGCAGGGAGTGATTGCACTGGACTCCCTCCAGGTCCCATCAAAACTGCTCTAAGCAGGGTCCAGAGTTGCACAACAGTGACATGAGTTGCTCCTCCGGTCCTCTCCCCAAAGGCTTAACCGCTGCAGGTCTGGAAAGGGAGGGATCTAAACCTGGACCTCGCCTGCCTATGACACCAAAATGCACAGGGAGTAGACCCTCCAGGGCTGCCTCTGAACTTCATGTCTAATGTATGAATTTTTCCTTCAGCTCTGAAAGGATTTCAGCTGTTTTCTTATGGACATTTTGTGTCAGTGATGGGTGTTGAACTGGCAACCCCTGAGGCCAACATTTTCAAAATGTCTAAAGCTGGGCTCCTAAAACAATATTTAGGCACTGAGATAAAAGTGACCTGGACTCAGATCTTCAGCTGGTGTAAATTATCATAGCTCCATTGACTTATGACAACAATTTACACCAGGGGAGGATCTGCCAACTGATTGGGTGAGTGTGCCGTTTTTCTAAAAAGTGGGCCACTTACAATACAGGTAGGTGCCTAAGTATGTGTTTAGGAGCCTAACTTTAGAAATCAGCTTTGAAAATGGTGGCCTCAAGCTCTCTGTTTCTCCACAGAAGAGGTATAGTATAGCAGCAGCCATGCCTCCTCTCCCTTACTGGATCCTACCTTGGATGGGAGCAGCGGTTTGAGGGGATTTCAGGCTCCATGGCCCATTCGGTCCTTGTCTTTCTGCTGAGAATTCCAAAGGAGATACAGGGAAGGATGTAGTGTTAATTGCACTTGTATGTTCACAGATTCATAGCTTCCATGGCTAGAAGGGACCATTATGATAACGTAGTCTGACCTCCTGTATAGCACAGGCCAAGTAATTCCTGCATCAAGCCCAAAACTTTTCATTGAGCTATAGCATATCACAAAGCTTTGTGCAATGTGGACACTAGCCCGGTTTCCCACTGAAGTTGGACTGACACTACTGACTCATTTCACATAGAGCACCAAATAGCCTTCAGATGGTGGTGACACCAATCACTGCTGTTCTAGGCCAGATTTGACCTGTTGATCTAGAGCTAAAAGACTCTAGATCCCATTGTGAATGTCAGCAGTTTTATCAATACATTCCCTACACTGCTTATGACCTGAAGCCAATAACACATCAGTGTGCGCGCACACACACACACAAAATCTGAAATTATTTGGCATAGCAAAAGCCCAGATTCTTGATTTCTTCCCAATGAAACATTTCATAAAAATATCTAGAACACTCCAATCATTTTAATTCACTATAATCAGAGCAGATCTGCTGGAATTGCTTCTTACTTTTCAAACCAGTCCATACATCAGGCTACTATTTAATATTAAACATAGAAAGGGCTTTATCCTAGTCCCCTAGTTTTTTAGGCTTTTGGTCTTGCCAGAAAAAAACAGGAATTCTGAGTGCACAAGTATCTGAATTTCTCAGGTTAGACCTGCTTTGTTTTGTTTTTTTAATATAACTATTGCTTGGTGACGAGCATAAGCAGTGGCCGTTTTCAGGGTATTAAGGAGTTAATCAGAAAGCATGAGAGGAAATTCAAAGAAAGAAAATGCACAAGAGATCAGCTGTTCTGGGAAGGGACTCTCGCTTTGCAGAGGGAGCATGAATATAACATCGATATTTAAATTACTTGCATTCTGCAATTTTCTCATTTTTATGGCAGCTTCAAATGATCATTTTTCGGTCACAAGAAAGGGAAAAGGGAATGATTTTCCCCCTACTTTTTCATTCTGGGGTAAATTTTGTCAAACGCCCCCCCCCAAAAAACAGCAGACCCGGCCAATAGTTCTGGGGCAAAAGAAGAGGTGGTCTGTTCGATACAGAAGGACAGTATTTATTAGGTGTGCTAATTGCCCACTGTTGTGTTTTCTAACTAGGATGACTGTGGAGATATACTCACGTGGGTGAGGAAGGGCGTCTCCAATGAGAAAGGCCTGTGCTATTGGACCCACATCTCGTACCTATTTCTTGTTATATTGGCAGGCCTGTATGAGATGGTTTAGTGAGTCTGTATGGCCTGAATGGAACTTAATCAGAGAGAATGCGGAGATAAGAGAGCATTTGCCAACAGCTATTGTATAGAGGGAGCTGAGATGAGCACTGTTTTCCCCATCACTTAGCACAGGAGGTACCTCTGGTAACTGCATGGGTAAATGAGTACAGCATAAATACCTAGACAGTTGGCATATATTGACTTTTAATTGCTTCTGTTTTCTTACTATGGGTTTGCAAAGCACCTGGCACAATGGGGCCCTGATCCACACCGAGACCTCTAGGGGTTGCTTTAACCGACATAGATAATAACTCATTATCAATAGAGATGCTCATTTTCCTCCCTATGCTACAGAGCTGCTTCTTTGCCTGACTCTAGGAGTTGAATAGCACTGTGCCCTCATGTGGGGATGGTAATCTGGGTATAATGGCTCTCAACAACATGCCATTTATTTGAGAATGGGAGTTGCAGAGTGTTTCTTAAAAACCCTGTAAAACACCCGACATACAGACAGACTATCCTGGGGACTGTTCAACGTGTGTGGCTTTTTTTTTTTAAATAAGGAATAGAGTCCATACCTATCAATAATTAATCCCTGAATTATACAGTGCTGGAGAATTCTCTGGCTTCATAATTAATCTGGCTGCACTATGTAAAGGGGAAAGAGGAAGAAAAGGAAATCACACACACACACAAAACTAGGTTAAAATAACCTTCAGGGTCTGAGTGAAATCAGGAAGAGGAAGAAAGTTCAGCATTCAGGCTTTCAGCTGCAATCCTAACTCCAGAACACTCAACCTGCTGAAGAAGTTCAAATATGTGACACAGGATTTTAAAAAGTGTGACAATGACAAAAGATGGCAGGCACAGCCAAGGAAGCATGACATGATGCAAGGGTCATTTATTTAAAGGGACAGAATCCATTAATATAGGTCCTGATATTTATATTTTGTTAGGAGAAAAAGTTTTACAAAACTTAATGGGGGGAACCCTGAAAATATTTTTTTTGTTTTAAACATTCACCTCAGGAATGTCATCTAGTCCAACCCCCTGCTCAAAGCAGGACCAATCCCCAACTAAATCATCCCAACCAGGGCTTTGTCAAGCCTGACCTTAAAAACCTCTAAGGAAGGAGATTCCACCACCTCCCTAGGTAACCCATTCCAGTGCTTTCATTCAGATTTTCCTGATGGAAACAATCTTTTCCCATGGAAAAATGTTTATTTCAGGAAAACTTCATTTTCCTGTGGGAAAATGTGTAGTTCAAAATTTTTCAGCCAGCCCTAAACATTATGCTAATGCATGTGAACTAGCACGTGAAACTGATTGATCAAATTTCATTGTCAAATTTCATTGTCCAAGCTGTGAGGTGCAAAAAGCAAACGAACACCACATAAGCAGTGTAAAATAGATTTGATTGTTTCAGTTTTAATAATCTAAGGTGTTGTTATTAACACAGGTAAGAGTGTTTTTTAAATATATGATTTTTATCACAAGTGTCTCTTTAAGATGGATACATTTCCTATATAATCTTGGTTATAGATTTCAAGGGTCAGAACATGAGTGTCATACCGTTAGATAGCATCAGATCTGTGTTCAGCCCAGGGACGTTATAGTTGGTATTATTAAAACATTGCCTTTACACATGTGAAAGTAATTAGTTACTTGGGTTTTGCGCTGGCGTGGCCAGTAACACTAATTACTTTCAACTGGTAAGTGTCGGCATTTTAATAGCAAACACTGTCATTCTTTCCTTTGAGCTGACAGGTTGCCACCTAATAGTTATAGCCTCTGCATTCTATACGCAGAGATATGTAATGTGAAAATCTGGAATTTTACCTAACTGTAATTTTTGCCAAAACATGGCAGAATTTTGAAAACATTTTTCAACATGTTAAATTTTCCCAGTTTTATTATATTTTGAAATCTACATAGTCTAGTTTCACAAAGCTGGAAGCACCAATCTACTTCTGCAATGCAGGATTCTCCCTCTGGCAAATAACCGTGAAACTGAAAAACAATTACTTCACTCACTTCCCGACCTTGTGAATCTTGCGAAAAGGCTTAGGGTTTGGTTGGTGGATCGACATAGTTATAGAATCATAGAATATTAGGGTTGGAAGAGACCTCAGGAGGTCATCTAGTCCAACCCCTGCTCAAAGCAGGACCAACACCAACTAAAGCATCCCAGCCAGGGCTTTGTCAAACTAGACCCACATACAGTGTTCCCATTCCAAAACATCCCTCCTCTCAGCCCATATTGCAAACTAGGTTGGAGGGACCCGAGCAAAACACAGCTCTGTGGCATGCAAAACGTCTGGACTTCCTTCAGCCCTAAGCAGGAGAACCACATTGGTTCCACTGCTTCTTGGGCCTTCCATGCCCACAAAGGATTGGGCAGGGGAAATAGAGAGGCCACGATTTTTGCTCCTTAAACTCTTCTAACCTGGGCTGAATTTGAACCAGTGCTCTAAGGCCTGATCCAGTTTCCATTGAAGACAATGGGAGATTTGCCATTGATTTAATCTGGAACAGGGTCAAACCCCTAGTTTCGATATCCTACTGCCAATCTTGAGTCCTCTTTCGTGCGTATCAATCTGTTTGCCTTTTTCCAGCTCCACACAGCAAGGGGACAGAGCTCTCCTTATTAAAACATGAGGTTCAGTGTTATGCATCTGGGGAAGGAACAGAAGTTAGGGGAGTGTCTGTTGTTATCAGACAATTATTGCAATGGCAGTGCTACCAGTCACCACCGTAATTGTTGCACTCATTAGAAAATATTCCTAAATTTAGCCTACAGCAAGCTAATCTTGTTCAGCTTTGTGCTTGTTCCTGTAATTTGCAGCAACATCTCCCTTGCCAGATTATGAACAGACAAAATACAGACCTCAGTGCTTATCCTACAGCCTTATTATTAAATTCAGGTTCCCATCAGCTTAAATATCTTTCTGGGAGCACAAATTCAGTTCAGCAGAATGCTGAAACCTTATCTAATGCTATTGACATGTCCTGTCCCCAACTTTTAATAGAAACATTATCAGGAGAATTTTTTTTGTAATTAAAAAATTCTATGATATTCACTTGGGTTCATACCAACTCATGGAAAACATGAAACAGAAACCTGCTTCCTTCTCAGACAGTTTCCACTGGGACAGGGTAGGAGGCCTACATCTAGCAAAAGGGCAGCGAAACACACAGAATTATTAATGCCAGTCAGAGGAAGACTAGAACTAGAGTTTTTGGCTCCCAAGCCAATGCTCTGGTTTCTAGACCAAATGTCAAATAAGAAGCAGAAGAAGAGGATTCATTTTGCTGTGTCTGGGGGTGTATTTTGTGCATGTATGATGCTTCGAAATCATACTGGAGGTTTAGAGGGGCATGGGAGCATGGGGAGTATAGCACGGTAACAAGTCAGACTTTGAGACAGAACATTGTACAAGTTCTACCGTGGATGCGCAAATAGTGATTTTTGCTTTTAATGCAGCCAGATTTGGATGGATTTTCATGGGAACAGCAAAAGGCTTTTCTATGTCCACAGGATTGTCCCCCCGCCAAACTTCAAGGCCGTAATCCAAACCACAGCGCTGCTTTGGCAGTTAAAAAATAAAAAAAGGCAGGGAATGTTTTTACAGTGACAAAAGTACCTGTTTTTGTCACACATTTCATTCATTTCCAAAAATATCTGAAATACTTCAGACCGGGTTTTAAAGTCTGACAGAGTTATAAGCAACTGAAAACAGACAGTCATAATACAAAGTGTTAGGCAACCTTAATAATAGGTCTCATTATGCCTAGAATGACATGTATACATATGAGCACTGAAGCACTTCTTTTAGGAAAAATACTCAGTGAACTTCATGATAACCCTTAAACTAGCCACGAAGTGAAAAGGTCCTGTCCTCCCATGGTCCTGGTCCTGTGAGGTGCTGAGTGCCCTCTGTTTGCACTGGGAATTGAGGGTGCTCAGTATCTGCATTTTTTAAACACATCTTCCTAATATGGAAACATCATTCTCAGGAATACCACTATCAGGCCATCTGGGGAGAGTAAGCAGACTGGATTTTGGGGTAGCCTGGATCCCCTACACCAGCTTCAAGCTGCACCCCTTTTGGTTAGCCTCTTTAGAATGGAGGTTCTTAAACTTTATCGAACCGTTTTTGCTCATTTCTGCAAAAGTGTGACTTTGGGATATTGATTTAAATTGTTCGTATGCGTGAGAGACAGACAGCTGCTGAAAAAAAGTTCTACAGATGACAGGGAAATAGTAGATCAAGGTATTTCCTTGCTTTCTTTGAGCGACGGCGCCCAGTCTGCTTTATATTGTTCACAGACTTAGAAAAGTTAGGCAAGCCTTGCTGAACAGGATGTAAGGCACAGCACTGCTGTCATTACACACTGAACAAAAATCTGTGTTATGAAGAGAAGTCTGTAACCCTGACTTCAGGTCGAGTGTTTTAATGTGCGACACACGCTCAAGTTCCTGGCTGTCCATACACAATGGAGAAAGTCAAACCTCTGACCCAAGTTTGGCTTGGGATTATAAACAGAAAGCTGTCATGTATTTAAATAATACCCAGAATGTATTGTCTGTGTTGACCCTTGGGCTCCTGACATCTTGGAAGCTTTGGAGAATTTTTTTGTACTTAAATGGCTCCTGTCAAACAATATTATCAGCCAAGTACATTATTTCCCTCTCACAATGAGATTCTGTATGTTTTCCATAGACCGTACATTGGTTGGCAGTGATCTCGCTGACTTTCCACAACATCACACATTTCAGATCTGTTCTTTTTTGGTTTGTTTTAATTTGGGATGGCCAATGCTCTCTGAGTACAATGGATGTCAATTTTCCCAGCATCTAAATGATCACTGGCCGACCCTACACTAAACTCGAGGGCACTGCTCAGTTTGTCTGTCTGTAACGTGTTAGCTTTTGAATGCCACATCTGATCAATTCCAAAATTTCACGGAATGTTCTTGGCATCAATGGGCAGAAGCCTATTAATTTGGGTGAAAATCAGAAAATAAGAAGGGGGAAACAGGGGGGAGACACGGTTAGCATCAGCTTCAAGCAGCTCTGTAATTGTCTATACACACACACACACAAAAGTTGAAAGCAGCCATTTGCACATTACAACCTAACAATGTTCCCATCGCAGCTCTGCCTATCATCCCAATACAGTTTAAAACGTTGACACCCTTGGGATGCTCGCCGACCAGGTGCCAGCTCATGCCAAGGTCCCTTAGGTTTCATTGAACACTGACAAATGCATAGTTGGAAACCAGTCTGCATCGCCTATGTGTTAGTATTGTTAAACAGGGATTAGAGTTATAAAAACGTGTTTAGTGTTTAGACTTTATGAAACACTTGTGAGTTGCTGCCTGCATTAGTCTCACCTATAGTAGTTGTATCCCATGTTATAAGGTAGTAGTTAAGTGTTTGCTCTGAACAGTAAACCCCATAGACAGGAGAGACGCATTACCAAGTGTGAAATACTAGTTTTCCACAAGAGGTGTCATCTCCTTCCCAGCAAAAGAAGGCCCATGGACACCAGACAAACCATTGCAAAACTTCAGGGGCCCAAAGACTTTGCTGATTGCTCCCCACACCCATGAAGAGGAGACATGCAGATGAACTTGTCCGATCAGCTTGACAAAGTCTTGGCTGGGATGATTTAGTTGGGAATTGGTCCTGCTTTGAGCAGGGGGTTGGACTAGATGACTTCCTGAGGTCCCTTCCAACCCTGATATTCTATGATTCTATGAACTCTGGGCGAAGGGAATAAAATCCCTGACAAGAAGGAACTGCATCTCTTTATGCTGGTTGGCCTCTGAGGGGCAAAGATTTCTGAGCATAAGCAAGGCATTCCCAGGTGCTTAGCCTGGGTTAGCCCTAAATGTCATATAGAGTTTGCTTATTATAGAAGCTTCTTTTCTCTTTTGAAACGTAAGACTTTAACTCACTTGTGTGTGTATGTTTACCTGCTTTAACCTTGTAAATAACTCTCTTATTTCATAAATCTATAGATAGTTTATTATTGGATTGGCTACAGGTGTTGTCTTTGGTGTGAGGTCAGAGCTGCAATTGGCCTAGGGTAAGCAACTGGACCTCTGGGACTGGGAGCACCTGAATATTGTACTTTTTGGTGTACATCTCTCACCAAGGCAAGTTTGCCTGGGTGGCAAGATAGACTGGAGTGCCCAACGGGACTGTCTGTGACTCCATGTTAACGCTGTTGTAGTGCCTGAGGAGTTTACACTGGATACTTGGTTGGTGAAATCTAAGGCTAGGTCTACACTACAGCGGGGGGGTCGACCTAAGATACGCAACTTCAGCTACGTGAATAGCGTAGCTGAAGTTGCGTATTTTAGGTCGACTTACCTGGCTGTGAGGACGGCGGCAAGTCAACCGCTGCCGCGCCGCCGTCAACTCCGCTGCCGCCTCTTGCCGCGGTGGATTTCCGGAGTCGACGGCAGAGCGATCAGGGATCGATTTTATCGCGTCTAGTGAAGACGCGATAAGTCGATCCCCAATAGACCGATTGCTACCCGCCGATCCGGCGGGTAGTGAAGACGTGCCCTAAATATAGATCTCACAACCAGTTTAGGGTGTGTGCCCTGCTTCTTAACAGTCTGCCCGAGGTTGGTACTCATGCTCTTGAGCCGCTCCAGATGGCTTCACAACCCTAATGATCTATCTCCCAGACAGAAAGAAAAGAAAGAAGAGTTTGTAGGGGTGGGGGAGGTTCCGGGGTGCACAGAGACCCTGCAATGAAAGTGAGAGAACGGGGGACCCTGATATGGGGGGAGGGGGAAATGGAGGTACACAGAGTCCCTAGCATGGGGGGAGGAAGGGATTGGGGGACACATAGAACCACTGATATGTAGGAGGGGGATGGAGTTGCATGGAGTCCCTGAAACAGAGGGGGATGGGAGGGTGGCATACAGGAACTTGTGGTGGGGATGGTGGGATGCAAGGAACCCCTGGTGTGTGCAAAGTCCTTGGCCTACAGAAGCAATATAGTGTGTAACTAGCATAGTGTTCAGCCCTTAAAATCACATCTTTGCAATCCACGTAGGATGCCTATATGAAACATGTGGACTAATTTTTCCTTTGCCTAACGTAACCCATATTACCATAGAGCAGGCTAGTGATCTCATAAGAGGGTTATGAGTCTGCTACCTAAGGGGCCCTACTTCTTCAGCTCATGTACTAGAGGTTCATGTTTTTGGTGCAAGAGGCCCCAGGTTCAGTCCCTGCTGACAATTCCAGGCTTGCGGGGCAGGCCCCTCACCAGTCTGGATTGCACCCCAGAGCATGACACATGCTAACACACCATACTCCATCTAATACACCATAAGTCAGCCAGAAAGCTACTTTAAAACACCAACAAATGTTATCAGTGAACAAAGATCTCTTTCTGGAAGTGAGAAACACTTCAGATATTCATTCTGAAGAAAGATAATGATACTGTAGTTTAGCCATCATACAGCAATTTTCATTTGAGAACTACTTTATAATCATTAATCAGTCCTCCCGACACGCCTATGAGGCAGGTAGTTGTTGTTATTCCTATTTTTCAGATCTAGCAAGACAGGCTGGGTGACTTGTGCAAGGTCACAAGAAGGAATCGGAGCTGGAATTAAAACTCAGGAGTTTTCAGTTCCCAGGATTATGATCAAATCACTCTTGCTCTGTGATGGACATCAGATATTTTTGTTATGCCCTGTCAGACTCTCCAAATCCTTTCCACATTCTGACACGCTTTCCTCTTTTCAATGTGACACTTTATTTGAAAAGCTGTATACTTTTCCATATGCATTGTCCATAATGCATTTCTCAAAGGTAATTCCGTAGCCCTTGCCCATTGAAATAAACCCTGAAAGTTGGTTTCCCATATACTAAGATCAATTAACATTTCCAGAATGACAAACCTGAAGCCATTGGATCAAATTCATGGCTGGGGTTGCTATTAGTAGTAGTATTTGTATGACAATAGTGCCTGGCTGCCCCAGTCAAAGATCAGGGCCCCAATGTGCTAGGCACTGTACAGACAAATAACAGACAGTCCTCGTCCCAGAGCCTACAGTCCGGATAAGCAAGTGCAGTTGCATTGACAAGAGTTGCACCCATTTACATCACCAGTGAATTTGGCCCATAATCTCAGCATGGGTTATAATTCCCCCTTTAAAAAATCCCTAAACATCATCCACTTAAAGGGTTTACCATTATTTTGAAAAACTGCCAATGGTGCACGCTACAGGATCAATAAATATATTTTGAAAGGGCAAAATTGGTCTATTTCACTCAAAGGGAACTAGGAAAGAAAAACAGAAGGGGGCTGAAATGGTGCGGGTGGAGAATGGTAGTACTGTCAACCCTAAGTGTTCAAAAATCAGGTGACATCCTCCCCCCACCAAATCATAAGATTATCTTTAGAATCATGAGATTTTGAAAAATGATATGTATCCTTCTGCCTTTAGGGGTCATGTCTGCCAATTTTTCTCTGCAATCATGAGCGTTAGAAAGGTTTTTTAAATGAAAGATGAGATTCTCACCTAATCCCTGACTGCAGCAAGTGGGACCACCAAATATCACCAGACTCGTGATAAAATAGCAAGAGTTGGCAACACTGACCAGGTTACACCAGTCCGAGGAACTGCCCCTCAGTCAATAATGGCATAAGAAGGTAGCTCTTCTCAGTCCCTCTCATTAGCCATGTGAGTGTGTTTCATCTCATCAATCCCCCTTTCTAGCACAGCCCCTATATTGCTCACTTCTGCCATTAGCTCATTTCTCTTCATTTACCCCAGCCTCGCTAATGTACCTCTCTCCACTCACAGCCAGGCTCTTCACTTCCTAATTACAGCCAGTTAACTGGTTTGTCAGTTTCCATCACACATCGATAAACCATCAGTGTTTTCTACTAAGGGCTTTCCATGTCACGCAGGACACACATGCTGCCCTGGCACACCCACAACATAGGGGCCCCTTCCACTTTCCCCAGCCCAACAAGAACACACACAAAATACCCTCACAGTCTCCAAATCCTACAACTGGCTCTTTTTCATTGTTTATTATTATTATTTCCCACTTATATATGTAAAAATTGTTTTTGGTGAAATTTGTCATTTTGGTAGAAAATGTATTTTTTGTGGGGAAAAAATATTTCAGTGAAAACATTTTGACCTGGGGTAAAATTTTCAAAAGGGCCTAGGAGCCACATTTTCAAAGGCATTTATGTGTGTTACCCCATTTTGACCTGAGCAGCTAGTCAAAGTCTAGTTCCCCCTGTGGGCAATTTCTGTTAGGAGGAGAAATGTATGTGGAATCAGGTATCTTTGATGCAATCCTGTTTAGTTACAAAGAATGCACCCAAAGTCCGGTTTCCCTGACCACAGGAAGATCAAACAACTGGAGATAGTTTCTTTACTCACAGTTCCAAGCCTCTTTCTGCCAGCACTCAGTCCAAAAGCTCTCTCTTAGTTCTTTTGCTCAGGGTCACGCTACCAGTGTGGCGGTGGCTGGTGCTTCCCTGATGCCTTCTCTCCCAGCTTCTCTGATCTTTCCGCTGTTTCTCTCACAGACACAAACAAAATACAGCTCCAATCCAATCAATGCCCTAGCCCCTTATGTGTGCCATACCAGGGAAACTCATTGGGCCATAAGGTTAAGATTCTACCCAAGTCTTGCCATGTGCCTGTGTTTTTGGGGGTGCTCCTATTGCTTTAGCTACCTGGTTAAATAAAGGAGCATAATGGCTTCTTATAACTACAGTAGAACCCCATTTATCTGACCCTCCATTAGCTGGCTCTGCGTGTTAACCGGACAACCAGTGCACACAGATCTAGAAGGGGGTGATCTCTCCTGTGGCCTCTAGATGGCGCTTCTGCATGGCACTTTCCCATTCTCTGGTTTATCTGGAATTTTGATTATCTGATCTGGCCCCAATCCCAATTATCTTGGATAAATGGGGTTCTTTTGTATCCTAAATTAAGAGCAGTGGTCACACCCTGAGCTTCAGAGAGGTTTAATCCAACCCATAACATGCACCCATGTAGAGAGGTGGCTAGTGGCCTCCCTAGGCACTTAACTCCCATTGAAACTAATGGCATTTACACCTAACTTTACTTATCAGAGGGGTAGCTGTGTTAGTCTGTATCCACAAAAATGAGGAGTCTGGTGGCGCCTTAAAGACTAACAGATTTATTAATAAATCTGTTAGTCTTTAAGGCGCCACCAGACTCCTCGTTGTTTTCCCCACTAACTTAGGCGCTTTGGAAAATCCCTCTAGGTGCTTATCTGCATCTTTAGGAGCCTAAATGCCTTTGAAATCTGACAATCAGCACTTTGGAGCCTACCCCTCATTGTAAGTTAGGATGTAAGCTCCTAAATCACTTTTGAAAAGGGGAAAAGGCTCCTGAATCACTTTGGGCCATATTTTCATAGGTATTTAGGCACCTTAAAGATGTAGATGGGCATGTGCCTAAGATGCCTAGGAGTTACTAGCGATTGGTTCTTAGGACCTTAATGGACCTTTTGAAATTTTTACCCCAGATCTACCATATACATAGGCTTGGAAGATTTATATTTTTATTGGTAGACGTCAATAAACATTGATTTCACTGTACACATACAAACCAATGGAAACATATTTCCATCGATGATGATAAAAATTTACAGCTAGGCAAAGTAAGAAAAATGCTGCTTGAGAACTTATTACAGTTGATTTGAGGCTACTTACTTTGTATATTTTGACATGGGACGTTGGCAATTTGTGTGTTAATAGTTACAAACTAACTTTTTGAATCTCAACACCTACTGTTATTAAATAATTATTGTCTCATCCCACCCCATAATTTCCCACAGCTGTGAAAATTTAAATAAATAAATCGAAAAGAAATGCTTAAAACTCATAATTGTGCACAAGTGTGAATTTTAATTAACATATTAAAAAAACGTTTAAAAATAAACATTCATAGTATCCGTCGAGATTATAAAAAAATAAAAATCGAATTCTACCAAGCCTACATATACATATAATCTGCATGAAACATTGAGCATTGTTAGGTTTGCTTTGGTGTCTTTTGGGTCTCAGTGGCCCTCCACAGACAGCATTTAAAGAAAACACTCTGTTCTCAATAACCTCTCACCCACTCCTCCTCTCACTGGTAGGCAATGGCACTTTCATGCCACATGACAACGGACTTTGTAGTCACATACTGTCAATGCCACTGCATGAATTCTCCAATAAGGAGTGTGCTGGCACTGTGCCAGAAATCATTGGGTCATCCTAGCTTTGGATGGAGAATTTGTTTAGTAATGATAGAAGGGACTGACAGCATGAAACAGGCACTCTGCAGTTTCCCCACACAGCTCTGCCAATGCATCTCGAATGCTGACCTGCAGCCGGCCCCTTGCTATTCCAGTCCTGGGGCCCTCAAAAGCTCTGCCAATGTACATTAGTCCTGACATGCAACCTCTCTTGCTGTTTCAGTCCTGGGCTTGTCTTGAACAGAGATTCTCAACTGGGTAAATTGGGTAATTGTTTTACACAGAAAATAAAGGTCCATTAAGGACCCTCAGTTGTGGCCACAAAACTCCCTGAACCCAGAACTCCCCAGGTGAGTAGCTAGTGCATTAATCCAATGGCTCCCTAGCACCACTTTTTAAAAGCTTCTTTAAAAAAAATTTCTACACATTTATTAGCTGATATTACAAAGAAAGCACCACCCTCTTCTGTGCTAAATTAATGTGGAGACATTGAAGTACCACTTTGCAAAAGCAGAATCTAACATTACACGTGCAGTTTTTTACTTTGTTTCTGCACGCACCATTTTCCACATGTAAGTCTTCTGCACTTGAAAGCTGCATTTGTGCATTCAAATAGATTAGAGAGCCAGGCAGTGAAGTCTACTAAACACTGACATTCTGTTAAAGATTTGCGATCTCAATCTTTCTTTTTTCCTTTTTTTGCATTTATGCACAGGGGACACTTCACTGACCCAGCCTATTGGCATGTGCAGGTGAAGTGTGCATGCGCTACTCCCGTTCATGCAACATTTCCACAAGATTGCGTGCCCACATTTAGAAGCGAGGTTCAGTCCCCATGGAAATGTGGCTTCTGATTCCCATGTGCAAAAGAAAATACAGGGGCTAGTTTGTGCCTTTGGGCATAGCCCTGAGCAGTGGGTGGTGTGTAAGCTGCACCCCTAGGAATCCTTACAGACACGCCTTAGGCACAGGTTTCAGAGGGGTAGCCGTGTTAGTCTGTATCAGCAAAAAGAACGAGGAGTCCTTGTGGCACCTTAGAGACTAACACATTTATTTAAGCATAAACTTTCGTGGGCTAAAACCCACTTCTTGCCCCTTGCTGGCATTGGTCAACAGCAAATTATGATGCTGGCTCAGCTGTGCTGCCTGGCACATTGGAGGGGTGGGAACCAAGGTTGCACCCACTACCCACCCACATGTCGTGGAGGTGGGGGGAGCACACCACCTTACTCCTGTGTCCCTGGACTCAAAGTCCAGATAGACTGTGCTAGGGTGTCTGGCGGGTTATCACCCCCCGGTCTGGGCACACAGGCCCCACCACAATTTGGCCCAGATATTTTGATGCAGTTTCCTGCATCCTGGAGTTGTCTCCCCATCCCACTCCAAGAAGGATTTACTCTTTCACCCTCAATGCTGCAAGCTTTTATTGCTTTTAATTAGATTACCGGTGTAACGGAGTAATATACGCTTTGCCACTGCTGCCCAGAGAAAGACTAGGGATGAGTATGGAGCAAAGGGAGCTGTGGAGAGTATAGCGCAGGTGATACTCACCTGGGAGGCCTCTCCATCAGTCTGAAAAATTGGCTTCATTAATAGACATAAAAAAAACATGCCTGGCCATTAGTTATTAATGAATTATCGAAACTGCTGAAGCGTAGCTATGCTTACGAGAGCAGAATGGAGAGAGGGCAGCTAACATGCTCACCAATAGCTGGCTTGGATTCCGATCACTTTCCCTGGTCCCACATTAGAGGATATCCTGCTTTTGCTGCTGAAGAAGGAACGACCCCATCAATATTAACTGTAGCAGTTTCAGAGATGTCACCTGCTATTAAATATTCATCTGAAGTCAAACCCTGCAAGGTTCTGATCCCCTTGAAGAGAAGGTATATAAGAAAGGAAGGATTGGTTAAGGCCCTAGCCTAAGACTTGGGAGACCTTGGGAGTCCCTGCTTTGCCACAGACATCCTGTGGGACACTTAACTTCTCGGTGCCTCAGTTTCCCATCTGTAAAAAACTGCGTCCCTGACTTACAGGAGCGTTGTGAAGATAAATGTATTCAAGACTGTTAGTTGCTCAGATGCTATCGTAATGGGGGAGCTGTAAGTACCTTGGGGAGACAGCTCTATTAACTCTCACTTTTTTAAAAAAAGAAAAACATTGATTCAGCACCATGGTGGAGATTAAAGCGGATATGAGCCCTAGCGCGACATGTCCCTTATAATGGGATATTTCCAGTTCCTCTGCAGTGAGCAATTCTTATTTTGTGAGAATACCAGTCTTGATATGAGAAAATACAGTCTGTTGTGTAGCACAGCCGAAATATAACATTGTGGTGATGCTATAGAGCGGGGGTGGGCAAACTACGGCCTGCGGGACCGTCCTGCCTGGCCCTTGAGCTCCTGGCCTGGGAGGCTTGCCCCCGGCCCTTCCCCTGCTGTTCCCCCTCCCCTGCAGCCTCAGCTCGCTCGCTCCGCCGCCGGCGCAATGCTCTGGGCGGCGGGGCTGTGAGCTCCTGGGGCAGCGCAGCTGCAGAGCCCGGCCTGACCCGGTGCTCTGTGCTGCATGGTGGCGGTGGTGTGGCCCGGCTCTAGCCTGGTGGCGCGGCTGTTGTGCCACCAGCCACCGGTGCTGCAGGCAGCGCGGTAAGGGGGCACAGAGCGGGGGGGGTTGGATAGAGGGCAGGGGAGTTTGGGGTGGTGGTCAGGGGGCGGGGGTGTGGATAGGGGTTGGGGCGGTCAGGGGAGGGGGAATAGGGGGTTGAATAGGGGCCACAACCCCCTCCCCTAACTGGCCCTCCATACATTTTCCGAAACCCGATGCGGCCCTCAGGCCAAAAAGTTTGCCCGCCCCTGCTATAGAGCAAATAAAGCAACAGGTCAGATGGGCTTTTTGCTGATCCTAGTGGAAACTTTCAGTGACAATGTTCACACAAATAACATGTAAGTCAACTTTGACCTCTTCTTATGTTGAATGAAGGTGGAACAATTCCAGACATTTGTAAATACATCTAAAGGACAAGTTGGGTGTCTTATGAGCACAACATAACTTGTTTGAAAACCTGGACCTCTGTATAAAAACAGTGTTGCCACCTCCCACGATGATATCCTGAGTCTCACAATATTGTGTGTTTTTCTTTAAAAAAGTTCCTATAGTAATTTGATGATGTCTCAGCTTTCATTTTAAAAAAAAGAAGTTATTTGTCTTGATGGTTGCAGAGAAAAGTTTGCAAATGTGACCTGAGTGAACCCTAACGATTCAGAAACCAGAAGGCAAAGAGAAAGACACCTCCCCACCCCTTTTTTTTTTAACAAAATCTCATGATTTTGGAGGACCGGAGTGACAGCGTTTGAATACTTAGGACAGGCAATAGTGACAAAGTGAATTAAAATCCCAAATCACTAGCGCTGCACAGAGGGAGACTTAGACATGACAAAAGTAAATATATTTTTAAACAAAATATTTGAAAATACATTTCTCCTTTAATCACAGGAAAAGAGTTCAGGGTTCTGGATTTCCACTGCCAGAGGTGAAGACACCACTAACATCAAAAGCACAAGGAATGCAGCTACCTTTATCTCTTCAGGTGTTTGTGATCCTATCAGCTCTTGCAAGACAACCCAGCTCTCTGGGCTAAGATTGTGGGAAGTAAATAAGAAGTCAGTTAGTTCACCTTTAAATTCCATTCATTTGTATTTTTCAAGCCTACACATGTATCTTGTTAATGATTTAGTATCTCTAACAGTTTTATTTATTTATAAAATCGTGGCAGTTCACTTTAGTAACTTAAGAACCACTCAGAGAAACCAAGACAGAGTAGAATTTAGGACAGATTTGGCGACTGGCTGAACATCAGAGTAGGTCATATGGAAATGCCTGGCAGATGGACGTACTGTAATAGCACAGCTATAGTATTCACCGTCGAAAGGGGACCCTCTTAAAAGAGATGCTTGCACCATGGCGTCTACAGTTTTTGCTATTCTTAGAATGGAAAATATGCCAATGCTGAGGAAAGGTTCATGACTGCGTGGTGGAAATGATCAGGGTCAAGTGGAGCCCTGGATCTGGGCTCCCCTGCCAGAGAATGGCTGGCTGCAGCAGAGAGTCAGGGACAGAGCAGTAGGCAGTAGTGGTGCCAGCCAGATGCCTGCTGGGTTAAGCTGGGATGCTTCCCTTGCCAGGGAAGATCAAGAGCTCAGGAACAGAAGGAAGACAGGCATTCACGTGTGCTGAGAGGAATAATTTCTCCCAGGTCATGGTGCCAGAGGATTAGTTTGGGAAGAAGAGCCTGAGAGTTTGCCTGGTCAGTGAAGGTGAGATAAACTTGGAAGAAGAGTGTCTCAGGGTAAGTGTGTGACTAGGAAGGAGGCGGGGGAGGCGGGGGGGGGGGGGAAGGGCTAGCCTGGGAGGAACAGTCTGTCTGGATGGAGGGAATTACAATTAGTTTAGATGAAGCTGGTGTGTCCAACAAACCACCCTCAATATCATGCAGTTTAAATCTGACAGTTGCTATTATGGGTCATTGCTGAGGACTGAATCCAGGAATGATACTGTTGAAAACATCTGCCTCTGCCACTTGAGCTGAAGGAATAACTCCTCCAGCTGGTAGCTGTGGTAGACTCATATCCAGTATGGGCCTGCCACTAGAGTGGAACACATATGGAACAGTGGGTTATATAAACACCTTAGTTAGATGATAAATAGATGTGATGGGGTTGGGGAGGTATATTTGCTGCTCTCATGTGCACGTCCTTCTCTGGCTACATTGGATATTTCTCCCTCTCTGTACAGACTTTGTTCTTTGAAGCATAAACTGATTGATTTGTTGGGGAGAGGTGTGGGGTTTGGGATTGACAGATGTCTCTTGCAGAGTTGTGCATCCCCAGGGATGCAATGGACAGTTAGAAAGTACGCAAAGACTAGAGCAAAGTGGGTCGCGACTCCATTTTAATGAGGTCGCCAGGACTATCTTAGACTTGCTGGGGTCCAGGGCTGAAGCCGAAGCCTGAGGGCTTCAGTCCTGGGTGGTGGGGCTCAGGTTACAGGCCCCCTGCCTGGGGCTGAAGCCCTTGGCATATGGTTTTGGCCTCCCAGCCCTGGGCAGTAGGGCTTGGGCTTTGGCCCCCGCACCCAGGGCGGCGGGGCTTAGGCAGGCTCAGGCTTTGGTCCCCCATCCTGGGATTGTGTAGTAATTTTTGTTGTCAGAAGGGGGTCGTGATGCAATGAAGTTTGAGAACCCCTGGACTAGAACATTTGTGGATGGGCAAACTGAACAGTTCATTCCTTGCTGGTACAGTTCATATCAGCTACTAGTTCTTGGATACCTCACATTAGTGATATCACTGATATGTTAAATTTGGTGGGACTGAGCTCATACATTTTTTATATTTATTGTTTTGGGATTATTTTAACTTTAAACCAGATATCCCAATTTACAGACACTGGGTGTGTTCATTTGAAAGCTCTAGCCCGAAAAGCTAGTTCCAGCTCAATTTAATCCTTGATCAAAGCAGAACGATTTAGCACCAGATTAGTGATTCTCATATTTAAAGCTATGAGTAAGAAATGCAGGGGATCCAAGCCAACTCCAATTTAACCAAAGCTGGGGAAACTTTATAAGGTAGCGTTGGAGTAACATTTTTTCTAAACCTCATTGGCCCTAGCATACATACAGCACACCGTTACCCCTCCCTCTGCTTTAGGAGTGTTTCCTAGCGTTCCTCACAATCCATGTCAGAGGAAACTGTTCTAGCAGGTTTTATTCAACTGACATTTTCAAGAATGGGTTGAGAGTTCAATCCTTGAGGGGGCCATTTAGGGATTTGGGGCAAAAATCTGTCTGGGGATTGGTCCTGCTTTGAGCAGGGGGTTGGACTAGATGACCTCCTGAGGTCCTTTCCAACCCTGATATTCTATGATTCTAAGTCCCAAATAGAGGCTTTTCTTTATAAAGGGGGAGGGGTGAAGTAGGGGAATTGCAAAACCTAATACCCAGGGGCCAAACTCTCCCCTGGAATAACTGCACTAAACAGAACACTGGATGTATTTGGGATTCAGGGATTTCTAAATGTCTTCCAGTGTTGGAATCCTGAATACAAACAACAGAGCTGGGCTACTGGTGCATGAGGGTGGGCATATGAAACTGACTATGTGCTGACATTGAAACTGACCAGGTTAGTTACTTTGCTCAAACAGAAGTGCAATGAGCAAACAAATATAAACATACATTGTAAAATGCAAATGGCTCAAAATAAAATCTGTACTTTTTTAATAATCTGGGACCAAACAGTGCAAGATGCTGAGTTCACTTAACGCCCACTGACTTCCATGGCAGTAGAGGGGGCTCAGGACTCACAAGGTCAGACTCCTAAGGTGTTATCAGGTGAGGAAACTCTTATTTTTGATGCAGGATTTGGGCTATTCCTGGGTCACACTGAGGCTGCTTTACTGGTGCAAAGTGACTGTAAAGCTTGCACAACTGGCCCTGGAAGGATGACCTCACAGACTACACATTATTATCTGCTGGGGGGTTGAGCTGGCTTCACAGCTGTGTCACTCCCCTCACTGTGGCTGGCATTGGGCACATGGCCATCACATCTGTGTGCTCAACCCATCCCCGGCTGCGGTCACAGCCCCTCAGGCTGCTCTGATCTACAGTATAGGCCAGAGTACAGCAGCCACAGCATTGGGGCCTTTATCTGGACAAGTCCCTTTTGCTAAAGGGACAAGGTGTGCACGGGAGTTATGCTCTAGACTCTAGCACTGGTCTAGTTCATGGACATATATGCGATAAAATGTAGCCCCTATGGCTAATACAGATCAATGCCTGCTGGTGTCCTGACAGAGTTTCAAATGCCTATGATGCATCAACTTTCTGCACCAGGCAATAAGGCTCTCTCTAAATGAGGGAAAAGCTGAGTTTGTACCTTCCAGGATGCCTGAAATCAATAGTACCTGAGTTACACTGAGCCCCTAAAAGCCACTGTTCTTTAAAGGTCCTTGTAAAAATGCATGTCATTTTCCTTTATGTGAAGCAGGCTTTGATCTGCAGGAGGTATACCTGGCATTTCTGACCACCTTAAAGGCTCCTATGGTGGAGTATAGCCTCCACTCTATAGGAAAACTTTTCAGTCCATTAATAAAGTAGACATTTAAAAAAAACAAGACAAAACTGTCCTGAACGCCTGCTGCAGAGCACAAGAGCAAGTGCAGGACTTTACGATGACAGGAAAACTGTGTCACTCCAGCAGCGAAGTTCTGAAATCAATGTAACACTATTAAAACTAAAAGGCTTGCAGCTAGGGTCTATTTGCCCAGCAGATGCATTCATTAAATTTGTCTAGCATGATATTGTAAGTAGTAGGAAGAGAAACCCAGCCATGCCTGGAAATAGATTTTGCCAGAGATCTACTTATAATATTATTAGCTTCTCATTTCACAGTGGGATTTCTTCCCAGAAGTAGATTTCCCCTGTACTCTATTGACATGTCTCTGTCCCACCTTTCCTTGAGTCCCCTATTCCCAACCCACCCTCACGGGTGGGTCAAACATCAGAACTGGCAAACAATGCTATGCAGCCCAGCAAAACACAAAACTGCCTGTCTCTGCAAAGTAATAACTCCTTTATGGGGGCGTGAGGGATTCTTGTAAGGCACATCTAAATCTACTTTATTGCAATGATAACCACAACAGATGGATAAAATAAAAACCCACAAGTCAAATGATCTCTCCCTGAAAACATATTATACATAGAAAAATAAAATAACCCCCCAATCCACACCAATGGTGCAGATCAGTCACAGGCTATACATTATTTTTCCTCTTGTCCATCTAAGAAAAAGTAAATATTCAAACTGGTCCACACTGAGTCCCTCTTTCAGACAGGAATACGCTGCTCCTCTCCCTCCCCCATCCCACTGTACCTTTATTCTTCCGTCTCATCACCCCTAGCCGGCACTTCAGCGAAACAGCAAACATCTTCCCGCATCACAGCCTCCAGTGCTCCACTCACATGGCTCTGTGCAGCATCTCCCTCAACACCTCTGCCAGGCTCTGTGAGGGGCTGCTGGCTCTAAATTAATTTATGATTACTGTGAAATAGAGTCGCGCTTCATGTTGTGGCAGAGGGAGCGAGCCAGAGAGGAGATCAGGGTGAGAGGGGAAAGGAAAGCGAGAGACAGAAAGAGAGGGGGCATGGTTTTCAGTGCTGATTTTTTTTATTGTCATTTTGTCCAGATGAACATGAAATCACCAATCAATATTTATAAATCTATATCCAGTCCTCTTGTTCTTAAGGGATGGGAATCCTATAGTACATTACCGTACCACTTTGCAAAGCAGTATTATTCCTTCCTGGGTGTGCGTGCACACTCACACTTCCCCACAAAGATAATCCTTACTACAGCAAAGATTCAGAGCTCTTAATTTTGTGGGACAAGTTGTCAGCAAATAAATAACCCACATGTAGCAAGGGCCAGATTCAGCCCTGGGTCTGTGTTGGCAAAGGCCCCCAGTAGCAGAAAGTCCACCAAGGGGGAGGCCGTGACAGTGAAAAGCATCAATAATCTCCCCTCAGTTAGGGGTTTAGCATGGTTCAAAGTGGGGGTGGCACTGGCTGGCCAGGGGTGCCCCTAGGACAGGCAAAGGTGGAACCCTGAGCATCATGTAAAGCTGCTCCCCACCTTCATTATGTGGAACCCCTGGTAGAAGATGGCAGCAGTAAGACAGCCTGCCCTTCCTTGGGGTGAATTCCAGGTGGGGCTGAGGAGCCAGGCTTCCCCTGCCAGTTTCAGTGAATCTGGCCCTTAAAATGTATAGAGGATCCCCCTTTGAAGGGCTGGATTGGAATCCCAGCTGGCTGAGGGCAGACTTTTCTACAGAGGCTAGGAAATGGATGGGTTCCCATTTTACACTGGCTGCAGAAAGTGCTTTAACCTTTCTTCTCAGGACAGCCGCATCTGCTGTTCCTCGTCAGTCAGCCACACGCTAGCACTCCGGTGACCTGCATTAGACCTAGACTTCAGTGTACGTGTCTGTTATACCCGGACTTTGACTTGCTTGTTGGAAAAGAACAAAACAGTTCGACAACCAGGTATGAAAATAAATACAGACATTGGCTCCAATAGCGTAACACTGGTGTCAAATTGCAGTAATGCAGTGGCGAATCAGGCCCTGCATCTTGTAGCTAGTGCAGAATCTATGGGTTTTTTTGTTTCTTTGTGTGTGTGTTTTTTATGTGTAGGTCACTGCATCTAGTAGAGAATTCAGGACAGGTTCTCAGCAGGAGCCCTGAGGACTTCAATGTGATAGAAAGAGTATGGCTGGCTCTGGGGAGGACTCCCAGGGATTTCAGGGTAATGGAGAATACAGGATTTGTTTTATGCAGAATTCCCTGGGACTTTAGGGGACTGGAAAATACAGGGCTAGTTCTGGGCAGTGACCCCAGGGATTTCAGTGGTTTACTGTACATAGTTCTAATAAGTCAGTGAACATTTTCACAATATCACTGTTAATCTCCCTGTATCTCAGTTTTCCAGTCAGTAAAATGGGGATAACAATCCTTGATTCACCAGTGTGGCTTAATACAGCCCATTGCACCTGGCAAGAGTTCTAAGTGCTAAGCAGGAGGAGAAGAACTACCAGCACTTTTGTTTATGGTGGCTCAGTAAATGACACCATCCCGCACTGAGCGGTGGCACCCACTCTTGTGAGCAGTAGTGTGCCTTTCCGGAGGGAATGGCACTGCCCAGATTAGTAAGACTAAACAAGGCCCTGAAGATGGGCTTCTTAGTGTTAACCCTTTACTGTCAATAAAGTACTGATGATGAACTTTTCAGTGCATTCACTCAATGCTAACCACTAATATGGAACCACATTCTTAAGTTTATTGCAAGCAATGCTATACGGAGATGGCACCTCAAGAGAGGGCTTGGATTATTTTCCAGCTGCATTACTAGGAAACTCTGGGTGGGTGCTGGATGTGAATAAGAACCATCACAAATCTGTGAAAGCACCATCCTTGCTTTGTTGGTTTTATCAGGGGTGGGGGGCAGAATGTGTTTGAGAGACATACAGAAAGACTTAGGAAAGAGGGTTTTTACCTTTACCCAAAGGTATAAACTACAGAGTGGATTTAGGATGTAAAAAGTAAATAAATGCTTGAAGAAAACAAGTGTTCCATTCCCTTCCTTTGTGAAGAAATCCTGTGTAGTCTGGGAAGGGAAATAGAATATCAAGTATGCCATTCCACTGGGTTACATTTTACTCCAGCGTAACTTCACTGAATGCAACACACTAGAGCTAAAATTCAAAGGAGTTATACATGCATAAAACCGGGGCAGCAGAGTGGAGAATCAGGCACTCTGAATTCAGAATAAAACATGAGAGGGACACACACACACACAAAATTCACTTGGGATACAGAGAGATCCAGTTAACATCAAAGCAAATTACACTGTTATCTGTTCTTATACTACTAGCACTGAACATCAGACAGCCAATTAACAAGACTGGATTTTTGACTGTCCATGGGAAGAAAGAGGGTATATATTATGTATTTATCGTGATTGGCCATATTCATTGGTTGAAGCCTGTGGCAAATGCAGACACACATAATCACCTAGACTGAACAATTCCTAGAGGCTGTGGGTTACAGAGCCTCAGTAGGTACAATTTTAATATGGTGCAAGATAATTGGGGTTATCGGTTGCACTATCACTGGACAGTTCCCCATTCTATATACCATCTCCAAAAATGTACCAGTGGGAGATGGGTTTTCTTTGCCTTATGTGATCTGCATACCCACAAAATATATTCTCAGTGCAATACCAGGGGTTTTTCAGGGCTAGAACAGTGTACATTAGTGAATGTATCAGCTTCCCAGTGGCCTCCTTACATCTCTTTCTATTTCCCCTGCACCTTTCTTCCCACTCCCAACCACCAGCTGCTCCTTTCTTAACCCCAGGCACACCTAGATCCTCCCCTGCCTGATTACACAAATCATTGACGGCTTCAGAGGGCTGTAATCCTTTATCTGAAGTGTAGCCCTTTTTCTCTCTCAATTGTTGGAGGTATGAACCTGAGGTAGGTTGGCAATCCAAGAGGCAGAGATCCTGGCCTCTGCATCAGCTTAGCTTTGATCATTCTTGGAGTGCTGCTGCCTGGGTGAAATGCATCTCCATGCAGAGGACCAGCACAAAGCCTATGCACCACTTAAATCCCACTTAAATCCTATTTTTAGATGGGACTTGAGTGGTACATAGACCGTGGCTGGCCCTTTGCACAGGGCTGAATTTCACCCAGTATTTAACTGTTGAATAAAGCTGCACTGTCTTGACCTCTCCTACATGGCCTGCATTTATACAATGGCAGCAAAGGTTTTGAGTGACATGCCAGAGTATTCCCAGCTAATGTTAGGGGAATCCCCAGAGATTAAGGAGGAACTTTCAAAGCAATGGTTTGGATAAGCACCCCAACATTCAAAAGTAAAATTGAAGGGGAAAACAAATGATGCAGATTCGGATTTGATGTGAGCAACAGGAAAACACCCGAGTCATTTTCTTATCCAAACTTGTTCATCTACCCCAGACATGATTTGGAAGGTTGCAATTTGGTTCAATGGATTGACTGTAACACTGACAGACCCTGGTTGTCGGTGAGCGGGATTGAACCTGGGACCTCTGGAGCTAAATGCATGAGCCTCTACAGCAGAGGTGGGCAAACTACGGCCCGCGGGCCACAAGCGGCCCATGGGACCGTTCTGCCTGGCCCCTGAGCTCCTGCCCCGGGAGGCTCACCCCCAGCCCCTCCCCTGCTGTCCCTCCTCTCCCGCAGCCTCAGCTCACTGCGCCGCCGGTAAGGGGGCAGGGAGTAGGGGGGTTAGATAGAGGGCTGGGGAGTTCGGGGCATGGTCAGGGGCCGGGGAACAGGGGCGTTGAATGGCGGCGGGGGGCAGTTAGGGGTGGGGGGTCCAGGGGCGCTCAGGGGACAGACAGCAGGGGGGGTGGATGGGGCAGGGGTTCCAGGGCGGCCGTCAGGGGGCGAGAAGCAGGGGGGGGTCAGATAGGGGGCAGGGGCTGGGCCACGCCTAGCTGTTTGGGGAGGCACAGCCTCCCCTAACCAGCCCTCCATACAATTTCTGAAACCTGATGCGGCCCTCAGGCCAAAAAGTTTGCCCACCCCTGCTCTACAGCATGAGCTAAAAGCCAACCAGCGTTAGCAAAGGCTGTAGAGCAGACTCATGTTCTCTCTCTCTCTCTCTCTCTCTAAGTGGTCTCAGTGCCACTAGATGGGACAGAACACCACACCCAGGAGGTGTGTGGGTTACATCTGCATCAGGCACCAATGAGCAAATTCTGGTGCTATTTTTATTGGCTTGCCATTTATTGGTGCCCCATCCAACCCCTCCCAAGCTTCCTCACTAACTACTTGACAGAAAACAATTATCATTATGGGCCAGATTTTTAGCCCTGGCCTCTAACTGAGCCTCTTCAACCACACACACTCCAATAACTGAGCTCGATCCATTTCACATGGGGAAAGAGAGAGATGTAAATCCAGAAGCAGAGGGGGAAGGGCCTAGAACTAGAGGCTGAAACGAAGCCAGGTGTAAATTTGGACCCAAAGCAGAACCTTACACAGTGTGACTCAAAAAACTTCCCAGCAAGAAGGAGCAAATGTAAGGGGACTGTTGCCCCCTTACTAACATTCAGTGGGGGTGTTTTGATTGGCTTGCTCCCAGTACTAAAAGGGGAAGGGTCGATGGCAAATCAGGAGCCTGAGACTGACAGTCCCCAGGAACAATGGGGAGAGGCCAATGCTCCAGATCAGCCTGATTGACAGGGCGGGCAGGCTAATCAGAGGGTCAGGAGGCGAGGGAGGTCCCGTCCTCCGTGTGAGCTGGAATTGCCTGGGTCAGACTGAGTGGGGCCGAGCTAAGGAGAAAGCAGGGGCCCAAGCTGAGCTGGAGAGCAGAACCGTGCCAGATCCAGAGGGGCCAGAGCTGCAGCCCCAAAGCCAGAGCACAGCCAGGACAGAGAGGGGCCTGAGCTAAGTTGCTGGGAGCAGAGCTGCAGCCCCGAAGCCAGAGCACAGCCAGGACAGAGAGGGGCCTGAGCTAAGTTGCTGGGAGCAGAGCTGCAGCCCCGAAGCCAGAGCACAGCCAGGACAGAGAGGGGCCTGAGCTAAGTTGCTGGGAGCAGAGCTGCAGCCCCAAAGCCAGAGCACAGCCAGGAGAGAGCAGGGGCCTGAGCTAAGTTGCTGGGAGCAGAGCTGCAGCCCCAAAGCAGAGTTACAGAAGCAGCCTGCAGAGCAGACCTGCCCTGGGAGGAGAGCTGCAGCAACCAGAGCCAGAGGGGCCAGAGAAGCAGCCCAGGGAGCTGGAGGCAGAGCAGCAGCAGCAGCTGTGCTGAGGCAGAGTGGAGCTGGAGCTGGGGCTGGAGCAGTCCGGAGCTGGGTGCGGTGAGCAGCTGGGGAGAGTGAGGGGGACCCTGGCAGTGGGCCCAGCGCAGGGAGATACCTCAGCCAAGAGGCCTTGCAGGCCAGACTTGGAGGGGGATCGTAACCCTGACAGGGCGGGGGCGACGCTGGGAAGAAGGGTCCTGCCACCTAGAGCCTGAGAGCGTGTGGCCACCGCCAGAGCAAGTGTCCAACCCACAGTGTCTCTGCAGCACAGCCAGGGCCTGAGAAGGAGGCCCGGGACCTACAAGGAACAGACTGTGAACTGCCCCTGACGTTCCAGAGACACTGCTTGTGATATTCCCTGCCTCAGAGCAGGGTGCTGTGTTTCCTTTAACCTTTTCCCTTTTTCCTTATTCTTTTTTAAAAGTAATTGTTAATTAAATAACTTGTATTTGCTTTAAATTGTATAAAATGATCAGTGGGTCAGGGAGGTGCCCAGTGCAAAGAGAGTACCCCGGAGTGGGGACACCCTAGCCCCTGTCCTAGGTGACCACAGCAGGGTTGGGGGTCAAGCCCCCCCAGGAATCCTGGGCCCAGCCTTGTCGGGGTTTACGAGGACTCTGCCAGACAGGAGAGTGGAAGGGGAGTCCTCAAGGGCAGGGAGGCCTCTGGGTAAAGGAAGTAGGAGCGAGGACTCGGATCCTTTCGTTAGCCCACTTCACCGGGGTAGTGCAGAAGCCAGGAAAGTTCCCCACAATAGCGGGACCATTCCCCCGCTTACATAATTGGCGTCACGAACAGGATCCTATCCACAGGGTCCATCCCATTGGTTTTCTGGTTAAGTTCTAGTAGCACGGTCCGGGCCTGGTTGAGCACCCTACCATGGCTGGAATTGAAGAACTACGAACCCAGTTTGCTGAACTTCAGCGCAGATTATCAGACCAAGCGGAGGCATTACAGCAAGCTAGAACTGAACAGAGAGAAGCCTTATCGCTGGCCAAGGCAGTAATAGACCAACAGACAGCAGAAGCTAAGAAACCCCCTACTATTTATGTCCCACGGGAGCGGAAGGTCACGGAGTTTGGTGGCTTCCCGACTAGACCAGGAGACATTACAGTAGAGGAGTGGGTCAAGTCTGTGAAGGCGGCTCTGCGTGTGCTAAGAGTACCTGAAGAAGATCATGTGGACTTCATAGAGGAGCACCTCAAGGGCCAGGCCAAGGCCACAGTAAAGTTCATGGCAGTGGCAGACAAGAAAGATGTGGAAAAGGTATTTGAACTCCTCCTAAAAGTGTATGGAGACAAGGTACCTATTGGAACCTGACTAAAGGAGTTTTTTGAGAAAAAGCAGGAGCCTGGTGAAACTGTCCGGGCATACGCATATGACCTCCTGGAGAGAATGAGCAAAGTGGAGCGGCGAGACCCTCAGCGAGTTCCAGACCCAGATACGGTTCTGAAAGAGCAGTTGGTGCTGGGGCTCCGTGATGACTCCCTCCGACGTGAAATGAAAAGGAGGTTTAAAGAAAAGCCCAGTAAGAAGTTCCATGAACTCATGCAGGCTGCCATTATGTGGTCAGAAGAAAAGGAAGTTCCTGTGGCAGAGGCGGCCAAGCCTAACCCCCATACACGAAGTGGGGGCCTAGTGAATGCAGCTGCTGGGGAAAAGGCCCTGCCCCAAACAGAGCTAACATTGGAAAGCTTAAGTGAAGCTGTCCAAAAACTGGCAGTCCAACAGGGGGAGATGATGAAAGTGATGACCGAGTTAATGAAAGAAAAAAATCCCATTAGTATGCCAAAGTATCCAAGGGCACCGGGATCCCGAAGAGCCCCACTGAAGGACGAGCTGGGAAGATGCATTTGTTATACTTGCGAAAGGCCAGGACATACTAGCCGAGATTGTACACGGAGAAGGAGACTGGAGTCCCAGGAGCCTGAAATTCAAGAGGCACCGGAAGCAAGCAGCCAACCATCAGAAGGCCAAGTGGGGACTGAAGGGTTTCTACGGCTGTCCCTAGGAAAAGGGCAGTGTGTCAGCAGCGAGGAAAAGGACCCTGATGATGTTAGTATATTCAGTGACTTCTGTGGCCGAGCTTTCGGGGACTGCTTGACAGTGGATATAACCATAGCAGGGGTGAGAACCCGCTGTTTGATAGACACTGGCTCAGAAGTCACCACTATTTCTGAATCATATTTCCGAAACTGCTTAAAAGAGAGAGATCTGACCATGCATAATACCCGATTTGTACAGCTAACGGCAGCTAATGGACTTGCCATCCCTGTGGTGGGGTGTCTTGAAGCTGATGTAGGGTACATGGGTCGAACAATCCCTGGGAAATGCATCTTTATCCTAAAGGACACAGCTTCAGGAAAGACTTTAATGGAAAACAGAGTACCGGGAATTCTCGGGATGAATATTATAAGAGAGCTGAAAGAATTACTGTTGGTAGGAGAAGGAACCCAGGAGATGAACCGTCACGGGCAGCCTAGGAAGGACGCTACACTGAAGCGGGTACTAGCCCAAGTGGAGAGACATGGACGTTTCCCGGGTCCAACGGGACAAATTGGCTATGTTAAGGTGGCAGGGAGACAGAAGGTGGTTATACCTCCCTGGAGTGAGAAGATTATTGATGGGCGCTGCCGGGTGCCAAGCGACTTTGACGGATACAGAGTGCTTGTTGAGCCAACACCTGGGGCCAGTCTCCCTAATGGGCTCCTGGTTGCAAATGTACTTGCTAATGCCAGCAAAGGAAAAGTGCCAGTCAGGCTGTTAAACTCAAGTAACAAGGCCATAAAGTTGTGCCCCCGAACCAGGGTGGCAGAGGTACACCGTCCTGAAGGAGTGGTACCCCCAGTGGGGGTGGCCTTGGAAGAAAATGGGGATGAGCTGCGGGTGACAGAAGTAAAAAAAGGCAAACAGGTTATCACATCGCAAGCGGCACCTGATGGAGAGCTACCCATTCCAGTCCAAGTGGACCTCCAACAGCTAACCCTACACAGGTTGGCCGTTTGCGGGCGCTACTGGAGAGACATCAAGAGGTCTTTTCCAGGGATGAGCGGGACTTTGGTTACACCACCACAGTGACACACCAAATAGCCACTGGAGATGCTGTCCCGATAAAACAGAGACACCGGCGGATCTCACCACGAGTGTTCCAGGAGGTAAAACACATTCTGAACCTAGTGACTCAAGGTGTCCTTAAAGAAAGCCACAGTCCGTGGGCATCACCCGCAGTGATTGTAATAAAAAAAGATGGTGGGATGCGATTTTGCTGTGACTACAGGAAACTTAATGAGGTAACGCACAAGGATGCCTACCCACTACCCCGGGTGGAAGAGTCACTGAATGCATTAGAAAGTGCAAGAGTGTTTTCAACCCTCGATTTAACTTCTGGTTATTTCCAGGTTGCAGTGGAAGAACGAGACCGGGAAAAGACAGCAGTGACGACTCCGTTTGGGCTGTTTGAATGGACACGTATGCCATTCGGCTTGTGTAATGCACCTGCTACGTTCCAGAGACTAATGGAGGGGGTGTTAGGAGACTATATCTTAGACATTTTGCTAATATACCTGGACGATGTTATTGTGTTTTCCAAGGATTTTGAGAGTCATATGAAAAAATTGGACTTGGTTTTCACACGATTGAAGGAACATGGATTGAAGCTGAAGCCGAGTAAGTGCTACCTCCTACGTGAAAAAGTCAAATTCTTGGGCCATGTGATTTCAAAGGATGAAATCCAGGTAGATGAAGAGAAGACCAGGGCGCTGGAAAATTGGCCGGTCCCCAAGAATGCCAAGCAAGTGCGGCAGGCTCTAGGTTTCATGAGCTATTACAGACGATTTGTTCCAAAGTTCGCGCACACTGCTGCACCGCTATATGGACTAGTGGGCCAACCTGCCCAAAGGAAGGGACCAATGTTTTGTGTGGAATGATGCCTGTCAGACAGCTTTTGACAAACTAAGACATCGGCTAATGTCACCACCTGTGCTTGCATATCCTGACTTTAGCCTGCCATTTATAGTGACAACGGACGGGAGCCTGCACGGCCTAGGTGCGGTGCTCAGCCAGAAGCAAGAGGGGGCCGAGCGTGTGATCGCATATGCGAGCCGAGGGCTGAGAAGGTCAGAAAGAAATGACAAAAACTACAGTGCTTTTAAACTAGAACTGTTGGCCTTGAAGTGGGCTATCACTGAAAAATTTAAGGATTATTTAGTGTACTCTAAATTCACGGTAATCTCAGACCACAATCCACTCCGATACCTCGCAACGGCTAATTTAGGTGCAATTGAACACCGCTGGGTGGCCCAACTCGCTGAGTTCACTTTTGAAGTACAGTATAAACCTGGAAGGCAGAACATCAATGCTGACACCCTGTCTAGATTGCCTCTGGAAGAGGAATCAGAAGAGGGCGAGGATCTGGAGAAAGACTTCCTAGTCATTCCTGCAGATGTTGTGCGTACGTGTTTGTGGCTAGAGAATCCAAAGCCCGAAGACGAAGTGACGGTAAAGGATGCAGTACAAAACCTGGTAAAAGGGGAGAGCGCAATAATCTCGGGGTACTCATGGGAGAAGATTCAAACTCTGCAACGAGAAGGTGATGTTGGACCTGTCTTAGTGGCAGTCATGAGCCGAACGAGGCCAGACCGGAGATTTGGGGCCAGATACCCCCAGTCTAAGAAGCTAGCCAGACAGTGGGAACGACTTAGATTACATCGTGGAGTGCTGTTCCGGGTAACATATCATCCCCGAGATGGTGAAGAAGTGTGGCAGTTAGTGGTGCCTGTGTCACTCCGCCGTCAAGTTTATGAAGCCAGGCATAATCATGGGGGGCATTTTGGAGACAGGAGCACTCTGGAGGTAATGAGGAGAAACTATTACTGGCCCACGATGGGTAGCGACGTGCAAGTGTGGATCCGTCAGTGCAAACGGTGTGCCTTAGCCAAGGATGTGTTTCCTCCCAACCGAGCCCCTTTGACCTGTACTAATGTAACTGCCCCAATGGAGGTCCTAGCGATGGATTACACACGGCTAGAGAGATCTTCGGAGGGGTATGAGAACATACTGGTTCTCACGGACATGTTCACCCGATTCACTGTTGCAGTTCCAACTAGAAACCAGACAGCGCGGACAACGGCTGAAGCCCTCATAAAACACTGGTTTGTGTACTATGGTTGTCCGGCACGGTTACACTCGGATCAGGGGAGGAATTTTGAATCAGAGGTGATATCTGAATTGTGTAAACTGTATGGCATAGCCAAAAGCCGAACTACACCCTATCACCCGCAAGAAAACGCTCAGTGCGAAAGATTTAACCGGACAATGCATGACATGCTAAGAACGCTCCCGCCAGAAAAGAAGCGAGCCTGGCAGGAACATCTCCCTGAGCTGGTGTTGGCCTATAACAGCCATGTCCATTCGTCGACAGGTTACGCTCCTTTTTATCTCATGTTTGGGAGGGATCCCAGGTTGCCATTGGATATTCTGGACAGAGAGGGCCCTGAGGAGGATGAGGTGACCAATTTGGATGACTGGGTCAAAGGTCACCATGACAGGCTGAAGATAGCCTGTGACGTTGCTCTCAATACAACTAAAGACACAGCCCGAAGTAGAAAAAGGACTTATGATCGCAAGTCCAGTGGGGCTCTCATCAGGCCTGGTGACCGTGTACTAGTTCGTAACCATAGACACCGGGGGCGTAATAAAATACAGGACAAATGGGAGTCAAATCCCCACATTGTAGTCGCTCACAACAATCCCGAGCTACCAGTTTACACCATCCGGCCTGAACGAGGGGGTCCTGAGAGAGTAGTACATAGGGACCAGTTGAAACATTGCACTCTTAGTCCAGATAGGGACCATAGGAGGCGTAGATCAGTACACCCCGAGGAGGCTGAAACCAATTGGGAAATGGTTCTAGTCCCACAAACCGAATACAGAGGGGGACAGAGTGGGGCAAACCCAAACCCTAACGAGAATGGCCAGATCCTTCAAACTGACCCAGTATTACCTGAGGATAGGGAAATAGAAAATATGGGTAACGAACCACCAGTCTTAAAAAGGTCGCAGAGGGCTAATAAGGGTGTACTTCCTGTTAGACTTAGAGATAATTATGTTATTGGTTCTATGTAGTGTTTTAATAAATATTGTTATGTATGGTATTAAAAAGTAGATGTAAAATGTTAAATATGTTAAATGTTCTTTTAATAATTGTTAATGGGTTTTTAATATAAAATGATGTGGGTATATGTTGTTACTATGGGGCCCGAATGTACCGGTGTAAATATTGTGGATGTGGCAGTATTTTAGCAAGGGGGAATGTAAGGGGACTGTTGCCCCCTTACTAACATTCAGTGGGGGTGTTTTGATTGGCTTGCTCCCAGTACTAAAAGGGGAAGGGTCGATGGCAAATCAGGAGCCTGAGACTGACAGTCCCCAGGAACAATGGGGAGAGGCCAATGCTCCAGATCAGCCTGATTGACAGGGCGGGCAGGCTAATCAGAGGGTCAGGAGGCGAGGGAGGTCCCGTCCTCCGTGTGAGCTGGAATTGCCTGGGTCAGACTGAGTGGGGCCGAGCTAAGGAGAAAGCAGGGGCCCAAGCTGAGCTGGAGAGCAGAACCGTGCCAGATCCAGAGGGGCCAGAGCTGCAGCCCCAAAGCCAGAGCACAGCCAGGACAGAGAGGGGCCTGAGCTAAGTTGCTGGGAGCAGAGCTGCAGCCCCGAAGCCAGAGCACAGCCAGGACAGAGAGGGGCCTGAGCTAAGTTGCTGGGAGCAGAGCTGCAGCCCCGAAGCCAGAGCACAGCCAGGACAGAGAGGGGCCTGAGCTAAGTTGCTGGGAGCAGAGCTGCAGCCCCAAAGCCAGAGCACAGCCAGGAGAGAGCAGGGGCCTGAGCTAAGTTGCTGGGAGCAGAGCTGCAGCCCCAAAGCAGAGTTACAGAAGCAGCCTGCAGAGCAGACCTGCCCTGGGAGGAGAGCTGTAGCAACCAGAGCCAGAGGGGCCAGAGAAGCAGCCCAGGGAGCTGGAGGCAGAGCAGCAGCAGCAGCCGTGCTGAGGCAGAGTGGAGCTGGAGCTGGGGCTGGAGCAGTCCGGAGCTGGGTGCGGTGAGCAGCTGGGGAGAGTGAGGGGGACCCTGGCAGTGGGCCCAGCACAGGGAGATACCTCAGCCAAGAGGCCTTGCAGGCCAGACTTGGAGGGGGATCGTAACCCTGACAGGGCGGGGGCGACGCTGGGAAGAAGGGTCCTGCCATCTAGAGCCTGAGAGCGTGTGGCCACCGCCAGAGCAAGTGTCCAACCCACAGCGTCCCTGCAGCACAGCCAGGGCCTGAGAAGGAGGCCCGGGACCTACAAGGAACAGACTGTGAACTGCCCTGACGTTCCAGAGACACTGCTTGTGATATTCCCTGCCTCAGAGCAGGGTGCTGTGTTTCCTTTAACCTTTTCCCTTTTTCCTTATTCTTTTTTAAAAGTAATTGTTAATTAAATAACTTGTATTTGCTTTAAATTGTATAAAATGATCAGTGGGTCAGGGAGGTGCCCAGTGCAAAGAGAGTACCCCGGAGTGGGGACACCCTAGCCCCTGTCCTAGGTGACCACAGCAGGGTTGGGGGTCAAGCCCCCCCAGGAATCCTGGGCCCAGCCTTGTCGGGGTTTACGAGGACTCTGCCAGACAGGAGAGTGGAAGGGGAGTCCTCAAGGGCAGGGAGGCCTCTGGGTAAAGGAAGTGGGAGCGAGGACTCGGATCCTTTCGTTAGCCCACTTCACCGGGGTAGTGCAGAAGCCAGGAAAGTTCCCCACAATAGCGGGACCATTCCCCCGCTTACACAAAGAAAGACACTGTACTTTGTACTTGGTAAAATTCATTCGACTATTTCCCCACAGTGAGTGGTTACAAGTGCAGCGGCTCCACTTGCTCAAGTGCCAATGGTCTCTCTCCCCTTTCTATTTGTATAACGTGATGTCCCAGGTGAGCAGGGTTTGTCAGGATTACAGGGCTGCCCATGCTAGGATCCAAATTCATTCCCTTTTTCCTTTGGGGCTCAAGTACTTTCCTGAGCCTTTCACAACTTCAGGTCTGTCTTGATCTCCAGCCCAAAACAGACCAGCCTGGAGAGAAATGGAAATGCCTTACTAGCTCATCCAGTCACCCCTCCAAGCTGCTAATGCAAGATTGTTCCTTACAGATCATCTTCTAGTACTTTGTCCAGTCTAGTTTCTAATGTTGCTGGTGACAGAGATTTTCCTTGGGAGACTGTTCCACAGTCTCATAGATCTCACTGTCTTATTATTCAGCCTAATTTTCTTTTCCTTACTATCCTCATTACTTCTACTTCTGCCCATTGTACCATCCTAAAAATTCCACTCCCTACATGGCATTCAATCTGCAAACATCTGTAGACTTTTATTGCGCCTCTACTTAGTCATCATAAGGCATAAATTTTTAACTGTGAGGGTAATTAACCATTGGAACAATTTACCAAGGCTTGGGTGGATTCTCCATCACAGACCATTTGTAAATCAAGACTGGATGTTTGTCTAAAAGATCTGCTCTAAGAATTATTTTGGGGATGTTCTATGGCCTGTGTTATACAGGAGGTCTGAACAGATGATCACAATAGTCCCTTCTGGTCTTGGAATCTATGAATCACTATACAAATTTAAGGCTTCAACTTGTCATGAAAGCAACAGCTTCTCCAGAACCCCAATAATTGTTAGTCTTTTATTAACTCCCTTTAGATTTGCCAACATCTTGGTGGTAATATTCCAGTTGCAATGTTCTACAGAGGGATGCAACATGGGCTACTGGATGAGGCACTGGACTGGGAGTCAGGAGAGCTGCAGTGAGACCATCACCTCACCCTTTTACAGCAGATAACAAGACTAGATTGGTATAAAGAGGACCTAAAAGTCCTGGATGTAGTTGAGTGAAGATTTCTACAGTGCGGCACAGCAGTGACTCTCCCCCACAGCTCCATCCTCCCAAACCCACTCCTATCCTCCCCATCTCTTGTCACTCTCCCCTGCTCCAGACCCCTCCTTTCACCTCTCACTTCCTACCTCCCACCCCCAATCTCCTGCCCCTGTCTTCTTGCCCTGCCTCTCTTTCCTCTCCCCTGGTTCCTCACCCCTCTGCATTTGAGTCAGGCTGTTTCCTCCTTCACCTCTATGCTGCCTTGGTGCCAGCAGTGGGAGCACCGAGAGCCCAGGAGAGACACTGTTCTTGCTCAGCTCCTGCAGTGCTGGACTGGGACATGCTCGGTTGCTTTGTGGAGATGGTGAAGGAGCTGTGAGGGGATGACGCATGCTCCATGCATAAGGAATCTTCAGAGAATTTACCTGCCAAACTCTAAAAAGTCTCTACTGACCATGTGCGAACTGAAATTTTTCAGAGGCTTATAAGTTGGCAAAGGCACACCCTGCCTGCTAAAGTGACCCCCCCCCCCCCGCCAAATTTCAAGTCCTTGATCCAAAGCATGGATGTGTTACAGCTTCTCAACCAAAAGGGTTAATAAAAAAAATTTAATGTGGGGAAAGCAACATATTTTTCCCTAACCTCATTCCGGCTGAACTGTTTCAGACAACATTTTCCAAAACAATTTGGAAGACAGATGGCATGGAAATGTTCAGCAGGACAATTAAAGATTAGCAAGATTATAATCACCTACCAAGGTCTTTTAATATAAAGTGTTGGGCAACTTTAATGATAGGTGTCACTATCGGTGGCACCTACAACAACAGTCTTGCTATGCCATTAGGAGATGCCACAAAATACAGAGCTCCAAACTGGAGCCTTTTGCGTCCATACCACATTGCCAATTAATGTCCAGTTTGCTACCTACTGTCGTATTTAGGCTGATTCAGAAGTTTTTGCTTTCTCCTTCCCATTTAACAGCTGTCTTTCAGATTACTTCTCCCTAGTTGTATTACAGTAATTCCCCCCACCCCCCCAACTGAATGATGTTTTAGACCAGTTTCTGCCTCCCTTACTCATACTGAGTGGTACATTTCTCTGCGAATAAGACTGTGATAGAACGTGGCCCGTTGTTACTTTCTGCCTATATTAATGTCTTTCCCTCCCATGTGTTATTTCTCTGTTCTGGCTGGAGTTCACAACTGCTCCCATTAGAGTATCATCTGAGTGTTTCATTAATGTTTACCTTCCTCCACCAGGAGATTCAAAAAACTTTTTCATTCTGCGGTACTACCAGGTTTCCCCCATACTGTTGTTTTGTCCCTCCACCACTACATCCAACAGGTGCAATTATAGCGACAAAGGAAGGAAGGCTGTTTCTCTTGATGTTGAAATCAATGCATTTCCAGCTCTCAAGCACATTCATCTGATAATGGTTTCAGGGACATTGGCCACTGAAAGTGCACAAGGCATGGAGAGAGAAATGGAGCAATTGGACAAAGAGGATAAAAGAACATTTTTACAGGGAAATATCTATTACCATTTATCACGTTTGGAATCTGAAACGTCTCCACCAAGCCACAGAATTCATTTCCAATAATACAAAGGAATGATGAAAAGCTGTATACATGGAGTGCAACAGAAATATTGTGAAATCCAATGTGGTTAATGCACATTCAATATCCAGAAACCTATAAGCAAGGTTGAACATGGTTATTAGGATATGATTATAGTGATTCAATAATAAACTGCAAAACAATGGATTGCAAGAAAATAGCCTTTCACGATGCATATATTCTATCTGAAAAACATATTTGAACAAAATAAAAAGACACAAAAAGTAATTTGGGTTAAATACTTTGTTTATGTGCAGACTTATTTCATGCATTTCTTGATGCTGATCAGTGGTTTGCAATTTCCCCCAGAAATAACAATATAAAACATTGCATAGTATATGTATGTTTCACATACTTTGACAAAATTACATATACCATTAAAAAGCATTACAAAAATTAGTATTACTCCTCAAGTGTGAAAAAATACACTATACATTATTCAATTAATGACTTGTGTGAACCTGACAATATCTCCTTTGTGAATATGTTCAGATTATATTCTTTAAATGTATTCTTTATAAGTTTAAAAATAACACATTTTACTGCATATACATGTCTTCAATTCTATAATGAATATGGATATAGTTATTGAATATATAACTACAAACTGCATTTTGAAAATGATTAATAATTTTTTAGTGAAAACAGGTTTTTCTTTTGTTTGCATTTAAACATTCTCATGCAGTGTTTGCAGAAAGTAAAATGGGTTATAAAATAGATTTTGCTTAGATTCCAAGGTAACAGGCAATTTATAAATACCAAAGATTAGATTAATAGAGCAAAACTGACTAATCAATTTTTGTTTTCCAACTGAACGAAATATAAAAGTAAACAAAAAGGTGGCAACAAAGTGATTATCAACAAATAATATTTTAAAAACTCATTTAGTTTGAATAGTTTCTGGCGTAACTATTAAAACAGATGAGGAAATCTGTTATTTTAATATAGGACTTTTAACTTATTAGGGCCCCTTTGGTTAATAATGCAGCAGTTTTTGTCTTCAAAGCACTTAGTTAAAATTCTTTAGTCCAATAGACTTTGTTGTATAATTCAGTTCATTAATGATATATAATATGTATTAACAAATGATAAACTAGACATCTTTCAAAAGTTTTCATCTAACAGTGCATCTTAAGTAGAAGCAGCAAAGCAGTGGAGACAACAGTTGTGCCCGGAAGAGTTTTGCCAATCCAGAGCAGGCAAGAATATTAGTCAAAATTGCTATTAGGAATACACTTGGAGACAAAAAGTCTCTCTTTGATAAGCATTTTAGATCAATGCAGAAACAACAAATCGATGCCTTGAAACAAACTCAGGATGACCTGGTTTAAAAAGTTCAGGTATATTGATGGAGACTACTGAACAGCATGTTGGCATGTAATCCTTCCTGCTGTATATGTCCATGCTGGAAGTATTCCTATCATGTATTAAAAAAAGAGTGACATGAGGCCAGCCATTTGGACTCCAACGTGAAGCTGCAGAACTGGAATTAATTTGCAAACTGGAAACCATCAAATTAGGCCTGAATAAAGACTGGGAGTGGTTGGGTCATTACAAAACCTAAACCTAATTTCCCCAATTCTAATTTCTCCCTACTGTTACTCACACCTTCTTGTCAACTGTCTGTAATAGGCCACTCTCATTACCACTTCAAAAGTTATTTCTCCTCCCTTGGTATCCTGTTAATTGATTTATCTCATTAGACTGACCTCACACTTGGTAAGGTAACCCCCGTCTTTCATGTATTTATACCTGCTCCTGTATTTTCCACTCCATGCATCTGATGAAGAGGGTTCTAGCCCATGAAAGCTTATGCCCCAATAAATTTGTTAGTCTCTAAGGTGCCACAAGGACTCCTCGTTTTTTTTTTTTTTTTTTTTTTTAATTTATAGCGTGCAACTACTCTGAGAAGGGACTTTTTAAACATAACATCAATGGGCTCCAAGTTTATGGTCTCTCAGTGACTGTCAGAACAAATGTGTTTCATTAACTGACAGTTTGATTTTATTTTCAGGCTGCCAGGTTGGCAAAGTCAAACTGGGCTCTTTCCTTCTCATACCTTTGCAACACCTTTGCCTTCAATGCGTTTGAACCGATTGGAACTTTTGTTGATAGAATGAACAATGAATGCATTATGGAAACAGTGCTCTGTTAGCAGACAATTCCCAAAAAAGAAAAATGGACTTAATTATCCTTCACAAATAGATTGCCCAACTCTGATGAGCATGGACTGAACTAATTCCCAGCAGTACTACAATGTCCTCAGTGGAGTAACGCCCAGGATGATGTTGGCCCAGTGTTACTAGGTTTAGTAATCCGGACAGTGATTTATGAAGGAGAGACTCTGCCATGGACAATGTTAAGCTAATTAGACAAACACGTTTTGTTTAACCTTCACCCTCATTACCTTAAAATCCACTCTTGTTCTCATTCACTTAGACCTATCTGATTAACACTTCACCTGGTTTGCATATTGCATCTTTCCATATTCACTGGCTTCCCAGAAATTTTTGGAAGAGCAAAACCCATGTTTCACAGCAGGCTTTCTGCGGCTTATTAAACCCAGTCCTCTCCCTGAGTTTAAGTAAGAACTTTTCACATACTGTCCCTCCACTGAAGAGTGGGGAGGTAGCAGCAACAGACTCTTTAGCAGAATGCCCCAGCCTGTAGTAATGAATCCAGTCATTCTGTGGTTTTCACTGTGAATACTATGCCCTGTTCAAGTTATCAGTCCAGACCTTTATGAGTAGCACACTCACAATTTAAAAAGAACAGGAGTACTTGTGGCACCTTAGAGACTAACAAATTTATTAGAGCTAAATTTGTTAGTCTCTAAGGTGCCACAAGTACTCCTGTTCTTTTTGCGGATACAGACTAACACGGCTGCTACTCTGAAACCTGTCACAATTTAAAAATGATGAACATGATTTGCACACAGACAATCGTCAACAACACAATGTTGCGGTAGGCCAGTGAAGGGGGCATTCAGCTCCAGATTAGCTTTAGACCAGAATTCGGGGATAAGATTCAAGGAGGAACTAGGGCTAAGGTTTGGTTGCAGGTTCTGTGCTGTTGAAATCTTCGCAGCCGTCTCCCCAAGATGTCCAAACATCATGGCAGAAAGACTGTGATCATCTGGTCTGTGAGATTTTGTACCATCTTTTGTGGAACTCAAACCAGAGGACAGGACTCTGAAAGATTTGGATCAGACCCTATACCCACAGAAGAGGGAGTAGCAGATATGACAATATCCTAGGTGAACCCTGTGGAATTACATTTTATACCTTTGGAGTCCATTGTATTGAAAATGTAAATGTTTGTGTGCTATTGTTGGATTGTGTGGAACATCTTTAGGAGAAGGAAGGATTAATGCAATCTCTGGGAGATCATGTGAACTTCAAAAGACTTTGTTAAACAATGTACCAGATATGGTTGGTCAATGTGTGTGAAGTGGAACTCCAAGGAAGTACTGGGGAGGAGGAGATTGCAACCCCCCACCTCCAGACTCAGCTTTTGAATCTTCGCCCTGAAGGGGGGACCTTTTGTCTATCACCTGTGACAGGAGGACAATTCAGAGATCCAATCTGGATTCTCCAGGGACCACTAGACAAAGGACTTTTGAATAAATAGCATGAGTATAAGACAACTCAGAGCCTTCATTCTGATCCAGCAAATGGACAGGACCTCTGGTCCCTGGAGACCCCCAATCCTTAGGGAAGGGTTGGAAAGACTGGCACCAACCAAAGCCCATGTAGAGATGGGTTGGGGGTGATCTCTGGCAAGCTTATTTAGCATGCGTGTAGGCAATTTTATTGTTTTAATATGCTTTCTCTGAAAGGTCTTTGTCTAGAAAGCAAGCAGGCCTGCTTAGGAAGACTGTCTTTTGCTGGGAATAACACAATGAAGGCAGGGAACTGTTCCGTTTAGAAATACCCCAGTCAGGAGGGAGAGACACACAGGGCTTCATCCAAGAAAGGCAATGGCTACAGAGCCAAAAGCCTGAGAGTCAGTGCCCATACTGAACCACTCAGAGGAAATACAGGTGCAGTTGCCCTGAATTGTGACATGTATCGTTTGGGGATTCCAGTTTAAGGTCTCATCTCCTATTTGATTTTGAAGTTCCAGATTGGGTCCCATCACTATTACTTAGAGATCTGGTCTGACTCACCTATCTATATAATAAGAGTCCAGGATTGGCACTCTGTGTATCACTCTGAAGCCTAGAATCTCTGTTGAATCAATGTGAGGCGAGGGAAACTGCTACAAACATGGCTGAGTGCTTTTTAAATTCAGAATATTACCTGGCTCAATCATGACGGGGTTCCCCGGTCTGTTACTGGCCAATTTTTAAGTTCTCAGCAATTTTGACTTTATGAATTACACCTGTGTGGTGTGCAGCTACCGCAAGGTGCATCTATGCCATGCCAAGAGTCCTAGACCTTTGTGATACCAGAGTTTACTCAACCAACACCCATACTCTGCAGCTAATTTGCATGCAACAATTTCATTGGTTGTATGAGGGAGACCGCACGGCTGGTGTATTACTTGGCCCAACTGCAATACGCATGTGTCAGCACAGGCTTTCAGCTACTAGTTATGTAATAATTATTTAATCAATTGACAAAACACCACAACTGATACAAATATTTATTTTGTATGCTCATACTTCATTTCTTTCCTTTCATTGCTCCAGTGGGGCTCTGCAGTCATGTCGGCATTATTGGCCAAACTTAAGACTGTATTCTCTTTGGAACAGGGACCATCTTTTTGTTCTGTTTGTACAGCTCCTAGCACAATGGAATCCCGGTCCATGATTGGGGCTGTTAGGTACTATCAGAATACAAATAATATAACTCATCACAGTCCCTAATAGCAGGAGCCTATATCATAAGGGATTGAACTGAGTCATAAAGAAATATGCTTTACAAGAGGGTAATAACCCAGGAATTGTTGCATGTGTTCTGCAATGTGAGGAACATGGCCCCGTGGGCAGAACATTGTTGTCTGAACTGAGCCAAAGAACATACTTGATTTTGCTGAGAGTAGGAAATGCTGAAATTTTTCTTCATTAATAATTAAATGGTACAGTATGTTTGTTCAATCTATGAATCCACGGACAAGACCTTGGACTGTCCAAGAAGGCAGCTGAGCCTCCTGAAGCAAGAAATTGAAATATTCTTATCTCCATGTATATGCTTATCTTCAACATTCAATCAATATTCTAATCTTCAATATTCTTCTCTTCACAGCCTATTAACTTAGGAGAAAGAAAGTCTTCTATTGCTAATTGTGAGTATGGATGCTTCCCCAGTTTGTGGTCAAGCTACCCCTTCATGTATTATTCCCAATAGCCTTCTTCTTGCATTTTACATTTGTGTTACCTTAATGAAGCAATTACTTAGCAACAACATGTCTAGATAAGTTAGTAGGCCAAAGGCTGTTTACCTCATAAGCAGGTCCTCATTACCCAGTACAATCACACTCTGCAGTGTCTTATTGTGATTATTATAAGTTAAATGATAACACAGTCTAACTATTACTAAGGGAGCATCATTGGTCTTCTCAGCCTTGTACAGGATAACAGGAAAGGAATGGTCACTGCCACAAGAAGCTTACCTTCTAAATTAGACCGCTTCAGTTCAGACATGATACCCCAAAAACCAAGCAGTGTCCGTATCATAGACTCAGAGAGTTTACGGTCAGAAGGGACCCCCAGATCATCTAGTCTGATCCTCCTGCACATTATAGGACACTAAACCCCACCCAGTTACACTCTGTTCAGCGCAATAACCTGAATGAGACTAAAGTATTTGCAGCCTTCCGGAGACGAGACTATTATGTGCCACGGGCAGAGAACAGGAGGGACCAAGTTGCACCAGTGCCCCTGCAATGGCAGGGAATTGATTTGGTGAGATATGCCCTGATGGTTGTAGCAAGCAACCCGTACCCTCCTTCTTATTAGATAGTTATGTAATCGGTAGGTTAGTGCTGGTAGGCTTGGTTTTACTGCTATTTCATTTTTAGGCAAAAAACTAAAGGATCCAAGTTGTGTTGTTATGAACCCATATCAACAAAGTCAGGAAATCTTGGTGACCAGTCAAAACTAAAACTATTGGTAGTTTTATGGTATCGCTTGGATCAAAGGCTCATTTTGCTGGACTTTGTACAAACTCACAGTAAGCAACAGTCTGTCCCAAAGAGCTTACCATCTAAACGAGACAGGGTGGGAGAAAGGAAGTTCTACTATCCCCATTTTACAGATGGAGGACTGAGTTACAGAGAGACTAATTTACAAATTTTTAATAGTGAGGGTGATTAATCATTGGAACAAACTACCAATGGAAATGCTGGATTGTGATGGAAGTGATTGGATGTCTCCAAATCAAGACTGGATACTTTCTGGAAGAGATGTTATAGTTGAACACAAGTTATTGGGCCCAGTAAACGGACAACTGGATGAAATTATTTGGCCTATACATAAAGTCAGACTAGAGAATTTAATGACCCCTTCTGGCCTTAAAAATCTATGGCTGAATCTAAGATCTACATTCTCTGATGGTATACTGGCATGTTGTCTCCAGTGGAGCTGTGCCAATGTACTCTGGCAGAGAATCTGGCCTTAAAGGAGTTGCCTGAAGTTCACAGAGAGTCTGTAGCAGAGCTGGGAATAGAAGCCAGTTCCAGATCAGCGCCTTAATCATGAGACCATCCTTCCTGTCTAAAAACAAATGATTTCTCCACCTTATTTTAAATGTTTTCCCATACATACAGGGCCTGATATGCCTATCACAATTAACTGCAGATGTAGAATTGAGGCACAAGTTTTGGTAGTTTTATGGTATCGCTTGGATCAAAGGCTCATTTTGCTGGACTTTGTACAAACTCACAGTAAGCAGCAGTCTGTCCCAAAGAGCTTACCATCTAAACAAGATAGAGTGGGAGAAAGGAAGTTCTACTATCCCCATTTTACAGATGGAGGACTAATTTACAAATTTGTAATAGTGAGGGTGATTAATTCTGGGAGCATTTAGGTGGTTTGCCATCTAAGAGCCCTTTTCTAAACCAGGACAATAGTGTTACAATGGTATCATTACAAATGGATAATATTGCTCCTTTTCGACCCAAGCTGCTACTTTGGGGCCCAGAGGTGTTCCTGTTGGGAATGCAGGGCCGGCTTTAAGCCGATTCGGCCGATTCCCCGGAATGGGGCCCCGCGCCTAAGAGGGCCCCGCAACATCCGGGGCTGCCGGCGGAGCAAAAAAAAAAAAAAAAAAAAAAAGCCGCGTCCTGCTTCTCCCCCCTCCCTCCAGCGCTTGCGCCGCCATACAGCTGAACAGCACAAGCCTGGGAGGGAGGAGTGAGGAGGAGGAATGCGGCGTGCTTGGGGAAGAGGCGGGGCCAGGGCATTTGGGGAGGGATCCAATGGGGCAGTGAGGGGGCGGGGCTGGGGGTGGAGCCAGGGCAGGGATTTGGGGAGGGATCCAATGGGGCAGGGAGGGGGCGGAGTCGGGGCGGGGCCGGGCCGGAGTTGGGGCGGGGAGGCGCGAGACAATTTGCGTCCCGGCGTGGGGCCCCGCACCTGCTAAAGCCGGCCCTGTGGGAATGAATATTGGTGATAGTCACTTTCTTCAATGCAATCTTGTTTATTTACAAGGAACGTACCAAGTCATGTGTCTCTGAATGCAGAAGGAACCAAGAACAAAAGAAGCAGTTTCTTAGCTTACAGCCCCCAAGCCTCTTCTGCCAACACCAGATCCAAAAGCGCTCTCTCACTTGCTTCTTCCAGGGTCACACTGTGCTCATAGGTTCCTGTCTGGCTTTTTTTGCCTCTCCTTCCCTCTCTCTGTTCTTTTCTGTTCTCATTTTGTGTGATCTGTCATCCCACACTTACACCCTGCTACCCAAAGCAATATTCGGCCAAGAGTTCATGGGTGGGTTCTCGCACACCTTTTGTCTTTGGTGGGGGCTTATGCTTATAGTTATGTTAACTGAATGGTGAATGCACACCTATCAATCTCAATGGGGTTTTAACTCAACCCATAACAAGGTTTCCCCCTCTCCCCCATTTATATTATAAGGTTGGGATTTTTGAAAACTACTCATCATGGGCCTCTCTCTGCCCCTGCTGTCCTCACTGGGTGTTTTACATGCTTTCGAAAATCCCATATTAAACATCTACTCACAACTTACCTGATTTTATCTCCATTTTCTTTTAACTTTATAAACATATTTCATTTTATATTCACACAGTGCCTTTTTATCCAAAAGGATCCCAAAGTGCCTACCACCTCACATACACAGTAATTGCTCCACTCAGATTCTGTAACTAACAATGTCAGGCTTAGCCCTGATTGCAGAACGGGCTGGGGTTTGGTCTTTAAGTTGTTTTAGAACAAATATAAAGTATCAGTGTAAAGACCTACACTTTACAGACAGAGATCCTGAAATCAGCACTTTCTGCTATTAGTTTTTCCTTGTTAATGGACAGGTCCTGTCACCAAGAAAACAAGGAGGAAAAACTGCTTTCGAGTCAATAACATTATACAGTGCTGATGGGATTCCATATTGATTGCAGCAAGGTTACTCGTTTGCAGCTTTTAAAACTAACTTTTATTACCGCCTGGTGGTTTTTTGTTTTGTTTCATTTTTTTTTCTTCAAGGGAATTTCAGGCTGGTAAAAAAGCTGCTGAAGCAGCAGCTCTGGAGACTGAAGTCTTCTGTTTATGCTCCAATACATCTGTTAGTCTTAAAGGTGCCACAGGACTCTCTGTTGCTGTTTACACACAGAGCATGTACATTACAGACAAGCTTCCCGCACTCTACTCAGTCCACTGAAAGGACCACCTCTAAAGGTGAGAGGGTGCAGTAGTTCTGTTTCCTTTTGGGTTTCTATAGCACCCATTGCTGTAGTTCCAAGGCATTTAACCAGTTTAGTCTCCATGCCTACTTGGTCACTGGCCTCTATTGAGACTAACACAGGGTCCAATTAGTGCCAGCTGCAAAGGGCACTGGACGGAGACTACCAAATCCATTTCACATACTTCTACCGAACAGCCATCAGATAACGTCTGAAAATTATTACATCAGCGACCTACATGTGAAAGGCTTCTTAGGCATTTGCTGATTCACTTCGCCATCCAATCCCTCTGCTTTGTTAGAGATGAGTCTGAGATGAAGAGGCTGGATACAGATATAGGCACTGATCCAAACTATTCCCCAATTCAGAGCTGTTCGAAGCCCGATTTCGGTTTGGGCCCATCTCTAGCTCTTCAGGTTGTATAAAGGTAGGAAAGATGCATATGGAAAATTTTTGGAAGATTTAATAGAGTGAGAAGCGTAATTATCAAATTAAAAACAATGCAATTTAAAGGATTAGCCCATTCTTTTCTGGCAAATATTAGCCTTCAGCAAAGCCATAAAAACCCTTGCCTAAAGAGAACATTATCGGCTAATTAATTTCTAGCACCATACAGGATTCCAGCTAAAGAGGATTTTAATCACTGGAAATATTGAAACAGAGAATGATTTCACAGTGAAATTTGTTCTCTGTTATAACGGGCTGATTTTATTTGATCAAAAGCCATGTTTGTACAACTGTATGGCTTGTCTACACTACCAGCCAGATCGCTGGGCAGTGATCGATCCAGCGGGGGTCAATTTATCATGTCTAGTATAGACACGATAAATCGACCGCCGATCACTCTAGCGTTGACTCCAGTACTCCACCGCAACGAAAAGCGCAAGGGAAAATCGAGCTTCAGGATTTGTATAGAAAATATAGTTTTCTCTTTCAACAAGCATCCACAAGGGAAATCACTCTGAAAGGTAGAAAAAGGCAACTCTTGCTAGCTCTATAAAACATCTTGTAACATAAGCACATAAATATAACTGTAAAAAATCCTCCAGCTGACAGCATGCCCTCCAATGCTGGACACATGTGTGGACAGGATATTTGGCTCCTTGTCCTGCTTTCCCTCCTTAAGGACCCTTTCCCCGCCCCCATTCTCTGCGTGTGTCTCCTCTGCCTCCATAGCACTGACTCTCCTTTTCTGACCCACACAAGAGCCTTCTCTTTCTTGGGCTTTGCCTCACTCTGCAAGTCGTGTCTCCGCTACCACTCTTGGGACCTCTCTCTGAGCTGCCAGATCCTCATTAATATCTCCTTTCCTGTTCCCTCTTAACCTCTCCACAATATCTGCAGGCTGCACCTCTTTCTCCACTGCATTCCAGTCTCAATAGTGCTCTCAGATATCACTCTCCCATACCCTCCTGCCTGCACTGCAGCACTGCTCAACAGCTAAGGTTTGAAGGGCTAGGGGGGTGTCACCAGCTCCTGGTGGGGTCTTTCAATGGGTCTCTGCTGCTCCTGACTGCCCCCCGCCCCAGTCTGCCCACAGTCAGAACAGTTCTTGGACTCTCACCTCTAAATGAGTCAATCAGTCTGCTTCAGTTCCTTGGCTGCATTTGCAGAGGCAGCCTGGTGCAGGGGTGTTGCACCTTTGCTGTCCCATGCCTTTCTGCCTTCCCTCTTGTTCTGTACTCTCTCTCTTTTATAGCCGGCCTGGTTTCCTCTGTTGTCTGCAGCTTTGGGTGCCTGACTCCATGACTGGCAGTTATCAGCTGTGTGGGGGTGTGGTCAAGCTGCTTGTCTGTTAACAGGAGAGGCTCTGCTCCCCCTTCTGTCGATGCTTAGCATGGGGTGCCCATTACAGGAGGGCATAATGAGCTGTCACTGAAACTTCTGCCCATCCCCGTCTCCAAGCTGGCCTTAAAGAAACAGAACAGTGAAATGGAATTTCATCCTCAAATAGTTTGGATATATCTGGAATTTTCAAGCTTGTGTGGGTTCAAACCCCTTCTCCCCCATTCAAACTTGTCCCTACTATGTGTAATTCTCCTTATGTACAGCTAGGACAACAGCAGACATTTATCATTCTTACTACATGTAGGAGGGGATGAAGATGGGGGCAGGACTATAAGAAACAAAGCAGGCAGCATGATCTAATCATTAGAGCAGGGGCAAGGAATCAGGGAGACCTCCTTTCCACTCCCAGCTCTGGCACTTACTTGATGTGTGATATTGGTCATGTCACTTAACCTCTTGTGCAGCCTCTTTTATAGATAGGGAAACTGTAAAATGGGAAAACTAATAACACCTATATCATTAGCAAGCATTTTGCGGTTCTCCAATTAAAAGGCACCATCTATATACAAATTATTATTACTGCCATTTTTATCCAAACAACAACTTCTTTACTTATTGGGGGGAGGAGAACGGGCTATATAGGGAATGATACTTGTTCAAATAAGAGAGATGTAGGAAGGAACAAATCTCCTTTCCCAAAGACTTGATTTATTCCTTGAAACAAAAGCATCAGCTTCCCAGTGATCTACTGCAGCGCAAAGAGACGTGTGAGATATAAACAGAGGAGAGAACCAGGCAGGACAGTAAATTGTCTGTCACAAGCCAAACTGTTGTAATAAAAACAAAAGCCAAGTGAATGCAAACTTGGTTGAGTGGCTCCATTCCTCTCTCTTTGTGGGGACCCAGAGGTTCTGTAAGGCAACTGCTCTTCTGCCCCACTGGTTCTCTAGCGTGGGGTACAGCAGGATTTGTGTCTATCACTTCTCCTGATCAGTGCTGGATGAGGTATTGTTGCTGTTTGGGCTGCACTGCCATCAATGTGCTGACAATACTCAGCCCTACATCTCTATTTCATTGGATCCAGAAGGTGCATCTCTTGCCTTCCCCACCGTCCAGCCAAGACTGGGGCTCCGATGAGAGTTTGTTGGCTGAAGTTCAACCCAGTCAAGGGAGAGGCTGGCAGGGGGGGAAGCATCTGGAAGAGATGTCATAGCTGATGTCCGCCCCTCAGTAGAGAGCATGCTACCCTGGGGGACAGGAACATCCCCAGCTGTTAGATGGGGATGAAAACACAAGTAGCCAAAACTGACCACCTGCCCCCGCCTGAAAAAAAAGAGATCGAGCCTTTCTTATCAAATCCAGACCTCACAGCAATGATCCATGTCTTTGTCTCCCCCTGCCCCTGATCACTGCAGCCTGCTCTATATGGGGCTACACCTGAGAGCATATGGAAACTTCAGCTGGTGCAGAGCACGTGTCCACCTACTTGCTTAACAGTCTCCTTGCAGAGAACATGACACCTGGGCTCAGTCTGCACTGGCTCCCAGTTCATTTCTACAGGCATGTCCATGGGCTGGTTTTGATCTGCACACACAACTGGGATTAGCTTTTCAAACAAGGTGAAGCACCCAGCCACCGTCCATGTGACACGTCTGCACAGATTTGAGAGAGCTCAGCAATCAACATGCACCCAATGTTGTGAGCTCTTTTGAAGATCATTTATTTTAGGTGCCTAAATGGGAGTTGAGAACTTTTGAACATCTGGCCCCACTTCTGGGTGTTGAGCCCCTCTGAAAATTCTACCCATAGTTTGTAAAGAACTTTGGGATTGGTCAAGACCAAAGGTGTGTTCCGCTATGAAAATACAAGCTATTACCACAATGATCATGATTTCCTATCTGTCAAAGACAGAACGTCTCAGTGGGATCCTCACACCTTTTCAAACAGTGAAAACACCTACTTCAAAGCCATGGGAGAGCAAATATTAGGAGCAATGTGAGTGGATTTATGAAGACAGCTCAGTTTTAATTATGTGTCTTGGGGATTTCTTTTGTAAGGCTGAAGCGACCTGCTACTGATGGCATGGTTAGACTTAGCTATGGGAGCGCAGGAATATTTCCTGGGATGATCTGAAAGGCTGTGCAATATGCCTCTGAACCTAAAGACAATTTTTCAACATGGAAGGTGAAGATCTACCAACCTATCTCTGATACTTCTAAGGCACCTGATACTCTATTGGGAAGTGACAGAAATTCAAAGCATTTCAATGTAGAGAGGGGTCTGAGCAACAGAGTTCAGATCAGATGTAGATCTGAACTCCCACCAAAATTCAGGATTGTTTGGCTGCAGGGTTTTGATTCAGACCCCAAATCTCATATAAAGAAAACCACAGTAGAATATAAATAACTTTGTGTGAGGGACAGTCCCCACAAACTAGATTTCCCCTCCCCCCCTTAGTCTGTAGGTATAAAATACAGGTATACAAGATATAAATTAAAGGTATAAGGAAGTAATGCAAGAGACCTACAGGCCCAAGCCTGTAAGACAGGGGTTCTCAAACTGGGGGTCGGGACCCCTCAGGGGGTCACAAGGTTATTATATGGGGGGTTGTGAGCTGTCAGCCTCCACCCCAACCCCCGCTTTACCTCCAGCATTTATAATGGTGTTAAAAGTTATATTTAAAAGTGTTTTTAATTTATCAGGGAGGTCACACTCAGCATAAGGATGTGAGGCCTACAAGTTTTAGCATAAGTTAACCAGCAGTGACCTTAAGTCACAAGATATCATAAGATGTATTCTGTAATGAATGAATATGCTGACAGGTAACAGCAAGAAATCAGTTGATGCCGGTGTGGTCTTTTAGGACAGGAACATCAGGAGATGTCCAACTGCAAGATTGCTGCAGCAACCAATTGACTTATATGTTAATACGTTTGAGAAAATTAATATACTAACCTGTAGTTAGTACACTAACCCAGCATTGTTAGAGTGAGGAAGTTAGATATGGACAAAGGAGGCCAGATATTCTTATGAATATTCATGGCAGCCACCAGACCCTGTAAGAGGGCTAACGACGGTCTAAGCCATCGAGACCTTGATCATTGGGATCCTTTGGCATCCCAGGGATAGGCTATCACCCTCATAGACCACCACCTTTCTCATTACCTCTAGGTCTCTCCAGGGATGGCGTGAGTATGTGTATGACATGATGCTGGATGTTAAATTAATATTACATTACTGCTACCCACTTGTTTGGGTTGGAGCATTTGTGTGTTTACACCTTGTGTTAATCAAACAATTGCAAATTCAAACGCTTTTTCCTAAGTGTGAGTGTTGCAACTGTGGACATTGGGGTTCCCAAATTAATAGTAATTCCAGTAACTCTGGTCCAGCTCTATGGACCAGAGCCTACCAAACTTCAGAGTGTTCATTGGGAATTCTCAAGTAATCAGTGTAAGTAACACACAATCAATAGATCAGGCAACATCCTACAAAGAATCAGATGGATTCTTCCAAGGGGCCCTCTCCTCTACTGCTCAGTCTGCTGCTGTTTACAGACACTGCAAAGCTGGTCAACTTGCGTTTCTTTGAAAGAAAAAACAAAACAAAACAAAAAACCAAGAGGGAATGTCAATGGGGAAATCAGAGGAACTGCAAGAAGAAAGGGGAGGCAGGGAGAGATCTTATGAAAATGTATGAGACAAGGAAAAATGACAGGCCAATTAAAAGACTAAAAGTAAGATCACAGATTATCCAAATGCCACTGCCATGTCTTACTGTTATTTCCCTTCTCTTTCTTCCCCCTCCTCAGCCAATCAAAGAGCACCTCTCAGACATCCAAGAGTCCCCTGCTCTTCCTTCAGACCTAATTCAACTGAACAAATTACCATCTCATCGCAACTTGTCTTTATTGTCTGCTGAAACATTTCTTACCAATCTTGGGCCAGTCGATGACATTTCTGCTTTCTGTGCATTGCTTCTAAAGAATCTATATGAATGCAGAGCACCTTGGGGATTGACAGTTATGTAAATGACATGCTAATCTGTTTAAGGCATTATACTACCATATATGTCTTTTTTAATAACAAAGGCAATATTTAAATGCTGGCAAGGTATCAGAGAGAGAGAAGCAGAAGCAAAAGAGGCACCTCCATTATACAAACAATGGAAAATGCTGTCTTATTTTTTCACTCCGGGCTGCAAGATAATTTATTGCATTCATTTTCATTTTAGTTTTGAAATACAATTGGTTAGAATTGTTCTTCAGAGAACGTGACTGCAAGAATGCTCAAATTTTCTCGGCTTTTGCTTTAACAGATGTCTTTGCAGCAATTCATCTCTATCATTTCCACTCTCTAGATGGTGGCAGGTTGTTCTGACCCACTGCCTAGCTCCCATTAAAAAAAAGAAAACAAAAACAAAAGTACCAGCATAGCCTGTTTTGAAACCACCTCATGATGGGCAACAATGTTCTATAATGGACCAGCTCAAAACACCAAAGCCAAATGTCTCCATACACCCACTGCACATAAGCAGTCCACAGATAGCCCATACATCCCCTACACATGCAATCTAAGGGGTTACCATAAGGGTGGACCATTACTTCCAGGTTTCATAGCTCAATTTAAATGCATTGCATTTAAAAACCATCAGAATGATGGGATCTTACAAGCCACCAACCAAAATAGCCAAGTGAATGCTTCGAAGGATGCATATTAAATTTAGAAAGTTTGGATGTGATTTTTTCAGCCGAAGCTCATCTCTTATAAATATGGAACAAAATTCATGTAAGAGTGGAAGTGGCAGCTAAAGTTAGCTACAGCTACCACCGAAGCTAGGTTTGGATGAGATTTTCCATGAACCTTCGTGTTTTCTTTTCAGAGGGGTAGCCGTGTTAGTCTGTATCAGCAAAAACAATGAGGAGTCCTTGTGGCACCTTAGAGACTAACACATTTATTTGGGCATAAGCTTTCGTGGGCTAAAACCCATTTCAACAGATGCATGGAGTGGAAAATACAGTAAGCAGTATAAATACACAGCACATGAAAAGATGGGAGTTCCCTTACCGAGTGGGGGGGGGCAGTGCTAACGAGGCCAATTCAATTAAGGTGGATGTGGCCCATTTCCAACAGTTGACAAGAAGGGGTGAAAATCAACAGAGGGAAAATTACTTTTTGTAGTGCTAATGAGAAGTAATTTTCCCTCTGTTGTTATTCACCCCTTCTTGTCAACTGTTGGAAATGGGCCACATCCACCCTAATTGAATTGGCCTCGTTAGCACTGACCCCCCCACTCGGTAAGGCAATTCCCATCTTTTCATGTGCTGTGTATTTATACTGCTTACTGTATTTTCCACTCCATGCATCTGATGAAGTGGGTTATAGCCCACGAAAGCTTATGCCCAAATACATTTGCAGGTGCCACAAGGACTCCTCGTTTTTTTCCCTGTTTGCCGTTGCACATAAGTTTCCAGTTAAATGGCTGAGCTATTTTTGAGCAAAGAGAGAGAATGGGGAAAATATACTTTAAAAAATGTGCCACAGGCTTTTGAGCATCCCGGTGAGCTGCTGATTTTGATCTGAGTGCATTCCGAGCCTTTGAAAATCACACTTTGCAGCTGCGCAGAGTATTTTGGCCTTGGTTTTCTTTGGCCAAATTTGTACAGTGCACAGTTAAGGAAGGGTGGCTGCATATTGAAAGATACAACGAAGCTGCAGTGGGACAGAGGTGAGAATTGCTCAGGAACCCTTGGTTGACTCAGTCCTTGTGCATCTTGTAAGATCAAAGGGGTTAAGATGAGTTGAGGGACGTGTGGTAACGTGTGCTGGGTCTGACCCAAGCTTCTAGAGAAAGACTGTATAATATGATTGCAATGTATTGTTTGAGAATTCATGCGATAGAATTAAAGGTGGCATTACACAGCAGAAACATAAGGTGACAGACAGGGCCGGCTCCAGCATTTCTGCCGCCCCAAGCAAAAACAAAACAAAACAAAAAAGCCGCGATCGCAATCGCGACCGGCGGTGGCAATTAGGAAAAAAAAAAAAAAAGCCGCGATTGGCGGCGGCAGTTCGGCGGCAGGTCCTTCGCTCCTAGAGGGTGTGAGGGACCTGCCGCCCCTGAATTGCCGCACATGCCGTCCCTCTCCCTTGGCCGCCCCAAGCACCTGCTTGTTAAGCTGGTGCCTGGAGCCGGCCCTGGTGACAGAGTCTGGGTTGTGCATGCAGCCTTAATCTTGCTATTTACTGACTTTCAATGGGTTAGTCATGTGACCAATTCTTTTAATATAAATTTTAGTATGAAATATTTGTACATACATGCAAAGAGAGAGGGAGCGAGAGAGATGCCAGGGGTTCAAATCAAGACACTGGACTGGGACTCAGCAGACACTGGAGTCAATTCCCAGCTCTGCCACAGACTGTGTGTGTGACCTTGGGCAAGTCACATAACTTTTCTGTGCCTCACTTCTCCATCTGGAAAATGAGGCTAATAATACTGTCCAACCTCACAGAGACACTGAGAATCATGTCCATGAGGTGCTCAGATACTGTGATGATGGGACCATAAAAGTAGCTGTATAGAGTTAGATAGATAAAGAAATACATAGATTAGACAGGGAAAGAGAGAGTCCATAAAGAGTGGAAAAATTGCACCTATACTATAGTAAGTTTACTATCAAATATGAAAAGAATGATGACATAAATCAAACACCACTACAGTTTCATCTGTTCCATATAAGTAGGTAAGATCCCTTTGAGGCTTTCTATATGGAACAAAGAAAAGCTGTGTTTAATAACCAAGTCCACCAGCTTCTGGGATCATCCTCTTGTACTTTAGCCTGGTACAAGATTGGGTACATGATACATACAAGGTGAATAGATGGAAGGAGAGATACACTGGGGTGGTGCTGGCAAATTCCATGTTTTCTATGCATCATTGTTCCAACTGCCTTTTTTTTTTTAAGTAGTGGAACAAAACCAGAACCACTTTTCTGATTAACACCCTCCCGTGAAAGTTTATGCAAAGGTGGAAGGACAGATAAAATGGCACCGGAGTCCAAATCAACCTTGGGCTTTGCAAATAAATTGACCAAGGAGAATTTGCAACCCCCCCATTTTGCTCATTCCACATTGTTTCCTACACATTTTTCTGAATATAGAATCACAGGACTTACATGCTTTTTATAACTTCAATACTTTTCAACCAAAAGTCTGAAGGAACTTTACAAACTTGGTTTAGTTCTCAGAATGCATCCTGTAAGAGACAAGGATTATTGTACCAGTGTCACGCCCGTGTAAAATGGCTTGCTCAAGATCACAAAGAGTTGAGAGCAGAAAGGAGGAGAGGACCCAGCGTTCCTAGCTCCCTGTCCTTTGCTCTAAACACTACTCCCTCCAACACTTTTAAGCTGGAAACACTCTGGAAAAACTTAACAGTGATGTCTGATTTTAGGAGTGTCTTCCTATAGTATCAGAGATTGACTTTAAATATAGATGCATATCTCCCATTAATCAGTAAAAATTTTTTCTTACCACCAACACAGAGGCGTAGACTGCATAAGCCGCCTGGCTCACACGATCTTTGGCTTTCCACCTCCTCCTCTACCCTGAGCTCCTCTGTCCATCTTCTCCTTCTCGAGGACTTTTTAACGATCTTCAAGACCTTGTTAATTTTATTCATTTGTTCGCACAGCCACAGAGACGGTTACAAATCTTCCCCACTCCTATGTCTCAGCAGCTCCAGCTTCTCTTGAAGGAGGGACAACTATAAAGCAGCCAGGTCACTTGGAGGCATGAAAGCACTGGTGTGTATACCAAAGCTTCTTCTCAGCCCAGAGGAATGTTTGGGGGGACAAGGGAGAATGATTTCTGTAGCCACAACCAGTCCATAGTTCCCTCGGAAAGTGTGGGCAGGCATGTCTCCTCTCCGATGACTTATGAAAGCTAATAACTCATAGGGGCAGCAGCTCCTTTATAAGGTTTTCAATTTCTGTTTTCAACTATACATACATTCTGGCAGATTTCAAAGGCTCCTCGGGCGAAAGAGTCAGCATCAGCTCAGAAGAAGCAGTGACTCCTCAAAACACACACTCACGCACGCACACACACAAAACTTGGCTTCATTTCAACAATTAGAAATAGCTAATGCAGAATGAACATAATGTCTTTGGGAAATGGTAAATATCTGTCCATTCCATGGGAAAGAATCTTTACATTCCCTCATGTTAATAAATATTTGCATTAGCACTTTTCTTCTAAGCATTAATGCATTAGATCTCACATTTGACCCTTTGGAAGCAGGTACGTAGAACTATCCCCATTTTCAGAGGTGGAAACTGAAATGTAAAGAGGTGAAGCAACTTGCGCAAGATCATACGAAATAGATCCCTGAGAATAGTCTACCTGATTATAAACTTTAGATGACATCTGGGGTATAGACTAGAGTAGGTTAAGGTATCCCCCATAATCTCATCTGGTCACCCCCAGGAACATAGGAATTGCCATGCTGAATCATACCTGTGGTTCACCTAGTCCAGTATCCTGTCTCTGACAGTGGCCAGCAACAGAAGCCTCAGAGGAAGGTGCAAGAACCCATAAAGTCAGCAGATATGGCACAACCTGCCCCTCATGAAGGTCTCAGCTATTCTCTATTTGTTAGGGATTGGCTTAAACCCTGAAGCATGAGGTTCTATATTCCTTCCACTACTCTTTTTTAAGCACTGTCTAAGCACAGTAAAACAAGTGTGGTTTCCCTAAAAGAAACATTTTTTAAACTGTGGTGTGGGGAGATTGGAGAGATAGCTCTGCATGCTCAGGACAGGCTGTTTGGGAAGCTAGCATTTTTAGGTGGCTCACAAGCAATGTTGGGCGCATTCATTAAAGCTGCTAATCCTTACTCTAATATCAGCTCTTGTGGTCTGATTTTCTGAGGTGCTATATAACCACAACTTCTGTGGAAGCCAATGGGAGCTGTAGATGGTCATCCACCATGAAAATCAGGTCATTAGTGAATTCAGTAGAGGCTCCCAGAGATGCATCATCCCTTCTCCAGCCCCAGTGAGACACTGGAAACATTCTAAACAAACAATCTGGTTTTAAAAAGCTATCAAACTGATCCATGGGTAATTTTCAAGAAATTGTCTCCCAGTAATTTCTGGGTCAGAAGGGAGGAAAGATTGTTTCTTGGGGGGAAAATTCAGAAGCTATATTCTGGACAATGAACTAATAAATACAAGGAGCATCTTCCACTCCCAGGAGGGAAGAGGTTAACCAAACAAAAAGGTTCTTCTCCCAAGTAGAAACATAAGCAAAAGTAACATTTACATGGGTCTGCCAAGTAGCAGGATTTGGAGCCCATTAATATGCCTAAAACTACATTTATAGTGATATAATTAAGAACAAATCCTGCAGTAGATTGTATTAGTGGACACACAAATTAAATTATTATGAACTTCATTTAAGGCATTATAAATAGAGTTATTATTGTCATCATTGATCAACCCATAATCCTCCTCCTCAAACACAGAGTGAGAGCCAGCCACAAAGCGAAGGGCTGCCCATCAGCTAAGCCACATTCAGTCTCGCTTTAGCCCTTTGAGATCTGAACACAGCAACTGATGAAATGCAAAATCTCCACCACCATTTCTCTAACCGCTAGACGATGTTCCTTCCTAGCAGTAACTTTAATATATAAGAAGGAGGGAGGGCTATTTTGTTTACCAGTAGCAAATAGTCGGATACTATCCTGGCTGAGAGAATATTCAATTCCAAAAAATATGCGAAGGTCATTTTAGATTACAACATCTGTTCTGGACATCAACCAAACCTCAGCCCCAACCTCTCAGGATTGAGAACAAAATATTATCCTTGTCCTCCAATAACTACCCTCCATTCCCACCCTCAAAACCCCCCAACCTTCTCTATTCTTTTCTTTTGTTCTTTCCCGTGGATGATGGTTGTAATCCTTCAGAAATTCCTCATCAGTTTAGGAGATTTATGAGTACAATTCCATTTTATTTTGATGGTTAATATTAGCACTAATACTGCTGTCACGTCTACATAATTAGTAACAAGACTAATAATGCCAAACCAATCTAATAGTCATTTTATTGGCCTCCAGCATCATTAGTTAGAGCTGACATAATCAATTTGCATTGCCACTCACTGGGCCAAGCCAGCAATAGCCCTTTTCTCTTGAAATAAACATTGGGCTCAGGACTGTATGGTAGTTGGGATTCTCACACCGGGAGTGATATAATGGAATATCATACAATGGTCAGTCCTCTTGTGATGCTATAATTAATATTATTGCAGTCTCCAAAGGATTATGTGTAGAGAGACTGCAAGATGGTTTGGTATGGTATAAAGGTTTTACTAGAGCGAGCTTGTGACAGCTGAATTGCTTCAGATTGACAAGATCCCACATCCACCTGAGTGTGGATGTAACCTTTGTATCAGACCTTCATGTATCCTGTGCATGCCATATGTTTTACAGAACACTGCGTTACAGATGTATTCGAATTTTTTTAAAACGTCACTGTTCTTATACTGGGTTAGTCTCTGCATGTAAAGCCAGTTCCACTAGTCCAAAAGAACAGCTCTTTGGGGACAGGGACCATATTTGCACAATGGGGCCTGACTGGGTGCTATTGTAATAGAAATAAACAAACCACAAAAACAATAGGCCTTGTAGTGAGAGAAGAAATATCCATGTTTGAGGTCTCTCTAAATGACCTAACATCACTGTTCATTGTATAGCAATCTTGCCATTTTAAGGCTTGTTACCTCGCAGGCTAACAACACTAAACCCAAAAGCCTTCTATTGCTAGAAAGGGGAAGCCCTGACAGATTGCAAGATGTCACACTGCAAATCTGTCACTGGTTCAATACGGAACACAGCCCCTTGCAGGCCAGTGTAATTCTAAGGTGCAAATCTGAAATGTTTCTCTGGTTTGCTTTTGTTTTTTAAATGACGGCTGTTTGAAGCTGCCCAGAGATTTGAAATCCTAGAAGTGGTCCCGGCAAAGAAAGAATAATGGGCAGAGAGCAGGTCAGGGGGTTAAAGGAGCATTACAGAAGCAACTGATCACACCATGAGTGACGTAATATATACTGGGTGGGTTACGGTACACACACAGGAGCCATAAAACCTTGGCTATCATCTCAGATATCATAACCTGGAGTTCATGCCAAGCAAGTTCTCAGCCCAAAACAAAATGTGTAAGCAATGGCTGAAGCAAAACACAAATCAATGTCTCTATTTTGGGGTTTAAAGAGTGGCAAATGTCCCCCTCTTCCTATGGGAAGTTAGTACTTTTCGAGCCCTTTCCTTCCCTAACTCCAAAATAGCTTTGGTTTTCTACAGTGAGCTTTTGCAGGCTATTAATCCACAGTGTAGATTAGTGTCCCTGGGTGCTTTGGAGGCCTGCCCAGCTTCTCGGAGTTGACTCCCCCCAATGTGATTAGCATTGCAGCATTCTTCATTTAGCAGCATGATTCATATTCAGCTCGCTACTGCTAACTCCACTGATATTAAGATAACAATGTCATAGGGCTGTGACAACAGCCTCACCAAAAGAATGGAGGAAGGGACATAGTACTCCTCTTCCCTAGTCTTTCTGGGTTGAGGCTCTGGAAATGGCAAAAAAGGCACCTTCCTGCCACAATGGTATGCATGTGTTGATGTGTGGCTGAGAAACACAATACAACGGCAGGCTCCATCCCTGATTTGAAAGAACGATCAATTTTAATCATCTCGTTCCCTTTAGGTTATATGTTTGCAGTACCGCCTACCCTCACATTCAACAATCATGAGTCAGGATACCCAAAAATCATGAGATTTAAAAAAAAAAAAAAAAGCCTTGGGTTCTTTTTATGTGCATCCTAGTTTCTGAGCTTTAAGTTGCACACCAGTCACATTTTCAAGCTTTTCTCTGTGAGCATGAGGGCTAGAAACTTATTTATTTTTTAATATGAAAGCTGAAGTACTTGCGAAATCACCTGCTTCCAGGAGCTGGGTCTTTAAGGAAAAACACCAAATATTGCAAGCCTCAAAATAAAATAGCAAGAGCTGGCAACACAAACATTTTGACTTGACCAGTGATGGGTCCATTTCATTGCCTATTCCTAGTTAGTTTTACTTTCTGTTTCTAATTCAAGGCATTTGGATTTGGATTCCAGGGTTCATTAATATTTAGAAAAAATAAAATATGGAAGCTTTTTATTATCAATAGTTATGATGCAATATTTATTTCCTTCCCCTCCTCTGACCACAAAATTTGTGGAGCAAACTACAGTGTCTCTACATTTTTCCAAAGCAAAACCACGTTTCAAATTGGTCTCCAAGTAGCAGTTTTATTTTTGTTTTTTAAATGATAGGGCAACAGTGCTAACACAAGGGCCATTACGTGAGTCAGCAGCATGTCTCTTGCCTGACCATGCAGGAAACTGATGACTGTTATTGCGGGGCAAATGCCCTTCTACGCTGCTTAAACCTAGATAGTTCTCCCCTCCCCAAACGCCTATTAATCACACCCTTGCGAGATGAACTGCCATGCACTCCAAGAAAGACGCTGTTTTCTAACTAGCAGTATTGTTACTGCTCAGATGTTGGAAGGCCAGTGCACTCTAGGATGAGAAAGCTGACACCTAACTGCTTTGCTACCATTGTTTCATAATTCTCACAGACCCAAACCATCCTGCACAGATGCCAGGGTGGATGGAGCCTTGTGGAAGAGCTCTGCTTCCTCTATGCCGTGGTGCAGATTTTGAGTGGTCCACATTGGGAGAGAGGATTAGAGACTAGCCAGGATGCGTGAACTAATGCACATCACACACACCCACATCTGCCCCACAGATAGGACTCAGAAAAGAGAATACAGTCCTTCCCAGTATTATATTTCCTAGGAAGCCCTCAGTTGGAACTGTGGGCAGCTGCCGTCAGAGGACATCCCTGATATTACAGCCACAACGGGGTCTTGGTCTCTGGGTGCTGGGATGAGGAGGCACTTCCAGTGGCTCTAGTATCTGTGTGGGTCTCTGGAGATCTGCCAGGTTTGGGAGCAGACAAACCCTGTCCTCCCGACAAGGGCAATGTGGGTGGAGATCCTGGCTGAGATCTCCTCCCCCTGCCACTTCTCCCTCGGACAGGAAGAAATGATCTATACCAGTGTTTCCCAAACTTGGGACGCCGCTTGTGTAGGGAAAGCCCCTGGCAGGCCTGGCCGGTTTGTTTACCTGCCGCGTCCACAGGTTCGGCGATCGCGGCTTCCACTGGCCACGGTTCACTGCTCCAGGCCAATGGGAGCTGCTGGAAGCAGCGGCCAGTATGTCCCTTGGCCCGCGCCGCTTCCAGCAGCTCCCATTGGCCGGGAGCAGCGAACCGCAGCCAATGGGAGGCGCGATCAGCCGAACCTGCGGACGCGGCAGGTAAACAAACCAGCCCGGCCCGCCAGGGGCTTTCCCTACACGAGCGGCATCCCAAGTTTGGGAAACACTGATCTATACCAATACCCCCGAGCTGAAGAGAAAGGACAGAGTATTCACCTAGTAACTAGACCTCCTAGACAGACTATGGCCCTAGATGGGCTGCCAGAAGGCACTGCGTGGTTAAATCTCTCTTATACCGGGGGATGGTCATGAGACACAGAATCTTTTACACCTGGGATGGCAATTACACACCCAGCCGAGGTTGGTAAGATATTGAAAATCAAGATAATCTAAAGGCTTCTTTGCCAACCTATGTGAAACGATTTGTCTATCTCAGACCAGTTGCTAGTGATGGAGGGACTCATGCCATAAAACTCACCAGCACAATGGCCAACCTTATCAAAGGGGAAACGAAGGGTGGAATGGGTCGAGGAGAATGAGTCTCCCCAGTAGCCCAAAGATACCATGCAGTCCAGGCAGGGCTCAGGCTCATTTGTTGGCCAGGACCCTTCAGGATGAAAGACACTGTAGAACTGCTGACTAGATGGCCACAATATCCTAGATGAGTCCACTAATGTAAAACGATGGTCTATAAAGGCCTGATCCCACAAAGTGCTGAGTGCATCTGAGAAGCGCTTATTGGCTTTAGGGCCAAAAGGAACAATTAGATCCTCTAGTCTGACTTCTGGTATAAAACAGGCCACTGGATTTCACCCAGTTACTTCTATACTGTGTTTGGCTAAAGCATACCTTCCAGAAAGGCATCCGGTCTTGATTTAAATATTGGAAGAGATGAACCCACGATTTCCCTTGGGAGTTTGTTCCAGCAATTCATCACTGTCACTGTTAGATATTTGTGTCTTATTTCTAATTTAATTTGTCTGTCTTTAACTTCCAGCCATTAGTTCATTGTATGCCTCTCTCTGCTTGGCTGAAGAGAGTCCTTTAGTCCCAGTATTTTCTCCCGGTGAAGGTGCTTCTAAGCCATAATCAAGTCACCTCTCTATTTTCTTTCAGATACGCTAGATGAGTGGTGCAAGTCTCTCACTCTATCTTCTCCAGCTTGGAAATCATTTTTGTGGCTCTTTTCTGCACCCTCTCCAATTTTTCAGCATCCTTTTTAAAATGTGGCTCCCCAGACTGTAGGAAATATTCCACTTTCGATCTCGCCAATGCTGCATTCTGAGGTACAATCCCCTCCCCACTCCTACTCACTACTCCCATTTCTACATCTGTAGCTAGGCGTAGCTGGGCCCCTCTCACTTCTGCCCCTGCTGTCCTCACAAAACCAATCAGGCACGCCTCAGGTGGATGCAATCACCCATGTATTTTATTTATAGTTCTTTCCCACCACCAGCTTACTATCTACGTACTTGGTTTTCCAGCCAGACTTCACCAGCAACAGACCAGAGCCACCAGTCCCTCTCAGCCTCTGGACTTTCTCTTCCCTCCCTCTGGCTTCCTTCCTCCCACTAGGCTGGCAGCTGTTCCTAGTTGCCAAGCAGGCAGGGCTATTCAGCCAGCCCCAATCCATTCCCCTTGATTGGGGCTGGCATGGTAAGGGGCTGATTAAGCACTTCGTGCCCAGCACCCTGTCAAAACATCCAAGGATCGCATTCGCTCTTTTGGCCACAGCATCACACCGGGAGCTCATGTTGAGTTGGTTGAAGTGCTTAATTCGTGCCAAGGCTTGCCAAGGCTGAGCCCTGGCACCTCTGGGCTGGGCAGTTCATAGCCCCGGGCACCTTCAGTTATGAATATAAAAAAAAAATTGCTCAAGCCCCAGCATCTCTTTCATTACAAATTAAGCACTGGTTGGTTGCCCACGATGAGCCCTACTGAACACCCTCAGCTTCCACTGAACTCAATGGGAGCTGCGGGCAGTCCCAAGTGCTGTGTAAAGTGGAAGCCACACAAAATGTTTTCTAATCAACACTTGGCCTAGTGCACATTGTGTCAGTCAGTTCATCCGTGAAGATTTTCTGTCCATCCTGGTCTGCCGTGCATCGGGATCCTCACTCGCTCCCACCACACTGGAAACAAAGCCACTGGTGCTGGATAGACACACTGAGGCCTCTTATTGCAGTGGCTAAGTTTCACCACCATACAGGGGAGCTATAGGCAGCCCTGCACATCACTTCTTCCCCATTGCAAGAGGTGGTCCCTCTGCACGAGAAGGTATTCCACCCACTGTGCACAGCTCAAGCGCCAGGTAGGGATGGGGTGCAGTTATGATGGTGGTGGTGGGGATGAAATTTCTGCTAGCTTATTGAAGTTATACATTATACCATTGGTATACAGTGACCAGACAGCAAATGTGAAAAATCGGGACAGGGGGTGGGGGGGAATAGGAACCTATATAAGAAAAAGACCCCAAAATCGGGACTGTCCCTATAGAATTGGGAGATCTGGTCACCTGCATACCACGCATGAAGGCAGCAGGCTTGCTCTGAAGAAGCTTTTCGTTACTTTTAGGCCAATCTGTATCATTGACTTTCCTTGCAGATTTCTGCTGACACTGTGGCCTTTAACTTGCTTCCTTTGGATATTTTCTAGCTGTGGTTGAGACCATGAAAATTTTTGGAAATGCACCTACTCAGTTTCTAACTGCTGAAGTTGGGAAGTGAGAATGAGAGAGAGAGAGAGAGAGAGAGAAAGAGAGGTGTTAAAGTAACAATAAACCTAACACAACAGAGGAAGCAGTAGGGACTGAACTTCCCCACCCGCACCACCTCACTAGGGGGCCTGCAATCACAGGAGTAACAGCCATGAATTTAAAAGGAATCCAGTGATGGGAGATCAGAAGCCCGGGGACAGAGGAATTAGGATTCAGTCCGATAGTTCTAGCCTCTCACTTTAAGTTCAGAGGCCAGACACACATCTCATGTTTCTAGGAAAGATGAGATCAAAATAAAAACAGATCTGGATAGTAAACGTTCATATCCAGATCTGGACTTTGGGTCTCATGTTCAAATCTAGTTTTTTTCAATTATTCATGGAGAACTAAATGACTGTTATAGGCCAAGATCAAGGTACAGTATGCAAACAATGTCAACAGCAAAATGGTAGCTCGAATGCTATTACTATAAGAATAAGAGCAATGGAATAGCCATGTGAGTAGCATGTACCATTAGGGATGGTCCAATCTCTATGGGTAAAATAAGAACCGCTTGTCAGGTTCTGGGGTGCAATTCACACCAGGAAGAGGTTGTGTCACTGCTTGCATTTTGAGTGCCCCAAAAGGTTTCTGCTACTTGTGGCTCCCTGCCTGGGACATACATACAGCCAGCAGCCAGCATGTGCTTTGTGTTCTGTATGCTGTACAGCTCTGATTCACTATGAATCCAAGCCTGCCAGCAGTTATCACAGACACGCTTTTGTCTTTATCAGACTTGGTTAATGTTAGCAGGTGACCCCAACCCAGTCCCCAGGGTGTGACCACAGGGCTGCTTTCGGTCACACTGCTCCAGCTCACATATTTCCTTTCCTTACCCCTTTCTTGCACATTATCATCATTTCCTGTGTGTGTCTGATGTTAGAAGGGAAGCTCTTCAGGCAGGAACGGTGTCCTTTTTTGCTGCTGAAAACTGCCTTGTTAAAGTTATGGCCCTATGTAAACATTAATATCAATCAATTAATAATCCTAATCCAAACCCTGAAGGCTGGATGAGAGGTGCAGCCCTGGAGAGGTGGGGGCAAAAATGGTTTCATGTCACCTATGCGTCTCCATCATTTTGGGCAGGTGCCTCTGGGGCTGCTCTAATTTATGGCAGCTACCCAAAAGCACCACTGGGCTGCTCTGAAGCGTGAAGCCCAGAATATTCAAAATGCAAAGTGCTCCATCCACTCCTCCTCATGCCCCTGGCCACTTTCTTAGTATGTCCCTCTGCAGGGGAGTAGCTAAAGGCGCCCAAGCCACCCCTGCATAGGGGTATTCCCCAGGGGCCGGTTAAGCAGGCTTTGCAGCCCCATTACTGTGGCGAAGCTGGAGCAAAGGGGCTGCAATGGAGCCTAGAATTAGACACCAAATCTTTTCTGAGATTTCAGACAAGCTTAGCTCCTAGGTTCGCCCTAGGCGAAACTTCCACCTTGCGCCCCCAGCCCTGCGGCAGCTCCCCGCCCCCCCAGCCTGAGGCGCCCCCCTGCGGCAGCTCCCCACCCCTCTGCCCTGAGGAGCCCCCCACCGTGGCAGCTCCCCCCCCCCCCGGGGAGCCGTGCAGCAGCTCCCCACCCCAGCTCACCTCTGCTCCGCCTCCTCCCCGAGCATGCCGCCCCCCCTCTAATTCTCCTCCCCTCCCAGGCTTGCGGCGCCAAACAGCTGATTGGCGCTGCAAGCCTGGGAGGCGGGAGAAGTGGAGCGGCGACCGCGCGCTCGGGGAGGGGGCGTAGGAACGCTGTAAAAAAAATTGGGGGCACTGCTTTTTGGTGCCCCCAAATCTTGGCGCCCTAGGCAGCCACCTAGTTTGCCTTAATGGTGGCACTGGCCCTGACTGAAGCACCCAATTAAACACAGGAAAAAGGCTGATCTGTCAACACCCAGGTAATACCAGAAATCTCACCAATAGACATCCCTTCTTGTACAATTTCCAACATGATTTCCACACCGACTACAATAAGTTCAGAGAAGCATCTGAGCTCTTAGGTGCTTATCCACATGGAACTCTGAGATTCATCCATCATTAAACCCAATGGACCTGAGCCCACAGCCATGCTCTTTCTGTTAGAATTAAGTGGATTTTTAGAGGGCCTGACCTGCAGCCCCTATGCTGGCAAGATGCACACTAAAATGAACAGGCCAAATTCTGCCCTCCTTCGCGTCCCTGCAGCCCCAGAGGCTTATCAGTTATGGGCTGAAAAAGGAAATGGTATATGGGCATTATTGTACTGAAAAAGAAGCAATACCAAAGCAAGGGAGTGGAGATGGACATTTGGCTTTTAAAAAGCAGAGTGGCTTGGGAAATTGCCTTGCCAGGTCAAATGTAGCTCTAGCCTACACTGCAGAAAAGGCGTTATCTGCGGGTTGTTTGTGGTAATGAGATGCTGGACTCTGCCCAGACCCTCGTAAACAGCTGCCTACCTCACAAACAGCACTAACTGATACTCTTGTTGGCAGTTCAAACAGAGAGGCCAAGGCTTAACCAAACACAGACTTGAGTCTCATTGTTTCTGGTAGGGAGGATCCAGAGGGTGTCTGCTCTGTAACAGCGTTGTGGCATATTGGCAAAGTGGAGTACCCCATGGGGCAGTGGGTGGGAGAAGACTGCCTCCAAAGCCATATCTATTCTGTAGACAAACAGAACACCACCACTGCGAATTTCTAGAACATCTTCCACTTGAGGGTCTCAAAGCACTTTTCCAACATGAACCACACCTCACTTGAGGCAAGGAAGTGTTGATATCCTTTGTCCACAGATTAATAGATTCTAGGACTGAAAGGGACCTCGAGAGGTCATCGAGTCCAGTCCCCTGCCCTCATGGCAGGACCAAATACTGTCTAGACCATCCCTGATAGACATTTATCTAACCTACTCTTAAATATCTCCAGAGAGGGAGATTCCACAACCTCCCTAGGCAATTTATTCCAGTGTTTAACCACCCTGACAGTTAGGAACTTTTTCCTAATGTCCAACCTAAACCTCCCTTGCTGCAGTTTAAGCCCATTGCTTCTTGTTCTATCCTTAGAGGCTAAGGTGAACAAGTTTTCTCCCTCCTCCTTATGACACCCTTTTAGATACCTGAAAACTGCTATCATGTCCCCTCTCAGTCTTCTCTTTTCCAAACTAAACAAACCTAATTCTTTCAGCCTTCCTTCATAGGTCATGTTCTCAAGACCTTTAAGAATTCTTGTTGCTCTTCTCTGGACCCTCTCCAATTTCTCCACATCTTTCTCGAAATGCGGTGCCCAGAACTGGACACAATACTCCAGTTGAGGCCTAATCAGTGCAGAGTAGAGCGGAAGAATGACTTCTCATGTCTTGCTCACAACACACCTGTTAATGCATCCCAGAATCATGTTTGCTTTTTTTGTAACAGCATCACACTGTTGACTCATATTTAGCTTGTGGTCCACTATAACCCCTAGATGTGGAAGCTGAAGCCTAAATTCTCAAAAGCTTCAATTTAAGTGTCTCCCACTGGACAGCCAATAATAGTGTGTTCCCTTCTGAAAACTGAGACCACAGTGGCTTGCCCAAAGTCTTAGGTAAAGCTGAATCTGCTCTCCCCCATGCTGGTGTCAACTAGAAACAACTCCAATAAAGTCAATGGAATCACACTGGTGTAAATCAGATTAGGATCAGGCCCTAAGAACCCATGGCAGAGTGAGGAATATAATTCTGATCTCCTGACTCTGAGTCTGGCACCAGACCATCATTCCCTTTCTGTAGAAAAAATAACAAGGAGGCATATGCTTGACCAATGGGAAGGGCGGATTGCCATCTTTACAGGTAAACCTACACTGGTGCTGTACCAACTGAGGGGCTTAGGAAATGAGACACACTCCTTTAGGAGCCTTTATTGTAATTTCTGATAATAGTCAAGGAAGTGGGGAGTATGCATGAGGCATTTTTGGTTTGTTATTCATGCTGGGATATGCTCCTTAAATGGCGACACTATTTCTATAAATACCTCAGCTAACAGATAATTAAAACGTCCTTAAGCTGTAATGGAAATCAAATATCAGGGCTTAAATTCAGCCGGAGCTCTCAGGAGCGGAGCTCTGGTAAATATTTTCAAGCCTGTGGGGTGACCCTGGCACGCCCCGCGGGGCTGAAGCCTGAGCCCCAGCACTTCTTCAGCCCTGAGCCCGGAGTGCCCTGGCGCCTCTTCAGCCCTGAGACCCAGAAGCCACGAAACTCCTGCCCTGCAGCTGAAGCCAGGAGTCCAAAATGGTGGGGCCATGAGGGGGCTCCAGGAAATAGTATATGAAAATGTAAACCCTGCCAAACACTGATGTAAAAAAGAACTATAGTGAGAACAACTATAAGAGGGAGGAAGGATGGGGTGCCAGTGATTAGGGTGGTAGCTTAGCACTTGGAAGACCTGGGTTCAGTTCCCTAGTGCTCTTCTAGAGATTTTCTGTGTGGCCTGAGCAAGCAATTTAGATTCTCTGTGCCTCAGTTCCCCATCTGTAAAATGGGTATAATAGCACTTTCCTACATCACAGGTGTGTTATGAGAATAAATGCCTTAAAGATGTGTGAGCAGCTCAGATACTATGGTAATGGGAGCCATACAAGTACCCTAGATAGATCAGGATGAAAAACAATTCCAAAGATGCCATTAATTCCCTAGAGTTTAGCACCACTGGAGTTTATGACTCAGCTCTAGCTAAAGTTATTGTGGCAAAAGGGCTGTTCCTGAATATCTCTCTGCCCTTCCCAGCTGCTTTTGTCGAGAAGGGAGTCAAGAATGCGTGAACTTCAGTGCCAACATTTTCCAGCTGGTTCTCTGCTCCCTATTAATTACCATGCTGTCTGAACCCTGGAGCCCCTATTTTGCAGTTGAGATGCAGCCAGCTCTCTGCTGTAAAACTCCATGTTGCTATTAATGTTCTCAACTTGAGAGATCATTAGGAAATGAATTTAGCAGCTTAGTGCAGCTGATCAGTAGCTCTGCTCTCTGGGTTCAGGGCTGAGCAGATATATATATATATATTTAATACTCAGAAAAGATAAGGCCACAAAGGAAGGAAAGGCACTTTAATGCTTTCAGATGAAGGGATTGAAATTCCAGGGGGCTGGAAAGGATAAAATCTCCAGGCCAAATTCTGCTCCCATTTATGGCAGTGCAGCTCCACTGACTCCCATGAGAGTTGCACCGGCTTACATCTGGATTTGACCCTGGGAGCATTGGCAACAATGCCAGGTGAGTTACCGTGTGGAGAAGGGTGTGCTTTCTCTTACAAGCCCTGTTAGTTGCTTTTCATGCTCCTCTTTTATCCACATCAATATATAATTTACACTTGTTTTACCTACTCAGAGAATGCCACTTACACTATTTCCTGACCTATTTGCACCAGACAGGTCATGTAAATTGCTGTTTACATTGCCATTCAATTCGGCCCACATACACTCATTGCAGTTGCACCCACTTATTCCAGCTCCGTTTGGTTGGAGGTGATCCCAGGTGTTGGGGTGATACCAAAGGCCTCTGTGTCCCAAATACACCACCATTCTACTGGCGGGGTCAAAACTCTGCTGTGGTGCAGCCTCTCCCATCTTGGAATAGCCTTCACTTTACCGTCTGTTTTGATTCCTTCTATGCAAATAATACCTGTCCAGGGCCGCCCGGGGGGTGGGGTGGGGTGGGCAAGTGGGGTAATTTGCCCCAGGCCCGCGGTGGTCCGGGTCTTTGGCAGCGGGGGGCCCTTCAGTCGCTCCGAGGCTTGGGCGGCATTTCAGCGGCGGGTCCTTCAGTGCTGCTGAAGACGCGGAGCATCTGAAGGGCCCCCCGCCGCCAAAGACCCGGACCGTCGCCAGGTGAGTACAAGCACCGCAGCCAGGGCCGGAATCGGGCCCTGCGCCCCTAAGAGGGCCCCGCAACGTCCCGAAGGAGCTGCCGCCGAAGTCCCGCCACTGTCTTCGGCGGCAGCTCAGTCGCTGCCGCGGAGGAAGGTCCCTCTGCTGAAGTGCCGCCGAAGGCACTGGCAGCCAATTGAGCTGCCGCCGAAGTCCCGGCACTGGCGGCGGCGGCAGCTCAATCGTTGCCGCTGTCTTTGGCGGCATTTCGGCGGAGGGTCCTTCCTCTGCGTCAGCGGCGGGACTTCGGCGGCAGCTCCTTCGAATCGGGCCCTGCGGTGCCTAAAGCCGGCCCTGGCCGCAGCTCCCCCGCTTTGCCCCAGTCCCCCTGAATCCTCTGGGCAGCCCTGTACCTGTCCTTCCTTGCCAAGCCCTCTGACATTTCTTGTCCTTCGCCCAGAAATATTTAGTGTTTCACTCTGTAATACACTTTGGGGTGTAGTTTGCAGCTGTCCCAAACAGAGCTACATCACCCTACATCTATAAGAACATAAGAGCGGCCATACTGGGTCAGACCAAAGGTCCATCTAGCCCAGTATCCTGTCTTCCGACAGTGGCCAATGCCAGGTGCCCCAGAGGGAATTAACAGAACAGGTAATCATTAATTGATCCATCCCCTGTCGCCCATTCCCAGCTTCTGGCAAACAGCTCATTCACAACTGGAGAGGGAGGCATTATTAAGGTACTTTGTTCAAGACACTGGCTGGCATATTCCCCACCCCACCCCACCCCCGACACCCACGCATAACTCCCATAAACACTGGAGAAATATCAAGGTGAAGTTGAAGCTGAAGCTTTTATGGGAACTCATCATCATGCTGCAGCCCAAAGCAGGAGATTATTGCTCTTACAGCAAAGCTTTATCATGGTAAAAGTCCCATTGACTTTGTCAGGATTAGGAGTTGGCTCAATGGCTTTCTCTCTGTAACACCAACTGAATTATTTACATTATCATTTTGGCCAGCAGGTGGTGGTGATTGGGGGACTTAAGTCCTCCAGAAACATGCTTGACCCCATCTAGTGTTTGCAATGTGTTGCTAGTCCAGTATTTTCCCCTACCAGCAGGACCAGACACACAGCAGGCTCCTTACGGAACCCCATCCCTTTTTGTTTGGAGTACCATTCTGCATTTTCCACCACAGCATCATTTAGGAGCAGAGAAGGAGGAGAGCCATTGGTGTGGGACCTGAATGCTCCTCAGGGGAAGGTGGAAATGAGATGATCCCTAGTGGTGAACAGGAGAGTGGAAAGGGAGGACAGATCAAGAGAAGCAGCAGGGGCATTTGTGAGCAAGAGGAAATCAGGTAGGATGTAGAGGAAAGATTGGGGTAGCAGTAAAAAGGAAGAGGTAGGGGAACAGAGCAAAGGGAAAAGGAAAAGGGGGAACAAGAGTGAGGGGGAAAAGTGATGAGTAGGGAAAGGACTGGCAGGAATGCGAAGGAAAGATAGACAACAGTGAGATTTCAGTCCAAGTTGAATTTCAGGTCCTTTCCCCAAACACAAAGTCAGCTCTATCACAGTCTTGAAAGCAGACTTGTTGAGTGCATCACCAAACAACCTCAGGGTGAACAGCTGCCAAGTAAAACTCCTCCACACACATTTTCCAGACTGTTTAGTTCCTGCATCTTTATCACTACAAACATGGCCATCAAGCCTAGAAATGGCAAGGAATATGGGAACTCCCTTACCAGAAAGACCAACGACGCATGCAGTGACCTCCCCTATACTGAAGGGCTCAGATGAAGGTGTAAAATGGCCATAATTCTGCCAGGAAAACCGAACAATAAGATGGAGGGGAAAATTTATTTCTGCTCCCAGATTTTGATCAGCATGTGCACTGAGGCCTCAGAATAGACTGCCCTTATCGCCTGTATCTTAGCTAGTATAAATGCAGATATTGTTTATATTCACCTAAGCTTCTCTCTAAATCTTTGCTGAATCTCACTTATATACTTCCCTGAACAATACCCAACAGGTAAATACTCAACTCCACAGGTAAAGCATAAAATAGTATCTCCACGCATCCATTTTGGACAGAACTGAAAACCCTCTTGTCAAGACAAAGGAGAATGTTTTAAACTTTTGAAGAAAATATTATAGCCAGTGGGAGTTCAGATTTGTTATCACCATCCAACAACCCAAAATGGGACGTTTCAAGAGTACTGACTGACTCAGCTGTCAGAATCCTCTAATATCTAGGCTTGTAGGAGCATGTGCATATCTCTGAAAGAGGAGATCTCTGAAAGAGGAGATCTATGGGCCACGCTATAACAAGCTCACAGGCTGAGCTTGTTTCAAATGGAGCTTCATTCAAATCAACCATCCAGCCCTTAGTAAATAAACACAGCTCTTTTCTGTAGGAACTTATCAATGCATTGTCCTGCCTGACCAACAGGAAGCACTGGGTAAGTCAGACCCATAGCCCTCACCTTCTCCTCAGATGACAGAGTGGGATGGCTTTGTTTTATCTTCTTTCCACTAAATTTCCCACTAGTAGAAGTCAGAAAAGTAAAAGAGGGTTATTATGGCCTAGTGGTTAGAGCAGGACAGCTGGTTTCTATTCCCAGCTGTGCCACACATTTGCTGTGCCTTGGCCAAGAGCTCACTGGGCCTCAGTTTTTCCATTTGTGAAACAGAGATATTTATAGTGTCCTGTGGAGAGGTAGAGAAGTGACCATTACTGAAATCTAATCTCTCTGGATCACAATGAACTTTTCTTGTCATTCTGTGAATGGTGAAGAACCGCAGAATCCAATGGGATATCTCTGAAAGAGGAGATCTAATGGCCACGCTATAACAAGCTCACAGGCTGAGATATCTATCCAAGATATTTCCAATATACCTTTCACTGTAGTATCTAGGCAACAGTGAAATCTCACCAGGTGAGCAGGATCAAGTCTACTCAGTCCTTAGACCTGTAGGAATAAAAAAAGGATGCTGCAGAAAGTGGTGATGATCATTCATTTAAGGCTTTCTTATCTCCAAGTTAGTAATGAACCAATGATCTGAGCATGGAGCTAAGGGTCTCTGTGCTTTTATAGGGGCCAGACATACAACTAAGCTTCTTACCATTTGTGCTGATTACAATTCAATGGCACTTTCCCCCAACCTAAATCATCCCTTCATAGTTTCAGCTAGATATTTGTCTTTATTCTTGCCTTACACTGCCAAGTAGTGTCACTGCGTGCTCTTGAACACTCCAGCTGTGGTTGCATTTCAGTGATAGGTGATGTTATCATTACACAGAAATAGGACTAACTTCTGTGCCAACCATTCAGTTGAGTTCAACAGGATGGCAGGAGGTGTTAGAGCAGTATTGAGCAGCCCATAGTCTGCAAAGCACTTTGGGATACATCCGGATGAACAGTGCCGTGTAGGTGTGTGACACAAATTAAACATGACTAGCCAGCAGCTGCTACTCAGGAGAAGACAAATAATTCTTCTAACTACTGCTCACAGACCATTCTCTAAAAGAAATGTGAACTAGGAGACGCTCTCAGTAACGGTGTCACAAAAACTCCAGCAAAAGGGAAAATGCAGGAAAGGAGGCCAAACCTGTTGGCATGTGAGCTGCAAAGCTGTTACAGACTGAAGCTCCAGGACACAGCTGGCCCAGAGTTGCTGTGCTGCTGCTTTCTACAGCACATAGATAGGGGCTATCCAGTCTCATGCAGGATTTACTATCACATTTCCCTTTGGTACTTTGCATTGGGCCTATCTTCTGCCTTCATCCCTGTGACGTGTCATTCCATATTCTTTATGAAAATATGCTTATGATATGAACATGACATAACGGAGATATATTTTATGCCAGATGGCTCATGTGAGATATCATTGGAAAGGTGATGATTTACTGAATGTGATTATCCTATTTGTAGGCATGCATCATTTCTGTATCTGAAATTAGGAATATTGACTATGTATCTGTATTTCAACTATGCTACGTTGGGTGACGCCCATGCCAACACTTCAGGTACAACAATGGAAAAAGCCAGACAGGTCGGATGGCCCAACAAGGACAATGGACTGTAAAAGAGCTGTGAACGTGTGGGTCAGCCTGTGAAGAATGGCTACAAGGGTCCTACAGAGTCAGGTGGTCTTGTCACCTGATTAAAACATTACCTGGGACTTCTTGTAACTTTCCACTGTAAGGGAAGCGGGGGTCAAAAAGTCCTCGGAAACAAAGGACTCCTGCGTTATGCAAATCCTAGTTAAGGGTGGAGAGTGAGGTCATCCAGGTCATCAGTTTTCCCTGCAACCCTGCCCAAGATGACTGCTGGAAACAACTAAGACTGAACTGCGGGAAAGAACTGGGCCCAGACTGGAAGGGCGTCTGGCCTGTGAAGAAGATTATTAGAACCACATTTAGGGTGAGAACTCACATGTAACCAGTTTCTTTAGTGTATTAAGCTTAGTCTGCGTGCTCTGTTTTATTTTCTTAGTAACCTGCCGTGTTCTGTCTGCTACCACCTTAACGTCTTAAAATACACCTATTATAGTTAATAAATTTATTTCTGGTTTATAATATAACCCAGTTTATGTGATTTCTAACTGGGAGTGAGAAATTGTGCATACCCTTTTCCACATTGAAGGAAGAGGTGAATATAATATATCTTTGGGTCTGCACTCGAAGGGAGGTGGACATCTGAGTGCTGGAGCAAGTCCCTTAAGTTGAGTCTTCCCAGAGTTGATCTGCAGCTGGGTGTGGCCCTGCCTGTGTGTGTGTTAGAGGAAGTTTTAAGAGCCTGGCTCAGCAAGACAGATAAAAGGGGACCCACGGTGGCAGAATAGGTAGACTCAGTGGTATCTCAGCACATCAGGTGACTTCCCAAGGGGTCCAACCCATCACAATCCCTATTAACTCCTGGCTACAGGGAGCAGGTGATGGAGTAGACTGTGCCACTGGCTGCAGAGCGGTCCCCGCATGGGGAAGTTTCTACTGCGAGAAAGGCCCAGTGCTGTGAGAAGGGGTTGTCCCATTTGGCTCACTAGGGCACACTTTGATACCTAGATACTACAGCGATAGACACACATGTTAGGTGTGCCGCAGATAAGACACAAGGGCTGCTGTGACCAAATCCAAAAATGCTCATAAACTGTCTCACTGTCTGATCACAAGAGCTTAGGGGCCTTGGAGAAATGTGCCTGGTGACCACTGGTCTCTGGGGAGAACTTAAATAATGCCCTTTCTTCTGGCCTTGCAAACCCATCTCAGGTTTGTCAAGTCTCCCCCGCTGGACGACGACAGCTGCAATCCGACTGGCCCACAGGCTGGTTCCCTACAGTCCAAAAAGAGTTTCACATTGGTGCAATTACAATTCACTATACTTACACATGGGCCAGAAATCTCATGCCACAGTCCCATCGCAGCATAACAGACCTGCCCCTTCTTATCCTGAGCTACCTACAAACCATTATTTCACCAATCGAGTGGCCTGGGCATGACAAACTGCATTAATGGTGCAGCCTTTTCTCATGACAAGGGTGCTCCTAATGCATGTAACCACTGCATGTGAGCTGTACAGCTATTTGCCATTGGAAAAAAAATCTCAGTTAAATGAACAGCTCTCATTTTTCTAGAACTTCCGAAAGCATCCCATTATGTCAGATTGCATCGGGTTAGGCCATACAGTCCATCAGAACTTGATTTAATGAGGCAATTAAAAACAAATGCATTTCATGGGCAAATTGCTGGATATATCCTTTTCTTGGTTCCACTTGGCTTCACATTCTTTTAGGGATGAAGAGTTTAAAAGACTAAAAGGAGCTGTTTATTTAATCTCCCTTGGAATAAAAAAATCCAAGAGGGCATATATTAAAGGGCCATTCTCCTGCAAACAACAGGTAAGTATCTATACACTTCAGCAATAAAGCTCTTAGTCCGATGGAAGAGCTTCTTCAGCACAGAACAAAAGCACCGATAGCAAAACAAGAAGCTATTTGACCCAAGGGATCTTTTTCTTTTTGATATGTAAAATTAAATGCATGACAACAACAAAATGCTGCAGGAAGACAGAAAAATGACTTAGATGCCTGGCACAGCAAGAGAGACGTGTGGCTCCTTTTCAAATTAAAAAGATTCCCCACAGCTTAAACCCACACAGCTTCTGAAAAACCGGGGGTTGGTTTCTTCAGCAAGTGCAGCACCAGGGGCTTGTTTTCCACTGCTCTTGAGGGATCCCATTACACTTCTTATAATACCGGGAAGCAAATGGAATGCTTCAGGCCATAAGCTGATTGCTTGCTAGAGTCATGAAGAATTGCCTCCACATACAAATAGCTACGTGCATTATGGAAGCATTTCACTTTTCTTTAAAGCACCAGCTATTGGCCACTGCTGGAGACCAGATAATAGCCTAGATGGGCCAATGGTCTGATGCAGTATGACAAATTGTATGTTCCTATGATTTACACACACTGGAACTAGGCAGGATGGCCGTTCATGTGTTGGCAAGTGGCTACAATCAACAGGCAGGCCAGCCTCCCTCTCTAGCATTTGTTCCATTAGGGCTTGCCTGCCTTCTTCTATCCCTTGGCTGTTTGGCGAAGCACAAGTTCAATTGCTCAGCAGGCAGCTTTCAGCACAAGAAATTATATACGGGAAGATTTAATTTGTCATTGAGGAAAGTGCAGGCTTCCAGCTTTATCCGTCACTTTCACTGGAGTATTGAACCAGAAGCGGCATCCAGAAGCAAACACACACCTCTTACAGCTTCATTAGCAATTTCCAAATCACTGGATAATCAGCCAAGCTAACTCTGGGGCTCTCTGGCCGTTTCCTTCTTTTAGGTTCCTTCAATGATATCAGAAGGGACACCAATGCACTGCTCCTGCTGGTGAAACTCAAGATCAAGATTTGCCCAAGATATTCCCAATTCCCTCCTTGCTCCCCTGTTCATGGTGCAGTTGCCTACATCATGGGTATCTCAAAAGACACAAACCTATACTTCCTGTTACCCAGGGCCAGCTGCTGCAGCAACACCTGGAACTGAATAGATGCACTTACAGAAGCAGACTCCAAAGTGAGCATGACAGTTCGTTCTCTCTCTCGCGCGCGCGCACACACACACATACAAGGCTGGCCAATGCTAGAAAAATTACACATTGCTTACTATGGGTATTAGTAGTAGGTGCAGCTGAGCCAGAGAATTACCTGCAGGTGTTGATCCAGGGCAAGCTCTGCTCTGCATCCATTCAGCTGCAGCTACTCCTGACACTTGTATCAGCAATGAGTCATTTTCCCTTGTGTTGACTAGGCCATGTGATGAGTCACCTATGTTCTCTGCAGATGGATACAATAGTAAGAAATCACCTGGTAATAGAAAACACTGCTTTTCTCTGGGTCTTGAGATAGATGGCTCAAAATGGTGGAAGGGGATTCTGAAAGGCAGTGGATCTAAGGACACGATGTTCTCTTGGTATGTCGATTATGGGGCCTCAGTGGGGAGGGAGTATTCAAAGGTTTGGTCATGTTTAGTAGAATATAAATATTTTTGCAAAATAAAAAAATATGAATTAATTTGTTCATAACAGTCAAGGAGCTGGGTAGCAGAAACCTTACCTCATCCATGGCCTATCAGTGACCTCTGTCTCCGGATCATGGGGATCATTACCTCTTGTCAGTTTAGCTATCTCCTAAAGAGGACACAGGGAACTGCAATTCTGATGGCAGCCTCACATGTGTGAATTAGGCTTGGGGGCATGTGTGCGGACTTCCAGCTAGTCAGTGCTATGGGACATATTTATTTCTGTCTCTCCACAACAGGGACAAATCAGTGTATTATCCATTAAGCTACTCAGTTCATTTTTCTCAAGATGAATGGAAGACAGGGCTTCAAATGAGCATGGAATCCCTTAATCCTCCAATCAAATATCTCCACAGCTACAAAACTGGATATTACTTATTCAATAGAGAAATTATAGTTTACTAAATAAGAGAACCACCAAATGAATATTTAATGTTTTCTGTACATATCTCTGTTCCTGGCTTGCAATATTTAAGCAAGAAGTCTTATCAGGGAGTGTGCTAGCCATGAGCTAAATACATCTCTGAGGTATTTGGATGCACAAAGAGCAGACAAGTGTCTGTAATATCTCAAGCATATGATTATGTCATGATTATAACATCCTATGGAATTAGGCTATTGCCACTAAGAAAGCTCCCTACACCATGCCTACTTCACTGTTTTCTTGACTTGAAAAATAAGCTAACAGCATTCTCTTTCATTGGCAGAGTAACAATTACAGCTATAGCATTGTACTAGCAGTGAAATTGTTATTACTGACAAGGCACTTTCATTAGAGGGCCTTTTTTCAGATAACGTTCAAAAAAAAAAAAAAAAAAAAAGGTGTTCTACTCAGAGAGGCCTCACATCACCTAAAGCACTAAAGCAGATGCTTAACTGAAGCAGGTGGTTACGTCCTGGGTGTAACATTTTCCAGGGCTGTGAGGCACTAAGCCCTGTCCTTAACATGAAGCAGTCTTGTCTGTGTCTGCCATAGCTCAACTCCCTGAAACCAACAGCCTCTGGCCACCTTCACCTGCCTCCTCCTCAAAATCATCATCTGACCAAACCAGGAAAAAAATAAAAGGAAGAAAGAGAGAAGGCTTATTTTAAGCAAGGAGAAAACACCGACTCAGGTGTTCAGATCCAGTTTTTTTGTCAAGCCTTTTTGGTCAAGATTTATCTAGATGGAACCTAGAAGGGACGGAAGAGCTGGCAGGGTGGAGGACGAAGAGCTGGCAGGATGAAGATCTGTTAAGGTGAATGTTCAGGCCCATAGGGAAAAGGAACGAATGCTGCAGTGACCCCCTGCTCCTATGTCATTGCTAGCCCCAGAAGGAGTTGCTATCCAGTCCTTGAGTCTTTGTCAGGTCACAAGATCAGCAGACACAATGCAGGATCAGAGGAGTACAATGAAAGAAATGGGAGGGGGATCATCAGAGCTCTGACAGGGGCTTGGAAGAGTCCCCAAGAGGAGCTGGGCCACGATTTCAAGTTGCGCTCCTTGCTTGCTCCATGAATCAGTGACTTACTGGCTGTTTGGCACTCCCCACTGCCATCCCCATCTGGGCAATTTTCACGAATCCTTAGGAAAGTCGTAAGTTGGAATCTGAGCACGAGAGGAAAGATTTACTGAGCTGTGTGGAACAAACACAGAAACCATTTACCGCTTCCCGGAGCAGCAAAACTGATTGCAAACAGTCAAAAGGAAACAGGCTGTCTCACCCTTGAGACAGTTTCAGGACTGGAGTATTGTTATTCAAAGCTGCTAGATGTGGTCAAGTGTCCCCAGAAGAAAAGATTATAATCTCAATAGGTTTCTACCTGAATAAATAAAGATAATGAAGGGGACCGGCTAGAAGTCAGGAAATCCTGCACAGGGACAATATCAGCGTACTCCTCCACTCATTTCAAGCCTGTTCTGTTACTTTAGATTACCATTGCCTCAGAATCAATTCCCAAGAGCATTTTGTGTGAAAAAATAGAAAGAAAAAAAAGAAAAAAGAAAAAAAAACGAGCCAAAACCACATATATTCTCCCAGCGATGAGGCTCTCAAGGAGTGTAATGGAAAGTAATCAGTGTTATCAGAGAAAAATGTTACAACTCTTACAGCAATTTTGTATGGTAGGAGAATAAAAGATCCAGTCTTTCAGAAGAAGAAAAAGTCAAGCCCCCCTATTCTTTTCCTGCAATATCTAGTTGCTGCAGTTATGCCAATAATTTAGGGCCTGATCCTGTGAGGGGTTGAGCGGCTCCTTCAAAATGCCGAATAACTCCCTGCCAATGACTGCATTAGGACAACAGGGTGGTCAGCACCCGGCAGGATGTGGTCCACAGTTTATAAAAAGGAAGAACTCTGAACGGAACAACCAGGGAATTCATTTGCCTAGCTTACTGGGGAAAAATATAGTGTGTGTGAGGGTGCATCTACATGGCAACTTCCCTTCCCCTGCGTCAGCAAGTCTAAGAGCCCGGGTCTACAGCCTTGGGCTCACGCTGCAGCACTAAACATAACCGTGTAGACATTTGGGCTTGGGCTGCAGGGTGGCTCTTGGGCTCTGAAGCCTGGAGAGAGGGGTGGGTTTCAAGCTCCAGCCAAACCCAAACATCGACATGGCTATTTTTCGTGCCGTCGAGTGAGCCCCAGGAGCCTGACTCTGTAGAGCCAGACTCTGAGACTGGCTGCTATGGGTTGTTGTTTTTTTGCCATGTAGACATCGCCCTGGGAGAGCCATTTTGCAACATAGGCAGAGCGCTGTGGCATGACATGCTCCTCCCACATAGGGAAATTTGATATGTAAATAGGCCCACTGACTCAAGGAACAAGGAGGAATTACAGTTCTATGCCCTGGCCAGCTGTGGAGGAAACTGTACTAGAAATAACGTTATTTAAACACTGTTGTTGCTAGTCCTGTTCCATAGCAGTGGACAGAAATACAAGTATACTACATACAAAAAACACATTAAAAGAACATTAAGGGTGAAATGCTAAGCAATCAAACGTTAGGAAATGCAGAGTTAAGCTTGTCGGTGCAATGCATATGCATTTGTGCGTATGCATTGTGACACAGTCTTTCATTACATGATCACATGTAAATTTTTCCATAGGACCCCTACGTCATTCAGCGCACGTTAGATGGTGAGCAGCTATTCAATGTTTTGTTTTAACCATACTCTTCATCAGTGACTCTGCCCTATTTGCTGCATGCTATTTGAAGTCTGCTCTGAATACAGAATTATTGATTTCCTCATGGGCTTGTCTATGGTGCTCATCTCTGTAGTGTCTGAGTGCTTCAGGAACATTAATGAATGTATGTTCAAAACATTTTACCGATGGGGAGCAGAGGCACAGAGACATTAATGTCAAAAGCGTACACTAATATTGGTTGTCCAATGTGAAGTTCCTATGGCCTGATTTTTCAGATAATTGAGCATTTTATAGCTCTTTATATGTTCAAAGCACAGCTCCCACTGACTTCAAGTGCTGTTCTGAGTGCTCAGCATTACTGCAAATCAGAGCCCAGCTCTCCCATTGGGAATCCAGAATATGAGAAACATGCAATTAATGGCCACACGCCTGTGAAAAGTTAGGTTCAAGTGACTTGACTAGCATTACCTAGGAACTCTGTGACACAGGAAGGCACAGAATTAATAGTCCAGGGCAGCATTCAACAGCCTGACCCATGAGACCATCTTTTCTCTTCCTGCAGTCCTCTGCCCCATTCACTACACTCCTTCCAACTTTTGAAAGAATTGATGGAGGGCTCCTACAGACAACAGCCTCATTCACAATACAGCCTTGATTTATGCACTAAATAAAACAGATGTCCTGTGGAAAAACAGTATGTGATCATGTAATTAAAGACTATGCCATAATGCATATAAAGGGGACAAATTAAGGTTACACAGGCAACCTTAACTCTGTATTTCTGTACTTCTGAATACTTGACTTTGCAACCTTAACATTCATTTAATGCCATTTTTGTGTGTAATTCCCTGAATTTAAAAAAAAAAAACTGAAAAAACCCAGAAATTCTTCAATGTGGAACCACATTGACTCCCGCATTGTTCATCAGCAAGGTTGGAACCCTGAGATGCACAACACAGCTCAGCTAACAGAGTAATTGAGAGCTGTAGTTGGTTGTCATCCTTTATATGGGCCTGCCAGTAGAAGGAGATTTTGCCAGTGGGTTTCACAGCTATTTGCTGATAGCAGAGGAATGCTGAGACTCATGAATCCTGGGTTCTATTCCAGGTTCTGAGGAAGTAAACTCTAGTTACAGACTCTTGTGCTCCTGTCTCTCCCAAGCCTGACCCCTTCGACCCCATCCCCTCCAACCTGTCTGTCCCAGTCGCAGTCTCCTTTTCCACCACCTCTTCATCCCAATCTCCTTCCTCACCACTCCCTCCAGTCCTGGCTCCTCACCCCACTGCAGCTTTCCCCTTTTCCTCTTCTCTCTATGGGCATCAGCAATGATAGCACATGAGAGACAGTTTCTCTGCTCTCAATTCCTGCGACTGGTGCCCAGCAACCCCTGGTTTCCAGAAGGAGCAACGGAAGGCAAAGTTCTGCTCTGCTCATGCCGTCCTAGGAGAAGCGTGCTCAGTCACTCTGTGGGGATGGCACATGTGTAGCCTGTTTAGCACATAGAAACTGTATGGGAATGGAGCAGTCTCAACCGAGACTGAATATTCAGAGAATGTAGAGGCCAAATTCTATCCTATCGCTGCTGAGCATGTGCAAACCGAGAGGGTTTATTAATCTGATTAAATATAGGCCAACAGGTTCCCCTTGCTCTCCTCCCCAAGTGACTCCAAATGTTAATTCAGTCATTTCATTAATGCAGACTTTACACATCAAAGTGAACGCTCTGGGTTTATTTCTAGATGAGACGGAAGATGCTCTAAATATTAAGGTCCAATGGGAGAGAACATCTGAGCCACCATGTAAATCTGAGCATCCAGATGTGGGTAACAATATCTGAAATTTACATGGGATGCCCATGTAAGAAGGTCAGCAAGTTAGTGTTCTTAGGAGAGGGGAAACAGTTAGAAAACAGCCCATTTCCAGGAGGGCAAATCCAGGTTCATTTTATCTTGTACCACATTATATAGTTCAATGTATTCTTTCTATGCTGATGTCATTCCAGAGAAAGCAATGCTACAGGCTGCTGTAATCCTGCCATATATACACAGTGAAGGGGAAGTGAACTGTTAAGCTTAGTAAATGTCTGGCGTACTGAATAGCTTTGCATGCCTTTGAAATCCCACATGAATGAATGAACCTACCTATATCCCTTCCTCTCCTCCAGAGTGGTGTCACCTTTCATGTTTAGGGAATCAATGCACCAACAGCCCTTTGGAGGCTGGGGTGTGACACCTTGCAAGTGAAGAATCAGGAAAACATCTGGGGAAATCTGAAAAAACAATGACTCTGGAGCCCAGGAGACTCATTTGTCAAAATAAAGAGTGAGAATATGAAAGCAAGGAACTCATTTATCACCTCTGTATATTCAACATGCAGTTTGCAACTAGCAATAATTGGATGGGACGAGAAATACCGTGAAGAGAGAGACAAGAGAGAGGCAGCTTAGAAGAGAATGAATCATCTATCCCATCCGATCCCCCAATAAATTGCTCGTTTCAAAGCTCCCCCCTTTTACACACTAATTTGCTTCATAGAACTTTTTAAATAGCTGCCATATGTTATTTGCTAAGGAAGGTGTTGAGGGTTAAGTTTCCTGAGTAACCTCATGGGGTGAGGACAGACATCTATCTCACCTCATCCATCATTCCCTGGGGGACAGTGGTCCTGTGGACTGGTTTCTGGGTCTGAAGTACAGCTTTCCAGGTTAGAATCTCCCCCCCCCACCCCATTTTTGGGAGGACAAAGCAGTCGAAATGGAAGGAAGGCCGAGCTCCCCACAGTTTCATGTCAGAAGGAGGAAGCAGTCTTTCAGGCCCCCGAAGGAAGTCTTAACTCCTGCACTTCTGCATGGCTAAAGCCAAAGCTTAGTCCCAGGCGTTCTAAGGAAAGAAAACCACCAGCCCATCTTTGTCAGAGAGCTCAGACTGGCAATGCTTCCAAGCCATTTCTTAGTCAGTAATCTGGGGGCCCTGTGCCCCAGTTTTGTTTGTTACGAAGTGTTGCCCCCAACTGGGCTGGATTCCTCCCTTTAGTATCTTCTTGGCTGGTTGGGGGACTTATCTGCCCCACCACAGAACAGTTTAGGTTTTGTTGTTGTTTCTTGTGAAGTTAGAAACTGACACTACTTGCACAACATTGGGCAAGCCTTATGAGAGATGCCCCAAAATGACAACTCAATACTGACTTGCATCTCTCCCTCTTTATCAGTCTTGTACCACACAGGTCTGCTATTCACCTCCATTTGGACCTGCATCATGTCTTATCATTCAACCTGGGGTCCCCCTTACTGCTCTGCTAATGTACTATCATCTACAGCGTGACATTTTTCCAGTCCCACTAACCCAATGGCTTTACTTGTGCCTCTCGGTACTTACCTGCATTTGACAAAAAGGGGGGGGGGAGTCACTTTTCCACTGAAAAGTTCGACTTTATGGCAAAAAAAAAAAAAAAAAACTGAAACATTTTGGCTGAAACTGAAATAATTCAATTTGGAAATGCTGTTGTGGGGTCACATAAATGTTGTAGATCACGTACCTTGTGCTCCCATGCTTTTCTATATGGTGGGTGCCCTGGTCAGACTACATCTCCTATGGTGCGTCATGTTCTCCCCTCATCATGAGGGCAGGCAGTTACACCAAGGGAGTCGCTGGCTGAGGTACATCATGGGAGATGTAGCCCAGCTGGGAAGCCTGGCTCATAGAGAAGAAGGGGGACATGAGGAAACCGAACTACAACTCCTATGAGGCATCACAGCAGAATATCCAATTGAAATATTTCATTTTTTCAAGCATTTTTCTGTTTTTCACTGAAAATCTGAAAATGTCTACAGAAAGCAGACACTTTTTGTGAAAAATTTCTATCCAAGAATCCAATTTTCTGTCAAAAAAACATTTTGATTAAAACATTTTCAGCCAACTCCACTGTTGACACTAGTTATACCTTCCTGTTTATTTCCATTCCATAGCATAAACACCAAAAGACTGAGCCATATCAATGGTTCCCTGATATGGCTGATTTGGCAGTGTAGATGGGATCTCTGGAATACAGCCAACCAACAGCTCTAGGATTTTCAGTTTTCATGGGAAAACATGAGACTTTCAACCACGTGTCCCTGGGACCTAGAAACTGATTCAAGGAAGGAGACAGCAGGAACCTGGCTCTGCAATTTCCTGCCAAGAGCTGAAGAAGACAATACAGGGGTGACAATCTCGACTGCAGCCCCAGGGCATTGTTAGACTGATGAAAGGAGGTGTCATTTGTTTTCCGTCTCCAGCACTTTAATTCCAGTTTCAGGAGTGATTCAGAGCACCCTGCATCTCAAGATTTCAGATCTCAAGCAACGCAGGGTTTAAGCAGGGAATGGGGGCGGGGGAAGAAAGGCTTGTGTGAGTATGTTTTGAACATTAACTTCTAGGTGGCAATAGAAAAGCAGAGCAGAAATACTGCCTGGGTTGATGAGCGACAGACAAACACTGAATAGTCGACTCAAGGAGCCTCCTTCAGTTTAATTAGCAATTCATTAAGGAAGATCTCACAGAATCACGTCTCATCAGAGGATACATCTACAGAGCAGAAAAAGACCTGAGGCAATGAGTCTCCGAGCCTGGGTCAGCTGCCTTGGGTCAGCTCCCCAGCTTGCTCTAGAGTTCTCAACCAGAGGTAAATCTACCTCCGGGGGTCAGAGGCAGGTTGTACGTTCTCAACCAGAGGTAAATCTACCTCCGGGGGTCAGAGGCAGATTAAGGTTACCCGGGGCCCTGGGCCAAAGCAAGTGGGGGTCCCTTCCCCACCCATTCTGTCCCACCCCCGTTGTGCCCCTTCCACCTGTGGCCCCGCCCACAGCCCCACCCCATGGGCCCAGTGGCTAATCCGCCATTGCTGGGGGTACACAGAGATCTTCCAGGGGGTACATCAACTCACCTAGGTATCTGCCTAGTTTCACAACAGGCTACATAAAAAGCACTAGCGAAGTCAGTAGAAACTAAAATTTCATACAGACAATGACTTGTTTATACTGCTCTATATACTATACACTGAAATGTAAGTACAATATTTATATTCCAATTGATGTATTTTATAATTATATCGTAAAAATGAGAAAGTAAGCAATTTTTCAATACTAGTGTGCTGTGACATTTTCATATTTTTATGTCAGATTTTGTAAGCAAGTAGTTTTTAAGTGAGGTGAAATTTGGGGTGTGCAAGACACATCAGACTCCTGAAAGGGGTACTGTAGTCTGGAAAGATTGAGAACCACTGCTCCAGAACAGGGGTTCCCAAACTGTGATACATGTACCCCTGAGGGTACGTGAGACATCTTGGGGGGTTAAGCGGGAGAAATTGTGTAATGGTGGATTTTATTTATTATTTTATTTCTTGCATTTTCATAATAGGCTCCTCAGATGAAGCTTTAAAACTCTGTGGGAATTTGTTATATGAAATACTGTAGTTAATTTACTTCAAGGGGTATCAATGAGAACACAGATACAAAGAGACACTGACGTACAGAGCCCTCATCTCCAATCACCGTACAGCGCGGGTTCAGTTGCCCAGCAACTGTCCAGTTTAATTGAGCTCAGGACTTAGGTTTTTTTTTTCAGTTGTATACATCACACTATAACTATCAGTGATGAGAAGGGTAGGGATACGCAGGCAGCTGGTAGATCTGGAAGAGGATACGCAATAAGAAAAGTTTGGGAACCTCTCCTCTATAGGGCTAAAAATAGCAGTGTAGATGTTCCCAGAGAGAGAGCCACCCCATGTGTACAAAACACCTCCGTCTCTCTCTCTCCCATGCACACACATTCCTCACATTTTAATGCACCTAACACAGACCCACAATAATCATGTCCAAAAATACACCAAAAAGAAAGAAAGAAAATGACCACCACCACCAAATCCTACTCAAGCACAAATCCTCAGTAGAAGGATTCCTTGGCAAATAGAGTCCATCAGCTTCGCCGTGTGCCCAGAAGATCAGCAAGCTCCAACTCAGTACCAAGCTGGGGAGTGTCAGCCAAAGCACTGCTTTTCTCAATGATGGGTAGAGTGAGAGAGGAGGTGTCTTAGGTGCCCAGGACCAAAACCCCAGTAGGTCAAGAGCACAGTTGGAATGTGCTCCCCAGGAGAAGTAAGTGAGCAATTGCATTCTGCACTGAGATTTTTACAATGTCTTCCTGCACTGCAGAAATCTACAGTGCACTCTCTTTCCTCTCAAGCAACACAGGGTATGTCTACACTGCAATCAATCAATACATAAATAAAAAGAGAGACCTGCAGCAGTGAGTCTCAGAGCCTGGGTCAACTGACTTGGGTTCCTGCTACAGGGCTAAAAATAGCTGTGTAGACATTTGGGCTTGGGCCGGAGCCAGAGGCGATGGATTCTTCCTAAAAGTGGGGGGGCCATGAGGTTCTGCTCCCTCCGTGGCCTTGCCCCTGCCCTTCCTCTTCCCCTGTCCCCTGCGCCCTCTGCCCAGGGCAGGTGGAGGATCCGTGGCTCCCCACAGCTGCCCACGCGGCTCTTACCCCAACCCGGCTCCGGTTTCTGGCCTAGCCTGGGGGCGGGACCTTGGGGGCCAAAGAGACGCAGCTGGGCCATGGTAAGAGCCACCCGGGCAGGTGTGGGGAGCCGCAGATCCTCCATCTGCCCTGGGTGGGCGACCAAGGGGGGCAGGGACATGGTTCGGGGGCTGTTCTTGGCCCCCCTCACCCCAGGCAGGTGGAGGGTCTGTAGCACCCCACAGTGGCCTGGGCTCCCCGGGCCTCTCTTACCTGGGCCAGGCTCCAGCTTCTGGCCTGGCTGGGGGCCGGGGCCTCAGGGGGAAGAGGAGGGGCAGGGGGCTGGACTGGAGCTTGGGCTCTGAGACCTACCCCCTTTGCTTCAGAGCCCGCGTAGGATTGCCAACTTTCTAATTGCACAAAACCAAACACCCTTGCCCTGCCCTCAGCCCTGCCCCTTCTCTGAGGCTCTGCCCCTTTTCATTCTGGGAGGGAGTTTGGGTACGGGAGGCGGCTCAGGGCTGTGGTGCGGGGGAGGTGCAGGGGGTGTGCTCTGAGAGGGAGTTTGGGTGCAGGAGGGGGCTCAGGGCTGGGGCAGGGGGTTAGGGTGTGGGGGGATGCAGGGTGCGGGTTCCGGGAGGGAGTTTGGTACAGGAGGGGGCTCAGGGCTGTGGTGCGGGGGAGGTGCAGGGGGTGTGCTCTGGGAGGGAGTTTGGGTGCAGGAGGGGGCTCAGGGCTGGGGTAGGGGGTTGGGTGCAGGGTGTGGGCTCCGGGAGGGAGTATGAGCATGGAAGGGGGTTCAGGGCAAAGGGTTGGGGTGTGGGAGGGGATGTGGGGAGTGGGCTCTTGGCGGTGCTTACCCCGAAAGCAGTGACATGTCCTTTGGCGCCTAGGCAGAGGCACAGCCATGCGGCTCTGCACGGTGTGTGCTGCCTCGGTCTGCAGGCGCCACCCCCACGGGTCCCATTGGCTGCGGTTCTTGGCCAATGGGAGCTGCAGAGCTGGCGCATGGGGCAGGAGCAGTGCGCGGAGCTCCCATGGCTGTCTCTCCGCCTAGGAGCCAGAGGGACATGTTGCCGCTTGTGGGAGCCGGGTAGGGAGCCTGCCAGCCCCGCCAACCGTACTTTTAACAGCCCAGTCAGCGGTGCTGACCAGAGCCGCCAGGGTCCCTTTTTGACCGGACGTTCCAGTCGAAAACCAGACACCTGGCAACCCTAAACCTGCACGGGAACATATACACTGTTGTGCAAGCCTGAGTCAGTTGACCTGGGCTCTGAGACTCGCTGCTTCTTTTGGGGGATTTTTTGGTTTTTTTTGCAGTGTGGACGTAGCCACACACACACACTCCCTCACATGTACATGCCTCTTGCATCTCATTCTCCCCTGTGCTCACCAGTTTGGACAAAATGATCATTTGCTACTGCAGGTTGCTAGCCAATAATGTATGATTCAAAGAGCTCCAGACAACAATTAAGAAGGTGGCCCCTTGATTCCTACCTTGCTGAACAAAGAAAAATAGGAAATAATCCCTTTTTTGAACAGCACTTTAGCGACAAGCTCTATAATCTAAGACATGCAGTCCCCTTGTCATTCTCCTAGTTATTGATTCACAATGATGTGCCGCATAACAGTAAAGTCACCTCTTCTGTTCTTCTGCCAGGCTGTTAACAATCACCCCCATTATCTTTTAGATAAGTGTGTGGAGGGTGTTAATGCTAGGAAAGGAGGGGCTCTGGTCTGTGGTGGTTCCAGTCAAACACTCTGAATCCGACATCTGTCCTGATTAAACTTTAGTGATATTTTGCTTAGACTGATTGGCTCCCTTAACCCAGCCAGTGCAAGAGGGTCACTCTGTTTCTGCTCTGTCCATTCGGTTTGCGCTCGCTTCACATGACAGATGAAGCTTTCTCGTAGGCCCCCTCAGCTTGAGATGAAATTACAGACAACTCTGCCTCCAGTAACCAGTGCTCTTTGGAAGAAGTTTCAGATATTCATCGGCTGAAGTCCTAGCTCCACTGAAGTCAATAGCAAAGCTCCCATTGACTTAAATAGTGCCAGGAGTACACCCATAGATTTTAAGGCCAGAAGGGACCATTATGATCATCTTGTCCGATATCTTGTACAACAGACCCCGTGATTCCGGCATCTAGCCTAACGGCTTGCGGATGAACTAGAATACACGTTTTAGAAAGACATCCCAGTTAGATTGCGCCTTCTCTTATACAACTTCCTTGCTATAGAAAGAAACAAGTTGACTGTGGCAGGAATGAGGATCCACACACAGCTGGACAGATACTCAACAGGCATCCAAAGTTACGCACTGAAATTCTCTCTGAGTTTTCATTTTTTCCTGGTGCAGCAAGGAACAGTATATAACCACATGAGTCAATATAAACAGGGCAGCTTTTTATGTCTCCAGAGCTCTTTGTCCCAGTTTCTGGTTCATAGGACCCTCTTGTTTTTTTTCCTGAAAGGGGCAGAGCTTCAGTTGAATTTCTGGGTCCTCAGCATCTCTGAACATCAGTCCTTTAAATGTCTAAAGTAGGGCTTCAAAACCTGGGGCACCCAAAAATTATATGCCATATATGAATGTTCTGACCTCCACCTTTCTACATACTTTAGGTGAGCTAGTCACTGTGGTTTCCAAGTAGTACAGCTAAGTATTGTTATTATTGTATCACTGCTGTACTGCAAATTGCAGTGTGTGTTCTTGGAACATAGCGGTTTTTATACAAAATCTGGAGGTGTACAATGGGAAGTTGATCTTGGGGGAAATGGGCTGGTGGACATAAAAGAAAAATAAATAATGAAGATGATCCTCTGGAGAAAAACGGAGCAGAAATATCCCTAACAAAGGTGTAAAAATGAGTCTCAACTCTGCAAAAACAAACCAACCAACCAGCCAAAATACACATACAAACAAAAAGAGAACCAAAAAAACTAACAGATTTTACACAACACAATCCAGTTCTTTTGCCAGACTTCCTCATTGGAGTCTGCTGGCTTGTTCCACTGGACAGGGAGCCCCCGGGGCTGGAGCTCTGAACTGATGTTTGAAAGAGAGAAGGCGTCTTACACTGTGAGGGATGCACTTTCAGAGAAACAAAAGGTTTGCAAGAAGCAATTAAGCATTTCCCATCAAATTTGACATTTGGCATCTGCTCAAGCGTCTGTTGAGACTTGCTTTGTTTCCAGTTAATATGTACAACACAATATGATTTAGCCTTTAGCCGAGTAGCTCACAGAACACAAAATCTATTTCTGGGGATAAAAGAAGCAGGAAAAGACTTTTTTGGCTTTACTTTTAAATTAACACAGTCTCTTCTCTCTTTACTGCTAATATTATTAGCTCTCTTGTGAATTTAACAAGGGGGAAGGAGAGAATTACCCCCTCAGACAGCTAATCCATCAACCTCGCTCTGCTCTCCCTTTCCTTCCGCTGCATTTCACTCAGGTGTGTAAATGGAGAACATTTCAAACATATCAAGCCTTAGAATGGTAGAGATGACACAAGAACAAGAAGGGCCAGAAAAAGACCATGTTGTGTCCATCAACTCACAGCAATACTCGCTCATTGGGCCTGACTCATATACACAGCTAAGCCCCTGCTAAATCAAAAACATACCCACCTTTCTGTATCCAGTCTTCCTCTAAGGGAATTTTTAAATCAAGGACCTGAGCATGGGCTTCCTCTTCCCCCCACTCCATGCCCTTTTGTCTGCAACCTTCTTTGTTTGAGAAGGGCTGCTTCTAATTCAGTCAGATGAGTCCCTATGGGACCACATGCTTCCCTGTTACACAGGTTATGCAGAATGACTTTTCTATGCTCCTTGTCCTGCAAGCTTGGGAAGCGAAGAGTCCAGCATATTGAACTTGGAGTTATTAGTAGTGCATGGTGCTCACTACAGAGCCACAGGGTTGGATTTACCAAGATCCATCTTGGATCACAGGAGAAAATTCCTGATAGCCTGCGACTTCTGTAAAGATCAAGGATTTTTACAGAAAGAAAAATGGTCATTTTATTTTGCAAAAGCAGTGACAACACAATGTAAAGATCTCACTAGGTAAGTGGATCAGGGAGAAGTGCCAGGGCTCCAGGCCCCAAATAAGTTATCCTTCCCAACAGCTTCACAGAAGCCCAGCCAAGTATGGCACTCAAGGCTGGCTCCTGTGGACTGTGGGTACTCGGGTAACTGATCCCATCCAAGCAGGTGGCCTGGAGGCCAACACTTTGGCTAACAAGAGGACACGATTCTTTGACCACTTAGAGGTCTGATTTCTATGGTGTCTATCTTTCTCCAACCGCTGACAATAGCTAGTCTAATGGATGGGACACCGCTAATTAAAGAGCCATTCCTTCTTAATCTTCCCCCTCCACAGGTCACGACAACTACAAATTGTGCTATTCATGTGTATAGCTCAGGTTATCCATGAATGGAAGCACTTTTCAATTAGCTTGAAAACATTTATTCCAAGACTGCTTGCAGCGTAAAAGCAGGGAAGCAACCTGAGGATGCAGATGTCTCTCAGGTACAACTGACATAGCAGGATGAATATCTCACAACAGAGCTTTGTACCATTGATGAAATGACGGAGCGAGAAAGAACACATGATGGAAGGGAAAATATAAGTTCAACTCTGAGGATAACTCTCCAAGTCTAACCTGAGTGCTGCTGAAAGGATATTTCATTTGGGTTTCTGTTAGAAGTGTGATTCTCTTAGAATACATCCAGCTAATTCAATTACAAATGAATTCAAGTTTGAACCTCAAGGGAAAGTTAGAAAAGACTTGAACCAACTAACATTGCTGGAAAAGTGCATTGGCGTATAGGCTCCTAAATGCTTGCACACAAATGTGCACACGCACACGCACACACACACAAAGTGCAGAAAAACATACCATAGCTTTAAGCAGGTGAGCTATCCAGTTTCCTCAGGCTGTATGTTAGGATACAGAATCAGCAGACTCCAGTTATGTAAAGACGACTGCTTCACTCCACTGAGTAGCCCACCGCTGCTTACTCTTAGCAGCCCACCGCTGTTTTTCCAGCTTTGTTTAGAGACGGCATCTCTGCTGGCTTTCAGGTCAACCTTCCACCTGTGGCCAGGCAGAGAGTCCCCAAATGAACAGTTTACAAGCCCACAAACAATGAGAAAGGGGAACGAATTGTGAATTAAAAACAATCTCTTTCATTTATCAAGGGCAGGCAAATGATTTGGTCGTTGCTAGTCTAAGGTTGTGCTTAGCTCACCCCTGCTTCTCTTACAGCAAAAGAACAAAAGGTGACACTTCCCCTAACCCACAGGGGCCTGGAGCATTAAGTTCATCCAAGAATCAGCCTCCCTGGTAGCATTTTTTCTTTCTTTTAATATTCAATTAAATTTTAGTGTGCAAGAAAGTTGTTGGATCGACAGCCCTGGAAACTGAAATCCTCTATTTAGGAAAGCAGGACTGGAAGGCGCCTCCTGGGTCATGGAGTCCAGTCCCCTGTGTTTGCTGAAAACTCTGTCATATAATCCCATTCATATTTACCCAGAAAACAGGTGCAGGACAAGCAACAGCAAGACAAGCCCCTCCCACAGCACTAACACTCATGTCTGGTCCTGAGGGACTAATTTTATTCCCATTCAATCCTTCACCTCTCTGATGAGACTGTCAATAAGGGTGCCAGTTTTGTGACATGGTCATCTGTCCACTAGGGACTTTATAGAGGCCACCAAGTCATTTCACATAAGCCACTGACAGCCATTTTATGGTAAAGACTTTCATCTGGAAATGAGCTAGTGACCTAGAGTGAAAAGGCTGCAGTTCACCAATGAATGCCTGAAAACAATTATAGAGATTAGCACATGTCAAATTAGGATGTGGATTTGCTCTCCTCAGAAGATAAGCCTTCAGCATTTCACTTTGCCTTTACAAAGAGTAACCTCTGAGCCACGGGATAACAGTTTAGAGTACTTCTGCATAGTAACAGCAGCATATCCAATTAAAAATACGTATGAGACTAACACCAAAAGGCCTCACTTTAAAAGAGCTGGCTGAGTGAACACTGCTCTGTATCCCTCTGTCCATAGCATGGCATGCTTATCCAGCATAGGTGAGATAAAGTGGATGGTGCCAATACACTCATTCTCTTTCATACAAACTGAGGTGATAATAGAAGGAAGATTATGAGAGTGTATGAATGGATTTCATGTAAAATGATCCCTCTGCCTCCTCCAGATAGACCTGGACACCGATTTTGTACTCGAAGAATGCCGACAAGTACTGATATTGACACTGACACTAAACCACATTTGCTACCTGTTCTACACAGGAACGATCACAGCAGTGATGCTGCCATGTAACAGAGTGTACAGATGATGAGTCTACAATAACTATTCATCTGTTTTCATCTGGGAATCTCAAGGACTTTAAAGTTAATTAAACTTCACCACCACCTCACACTTTCAGTGAGACAGGTATGATGATGATGTCCATTTACCGGATGGGTAAACCGAGGTACAGAGCGCAACTCAGTGGCATAACCCAGGAGTTCCAAACCCCAGTCCCTTGCTCTAAAGAGAGCTCACGTTGCCTTTATGTTCTACCATGTTAATGATAGTATAGAGCTGTTGTTATTTCATTTACTCTCCTGATAGCTGAGATATGGCATATACCATTCTTTCACTTTCTGGTCATTAACTAAATGGAAGCATACTGAACACTTAACCATCAAGAAAAAATCCCATGAAGAAAACAAACTTCAAAAGACATCCGGTTAGTTGTTCAGAAGGAAAAGAAAATAAATCTAAACTGGCAAAGCCCCCATCACAGTGGCTAAGCAAGCAGAATTAGAACAGAGAGGGTTGCAGGGCCACTAGCCATACTGAGAATTTCTAACAGTCTTAAAAGGAACTATAATCAATTGTACAAAAGGAGTGGCAAGACTTTTACTTTCCATTTTCATACCTCTATATTATCCTTAACCAAGCACTCCTGATTGCTACCAAACACTCTAGATAGCTCCAGGCACAGCACACCTGCTTACTGATTAACATTCCATTTACAATGCACCTCCTGGACATTCCTGGAGCAATACACTTTCTATGCTCTGCCCCGGTGTGTCCTTGATTTCTACTCATTTCACGGGCAAATGAATGGAGGCCAGCAGGATCACAGAAGAAGAAAAGGGAAGGTGGTACATAACCCCCTGGAATACTGCCAGGCCACGGATGAGTCTCAGCAGCAATTGAAGATTGTTAGAACATCCTTTCAAATCAATGCTATGTAGGGTGACCAGATGTCCCGATTTTATAGGGACAGTCCTGATATTTGGGGCTTTTTCTTATATAGGAGCCAATTACCACCCACCCCCGTCCCGATTTTTCACACTTGCTATCTGGTCACCCTAATGCTATGTAAATAACCCCGTTGACTTGAAAGGATGTGCCATTAAAATGGATTCTGAAATGCCCCACAGCAGTGAATAAGGTTAACATGGACATCTTCAGCAACAACAGCCTGGTGTATAATTGTGCATGTCAGCATCTTGAAGTGGCAACTAGTGCCAGAGCAAATCAGTGTGAGCGCATTGTTGTCAGGCCCCAGCAACACAGAAGATAATGCAGCTCACCAGTGCAAGCCCTTCAGAGAGCAACCGTGTTTCTATTTTACAGGGTGTGCTCAAGGAGGATGATAACTATCTGGTACAGCACAGCCAGTGCTGATGTAATCTTCCCCAGTAGAACATGCACTGCCCTTCTGCTTTTATCCTGACCTGAAGGAGCCACCTCTACATGTAAGAAGGGAGTTTATGCTCCCTGCACAATCAGATCTTTGGTCTCTCTACCGCAGGGGTGGGCAAACTTTTTGGCCCGAGGGCCACATCTGGGTATGGAAATTGTATAGTGGGCCATGAATGTTCACGAAATTGGGGGGTTGGTTGTGGGAGGGGGTGAGGGCTCCAGCTGGGGGTGCGGGCTCTGGGGTGGGGCCAGAAATGAGGAGTTCAGGGTGCAGGAGGGGGCTCCGGATTGGGACAGTGGGTTGGGAGTGTGTGGGGAGAGTGGGCGCTCCAGCTGGGGGTGCGGGCTCTGGGGTGGGGCTGGGGATGAGGGATTGGGGGTGCAGGAGGGTGCTCTGGGCTGGGACCAGAGGGTGGGAGGGGGATCAGGAACGGGGGTTGGGGCACGGGAGGGGGTCAGGGGTGCAAGCTCTGGGCGGCACTTACCTCAAGCAGCTCCCAGAAGCAGCGGCATGTCCCCCCTCTGGCTCCTACACGGAGGCACGTCCAGGCAGTTCTGCATGCTTCCCCGTCTACAGGTGCTGCTCGTGCAGCTCCCATTGGCTGCGGTTCCTGGCCAATGGAGCTGTGAGGGCAGCACTTGGGGCGGGGGCAACGTGCAGAGCCCCCTGGTTGCCCCTATGCATAGGAGCCAGAATGGGGACATGCCTCTGCTTCTGGGAGCCGTGCGGAGCCACAGCACATGTGGAGCAGGGCAAGCCCCGGAACCTGCTCCCCAGCAGGAGCTCGAGAGCCGGATTTAAACGTCTGAAGGGCCAAATGTGGCCCCCGGGCCATAGTTTGCCCACCCCTGCTCTACTGAGCCTGTCAATAAGAGTTCCAGTGAGGATTGAGGGTTTTCTCCATCCACTTGGAACTGAATTGAGACTATTAACACAATTTTATATAGGCTATCAAGAAGCCATCCGATCATAACAATGTGTAATCGCTAGAAACAGCAGCAGGCCTTTCTCAGACTTTGAGAAACACTACTACATGGTGAGGAACATTGGCAAAGGAATTTTGGGCTGAAGTAAGAAAGAGGCCTCTAGGACTAAACTGCATTAAGAAGGTAAGCAAACCCTGCAAAGGTAACAGTTCTCCACCATCCTGTTCTCTTTGCTCTTCTCCAGAGTGTCTTTCCTCAATCTCCCTCTAGTGTTCTTCCGTATGTATTACAGGTACTAACTATGGCTATTCTTTTAGCAGTAAATGAGAAAAAGAAAAAGAGGGATATTGTGGAAGCAGAGAGATGTTGAAATGGGGAGGAGAATGAGACAGTCCAAACTAGTTAAAATCTTAAAGTGTCTGATTCAGTTTGATAATCTAGCTGGGATTTAGGCCAGTTATATTTTTCTCAAACTAGTTCCCTCATCTCTCAAAGATTTATGTTCTTTTCCATAAGGAAGAACAGGAAAAAGTTCTGTTCTGGAGATGGTAAAAGAGTATTCCTTCTCTGAGGCAAAAATGAGAGGGATGCCAGCATCACTGACCCAGGAAGAAGACCCCAAAATGTCCTCTTTTATCTATTAAAACAGATATGTCCCTGTCTGCTCCATCTATGCAGCTACTGATTTGTTTAGGAGTGTGATTAGGACTGGACCTACACCAATCATGTAGCGAATATATAAGCACTTTGTGTCATTCCAGACACAATCAATATAAACAGGTTTCAATCATATAAACTGTGATTATCGGGGGCTGTCAAACATTCCTACTGATGCCTGATGCCATCTGGTAAACCTATCTATTGGCTTTGTTAAGTCAGCCAGAGGACTGTGCAGAACATTCACCACTGTGATTTCTGAATGCAACAGAGCGGAATGCAAATCTTCCAGCTGGCCTGAAGGAAATTGGTGAATAATGTATCTGACATCTCTGCTGCACTCAGCTCGACTTCCCTCTTCTTAGTGGCATTTCATTCTACCTGAAGGGCCTTTTGCTATTTAGGCCTAGTTCACCAGCGTACTACCACATTACATTTAAGTCATGTTGAATCAGGAAAGGCTCCAGACTTGAACTTTAAAAAGGAGAAAACGTGCTGCTAATGAGAGGTTCTCCTATAGAAAATTCCTTTGGTGATAATGCACTTCCTCTTTCCCTTAAGTGGAAGGCTTCAAGCAGAAAATCTACCTCTTTAATTTCATTTGGTCTTTGCATTTACTGCCCATATCCCTAGTCCCTGTAGGGGTTAAACATTGAGCCTCTGGGGTTTCATGATTATCTCCCTTGCAGTACAGGGGACATTTCTTGGTACATTGCGGTAAAGTGACCAGTCACACTAGCTCACCTCTTTATAATGGGGTTATTCCTAGGTTTTCAGGGAGCCATTCAGAAGATACAGCTTTGCCACGGCAGACCATTGGTCTGTTCCAGGACAGCAATTCCTACGGAGTGGTTCTGGTACTGATACATTGTAGCAGGGGCAAAGGGAAATAAAATCAAGTTGATAAACATTTACATTGCAATGTTTCCTAAAATGATGTAGCACTGAGGAATTTTTCCTGTTTTAAAAATCATTTATTTTATTCATGGTTTCTAATAATCTCTTGAAAAAAAGATAAGAAAAATAAGAACAAATTGGTGGGAACTATTATCTTTGATAGTTTCCCTTTATGTTATGTCTTTGAGGGATCCGAGTGTGGATCAATTGATGCTTAGGAGTCTATCTTGTTCCCTCATGTAGCTAGGAGGTTAATAATAGAAAGACAACGTGAAAGCTAACTAAAAAAACCCACTAGCAATTAAAAGTAATTGGTCCATATGCTGCTCTTCATAGTCACATGGAAGAATTCCATAAGAGCCACCCGAGGCCGTACATGGTCCACAGTGTTGTGTTTCAAGGGCTACACACAAGCAAAGGTTTGTGCTGAAACCAAACAAGGGTGAAGGTGGAATCTCTGAAGGTGCTGGGTGGTGTGTGTGTTTGTTTTTGGAGAGGGTTTGCCTCCTCATAGTTCTTTGCTCTGCTGCAGGGACTGAATATCCAGTCACCCAACATGGAGTCTGAGTCTGGGAAAGGGGTTGCTCAAGGGTGTCAGGATGGGGAGAAGAATTCAGGCTGAGTTGGATCAGAACCTATGTACAAGTCTCTATACATTAGACCTCCAAGAATGTCTGTTTCAGCTACTTGTATTACTTACTATGTATCACTCTTATCTGGTGTCTGCTCTGTCCTTCTCTTCAATTCAGTGACTGGACTGAAGTCTAACCACTTGTTTCAGCCCTTTATCCATCCATGTGTGGTTTCTGTTCCTGAGAGGGATGGATCTATTACATTTTTATTCTCATCTCTTTGTGTGATGCCTGAGGGAGAAAGCTATGTTCATAAATATATTTAAGCAATTTCTGAGGGGTTTACAGGAAGCAAACAGAAAATCTACACCTTGCTTGGTTTATCTCATTTGTCTTCTAGACACAGATTGTGCAACTCATCTTCAGTAAGCTTTATTTCCTTTTTGTAGTCAAGCTCCAAGTAGTCAGCTGTGCTTTAAAGTCTCATCTCTTCAGAGTTTCATGCCCTGACACCTTGAGACACTGCTCTGACCCATACTTAGGTGACCCACCTGTTATTGGAAGAGTTATATACACTGTTATAATTCATAGAGTTATTGGTGCAATTACCCCATAGCGGTCATTGGGATAGCTGAGCAAAGTTAAACTGCTGCTATTGCATCAATACTGAGATCCTGTGATTTACATGGTGGCTATTATTTGTATGTTTATGCTTTCCTGTGAGCATCGTTACCTTGCTACTATTATCTGTGTAGTTAGTTATACCCTCCTAAGGGTATAGTTACATTGCTGGCCATATTAAATTGTCTTCCACAGCTGTAGTTACATTGCTGACTTTATCTAAATACTGTGGTTATACCATGCAGTCAGCATGCAGTGGTTGCCCTGTTACTATTAATTATATAATACTAGCCTCCCACTGATATAAATGCCTCACTCTGAGAGTAGGTCATGGGAGTTCCATTGCTCTAGGTATAAATAAACAGTACCAGCATGGTTCTCTAATGTATTACACTGTTTCTACATCAGTGTAAATCCCAGTGTGAACTGGTATAGAGTGGAGAATCAGTCTCTCGGGGCACTGAAATCATCAAATTTTGATAGTTTATTTGACAAATAGGTAAACCTCCAACTCATCCTAATTAATTCAATCTCATAAGAAAAAATGGTTACTCACCTTCTTGTAACTGTTGTTCTTTGAGATGTGTTGTTCATGTCTATTCCAATCAGGTGTGCGCACGCTGTGTGCACAGTCGTCGGAAAGTTTTCCCTTAGCAACTCCCGTCGGGTCGGCTAGGGAGCCCCTTGGAGTGGCGCCTTCATGGCGCTCAATATGTGACCCTGCCGACCCACCCCCACCTCAGTTCCTTCTTGCCAGCTACTCCGACAGAGGGGAAGGAGGGTAGATGTCAAATACGAAATGGCTATAAGGATAACAATCAATAAAATATGGCCTTCAGTGAAAAATAACATAGTTCTTGGGGTCTGGTGTAGTATATTGGTTAATATTGCAGAGTGAGGGGAATATGGAAAATTGAAGGAGCTATTTCTTCCAAGGACAGTAAACTTTAATGTTGTTATACTGACAGTCAGTCGATATTTATGATCATATGGAAAATATACAAGACATGTTGGTGTAGTGGGATATAATTATCTTACTGGCACGATATTTTGAAGAGATTTTAATTATATATAATAATAAATAATAATAATTAATAATATAATTACATTGTTTTCAATAGCTAGATAGTCTTGCCGTAGTTGTTTTCGGAGGAAAAATAATTTTTTTAAAAAGCATGTTTCTAACTACTGGAAGCCTATGCTATGCAAATGAGAAAGATTCTTCCCATAAATAATTCGCTGTCTGATTCTAAGGCTACCCAGATGATATAGGGTTTGTTTGTTTGTTTGGCTTAAGCGGTGGAAGGATACAATAAAAAGTCCAGAGGCTGTGTTCTCCACTCAGCTTCCAGAGGGAAAGGTATCTTGTCATCATTCTATAGCGACACCTGCTGGTCTGTCAGCAGCAGCCTTAACCAGCTTTGCTCATTGCCCTGTCTGGAAGTATTCAAGTCCCTGGGGGTTAGAAGGAAGGGGTTACCCCAGCACGTAAAGCCAGTGCATATTTGTGGAGCTTTAGTGGTGGGCTGGGAAGTCTCTTTGGAGGTGTGATTCAAAGAAAACAATATGAGTTCAAGAAAGTAATGTAATGGGCCGCAGGTGAGACAAAGACCTTGATACTCCCAGCTGGTGGCTATGCATAAAACCATTTGGAAGCTGCTCACTTGGTACAGAAGTAAAATGAAATGCTTTATCAGCTCCTGAAAAAGAGGAAGAGGGCACTTGGGAGTCCTTACTGACTCTCCTAGCCCCATCTGGCTATGTTTGTCCTGACTCAGTGGTTTCCGAGCTGGGATACTTGGCATCACAGATCACATGGGTAGCACCTCACATGCCGAGATCAGCGTCCCCACCATTTTTCACACCAATAAAAGCCAGCAAGTGTCTTTCTTTAGACATCAGGAAAAGAAACAAGACATGAACCTACTGAAAATAATCTGCTGATAGAGATCTTGGCACATTTATTGTATAAATATATCACTTAGCAATGAGTGAGAGATGAAACGTATTCCCTTAGGTGGCTGCACAGTCTCTTTATATCTTTCACATTTCTTCACACTTTTCCCTTCCTGTGGCGCAAAGGCCACAAGCACATGCCGTTCATATTCAGGCTTTAATCAAACATCCACCAGCTCCATTCTGATCTCATGTACACCACTCAAGCGAGACCTTCCAGTGCAGATTCTGTGGGAATGCAGAGACTAGGTATTTTTGCATACGGGTTAATCCCTTTTAATGTTTTCTACATATACTGCCCCTTTAATCAGAGGATCAAGATCTCAAGGCACTTTGCAAACATTAATGATACTTCACAGAACCCCTGTGAGGTTGGGAAGTATTATACCCATTTTACAGCTCTGTAAAATGAGACCCCAAGATGTTAAGTGACTTGCCCAGAGTTACACGGCGAGCTGGGAATAAAACCTTGCTGTCCTGACTCCCAATTCCTTATGTGAAGCATTACAGACTTCCTGTATTATAAACAAGGATATATCCAACTTTTAAAGAACTGAATTTTTCCTCTCTGTTTCCCTCCCAGAACTGTTTGACCTGGCTTGAGAGGATAGGGGGTGAAGGAAGGATTACGTGATTGAAACCTGAAACCAGACAATTTTTTTGAGGTTCAAAAAAGTTCACATTTTCTCGCTTTTCATTTTCAAGAGCCTCTTTTAAATTTATGGTTTTGGCCAGGAACAGGCTCTGGAAGACCACAAGGAAAGTACCAAAACAAAGTTATCTTCTCATAATTTTTGACCTAACTGGAGGCAACATGTATCAAATTCTCAACTTGATTGCTTAAATTAATAGATTTTAAGGCCAGAAGGGACCATTAGATGGTCTAGTCTGAGCTTCTGCATATCACAAGTCATTAAATTTCACTCAGTTACCCCTACATTGAACCCAATAACATGTGTGTGGCTAAAGCATACCCATCTTGATTTGACGACATCAAGAGATGAAGAATCCATTACTTCCCTTGGTATAGTTTGTTCCAGTGGTTAATCACCTTCACTGTTAGCAATCTTGCATCTGAAGAAGTGAGGTTCTTACCCACGAAAGCTTATGCTCCCAATACTTCTGTTAGTCTTAAAGGTGCCACAGGACCCTCTGTTGCTTTTTACAGATTCAGACTAACACGGCTACCCCTCTGATACTTGTTAGCAATGTGTGTCTTATTTTTAATTCAAATTTGGCTGGCTTCAGCTTCCACCCATTGGTTCTTGTTATGTCTTTCTCTGCTAGATGCAAGAGCCCTTTAGCACTTAGAATTTTACCCCGTGAAGGCAGGAGCGGTGGAAGTTTGCTAAAAGTGGGGTGGCCACCAGTGCCCAAATCATGGCTCTGCCCTCACACCGCCCATTCCCCCCGAGGTCCCGCCCTCGCACCGCCCCTTCCCCTGAAGCCCCACCCCCACCCCGCCTCTTCCCCCCAAGGCGCTGCCCCCTGCTCGCTCTTCCCTCTCCCTCGTTGCTCACCCTTACGGCTGGTAAAAAATGAGAGGGCATAGCCCTCCCACTTTTAAAAGTCCCAGCCCCCCCCCATTCCACCCTGTTCTGGTGCCCTTGCATGAAGATACTTATACATTGTAACCAAATCACCTTTCAGTCTTGTTTTCAATAAGCTAGCCCAAAGGTGCTCAGATAAATGATTGGATAAGAATCTGGACATCAGTCTGGTTATCTGCCCTTGACATCTGAAACTCTGAAGTTCACCCATCAATATCCAAAAAAAACTTGTCTTGTACTCAGCAGAGAGAGAGAGACACACACACACACACACATCTGCTACAGGCTAAGCTGTTAGCTAACACAAATACCTTACAAAAATAGAAATTCTCCCTTTATCCCAAAAGTTCATGACAGATGCCTAGATGTAAGATTTATCTCTACTTCAGTGAACAATGAGACGTCCTGAGATTCTTCCTACTAAGTGACCTTCCTTTCTCTCCACATAGGAATGGATGGCTCTCTTTTTTTTCTATCAAAGGTCCTATTAGATTAATACCCTTGGATACAAACTGGATGTTGTCTTGGTATGTTAAATCATATCCTCCTCACAGATCTGTAGCCCAGATAAATGATTTTATGCCTATAGATCATGTTAGTCAAGCTTATGTGAACATTTGGCTTGTCCTCTCGGTATTTGTACGTTTCATTAAAATTCTTTGATCAGAAAAAAAAACATTAAAAAAAATCATATGCCTATAAGGATATGCTAGAGATCAGAACAGCTATTCTCCCAAAAGCTCTGTCCTCTGCAGTGCCATATAACTGACAGGTGCCATCACTTAGATATTTGATTAATCCAAACCATGACCTTCTCAGAGGAAAGTGTACTCTGTACCCTTGCTGCTAATGAATACAATACCTGACCAGAACCTGTCCACTAAGTACCACTCTGACCTATAATGCATAGGATGCATTTCTTGGCTTTTCAGAATCACGCTGTTCAACAGCCTTTGCACAAAAATGCCCACCACAGAATGTTTGTCCTTGATGCCATACTTTGCTTGAAGCCACACTTTCAAATGTAGGTCCCAATCCTGCAAACACACATACACATCACTATTTGATCAAGGTTACACATGTGTTTAAGTGTTTGCAGGATTGGAGACTTAGAAACAGAGCCTATATATTTAAAAAAGTATTAATAACTGCTGCCTACATTTCCAATCCAGCATCTAAACAACTATGTTATTTCAAATGACTAAAAAGAGACACACTTAAGGTGCTAAAGGGCAAGATTTTCCTTCCCTGCTCTCTCAGTTTATCCATGAAAAAATGTGACTAGGAATGTCCACAGGAAAAATCAGTGGTGGAATGGCCAGAGTAGATAATTGCAAAGGCAACTCTGACGGGGCCTATTTTCCTAGCTATTAAGGCAGAAAGCTGTGACCCACAATTATCACCTTTAAGCCACTGGTTCAAATCTGGGCAAGCCTGGTGGGAAAAGCTGCTACCATCAGATGCTTCTTTGCTGGCTTGTTTGAAGTAAGGTTGCAGTCCTAGTTTTTAGTGCCTGTTTGTTCACAACCCAAATCACATATAAACGCAAATATGTGGATGCTGAGAACCATTTGTCCACTCCATCTCTCTATTCATCAAGTATATCCAATTGCCAGTTATATTTCTGTATTGCCATCGCGGATTTGGCATCCTTCATAGCAGTCGAAGGAGAGAGGGCTCAGAGCAGAATGGATGTGGAAACTGAACTATCGTCTCATCCATAGAGTTGGTCTCTCCAAAACAGGAGACAGAGCAGTATGAGGGGCTGTTTGTATAGGAGCTGGATGCGCCATCGCTGTTCTGTGGTTGAACAGAGGACATCAGTCTGTGGGGTTGTTAATCTGGCACCTTTCATCAACAGAGAATTACCTTTACATTTTAAAGGTTGTGGCTGGTCCTGTGTGGGTGAACAAGGTGGTGACAGGGAAGAGAGGGGACAAGGGACAATCTTTATCCCCTTGCATCAGTACTCAGGGCTCAGGCACAATCCCAGCACAAGACCTTCTCCAAAGAGGATGGGGAAGGGCAGGGATGAGGTGATTGCTCTGCCCCAACTTCTGCACCACTCACCGGCCTTACACAGGAAGGAGTGTGTGCCTGGATCCCTGGGGAGAGGTGGTAGAGGTCCCACTGCAGTGTACACTCTTCCAGAGTCCCAGGACGAGTTCTGGATGAACTGGACAGTCCCTTGTATTACAGTAGCACTTAGAGGCCCAAAACCAAGATCAATTCTAGTTGCATCTGCCCATCTAGCTGCAATAAAAGTGTTCTGTCTAAAACTGTCAGTGGCTGCTTTACTCAGAAATCCCCACGTCATTTAGGACAGTTGCTTTCAGCCAGTCATAGTCTTTTGCAGAATCCTTGTCCAGGATCAATAATTGTCTGAATCTTCCCTGTCAAAGACAGCCACCCAGATGACCCAGGTATCCCTTTCCACACAACTATGGTAGTTGCCCTCTTGGGGTCATCACGAGATCCCAATCTGGAAAGGGTGGGGACTGGGACTGCCAGCCAAACCAGGAGGTAGAACTTGGCCAGAGGATGATAACAGACTGGTGAGCTTGTGGACTAATTGATCCTGGAACTTCTGTTGCTGCTGCTCATTCATGGGCCTTGACTTGTGCTTGCTGCTGTTGCAGAACATCTGCTTGACCTTTCACCAGCATGGCCCGATGTGTCATCCATTTAACTGAATAGGCCATGTTCCCTCTTTCACCTACAAGGGACAAAGAGCTATCCAATGGAACCAAGGCCCAGTTCTCCCCAAGTTACGGATACACCAGACCCTCTGGATGACTTTAAAAAAAAGTCTTCCCTGTTTCTTAAGATGCTGTGTTTCTTTTAGGCTGGTAGCACAACAAACCAAGCAGAAAACATAAGGCCCACCACAGGCCCCCCCTCCCAGTCCCAGACCCACTCTTTCTTTATAGTCACCAGAAACTGTAACAAAAAAACCCCATACATAATCAAAAGTACAGGAGAGCAATTCCACAATCCACTCTGGAGTCCTTGTGCGCTCCCTGGCCACACCCAGAAGGCTATACCATTCTGAGCTAGCCAGTTAACAAGGCCCACCTACCAAGTCAACTCTCTTGTTACACTCTGTTGGTCCTGCAGTGGCAGGGGTAGCAAGATTTCCTCATATGGACCAGTTTGGGACATGGAGATATCATTTCAGAAGGGTTATTCCAGTGAACCCCAATGGGCCTCTAGACCCTATCATGGTGTCCATCACCATGGTATCTAACTGCTACTAAGGGTGTTTTCTGTTAGTCTTAAAGGTGCCACAGGACCCTCTGTTGCTTTTCACTGAGCTGTACATCAAAGAGCCTGACTTGACACAAATGGAAATTGGCAAAGGAATTAAATGTTACAGAGTGATACACTGGGATGGCAGACTTAGCAAATCGGAAAAAAACCATTTTCCAGCTAAATGGAAAAAGTAGACTCTGAGGAGATGTGGCTACAATTCCAGAAGTTATACAATAATGTCACTTCATAAACTGATTCCAACAGTATGTAATAACTTCCTATAAATGTATAGCCACCCCATTAGAAAAAGGGAAAATTGGCTTATTTCGGATCATTTTCTCGCTCTTCTCTAATTATCGTGGGCTCTTCCTCAGGGACGTAAGCCCTGGCTATGCAACTACGTTCTTTAAAACATATTGCAAGTTTGCATGATGCCTCTGCCTTAAATCCAGCCTAATCCCAGTGGGTCTTTCGCTGTCAGGGCTCTGCCCCACTCAGGAAATATTAGAAAATGTAATCAAATTAAAGTAAAATAAAAACGCCTCCATTATAATTCAGAGTAATCATAAATTAACAGTGTAACTCTCTCCAGCCAGTGGGTCACGTGAGTCAGGTGATGTTGGATACATACCATCGGGACACTCAGAACAGAAGCAGGACTCCAGAGAGTGGCAATTGCCCGTCTTTCCACAGCCAGCTACACTGGAGAACTAAGGGACACTTTCAAAACTGCCCTGAAATGATAAGCACAAGGCATTTCTCATTTCCTCCAGGAGCATGGGTCTATCTTTGGATCAACAGAGTTTTTCCTTTGAAGGGTTGAGATGGGGACTACACCTTTGGGACAATCAGGGTATTTGCAGCATGCAAGATGTGGGATGAGTGTTTAGGGATTAATGTGGTCCACTGCATTGTATCCTAACGTGCACCAGAATGTTGCACTTGGCATGCAGAATTTTACTATTTCCCAGGCGACTGTGTGTCTCCCTTGAACCCTGCAGTGATTTTCAGTTCATTTTTACTTGGAGCCAACATTGTGCATTTCCCTTTCTGCAGGAAGAACAACATTTACTCATTCCCATGGGGTCTCTTCACAGAATATGGATGGCTTCCAAATCATGTGTGAAAATAGTGTGCTTATGGCCAAGATTTTCAATAATGCTGTTCCCAACATTAGGTTCCTAAATCTAGAAATAGGCCCCTAAATAAATGGCCCAAATCTCAAAAGTATCGGGCACCTGCAACTCGCACAAACCCAGAGGGCGCAAAAGGCCCCAGGCGCTTATCAATTAAGGCCAGTTTTGACTTCCACAGATTCCTCAGGACTTTTGAAAAATCGGGCCATTTATTTTGGTCCTGCATCTGGACTTAGGAGCCTAACTTCAGTCAGCCATTTTGGAAAATCCTGGCCTACTTACACAGTGCCAGATGTGAGCACAGTGCTTACCCAAACAAGAAACACTTTAGCTAGGGAACTATGAATTACATGGCTATAATGCTACTGCGATCTTTATGGTGCTGACATAAACCAAAAGCTTTCATCATCACACTCCACAAGAGGCCTTCGAGCCAGGCTTTCCTAAGTCATCTTTTTTACATTTGATAATGCCGTGCATGTCTCTGAATTTTATTTTCATGTCTCCTCCTATCGCAATTTCCCTCTGCTCTTCATGCACTATGGGTGTTTGCATAGAAAAACAAACAAAAACAATCTGTGTGCTGGTCAAATGCTAATGAGAACTAATTAGCACTGATATTTTCTCTTTCCCTTTTTCTCATATATGCTCCAAATGAGCTAAAATTGGTCATTTCAATCTGAATCTCTTTGAAATGCACTGGCAATTTCACTGTCAAATTCCTGAATTCAAACCAGGTTTGGTTCCTTGTTCGTTCAAGTTGGGATGTGGCAGGAATCTCATGAGAATGGCTCTCTTGAGGAGAAAAAAAAAACTCTCTCAAGACATGAGGTAAATTGATCCAATGACATTTCTGTTATTTGGGGCTGAAATCTTGTGGAAGTCGCTCATGAGACTTTGGTGCCATTTTACATGAACATTGATAAGCCTAATCTAGATGCAAGCACCACCTGCCTCAGCCCATCTCAGATATATCCTATATGAGCAAAAAATCACTTTGTCAGTCTTTTCAGCCTGGATTTCTCCCTAGATATGCAGGGAAACTTGCCTTATTGGAGTAAACTGTCCCTGTGTCTATCAATAATCTGTCAGGGATAGTCTAGGTATTTTAATCCTGCCTCAGTGTGGGGGATGGATTAGATGACCTCTTGAGGTCCCTTCCAGTCCTACATGTATAGGAGCTGTATTAATCATAACCACTGCTTTATTCCCCCTCCGCCCAAACAACTCTGCATCTTTCTAACTCGGTGACATCAGTGACCCAGATAAAGTGTCACAATAATAGGGAGTCAACCATCTCTCACTGTGCTGACAAATAACCTGCACTCAATAAGCTTAATGCAACACTGTACCAGACAGGTCACATGTGGACTGCAGAAAAACAACAACATAGTGATGTAAGACCCCTGCTCCACCACCTTCATGTAGACTGATTTTCATGTCATCAGCAGAGAAGGAGAGCAGTCACATAAATCACGGAGATGCAGAATCATTCATGGTACATGCCAGAAGGAATAGTCCGCACATGCCAGAAGAAATAGTCAGAAGAAATAGCTCCAGGGTAGTGCAGAGGTTCAATCAAAGCGTCATTATACTTAAAAGTGGGATGCAAAGCAAGCTCAATCTCTGTCAGCATGAGGCACGCAACAGAAATAGAAATCCAGAGCACCCTGCATAGAGTCACTAATCCGAGTCATTTTTGTAGCTCTAGATCTCTCCACAAGAAACACAAGTCCAGTCTTGGAGCGGGACAGGTCTATCTTTTAAGGAGCAATACTTCCATGAAAGATACATAAAATGCACTGTCACTATTAGAGCGATATCTGGGATTACAAAGAGACAAAGAAGGCAAATGCTAGCAGGATCAAGCTACTCCAGTAATGGGCACATTAGAAAGGCACACATAGGTTAGAGAGAGAGATTAGATATAGGCATATACCAATGCCCACTCACCATCCCTGCAGCTGTAGGAAATTAATCTTAGGGAATAGGTCTGTCTGATGCGTATAGTGTAGGTTGTGAATGTCTGTATGATAAGGCTCATTCAGGCCACGTGCTGAGAAGGAGGAAGGAATATTTATATTGGGTAATCTTTTCAAAAACATCTAAATCCTATTTTCAAAAGCAGTTTTGGCATTTAGGCTCCCCGGTGCCTAAGTCTGTTTTGGAAATGGTCTAGATCTAGTCTACACTAAGGGGATTTTGCCGGTTTAATTATACCAATATATTTAAACTAGCAAAAAAAACCCCTAGTGTAGACACAGATCATTATAACAATGGGTGCGTTCCCCAACCGACATATGCCATACCAGTAAAAGCACTTTTATATAGATATAACTGGGTCTGCATTAGGGCGAACACTGGAATAACTACGTTTGCAAAAAATGACACCCCTAACTGACACAGCCATGCCAGCAAATCTTCCTAGTGTCAACCTGTCCTTAGGTTCCTAAGTCACTTAGGTGCTTTGGAAAATTTTACCCATTGATCTCGGAGGCTGAGATTCTTAAAAATACTGTATGAGGAAAATTGTAGCACTATCACTAAGGCAGGTAGCATACTGTACCTAAGAAAGCAACAATCATTTTACATTATTTCTTTTCATATTATATCTTTTCAACGGAGTCCTCTAGGGCAGGTGCAGAGGAATGTGAAGACACGAAAGGTTTTTCTCTGGAGTAACTGAGCTTTCCATTTACTCAGTGGTCTGGCCAAAAATCTAGAGAAGATCTCCACCTTCCCAAACCTGCAAAGAGATTTCTCATTTCTGTCTTCAATGGCGAGTTTTACATCCAAACCTCTGTAAAAATAACCCAGCACTCAGTGTGCCAGATGGTTCAGTGGTTCAGGCAGTGAGGCTAATGATCAGGAACATAACACAATACAATTTATTTTCTACATAGCATCCTTGATACAAAAGAAAAAAATGGTTCTAAAGAATAAGGGACAGAGAGGTTCAGGGCGGATACCTCATGCCAGGAAGAAAGAACCCTTTTGCATTTAAAGGGGCGCATTTAAAATGAAGTTGCTGGACATCTAAGGCGCTCCAAAAGCTGTGGACAAATAAGTTAAGCACCCATGTTGGGTCATGCACTGTGACACAAAGGCTTTTTGTTGATGAGCTGGAGGAAGTCCACTGCAAATCTTAAAACCCATAAATCTCCTACAGCATGGGCGGTGGGTGAACCGCCGGCTGGGGGTGAACCGCCGGCTGGGGGACGCTAGCCGCCGGCCCTGCCCCCCTGCCTGAGGACCAGCCCTCCTTCCCCTTCCGGAGCCCCCCCACCCCAACCAAGCCCCCGAGTGCAGGGCGGGTGGGTGGTATGCGGCCCCCCCATCCCACTCAAGCACAGGGTGGGCAGCCCCAGCGCCTCCACCCCTCTCCCACCCGAGTGCCAGGCAGCACGACCCAACACCCGGGGGCCCCCAGCGCTGGGCAGCCCCAGTCACCCCAAATCCTGGCCACCCTAGCCCCAGCCCCAGCACACTTCCCTGAAGAGGAGCAACCTGTCCGGGTTGGGGCCAAGGGAGAAGGGCAAGCAGGGTTTCAGGGAAGAGCAGGGCGGGGCCAGGCCGGGCTGTTTGGGGAGACACAGCCTCCCCCCAGCCGATGCGCCGCGCCGACCTGTCCTGGAGGGCTATAATAGAGCCTCACCAAAACCACAGTAGTTTATTTGCCACTAAAAACACACCACTGAATTATACCTAACAAGTTTCCATGCATTAAAACTGCTAATTTGCTCTTAGCACAGCCATTTCATTGTCATATATAATATTACATGTCAGTGTCACAACCATAAAGTCACGTGACAAATGGTATCCAAAGTTAACATGCAACATCTTGCAAGATGAACAAATAATTGGACCTAACATTATATTCGATGATTTAGTCTTTTTTTCCGTTTTTAAACTGTCCATTAGCAGTTTATGATTTTTTTGGATATATTTATTATTCAAATTATTTGTGATTTTATTTTTGTGAATAACTCTTACAAACAGTATGGGACAGGGATGGGTTTTCATCTGTGTTTGCACAACACCTAATACAATGATGCCACAAGCCTGACACCTGGGTACTATTGTAATACAAATAAACACTAAATAAGAAGGGATGAAATCTGGGCCCCATTGAACTGAGTGGGAATTTTGCCATTGACTTGAATGGAATCAAGATTTCATGCAAGAAGAATATGTCTGTAGATTGTTTGCAATCAGTCATTGGGACTATTCAGATTGGGCTGGCTTGTTCTGATTGAACTCATATGTCACATGGCACTGTTTCTGTCCCTTGATTGGATAAGTCTTGGAATTATCTTTCCTGTGTGAATATTCACATCTACAAGTTCAAAATTAGAGTTTGGCAAATATTCTCTAATTATCTCTTAACGTTTCCTCTTTCTGGGTGAAATTGCCACTTTTACAGAGGGGTTAGCAAAGGCCAACAATACACCACTTACACTATCAAATTAGAGCCTTGTTCTGGCTCATTTATGAATATCCCCAGTGTTGCAAACACTTGCAATTTTATCACAAGTCTCACAATATTAGGTCTTTTTCCTTAAATCCCCAGCTCTTGGAGTCAAGTGATTATGTGAGACCCTCGTCTTTCCTTTAAGAAAATAGTAACTTTCTAACCTTCATGGTGACAGAAAAAAGCCTAAAAATGTGAACCAACTGTGCCCTAAAGGCTTACAAAACCAAAAGTGAAATTTTTAAAAATCCCCAATGCTTTTATTTATTTATTTTGGAGCCTAACTCAAGTTTTGAGCAGGTGGCATTAGCCATACTGTATTCCCGTCTGGTAAAGGTTTGTTTAGTAGAATATTCCTGAAAATGAAAAGGGCGCAAACAATCAAAGTCAAGTCAATATTGTATTTGAGCAAATGTCCTCAGAAACTCATGCTGAGATATTTATCCAGTTCTAGTGGTAATAGCAGGACATTGAGAACACTATGATAACAAAAAGGTAGCTTATTTATCAGTGTGTGTGTGGGGGGGAGGGAAATGGGGTGCCTTCAAAACAAGTGCTGAGTCCAATCAGGTGAGACAATGTTGTTTTTATATAGCACTGCAAAACATGCAAGGCATTTCTATACTAAGCCCCTGCCTAAAACAAGGAAGTCTGTAGTGCACTAGTGAATCGATACCAGCTCCATACACCCAGAAACAGCAGTTCGCAGGGCCTTAGCAATTACGTATCCAGAATGTTGATTTCAGTTAATTAATTATTTATTGAACTTTCTTTGGTGCTCTTGAAAGAAAGGGACTAATTAGCACTAACGACACAGTCTCTCGTGCAAGGCTTCTCCACACACAGCTACTTGTCATTGCGTCTCAGCCATCACCACCCTGCTACACTAGTTCCTGGAGTGCCCTGCTATCGCACTACGCAGCCCCCACAGCACGGCCAATGTACCTCCCTCTGAAACCGCCCCAGTGCCATTCCACACACTCAGGGTCAGTTGTGTGATATTCTGAGTTGGTGCTGTGACGTGGAGAAATGTACGGCAAGGCTGAAATTTTCAGAAGTGGCCATTGATTGCAAGTGCCTCCCTTTTTGGGTGTCCAACTTGGCACACTGTGGCTGTGGTTTCCGAAAGCGCAAGGCACCTGCGATTCTAATTTGAAGCCAATGGGAGCAATGGGTGCTCGGTACTTTTGAAAACCAGTTGAATCAAGCTGGGATATCCAAACTCCCTAGCCACTTTTGCAAATATTGGGCTCGGTGATTAGGTTGAGATCCTCAAGCACATTTTCATTTACAGCCCAAGGGTAAAATTTTCAAAGTGACTTAGAAGACTCTTGACTTTCAATGGGACCTAGGCTCCTAAGTCACTTCGGTTCCTTTGAAATTTTTACCCTAAATCAGGATTTCAAACCAAGTCTCTTGAGGTGAACTGCTAGAGCACAAAACCTTGGAACCAATCATCCCTGAAATTATTTGGGCACGATTCTGACCTCATTTACACAGCTGTAAGTCAAGAGTTAACGCCACTGAACTCACTGGAGCTACCCTGGTATAAAACCCTGTGAGCAGAGGCCCTTTATTTTTAAGTGAACAATCTTGCCTGGTAACATGAGGATGACATTTTGGGCTTAAAAAAAAAATTGCAACTGCAAGCTGCCACCTGAAAACAGCCCTAGAAGTAATGAACGATGCCTGTTGTTACTAGCAAAACAGGGTATCGCTCATTCTGATAGCATAATGTATGGATTTACCACGGATACACTGCATAAAAAGACCTATACAATTCATAGCAATTTTACAGTGGATTATTAAAGGGTTTATATGTATATGTTTAGGCAAATTCTCCATTTCTTTATTGCTTATTCAACACAGAACCATTTAGCTATTAGGCAGGTCCCTTTGTTTTACAGACCCCCGGTTAGTTTGACACAGAGTGAGGCTTAGTTAATGCTTTGCTATTCTGCTCTTTGCACAGAGGTTACTAGAGCTGTGGAAGACTCTGAGAGCTCCCATTTGTATACACAGGGGCCCAACATGACAACATGTTAGCTAGAGCTCAGTCAGTGTCCCCCCAAAATCGTGAGCCATTATTACTGCCCTGAGAGGCCACAACTGAGATCAGCCTCATTGTGTTAGGTGCTGTGCCTGTACCAGAGAGGTTACAATCTAAATAGACTAAGACAGACAAAGAATAGGAGGAGAGAAGTTCTTTTTTTAATTTCCCTTTGTACAGACACACAGAGATCGAGGGACTTGCCAAGGCCACACAGCAGGTCTGTGGCAGAGCCAGCAATTGAACACAGATAACCTGGTTCCCAATCCAGTGCCTTAACCTCTCTCTGGTTAATGGTAGGTAGAGCTCTGTGCGGAATTAGCGTAGAGTCCTGCAGTGGAACCGGGATCCCATGAGTCCCACAGGACCCACTGCCATAATAGTAGGAGCAGAGTGGAAATGGGTATTGCAGGCAGGGGCAGAAGCAGGATTAAAAATAGAGCCGTGCAGGGCTCTAATGGTAGGGATGCACACACCAGCTTTGAATAAAATCAGAGCAACTCTGAATCTTTGCCCCTGAAAGTCAAATTGAAACCCTGGAACTTGGTTAAGACATGAAAGATATTCGTTAGTTTCCCTGGCCATCAGTATTTCCTAGTTTTGCTCACAACAGGAAGTACAAATCCATTGAAAAGAGCTAGTCTCTTTGTACTTTACTTGCAGCCTACATCACAATTAGGAAGCACCTGACATTGCACTAGGAAACCAAATCTCAGGTTTTTCAGCCTGATTCCTAGAAAGAAAAAAGAAAAGTCGGCATCATTCCAAGTTATTCCCTCCTCTGGGCCTCCCAGCGTCTCATCTTCTCCAAGTCTCGCTTTCAGATGGCAAGAGCCTCAGGGTAGGGGTCATCTTCAGTGTACGTTTTGAATATTACTGAGAACATTGCTGGTGCTTAACAACACATTAAAGAATATATTAACAAAATAACAACACTAGAAGGTAGAGGTCTGGCTATTTTTGAGTAAACATCTGACCTTTCAACTGTGGAAATATGCAAGCCACACACATATACTCCTGGTTACCAGACAGGAATCCAGCTGGATCCCATTTTAGTCTCTGGCCCCCAGTCTGCCATGTACTGAGCTGGTTCTAATGCTGCTGCTGCTGGCTAGCAGCAAGCAGAGGGCATGTGGGAGGACAGCACAAAGAAATCCCTCTGAAACCCAGATCATTATTGCTGTTTTGTCCTATTTTCCACTAAATATATTTCTTCTGATTGCCCTTCAGCAAACAATATGACTCATGTCTGACAGGTAAACTCCAAATTCTGCTGCTGTGCCAGAGCCACAAAATGCTTTAAGAAATTGCAAGGGGGCTGAGGGTGGAAGAAATATATTTCCTTCTCTCTGATAAAATCATCACTCTCTCATGACAGATAGTTGCTGTTTCCCAAACTCTTCTCCTGCAACAGAGATTAAGGAAGCACATCAGTAATCAAAGGCAGGTGCCAGAGATACTGCCACCGCTGGGAGGGATCCCATGACACACGCAATCCCAAACAAATTGGAGAGTGATGACACCAAATCAGGTAAGGTCAAATGAACAACCCCAACCAGAGGCCAGAGAACTTTCCTGGGATCCACAAAGGAGCGTGTGTGTTAATTCACGCAGGACTCAGGCCTGACTAACCAGGCAGGACTTCTCACCAAAGACGAAGGCAGACCCTCAGAGGGAACCCAGGAAATGAAAAAAACAGCCATCAGAAGCAGCACATGCCTCTGAAGAGAGAATGCTAAAGGGCTGGTTTATAACTCAGTTTGGGGGTTTTCAGGAGGGAGCTCCAGTTACACAAAAGCATTTTTCTTTGTTTTCTTCTTATTGCAACCCAACACGCCCTAGGCCTCCAGCTTGAAATCTTAAGGACTGTTCTGTCACTGCTCAAGCAGCTTATATCCCTTGTCCCAGACACTAGCGCACACTCCCAGAATCCCCACTTCTCAAATCCTTGCCCAACCTCTGCCCTTCAGCTCTGGGTTTGAGCTGGCACCAAAACAAACTGCAAGAAAGGCTGGTTCTCATGGGATCTGCAGCCCAGTCAGAAGCAGATATGGGAAACCTTGGAGTAGCTGCATGTTACAGACCCAAGAGTAGCGCTGGATAGTTGGAGATGGGCAGTGGTTAAAGCAGATTGAAAAAGCAGGGAGAAGCCAAGCCAACCAAGGAGGATGAGGAAAGCAGGGGAGCTCCCTTCTACTTTTAGCAAAGATGGAAAAGCTGTGCCCCTCCCCTCCCTGGCTCCCGCTCCCATTAACCCCTGGAGAACACTTAGCACCCAAACTTTTAGACACTTTTCTGAACTGAACCTGAACTCCAAACCTTTTGAAGTTCACTCCCGCTAGTGTCAACAAAGCAAGGGATTTCAGTGAAGGCAAAGTTTGTCTGACAGCGTTTTATACCAGACACAAAAACACTAGCTAAACGCATACATCTGGGAAAATGCCTCCCCTCAAAACTGAGACTTGCATTTGCATTTAAGATGACTCTCCAAACCAGAAACTTAGGTATCACCGTGACTTACTCAGTAGCACCCTCTCCTCAGGTGCAGTTGTGGGTTCAAATCCCCCACTCTCATATAAAGCCCATGCAGTGCTGACCCTGTTGTGCAGAACTAAGGGCATGGTGTAAACACACTACTTCCTACCTCTGCTGATATCAATCTGAAGCCAGCAGCTGCCTTCAAATCTTGCAAATTCAGGGGTTCCTCTAGATTTGGCAGGGGGAAGCCAATACGCTCTCAGGTCCCTTAATGCTGCGGAAACTCTGAAGGTGCAAGATTTCACTACAGAAGCTGACCAAAGCTCTAGAGACAAAATGTGCCAGAACTAAGACAACTCTTCCCTTCCCACACTGGGGTTGACAATAGGCAGGCAGAAAAAGGAGAGGGATCTGTGTGGGAGAACAGAGAAAAGCCTTCAAAGTTTGAGACCCATCCAACCTTTTGAGGCCTTGCCCAAACTGAACCCCCTTTCCTTTTGTTGTTCACCACCCATACCCAGACGAGCTCACCTGCCTCGCAGCAGAAACACCGCCAGCTAGAATAGCAATGGCAATGCCACAACGTCACTCTTCACAAATGGAGACAGCTCTGTTAACACACTTGTTTAGCAAAGCAATGAAAATCTGTGTTGATTGTCATTACCATTCCATTTACACTGTGTGCAGAACATTAGGCTGGATGGTTTACTTAGCAGCATATGATTATGTGATTGCTCAGATGCAAGGTGGGTGGAGGAAGCAAGAGCTCGGGAGGAGAGAAAGGAGGTGGAATAACTTGTGTTTTCCCCAATACCTTTTGGACAGAAACTCACAGAAGTTTAACTCACATTCCTCCTTCAAGCAATCGTAACCCATAAAACCTAATGCACTATACAGTACAAAGGAAGATCTTTGGGGGAAGATTCAGAGGAGAAGGTGACTCTGTGCCTGGTGTGAGAAGCATTCCAGACAGTTTACTGTCAGAAGCGTTGCTCCACAATCCATCTATTTACAGACACCTGAGGGACACATCCTCATCTGGTATAAATCAGCATAATTCTACTGACTTCAGGGATGAGACCTCAATTTACACCGGCTGAATGAGCCACAGAATTAGGCCATGGATAGTAAAACCCTTTCCATGTCACCTCTGCTGCAATCAGAGCTTGAGGAAGCAAGCAGGACACGACTGAAGAGTCTGAAAGGCTGCCCCCAGGCAGAGCTCTTGCTGCTCCAGTTGCTCTCCCATGTACCCCAGTGACTGGAGGACTGAAGCTCACTTTCACTCAAATACACTCTCACAGAAAATTGAATAGTTTGGGGTTCACATTTGAGAGGCTTTTTGGAATGAAGTAAAAATAACAATATATTATCTATCCACACACTGCCTTTCACCGCAGGCTCCCGGAATGCTCTACAAACGGTGGGCTCTAATTGCTGTGTAGTGACACCTCCCACAGAGAAGGCAGAAAACTCCCACAGCTTCAACCTTAATTCCTGGCCACTGTTTCAATGGGGAAAGAAAGGAGTTGGACCCCAAAGGGAAGGAGGGGGAAGAATGGCTCTTTGAAACTGGAGGATCTTGGGAGTTCTACAAAGGCCCTCTGTTTCCAAACAGCCACACTGCTGGCCTTCTCTCACTGTCAGCATGGCTGCGCAGTGGTTGCTGGCTCATCTCCCTTACTCTTCCCTTGTTGATGACTGGTTGGCTCTACACAGGCGTTCATGATATCTTGACCCCAGTCAGCTTTCAAGTCAGAAATCTGTGGGCTGGAGTAAGGAGAGTACCTGCTCCCTAGTGTCATTCCTCCTACCAGAGTGCCTTGGTTTTCCATCTTAGCCAGATGGCATACAGGTCCGCTGGCTAATGGAGAAGCCAATGATGGCGCAGGTATAATGGTGCAAAATGCAGTCTCACCTGCCAACTGTCTGAGGACACAAAGACTATCAGTCCTACTTTTGTTGAGATCTGTTAGGGATTTTCCTTCAGTTCAAATCGTAGAGCTGCTCTTCATGATCTCTGGGTCCCTAATTTAAGTCCCAGTGGGGAAAAATACCTTACAATACACACAACTTTTTATCTGCAAAACACAGATTTGGGTCCAATTTACTTTTCCTTTTTTAATTAAAAAGACTTTCTAGGGACAAAAAGAACAGGAGTACTTGTGGCACCTTAGAGACTAACAAATTTATTTGAGCATAAATTTGTTAGTCTCTAAGGTGCCACAAGTACTCCTGTTCTTTTTGCGGAGACAGACTAACACGGCTGCTACTCTGAAACCTTTCTAGGGACAGGTGAACTGGGCTGGATAAAAGCAAACCCCCAAAACCAACTTGAAATTCATCCCAAACCCACCTGGTTCTGAGATTTGGGTACTTTATCGCACTGATTTTTCCTGTCTGCACAACCTTGGTACTCCCTGGATCAGGACAAAGCTGAAATGTCAAAATGCTGTAAGGGAAATGCTGTTGTTGCAGATCTACCCACTGGATCAGAAGCTTGAATTAGCCCCCACGCCGCTCTAGGTTATGCTGAGAACAGGGACAGCAGAAGACTGGCTCCAGGCTTAGGCGGCCATTAATATCTCTGTCCTGGGCAGGTGGGTTTAGTCTCACCTGTGAATATTTAGACCCATCACCTGTGAGGCAGCTAAGGCCAGGAATCAGGAGACAGCCTGTGGGTCACCTTGTCCTTAGATAAAAGGCCAACACGCAGCTCAACTAACAGAGAGATCTGCAGGTTGCAGGTAAGAGGCAAAGACCTGGAAAGAAGGCAGGCAGCACAGCCTGGCTAGTCTATTTAATTTCTGTTGGGGTGTGTTGCATTTGAAAAATAAAAGCATCCCAGAGGGAAGGAAGTGAAATTCGGCTGCTGCTGGGAGCTTTGTGTTACCCTGGCCAGTTACTTGGCTCATTGGCTTAGCCTTCCTTGCGGCTTCCTTGCAGAGCTACACCCAGTGCTGGGTACAGTTGAGGATTGAACCCAGAGCCTTTTACTTCCAGATTGCTAATTTAAAGCTCACTTTGTTTGCTAGCAACTGAAAGCTGTTACCATCCGATGGCTATTCAGTGGCTAATTGTGTTAGTCTTAGTGCATTTCCCATCACACCGTCCACTGCCACATTTTGCCCCTGTGTTGGTGGGTAACCTCTGCAGAGCTCAGTGACAGACTAGGGCAATGGGAACCCGGCCACACAGAGTTATGGTATACTGGCTGGGGGCCAGCATGGGGGGGAAGTGAGACCAGCCTCGGCCATGCTCTACCTGATCTGCAGATAAATGCAGGACTCCCGTCTCCAGGTCTCTCAACTCAGCCCCTTTCACAAACTCTTTGTTAAAAATAAAAAGGGGGAGGGGGAAGGGGTTACAGTATTTGTGACTGGTTTCAGAGTAGCAGCCGTGTTAGTCTGTATCCGCAAAAATAACAGGAGTACTTGTGGCACCTTAGAGACTAACAAATTTATTAGAGCATAAGCTTTTGTGGGCTACAACCCACTTCTTCGGATGCATAGTATTTGTGACTATTTCCATGGTCTGAAATTAACAACTTTGATAAGTCATTTAAATAGGTACCCAGCTAAAAGAATTGAAACTCTAGAAAGTGGAAATAGAGGGTGAGTGGGAGGGAATGGGGTTTATGGATTGTATCATCAGCTCAGAAAGTTTCCAGTCTCAAGCCTTCTCGGAATTTTGCTGAAGAAATCACTTGTGCACAAGTCTTCTCCATTAACAGGCTGTGAAGGCTTAGGGACTAGATCAGGGGTCGGCAACGTTCGGCACGCGGCTCGCCAGGGTAAGCACCCTAGCGGACCGGGCCAGTTTATTTACCTGCTGATGCGGCAGGTTCGGCCGATCGCAGCCCCCACTCGCCGCGGTTCACCGTCCCGGGCCAATGGGGGCGGCGGGAAGTGGCGTGGGCCGAGGGATGTGCTGGCCGCGGCTTCCCGCCACCCCCATTGGCCCGGAACAGCGAACCGCGGCGAGTGGGAGCCGCGATCGGCCGAACCTGCCACGTCAGCTGGTAAATAAACTGGCCCTGGCCCGCTAGGGTGCTTACCCTGGCGAGCCGCGTGCCGAACGTTGCCGACCCCTGGACCAGATCTTTAAGCTGGGTGCTTTCGGGATGTATAAAATACTCCCCCCTGTTCTCCTAAGTAAAACTACACAGCTGTTCAAAAGGGCCTTACTAAAGCAGTGTGGTGATTCACAGAAAGGGGGGTAAAATATATAATCCGTGTACAGATTAAGAATTTGAGTACTGACAACAAAAGTACCTGAAGCTCTTGGTGCTGCTGCCTAGAACTTCAAGTCTTTCTTAACTGACGTGCCTTTAGGGTGATTGTTGTAGCATAAAGACGTGGTCAGTCCCATCGTAATTATCGTATGAGTTATTTGTACTAAAACAGAACGGCAGGCTGGGATCCTCAGAGATAACTTATCTCCAGACTCTAGCTCAGAAGGAGATGATCCTAATCACTCTCTGCTTTTATTGTAAGTGTATTAAAATGGTTAGGAAATCGGTGCTTAGTTCTGTGTTTCTATGGTCGGGATTTATTTTGTTGTTTTTTCCCCCCCCTAGACGCTAAACACCTCATTAAAATCCAGTCCTATAAGGTACAGTTTTAATTAGCCAGTCACTGGATCAAAGTGATAAGTGGCCACCCGGAATTTCATACTCAGAGTTCTTTGGCACTGCGCAGTAGGGAGTCCCTTTGTCCCCGAAGCTGAAAGCTGGCTGGAATATGTGACCCTACCTCCCTAGCTAACAGGAAACTCACTAGGGAAGCATTCTTATGCTATGTTTATAAACAGAATGTAGGTCACAAACTCAGGACAGAATGAAGCAGTCTTTCACTTAATCCTTAGTTATTATGGGCATAATGTGTCTTGAGATGCTTGGGCCCTTCATCCCCTTAAGTGTTCTGCATTTTCTGCTGCCATTGTTCCATCAAACGCACCCAATTTCTTACTTTAACAGTTCCTTCTGTCCAATCCCTGGTTGGAGGGGAAGAAATTACATCAAAAGGTCTGATCCTCCTTCCCTCCTAGAATTTTAAAGAGATGGTGGCTTATTTCTACAGAACCAAATTGTTCATCCACATGATCATCCATAGCATATTGCAGTGGTAGTGGTGGAAATGTCTGAGTGGGGACTTTAATACCCTTATTATTTCTTCATCTTCATCAGATAATCAGATATTCCAAATTAGGTTCTAAATTAAATCAGCTATAATTTTACCGATGATATTTCCAAGTTCCAAATGCAGGCCAAAAAGTGATCATGACATTTCCTACACCTTCAAATATCACTGATGTGGCTTTCTTTTTCCATCGTCAAAAACCAGCAGCTAGGGAAAGACAGCCCTCCAAAATGCTGGTCGACTGGTTCAAGTCTCATCCAAACCCCTCAACTCAGCAAGATCTGGCTAGAAACCTTGTAAAGCAGTGGTTCTCAAACTTTTGTACTGGTGACCCCTTTCACATAGCAAGCCTCTGAGTGTGACCCCCTTATAAATTAAAAACACTTTTTTATATATTTAACACCATTATAAATGCTGGAGGCAAAGTGGGGTTTGGGGTGGAGGCTGAGAGCCCGCAACCCCTCCTGTAATAACCTCACGACCCCCTGGGGGGTCCCAACCCCCAGTTGGAGAACCCCTGTTGTAAAAGGCTCAATCCTACAAAATGCTGAGTAAGTTCTGGAGGTGCTAAGTGGAGTTGATGATACTGAGCATCTCCACTTCTTGTTCAGCACCTTGCAGGATTGGGTCCCCAAAACAGGTTTTCACACAAGCTTGGTCTCTCAGATGATCTGGCCCAGGAGGATAATCTCTCAGATGGGAACTATCACAAGCTTCCAGCCGGTGGAGCTTGGAACTTCTTAACCGCCCGTTTCAAAGCATTTCAGCATGTCCGATGGAACCCGGAGATGGGGAACTAACATAAAAATGAAAAGTAAACAGCTACGTGTTTAAGAAAAAAAGTTAACTCAACATTATTACAGCGCAAAGGATTTGGTTAGGATTTGTCTGAATTTTGAATGAAGGTTCTGGTTGATTTGTTATTGTTCCCAACCCGATTCACTCATTTTAACTACTGGAGTGACACTGGATGGCACAGATCAAAGTCCAAATAAATATACACTGGCCTCCAATTCAATTAATGTCTCCTTCTATTCTCACTCCCCTCCAACCGGAAAGCCTCTGTCATTATTATACTGCAGATCCTGCAGTAGACTACATTGAAAACTAGCCAGCCTTTCAACTCAGCCTGTAGGCGGCTGTCTGTGTCCTCCCCTGAACTCAGCGTACTTTTCACCTCTTTGATTCCGGTGACGATAAGACATGTAACATTAAGCTGACTTTGCAAACTGAAATGGGAATGCATATAAATAAGTCATACCTAAAACGAACAGATAGGCAAAGGATTCCAAGAACATATACAAGCTAACTGATCAGTTACTCTCAGACACTTACATTCCATAATTTAAACTAACATCATTCACCATTGCATTCCAATGCTGTATAGCGTTAGTTCATCACATGCCATAGAGGACCAGACACTACTCCTGCTTATCTCAGAGGAAATCTGTTAATCTATGGTGTAAGCAAGAGGGGAGTCAGTCCCCAGGTAGTTTGCAGTATGCTGTATGTAATTCCTACGGATAGGAAGTGGTGTATGACATCCCTATGGCACTGAGAAAATACACGCGATGTCAAAATAAGAGTGGACAGTTTAATGTTACAAATAATCAGTTTTTGAACAACATCAACAACAGAAACAAAAATCAATATTTTTACCACTCGCAGCCCCCAGTAAAATGTATCATTCCTAAAACTACTGGCATAATTTCTATTGTTTCTGCCTCATTTATCACGAGCAACAATTATCAAAAAATCAACACTGACATATCTGGTTAGCAGAATGAACCGAGTCTGGGCGCTCAGAAGCCAGGCTAGGCCTGGAGGGCACAGAGTTCTTCCAATTCATTGTTACCACTAAAGCAAGAAAATGTACATGACATGTTGTAAAGGGAATATGGGTGGGCAAGCAGCTCCAAAGAATCCGTTGTTTTATAACGAGTGGCCATTTTCAACAAAAAAGTGGGGGCATGAGGGAAATAAACTTGCCCGGGGTGCTCTGTGCTTCACTTCAGCTTGGACTCACCTCTACAATCTTCCAGTTGGGTTTTATCTCATCTGTCAATGGAAAAAAGGGTCAGACCTGCAAAAGTTACACAAGTGGGACTTAATTTTCGGAGGTGCTAAGCACCCACAGCTCCCAGGAAAATCATCTGGAGCTGCGGCTGTTCAGCACCCCTAGAAATCAGGCCTGTAAATACTACTATCTCCTAGTGCCTTTACACCAGGCCCAATCAGGAGTGGCAGAAGCGACCTAAAAGTGGTGGTGGGCGGTGGCCCCCACAGGTGCCTGAACCATGGCCCCACCCTCCTGTGCTGCCCCTTCTCCCGGAGCCCCTACCCTCATGTCGCCTGTGCCCCCCGAGGCCCCGCCCCCACGCCACCTCTTCCCCCCCGAGGCCCCGTTCCCATGCTGCCTCTTCCCTGCAACAACCCGCCCCCCCCCCCCCTTATGCCAGTAAAAAGTGATGGGACCGCGGCCCCCTGGACACCCCTGTTCCGGCGCCCCGGGCCCAATTACTCTCTGAATTATTTGATGTCACTTTTGGCCCTAAATAATTAACACTCAGATGTGCATTTAGTCTAGCTCAGTGCTGCATGGTCGTACAAACTGGGATCTGATACAGCTACACATGCTTCGCCGGGAAGCTTGTATCACACTTATACACAAGAGGACAATGAAAGAGGGACTAGGACTAGAGGAGCTTTTTCACATATTCTGTTCCTGCCACAACCCAACTGCATTTCCTCAGCAGACAGGCTGCTGTTCTTAATGGCAAGGAATACTTTAATCAGTAGATTCAGTCCAGGTTGCACACTCTGGAAGCATAGGTGCTGGAAGAAGGGGTGCTGCTTCACCCCCTGGCTTGAAGTGGTTTCCATTATATCCAGGGTTTACAGTTTGGTTTGGTTCAAGGCTCTCAGCACCCCCACTGTACAAATTGTTCCAACACCCCTGGGTGGAAGCTATCAGAGGCCCTAGGAAAACTAGGGTTGATGGGGACTGTGGAAATGCAAGACAAATGCAGTCCCCTTGCCCCCTAGAGGGAGAAAGTAAAGAGCCACCACAACCCCCAAAGTGGGAAGATCTGCTGGGAATAGGGCATAGCCAGGGGTATGCTGATTTTGTACATCCTCCACCAGCAAAGCCTCTATAGACACAGACTAAGATGCTTTCCCTACAGTCCCAAGGAAAATCCTGAGGACGAAGGTGGCAGTACTATCCCTGCTCTTCCTCACATTGATTCTGCCCTGTGCTGCAGGGTACCAGATTACCGCTTGCTACGCCAATCAGAGTGAACCAGTCCCTGTTATATCAAGAGTAGACAGTGAACATGGTTAGACATTTACATAGCACTTCTCATCTCAACAGATCCCTGTGCACTTTTGAAAACATACAGCTGGGAAGCAGTTCACCAGCTACTGACATGTAGCCACTACAGGGTGTAACATGACAGCAGTTTAACAGCACAATGGAACACCACACAATTGACAAAAGGAAGTAAAGAACACTGTTTAATAAGTGTTAACATTTGCTCCATTCGTATTTACTACATTGGTTAGTATTTGCCACATAAAAAAAATCAAATTGCAGAATTCATAGCCTGCATTTCTGAGAGGTGAAATCAGGGCATCTGTAGGCACTCTTATTACCCACAAACACACACACAAATCAGGGCAACTGTATGCAGACGCACATACACTCCCTCTACACATGATGTGCAATAAATTTGATCAGACATATGCCAAATGTATGCAGTTGCTGCCTCTGAAAAAGGTTAGTGTCTTGTATGGAATGTGAGAAGCCTCCCTTGCTCTCTCTCTGCAGGGAACAATGCATTGAAATCTCTGCTGCTCAAATACTCGCTCATTCTCTTTGGCAGGCATTACCTATTGTCTGGGTTCAGCCCTCAGCAATAGCCCAACAGTTTATCGATGTAGTAAACTGTGAGACACATCTATGGAAGAAAAGGGTCAAGCCCTCGACATTGAACCTGTAGGATATCTGAAAGGAGAAGAGTTGAGACATGGTTTAACACCACTGAAATCCAGCTCTATGCAAGGGCAGAGTGAAGGAATGATAAGTAACCTGCTCAAAATCACTATCTATCCTTCTTAAATTAGGGGGAGGGGTTGGTTGGCAGCCATGCCTGTCCCTCCCCATTCCTCAGTTACAGCTGGAGGTAGGTGGGAACTCGGTTGTTCATCTTGAAGGTAATTCTGCACATTAGAATTTTTTTCTTCTAGTCTGGAACAAGAAAAGAAAAAATTCAAAATTTTCCACAAAATGAAATTTTGGGGGGAAAATCATTTCAGGTTAAAACATTCTGTTCCAATTTAAATATATAAGATATAAGATTGACACTAAAACTTGTTTCAAAAATGAAAACTCCAAGAACTCTGTTCTGAAAATGTCCAAAAGATACATTTAAAACCTTATTAATTTTTTTTCTTTTTCTTCCCTCAAAACAAAATGTTGCGGCACTTGACACATTTCCACAAAACATCTCACTTTTGCCAACGGAAAGACGCTCCATCAGAAAATTCCAGCTCTCGTTGTAGCCTAGCAGCTTGTTGCACAAAACTAAGGCCTTGTCTACACTGGCAAGTTTCTGCCCAGTAAAGCAGCTTTGTGCACTGTAACTCCCGAGGTGTACACACTGCCAAGCCACTTAATGTGCAGAAACTGCACAATTGCACTGCTGTAAAAAAACCACCCCAACGAGAGCCGTACCGCTTTCTGCGCTCGTGCCACAGCGCCACGGTGCCAGTGTAGACACCCTGGTCGATGAGAGCACTGCGATTGGCCCCCGGGAGGTGTCCCACAATGCCTCTTCTCACCTCTCTGGTCATCAGTTTGAACTATACTGCCCTGCCCTCAGGTGACCAATTGTGAGCCCCACCCCTTAAATTCCTTGGGAATGTTGAAAGTCCCCTTCCTGTTTGCTTGGTGATGTGTGCAGTGGTCTCAGCACATCTTTCCAGGTGACCATGCCTGTTCCACGCACCAGGTGATCCTCTGCTTGGAGCAATGCCGAGCTGCTGGACCTCATCAGCATTTGGGGAGAGGATGCTGTCCAGTCCCAGCTGCGCTCCAGCCATAGGATTTATGATACCTACGGACAGATTTCTAGATGATGACAGAAAGGGGCCATGTCCGGGACACATTGCAGTGCAGGGTCAAAGTGAAGGAGCTGCGGAACGTCCACGAGCTGCCAGTTCTACAAAGAGCTGGACATGATACTTGGTGGCGACCCCACCTCCACTGCAAAGGCCACTGTCGATACTTCGGTGGCTTGCGTGCCAGTCGAGAGTGGACCAAGCCAGGAGGAGGAAATCTTGGACGAAGATGTGGAGGGGTAGGGGACCTAGAGGCAGAGGATGACTCGGAGGTCAGAGATGCATGCAGCCAGGAGCTCTTCTCTACCCCAGAGGAGGCTAGCCAGTCACACCTGTCAGAGCTTGGCAAAGCGCAAACAGGAGTGGAGGCCCCTGGTAAGTGACTTTGATTTTGGGAATCGCTGAAGCAAGTTGTTGGGGGCAGCAGGGTTGCAGAAAGCAGGTTTGTGTCTGCATGATGCGCGTACCACAACATGCCTAGTCTGAGCGGCAGAACAGGGTATTAATTGACTCCCTCACTTCACGGGAATCTGCCTCAGAGATCTCCACGAAACTCTCATGGAGATACTGGGCAATCTGCTGCCGCAGGTTCTTTGCAGAGCTGCTTTGTTTTTTGCCCCACTAAGGGTAACTTTCCCGCGCCACTCTGCAGTCACCGGGGGGGGGGGGGGGGGACGACTTTGCTGTACACAGACAAGTGGCATAAAGGCCAGGCAGAAGCCGCAGTCTTGGAGAAGACCCTCCCTTGATTCCCTGCTCACCCTCAGCAGCGAAATATCTTCCATAATGAACACAGCCTGTGGAAAATGTGGGGACAGGAATGATTATAAGGCCCCCCCACAGTGCTGGCTCTCCCCAAGACAGTATGGTCCTGGAACACTGATTTCCCCTGCCCCTGTGGTTGCTCACCATTGTGGGGGTCTTGTGGCTCATGTGTGCTTGCCTGGGGTCAGCCAGTTAGTGACAGGTATGTGAATAGTGGCTGTGTTTTAAATCACTGAATCAGTGGTCTGTGTGTTGCAAACAATACTGCTTCTGTAAAATGTTGCATTTTGGCTTCACAGATATGACTTGGGAGCCCAGCCTCCCTCTTTGTTACGGCTGCTCAGAATTAGAAAGCAGCCATGAAGAACTAAGGAGGATTTTCTGCATGATGTCACGATGCACTCCGTGGCTGAAAAACAAGAATTGAAGGAGTGGCGGGACAGCGAGAAGAGGGACCGAAAGGAGAACGCGGCGCACCAGAATGAAGCCATGGAGCGGCTCTTTAAAGTTATGGAGCGCCAAGCGGACACGCTCCAGGCACTACTTGCACTGCAAACCGAACAACTCCGTGCCCGCCCTCCCCTGCAGCCACTGTCGCCAAACTCTTTCCTATGTGCCCCCCAGACACTGCCAACACACTCTTATCAACCTCCTGGCTCCAGTCTGTACCTGCGGCATTCCATTCCTCCCCCGTCACAGTCCAGCACTGTGGACTCCCACTACCCACTGCACTCAACACCCATCCCTCTGCAGTTTAGCTCTGCCTAAGTACAGTACCAGCTGCACTGTACTCCAAAAGACAAGATTGAATATGATACCTGGACATACACAAATCTTTAACCGTCCTGGGACCCCACCTCCTTCTGGGACCCTCCATTCCCCCATCCCCCACAGTGGTGATGTGTTTTTTTGTTAGTCTCTCTCCTCCGGTTGTTGTTTTTTAATAAAATAAATTAATTGAAAGCAAACAGAGCCCTGCAAAACAACAGGCAATTTTCTTAAACCTTCATAGTGCATCGTCTGCACCAATCACAATCACCTCCTAGCATTACAAGCACTGCACTCCCAAGCATAGCAACAAATATTAGTGGCTTTCAGCTTCAAATTGCTGCCTCAAGGCACCCCTGATCCTTATGGCCCTACGCTGTGCCCCTCTAATAGCCCTGGTCTCTGTGTTCAACTTCACCCTCCAGGCGCTAAGCCTCAGCAGTCCAGCCCTGCGTGAAGCTTTCACCCTTCCCTTCACAAATATTATGGAGTGTACAGCACGTGGCTATAAGCATAGGAATATTGTCATCGGCCAGGTCCAGCCTCCCATATAGGCAGTGCCAGCGGGCCTTTAAATGGCCAAAAACACACTCAACAGTCATTCTGCATTTGCTCAGCCTGTTGTTGAACTGATCCATGCTGCTGTCAAGGTTCCCCATGTATGGCTTCATAAACCACAGCATTAAGGGGTAAGCAGGGTCTCCCAGGATCACAATGGGCATTTCGACTTCCCCTTGCAGCTTCCAGAACAGTCATGCACCTTTCCGGACCAGCCTGCGTTAATGTCTGTGAAACGCCCACAGTGATCCACAAATGCCTGGAGAACCATTGAGAAATACCCCTTACGATTTATGTACTCGGTGGCTAGGTGGTCTGGTGCCAGAATTGGAATATGTGTGCCATCTATTGCCCCTCGCCAGTTAGGGAAGCCCATTTGTGCAAAGCCATCCACAATGTCACACACATTGCCCAGAGTCACGGTCTTTCAGAGCAGGATGTGATTAATGGCCCTGTACACTTTCGTCAACACGAGTCCAATGGTCAACTTTCCCACTCTGAACTGGTTAGCGACCGATCACTAGCAGTCTGGAGTAGCCAGCTTCCACAGTGCAATTGCCACGTGCTTCTCCAACGGCAGGGCAGCTCTCATTCTCGTGTCCTTGCATCACAGGGCTGGGGTGAGCTCATCACACAGTCCCATGAATGTGGTTTTCCTCATCCAAAAGTTCTGCAACCACTGCTTGTAATCCCAGACGTGCATGACGATGTGATCCCACCACTCAGTGCTTGTTTCCCAAGCCCAAAAGTGGCGTTCCACTGTGGTCAGCACCTTCCGTGAATGCCACAAGCAATCTCGTGTCATAGCTATTACGTGTGGCGAGATCAATGTCGCACTCCTCTTGCCTTTGTAGTTTAAGGAATAATTTCTCTGCCACTCGTGACGTGTTAGTGAGAGTGAGCAGCATACTGGTCAACAGTTCGGGATCCATTCCTGCAGGCCGAAGAGGCAGAGCGCAGAGTACACAAACCGTTGAAAAATGGTGCCAAATGCGGACGGAAGTACAGGGATTACTGGGATGAGAAGCAATGCATCACGGGGCAATGAGACAGGACCCAGGATGCCCCGTGACCCCCTCCACCTTCCCACAACTCTTAGTGGCAGAAGAGGAAGAGATGCTCTGTGGGATAGCTGCCCAGAGTGCACCGCTCCAAATACTGTTGCAAGTGCCGCCAGTATAAACATGCTATTGTGCAGGCAGCTGACAGTGTTAACACACAACAGCGGTTTCCCTTCAGCACTTTCTGAGCAGCACTGTAACTGCCAGCAATGTAACTCTGCCAGTGTAGACATACCCTAACTCTCTGGTTCCTGAATGAGCATTTCTTCACATGGGCACCAAGAACAATGCAACTGAAGTAGATGCATCTGATGAAGTGGGTTCTAGCCCACAAAAGCTTATGCCCAAAGAAAATTGTTAGTCTCTAAGGTGCCACAAGGACTCCTCATTGTTTTTGCTGATACAGACTAACACGGCTACCACTCTGAAAACTGAATTTACAAGAAACCTTAGTGCCAGAAAAGTTAACTACTGCCCACACCGGCATCTTCTGACATGAGGGTAAACTCATGTGCTAATAATTCCACCTACAGTTTCTCTGCATCAAATATTAGTTATCAGTTAGCTTACTTACTAATCTAAATTGCATCTGTTATTGTCTGTGGAATATTTCACTCTCTGTACGCCTTCTCTGGGGTTTTACGCCATCTGCTGAAGCCTGCCGTCCATGCACGTAATGTTCAAACCAGAATAGATGCTAACGCCAGTGCTCCAAGCAGGCACTGGAATTTGTGCGTGCGCTTTGGGAGATGAGGGAATCTTTTGGGGGGACTTTGTTGGCTGAACTATCAAAATTCATCCAGATCATTCAGCCACCAGAGATAAACACAAGCTCACAGAGGGCTCATGCAACCCTTTAGCGCCCGCATTTGCACGTGTAAATTGCATAGAAACAGATTTTGTACAATGGGCCTGGTCGAACCTCAGGCAGTGCAACCTTCCAGAACTATTTTCAGAGGTGCACAGAGCTAGAGTTCATGAACACTTTCTCCCTGGAATTTGAAACCAGGATAGAATCAGTCTTTAAAAAACAAACCTAAACATAAATAAAATACTATTTTAAAACATTTCTTCTGCTAAGCAGAACAGGTGGGATTTTCAAAAGCAGCTCAGTGATTTAGGAGTACAGGTCTCACTGAAAGTCACTGGGACTTGTGCTCCAAAATCACTTAGGTGCTTTTGAAAATACCACCCAACATGCACAATGTGGTGTGCGAATGAATATGATGCCCTCTAGTGGTGGTCCATAGGTAAAATGTAGGAACCTACTACAGTAGAACCTCAGAGTTACAAACACCTCGGGAATGGATGTTGTTTGTAACGCTGAAATGTTCGTAACCCTGAATAAACATTATAGTTGTTCGTTCAAAAGTTTACAACTGAACATTGATTTAATACAGCTTTGAAGCTTTACTATGCAGAAGAAAAATGCTGCTTTTAACTATCTTAATTTAAATGAAACAAGCACAGAAACAGTTTCCTTACCTTGTCAAATCTTTTATTTTTTTAAACTTTGCCTTTATTTTTTAGTAGTTTATGTTTAACACAATACTGTACTGTATTTGCCTTCCCTCCTCCTCCCTCCTACTGCCTGATTGCGTACTTCCGGTTCCAAATGAGGTATGTGGTTGACCGGTCAGTTCATAACTCTGATGTGCGTAACCCTGAGTTTCTACTGTATTAGTTTTAGCGAAGGAATTTCTCCTTTAGCTCATGAAGTAGAGGTCTACATTTCTGGAGATGAAGAATCAAGGCAATAATCACAACTCCCCAAGTGTCTCTCTGTGTGATTTATATAGGAATTGTGAGTGGGATTTTCGAAAGCACCTAAAGTTCCAGTTCTGACACATTTTACAATAAAGGAAACTGAGGCACTGAGAAGTGAAGCAGTTTGCTCAAGGTCACACAGGAAATTTATGGCAGAGGCTGGAACAGAATACAGATTTCCGGGCTCTTAGACCTGTGTATTAGACTGTGCTTCCTCTCTAATTCGTTGTTGTAGTTAGCTGCTGTTGAAAGGTGTCGTCCCAAACCACTAATAGCAAATGCATTCATAGCTTTTCCCCCAAGCCCGCATTTATCTTTTTCTTTTTTAAAAAAATCACTTATATCACATAGCACTAGGGCACACCCCAATGCACTTGTCTAGTGGTGGAAGTGTGGCCCAAATTTTGGTATTGTGCCTTGTGACAAGACACGCAAGAACCTTAATTATTCATATCACTCTTCAGCCAGTCAATTCCTTCCATTCCCTACCTTCTCTGGGCCCTTTCTGTGCCATATCTGTGGCCTATACTGTGGAAATGGAATGATCCATCTTCAGAGAGGGGTGTTTGCTATTCAATTTATTTGTGAATGCATTTGGACAATGAAAATATACATGGAAAATTCCCTCTTTTGACACCAACTCCTCAAATGATTTATAAAGAAATGGATTCCTCTGCACGATTTTCTTTCCCCAGATAGCCTCTCTCTCAGGGGTGCACATGGCAAACCACAACTGCCTTTTGTTGCTGTTGCTTTGCACACGCTAAATGACTGGCATTCCCAGAGCAAAGTTTACAGTAATTCAGTAATCATACTGTATTTGTTGGAAGGCTTATAATCTGGCAAGCAAAGACATTCAAGCGGCTTAAAGAAGCAAAAAGCTGCTGACAGCAGAGCACGCAAAGAGTCAGTCATAACGGCTTCTTAAAAAGGGTCTGTAATCAATGAGATACACATGGCACCGGGAGTCAGATTAAACGTGTACGCTTTTCTAAAGTGATTTGAAGTGCGACATGGGCATGAAAATGAGGCAGACAAATAAAAGCCTGCTTAAAACTAGAGCTAGCGAGAGAGACAGGCTTGCATTATGATTTTATTCAAGTCACCCATGAACGTTTCAAGGCAGAGAGTCAAGCTGTCTATTTCCTGGAGGTTCCTTGAGCATTTAAATTAAATGGGAATTTTATTATAATTTACTGATTTTCAGTTCTGGTCAGCTGGCATTTATCTCCCCTCTCCCCCGTTCCCTTTATACATTTTTTTTTTTTTAGTGAATTTAGTGATGGGGAAAGGTTCCATATTTATAGCCCTAGAGAATGCAGTCTGTCCACAGAATAGACACAGCGTCAGTTCCAGCAGTGCAAGCTCCTCGTTGATATCCCACCAACACACCTTATGTTTGGGATCACCTCGAAAGTTGAGAGGGGAGACCAGCCTCCACAGTTCATTTAATCCTCACCCTCTCTGAGCAGACGCCAAGCAAAAGTGCCAAGCAGTGCTTGTGTTTTTTGTGATGTCTACATCTGTCCCACTAGGAACCAACTCATTTCACATACATGCTGAAGAGCGATTAGCAAGGCCCGGGGGGATGCCTTAAAGCCACTGTTGACCCAGGATGGATTTGAACCAGTGATCTAGAGACAAAAGACTCAGCGCACCGTGAGATGAGAAGAGAAAATTATCCCCTAGTGAAGAGCAGAGCACATACAAAAATCTTTCCATCAGTTCCCAGGGCTCAGACAACATCTGTGAAATTGCTGCAAGCTGGAAGAGCTGTCCAGGATGCTGGCATGCATGTCAGAGCAGACTTTGCATCCAGAATTCTGAAGATCTGGAACCAGGGTTCTGAACACCACCTGCGGGACGCTAAGCTGCCTCAACCCCCACCAACTTCAAAGTGATTTAAGGGAGCTCAGCACTTTGTCCCCCTGCTGCAGTGAGGGACTGGAAACTTCAAAGCCAAAGCCGGAATCTCCCTTTCTGGTCGAAGGACTCCACCTTACATTTAATATTGCTATAATCAACAACAATTAGCTCTTCAGATCTCCAAGTGCTATATACAAAGGAGGTTAAGCATCATAATCTAGCATTTATGGATGGAAAAACCGAGGCATAGACAGATGATGTGACTTGCCCAAGGTCACCCAACACAGCCATTTTAAATATATAAATATTTATATTGGTGGCACCTAGAGGCTCCAATAAAGGCTCAGGGCCCCATTACGCTAGGCACTGTACACACACATAACAAAAAGACACTCCCTGCCCCAAGAATTTTGCAATCTATAAGGTGAGACACAACAGGTGGATACAACCAACGGATCGGGGGAGCACAAGATAACAGCAAGACAGTGTAGCAATGGAGCCAGGACTAGAACACAAATCTCCAGATTCCCAGCCCTGTATGTTACCCATCTACTTGGTATTTAGTATGCAGGGAGGGAAAGAATGTAAAACTAATGAAAAGAACAATGGTTTTCGTCAGTTACACTTGTTTTGTAATATCGTCTCATCTTAATTTAAAATCAAGGCGAGTGTATAAAGGAGCATTTCAGCTATGACATTATTCAAGGGGATGAGAGGCGAGAGAGAGAGAGAAATATTATTCACAGACATCTGAAAAGCAATGGAAGGTTAAAGCAGTATCCATTAACAGCGAGTCAAACTGGCCGACAGTGACCTTTCATTCATCACGGGTCCCAGAGGTGATGCAACTAACCAGGTTTGTGATCCACATCAACAGTGCAATCAAATGCAGACGTTTAAGGGGGAAAATGATTCACGGGGAAGGAACAGAGGGACTAAGTGATATGAAAGTCAATACTACTTAATACTTTGCACTGATATAATGCCTTCCACCTGAGGATACCAAAGTGCTTTACAAGCACTAGGGAATTCAACTGCACACATGCCAGTGAAATAAGGAAGCATCCTCCTTGTATAGATGGGGAAACTGAGGCACAGAGAGGTGACATTAACTTGCTCAAGGTCATCCGGAAAGGCAGGGGCGTGGCCCGGTCTCCCACCTCCCAGTCCTGTGACTTAACCACAAGGCAGTCCAGAAGGGCCTGATTATTCTTAAAGGTCTCCAGGGTCTCTGGATACACTGGTAAGTGCTCAGAGGCTGGTTTCCAGCCTTTGGAATAACTTGTGACCAGCAGTAATCGCAATAAGGAGGAAAGCTTCTGTACCCATGTGTTAAATGGATAGAATGTACCCAAAGAACCCATGCAAAAATATGCCCTACAAGCATGAGTCAATTTTGTAACCACAGTTTGGTCTAGTTAGGATGGGCAGAGATGTCCAGTTGGGTTCATCACATGAATGTCCAGGGAAGAGCTCCCTTGTGTTCTTGACCAGGTCTGTAGACTGACCAACAGAAGAAAGAGACCCCCCCAAGGAGTCTACTCGGGGCTTTACATGAGATTCAGTGCCTGATAGGACTGAACATTTGGGAATGTTTAGACCAGTGGTCCTCAAAGTTACTCTTCAGAGCACTAGCTGACGGCCTGCATAGAACTGCCTGGTTACATGGTGTTACAAATACATTAAAAATACTTTGCCAATGTCACTTTGCGACGTAAACAACTGCCGTTGCTACAGATTTGTTGGGTACTCATCAAAGGGACGGGGTAGCTCTGCAGTTGAGAATGGAAGGGAGCTGCTCCATGGGCTCAGGAATGGCAGAGAAGATGCTCTATCAATCGTTTCTGTATTAGGATGTGGTCCAACTCATGCTTAGGGCTAGAGTCACAAAAGGACGTAGGTGCCAAACTGCCACTTTAGGCTCTTAAGCCCCAGAATCAGGCCCCGCTGGGATTGAAAGCCCCACTCAGCAGCACCAAACCCCATAGGTGCCTAAACTCGCTCAGTGGCTATTTGCAGTAAAAGTTCCCTAGGCGCCTGTGTTTCCACATCTGGGCATAGGCACCACAGCCCCTCGCTAGGCGTCCAGAAGCCTAAGTACCAGAGTGATGCACAAACCAGGAGAACGCAAGTGTTCTTCCGCTTAACTCACCTGCAGGGCCCAATCTAAGCTCAGATCATCGTCTACCAGGGCCCGATTCGGCAGAGATCTTACACAAAACAGAGGCAGGGGAGGAGCTCCCTCATAACTATTTAGCCCAGTGGTTAAGATACTCACCCTGGCTTCTTGCTAGCATGGGCACCTAACCCCAAGAGGCCCTGAGAATCACAAGCAGAGGAAGGCACCTCCTGGCAGTCTGGATTTAGGCACCTATCTCTGAGAGACGGACGGGGCTTAGCTCACACCTCTTGGCTTGGCACCCCCTTTTGGCTAGCTAAGGCGAGGCGCTGCCTAGCACGCTGGCTTTGGTGAATCCCATTCTGAGGCGCCGTCTCCCCCCATTCGTGGTATTGGGAGCTTAGGTGCCAAACTCAGGCTGCGCGAATCCCAGTGATTTGCTAGGTGGCTAAAAGTGAAGCGTGGTGACACTCGGCATCATGGCGCTGCAGACCCTTTGTGAATCTAGCCCTTACACCATTCTAACCGAGACCTCTGGCCCATGCTGGGTGGTTCAATAAAGCTGCTCCGTCTTTAACTTAATGGTGTCTACTCTTAGGCCTGGCCTATACTTAAATTTAGCTCAACATTGCTACAATGCTTGGGGTGTGAAAAATCCACACGCCCGAGTGCTGTAGCTATGCTGGCCTAACCCCCAGAGTAGGACATCTAGGTCCATGGAAGAACGCTTCCATTGACCGAGCTACTATTGCTCCAGCAGGTGGTTTTTCTACATTAACAGAAAAAAACCTTCCATTGCAGTAGGTTGCATCTCCACTACCGGGTCAGTGGAGCTACAGCACTACAGCTATGCCACTCTAGCCCCTGCGGTGTAGACAAGACTTCAGAGTATTCAGCGCTCCCTGCAACACAGACGCTCATGCTACTGATGCCTGATCCAGATCTGCCCTCCTTTAATGTACAGAAATCAAATGCATTCTGGTCCTTGGCAGGCACAGCACCAAAACGCAGCACAGCAGCACAGGCACTGGAGCCACTGGAATTGTTTTTTGTGGTCTCAGCTGATCTGAATCCCACTCAGGGTTTGGTCTTGCTCGTCCAGGGGCGGCTCCAGGCACCTGCGCACCAAGTGCGTGCCTGAGGTGGCAAGCCGCGGGGGGCGGCCTGCCGGTCCCTGTGAGGGCGGTAGTCAGGCGGCTTTCAGCGGCATGCCTGCGGGAGGTCCGCCGGTCCCGTGGATTCGGCGGTGGGGATGCCGAAGGCGCGGCACCGGCGGACCTCCCGCAGGCATGCCGCCGAATCGGCGTGACCAGCGGACCGCCCACAGGCGCGCCGCCGAAAGCCGCCTGACTGCCGTGCTTGGGGCAGCAAAACATACAGAGCCGCCCCTGCCTGGGTCAACTAGACTTAGCAGAGATTTCATTTCAGAGACAGTTCTGCAGGATACACAGTCAACAGCATCGTGACCAGTCAGTCACACTTCTGTCATTTATCATGATTTGACACATGCTTTCCAGAGTGCGTGTGTGTGTGTGTTGGGGGGCGGAGGAGCAGATGGGTGGGGGAAGGGAGAGGTTAATACTAGAAATATTGGTTCAAGCAGGCTCCAGGTTAACATGTCTCAGAATCTGGGCTGGATATAACCCTGGAAAACAGGAAGCACATCTTCATTGGCCAGAGGTGGGGAACAAAGGTGGATAGGATGACTTAATGAGTCTTTTCAGTCTCTACAAACTATTATTCTGTGATCTAATGAGACAGGCAGTATTTCAGAATTCAAAAAAATCACCTTAGATTTGTAATCAATTAAATAACCTTGTTAAATATACACTGGAAACAAAATTGCTGCCAGTGTAAAGAAATCTCTCTCACAATCTTAGTGCTAACGGACCAGAGCTGATTGAACTGGTTTAGAAAAACAAAAATAAAAACCTTTGTGCACCTCTAGACTTGAACCCAAATGTAACCTTTTGGAAAGTTCCACAATGTTCATCTAACTATTCCCTCCCTTGTTCTTTGTCACTTTCCTGGGCATCTTCATGTCTGTTTCCTTCCAGGGATCAAAGCACAAGTGTCAAAATACTCCAGCAGGGGCGCTGCTTCTGGATTCCAGGCCTCTGTCCCAACCAAAAGCAGAAATCTCACACAACGGGCTGTTCTCTCAAGATTCCTTGCTCACTTCTGCTGAGCACAATCAGCTAGTTCAGATAAACTTCAGCTAAACAGTCCAATATTTAAATGCTTTCCAAATTTGAACCCAAATTCCAGATATTTTGAACCCTAATTTACGTTTGAAAGGGCCCAAGGAAGAATTAAATTTGATTTCATAATGCACTTAGTTCTGGGAAAACAGCGATTAGTTTCAAAGGCAGATTGGAGAGATGCTAGAAAAAATAAATGCTAAAAACAAAAAACTCAGAAAAATCATGCAAGAATCCTTGCAAAAGGTTCCAAGCGCAGTCTGGCTGGTGTTAAAAATGGGTCTGACCTTAGGCAGTGTCTGTATAAATTAGGTGCTACCTAATGTTAAATGCATAAGCTTCTCTGGGGCTCTATCACAATGAATAAATGCATGGGTCCTATGTGTGGATACAGGAGATCCAAACCCTGGCACAATTGTTTATCCATCACCTCAGGATGAGTCTGCAGCCAGAGAAATCTGTTCTTATGCTACTGTAGTGCTTCTGCCTTCAAAGATCACAGGGATCTCCCAACTTGTTATGCAAAACTTGAAGCCTAGGGTCTATTCTGCTAGGATATCATGTTTTCTGTTCTTCTGCTTCACCTGTTATTATTACTTACGGGTGTTTATATGTAAATGTGATGTCCACTGAGGACCAGTTCATCTGCTCCTCTCCTACTGCTTATTCTTCTCTTTAAATCTTTCTCCCCTGCGTGTGGCATCAAGATTATTGACAGAACAATTGTTACATCCACAACAGAGGATTTATTATAGCTCCAGGTGGGGCTGAGAAAGTAACTGAACTATTACTTGGAGGTGCTTTTATTACATCAGGTCTAGATTAGGGTGACCAGATGTCCTGTTTTGGACCAGAACACCCGGTCAAAAAAGGATCCTGGAGGCTCCGGTCAGCACTACTGACAGGGCCGCTGACTGTCTGGTTGGCGGTGCCACCGTGCCATGCTGCGGGGCTGGCAGACTCCCTGCTAGCCGTGGCGCAGCTCCCAGCTCGGGAAGCAGCCGGCAGGTACGGCTCCTAGGCTTAGGGGTTGTCATGGGGGTCCGCATGCTGCCCTGCCCCCCGACCGCAGGCGCAGCTCCCATTGGCTGGGTCAGGGCTGGGGAGGAACTAGTGCGAGCGCGACTCACGAGTGCTCAGCAGGCGGCTATTGAGGGGTCACGAGGCGCACGCGCCTCTCCTGCTGCTGCCCGGCCCTCTTCTCCTCATGCTCCTTGTGTGGCTGGCTCGAGCTGCGGCGCATGCCCCGCAGCGAACCACGGTCTGTCTGTCGCTCCATCGCCAGCACCCAGGAGTTAGAGGTATGTGTATCCCCATCTCCGAGTGCTGGGAATGGGGCTGCACTCCATCCCCCTCACTGCATCCCTCCCCGTCCCACCCCTCGCCCCCTCATTCCCCTCACTGCATCTCTCCCATCCCCCACACCTACCCCTGTACTCCTTACAGGGCTCTCCCACCCATCTTCTCCACCTCCCATAGCCGCCACCCCCATGTCCCTCACCCCCCACAGCCCTGCACCCCTTTCACCTTCATACACTGCTGCACTCCCATTATGTTCCTATGCACCCCTGTGCCCATCCTCATGCACCTGTAGCCTTTTGCCTGCCCCTGCATCCCGATCCACCCCATATACCCCCCACACCCTCTCCTCTCTCCTTCTCTGCCCCCTCTCACCCATGCTCTGCTCTTGTCCTTGGCCTCTTTCCCTCCCCATCCTCTTTCCTCTACCCGCCCCCATCTTTTCCCCTCCAGCCCACCCTCCTCCCTTCCCGGCTGGGTGATTTAGGCAGCCCCTGGAAAAGTGTATGAAAAAGTGTCTCTGTGTAGACAAGTGTGTGCGTGCATGCATTGTATGTTTCAGAGTAGCAGCCATGTTAGTCTGTATCCGCAAAAAGAACAGGAGTACTTGTGGCACCTTAGAGACTAACAAATTTATTTGAGCATAAGCTTTCGTGGGCTACAGCCCACTTCATTTGATGTATAGAATGGAACATACAGTAAGAAGATATATATACATACAGAGAACATGAAAAGGTGGAAGTTGCCATACCAACTGTAAGAGGCTAATTAATTAAGATGAGCTATTATCAGCAGGAGAAAAAAAACTTCTGTAGTGATAATCAAGATGGCCCATTTCAGGCAGTTGACAAAAAGGTGTGAGGATACTTAACATGGGGAGATAGATTCAATTTGTGTAATGACCCAGCCACTCCCACTCCCAGCAATGCCCCTCTGCCATGTACATTGGCCAAACTGGACAGTCTCTACGCAAAAGAATAAATGGACACAAATCTGACATCAGGAATCATAACATTCAAAAACCAGTAGGAGAACACTTCAACCTCTCTGGTCACTCAGTAACAGACTTAAAGGTGGCAATTTTGCAACAGAAAAGCTTCAAAAACAGACTCCAAGGAGAAACTGCTGAACTTGAATTAATATGCAAACTAGATACCATTAACTTTGGCTTGAATAAAGACTGGGAGTGGCTGGGTCATTACACAAATTGAATCTATTTCCCCATGTTAAGTATCCTCACACCTTTTTGTCAACTGTCTGAAATGGGCCATCTTGATTACCACTACAAACGTTTTTTTTCTCCTGCTGATAATAGCTCATCTTAATTAATTAGCCTCTTAGAGTTGGTATGGCTACTTCCCCCTTTTAATGTTCTCTGTATGTATATGTATCTTCTTACTGTATGCTCCATTCTATGCATCTGATGAAGTGGGCTTTAGCCCACTTTCTGGCCACCCAGCACAGAAGGCAGCACAGAAGTGAGGGTGGCAATACAGTGACCCCCCTACAATAGCCAGATTTCATGGGAGAAACCAGATTTCACGGTCTGTGACATGTTTTTCATGACCGTGAATTTGGTAGGGCTCTATCTATACATTTCTACCTGCTTCAACTGTTATGGGTCCCCAAAGGAGTAAATTGTAAACCAGAGTGCCCACAAGGTTGGCACTATAAGAAAGGTGTGGAGCCTGGCACTAGTATCAGCCTAGGGGAGCCGGCACTAGTATCAGGGCTGGGAAGTCCTAGCTCTCAAAAGGAGGCTCTAAATGGAAGATCTGTACCCTGGAAGTGTGCCTAGGGACCACAGCCAGAGACAGTGCCTGCACTCTGCTCAGACCCAGCAAGCCGAAAGCACACGGGGCTAGTGTTGGGATCCAAACACAGCTGCCTGGTGAGTGTCCAGTAGGGGAAGCTAGACCAGGCCTATGAAAACCATAAATCTAGGGGTACATCTACGCTATGGCTAGGAGTGTAATTCCCCTGCTCACGTACACAGACTCATGCCAGCTCTTATTGAGCCTGTGTGTATATAAACAACAGTGTAGCCACGGTAGCAGAGGCATAGCTGAGCCGTGCCGAGTATGTGCCCACCAATTTCAGGCAGGTTTGCACTCGGCCTGGATCAGCCATGCCTCCACTGCTATTACCTGTGCTACCACAGCTAGACTGCTCCCAATACTCACACTAGCTCAATGAGAGCTAGCACAAGAAAGGGAATCACACCCCTAGCTCAGAGTGTAGACATAGCCTCTGAGTCATCATTTTGGATCATGCGGGGAATGGAATCAGTGCTGGTGAGCGCAAGAGGCCCTAGGTTGTTTGGTTTGAAGACAAGCTTCCTTAAGCTCAGGAGCGGTGCCAGGGTCCTTCCACACTCCTGGTTGTCGTCGGCAATTCTGCAGCGGGGGGGTCCTTCCGCGCTCCCGGTCTTCGGGGCACTTCGGCAGCGGGTCCCAGAGCGAGTGAAGGACCCGCCGCAGAATTGCCGCCGAAGACCCGGAGCGCGGAAGGACCCCCCGCCGCCAAATTGCCGCCCCCCCAAATCCTGGTGCCCTAGGTGACCGCCTAGGTCGCCTAAATGGAAGCGCCAGCCCTGCTTAAGCTCTCTGTGGAGAAATTCCCCCAAGGGATATTTTAAGTGTACACGATTTCCTTGGTCATGCCAATTCACCCTAGCTTTGAACCAGGCATGGGGAACCAACAACATTCAGTGATGGATCTAGATTAAAAAGCAGATAGACTGGAAGGGAGCAGACTCCTTCTTTCAAATAGAGATTGTGCCAATCCCCAGTATTTAAAAAGAAATACCTAGAAACCTAAAGATACTACCACCCAAAACAACAAAGTCAGAAAGCACTTGGATGTTTATCCGTTGAATAAAACCTGCTCTTTAGAGGACACAGCTGTAGCAGCCACCTTTGCTTTGAATTTCCTGCATTGCGTAGGCTTACGCCACAACCTCCGTGTGGATTTCACATTCAGCCTAGCCTTTAAGTGAAGGTGCTCTGTGCAATCTGCCCTTTGCCTGTTCAAACTAATAGAGCATCTGTGTGCTTGACATTTCAGGTGGCATTACCACAGCCTTCCCCATTCCCAGCAACAATGTCAAAAGGAGAATCGATGGAAGCGAGGGGCATGCAGGACTGGTCCAGTAGGTTATCATTTTAGCTGCCAAATGTGTTTCACAGAATAATGATAGCAAATTAAATCAAATTAATGAACTTGTAGATGAATGAACTTAAATGTCTGCTGCCTGCAGTCTTTTGTATTTGAAACAGAAAAGGATATAATTCATCCAAACGGAAAACCTACCAAAGCCTGAATATTTACTGTCATCGTTCAAAAATATTACTGTTTGACATGTATAACAAACAGCCCCTTATACTCTGAAAGGTCCCAAAAGGCTTTAAAGACTGCATGCAGAGATCACTTTGCCTAGCACGACAAAGCATCCACCTCTGTGATGGAAAAAGAGCAGCTCTTCTGTAGTAGCAGCAACACCAGCTAACAGCTGAGAGGCAGAGTGGCTAATGGCCAGAGTCCTGGACTGGGGCTCAGGAGACCTGGGTGTTCTATTCCTAACTCTGCCATTAGCCTGATGGGTGACTGTGGACAAGTCATTTTACCTTTTTGTGCCTTGGTTTCCCCATTTGTGAAATGGAGATAATGGTACTGACCTCCTTTGTAAAGCACTTTGAGAACTACTGATGACAGGGATGATTATTATTTAGGACAAGAAGTGGGAAATAACACACAAATGAAAATCAAAGGGAAAGATCGCAACTTGGGGCCAGATTCAAAGCCCATCAAAGTAAATGGGAATCTTTCCAGTTACTTCCATAGGTTTTAAATCAGGCTCAAAGTTACATATGTTCGGATTTGGTCGGGAAACCATCTCTTGCAAACAAACAAACAAACAAACAAACAAACAAACCAAAAACCAACCCTGCCCCCCAAACAAAACCACCAGCCTTTTGGATTTTTAGTGGCCACACTTCGCAAAGGTGGTTTTAGGGGGGGAATGGTAAAGAGACTGGGCTAGTTTAATTGATCAATGACCTGCTACTAATGATGGATGAAAATCAGCTGTCTCTGCTAATTCCTTTCGCTGTATCAGCTGTCAGCGTTGCTGTTGACCAAAATGTGTTGTTGACACAGCTACATCCTGGCAAAAAAGATGGAAGCATTAAGGGGTGCCTGATTTCTGGTGGGGAAGACCCTGAGGTTAGTATTGAGAGACTGTTTTCTGCCCTAAAGGCAGGGTTCTGGGGCTCCTACTACTCAAAAGGAATATGAAGCCCATAGGGGATATAGTGACGTGACACAGGTTGTGGCGTGTCCCATATCTGTCACTTAGGTTTGCAGCCTCTGGCTTCATCCGGACCCAGTCTGTTTCTAGATGTTCCAGCAGCAGCAGTGGCCAGGAGTGCTGCTGATCATGTGGCTAGAAGGTTGTGAACTGTTCTTTCAGATGTGGGGACCTAGTCACAGCAATCCCTGCCTTTGTCACCTGAGGTTGGACTGCTGCAGTGCGTGCTACATGGGAGCGTGCCTTCCAACCGCACGAGTCTTCAGCCTGCGCACAGGGGCGGCTCCAGGCACCAGCACAGCAAGCGCGTGGCTGGGACGGCAAGCCGCGGGGGGCAGCCTGCCGGTCGCTGTGAGGGCGGCAGGCAGGCGGCTTTCGGCGGCTCGCCTGCGGGAGGTCCGCCGGTCCCGCGGCTTCGGCGGCAATTTGGCGGCGGGGACGCCGATGGCGCGGCACCAGCGGACCTCCCGCAGGCATGCCGCCGAATCCGCGGGACCAGCGGACCGCGCGCAGGCGAGCCGCCATAAGCCACCTGCCTGCCGTGTTTGGGGCAGCAAATAACATAGAGCCACCCGTGCCTGCGCAGAACACAGCAGCCTAGCCACTGAAGGGCATTTCCTTTTGGGACCCAGGGCCGGCTCCAGTGTTTTTGCCGCCCCAAGCGGCAAAACAAACAAACAAACAAAAAGCCACGATTGGCGGCACTTCTACCGCCGCCGCTTCATTCTTCTGCAGCAATTTGGCGGCAGGTCCTTCCCTCCAAGAGGGACCCACCGCCGAATAGCTGCCGAAGAGCTGTACCACCTGCTTGCTGCGCTGGTGCCTGGAGCAGGCCCTGCCGGGACCACATTGTGCCCTTGATCCACGAGCTGCACTGTTTCTCCAATTGGAGGTGTTGCATTTAACCTATGAGTCCTTTCAGAACATGTGCTGGGTCCTCATTACCTCTGATACTGCCTTTCCTTTATGTCATATGTTGAGATCAGCTAAGGCTCCTGAGGTAACAGCCCCCTGATCTAATCAGGAGGGACCCGTAGACAGGATATTTTCAGTGGGGGGGGGGGGGGAGGGTTGACTCTGGAATTCAGTCCCCAAGGCCTGGATTTCACTGATTTTCAGGGATGAAGGATGAGTGCCAGCCAAAAATCAGCCAATATGACTATCTGCAGCACCTGTTCTTTCCTAGGTCTCCTCTCCAACACAGTCCAAACCGGATGCTGCTTAGCTTGTCACAGGGTGATACTGCTGCATGGCTGTAAAAACAACAACTTTGGTGTTCCATATTTATTTCCCTCCCAATGATTTTCATGCCCTACTTGCTCTGGTTAGAAATCTGAACATGATTTTTCCTGAACAGACAGAACCCAGCACGCTCAGCCTGGTATCAGAAAAATCAAGCAACTTTCTTTATGCTTCACACATCATTGCTGACCATTAAGTTTAAGAAATCCGAACCAATCTGGCAATGGCATTAAAGATGCATGAGCAGGACTGGCTCCAACTCACTCTTCAACAGATACAGCACATTGGTTCTGTGGCATGAAGGGATTTGAATAACAAGACCTGAATCTTTGCCTCAAATACAAACTGACTCTTATATCAACGTTCAAAAAACCATAGAGAATATTTTTCTTTGTTGTTTCTCATTCTTATGCCTCCTCTACACTTTCTGTTAGCAGACAGGACAGGAAGTTTGAATTCCAGTCCAAGTTTGGAGAGTCAAGGGGCTAACAAAATGCATCTTGCCTTGCATTGGTCCTTTCCATACATAGCTTTGCTTTGCCACCCCAAAAAGGAGCAACTGAGTCCTAATCAGATCACTCTTGCCCACAACGCACATGATATATATATATATATTTTTTACAGTGAGTACAATTTGATACTATTTTACTTGATGACTTTGGGTTTTCAGCTGTGGGAACAGTGAGGAAAGGATGGCTTTGAAAGACATTAAAGAGGAAAAAAATGACAGCATTCAGGAAGAAACTGCACATGTGGGAGAGGAAAGAGAGAGGAGCCAAAGAGGACACTGAAAATATGGGTCAGAGAGACAGGAATGATAATGAAGATCTCAGCCGAGACAGAGAAGGGAAGCAGGGGAAAGAGAGACGGGGAAGTGGAGAAATTCAGTTTTAGAAAGATTGAGTTTGAGATGGCAGCTGAACATTCAAGAGGCGATGCCAGAGAGGAGAGGCTGGACAGATGGGGAGTTGCAGATAGGGGAATAATCAGCACCAAGGTGGCCGGAGATAAGATCATCACAAGAGGAGCCAGAACAGACCATTGAGGCCCAGAATACATTTACCTGTCAGTTACATGTCATATTATGGTGCAATTTGTACAATCTTTTGCCTGACCCTAAACCACACACCAAGGTTTGTCCCCCCTCCAGACTTGTATGTCTCCCCTACGGCACAGCAGGGCTGGTCTGAAAGGTCAGCAATGAGTTGTGTTCTATTGCTGTGGGTTTACTACCAAAACCAATCAATAATGCTGAACAGAAACAACCTGATCCTGCTGGCAAGGCTAAATAAAAGAATAGGTTAGAGCTCACCTTCCACATACAACGTGTTCAAAGAAGGCAGCTACTATTAGTGCAAGAAAACCCAGTCCACTCCTCCCGGAGGATTGATATCTCAGAGAACATCTCAACATATGTTACTCATCAGTTCAAATCCAGCCCAGGTCAGTAGTGGCAGAAAGCCACCATTTCCGCATCGGATGCCTGTGCAGTCACTTATGATATGGGTTTGGTTGCCTTTCTCTGTGCTTCCCAGTGGACGTGTCTACATAGCAAAAGCCATTACCATACCTACTGACATAAGTTGCCAGCAGAGATAAGAATAATCTTGGATCTCACCAGCTCCCAGTTTTGGAGGTGACAGAGGGAGGGTCAGATTTAAAATCTCCAGATCTGAACTCGCCCATACTGTTTTAGTTCCAGGTCTGCTCCAAACCCAGAATGGTCCTATTTTCCTGTTAAGGATCACAGTCACACCAATTCTCATGAGATTTTAGTTCGAGGTGCTGGAAATCTCAGGAAAACAGCTGATCCTATGAAATTTCCACCGCTTAGGGCAGAGAATTGGGGGTCCTTGGGAAGCAGGATGGACAAAACGTTCTTCCCTTCTATGAAAACCACAGTTAAGTCAATACTAACTGATTATTACAGGAATAGTCAGCAATGGTCAGGCAGCACTCCACAGTTCTCAAACTGCATTTGCAGTGGGAAGGGTGATGTTTTGTGTTATGTAATGTGCTGGAGCGAGGAGGCAGAGAAGGGGGCGGAAAAATATCATTCAGCATTTCATCTACCCTGGCCTTTCAGTACCAGAGTCAAAGCAATTACTTCCACAGCTTCACAAACCTTTGCACCTCTCTGTTAATGTGTCAGATTTTATTACTTTAATTGTACCTTATTTTGCCCTTGGAAACAGAGAGTGCTTCATTTGGAACATAAACAAGAACTCGCTTTCATTTCCTTCTTTTGCTCCTTTAACACTCTATCCTATTGTCTTCAGATTGTCCTGTGATGAAACAGGTTCCTGCAGAGAGCTGGTCCACTGCAGAGACCCTTCTTCCGTATAGCCATCCCATTCCAACAGAACCATACACGTTAACTCCATAAGTTCCCTATGGTTATATAGCGCTATTCGTCAGAGAATCTTAAAGCACTTCACAGAACAAAAGTAAATATTCATTATCCCCATTTTATATATTGGGAAATGGAGATAGAGGGGTTGAGAGACTTGTCCAAGGACACAGAAGGTCAGGGTTGGACATCTCTCAACGCCCATCCTAGTGCTTACGCTACAAAACAGCATTGGCGCCTGTTAAAAAGTACCACTCTTACAAATATTATCCATACCAATGGGATGAAAATCCATCACCGGCTAGTGGAAAGCAGCAACGGGAGTTAGCTGCTTTTGAAAGTCCCATTAGATGCCTATCTGCATCTTTAGGCACCTAAATACCTTTGAAAATCTGGCCCTAGAAGTCTATTCACTCCATCCTCTGCCTGTCAGGTAGGTATCTCCTGTGATATTGTCATTCCTTAAGCACTTATCCATTCTAGGATTCAGTTCTGTTGTCCTGTAACCCCATTGTGGGGTCAGCAATTCCACATAGTAATAAAATGATCCTCTGGTTGGGAGGGAAAAAAACTTCCTGAATTACAAAGCCTATATCCAGAGCTTTTCACTCCAGGCTAGTTTCCTGATTCTAACCATACCAGCAAGGCTGGAAAGCAGGGTTCTTGTTAGCGTCATGAACACGAATCAGCCAGAGATGACTAGAAGGATGGTGATTCATGCTCATGCTTCCTGCAAAACAAAGCTACTAAATTTCCCCCTTTTTTTTAAACCTTTGATTGAATTTGGTGCTATTCATAACAAGGGACTAAGCGGCAGTGTAAGCCAAGCATAGCAGTCGTTTGATCTCTCTCCAATGTGTCAAATGGGAGTGAAAATGTTTTCCTACCTCACTGCTGTGCCACGGAAATAACTCAAGTGCACAGATACTACAGTGACTGGAGCCTCATGAGAAGCTAGCTGTTGCATTGGGAGGAGCCCAACAAGCTTCCCCATGGTGCACCTCCGTCCTGCCTTGCAGCACCCTGTCCTGTACTAGCCCTCAGCACATACTGCCGGTTGGGCTGGATTGTGCCAAACCACATGTGGGTTTGATGTTCTGGACAAAGCTGAGAGCTGTCACTTAAAGCTTCACTGTTAGTATCGCTGTGCATTGCACTGACACTATACGCAGTGTTAGCACCACACCCAGATTATTAATAGAATAAACTCACCCCTCTTTAGAGTTACACCAGCCACTGGCTTGTGTCAGGTCCTACATAAGCAGAAGCTCCCAGCCACATGTTTGGCAAGCCCTTTGTCATCTCTGGAAGCATTGATCTTTTTGTGTACAAAGGCAGAGGGGTTTTGATGCTAGTTCAGGTTTGACAGACATTTTTATTTATCAACCTGGCAGAGAATTCCTGTTGTTCTCCCAGTGTCCCAGTAATAACTAGTGTCAAGGCTGAGGAGTGCTGACCAACAACAGATTTCCCTGTGGCTAGGTCAGATTTTAGCCTACAATGACCAAACACAAGAGGACACACTGTTCTCCTTTCGTTCTGCCTCCCCCTTGGGGGCAACTTGCTCAGCAATGGAGTCAAGTGTGGGACACTTCTCCACTCTGACCTTCTCCTCCAAACTGATGTCAGGCTATCCATGTAACAAGGTTTCTCCTACGCAATTGGACACAGACTCTACCTTAGTTTCCCCACTCTCATACACTGAAGCCATCTGTGTCAATGAAGTTCCACCAGCACCAGTATTTCCTTCCCTTTTCCAAGGGATGTATTTATTATTCACACCCACACATAGCTTAAACACCAGTTAAAACATGTAAACCAGGCCCTGCCACATAGTCCCTCCTAAGGCCTCTGCCTCTGAGGCATCTCCTACTCCCTACACAGCAGATATCCCTAGCCAGGTGTTTCACCTACCTGGTGAGCAAAGTCCCCTTCCAGGCCCCTTCCCTGACCAAGGGTCTCCTCCAGGATCCTCCCTGCAACTCTTTCCCCAACTGACCTGTTTAGTGGTGTTTTATCTCACCATCTGGGAGGCAGCTAGTCAGTCGCACGTGGAGGCAACACTCAATTCCCTTCTGAGCCTGTGACAATGCAGTATACGGAGGACACAGATCACAGTCCGCTCCTGCAAGTCAGAGCACTTTTCCCCTCTTCTAGAATCCTTCCACTAGCTTCCTTGCGTCTTCCACAGAAAAATTAAGCCTGGGATTGTCAAATGTGCTCAGCACGGGCCTAACCACTGAAGTCAGTGGGAGTTTTCATATTGACTTCCATGGCAACAGAGTTAGATCAACACTGAGTGCTCTTGAAAGCCCCACTCCAAGCTTCTGCTCCTCACTTTCAGAGCTATTGACAACTCCACCTCCACCTTCTCCCTCTATCCTCATCTCCTCCTATGTTCTCACCCAGCCAGGCCAGCCTACACTACAGACCTGTATCAGTATAACTACATCGCTCAGGGGGTGTGAAAAATCCACACTGCTGAGCAACGTAGTTATACCGACCTAACCCCCCATGTAGACAGTGCTATGTCGATGGGAGAGCTTCTCCTGTCGACATAGCTACCACCTCTTGAGGAGGCAGATTAACTACGCCCACTGGGAGAAGCTCCCCTTCGGCACAGGAGCATCTTCACTAAAACACTACACTGGTGCAGCTGCGCCACTGTAGCACTGTACGTGAAGACAAGCCCTCTGCCTCCACAAGCCTCTCTCCTCATCACTCCTCCCACTTGCCTGCCTTCCTCCCTCCTCTGTATGCTTGGGACTTCCAATTACTGTCATAGAGGCCACTCCTTTCCTCCTCCCAATCTCTTCTCAAACCTCAACTATTTTATGTAGCACCAATGAACCAGGTGCAGCCAGGCACTGTGGCCTATATTTTATGAGAATACATTGGCACTCCTTTCATAGAATCATAAAAACATAGGGCTGGAACATACTTCGAGAAGCCATCTAGTCCAGCCTCCTGTGTTGAGGCAGGACCAAGTATACCCAGATCATCCCTGACAGGTTTGTGCTTAAAAACCTCCAATGATGGGGATTCTACAACCTCCATTGGAAGCCTATTCCCGTGCTTAAATATACTATATGTTTGTGCATCCTTTCCTCAAGTATTCTGTTGAAAGAGCTTTACAAGTGTGAATACTCAGGAAAAGCAAATTTTACACTCAAGTGTGCAAATATTTACAGGCCACAACTTCCAAACTGCAAACTAGCCCTTTGCAAACATTATACTCAGATAGGGTATTAAAAAATCATGCTGTGGATAGTAGGTACAACGGTACATAAATTGTCCAAGCAGAGAACAGAACCAACGCCATATGACTTACGTAACTAGCCAACACAGCATGGATTGTAAATAGTTGTAAGGAACAAATTGCAGATAAAGAATTATAAGCTGAAAAAGTTTGCTAATAGATTTGAGTGCTGAATAAATATGGGAATTTTGCAATTTTTTCACAGAGAATAGAGGAAGTTAAATTCATGGAATAAATTACTTGATTCAAATTATTTGCCCCTCCCACTCCCACCTCTTCTCTCCTGCACCCTGCTCAGTTATGTAGCTCAGTCTCTGTTGTCTTTCCATCCCCAAACTCCTGAAACGAGTTTCTTACTGAACCTCTGCAAAACGATTGCATTTGGAGAAAGTTACAGAGATTGAACTAAACCATCTGGTTCCTACGAGAAAGAGAAAATGATTTCTTTTATGCCTTTGCCTATAGATTGCAGGTCACCAAACTGAGATTATTCAAACACAAAAGCATTTACGGATTTGCCATTTTTAGGAGAATAAACACAGATTTATTTTTTGAAATAATTAACAAGCTATTATTTAAAACACAAACAAATGAAACAATCTAAATCCAGCTGCAAATTTCAGTACGAGCCACATTCCTACAACATCGACTTTGTCCATATTCAGAAATCCTGGCAGAGCTGCTCATCTGGAAGGAGAGACAGGCCCATATGCACGTTGGGTCTGTGGCATCCATTCAACAATAAATTCTACATGCTGAAAGGTTTTTTCTTCCTTTTTTGCAGACCAACTGCTGCAGCTCCATAAAGCAATCCTGTTCCCATTCAGCCTGGGCAAAGGCAGCCAGGGCCAGATTTTTCACAATTGCAGGTGTGTAAAATTGTGACCCATTTTCACACACACAGCTATAGCCACTCCACCCACAATGGCAGTAATCAATGTGCAAACATGGCACACGGTCACATGTGTGAGGTTATGCAAGTCTGGCACTCAGCGGCGGCTCCAGGCACCAGCGCTCCAAGCCCGTGCCTGGGGCGGCAAGCCGCGGGGGGGCGCCCTGCCGGTCCCTGAGAGGGCGGCAGCCAGGCAGCCTTCGGCGGCTTGCCTGCAGGAGGTCCGCCGGTCCCGCGGCTTCGGCGGCAATTCGGCGGTGGGTACGCCGAAGCCACAGGACCGACGGACCTCCCGCAGGCATGCCGCCGAAGCCGCGGAACCGGGGACCTCCCACAGGCATGCCGCCGAAGCCGCGGAACCGGGGACCTCCCACAGGCATGCCGCCGAAGCCGCGGAACCGGGGACCTCCCACAGGCATGCCGCCGAATCCGCAGGACCGGGGACCTCCCACAGGCATGCCGCCGAAGGCAGCCTGCCTGCCGTGCTTGGGGCGGCAAAAAAGCTAGAGCCGCCCCTGCTGGCACTTAGGGGCCTGGTAATTCCCCTTAGTGCAGCTGAGTTTAGGTGTGGGCCACTATCTTGGGCATTACATCTAAGGGAATAGTAGTACACTGACTATGCTAGTTTTGAAATCGCTAGGGCCATATCATCGTCAGGCAACTGTGCTTGGGAGCACCATGTCCCGCATTCACAAGGAAACCAGCCCAGTCCTGCCCCCTTGATTCCCACACATACTTGCTATACACATGCAACACAATGAGAATATATAGCAATCCCCCCACTTTCTTCTTCACAGATTGTTCAGTCCTCACATACGAATCTGTAACGGTTTCAAATGGGGCAGGTTCCCGAGGGGATATGGGAACTCACGGGAGATATGGGACTTCTCGTTTTCTCCTTTGGAACAGTCCTGTTTTTTCTTTCACTCCTTTCTGTCAGAAACCATGATGGGGATGGTTGAGCCTAGTGGTCAGAGTCGGGGGTCAGAGCCGGAATCAGGAGTCCAGAGCTGGGTTGGAGCAAGACTAGGAACAGGGCTGGAGTGAGAACAGGGCTGGAGCAGGCTAAGGCTTGGGGAGTCTATTGCCACCATCAGGTAGGAGAAAGTTCCAAGCCCTGGAGTGACACTGAGCAGACTGAGCTGCTGTTCTTTCTATGGGACTTATATACCTGCCCTGGGAGTCACCAGACCAGTTCCTGGCTTACGGATTGGCTGGAGCCCAGCACAGGAGCGACTCATCACCTTACACTTTCCCTTCTCCACTAGGGACGCAAGACTGAGAATGTTCCATATTTATCATTGGCAGGTGTTGCTATTGGCCAGTGCTGCCTGTGGGGTGATAAATGGCAGCTCCGTAACAGTGTACAAAAGTGCTACATACTGCTTTAGGACAGGAAGTGAAGAAGAATATTGCATCCAGAGGAAAAGGCAAAGAGAAGTTTTAGCCAGGCAAAATACAGACTTAGAATCGAGCCAAGGCACCACAGCCAGCATCTCTATTCCTGTGAAAAGTACCCTGGGATCTTTAATAATTACAAATTGTCAGGAGGTCCTTGGTTTAAGATTAACCCAGAAGAAGGCACCTCCAGCACAACACTGCTCCCCAGCACCATACCAGGGCATCACGACTGGCACAGAGCAGAGTTCCACCCGCTGGGTTACTACGCCACTTCCTGTAGCAGGGCTTTCCTTGAGAGGTCTTCCACCCCAGCATGGCTATGCCTGACCCTCATTTGCTGTCAACCTAATATAGAGTCTTGTCCTTTGCAAATGACTAGGCTCAGTCTTTATAACAAGACACATAGCAATAAGATGGTGCTTTTTTCAAATGGGTATTTAATGTCTTGGAACGCTTCATTCTTCACTACACAGCCAGCAAACGTGAGTGAATGGCAAAGACATACTCCTGTTCAAAAACCCTTCTGGATGTGATCCGAGCTGTCAAGAGGAATCAGAGCAGGACTTCATTCATGCCAGCAACTCTTCTCAAAATGCCCTTTCTCTCGATGAGCCGAGTGCAGTGGTAGCAGAACCCTCCCCTGCAGGCGAGTCTGCAAGGCCTCAGCTCTCCCGCACTTGTGGATTTACTATCATGTATCGCCTGAAAAGTCAGTCTTAAAAGAAAGGAGAAACCCCAATTCATTATCTAAAAGAAAGAGCAAGAGAGGAAAAGGGGTCTGCAGAGAACAAAGTGGGCCAGTTACCAGCTTTACTAAGCAATTCCCTCAAACAGCATGTGGATCGGTAACAAATTACAAATAATAACTAACTCTATTGGAATAAAACAAGCAGACAATTCTGCTGCAGTCTTATACACTAAAGCCTTTGGGAGAGATTTTCAGGCTCTTGCCTGGTAACACACGCGTCTTTGTAAGCTACAAAGAGCAAAATTATACTATATGTAATCTCTCTCTCTCTCACATACAGACACACGCACATGGCCAGATTCTGATCACAGTTACACCAGTGCAAATCTAAAGTAACTCTGGATAGACATGGGTGGGTGTAAATGTAATTGGAATCTACCCCAGAAATTGACACACAGTTGTACAACAGAAAGCTAAATTTTGGGGAGATAAGGAAATTCCATTGGGGAAAAAACAACAACAATATTTGAAATATAAAGAACCGATCTCCCACTTTAGTAGCAGCTAGAGGTTCTGCTGCAAATCACTGGAAGAAAAAAATCCTCACGCAACATGTAGGTATAACAGAATTTGGGAAATATCAAAGATGGAAAAAATATTTTTAAAAACTCTAAATGTGTAAAGATACGTATCTTGAAATGTGGGGACTTTTTATGAGGTCCATATTTTTAAAAAGCCCTCCCAGATAGTCAAGCTCACACAGTTCAACTCATGCTTTGTTTACTCTTAATGATGAATAGATAGTAATTACTAAGTTCAGTTTAGTGCATTTCCTTTTTTCTGCAATCATTATTATTATTTACCCAATAAACTCAATAAATAAGCTACCTACGCATTTGTAAAACACCTGTCTCCAAAGTCTTTAAGTGCAAAATAATACACAAATATGTATTAGTATCATCATTAATAGAGAGTCAATAGTAAAGTATATATTAAGGAGAAGGCTGTATTTTTATAGACGTTTCTGGCAAAAGTATGAATCAGAACTAGGCAGTTATGTGCATGTGTAATGTACTGTACAGAGAAGCAATATATAAATATATATCATCTGCATCTTTTACTTCTGTACCTTGCCATGGGGCAGGCAGGCTGCGTACTGCTAGCAAGAGGTTGGGTCTGAGTCCGCAGTGAGCTAGAGTAGTAAGTCAGTGCTCATCAATGTTAACTTCAGGTCATCGGTTTATACCCAATTCAAACAATGACTGACTGGCTGACTCAGCTACGCCCTCGGTGTGTTTCTATGCAGTCATACATCGATCTCTCCTGTATTCACGGAAGAATAAGCAGAGCCCCTTCCAGACTGTCAAGCCAATTACCTATTGAAATGGTGCAAAGCCATTTCCAGATTCTCAAGAGCAAAACTGAGCACCTATAAATCTGCTCCTCGTTAACCTCTCTTCACATCCTGGGACAGAGTGACTCTCACTGCATTAACTCTGACACCAGTGGGGGCCATCAGAAACAAACCTGCAGGCCTATGTGGCTAAAATAGAGGCTTTCCAAGTCAAATGAATTCTGCATGAGGGGACATTGTCCAAGAGGCAGATAGAGAATTTAGCCCTGCAGCTTATGTAGACTTCAATATCAGGAGTAGGTGTGCTCCCTACTTATTAGAGAAGGGGAGTCCATATCACAGATGGCAATATCACAATGAGCATTAGCAGCTCCCCCGTGTTGGCAATCTCAGCAGAGAGGCCAGGAAGTGAATTCACCAGCGAATTAACTAACCAGTTATCCCAAAAGGAAGTAGCAGGATGTATTTGTAGATCTTGGTTCTTAGGTGTCCCTCACAAACATTAAAGGGATTATCTTCATGATTCACCTGTGAGATAGGAGAGTATTATCCCTATTTCACAGATGGGGAACTGAGGCAAAAGAGAGATTAAGCGACTTTTCCAAGGAAACTGAAGTCAGGTCACCAGTGTCTCAGACCAGTGCCTTAATTACAAGATTGACCTCCTTTTCCCTCACCAGAAGTTAGCACAAGGGGCTGGGAGTCAACAGCACAGGTTCTATTCCTAGCTGTGCTGTGTGACTTTTGGGCCAATCACTTAAATGTCACGTGCCTCAGTTGCTCACTGATAACAATGGCATCTGTTTGAAAACACTTATGAAGCCCAGACGAAAGGCATTATATAAGTGCAATTTATTATTACAAAGGGGGTTCTTCCACATAAGGGGTAAGGCACCATAATGGGGCAGCATTGGGAGAACTTACACTACCACTGCCCATATGGTATCTGCTTAGTAGAGAAGTAGAGAATGCCCCTCTCTAGGGCTCTCAATCCTGCCCCTTCAGTTCAAACGCTTTATTGAATATTTATTAAATGCAAATACACAAACTTCTGCATAGACTCAAAAATTAGAAAAAGATACTTGACATATTTACAATGTAGTTTAACAAGATCTAAGGTACATTAATATTTATAGTGCATTGAGAAAATTAATGGAAACATTCCAGCTACTGTATTAAGAAATGGACCCAAATGCTTCCTATGTGGCAGCATTTATTCTCTCAAACACATACAAGCTCAGGATAGACCTACCCAGAGATCTACCCAGAGATGAGAGAAGTCTTTCCGGTGCAAAGGAAATTTTTAATCACAGCTGCTATTAAGATATCTATAATCTGGCACCTTTCACCAGTAATAAATTCACATGGAAATTGTAAAAGGAAGACGACTTAGAGAGAGTCTTAAATATGAGGTGAGTGGCCAAGACATCACTCAGTGGTTTAAGCCTTTGAAAGCTTTCTATGAACATTGAGATCAGGCTTCAGCCAGCCTACTTCTTAATGTCTCCCGGACAGCAATGCACATTTTACCTCTTTGACTTGGTCAATGAAAATGCCACCTTGTTCTGCAGCCAAATTCCTCCTTTGCTTCCCTGACTGAAGGCAGAAGAACTGCAGAAAAGGCTTGACAAAGCATTAAACAAAGATAATGTCAAAAAACAATCCTGCTCTGCTTGGATGGGGCAGGAGTAGATAACTCAATAGGTGTTTTTCATATCCAGCTTTGATGAGAGGCTTGGCAGGCTGGTTAACAGTAGACAGATGAGGACTGATGGGGTTAAAGCAGATTGGAACAGGAGGGGGAACAGTATCAGAGGATACAGTGTTTACTCAAAGCAGGGAGGAGAGAGGGCAGTCTACCTCTGCTTTCAGCTGAGGAGAGGAAATGAAATGTGGTTGACATTTGCTTCTCTGCAAGTGCCATGCTGAGGAAACTATTCCTTGTTTCATGTTGTTTTCTCTCTTGCTTTTTTTTTTTAAATTTTAAAGCTCCTCTCTTAGGCTAGGTCTACACTACGCGAATAGCGTAGCTGAAGTTGTGTATTTTAGGTCGACTTACCTGGCTGTGAGGACGGCGGCGAGTCGACAGCTGCCACTCCCTCACCGACTCCGCTTCCGCCTCTCACTGCGGTGGAGTTCCGGAGTCGACGGCAGAGCGATCGGGGATTGATTTTATCGCGTCTACACTAGATGTGATAAATCGATCCCCGATAGATAGATCGCTACCCACCGATCCGGCGGGTAGTGAAGACGTGCCCTTAGTTTTGCTGTGAAAGCTCCTTGATTCGGTTCATTCCCCCCTCACTTCTTCCTTTCTTTCTGTTTCACACAGACAGACAGACACACACTTCCTTACATACACACAGAATTCCAGTTGTGCAGAGTTACTCTCATTACAGGAGGGCAGAGAAGGGAGTTTTGCCATTGACTTCAATGGGAGCAGAATCAGGGCCTAGGTGCTAATTCTGAGCTTTGATCTTTGCAGTGTGAAGACCACACTGGATCAGAGTGGTGGAGGCGGTGACTGAGGTGGTGGATATAATTAAAAGCGGACGTTTGGAGCACAAACTCCACTCCTGAAACCAAATCTACCCTTTACAGACATTCTTAAAAGAAGATGTACTCATTGCTCTAGCTCCAGTCCCACTTATTTTTTTCCACATTTTAAATATTTTAAATTTAACATGTTAATTATACCATGGAAATAACATTTTTTTCCCTTTCCAGCGGTGGGTACAGATAAACATTAAGTTGCTGACGGCTCAATCTCATTTTGTCTGCCTAGGGATAAGGAAACTACAAAGCAAGACAATGAGGGCATATTTTTTAAGAGAGCAATTTTTCTGCTCCATGCTAATGATAGCCAGGTGAGTGATTTGTGGAGTAAAGACACCACTCTGTGGCTAAAATGCAAGTGTGAAATTTCTTATCTCAGCTGATTTCCATCAAGGGCAAGAATTCAAATACAGGCACGTGCACATTAGGAATTATCCCTCTTCTCAGAAAGTCCCAACTATACATATAAAATGATGGGGTCTAAATGAGCTGTTACCACTCAAGAAAGAGATCTTGGAGTCATTGTGGATAGTTCTCTGAAAACATCCACTCAATGTGCAGCGGCAGTCAAAAAAGAGAACAGAATGCTGGGAATAATTAAGAAAGGGATAGATAGTAGGACAGAAAATATCATGTTGCCTCTATATAAATCCATGCTACGCCCACATCTTGAATACTGTGTGCAGATGTGGTCACCCCATCTCAAAAAAAGATATATTGGAATTGGAAAAGATTCAGAAAAGGGCAACAAAAATGATTAGGGGTATGGAATGGCTTCCGTATAAGGAGAGATTAATAAGACTGGGACTTTTCAGCTTGGAAAAGAGACGGCTAAGGGGGGATATGATTGAGGTCTATAAAATTATGACTGGTGTAGAGAAAGTAGATAAGAAAGTAACAAGGAGTCCGGTGGCACCTTAAAGACTAACAGATTTATTTGGGCATAAGCTTTTGTGAGTAAAAAAACTCACTTCTTCAGATGCAACCCAAGAAAGCTTATGCCCAAATAAATCTGTTAAGGTGCCACCGGACTCCTTGTTGTTTTTGTGGCTACAGACTATCACGGCTATCTCCTGATACTAGATAAAGTGTTGTTTACTACTTCTCGTAACACAAGAACTAGGGGTTACCAGATGAAATTAATAGGCAGCAGGTTTAAAACAAATAAAAGGAAGTGTTTCTTCACACAACGCACAGTCAACCTGTGGAACTCCTTGCCAGAGGATGTTGTGAAGGCCAAGACCATAACTGGGTTCAAAAAAACTAGATAAATTCATGGAGGATAGGTCCATCGATGCTTATTAGCCAGGATGGGCAGGAATGGTGTCCCTAGCCTCTGTTTGCCAGAAGCTGGGAATGAGCAACAGGGGATGGATCACTTGATGATTACCTGTTCTGTTCATTCCCTCTGGGGCACCTGGCACTGGCCATTGTCAGAAGACAGGATACTGGGCTAGATGGACCTTTGGTCTGACCCAGTAGGGCCATTCTTATGTTCTTGGCCTGTTCTTTTAAACAATGAACGCAGAAATTTCTAGAGCTTTCTGGCCTTGAAAATGTAAACTGATCACCCAGGGTTGCTTTTGACCTTTGAATCCCACGCCCATCACTTCTCAGTTCTGGAAGTGTGCTCAGAGCAGTTCTCCACTATGAGGCAGCTAGCTGTCATTGATGGCCCCAGAGCTGCTTACTGACTGACTGTCTCCTCTAGTGAACAGATACTGTGGCATCTGGACAGGAGGAGCACAGTGTAGTATCTTAGTGGGCAGCCTGGACTAATGGATTACACAAGGGATTCACCTTAGTCTGACACCAACTCCCTTAGCAACCTTAGTCAAGTCACTGAACCAGCCTTCCTTCATTTCTCCATTTTTAAATGGGGATGATTACTCCCTCCCTCACACGGGGGTTGGGACTGGTAGCTAATGTTTATAAAGTCCTACTATTTCTGTGCTCACATTCACCTGAATGCAAACGAAATGCTCCAGCAGCTGGTAGCCTAGTGACCTCCACCTTATTTGAGTGGCTGTCTTTTGTGTGTGTGTGTGTGGGGGGGGGTGTTTTTAAACCTTGGTGGCTATGCAGAGACCCCAACGCAGGCAGCTGGGCACCACTTCAACTACAGGAGGGGCGGAGGGAGATGGTCTAAGATCCCCCACTCTCTTTATATATAAATAGTTAGTTATGTTTGGGTGCATCTCCCCCCTTCCCAAACTCCAGAAACAATCCAAAATGCCACTTACATCGAGTGGTGTTATTACATGGACAGGAGTCAGATACATAGAGGGGAGGGGCTGAAAAACTGTTTCACGGCTTCATCCAAATCTCTTAAGACTGACTCTTTATAACCAGTAAGTCAGGGAGGTTTGGAAGAAGTTGTGAGAGGGAGCAATAGCCACCCCAATAGTCCATGGATCTACTAATTCTGGCCCTTCGAACTAAGAGGGAGGCCTGGGCTAGATGAGTTCAGAGCCCTGGCCAAAATACACCGTGCAAAAAGCTCAGAGTAATAGGACGGTGTCAGCCCTGGAAGACTTAGAATTTGGGTCGTTAAGAGCCAGAACTTTCAACTGCATTGATGCACGATGCCAGCTGACTCAAGGGATAAGTGATACGGTCCCTATGCCGTGCTTTCAAAGTCTGCTCAAGTAGGGAGATTTCAGGTCAGGGATCTGACAGGCTGCAGATGTTTTTCCGATATTCCTGCCTGACGCGTAGGAGTGAGACTTTCAGGTTTGCTGCCAGACCACAGACGGGGCTGTACGGAAGAGGCCCTCGGCAGGAGCGTTAGTGTCAATGAATGGCGATTATCGACGCAGTACAGGATGCTCAGTGTGGGAACTCTTCTGAGGGATGGTGATGGATCGGTGTTCCAGAGAACAAGCTGCCATTCTGCATGCTGTCCACAGCAGCTGAGCAACATTAGAACTAATGGGCTTGTTGCAAACTGTGGGGATGGGAAATTATGTTGCTGCTGCTGTCTCAAAGAAGGAGACAGTCTGATTTGTGTATAGTTCTGAATAAATTCCTTGGCAGTTTTTTTTAACCACCATTTTGTGCAGGAGTTATTTCTCTCAGAACAGAAGCTGAAGCAAACATTAACTCAGGACAACCAGATGTTAAAGATTTATGGCCTAGTTTTGAAGAGGCACTGAGCACCTGCAGCTCTGACCTGACTTCAATGGTAGATGAAAGTGCTCTGCTTTTCACAGGATCAGGCCCAAAAACAAATGCCAATATTACTGAGATGCAACACTCTGCCACAATATTGCCCAGTAAATTAAACAACCAACACATACCCCCATTTCTGTTTGCTTGCTTGCTTACAGGGTTTACTCTGGTTTTCATCATTGCAATGTCTCAGGATACAGCATTCTAAGAGAAAGGGACATATCTTATCCCAATTCTGTAGATAGGGAAACTGAGGCACAAATTTCCTGCACTTTTTGGGGAGGGCTAAGGGGGGAGGGTGTTCAATGGAAAAACTGAAAACTAACACAATTTTGGAAACTTGATACATACAATTATTTTTTAAACTGAAAATTTTCACTGAAAAAATGTACAAAAATCAATTAACTTTTAGCTCCTGGTTTTTCATGAAAATTTTTGTTTTGGTTGAAAAATCATTTTTCTTTGGAAAAATGTTTTGACAAAATATTTTCAGTCACCCTCTGCTTTCCGATATACATTACATACACTCAGTGTCTCTTATCCACTCCACGCTCACTGCATCATACATACACTCTGCAATGTTTTTATATTAACAGTTTTAAGGAAAATTCTTTTAGTTACTAAATGCATTTCCAGCCCTATAAAAGGCTACGCCATTTCACCATTCAGACATGGAAGGAGGAAGGTGATTCCAATCAAATAGACTAAAGTTAGTCTGTCCACTAAGTATCAGAGGGGTAGCCGTGTTAGTCTGAATCTGTAAAAGGCAACAGAGGGTCCTGTGGCACCTTTAAGACTTCTGTTAGTCTTAAAGGTGCCACAGGACCCTCTGTTGCTCTGTCCACTAACTTATTCAGGCCTGGACAACATGACACCCAGAAATGTGCTCCTCCCATGCAAATAGACCCACTCTATAGTCTTCAAATTATAAATATAAGAACTGCCATACTGGTCAGACCAATGGCCATCTAGTCCAGTAGACTGTCTCCAAGAGCGGCTACTACAAGAGCTTCAGAGGGAATGTACAGAGCAGGGCAATTTTGGAGAGATCCACGCCTCTCTTCCCCCCCGGTTTCTGGCAGCCAGAGGTTTAGGGTCACCCTACACACCAGTTTACATCCCTGACCATCTTGGCTAACAGTCATTCCATTTCTCCTGCAGGAAGCGAGGTTCTTTTTCACAGGAACCCAATGCATAGGACACACACTGCAAGCTATGGGATTTTTAAAGAACCTGTCTAGGGCTTCTGAATGTTCATCAGAATGGACATTACAGAGGAAACAGCTACCAGAACATCTGCAGATTCCAGCATCCCTGACGGGGTTAATCATCACCAAGGGTCATGCTGATGAGAAGCTTGTTAATGAGAACTACTGAAGTTTTCATACCAAAAAATCCCAATGAACTGGAGACACCTAGAGAAATGAATTAGATTTCCCCCACTTTTATACAGTGCAGTACAGAGAGATTTCTCCCCCCTCCCCCACTCACTATTTTGAACTGCAGTATACACTGGAGATTATCCAATGGAACTTCCCAAAACTAGGCTATCCTAAGTTCCCTCAGAGATTCTGAAGATATTGCTTTGTCAGTATTCAGGGGGAAGAGCCAGTTTTGTTTTTTTACCAAGGTGATGACCCAACACGCATGAATTCAAAGCCCCTCCAAAGTAGATTGTTGTTGTTTCATGTTTGGGTCCAGGGTTTTTGTGGCAATTAAAAGTTTGATGACCTTTCTGAACCTCTAAGGCAATCACACTGGAATGAAGCCTGCTGCTTCATGCTAGGGCATGAACTGCACAGGTGAGAGCTGTTTCAATCAGCTAGCACAGAAAGACACCCCAAAGGGTTAGGTCTTTCTAAGGCTGGTTGAAATTTTCCATCAAAATTGTCTGGGGGTTTTTTTTTTAAAGGAAAAAAAATTTTTTTCAACAAAGTAGAATTTTTCACAAAGTGTTTGCTGCCTGCAGAAAATGTCAAGTTTTGTCCCCAACAAATGAAACATTAGCAGGTTTTGGCCAAAAACTGAAACATTTTCAGCCAAAAGCTCTTTTCAGTTTTTGGCCGGAAATTTTTGATTCTTGGTTTTTCAACAAAAAGTGGGAGACTGCTGTGGAAAATTTAGACAAAAAAACACTTCCCCACCCCCATATTAACTGACATGTTCTGTTGGAAAAAAACAAACATTTTCTGACCGTCTCTAGTCATTTCATCTGCCAGGTCACTCTGGATCTTGGCTATCACAACTCAGCGAATGGCTCTTTTATTTGTCTGAGGCAGAGAAACCAGGCTAGACATCAGTGGAAAAATCTCAATCAAGTGAGCTTCTATGAAGAAAAGTGTGCTGTTATTGCAGGGCAGCAGCATTTGAATAGATTAGCTGGTTTCTCATTACTCAGTATTCAGAGGCAGTACTGTAGAAGCTTCCACATTGAAGCTGGAGCAGCAGGGTTTCTTATCAGCCTGAAGCGGGAGTAGATCTTTGTTCTACATAGTGGAAATGATTGGCAGCAAGAACTTTTGGATAAGTTAGTCATCCCCTTTGCTAGGCACACACATGTACATCACAGGTCCAGGAGATCTCTTCCTAGACGTATCCTTATACCACTTCTGATGAAGGATCCTACTTCTGGACCTCAGTTGGCATCAAGAAGCTCATGAACTCCTGTCAGAGCAAAGATCAGGGTGGGCCCTACCCATCTGAGCATGATTGGCATGACACTCTTCCTGCTCAGAGCGCTGCAATCAAAGCCACTTCAAGCTTATTGCCGTCCCCTATTCATTAGCACTGTCCCTTCCTCTGCTCTGAGTTGGGAATGATCTTGTGGGATGCAGGTGGTAGCACGCTGAAATGAATTCCTGCCTTAGTTTAGATAGGTCACCATAGGCACTGTAGACATCTGGCCCCTGGAGTAAACATGTTGGATTAGACAGATCTGGGTAGTGGGAGAAAGCTGCCACTGGTCACAAACCACTAGCTCTGGATTGGACCATGAGACCACAAACTGTACTGGCAAAGGTCAGGCGTACACCTCCAATAGCAAGCCTCCCCTATGTAACAACTGAAGGAAGGGTTTATGTACGCGCAAGTAGCAGATTAGCAACACAAGATCAGAGTCAACCTGGCTAGTCTAAAACCTGCTAGCAGCTGCAGCACAGATGTCTGGATCCCTAAGGAGATCTGGCTTGCTTTAGAGAGGAAGGAGGGTCTTGTGATTAAGGCACTGGATGGGAACACTCCAGAGATCTGGGCTTACCACAGACTTCCTGTGTGACATGAAGCAAGCTGCTTAATCTCTGTGCCTCAGCTCCCCATCTGGAAACTGGGGATAACACTACTTACCTACCTCGTGGGGGTGCTGTGAGGTGCTCAGACACGACTCTTACATTGTAAGCTCCTCAGGACAGGGAACCATGTCTTTATACAGTGCCTAGCACCACAGAGCCCTGACCCGGGCCTCTAGGCACTGCTGCAATATCACCAACAACTGTGGTGACAGGGCCATATTAGTGCCTGGGTGGATCCAGTATCATGGAACTGACCCCTGGAAGTTTTCCCACTCACCACAATACAGGATATGCCAGATTGAAGCTTTTCCTTGGCTTTTGAATCTTCATAGGCTGCAACCCACATTATGAAAGAGATGCTGCTGTGAGAAGGAATAGGGTCCCTTTTCGTCTGGTGTGTGGTGGGGAGAGATGGGAGAAGGGGAGTAAAGGAATAAGGATTTTGTTACATTTGATGGCTGTGATTTTCTCTTTAACTAGTCTGCTGATCCTAGTCACTCTATCCTATAAACACACGAGTTCACCCAATTAAATTAAAAGGCAATACATTTAAAATAGACTAACAAAGTATTTTCTTTTAACACAATTATAATCAACCTGTGGAACTCATTGTCACAGATTATGATCAAAGCAAACAGCTTAATAAGATTTTTAAAAAGTTAGACATTTAAAATGAATCAGAACCACATCTGCAGTCATAGTAGTTGGAACAACAACAACAAAATTCACATGGCGTATCAATCCTTAGGCTTCAGGGCATAACCTGATCACCAGCTGGAGTCAGGAAGGCATGTCTCCTGTGATATGTAGTACCGCATGGTTAGTTGCATCATATGGGTTTTACAACGTCCTGTGACACAGGCAGCATTAGCCACTGTTGCAGACAGGATACCAGATTATGTGGACCACTATACAGCGTGCTGTGGTATGTCAGCTCCTATGTTCTTGTAGTGTAAAACTGTGTACTCCCAGCATTAAATACACAAACACATTCCCTAACCTAATATGACTTCAGAAGGCCAAACTGCACGCTATTTCAGGAAACATGCCTTGAGCAACACTTTCATTAATCTACAGCTGTTTGAGCGAATTATTAAGGGTAGAAAGCGACAGATTTTTTCCCCCTTTAAATCCAACATAATTGCAAGTGAATATTTCTCATGGGCTTTGAGAGTCTGCTCTCGGAGCAGGAAATGTGTAACAGCCACTCCAAGTACAATTTTATGGTTGGATTTTAAACATTGGTAAATGAAGCAGACACAGTACATGAAACACAACTGGAGCGTTGGCTTTAGACACTTGCATGATGACATCTCCAGGACTTTAGCACACAATAAATATTCACCACAAAACCCTCCTGGCTAGTCTAGTTTTACTGATCTATGCTGTAGAATCCTCCCACTCCACCAGACCCACCACTGTTTGCCTTCATCACATGATACACTGACAAACTCCTCTGAAATTGCACAGTAGTCCCTCTGCTCTATGGGGTTCCCTTCATAATCCACCTTGTTTCTTCCTTTCTGAGTGTGGCAGAGAAACACAACCCTTTGGGGGGAAGGACTGTCAGTACAGCACCTAGCACAAAGGCAGAGGCAGCTCTATGTTATTTGCCGCCCCAAGCACGGCAGGCAGGAGGCTTTTGGCGGCGCGCCTGCGTGCAGTCCGCTGGTCACGCGGATTCGGCGGCATGCCTGCGGGAGGTCTGCCGTTGCCGCGCCATTGGCGTCCCCGCCACTGAATTGCCGCCAAAGCCGCGGGACCTGTGGACCTCCCACAGGCATGCCGCTGAAAGCCGCCTGCCTGCTGCCCTCACAGCGACCGGCAGACCACCCCCCATGGCTTGCTGCCCCAGGCACGCGCTTGCTGCGCTGGTGCCTGGAGCCGCCCCTGCACAAAGGGGACCCAAGCTGGTTGAGGCTGGTAGGCACAATCACAATATAAATAATAAGGTAGGAAGAACCGAGTTCCTCACATTGCCACCCACACTGTCCTTGAAATTAAAGGTGATAAGTAGTGCCTCAAAACTGTAAGTTTTGTGATAGACTGGACCTTCTGGGTGTCAGTAAGGATGCAGTGGAGCCCAGGAACCTGTACTCCAAAAACGTAAGCCCCTAATATCTGAGATCAAGGAGGATCTCCAGTAGCTGTTGTGATAATAGGGCTTTTATTTTCTGTGGCTCTCAAGCCACCAGAGGGTGACATGCCCACATATATCTATGCAGGCCTGACATTCCATCTAGTAGAGGGCTGTGGTGACACATGAACTGGACAGTACATTGCAGACTCCATAGCATCTACCATCAGAGCAACTCAAAACAAACAATTATTTCTTACAACATCCCTTTGAGTTGAGTATCATTATTGCCATTTTACAGCTAGGGAAACTGAGGCACAGAGCGGTGACTTGCCCAAGGTGGCACAGAAAGTTAGTAGCAAAGTTTCTACTTTCCTAGCTTACATATTTCTAATGCAGCCATCACTCTAATATCTGAGAGCCCTAGAAATGGAGCTAGAAATCTTGACTCCTCATCACCTGCTCTAACTAGTAGACAACACTCTCTTTAGCTAATAGGCCCACTTTATACTAAAGGCTGGATCTTTGCTCATTGCTCCTGAGGAAGGTACACTGCACAGTTCTCCTTCTCCAATATCTTTTCTCCAATCCAGTACCTGGTGATTTCTCCTGTACCAGATGCAAACTAAACTCTGACAACCAGTGTTACTCGATTAGAGTATCCGTTCCCTTCTCTACGTTCTCTTCAGTCTCTGTACTCCTACCTCAAACTCGAACTAGACTGTCGGCACCTTCTAAATTCAACCCGCTGTCACCCTATCCTGCCTGCGCTTCACACACACAAACACACTATTGCTGCCTATATTAAACCCCTCCCATTGGCAAATCCTCTTTCTTCTTCTGCTCCATAATTCTTGACTGCCTAGGATGACTTTAATCTCTCTCATGCAATGTCGCACACAGGCTATAATCCTTGTCCTCCTACATCAAACGCACTGGGGGTGTAATCCTTCACTTCACATGTCAGAGGCACTGCAATCTTCCTCCAGCATCCCTGGTGCCCTCTCTCTCGTTCAATCACACACACACGCACACACACATGCTAAAATTCATCATCACCTTCCCCAGGCTCTAAGCAAAGTGCCTCTTTTGGCTCAAGTAAATGAAAGTCTTCATTTTAAATAGGAAAATAACCATTTAGTTTATGGTCCCAGATTGACTATTGGGTGCTGCTGCTGCTTAGCAAAGCCATTCCAGCTGTTCTCCTGGAGGTTTGCCATCAGGAGAACCTGGGGTACTGACTAACACACTGCTGATTTGATTTCCACTGGGAGGGATCTATCTATCTATCTACAGATAGAGCTAGATATATACAGTAGAACCTCAGCGTTACAAACACCTCAGGAATGGAGGTTGTGCATAACTGAACAAAACATTGTGGTTGTTCTTTCAAAAGTTTACAAGTGAACATTGACTTCATACAGCTTTGAAACTTTACTATGCAGAAGAAAAAGGCAGCTTTTAACCCTCTTCATTTAAATGAAACAAGAACAGAAACATTTTTCTTACCTTGTCAAATCTTCTTTTTTTAACTTTTCCTCTTTTTTTTTTTAGTACCATACTGTATTTTGCCTTTTGTGTGTGTGTGTGTCACTGCTGCTGCTTGATTGAGTACTTCTGGTTCCAAATGAGGTGTGTGGTTGACCGATCAGTTCGTAACTCTAGTGTTCATAACTCTGAGGTGCTACTGTAGCTATATATAGCTTGTTGTTCAAACATACATTTTATTTGCTATGCCACTGCGGTTCAGTAAGCTGTGCACATTCTCAAACAACTGATCAATACAACTGCAGGTTATACTTGCTCTTCTGAAGTGACTCTTGCTCTGTGTTCAGAGGTCTATATTACCACATGAGACAGTTAGAGAGGCCTGTTTGGGGCTGGGCAGTCAAAGAAGTCTGGTAGATCACCTACTGCACACAATTCCCAAACTTGCAAACCCAGTGGAATAATGAAGGATATTACATTCTCAGAGAGGGGTGTTTGTTTCCTAGCTAACCCATCTGCCTTGCTAGCAAATGAACTGGATGAAAGACACACTAATGGAGAAGCTGGCCCTAACTCCACTGAATTCAGTGCTGTCACACCAGCAGAGTATCTGGCCTGTAGGTAGCAGACATCCTAGTAACACAAGAGAATCAGGTCAGATTCTGATCTAAATTATGCTGGTGTAAATCCAGAGTGACTACAGTGGATTTACTCCATGTAGCCGATCTAAAAATCTGTCCTTTAGTTTTATATAGTCACTTTCAACCATTCTCCCCAGCATGAGTCCCCCTTCCCACAAAAGGTAGTATTTTCATAAACCTACTACAGCTGTTGGGGCCATAGGCGCCAACTCCGTGGGTGCTCCGGGGCTGGAGCACCCACGGGAAAAAATTGGTGGATGCTCAGCACCCACCAGCAGCTCCCTGTGGCCCCGCCCCGCCCCCCTGCTCCAGCTTACCTCCGCCTCCGCCTCCTCCGCGAGCACGCCGCCGCGTCCTGCTTCTCCCCTCTCCCTCCCAGCACTTGCGCCACGACACAGCTGATTCATGGGGCAAGAAGGGAGGGGGGAGGAGGGGGAATGTGGCGTGCTGGGGGAAGAGGCAGGGCTGGGGCGGGGATTTGGGGAAGGGATCCAATAGGGGCAGGGAGGGGGCGGAGTTAGGACGGGGACTTTGGGGATGGGGTTAGAATGGGGGTGGGGCCAGGGGCGGGGATGGGGTGGAGTCAGGGCTGGGCCAGGGACAGGGAAAGGGGCAGAGGGGCATGGGCACCCACCGGTGCCGAGAAAGTTGGCGCCTATGGTTGGGGCTTCTTTGGATTTTTCTACCCACCCACAGGTTACCCTTTGGAAACTACTAGAGCTTCACGTGACAGGGCAAACTCTTTATCCATCACCTGGGTTTAGATCTTGGGTTTAATAATCCACCATTCAGGCTAATTCCATACACTGCTGAGCAGATCCCAGTGTACCCGCTCCAACCCTTCTATGACTCTTCCAGCAGGGTGGAGAGGACTTCCTGATCCAAAGCCCAATGAAACCAATGAGAGTCTTTCACCCCATGCATCTGAAGAAGTGAGGTTTTTTACCCACGAGAGCTTATGCCCAAATAAATCTGTTAGTCTTTAAGGTGCCACCGGACTCCTTGTTGTTTTTGTGGCTACAAACTAACACGGCTACCCCCTGATACTATTCAAAGGACTTTGGAACACCAAGCTTCCAGACCAATGGCTGTTCTAGCATCCTGCTGCCTAGGTTGAAAAGGAAAGAAAATAACAGGAATAGCCTGGCAGCCCATTCCTCTCTAGTAACACTGAATACATTGAAAGACTTAGCTGATTTCACCGGCATGACTCATACATTATCCCTTCCCACTGAAATGATATGCAGGAGATACTGAGACCACCACGAATCCAAATCTCAGCTCTTCTCAATTCCTCCCACAGGACATTTATTCACAATTTTACATTCCCCACCCTGGCTCCCAATAAAGCAGTGTAATGATTTTAGGCTTCTATTAACATTTCATATTACTCCTCTGTCTAGTCCCCCTATCAGCAAATTGCTTGTCCTAGAAGTCCCCGAGCCAGCCACTCATTCTGCTGGTGCCAACGTGCGTGTTCTTAATACAGTTAAAGGTTTCAGCTCTCCCAACAAATAGGAACATTGTTGCTATGCTACCACATTTTGATTACTTTGTTGGCAGAGATAACGGGTGTAAGAACAAGCCAAAACCTTGGTCAAGTTCAAAACCTCCTTTTGCAGTGTTGTTTTTCCCTGGACAGGTAAAGATAGCAGCCTGTGAAGACATGCAAAACATCACTGCAGGAATGCGAGCTATCACTTTAAATGGTCTTTTCACACTACTGATTTAGAACAGTGCACAACACCTGGATGCTATGAATGAAGAAAACAAGCATCAGTTAGATGTTAATGAAACTCTTTAGTACAGGAGCGAATAACCTCATCGGTATAAACCACACAACAGGCAATCATGGACACGACTCAATTTAGGTATAATGGTTCTTTCCATTACTCATCACTCTCTATTCTCTCCCAAGGATGGGGGAGTTGGGCAGAAGATTCCTCCATATCCCAGGTGGAGCTCCTAAAATTTCCCCATATCCAGAATTTTAACCTTTGTGTTCCTTCAACATCACAAGCCAGAGCTACAATCCTTACAGCCAAGGATGCATTCATCAATGCACTTATTATTTCTTAAATGACTAAGGGGATCCTTTAATGCAGCTGAATGTGCTACCTCTGTCCAACACTTCACTAGTCAAGGAGTTAGAGGCCAAGATGAGGATCAAGTTCTCCCACTGGGCAAGCCTCACTCATAGTACTTTCAGAGAGACAAGGGGGATGAGGTAATATATTTTGTTGGACCAACTTCTGTTGGTGAAAGAGACAAGCTTTTGAGCTTACACGGAGCTCTTCTTCAGACCAAGAAGAGCTCTGTGTAAGCTTGAAAGCTTGTCTCTTTTACCAACAAAAGATATTACCTCACCCACCTTGTCTCTCGAGTATCCTGGGACCAACATGGCTACAACACTGCAAACATCACAGTACTTTTCTCCTTTGTCCGCCGGCTCCCTTTTATGGCACTGATGATAGCTTGTTCTAAGCACATTGTAACTTTAGAAGCACAAAGCTTACTAATATACAATCCAAGCCAAAGCTCACAAAAGCCTTCCCAGGCTCAGCATATCCTGCACTGCAGGGGCCTCATTGCATAACTGCACAGCCTGGACTCTACTAAAGATTTCGTCATCGGTCTGTCCAGGCTTTTATGCTCTAGGACCACCCATCTCTTACGCACTCACTCACTGCCCCCACTGTCTCCATCTTCCCTCCCTTGCAGGAAAAGTCTAGAAAACCAGGCTTAGAATTATGGTTTAGAAGCCATAATTTAATGTTTAGAGCATGCATCTAACCCAGCCTACTCTACAGATACAGTCCTCACGCAATGTAGAGTCCAAACTCACCATCTTCCCATCTTCTATGTACAAAGAGAACAAGATTAAAATAGCATAAAAAGCAGCTCACACCATCTCCCCAGACTTAGTTGCTCCTAGGGCTCCTCCCTGAGGACTGCTTAGCCCATACCTTAGGTCCCCTCTTTCTAGAGAGTCACTCTATCCCAGGGGTGGGCAAACTACGGCCCAAGGGCCGCATCCGGCCCTTCAGATGTTTTAATCTGGCCCTCGAGCTCTCGCCGGGGAGTGGGGTCCGGGGCTCGCCCCGCGCCCGCGCTCCAACTGGGGAGCGGGGTTGGGTGTTTGCTCCCACACATGCCATGGCTCTGTTTGGCTCCCGGAAGCAGTGGCATGTCCCCTCTCCGGCTCCCATGCGTAGAGGCAGCCAAGGGGCTCCGCACGGTGCCCCCCCCCAAGTGCTGCCCCCGCAGCTCCCATTGGCCGGGAACCACGGCCAATGGGAGCTGCAGGGGCAGCACCTGCGGATGGGACAGGGCGCAGAGCCGCCTGGCAGCGCCTCCACATAGGAGCCGGAGGGGGGACATCCTGCTGCTTCCGGGAGCTGCTTGAGGTAAGTGCTGACCAGAGCCTGCACCCCTGACCCCCTTCCATGCCGCAACCCCCTGCCCCAGCCCTGATCCCCCTCCTGCCCTCTGAACCCCTCGGGCCCAGACTGGAGCACCCTCCTGCACCCCCAACCCCTCACCCCCAGCCAGAGCCCTCACCCCCTCCCACACCCCAACCCCCAATTTCGTGAGCATTCATGGCCCACCATACACTTTCCATACCCAGATGTGGCCCTCGGGCCAAAAAGTTTGTCCACCCCTGTTCTATCCTGTCTTATGCCCTGGTAGGGTAAACAAGTAACCTGCCTCAATGATCCAGCAGAACCCTCTTGACCTTATCCCAGCAAAATCAACACTTGTCAAGAGGATGTGAGTGTTTCAGACCAACACTGCCAGCCTATTGCAATGTTTAATTATGAACACGTGGAATTCTGCACAAATAGTTCTAAAACTCCAAGCCTCAATAGAACTCAAAAGTATCCACCTTTGAAAGGGTTTTGCCTTCCTTTTTTTCAATGCATCTTTTTTTCCCCAACCTAATTTCGCTTTCTAGTACATTTCTCACAAGCCTGACAAATCCTCTACACCTCCCTAATTGACAGTCACTTTATATTTCCTGGGGAAATATACTTGCAATTTCCCAAAGCATAGTCATCAGCAGAGAATGTTCCCTAAGACATATCAGACAGGCACAACATACTGTCCATGGTACTTTCAAGAACTACAGCCTCCCACTGGGGAATGGTATTTAATGTATTTCACTCCACTATGGCTGTTGGATTACTCTTAAGCAGCAGTGGCTATATTATGAATATGATTAGTAAAAAGGTATTAATATTTAAAGTGGCCATTAGCTTCACCAGCCTGGGAAGAAAACCAGCTAATATTCTGAAAGCAGTTTCTGAAGGCAGCTACTACTAGCTAAATATCATGAGACAACTAAAAGGAAATAGAAGGACTCAGGAAGCACAGAATTATAATTAGGAATGAATTATCCAATTGGGTTAAATTAAGAACTTTGCTCTTAGTTCAGACTCGGTCCTACCTCTTTGTTTGAGGGGCAGAGGGGTCTTGAAAAAAAAGTTATGTTAAAACAAAAAATTCCTGGTTTATATGGAAATGAATGGAACAATACCTTCTGTGGCTATTTCCTTATCTCTATAGCCCCATCTAGCAGATGCACTTGGGGCTATTCAAATGATCATACACTGAAATACAAGTGGTTTTGATCCTTCCGACATCTGCACCTGCAAAGCCTCATTCCTATGTGTGTGTTAAAGAAAGTAACATACTGCTCAATTCTATCTGAAAATACTGTAGAACTCCAAGGCCAACATTTGATTTTAAATGTGTGTCTAAAGTTAAGCTCCTAAATCCATATTTAGACATCTCTTTTGGCCATAAGTGGCCAAATGTTGTGAAATGCTGAGCACCCAACAGCTTCCATTGACTTTTCAGGGGGGGCTGTTAGGTGCTCAGCACTTTCTGAAAACCTGGCTGCTTATATGGGTGCCTAAATATGGACTTAGGAGCCTAACTTTAACCACACATTTTTTGAAAATTTTGGCGTAAATTGTCAGGGCTCCCTTTTTCCATTTGGAAAATTCTCCAAAATAAAAGGTACAGAGAGAGCATTTCAAAAATTGTAACCATTTTTAAAAAATATAAAAACATTGAAAATTTCACATGCAAAAGAAACACAGACTTGAAAGGTACACAGAATGTACAAAATATAGCCAGCTCAGGTATAAACAGTCTGCTATCGATTTCTCTTGGGTGTTTCAGGGGGCAGAAGAACCTTTCAGCACTTTTAGCTGCATGAACATCAGAGACTTTGATACATCTGAATCAAAGCTAAAGAGGTATATTTAACCTATGGAACTCCCTGCCACAGGATTTATGGAAGCAAAAAAATTAGTACAATGCTTAAGAAAATTAGATCAGGCATATGAATAATTGTAACACTTGCAATGATAGGAGCTGAGCTAAAAAATGGCAAATGATATTGATCCTCATGCTCCAGAGAAAAAGCTGATCACAGACTGGGGTTAGGACGAAATCCTCTCTTACAGACCTCCCTATGATACAGCATTGCACAACTATAGGCCTGATTCTGCAAGGTGCAGAGCACTCTACTTCCATGTCAGTGGGGACTGAGAGTACTCAGCACTGCAAAGAAAGCACAGCTTTTTTCAAAGGTTCAGGCTCTGATTCTATTGTGGTGACGTTGGGAGGCGAGACGCTGGGCAAGATGGACTGTTGGTCTGTTTCAGCGTGGCTGTTCCTGTCTTCCTTGTCAGCACTGAAGAGTGACGGGAAGGCTTCTCATCACACAGTGTTAATGCCTGAATAATGAGTCATTAACTCCCTTGCTATTCAAAGCAGCAAAAAGAAGCAAAGCAACTCATATGCCTGATCATGCTGTACCTTGGTCATTATTTATTTAGGTATCAGGTTGTGTGTGATATATTATTTATGTAAACATGAATATTTATTAGAGAAGGGGGAGAAATAAATTACTTGTTGTCTGCATCTATCTGCCTAAATTAAACCACCCTCATGCCCTATGGCAGTGAGCGATCTTTCCACACTGGTGATATCGTTCATCTGGTGCTTACACCTCTCTTCCAGCCCGAGTAAGTGGGTATACCTGGAAACTTGGTGACAGAGGGGCAGTGGGCAGAGCTTTGCTGACAGCACAGAGGTGGCAGGGTAATCATCTTTCAGGGTTAGTTCCATGGGGCAAAACACAGTTCCTCATAGTACCCTGAGTTTTATGTCATGATAGATCATGATGACATAACGTCCTGGCATGCTATAACTAGAGTTGTGTGCATAATTAGCCAAACTGAAACATTTGAAAATATTTTGTCTCAGGTCAAGCAAAATGTTTTGGTTCCATTTTTGAGGTTTCTTAAGCTCTTTAAAAAAAATGGAAGTGAAATTCTAAATGAAAAGTCATTTCGAATAAAAAAAGTTTCAGTTTGAAACGGTCAAAATGAAATGTTATTATATTTCAGAATTTTTTTCTTTTGACAGAAACAATTTGGCAAATCCAACACACATTCACGAAATGTTTGGTCAACCCAAATCTACAGTTTGTTGAAAAGATGTTTTGTCTGAAAACGTCACCCAACTCTAGAATAACAGGAGTACTTGTGGCACCTTAGAGACTAACAAATTTATTAGAGCATATGCTCTAATAAATTTATGCTCTAATAAATTTGTTAGTCTCTAAGGTGCCACAAGTACTCCTGTTATTTTTGCGGATACAGACTAACACGGCTGCTACTCTGAAACCCAACTCTAGCTATATCCTCCTCGGCAAAGCAAATCCTAATACGTGTGTGTGTGTGTGTGCGCGCGCGCAAATCAAATCCTAAAAGGCATGCGTGTGTGTGTGTGTGTAAGAACATGAAACAATTTTGCAGGCCATTGGAGGCACATGAAAATCAGGAGTTGGAATTCAGGATGGGAGGCAAGTTAATACTGAATGATCAAAAGCGATAATGTTCCTATCTCAGGATCGGTCTTATGATCAGAGGCTGTGATCTTCAAAGCATTCCTTAAGAGTGTTAATGTTTATACTTAAGCAAATGATTTAACTGGCCAATGATGCACTTCCAATATTTTAACAAGACACTATCACCTGTTAGCTTGTGAAAACCCTGTGTCTCAAGAGTAAAGCTGTTTATAGAAAAAAGGGGTGAGACATTAGGGAAATCATTTCACTTTCTGTCCTATTTAAAGAAAATCACTCTCTCGTAACTACAAGCATTTGACAATCAAAGCAGTATTAAGTGTACGTGTTCACATGCCAAGGTGATGAGTGCCATGGAAAAACCTGTACAATAAATAAATAAATAAATGTGTTTTTATATACACTTTGTTCCTGAAACCTCTAAGTATGTTGCTCAGATAGCGTTCAACGTGTGTAGTTTGAAACAGAGTTGGTGAGTGAAGACCTTAGAGGAGATTTTCAGAAACAAGTGAAGGTTATGCACCTACCTACCATTTGTGCCTTTGGAAATCTGTCCCTTTGTATCAGCATCCTCCTCGGGTTGTTGTGGTGGTTTTTTGTAGACATGTCAAAATTTTCAGATGAGGACAATGGCGCTGGGCGATGCCTTGGGCCTCATTTTCAGAGGCAATAAATATGTGCAGCTCTCAAACACTTCATTTGGAGATGTGAGCCCTTCCGCACCTCTGAAAATCAAGCCCAGGGTGTCTCAGGTTGGTCACCCAAAATCGGTGGCACCTAAAATCAGCGGTCACTTCTGACAGTGTTGGCACAAGCATCTACCAGTGTTGGCCTTGAATCCGGTGCATTCTAAAGGCCCCTCTGAAACACTGCCTATGAGTTCTAGGGACAAGATCTCTCTGGCAGAGATGATTTAGCAGTATATGATGGCCAAATTGTAACAAGGGGCTCATAGATGCCACTTCCAACACAGTCCCTTTCTGGGCAGTCAGAGCTGCACACTTGAGCACTAGTATAATATAAACCAGGCGGTGCATTTTTCAGTGATTACATAGCACACCGCCACTTGTGCTATGAGACCAAGACCAAAAATCACCCCACACAGCCTAGGAGCTTCCTGAATGGTCCTAAGAGGCCAGAATTATAGCAATCACCATCACAGCAAAGAACCTGCCTGCTGCTAAAAAACCTCCAAGTAGCCAGTGGTACAGCAGTGACTACCCTCTGCTACCGGGCCATTACTGCTCTGCATGCCTACTTTTTAAGGGGATACAATATTCTTCACTTCATTATAGCTTATAAATGTCACTGCTTTGGAGAGTAGATAAAAACCCCAATGGGACATGCCTGACTGTCACAGCTCAGAACTGGCAATCCCACCCTTGCTGGGCTGATGCGAAAGAAAAGCAAAAAGGTTTTGTTTGGTTAATTAAAACAGGCTTCAGAATGGAAACCATCATAAAGCTTTTAATTAAGGATCTCAAATAGGCTTTAAATTCCAGGCTAATAAGACAATCCGTTCATGTTAATTTAATAGCAATTAATAAAGCAGAAGCTGACCGCAACCTTTGCCCAAAACTTGAACCAAACTTTTTTTGAGGTTCCAGAAAATCCTGATAATGATGACTTCAGCTCTTTCTGGAGTTAGCAGTTCAGTGTTACCAACTCAGTTTTATCATGAGACTTACTATGTTTGTTTTTGTCTTGAAGCCCCAGATCCTGGAATCATGTGACCACAAGAGAATCTCGGCTTTCATTTAAAAAAAAAAAGTTTCTAATCATCATTGTAGAGAAAATCTTGAAAACATGACCCACATGCACCCTACTGGTTCAAAAACCAAAAGGCAAATACAAAGATATGGAATTTTTTTTTAAATGGTGATTTTTTTTTTTAAAGTCAATCTCATGATTTTTTGAACCCTGGGTCATGATTCTGAGTGCTTGGGGTTGTCAATATTGGTAATTAGTTATCAAAACCTAAATGGACACGATACAGACACAGGAGCGTGGAGGAGCTGCAATTAGCACGCAAGGAACAAAGAACTGACTTTCAAAACTATCATCCTCTTCTTACTTAAGGAAAACTTGGCATTTCCTGCTAACTCCCTCAGCACGGGCTCAATCCTCAGCTGGTATAATCACAAGAGCTCCACTGAACGCAACAGAACTAAACTGATGTGCACCAGTCTGTCTGCAAGCACCGGGCTTCAACTACACACTACCTAAAAGTGGGGCATATATCAAAAGCCCACTTGTAGCCACTAAAACTCATCATCTGAGAGAGTTGCTCTCAGTGTGAGCTGTTCATTACAGTAATACTTTTACATACAAGTGGCATCTCCCTTCCCGAAGCATCTCAATTCACTGGATGTTATAGGCGATGCTGTCACAGGTCGTTAAGATTGCTCAGCACTTTCCTTTATGAAGACCCTGCTTTCAGTTGCTTATAACTTTGCCAAATGTTAGCTGATTGGGTTGAAATTTTGCATGCCGGGCGTCTGTCTCAGGCTGATTTTTCTTTATTTTTTTAAAGTTTCTGTTTAAATGGTTCGGCTGTTTCTCAGAATGAGGTAAAGGAAAATGTGTTGTTTCACCTGCGTTAAAACAATTCTTACAAGCATTTCATTGAGAAACTCTTGGGACACCAAGCTTTGGAGCAAAGGCTTGAAATTTGGCAGGGGTTGGGGTCACCTTGGTATCAGGGATGTGGCTTTTGCTGCTCCTTTGAAAGTCTGTCCCAATTTGGTCAAATCAGAAACCTTTGCAAAATTTCCATTCACCCATATTCAATAGAAATGTCTTAGGGTTTGGCAGCTAAATTCTATTCCATCTGCACTGGGCATCTCCTGCAATTGCTCCTCTTTTCTGCTGAGGGCACAGGACCTGAGGGCAGGGAGACCATCTCTCCTGTGCCCTCAGTGCTCCGCCTGCTGCAGCAAAGCACGGTCTTAATTCTGGCAATTCTTAACATTTGACTGATTGACTTTGCAACCTTCCCTTTCTTTCAGTATAGTTTTTTGGATGTAATAGGCACAGACATCACTCTCCTCCCCCACTGACAATTATTTTGGTATTTGCTTAAGCATAACTCCGGGGTGGGATGTAGTGGCTGTTTAGCTACATAGGGCAACACTGACCTACAGTTTAGGGCAAGAAATGTAATTCCTTTTTCCAGCCAAAACTACAGGGGAAATTTACCTTAGCAGGATGTCATCACCCAAGATGGAATGTGGCTAGAACACTTAAGTTACCGCCCCTCCTAAATCCCATAGAGCACAAGTATATAAATGTGTAGCCACATCCTTTCATCAGGGGGCTGGCAGCCTCAGGCTCCCTAGTGCCATCCCATATCCATGCCTGTTGCTCTCCATCCTGAGCCTGACCTCGTGATTGGACCCTCTTACCCTCTCTCTTGCTGGTTCCTGTACAAAGATAGAGATCAAGGAATAGCAGCAGGGTGAGGATCCTTATACTATGAGTAAGGTGGGGGAGAGCCGGTCAGAGTGAAGTCAAGTGAAGTCCCTCTGCGTTTTATGGCTCCCAAGTGGCCCTGCCTGTCAGAAGCCAGACACCATCCTCTCCAGAGCCCCCTTACCCAAACATTAGGAAAGAAGTCATGCACCACTAGACTGAGAGACATATAGACAAGGGGGAAACGGAGAGCTGAGATTTCAAAATAGATGGACTCCACGCTCCTTATCCACTTTTAGACAAGCTCCAGCCACAGAGCCAAACTCTGCTTCCTCACAGCATCTTGTCTCATGTGACTCTATTGACAGCTCCATCAACACCATCAGCGATCACTGCTGCAAGAACACCACCATTGCCGTTCAATACCAGAAATTACTGTCATTTAAAAAGAAAAGAATGGAGAGAGAGGAGGGAAATAAAGATACAGTGAAAAGATGTGAATCCTCTCTACAGGGAGGAATCCTTAAAAAGGCATTACACGTAATTGCTTCGAAAAAACAATCACCAGTATCATAATAACTACGGGAATCAAAGCAACTCTCCCCCTCACAAAGTAAATCATTGACGTGAGGCCAAAAGCAATCCGGTTCCTTTGCAGGGCAAGAAGGAGAAGGCAATTACCTCCAGAACCATCTTCTGTATGCCACTAGAGATACTCCACTAACAGGCCAATCATGTTCACATTTCCTTGGTAAAAGGTCCAATTTGAAGTGTGATTGTGCCGGAGGGTTGGAGGTGGGGTGTTGTGCTAATGATATTCTTATGCCAAGGACTTTGTATCTTCCTCTCAGGGACACATAGCAAGGGAGGGAGTTGATAGCCCAAGTGCTACTGATGTTAATTCAATGGAATCTGTAGAGTTTAAACATGGTTTTAAATCTTTTATAGAGCACCATAAATCCACTTCTCATTACTTTTTCACACTCCCTCCAGGACATGTGCTGGCGCCTCTGATTCTGTTTGTTCCTTTCATTAAGTTAAATTGCACCCTAATAGAAATTTGTTCCCACTCCCCTTTTCCTTGTTCACCAGCAGAAAAAAATAGAGCTGAACCCAAACAGGGTTTTTGAAAGGAGATAAGATAAATTACACATACAATTTTTTTTAAAAAAAGCAGGAGATGGCTTTTTGAGTGACAGGGTCACAGGAAAGAACTCAGGCTGTGAGTTGCTGTGGGTATGATGGGGTCCTCCTGCTATCAAAAGTCTGAAGGCAACAGTAATCTCTTGTCCTGGGTGTGCATAAGACCAGTCCTGAACTTATTTATTGGTGGTCACTGCTCTCTTCCATGCACATAACATACTGTGATAGACCCAGACCAGTTGGTAACAGCAGAGTAGTAGAAGGGAAATATACTGGCCACTGGATAAGCAGTTTTCTGTTCCCTGAATGACCAGAGCAGGGGCTGCTCCAGGCTAATGAGAACACCTGACTCCAATTAACCTGCTAAGACTCAGGTGAGGCAGTTAAGCACCTGACTCTAATTAAAGCCCCTCTGATGCTATAAAAGGGCTCACTCCAGTCAGGCCAAAGGAAGCCAGAGGAGAGGAAGTGCATGTGAGGAAGTGGGAGCAAGAGGTGTGCAAGAAGCTGAGAGTGAGTAGGCGTACTGCTGGAGGACCGAGAAATACAAGCGTTATCAGACATCAAGAGGAAGGTCCGGTAGTGAGGACAAAGAAGGTGTTGGGAGGAGGCCATGGGGAAGTAGCCCAGGGAGTTGTAGCTGTCGTGCAACTGTACCAGGAGGCACTCTAGACAGCTGCAGTCCACAGGGCCCTGGGCTGGAACCTGGAGTAGAGGGCGAGCCCGGGTTCCTCCCAAACCTCCCAACTCCTGATCAAACACAGGAGGAGTTGACCTGGACAGTAGCTTCTACCAGATGGGAAGGTCTCTGGACTGTTTCCCGCAGGGTGAATCTATGAGGCGAGCAAATCCACCAATAAGCGCAGGACCCACCAAGGTAGAGGAGGAACTTTGTCACAATACATATTTATTAGAGAGAGACACACATCCCACTATGCTACCAATGCCCTGATCAGTCAGTCATCTCAAAATTGCCTTCTTGTCTAGTACAACTCCTTGTCCTATTTATGTAGAACTTCGGCCAGTAGCTTTAGATCTTTTTCAAAAATCAAATATATACATGAATACAACAGAAGTTCACTTTGATTGAATTACAGGGCACCTGGTTAGGTTAGCTCTTGAGATGGCCTGAATTGAAACCTGGGACCCAGACACCTCAAACTTTGAAGCTGTTCGAAATCTGAACGCGGATCCAAATTTTGTAAATGGCCCCTCTTCACAATGAACTGAACCAAAATGCTGGATCCAAACATTCTCAGACTTTGGAGTGATCAAAGTTGTCATATTCCTGCCGGGATTTTGGACCAGCTAAAGAAGACTGCACTGACCACCATAAAATCCCTCCCCGGCTTTATTCTGAGCCTAGGGCATGCTGGGAGAGGACTTGGGAAGTTGCTATATGGGCACCTATGCATATAGGCGCTGGAACTAGAAGTGCTGGGGGTGCTGCTGCACCCCTGGACTTGAAGTGGTTTCCATCACATACAGGGTTTACAGCTTGATTCATTGGCTCTGGGCACCTCCACTATAAAAACTGTTCCAGCACCCCTAGCTATGCAGCACAGATGGGATCAGTGGACCACACAGTCATGTATCTCATTACTGATGAGTTTCAAATGCCTCGGTTTTAGGAGAAACCAGTGACAGACATACACCAGTCCCAAAGGATCCAAAGAATGAGCAGTGATTACATTTTTTAAACAACAAAGAACAATCAAAAGAGGGGAAGCAATCGGCATAAACCACCCAGAAACTAAGAACCATGAACAGCCAACAGAAAAGGCAAGTACAGATCAATGCGACAGCAGTAAAGGCTCACTGTGAACCACAGAAGGCAACAAAGAAATGCACAGGAATATACATACTTGTACTGAACACTTTCTCAGCTTGACCTGTATATATGTTTGTGCTGCTTCTCTCAACACAACACTAAAATCAAATATCCAGCACACACATATAAGAGTATTGAACTGCACACTCAGTGGGGTTCCATATGATCAAAATACAGTTTGAAAATTACAGCCATACACCCTGTTATCTTAGGCACTCGTAAAATAATCTCCACAGTCATATCCAGAATGGTCACTTTTAAAAATTAAAAAAAAAAAGAGGAAGAGGGGGATTTGTGCCCTTTTTGCTTCTTCATGATGTAGGCCTGACAATGTTTATTTATCAGAGGGGTAGTCATGTTAGTCTGTATCCACAAAAGCAACGAGGAATCCGGTGGCACTTTAAAGACTAACAGATTTATTTCTGCATAAGCTTTCGTGGGTAAAAAACCCACTTCTTCAGATGCATGGAGCGAAAATTTAATGTTTATGTAGTTTATCTTCAACAAGAGAAATTTAGGTCTTGAATACCCTGGAAACACTATGGAGCACTGTTAGGACTGTCAGGTTCATGATATCACAGATTCCAAAGAAGTGAAGTGATTTAAATGCAGACTGCTTTCAAAAACAATTTTGGGACTGACTCTGCTCTCATTCTGGTGTAAATCAGGAGAAACTCATTTTAAAATCAATGGATTTGAACAAGTCTAATACTGGTGTATCTTAGAACAGAACTGAGTTTCCAGTGTTTCCTTTTTTTTAATTAACAAACCTTTAACGCAAATGTCCTGCTAACCAAGTTTTTTGTTAAAAATTCAGTGTGCACGTAACACTGACAGACCCCGCTCATTGGCGGGATTGAACCTGGGCTCTCTGGAGCTTCGTGCATGAGCCGCTACTGCATGAGCTAAAGGCTATAGAACAGACTCATAATATAGAATCTAATCTAATCTAATCTCTCTCTCCTCTCCTCCCTCTGTGCCATTAGATGGGACAGAACACCACACCCAGTAGGTGTGTGGGTTACACGTATACACTCTCTCTCACTCACTCTCTCTTTCTCTCCAAATAGTGTTGAAAAAGCTCACAACACAGTGGTCTGAGATCTCTAATGAGTTCTCAAGTAATATCAGGGGAGACCAGATAGAAATATCAATAATGGCCTAAAGAGCAAATAAAACAAGAAGGAAAAAAATTACGAAAACAAAATATAAAACCCTTTTCAGGTGTTTTCTATATTATAAAGAAGTGGAAAAAGGCACAAACATTTCCCCCTCTTTTTGATCACTTTTAACCTACTATAGATTTTCTCCGGTACTTTGTTCTACAGTTGGAGAATCTATGCATCCATCCAGGAGGCAGATCTTCAGCTGGTATAATTTTCTTAGCTCCACAACGGTGCTTTGGCTATGACCCCAACTGAGGATCTGCCCCCTGGTACTTTAGATAGTGCTCTCCCCACCGTGTCAGAGTGTCCAAGTTTTTACACCATTTCTATTAGAGAGCACTAATTATTAACAACATCAAGAAGAAACTTGGCTAATAGTAAAGAGAAAGAGATTGTGAACATTTTAAAGTAGTTTCATCATTTCGCCATCTTCCATTGCCATGGCTGTCCCCATCATAATACAAAGTGAGAAATAAAAGACCACCACCACGTTTTTCAGGTGATTCATAATCCACTTTGGAAACTCATGCATTGTTCACTTTAAAGTGATGTAATGGAATCTGATCAGCTCTGCTAGACCTCCTCTTTTGGGAGTCTCCACAAGTATTGCAGCTTTAGCATAGCGGTATAATTGGCTAGTGGGGTATTCCAAAGCAAGAAAATAGCAGCAAACCCAGGGGGATTTCTTAGTATATTCAGCAAGTCTGTTATCCTGCTGCAGACCAGGGTAGAGATAGTTGCAGATAGGGCAGGACTGAGTAGATTAGCAGATGAAGACCATGTGCTTCAAATGGTCCCACAAATTCCATTAAAAGGTTCCCCAATGTTGTGACTCCAACTTTTTCCGCTCCGGAAATATATAAATAGACCCTTCATTGTGGCTGATTTCCTGCAGGCTGAGCCTGAATCCATCCCTGCCGACCTTTAACACTTGCAGAGTTCTTTGCCATCCTCACATACTACACTCAAGCAGTTGAAGTGCAGAGCCCTTTGATCAGAAATCAACGCTGGAAATTACCATTATTTTTCCGCAGTAGCTTCTGTTACACTAGACACCTGGATCATAAAAGCAGACTGTGTTAGAGCACTTCTCTTTGTGTTTAGTTCAGTTGATGATCTGGTCACTGGTTCCAGCAGCAATTCTTCCAAGCTGTGTTAATCACATGGACAACACACAGTAGAAGGTTAAATAAATGGGCCATCTTTCATGTCTGACCTTTAGGAATCCTACAGAAAGATTATCAACGGCCAGATATGTGGAGCCTATTCTAGCTGCCTTTACTCCTGTTTGAAGAAGAATACAGGGTTTCATCGGCATGCTGTGCCGGAGATATGGGTGAGGGGTTAGGGTAACTTTGGAGGCCATGGAAACAAGTTTGATGGCCTCAGACCAAGACATCATAAAAATATCTAATAATCTAACCCAATTCCACCTCTCTGCCCAGGAGACTGCAACAAAAGATATTACCCAGCTGCAGGAAGAGGAGTTTCAGTACAGCTAGGGGAAGTGAGAGGAAAGATTGGAGTTAACAGAGGTTCCAAATTGAGATCCATTAACAGCTGCATCAGATGCATACACAGCATTTGCCCTCATGATGCCTAGATCCACTGACATCATTCCTTCACCTGACACCATTAACCCCAACGTTATTAAATTCCTTTTGTAATACAGCTGGTCAAAAAATTTCCATCAAAACTGTTTTTGCAAGAAAATAGGATTTTCAACTACATGAAATTTTACACACACACTGTTTGCTGTCCATGGGGGAATAAAGATTTTTGGTTGAAAAACTGAACATGCAAAAACCAAATTATTTTGGTTGAAAACCGAATTATTTTGATTTGGATATGCTCTTGCAGTGCCTGCTGGAAGTAGTTTGGGTGCCTCTTGTTCCCATTCCCCTCTGTGGGCTGGACTCAATGGCCAGACTACTTCTCCCATGATGCAGCACAGTCAAAGACACCCATGTTGCACTACCTTCACTCTCGAAGACTTTTATTCGTTTTCATCAAATTTTCTGTGGAAAACCCGTCATTTTCCAACCCCATTTTTTGACCATCTCATATGTAGATATGCAAATATTTAGGCTTTTGTGTGTGTGTGTTCTAACATGGGCAGGTCAAAAAGGGTAAGTATTTTCTGTGAAAAATTTCAAGAAAATCACATCTTTTTGTTTGACATCTTCACAGATTTCTATTTTGTGATTAAATGAACCAAGGACAAAAGTTTACTTTGTTTTGATTCATTTGGTCAAAACATCAAAATTTGTAAATGAAAAAAATATTTACTAAATATTTTGTTGTCTTTGAAAAGCCATTTTACATAGTGAATGAAATTCTAATGAAAACGTTTCAACCAATTCTAGTATCGAGGTCTCTAGGGGTCTGCTACTCAGCTGCCATTTTGAGAGACAGAAATGATGTAGCATGTTAAGGGGAAGACTCTCGTACAAGAGACACTTTAGTTCTTTCTTGTTTTGCCTTCATTTCAAATAAAGGTTAATGGAAATGAAAACATTCTGCAGCTGCTCTTTGTGTGTTAAGATAGATAGCTACTGTCAAGGTTCTGACAGAATAAACAACAAATTAAGTTATTTAAGCCCTTTGGGGCGGGAACTGTCTTTTTTTGTTCTGTGTTTGTACAGCACCTAGCACAACAGGAGCGAGGTGCTACTGTAATTCAAATACATATTAATAAATATTATTGCTATAACAGCTGCTGGGATAGTCATCCAAATCTCACGTTTCTGAACTTCCGTTTTTAGCAGTTGCACGATGACCATTACAAAGAGTCAATCTTTGCCAATAGACATCCCAGAAGTACCTCATTTATTTTCCTATCCTGAGCACAAAGAAGAACTGTGATATCGCAGAAACCAACGTGTGGGGAATGTTGGCAAATGGTGCCTGCTATTCTTAGCTGCCAGAAAAAGGCATTGCCAATTGTGCAGCAGTGAAGCAACTGCGACATCTAGTGGCCAGCTTAAAAAACCTCCGAGTCTGTATTCTTCAGTTTGTTAAAAATTGTATGCACAAACTCACACCGAAATTCCCAAAGTTGTGAATTAAAATGGCTTTAGTTATTTCACTGCAAGTCTGTTTGAGGGCACTCTTATTTCAGAATGGGAGCGGATAAAGTCGTTAGCTACACTGGTCTTAGTTAAACCAACTCTTATTCTAAAATAAAAGGGTCCATACATGGACTTGCCCAAAGTAATGACATCAGTTTTAGAAAGCTGATTTAGTTAAATCAGAGCAAGTTGGCATACAGGCCAGCCCTTAGTGGTGGAATATTGCCCACAACATTTTTAAATTAGGGGAAACAAAGAGTTGTATTTGAAAAGTTATTATGGCAGAGCCGGACGTAGGATACATGCCTCTGTCGTGCAGGTTGGTTTTGCACAACAATCCAATAATTAATTTCCAGCCTACAGAAATAGCTCTTTATAATTTCATCCACCATGAAGTTCAATACTGCTTTCCATTTAATTTCCTCGGCGCTCAGGATGTCCGTCACTTTCCTCGCTCTGCAGTTAATTATTGTAATGTATTCTACTTTTCTGCTGGTTCAATATTTTCTTTTCCACCAGGACAGTGCACAGTAAGTTTTATGAGGGATGACTCCAGGCAGCTTCATCCAGATCTATTTCTCTTTCATGCACACACCATCTTATTTGATCCTGTGTGTGTGTGTCAAAGAACTTTGGAGAATTACATGACCTGAATTCTCCTAATGTTGCCCTTGGGAGTTTATCCTACATATCAACGGTTCTCTGTGTAACAATCTGAGGCCACTGCGCTGCCATAAAGGGTTGTAATAATAATATATAATAATAATGCCTAGCTTTTATATAGTGCTTTCCACCAGTAGATCTCAAAGTGTTTTATAGAGGGAGGTCAGTATTATTACCCCATTTTACAGATGGGGAAACTGATGCACAGAGTAGTGACATGCTTTGCTCAAGGCCACACACCCGGGCAAGAAGCAGAGCAAGGACTAGAACCAAGGTCTTCTGAGTCCCAGCCGGATGCTCTAGCCTCTAGGTCACACTTGCAAAAGTCTTTACAAGTGAGAATTCACCCAGTGCAGGCACTGTGTACAATGACAGTAGGCTGCTCTACACAGGCCCCCTCACAAGTCCTGCTGCAGTGGGCCTGTATAGGTGAGAAGGGAGTTCTCTGCTGCTGTGGAGCTCTGCATAGACAGTCCTGTGGGGAAAAGGTGGGGCCACCATACACTGAAGCAGCTCCTGGCTGCTCTATTTTATGCGGGGGGCCATACTAGGATCTGGAGCAGAATTAGAAGGGCTCAAAGTGGGTTTAACACCACTTTTGTCTCCCCTCCCCATAGGCAGTGCATTAGTGTGTGCAGTCTCCTGAGGCACAGCCCAGAATCTCAGCCGTGGTATCTAAATATCATGCCTGTCCAGCAGTCAGTGTGTTTTCCCTATCCGTCGCTGAAACAGTCGTGTGCCATCGCTCCCCTTTCACCATTGTTTAATGCTTGTCCTGCATGTGGCAAGTCATAACCATTGCATCACCATGTTATAACTAGACATGGATCAGTACCACAACCTTGAATCTAAACCTACTAACCTCTGGGAACATCAGGTCCATTTTCAAATTTTGCAGCTCAGGTCCATCTCTAATTGTAACATGTCATTGCATCCAGGGCCGGCTCCAGCTTTTTTGCCGTCCCAAGCGGCAAAGAAGGAAAAAAAAAAAAAAAAAAGATCAAGCCGCGATCGGTGGCACTTCGGCGGCAGCTCTACCGCGCCGCTTCATTCTTCGGCGGCAATTCGGCGGCGGGTCCTTCCCTCCGCGAGGGACCGAGGGACCCACCGCCAAATTGCCGCCGAAGACCCGGATGTGCCGCCCCTTTCCATTGGCCGCCCCAAGCACCTGCTTCCTGCGCTGGTGCCTGGAGCTGGCCCTGATTGCATCATATTAGCATACTGCACATAAGGGGATTTTGTTGTTTTTTGGTAGACGATGGGGCAAATTCTTCTCTTAGTTACACTTGTGAAACAGAAGACACCAACAGGGTTGCATGTGTGTAAGTGAATACCCAATTTAAACTAGTGCACCTAGTGACTAGAGAAAGAGACTAGAGGGCCTGATTCCCTTCTTACACCGATGTAAATCAGGAGTAACTCCACTGAAGGCAAAAAGCTGAGTTTCCCAATTTGTTACACGGGCTTAATGCTGATGTAATGCCACTAAATTCAACAAAGTTACACCAGTGTTACAGATGTAAGGAACAGAGGAGAATCAGGCCCTAGGATTCATTTTTAATCATGCAAAACATTCCAGGATGTGGATCAGATCAGATCCATATAATCTATTTTTTCTCTCTCTTTCCCTTTGCTGTTGATTAGGCACATGGCACATTAGTATTAAGTGCTGTCATGTCCTAGACCATATAAGTCAGGGATGGGAAAGTCCTATCAGATCACCTAATAGCTCCTCAGCAAGGCAACGTTGTTCCCTACAGTACCTTTTATGTGGACTTACAGTTTTAAATATAGCTTACCAATCTTATGTACAGGGTAAATGTCGGGAGTTTAATTAAATAAATCCACTACCAAGCAACTGCCTGTTAAAAACCAAACCAAATAAAAAAAAGCAGGTAGCAAATAATGAAAAGATAAATGTGTGTCTAATTCTCTTTCCAAAGTGGGAGTGTAGACAACTCATTATTTATTATTTGTACAGTGCTCAAAAACCTAATGATCGAGTCCACTGTAGGAATGTCGCATTTACTTTGTATTTGATATTTATTAAATCAGTGGCTCTCAACCTTTCCAGACTACTGCACCCCTTTCAGGAGTCTGATTTGTCTTGCGTACTCCAAGTTTCACCTTACTTAAAAACTACTTGCTTACAAAATCAGACAAAAATACAAAAGTGTCACAGCACACTATTACTGAAAAATTGCTGACTTTCTAATTTTTACCATATAATTATAAAATAAATCAACTGGAATTTAAATATTGAACTTATACACCTCTACCCTGATATAACGCGACCTGATATAACACGAATTCGGATAGAATGCGGTAAAGCAGCACTCTGGGGGGGCGGGGCTGCGCACTCCGGTGGATCAAAGCAAGTTCGATATAACGCGGTTTCACCTATAATGCGATAAGATTTTTTGGCTCCCGAGGACAGCGTTATATCGAGGTAGAGGTGTATTTCACTGTATAGTATATAGAGCAGTATAAACAAGTCATTGTCTGTATGACATTTTAGGTTGCATTGATTTCGCTAATGGTTTTTTTACAGCCTGTTGTAAAACTAGGCAAATATCTAGATGAGTTGATGTATCCCCTGGAAGACCTCTGCATACCCCCAGGGGTACACATACCCCTGGTTGTGAACCATTGTACTATGTGAATCCTCTGGGGTGCCTGTCCTACATAGGTAAATAAGGCTCATATGTGCTTTCTGTTCCAAACAGACATAGAGGCACCAGCATCTTACCATGCCTTGTGGATTAGGACACTGGGACTTTGTGAAAGAGACACACCTCTAGGCTAATTTGGCCGGGAGCCAATTCACAGTGTTATCCCTTCTGTTGGAGAGCAGACTGGGAACTGCGGGTTTTGGGGCTTGTTTCATTAGGAGGTTGCTTATTTGGGTTTTTTTGTAATAGGTGACTTCAACACAAAGTTATAGTTTAAAAATGGTTGTAGGAGTGGTTTCAGTGATTGATTGATGTCAATGTATATGCACTTCCTTAGAATTTTAGAATCCTGCTTTCCCCACTCCCGTTCAATTAAGAGAAAACACCTAAATTGGTGAACTTTCTGGCCCGTCCACTCAGCACATCCTATGTTCCAATTTTTTGTCCCACCCTGGGATATGCTTCAATGGTTCAACATGGGAATGTACCACATTGAGGCAAAAAACCATGAAGGATGGAAAGAGCGAGAATGATCTTTTAAAATAATATAAGTGCACACAAATTTATTATTTTGATATTTTTAATGTGTAACCATGTTAGGGTGACCAGACAGCAAATGTGAAAAATTGGGACCGGGGGTAAGGGGTAATAGGAGCCCATATAAGAAAAAGACCCAAAAATCGGGACTGTCCCTATAAAATTGAGACATCTGGTCACCCTAAACCATGTTGTGTGAAGCAAAACTAGAACTATTAAAAACATGGAATTTATATAAACACCCCCACTGCTCTCCCTCTGAAGCAGGTCGGGCTTGTTTTGAAAGGCAGTGCCGCTTTTTTTTTTCCTCTCTCTCTCTCATGAGACTTGGCAACACGTGATTTTCTAACAACAATGTGCAGCTGCTATATTTCTTATCTGGAACTAAATGCACGAGGAAAGATTACAAGAGCTAAACATGGATAGTTTGGCTTAAGACAACAAAGTGGGGAAGTAGAGAGGACTTGGGGAAACATGTCGACTAGCTGTTAGGGTGACCAGATGTCCCGATTTTATAGGGACAGCTCCGATTTTAGGGGTCTTTTTCTTATATAGGCTCCTATTACTCCCCACCCCTGTCCCGATTTTTCATATTTGCTGTCTGGTCACCCTACTAGCTGTACAAATTTGGAGAGCAAAATGCTAAGGGACTGAGGATTATTTAGGGCAATAGATGGAGATATGGAACTAGGACTGATGGGAAGAAACTAAGAACGAGAAAAAAGAGGCTGAATATCAGGATAATACTGTTATCTTTTCAAGGCAGGCAACTGGTGTCTGTAAAGTGCCACTTATGCATGTTCCAAACAGTGAGCTCTAGGAGGCTGTGGAGGGGTCTCTAAAAGGCAGTGGCAAAAGCCCCATCATTTGCCAGGTTTAAAATTAGATTGGGTGGAACATTAGGAAATTTATTGTAAGGAAAAATCCTACATTATCAAGGAATGGGTATGTCATAACTATAAAGGGAAGGGTAACAGCCCTCCTGTGTACAATACTATAAATTCCCTCCTGGCCAGAGACTCCAAAATCCTTTTACCTGTAAAGGGTTAAGAAGCTCAGGTAACCTGGCTGACACCTGACCCAAAGGACCAATAAGGGGACAAGATACTTTCAAATCTTGGTGGGGGGGAAGGCTTTTGTTTGTGCTCTTTGTTTTGGTGCGAGTTCGCTCTTGGGACTAAGAGGGACCAGACATCAATCCATGCTCTCCAAATCTTTCTGAACAAGTCTCTCATATTTCAAACTTGTAAGTACAGCCAGGCAAGACGTGGTAGTTTTATCTTTGTTTTCTCAACTTGTAAATGTACCTTTTACTAGGGTGTTTGCTGTAACTTTGAACCTAAGGCTAGAGGGGGATTCCTCTGGGCTCTTTATGTTTGATTACCCTGTAAAGTTATTTTCCATCCTGATTTTACAGAGATGATTTTTACCTTTTTCTTTAATTAAAAGCCTTCTTTTTAAGAACCTGATTGATTTGTCCTTGTTTTTAGATCCAAGGGGTTTGGATCTTGATCCACCAGGAGTTGGTGGGAGAGAGGAGGGGGGATGGTTAATTTCTCCTTGTTTTAAGATCCAAGGGGTTTGGATCTGTATTCACCAGGGAATTGGTGAAGAGTCTCTCAAGGCTACCCAGGGAAGGGAATTAGCACATTGGGAGTGGTGGCAGCGGACAAGATCTAAGCTGGTAGTTAAGCTTAGAAGTTTTCATGCAGGCCCCCACATCTGTACCCTAAAGTTCAGAGTGGGGAAGGAGCCTTGACAGGGTACAACAGGAATTTGCAAGCATAAATCAGGCATGCACATAAATAAATGAATGAATGTAACTGCATAAGTATGCATGCCAATTTTTGAAATGTTGGCCCTAAAACCATTAGTGACTGAAATTTTTGCCAGATTCAAATGCACTAAGAATAATGTAAATTGTATCAACAAAAGGCAACACATAAGTAGACCAGGGCACTTTACAGACACCAGTTGCCTGCTTTGTAAAGATGACAATTACCTCAGAAAACAGTGACAGTGGTTCAGTTGCAAAAATGCGTGAGGTCATAAATGAGCAGATCAGAACGCTCAGTGAGTTATATCTATGGAACTGGAATATGCTCTCATAAAATGCAGAAGGGCTGCGTTTAGGTTGGCATAGCTGGGTACCCAAATTAAAATTCATATCCATTGTAATTCTTAAATAAGAGCTTTCAAACTTTTGTGTGCTTACGTTTTGTAATGCTGACTCCCTTTCAGAGCTCTGTTGGGTAAGAGGGGAACAATTTGGCAGCCTTGGGCCAGCTCCTCAGCTGGTGTAAATTGGAATAGCTCCTCTGATTTCAAATGCAGCTATGCTGATTTACACCAGCTGCAGAACGGGCAACTGAACTCAAAGCTAACAAAGCATTTTGATTAGGAATTTCAATTGATACAGACAAGCACTAGGGAACTTGAGGGCAGGGAGCAATTAATCAAGGAATGAGAGTTTACTCATCCATAGAGTGAAGAGCAAATTTAAGAAGCAGAGTATGTAATGAACACTTAACCCCCAACAGGACTGAAACTTTGGCCTTCTATACCAAAGTCAGTCTCCTGACAAAGGGTACATCCAGACTACCCGCCGTATCGGTGGGTAGCGATCGATTTATCTGGAATCGATATATCGCGTCTCGTTAAGACGCGATATATCGATCCCCGAACGCGCTCCCCGTCGATTCCGGAACTCCACCGGCGCGAGCGGTGGTAGCGGAGTCGACGGGGGAGCCGCGGCCGTCGATCCCGCGCCGTGAGGACGGGAGGTAAGTCGGAATAAGATATGACGACTTCAGCTACGGTATTCCCGTAGCTGAAGTTGCGTATCTTACATCGAACTCACCCCCCCCCCCCGCCCCCAGTGTAGACCAGGCCAAAGCTACAACCGGTTTTGATTTAAAATAAAACAAAACAGACTTTTACGCTATCAAATTAGCCACCAGAGGGAGTTCAGGAAATGTAACAGAAAAGCAGTTTAATTGATTAAAAAACCCAACAATTAATTAAATGTTGTAGAACTTAAGATACAGAGTTGAAACAAAGTGCTTCCCTCATTCTCCAGGTCTCACCAGCCCCTTCATGCGTGCAAATAAAGCTGAGACAACAACACTTCTGGAGCTGTGTCTGGTCCTTGCTGCTTGAACAGAGATCCAAAGAGAGCAAGCTGTGGCATGGATTTCTAGGTGCAAAACTGCAAGTGCATAATTTGTGTGCAGTCACTGTGAACATGCATGTAGTCACAGCAATTGGGCAGGTGAATTACCTGGATGTGTGCTTGCTAATCTAAGTATCCAGGCTCAGACTTTTAGACTACCAAATGCACATACAAGTAATTTGCACGTATGCATTATAGGGTTGCCAACCCTCCAGGACTGTCCTGGAGTCTCCTGGAATTAAAGATTATGTTACGTGATGAAACCTCCAGAAATACGTGCAGCCAAAATTGGCAACCCTAGTGTTGTATTAGGCTAAACCTAGTCTACTTAGCATCAAACATTCCAAAAAGACATTGATGCCTTATGGAACACATTGCAATTCTGCTTTGCAACCCTTTGCCCTTGTTGCTTACTCCTCACCTGAAGTCACAGTCCTCTCCTCCTCCTGCTGCTTGTGTCCAGTAATTCTGTCCAGTAACAAACCACTATACAGTGCCTATAATGGGGCCCTGATCCTGATGGAAGCCTCTGGGCATTCCCGCAATATAGCCGTTAAATAACAATAATAATTAGTGCAGGGAGTGCACTAGGTAGAACTAAGCCCTGCTTTTTTTGTCCCCAATTGCCAGGATTTTGTGCTTATCAGCATGTCTGTAGTAGCAAGTTGTAATGTTAGAGCTCAGTTTACCCGGGAGTAGCTGCTCCCTCTGGGAGCACAGATTCCTTGTTCAGCCATCCCAGAACCCCCACCCACTTTGGAAAGGGAGATCCACCCAACAGGAAAGAAAAAGGACAGGATCAGCTGGGATTAGGAAGGGGGAGAAAAGCAAACTGTCCAAGGCTTGCAGAAGGGGAAGAGCCTATGTAAAGTTTTAGATGAAGTTTTGGATGCTTATCTCCTTTCTAATACAGACTTTTGTTAGTGACAGTTCCGATTCAAATTCGTCACTTTTTTATTTCAGTTTGAATAATTGTTTTAAAAAGACACCTACCCAAAGCTCTAGGCACTCTGACACACAATATTACAACAAAACGCCAGCAGCATTAAATAATTATTCCTAAAGGAATTCTGCCAGCCTGCCACTCACAGAAAAGCTTCTTTCTGCCCTTTCATCATATGGGAAGCATAATTTTGCCCGTTTCCAAAAGCACTATGGAACAGGTTACTTTTGCAACATGCTCGTGAAGTCATCAAATTTGGACTATTTCAGATCAAGTGGAAGAGCATGTTCCAGAGACCTGCACCCCCATAGAGAATGCCTGGCCAGCTGCCCCCGTTCTTTTATAACATGGGGGAAACCGGCTCAGGATTCCTGATGACCTCAGCTGTGGCTGGGTACAGAGAGAGGCAATCCTTCAGGTGGGCTAGTCCCAGGCTATTTAGGGCTTCGTAGCTCATAACCAATACCTTAAACTCCATCTGCCAGGGCAGATTCCGGCACACTGGTGTCAGTTACTTGTCTTACACTCTCTCTTAGGAACAGCTCTATACCCTTCTTCTCTCTGACAACTTCTGGCTCCTGACTGGAACCTCACTGACTGAGGAAACTGACTCTTCTGTTACATTAAAAGTCTCATGGACCTTGCCCTGTAGTTTCTCAGGTACTAAACAGGCATTCTGAGGATGCCTCCTATGATACCATTCATTCATTTATAGGCAAGAAAAATCATTTTGAGAATTGGATGATCATACGACACATAAATGCCTCAATGCCAACTAGCAAGGGGGTATAAGAACATTGTGATCTGAGTACGTACATTCTGATACACCAAAGAATGTCATGTGTTGTATTAAATAAAAGCCAGGGTCACACGGGTCATTAATATAGTTGTGAAATGTATGTACAGATACCATGTAACGAGTTGTGTGTGTATATATTGAAAATATGTCCTAAAGTCAGGGCCGGTGCTACCATTTAGGCAAACTAGGCGGTTGCCTAGGGCGCCAAGATTTGGGGGCGCCAAAAAGCGGTGCCCCCAATTTTTTTTTACAACGTTCCTACGCCCCCTCCCCGAGCACACGGTCGCGGCTCCACTTCTCCCGCCTCCCAGGCTTGCAGTGCCAATCAGCTGTTTGGCGCCGCAAGCCTGGGAGGGGAGGAGAATTAGAGCGGGGGCAGCGTGCTCGGGGAGGAGGCGGAGCAAAGGTGAGCTGGGGTGGGGAGCTGCCGCACAGCTCCCGGGGGGGAGTTGCCGCATGGCTGGGGGGGGGGGGGGGGGGGGCACAAGATGGAAGTTTCGCCTAGGGCGCGAAACTTCCTTGCACCGGCCCTGCCTAAAGTCTGTCTCAAGGCAGAGTTGACAAAGGTTTTCTGTCAGACAAAAGATGTTTATGCATCGGTCTCTTGCTTCACATGTTAATTAAGCCCTGAAAGCCAACACAAGGGAAGTCCCACATATGCATGAGAAATCAACAGGGAGGCAACACACTGGAGAATAAGCTACAGGGGGTTTATTCTGACTCTCGGTACAAACCATGAACTTTGGAGGATATAAGGAGAAGGCAAAGAAGACACCTGTTATCCTGTGCTAAGTAGTAATCAGGCAGTGTGATTACATTCGTGAAAATTGGATCATAATCCGCCCTGGTTGAAACACTGCAAAGGCCATTTAGAGTGAGATAAACTTAAGCCTGTTATGTTTAGTCTCTAGAAATGGACTTATGATTTTGTTTTATATGTAACCCTTTTGGTTCAATTATCCTCACTCATTTTTTTCTTGAGCTTTGATAATAAACTGACATTTCTAGTGAAAACAAACAATATCTCAGTGCTGTGGTATTATACAAGGAGCTGATCCTGAGCTGAATCATTCAGGTTGGTGTGTGTACTGTTCCATTGGGAACAGCAGCCCTGGTATTTGTTCAGTAATAAGGAGGACTGGACACTGCAAGGGAATGCTTCAAAGGGATGGGGGTCTGGGTACATCCATTGGTAACCTGCAAGGCAAAGTAAGGGCTGGTATAGCCCAGAGGAGATTGTTTGGGTGGCTGACAGACTGATACCCAGGCAAGCATGAGCAAGTCTCCCGCTCATGGGTGGCAGGGGGGGAAACTGTGACATTAAGCCCCATATTTTTAATAGAAATATTGTTATGATATGAATACGGCATAACTAAGATATGTTTTATGCAAGATGGGTTATGTGAGATATCATTGGAAAGGTTATAATTTACTCAATGTGATTATCCAATGTGTATGCATGTATCATTTCTGTATCTGAAGTTAGGAATATTGACTATGTGACAATTACAACTGTGTGTGTACTTGGGGAACGCCCACCAGACAGTATGTAATCAGCCTGGATGGGCCATTAGGAAGGATAATAGGACTTTGAAGATACTAATCTTCCTCCTTCCTGAGAAGTTTCCTGGGTTGCTGCTTTGACACTGACGCAGGGTCAGGTGATCACGTCACCTGGTACAGGATACCATCCTGAAATGCTGGTACTTTTCCACGGGAAAGGGGTGGGGGTCAAACTAGGAAACAAAGCACTCCCACCATATGCAAATCCTATTTAAGGCTGTGTAGTGAGTTAATCAGGGCTCTTCTCCACTGCCTCCCCGCCGCAGAAGGAAGACTGCTGAAAATACCTGAAGAACCAAAGGAACTAAACCGGGGTAGGTAGGGGGCTGAGTCCAGGCGAGAAAGGTCAGCCTGTAAAAGGAATCCCTGGAGATTTAAGCTGCAAGCAGTGCAGTTTATCTTCAAGAAACTCTGCAACCTGCTTGAAGCAACATTTAGGGTGAGAAATTATTATTTGTAGCCAGTATTCATTGGTGTATTAAACTTCGTTTGCGTGTTTTGTTTTATTTGCTCAGTAATCTGCTTTGATCTGTTTGCTCTCCCTTATAATCACTTAACATTTACCTTTTGTAGTTAATAAACTTGTTTTTTGTTTATTCCAAGAACAAGTTTGTGCAATTCATACCTGGGAGGGGGAGAGGGGGGAACGCTGTGCATATATTCCTCCACCATTGAGGGAGACAGCAAATTTCATGAGCTTACGCTGTATAAATCTCTATGCAGCACAAGACAATATAATTTTGGGTTTACACTCCAGAGGGTGTGCGCACCAAAGTGCTGGGCAATTCCCCAAGCTGAGTCCTCCCACACAGAGCTGGTTGCAGACTCCGTGTGATTCTACAGTTGTGGGTGTCCCTATCTGTGTGTGTGTGGGCTGGAAGGGGGCTTGAGAGCCAGTCACAGCAGCACAGAGTAAGGGGAATCCAGGCTGGTGGGACAGGCGGGCTCAATGGGACCCCAGCAAATCAGCTGGAATCTTGAAAGGGGGGGGGGTCCAACCCGTCACAGGAACATAGTGGTTCTCAGTCCTGGGTACCCCAAGAATTGTCATGTCCCCTTAAAAAAACAAAACAAAAACACAGTTGTTGTGCAACAGTCATATGATCACAGAGCAAGATGGCAGCGGCCTCAACTGGGGCCTCTTCCGGAGCTCTAGGTCAAAAGCTTAGATGGGGCACTGTAATTTGCCTTAGGTCTAGAGGTGCTCGTTCCCTGAGGGCACTTTTGGAAGCAGCCCTCAGCGCTCTGCTCTGGCTGCCACGCTGTCCAGTGCATTCCTGCCCAAACCACAGGAGTGCTCATGAGGCCATGTGGGGGTTGTTTTCTGGCCCAAAGGCCTGAAGAAGGGCAAGGTAAGCCTGGGCAGTGACCACCTTCTCTTTAGCCACCCACCAGTCTTCTCAGCTGCCATGACAACAGCCCACATGGCAGACACACTTAAGGAGCTGTGACAGTAGCTGGTCTAATGGCCACCTTCTCACTTAGCAGGGCTAGGAAAAGCAATGCAGTGGTAGCCTGCCTCACGCTGGCTACCTAGCCACAGATAGGGTGGCCAACTTTCTGATTGCAGAAAACCGAACACTCTTGCCACGCCCCTATGCTGAGGCCCCACCCCTGCTCACTCCACCCTACACCCCCATCGCTCGCTCTCTCCTACCCTCGCTCACTCGCTCATTTTCACCTGGCTGGGGCAGGGGGTTGGGGTGTGGGAGGGGGTGAGGGCTGTGGCTGGAGGTGCGGGCTCCAGGGTGTGGCCAGAAATGAGGGGTTCAGAGTGTGGGAGGGGGCTCTGGGTTGGGGCGGTGAGGGATCCTGCTGGGGGTGTGCACTCTGGTGTGGGGCCAGGTATGAAGGGATTGGGGTTCGGGAGGGGGCTCAGAGCTAGGGCAAGGGTTTGGGGTGCGGGCTCCGGGAGGGGGCTCAGGGCTGGGGCAGAGGGTTCAGGGTGCGGAGCTGAGCAGCACTTACCTCAGCCGGCTCCCAGAAGCGGCTGGCACGTCTGGCTCCTAGGTGCAAGAACAGCCAGGGGGCTCTGTGTGCTGCCCTCGCCTGCAGGCACCGCTCCCACAGCTCCCATTGACCACAGTTCCTGGCCAAAGGGAGCTGCAGAGCCAGCGCTCGGGGTGGGAGCAGCGTGTGGAGCCCCCGGCCACCCCTGCACCTAGGAACCAGACATGCTGGCCAATTCCGGGATCTGCAGGGAGCCTGCCTTAGCCCTGCTGCACCGCCAACCAGACTTTTAGCAGCCCGGTCAGCAGTGCTAACCGGAGGCACCAGGGTCCCTTTTCGACCAGGTGTTCCGGTTGAAAACCGCATGCTTGGGAACCCTAGCCACAGAGGGTATGACTACACACAAATTACATACCTGGGACTGGCCTGGGTCAGCTGACGCGGGCTCATGGGACTCAGGCTGTGGGGCTGTAAAATTGCAGTGGGCGGGGGGGAGGTCCCAGAGCTCAGGTCCCAGCCCAAGTCTGAATGTCTACACAGCCATTTTTAGCCCCAGGGACCGAGCCCTGCAAACCTGAGTCACCTAACCTGGGCCAACATGCCACGGGTCTTTTATTCCAATGTAGATGTGCCCAGAGGCACTTACAGAGCTGGCAGCTGTGATGGGTTGGATCACAGAAACCACCTTGGGGCTGCCAACTGATGTGCCAAGACTACTTCTGCCCCTGCTTTCCCTGACAGCTTGGGACTCCAGAGCCCTGCCTTGTTGTGCCAGACACACTTGCTGGCCACAAACCCAGACCCAGGTCTGAACCATGTCCCACAAACTGCAAGCTTAACTGAAAGCAGCTTAAGAAGTGTTCCTGTCTTTAACACTCAGATGCCCAACTCCAATGGGGTCCAAACCCCAAATAAATCCGTTTTACCCTGTATAAAGCTTATACAGGGTAAACTCATAAATTGTTCGCCCTCTATAACACTGATAGAGAGATATGCACAGCTGTTTGCCCCCCCCCCCCAGGTATTAATACATACTCTGGGTTAAATAATAAGTGAAAAGTGATTTTATTAAATACAGAAATTAGGATTTAAGTGGTTTCAAGTAGTAACTGACAGAACAAAGTGAATTACCAAGCAAAATAAAATAAAACATGCAAGCCTATGCCTAATACAGTAAGAAGTTGAATACAGATAAAATTTCACCCTCACAAGTGTTCCAGTAAGCTTCCTTTTACAGACTAGTCTCCTTCTAGTCTGGGTCCAGCAATCATTCACACCCCCTGTAGTTACTGTCCTTTGTTCCAGTTTCTTTCAGGTATCCTTTGGGGTGGAGAGGCTAACTCTTGAGCCGGTTGAAGACAAAATGGAGGGGTCTCCCAGGGGGTTAAATAGACTTTCTCTTGTGGGTGGACACCCCTTCCTCCCCCTGTGTAGAAGCCAGCTACAAGATGCAGTTTTGGAGTCACATAGGCAAGTCACATGTCCATGCATGACTCAGTTTTTACAGGCAGCAGCCATTGCCCACATGCTATCCTGAATGTCTCCAGGAAGACTTCTTATGTGGATTGGAGCCTTCCAAGATCCATTGTTCGTTAAATGTTTCTTGACTGGGCACTTAATTTGCACATTCCTTTCTCAAGAAGCTGACCAAATGCTTTACTAAGGCTACTTAAAAATCAAGCAAGTACACAGCCAATATTCATAACTTTGAATACAAAAATGACACATGATTACAAATAAGATGTATAGATTCAGAAGATCATAACCTTTACAGAGATATGTTACATGGCATATGTAGCATAAAACGTATTCCAGTTATGTCATATATACATTCATAAGCATATTTCCACAAAGCCTTATGGGGTGCACCGTCACAGCAGCTGTCTGCCTTCCCCACTCCTCCTGAGATTGTTTCCCTGAGGCAGCAGCATCCCAGATTAGAGAGGCGAGTGCCCCTTTACAGGTGGGTAGGGCAGGAGTGCTCTTCTCTGTATCTAAAGAACCTATTGGGATTTAAACATTTAAAACGCAACTATCTCCAGAACTGCTGATATTTTCCTTCCCCACTACCCACCACTATCAAGGCCTTGACAAAGCTGCCCTGTTATTCAAGCTGACACTAAAAGCTTGGATGGGAAATTAATATGAAGACAATTTAGATTCCTCAGCCCCAGGAAACATCCATTATATTTTACAAGTAGAATTTCAAAAGCTGATGATAGACCTGCTTGCCACTGGCTCATCAGACAGCCAATTCCTTTCCCATTTTCACTGAAGCCAAACAGGCATCATGGTGCAAAGTCTTATCAAATGCCCTTGCTGCAGAAAATACACAATATAATCCTCTGGTTCATTACCAGATAAGATCACAGGCAGTATTTTTTGAGATCCATCAGCATTTCAGTAACAGCAGTGCAGATATTCTTGGGCTCTTTTTTATCTTCGCTTTCTCTCTCTCTCTCCCCCTTAAATTTCCCATCAAATCGGTACATTTGGCAGATTATCCATTTCTGGCACTACCAGAGGAATTGTGCTTGAAGGTCTTTTTCAGGATTGCTTGTGGGTGTTATGATGAAAAATGTTTAAGTGCAGTATTGAATTTCCCTTTAAAACTCATTTTTCGTTAATGAAAAGTACCGCAGCACACAAAACCCACTGGGAGAGCCATAATCCTCATGTGGGAGGGATGACAGAACATATCTGTGACCTATCTATTGTAGGTACTTATATGGCCTCCATCACTATAGAATCCGAGCATCTCACAATCTTAAATGTAATTACCCTCACAGCATTACAAGTACACAATAAAAGAGAAGCTGCACAGCTCCGGGTATTGCCATAGAGCCAGGTTGCCAGCTCAGATCCAACACAGATCATTCACAAACAAAACTTGTTACCAAGTGAGGGGCGTTCAGCGGCTTGGTAAAATTAATTTGGTTATTATCATCTATATAAAAAGATTCCAGGATTGTCACTCTGTGTGTCACTCAGAAGCCTAGAATGTCTGTCGAGTTTGTGTCAAGTGATGTAAATAGCTACACACATGGCTGAGATCTCTTTTCGTATCGAATATCACCAGGTTGAATCATCACGGGGATTCGCAGTCTCTTAGCATCTGATTTTTAATTTCACAGCATTTTCTGACTTGTTTACACTTACGAATTATATCTGTTCCACAGCACAGGCTTTCACCTAGTTACTATTTGTATTTCTAGAGCAACTTAGGAGCCTCAGTCATGAATCAGGCCCCCTTGGGCTCGATCCTGTAGAAACACAGAACAGAAAGATGGTTCCAGCCCCAAAGAGCTTACAATCTAAGTATAAGACACAGACAGGGGAGTACAAGAAAACAATGGGAAAATATTGGTCAGCAAGATAGACAGTGGTCTCACCACACCAAAGGCCTAACTGTTATCAACTTTATTGTAGGTGTCATGACAAAGGAGCGATTTAAGGAGGGATTTGGAGGAGGAGAATAAGATAGCTTTGCTGATATTTATGGGGAGCTCCTTCCAAGGGCAAGGGGCAACATAGGAGAAAGCATGAAGGTGCATGTTTGAAAATTCAACAAGTGAGCAATAAGAGAACATAAGAGAGCCAGCCATACTGGGTCAGACCCAAGGTCCATCTAGCCCAGTATCCTGTCTTCTGACAGTGGCCAATGCCAGGTGCCTCAGCGGGAATGAACAGAACAGGTAATCATCAAGTGATCCATTCCCTGTCGCCCATTGCCAGCTTCTGGCAAACAGAGGCTAGGGAGACCATTCCTGCCCATCCTGGCTAATAGCCATTGATGGACCTATCCTCCATGAACTTATCTAGTTCTTTTTTGAACCCTGTTATAGGCTTGTCCTTGGAGGCTGGCATCGACATTTTGATAGTGAAGAAGAGCTGATAGGCTGTGAAGGGTCTTCAAAGTGAAAAGCAGCAGGTTACGTTTGATATGATAGAGAACGGGGAGCCAGTGGAGGGATGCATTGTGAATGGCTGCTGAATGATTATGAGTGGGGTAAGATTGTATTTGTCAAGGCCAGAGAAAAGGATGTTGCATTGATTGAGACACAAGGTGATGAAAGCCTGGGTGAGTTTTAGCTGTGGGGATGGATAGGAAAAGCCAGGGGTTACAGATGTTATGCAGAAAGAATCTGCAATGGAAAGGTGTCTGTATCACTAAAACCAGAACCAAACTTGGCAATAATTGCTCCTTTGTTGGCAGTATCAGCAGAGAGGCTGAAGATTGAATGGCCCATGGAAATCAAGCTCCTCCCCTAACTACTAGAGGTGTTTCCTCCAGGTAAGGACAGACACACACTGGTGGAATTGTGTGCGCCTAGCCTGCTGTGCTGCACTCATTCTGTGGTTGAACAGTGGACTTCAGTCTCCAGGGCTGTCTGCCTAGAACTTTTCATCAGCACTAAATCCACAGGGCCAGGGTCTCAGCTGGTTTAAGCCAGCATAGCTACTCTGCTGTCAATGGAGCTGCACCAATTCACACTGGCTGTGGATCTGTCACACAGGGTCTGTCAAACAGAACCAGAAATCTCTAATCTTGCCAAGTCACATCACGGGGACAGCATGTGAGAACCAGGTTTAGTGGTTCAAAATGGCTGTGAAATGTTGTTACCTGACTTTACATCTTTGAGTAGAAGGGCACGTGAGTTGCCCCATTGCAGCACTCTGGGGATGAGGGAGAAGAAAGCCCTGACTGCGCTCTCCCTTTTATCCATATGTATCAGAATTCTTGCAGATGACAGGAAGCACTGATCCTGGAGTTCTTTGATCAAAGAGGGAGGCATTAAGATTGCCCTTTTAACAGTTCAAACAAAATGATGGGATAGCTCTGAAGAACAGTTGTGGCATTCCTTGTCCCTGTAAAAATGTCATGGTTTTCATGCCATAGCTACAGCAATTCTACCCACTGGGCTTGACGGCTCATCCTGACAACAGTCCAGGACAAAAAAAACCTCACAATCGTTACCATCGAGTCCTTCCTAGGAAGAAAAACATGCTGAGCCGTCTGGGTTTTGTGTCTGCTGATTTCCCTGTTTAAATTCATTTTGCTCTGACAATAATAAGGCGGGGGGGAGGGGGGGTTAAGATAGAAACTCATCATGCGTGCAGAGGAATTCAACCAAACCTTCGCCCTGTGCAAAAGGATTTTGTGGTAGCTTAGCATACACATAGCTATGAACCCTTAGGGTAAAATCTAAAGAAGTTGCACTGATTTTCAAATGTCATCAGCAGGAGCATTTGCATGCACATTTTGGATCTTTACCAGCAAAAGGGTTTAAAATCAAACTAAAGAGGTCCCTTCCCCCACTCCTGCTGTGTAAGGAGCTAAAAGGTATTGCACTATTTTATGTGATGTTTGATGTATTCCATGCACATGTTAGCAGCAGAGCGGTTTTGATTATGAGGAGCCTAGAAAAGCTTTTCTACAGAAAAAACTACACTCGGAGGGAACTGTGCTGAGCTGCTTTCAGTTTCCAAAGGTTCCACTTGGCTTACTCATAGGCATTACTGGGGCACTCATCACCGGGTACCTGAGCATCTCACAAATATTAACAAAGGGAAATATAGCCCCATTTTACAGCATGGGAAACAGGCACAAAGAGGTTAAACCTGATTTGCGCAACAGCGAGCCAGTTGCAGAGCCAGGAAAAAGCTCAGGAGTCCTGATTCCTCATCCAGTTCTTTAACCATCTGACCTTCCTTCCTCCTAAATAAAGCAAGGGGCTTAGTTTCCAACAGAAGGCACTCTGGTTTGACAACCGCAAAATAGAGCCAGGAGTCCCTGCTCTGGATAGCATTGTCAGGTGTGTTATATAAACCATGACTGGCCAATCCAGGCATTCTGAAAACATTCTGATCTCTCTATTACTGTTGTTTTGTGCTGCAGTTGGTGTTTGGGAAACAAAGTCCTGATTGGCTGGGGTATGGATGCTGGGAACAGTGTCGTGTCCTCAGAATATACTCAGCTGGTGGGTATTTGCTCTAGAGCTTTACTTCTCTCGCATGGGAAAGAGGCTCATGCAAAGCACTGCTCACTTGTGACAAGAGCTGGGTGAATAATGCAAACCCATTTGGGGGCATCTCCACTGCAACGGTGCCACTTCTATCTGCAAACATTTTACTGGCACCAAGCTTCATGAAAAGCAGATTGCAAAGTCACAAGAGCCAGTAGCAGCAGAAACAAAGTTTGACTTATCTGACCAATCACAACCAAGTGACACAGAGTGAATTTTCTGAATACAGGTATTCACAATTGGCTCTTTCAGGAAAAGTGATCAAAAAAGACATCTTGTTTTTATCCTTAAACACGGAGTATGTTTGAGGAGATTGCCCCGCCCTTTCATGGTGGACATAATTCACTCAGCTGGCCTCAAAGAGAGAGAAAAAAATCTCATTGTTTCCAAAAATATAGAAATTAAACTTGCACCCATTTCGCCACCTGGATTTTTATTACTTTATGATGGAGGCAGTGTGATCTAGTGGTTAGAAAAGAGGAAATGAAAATCAGGACTCTTAGGGTATGTCTACACTGCAATTAAGCACCCATGGCTGGCCCCTGTCAGCTGACTTGGGCTCATGGTGCTTGGGCTATGGGGCTGTTTAATTGCAGGGTAGACTTCGGGCTCAGACTGGAGACTGGGTTCAGGGACCCTGAGGGCGTATCTACACTGCAACATATACTGTGGATTAGTAGAACTTGAGATAGCAGACCCTGGGTTTGTTAACCTAGAGCTTCAGCTTCTATATTCATTTGTAAACCCAAGTTAGGAATTGTTGAACCCTGGGTCCCCACTTGAGGCTCCAGCATCTGCACTGTATTATGCAGGCCTGAATCCAACCACTCATATTCCAGACTTCCTAGCACCCTCCCCAAACATGGCCACTCTAGCCTTTTGTTTGTGGTGATTATGGGAACATTTGACTGTCCAGAGGACAAAGAAAGTCGGCCCATGAGATTGCGGGATGCTTTTGGTGGACTCTCAGAGCACACATCCAGTGGGGCTCCATCTGCACTGCAAAGCAAGAGGGCTTGAACCCTAGGTCCTGGCTTGACTCAGGCTCATACCCTCCATCCCCATGGGGTCCTGGGACCCTGGGTCTGAGCCATGGGTTAGCGTGATTTAGCCTTGAGCCTGAGTTCAAACCCTGGGCTTACATCACAGTGTAGACATACCCTTTGGGTGTGTCTTCACTGCAGAGTTAACTCAAGCTTTTACTCGGGTGCTGCCCCTAGACCCTTCCTGTCCAGACACAAAACCCTCTGATTCAAGTTTAGTGGTGCTTTCAAGCTGGGCTAGCTGGCATGGCTGGGAGTGTGGGTTAGGTGCCGCTTTCACTTGGACTATTAACCTGCCCACTTTGAAATGAGGATGCAGGTTAAACCACTCAACTGCCGATAGTCCTCCAACATCTTCCCACAATTCCCCCCAGGTGCCCAGAAAGACAGACAAGTTCTCCCACAATTCACTGAGGAACACTCAGAGCAACTCAACTTACTGCAGCACAAAGAACCATAGGGTATGCCCCCCAAAGTCCTATCAACACACCAAGGAGTGAAGCACCGTTAAGCACCCAGTATCTCAAGAGAGGCTTTGCAGTGTTGCTGCTCACAACAGGGCAAGGCTACCCCAAGAGCCCAGACCTGGTTGCTAATCATTGGAGTTTATTCTACAGTGGAGACATCCCTTGGCTCTATTTCCAGTGTTCCACCTCTGGGAAGCAGTGTATTTAGTGGACAGAGTAGAAGCACAGGGAATCAGGACACTCCGGATCTGTTTCCAGCCCTGAGTGGATTTTTGTGTGACCTTGAGTAAGTCACTTAACAACCCCGTGCTTGTATTTACCTGTTTGTTAAGTGGTTCATAAAAACATATATCATAGTCGGGTTATGAGACTCAATGAATCATTAGGTATCATTAGATGTGAAAGATGCTACATACCACATTTTAATGTATGTAATAACTAAATCCTGTTTAATGGACATTCTCCCATTTGTACTCTGGCACGTAAAAATCAGCCAGCCCTGCGTATCTTTGGGGTGGGGGGTGTTCCTCCAACATGAAAATGTGACAGTTCTACATCTTCCAATGAAATCTACAAATAACCTTTCGCAATTGTCTTTATTACAAAAGGTAAACATTTCAAAAGTGTCTAAGTGACTTAAGTGTCTAAGTCCCATTTTCAAAAGCAATGTGGGCATGTAGGAGTCAAAGACTTGTTGAAAGTTAAGCCAGTTTGAAAATGGGTCTTAGCCACTTTTGAAAATTGTTGCTGCTGCTACTCAGACACGCTTTTTTAGTTTGGAAAAAAAAATCCTTCCTTCTCTAACCCATGGCAAACTTCCCCCTCCCCCCAGGTAAGAAAAAGCTAGTCACAAAGAACATAACACAGAAGCAACAGGAAACCCTCATGCTATGCACCGGAAAGGTCGTTTAAAAAGAAGGGAAGTTCTTCCTTGGTAACGAGCGTGCCTTCTACTGCCTCTTTAACTGTCAATGTCTCCAGCCCTCCAACTGTGCTCTGAGCTGGGCCCTTCATCTAAAACTCAATTTACAAGCAGTTTTGCTTCAGATTCCCTTCTGTTTTATTACAGATACCATTCTCCTGGCAAGACGACATCACAAAAAGCCACAGCCCCTCCTGTCATAAAGCCTTTCGCGACCACCATAAGCGCCGCTCAACTACCCAACTCATCAGCATGCTGTGATCTTGTTACAGTCAGCATTTACTGTGCAGCCTTGTCTCTCAGCCTTTGTCCATAATCACACAGTAACACTAATACATTGTAATAACATGGTTTTCAAAGTCTCTTTCTCCATCGCCAAGCCCTTTGGGGTGATGCACAAATAGCTGGACACAATTATAACCATAAACCCCATCTGACTTCTAAGATTCAGAAGTTCACAAACTTTTCCATAGTGTGGATCACCCTTTAGTAGAGATTTAATCTCTTAGGCACCTCCTAGTCCCATTCACAAGTAGCTCCCTACATCCCGATAGAGAGATTGTTTTGTGGGCCCCTTCCCTCGTATGCACAAATCATAGAATCATAGAAGATTAGGGCTGGAAGGGACCTCAGGAGGTCATCTAGTCCAACCCCCGGCTCAAAGCAGGACCAACCCCAACTAAATCATCCTTGCCAGGGCTTTGTCAAACCAGGCCTTAAAACTCTAAGGTTGGAGATTCCACCATCTCCCGAGGTAACCCATTCCAGTGCTTCACCACTCTCCTAGTGAAATAGTTTTTCCTAATATCCAACCTAGACCTCCCCCACTGCAACTTGAGACCATTGCTCCTTGTTCTGTCATCTGCCACCACTGAGAACAGCCTAGTTCCATCCTCTCTGGAACCCCCCTTCAGGTAATTGAAGGCTACTATCAAATCCCCCTTCACTCTTCTCTTCTGCAGACTAAATAAGTCCAATTCCCTCAGCCTCTCCTCATAAGTCATGTGCCCCAGTCCCCTAATCATTTTTGTTGCCCTCCGCTGGACTCTCTCCAATTTGTCCATATTCTTTCTGTAGTGGGGGGCCCAAAACTGGACGCAATACTCCAGATGTGGCCTCATCAGTGCCAAATAGAGGAGAATAATCACTTTCCTCAATCTGCTGGCAATGTTCCTACTAATGCAGCCCAATATGCCACTAGCCTTCTTGGCAACAAGGGCACACTGTTGACTCATATCCAGCTTCTCGTCCACTGTAATCCCAAGGTCCTTTTCTGCAGAACTGCTGTTTAGCCCCAGCCTGTAGCAGTGCATGGGATTCTTTCGTCATAAGCACTTGTCCTTGTTGAACCTCATCAGATTTCTTTTAGCCCAATCCTCCAATTTGTCTAGGTCACTCTGGACCCTATCCCTACCCTCCAGCATATCTACCTCTCCCCCCAGTTTAGTGTCACCCGCAAACTTGCTGAGGGTGTAATCCATCCCATCATCCTTTGTGGATTTGAGCCACAAATATAGTAAAAAGCACCACCTCCCCTTCATAATCACATATCATCCCTGTGGCAACCATACGGAAAAGTAACTTGAGGAAAACATTTGATGTATTTCCAGCTGCTCTTTAATGGCATGCACTAGCTGGACTGAGGGGAAGAAGCTAGAACCACCACTTAGCTCTCTGTGGATCACCAGCAAGTGCGCCACAAACCAAGATTCGGAAATTTCTGCTCTGAGTATCAGAATCCTGGGCAAAGGTAGGCAGGACTAGTAGCAGGAACAACCACTGGGGTTTGGAGTCAGTATCCAGGTTAATAGGCAGGCCAACAGGCAGAGCCCAACACAGGTCAGGGATCAGACTGAGGGTCAATACCAAGTATCAAGGTCTGGGAGAGTGTTCCAGGAGTCAAGGTCCAAGGCAGAGCAGAGGAGTTCAGGAACAGACAATGCAGTGTGGTCATGGCAGCTAGATAGCTAGTGATCTGCTTTGTTGTCCAGGCACTTCCTGGAATGCCCCCTGGGTTCTTATAGGGCAGGGAGCCAATCAGGTGAAAGAAATGTCAAAATATCAGAATTCACCTGGGGATGGAAATTCCATTTTCTGACACGTTCTAGCCCAGAACCTGAAAGCTCCGCCACAATTCTGGCTTGCAGGGTATCCACACCCAACTCTGGGAACCCATCTGCACTCCAGACCCTGAAAGGCGATGACTAGAGCTGCTACGTCATCACTGCTCTCATGTGGCCAGGAGCTGGAAGAAATGCTGGGTGCTGATACACACGTGAGCACTCAGAGAAATCTCCAAGGCACTTGTACATCCACCCTTGTCGGGACAAGTAGTTTTAGCTGTTGCACTAAGGTTTATCCAGTGCAGGTGTGTGACAGCATGGGGTCTGCTACAAAACTAAGAGGAGTATGAAATCCTTCCCATTTAACATGGTGTGTGTGGGGGGGGGAGTTGTATGGATTTTGCTGTGGGGATCAGAAGCCTTTGGATGGACAATGTAAAAAAAAAAAAAAGCCTGACTTCTTATATTGCAGGTATTTTGTCTTCCTGCACAGAAGCCTGTTTGTGTACTGTGCCAGCATCTCACTGGCAAAATGACTGATCTAAGAGATTCAACAATGCCACTTCCCTCTCTGTGCCAGCCCCATGTGCCAGGCCACCACTGCCCCTGCCTTGTAGCTGTCCCCTGTGCCAGGACACCACCCCAGCTTTGACTGTACCTGTCCCCAGTGCCAGACTTCTGCCACCACCCTCCCTGGGCTGGGAAGCCCCTGCCCTGCCTGCATCTGCTTCATGTTCCAGGTCACTGCTGCCCTGCCTGTATCTGCCATGTCTCTTAATTTCCCTCAAGGTCTCCCCCCGCCCTTTGCTAATGCTAACGAACAACAACAACAGAGATTTTAATGATCACAAAATCTCCGTAAGGAGAGAACAATGAAATATTGATGAAGCGATGCTAGTGGGGTAGCTACAATGCCTTCTTCCAGCGTAATCTTCACAACACCTTCCCTGAAAGCCATCAACAATTCGTTTGACAGAAGCGTGGCTCTTCGGGGATTTGTGGAGGAGAGGGGCTTCTGAGGATCTTCTGTTTCAAGTTCTTGCATGAAGAGGGACTGTTTTCCCCCAAGCCCATTAGGAAGCATCAAACTCTTGACAGGGATGCAAAACATGATCAGAGGAGTCCGACATCAGTCTCTACTTGGTCTAACTTATAGCAGTGCTTTTCAGGCTGAGAGTCAGAAGACACCTCTTTCTACACTTACCCTCTAACTCCTTATACTCCTCTGGGATTCAGGCTGACTGAGTACCATGTTGGGACCAGCCTGCTGCCCTGCAATAGGAAACTGAGATTTGATCTTGCTCACAATGCCCTAATAGCCTTCAGACAGAATCACTGGAGATACGTCCCAGAGATGTCTGATAGCATTGATTCACCTTGCTACAAGAAAGACACTTGTGGGACTTTCCCCCAGGACACAATTTTTAGTGGCCACATGTATTTCTGATGTTCTGGAAGGCTAGTGGGGTTGGTTTCATATATATGGTTTCAGCCAGGCCGCCACTGCCCCTACCTTGTATCTGTCCCCCTATGCCAGGGTACTACCACAGCTCTGACTTTGCCCGTCCCCTGTGCCAGGCTTCTATCCAGGGCCGGATCAACTCTCCTGTGGGCTTGGGGTTATTAGATTTTGTGGGGCCCCTGGAGGTTTGGAGTGGGATCAGGGCTGGTGCAGGGGATTGGGATATGGGAGGGGGTGCAGCTCCAGCTGGGGGAGGGGGGGCTCTGGGGTGGGGCCAGGGATGGGACTGGGGGTTGGGGTGCAGGAGGGGGTGTGGGGTGCAGGCTCCAGCTGGGAGGAGCTTACCTTGGGCAGCTCCTGGTCAGCGGCGCAGCAGGGCTAAGGCAGGATCCCTGCCTGCCCTAGCTCCTCACTGCTCCCCGAGGTGGCCAGCATGTCCGGCCCCTAGGCATAGGGGCCAGGCCGCTATGCACGGTGCACAATGCATGTGCCTGCAGGCTCCACCACCGCAGCTCCCATTGGCTGCGGTACCCAGCCAATGGGAACTGCGGAGCCGGTGCTGGGGCAGCGCACAGAGATTCCCTGTATGCCCTTTGCCTAGGGGCTGCAGGGGCACATCGGCAAGCCGGCGCTCGCGGCTCCAGCCCCAGGGGGGTGGACGACAAGGCTGAGGGACCGATGTCCGGCCCGCGGCGCGGAGACTTGCCATGGGGCGGATGAAAAGAAGCAGCAAGCCGCCTGTGGGGCCCCCCTTAGCCCGAGGCCCTGGGCTGCAGCCCCTAAAGCCCCTGCATTAATCCGGCTCTGCTTCTGCCACCACCCTACCTGCACCAGGCAGCCACTCCGCTGCCTGCATCTGCCCCATATTCCAGGATGCCACCACTGCCCTGCCTGCCGTGCACTACAGCTGTGCAGCTGTGGCACCTGGAGTGTAGACAGGCCCTCAGTCCACATGGGGAGTGCAGAATAGCTATTGTGCTTTGAACTCACACCCTAGCTGTTTCACACTAACTTATCTGTGAATTCCCATGTAGACGAGCCCTAAGAGAGGCAGAGCTTGGAGAATGATGGGACACTAGCTCCACCCAAGAGGAATAACGTACATGACAGTGGGCACAAAAACTTTAATCACATTAATCATTCTGAAACATGGATTAGCTTTACACGTCAACGTACACTGTGTAACGTGGGTGGCTCTGTGGGCAAATTCTGCTTACCAAATGTATTAAAGAGAGCTGGGCAGATACAGCAGAAAACCCACCACCGCTATTTAATGCTTTAAGGAATTTGTTTCAGCTACATTTGATCCACTTTTGCATTCCAGATTCTTGCAGCGGCACGGTATGAACAGGCGCACTCAAGGAAAGATAGTTTAAGCTTGCCCCAAGACCTCACAAAAACAGAATTTTCAGTTTTCTTTCCGTGAGCATTCACAGTACAAACCCAATCCAACCGGAGCACCAAAACAATACCACGTGATTTATGTGACCTATCATAACTAAGCCACACAGCTCCATAATGAACATGGCCCATAGATAAAGGGACATTGCAAATAATCTGTATGATCAGTTTTGAGATAATTGCAATCTCTTTGCTGACATTAAACAAAAATGGATGGAAAAATAGATTATTGGAACTAAACTCTAGCAGTAAGCACATATAATACTCCACCTCCCATGGGACAAGGGCTGTTCCCTACTGTACATTTGGTAATGTTTTGTCCAGCCTAATTTTAAAACATCCTAAGTGTTAAGGCTTCCATTTCTCTGCATTCTCTCAACTGGTCATACTGTTGCTGTTCCAAGTGATAAGATTTGTGTAAGACTTGTCATTTGGTTTTGTTTTTTTGCTGTACATCACCATTTAGTTAGATTATAAACCAGTTCCATCATAATCAATCATAACAGTAGGCTATTTAGCACAACAAAGAAATACCAGCTTGCCTTCTTGACAGCAGGCATTCTTTCGTCTTGTTTTGTTACACTTGAAGGGAAAAGCCACCAAAATCATTTGAAGAAACACACAGTGGGAAGGGGGAAGAGATAAATTAAGTTGTAAACAACAATGGAAAAAGCTACGGCTGAGTCGTCAGGCAGCTCAGACTTTTGCAGTTTCAGAGATTTGTCAGTCAGTCCAAAAGTTCGGAGATGCCACTGGTTCAATGACATGATCACTGCCGATGAGACTGCTGCTGCAAAACTGGGATTTTCTGCACCCAAGGGTTAATTTGAGGAGCAGAAATCCTGGAAAAAGACTGCAGTCTCAAGACTGGAAAATGCCACCTTGGGTCCCCATTTCCAAGGCCTTGTGGTTCCATTCCTTAGTAGTTATTTTCTTGTTGAACTTGCTTTAGATCAGATTACTGAGATATGCATGAGCCAGAACTATAGCATGAAGTCCAATCAAAGACGTGTAGCTGCAGTTCATAAGAACAAACCCACTAGAACCCGACAAACTTAGCTGAGCTCTGAGTCCTTTGCTGACATGAGATAAAAGAAATAATGGAAGAATTTCACACAAGAGGTTAAAATGGAGAGGGTGAGTGTGAAGAGAGGTAGGGAAGAGAATGAATTATTTCATAGAGAAACCTGAGCAAAATCCCCAAGTCATAACAAGATGTGAAAGCTCAGCTGTGTAAACAATTTAAGGCCTCCCTAACAAGAAGAATGCAACACAAACGATCATTCAAAATCACTGTACATTTTCTCATTCCAAAGCTAACCACCGTCACTTTTTTCTATTTTCTAAAATAAATCAGGCCAAACGCCTTCCCCCTAGATCAACATACTGACCTTCAGAGACGCTCTCTCCTCCTTTTTTGGTTCATAGGTGGTCAAAATGGCTCATTCCTTTTGACAGTTTATAATCCAATAAGATGTGCCTTTCTAGATTCGGTACTCAGTGAATGGAACATTGGGGGCCTGATTCTCCGTGGCCTTGTATATGGTGATGTTGTTTACACCAGTGCAAAGTGAGCACAAAGTGGGAGTCAAAACTACCCAAGCAGATTGGCAGTGTTCTACGCACACCTGGCACTAGTGTAAATGACTACATATGGTGCTGGATGATGGATCATCAGCTCCTCAACATTGTATATTTATACTCCAAACAATGGGCATGACCTTGTTTCCACTGAGGTCCTTGGGAAGCCTCTCATGGAAATCAATGGGAGCAGGAACAAGTTCTGTCCTTGCATTAACTTTGCCGATGGCGATAACCAAGAAGAATCAGCCAGTTCTGCCTTCCAGTCCTCATGTTTCCCCATGCGAAGAGACACAACCTTAGCTCTGTTCATGGAAATCTGAATTTGAAAAGGTGAGTTTCTTGTTTCTGACTGTGGAATTTTAACTTAGAAAATACACTGGTGAATGAGGTTTCATGTACTAGCATCACAGCTATCAAGGACTGCCAAGCAGCTACTTTGATAAATAGCTCTGACGGAGAAGAAGGGGATAGTGGGAGAAAGGAAGGGGTGGGAGGTAAGAGTGGATGCCAGCCTATTGTTGGCAGCATTGGTACATGGAAGTGAGATGCAGAACCCCATCAAAATGCTTTGACGTGCAAAGGAACCTGATCATGACAACTGCCCGATTTATTTTGCTGCTTTCTGAGACACAAAATATTCCATGCACAGTGGCCCTAGATGAGGTGGGGTGATGTGGGACATGTAATAATGTTAACGTGAACTTCCAACTGCATGTTTTCTTGCTGTGGGAAAATTTGCTCTGAGCAACAGAAGGGAGTTAATCACAGCCATCAGATGTAATTTCTAACAGAGTGGGAGCTCGGCAATGCAGCCAGCTGAAACTGGGAGAAATGCCCTTTGACTTAGAGAAAGTCTGTTGCAGCCCAAGTCACGCCACCTTGGTCAAGTGGTTGACTTCAGTGGGATTATTCACATGCTTAAAGTTAAACATGTGTTTAGGTTCTTTGATAGATCAGGACCAGAGTGCTGAGCCACTGATCAGGTCTCACTAGCGAGGCAGACAGAAGCCTGGTCAATCCTTGGATGGGAAAACACCAAGCGACAAGTCAAATCTAGGTGCTGCTGGAAGTAGTTCAGTAAAGGAGACAGAACTGAACCACTACCCTAATAAAGGGCTATGAGGTGCTGTGTTTCAGATGAGATGCAAAACTAAGATCCTTTCTACTCCTGGTGACAATACATCCCATGCCACTTCAAAAAGAAAAGTAATAGCTTCAACATCCTGACCAAACTCCATTTTAGGTTCACACATTTTATATGCCTAAAATTCTCCTTAATGTTTCAATTGCATACAACAGTCTTCCTCAATTTCTGTTCAAAACTATTGCCTAGTATTGCTGCCTGCAGTTAAACACATGCTGAATTTTATCCCAACGGTGGCTGCATTTTAGTGCTGAATGAAGCAATTCTTGTATATATACTGTATTATATAAAGCATGTCAAGTGTTTTGGGATACCCGAATATGAAAAATATCATACACATGTGCTATTACTACAAACATTCAAGAGCATATCATAGCTTATCTCCATATCAGGCTGTGGAGTTACAGAATCAGGTCTATTTTTAAATGAGAATTAGACAGGGCATAGGGCAAGCTTGCTATAAGCTAATAACGTATGTTAACTGAAAGTCCAAAGCCCTAGTAAATGGGAGGTACAGTACAGGGTGGAAAAGAAGGGCAATGAAATACAGCCCCCCTGGAGTTCAATTACTTCTGACTCATCCTCCCAAATGAGTTCTTTGCCTCCATAAATGAGAGGAAACAGAAACACTCGCACTGCTGAGATAGAAGGTAATTATTCTTGCACAGTGTGAGAGGAAAACACACATGCTAACGACTTTGGCTCATGGGACTGTGTTTGTGTCAGGACAAAGAAAAAAACACTCTTAAAAACGGGCTTGGCTCATGGTACTGCACAGGTATGCGTCACCGTCGATGTTACTGGACTCATTATTAAGCTCCGTCCGTGTGCTTGGTCAAGAGAGTTTGAGATCTAGATGACTGCCATAGAAAGATACAGCACACTGGGAGATCCACAGGAAGGAGTCACCAAGGATCCTTTAAAAAAAATGTACTAATATATGATGTCTCTTGCGTAGATGTAATGGAAGAAGCGAGTCTTTCGGAGGGGCTTGACTGAGGAGAGGGTGGGTTCCTGGTGGATGGTGACTGTGAAGTAGTTCTGTAGGCAGGGGCAGAACAGAAGGAGGAGTGATGATGGGAGTGGATGAAGGAAATGAAGGAGGCACAGAAGCTAAGTGATGAGGATGACAGGGGAATGTGATAGTAGATGAGAGCTGGGTTATAGACTGGGTTAGAGCTGGGTAGGACCTTGAAGGCAAGAGCAATAACTTGCTACATTGAGCAAGGAAGAACCAGTGGAGCAGTTCAAAGAGGGACCTGGTCTGATCAATTGGAAAGGGCAATGTTTTGGCGGCTGCTTTTTGGTCACTTCAGAGGGAAGTGATCCTGATGTTAGGTGGGCCAGAGGAGGAGGAGGTTACAGCAGCTAACAAGGAAGTGGGCAAGTGTTTTAGCCATTTGGATGGACAGGAAGCATTGGAATTATATCTCAAAACTCTTCTCTGAAATGAGAATGGGGGACAAAAATGGCAGATCTGACAGTCAATAACAGATCTGGATAGCTCAGAGAGCTGGTAATGAGATAGGAGTTGTCTACACTGCACTGTAAATCTGGATCTGTGGGACACAGGCTTGTGGACTTGGTGTTTCCAAGCTGGGTCTCACAGCCATGCTAACGCATTCATACTACATTCTGCAGACTTTCTAACTCGGGTCTGCGGCTGGAGCTGTGTCCATACTGCAAAATGACAGGACTTGGACCAAAGTCACAGCAAGACTCAGGCTCTGATCTATGCCCCTAGCAGGGTCCTAGGACCTTGGTCATGAGTGCTTGCTGACATGAGTCAGATTGAGCTGTGTGTGGACAGAAGAGGGGCTTGGGCTCAAATCTGAGTCACAGCCCAGATTCAGTGTGCAGTGTCAACATACTCATGAAGATGTTCATTCATTCTTAAGTCACCTGCTCTGATCTGGCTCAGGTCTTTAGTACCTGACAGCAGGTTTGTAAGGAGTGTGTCTCAAACCAAATTCCTTAAGGAATCCACACCACAAAAGCCATCATCACAAGGAGGCCCCTTTGTGTGCATAAACAGAGGTGTCTAGTTTCTAGGAGAGAGGGCTTAGCCAGCATGTGAAGCTAGAAAAATCTGGCTAACCAGTAAGAAGTTAAGTTCCAAACTAGGCAAAAATGCACATGAAATCCACTCGTGACTGTGTGTACAATTCCTCCTCTGTGCCGATCCACACAGAACATGAGTTGCTACAGTCCCCAGCATTAGAGCCTTGGCTCTTTTATTCAAACTGTAGCAGCTCATGCCTTTAACTCTGGAGATCGCTGGGTCAATCCCTGGTGTGTTGACCAAGAGTGTGGCTATCGCACACACGCAGAGACTAAATGTGCTATTCCAAAGAACACCAAGCAGAGACTTAGGTATGAGTGACAAAATCTTTGTTAAAAGAATCTTTGTAACAACTAGCCTAACCTGTTCCATCCTCCCATTGTAATACCACTGAAAGAACTTGAACATCAGCACACATGCCTTAACGAACAAAAAGTTGTTAGATGAGCCATTCGCTCTGTCTTTCCCTTCACAATTTTACCTAGAACACAACAGCAGCTGCAAAAATGACAAATCAACCTGAACAGATAATGTTTCTTCTGAGACCTTTCTGGGAAACTTTCTGGTCTCTCTGTAGGTTCTCAGGGATTGTATCTGAAGAGTGTGTTTGCATATCAGATGACATGCTGTGGCCAGTTGGTCTGATTTCCAATCTCACTTACAGTGTACATTGGCAGTAACTCGGGCTCAATGCCTGTCAGGTTATGTATTGTGGCTACATGATAGATTTAATGAACGCATGGTGTTCTCAGCTCCCCTTCTAAGCAGCACTTAATCGGACTTCTCAGGAACCATGTCTCTTTTTCTCTCCATAGCTGGAGGTTAGCTAGGTCTTATCTACCGGTAAGAACCTGAGTGAAATGCTCAATTTCCGATGCCTGGATTAAGATTTTTGACAGTTGCTCCTTTAAAACCAAAGAACATAGAAAATCAGGACATTTCTGTGACCTTTCCAGAGAAGTGTAGATTTGGTTATGAAACTTTTGGTGGTTCTAAACAGCATGGAAGAAAGAAGAATACAATCCTTCTTGCACCATGTGTTACTCACGTATGAAAAACATACTGTCAAATACCTTCTTCTGGAGCACGTTATGTGTGTCACTGGACAAGAAAAATATTTGGTCAGCTCCTGTATAGTATAGTTACTTTTATGTGTCTAAATAAGAAAAGGGTCTTATCCTGTATTTATTAATTCACAAATTTAGCTCGTGGGAGATTGAATTTCCTTTATGAACTTTGCCCTTTCTTAAAAATTTTATTACAATAATTCAATGAAAGACAATAGCTGAGGAGAAATCTCAGGTCAAGTATCCAGAAGTCCTTACATTTTTACAGACTTGTTTGGCTGAAGAGCTTAAATTTGCAGTTTTCTTGGAGATTAGAACTGGGGTTTTCAAAGGATCATGCAGGATCTAGGCACCCAATTGAGATTGGAGCTCCTAACTCACTAAAGCTCTTTTTAAAATCCAAACGTAACAGGGTATTTTCTGAATGCAATTTATAGGAGTGAGTGTGTGTTGGGGGAGTGGGGCAATCAAAATCCCAGCTAGCCCTCAGTTGCCAGAGCATCAGGCTCTTAATCTGTGGGTGTAGGGTTCAAGCAGCAGGTTAATTTTGATAAATATATGAATGGGACTATATGGCGGGGCTGCCTGTGATAGGAGAGGATTGGATTCGATAACCCAAGAGGCTCCTTCATTTCTAATTCATTTAATTTCTCATAAACATCTACATGTTGGGATTCTTATCCCAGAGTTATCAGAATGATCCAGAATCCGTGAATCTGCCAAATTGAGTAAAAATGCTCAAAAAGAAACCCAAAAGAAATCAACCACATACAAGTGGAAGGAAGGTATGTGAGAAATAAATATGAGTAAGGATGCAGCCCAAAGAGCCAATAAATTCCTACACATTTATGAAAACCACCCTGACTGCCCCCATCTTAATCTTCCCACAAAAGCAATTCAGGAAGTACAACATTAATAGCAAATAAACAAGTAGGAGTCCTACCACTTTAACAAGCATAGAGAAAAACAGTAACATTATGAGTGGCATACAGTTCTAGATGGGTCACACATCCTATCTGTCTAGTGTCTATGTGAGCATGCAATGAAAACTATTCACTGAAATATGCTGTGTTTCTTTGTAGGGCAGCCATCTGTCTTTCTTATATGCAACAGTAAATGCAGATGGCTCTAGGATGTATGCATACCAACAAAATGCCAAAAAGAGTACTCTTAAAAAAACCTTAGCACGCTGACTAGTCAGATGCATTCATGTGAATGGATCAATCTCTAAACTATAATATGGAAGAGGAATACAATACATTATTGTTACATTTATATAGCACCATTCATCCCCAGGAGTCTCCAAGTGATTCACTCTATTAATTGATTTCCCCCCAAGATTGAAATGCAGCCACCTCTGCTGCAGAATACAGCAGCTACGACGACTGCATTGCAAAACTTCACAGCCGTTTAGGGCAGGATGTGGAAAAAAATATTGAGTCCTACTAAAACTGCAGGAAGGATTTTCGGCAGGGCGAATATCCCCAAATTAACCAGGATCCCAGGATTAGCATGGTGCCTACGCTTGCAATGTGTGTCATGGGGGCTGCGATGATCAGAAATGGCCACGTCCTCCATTTTCTATATAACCTAAAAGACATCCCTTCCAGCAGCACTAACTCAAAAGGAAAACCACCACCTACTGAATCACTAATGCTGTTTCCTGAAACACACTGGATTTTCTTTGAAGATTCCTCCATACATGTCTGGACCCAGGCCAACACTACTTGCTTGTTAGATCTGACAAGATCAGAGCCAGAGGTGGAAAGAATTCAGGTAGAACAGAATATTGGACATCTAAGAAGAGCGTCACTCTGGCTTCAGTAGAATTGAGAGCGTCCTTCAGTTTCATGCTGGACCCTCCCAATGAGTAGACGGTGACTGGATCCACACAGATTTCAGAAGCCACCAAGAGACGGGTAAGCATATGGTCACGTTAATAATTACACAGCCAGCAAAAAGGCACAGATTCCCAGAGCAATCACATGGAGTTAAAAGGTCAAAAACAGGACAGAGAGAAGCAAATGGAATAGCAGTTTGTGCTAACAAGCAGCACAGTAACACATGAACTATACTGGCAACCTTAGGGATACTTATGGAAATGTGTCCAATCAAATAAGAGCTAACAACAGACAACAAATCCCAAAACGGGCCTGGGCTTCCATTGCTCTCAAGCTTTCCTATTCTAAAAAACAGTAATACACTTACTCTGAGCAAAGGACTTTTCCCCACTGTATTTTAACACTAATGTCATCTTCTAGGGGGGTGTCAGTGGCAAGGTGCAATGAATTTAGAAGCCTTTTCCTCCTTCCTCTAACTTTTTCTTTTTTTTAACATGGGGGGGAAAAAAAGACCCATGATATCCAAGAGCAGAATCTTGCCCTTGATACTTTGGCCCAATGTCTGACCTCATTTATACTGTAGTAAATCAAGAGTAACTCCAAATGGAATATATTATCCAATGGTGTAAACAAAGCTACTCCAAGACTGCATCATAGACTCTCAGACTATAAAGCCAGAAGGGACTATGATAAGCATCTAGTCTGATCTCCTGCACATCACAGGCCACAGAATCATACCCACCCACTCCTGTAATAGGCCCATCTGGCTAAGGCTAGGTCTACACTACAGGGGGGGTCGACCTAAGATACGCAACTTCAGCTACGTGAATAGCGTAGCTGAAGTTGCGTATTTTAGGTCGACTTACCTGGCTGTGAGGACGGCGGCGAGTCGACCGCTGCCGCGCCGCCGTCGACTCCGCTTCCGCCTCTTGCCGCGGTGGATTTCCGGAGTCGACGGAAGAGCCATCGGGGATCGATTTTATCGCGTCTTCACTAGACGCGATAAGTCGATCCCCAATAGATCGATTGCTACCCACCGATTCGGTGGGTAGTGAAGACGTGCCCTAAGTTACTGACGTCCTCAAATCTTGATTTAAAGACTTCAAGTTTACAGATAATCCACCCTTTACTCTAATTCAAACCAGCAAATGACCCATGCCCCATGCTGCAGAGGAAGGCAAAAATAAACCCAGGATCTCTGCCAATCTGACCTGGAGGGAAATTCCTTCTCAACACCAAATAGAGTGATCAGTTAGACCCTAAACACATGGGTGAGACCCACCAGCCAGACACCGGGGAAAGAATTTAGTAACTCAGAGCTCTCCCCATCTAGTGTCCCATCTCCGGCCATTGGAGATATTTGCTGCTAGCAGTCGCAGATGGGCCATATGCCATTGTATGCATTATCATCCTCTCCATAAACTTATCAAGCTCAGTCTTGAAACAAGTTAGGGTTTTTTGCCCCCATTACTCCCCTTGGAAGGCTGTTCTAGAATTTCACTCCTCTGGTGGTTAGAAATCTTCACCTAATTTCAAGCCTAAACTTATTGATGGTCAGTTTATACCCATTTGTTCTTGTGCCAATACTGGCCCTTAACTTAAATAACTCCTATATCTCCCTGGTGTTTATCCTCCATCTGTCCCCTCAGCCTTCATTTTATTAGATAAAACAAGCCAAGCTTCTTAAGTCTCCTCTTGTAAGGTAAGTTTCCCATTCCTCTCATCATCCTAGTAGCCCTTCTCTGCACCTGTTCCTATTGAATTCATCTTTTTTAAACATGGGAGACCATCACCACAGCTGAGTGCAGAAACTGGCACAGCATGTCTTACTATGCATAAAAGCCAGAGACCAAATAAGGCAGTTCCACCAGTCCTGAGGCGTAAGCCCTCCATCTGTTTGGCTGAAGTCCATTAGCTTCTGCTGAAGTTAATGGGAGCGGGGTCCACACAGGAAAGTAGGATACAACCTATTCCCCAGGATCTCCAGCACACCCTGCTAATACAAAGTCTAGGCTATTATTAGGGCTCGGTGTCTGTCACAGAGGTTGCGGAAGTCATGGATTCTGTGACTTTCCGCTACCTTTGTGACTTCTGCATGGCCAGTGTGGCTGACCCCAGGGCCGCCCAAGCAGATCGCCTGTGACTTCTTAACAGCAGCCAATGCGGCTGGCTCTGGGGACCACCCGAGCAGCGGTCCTGGGGACGGCAAAAGCAGCCGCACCTTGGCAGCCCCCAGCAGCGGTCCCTGTGGGGGGAAGCCCCTGGTGGTGGCTGAAACAGCCGCTGCTTGGTGGCCCCCAGCAGCAGGTCCCCGGGGCTCCCCCCCAACAGCGCCCCCCTCCTCCAAGATTTAATCAGGGGTACTTATGATGCAAATCATAGACTGGTCACGGGGACGTGAATTTTTGTTTATTGCCTGTGACCTATCCATGACTTTTACTAAAAATACCCATGACTAAATGATAACCTTAGCTATTATTGAAGAGAAACTGCCAAGTAAGAAGTGGTCTTGTGATAGGGGCAAACATTAACCGATGAGCAGATTGGACCACCATTACAAACAAGACCACAGTAAGGAGAAATAAAATTGACGGGCCCAGCATACACCTCTTTGCATATTATGCCCATCCACTACCCAAAAGACACTGCATTAAATATTTGTTGTGTGTTTATACTAACTCCCATCTGTTCCTGTGGTTCACATCTTATTGCATCTACAATCACTACAGCTAAGGGCTGCTCTATACACAGTTTTTGTACCAGTAGAAGTATTTTCATTAGGGGGGTGATTTACTGAAATCATTATACTAGTACAACCCCCTAGTGTGGATGCAGTTATAACTGTGTTTGTTTACAGCAGATGTGGGCAAATTACGGCCTGCGGGAGGGGGCGGTTAGGGGACAAGGAGCAGGAGGGATTAGATGGGTTGGAGGTTCTGAGGGGGGCAGTCAGGGGGCGAGAAGTGGGAGGGGGCGGATAGGGGGTGGGGGCTAGGCTGTTTGGGGAGGCACAGCCTTCCCTAACCGGCTCTCCATACAGTTGCACAACCCTGATGTGGCCCTCGGGCCAAAAAGTTTGCCCACCCCTGGTTTACAGCCTGCTATCTCAGCACTTGCTATAAGTTCTGAGCTTCATGTGACTTTGTGGCAAGTTTTCGCAGAAACAGATGTTTCAGATGCTTTGGAAATTTGCTCAGACACACGCAAGAAAAATATGTCCCCGTATGCTTCCTGTGTAATCTCACAAAGGCTCCTGGGCCCATCTACCTTTGAAATTGTAAAGCAGGGGTCGCCAACCTTTCAGAAGTGGTGTGCCGAGTCTTCATTTATTCATTCTAATTTAAGGTTTTGCGTGCCAGTCATACATTTTAACGTTTTTAGAAGGTCTCTTTCTAGAAGTCTATAATATATAACTAAACTATTGTTGTATGTAAATAAGGTTTTTAAAATGTTTAAGAAGCTTCATTTAAAATTAAATGAAAATGCAGAACCCCCCGGACCGGTGGCCAGGACCCAGGCAGTGTGAGTGCCACTGAAAATCAGCTCACGTGCCGCCTTTGGCACGTGTGCCATAAGTTGCCTACCCCTGTTGTCAAGCATAAACACTGCCCAGACGTCACTATAAATTCTAATACAAACATTTTATCTCATCTCTTGCTCCTAAGCCTCCTCAGGGAGTACAGGCTCATCTAGCTCTAACTTTATTAAAGGCTGGTGAACATCTCTTGGTAAATATTTACTTGGGCACTGACCCCTGAAATAAACTCAACTCATCTCATTGCTGATTCATCCAGCACTTCAGCACCTAGTACTCACAGTGTGTAAGATTCCTGGCGGTGTGAGGTCTTTAGACTCTCTCCCTCTCTGGCTGTCTAGGAATTTAAAACGGCCACTTATCTTAATGGTGCCAATTCTGACTTGTGTGTTTAGGCAGGGATTTTTAAAGAATCCTACGGGCGTTAGGCACTCGCCTACTATTGAGTTTCAAAGGTATTTGGACACCTAACTCCAATGGGAGCCTTTTAAAAAGCCCAACCTTAATGTCACTGCCCACTTCTTTAGCATAATTAGCATTTAGACATCATGGTGATAGGCAGACAGATTAGTTTAGATTGACAAATCAAGCAATAGATTGCAGCTCACTTTAATTTTGTCCTGGAAATCATGGATTCCATTCAGGATACCAAACAGCACCTGTGACTTTTGATTTCCTCCCCAGTCCCATTCCAATATTTTCCAATGGCTTTTGCATGTTTTACCCTGGCACCTGCTAAAATTACCATGAGGAGGAAGAATGAGCCTTTGATCTAGGGCTAGATCAGTGTCAGTGTTTAAGCCCCTCAAATCCTTTCCTTGAGCAGCTCCCAACTCTCACAAATTTCCCAGGCCAGTGACTCTTCACAGAGCTGCAGATGTGACATTTGGTTGGGTGACCCAATTACAGATTATTTCCTGGATTCGTGGGCCCATTCAAGAAGCAGCATTGTAGGGGGGAGGGATAGCTCAGTGGTTTGAGCATTGGCCTGTGTGACGTTAATGATATAATCTGGGACCATATAGATCATTGTTGCAACCAAGGTCCTGTATTGGCACCAAATCTTGTATAAAGGGGGTCAAATGGGGTGTCTAAGACAAGGTTATGGTTTACTGGTTATGATTAGGCTGTCTATATGTGTGTATCAATTTTGTAGTTGAAGTTATGAATATTGGCTCTATACTGTCTGTATTTCAAACTTATGCTATGCTGCTGGGTGACATCCCAGACAAACTGGTGTTAGCTCTGCCTAGCCTGCTTGATGGCCCATTAAGGACCATCAGCTATACAATGGACCCATTGAGAGAAGGCAAATATGCCTTGAGGCTCAGCAAAGTATGCAGGAACTTGCCCATGTGACTCCAGACTCCATTTTGCTGTAATTTTCCACAGTAAGAACAAAGAGGTGTTCTTACACCTGGAAAAGACTATATAAGGCGGATTCCTCATCTCCATCTTGTCTTCAATCCTGCTTCATACCTCTGGAGGAACTTTGCTACAAGCTGAAGCTTTGAACAAAGGACTGAGGACCCATCCCAGCGGGGGATGTATTCCAGAGACTTGATTTGAACCTGTAGTTTATTCTATCGCTGCTGCAAGCCTGAACCAAGAACTTCGCCATTACTGTATGTAATTGATTCCATTTAACCAATTCTAGCTCTCATCTCTATCTTTTTCCTTTTATGAATAAACCTTTAGATTTTAGATTCTAAAGGATTGGCAACAGCGTGATTTGTGGGTAAGATCTGATTTGTATATTGACCTGGGTCTGGGGCTTGGTCCTTTGGGATCAGGAGAACCTTTTTCTTTTACTGGGGTCTTGGTTTTCATAACCATTTGTCCCCATAACGAGTGGCACTGGTGGTGATACTGGGAAACTGGAGTGTCTAAGGAGATTGCTTGTGAGACTTGCGGTTAGCCAGTGGGGTGAGACCGAAGTCCTCTTAGTCTGGCTGGTTTGGTTTGCCTTAGAGGTGGAAAACCCCCCAGCCTTGGGCTGTAACTGCCCTGTTTGAGCAATTTGTCCTGAGTTGGCACTCTCAGTTGGGTTCCGCCAGAACCGCATTGTCACAGCCTGTTAAACCCAGGGTTGTGAGTTCAATCCTTGAGGGGGCCACTTAGGGATCTGGGGCAAAATCAGTACTTGGTCCTGCTAGTGAAGGCAGGGGGCTGGACTCGATGACCTTTCAAGGTCCCTTCCAGTTCTAGGAGATAGGATATCTCCATTTATTTATTTATTTATGAGGATAACGTACGTCATGGACAGGGCCGGTGCTACCATTAAGGCGAACTAGGCGGTTGCCTAGGGCGCCAAGATTTGGGGGTGCCAGAAAGTGGTGCCCCCCTTTTTTTTTTTTTACAGCGTTCCTCCCCGAGCATGCGGTCGCCGCTCCACTTCTCCCGCCTCCCAGGCTTGCAGCGCCAATCAGCTGTTTGGCGCCGCAAGCCTGGGAGGAGAATTAGAGCAGAGGCGGCGTGCTCGGGGAGGAGGCGGAGCAGAGGTGAGCTGGGGTGGGGAGGTGCCGCACGGCTCCCCGGGGGGGAGGAGTTGCCGCGGGGGGGGCACCTCAGGGCAGAGGGGGGGGGCACCTCAGGGCGGAGAGGGGGGCAGGGGAGCTGCCGCAGGGCTGCGGGGGAGTGCAAGGTGGAAGTTTCGCACCCTAGGCGAAACTTCCTTGCACCATCCCTGGTCATGGAGAGTTACAAAAGAAAATCAAAACCGTGGGGGGGAATGAGGGAAGGAGTAAGGGTAGTGCAGAAAATGAGGAGACAACTGGAAGTAGATGCCAGTGATGTCACAGATTGAAAGTAGAGTCTGGTAGGGGCAGGGGAGAGTGCTGTATTGTCTAGGTGCTCCCTGGCTTCTAAGGGAGCCACTGCAGATTCTTGGGGTAGCGGGGGGGGGGGGGAAGGAGGGGGCGCAGGCTGGTGCCCTCACTGGCACGTATAGGAGAGGCTGCAAGTGCTGGCTGCAAAAGATTTGACAGATGGATAGACAGAGGAGAAGGTGCTTAAGGGAAATGTGCACATGCCTTGAATTCCACCTTACAGGCAAATGAAGTTTAAATAGACCTGAACAGGAGAGAACTTCTGCTGATGCAAAATGCTGACCTTTTTATTTCTGTTTGGCTTCTCTTTTGCCCGTGTATCCCCTGCAATTACTGTAGAGTCAGATCTTTCTGTAGAGCTAACGATTTCCCAGCAGTCACCTAAAAGCATGAACCCGAGTTCTATTGCAGGGCAATTTGCAAGAGACAACAGAACACTACGTATGTACCATGCAATAGGAACTAAATCTCCTCATTATGGTTTACAACGCTGGGCAGGCAGCTTTGCATTAAATACATATTTTACAATGACATTAGGAGGGGGGAAAAGCAATTCCCCACAGCAGTCACAGAATACTAATGTTTGACGGATTAATTTAGAACTGAGAGTGGGTGGGGTCTCTACAGATTCAAGATGATAAATAATGACATCAAAGGTAAGTCTGCAAGTTAGTCAAGAGTGCCTGTTGTCAGGAATTAGGGGCTGCAGCTGAGTCTGGGACTCCTCTCATGCATAAAGTTAGATATGTTCTTAAGTAGCTTGCTGAATCAGGGTCCAAGAGCCTGATCCAAAGTGCATTAAAGTCTCTGGTTCTGGCCCAAAAGGCACTGGTGACAAAGAGTACCAACAACATCTTGCATGGCATTGGTGAGGCCCCTGGAAAAGCTGGCCAATGCCCATACTATTGATGCAAAGCAGGAATTCATTTCCACTGCACACAATGGAGATCACATAGGGCAAAAATTAAAGAGTAATTATCTTGCTCATTTCCCAAGCAAGCAAGATGCAGAATGAGCAAGACTGCAGTTGAAGTGCCACTGGAATTGAGCAAACAGCAGACTGGGCCAGGAACATCAGGTCACACCTTAAACCACAGAATAATATTTGGAGAGCAGATAGAAAATAAGAAGCCCTGAAATAGGACATTCCTTCTATATGCTTAAAATATCCCAGGTGAAGTAAAGTAAAAAACATACGAGTGGGAAATTGAACAAGGTGGAAAACAGTGTTTGCTGTTGGGGGTGGATCAAAGGGGGAAAGTGATTAAATACTTTAGAGATATCCAAAGAGAAATGAAGACAAAGGTTAGAGGCCAAGTCTACACTACATAGTTATTTCAGTATAATTACGCAGCTCGGGGGTGTGAAAAATCCACCCCCCTGAGCGACATAATTATACCAACCATAACCTCCCGTGTAGACAGCATTATGTCAGCGGGAGAGCTTCTCTGCCCGACGTAGCTACCACCTGTGACACTACGCCCAATAGTCTTCATAGAGATATTGTTATGATATGAATATGGCATAACTAAGATATGTTTTATGCAAGACGGGTCATGTGAGGTATCATTGGAAAGGTTATGATATACTGACTTTGATTATTCTATTTGTATGCATGTATCATTTCTGTATCTGAAGTTAGGAATATTGACTATGTATCAATTACAAACGTGTTTGCACCTGGGGAATGCCCACTAGACAGTAGGCAATCAGCCTGGATGGGCCATTAGGGAGAACAATCAGACTCTGAAGATGCTAATCTCTCACCTTCCGGAGACGCTTCCTGGGATGCTGCTTTGACACTGCAGGGTCATGTGATCATGTCACCTGGTACTGGACCCCGTCTTGGCCTACTAGTATTTTTCCACTAGTAGGGGGTGGGGACCAAACTGGGAAACAAAGGATTCCTGCCATATGTAAATTCTATTTAAGGCAAGGAAGTGAGTTGATCAGGGCTCTTTCTTCACTGAATCCCCACCCAGGATGACTGCTGAGAACATCTATAAAACAAGGACGGCCGCGGGGGAGGGTGGGGGGGAAAAGAGCTGAGCCCGGGATGGAAAAGATGTCTGGCCTGTGAAAGAAATGCCTAAAACAACATTTAGGGTGAGAAATTACCACTTGTAACCAGTTTCTTTAATGTATTGAGCTTAGTTTGCCTATTTGTTTTATTTGCTAAGTAATCTGCTTTGATCTGTTTGCTAACACTTATAATCACTTAAAATCTATTCTTTGTAGTTAATAAACTTGTTTTGTTTTGTTTTATTTAAACCAGTTTGTGCAATTCATAACTGGGGGTGGGGGAAAGCTGTGCAGATCTTCCTCCACCTTGAGGAGGGGGCGATTTTCATGAGTTTACGCTGTATAGATTTCTGTGCGGCACAAGACAAGACAATTTTGGGTTTACACTCCAGGGGGCTGTGCACTTGAGTGCTGGGCAATTCCTGAGCTGAGTCTTCCCACCCAGAGCTGATCTCAGTGTCTGTGTCTTTCTGCAGCTGGGCATGTCCCTACCTGTATGTGTGTGTGCTGGAGGAGGCTTGAGAGCCTGGCTCAGCAGGACAGGGTGAGGGAGCCCAAACTGATGGAACAGGTGGGCTCAGTGGGACCCCAGGATATCAGGTGGCACCCCGGAGTAGGGGGTAACCCATCACACCGCCTCTCGCGGAGGTGGAGTTATTAAGACAACTGAAGAGCTCTCTCCCGTTGGCTTAGAGCGTCTTCACCAGAAGCGCTACAGCGGCGCAGCTGCATCGGTGCATCTGTGCCAATGCAAGTTTCTAGTGTAAACCTGCCCAGAGTGTGGCCCCATGTACACTGATGTATATCTGGAGAAGATCCATTGCCTTCAATGCAATTGCTATAGATTCAGATCAGCACAGAAGAGATGAGAATCTGGCACAATGTGAAGAAAAGAAGACTGCAAGGGAAAGCCCACAGAGAAGATGGCAAAGAAAATTGTGGCTAGGCAACATGAAGTGCTAGTTGGCAGGTAACATTTTCAAAAGCCCTACGTGATTTAATAGCCCACGGCTAGGTCTACACTTAAACCACTACAGCGGCACAGCGACAGTGCTCGTCAGCACCACTGTAGCACTTCAGAGTAGACACTCATCACAGCAACGTGAAGAGTTCTCCTGTCGCTGTAGTTAATCCACCCTGAGAGGCAGTAGCAGGGTTGATGGAAGAATTCCATCGAACCTAGCGCTGTCTACACCAGGGGTTAATTCGGCTAAACTATGTCACACAGGAGTGTGGATTTTTCACTAACTTTTTAGTATAGACCTGGCCTAAATCCTATTTCCAAAAGGGACTTAGACTCCTAAGAGCTTGTCTACACTGCACTGACGACTACATGGGAGTGAACTGCAGGGTTCTAACTGCCCCGGGTAGATGCTGCTGGCATGAACTAAAAGGTACCTACATTGCTTTAACATAGTCCTTTTTCAAACAGGACTTTTTTAAATGCAAACTAAGGGGGGAGGGATAGCTCAGTGGTTTGAGCATTGGCCTGCTAAACCCAGGGTTGTGAGTTCAATCCTTGAGGGGGCCACTTAGGGATCTGGGGCAAAAATCAGTACTTGGTCCTGCTAGTGAAGGCAGGGGGCTGGACTCGATGACCTTTCAAGGTCCCTTCCAGTTCTAGGAGATAGGATATCTCCATTAATTTAAAACTAGGTACTTTTTAAGTTCTTGCCAGAAACCACACACCTCTGGCCCATATAGGGGGTCACGACCCCCAGGTTGAGAACCCATGAGTTACATTTTTACTGAGACTCCCATTTACTTGGCTGCAATGGGATGGAAATCTGGGAGACTGTGCTCTGCATCCAGCACAAGTGAGTCAGTGCCTTCAGAATCCAGTTCTTCACTGTGGTTCTCTCTTAGAACCACTTCGCTAACACAGTAAGAGACACATGGGCTTGCTCGCTAAATTAAAATGACATCCACTCACTTAACTCTTAGGAAACTGGATGTAACCTGTGGACTGGTTTCTTTCGTGGATTTTTGTAAGGCCATTAAGAGCATTGCGCTGGGGAAGAGGGAGGGTCTGTCACCAGTGTGGGGTCAGGACTCTTGACTGTAATGTGTAAGTTTCAGACCCCACCTTAAAAGGGATAAAACCTGGTCTTCTGATTTAGTTACCCATCTGCCGTGACAGCCGGTGTGTCAGAAGGCTGCCTGACTCATACTGGGTGAACAGAAAAGTTAAATATTTCTGATTGCCCAGTGATTGCAGTTTACGTGTAGACATGACAGTTCTCTCAACTGAGATGAACTCTCTTTATGCATAGGATTCTTCTTTAAATCTAGACAATATGAAGGTTGTGTGATATTATAATTCAGTGATTCCCCCCCCCCCACACACACACACATCTACTCCAGAGGACAAAACAGATAACTCAAAGTGGGTTCCAGTATAAGTGCATATCTGTCCTAGGCTGCTATTTTTGACAAGCTCCCAATTTCGAGTGAGGCCATCTATGGAATGCTTGAGTAATTACTTGAATGATCCCCCGGTGTCTCTCCTCCTCTTGCCAACTAATTCCACAAATTCTAAATGCAAACATAAAAATCTGGGCTTTTAGCACCGTTGTCCTAAATGTGCCCATTGGACCTTGCTCGCATGAAAGCATCATGGTAATTTGCATGCTTAAATTTGAAACCCTGGAATTTTGAAAATCAAGGCTTCTGTGCAAGATGACTTACAACAACTAACAAAAGCGAGCTGAGGAGTGTGGAGGGTTTTGACCAAAGCCGAGTCTGACCACGTGTCACAGAATGGAGAGTTGGGGCTGATGTCCATCTACAATCCCAATTGTGAAACGAAGGGTCTCCTCACATCACCTCATCTGAATATTTTCTTGGAAATGCACTGGAAATTAGTTCCCTAATGTGTGACCTTTATTGTACAAAATGTCTCAGCCCTCTCTTCTATTTTTGAATATCATCTCTTTCAGGCAGCTGATCTATTTTAAGTTCACTGATCAAAAAAAAAAAAAAAAAAAAACCACAGACAGACAACATAACATTGACATTTGATGTTGGTATTTAGCCTTAATGTCAACTTTGCCATTTGTCTGTGATGATCTGACACAGGAATCTTTTTACACATAAAGAATACAAGATAAAAGTTTAAAGATGCTAGCAAGGAGGGCATGGAAAAAGGAAAACAATGCACCTTTCTAAGCCAAAGAAGGGGAATTTACACAGTAATATGCCTGAGAGGAGTCAAGCCTTTGCAGTAAGGGTGGGTAAAGAGCACCCAAGGTGTGGTAATCTAATTCTCAGGCAAGAGCTATGAAGGATTTGTTCCTATGGCTTTTCGGAATCTCATTTTGCATCTTCCTTTACGTCTGCTGTACAAACAGTGAGCAGCATAAATCTTTCAACAGCTCCGAATTAAGTGTAAAATCATACCAGAGCTTTCTCCTGAAAAAAAATGACAACTCCAACACTTCAAGCAAAAAAAAAAAAATGAGGCTTCCCATCCGGCAAATGCAGATTACGATGAATGGAGTTGATGGCAATTGACTGAAAGAAGGGCAGTTCATCTAGCCCATGAAATTGCAGACTGCCATCAGAAGCTATTTCCTCCAATTCAGAGCATTCCCTCCCTTTCTCCCCTTTAACAATAGGCCTAGAAAAAGCCTGAGACATCTGTCAAACCCAGATGGCTGGCTCCAAAAATGACTGTGTGTATGTTTGTAAGGAAAAAGATACAGCGACAACAGAGAGGGTTTGGATATGAGGAGCTTCCAAAAATATTGGAGACTTGATCTCATTCCCAGCTGAGTTGGGACTAGGGAAAATATTTAAGGAACCGGTTAGCAGTACACAATGGGCCAGGTTCAGTAATGCTGCTGCAGAATGTAGTAAGTTGTGCCTCCCTGAACCAACAAGGTCTCTTGACCCTCAGGATGGGAAATTCACTTTGAGTGAGGCTAGAGGGTGTTTACTTGCCCACCCATCCTCAGATTTTCCACCAGACAAGAGCAACTGCAACTCCTGCTGAGGTTCTATGGGGGATCTGTGGATAGGAGCAGGTATGGTGAGGTGCTTACTTGGTGCTTGCAGTCTTGGCTGCATCCACTTACAATCCAACTTCATCCATCGTTGGGGCTTCATTGGCTCCCTACAGGTTTTTAATGCCATGCCTGGTCCTCATGGATTTTCTGCTGCCAAGGTTTTCATTGGAACACATCCTGGAGAAAATGTAGCTAAGTATATCACAGATACATTTGATATAAGAAAACCACACTAGAGCATCATTCAGGTTGCAAAGTGAAGTGCTAAACAGCCAGGAAATGTCAAAGTTAAGGCAACCTGAGTAACCTTAACTCTGCTCCTTCTGCATTTGCATTATGATGGACTCTTTAGCTACACAATCACACCTTCATGAATCACAGTCTGCAATCTCTTGCCTATGAAAATTGAAATTCTATCCCACACAGTGATGCACGTATGTGCACACCCATTGGATTCCCAAGATATCATCAATGAGGTGGACATTTTCACACAGTTTACATACACACTCATGCACATCACCAGCGGGGGTGGGGGTGTGACAGAATCCAGCTCACTTGCGCAAAGTATGTTTTTTAAAACCTTACAACTCTGACAAAGTTAATCAGATTTTGATTGGATTGATAAAAGGCAAATCAACAATGTAGGGGCCTGCAGAAGGTGCTGCCTAGTACAGTGGTTCTCAAAGTCGGTCCGCTGCTTGTTCGGGGAAAGCCCCTGGCGGGCCGGGCCAGTTTGTTTACCTGCCGCGTCTGGAGGTTCGGCCGATCACGACTCCCACTGGCCGCGGTTGGCCGCTCCAGGCCAATGGGGGCTGCGGGAAGCGGTGCGGGCCGAGGGATGTGCTGGCCGCCCTTCCTGCAGCCCCCATTGGCCTGGAACGGCAAACCGTGGCCAGTTGGAGCCGCGATCGGCCAAACCTGCAGACGCGGCAGGTACACAAACCGGCCCGGCCCGCCAGGGGCTTTCCCTGAACAAGCGGCGGACCAGCTTTGAGAACCACTGGCCTAGTGGTCAGGCGGGGTTGGCAGGATGTCTCCCCACTGAAGCACTGGCCTTCCTTCAGTGGCCCTGCCCCAAGGGTTCCTAGTCCTCCCTTTTAGCACAGAGGCTCTGAGGGCTGGGCACTTTAACACTCACAGTCTTTCCCCTCTGGCCTCTTACTGGATTTGAAGGCTCTTGCATTGTCCTCTCAGAGTGGGTAGGTGAGCTCAGGCCCATCCTCTCCACCAGGCTCCGGTCCAGGGCCCCATGATGGGCAGCTACACGCAACACTTTGGGGTGCTAAGCCACTGCCCCCCTCAACCACTTCCTACCCCAGTCTCTTTCAGCTTCCCAGAGGAAACCACTCTGACACATTCTGTCCCCTGCTCCTCCTTTGTGGGTTTACATAGGTCTGCGTTGTCAGGTCCCAAGCAACGAGCCCCTGGGCAGCACTTTCCCCTCAGAGCAGCCGTCTGCTCCTTTCCACTGCCTGTCTCTGAACTGCTCCGCTTCCCCTTTTCAAGTCCTGCCTGCAGCATGTGCAGGCTTGGCAGGTGTGCCTGGGTGGGGCTGCCTGGGCCCAGATCTGTTCCTTAACCCCTTGCTCTGCAGTGTGCGGTTTGTACACCTCATCACAGGCCACGTCCTTTCTCTGAGCCACCAGAGCTGTTCAAAAGTGAACATCATTTTTTCTTAGCAGGAAAAATGATTTCTCCCCACCCCCACCCCTATTCCTTCAGTGCTTGAGAATGGCTCAACTGTTTTCAGTGGAACTTTCAGAAGAAAATTGCTCCCTGGCTCAGAGTAGGAGTACCAAATTTCAGTCAGACAGGTAAAACTTTGAGAAAAGTTATTAGCAACATGAAAAGACCTCTTTATAATGGCAACCTTAAGTTAGGCATTCCATATGCTCCCTGCATATACTAGGGAGAGAACAGGACTGATGGACAGGTCTTCGCCAACTAATCTTTTGATTAGAACTTGGAACTCAACCCATATATTCATGACTTGGTTGTGAGTTATGTGAATTTGCACAATTGAAACTCTGGATTTCTCCTAACCTGAGGCTGGAAAGAGTAATATTCAGTGAGTCAGTATATTATGGAATGGGAGACTTCAGATCCTAGGATGAGCTGTAAATAAAATGTAATTCTGCCCTGAAAAATTTTAAAAAAAGGTATGGGGGGGGGGAAAACACAAAGAAAGCATAACTCCATTCCAAAAAATGTAATTTCCATCAGATTAAGCTATTGTGCCATTTGCTCTTGTATGTTTTAGCCTCTGCTCAAGAGGTTAACCTCACTATTCCCAGTGAAGCAATGAAAACAATTATCTCGCTGGCAATGGGATTTGCTGCCACAAAGAAAAGTGTATTAAGAAAGGCGCGAACGCTCCAATATAAATAACGGTTTCTAGTCCCAGCAGTGAGCTGTAACCTGCGATAATGCAATTGTGTTAGCAACACTGCAGCACTGGCCTTAGCAAGGAGATGTATACATGGGGTGGGGAGGAAGGGAGTGACACAAACCACATATGTCCATGGAGGCAAGAATACAAATATTTCAATGCTGGAAACGCAAGAAAAGAAAGTATCCATAAGGGATTTTGTTGTTGCTCCAGGGCCTCCTTTTACCAGCAGGTGCCACCAGAGGCAAAGTTGTGACAAGAAAACAAATAGAAGGAAAAGGAGTTAAGGGCACAAATTCCCTTAATGCCTGGCACAGACATAGACAGACAGCTACGTTTGTTGAAGATATTTAAATCAAAAGTAAGACTTACTTGCTAGGGTTTTTGCAGGGGGAGTGAGGGGTAGAGAAATCAAATGTTCCAGACCCAAACCCCAGTGGAAATAAGATAACTACTGATTGATACAGACACTTGTGCTGTGCCAGCATGCAGAATTCGTGCTATCGGGAAAAAAATGTTGTGTTTAACCAGGCAAATGAAAGGGAATGATGCTGAATTCACCACACAGTCTTAACGGCTTCTCAAAAGCCTTCATACTGTCAGCCAGCTCCAGTAATGCTGAATAACCACGGGTGCTACTTCATTGGAAATTAAGTGAATGTAGTACTTGTGAAAGGTGGCAGATTAACAGCACTAGAAACAGAAGCCCTCTGCTTAAGCAAAGAGGAGGGAGGCAGAGAATGGGCCCTTGTCGACAGAGGCCATCTCTAGGACTCAGGCAGCAGTTCACATTCCATGGCTCACTACAACCGTGGCAAATTCTATCATGCCTCTCCAATGCTTGATCCTGCGCCACCGATGTTGACGGGTGTTTTGCTACTGACTTCAACAAGAGCAGGAGCTGGTACGAGAAAGCCATTATTTTTCCTGATTTCGTCTCACAGGAGAAGAAATGAAAATTCCATGTTTCTTGGTAACAGACACTCCATTGTTGCATCTTTCTGGTTTTCTGTAGGCCAGAGGGTTCTGGAACACAAATCCAGTCACTCACACTGTTTGTGCCGCAAGTAAATAAAGAGGCAGCTTTTGTCGTTTCCACCAGCGGGATGATGCAATGACCCCTCACGAGCATTCTATCCGCTTGAAGATTAACAGCAGCCATGCACCATAGACCATTAGTCAGTGCAACAAGACCCAGCAAGGTTCTGGTAGCCTGCCATCCCCAATAAATCTCTCAGATATTTCATTGTCTCCCACCAGCACAGGCTGTCACCATGCTAGTGATGAGTCGTCAGGGACCTTCCGCTCCATCATGGCAGTTTCCTTGCTGATTACTGAATGGCTAATGGCAAAGAGATCATTTTAACCGCTTTGCGGAGTCCTATGCACTTCCTCTGTTCCACAGCAGAGCTCTCAGGGCTGCTTCTTTGCGGGCTCACTTAGGTTTAGTTTGACTAAGCTGCATGGGCAATGCTTTGCTGAAGACATATCCAATACATTGCTTGTAGGGAAAGAATATTTTTCATTATTTATATATTGAAATTTAAACAGAAAACACCCATGCAAAACTCCAGGTGCCTTAACAATTAATAAGAGATAAAACCATATAGGAGGACCACCCAAACAGCAGAAAATAACCAAGACACAAATAATGAAATAACTCAGCCAGCCAATAAATCAGAGCAGCAAAACACCCCTTTAACCTCACCCCAGCCTTCCCCCAAAACTTAGGCTAGGTCTACACTACAGCGGGGGGTCGACCTAAGATACGCAACTTCAGCTACATGAATAGCGTAGCTGAAGTGGCGTATTTTAGGTCGACTTACCTGGCTGTGAGGACGGCGGCAAGTTGACCGCTGCCGCGCCGCCGTCGACTCCGCTACCGCCTCTTGCCGCGGTGGATTTCCGGAGTCGACGGTAGAGCCATCAGGGATCGATTTTATCGCGTCTTCACTAGACGCGATAAGTCGATCCCCGATAGACCGATTGCTACCCGCCGATCCGGCGGGTAGTGAAGACGTGCCCCCAGTCAAATAAATGGCATTTGCTGCAGGCCCAGAAGGTCATTGATTGAGTCTGGACTATTTTGAAACAAAAGAGGGGGGGGAATCATTACTATCGTGGAAAGAGTTGGGGAGTTACCGTTCTGGCCCCGGTTACATTCTTCAGCTTTGTCTAATACTAGTTTGTGCATCCGATCGCTTGAGCTGATGAGACAACCTGCTAATAGTCACCTTCGGGCAATCATGTAGGAGCACACTACTGTGAGGGCCACTTTCTCGGACCAAGCTACACGGCTTCTCTGCAATTCTTTTAAACAACAATAAACAGAAGCTACATCAGAAGAGATTATTTTAGGTCAGTCATTGTCAAATTATGTCCTGTGGAACCACATTGGTCCACAGGCAGCATGGTGAAGTGGAGAGAGGGCAGGATGGACTGGGATTTAAAAGACTTGGGTTATACTGCGGCCTCTGCCATTGCCTCAGTTTCTCCCTCTGTAACACAGGGGTAATAACGTTAACCATTCCGCTTAGTAAAGCGCACTGAATTATACAGAGGAACGTCAGTGCTAAGTGTTACTATTGTTAATCCACAAGCACACTGTTCAGGTTCCGTGAAATCACACCCCCTCACTTTCAAAACTCCAGATACCAGTCACGCTCTATCTAAACACACAGAACTTTCCTTAGAACCAACCAATACCATCCTGGAGGCATCGCCATCAAGCAATGCCAGGCACTCTTTCCCCCTCCCATGATCTGAGACCGCAGCTTTCAAATGACTGCCAGGCCCTACTACCCACAGGTCTAGTAAAAACCAGAGACGGGCCTAAGCCACAAAATGCAGATCTGGATACAAACTTCCCCAACGCCCAAGGAGTTCAGATCTAAAGTTTTAGGTCATGTCCTCTTCATGTAAACATGCATTTTAACAGCAAACTAAAGACGTACAGTTCAGAATTCCATTAAATTGAGAAGAGGAGGATCCCATTATTCAATCTAATTCAACACGATCTGTGGAATTTCATTAGATGTGGCTACACTGGAGACCCAGCAATAAGACTCCAATACTTTGGGATCCTGACTATTTCTAATCCAATCTGCTAACCTGATGCGGACAGTTGTAATTGCACGCATTAGCTATTGCGCCTGTAATGTACCTTGGCTGCATTTTAGGGTGAAGACAGCAAGATTATAATGGAACAAAATTAATGGGAGAACATCAGCTCACTTACCATACAATCCCCAGCAGGGGGGGGATCATAAACCTGTGGGGGTCAATTCCAAATGTTTGCGGGTGCCTTCCCTTGACTCAGGCTGAGGAGAGCTCAGCACAGGGAAAAAGCAGCCCTTGTTAAGTTTAGCTAATTAGTTTAATAAATCTAAGTACAAGACAGAAGATACGGAGAGTTTCTCTACTTAGACATTCCTCCTAAAAGCTCGGCCAATAGCTAAAAATCACACATTGGAGTCATTTCTGAGGATACCTGAATGTTATTTCCAAAGTAAAGCCTACTTGGTACTTCACATACACAGAAGCCCCAAACCAAATTTATTCAAAACTCCACTGAAAGCAATGGGACTTTACTTTGAGTAGGAATTAATCAGGACTACAGGATTTGGTCCATAGGAAGACCAGATTCCTGCTCAAAGGAGTTTAAGGAACCAATCCAGTAATCCCTTCACAGGCAAAGCACACATCAGCTTCAAAGTTTTGCGCAGAAGCTATAAAATCAGGACAGATATTATCTGAGGTTCTAAAATGCACCCTGTTATTTGTCCCCAGGCACTGTGAAGAGACCATTTGAACCCCACCATCTCAGGAAAAGCCTAAACAGTAGACGCTCCTTGCACCGTGTCAACAAGTATGGACTTTATTGCACTTGGGAGGAAATGAATTCCAAAGTCAGAGGTCTTCCAGTGAGTATGCTCAGCCATCAACCCACAGACCATTAAATATAGGGACTGTTTGCTTGAGAGCCCCAGCTGACCTCATCTGGGTGCAGTGCTTGGGGAGAGAGGTAGAGCTCTTCAGATGGCCAGCACCCAGACCGAGGCTTTATAAAGCAAAGTCAACAGTGTGGCTTACCCCTGGAAGTGAGCAGGGAGACAATACTCTTGCCCTTTTGCTAAGAAGGCAAAGGGAAGCTACAGAGTGGGGCAGGTTCTTGTTTGTCACAGATTCAGGATATTTCCTAGGCTAATTTGTTTATTTACAATATAGATGCAAGACCTGTTTGCCTTGAAAACGAACAGGAAAAACCACTGCAAGGCTACACACAAGGAATTCCGCATGTAGAAACCTCAGTTAAGACACCACAGAATCCAGTCCTATAGCCACTTCCTCTCTGGCCTCTCTCCAGCTCTCAGCACAGTCCAGTCCTGTGTCCTGCTTGCCCCTGTGTCCTCACTAGGAAACCATCAGACCTCACTCACTCACCTGATCACCCAGAGGCCACTGTTATCAGTACTGAGCACGGGCTAGTTCAGATGGGCCTGGCCATTAACCTGCTTTAGTCCAATTACACTGAAGTACAAAGGGCCTCCTCAGACTGGTTCAGCCATAATCAGTGTCCACTGGAGCTGGCTTCAGTGCGAGCCTCCATCCACACAGAAGAGAGTTGTATCCCACACAACCGCCTTAACCACCATCCAAGTGCAGTTGCTGAAGCCCTTTGGGCAACACCCTCTCTACTTAACCATTTTTATATAGATGTTTCAGATCAAACACTCAGATCAAGAATTCACAGCATGCCTTTTTCTATCACAATAGTAATACGATCCCTATGGCCTTCACCGCCAGGCAGGCAGCCTGCCCCATTCTGCCCTAGCTGCAGCCACCAAATATACCCCATGTGGAGCACACTGAAATAATCTGATCTGAAATACACAAAAGCACAGATCACATTGGCACACATAGCTTCCCAGCTCTGTCCTTCCCTCCATTGCGTATCGGTGGTGGCAAAAGAGCAGTGACCGAGACGTCTGCACAGGCAGTGTGCTTAGCTGATGAAATGGAGGTATCACCTTGTGGCCACAGCCAGCTGCTAGTAACCCCACCTTACGCTGATAGTAAGAGTGATCATCACTGGGTTCAGCGAGAGATGTGATTTCAACCCCCTGAAGTCAGATCAGGGGAGGCCCTTGAGGAACTGATAGAACAAAAGGTCAGAAGGGACCCTTGTGATCATCTAGTCTGACCTTCTGCATAACACAGGCCATAGGACTGCCCTGAATTAACTCCTGTTTGAACTAGAGTGTATGTTTTAGAAAAAACATCTGATCTTAATTTTAAAGTTGCCAGTGATGGAGACTCTACCACACTCCTTGTCAAAGTTTTGTTCCCCCATGTAAGTATTTACAGTCTGTGATCAAGTCATCCCATAACCTTCTCTTGGTTAAACTAAACAGATTGAGCTTCTCGAGTTTATCACTATCTGACATGTTTTCTAATCCTTTAATCATTCTCATGGCTCTTCTTTGAACCCTCTCCAATTTATCAATATCCTTCTTGAATTGTGGCCACCAGAACTGGTCACAGTATGCAGGATAAGGAAGTGGGACATTAAAGGGGTGACTTGTGGCAACTCCAAAGACATAGAGGGCACCCTGACTGTGATGGGGCTGATCACATTTATGGCTGTAAATACAGCCTCCTTTAGGATTATTAATAAATTCCCCATGACGGAGTGGAACACATTTCAATATAAAAGCAAATACAGCTGAACCTACTCAAATCATTCATATTCCATGACAAAGTCATATTGCTATTGATTTCAGAATTATCTTTGAATTACAAGCATAAGATTGACTGTATGAATTTCAAGAGTTATGCTTCTCTTGCTATTTGAATTATTGATCAAGCTGCTACCGTGGAAGCATTAAACTCTGAAAAGCTAACAGTGATGATTACTATGCTGCTGCTGCTCTCTTTCCGTTTAATTTTAGGAACGTGCCTTGCACCAGGTATTCTGGGAATTGTAGTTCAAATGCCTTTCTTTGACTCATGCTTGATGCAGATGCTTCCAAGATCACAGAATCATAGAATATCAGGGTTGGAAGGGACCTCAGGAGGTCACCTAGTCCAACCCCCTGCTTAAAGCAGGACCAATCCCCAACTAAATCATCCCAGCCAGGTCAAGCCTGACCTTAAAAAACTCTAGAGAAGGAGATTCCACCACCTCCTTAGGTAACCTATTCCAGTGCTTCACCACCCTCCTAGTGAAAAAGTTTTTCCTAATATCCTACCTAAACCTCCCCCCCTGCAACTTGAGACCATTACTCCTTGTTCTGTCATCTGGTACCACTGAGAACAGTCTAGATCCATCCTCTTTGTAACCCCCTTTCAGGTAGTTGTAAGCAACTATCAAATCCCCCCGTCATTCTTCTCTTCTGCAGACTAAATAATCCCAGTCCCCTCAGCCTCTCCTCATAAGTCATGTGCTCATAAGTCAAGATGGAAAATTGCTCCCAACACAGCGGACAATGAACTCTTTCATATCAAACAACAATGAATATTTACACGGGGTAAATAGTCTGCTATTATTAGCACCCTACATTGATCAGATAGGTGGAAAAAGTTACATCGCCCTGAGGAACAAGAGATCTCGAGGGTTTATTCCTGGAGAACAAGGTATATTTTAAAAACAGCTCGGACCAAATTCATCCCTCGTGTAACTCTGTTGGCATCAATGGAATTACACTAGAGGTGAATACGGCTCATCCTTTATAAATTTGAAGAATAAGAACAAGTTTGCTGCCTTCTGTGCTTCTCAGAGTAACACCCAAATATTTCACAAGCCGCAGTCGCTGAGCAAGAACAGCTGGAAAACCTTGTCAGTTACAGGTACATCCTGTGAAAACGACTTGGCATTGTACCCATAGAACTAATTGGGTTGAGCATATTATTCCCTTTGCTGTGTTGATGCTGCTGCTGCTCAAATTCACCTACTAAAGCTACCGTTACAAATGCCCAGCAGCCTTCAACTCATATCTCCAGCTTCCTCTGTCTCCCTAATTAATACAGTGTAGCTGAAGTTAAGACAGGAAACAATTACAGCAGAGGTTTATCTGTCCTCCCCATTTATCATTTTGGAACAGGTTTGGTGCTAGCCTTGACTCCAGGCAGGAAGGTTGGATACCAAAAGTTTTCTAGTATTGTGTGTGTGTTTTAGGGGGAGTTTGCTTATTTATTTGGAGCAAGCTTCACAGAGTCAGATCTGGCTGAAAATGCAAGGATTTGTGTAGTCTTGCTACACTGCGTATATGTCTTATGAAATTCTGCCTGGCAACTGCCTCCTTTGCAAAGCTGGTGTCTAAAGGTTGGCCTCTGTTGCTTCCCTAATTATTTTGTTCTTCCAAACTAAACTAAGCTAATAAGCTATACTGAATGCTCCTAGCAGTCCTTAAACTGCCAAAAGAAGTCTCATAGTACTTACATTCTAGAAATTATTCTGATGATTTAGGATCACACTTTTCCTTCCCTTTTCTCTACTGTTTCATGAATAGAGCCCATCTGCATGAAAACTAGACACCTGCTTTCACCACTGTCTTGCACCAGGTGTAGTAATTTATACCTGTGCAGAGTGGATACAAAAGGCTACCCATTGCACAGGTGTAAGTGACTATACAAAGTGCAAAGCAGTGGAGAATCAGGCCCAGGATTTAATGCTTAGACTTGTAATGCAACAATATAAGCATATCCTGGGCCAGATCCTCAGCAGGTGTAAAGCAGCGTATCTCCATTAAGCTCTTGAGAACTACACTGATTTATACTAACTGGATCTTGCTCATTATTATTACTATTTATCTCTATCATGGTAGTGCCTGAGGCAGGACCCACTGTGCCAGGTACTGTACAAATACAGAACAAAGAGAAAGTCCAGCATGAAAGAACGTGCAATCTAAGTATTCTAAATATCTTGAATGCCCCCTTCTGGCAGTACAAATTATAGACTCAGTATAGGAAATACCTGTCAGCCGACATTAGTCAGAATCCTCTAGCACAGGGGTGGGCAAACTTTTTGGGACGAGGGCCACATCTGGGTGGGGAAATTATAGGCAGGGCAGGGGGTTGGGGTGCGGCAGGGAGTGTGGGGTATGGGAGGGGGTGCGGTGTGCAGGAAGGGGCTCAGGGCAAGGGATTGGGGCAGAGGAGGGGTGCGGGGTGCATGAGGGGGCTCGGAAGGGGTTTAGGGTGCAGGAGGGGTGCGGACTGCAGGAGGGGGCTCAGGGCAGGAGTTGGGGTGCAGGAGGGGTGCAGCAGGGAGCTCAGGGCAGGGGGTTGGGGTTCAGGAGGGGTACAGGGTGCGGCAGGGGGCTCAGGGCAGGGATTTGGGGTACAGGAGGGGTGTGGGGTGCAGGCAGGGTTCAGGCGCCAGCCCAGCACCGCTTACCTACTGCAGCTCCGGGGTGGCAGTGGCATGCACCGGGGCCGAGGCAGGCTCCCTGTACACCTGCCCTGTGCCCGGCCCCACGCCGCTCCAGGAAGCGCTGCGGCCCCTGGGGGAGGGGAGAAGGGAGGCTCTGCATGCGCTGCCCTTGCCGCGCCTCCAGGTACCTCCTCTGAAGCTCCCATTGGCCGCGGTTCCCCGTTCCTGGCCAATGGGAGCTGTAGGGGGCGGTGCCTGAAGGCAAGGGCAACGCACAGAGCCCTCTGCCCCCTCCACCCAGGGGCCGCAGGGACGTGGTGCCGGCCGCTTCTAGAGCAGTGCGGGGCCCACGGCACCACGGGGGGCAATCCCGCAGGCCAAATCCAAAGCCCCTAGGGGCCAGATCCGGCCTGCGGGCCGTAGTTTGCCCACCCCTGCTCTAACAGGAAGTTGAGCATGTCTATGTGTAACCCACACACCTCCTGGGGGTGGTGTTCTGTTCCATCTAGTGGCACCGAGACCACTTAGAGAGAGATTAATGAGTCTGCTCTACAGACCTTAGCTAAGGGCCATATGGCTTTTAGTTCATGCAGTAGAGGCTCCTGCACTAAGCTCTGGAGATCCTAGGTTCGATCCCAACGACTGGGGTCTGTCGGTGTTATATATGCATGAAGAGAGAAATATAAAGTGTGGTGTATTGTTAGCAGCAAACCTCAATGTGTCCATCTGTCCTTACTAACATATACCCCCTCCAAAAAACCTCATGTGTGTATAACAGGCCCTGGGAATTTGCTGCCTATTCCTCAACTGAAATTATATCCTCTATCCAGGACATCAAATTTGAGGGGAGTATGATGTAATAAGGAGAAGTGAGGTCCTCGGGTGGGGAATAAGCAGCAGGAGCAGAGGGAATTCTAAGCAGCAGAGATCTTCTTGTGTTCATGTAAAAATCCTTAATACAGCTCCTTGCAAGGCACTGTATCATTCACCTTGTATATCTGCACATGGGCAAGCGCATTGTCAGTGCTCAATAAATAATGAACAAGAGAAGGTAAAAACCAGACAATGCACCAGCACAGCCCTCTCCAATGGGAATGCTTTTCAAAGCTTGTGATGCACAGACATGCATGGTTCTTTACTTTGAATCTTATTATTGACTTTAAAGAGGAGCTCAACTTTAAATTTGGATCCATGGTTTCCCAAAGCTCAAGGATGTCTGCATGCAAAGTTTTGGTCTGTGCTCATCTCCAATTAAAGCGGCATTCTTTCCCAATAGGGAAACATTTTCCAACAACAAGCAGTGTGGGGAGGGAGGAATTGTTTTTGGTTTGTTTGGATTTTTGTTTGGTTTGTGTTACATGGACAAACATACCCAATTCCACTTGTCACTGTCATCAGGACTAGATGGGGAAAGACCTTTGCAGTCACTACCTGAGGACAGAATGCTGCTATAGTGATGGTACAAGCTACCTCCTCGTGCAACACCATGAGATATCATGGCACCAGGTAACTCCTGTTAATCCCATGGGGCTGGATTGTAATCCTACAATGCAGCCTGAAAATGGGGCAGTGCACTGCTACACTGCCCCAGGAGCAGGACAGGAACCAGCTGATGATCCTAAGAGGAACAGTCCAGTTCTTCAGGACTCTTTGCTGCTGGGAAAAGCGGGGATATAATCTATGCTACCACTTCCCCCTCTGTGCTAGCTCCTGAGATGGATGGGTTAACTCTAACCCATGGATTGTCTACTCTTTCTTAGTGGGAATCCTGGCTTGAGAGGGAAAAATGTCTTATTTGAAATTGGAAATCTCTGCCTGAGACTTTTGAGTGTAAGGTCCCTGCGTGTGCGCAGAAATGAACATTCTCATGTACACACTGGCACTTAGCAAGGTGCAACAATCTGTATCCACACTTTCAATCCCCGTGCACGCAGTGTTAGAATTTGCATTCCCCTTGCCACAACGAGTTTTGCATTGCAAATTCTAACACCTGCATGTGTGCGCCCAGGTGTTACAATTTGCAATGCACGTGCAGTGGTCGGACCTACCAAGTGTGGGCATATGTACCTTTGCAATTTTATGGACATACAAGTAGGAGCCATGTGTGCAGAGCTCTTTTGATGGTTTATGCCAGCATCCAAACCAGGTGGGTCCTAAGGAGTAAAGAAAAAGAAGCCATCAAATCTGCATTTGAGCTGACTTCGGTCAAATGACTGAGCTCTGAGACAGACTCAGTATCAAATCTATCTCATACCAAAGAATGTTATCTACCTACCGTGTAAACTGCCCTATAGCAGAGCATAACAGGGGGTTCTAACTTGATTTATATCAGGGACACTAATGCATTGAATAATACAGCTTCTCCAATGAGAAGAAGTCTGACAATTTACATATTTTGTCCAGACAGGAGGGAGGGGACAAATGATGGAAACACATGTGAACAATCTGGTTCTGCTGAACTGCTAAGGATTAGATGATTAATCCAATAGTAAGATTAGAGTAGTGTTTCCCCGTGCAGAGAGGATTTTTTTAAACTAGGAAAATAACATGAAATTATAACAGCTGACCTGTCATTATGCTGAGCCTGTTAAGTGAGATGGTTTGCAGGAGTCATAGAGCCATTAAAGAGAGTGGTTCTCAGACACTGACTTTCTGCAGACCACAAAGAAAGAGGGAGAATTTCTCATAGCCAAACCACTGCCTCTTCTCAATCATTCACATTCCCTGCAAGCATCTCAAGGGCTGCTGATATGCCAGGATGATACCCCACAAGAGCATTCTGGAAGGAGAAATGGGAGTACTGGCAAGTGTTATTTTGCTATACCGGTGTCACTGGTATCTATGCAGATATCCAAATTGTGTGGGCATAGCAGAAGGAAACAGATGTCAGGAGAAATATCTCCAGAAAAATGAATCTGTTTGCAAAGATGCTGTAGATCCATCCCAAAGAAAGCTACAAATGCTCCTGACCACCCAGAGGCAGAGAGCATTTCTTTCTGAATATGATGAATTTTTCAATAAGATGTCTGTGACTTTCTAGGGTTTCAAGGTTGAGAGTCACTTTACTGCATGCCGTGGCTACTAAAAACTTCACAGTGGCAACAAAGATAAAACTTAGATCCTCCTCCGTCCAAAGCCCAGTGCCCTGCCACTTGAACTATTATACTTTACCTTGTAGCAGTATAGGATCTACGACACACAGCTGAGCTGTTCTGACAAAATCCAGTAGAGGTCAGGGGCAGTTCATTGTAACACAGTCCACCTCGACAATCCTAGAGAACTGGATTAGTAATATGCAACCTGCATGATCTCCTGGTGCTGTAGTTGCAACAATATAATAAACAAACAAACAAACAAAAACAAAGCCCTGAACAGACAAACTCAGACTCCCTTAGATTTACTGAGACTCACTTCTGAATTTGGGCCTACATTTTCTTGTGGCTTCCTCAGCATGACAGGCACACTAACAGTCTCACGGTACGTCTACACTGCAAAGAAAAACCACAGCACAGAGTCTCAGAGTCCAAGTCAACAGACTCAGGCTTGCGGGGCTCAAAATAGCAGCAAAGATGTTCAGGCTCTGGCTAGAGCTTAGGATCCCAGACCCGCCCCATTTGCTGGGTTTCAGAGCCTGGGCTCTGAATTCTGGGTATTTTACTGCAGTGTAGACAATACCCTCAGACCCCTTGTAATGGCACATAAGGTTTTAGGACCCTGCACCAGCTGGTCTGCTGTTTGTCGCTGCTGTCCAGAACAGGAAGATCCTGTTTGCTTGTGGGTTTGAGTGTCTATCTGAGGTGAAGAGAAGTAGGGGGAAAGGATAGGAGGATTGTACAGGGAAAACCCCTGTGAACAAGCAAGCTCACGAGAAAACAGTCTGAGTTTCATGCTTTGTTGGTGTCATTTCTGTACACACTGAAGACAAATCCCTGGAAGGGGGTAAAAGTTTGGACCAGACTCAGAGTGAGTGTATGTGTGCGCATGTGTACGGTAACTGACAGAAGATGCAAAGCCACCTAACCGCACTCCCTTAGGCCCAGTGTATACTCCCGAGACTTTGCCGGTGTAATTAAGCTAGCAGAGCCCCCTAGTGGAGACGAAGCCAAAGCTGATACAAGGAGTTCTGCCAGCACAGCTACACCACCCAGTGATGTTAGCCAAGCCGCCTGTCAGTGAGCACCATCGCTAGGGGCTGAGATTTTTTCACACTCCAAATCAACATAAAACTAGGCCAGCAAAACTTTGTAGTATAGACTACCCCTTAGACTCTCCCCCACGTACCAACATGTAGCTTACTCCTCTACTTCTACGACTTCTGAATTTGGCTCTGAGGGTACGTCTACACAGCCTGCAGCAGCGAACTTCCCAGCTCGGGTCGACAGACTCGGGCTTGTGGGGCTCACACGACCATGCTAAAAATAACTGTGTAGAGGCAGCAGCTCCGGAAGCCTGGGGGGGAGGGGGGAGGGATGCGGCTTCAGAGCCACAGCTGCAGTCTGACCACAACTTTAAAACAACGTCTCCACAGCTATTTTTAGTGTGATAGCCCAAGCCCGTCGATCCTAATACTAATTTAACTTCCTACTGCGAACATTCCTATTGCCCATGCAATAGTGGATGGAAACTTTCATAGAAGCTCCTGTCAGTTTTGCAAAATAAGAAACCCGTAGGAAACTAGACAACATAAAGCTGCCATAGATTGGAAATTTCCTAATAAACTTATTCTTCCCCCTCCATCCTCTGGTGTCAGCCTTGGGATAGATAGAAGGGGATACCACAGTGATTGAGGCAGATAGATAAATTATTCAGGAATAAAATACTAGTCCCTCTAAGGCTGCACCTTTATCTGCTGCTCTCCTCTGCCTCGTCTCCTCTCCCTGTCACCTGCTCTTCCAAAGTAATTACATTCCCCGGGGAATGAGCGGCAGATGCTATTTGATCAGTTCCACGACCTCTGTGGGGAGTGAAATTAAAAACCAGAGGGATCAACCACAATAGGGGGAAGACATCCTTCTTGGCTAAGTTTTTGGCCTGAAGGTTAAATGGCTGCCGTTAGCTGTTCTAAAGTCAACTTTGAGATGGGGAAGTCTGCCGCAAGGGCTCCCAGCTTTCTGCTCCCGCACTCCCAGGACTGAAGAGGCAGACGACAGCTGTTAATGCAAATGACTGTATCATCACAGTTGCTTGCTGTAGGACATGGGACTCCACATGCCATTAATCTGCATGCCATGCATCCCATTAGGCCCCCTCCATGGTGTGGAATGATAAGCACATGCCTTTCTGGGTAATGGTCTGGATGTTTGGTTCAGATAATAATATAAGCCTAAAAACTAAAGGTCTGGCTGTTTAGCTGGACCCCACAGAGCCACTTGAGTTTGCAAAGCTTAACAGAAAGCGCCTCTCTCACAAGATTTTGGGGATTTCCTTTTTCCCAATTAGCCAGAATACCCCTCTCGTGGTGTGTCATCTTTTTCATGTACTACATTTTGGGTCCTGATGTGAACAGAACTCGTGAGCCTTCTGAAGTTAGCCTGCCACTACTACTTTAGCAGAGATCGCTCTGTTTGTACCAGATGCTGCAGATTAACTCGGGTTGGCTCAGGCAGCAGACAAGAATCACGCAGTGTTATGGATTACTGGGGAGATCCTTAAATCAAGGTACTGAGACTTTGAACTTTATAGATCATGTCTGCATTGCATGGCTATTCGCATGCCACTGACTATACCACTCAAAATCTTGTCCCAGCACGCACTGTGCTCTCAGTCAAACCTGCAAAGGATCCGCTGGGGGCAAGCTACTCTTGGTTGGGAATCTGGAAGGGTATTGCCAAGATATAGTAATTCAGTGGCAAAACAGGGCAGCGCTGAAGATGAAAGAAATCCTGTTAAAGGAGAGGATAAAGCCATGTGCATATGGAAGAAACAGACCTGAATTCCACAACTGCAGGAGCTGCCAAAGCAGGAACAGGGATCCATGCTGAAGAGTGTTTGCCAGAGATTTTCATGCAAGTGAAGTGTGCGGGGGAAGCTGGGCTGTGCCAACCTCTCATCCTAGCCCTTATTTTCCAACTGCATTTTGGGAAAGGACTCACACGGTAGTTGCTTGACTCTGGGGAGGGAAAAGTGACAGTGGTTCCCCCAATTTGTCAGCATCAATTTAGGAGGTGCTTAACCCCCTTAACTTCAATGACATTCTCCAACCCAAGGTCCACAGAGAAGCCAGGACTTTTCATACAGCGGTCCAATGTTCTCATCATCCCCCTACCCATTAAATTTTAACCGCATTCAGTGATCTGAGTCTTGGACTACAGAGAGGATGTGCTGCAGGGATTTGTGTTGGAGAGAGAGAGGGGATGTTCATATTCTAGAGGGAATAAAGACGTTGGGCTAAAATATATTCTTAGCAGGAGATTATAATGATTCTGTGATCACGGACAGAGCACTGTGACTAAGTACATTTCATAGTCTACCAAGCATCAAAATACGAAAATGCCTGCTACACAGGCTCTCTGTGGAAGAGGAGGGTATAGTAGAAAACCTTTAGGTTTAATGGAATAAAATTGCATCAAAAGCCTAGGTGCTCAATTGCTCGTGCACGCTTGCTTGCTTGCTTCCTTACTTGCTTGTCTGTGTGTGTGTGTGTCGGTGGGGGGTACTTTTGGTGCACATACTTAATTTGCAGCATGACAATCTTCTGCCCGTTGGGACTCTTTCGTGTTGCTTTGCTGATCCCCGAAGCATCAGATATTTACTAGCACTTGAAACTTCCCCTCACTTAGCCATGAGCTCATGCTCTGTACAGGAGGAATACTGTAGCACAGAGTTGAGTTCACGGTTTTGGGTAGGCACGGTGAATTTTTGGGCCCCTCACCCGAGCTGCTGAGTTCTCTCCCCATGCTCAACTGACTTTTGTAAAAAAGGGGTGAGGTTGGGGTAGAGAGAAATCTTAACTGCTGCCAACCTCTTCTGCTACAAGAGAGGTGGAGCCCAAACACTGAATTGCCACCATCTGAAAATGTTTCCAATCATCAGTTTTCCACATAAGTTGGGGATCTGGCTGGTTGCCAGGCCCTGACCACCAAGGGGCTGCATGCACATCCAGGTCAATTTACAGTGATTTTCCCCATCGTTTTATTAAATCGTTTAACTCCAGAGTTGCCAGCAGTATGAACAGCAGTGCTCAAACCTGCCAATACACTCGTCCCCAAAAGGTAGAGAGCTATAGGACACCTGCCAGGGAAGTGCAGTAAAGTAAGAGAGCATAAGTACAGCCTAAAGTCTGTTTGGGCCTGTGTGTATTATCTTGTTTTTTTCCTTCTCCTTTCTTTCCTTTACCCTTCCTCTCGCTCATCCCTCCTCCCCCCCATAAGAGGTGGGAGCATCTATTTCATCCTCTCACTTCCAAGTGCCATCCCTCACTTCCCTGGGCCTTTCCTTTGCAAGCAGGTATATCTCATTCTTGGCTACTTAAAGGCACAGTCCCACCAACGAGGGAGAGCTTCCCTAGTAGGGCTGGTCGAAAACTTTCCGTCGAAACTGATTTCAGATGAAAATTTCAGGTTTTTGGTCAGAATAGTTGGGCCAAGCAAAGAAAGAAAACATTTGATTTCCAGCCAACATCTTTCAGTTTTTGAGTTTTCAGTCCAAAACGCCAACATTTCCGTGGAAAACTTAAAAAAAAAAAAAAAATTGAGTTTTTGTTGGTTTTCCTCAAAGATTTCTGTGGGGAAAAATAGTTCGGACCAGCTCTAATTCACTACAGTCAGCCAGTAGTTGTGTTCCCCACAGTGTTTCCCTGTGCTCATCTGGCTGAACAGGCTCTTAGCTTAGTCACTCTGAATGGCACCTTCCTTGTACCCTTGGCCACGGTGCTCCTTTCCCATTTTAAGTTGTTTACGTATTCCAGAGTTTAAAATGGACCATTTTCTGTTCTTTGTTAACTTTGCCATGATTTTTTTTTGTTGACAAAAAAGTTAAATCAAAGTCGTTTTCAATTTTTTTCCATTTACTGAAAACCTAAAAGTGGGAAATGAAAAAATTCAATAATCATTTTGGTTACCATGACAATAAAAATGATCACCAAAAATGTCCTGTAAAAAAAAGCGAAAATTTTGATAAAGGCTAACAATGTTTGGTGGAAGCGTCAAGGATTTTTTTTTTTTAAACGCCATTTTTCCAACCCAAAAAAACCAACCCAACCAGCTCTGTCAAGTACCCAGATGAATTATATCCCTCTGTGGGTTATTTTCCTGCTATTTCTTCCAAAGGAAAGGAAATAATCAGTGGTATTTCTTTTCCTATATCCCACCTTCACAGGGATTCCCACAGTTCTCTCCTCTCCCTACTTTGTGAGTGTTTCCCTCCATCTCTGCATGACCATTAAGTCATGCTGGCAGGTTTTTAGTTCCCTGCCTCTTCACTCCAACCATCCTTGTCCATGCTGCAAGACATCAGCTTCACTCCAGCCTATGCAGGACTGGCCTCTTTCCAAAGCTGTTTTGAAATACATCTGCTGAAGGCTCCCCTATCTCTTTTGACACTTTATTTTGAGATCTAGGGATTTGCAACCTTCAGACATTTGGATTTTGTGATCAGCTGTTTTAGCATGACCCTAATTTCCTTCAGTAACTCCATCATGCCCTGGAAAATCTGTTCTGGCATCTGTCCCTCATTCTCTCTGGCGAACATTAAAGCAAAGAAACCATTGCTTTTATTTATTTTGTTAATCACTGTCTCTCTGATCTGTCAAGAGAGCCTCTCTTGCTCTCTCTTAAAGGCCCTGTTGGCTCCCTGACTTCTTGGTCATGGAGGACATGTGTTCTTTAGCACAGCTGCCTGGACAATCATCTTCTTCCCCACTTTTTCCTTTTATATCATTTAATTCTCGCTCTTCAATTAAGAACTTTGTACTGCTCTCTAAACCCTAAGCACCGATCTCGGAGTACTCTCTCAGGGTATGCGTACACTTAGTGCTGAGGGTGTGATTCCCAGCTCGCCAGAGTTGCCAACTGCCCAGGATTGACTTGGACTCTCTAGGAATTAAAGTTTTAATCTTTAATTAAAGATTATATCATGTGATGAAACCTCCAGGAATACGGCCAACCAAAATTGGCAACCCTATCGAGGAGACATACTCACACTAGCTCTCATCAAGCTAGAGCACTAAATATAGCCATGTAGCCATGGTAGCCGAAAGTGTGACCAGCTGAGCTGCCAATCATCCCCAACATTGTAGTGTTAGAAGATCGTTTCGATGCTTACCACCTTTGGGCCCAATCTGAGGAGCTTTTAGGTGCACCAGGAACGTAGGAGCAGGCCCAGAGAGTTTGACTGGCTGTGCAGGAATCTCTGTGCATTTCTGTTTTAATTTATTGAGCAGTAATTTAGCAGCTCGTCTGCAGATGGCACCTTGGATCTTGGAGAAAACGTTCCCATAAAAGCCAACGGAGCTCGTTAGAAAGAATGCAAACAGAGCATGAAACTGTCATCAGAGGCTATTAATGTTTTCTTAATGTGTGAATTGAGCTGGAAAGAGAAAAAACAAAAAGCTTGTGCAGACTTGGACTGCGCCTCCCTTCCCCCTCCCTCCCTGCACATTCGGGGATGTTTACATCAGAAAAAAACTTTGCGTCCCTCTTTCCCTCAATATCATTGAGGGGACGCGATGAAGCTTCATGGAACACTATGAAAACCAAAACTGCCTAGTTAGGGATTATTCTGGTTTGTATAGCTCCTATTGCACTTCCTTCCCCAGTTATTCACAGCGAGAAAAATTCATGCTAATACAGGATCTTCCCTCCTTTAAATAATACTTTGCACCATCTCATCCCGAGCACTTTATAGAGGTGGGTAAGCATGATCAACCCACCTTCAGAGGAGAAAACCGGGGCACTGAAAGGTGAAGTGACCTACCCCAGGTCACACTCATCGACTGAAACAAGAATAGGGCGCATGTCTCCCACTCTCATTGTGATGCTCTACTGACTGGACCTGCCTCTCAAAACTCCTTTAAGTTTACTCATCTCCTGTTGTTTGTGCCATCACAATTAGGTGGTGTAGCAAAGTATCATAAACATATAGATATGGGTAGCATAAAATCCCTCCTGGGCAGCTGTACTGAATCTTTACCTGTAAGGGGTTAAGAAGATCAAATAACCTTGTTGGCACCTGACCAAAAGGACCAATAAGGAAAGAAGATACTTTCAAATCTGGGGGGAGGGGTTGTTTGTGCTCTCTTTGTTTTGTTCCCTCTCCCGAAGGAGAGCGAGACTAGGCAGGGACAACATCTCCTGAAAACATACCTGAAATGATTCATCTAAGATTACAAAAATTGTAAGTAAGGGCAAGGAAATGCATTAGATTATCTTTTGTTTTATCTTGTGAATTTTCCCTATGCTAAGAGGTAGTTTTATTCCTGTTTTTGTAACTATGAAGCTGAGTCCAGAGGGGAGTCCTCTGTGTTTTAAATATTTTTATTACCCTGTAAAGTTACCTTCCATCCTGATTTTGCAGGTGTGATTCTTTTACTTTTTTCTTTATAATAAAGTTCTTCTTTTAAGTACCTGATTTATTTTAGTGTCCTAAAAATAAAGGATTTGGTCTGCGCTCACATTGCTAACCAATTGATTGGTATATGATTCTCAAGCCTCCCCAGGAAAGGGGGTGAAGGGGCTTGGGGGGATATTTTTGGGGAATAGGGATTCCAAGTGACCCGTCCCTGCATTTTTGTCTAAATCACTTGGTGGTGGCGGCAATACCGTCCAAGGACAAGGAAGGGAATTTGTTTCTTGGGGAAGTTTTTAACCTAAGCTGGTAGAAATAAGCTTAGGGAGTCCTTCATGTGAGTCCCCACATCTGTACCACAGAGTTGAGAGTGGGGAGGGAACCCTGACACAAGGATTATGCCTTAGTCTACACTGCAAAGCATAGCTACAATGACTAGAGTGGGGAGAAGGGAGGGGAAAATCACACACTCAAGCTGACATAGCTATACCAGCAAAACCCCTGAGTGTAGACAACTATGCTAGACTGGCATGGCTAAGCCACCTCCCAGAATGACATGAACTATGCCAGCACAAAAACTCCTTCTGTCAGCATAAACTGTGCCTACACTAGGGGGCTTTGCTGGCATAGCTGTATTGACAAAGTATTTGTTGTGTAGGCATGTCACCACGGACCTTGGATTAGTTTGAAACAGGGAATTTCAGAATGAGAGGAGCAAATGAGCTCCTAAGCCAGGGAGATATTCTAAATGCAAATGTCCTGGGAACAGGATACGATCGAAAGAAATTAAGACACTTGAAAATATAAAATATATGAGGGGCATAATTGTGTCTACATGGCATTTTTTCCTAATTTTCTAAGAGATGGCGGGTCTGTAAGGAGGCTAAAAGATATGTCATTCAGAAAATCTGACCTCTGATGAGCTGGTCTTTTTATAGCTCAGTTGCTCTCTGGGATTATCAACCCTTTGAGGAGTGGCAGAGGTAGGAAAGGATAGGTAAAATGTATGTACGTTTATTCTATTAGTGTCAATGCAAAAAAAGGAGGAAGCAGCATCTCTTAGCATCTTGGGATTCTGAAGAACTGAGTTCTAACGTCACTTTTGCCATTGCTTCCCTGTGACACCTTAGACAAGTCTGAGCCTTGATTTCCCCATCTGTGAAATGGGGGTGAAAATTCCTTTGACAAGTGCTTTGAGAGCCTCTGATTAAATTGCAATTGCAAAGTAGTATTAAGTACACATGTACATCCCCTGTGCATAGGTAGCCACCGATTTCAGTCTGCTCCCTTTTCAGAGTCTGTCCCTGGTGGGTTGTTTTTTGGAGTGAGGGTTATAATGGGATAGATTTGGATGCCCAGGAAAGTGACAGATTGATTAAACTTGTTGCAGGTGGCCCTATTAGTGGCTGCACTAGAGAGGTGTCCTACACACAACTGAGTTAATGCACCTACTAACCCCACTACTAGGCGCAGAATGCCTCAGTAGTGAGCTCTGCTTGGTGGACAAGGATCAGAGAAGACAACTATACATTTGTACCAGAGACTCTTTTTTAGGCACTAATGGGAACATGGGATGGGATTTCCTGGAAACTTTTAGAGGTTATCTTCACAAAGTTGCACACATTTAACTACAATCAGTTCAGCTACAAGTGGGCTGATTTAATTAAACTGGCGTCAACTCCTGCCTGGAGATTCATAAGTCAATTTAACCCTAGTTTATATCAATTTATCTTAAACTGGCAAGGAATTAACATAAACTAAATTGATATAAACCAAGGTTAAATTGATTTAAACAGTGTCTACACACCCGGGTCTTGCACCAATTCAACTAAATCAATTTAAAAAAACAACAACAAACAAACAAAAAAAACCACACACTTTCAATTAAACTAACAAAACTGTCTGTGTGCATAAATGCACCTGGGGAAGAGAAAATGGACATTTGGGCATTTTAAGATCCATTTTTTTCAAATTCCATTTGCAAACACAAGAATCTATCCCTATCACTTACCTCATTGGTTGGGGTTTTATTTTATTTTTTGTTTACACACAATTCGTTTTATCCGTGGTTTTAAAAAAATATTTGCCAAACAGCACTGCTAAAGCAATTGACATTTCTCGTTTTGATTGGTACAAGGCACACTAGCTGAAGATCATGATTTCAGAAACCACGCGCCACACAGCTGCAAACCGAACTGGAAAAGTGTTGATATTTATTGGGATGATGAAAAGTGCTGTGGTTTTGTGAGCATTAAATAATCGACCTCAAATTAATTCGCCGCTCTGAATACACGTGTAATTCTAATTGAAGGCTTTTAGTACTGTGAAATTTTCAGTACAAGAGGAAACACACACAGCCTGCAGACAATAAGACACAAGCCTTCCACGGGCAATTGTTGCAAGGGGGCAGTACTGTGTATCTTTTTCATACAGCAGCAATTCCAGTGGAGGAAATGAATTTAAAACTCATCTTCACATGCACTAGAAGCACCTCACTTTGTATGAATGGTGGCGAGCAAGAAAGTGTAAATACAGGCTGGTTATTAACACGTGTTGAATTTATATATGAATCATAGCACATAGTCAAAGTAGTCTTTTAAATATACTAAATCATAACTATGTGCTGGGAACAACTTAATTTTCTTCCCTCGTTTGTATTCTGCAGGTGGATAAGGGCTATTTCATTTTTGTTCATTTCAGGTGAATTTCATGCTGGTAAGAGGTGCTGACCAATTTCAGTTCTGGGTTGGTGGGCAAAGACCACCAAAATAAATAAAGACTCGCCCCCTTCAGATGAGAGAAGGGCCACAGCATGGGCGGCGGGCATCATAGGCTGGGGGAGGCTCTGCCTCCCCAAAGCCAGGCGTGGCCCCGCCCACGGTCCATCCGTAGGCCCCCCCCTCCTGCTTCCTGCTCTCTGGCTCCCCCCGTGCTATGGCCCTGGCCGCCCACCCTCCCAGTGCTCTGGGGCTGGGACACCAGCTTGGGGTGGAGGCCGGCAGATGGGGTGGGGGCCTCTGGGCTATGGCAGGTGGGCGCAGAAGGGGCGGGGCCTCAGGCAGAAGGGGCGGGGCTGGGAGCTAGTTCGCGTGCCACCCATGGGTCACAGTGAGAGGTGCTGAGCTATTAGAATCCTGGAAAGGTGGGCGGAGCCCACACAGAACTAAAGGCCCGCCCCCTCAGATAAGGGAGGGGCCACAGTGAGGTTCTGAGTTGACAACACTAGAGGCTGAAATCTTCTATCTATCCACGCTCAGTGGTTGCCATCCATACAAGCTACTTCTACAGTCTCCCCATCTGTGTAAGCCAGCCATACAAAGTGAAGTCCTTTACATGGCAGGAACCACAGTCTCTATGGCCCATTCACTCCCTGGCCTCTCTGTTGAGTGTGTCAACATGAGGTGGTCAAACAAAATGGTGGTTTTAGTGAAGTGGAGGCCAGCCTCCTCAGCGGTGGGCTGAGACAACTACCAACTTAATCCTTAGCTCAGCTTTTATTGGGTGTGTCAGCCTGGAACTGATCCATTTTGGTTTAACACCAACCTCTCACCCTCACCCCATGAAAAATGAATTCCCTCCTTGTATTTAAACATCACAGAGAAGAGGCAGAATTGGTGACTGAGCACCTTGCCCACAGAACTGGAACAGGATGACACAGAGAAACCAAACTGATTTATGCCCAGTTTAGCATCACCTTTTATTTTACTATAAACTAACTTTACAGGCTTATGGCTAGCAAGGGTGAAACTGGCATGGTTTCCCTGGTGCTATGTTGGCCAGTATAGCTTTCTAAGCACTGATGTGGGTGCCACAGACCCTCAATACTTCTCTTTCCTCCAGAGAAGAGCCATTTCAAGGCTGACCGCTGGGGGACGTGAGGATGTGGAGAGTGGCCATTATGTGATGGTATAATATGGATCCTTTGTCTGTTAGCGCCCCATTGTGGCGAGATGGGGAGTAACACCAACCTGGCTCCATCCCCCTTATGTCACCAATTCTGCATTTGTCAAATCCTTGTTATGACCTGAGCCATCCTGGCTGGATCTTCAATAGCCTCTGACTCCTTCAGGATGGTGGGGAGTCAGAAGTTCTGTGGCTCTGGCAAGGGCTAATCAGCTCTAGGTCTCCTGGGTTTAGGAGTGTCTCCAAAAGCCCCTGGCTGGCCTAGGAAGGGGAACCCAAGCCCACCCACTCCACTGGATCCAACCTTAGGGTCCTTTCTTGGAACAGCCAGAACCAGTCCTTCTCTATGCCTTGCCGTTTCCTGAGCTACTTTCTACCTCTCCTCCTCTGTAGGCTGCGCCAGTGTCTCGCCCAGCTTCTCCATCTCTGGAGTGTTGGTTTGTCTGGCAGCTTCTCACCACTCTGCTGAAGGGATCCTCTCTCTGCTGCTCTGGCAGCTGCCCCGCTCTCCTGCTTTGCAGCCCTTTTAACCTCACAGCTGCTGTGAGGCCGCCAATCAGCTCTGGCTGAGCAATCAGGCAGTTGCTTCGTTAATCCTTTGGCTGCCAAACCACCATGGGGTGTATAGACCTTATGGCAGATGGGTACAAAACAAGCGAGACAGAGATTCTACATCATATCCCCCTCTGCAGGACACTGTGCCTCCTGCTGGACATTCCCCACAGAGCCTTGGAGATTCCTCTACACAGGAAGCTGAACCTCTTGGTAGGAAAACCCACAGATCCTTCATTGCAAAGTTTTCACTTGCAAAGGGTCTCTGCTCTGTTTAGAGAGCTTGCAGTGTGGCCCAGTAGATAGGGCATAGGAGTGGGAGCCGGAATATTGAGGCTGTAGTCCTACTGCATCATTGACTTGCTCTGTGACCTTGGGCAAGTCACTTCACATCTCAGTGTCCCCATCTGTAAAATGTGCCCCCACCTTTGCAAAGGGCTTTGATGCAAAGTGCAATATAAAGTGCTAGGTATCAGTATGTTTTGTCTAGAGGCTGTATATAATCAAATACTGTAAACTATCTTAATTCTGTATTTATATGAAAGGTTGTGGGAGGGGTTGGTTGTTTTGGTATTTTTACAGATTTCCAAATTCTCTTACAATGGATGCTTTTTGGACTTCAAATGTTCCATGACCCTCCTTTATTTCTGCCCAAAAAGAACCTCACACACACTATTATCTAAGGTCTGGAGGGATTGTTTGTTAGTTTGTTTTAATCATTTTATATAAAGACTCAGCAGCTGGCTGGTTCATCAGTCTCTGTGTGTGACTGTGAGAGACATTCCTCTTCTAATATTAGCCACATAGCTGAGATCATGGTAATTCCACCACTACCACCACCTCACAGATTCCAGTCACTTTCTCCCCATCTGAGTTGGACTTATTGCCACGCTGAAGGAAAAGTAGCTGTGGCTGAGCTAGAGAGAGAGAGAGAGAGAGAGAGCACAGGCCCATTGACTTTTCACTGCCGTTGTGGTGATGCGAAGGGGGCCTGGATACGTGGCTACTTGCCATTTGGAACTAAGCAAGAATCAGCTGTCAGATGATGAACCTATCTGTGACACTTCTCACCTGGGCTGGATTTGAACTGGTGTCCTAGGCCCAGAGCCAACTCCCATTGAGATCAGTGGGAGAGTCTTTTCACTGACTTTAATGGGAGTTTGATCAGGCTCTGAGAGGTGGAAGGCCATGTTTCCCATTACTAATCTCTTGAGCCATCTAGTCTCTCCATTTTAAAAACCAGATCTCTATCTCCTTTATCATTATGGGTATATGGCAGAAAAAGATACAATGCACAGGATTGCTTTGTTGCCGCATTTAGCAACTCCATTTTTCAATCCTAGCGATGTTATTGCAAATGGCTCCAGACCAGGAGTAGCAAGGAACAATATCACTATGTGCAGAATCAAAACTGCTCTATCTGGTGTCATACATCAGTTCACAGGAAGAAAAAAATTGGGATGAAAGCTAAGAGGCTTGCTATTATCTGACTTCTGAAAAAGAATAAGAGGCCAGGGGACCTCCTAGTTACAGATAAAATCTAGGAGGCTCCTCCATTACTTTATGCACTGGGTAGTCAACCTGCAGAGTCCCTACTGTTACAAGAGTGTTTTGTGTCTACGTGTCAATAGTTAATAGAAAATGTGTCAGGTGGCACTAAAGAATATGCAGCATAGTTTATGGATTAGTAGCACCACTAAAGTTCATTGTCATTGTGCACTGCAAACGACTTCTCTTGTGCAGCTCTTAACGACTGTTACCGTCAGAGATCATGTAACTTTGGACGGATAATTTTATGTTCGCTGACAACAGTTTTAGTTATGGTGATTAGGGCAAATCAAATCTCATGCTTCAGGATGTAAGCCAATCACCTGACAGAATCCCGGAGGAATTTTTCCTGTGGCAGCTGATTACAACATTACGCAATTCGCTGTGGTACATTATCAGGCCAGAAGGAGTTGACTTCCTCTGAAGCATCAGACGAGGTATCCTACTGGATCAGACCCATGCTCCACCTTTTCCCCTGTCCTGTATCTACCAGCACCAGATGCTTTAGAGGAAGATGTTAGTATCCTGCAGGATAATCTGCCCCCCCCCCCAAAGGTCTCACCCTAGTCCCTAATCGTTTGAGATTGTTTTAAGCACTGAAGCATGAGGGGGTTTTTATCCCTTCCAAAATTCTTTGTTTGCATGAACTAATAGCTCTGGAGATTCTTGTTACCCAGGTAAACATCCGATCCCCAGCGGGATCTTGCTAGGTTCTTGGCCTTAATGACATTCTGTGGTAGTGAGTTCAACAGTCTGATTATGTGTTGAATGAAAAACTATTCCCTTTAATCAGTTTTGAATCTGTCACCTTTCAGTCCCCTTGTTTTTGTGTCATGTGACAGGAAGAATAGATGCTCTGGCCTACTTTCTGGATAATCATTCATTATTTTATATACTTTTATCAGGCCCACTGGTGTTCATCTCCTTTCCAAGATCAACATTCCCAATCTGTTCAACCTTTCTTCACAGGAGAGGTTTTCCACACCTCTCATCATTCTTGTTGTACTTCTCTGAATGCTCTCTAATTCTGCAAAATCCTTTTGGGGATGGGGTCACTGCACACACGATTCTAGATGAGGGCATACCACTGCTTTATATAATGACATAATAACATTAGCTACATCAGACATTAGATACTGCAGGATGTCGGGATTCATGGACCAAATGTCTGACCTGGCACAACAAATCCCTCTGTGACCTTTGGCAAATCACTACATCACTTTGACTACAGAATCAGAGAGTCTAGTTGTCAGTTAATAACTGCATCAACCCAGTGGGAATCCCTAGAAGGTCTGTGTGTCAGGGCAGTAATGCTGCTTGGTGACGGAGTGGGAGGGGCAGGGCCATGGGCTAATCTCTTCCTTCACCCATTTCGGTGTGGCTAGAAGGGAGTAGACCTTATGCTCAGGAGAACACAGGAACTGAAGTTGTGGCTAGCACCTGTCTAAGGGGGTGAAGGGAAAGGCTCTTGGTTCCATCCTCTCTACTTGTCCAGCCACATGTTGAATATCTAAATCAATGGAGTTTCCACTTCCTTCAGGAGTCTACTTCACTGTCTACTGACCTCCCCATTAAGAGCACTAGGGTGTAGTCTTGTGCAATTAGCAAAGCTATTAGCTAAAGACTGATGGTTCAGTGCTACTCAGGGACATTTGCTTTTGGGCTACTGAATCATCTCCCAAGGGACATCAAGGACTACGTTACTGAGACTTGGGTGAAACCAAACAAACTCCAAGTATATTCAAAACAGGGAAAATAAGTCATGAAACCCAGGAAATTAAAACTGGAGATCTATTCTGGCATCTTGATCATCCCACCACCCTGGCAATGTAGAACAGAAATGTATTCTCTCCCATTTTCAGGTGGGTTAAAGCCATGGATGCTGAACAAAACAACTAACTTATCTCCAATACTCGTCATGGTTGTTTCAATCACTCGAATGAAGAAGTTAATGTAGTGTGATGGGATCCCTGGGACTGTGGGACTGCTGTGCCCTGTGAACACTCTCCAGCCTGGGCTGTCTCTGACAATGCCTTGCTAGTGACCAGCAGCAAGCCCCTCCAGGCTCTGTTATCACTCAGCACAACTGCATGTGGAGCCCCACAGCCAGCTAGATGGCATGAATGCTCCCAGAGCCACTCATGAATCACACAGAGAGGCACCAACCAGATCCCCAGTTCCCAGCACTGTACCCCGGGAATATACTGTCTTGCAGAGCTCAAGGTGGGCAGTGCATATTTATTAATTGGTTCACCACTTCATCAATGGAAAGTGGATATACACCAGCCTTTGCAAAACCTGAGCAGATTTGCCACACACTTCATACAAACTCACTGGTAAAGATAAACAGTAAAACAAAGTTATTGACAATAAAAGATAGATTTTAAGTGATATTAAGTGATAGGCAAAAAGTCAGAGTTAGTTACCAAAAGATATAAAATATAAGCACGCAGTCTAAACTCTCAACCCTATTAGACTGGGCAACAACTAGACTAAGCAGTTTTTCTTACCCCACTGGATACTGCAGTCCTTAATATACAGGTTTGTCCCTTAAATCTGGGCCAGTCTCCTCTGTTGGAGTCTTCAGTCTTCTTCTGTGTCTTTGTTGCTTGCAACATAGGCGGGGGCAGGAGAAAGGCCTTGCATGTGGCTACTGTGTCTGTTTTATAACCTCAGTCCCATGTGCTTAAGGAGCACAAGTCCAGGCATGTCTGGGGGGCATTGCTGAGTCTCCAGGCAAGGTTGAGCAATTCCCCTGGTGAGGCCTCATGCAGGTGAGTCATTGAACTATAGTTCCCTTGCTGGACAATGGCTGTTGATGGGTTGTTTAACACCCCACCCGGGTGTTGGTTGCTCCCCTTGCATTTGCCTCTGGGGAGCCAATATCTGGCTGATTCCCCAACTTACAGCATGTTTTAGTGACAACCATACAACACAATTCTCATAAGTTCATATGCATTAATGATATACATATATGGATAGAGAAATGACTTTCAGCAGATCATAACCTTTCCCCTGATACCTTACAAGGCATGCTTTATATGTAAGATCATGATTATATAAAAATGAGGAATATGGGGGTTACAAGATGCTCCCCCAAGGTATAGTATGCCACATGTATCACTGTACATGGTGCTGTAATGACCACCATCTTGACCAACACTGGGGATTGATTCGGGCACCTCCAGAGCTGAAAGCATGAGCTACTCCAGCTTCAGCTAAAGCTCTTTAATTGGGGCTGTAACACATTTGTATCCTCTTTGGATTGGACACAGAAAGGGGACATGTCATACCCAGTGGGTTATGTTGCTATAAAGTGAGAGATCTGGGTTTGAATCCCTGACAAACCAGCTTTAATTACAAAGGAAGAGGCAAACTCAGCTTCAGCCCAGGGAAGCATGTGAAATAGGGAAGGTGATTAATCATTATGTCATTCCTAGCCACCTGCCACATATGATGTGTAGAGATCTAATACTATACATTATCACATGCTGTCCAGAGGGAAGCATCTGGCATACAGTCCCTAGATACACCCTTTCCTAGGCAAGTCACTTTACTTCTGTACCTCCAGTTTCCTCATCTGTAAAATGGGGATAAAAAGACTTACCAATCCTCTGAAGATGTTATGGGTGAGAGATGCATAGTATGTTGAGATCCTAGAATAAAACACAACAGAGTAGGGCAAACACCTCCTGAGTCATCTTGAGTTCACATTGCTCCAGTATGGATTCAGATTAACCTGTTGACCATGACCCTAATGATCTACATGCAAATGAGATCAATGTCACTGAATGCAGTGGCATTGTGCTTGCCTAGGCCAGTGGGACATTGGACCGGAGAGGTGTGAGATATATTTTCATAAGTATAATATGAATTATTGAATAATATGAATATTAAGTATATAATTTAAAAATTGCACTCTCTCGATATTATATTTACCTATACACATAAGAACTGTAGGGCAGGGCCTGTCATTTACTATCTGCGTGGACAATGAGGCCCTGACCTACACAAGGCCTCTCAGTGCTACCACAATATAAATGTTAAATAGGACACACATCATACAAGAGACAGAGAAAGAAAGGGCGGAGGGACCCAAACCTTAACTCCTCCCCCAAATTATTCAACCAGCTGCACCAAACATATTTCCTCTGCAGCACTGAGAGGCTGCCATCCACACTTGCTCCTTGATACAGGTGCCTATATATATATTTTTTTTTAAATATAGCAGCCTCCTGTTAAGGTTGCATAGATCAATAGCCAGGAATGGCGCTGATCTATCTTTAAAGGGAAGAACACTTTCTCTCTCCTTTAGTAAACAGCTGCATGCATATGATATGCCGTTGCTGCCAAAACTCTAAAAGATTCACTGGGGATCACACTAATCAATTTTTATTTCTAATTAAACGGATGCCTGCATTATGTTGGAGGAATTATGGGCAGAAGAGACCACAGTGCACTTCGATCCTTTGGAAGGAGGTGGTGGGGTGGGAGGAGGGAAGGTACAGTTGGTCGTATGGGTATGCGGAAAAAAAAAAAAAAAAAAAAAAAAAGGGCAGCAGCAAGCCACCAGTAAATCCAGACAACATTACAATTTGCGCTGCTAAATCAGCCTCATTCATTTTCTCTCTCTCTCTCCTAGTCACTTTCAGAGGTATATGGCTTCTGAGATTACCCTGCAAAAAGCTTGATAAATACAGCCTGGTTTAGTACAGCAGGCTAGAATATGCTAGTTGGTGTGTTTGTGCCACTCGGCACAGAACTGCTCAAGTTCTATTCCGACTGAATTCTGACCACTACCTTTTATTGGTGAGCAACTAATAAGGAGGTGTGCCGATTTCATTTTTGCCCCTTTTCTGGTCTCTCTGAATGCACCCCTCCGCTGTTCGGCCTTGTGCCTTTACCTGCCTTAGTGCAACTCCCCCACTCCTAAACTGGGATCTGGGTACAACATCCCATGTATGCCAATCACTTATTACTATGCAGGTCCAATTTGGACACCTGCTTCTCTTCCCCTTGGGAGCCCGTGACCAGTGACACAGAAGTGACCATCAGCCTTCTTATAACAGGTATGTTTATTAGCGAACAGAACAAAGCATTAGAGAAAATGGTTTCAAAACAACAGACAGTTTACACACATATTTAGTCTCATCTAATCTGAGGCTTCCCTACAAGCTACATTAGATGAGTTTCCCTCTCTAGTTACACAGCAACAGAATGCTCCCAACTTACATTCTTTTAGGAGGCCCCAAAGCTCTTGGGACCCAGCCAGGTGTGCAGTTTGCTTCCAGACAGTGTGACCTCCCAATTGATTGACCTCTGCTAGGAAAGACTCCCTTTTCCCAAAGCCCCACCCTCCCTGTATTTGTCTGAGCCCAATTAATATATTGCTCAATGGCTTTTGTTACAGGGCGTGGGTATGAAGTCTTCCTTTTGCCTCAAACCAGTTTCTCCCAGTCAGCCAGCTAGGCCATCTCAGAGAATGTCCCTGTGGGCGTTGATCCATCATTTCCCCAAGATCCACTCACCCTTAATGGCTTGTGGCAGTCACAGGTCTCCTGCCTGTGGGGGGCATGCTGGAATGGTCTGCTTCCTTGACATTCCAACACACCACCTCAGAAATCCTATACATCAAATTTTGGGACACAGATCCATAGTCATTACTGAGCACCCCCACATTCATCACAGGAGGCCGTAAGCCCCAATATTATCGATTGCTAATGGAGATTTGCCTTTTGCTCACGTGAGGCAAACCTGTGTTCTCTGAGCTGAACGTCCCGCGTTCTAATCAAGGTACTGCATGTGTGTGCTTTAGCAGACAGATGCAAGTATGGATATGGCTAAAGGCTCATGACAAATACAAAAGGATACTTATTTTCTGAAAATACTTCCACTCCATCAATTGATAAAAATGGGGCAGGGGGAGAATTGATAATTACACAGTATTTCATAGACATTAAGATCAGAAGGGACCATTATGATCATCTAGTCTGACCTCCTGCACAACGCAGGCCACAGAATCTCACCCACCCACTCCTGTAACAAACCCCTAACCTATGCCTGAGTTACTGAAGTCCTCAAATCGTGGTTTAAAGACCTCAAGGTGCAGAGAATCCTCCAGCAAGTGACCCGTGCCCCACGCTGCAGAGGAAGGCGAAAAACCTCCAGGGCCTCTGCCAATCTGCCCTGGAGGAAAATTCCTTCCCGACCCCAAATATGGCGATCCTGTGAGGTCTGGCTTGATTCAATTCCACAAGCATAAGGCTCAGAGTGTAATCTGAAGAATGTGATTCTTAAGGTCTAGAAAACAGCTTCTGGTCTCCCTCTGTGGTACAACATAGCTTTATATCCTCTGTAGGGCTACAGAAATTATAGCCTGAAAGGGTCACAGGTTCCTTAGAGCAGGCAAAAATATAGGCCTTTTAGCACTCCAAGGTTCTTGAGCTCACCCACTCCTGCTCTGAGCTCCAGCCGATCAGATAACATCTTCCCATACAACTTCCTTGTGTGTAATATCGGTCAAGCACACCGTCTCGTGACACCATTTAGGAAGCTAAATCATACAGCTGCACAGGTAAAAGGATAATCAGAAGGGAGATAGAAATTAAGAGGCAAAGGAAATAAGGAAGGGAGAAAGGTTTTCAACTGACATTTGAAATAGCAACGAGATGATAAGGCAGAGAGATGCAGGGAGGCTATTCTGGATGGCAAGTGCTTTAGAGAAGAAGCTCTCACACCAGCATCAGTGATGTGTGATGGGGCTGGAAGTGCAGGTCACAGCTAGATGGCCAGGGAGGAAATTAGAGAGACAAGGTAGCTGGAGTAAGTCCATGGGAGGCTAGAAATACCAAGGAGGTTTGTTCTAAATTGGAGCCTGAAATGTATGTACTTGCCTGTACTCTTATCTCTATGACCCTCACCCTCTATGGCCTCTATGGCCTTTCTAAGCTGGGAGAGGGCGGAAAAGAATCAGACATTCAGTTTGCACATCCTCATGGAAATAGGCACAGTTGGCTCACCACTGAGAGCCCACTATCACTGGCTGCTTAGGAAACTGGTGAAAAATTATTGACATTCGCTGTGAATAATCAATGATTGCACCCCACCCACGCCCCTCCACCTCTTCTCTCTCCCTCCTCCACAAGATCACATTGATTCTGTATCCATTCAAGGGGACTGACACAGCTCTACAAGGTCAGGCCGCAGTACCTGCACAAACTCTGCTGCCCTCAGTCTAATCTCAGTGCCATAAATTTGCCATGGTTGGTGATAAGATTACTAACACATCATGCAAGGTAGACGTGGAGAAAATGTCTTACATTAAAGTGGCAGCTGTTGTCTGTAAATGCAGACATCAATGGGTAGATGGGGTGAATCCCCCGAATGTGTCAGAAAAGCCGAAGACTAGCTTCTTTGTTGTAACAGCGTGACACTCAAAGCCAGGAGCAGGAAACCTTGTCCTTACTTGGTTTCATGGAGTTTGGTTATGTCCAGTTAGGCAACTTTGGAATGCTTCAGATTTCATACCTATCGTGAAGGGCAGGCTCTATGTTCCACATTCTAATGAACAGACTTGGTTCAAATTTTTCCAATGAAAAGTTTTTTCAATTACAACATGGTCCTCCCCTCATCCCTGCAAAAAAGAGTCCTTTTGAAAAAAACTTTTTTCACATTTTTTTTTTTTTTACAAAATTTAAATTAAAAACATTCTTGATTTTTTTCTTTTACTGAAAACCAAGTTTTTCCAGGAAAAATTGATTGAAAACTGGATTTTTGGTAAACAAATTATGGAAGCCAATTTCAAGAATGTTTTCATCAAAAGTTTATGCTCAACTTTTTCCAGAAAAAAAAGTGGGTAGTGGGTAGTTGTACCCTGAGAAATGGGAACAACATGGATATACTGAAATTTTTAAAAACAATTTTTTCCCCGTTTTTGATCAGCCATACCAATGAAATACAGTCAAGCAAAAGGCAAAAGCTAATAGCTACTGTATCTTAATATGGGATGATAGAACTGGTTTAGATAAATTAAGAACATATTTGAGACTTCACCCAATATTAAAACAGAATTTAATTTTTAAATTGCTTGAGACAAACTGCTGTTTCCAGCCACAATTAGACAGAGAAGAGATGAGCTTTCAAGATTTCCAATCCAGTTTTGTAGACCTGAGAGGTTTGGATATTGTGGAGAAGGTCTGTAGACGCATCTGAATGTTCAGGTGTTTGCCTGAGCCAAACTTTAGAGGTTTATCCATTACTAATAGGATTATGTAACACCAGATTCAGATACAGAGTTTTCTTTATTTGGTAGGTTCAGATCTGCTAGGCTTCCTTGGCTGGGGTAGAGAATTTGGGAGAGTTTCCAATAGCTGGAAAGGGAGAGCTAAGGTGAGTGTTTTGGTCATGGTGGCAGAGGAAGGAATTGAGATGGACTTTGTATTGGGGAGGACTGCGGCATCTGGGAGGAAGGATCAGGTGTGTGTTTTGGTCAAGAATGAGCATGAGGGTTTATGGTGTTAGGTCAGGTGGGAAGTGGATCAAACTGAGCATCCTTGGCCAAGAGGATTAGGGACCCGCAGTAGATACTCGTTAACATTAATCATGAGGTTGAGAAAGAGTGAGTAGATGATGGTCTTCATTTCCATGGAGGGGAGAGAAAAATCAAAAGGTTTTCATAGTTAGGAAGCAGGCTAGAACCACCACATGGAAATCTCAGTGCTTCAATATGAGAACATTTCTGATCCTTTGGATCCAAAAACTGCATTTTATTTGGGATTCTTTTCTTAAACAAACAAACAAACATTCCCCCCCCCACACACACACACACACAACGTTAGATGCTATGTACATCCCCCATCCGGAGAAAGCTGAGCAGGACAACTGAAGTACCAAAATTTTAAAAGTAACCATTAAAACCAGGAAGGAAATTGGGAAGCTTGTAGCACCAGTTTATTCAACAGCCTGTACAAGTTGTAGACCAAGCTTCAAGGGCTCTGATTTAATCTACACATTCCTTTTAATTTCTCAAACAGGCGCACATAGTTAACATGACAACGAGCAACATGTTGAGAGAGAGTGTGTTTCTGGTAATTTATAACCTCAGTTTTATTCCCAGTGACCAACATTTAAAATACAACCTTATCCAAGCACCTCCACGGCAGGGCTTCATAAAAACACTAAAAGATAGCAATTGTAAAATTCTGAAAACATAAATTACAGACCCATAATGGAAGGTTTAAGTCTCCAGTTCACTTGGAACAGAAGCGAAGCAATAAATTAGAAGAAATACATGCTCCAGAGGAATACCTCCTTGCTAGATTTCACTTTATACACTCAGAATAAATTACCATTGTAGACGGGGTAGAGCTGTTTTCTTATTTTGCTAAAAAATGGATGCCATGGAATGGATTTATTGAGAGTACAATATATTATTTCCTAGAGTACCTTGCTGGATGGCAAGCGGAAATGTAATTACTATTAACTAAACTCTTAGGCCAGCGTGACAGACTTTTTGCTAAGTGTACAATAACCATTTAGCAAGAACCTGTTGGAAAACAACATAGGGATCTGGAATACATCAAGAGCAGCCAGCTAAGCCCTTGAAATACTAATAATGCGCTTTTCATTTCTATCGCCTAAAGTTTTAAAACTCCAGGAAATGTCATGCTCCTGTAGCCTCTATGTAGAAATTGGTGCACATTGGCTGTAAAGCAACTAAGCATTTATATTGAAAATGGGAATAAAACAGATTATGTGTATAAGCAAGAAACATTCTTATTTTATTGTGACCAAATGTGTTCTAGATGCTAGAGAACACACATAGAAAGACAGAATCCCCATTCCAAAGATCTTACCCTCTAATTAACTCAATTAATCACATTATTTCCCTAGTTATTGGGGAACTCCTTAAATCAAGGCACTGAGACTCAGCGGCAAAGTAAATAAACTATAAGCTTTAATGATCGTATCTACACTTCATGGGCATGTACATAAACTACAGCACTGACTGATCTCCCAAAGTCCTATCCCAGCATGCACTGGGCTCAGCGTGGAGAACCTGTGAAGGATTCTCTGGGAGCAGACTCCTCCTTGGTTATCAAGACCAGGAATCTAGAGGCAGGAGAAGGTGACAGTGATGAAGGTGCAAGATGGTTTAGGATTTTAACCGCGAGATAAAATGGAGAACAGCAGCAAATAAGCACAGGATGAAAATTAATCCCAAACCACGGGAACTGGTCTGAATTATTTAAATATGCTCACTTTTATCTCACACTGATTTACATTTATTTAGCACTTCTCATAGAAAAGGATCCCAGAGCATTTTACAAACCGATTAATAATAATGATTCACATTTACAGAGCATTTTCAATTCAAATAAATATCACAAGATGCTGCTCAAAACATTGATTCAGCCTCACAGGTTCCTGTTCTATCCACTAGACAACATTTCCTTGGTGCATGTGGATCACTTCATTTTCCACTACATAATGTATCCCAGTCTGGGGTGTGTGACAAAGTTCCTCCTCTACCTTGGTGGGTCCTGCGCTTATTGGCAGATTTGCTCGCTTCACAGATTCACCCTGTGGGTCAGGAAACAGTCCAGAGACCTTCCCCTCTGGTAGAAGCTATAGTCCAGGTCAATTCCTCCTGTGTTTGATCAGGAGTTGGGAGGTATGGGGGGAACCCGGGCCCGCCCTCTACTCCGGGTTCCAGCCCAGGGCCCTGTGGACTGCAGCTGTTTAGAGTGTCTGCTGGTACAGTTGCACGACACCTACAACTCCCTGGGCTACTTCCCCATGGCCTCCTCCCAACACCTTCTTTGTCCTCACCGCCGGACCTTCCTCCTGATGTCTGATAACGCTTGTACTTCTCAGTCCTCCAGCAGTACGTCTACTCACTCTCCGCTTCTTGCACACCTCTTGCTCCCACTTCCTCTCACACTCTTCCTCTCCCCTGGCTTGACTGGAGTGAGCCCTTTTATAGCATCAGAGGGGCCTTAATTAGAGTCAGGTGCTTAACTGCCTCACCTGAGTCTTAGCAGGTTAATTGGAGTCAGGTGGTCTATTAGCCTGGAGCAGCCCCTGCTCTGGTCACTCAGGGATCAGAAAACTACTTATCCAGTGGCCAGTATATCTCCCTTCTGCTACTCTGCTGTTCCCAACTGGTCTGGGTCTATCACAGGTGTTACATGCCGACTGTTTAAACAGGCTGCAAAGTGCTCTGAAGAGGAAATATGCTGTAAAACTGATTACCATTTATATGAAGCAGTGCCAGTTATACTACTCGGCAGTTTGAGACAGGAAGTGAACATCTCAAAGTACAGGAAACAGTTTGCTTTGCCCAAGAGGGATGGGGGCCATGGCCCCTCTGCCATTTCCCGGTCCACCCTGCAGATGTAGCAAGCATTTAGTAGCACCAAATCAGTGGATTCCCTGAGATCTACAGATCCCTTGTGCCTCTGCATTGGCTCTACACCCTCTTTGGGGAAATCAGGTAATTTCATGCAGTAACTTACCTGCTAAAGTTCCCCCAGGTTATCGGGGGAGCTTGACAGGGTAAGAAGCCAGACAGCAGCTGTCCACCTGCCCCCGTCTCTTTCACTCCTTCCTATCCATGATGCCCTATCAGAGGGACTTACCTTGGGGAAGAGGGAAGATGGGGACTAGGGTACAGAGGCAGCAATCGAATTCCTCCAATTCCCCCCGCAGAGGTGAAGGGGGTGACATGGCCCAATGTAGTTAACCCTGAAACCAGGACACTAACACCCTGTGTCCTGAGAAGGAAGCTGAGGGAACCTTACGCTGCATTAATTTGAGAAAAAACATAGCCCCTGGGAAGCAGTAAGAATGTGGTTTCTCTGCGCAACAAGCCTGTCTGAGCTCTTCTTGGATGTCTGCGTCTTCCACAGGACAGGATCCTCGCAATTGAGTCCTATTTGCATAGTCACTTGAGATCCCTTTGCCCATTAGGAATCTGCCTCATCTCCATTTTTATTAATAAACTCTGACATTAACCTTTTGCCCAGCTTTCAATTACTGCTCCTCTCATGCCTCGTGCTGCTGGTAAGTGCTTCTGCACCAGCCTTCGGATGCTTCCCAGAATTACCAGCACCCCTCCACCTCCGCTCTCTCCGTTCTTGCTTGAGCACTCTTCATGCTCACTCCATACTCTGAACGCAGTCGGGCACCCAGCACGGATACCATGGTGGAGAGGAGCAGAAGGGCAAGGGCATAAGTTGGAGACAGAGGGATTTGTCAAATTAAAACCATGGCCGTTGGGTAATTCAAACATTCCCAGACAAGTAGCTCACTGGTGGGACCTCCCCAGTACCAGGGCTTTGCCCTGGCTGCCTGTTCTTCATTACAAAGACTCTGTACAGAAAGAGCGCTCAGCGCGGCATGGGAGACAGCTGTTCTAGAGAAGGGCTGCGATGAGCCCTAAATATAGAGCGTCTATCCTCAGTTTTGCCTCCCAGCCATATAGCGGCATCGGGATTTGTTTCCTTGATGCTGATGACTCTTGAAGCCGCCTGCTTCTGCCCAGAGTACAGTAGATAGAAGCATGGCACACAGTCAAGAGCAGCAGTTCTCAACCCACGGCCCAATTAGCACACAGCTGCGGCCTGGCTGTGTGCTAAAAAAAAAATTCAAAATGTGCGGCTCTGATCTGAAAGGGGGCGGGGCTGGCTGAGGAGGAGACAGCATCTGGCAGCCTGCTGGAGCGCTCCTGCCAGCAGGGGGCTGGTGAGTGTCACAGGGGGGCAGGAGAGTGGGTCTCTGGGCAGGTTTGTAGGGAGGGGACACACTCTGGGCAGTGAGGGGGTGGGGCATGCTGGGAACTAGGGGTTTGTGGTGGTGCTGCAGCTCACCAAGGTTTTAGGCTGCTCGGCCCCATGCGGCAGGTCCTGGCTGCCTGACCCTGTGTTGCGGGGTGCTGGGTCCAGCCTTGCAGTGCAGGATGCGGGTCCCAGCTGCCCGGTCCCATGCCCAGGGCTCTGCTCCTGGCCCCACTCTGTGGAAGGGTCTCTGAGTGTGGGGCACTGGGCATGGGGACTGTGGGGAGCTTGGGGGGGGGCGCTGTGGTTCTCAACCTGTGGCCCACATAACACATTGTGGGCCGAGGTTGAGAACCACTCGTCAAGAGTTCCCCTTTCAGCAGCCCTCATTCAGGTTAATACATCACTAGCATTTAATGACAGCGCAAGGGGGTTGTTCCTTTTCCAACAGCTCCTTATTTTAACCCACTTTCCCCTACTAAAAGAAATCAATGAGTCCCTGAAATAACATTATCCCAGCAGGGTGGTGTTTTACCATCTTCCTGACACTGAAAGCACACACCAGGTTAGGCTCCTCTATTGTGGTGCTCGCTCACCTGTGATCAGACACAAGAGTGGACTTAAGCTCCAGTGGGAGACAGCTGTGAGTTATGCAAAGGGCTGGGATTCAGGACACCTGACTCTTTCCCTGACCCTGCCACTGACTTATTTTGTGACCTTGGGCAAGTCACTTTGCCTCTCAGCAAGTCACTTTGCCTCACGGCTTCTTATTTCCCTCCTCTGCAAAATGGGAATAACTCTGACTGGAGCCAAGCTGAATTTTACATAACAAATATGGCAATTTCACATTCAGACAAAGCAGTCACAATTTCAAACATGTCACATTTAGCTGCAAAACTGTTTTGATTCACCACTCTAAACTCAACAAACTCCAATACATCCAGAAATCCAATTAGTAAAAAACAGAGAAAACATTTTTTTAAACCCCACCAATTCCCCCCCACCCCAAAAAGTTATTCTGCCCTTTTGCTCAGTTAATGCTTGTCCACATGCTCCTAGGGACCAATTCCTCACAGGACAGAGATCAAGAAACAATCACAACGCTCTTGAATGAACTCACACAGAAAACTGATAGATGACAAAAACACCATATCACCTGTGGGTGAACACTTTTCACACAGTGCTCACTCAATATCTGTAAAAAGCGACAAAGAGTCCTGTGGCACCTTATAGACTAACCGAAGTATTGGAGCATAAGCTTTCGTGGGTGAATACCCACTTCGTCAGATGCAACATCTGATATTTCAGTCCTCATCCTCAAAGGAAACCTACACAACACCTTCAAAAACAAGCGTAGGAGCATAAATTCATAAACTTTGCTAGACATTAAAAATCATGGTCTTAATAAAGATGCTGTAGATATGGCTTGATACAATCTGTAACCCACTAACCCCCTGCAGAGGCATTTATGGGCCACTTCCCCTTGAATGGTCTGTTAACATATATTCTAACTGCTTACTCTAAACAATCTGTTCCACCTTGTATTTAGCTTTAACATTCTGAGCACCTTGCCCACACCTGAAGAAGAGCTCTGTGCAGCTTGACAACTTGTCTCTCTCACCAACAGAAGTTGGTCCAATAAAAGATACTACCTCACCCACCTTGTGTCAACACCACAACATACCACAGATCAAGGTATTTATGCTACATAATAGAAGCTATTTTACCTCCAACATGCAGCCCTGGCTAACACAGTATGTCGGAACTGCCTAATATTTTAATATCTTGCCCTTGGCTAACCAACTAAGCTGGCTAGCAGCAGGTTTACAAGGTGACAGGCTGCTAGAAAGCAGGCTTCATAAACTGTCTGTCAGATCAGCTCTGTGGAGTATTTTATCACAGGATAATCTGCAGCGCTCATATGGTAAATCTTTAACAAGGGAAAACAACAAGGAGTCCTTGTGGCACCTTAGAGACTAACAAATGTATTTGGGCATAAGCTTTCGTGGGCTAGAACCCACTTCATCAGATGCACGGAGTGAAAAATACAGAGCAGGTATAAATACATGAAAGGATGGGGGTTGCTTTACAAGGACTCCTCATTGTTTTTGCTGATACAGACTAACACGGCTACCACTCTGAAATCTTTAACAAGGGGAATTCCTAGCAGAGAAGGAGGAGGGGGTTTAGCAGTTTGGCAATAGGACACAGAATCTTTCACTTCTTAGGCCTGGTCTACACTACAGAGTTGGGTCGATATAAGCCGCCTTACGTCAACCTAACTCTGTAAGTGTCTACACTACAACGTTGCTCCCACTGATGTAAGTCACCCACTATGCCGACGTAATAACCACCTCTGTGAGAGGCGAAGCACTTAGGTCAATGCAGTTAGGTCGAAGCAGTGTCAATGTGGACACTGTGTTGCTTACATCAGCCTGTTTTGGCTGTCAGCTCCCCCCTGGGGGTGGGGGAGGATTTCCCACACTGACCGTTAAATTGGTGCAAGCACTCCTGGTGAGGACATGCACCGCCAACAGAAGAAGCTAGTGTGGACATGCAAAACCGATTTAATTACTGCAGTGGCTGTGCATCGACATAACTCAAGTCAACTTAATTTTGTAGTGTAGACTTGCCCTTAGTCACTGGTTCAAATGTAGCCCAAATCTGTAGCAACCAAAACACATGACTACCTGGGAGCTGTTTTGTGGCCTAAGTGAAATTAACTGATGGTCTGAAAACACAGTTCCTAGTGGAGAAGAGTCCACATCACAGAAAAAGCCACTGTCATAACTGCCATTAACTGGTACCATCATGAGCCATGGCAACAAGGTCTGAGTTGGTCCTGAAGGCTGAACCATCCTCCAAAAGTCTCCTGATCAGGTTTGAGGCCACATTACCAGGCGACAGCATGGGGGAAACGTGCACTGCTGCTGCCCAATGCACTTGCTCTCTGGATATGGAGAGGACCTCTGCTGCCAGGTCTAATTTAATCCAGAATTACATTTACTAAAACAAGGGAGTTCCTTAGCAAAGGAGGCCATCTTTCCCCTGGTCCCTTTTAATGTAAGTCTGACACTGACTGGCTGAAGAGGTCGGTCTCCCATTTCTAATTAGACGGGCATGTTATAAACACCTGATCATTCTAGTACCGGAGCACAAATGACCTCCTAGCAGGGTAATTCAGCAGAGCTCATTCACACAAGTAGTGGAATGGCACCTATTGCCCACTGCTGAATAGTTTAATGTTGGGATTTCCAAAGGAGTCGCAGGGAGCGAGATGCCCAGTTCCCATCGAGTCAGCAGCCTCAAATAGGAAATAACTGGCATAACAGAGCACTGCTGGAGCTCCACTCTTCCTGAAAAGCTGGGTCCTATTTGCCCCCTCCCTTCCCAATCTGTTCTTTATCACGTTCTATTTCCCTGCTCTCCTCCAACAGTGCATGGGTTTTGTGCAGACAGGCAATAGTTAACAACATTGTGCTTTGTATTTATCTGCCATCTTTCACCCAAGGAGCTCAAAGCTCACAAACCTCGCATCACGTTTTACAGATTGGAAAAGAGGCCCAGAGAGGTTCCACACAGATGACTTGCCCAAGGTCACACAGCAAGTCAGTGGCAGAGCTGGGATCAGAACTCAGATTGCCTGACTCATAATCAAACCACTAGGCAACACTCCTTTTATTGTGCTTCTTACTCCTGCCAGCCCAGTCCCCATATATGACAGACCACAGCTGCTCTGGACAACAATGTTGTATGGGAGTTAGCATTTGGGGGAGCAGATGGATAGCAAAGAATGGCACAAATTGCTCCCTTGCTGAAGGCACAATTTCTTCTTTTAATTATTTAAAGCCATAAAGTGGATGCCATTTGCTGCAGTTTTGTCTGCCCTGAATTACTACTGTGCAGTGCCTGAGCTAAACTCACTGCCCAGGCACGCCACCGTAAACTGCTTTCTCTGTTAGGGTGGCATCTGGAGTGGCAGAGCAAGGGAGATTTATATGCAGGCCCATGGAGTATGCTCAGATTTTATTTAAGAGACCATGGTATGCCCACTTCTGGCAGCTATGCTCCTAGTGGGGGCTGCAAGGGAAATATTTCAGTGGATAAACCTTTCAACTACAATCCACTAGTGAGTCCTAGGAAGCAAGGAGGAGAGCTCCAGCTACTGCCTAATTTCTACAATGTAGATCTTATCTTCCCACTCTGGGCTCGGCTCCCTGCCAACTCCCCTCATAAATATGGTGATGTTGGAGGAGCGAACAGACAATGCAATCAAAGTGGGACAGGGAGTGTCAAAAGCAAAATTATAATGGACATTCAAAAAACATCTCCATAAATACTGAGCATCCTTGACAGCACATTGGAGTGGGGGAGGAAAGAAAGCAACATTAATAAGAAACAACTGATCATCCTTGCACTGGATGTCTGAAACTCAGATAGTACAGGCGAAGAGAAAGCACTGCAGAAGACAAATTTAAACCCCCAGGCAGTTGTGCAACTAGAGTTATGGGTTGGTCAGAAGAGTTGTTAACAGCCCCTGATTTGTCAGGAGTTGATTGCTTGGCAGAATCGTCGGAAATGGGATATATGTGTCAGGAGCCCAAAATACAGACACTTAGAGTGTAAATTGGTGACATCGATTGCAACTTTTAGGGCACTAAAAAATTGTTTACTCAGTAAAATGATAGACAAGGTGGCCCTTTGTTCTCAGGACCTTCTGAAAAAGAAAAATACAAACTGCAAACTCTGGGCACAATGGGGTGTCTCAATCCTACACAGGCAGGATGGGGAGTGAGGTGGAGAAAGAGATAGAATCAAAGAGAACTATTAGACCATAGTGTCTATGGGCCAAGTTCTGCCCTTCACATCCCCATGTGTAATTTCCACCGGAGACAGTAAAAGTTGTGTGAATGTGTTGGCAAAACTTGGCCCTATGGTAGGATCAAACTCTGCTCTTTTTATTCGATGGGTTCTAAAAGTGTTTTATTGATTTAATAAAGATAGCATCAAAATTGCTGAACACCTGGAGAAGGACCTGCTTGCTCCCACTCCTGCAACTCATGTAGTTATTCTAAAATATTTGTTACCCCAATAACGGTAACCCACTATCTACTGCACTCTGGCCACTCTTTTCTAAAAGTTCAATGCAGCTACAAGCATTTTGTACACAGAGATGAAATGCAGTAATGAAATTACACCCTTAATAATACACTGCACTTATATATCTGCTGTGATCAAAGTACTTTTCAAAGACTGCCATTATCCCTCTTTAACAGATGAGAAAATTGAGGCAGAAAAAGGTTAGTGAACTGATTCTCAGAGTTGCCGCCAGTTCCCACTAATTTCAAAGGGAGATGTGGGTTCTACACAGCTTGGAAAATCAAGGCGTACCTTTTTTTGTTCATAGCTACCATCAGGGCCGGCTCTGGCTTTTTTGCCGCCCCAAGCAAAAAAAAAAAAAAAAAAAAACCCCAAACAAACAAAAACCTGCGGCGCGGCTGGAGCCGCAAAGCAGGAAAAAAAAAAAAAAAAACCTGCGGGGCGGCCAGAGCCAGGGTGCAGGGGGACTCCCTGCGCTGCAGACGTGCCCCGGCTAGCGGGGGGGAGGAGGAGGGAGAGAGGGGAGAGAGAGAAGGGGGGCGGTCAGGGCTTCAGCAGGGTGCTCGCCACGCGGCCCCGACCGCCGCACCGCCTGCTGGGAGGGCTCCGCGCCGCTCCGGTCGGCGGGGAGGCAAGGACGCAGGCTGCCCTGCCGGGCTTGCTACAGACCTGGCACCGGCTGGGGCAGACGGAGTGCGCAGCCTGCTCCCAGCAGGGCGCTCCCCTCCTCCGCACCACCACCCCCTACAGGGCGGCCGGATCGGCGAACAACAACCAAAAAAAAAGCGGCCGTGCTGCCCTAGGATTGGGCGGAATGCCGCCCCGTAGAATCTGCCGCCCCAAGCACTAGCTTGCTCGGCTGGTGCCTGGAGCCGGCCCTGGTGGTTTGGAGGCAGTAATGAAAGCAACATTATTCTCTTTTCTTTTCCTCAATTAGACCCAGGCCTGTATGTTTCTTTTTTTTTTTTTTTTAAACTCCCCATCACGTCATGCATTCACTCTCAGCAACACTTGCAGTCTTCACTTGGCTTCTGATTTCTGGTGATGGCTGGGCTCCTTGTCGACAGGGCCGGTTCTAGGCACCAGCGCTCCAAGCATGTGCTTGGGGCGGCACTTTCCAAGGGGCGGCACTCCGGCTCCTTTTTTTTTTTTTTGCTTGGGGCGCAACAAGCCGGGAACCGGCCCTGAGCGGAGGTAAGCTGCGGCGGTGGGGGGTGCAGGGAGGGCCGCAGGAAGTTACCCTGGGGGGGAGGGGAGCAGAGGAACCGCCCCCCACCACCGCAGCTCACCTCCACTCCGCCTGCTCCCCTGAGCGCGCCGCCGACGCTCCGCTTCTCCCCCCTCCCTCCCAGGCTTGCCGCGCGAATCAGCTGTTTTGCGGCAAGCCTGGGAGGGAGGAGAGAGAAGCGGAGCGGCGGCGGCGGCGCGCTCAGGGGAGCAGGCGGAGCGGAGGTGAGCTGCGGCGGTGGTGGGCACGGGGAGGGCCGCAGGAAGTAACCCGGGGGGGGGGGGGCAGAGGAACCGCTCCCCCCCCAGCTCACCTCCGCCTCCTCCCCCGAGCGCACCGCTGCTTCGCTTCTAGGGGGGAGGAGGGGAAACGCGGCGCACCCGGGGGAGGAGGCGGGGGCCAGGGATTTGGGGAAGGGGTTGAGTTGTTGTGGGGCCGGGGAGGCGCGGGAAAATTTTTTTGCTTAGGGCGGCAAAAAACTTGGAGCCGGCCCTGGGCCTGAGGCTGGGCACTTTAAGGGAACTGCATTATTTGGACTTCTGAGCAACCAGTGAGGTAATATAGAAGCTGTTTTGTGCTGGCTTGGTAAATCTAAGTATTGAAATATCCACCAGTGTTTGGGGTTTGTCTGCCCCATTTTGTTTGCAGTTCACCCTGATTGAGTGACCTCAGCCGGCTCCCCCGGGGAGCATCGTTACAGGCTCACAGGCCTCATGTTACACAGCTGAAAACAGCAGTGTAGATGCTCCCACATGGGCTGGAGCCCGGGCTCTGAAACCTGTCAAGATGGGGTAGGTCTCAGAGCCCGAGCGGGAACAACTACACCGCTATTTTTAGCCCTGTAGTGCAAGCCCCACAAGCCCGAGTCAGTTGACCAGGGCTCTGAAACTTGCTGCCCCAGGGGGAAGGGTTTTGCAATGCAGACACACCCAAAGTACCCAATAGGAACTCTCCATCTCCAATGACACTTGCTGCCCTCACTGACACCTTGTTTCGCTCTCTTGTTGTGCTTCATCTTTTACCCCTTTTTGCTCAATAGTTTTGCTAAAGCTTTACTAGAGACAGACAGGCACAGAGGAAAGCCCTCCACAAGATTCCCCACATCCCACTCTACCATTCTGCCTTCCCCCGTATTGTACAACATTCTAATCTTCCACTGCTGGGATTTTCCTGGGCAGACGCTGCCAATGGTGCTAAACTATGTGGTGTTGCAATGATTATTATTCTCTATCCGTATTGTGGAAGAGGCCTCAACCCAAATAGGGGCCTCATTGCACTAGATGCTACATAATCATATAGTCCTCCTTGCTCCAAAGAGTCAGTGTGGACAAATGTTGACAGAGATCTGAGAAACTGTGCTGAGCCCCTCTCCCTTCTCCCCCCCCACCCAACTCATCTCACATAGATTTCAACTTGGATCCTCCCACGGATCTCCAAAAGCTGACATACAAAATGGGAAATGACTGCCTAGGAAGGAGTACTGCAGAAAGGGATCTGGGGGTCACAGTGGATCACAAGTTAAATATATGAGTCAACAGTGTTGCCAAAAAACAAGGATAATTCTGGGATCTATCAGCAGGAGTGTTGTAAGCAAGACATGAGAAGTAATTCTTCCACTCTACTCTGTGCTAATTAGACCTCAGCTGGAGTATTGTGTCCAGTTCTGGGTGCCACATTTCAGGAAAGATGTGGACAAATTGGAGAAAGTCCAGAGAAGAGCAACAAAAATGATTAAAGGTCTAGAAAACATGACCTATGAGGAGAGATTGAAAAAACTGGGTTTTTTTTAGTCTGGAGAAGAGAAGACTGAGAGGGGACATGATAACAGTTTTCAAGTACATTAAAGGTTGTTACAAGGAGGAGGGAGATAAATTGTTCTTGTTAACCTCTGAGGATAGGATAAGAAGCAATGGGCTTAAATTGCAGCAAGGGCGGTTTAGGTTGGACATTAGGAAAAACTTCCTAACTATCAGGGTAGTTAAGCACTGGAATAAATTGCCTAGGGAGGTTGTAGGATCTCCGTCATTGTAGATTTTTAAGAGCAGGTTAGACAAACACCTGTCAGGGATAGTCTAAAATAATACTTAGTCCTGCCATGAGTGCAGGGGACTGGACTAGATGACCTCTCGAGGTCCCTTCCAGTCCTACGATTCTCATTAATTATTCCATGTAGGGAGCAGTTCCTCCCCTTTTCATTACACAGGCAGTGTTCAGACATTAGCGGAGACCCTTATTTCCTTGTGCAGATGAAATGAAGTGTCACTCAAATGACTAAAAGCATCACATTAGCAGAGAAGGTGACAGCACCTATAATCCAAATAAATATATAGAGTATCTTCTAACGTCTGCAACCAAGAGCACACCAAGGTTAATATAACTGCTAAAATGAAGCTCTGTAACACTTTGGTCACTATAGCAATAGAATAGTTTGACAGAAAATGTACATTATTTAACAGGACAACACAACTTGAAGACTGTGCAACTGAATTTATTTTGCAGCTTCGGAGAGTGTCTTCTGCTGTATTATCTTTGCCCTCTGCTCACCAGAAGGGAGCAATTAAGTTGGCAGGGTCAATGACATCTTCCACGTAATGCATGGATGTAATCGCATCCTGATCCCTAACGTTCCTTTGAACGCAAACAGCACGTAGTAGCCCCTTCTGCTTCAATGCAGTGCAGGCTCACCTGACGCTGAACATGTCAGCGGAAAGCATGTTCGATTGAATGAATTCGCTGCTGGAAGGCAACATTTTCAACACTGTCATTGGAATCAGTGAATTTAGTTTGAGCCAAAGACAATTCTGGCTGGAAAATCAGAGCCAGTAGTTACCGGATGCCAAGAATATCTAACATTAATGAGGGGGGGGGGGAAATAGATAAAATGGAAATAATTATGAACTTACAAACTGTGTATGTTTCTTTTTTTCTATATAAACTACTTCATATTCCAGGAATAAAAGGATGGGGGAGGTAGCTCACTCCCCTGACAAAGCAAGATGACTGGAAAAATTATTACACATGCATTCTAAAACAAAAAGCTTCATTACTCTTTCTTTCTATAGAACAAGTCCACAGGAACATCAAAAATAATTGGACAAAATGCAAACCCTTTGACTAGAAACTGTTTTATCACAGCGTGAGATTCAGCTGACTTAAGCGCCGGAAAGAAGAGAACCTATCATCCTCTATAAGGACCAGTGCACCAGTGTGGAATCTATTCCCTTACAATGTTTCTCATCATAACCCTCAGTCAAGGCTGGGACTCACTCTGATTTCAGTTATACTGGTGTAAATCCACAATAGCTATATTAATTTCAAGAAAGTTATTCCTGATTTACCTGGGTGTAATAAGATCTGTATTCTTCCCCAGCATGTGGGTCTAAGAAGCATATGCAGTGTTGTAACCATGGTGGTCCCAAGATATTAGAGAAACAAAGTGAGTGAGGTAATATCTTTTATTGGATCAACTTCTGTTGGTGAGAGAGAAGCACAGTCTATAGACAACCAAGGCCTGATTTTCAGAAGTGTTAATGTAACGCCAACAGACAGCGGTTGTTGATGGGCAAGATTGAACCTGGGACCTCTGGAGCTAATGCATGAGCTTCTACTGTATGAGCTAAAAGCCACAGGCCTCTTAGCCAAGGCTGTAGCAAACTCATCAATCTTTAGGTGGTTTAGGTGCCACTAGAGGGGGACAGAGCACCACACCCAGCAGGCATGGGTTACAGCATTAGTGTAGACCAGCCCTTAGTGTAAGTTGATCTAAGATACGCTAGTTCCGTTACATAACTGAAGTCGATGTAAATTAGGTTGACTTACAGACAGCGGTGTCTATACCGCACTATGTAGACGGGAGACACTTTCCCATCGACATAGCTTCTGCCTCTCGGGGAGGTGGCGTACAGACGTCAGTGGGAGAGTGCTCTGCCATCGACTTAGCGTGTTATCAGAAGACCCGCTAAATCGATACTGCTGCATTGATCGCAGCAGTGCTGATTTAGCTGGTAGTGTAGACATGGCCTTAGTGTCTGCAACTCCAGTGGAAGTCAGTGGGAACTGGAGTTGCTCAGTTCATATGAAAAAAATGGCCCTTAATGATTCAGGAGTTATCCTCCCCTTCAGCACATTCTCCCATTTCCCATTACATTCCTGCCAGTTGTTTGTACCCACTAAGGGAAGATTATAGTAAATAAGTTTTCCTTCCCCTGCAACCAACCCAATGGTTTACTGGACATGCCAAGTCAAGCTTTATGTACCTTTCCTAACATAACGTGTGATATGGGAACCTTTAACGCTCAAGAACTAGGACTGCAGTCACGAGTTACCGTACTGGACTTTAACCTCTAAAGACCAGGGCTCTGTTTAAGTGAATTTAGTGCTCTAAAACCTGCCTGGTTGACAGTCTTAGGACTTGTCTATATGGGGAAGTTCCCTGGCATAGCTACACCAGAATAATTATCCCATTATAGTTATACTAGTATGAGTCTCTGTGTGGACACTCAATACTAGAATAAAAAAGTGACTTTATTTCAATATAAATACTCTGCTTTATTATAGCTATTATAGTACAGCTATGCCAGGAAATTTCCCCATGTAGGTAAGGAGGTCCCAGATGACTGCAAAAAGGCTAATGTAGTGCCCATCTTTTAAAAAGGGAAGGAGGAGGATCTGGGGAACTACAGGCCAGTCAGCTTCACCTCAGTCCCTGGAAAAATCATGGAGAAAGTCCTCAAGGAATCAATTCTGAACCACTTAGAGGAGAGGAAAGTGATCAGGAACAGTCAGCATGGATTCACCAAGGGTAAGTCATGCCTGACTAACCTAATTGCCTTCTATGATGAGATACCTGGCTCTGTTGATGAGGGGAAAGCAGTGGACATGTTATTCCTTGACTTTAGCAAAGCTTTTGATATGGTTTCCTACGGTATTCTTACTGGCAAGTTAAAGAAGTATGGGCTGGATGAATGGACTATAAGGTGGACAGAAAGCTGGCTAGATCGTCGGGCTCAACGGGTAGTGATCAATGGCTCCATGTCTAGTTGGCAGCCGGTATCAAGCAGAGTGCCCCAAGGGTCGGTCCTGGGGCCGATTTTGTTCAGTGTCTTCATTAATGATCTGGAGGATGGCGTGGACTGCACCCTCAGCAACTTTGCAGATTACACTAAACTGGGAGGAGTGGTAGATATGCTGGAGGGTAGGGATAGGATACAGAGGTACCTAGACAAATTAGAGGATTAGGCCAAAAGAAATCTGATGAGGTTCAACAAGGACAAGTGCAGAGTCCTGCACTTAGGATGGAAGAATCCTATGCACTGCTATTGACTAGGGACCGAATGGCTAGGCAGCAGTTCTGCAGAAAAGGACCTAGGGGTTACAGTGGACGAGAAGCTGGATATGAGTCGACAGTGTGCCCTTGTTGCCAAGAAGGCTAACGGCATTTTGGGCTGTATAAGTAGGGGCATTGCCAGCAGATCGAGGGACGTGATCATTCCCCTCTATTCGACATTGGTGAGACCTCATCTGGAGTACTGTGTCCAGTTCTGGGCCCCACACTACAAGAAGGATGTGGAAAAATTGGAAAGAGTCCAGCGGAGAGCAACAAAAATGATTAGGGGGCAGGAGCACATGACTTATGAGTAGAGGCTGAGGGAACTGGGATTATTTAGTCTGCAGAAGAGAAGAATGAGGGGGGATTTGATAGCTGCTTTCAACTACCTGAGTGGGGGGGTTCCAAAGAGGATGGATCTAGATTGTTCTCAGTGGTGGCAGATGACAGAACAAGGAGTAATGGTCTCAAGTTGCAGTGGGGGAGGTTTAGGTTGGATATTAGGAAAAACTTTTTCACTAGGAGGTGGTGAAGCACTGGAATGGGTTACCTAGGGAGGTGGTGGAATCTCCTTCCTTAGCGGTTTTTAAGGTCAGGCTTGACAAAGCCCTGGCTGGGATGATTTAGTTGGGAATTGGTCCTGCTTTGAGCAGGGGGTTGGACTAGATGACCTCCTGAGGTCCTTTCCAACCCTGAGATTCTATTATTCTAAGCCCTTGGGAACTGAAGGGCTCTATCCACCCACAAAACAAGTATAATATGAGCAATGAATGGCAGTGCCTGTTTTTTCCCACCCCAGTGGCCTCTCCACTGAGAACCAGACTTAAAGAACTAAGGCCACAGACAGCCTTCAGGTGGTTTTGTCACTAACATGCTGATCTGAATCTGAAACTCTGAGCTACAAGTGAATGACACTAGGGTCAGGACTCTATCCTGCGAGTCATCCTTCCCTCCAAGAGCAGGTTTGGACATCACTAGCTTGCCGGTGAAAATTAGCACTGAACCTCCTCTCGGGCCCATCTGGATATTGGGCCACATCATATAAGCTGCCCACAACTTTGTGGTAATTTGGCATGATTAGCAGCAGCCTCTCAGAACAAGCCCAGGAATGGAAAAGGCAGGGTGCCAACAGCTGGAAGCGTGGCGTATTTGCAGAGCACCCACGCTAGATTACTGTTATTAATTTCTATTTATAAAAAGGCAACTACTGGAAACTCTGATATAAATTATATAAACAATGTTCAATCCCCCCCCCCATTTCCCACTAACAAAATTCCCCAATCCCACAAAATTATCAGCCCCCATCAAGAAGCCCCTCACTCCCCATAAGCTTTTTCAGAGTTTTACCCTCCTTGCAGCGTGCTCTGAGTGCCAACAGACCCAGGCTATTCCCGAACCCAAGAGCAGGGAGAGGAGTTTCCAAAGCTGAAGGACCCTCATGGAGAGTACTCTTCCCCCAGCTTCCTCTCTTTGAGATGAAGGTTGAACCAGCTTGAGTGTCTCCACTGATTGCAACTGCCGCAGTATGGCACAAGCAGAGAGGAGGTCTCTGATGTCAGATGGTGCCAAGTCATTGCAGCCAGCACTATGCCACTGCACATAGTATTGTGCCAGTATTAACATTTTATCACTGCTCATGAAAAGCCTCTTTTCTGGAAAGACCTATATAATAATAGCCCATCCAAGTGAATACAAAATTATAGCCATGTTGGAGAATTCTGTAGCCTTGTTCAAAAAGACAGTTATAAACTATTTTTTTAAATCAAATTCTATAGGTTTTTAGAGCCATTTTTCAGAATCCCATGTTTAATCCCTATTAAATTGAAGACTTTTCCATAAGGGTTGACTGTTATGGCAAAGTCAGGGACCAAACACCACACCTGAAACAGGCACAGGGTGACAGAGAGTTGGAGGAGGGGTCCCAGGACGCGCTTACCCAAAACACACTGATGTCACAGCTGTTTGTCCCTAATTTTAAGTGGTGCCGAATCCACATCAACATTTTAATGAAAGAAAAAAGAACCCATCACAGTCTAGTAGGATTTGCTCTGCCTGTCCTATCAGTTTGATGAATGAACATTGTCCTTTAAGCATTACTACCACAGACTTAAAGCCCATTCTAATTCCCTACCATACGTTGTTGGAGGTCAGAACCTCTATTTGAACATTTTGTTTAAAAGCAGTGGCCTGTATAATTAGTATAGCCAACAAACTGCGGCCCATAAATTTCTAAGCACCATGTGTGCAGCTCCTCATCTCTAGCAAAGCTTAGATGCACTGTAAAGTTAGGTGCTGGTATCTAGAAATATATTAGGAGACACACTGTATACACAGACAGCCGTAAAGGCTTTTCAGCCTTTCAGCACCCAAACACTTACTATTTGTAACTACTGCAATCCAGCAGAACTTCTTTATTAAAAAGGTGCCAATAAGCTATTAAACCATATTGCTGTAGGTTCAAACACGGGGATTCTTCAAAGCAAGACACCATGCTAAAACTGCATAGCATCAGCCTGCTATTTAAATGCAATTATAGTTAAACCTTGCTAATTCTCTTTAATAAGTAGGAGATGTATTGCGAGTTACTTGAGTTAGGTCCTGATCCTACCCACACTAATTTAAACAGGCGAATAGTACAACTGATTTCAAGTCAAGCATGTGTGTAAGAGTTCGCAGTATTGGGGCCTTCAGGGATAAGTGAACAAGCACATTAAAAAATAATGCAAGTTCTTTTCCATTTGCAGGATTCTTTTTATATTTTATTCTGTTTTTACAGTCTCATGTACTACATATTTATATACAGATGCCATTTTTATGAAGTCCCTCAAAAATCTGTGTACTTTCTGACAAGTTAATTGTGAGATTCACAAATTCCCCGTCCTTGACCTACTGGGGCACTGCACTTTGAGAGGTTAGCGTACATAGATAGAACCCCAGTTCTAGACAGGATCATATCATTTCACAGTTCTGAAAAAAATTGCCATCATTTATGGATGTAACTGAGGGCAGAATCTGGACTAGATTTTTATAGCACAGCAGCAGCAGCTGAGATCTTCAACCTATAGATGCTGTTACATTTCAAATGTAAATTTAAACACTTCCATCAAAATCATGAAAAACACCCCTTGTAAACAGTCGAAAACTACTTCCAGATTCCCCACTTACTGTGTCAAGTTTAACCCATTGATATTTAGCATGGATTATCCCACTGCAAGGTATGTAAGTAAAATTTTATCCCATAATTTCCATGTTTTTTCTTTCATTTTACAAATCAAAACATATCATCGAGCATTTCCTCTTCCTGGGCTGCACATGCACGGATCTACCATGGGAAACCTCTGCCCACAACCCTAGCAATCAGCGTGACCACACAGCCAATAAAATTACATCGTACACTGCTACAGCTGTTTCCTAGGTAACCAGCATGGAGCCACATAAACTGACTGGATGCAGTGGATGGAAATAAACAGCAGCGACATAATCCTGTAACATTTCGACTTTTCAAGAACAGTTTTAACTTGTTACAAATTTATTCTTTTATCTTCCCCAGTCGATTCACATGTGAGGAGTCAGTAACTCACTTTAGATCTTATAATCCCCCTGTATCACTCCTCATGTAGTATTCCAAGGGGGAGGGGGAAATCACCACACTGGGCTTTGTAATGTACAAATTAAAGGCCAAACCTTGAAGTCCTTCCTCAAACAAAATGTCATTGAAGTCGGTGGGAGTTTTTCCACAGTAAAGATTTCATGATTTGGTCCTATATTAGTGACCTACACCTTTATAATCAAACCCTATACTTGTCCCCAGTAGTATATGAATCACATCTAAGGATTGTGTAATGGTGTCTAGATATGAGAGTGACTACATAGGTAGATATAGATATTATATTGCTCATACTTGTTATGACAAAAATGTCTTATTCAGTAGATAAGACTTAGGGCTATGTCTATATGGCCACACTCTGCCCTTGATTGCTTACAGGTACTGAAATCAATGGGAACTCTCCCACCCACCCATATGTATGCACAACCCTGAAATCAGAATGTGGCCTTTATTTTTTCCACTACTGACATGCTGAGAAAACCATGAATAAGGGCCCAGTCCGGCAGTCCTTACTCAAGCTAAATTCCCATTAAGAACTGCAGCATCAGGTAGTTAAATCCTACTTACAAGCATTGTGGGCCATAACCTGCAGTCTTCGCATAGGCTTCATTCACAAGCCACTGAAATCAGCAGGATAGTTTTCACCAACAGGACTGCAAGAAGTGGCCTGACAACTAACCAGTGATGAGTAGAATGAACACGATATATTTCGTTCTGCCGTTCTTGAGTTATCATGATTGTTAGGAACTCAGCGACACATAATATTGCTCCAACCTTCATCAGTTTATAATTTAGATGGTACTATTTGGCAAATAATCCAATATAATAAACTATAATAAGGGAATTGTATCTTACTGTGTGATACTGTAATTAAGGACATGATTATAAAGCGTGAGTACAAAGTGTGTAATTAAGGACATGATTATAAAGCATGCAGGCAAGGTAGATTTGTTTGTGTGGCTGCCTTACCAGGGAATTTCCAGTCTTCAAGCCAGATCCTGCAAACAGTCAGCTGAGCAGTACTTATGCAATATGGACTGACCCAAAGCCACTGAAGTTAATGGGAGTCTTTCCATTGGCTTCAATGTGCTTTGGATCTGGCCCATAATGGTGCTGATGGACCTTTTCATGTGAATAAGGAAGTAGTCACAGGAACTGGTCCTTGACTTGGAAAGAACAAGGCTGTTTACATAGCATGTGTGTTAGGGGTAGGGGTAACATGGAATCTTACTGGCAATATTCAATTTTTTTTTAAGTCATTAATGTCAATTCTTCCTCTGAATTTAAAAAAAACCCCAACAATTCTACATACCATGGAACTCTTTTTTGATGGAGAATGAGAATTTATTCATGATCACAGCCGTTTTGTGCTTTCTCCTGGGATCATACACGCCAAACTATAGCCTTTTTACAGCAAAACAAGTGTATAAAGAAAATACCCGTGGTTGGTTTTTGCTTAAAATATGAATGAATGCTACATTTCCGCACAGCCCGTGTGAATTTTATGTATTTTAACTATGTTACTTAATGCGCTTGACCCTTTGAACACTGTTCTCGATTAATGAAGCTCCCACTCTTGTAGAGAATGGCTGAAAGTAGCAAGTGATGCCCATTACAGCAAAATGGAGTAACCAAAACGTACCACTCATTTTCATAGACTTAAATAGACTCCTTTAGATGACTAGCAGAGCATTTACTTTGGAAACTCAGGGCTACGTGCAAAATTTACACACTGCGTGGTGAGTGTGTGTTGCTCTTGCAGTGCTGTCGCTCCTAGTCGTGGGATGGCTGAACTGAAAATGCCACATTTGAACAATCACAAAGAGACAACAGGCAGAGATAATTTGTTCAGAAAAAGGATAACTAGAAAATAATATTATTAAAAGGATGATTGGAGTTTGGCTTGACCAAAAAAAAAAAAAAAATCTGAACAAAATCCTGTTTTCAGGATGCTGTTATACAAGACGAGATGTGAAACTTTCTCTGGAGCTTAGTTATACATTGTACTGTGTCTGTTAAAATATTAGTACTACAAAATTTTAACTGGGCCCACATCTGTTTTCCCCAGAGAAGGGCAACAGAGTCTCACACTGAAATATGAACAGCTGACTACTTAGCATTGTAAAAAAAGAAAATACCTGGTAGAAAAGGGAAGGAGATCTCTTCCCTGCATGCCCTCACCGCTAGTCCATTGCCATACATATAGCTTGTCCTCTACACATCAAACCAGCTTGTCATGCTCCCTATCCTGCAAGATTTCTTCTTTCAGATGGTTAATCAGACAGTAGTTAAGTCTTAACGTCCAAAGACAAACTGCTCTTGAGCTGTGCAAGGAACTAAGGACGATGTTACAGGGGAATCTGGTAAACAGCCTATAAGAATATGGATAATGTACCAGCATACTCAGGTAAGAAACCCACTGCAGTGCTGTGTGTCAGAGGAGGGGGGGCAAATGAGGGAGAAGTCAATTTCAAAGACACAGGAAGGAAGAACCATTAAATATCTGTGAAAGTCATAGAAAGTAATAAATCCAGTCACGTTAAAACAATGCAGCTAGTACTTCAGGAGCTCAGTACTGTAAATACTGTTGCAGAATTACTGGCCTCCAAACCTCCATTGGTGCAAGAGCACCCATATGTATTACTGCAGACCAGTGTCACATAGCACTGTATCCCATGGTGACTGCATTAAAGGACTAGTTTGAAGACACTATGGATTTGTTGAAAAAGATGCTTTTTAACAGAATAAAATCTCTGATTTTCAGCAGAATTTAAGTTCTCAGTTTAATGAGCCTGGAGTCCAAGTAAGTGGAAGCAGTGGACTCAAGAGGTTAAAAACAATATGCTGTTATCTTGAAACAGAGTGCAAGAAAGAGATAAGTAGCATCAGAAAAAAGACTCACTAAATAGATCAGTTTAACTATTCAAACCTGACACGTCACAAAGCAGGTAACAGTGAAATTTGTTTCTATGTCTGGTAACCAACAGGGCTGAAAAGTCTTTGATTTTTGCATTACTCACTTGGTGCCACTGTAATGCTTTAAATCATTCTTGAGCCCTGCTTGGCATTGCAACAGAACTCACTGCTAACCAACTGTAGCAAAGAAGCTGAGGGGCGGCATTGAAAGGAGAAGCTGCAAAGGCAACCAGAAAAGGAATTCCTGCTCATCTCTGATCCTAAAAGCTTGTCTCAGGTTAACTCCCTGAAACCACTGTCATGGGCTCGAGACAGAATTATACTCCATTTCTGACATAGGTACTGTCCTCAACACTATCATCCCCATTCATACATACTCCCCATGAACCAAAATAAACTGGTGTGTAAGATTTTAAACATTCTTTAGGTTCTGCCACCTTGTGGGAGTTTCCTTCCAACTTTTATGAGCTGCAGATCCAACATTAATTTAACATCACACTGTAGAACATAATTCCCAGATGCTGTGAGTAATAGTATGAAAGATAATATGAGTGGTAGTAAGCCTGCAGGACCACAGTGAAATTCACAAGACCCACATCCCTGTTTGAAGTTAAGCACTGAGAATAATTGCCATTTGGAAGCAGCAGCAGCTTTAGAAAGTTACATGCAAGGTGCTGCATGCTACTCTGCTGCCAAAAATAAATATTCAATTTCCCCTCTCTCATCTCTTCTCCCAACACTCAAAACACAAGTAAATGCCCACCACCTCCAAGCTTACACCCAGAATGATGGATGGAGGACAGAGGTGCTGCTTCAAAGTTTATTGGCATTTGGTATATTTCACCCCCTCCGCCAGTGCATCAGACATCTGATTTATGCTGCTGTTCCTTGCAAACAGGTAATCACCAAACAGGGCTCAAAGTGATTTGTATTCTTTAGGGGGGGGGAGGGATCCCTACCAGAACAATTGTAAACACGCAGTTCAAACAGGGGCCTCAAAAGAGAGGCTGCATTTTCAAGCATCCCTCCAGAGACAAAGAAACAGACAACCCCTCCCCCCCCCCCTTACAACCCCATGAAAAACTCCAAGGCAGTTTCTCAGTGCAGTGCAATATCCCCCCACCCCCGTAGCATTCCCCCCTCGTGCTGTAGCCAGCCTTACCTTCCTCCTGCATCCTCTGCAGACACAGGGTCAGATTCTTCCTCCAGCCTGGCATCCCGGCACCGGAGCAACCTGCTGAGGAGGCGAGGGGGCCTTTTTTTTCCTTCTTCTGCAAGTCTGTACAGGGCCCCCGCCCCCACTCCAGAAGTGCTGTGGGTACAGCGCAGCGAGCAGCGGCGAGACCGAGGGCTTTACAAGGCTAGACATTGAGGTGCAATGTGCTCCATCAGTGCTTGTGCAGGAACAAGGATGGGGAGGGGGGTGCAGTGAGAGAGGGGGGCAGGAGTAACCGGGGGAGCAAATGAAACACCTCGCCGTGCCGCTGGCTAGTGCTGCTTCAGACGATCCTCTCCTGGCCCATGGCATGGGACTGTGGCTCTGCTGAGGCTTTTTACTGCCCTTAGTGTAGCCACGGGAGCTGCGGTTCCCAGCGTGGGGGTGGGGATCGTACTAAGTGGCAGGAGACGCTAGGGGAGCGACACAATAGTTAATTTCCTTCCTCCCTTCGCGAAGCCTCTGGCTAGGGGCGCACGAGCTGCTACCGGCCCCCCGGGGGGGAGTGGGGGGGCTGTCCGGCGGGGAGATCCTAGCTGCGTGCCGCCGGGGCTGCGATTCCCGGCAGGAGGTGCCCGAGGTAGTACAGTCCGGCTCCAGGCTGTATCCGAGTCACTCTGTTTCCCACAGCTGAGCAGGTAAGAGCAGCCGGATGAGCCTTTCCCCCAGGGTTGGGCGTGATTTTCTTCTGCCCCGTGCAGGGGGGTTAATTTGGGGAGCCCTGTGCATCGCAGGAGGGTGCACCCCGGAGAATTCCAAGGGGAGCCGGGGAAGGGAGGAAGAGACAAAGAGCGCTTTGGTCTCTCAGTGGGAAGCGCATGGACCATTTATGTCTAAACGGGAGCTGCGACTGAGGGCCTGAAACCACTGTCTCCGCTGCCAGAGAGGCTATACTGAGCTGCTTACACCAGGCGCAGCTCGCAAGATTATAGGGAGCGATGCCTCTGAGTTTTGCCTTTGATAACTGTATCATCGCCTGGTTTGTTTGTCAACTGAGAGAGGGAAAACATACCCAGCTCCCCAATCTGCTGAGCACAAATGAGGCTGCTGCCGTCTCAGCCCCATCGCAGGTGTGTGTCATCAGGTCGTAGAAGAGCGCACGTTGCAGATTATTCAGCCCCCCCCCCCGCTTCCAGAGGTGTCAGACCAAAAAACAAAACCCCATCACACGCTATTTTAATTAGGTGTATTCTCTCTGATCAAACCATTTCAATGGACACTGTCAGCTTGCAATCTAGTCTATCTGAATAAGTGAGTTAAAAGTAGGTAAAGGAACTACACCTGCTTCTTAGTTCTCTCCTGCTAATTTTCCTAGCGTTACCTCCACATTTTCTTATTTTTTCTCCATTATTTTCTCTCCCCTGCTGCAGTGTGAAAACCCACATAAACAACAGGGGACTGTCTATTTTACCATGTGTTATCAAATGCACAATATAAACAGATCTTTTAAAGGAAAATATTTTTCTGTTCTCTTTTTCTCTAATCTGAGGCATTACTTGTAACAATGGTAGGTTACAAATCAGACTGATTTTAAGTTGATGGTGTCCCTTTAAATATTGTTCAACATTTACATTTTATAATGAAAACCTGAGACCAAGAGAAATATTTGCATGATTAATTAATATAATTGATTTTGAACATAAGCATTTCCTAGCATGTCTGAAACTCAAACCCTGAAAGTGAAACTGTCTATAAACAAAAAGTGAAACGTCGATTTTCACTGTCCGAGCTGAACGAAATTCAAAGAGTAAATGAGGAGCACAAAGAGTGACCAGTAAATAGGACACTCAGAATTCTTTCACCTCATAAACTAAGAAGTTATTAGTAACATAGGGAAAGAAGTTTGATAAATAACTAAATTGAATGTATCCCTTTAATCTGACATGTTGTGTGTGTCTTTACCACAAAGGTGTGATTGTAGCACAAGTAGGCATACCCATGCTAGCTTTAAACAAGTTAGCACAGGAAACAATAGTAGCGAAGATGTAGCGACACAATCTAGCAACCGAAGCATGAGTCCATCAGGGACCCTGGGTACATACTCTTGTTGCTAGCCTATGTCACCCTGTCTTTACTCTTACTGTTACCTGTGCTAGCTTAATTAAAGTCAGTCCAGCTGTGCTTACCTGTGCTACAGTAACACCTTCACTTTGCAGTGAAGACATATCCAAAAATTGTCTCTGAAGTCCTGATTCTGCACCTATGTCCCAATCCTGCTAACATGCCTATATGTAACACTTTGCTCATGTGAGTAGGACTACATATTTGAAACTACTTATGTAAAGTTGCATGACTTGGACCAACGTTTATATATTTTTTTCCCAATTGTAATGACTATTCACAAGTATTTAAAAAAATCGGGGGGTGGTTGAAAACCACCTCTGATTTATTTATTTATTTTTATTTTTTTAAGGATGCCAGAGTTTCGTTCATTCTTGAATATGCAGTTACAAAGGAGACATTTATTGCGTATGCCACGATGTTCATTTTTTTAATTTCCTGAGGGCAACATTTCTTAGTAGTGACTGGCAGGCTTTTTGTTCTTTGTCAGGCCTTTTACAAGCACTGGTAGGCCTTCATGTATATCTCTGCCTTCACGGTGGTAGCTATTTTAATGTGTGTAATGGCAGTTGTAACCTTATAAGATTATGGACCAAATTCTCCCTCAGACCCCAGAAGGTAGGGTGCAGTAGATCAGCCAGTTTGTGTTACAGAGAACTGTCCCATCTGGCCCACTTTGGATGGTTGGGACAGCTGCAGCACTACGGGGACACAGTAACCTAGGGTGCCTGTCTGTTTCAGCTTAGCTGGAGGGAGGGAGGAAAAAGGAATTGCAGTTTTGTTTTCCCTTTGGGTAAGAAAGGGAAAAGAGAACATAAGAACAGCCATACTGGGTCAGACCAAAGGTCCATCTAGCCTAGTATCCTGTCTTCTGACAGTGGCCAATGCCAGAGGGAAAGAACAGAACAGGTAATCATCAAGTGATCCAAGTCTGCAGCTAGGAGACCCTTGATTGCTGCTGAGATAGCAGTAGCTTCACTCACCATCGTTGGGTTAGATCTCGGAGCTGAGTAATGTTTATAATGTGTAGCGTAGAAGCCAATTGTTTTAAGGGCAACATAAGGTGGATGGATAACATAGCCCACCGCCAAACCGATTAGCAACATTCCTCTGCATCCTTGTGAAACGTGAAGGACTTTCACACACAGACACTTTAATCCCCCTGCCTCCTCAAGGAACCAGTGCTGCAGCTACCATCCCCTGGCTGAAGAGGATTCCTTTTGACTGTCACACCTGTATGGGCCTGAGGAGCGAGTGGTGGTGAACACAAGACTGTCCCCCTCTTTTCAAAGAAGGGTGACATCATCAGTTCCTGCAGACTTAGGTCTTGATCCTGCAAACATTTAAGCACATGCTTAATTTTACTCACATGAGTAATCCTATTGAATTCAATAGGACTACTCATGTGAGTAAAATTAAGCATGTGCTTAAATGGTTGCGGGACTGAGGCCTTAGGCAGTAAGCAGTCAAGCCCAGGAACTGAACCCAAGTTCCCAACATGGTGATGCAGTGAATTACCACAAACATTGCTCCCTTTGCCAATAATTTCTAACTCCTGGAGCTATCCATCATCCCCAAGTGGGAAATATTTCTAGATGCTGGCAACTGAAGATATATATTTTAGAAAATCAGCTAGTATAGTCTGTAAGCAAAGGTGTGCAGCTTGCCTCTCTTTTTCACTGTAGCCAGTTCTAAGGGACATTTCATGATGAACATCAGCTGGCAGCAACAGCACCGCTATCTCTCAAACTCTGGCACATCCACTAGTGGCAGCACAGCAGCGAAGATTACAGAGGATGGGGTGGTTATGTGGAACCACAGATGATGAAGGGGAGGGGTACATTTCTTGTCTGACCTGCTACTGGAGGAATAGCTAGACTGCAACCCCAATACAGTAAACTCCTGTTTATCCAAATGTACTGGGGGGGAAAGTGGAAACTTTTCACTAACCAGGCGTTCGGATGCATGGAAGGGCTGTAACCTAACATAGTGCTACAAAGGAATACACTGTGGATTCAGATAATTAGAGCCCTACAAATTTTGCATCCGCATCCAGTCTGTGATCTGCAACAATGATCCGCAGATTTGCAGCACTTTGGGTATAAAATTTGGATCCGCATGCAGCCGCGATCTGCAAAAAATGGTCTTTGGGTATCCACATCTGTGAGTTCTACAGATAACTAGGATTTCTGGATAAAGGATTCAGATAACTGGAATTATACTGTAGCGATGAATCCCCCTCTTGTCACCAGCTGGAAATCTGACATGCAGAAATCTCTTGGCTTCTTTACAGTGAATGTGACAGTGTGCAGCAGTTTGCTTTTAACAATCCTCCGTAGTTTGGGTGCAAAAGTACTTGATAACTTGGGGAGCTACAGTAAATCAGAATTCTTTCGCTGAATTTGATCAGTGAACGTCACCCTAACTTGCAGATGCACACCAAATGTTCTAGCGGACAACAAAAAGGTTAGCAAGACCAGTATTACGCCAAAATAAATGCTAATGAAAGGAGACAATGTTTTCTAGTAGTTAAAACATGGAAGTGGAGTTCTGAACTGTGGCATTATATTCTGGCTCCACTATTGACCTAGGCAAGTGCTTTAACCTTTTGGTGCCTTAGTCTCTCCATCTGTTAATTGGGTACAATACTTACTTACCTCACAGGGCTTTTGTGAGGCTTATTCAGCATTTATGGGCTGCTCAAAAATATTCACAGGAAAAGTGCAGTATTAGGAAAGGATTTTCAAAAATGGTCCATGTTGGCCCAACTCTGCTCCCTCTGCAGTCAATGAGAGTTTTCAGAAATGTGCTGTTTGAAAGGGTGAACATGAAGATGACAAGTGTCTACCTTTTAAAACAGTTGAGTGCCAAGGAAATAAATACTGTACAGATACAAGAGGCAGAGTACTAGTTGAAAATATTGCCTTATGAGTTTTACAATTGTAGGTGCTATAGTCATTACAATTAAAGTACCAATGCTACTAGGCTGGGATTTTCAAACGCGTCCAATGTGAGCGTAACACTGTTCCCCTGAAATCGATGTGTCAGTGCTTGAATAGGAAACTGCTACCTATTGAGCCACTAACATTTTTGCTGCATTCTGGCTTTTCCTCAAAAATCTTCCCCCGAGTCAGTACTGAATCAGTGCCCCAGCCTGGTGGTAGAAGGTTCTATCCTTTCACTGGCAACCACCACCAACTGGTCGCAGAGGGATTTTTCAGGCAAATGGAAATTTTGAGAAGTGCTGATTGGATACATCTCTTGAGCTGTGTTCTGCCCACATGGCCTCTAGAATCAGTGCTACATTTTTAGAATACCTAGCTGAAAGAATAAGGTCGGCCTGGGTACTGCGATGACACTGACATAAGCCTAACAGGTGGCATTGACTTGTAAGTGCACGCTACAGCTGGGTACAACAGACTGCAAGGGTTGTTGTCAGACAAATGATTTCTCCTGGATGACATGCACCAGGACCTGGTGACTAGTTCATGTCAGCTGCTGATGGTACTGAATACGTCCTCGTGTGCCTTCACGCTTGCCTGGTGCTCCCCTCCTTGCTAAAGGAGGACCCAGGCAGACCGCAAGACACAGCATAAAAGCCAGGAAGTCCTCATAGTGGTACAAGCTGTTTTGCTGAGAAGGGCTGTTCTTTGTGCATGGCATTGGGAGCTTGTGCTGTGCAGCTGGAAGGCCTGCATAGACAGTTATAGCCAAGTTCATGGCGCTGAGGCTGACAAAAGGACACAATCAAAGCTTCATTTCAGATAAGCTCCATGGAGTTTGGATTGTTATCCCCCAAGCCAATCTCATTTGAAAAATTTGAGTGAAAATCTCACCAGGAGAAGCTCAGTCAGGTGAGGCTACTCCTTCATTGGCTAGTTCGGCTGGCCCTGGGTGGGGATGGAGAGGGAGTGCACCCTGCATCTTTACAGAGTGATGGATTAGTCATGTTCCCCAGAACTCCAGGAAGCTTTGTGTCTGTAAAGCAGGATCTCTCCAGAAGTTTGTCATGCAGCAATCTGCCTCCACTCTGCTGTATTAAGAAAAATGTTTATTTCCAGGCCCCAGCCACGTGAAATGAGTCCTTGTTAAAAGTAAGTAAGTCCAAATATAGGTAACATCACAGCAGAATTTTCAGAAGCCTTCACGATTGCTAACTTCGAGCACTCAGCAACTGACCTTCTAGTGATCTGCAAATGATCCGTCCATCTCCTTGCTGGTCATTCCCTACTACAATGACCCTCTACCACTCCTTCGATAATAAACTTTCCCAAGGTTATTTCTATTTCTACACATAACGTGACAAAAGTTTGCATCTGTTGATCTCCAACATCAGGGTCTGCTTCTCTCCCATAATATTTCAAACATCAGCATTCATATATTTTTCTGTCCAGGAGATATGCAGGAGTCTTCACCAGCACCACATTTCAAAAGCTTCAGTTTTCTTCTTGTCAGCAGCATTAACTTCCCATGATTCAAATCCATAAATCACTATGGAAAAAAATTAGGCTTTTCACCAATTTCAAGATGCCACATTTCCCCCCCCCCCCCCCCCCACCACCACCACACACACACACTTTCTTAAAGGAGGCCATATCTGAGAAGTCATCCCTACTTCTTCTGATTTCTTTGGAACCCAGCCTCCTTGATTGGATATATATGATCCAGATAATTAAATTCATGTACTGCCTCTACAGCTTGTCCATTAATCGTGATGTCTGCATGCATCTCATTTTTGTTAGTCATGTCACCATACGTGCATTTTGTTTTGTCGCATTCAGAAATAGTCCATATTCCTCACTAACTGTTTTCAGACTACAACATTTGTTGCATTGCATCAGTGGTGGTAGCAAAGAGTATTATGTCATCAGCATATATGAGGTCAGGTAAGAGGCACCACAGTGGAATTCCCAGCTCCTTCCTCTTTGTCAAAACCTTCCAAGGCTTGTCTCAGAATAAATTCTGTGTATATGTTAAAGGGTCATGGTTACAAAAGGTTAATACCCTTGTTACAGAACAGGGGGTCAGAATCAATTTATTTCAGTGGCTACTGTTACAACTCCCTCCTATGTGGGGCTGTGCCTTGAAAAAACCAACTGGTTCATCTAAAGCAGTGATTCACATTTGCTGTGTAAATCACATACTTTGAAAGGTAAATACTACCAGCTAAAAATCACTGTAAATATCAAATCACCTTCATTTTGTTACTGACAACATGCAAGATTGATACAGAATTTACTTACTGGTGCAGCTTATTTACATTTTGCACTTCACTCAGCATGGACAATAATACACTAGTCAGTTTCACATTTGTGTAGAGTGGGGCTATGTCTATGCTGAAGACCCTGTTCCGGCGGAGCCCCCCAGTATAGAGGCAGTTTACACCGAGTGAGGGAGCTTTGCTGCCAATGTAGGAACACTACCTCCCTGAGTCTTCTGTCAACATAGCTGCATCTACACTGGGGGTTTTGTTGGCATAGCTGTGTCGGTAGGGAGTGAGGATTTTTCACACCCCTGACCAACAGAGCTATGCTGGTGTAAGTTTGAAGTGTAGACAAAGCCTATGTTTCATTGTTAGGTTCTCATACACAATCACACTGCTGCAATGCTTGGGTTGCAAACACTGCTGGGGAATGCATACAGGGTTCGCTGGAATTTTAAAGAGTAGTTTCATGAAGACATTCCTATTGAAGCTTTCCCCCCCCAAAAAACCAAATTTACATTTTGTGCCTTTCAACTGTGGCTGAAAAAACCTTATCCATCCAAGATACTTGTGTAAAGTACAGAATCATCTTACATTACCAAGAGTTTATGCACAAGTATAAGATTTGTTCACAAGCACCCACAACAAACCATAGAAAACCACTATGGGTTCAAGAAATGTGTCCCCAAGCAATTGAATCAGGATATAATCATCATCACCCTTTGTTCCTACAGGATGGAAGTGGAAACATATCCATTTGCCTGCTGTGTTTCCAGAGGGCACAGCAACAGTTAAGTTGCCTTCAGCAAGAGGTAAGTTATTTCACGCGCACACACAGCACCATCCCCGCTGTACATGAGAACTACAGCATGAGCAGCAAAGGGCTAAGATCAGTTCATGGGTACTCTCCAGTGCGTCCATACCATGAGGGTCTTGCAAGATAAGGACCCAAAAAGGTTCTTGCTGTTGAAGCAAGAAGGCTGCCTGCCAGCCAGGGTCAAAACAGAGTGAAAGTCAGAGTGGGTTGATTTGTTTCTGTTGTTGTTGTTTTTAACCAACCAACCACACACAGATCTCTTTGCTTATTTCTGAAAAACACTCTGTCAGCTCAGCCTCTTCTCATTATCACACGGCCTGTCTGTAGTCGATCAGCACTTGTGGCCAGGGCTGATGGTGTCTTCAAACATGTCTACAGACATGCTATGTCTACACTACAGACCTTACAGCAGCAGAGCTGTTTGGATTCTGCTGAGCCATTCTATCAGGATAACACCCTGGGATCTATTAGAGAGTCTTAACAGGATTTGTTCTGCAATGCTGTTTCCCACTTCAATGTAATCTTGTCCCCCGACAGCTGACGACTGCAGTACAGCATTGCAGAAGTTCCACACGTCTTACTTCCAATTATTCACTGACACTAAAGGTTATGGGCCTGTAGGACTATGGCGGAGAGCAAGGCAGAGCCAGAGGAGCCTGTGTCTTGGTCAATGCTTACTCGAAAACATCAGTGTTTAAGCAAGCCAGAGAGGACTGTCTTTTTTCCTGCTAATACTGTATTGTTTATAATAGTGTTGTGCACACAGCTCCAATGCAGCTGCTGTGTATTGATTTCAGGTCTGCTGAGGCAGATTCTAGTAATTCAATACACTGAGGTGACTGACCATGTTAGTCTATAAAGTCTCCAATTCCAAGTAGTCAGCAAAGCGCTTGAAGCACTAGTTGCTGACACAATTGCTTAACACCATTAACGTTTGCTTGTAATTATATAATGTAGGGGACAACCGCTACTGGTCCAGTTGTTTTTCTGTTTGGAACAGTCACAAGGTTGCCAGTCGACATCTTCCTCACGCAATCCTTTCAAAATCCCCCTTCTTTTCCTTCCTTCTTCTCTATTAACTCCTTCTCTCTCTCCCCCATCCACCTTCAACCTCACATTCAGACATGGGGACAGGAAAGAAGTTGCACCTGCTTACACCAGTCCACATTTGGCCCTTGCTGATGGGTGCAATTATATCCATTGTAAAACATACAACTAAAAATGGGTTTACCACAGTTGTCAAGCTCCCTGTACAATTATACAGCATTCCCTCCAGCGATGCAGATTTTTACAAGGTTCAGCGGTATTAACGGCTACCTAGTACATAAGGGTTTCACCTCAACTCAGCTTCTCCTTGGACAGGTGCTCAGGGGAAGTTCCATAAATCAGCTAATTGCAAAAGCGAGGGGCATTGCATATGAGAAGTCAGCACTCCACACTCAGGTCATAGGTTGTTGGGTTTAGTGAGTAGGTGCCGAATGGTGTTGGTAGCTTGTGATATACAGGAGGTCACACTAGATGATCTGGTGGGCCCTTCTGGCCTTCAGCTCTATGACTTGGCTGAACCCCAGTCTGGGAAAGTTTCCCATTAGTACGTGATTTTTTTGTTTGATCTCAGCTTTATAAACATTTTCACTTGAGGGGGAATAAGCCCTTGCTGAGTACGTCTGTTCTACACCTGCTGAGCCACTCTCCCAATTGGCACGTGTCTCTTGGCTGCCAGCCCTGCAAGTAAAGAAGTTCCTCAGCTGGATCTCTATCATCTTCTGGGAGCATTCTAATGCCTGTGACACTTCCACATGGTGACACAATTCGCAGCTGCTCCTAGGCCTCCTTACTAACAACAGCCAGGCCTGCCATGCTGAGAACATACAGATTCCTTCCTGAGACATCATTAAAAACTCAGTGGTGAGGACAATGGACACCTTGGCCACTCTGCCTACTGAGCTATTGGAGTGATAATGATTGGTGTATTTACCATACACTTCACAGTAAGCAACGTCAGATCTTATATCTTATATAAAGGCAGCCACCTCCATGAACAGCGGATATTAAAACATTTTGTCTCCGATCCACAAAAGGACATAGGCGTCACAACGCTGAAGAAGAATCACAGGCACACCACCGTGATCCCCAAAGCCGGAGTTAAGCGCTTAGCCTCCCTATACAAAGAACAGAGAGAGATAGGGGCCTTAGAATGCAATCCACAAAAGCCACCACACTAGACAAGGAACTGCCTAAGCTAGCCATGGGAGATGCTGACAAGAGAATAGTGTCTTAAGCCTCACCCCTCTCTTGGAGATAAGCACCTGAGCCAGGGCTGCAGGGAGGCACCTCTCTCTGCCTAGGTATCCACGAACAGGCACCTGTCTCCTAGAGTCAGGGGGCTCAAGTGCCTCAGAAATGGCTTGTGCAAATGAGTTTCGGCATCTGCGCACAACGGCAGGAGAAGGAGATGGTGCCACCCACCTTATAACTTTTAGCCCAGTGGCTCAAGTGCTCACCTGGGATGAGGGAGAGCCGGGTTAATTTCCCCTTCTGCCCGAGTGGGAGAAAGGTGGGAGACGCTGCTCAAATCCTCTCTCAGGAGAGTGCTTTAACCACTGTCCTGTGGGATATTCTGATGTGGGGCTCTCAGAGACGCTTCTGTTGAAGCTGTTCCACTGTGGATGATTAATTCAAGAATAGGCGTACTTGTGGCACCTTAGAGACTAACAAATGTATTTGAGCATAAGCTTTCATGGGCTACAACCTACTTCATCGGATGCATAGAATGGAACACACAGAAAGAAGATATTTATACATACGAGAACATGAAAAGGTGGAAGTAGCCATGCCAACTGTAAGAGGCCAATCAATTGAGATGAGCTATCATCAGCAGGAGGAAAAAAAAAACTTTTAAAGTGATAAGATGACCCATAGAAGGTGTGAGGATACTTAACATGGGGAAATAGATTCAATTAGTGTAATGACCCAACCATTCTCAGTCTCTGTTCAAATCTAAGTTAATTGTATCTAATTTGCATATTAATTCAAGTTCAGCAGTCTCTCTTTGGAGTCTGTTTTTGAAGTTTTTTTGTTGCAAAATTGCCACCTTCGAGTCTGTCACTGAATGGTTAGAGAGGTTGAAGTGTTCTCCCACTGGTTTTTGAATGTTATGATTCCTGATGTCAGATTTGTGTCCATTTATTCTTTTGCGTAGAGATTGTCCGGTTTGGCCAATTTGTATGGCAGAGGGGCATTGCTGGCACATGATGGCATATATCACGTTGGCAGATGTGCAGGTGAACGAGCCCCTGATGGTGTGGCTGATGTGATTAGGTCCTATGATGGTGTCCCTTGAATAGATATGTGGACAGAGTTGGCATCGGGCTTTGTTGCAAGGATAGGTTCCTGGGTTAGTGTTTATGTTGTATGGTGTGCGGTTGCTGGTGAGTATTTGCTTCAGGTTGGGAGGCTGTCTATAAGCGAGGACTCGCCTGTCTCCCAAAATCCGTGAGAGTGAGGGATCATCTTTCAGGATAGGTTGTAGAGCTTTGATGATGCGCTGGAGAGCTTTTAGTTGGGGGCTGAAGGTGACGGCTAGTGGCGTTCTGTTATTTTCTTTGTTGAGCCTGTCCTGTAGTAGGTGACTTCTGGGTACTCTTCTGGCTCTGTCAATCTGTTTTTTCACTTCAGCAGGTGGGTATTGTAGTTTTAAGAATGCTTGATAGAGATCTTGTAGATGTTTACCTCTGTCTGAGGGATTGGAGCAAATGCGGTTATATCTTAGAGCTTGGCTGTAGACAATGGATCGTGTGGTGTGTCCTGGATGGAAGCTGGAGGCATGTAGGTAAGTATAGTGGTCAGTAGGTTTCCTGTATAGGGTGGTGTTTATGTGACCATTGCTTATTAGCACAGTAGTGTCTAGGAAATGGACCGCTTGTGTGGATTGGTCTAGGCTGAGGTTGATGGTGGGATGGAAATTGTTAAAATCATGGTGGAATTCCTTGATGGCTTCTTTTCCATGGGTCCAGATGATGAAGATGTCATCAATGTAGCGCAAGTAGAGTAGGGGCGTTAGAACAACGCTTCCTTAGCTCTCGTCCCCTAAGTCAGCCATAAAAATGTTGGCATACTGTGGTGCCATGCGGGTACCCACAGCAGTGCCGCTGACTTGAAGGTTATATATAAGCTTATGCTCAAATAAATTTGTTAGTCTCTAAGGTGCCACAAGTACTCCTGTTCTTTTCGCGGATACAGACTAACACAGCTGCTACTCTGAAATAATTCAAGAATGATTGGCTCAGGGGGCTGGACCCTAGGTCTCCTATCTCCCAGGCAGGTGCTCTTACCACCAGGCTACAGAGTCTCTCTCATGTGCATGCACCCACTGACTGTTCCACTGTGGGTAAATAGTCATTAGGCCAGTGAGAGAGAGAGAGAGAGAGAGAGAGAGAGAGAGAGAGAGATAGACACTCTGTAGCCTGGGGTTTAGGCACCTATACCCCAATCCACTAAGGTACTTTTCTTTTTCTGATTGCCAGTCCAGAAGTGGTTAGACAAATGTACTAGTCTGGAAACTATATGCACTGATCCGTCAGTACTTCTGCACCCCTTTCATTCTGACATGGATTTTAGCTCTCAGTATCTCACTAATGGTTAGAATTTTATATGAACATATCAAACCATTTCAAAAGGGGGGGAGGAGCTTGAAGTTAGTTCTCAAGAGAATGACTAAAATCATATTGGAAGTGGTGTGTATGTCTGGAGGGGATGGGAAGCAAAGCAGTAATCAGGATGATGTGATTTCATGTTCTAATACCTCAACCCAACTGGAGTGAAAACAAAGTTTTATGATGGAGTGAGAGAACTGAGGTTACCCCCAGCCTTCTACTGACACTCACATAATATCCTGCTCTGATGTTCTGCAGAATATTGGACTTGAAAGTCTTTGTGGATCCTTAGTTTAGTAGAGTCATTTCTTGGCATTGATCCAGCATGGACCTTAACCCAATGTAATTTTCATCCCCTCTGAAATATGACAATTCGGTCTCAATCTGCTCCTCTGTATTGGACCGGTGATAGCATGCAACATACACTTGTAAGCTCCCCAGGGGCGTAGAGCCTGGGTCAGTTTCGTTCCTCACTTCAATTCCTAAGAGAGTATTAATAATCCTACTTCGAATTTCCTTTGCCAGCCAGCTACACAGACACATTTTTGTGCCTTCTGGGTTTTTATTTTAAGCCAATGTAGGGCTGGAGTAACAGTCCTGGGGATTGGAGCACTCCAATCCAATGACAGAAACGGAATAGCTCAGACAGGAACAGAGCTAGCTTCCCCCAAACTGTCTCACTGACGTGCCTCAATTCTGCTCTAGAGGGGTTACCCCGGGGGGAGAGAGACATTCAGTCTCCGTGTCTCTTTGGTCCTTGGCCTTGCTGCAGAGACTGCCAGTGTCAGTTGTGATAGTGACAAGGGTGTCAATTGCTGCCAATTATGGGGGTGATTGGAGATGTAAGCACTTGTCTTCCGATCACTGGCTCATTCCACATAGGCTACCAAACCACCACCAGGGGGTAATGACTTTTAGCCCCTGTTGACCCATGCTGAATTGGTAGAGGCAACCTATAGTAAAGGTACTGTAGCCCATCATCCGAACCAGTTAGTCCCTCTCACATTTTTGAGTTCGTCTCTTGCCATACTTCCAGCATTATTTTATTTCTGTGGTACTATGGAAATAAAAGATCAACACCATTTATTTCTCATAATGTAGAAGTTTGAGAGAGGATGGGCTATGGGGAGGTAGAGATGTTCTCATTTATGTAGAGTAAATTCTGCTAAGAGTGCTGTGCTGTGTGGATCTAATAGGCCTGTACTGCCATCTACTGTACTGAGAGAGAGCAAGTTACCAAAGGGGGTGATTAACCTCCATGCTGTTGCTGCAGATGGAAACCAGGAATGAGCCTTTGACCACCTACAGCTGGCCCTTTTTCTTCACAACAGGTAGACCCCTTTTTTCTAGGTAAGTTTTACTTTATTTATTAGATAATCTCAACACTAGGTGTTAAAAGCAGCTGATATGTTTGGAGTCTAAAAAAAACAAAAACAAAACAAAAAACTAATTCCTCCCCCTTCTCACAATGTGCTATAAAATTACTAATTGAGAAAATGTTTACATAGGCTATAATAAATGAGCAGATCAAGACTCAAACAATATACCTAGCCACTTTAAATTTCAAGGTGCATGGATGTTGGAAGGGAAGGGGGAGACAAAGGGGCATGTTCTTCTAAGTGATCAGCTATTTACCTCTGATGTAGAGATGATCCTAAACTAGACTGACCAATGATTTGATCCACTATGAAAAGTCCTACATTTCTAAAATGTTTTCTAATGTAGAAACATATACAGGTTAACAGCAAGTTCTTGAACCAAATAATAGTTGCCAGTTAGCCATTCTTGCTACCATGGGTAGCAAGATAGATAATCCTGTGGGCATGGTATTTCTCTGGCAATTACCCTGATTTAATCACTTCCGTGCATCAAGGAATCACATCACAAATGTGGAGCCACAGTCTGATTAATTAGGCCAGTCCACCTCCTCTTTACTGAGCATCAAGAACTAAACCCTCCGTAAGCAGAAATTGTGCAGAATACTTGGCTTTATGCACTAGCCATCAAAGCCCATGTCAACAATTGTTGATATAACTGACATGGCAACAGAAAAAACACTTTAAGTAGGGTTTTTTTTAAAGTGCACTGCATGTAATTTTAAAAGGAATTTCCAGCCTCAAAAGCAAAAGACAACCTCAGGCTAGTTTGCTCAGATTTCCAGAACAGAATCTGCTACTTTTCAGTTCACTGCAATCTTGCCCATGTACCCATTTCAGGTTCAATATATATTTATCACTTCTCAGCTATTTATATTTTTAATGCCCTAATAGCAGTTCAGAGGCATTGTACTAGGGCTAGTAAATTCCTAATAGTGTTCCATTGAAAGAGGCCAAGGAACATTCTATAGGACCCATATTCCTGCCACCTTGTGGACATGCTGCCATGAACCTTCTGGTATAAAAATAATTCTATCAATCACAGTGGGATAGAAACAGAATCATGTCACAGGCAGTGCCAGTGCTATAGATACAGCTGGTAACATCACCCTGAGGATGTCACTGGAGGAGTGTAAAATAACAGGGTTTAAACTTTGAAGTTAGAAAACAGCATCTTTGGAAAGAAACCTCCGCAGTGAAAAGCAGCATATGCTTCGCTGCCTGCCACAATCAGTACTCCAAAGATTTCTTTAACGAAGATCATCATCAGTCATGATCTGATTTTCTTTTAAAGTTTCAAGCCATTTGAGATCATCCTGTAGCTGCCGCCACTTAACATCTACACTTCAACAGTGTAAAGCTACATTTTTAGGCCAGGTTCTGATTTTAGGGACACTGGTATAACAGGAGTTAGAGTTCCTCTGGATTTACACCAGTGTAACAGAGATTGGAATTGGGCTTCACCAAGGATTTCTTTGGAAAGATAATTTGATTGGAAGAAATGTTGTGCTGCCCCCATTTTTTTTTGTTAAGGAAGCTCAATCAGAATTATATTTTTAATACTCAGTAGGCAAAGGCTTTGGAAGAGAGATTTGGAGTTGGCTGAATCATCCATGGATGATTTAAAAAAAAAAGGCAACACTGGATCCTCTTTTCCCATTGCTGCCCCAAGATTACAAAGCATTAGAATCTCCACTTAGTCGGTAGTATTCCTCTCCAGCCTTACCTCCATGCTGCATTCTCTGCAGCTAAAGAAGGCGGCTTTTCCTCCAGCCTGGCATCCCAGTGCAGGAGAGACAGAGAACTGCAAGTCTGTAAAGTGGCTTGTAGATGTGCAGCTGGAATTGGAAATCCAGCTTCATTTATAGGGCTAGACATTTACGTTCAGGCAGTTCCATCAGTGCTTGCAAAGGCATGAAAATTCTCTGATGTATGTGAAAACCTGATTGTGAAGCACCCAGACCAACTTTTGCTGCGGGGATGGAGCAACTTCACCTGTCCAAAGCAGAAGAAACAGATGGCTGGAGAGAGGAAGGACGGATGGACCGGCAAGTTTCAAGAAGTTGAGCAGTTCCTTAAAGGGCAGGTGAACCTTTATTTCCTGTGGTACAAAAGTCACTGATAATGGCAGAATAAAGGGGTACATGATACAAAATATTTGAATGGCTTAGAGAATGCTTATCAGTGGGGTGAAAAGTGTTTAATCTAATTTTAAAACAAAATATATAGCTGTGTACTGTGATATTTTCCCCTGCTTCTTCAGGGCCCAGGTGATGAAAATACTTGAGCGTGGACATAACCCCAGGCTTAAAGTTAAGGACCTTTGACTCCAATGAGACTTAAAAAACATGCTTAGGTGTTTTAAGTAGAGGTCAATATTCCCATGTTCACCAAAGAACCCACCAAAAATTTTTATTAAAAATAAAAGAAGATTAAGGATATCAACACAAGTTTACTAGAAAAATTACAATTGACTTACATTCCTCCTCCGGTTTCTATTCTATATGGTATTCTCATTTCCTATCAAAATTGTTGCACACTGTTAAACTGTTGCTTTCTAGCGGCGTTGCAGTGATGGAGAAATACAGTTCACTTCTATGTATTTTATAAAGTGCTTCAGGGTCCTTCTGGATAAAAAGTTGCCCTCTCTCATATATAGAGATAGACAAACTTAGGACATACACTGTGGTTGTCTTAACTAAGTGCATTATAAACTTGTATGTAAAATGCAGGGTTTTTCTTTTTTTTTTTTTTTTTTTTAAACTAGAGAGTTCAAGGCTAGTTAAGACAGCTCATTTCAATTTAGCACTAAACAACTGGGAACTATAACATACTTGTCTTGTCTGCTCTCCAAATAGTCTACGAGCAGAAAGAAGCTAAAGGATTCCATAGCAGCATCCTTTTACCCTAGTGCTGAAGGTTCAGGCAGGCACTTATCTACCAGGGAGAAATTACAGACACACAGTGCTTATGTGCTACTCCTGAACAGAGGTTTTGCTTTCTACCTAGACTCAGACAACAAACGTAGTAGTGTATAATAAACATAAAGTCATTCTCATTCAGAACCCATGTCCATCTACGGATGATTGTATCAAACTGAAAATAAAATGTCTTTTTTTTAATTAAAAGACAAGAGACATTCTTTATTAAATGAACATCCATCCCACCTTACTTCTAATCTGCAGATGCAGTTTTGACCAGTGAAGGGGACAGCTTAATTTTTACTGGAGACATTCTTGACACTGCCACAACGCTACAATCCAGAGTTCCAGATTCTACTTCAGGTAAACCACAGAGTTTTGTAGGTTTGGGGGATCAAATGTAGTTACTTCCTTTGATGTGTTGTGAACCTCATTCTCAGGGCCGCCCAGAGGATTCAGGGGGCCTGGGACAAAGCAATTTCGGGGGCCCCTTCCATAAAAAAAAAAAAAAAGTTGCAATACCATAGAATACTATATTCTCGTGGGGGCCCCTGTGGGGCCCGGGACAAATTGCTCTGGGCAGCCCTGCTCATTCTTCGCTTTGTAATCCAATTGCTCCTCCTTCTCTCCCTTTGCTATGATGGCGGCAATCTATCCAAATACAATCAGATATGAATAAGGGTCTAATTCTGCTTCCACTGAAGTCAATGGCAAAACTCCCAATGACTTCAACAGAAGCAGGATCAAGCCTCAAGAGACCATCTTATTAGAAAACCTCCGGTCTTCAAAGACTACCCTAATGCATCCCCAAATGTATTCAGTACAACTAGAAGACCATTTCTAGTTCAAATGCAGTGTAATGGGCAATGCACATTAGCAACATGTAGCAATTTGGCAGCTTCTACAACATAAAATTCACTAAAAATATTGATTAGGAACTAGCATGGAATCATGAGATACAGAACAAGTTAGAACTCTATTTGTGCCATATTTTCTTTAATCTATGGGACTACCACAAAGCCTTCTTAAAAATGAGCTGTGGTTGCCTTTGGTTGTATAGAGAGACTGTCAGTAGAAAGTGGGAAAACTCTTGTACCCCACTGTGACGAAAAGCACCCCTGTATTCACACCCAACACACTATTGTAATAATCTTTGTACAAAATATGCCTTGTAAGGTATCATTTGAAAAACAACAACTTGGTCATTAATGTCATGGTGAAGTATATTTAGCAACATTAGACATAGTTATTAACCTATGCTGAAATCATGACTGAAGTGTGTTTACCAGACAAGTCTGGGAGTGGGTAAACTGCTTCTCAAAGACAAAGGACAAGTTGACGCCTCTAGCCAGATGTCAAAGCTGATGGACCGGCACCTATCAAATGGCCATTCTTTGGCAAGGAAGGGAGCAGGAACAAACGGATCTGCATCTTAGCAAACAGCAAAAAACCTCTCCCCCACCACCCCCCATGTCTCATTACTCTTATCTAGGGGTCACTCTCAGGAAAATGCATTTCAAAGGTTGACTGAACTATAAATGTGAGGGGCAAAAATATGCCAAATTATCACGCCGTACCCATCTCTCTTTGTCTTCTAAGAAGACTAAGAGACTTTGGGAGGAGATCCTGGCCTGAGAGTTTGGTCAGCAATGTACTGAAAACGTGGTAATGGCCTTCACTCTGAACCAAAGCTAGTTTAAGTTTTTTATCTTCATTTTTCTTGTAAACATTTCTGACTTTAATGCCTCTTTACTTGTATTCACTTAAAATCTAGCTCTCTGTAGTTAAATAAACTTTTCTTTAATTGAAACTAATCTAGTGTTGTGAATTGTTTGGGTAACTTCCTTTAAGGTAGCAGACTGTTGTATGTTGATCTCCTTAAAGGGGCAACGGACCTAATATCTGCACTGTCCAGAAGGCTGGACAGTGCAAAACAGAGGCTTCTGGGGGGAAGTCCGGGACTGGGAGTGGTTTGGGCTCACCCTGTAAGTAGTAACCAAGGCTGCTGGAAGCCAGAGTGCGGCTGGTGTTTGTTGACAGGCTGCTGGAGTCAGAGCTGTGGCTCTACAGAACTCAGGGTGTGACCTCCATGCTGTTAAGCTGATCGTGAGGAGCCCAGGGTGGGAGGTACAGCAGAAAAGCATAGGGAGGCACCCCAGGTTGCAGGGCAAGTGGGGACACAGCCCCTCACTGGTCTGGATTGCACCTCGGAGTGTCATACCCACTTTTAAAAGGTGCATGTTGACGTGGCGCAGATTGCTTCCTAAGAGCAACTTGAACATGAATGGAAAAAAAGCTTGAAAATTCCATGAGGAATTTCTCTCACCTAAAAGAAGTTGTGTATGGTACATGAGATGAGATGTTGTGGGAGAAGGTGGTGTGCCAGACCAGAGACCTTGGGTTTATAAAGTGTGTGTTTGTTACCTGTCCGTAACTTGAATCTTTAGCATGTTTTTTTTAAAACAAAGATGCAAAAGAGACAGGTTTTATTGTATTTTGAGGTTTCACTGTTCCTAGCGGCTATGGTATAAGCATCAGTCTCAAAATCCATCAAAATTACAACTTATTTTTTTAACACCACGTATTCTAATTTTAGTTGATACAAAAAAATCCTAACTTTGCATATGGCCAATTTTAAGATTGCAGGATTCGACCCAGAATCCTGAGCTAGGTGCTGAAACTCCTTAGCTCCCACTGACTTTATTTTTAAATTTCCTTTAATGTGATCCACTATGAGCATTATCTTCACCAAAAATAATAAACAAGCTCCTGTGTTGATGCAGCTATGTGGAAGTAAACACAATTAGGCCTCTTTTATGCTAAAATGAGCAGCATACTAATGAGACATACTGAATCAATTATTCCTAAGGGATTCATGGCCATCAAACAGTCTTAGGTTATAAAAGCTAGTTTATTTAGACTTAACATAGAATTTCTTATCAGAAGTGTGAAGAAGACAGCTACATTGAATTTGAAAAATCACTTACTTTTTTTTTTTTTTAATTAATCCAGTTCATCTGATTTTGCTTCACAAAAGTTCACAGAGCTGTTCTTATTTTAGTCCCCCCCGGTGCCCACAACCACCATATACATGTGAAAACCCTTGATAAATTGCTTGTATGCCAGAGACTAAACTCAGACAGTCCCCAGTAGGTTGGGGTTAACATCAAGCCTTCTTGATGAAACCATGTGTAAAAGCTTGTCAGTTCTTAGACAGCAAGAATGGCACTATTGAATTGACATTTATAGAGTGCTTTTTAAATCATCTGTCTGAATGCACACTACAGAGCAATGAATCACACACCTAAAACAGTGCTTGTGTGCAGACCAATCCTGCAGCCATTGTGAGCTCAACAATCACATATCTGCGTAAGTTTTCATTAGTGCCTGTTGGTCTTCCTGATGTTAATTGAGGAAGGGAATGCTGGCTAATGGTTATCTCATAGCTTGAGTCCATAAATTATACAGTATAAAAGAATGAAATTGATTGACTTGCTCCACAACATATTGCAGAGTTGGCAAACCAAGGCCTTTCCCACTCCCAGTATTGAAGATTCCACTACACTTTTTGCAAGAGCAGGTGTGTGAGCACTGGAGTCCTGGCCAAAATTCCATTTTAGGTAACTACTAAAATTCCTCCTGCAGTTTCACCTGGATACAGTTCTTCTGTAGCTCCTTTCCTAAAATAGTTATGTAAGGCTTAGAAGTTTGCATGATAATGGCACCTGCAAGTAGACCACGTGAGGACTTCTATGTAAGTGACGCATTGCGCTGCAAGAGTTAGGGGATCTCAAGTGGAGAATTCACCATCCCAGAAAAGATGTGGGGAGATGGATAGGTTACTAAAAAGTCAGAACCTGCACTCGGTTCAGGTTAAGGGCAATTTATCTTTAACAATTTGACTGTGAGTGGGATGCATGTATATGCATGTCCTGGTATGATTTGTAGCAGTTATATTTTACTGAAATGAGAAGGGGGGGGGGTGAAACTGCTTTTTCCCCTATTTTCCAAGCAATGCTCACTTTTCTTCCTCCCCCACAGCCTGAAGGAGGCCAACTTTGCAGATATTATGGCCACAATTTTCTGCTTCTGTCCCTGCAACTTTAGTTTTCTGTTAATGAACCATAAGTGAGTCCAGTCAGCTTTATTCAATTTGCTCTTTCAGAATTCCATGCTTATTCACTTATCTCTTAGAATACAGACATACTGTATTAAATTCCCAAGTATCTAAAAATAGGATGATTTATTGATTTTTTCCATAAATGCATCTAAACACACTTAAATAGATATGGGCCTGAACCAAATTCCCAGATCCAAACACAAACGTTGGAGACATCAAAATTAAATTCTAGACGTAATGTTTAATGACAACGGTCACACATAATAAAGGCCACAACGTTCTAGTATCTTACTTTTTTCTGTTCCACTGTAATGAGATTTACACATTCCTATTCCTCTACTCACACGGAGTAACATCTGCTGCCACAAATGGTCCCACTTCTTCAGTGGGAACATGAGTGGAGTAAGGAGCGACTCAACACAAATAAGGAAATTGGAATCAAGCCAACTGAGAACTATCAGAGTTGTTCTTCCTTTCCTCCTGCTATGTCCATTTCTAGGTCTGTCCACTCTGGGCCTGATCCAAAAACCACTAAGTCAATGGAAAGAACCCATTTGACTTCCATGGGTTATAGCTGGAACCCTAAATACACAATGTATTGGGTATCAGATCCCTTACTCATCACAGCTCAGAGAGATTGTAATCCACAGGTGAATGTGCATTACAGGTTCCCCTCTGTGCTGATCCACAGAGGATACTAGTTTGTTACAACCCCTGGCCATAGAGCCTTGGCTCATGCTTTGTGTATGGGTTTGCCACAAGGATGGCAATGTGAGGATCAAAAAAGGAAAAAACTATTTGTATTCCCCACAACTATTACACTTGGGCTTTGTGGAAATAATACAATAATAAAATGCTGTATATACAGCAGAACCTAGACTACCCCAAATGCCTTGTCATATGAAACAACTTTATGTCTCCCAACATTACTAATTACATCGAAAATTCCTTCAGTTATCTAAAAACCTTGATTATTCAAACTTATTCTCCATCTACTGCCCCCCCCCCACTCCACCCCTTCATGACATTCCACTAATTCAGGTTGTACGGTATTGCCAACCTTTAAAAACAGCCAGATTCCTGACAGATGTTGAGCATCCATAAGTACCAGTGGACAACCCCCAGTCTTACACGAAAGGCCACGGCATCCTTAATGGCCAAGCAGACTAGAGCAGATGGGACCTCAGTTTTTTCTCTCTCCCCCAAAAGAGAGAGACAGAAATATAACTTGATCTATCTATCTGAAAGAGACAAAGTGCAGAGCTGGTCCTGTGGCTATTTGAACAGATATGCCAAAAAGCTTACTCTCAGGGAGGGAAGGCGTTAATCCAAAATGGGATTATTTCTTAGGCAGATTTTAAAGCTGTGTGTTAAAGCAGTGGCTCTGAACCTTTCCAGACTACTGTACAGTACCCCTTTCAGGAGTCTGTACTGTCTTTCACCTCACTTAAAAACGACTTACTTACAAAATCGGACATAAAAATACTAAAGTGTCACAGCACACTATTACTGAAAATGCTGACTCATTTTTACCATATAATTAATAAATCAATTGGAATATAAACATTGTACTTGCATTTCAGTGTATAGTATATAGAGCAGTATAAACAAGTCATTGTCTGCATGAAATGTTAGTTTGTACTGACTTGCTAATACTTTTTATGTAGCCAGTTGTAAAACTAGACAAATATCTAGATGAGTTGATGTACCCCTGGTTGAGAACCACTGTGATAAAGGTTGTTGTAGTCTGATTCAATGAGATTTTAAATCTCACTTATTTCTCATTGTCACTCGCATATTGACTGCTGTAGGGGTATAGATAGTCTTCTTTTCTTGTTGCAGATAAGTGTAGGTACTGCAAAACAAATGCCTAATCCACTAAGACCAATATCCTGGTTTAGGCCCAAATCGAGTTCTGTGAATTCAGACGCTTTCACCTGCACTGAATCCCATTACTTCATGGCCACAGTGGGGCTCCAGGGGTGCACCCACAAAGATCCCCATTGAAGCAATTAAGTTAATAGGGCTTGATTCAGGCCCAGTGTTCCACCTTAACAGAGCCCACTACAGGATCAGGGATTTGGTAATCAATATATGATAGAACTAGGAATTTTTCTGAAGCGTTACAATCAACTAAAAAACAACAACAACCACCTTCTGTTATGTAGTTGTTGTAGGAATATCACCCAAAAGGACTACAAGGTCTCATGCAACAAAAGAGAAGAGATAAATCATTTTTTAAATAGGAAAAAAAATGTAAAACCTCCCAAACTGGCAGATAGACTCAGGAAGAGAGGCAATAAGGAACATACGCCATACTTTTGAAATTGACTAGATTTCAAGTTGCCAGTGTCCCTTTAAATTACTCTTTTTCCTCTTATGCTGCACACAATAGGGATTCACTGAAATTTTTAGTGGACAACAATATGTCTGATTCACTTAGGGGATGATCATTACTCCAACATAGCATTTCAGTCTTAAATATTGGAAATCATGTATACTGTAATTCAAGCAGTGTAATTTCCTGTGTGTGGCACTTCACCATGTGAATAGATCAGGGATATATATATCGAGAGAGAGAGAGAGAGAGTACTTGGCAGGTAAAGTCAAAATATGGCTGTTAAATATCAATCATTACACTTGTCACATGAATGAGTGGCCACTGCAAAAAGGGCACTGGATTATTAGCTAATGAGGGACACACACAAAAAAAACCATACAACCCCTCCCCACCCTTATCAATTGCCTCTCTCACAGTATTTGATTGTTTTTCTCTAAACCCCAAGCCCTGGAGTTAAGTGATTTTGAGATCTGAGATTTCAGGGGGTTTTATTATTATTAATTATTATTATTATTTAATATTAAAGTAAGCGTCTTGCCTTCCAGGCTGCAGAGAAAAGCTTGGGAATGACCCTGTGACCGCTGAGGGCTCAAAACCCAGAGGCAAATAAAGAGACCCCAACTTAAAAAAACCCAATCTCGTGATCTCAGTGGGCAGCCCCTGTCCGCTGGTTTCTGGGCGCTGCTCACGGCTCCCTGCGGCACTGTCCCTGTTGGCTTTAGCGCGCGGTTCCCGGCCTGCTGCCGGCAGCGCCACTGCGCACTGAGGAAAGCGGCTCTCTCGGGAGGGCCCCGCGGCGCGGTCACCGTAACGAGGGCGCTGCGCCGGGACTGGGACCCGGTCACTCTCCCCCGCCCCCTGAGCGCAGGCTGCGGCGCTCGGGCGGCTCTGCCCGGGGGAAGGAGTTACAGGACAGTCGCGGATCCCTGCACAAGGCGGCAGCAGCGGCGCGGACAGCCGGGCCGGGCAGGGCCGAGGGCTGCTCCCTAACCCCGTGGGCCTAGGCCCCAGCAACGCCCGCCGCACCTGCTACGCACGCTGACCTCCCCATCATGGCGCCGGAGAACCCACCACCCGCCCATTCGCGCTTGACGGCACTGTCACAATCATTCCGGCTGTCTCCGTTCAGCTGCGCTTTACGGCAAGATGGCGGCCAACGCGGGGCCGGGCTGTGTGTTGTTTACGGGCCAGCTCTGTGCGCCGTAACCTGTTTCCCGTGCCCCGGCGCAGAGGCGCCATGGACCGTAGGAAGAAGCCACTGGAGGTCACGGTCGCCTCGGTGAGTGCTGCGGGCCAGGGTGGGGGCAGCCGGGCGGGTAGGTCTCTGGCCTCTTCCCCCGATAGCCCCATGTCCTAGGCTGGTTCCCGCTGCCCCCCGGCTCCGTTCCCTAGACAGATTCCCCCTACCCCACCTGGGGAATGGACCCGCGGGGGGTGGGCAGAGGAAGGGGAGACTATACTCGCTCTCCTCCCCCAAGGTGCTGAAGAAACCCACCCCCTGGGGCGAGCAGGGTAGCTGGGTCTAGCTGCTCACCGCCCTACAAGCCTGGCCTCGCTCCTCCTAGCGGTGTGAGCGCATCGGAGCCAAGGGGGAGGGATAGCTCAGTGGTTTGAGCATTGGCCTGCTAAACCCAGGGTTGTGAGTTCAGTCCTTGAGGGGGCCACTTAGGGATCTGGGGCAAAATCAGTACTTGGTCCTGCTAGTGAAGGCAGGGGGCTGGACTCGATGACCTTTCAGGGTCCCTTCCAGTTCTAGGAGATAGGATATCTCCATAAATTATTATAATTATTATTAAGGCTCTGCACAGCGCAGGAAATGCCATCTTGTTGTGACTGTACAGCTCCAGCTCATCCCCTTTTCGCCAGGGTATGTGAATGGCAAGCCTCCACCTGGCTGGAGTCAGTAGATGTAGGGATTCTGCTAGGTGAAGACACAGATAGATTAAACACCACAAGGTGTTACCAAGGTGCAAACATTTGTGGGGTGTCCAGAAGGCCAAATATAAAAAGCTCCTACTTTCTGATGTACTACAGCAACAATAAAGGATTTTAGAACCATTTATAACAGGGGTCAGTAACCTTTCAGAAGTGGTGTGCTGGGACTTCATTCATTCACTCTAATTTAAGGTTTCGCGTGCCAGGAATACATTTTAACGTTTTTAAAAGGTCTCTTTCTATAAGTCTATAATATATAACTAACCTATTGTTATATGTAAAGTAAATAAGGTTTTTAAAATGTTTAAGAAGCTTCATTTAAAATTAAATAAAAATGCAGAGCCCCCCAGACCGGTGGCCAGGACCTGGGCAGTGTGAGTGCCACTGAAAATCAGCTTGCGTGCCGCAGATTGCCTGCCCCTGATTTATAAGATGTTCAAGGTTCATGCAAGAACAACAGAAGGCCATTCACATCAGTTTTAGTTCCTCCTGGAAAGTTCCCTTGGGGTTTTATTCAGTTGGTTTGTAGCTCATGACAGATAAATTAAATGGTTTTGTATCTCTGAGCTATTTTATTGTAGTTGGTAATCACATTTACGTGCAACACAAATTAAATTAAGCAAAACTTGTACTTACCCAGTTTTTAAGAGCCCTCTAGGAATTCTTTCCTTCTACCCAGGTAGTGCCTCTTTCTGAGAGGATACATATTAGAATTGTAGCATTCATTTCTTCACCCGGATTGGGTCCTGGTAAGAACACAGCTACTTTATACCCCATGTAGAGTAGGTTTGGAGAAACAGCTGTGTCTTGTATATCCCAGCTGGTGATCTTTATTTTCCTCTACCTATTGAGTGTGTTTATTGTTTGAAAAGGGATGAGGTGCTACTGGACAATGAGGGTTCCCTTAAGAGCTGTAAAATGGTCTGTGTGCCCTGTTACATACCCACAAAGTTATATAATCCTTGGGTTGGTCTAAATACAGAAGGTTCAACATAATCTAAGAATAGTCTTTCTCCAACCTTCATCAGAAAACAAAATGCCATTGAGTAAACATGGGGTATTGTCTCTTGCCTCACCCCCAACACCTCAACCCTATTAATAAAAAATAAATCCTAATGTAAAAAATGAATAGTTTGCACTTAATACCTTTTATCCAAATATCTCAAAGTGTGTCTTTCTGTGGGATGCTGCTGTGCTTTGGCATGGCAGTTGTAGCCCTGTGACCTTACACTTTCCCCTTCAAACACAGTACACTGACCACTTTACCTGTGCACCTATGTCAGTGCTGAATTTGCTAATGTTACTCAGGCTATATTTAGGGTTTGTATTTTGTGAAGGAGATGAATGTGAATGTATTTCCTGATTGTTTTTGGAGGCAGAAGGAGGTTTTGTGAAGATGCATAGTCTCTGACTGTCATTGGAAATGTCTTCTGTGGACATTGGGGTACAGTTAAGTGATTTCCCATAGCTTGATATATTCCCTTGCTGTTAAGGGTATGTTTAAATGGAATTAAGGTTGGTTAAGTGAGACATTCCTATCAAACATTTGTTTATGGAGCAACTTTCATGGGAGGCTAAGTTTCTACAAAAGTCCCAAATATGAAAGCAGTAGGTAACTTCATTCATACCTAAGAGGTTGTCAGACCTTAAACATAACCTGAAATAAGGTGGCATTTTGCTGTTCATTTATTTTCTGTGGTATACTTTTGTTTGTAGTCTAAGCATCTTTCATTGATTCATTAAAGTCTTTGATAGTTTCACTCCATTATTTTTATTAATGCTCCATCAGTGTTTTGTGTCTCAGTATAATCTAGCAACTTAATTGAAACACAGCAATTAAAATAAATAGGGTTGTATCCAAAACATGCATTTAATGAAATTTTGCATTAGCACTTCTGACAGTTCAGGAAAAGCTTGGATGGTTAGCACCATTGTGTTTGTGGAAAATTTTAATATCAAGGGCAACCAACAGCCTGGTTAAATTTCTTGTAGAAATCAGTTTACTGTTGGACTGGCTGAAGAAGCCATCAGATCATAAATGTGTTGTTGGTTGGTTGGTTGTTTTAAAAAGGGCCTCCCAGACTCCTGAAGGCAATTGTTCCAAAGCAATGTACCTGCTGAGTGAAGTTTCTTGGGCCCAGATTCTCAAAGGTATTTAGACACCTAACTCCCATTTAAGTCAATGGGTGTTAGGTACCTAAATACCTTTGAGAATGTGGGCCTTGATAACTAACATTTGTGGTGATGATTAATACCAATGGGAGTTGCATATTCATATTTATAAAAAAGAAAGTCTAAAAGCAGCAGGGAAGAAGGTACTTTTTAAAAAGACTGTCTATCAGCTAATTCCTTTTTACAAAAAAAAAAAAAAAAAGTTTTGCTTGCCAGCAAATCTCCTTAGGGGTTACTTTTTAAATTAAAAACAAACTATTGTTAGTTTATTATAGCCTTTGGTTGGTATTTGTATGGGATTATGCCCATTTTGCTCCTGCAGATTTTCCATTTTGGAGTGAAGGATCAGTAATATAAATGGAAGCTTTTAATTAACTTATTTAACCACCTAATCATAAATTATGTTCTGTCTCATTATTTTAGATTACATATTGCTGCAAATATCACAAAGTTCTTCCTATTCAAATCACTGCTCCTATTTTCTACATCAGAAATGCAATCAGTTAATTTTATTACAGATGTAAACTCTTGATTTCTCACATAAGACTCTAGAAATTCCCTAATTATTTTGTTAAAATGACTTTTGTTGTTTTTTATTGTGGCTGATGTAGTTGGTAGATTTAAAGGCTGAACTCTTCCGAAAGCAAGAAGAATTCAAGAAGGAAAAACTTCTGAAAGATGCTGGACTCTCTGTAAAACCCCAAACAACAAACAAGGTAGAAATAAAATATCCATAATTACTCATTATTTTTCTGTTTTTCTTTCAGTTTTTCTAGGCATCTCCCAGAATTGAAGAACAAGCCATTAGAAAATCTAAAAAGTTAATACAGTGTTACATTTCCAGTTGTAGGACAAAGATTGTGATGGCTTTATTATCAAATTTCTATTGACTCATTTCCAGTTGAGTCTCTCTCTCAAAAAACAAAACTCACCATTCAATTATATTGCAAAACTGCATTTAAATAATCTCTTAATCTATGTACTCTACCCACCTGTGAGCCCCAACCTCCTTAAATGCCAGCAAGAAAAAATGAGCTTTGAATTTTGACAAATCCATGATCAGTTGGACTAGGAAAGCACTTTCCAGAGACAATGAACCTTCTTGGAAAATGCCCTGCCATCAGCTCCTATTCATTTATATTGGGGAAAATAATATCAGATGCACTGCAATCTCATACTTCAATCTCTCCTGCAATAAAACTTCTGTTCATTTTTCTAAAATAACATATTTCATAAACCTGACTTTTCAGTCATGTTCAGATTTAGTTTTAACATTCAGACCAAATGAATTTGTGTGATCTTGTGGCTATCTTGTTGTAGACTGAAGTATTATTGCTATGTTTGAAGACCATGCAGCATTTTTGCCTTTACATGCTAAAAGTTAGACTTGTTACTATGTTATGTGTAGAACTAGAAATAGACATCTGGAAGAATTATGCAAACAGATCAGAATTAGGTGTCATTTTGAAGAAAATGGTCAGGTTATAACACTGAAAAATATCAGTCCCATAACAGGCTATGTAATTCTGTATGAAAAGGTCAGTGACTAAGGTATATGAAGCTTTATAAAAGTTATTTTTGTTGACCGTATCTAATTAAGAACCCAAGTTCTCTTGGTATATAAGAGATACTGTACACTATACTTGTATCAGTACTTCTCACACTAAGTCTTTGGCATCATTCTTCCTGATAATCTTCACTTCCAAGAACAATATGAATTATTCTTAGATTTGCTTTTCCTTTAGTAATATTGTCCAGTAAGCAACTATTATCTTTATCTATAGCTGCTCAAGTATAAAATTTGTGTTCCAAATTTTTAAATAAAAAATCATAAACTCATGTTAACCCCTTTGTTGGTTCTCCTTCCTGTGCTGTCATAAATTTAAGACACATCTGCTACTTTCCACATCACAGCAGCAGGATTATACGAAGAATGTTTAAGCAGATAAATAACTCCAGAGCCTTTCTTTTTTTATTATTTTTTTTTTTTTAGTGGTCAAATAAGGTTGAAATCCTGTGTTTTAAAAACCTATGTTCCACAGAAACCAAGCATTTGGAATAAGCAGAACACGGGGGTTTCAAGTCGAGCTGAGAAAGATGTTGAGCAGAAGATAGAAGAAGATCAAACATTAGAGAAAGCGAGGTAATTTTTAAGTTACAGTAATACAAATAAATAAGAGGAACAAATGCTTTGTAGAATTTTTTTACACTTGTAACAAATTGCATAAAATAAATCATGCAAATAGCAGAATGCAAGTAAAAGTGGCAGCTATTCAGTTTTCACTGGGATGCAAGTGGTTCATTGCTTGTTAATGTCTCTCCACTCGCTGCACTGTGAGACATCTACACTTACATTATTGTATCCACAGAAATTTGACAGAGTATAGATTTTCTTTTAAAGCATTTTCTTCCATTTCAGTAAAAGCATGGATACAAACACCACAATCACTATTTTGTGCTCCAAAGAATACGTATTTATAATTTTTGCAGAAAACTGTCTCTTACCTATTTAATAAGATATATGTTTTTGAGGAAAATTACAGGTCAATGACCTGAGTTGGTTAGTTGTACAATTAAAATATACATTTAAAATGTGACATCTGCTGGTTCTCTGCTATAAATTACCCATCTCTTACGAATACATAGGTGTAAACCATTCCAGGAGCTAGTTTTAAGATATTCTCTCTGGTTTCTGTGTCCATTTAGATCAGTGGTGGGCAACCTGCGGCCCACGGGCCACATGCGGCCCATCAGTATAATCTGTTGGTGGGCCGCGAGACAATGTTTACATTAACAGTCTGCAGGCACGGCCGCTTGCAACTCCCAGTGGCCACAGTTCGCCGTTCCCGGCAAATGGTATCTCATGCCTTGTATCTCATGCAGTAGTATCTCATGCCTTGTACTCTGCGCTCCAGATCTTGTTGCCTTAAAGTAATTACCATAGAGAGGTTCTGGGCTGATGTACAGTTTATCTTGGTCTGTCATCTAGATAATTGTAATTACAGAGATATACAATACTTACATTATATGTTGCTACCTATTTGATCATTTCATTGAAGGTGAACTATGTTACTTTTTATTAAAAATCGTTCACAATACAGACTAATCAGGAATCTGTATGTTCGTAGAAATGTCAGTTACAGTTTAAAACAAAATTCCTCCTTTGCTTAGCTGTTAAGATCTGAATTCTGGGTTCTACGATTCCATTTGCTATGGTTGATAACTTCACTGATACCTTCAGCAGTATAAGAAAAATGGTGCTTTTCCTGCAGTGTCCCCAAGCCATTGTTTGGTAAAAACTCTTGCAGTTCATCTCTAAGGGAAAATATCAAACATTATTGACATTTATTCCATTGCAGTCTAAATACTGAAAGACTGTTCTGTTTGTGATGCACTTGGAATCATACTATAAATATAATCTGCTTTTTTTTTTTTTTAGGCAGAAACTGGAAGAGAAAGCAAAGCTGTATGAGAAGATGACAAAAGGAGACTTTCCAGGTGAACAAAACCTGCATAAAACCAGTATATATTTTAAAAACCTTGCTTTTATTTGGTCACTTTAGAAGCTGGCCACCTTAACTGTCTCATTGTTGACAGCTGTTATGCTATAAAATACAGTACTTCTGTTAATCAATAAATGTAGCTTTTACACTAAATAAGCTTTTTGGAGGCACAGTGTACAAGCTGATTGATAAAGATTATTTTTGCTGAGAGAGAAAAGCTAGTGCTAAGGAAAGAATATTACTTTTTGAAGGACAGTCTGCCCTAGGAAAGAAATGTGGGAATCATTTGGCTTGATCATCAAGCGAGAGAAATATATTCTGGTTTCTTAGTATAGAACTCTAGAAAAGTAAAATTACTTTATCATTTTGACATCCTTGGCTTTTATCTATGCTTCTGCATGCTTCCTTTTCACTATATGAAGAGTTTAACTTGGGAAAGAGAGGAGGTGACTGGCTGGTCCATATGTGAATGCCAGTAGCTAGTAGGGTTTGACTTCTCACCTCCCAGCTTTAACAATCTCTAATAAATATACATACTTCCACTTTCCTCTCAGCACACATCCATCCTTTGTGTGATATGACAGTTAATAGTAAAAAGGCTCACATTCAATTTAATCCTTCAGTGCTATCGCTTTCACTAGTTTCTATGGGCAAGCTCCATCATATAAAATGTAGTCTCATCATTCTTCTCCCTTTTGGAAAGAGAACTCAAGTCACTGCTTAGGTGCGTTCTACATGCAAAGTGCATCTTTATGTTAAATTCAGTCTTAAGTAATTGTCCTCTATGAACACCATCATTGGAAACTGAACTATTGAATGTAGTAGCGTGCTGTACCCATTCATCTCTTTCATATTCACAGTTTACTTGTCAAAGAACTATTTTATTCTCTCTCTTTAATAAAATTAGCAATTTTAAATCTGTTACTGCCAGTTTCATTTTCATGTTAGGACTTGAATTAGTATTGTAACTGTTAATTAGCATAAAGATATATTTTTTTAAAGATGGTATCAGCACAGTTGCTGTGAACTTTTTTCTGGGGTGTATATATAATTAATTGCTTTAAATAAAGAAAGTTTACATACAGAAATACGACTCGTCCCATATAGCTGAATTTTCTTGACACTAGATGAGATTAAAGCATTGTCTGATAGTATAGTCAAGGGCATTGTTGGCAGCTGTGAAACTGATTGTGGTTATTCCATATTGATTCCTTGCTCAGTTGTGTTCTTTTGATGCCTGTTATCTAAGAATTGATTTTTTCTGCCCTAGATGAAGAAACTGAGGATTTGTACCTTGTGGATTTCACTCAGAAGATCATAGACAAACGGAGAGAAATACAAGATCTGTGTGAGAGTGAAGCTGCTAGAAAGGCATCAGAACAGGAGGAAGATGAAGAGAAGACACTACCTGAAATAGAAATACCACCCCCACAGGACCCAAATGAAGAATGGTTGGTAATACCGTATGGACAGAACAAGTCTGACAAATCTGTTTTTATTTTTTTGATAATCTCATGTGCATTTAGTCTAGTTTCTAAAACATCTTGAATAAGGAATCATTCTGGCTGATACGAGTCCATCACTTGTGCTTATAACATTCTTTCCCTTTAAGAAGCATTTTTTCACATTTGTCTTCTCACCCTGCAGGTGACTCCAGGTAGAATAGGTTATTTGTGTATAGTTTCAGATTAATTTGTTTTTTAAATCTATATAAAATTTTCAGTTGTTTTATCTAAGTGCAATTATAGTCTCTCTTCTTATGTCAAAACTAAGAGCATGTAATCGTGTGAAGATACCTCCTCAAATCCAACTCTTTCCTTTGGATGGATAACCATGCAGGCATTATTGATCTTTATGAACTAGTTCAGGGAAAGACTTCCATTATATAGACCAGATTATGTAGATTGACCTCCTTTCTAAAATAGGGTTACATTTTCAAAGTGAGGAATGGGATGTTTAGACGCCAGTCCTATTCACAAATAAGATTTTGGGGTCTGGTACCTATGCAGCCGTTTGAAAATCAAATAGTTAAAAATTAGCTTCATAGGGTTCTTGGTTGTTTTTTTTTTTTTTTTTTTTTTTTTTTTACACTTGAGATCACTGAGACAAAATGTTAAACTAGGTAATCTACCAGTTATTTTTCTTGTATTGCCATTATATAAAAGAGGAGAATGCAATAGGTATTAGAATACATAATTTATATGCCTTACGGAGCACATTATTTCCCCTTACTTTGTCTCATCTCTCAACGACATTGACTTGCTTAGTGCAGCTGGACTTGGGAATTCTAGGAGTTTCTGTGTGTGGGGGAGGCTGGGTTTTTCAATTTAGGAGGATAGGAGATAATGTCATTTTGTTTCTTACAGCGTATGGGGATAGTGGGCCCATAGTGAAGAATCAGAAAGCTGTAAACCTGAACAGATAGAAATATGTGGAACTTGTATACTACTAGGTCTGAGGTGAAACTGTCAAGTTATTCTGTGCCCTTATTGAGTTTAAATATCAGAAATGTAAGCCAATGTGTTCACCTTCCATATACTTTTTCAATACTTGTCTTCGTCCCACCTCAAGAAAATGAAAAAGACAATTCTAATTATTTACTGATAAGCCTCCAGGAACATTGTCTCAACACCCTGCACAATGGGGCTCCAATCTCATTGGAGGCCTTTGGGCAGTACCATAGGATTAATATATACTACTAATTATTCTCCAGCCACGTGTATACTCTTGGACCAGAGGTCACAGATAGATTATCGTTAAATGGCACTAATACTAAGCTCTAAGGGTATGTCTACACTACACTTAGACCCACAGCTGGTCCATGGCAGCTGACTTGGGCTTGGGCTAAGAGGCCGTTTAATTGCAGTGCAGGGAGTTTGGGCTCGAGTTGGAGCCCGTGCTCGGGAACCCTCTCCCCTTGCAGGGTCCTAGAGCACAGGCTCCAGCCCGAGCCTGAACGTCTGCACCACAGTTAAACAGCTCATTGGCCCAAGCCCTGCAAACCTGTGTCAGCTGGCATGGGCCAGCCATGGGTATCTAATTGTAGTGCAGACATACCCTCAGTGCCCTTAACATTTATTTAAAAAGCATAACTTAATGAAAGAATAAATCTTTAAAAGTTTAGTATCTTGGGACTATTTTGTACTCTGGTTCAGCGATACTTTGTCGGCTGTGTGTCTTGAGTTTCCTAAAACAGTATAACTAGAACTGCTTGATGCTAAAGAACTCTTTGTAGCATTTGTGGACAATAAGTACCTCTGTTTCTTATTCTCCCCACAGTTTTAAGTGGAGCATTCACTATGATAAATAGCTTTACATAAAGCACACTATGTAAAGGGAGCTTCAAAGGAACCAACGTTCTGCTTGATTTCCTAGGCTTTTGTTAAACCAGTTGAATATCACTGAAGCTCTTAGTAAATGAGCCGTAGACTGATAATTGCATTATACTTTAGCAATTTAATATTTGTGTGAGAAGTCAGTGCTGCATCATTATTTTCACCACAGGAAGCAAATATTATGCTTGCAATGTTATTTTGACTTGGGAGCTATGTGACATTGTAACTTGTAAACCGTTTTCAAACTGTCTTATCATGAAGGAAGACAGTTGGCTCAAAATGAGATTGAATAAAATATATCAATGTGATCAATCTGTCAGAAACCCTGTTTAAAAATATGTCCTTTTAATTGTTAAACTGGGCCTGTTAACTGTTAGGATGGAGGTAACTTTAGCACCTTGAATGTGAATATTCTCTATGGAAAGTATTCAGATAATTTTTTTATCCTTTGGATAAGAGTTCTATAAATCTGAGAATATAGATTGTGTGAAATTCTTTTTACTTACATTGCAGGGTTGATTATGTGGATTCCTTAGGCCGATCTAGACGCTGTATGAAGAAGGATTTGCCAAATCTTCTTAAAATGGATAAAGAACTTCAGGGGAAAAGGTATGGCTTCTCTAAAGAAAGTATTTTCTCCCCCACGATTTCATAGATGTGTTTTATGGCAGGAAAAGAGTTTGTACACACACTTGGCAGAGTGGTATAACCAGATTAACGTCATTGAAGCCATCAGAGTCTTTTGACATTGGTGTAACTGCAGAATTTGGTTCAATGTATCAAAAAAAAAGAAGAGAATATTCAGTGCATGGTGGATTGATATAAATCACTAATTCTATCATGATTTAAATCAACAAGCAGGAAACCTTGATTTAAATCACCAATTTGAGTCATGGTTTTGCATTTGTACTTTTAGATTATGTTAAAAGGCAGCAGGAAGGACACACACACACACCCACCCACCCATCAGCATCACTGTTGGTAACCATTAAAACATGATGCTTTGCAAATCAGCCTTTACACTGATTTTGGAGCTACTGTTTGGTAACTAGGAAGATACACCATCTGTACACCTTTATTTAAGCAATTACATAGCCAAACTTATTTATTCAGATTTATTTTTACATTTGTATTATGTTAGAAAATGCTGAATAATGCATTTCTTAATTACTAAATTAATTTTCTACTTCTGATTTGTGTCAGTTGCATTTGGATGGAAATTGGAATTCAGTTTCCATCCAAAACAGCATTTTCAGAATTCTACCTTAAAAATTCTGGATACATAAGAAACAAAGTAAGCTTATTAAAACATGTCTTGTATTTAAAACTAGCTGCTTTAGTAAACAAAGTAAGTAGTATTTATAGTTAATGTATTGAACTAATTGTTTCTAGTTGCCATGTCCTTCAAGATTTTAGAACTAGGAGATCTCATCCTCTCACATAAAGTTTTTATTCATAGATTGGAAGAGAAAAACAAGCTTTCCTGCTTTTTCAACTCCAATTGGTTTCTTTATTTTTGAATTAGCTAGTCATTGAACTGAAACTAGTTTGAAAAAACTGAAATAAAGGAACTATTCTCTCTGCACCTGTAGAAGAGTATACTGATGTCAAAAACTAGTTTAGCACTTCAGCAAACTCTGGGTCCAGTTCCATAGTCTGACTTTCTTTAAAATTTAGCAGCAAACATGTGCTGCTTAATATTATTTTTTGTATTTAATCTAAATGATTTTAATAGTTTAAAATAAGTGTGGGCCTTAACATTAGATTGGCAATTTTTTTAAAAATCAAATTTAATTTTAAATGTTTGTTTTTAAAAAATAAACCTGTATTTAATTTGATTTAAAAAAATAAAATATTTCTTTAATTTATCAACTTCTACTCACCCTTATCCAGTGTGTTTAGAATGTTATAATCTTTTGTGTGGTGGTGGTTTTATCAAAACTTCCTCTGTGAACACATGCATTTGTCCTAAGCTATTTTATTTCACTGGCAACTGAATTAATCCTCTGAAAAGTGTGTGGCATATTCACGTTTTAAATGGTGCCTGAGTTGAGGCCATGTATGCCAAACTTAAATACACAGAATTTTTATAAACTACTAAAGCTCAGATTCTGATGGAAAATGCTAATGAAATCCAAAAACTTCACTGTAGAGCATTGGCTCATATTTGCCCTACAAACAAAGGTTTATTAAATTAATTTAGCAGCCTATCAGGTACTTGACTTATTTTTTTTTAAAACTATGGTCCTTCTATAGAAGTTGTATTTTAATGTGCCCTAAACCTAAAGAATCCCAGCAGATATATATATATATATATATATATATATATATATATATATATATATATATATATATATATATATATATATATATATTTGTCTTGGATGATCTGATTTCAAGGCTTTTAATAAAGTCAAATACATGACGTTCTGAGTGAATTTGTTAAAACTCCAGTTGTATAGTTAATTACAGCTATTCTGATAAAACTAATGGCAGAAGTGAAAATTATATTGGAATGAAATGTGCCATAATTGAGCACTTATATTATTGAATTGTAAGCTTTCCTCCTTGAAAATTCTGCAGCCTGTTCTTTATAATTCAAAACAGAATGAAGAATATAAAATTGCATGGGAAGTACATTCTCTGTATTCACCTAGATAAGTGGTCTGCAATCATATTTTGCTCTAGCATAGCTAGATTATGAGGGCGAGAACTGTTTCTGCCTCCCAAGGGAAAACATAAAAGTATTTTCTCCCTCAGCTGCTGATGTTCCTCATTTAAATGTTTCATTATTTTACATTAAACAAATAAATGCTGTTCACGTTTTTGTATCCACTTCACTTTAGTGAAAGTGTTGCTGTTATTCTACTTTTGGTGACTATTCTATTGAGCACTGGTCATCTCCCACTTCTCTTCTATTTTCAGTTATTAGTGACTTCACAATGCCTGTGAAAATGGTCTCAACTTCTTCTTAAGGATCTTTAATTAGAATTATTTTATTGTGCTGTGCCAGATGTGGTATCATATCCTTTCCTCCCTCCTCTATTCTGTAATGTACTATGAATTCTCATACTGTGCTCACGACTGTAGTATCTTGGCGCCTTCCGTTAGTGTTCTGCAAATCAAGTCCACACTTCTGATGAGTAATTAAAAATGGCTTAGCTGTTGTCATACTTTCATTGTTCAATACCAAAGAACCTTTACACTTGTTGTTTGGGTTTTGTTTTTTACTAGTCACGTCATTGAGGAGAAGACTCTATTGTCTGAAGATATGAGACGAGAACTTCAGCGGCAGCAATGGGAAAGAGAGGAAGAAGAGGCCCTAAAGGAACCTGTGGGACCCATACATTATGAGGACATTAGAGAAAACGGTTTATATTCATTCCTTTGTATGGTTTATCTTCACTGTAAGATGTTTTTTAGAGGAAAAAGGTGTAATTTAACATGAAGTATAAAAACTACTCCAGTAGAAATATATTCTCACCTTGTTAAACTATGTTAGAAATAGCCCCTTAATTTACAAAGGGATAGCATGCATTCATCTACTGACAGAAAAAAATAAATCAGGAAAAAACCTCCTGGTCTCCTAAGAGAAGTTGCTGGGAAGCGTCATCACATGAGTCAATTAAAACTAGACTGGACATAACACTCTAATGCTATTGTCAGGAAGGGCAATGGGCAAGATGACCTAATGAGTCTTTCTCCAATAACTTATACCCTGGTGATTTCAAGGCCGCTGTAGCTGTAAATCTGATGAAATCTAACTGTTGACAATTCTTCCTTTCAGAGGCCAGACAACTTGGTGTTGGCTACTTTGCCTTTGCTCGTGATAGAGCACAGAGAAATAAGCAAATGGAGACTTTGGAAATGCTAAGAGAGCAGGTATGAAGCTCAAAGTAGATCCGTAGCCTGTGCTGGGAACAGCCTTGGCTCCCCATCTTTATATATTATTTTGGAACCTTGCACTGTATACCATGTAGTAAATGTGTTGGAAAATAGTAGCAAAACCAAAACTACTTGTGTAAGATGTTGAACTGCAGAGCATCGACACCTGTAATTGTCCACTCATGATCTTTGATGCTGAAAGGCAAAATATTTCGAAATAATTTTTCAATGGAAGTAACCTGAAGTCTGCATGCAAGAAAGTGTTCCCTTATACATGTATTTACTGTAGTTGTGTCAATTAATGGATATTTAGACTTCAGAAAGCCTCTTGCATGCACAGTTGCAATAATTGTACATGTGCAGTCTTGATAAATACACAGCCATGGCTCCTACCCACTGGAATTTGGCCCTTAAAGTTGAGGAACTACTTTTCAATTATTACATTTTTGTATTAATTTCTGAGTATAATAAAATGTTAAAAAGGTTTTTATCCCATCAATATAGGGAAAGGGTTGCTGGAACAGGTACAAAGTTAAATGCATAAAATAAATGTTGAAATCCTAAAATAAACCCCTTCCCTCATTTTTGCTTATCATTCATGGATTTCTTTTGAGTCGAGATTAGGTGTAACTTCAGTGAAAAACCTGTTTCTTCTACTCTCTGGAAGTTTTCATCTTGTATGTGAAATAAGTATCTTTACACCTCTTCCACATGCCTCTCTAAAGCAAGCTATTTAGAACAGAGATATGTTTTGTTTGGCATACTTAGCCAAATTTTACTGTACCATGTTCACAGCTTAAACCAATGGTACTAAGTATTAGGCCTGGTAGTGTGTGCAAGTTTGGATTCAAGGAATGGGGTCATTTTCCTCCCCATTGAGACAATGCAGCTGATAATCAGTTCATTTCTGGATATAATTGAAGGAGATGCACAGTTGATTATAACCAAATACAGGATTAACTAATGAACATTTTCGATTACTGTTAAGACCACAGACCAAAGGACTAAACGTGAACATTTAAAGGAAAAACGAAAGGCAGTTCTGAAAACAAGGCTTTCTAAACTTAAAGCAAGAAAGATAAAGAGACTAAGAGAAGATGGACTAGAGGAAGAAGCAAACAAACTGGAAAATGAAGGTATGGTCTGTAACAAGTATCTTTGTTTTAAAACAATCATTCTCCCTCAGTATCGTGGAAAAAGTATTCTGCTCAACTTGAATATCTGTGTTTGAATATCAACATTATATATTTTGAATATATTAAATTATGTGGCTTTGAAAAAATTAACAGTTGAAATTAATTGCACATAGGTATAAAATCATATATACTAAAAATAGTTCTTTCCGTGGAGAGGAAAGTGTTGTGTTGTGTGCATTGTACTGCCTTTTAGGTTCACACCTGCCAAGAAGAATTATGCAGGTCACCATTTAAATATATGCAATTCTAGCTTGGAATGATTTTTTTTAATGAGCGAGGATAAAAATGATAGCCAATTAATTGAGGTATGAAGAAATACAAGCAATTTGTGTAGAGCTGTCTTGTAGGGAATGTCAGATACTGTATATTCATAAAATTAAAATGATTGCAGCTGGCAATTAAGGGCCAGAATCTGTATTCAGATGACTGTGCACAGCTATCGGAGGCATACATTTGCCATTAAGCCTATAGCTTAATTTATGTATAGAGAAAAACCCCTTCTGCCATGTGACTTTTGTGAGAGTTTTTAAGTAAAAGGTTCAGTATGTACAAATGGACACATTTGAAAGCTTATTTGTAACTTGGTGGTACAAAAAAGAATACTCTCTAGTAACAGCAGTCTGTGGGTGAGCATGATGGGATTAAATAATGCTACACAACTGAATGTATGTCTTCACTGCAGAGTTAACTTGAGGTATCTATACTTAAATTAATCCACTTGAGTGAGAGTGGCCACACAGAATCACAGAATATCAGAGTTGGAAGGGACCTCAGGTGGTCATCTAGTCCAACCCCCTGCTCAAAGCAGGACCAATCCCCAACTCAATCCCTAAATGGCCCCCTCAAGGATTGAACTCACAACCCTGGGTTTAGCAGGCCAATGCTCAAACCACTGAGCTATCCCTCCCCCACACTGTGAAATCACACTCAAGCTACACAGAGTGGTTGTGTTCGTGGCTAAGTTGTGCCAACTCAACCTTTAGCCTAGACCCTCTGATGGCGGATGTGATTGCAGAGCCATTGGCCATTATCTTTGAAAACTCATGGCGATCGGGGGAGGTCCCGGATGACTGGAAAAAGGCTAATGTAGTGCCCATCTTTAAAAAAGGGAAGGAGGAGGATCCGGGGAACTATAGGCCAGTCAGCCTCACCTCAGTCCCTGGAAAAATCATGGAGCAGGTCCTCAAGGAATCAATTCTGAAGCACTTAGAGGAGAGGAAAGTGATCAGGAACAGTCAGCGTGGATTCACCAAGGGCAAGTCATGCCTGACTAACCTAATTGCCTTCTATGAGGAGATAACTGGGTCTGTGGATGAGGGGAAAGCAGTGGATGTGTTATTCCTTGACTTTAGCAAAGCTTTTGATACGGTCTCTCACAGTATTCTTGCCGGCAAGTTAAAGAAGTATGGGCTGGATGAATGGACTGTAAGGTGGATAGAAAGCTGGCTAGATGGTTGGGCTCAACGGGTAGTGATCAATGGCTCCATGTCTAGTTGGCAGTCAGTATCAAGCAGAGTGCCCCAAGGGTCAGTCCTGGGGCCGGTTTTGTTCAATATCTTCATTAATGATCTGGAGGATGGCGTGGACTGCACTCTCAGCAACTTTGCAGATGACACTAAACTGGGAGGAGTGGTAGATACGCTGGAGGGTAGGGATAGGATACAGAGGGACCTAGACAAATTAGAGGATTGGACCAAAAGAAACCTGATGAGGTTCAACAAAGACAAGTGCAGAGTCCTGCACTTAGGACGGAAGAATCCCATTCACTGTTACAGACTAGGGACCGAATGGCTAGGAAGCAGTTCTGCAGAAAAGGACCCAGGGGTTACAGTGGACAAGAAGCTGGATATGAGTCAACAGTGTGCCCTTGTTGCGGAGAAGGCTAACGGCATTTTGGGCTGTATAAGTAGGGGCATTGCCAGCAGATCGAGGGACGTGATCGTTCCCCTCTATTCGACATTGGTGAGGCCTCATCTGGAGTACGGTGTCCAGTTTTGGGCCCCACACTACAAGAAGGATGTGGAAAAATTGGAAAGAATCCAGCGGGGGGCAACAAAAATGATTAGGGGGCTGGAGCACATGACTTATGAGGAGAGGCTGAGGGAACTGAGATTGTTTAGTCTGCAGAAGAGAAGAATGAGGGGGGATTTGATAGCTGCTTTCAACTACCTGAAAGGGGGTTCTAAAGAGGATGGATCTAGACTGTTCTCAGTGGTACTAGATGACAGAACAAGGAGTAATGGTCTCAAGTTGCAGTGGGGGAGGTTTAGGTTGGATATTAGGAAAAACTTTTTCACTAGGAGGGTGGTGAAGCACTGGAATGGGTTACCTAGGGAGGTGGTGGAATCTCCTTCCTTAGAGGTTTTTAAGGTCAGGCTTGACAAAGCCCTGGCTGGGATGATTTAGTTGGGAATTGGTCCTGCTTTGAGCAGGGGGTTGGACTAGGTGACCTCCTGAGGTCCCTTCCAACCCTGATATTCTATGGGTCAGCAACCACACTCAAATTAAGGGTTTTTGTGTGGATGAAACTCAAATTAGAGGCAACACTCAAATTACAAGCTCTGAAAAAGGTGAATGTCAGAAATCATATAAAGGGAATGTGGCCTCATTTTACAACTTGCAGATATGAATTTTTGAGTTCTAATCCCAGCTCTACACTGGCGCCATCTATGGTATTGAGTCACACAATCTGCTTCCTCATCTGTAAAATAGAATTAGTACTTTCCACCTCCCAGTAATGAGAGAGTGCTTAAATGTAAAGTGCTTTGGAAATGCAGAACAGTAGTATATCAATGTTAAGTATTATTCTTGCAGAGCAGAATAAGATCACTGAAGTGGAGATACGTGCGAGTAATGTTTTCACTCTTTCCTAATTTCCCATCGTCAGTAGAACACTCAACCTATTCCTATGTTATTAGGCAATACATTTTCAGCAGTCTCTTCTTTTACACTGAAAAGCTAATGAAGGGTCGTAGATTCATTTCTAGATTATCTGGCTTATCCACTATGGCTTCTGAACTAATACACAGTAAATTAAAAACAAATCAACAAAAAACACCTCCCCAGTCAGATGCATTTCATTCTAATTAGATAACTGCTGTAGATGTTATCAGTCTGAATGTGGAGTAGCTCTTGTCATGTATTCATCCTATAATATTTGAAAAATAAACCTATATCCTGTTAATAACAAATTTCTTTTCCCTTTTTCAAAAGAAGAGGAAGAAGTTATTGGGCCACTACCAGCTGAACCAGAAGCCCCTGTGGCCCCAAGAGTTGCAGAAAGTAGAAAAGTGGAGGTCATCATTCAGGAGAGAAAAGATACGAAGGCTGGTGTGCCCTATGTTCGAGAGTGGGATAAAGGGAAAGGTAAGAAAACTGAACTATGAACATAGCATGGTATAGTCAAAAACACCGTTTATTAATGGGATCAGAACTACTGTCATTTTTATACATGATGAAGCTGAGAAGTAAAGTAATATATTTTCCCTTTCCCCTTCCCTTTTAAATTTACATTGTCATTACTTTATGGTGAGCCCTAGAAAGAGATTGACAGCCTTGACCATGACATGAGCAGCTGCTGTAACATAACATAGTCTTCACGCAGGTTATTGCGTTCCATACAAAGATACTGATGGAGGAAGGTTGAAGTGTGAATTTTTTTAGTTTATAACCTATCCTGATACGCAAAAATAATTGCTGTAACTTTACACTATGTGGTATGGATGGGCAGGATGTGTCACACAGAAGAGCCTAAGCTCTAAATGCTTGAGTAGGTAGAGTATTGCACCAAATTACATAAACAGACACCATGGAGGCAAATGGAGTAGTGCGAGATCACTTTCCCTAAAATGCTTCATGGTAGAAGTGAATTTTGAGGGAAGGATTTGAAGGAAAAGCAGAAAGGCTGTTGGCACACACTGAGTGGAGGCTGTTCCATGATTCTTGTGAAGGATGGTGCATGTAAGAAGATAGGAAAAGGGGAAAAAGAGAGGAAACAGTGAGAGAGATGTAGGCAACGTTGGGCAGATCCTTGAAGGTGTGGACAAGTAGTTTGAACTTAATGCAAGAGGTATGTGTGTGTGTGTGTGTGTGTGTGTGTGTGTGTGTGTGTAGTAGAAAGTAGTAAATTTGGAACTGAAGAGCGGGCCCTCCCTCATAATGAGGTATAGTTAAATATGTGGCTACAGCAATTTGTATCAAATTGTCAAGAGTTAAGTGATGTAGTTAGGACCACCATATTAATTTATACTCAATAAAAATATTTGACTTTTGGCCTTCTGGTTACGAGGTAACATCAACCCTACTACAGCACATAGGGGTAAACTTAGTTTAACTGGCCAAACTTTTTCTTAGAAGTGAACAGAAGTGCTCTGAAGAAAGTAACTAACTTTATATCTCAATGTTTAATGTATGTGTGCCTCCGCTCTGCCCTTGCCTTTATTCATGCTGTGGTTACACTTGGAAGCATCTTCCTTTTCCTGAATGCCAAGTGACTTTGCTGTCCTTCAAATCCTTTCTCAAAACTCACTCCTTTCATCTCACTCCCTGCCATTAATCTAATCTCAGGCACTCTGGCCAGAGTGCACCAAAGGAGCATTGTGACACAACACCTGACCTCTAGGCGCTAGAAAACCACTGGAACAACACTGGGATTTACAAAGTCTGAGTTAGGCACTTAGGCTCATATACAATGAATGGGGAGAGAGAGGCACCTTAGGTTGTCGTCTCCTTGTAGGCACAGGGTGGGGGGCTCCCTGAGCCATTCCCAGAGGCTTCCAGAAGGCTTCTTTAGGAGCTGTAGAGCTGCCATCTGCTCTCTCCCAGGCCTGCCCAGCAACTGTTGGGAACTTCATGTTTTTAAGCCCTTTATTCCACCCTTGACATGATTGATGGGGCCGGAGGAGTGGGGCCAGCCTTGCCCACAGCAGCTCTTTAACCCTTTAGGTACTGGTTCAGCATTTATACATCCTGTCACGGGGGTTTAGGCAGCAGTTTTGTGCATCGCATTGGAGCCAAAACTAGGTCTTAGGTACCTAAAATAGGGAATTAGGCACCTGAGCATTCAGGCCTCTCGCTTCACATTCTGGCACCTGGTTGTTTAAATAAATAAAAATAAACAAGACATATATTAATCATATAAATGTGCAGTCTACAGTATTCCCCGCCTATTGATTACTTGTGCGTCTCCCACCTTCCCTGTCTTCCTGCCCTTAGCCAACATGATCTCTTGTCATTAGTCTTTGGGCTGTCTTTGTGGTTAGATTGTAAGGACCTCTGGCATTCTGACAAAAACTTTGTCCCCTTCTATAACTTGGGGGGGTGGGGGAGGGGGAGTTAGTTAAGCCTCCTGCGCTCATACTTGTGGGGGTATCTTTTTTTAGTCTGTGTTTGTACATCACCTACTACAATGGGGACATGGGCTATGACTGGGACTCCTAGATGCAAGAAGTAATGGGCTTAAATTGCAGTAAGGGAGATTTAGATTAGACATTAAGTGTCAGGACAGTTAAGCACTGGAAAAAATTACCTTGGGAGGTTGAGGAATCTCTGTCAGTGGAGGTTTTTAGGAACAGGTTAGGCAAAACACCTGTCAGGGATGGTATAGCTCAGGGGTTCTCAACCTTTTTCTTTTGAAGCCCCCACAGCATGCTATAAAAACTCCACTGCCCACCTGTGTCACAACAACTGTTTTTTCTGCATATAAAAGCCAGGGCCAGCGTTGGGGGGTAGCAAGCAGGCAATTGCTCGGGGCCTCATGCCACAGGGGGCCCTGCGAAGCTAAGTTGCTCAGGCTTTGGCTTCAGTCCCAGGTGGTGGAGCTTCAGCTTTCTACCCTGGGCCCCAGCAAGTTTAATGCTAGTCCTGCATGGCGGACCCCCTGAAACCTGCTCACTGCCCCCCCAGGGGGTCTCGGACCCCTGGTTGAGAACCACTGGAATAGATAATACTTATTCCTGCCTCAGTGAAGGGGATTAGACTAGATGACTTATCAAGGTCCATTCCAGTCCTGCATTTCTATGATTCTATACTATCGCAATACACTTCTACCTCGATATAACGCTGTCCTCGGGAGCCAAAAAATCTTACCGCATTATAGGTGAAACCGCGTTATATCGAACTTACTTTGATCCACCAGAGTGCGCAGCCCCGCCCCCCCGGAGCACTGCTTTACCGCATTATATCCAAATTCGTGTTATATCGGGTCGTGTTATATCGAGGTAGAGGTGTACTACTAATATAAATGGTACTCTACAACAGGGGGTTCTCAACCTTTTTCTTTCTGAGGCCCCCCCCAACATGCTATAAAAAACCTCCACGGCCTACCTGTGCCACAACAACTGTTTTTCTGCATATCCAGTAGATTAAAAGCCAGGGCTGGCATTAGGAGGTAGCAAGCAGGGCAATTGTCTATGGCCCCACACCACAGGGAGCTCCACAAAGCTAAGTTGCTCAGGCTTTGGCTTTAGTCCTGCTTGGGTTCTTGCTTTCTGTCCTGATCCCCAGCGAGACTAATGCCGACCCTGCACTCTGGTTTATTTTGGGGATCCCCTGAAACCTGCTCATGGCCCCCTGGTTGAGAACCGCTGCTCTACAAATAGTGTGTAGACCTAAATTACAAATAAAATTTGAAAAGATAGTTACAAGTCAGTGATTTGTAAATCAATTTGTAGCACCAAAAGCACTGTAAGATGTGCAGTTCCTTGCTCTGTTTAGAAACTTTTGTTTGCTACAGTTAACATTTGTATTGGAATAGTGTAAAAAAGCCGTCTTCAGAACTAGAGCCCCTTTTTGCTATACATTGTACAAATCCACAGCACCTGCCCCCAGGAGCTTATAATCAGTTGATAGGTTCCTGTACCACTGTACATGGGGTAAAAAGCTGTTCAGGTCATCTTCAAAGTAAAACGTATTTATCGTGAACTTGAGCGTCGTCGCATCATTTCATAGCTACTTTTAAAAATTTGTCATGGGAACTGATTGACTGTAATAGAAGTTAAAATGCCTATCATTGTAAAGAAATAAGCACCATCGCAAATTATAGCACATTCTGACCTTGTTGACTACCCTAGCATAATTGTCATTTTTTAATATCTTTGGGTTCTTACTGCTATGATCTCATTTAGAAAGTGGGCTTCCCCTTATAATTATCAACTGTCTTCTTAAAATAACCAACATTCTTTAATATAAGGGGTAAAAGTTGTCTTAAATTTTTTTTTTAAGAGATTTATTTCCTGAGGTTTGAAGCAAGTGGAGTGTCAGCTTAATACTGATGAAATTAAATGAAAGGCTCTATTGCAGATTACTTCAAGCAATTCAGTTTTCCATTTCTGTTAAACATTGAAGAATAAATTCCTTCACAGGAAGGGAACATAAATGATCTTTGTACAGTAAAATTTATTTTCAAGTTACCATGTTTTTCCTATCTAATAGAATTTACTTTTGGACAATGGTCAAAGAAATGTGCAGATGAACGAGATCCGGAATTTGCACCACCTTCCAATTACTTTGTTTGTCAAAAGAGAGCCAATAACTACCAAAGCCAGAGTTGGAACAAGCTTGGATCCTCTCATGAGAAACTGGAACAGGAGTCAACACAGAACAAGCAGTTTCCGTCGATGCAGAATAACCGCAACAGTTCGGAGGATCAGCAACCAGTTTACCAAAGTCTAGATGACATGTTGTCTTACTACAAACAAATGACTTGAGCTTATCAAAAGCATAAGCAAATATCTTAACTTAAATAAGTGAAATAGAATTATGTTCTTAGCATTCACCTATTGTTTTTCCCAGATTTTGGGGAAATAAGGTTCCTGTAAGTAGATACCTTATTAATTAAAGAAATCTGTCATGTGAAGTAATGCTGTCTGAACTGTATCACACAACAGCCACACATTTGCTTCATCAGTGCTGTATTGTATTAAAAGGATAAGTTTTGATGGTGGTATTTGATTGTGGTATTTGACACTTTATTCTTTACCCTATAACCCTATTCTTTGTCATTTTCCTGCATTTTGCCCCTGTTTTGAAATTTATGAATAGAGATGTTATTTTAAATACATAAAGCTTGTTTTAGTCTTTTTTTCAATGGCACCCCTCCCCCCCTGAAGGATAAGTTTTGATGGTGGTATTTGATTGTGGTATTTGACACTTTATTCTTTACCCTATAACCCTATTCTTTGTCATTTTCCTGCATTTTGCCCCTGTTTTGAAATTTATGAATAGAGATGTTATTTTAAATACATAAAGCTTGTTTTAGTCTTTTTTTCAATGGCACACCCCCCCCCCCCCGAAAGGGACGTTGTTATAAGAGCTAACTTCTAAGAAGTGTCAAATTGAGACTACGCTGACAAACTGAAAATCAAATCCAATGATAATATGGTCAAATACTTCTAAAGAAACAACATTCAGCCAGTTACTCCTATTTGCTAATTAAACCGTCTGGTGTTAAATACAAAACCTTTATTTTTTTTTTTATGAGAAACTTATTTGCCTACCTAATGTCACCTGTTGACTTTACTGGCTAGGGTAGTTCACTTCCTATCCCTAAATAGTTGTGTGGGGTTCCTCATGTTGTTGTTATGCCTGCTGCATTCTGGAGATGTGTATATAATCTGTAATTCTGTAAAGCACTTCAAAGCTTGAGAGGCACTGCATAAATCAATATATAATATCCACATGAAGGGGTAGACCAATCATAAACACACGGTTCAAGCAGAAGCCTTGGCATCTTAATAGCTTAAACAGATCTGATATATCAGTGTTTCCAAAATACAATTTTTCTTGCTAGGTGTATGTGGCTTTATTTTATGTTTAACCCATTTACCAACATACTGACATTACTTCTATATGCTATTGCAATAATTGTAGTATAACCAAATTGATTTGCACGCTACTACTACACTTCAGTTAGCTAAATAGACAGTGGGTGGTATTTGATATTTAGAAAAAATAAATTCTGATTTCAGGGGGCAATTTGGATGGTTGGAGTTGGTATTTTGAAAGCTTATCCAAGGACACCAAGATAGAAGAGTAAATTTGAAATGAAATTTCCCAGATTGCTACTGTCACTTAACCTTGTAAATACTATCAAAGTGATAAGCATGGCAGCAAACACTGAAGTGGGCATGGAGACTGTCAGTGTTTTACTCTTGTAATAGTGCTTTTCATCCTAGGGTCTCAGAGTGCTTTGCAAAGGTTGGTAAGTAATAGTATCCCTATTTTACCAATAGGGTCAGGAGTGCCAAAGTAACTTTAGTTTCATATTTCTATTTAATAGATTTAGTGCTTGTAAAAGGTGCTGCAGAATGAAAAGTTTAATCCACCCAGTGTGTACAGCTCAGCTAACAGTGCAAACTTCTGTGCCTTCCTCACTGATGTTTCAACCCTCACCTGGACCAATTTTTAAGGGTTGAGAGGGGACGTCGATTCACATATCCCTTTCATCCTCTGAGTTTCTCCCAATGTGAATGAATTTGAAGCAGGAAACTAGAAGCAAACAGTTCTTTGATAATAATTGTTTGGGCCATCCAATCACCTCTCCTTCGTGCAAAACAAAAACATATAACCATGGATTTCTTTTTAAAGACCTCAAAACAATTAGCCAGTTTACCCTGAAGTAAAATGAGAGGAAAATGTTCTAAATCTGGCCACTTTTACTGACTGTCAAAGTTTAATTCTTTATAGTGATAGGTGGCACAACAAAAATGAATGTTTTTCAGCTCTGATCTCTCTGGTTTGTGTCAAAGTTAATGTCCACTAGATGGCAGCCTAGTACTTACTTGCTAGTAACAACTCACTGCAATTGCTTTCATCCATGTGTGGGCAATTTATGTACCATTCCCTTCCCAGTAGCATTGAGGAATTATCCATATGTATCTGCAGTACATTGACAGACTATTACAGAACCCATAACAATTATCCCAAATGGTACACTGAACAATGTATAAGCTCAGGATCTTTGGGCTACCACACAGCCGTTTCTACCTTTAGGCAGCTGCATTCAACGACACCTGCAGATGGAACCCAGAGCTGAACGTGAAACGGGCAGGGTAGTCTCAATGGAGTGCCATCAGTTGTGGAATTAGCAGACATCAGGCTGAAGTTAAATCTTGCAAACTTTAGAACTAACGCATGGTTGAACTTGTGTAGCAAATAGCTCAGCTATACAATGTCCCCAGCACTGTGCCCCTGGAATAAATAACCTAGATTCCTCTTATAAACAAACAGCTTCAGTGTATGAGGGAGGGGAGAATGGTTTGCTAGCCTAGAAATGTTAACATATCATTTAAAGAATGTAATGGTAGCTAGAAAGTATGGTAATGGAATCTGTTGAAAAAAACAATTGACTTTTGATCAGAGATTCAGGTGTCAAAGTCCTTTACAAATATTAACAAAGTCCTTTACAAATATTAACTCTCAGGAGGTAGAGAAGTAAATATTACCATCTCCATTTTCTGAGAAGGGAAATTGAGACCAGTTACGTGACATGTTCAAGGCCACAAAGAACCACCAGCTGAGGAGGATGAGGATTTGGGAGTTCCTGATTCCCAGTCCTATGTTCTGGCCACTAAGCCATACTAATACTGTACTCCTATATAATTCTGAGGCTCTCTTTCCCCCTAATTTACTGCTTGTCAATTTACCAATCAAGATATGGGGAGAACTCTTCTCCTCTCACAGAATCATTTGAAGCGTAAGCCCATTGTGCACATTCTTAAATTCCTCTTAAATTTTAGGCCAGAGTAGTTTTGAAATGTAGGTGAGCAATGCTCTGTACCAACCAAGTGGTTTATACTGTAGGGTTCTGACCTATTGTGACATGGAAATGTTCAAGTTTTAGAATGTAGAACTTGGAGCAACTCGCGTGTTCTGTTCTCTTTGACAACTAATATAGCTTATAATAGCAACATTTGTGTTTAGAATACTTTTTAGTGGGTTGTTTTTTTTTAATCAAGAGTAGGCTGCATTTAAAGCTGTGGGTTTGATGCATCTTAAATGATCAAGGTAAGAAATTCAAGATATTTTACTGCAAAAAGTTCTAATCTACTATTGGTTCCCATTTTGAAGCTGTGTTTTGTCATTACTTACTGAAAAATAAAATCTCTGGTGTTCATTAACTAGATGCTAAATTGTACTTAGTATTTGTAGTAGACTTGTGTTCTGATCAAAATTGGATCAAACCCACATCCAGAGTACAAAAAAAAAAAAAAGGTTAGTAAAACCAACAGTTGGTTGCAGCTAAGTGAGCAAATCACCCAGGTTGGAAAAGGGTTATGTCATGGTTAAAACACAAGACACAATTAGAGCTAATAAACATGATGTTTAGAGGCCCAATGCAGATTTCCTTGTCTGAATGGCTTGAATAATTTGGTATTGGAGTTGTGCATGTGAGCTCACTAGTGGATATTTCTGCATATCTATCACAATCTGACCCTAAATATCTTGTGCAGTTAGGTATAAAGGGTGGGTTTATAAAGGAGCTTAAAGGGGCCAGGCACCCAACTCTTGCTAAATTTTAATGGGATTTAGGTACCTAACTCCCTTGGGCCTCTTTAAAAATCCTAGCCTAAAGGTATAAGGTGAGCCCACATAAAGATATGGCAGCTAGAAAGTAGCAAAATGCCTCATGTGTTGGACATTTAACATTCTTTTAAAGTGGAAAAGCAGATGTGAGTGCTGTAATAGATCTGCAGTAGTATGCCATCTAGTCCATTCATCATCCACGGTAGGAGTGTCTCCTCCAGCCCAGACTTCGGTGCTTTGTCCAATTCAGTTTTAAATGACCCAAGCAACGTAGCTTATTAGGGTGTTAATCTTACTCAAATTCCAGCAGGAGCCGGCCCGTGTAGTTTAAACACCACACTGGTATATATTTATTGTCCTACGCTGGTGTGCAGTGTTGCTATACACTTTTACACTGCTATTGGATTCCACACCAGAAGTGGCTGCATTGCTGCAGTGGGTGAAGCAATTCCTGCATGCAGATTTTTTTTTAATCTTTCTGAGTAATATGTTTGCACTACTACTTTCCTCCTAGGGTCTCCACACTTTGCAAATATTCACAAATCAAGACTCTCATCACTGTTCTGAAGTAGCGGAGTGTTGCTGTCCCTACTTTACAGATGAGGTGAAATTGTAGCACACTGTGTCTATCATTCAAAGTCGCACAAAGAGTCTGTGGCAGAGCAGAGACTTGAACTCAGGTCTCTTGTCTCCCAGGTCTGAGCTTAATCCACTACTAGACAATGCTTCCTTTAAAGGCACTATGTAAATCAGCAAATGTAAATCATAATTTGGAGTAGAAGCAGAGATTTAATTGGATTTGAGTAGATTCCTGCAAAACAGCAGCCAGAATGTTTTAAATGTTGGCCTCAACTTGAATAACAAGTTGTTTGTTATTGTTTCCTTTGAACTACATTCACATCTGTTCCTGTTCCATGTTCCTATTTTGCCTCCCATTTTAATCACTGACATAAAGCTTTCCACCCTCCCCATTCCACTCAGGCTTCCTGTTTTCTGGACCTTTCTGATTCTTGGGTATATGTGACTTGGGAACTGTGATGTCCTGGGTTTGGTTCTGAAAACTTGCCTGAAAAGCTAGACTTGGAATAAAGGAGAATAACTGAAGGCAAAGGGTACAGATTTCCCATCTTATATAGTTAAAAATGGCAGAACAGAAATTAAAATGAATGTAAAAATTCATCAGGAGTCAATTTGCATGCCGATGTCTGGATTGGCTAGCCCCTAGCCAGCCATAGAAATTTGAACTTTCATAAAAATCAGACTGACACTTCATTAGTTCCAGCTGAAAGTTTACTTTTGTAATTAAGAAAATTTGCTTCCTTTTCCTAATTAACCCAAATATAATTGATCTTTCACACTGAGGCACCTGCAACTATATTTGGGATAAAAGTAACCACTACCACTCTGGAAAGTTTAAAATATCTTTAGTTCCATGATGGTAGTCTGGTCTAGACAGGAGACCAGACTTGTGCTCTGCCACTAACTCACTCAATGGCTTAATTTGTGGCACAGATATACCTTGCAATAGCCACCTTTATAAATTCACTAATTAATTAATGGGAAAGTGCAAGGTGATGGTGGCCTTATAATCAGTTGCATTTTGGTCTCTTGAAACCCAGTCTTTGCCCTGGACTCCACTGTCATCAACGTGGTAAGGTCGGCATGTTCATGTTGAAGAGGTGTGCTCACCTCCTTGCTTCTTAATGGCCTAAAGTCTTTATCATCTTCTTCTCCTCTTCTAGTATTCTTTGCCTCCTTGCCCGCTTCTGTATCTGTAATTCAATCTCCAGGACCCATACAGTTCTCAGCATCTCTGCTGGGGCTGCCAACAAGAGTACCTAACTTTGGGAACTGATTCTCTGAGGTGCATATCTGTGCAGCAGGAACTACAGCAGCCAGCTTACTTCCTATACCGCCAAAAAGCTGTCAGAAGGTAATAACTGTGAAAAGCAGGCCTAAAAATAAATCAATGATATTCAGTGCATCAGATAGTTTAGCATCCAATTGTGCACCCAATATTTCAAATGCCAGTACTATGATTACACAAATATTTGTGCATGCAATTAGCTAATTAAATACATGTGCATGCAACAGCTATATGCTTTCTGCATACAGGTATAGCAACTGTCTATGCAAATTAGGGATACAGCTGTGCATGCATTTTGCATCTACAGTTGCATACCTCAACTATGAAAATCAAACCCTATTTTTCAGTTGATCTAAATATGCACAGAGAGTTAGATCGGGCATCAAATACATAGTACTGGCCAAACAAATACTCATATACTCAAGAGAACCTGGTGTAGCCTCATGTATACAGAACAGGGGTTGTCAAAATCACCTATAGAAGTAGTCTGTATGTTTATGACAAGCATTGCAGTTTGACAGCCTCTGAGACCTGGTACCACCAATGACACGTATTCAGAGAACTGTTTTTATATCTCATATACATTTAAATTCCCTTTGCTGTTTCAGCTGCATATGATATTCCCGTTCACTTTGTCCTTCAGCTGAGACATTGCACTAGATTCTGTTCTCATTAATACTAATGTAAGTCAAGCTGATTTATCTAAGATACTTGGAGCATGCAAAACATTAACTTTTAGATGCCAAATCCAGAGTAGATCTAGTGCATCAGGATTTGGCCCACTGTCCATAAATTTGAATACATTAATTTTAAAAAGTCAAAATAAGACAAGTACATAGCAATTATAGATATCTTTTATTATCTTTCACCTTTCTACTCTTTGTTCTCTCCCATGCTTTACCCCATCCCTTGTTTTGATGTGTCCAACTTAAACTGTAAACTCATGCACACCCGGGGCATGCTTGAAACAACAAGAAAACAGTCTGAAATTCCTGTGTGGGGTTAAACAACTGCCACATTCCAACAGGGGTAGCTTCATTTCAGTACTGGGGGAAGCGATCCATTTGCAAAGCTAATCCACTTCGCAGTCCACCAGGATCAATTAATACCTTCAACAGTAAACTATTATTATTATTCAAATTTAACCATTACTAGCACTTTTTACTATTATTCCAGTGAAACATATTCCTTTTGGTCTCCTTGTCTGCAGCATAGGCCTATGATGGAAGATCGATTTTGTTTCATCATCTGTTTTCCCATAGATCACATCAAATGAAATACCCACAAGTGAAATAGCTACATGGGTGATATGAGTGCCAAAAGGAGTGAAGCCAAGTTATATGAAAAGTTTAAAGTGACAGCACCGGAAATGCTGGCCCAAATCATCCAGGTGCTTGCATTATGCCATAAACTGGACATCCATGTGCCACGAGGGGTCAAGAACCTCTTCGAGTTCACATGGGAGGAGCTAACAGTAACGACACAGAGGAAAGCCATCACTGGAGAGTACTGTCCTGTTGTCCATTTAGTCTCCACCATGGAATCATCTTTCTCTAGCACTACCTACAAGAGCCATACAGGGAGGAAATCTATCCCCAAAGGCACAATGTCAGAGCCTAGCTATCTGTCTCCTTCAGCAGAAAATCAGCAAATACTCCTCAAGTTCCAGCGAAGGTCAGTCCACCTGCTGAGCGAACTCCTCAAGCTGAAGATGAAGGCGATGATTGATTCTGTTACTGGTAAGGACACCGCAGTTACCTTTAGTTTTCTTTCGCTACATCGATAGAACACAGCAGTCACCACAATGGAACCTGCCCCTCGTCTGGGAAACTGTGCTAGAACCTTTATGGTAACCCCTTGCTCCCATTAACCATGTTAAAATATGATTGTAGCAAGTGTGCCTGTGACCCTAGCATGGAGACGCCCTTAGATATTCATTCAACCCAGTTATCTCTACATCTGTTCAATGCCTTTGAGCAGATACGGCAATTCAGGTAACTTTCTACATAGTTGTAAAAAGCAACAGAGGGTCCTGTGGCACCTTTAAGACTAACAGAAGTATTGGGAGCATAAGCTTTCGTGGGTAAGAACCTCACTTCTTCAGATGCAAGTCGCATCTGAAGAAGTGAGGTTCTTACCCACAAAAGCTTATGCTCCCAATACTTCTGTTAGTCTTAAAGGTGCCACAGGACCCTCTGTTGCTTTTTACAGATTCAGACTAACACGGCTACCCTTCTGATACTTTCTACATAGTTGTCAGTCATAGAGTTTAAGGCCAGAAGGGATCCACAGATCATCTAATCTGACCTCCTGCACATCAGACCACTACCCACACCTAGTTACTCTTGCACTGAGCCCAATCACCTGGATTAGACTGAAGTCTTACAGCCCTCTGGAGAGTAAACTATTGTGTGCCACAGGCAGAGAATGGGAGGGAGCTAGATGCATCAATGCCCGAGGCCCCTGCAATGGCAGAGAACCGATATGGTGAGTGTACCCAGATGAGCCTAGTAAGCAAACACTCCCCTCATCCGCATGCTAGAGGAAGGTGAAACCCCCCTCTCCAAGGTCCCTGCCAATCTGACCTGGGGAAAACTTCATTCCCACTCCCTAAAATGGTGATCCCGAGCATGTGAGCAAGACCCACCAGCTAAGCATCTGAGAGAGACAATTCTCTGTAGTGCCTCAGTTAAACTGATCCGATATGTCAAACTTTTCAAATCACATCATTATCAGCGCTAGAGGAGAAAGGATATTAACGCTTCTATGCACTTGTTATCTTAGGGAGAAACTCTGATTTATTGATGGAAGACGGCATTAACAGGAAGAGACCTCTAATTTTTTTCTACCTGATTTTTTCCCCCTCAGGATGTAGTTCCGATGAGGTTACCAGAAAGTTTTTGGAGGCAGGTCAGCTGCTATGTCCCAAGAACCAGGAGGAGGCTGCTGAATTAATGGCACAAGCACCCAAAAAAAGAGGTGGGGATAGAAAATGGTATCCAGGTTTTTGAAGGCTGTGATACAATTGTATCCTCCCTATGGGAAATAAAATAAATAAGCATAATAGTTTGCCTGTATAAGTGTGCCTTTTCTTACAAGGATCTCAAAGGGGCTTTACACATGCTAATGAATTCTCACAATATTCCATGAAGGTATCCATGTTACAGAGAGGGGGAACTGAGGCACTGAGAAATTACCTGACAGAAAATTAATGGCAGAGCTAGGAACAGAACCCAGGATTCCTCAGTCCTAGTGCCCTCCTCTGTCCACAGTAAATAGATTTCCCACCTCTTTAGTACTATGCACTGTACTAAATTCATTATCATTAAGGGCTCCAACCAAGTGTGGGATCCTACTGTGCTAAGCTATGAACAAAGAAGAGCTCCCAGGCTACATAGACAAGACATGCAAAGGGCATGGAGAAGAAAGTATAACCATAACCCCTTTTTACAGATGAGGCAAAGAGAGATTGAGTGACTTGCCCAAGCTCATGCAAAAGGCTATGAAAAGTGGGGAATTGAGCCCAGATCTCCTGAGGCCCAGTCCAGTGCTTTAACCCCGGGAACATCTTTCCTTTCTTCCTCCAGCCCCGGGTTTATGAATCAGGCTGACAAGAATTGTGACACACCTGAGGCATCTGTCATTATTTCCATAGCTATTTTCATTTGAAAGTTCTTGGTTGGTTGGTTTTAACTTCTAAACCCTGGTTTCTGCTTAATCCCAGTGTCACACAGCACCTGCAAGCCCATCCCTATTTCCTCCACCATCCAACTAATCCACCAAGTCTCTGTGTCCTGCCTCACCTTCTCACTCGCATCAAAGGAAAACAAACTACCAAAGGCCCCAGGTAAGCGCGATGCCTAGGGAACGTCTCACCCTCACCATGAATAGCAAGTGCTTTACCCTCAGCCAAAAGAAAGGCCCATATAGGAGTTTGTAATAGCCAGGGTGGGGGATCCCTCATCTGCATTATTAATATCAGCTTCACTCCTGACTACAGTCTACATAGGCAAATATACCAGCAAACAATGGGAGATGCTATACAGCCTGGGTGAAGTTTTGCCCTGAACTATCTATCTTAGGTACATATATGGCTCCCATGACTATACTAAGTGCCTTACAATCTTTTTTAACATATTTATTTACCCACCCAATGCCCCTGTGAGATAGGTCAGTGCTATTCTCTCCATTTTACGGATGGAGAAGTAAGGCACAGAAAGGCTAAGTGACTTGTCCAAGCTCATACAGGAGATCTGTAGCAGAGCAAGGAACTGATCCCACATCTCCTGATTTCCCGGCTAGCATCCTAACTCCTGGATCATCTTTTCTCCCCCCATCTAAACAAGCAATCGTCAGGATCTTTTTATTCAAATGAATGTAGCATTGTGTTCCATTTTGGTATTCTACTTTTTTCCCTTCAAGGCTTCTTCCCGGAACCCTTTCTAGTGTTCCCATGTGTGTATTGCATATACTGACTTCTGCTTTATTCCATTACAGGTACAACTGCTCATAAATTTTCTGATGAAAAAGGAGAGAATATTTTCATGAAAAATATTCCCATTTTTCAGATGGCTTTAATTACAGTAGCGTGTAGATGTGATGGAGCAGGGGCTGAAAAGGGTACTATGGCCATTCAGAGACAAGCTTTTATTATTATTTTTTGGGGTGGAATTAATATAGCTTTCAGATAGGTACAACTTGTCCATGGTGAAAAGGGGGTTAATGTAATCTCAGCTCCCCCATCCCTTTGCTCAGGGCAAGGGCAATTAGAAGGACTGTTTAGGAGACTGGCTGCTTTGTCTCAACATTTACTTTTGCAGGTTCCCCTAAATTCAAACCTATGCAGGAAGTGATAAATGTTGACCATCAGCATGACCCATGCCCTGAAGCCAGGCAGAAGCTGAGAGAAATGTGCAGACATATGTAAGCATCTCCAATGACCAAGGCTAAAGCCTAAGGCATGGGTGGGAAAAGGACTAAGTGGTGGGATAGGAACATAGAAAAGTCCATGCCAGATCAGATCTATGGTCAGTCTTGTTCAATATCATGTCTCCAGCAGTGGCCAGCAATAGATTTTTTTATAGGAAGGCAACCCCATAAGGGACAATTATGGAATAATCTACACACAGGAGAAGTTTCTTCCTAATCCATCTCAGCTAGTGGCTGGTTTACATTGAAGCATGAGGGCTCATATCTCTAAAACTGTTTTTGGCTGATAGGTTTCTCTTGTCTGATTAACTTCAGGTTTCAAGGAAATATGCATTTTAAAGAGTTGTGTTTGTTTATCTGTCATAACACTCTGTATTGGCCATGGGCTATAGGGCCTCCCTCCCAGGTAGCTGACTTGAATTGAAAGACTAGAATGCCAGCAAGGTTCTCTGGAAGATAACTTTTCACAACAATTTATAATATAATTAGTGCCTGTCATCCTGAGAATGCTTTAAAGACCACAGAGATTTCAGCCATCTCTGGAATAGAACATAATTTCCAATCTGCGTCCCACAACAGTGTCAGAGGAGGGGAAGCAAAAGGCTAGTTTTTTAAATTGAAACTGCAGGGGGAATTTATGATGACACAATCTGTAATTACCCAAATTGGAATTGATTGAGGATACTATGGTTAAGGCTTCTATTTGTGAGAAATGTTCCCTTTGATCTTTCCTGACCACAAGAAGATAGTTGTTTTTAGACCCTATTAGAAATGAAAAGGGAGGGTGGGGGGAAATGATCAGTATTAGAAAATGGAAGGGGATGAATTCAGTAGGGGAATAGAATATTACCTTCAAGAGTATAGAGTATTACATCACTGAGGGCCAAAAAGAAAATTAAAACTATAGCCAATAGAGTGCTATAAAAAGAAGGAATGGGTGGTTCAGAGAATTGCTAGTGAGGAATGAACTTTTCATGTCTATATTGCCAGGCTGGTAGTTGTTACCATCGGATGGCTAGTTGGTGACCAGTCTCTCATCTGGTTCCCATTGGCTAGATATCCACATGACAGAAAATTGGCACTGAAGGATGCCCTTTGTGGTAGTCCCAATAGAGAGGCCAAGAACTGACTGAAAGAGCCCTTGTGATTGAACATCCCTCTCACTTCTAGAGCTGTCCCCCCCCCCCCCCCCCAGGTCAGGGATGAAGCACGTTAGCGAGTGAAGAGGCTTGGCAGCAGCTTGCACTGTATCTCATTGTGTGTTATTTGTTTTGTGGATGCATTTCTTTTCATCCGGTACCTTTCAGAAGCAGTAAACTCACTACTTTAAAACAGAGAGAGAGAGAGGGAAAAAAATTAGTAAGATTCTCTAAAAAGAAAAGTGGGCAGGGCCCTTTCTTGACACAGGTGTCAAAATTTTTTTTTTAAAAAGCCTGACTTGTACAGTAGTAATTTCAAAATAAATGCAGAGGGCCAGACCCTCAGCTGGTATAAATCAATGAAATCAATAGAGCCACACCTGTTCATGCCAGCTGAGGGCTTCGCCCCCTGGCCTCATGAATTTGGAATGTTTCAGAGACAGACAATTCGTTTATTCCTATTCACTTTAGAGAGCAAGAGAAGGCTGCAATGAAAGCAAAGGGCCATACCAAGCCCCTAATAGTGCGAAACTATGCCACTGTGCTCGGGTCACCGTCCATCTCCTCTAGGAAAGGTGGGCAGATGGTCCCACTGCCAACAGAACGCAAGCCTAAACCACCAAAGCTCTATTTTGCCTTTCCTGATGGGACAGCATTTATTTTGTATCCTTCTATTGAAACCAAGGGAGAAGGGTGAGTTATAACAGGATTTACAGGGAGATGCTTCTTCTGTGCCACTCCACAGCCACGAACTAGTCACTTAGTATCTGGCCCAGGCTCTCCCGACACTAATCCCCCTGAACCACATAGTAGCAGCACAAGTACCATTGCCTTTCCTTTGTGAAGTGTCAAAATGTACAGTACACAGTATAAAGAACGAGTTGCTGAGGGAGCCAGGCTTTCAGATTAGTTCTCTATGGATGTCCAAAGAGGAACAAAATATTGTAGATAGTTACTGAATGCTCATACTAAGGAGAAATCAACCCCTGGTATATCATAGAGGAAAATAGTGTTCATCCATGATTTAGATATTTTTTTGGTGAGGGATTAGGAGGGGAGGATTTATAGTGGCAAGATTAATAGAAGCTAAGGGCGACTGCCTTCCAGTGTGTCTTGAAATGGAAGGAGAACAGTGCTTTTTCATGGGTCTAAGAGAAAATTCAGACTGGAAAGTGATCAGATTTAGTCAGGCGCACACACACACATACATTTCTGACTATTACACACCCTTGTATTACATAACAACCCAGGATAACATAGTTGAGAGAGAAGATGAGTTCTCCAGGTGCTTTGAGGCTCAGTGGATTCCTGCAGGCTACTTTGATCTGATTTCCTGTAAGCACCCAATGACAGATTAACCTTTCCTATTCCCTCAATTGAAACTAAATTGTGCCACCCTTCCAATACAGCCTACTGCATTGATCCAAGAGATTGGAGAGCCTAATGGGTTCTAACAAGAGGTGTGCTCAAGCCATGTTGGTGGAAGCATGGTCTATAAAAGCATTGTATAGCATTTGCTTTGGTTCTCTCCTGACTGCTGGATGAAGTCCCACGTTTAGGACCTAATCTCCCTCTGATTGAAGTCAGTGGGAATTGGAGAAGGTAATTTGCCTTTTCCATGTGAACATAAGAACGGCTATGCTGGGTCAGACCAATGATCCATCTAGCCCAGTATCCTGTCTTCCGGCAGTGGCCAGTGCCAGGTGCTTCAGAGGGAGTGAACAGAACAGGTAATCAGCAAGTGATCCATCCCCTGTCACCCATCTGGTCCTTACATGAACCATTGCTAACAGCTAGGGATGGGTGAACGCCAGGTTTACCAGGCACTAAGAAGCTCAGATACTCAGCCAAACCTCACCTAAGGCATCCAGATATCATTGGCCTGCCAAACTGTGATGTGAATCTCATGCGAGCAGGTGATTTCTAGGGCTTTTTCCTGGGCTGGAAAGACCATAAGAAAAGCCCCTTTTGCGACATTTACAACGGTCACACTTAAAATGTTTCTATTCATTTGAAAGATTTTACTGGCCAGAGAGAGATTTCTATTATAACTGGTAGAATCTCTCAAACTGGTAGAAAGCGCAACCACTGGTGGCGCTCAGATGCCGGGATGATTGGGGTAGTGTAAACATTTAGGTTAGATAGATGGAATAGATTAAATTAGATTTTGTCCCGTTTGCTTCTGGTCCTAATTATGATCAGGCAGCTCAAAGACATTTAAGGTATTATTATTCATATGGTAGTAGCACCTGGGAGCCCCAGGCATGGAGGACCCCTTTGTGCTCGGTGCTGTACAAACTCAGAACAAAAAGATGGTCTCTGCCCGAAAGTGCTAACAATGCGCTTTAGTACGTTTAGAAATGTGACCAGGGTGTTTTGAATCCCCAGATAATTCCAGTTCAGGTTCAAAGAACACACCAAGTTTTGGATCCATTTTTGTGCTACCCAAGCAAGTTTTCCCAATGCTAATTGTAGGCCGGTGATTTTCACTGAAAACCCCTTTGCAGAGCATAGCTGGAAACATTGGCAGTCAGCTGTCATTCATAATTAATAACCCCGTCCATCCCCCAAAAGACCCTGAAATTGTTGGGGATAGTGGGGAGAAATGCAGCTTCTTGCCCAGCATAATTTAATTTTCATAAATTAAACTTTCAGTTCCAGTCCTTCAGGGAGTTCACAGACTGTTAAGAGGCAAGGAGGGAGAAGAGTACTGTCTGAACTACCACTGAATCCCTCACTCCATCTCTGAGGCAATTTCTGCCCACTACCTTTCAGCTCCTTTGTAGTTCAATTTGTGGTTGTTTCACAAGAGCTCATGCTCAGTTTGACCTTTTGACTGAACTGGGAATTAAGCATTTAAAGCTCCTAGTCAAAAAATTCATATCATTTCTCTAGTTTAAATGAATCCATTCATCACGTTTTATCCAGTCGCTGCTTTCTAATATCGTATATAAAACACAAAGGGCTCATTTGGTGACATGCTTCCTTTTTTTATTCTGTTTCTAGCTCCTCACTTTGGTTAATAGAATCAATTGCTGCAGTGTTGGTTGTGAAGACGTCAGTGAATTAAGCCCTTAAAGAACTGGTGCTCAAGCGAGAGACAGACCCTGTGCTCAGTCAGACAATCTTTATTCAGTTGTCTGTGATTCAGCCTAATCTCTAATAGTTTAGCAAAATGCACATATCATCAGTACTAAGGATGGAAAGGCGCTTTGGAAGTATTCACAGCCAGGATCCGGTGTTTGCCACTATGCCAAGGTGCTATATAATGGGAGTAATTGGTAGCATGGCAGTAACTTTGTAGCTGATAGTTATTTCTAGATGGAGAAATTGCTCTTATGTTTTTCTGCACACAAAGACCCACCCAATTACCTTTCAGGCTGAGTGACTTATTTTAGCATCAGAAAAGCAGCAAGAAAGAACAAAAGTAAAGTTTCCATGCAAGAACATGGTGTATGTCACCCTCTTTGTGACAGTCTGCAGCAGAACTGGTTGGAAAATGATTTTTTTAAAAACATACATGATTTTCATTAACATTTAAAAAAAATCATTCTGGTCAAAATTGTCATTTCAAAATTTTGACTTTTTTTAAAAACTAAAACCCCCACATTATTTGGAAAACACACCACCCAAACACCCAAAAATATTCAGGACCGAAAACGTGTAGATTTTTGACTGGAAATTTTCAGGTGTTTTGTTTTCTGATGAAAAATCAACCATTTTCAAGGACGCAGACACTCTCTGCAAAAATTTTCACGTAGTCAATTTTCTGTCGAAAAATAGTTTTGAGATCTTCATCTAGCTCTCATCTGCCTCAACCATGAGAACACAATGGCTACTGTCTCTACATATAAGCAAAGTCCTTTGAAGTACATGAGAAAAGGCATTACAGTTTCCTAACTACAGACACCACACTCATTATTTATTTTAGTAATAGATATTGGTGTTGTTCATCAATAAAGCTGTCAATTACAAAAGACATTTTAACAAACTCCTTGCTCGCTAAGAAAATTCCCTTGTTCCTTAATATTACAAAAGTTTGATCAAAAGTATAGCCCAAAATCATAGATCTCATACTGTGCCCTGAATATTGTCAAACTCTGGTTCTAGTGGACATGTGAATGGAGCTGGTTCCAGAGATGTAGGGCAAAGGTATTCACTTAGAGGCTATTATGTGGTACAGAACTTATGCTTCTGCCAGGGTCCTGTTAGGTACTGTGAGCTTCAGGAAATGGGGCTAGTCTGGTGGTGAGGGGAGGAGGGGAACAAAACAAATATGATTGCCTTGGGAGGCCAAAAATGTCTTGGCTACTGTGAGGTCCAAATGCAAGAACTGGAGTTGGTGCTACTTATAATGTGGCAAGATGCAGTTGGACAGAGCATCCCAGAAGGTCTCTTATATATAAGTGTTGATAGTACTTAACAGTATGTATAAGTTACCCAACAGGAAATATTGCTGCTTGCCAGTTCCCCATGTGCTGTGTGGGAAAAACAATCACCCTTCTCTTTAATAATGCTCCAAGTCTAGCTCTTCTGGCCTCTTTTATAGCTGACCACCAGGCATGTGTGCGTTATTCCTTCAAAGCCAGGTGAGTGGATTTTAACCTCCTTCTATAGCGTAGATAATATGTATGCGGGGGTGGGAGGGCCGGAATACTGATGCCCATTTTCCAGAGCTGTTGAGCAGCTTCCATTGAATCCTGGGAAATGTGGGAATTCAACACCTCTGAAAATCAGGCCAGGGGGATCTAATGTAAGTAATTGACTGAGTCCCCTACAACCGGAAATGGTGGCTTATTGCACTGGTATAGATGGTGGTGGAAACAGTGGACGGAGCAGTAAATGATACAGTGGCATGTATCAAAAACAGACTGAAAGAAACAAGAACCATAGCTCTAAAACAGAAGAGCATATTTCGTGAGAGAACTGAAAATAATTGCAGCTAGCATTGTAACCCGTGCTTGACATAAAGGGAGAAAGCCTATTGATGCCTAGTGGATGCAATGACTTTCTGTTACAGGTGCAATCCTGTCAGAGCACAGAGCTGACACATGGCAACCCCAGGGGTTTTAAAGCATCCAGAGGGGTGATGGCAATGGGGCTGGGGGGAGAAGTCTTTCTAAACTGTAACATTTCATGGTCTGAGTACTTGCCAGTGCTCTCGGATTTTGGTTTTTAATACTTTATGATTATTTATTTGTTTGTATTACCATAGCACCTAGCAGCCCCAGACTTGGATCAGGACCCCCTTCTCTAGTGTATCAAACAGATGCTGCTTGTCTTTACTTTCAAGGCCCTTGCAGGCTGTCAAGGCTGAATCCCCACTCTGTCATTCCAAGTGCAGGAAGTGGGGGCCCGCAAGGATTTTAAAAATTAATACTTGCCATTTCCGGCTTGTATTAAACTCCCAAGGTTACAGCTTCTCTCTGACCTTGGCTTGGTAAACGCTGCCATCACCCAAATGCAAAAAAACCTCTTTGAACTCAGGAAGGAGCACATGGGAATTCCTTCCTGTCGGGTACCCTCAAGCCCTTTCACACCCTCCCCTCCGGGAAAGAGCTGAGAAGGCTAATGTCCTTTGTTGTCTATCAGCTAATCAAACAGCATATGCACAAACCTATTAGGACACCAAAAATCCAATCCTGTTCTTAAAAAAGGTAAATTTTATTAAAAACAAAAAGGGAAAAAGTACATATGGAACTTAGGCTTTTTGCTAGATCTTAAAAGAAACAATTACAAAAATTAAGCACCCAAAATAGCTTTCTTGGGGCTTCAGCTTAAAGGTTACAAGCAAACAAAAGCATCTGGGGTTAGCACAGAGGAGATCCACAAGCCAAAATAAAAAATAAACCTGATAGTGTCTAACTAAACATTCCCTATCCAAATAATTTCTTATAGGTCTGAAAGATGAATTTTCATACCTGGTTCAAGCCTTACACAGCATTGCTGCTCTGTCCCTGCAGCCCAGAGAACAACAGACAAAGGGAAAGTTTCTTTCCCAAATTTAAAAGTTCTAGCCTTCCCATTGGCTCTTTTGATCAGGTGCCCACTCCTTTCCTTTTACCTGTGGGCTTGTTAACCCTTTACAGGTAAAGCAAGCAGAGAACAGACACCAAGAGGGATTTTACAGCTAACTGGCTGGCTGGCTGTGCATAAATGGGGGCTACCCCCCCTTCATTTATCACACAGGCCTTTCCCCATCTTCTGCTCTGGACATTCATTAGACAATGTTGCCATATCAGTTCAAGAAGAGGTGTGCAAGGACATTTTAATTAATTAGTAGGTTATTTTGGTGGGTTCTCGTCAGTTTAGGCCTCAATCCTGCAAACACTTAAGCATCCAAGTAACCTTATGCACATGTGCAACAATCCCAGTGACAGCTCATGCATAAATTTACTCATGTGCTCAAGTGTTTGCAAGCCTGGGTTCTTGGTAATTCTGTATTGCTTCCATTTGTCTTGTGCATAAGACTCTACACTCCTGGAGTGCTTTCCCATCTGAGGACACCAGCATACTTTACAAATATTACCTAAGCAAGCCTCTGAACCCTGTGAAGTAGTCATTATCATCTCTATTTTACAGATGAGTAGACTGAAGGCACAGAGAAGTTAAATGATTTGCCTGAGGTCACATAGCTAGTTGATGGCGAACAAAGGAACACAACCCAGAGGTCTCAACTCCAATCAAATGGTTCCTTCTCGTTAATAATAACTGAATATACTATAAAAAGAGTCTCCTATTACTAAGGATAGGATTCTGTCACGGAGGTCACGCCGAATTGCTGGCCGACGGTCAGCCGTGGGGTCACTGAACAGCTGGCCAGTGGTCAGCCCCGGGGCCGCCGAACAGCCACCGCCAGAACAGCGGCAGCGGTCAGTCCTGAGGCTGGCAGAGCAGCAGTCCCCAGCCTGCGGACCAGTGGCTGGGGTTGGGTCAGCCCATCTGGGGCTGAAGCAGCAGCGGTCAGCCCTGGCACAGGAGCAGTGGTGGAGCTGGAGCAGCTGCAGTGCTCTATTTGTACCCACAGGGTATTTTTAGTAAAAGTCAGGGACAGGTCACGGGCTTCCATGCAGTTTAATTTAGTGCTCACAACCTGCCCCTGACTTTTACTAAAAATATCCATGATAGAATCTTAACTTGACCTATTACTTATTGTTTATGATTATCATCCCCATCATTCTTTCTTTAAGAAAGATAATTAATTCTCATTACCCTTAGTCTGTGCACAGAATGGTACTGGTGCTTATTAATGGTGCATGTAAGAGTTTAATCCCAGTGGGTGTAACTGATGGTTACAATGCATGCCATAACTCAGATAGAAAAGGTCATCAGAGAGCTGAGCAATGTGTATGAAAGGGGAGGGGAGCAGAACAGAGCAAAGCCGTTGAGTAGTGAAGCCCAGGGTTGCACTGGTTTTATGTGATTCTCCATAAGAGTGTAAAGCTCTTTGTTGAGAATTCTCCCCTGAGTGTTGGATGTTTATTATTATCATTCCATCCAATCAACACAAAGTCTAACAAGTATTTCCCCTTCTGTCCTGCCCAGCTGTTCACTTGCACTGATGATGGATCTTGAAGGAGGAGCAGTCAGGGACAGAGATGGATATTTGACTCACAAGTGGAGTTGGGCTTCAAAGACCCAGACTTTACAGTCTTTAGAATTTCAGGTACAAAACTGAACTCTTGCTAAGTGCCAATATTCACAGACCTAACAGAGTCAAAAATTAGGAACATTCCCAGACTATAGAATAGCTCTCTGTTTAGTGTGGTTTTGCATCAGGAACACCTGTGATCCTGTCTGAGTTCTTCTGTTCGATGTGATGATGGTAGATGCATTGTGTTTTATTTCTGCCTATTCCCTTTGATACTACTTCTGCACCCAGTCTTAACTTGCAGATTATTTCTAGTTTATCAAACCTGCAATAATATGGCCTTGGAAAGATGTAACTTGAAATTTCAGTTTCCGGCTATAGCTTCTTGAAAAAGATGGATCTGCAGCATTATTAGTTCGAAAAGAAGCTGTGTGCCACCAGACTGAGGAGACCTTCATAAATTCAGCTGAAATTTTCAAAGCCTCCTAAGGGATATGGGTGCCTAATTCTGATTACTGTTAATGGAAGTTGGGGATTGGTCCTGCTTTGAGCAGGGGGTTGGACTAGATGACCTCCTGAGGTCCCTTCCAACTCTAATATTCTATGATTCTATGAAATTTGGCATCCAAATCACTTATCTCAGCTGAATTGTTTAACGTTAACTCAGATAGGACAGGTTGAATGGACTGAAGATTTGCGAACCAGAAGCTTCATTGGTTTGTGCTCACCGAAGAAAATGTAGCTGACGCTAGGCTATCTCCCAAGAATTAATTACCCCATGATTCTAATTTGTTTCTGTTTGACTGCAGACTAAAGCCCAAATCCTGTGAGATGTTGTTCTGAGCACCCTCAACTTCTGGTCTGAATGAAACAACCATACATGTCGGAAATCACAACCCTGTGGGGCTGTGACAAATTCACATAATTTAACTTTGAGGAGTTTCTCATACTTCATTTCATTTTACAGAACCCTCTGCATTTCTTTTTAGTCACAGTTTTGACAGAAGAGAGATTTTCCCATCAAAATCATTTGAATTTCTGCATGTTTTCAATATAGGAACCTGCCCTTGATTAACAAATGAACTCAGTTTTGCTCTAAGGAGGCATAAACCCTGGCAAAATGTGTTAGAGGCATTTCACAGACCTGGGAAGCTGTCAGGTGAAGAGATGGATAAAAATCTCCTGGAGTAGCATGTAGTAGGAAAATAGTGGCAGCAAAAACTAAGGCATAATTTACCCTGTCCATTATCTTCCTCAGATAAATGAACAGCTAAAACTGAAGGTACTTGGTCAAAATTCCATTACTCTTTCTTTTTCCTGTTTGAATGAGACCGTCACTATGTCTTTGTCAAGAGCTCCATGTGCACACACACCCAAAGCTGACAAACGGGTAAGCAGCAGTAATGTATGTATGAATTACATCCGGGAGGATGGCTGTTGGGTGCCCAACTAATTGCTAACCAGTTTTAAATTAATTAACCAGCCATATTATGTGAAATATGGCTAAAATATTGCTGTTTTCACTGACCTAGTCAAGCCTATTTACTAGAGTGATAAAATAAGGACAGATCCTAAACTTGAACCAAACATAAAACTTGTTTTGTATAATGGAAGCCATTAAAACTCTCAGTGTTTGTTCATCTCTCCCTCTCTCAGGCTTTTCAAAGGTGCATGTCACCATGAGACACAGTGCAATTACTAAGGAGCTATCTCCTCTTCTAAGAATAGGAAGGTACCATAGTCATTGCAGGGGACTAGAGGCAAATGTTGAGGTTTTAATGGTGTCTACTCTAGTTTTAGATAAGTTCAGTTAATATTTTGAACTATTGTTTTGCATGTGACTTTGCATTTCTTGATTTTGAAGTGGACCAGAAGCAGAAACGATTCAGTATCAGGCCTGATCCTACATTCCTTGTATACCCCAAACGCCCAATGAACTGTCAGACTGTACTTGTGCTGCACCTGGTGCAACTGAGAAAGGGGCAAAGATAACTTTTTGCTACCTCTGTCCCCCCGATCCAGTGACTGACCTGGTATCTGATGCTTCATGGCCACACCAAGTTGTGGTCAACTACAACAGAGCCCCCTAGAGTTGTTCTTGCACCCACTGTTGGCCAGTGTCTGCAAGAACTTTGGCCACCATCTTTCCCTGACCTTCCTGCTCTCTACGCAGGGATTGTGAAGAGGATGAGTATAGAATCATTGTACCAGTTCTGTTCCACCCATGGGTTCTCCTTACCCTGGCTTTCTGGTTACAATGTGCTGCTGAAGCAGTGCAAAGGAGCAGAGGGAGGGACTGCAGGAGGGAGCTGAAGATCTGGCCTTGGGTGTGCAAAAAATGCAGGATTAAGCCCACAGTGAGGCATAGATGACCTATTTCTAAACTACGGGGTGTTAGAGACATCCTTTGCATTTGTAATTCTTAGACTGTGAGCTCTTCAGGCAGGGAAGGTACTTATTGCACTGTGGCATTACTATACTAATAATAATCAGCAATATTTCCCACTGACTTGCAACCAGAAATGCTAGAATTCATATGAAAGGGCAGTTGTCTTCCAATTTCCGGCCTATTTCCTGATCTGAGGGGGTGTAGCTAAACTGTGGGCTATGTTTCACCCACCCTTCCTATGCCCTAGTGGTGAAATTTACCCCAGGACAAGGGGGCTAGTGCCAAGCCTTATGCACTTGAAATCCTGTGTTAAGGGTCTGTCTGAGTGGGGCTTTTTATGGTACATGAGTAGGTAGTCAGCAGGAATAAACCTTGCACAGGACCTCTGTACTGGAGTGAATTGCCCCCTGAGCCTCAGGATTAGAGTACAGTGCTGTTTTGCTTGCAGATGCTTTTACCTCAGGTTTTGACTTATCAGCAAAAGCAAATATTACATTTAAGGAAAGTAGATAAACAATACATCCCCGTTTTAAGACTGGATGTTTTTAAATTGCTTCCCAAGGCTTCCATTGACCTTTGAAAAGTAACCCCTAGGAACCACATTGAAACCTGCCTTAACGACAACCCTCTCTTAAGAATCATTCACAGGTCCTTCCCTAAATATTTATATTGTGGATGCACTTTTATAGAAAGACAATCTTTCAATTAAAATGCTTTATTAGCCCAGAGGCTGCCTCATAGGCTGCCTGAGTGACATATTTCTCCACCATTTGGTGTTAATTGGGCCAGACTTTATACTTAGAATTCATCATCCTCCCAGCTGGCATTTTTGTTTTTACTGTTTTCACTTTTAGAAGACAGATAAAATAAAAAGGTTTATTCATCATACAGAGAGGAAATCTGTCAACTTCAAAACCAAACAGTATGTGGCAAATAAATACGTCTTTACTTGCTGCTAACCTCTTAGCCAATTTAAGCTGAAATAATGTTTGAAATCCCATTTCCTTTTTCAATCTTTTCTTTGCTTTTTGCATTTCTCTCTCGGTGACATTTTTGTTTATGGTCAACTTCATTTTCAGGTTTTCAATGCTGAAAAGGCAGGACTGCAGGGGAATGTTTATTTGATGGGGAAACGAATGTTACCATTGAATTAAGAGGGTCAAATCTTGGAAGCATTTTTAGTGGTGATAGATTTGTAAAAGCTTGTCTACATTTTGGGCCTGATTATAGTGTCCTTTAAGAACTTTATATTTGGTGTGGAAAGCTAGATTCATTGTTCTGGTGTCTGAGAATGGGCCAGATCTTCAGGTGTAAATTAGTGTCACTCCGTTGACTTCAGTTTTACACTAATTGGGGATCTGGCCAATTTAAATCACATATATGTAGATGCTAGACATTCTGGATAGCTTTCAAAATGTTCTTGCTCTCCATGTTTGAAAATGCAAGTTTCACTGAAATATATAAATATCTATTAAATATTTAAAAATCTATTCTCACTATTGTCAAGGAGAGTTCGCATTCAGTAGGAAACATTCTTTGTAGGTCAGTGCTGAGCCAATATGGAACTGTTATGCTGTAGGAGGTCATAGAATTTAAGGCCAGAAGGGACCACCAGATCATCTAGTCTGACCTTCTGTATATCACAGGCCACCAACATCACGCAGCACCCGCTCACTAAACCCAACAACTGAAATTAGACCAAAGTATTACAGCCCACAGCAGACTGGACTATTATGTGTCACAGACAGAGAACAGGAGGGACAGGTGCACCAATGCCTGAGGCCCCTCAATGGCAGCAAATTGTTTACGTGAGATGTACCCAAAGGATCCTGGCAAGCAAGCAACATCCACACACTGCAGGGGAAGGCAAAAAACCCCCAATGTCACTGCCAATCTGACCTGGGGGGGGGAATCCCTTCCCAAATGCATATATGGCAATCATTAGACCCTTAGCATGTGAGCAAGAACAAGCCAGGGAAGCATGAGAGAGAGAGAGAGAATGCACGGTGCCACCTCAGAGCACTGGCCCACCCTGTCCAAGGTTTCATCTCCAGCTGTAACCATCTCTGATGCTTTGGAGGAAGGAGACAAAAACCCCAGAATACATTGGGGGGCAGGAGGGCAAGATCCCTTCCTGATCTCTGCAGGTGACTGGCTGAAGCCTTGAAGCAGGAAATTTTAGGAACATCCCACATGAACCAGAAGGGACCCTCAGGGCTGCCAAGCCCTGCCCTCCACCATCACAAGCGACACTGTCATACAATCCCACTCGTACATTTGTCCAGCTCTCTCTCAAAACTAATCCTTCCACTTATTTGAGTCTCTGTGGACTTGGTCTCTTCTTTTATATACCTCAAACTCTTCATAGTTAGTGGTCATTCTCACTTTGTACAGCACTATACAGTAACTTCAATGCCCTCTGTGTGAGTTAAATCCTCTCTAAAGCTCACCTTAAAACGTCATTTAACTTTGTTTAAAATGGACACATTTCTACTCAACTTTCCCTTTCTATAATTACATCCTTCAAGATATCTCTCACTACAAATAAATACAATAATCTGCCTGTAGGAATATTTACCTCCATCTTTTATCCCATTTAAATTTCTGTTTAAAACAAAATCACTCTTTCAGTTTTGTACATCACTTTCTTTTTCTCTGTATCCAACTCTGTCAAATTTTTCTATTTCACCTCTCACTGTAGTGCTTGATACTTGGTAGGAAAGAAAGTATATACAAATTTATGCTGTATGTTTAGTGCCTCTATTTTTTTATTATGATTATTATTTTAGAGTTTTTGGTTTAGTGTTCTAAATAAACTATTTTATGCAAAACAGTAATAACTAACAATCTCAGACACACATCATTATGTGTCTTAACTAATATATGTTAATTAATAAAATCCAACAATAAACCGAGCTCCCTTCCCACTAGACCCAGAGACCACCCCTTCCATCTTTCACATGGAAACAACCAGAGAGTGTTCATATCGGTGAATTATGGAAATCCTAGATGCTAAGGGCTCCTTCCCCAAAGCACCGAGCATCAGGTACAGCTCATCCCTCTTACTGTGTACCCAGAGGACGCACCTGTAACACCTGTAGACTCCAGTTTCCCTGTAGTAGTAGAAGCCAGGAGAAGCTCAGACAGGAAGACTACAGAAATCCCCAGACTTTCAAGGCTCCTGCCTCAAAGCAGTGAGTAGGAGATACAGTCAGGTGTGAAGTGATTAACCAGGGCCTTCTCACCTCTGAGATAGAGAACAGCAGTAGCCAGGAGGAGCCTTCACAGCCTCATAACATCATTTGCTCAACACTGAAACCTGGACGCTGGATTTGTCCTTTTCATTTCATAGAATCATAGAAATGTAGGCAGGGCCGGCTCCAGGCACCAGCCCACCAAGCTTGTGCTTGGGGCGGCACCTGGAGGGGGGCGGCGCGGCGGGGGCTCCGGCCGCCGGGGAGAGCGGGGCCACGGCCGGGCACTCCGCCCTCCTCCCAGGGCTCCGGCCGCCCTCCCCCCCGGCGCCCTCCCCCCGGCCGCCGGGGAGAGCGGAGCCCCAGCCGGGGCTCGCCGCCCTCCCCCCGGCGCTCTGGCCGCCGGGGAGAGCGGAGCCCCGGCCGGGCACTCCGCCCTCCTCCCTCCTCCCAGGGCTCCGGCCGCCCTCCCCCCCGGCGCCCTCCCCCCCGGCCGCCGGGGAGAGCGGAGCCCCAGCCGGGGCTCGCCGCTCTCCCCCCGGCGCTCTGGCCGCCGGGGAGAGCGGAGCCCCGGCCGGGCACTCCACCCTCCTCCCAGGGCTCCGGCCGCCCTCCCCCCCCCGGCGCCCTCCCCCCGGCCGCCGGGGAGAGTGGAGCCCCGGTCGGGGCTCGCCGCCCTCCCCCCGGGGCTCCGGCCGCCCTCCCCCCCGCGCCCTCCCCTGCCGCGCTGGGGCGGCAAAAAAGCCAGAGCCGGCCCTGAATGTAGGACCGGAAGGGACCTCAATAGGTCATCTCGTCCAGCCCCCTCCACTGAGGCAGGACTAAGTATTATCTAGACCATCCCTGACAGGTGTTTGTCTAACCTGTTCTTAAAAACCTCCAGTGACGTAGATTCCACAACCTCCCTAGACAATTTGTTCCAGTGCTTAACTACCCTGACAGATAGGAAGTTTTTCCTAATGTCTACCCTCCCTTGCTGCAATTTAAGACCCTTACTTCTTGTCCTGTCCTGAGTAGTTAAGGAAAACAATTGATCACCCTCCTTTTTATAATAACCCTTTAAGTATTTGAAGACTGTCCCCCCTCAGTCTTCTCTTCTCCTGACTAAACAAACCCAGTTTTTTCAATCTTCCCTTATAGGTGATGTTTTCTAGACCTTCAGTCATTTTTGTTGCTCTCCAGACTTTCTCCAATTTGTCCACATCTTTCCCAAAGTGTGGTGCCCAGAACTGGACACAATACTCCAGTTGAGCCTTACCAATGCTGAGTAGAGTGGAAGAATTACTTCTCATGTCTTGCTTACAACACTCCTGCTAATACATCCCAGAATGATGTTTGCTTTTTTTGCAACAGAATTGCGTTGTTGACTGTACTTAGTTTGTGATCAACTGTAACCCCCAGATCCTTTTCTGCAGTACTCCTTCCTAGGCAGTCATTTCCCATTTTGTATTTTAGCAACTGATTATTCCCTCCTTTGTCCTTATCAAATTTCATCCTATTTATTTCAGACTATTTCTCCAGTTTGTCAAGTCATTTTGAATTTTAATCCTGTCTTCCAAAGTGCTTGCAACCCCTCCCAGCTTGGTATTGTCTGCAAACTCCTTCCTAGGCAGTCATTTCCCATTTTGTATTTTAGCAACTGATTATTCCCTCCTTTGTCCTTATCAAATTTCATCCTATTTATTTCAGACTATTTCTCCAGTTTGTCAAGTCATTTTGAATTTTAATCCTGTCTTCCAAAGTGCTTGCAACCCCTCCCAGCTTGGTATTGTCTGCAAACTTTAGAAGTGTACTCTAAATCAATAGTAATTCTCTATAAAAAGGGGAATAAGGACAACCCAGGGACTTATTGACTTATTGACCTTATTGACCATGATTATCCAAATCATGTATGAAGATATTGAATAGAACTCGATCCCCGTAGAAACCCCATTCGATATGTCCTTCCACTTGATTGTGAACCATTGATAACTATGCTCTGGGTACTCTTTCTCAACCAGTTGTGCACCCACTTTATATTAGGTTCATCTAGGCTATGTTTCTCTAGTTTATTTATGAGACGGTCATGAAAGACAATATCAAAAGCATTACTAAAGTCGAGATATATCACATCTACTGCTTCCTACAGGCTTGTTACCTTGTCAAAGAAGGATATTAGGTAGATTGACACGATTTGCTCTTGACAACTGTTAATTATCACCTTATTTTTTTGTAGGTGCTTACAAATTGATTGTTTATTTGCTCCATTATCTTTCCAGGTGCTGAAATTCAGGTGACTGGTCAATAAGTCCCTGGGTTGTCCTTATTCCCCTTTTTATAGAGAATTACTATATTTGCCCTCAGGGCCGGCTTTAGCAGGTGCGGGGCCCCACGTCGGGACGCGAATTGTCTCGCGCCCCCCCCCGCCCCGACTCCGCCCCCTCCCTGCCCCATTGGACCCCTCCCCAAATCCCCGCCCTGGCCCCGCCCCCAGCCCCACCCCTCCCTGCCCCATTGGATCCCTCCCCAAATCCCCGCCCTGGCCCCGCCTCTTCCCCAAGCACGCCGCATTCCTCCTCCTCACCCCTCCCTCCCAGGCTTGCGCTGATCAGCTGTATGGCGGCGCAAGCGCTGGAGGGAGGGGGGAGAAGCAGGACGTGGCTTTTTTTTTTTTTTTCGCTCCGCCGGCAGCCGCGGACGTTGCGGGGCCCTCTTAGACGCAGGGCCCCATTCCGGGGAATTGGCCGAATCGGCTTAAAGCCGGCCCTGTTTGCCCTTTTCCAGTCTGCTGTGATCTCTCCCATCCTCTGCGGGTTTTCAAAGATAATCACTAGTGGTTCAGAGATATCTGCAGCCAGTTCCTTAAGAATTCTAGGATGCATTTCATCAGGCCCTGTCAACTTGAAGAACTCTAACCTGTCTAAGATTCTTAACTTGTTCTTTTCCTATTTTAGCCTCAGATCCTATCCCATTTACTCAGATGTTAGTTGTCCAGTCACTGCTAACTTTTTTGGTGAAAACTAAAACAAAAAGGTCATTTAACACTACAGCCACTGCAGTGTTTTCTGTTATTTATTTTCCCCTCCTCATTGAGGAATGGATGTACCCTGTCTTTGGTCTTCCTCTTGCTTCTCATGTATTTGTGAAATGTTTTCTTGTTATCCTTTACGTCCCCAGCTAGTTATTTAATCTTGTTTTTTTTCCTTGGCCTTTCTAATTTTGTTCCTACATGCTTGTAGTTTATATTAATCCTTTGTAATTTAACCTAATTTCCACTTTCTGTATGACTCTTTTTTGAGTTTGAGGTCATCATCTTTCAGATGAGAAGTAAAATCAGCAGGTTTGTTAGCCCTGGTGACAGCCATATTCTGCTTTGCCTTCCTAAACTCCCCCTGCAGTTTCAATTGGAGATGTTATTCTTCTGTGCTTCCTGACCTAACCTGTCACGTGATATCGCTGACTGTTGTTAAACAACTAATGTGTTGCATAGTAGATATAGCTGCATTTCCTGTATATCTAGGTTCTAAAGAGCTTTGGAATGCCTTAGGTTAAAAAGCTCCATATAAATGTAATACTGGACATCAGAATCTGCTTTAGTGAGAGAGGGAATTTTGGCTGTGATACCAGTTACCCCCTTCTATTTTTCAAATAGTACCAAGAGATCTTTTATTTCCTCCAGGACAGTCATTCTGGATAGTCAGAAAAACTCTACGCTGACTGTCTCATCTGGAAGATGGCATCTATGACCATGCAATTTCCTTCACCTTTGGTGTGCAATGGTGTCATGTGTGGCTGTGGTTCTTTTTTTTTTAAATCCTCTGGATCACTTCATAGAGAGAGACCTTCTTATGGGTCTACCTCTCCATCCATTTTCCCAACACTTGCATCACAGAAAGTTTCCTTCTGTGGACTATTTTTGGTTCTGGGACCGTAGTTTGAGAACCACTGTTGTTTAATGGTAATCAGTTATCTGTCTGCACTTGTGTGCAGAAAGGTCCTTCTACCATTCTCAACCAATCTGCAGGAGACAGTGGCCTTTCAAACTGCATTTTTCTCTAGCTGTTCGTAGCCCTAAAATGAAACTGAATCAAAAATGTAGTTTATAAATTCTAAAGAGCTGCAAGAATTTGAAGGCATTTCCATCCATAGGGTTTCAAGATGCAAAGGCATTGGAGAAAAGAGGGAGATTGATTATTTGGCTAACTTATTTTTGATGTCACGTTTCCATTGGATAGGAAAGGAAAGAGGAATAACACAGGAGGAATGTGATTAGGTGATTTATCTCCGATATCATATTCCTGCTACCTAATAATGAACTATTATCAGCAGAGGACAGGGATTAAAAGAGAAGATGAGGGAAAGTGAAATCATCACCCAGTCTTCCTCATCCTGGGATGGGCTACTAGTTAAGTGGGTAAAAGATCCACTCTTTCTGTGAGACTTGAACACAGGACCTTGGATCATGGCTAGGAAGTAAGACTGTTATCAACTGAACAGGTCTCTAACAGGACTGCACCAGCGTCCCCTCAGTCATGATGTCATTCAAAGTTTGCAGTGCTGGAAACCTGATTCTAATCTTAACTAACAATGGTTGGGTTTCTCCTTTCACTCTTTAAAGATACTTGCAAAAGCAAGTGACAGTGAGGAGAAGGAGCAGCAACTGGAGAGAGCCTTGGAAGAGATTAAGAAGCGATTTCAGAAGACAGTGAAACAATTTATAAATGCCATTTTGATAGCTTCAGGTATAGTATTTTGTGCTGCATGCCAACGAAGTGATTAGTGCTATACATATGTATAATAAGTTCTGGTGTCTCCGCCAAGGGACTTACAGTTTAGCTCTGGCACATATTAATGCAAGGATGATGATGTAAGGTCAAAGTACTGGAGAGGCTGGGAGAAAGAATTGCGGAAAGGCTTTCTGGAAGAAATGGGCTCAAAGGAATGCGTTGAAGGGAAAGAATGATGTGGGTACTGAATAGAGTGGAGCAAATAATTGATTTCTGGTTCAGTGGCTGAACCAAACAAATCAGGGGGGGGAAATCATATTGGATTGACCCCAAATGGAAATGTTTTGGGGGGGTTTTACTGAAACAAAAAACCTGAAAAAATCTTGTTTTGGGTCAAATGAAATGTTTTGTTTGACCTGAAATGATTTCCCATCCCCCCCCCCCCCAGTTCTTTGCTTCTGTGTGTTTTTATCCTTTTTTAATCTGTTAAATTTCTAACCAAATATTGTTTCAAAACCAAGTTACATTTTCAAAACATAACGTATCAAAATGTTTTGATTTTTTTGAACAACTTTTATTTTTTGGAGCCAAAACTATTATCCAGATTTGACCTGAATTCGTGAATACATTCGATTGACACTGAATTTTTCAAGGAATTATTTTTTTCATCCAGAAAATTTCAACCAGCACTAGAGCTGAAGTTACTTTGATTAAAATATTTGAAGTCATTTAATACTGAAATATTAATGGATATGTTGAACAGCAGACTTCAAGGGGGTGAACTAGAAGACCTAATAGAAAATTTGAATAAAGCCATACAAGTTAGAGGTGGACTGAGTAACTCCAGAATACCTACATACACTTGGGAAGGTACATGAATCAACAAGTCACTCAGTGTCCCATTCACCCTTGGGAACCTTGTTCAAGTTCTCTTCCGGACCCGAGTGAACATATCCCATTTTTGCTTCTTCAAACTATCATGGAACTCAAGGCTGAGTGAACAACATGAACTAATTTTAAAAAGTGAATTAAGAACATCCAATATGTGCAGCCGGGGCAAGGCCAATCATGCACAACCTGTCAGAAAGAGGGGAGTGCAGGCATAGTGCTTCCAGGGTTGTTTAGATTTCATAGGTCACTGTAGTTGTATGGATTTCTGCAGGGGTAAAACGGGCCTTTCAAACCAAAAGCCCAAACCATCCCCTTCAACTTGAGCTAAAGAAAATTCTCTAACAAGCACATCCTTAACTGTTGTTTTTTATTTGTCAGGTATGATTCCTATAGAATATCCAATCCTAGAAGGAGCAAGGTATGTCAAATTTAAAAGGAAGGAACCGTCATCTCAGGCCTGGGCTAAAAGAGTGAAAGAAGAACGTGCTCTAATAGCTTCAGAAACGAAAAGGCCTCAAAAACCTCCTAGCAGACCAATTGCCCAAAGGATTCCTCCCAAGCCTTCTCGCAGACCCGTGGATCCCGTGACCCAACCAAAGCCTGCACCAAGGTTTGCTTGGAGATGCACGCACTCTTCCTGATTGGGTAGAGGACACAGTGTCACTGAAATGTTGGGTTCACAGTTTATTTTGATCATAGAGGAAATGGTTGTGTGGCAAATGAGGTAAGCAGGCAACTGGCAGGATTAAACTGGATTCTTTGAGACAGATCCTTAGTTGGTGTTCATCAGCATAGCTCTAATGGGCTCAATGGAACTCTGCTGACATACACTAACTGAGGAGCCAGCCCTTTACATCTTGCCTTCTTTTTCAACCTGCTCCACTATTCCTGCTGCAGTTCCCGCTAGAATTCCTAAGTGCATAGTACATTTATATCAGTGGGTAGATGAAATCCCCATAAATCTCTATACACAGGAAGACCGAAGAGAGTTTTAGGATCACATCCTACAGAAAGCATTTAACAACAGTTGCCCAGTTTGTTTGCCGAGTCAGAATATCTTCACCACCACAAGCCCTAGAAATTGAATGTTCCTGTAAGATAAAGCTTTGGTTCTACAAGAACTGATAAAGGGACATCAAAAGAGTGCGGTATAGGCCCTGATCCTGCATCAGTAGAACCAATGGGAGCTTCACCACTGACTTCAAAGCATGTAGGATCAAGCCTTAGTGAACCACAGTGAACCAGCTCAATCTGACCTGATGCCCTAGTATTAGTTTCCAAGGGTTTGTCTGCATCTGTTGGAGGATTCTTCCCCTCTGCCACACATTCCTGAATGAACACAACTGTTAGTGGGAGAGAAGTTTTGCATCTTCTGCCTCTCAAAGAGCCACATTCCTTTGATGTTAGGGAATATGATGCTTTTTAAGTTGAGATGCCCCAAGATGCAAAATCAGGCTCTGGATGCAGGTTCAAAGCCTTCTGCAAAATTTTGGAGGTTCAATTGAATGTATTTTTGGTGTTTTTTTTTTAAAGCCTCTCTCTATTTTACATGCGAGCCCACTCAACTTTTTAAAGGGTCAGATTTCCATGTCTTAGACATACTGGAGCCTCTGCCTGAAATCATGGTAACAAAGTGACCTGTATTTAACTGCTTTCTTGGATGACATAAATATCTACTGTATATTATGTACTTCTGGTATGTATGTATCTAAACTGAACTTCATATGCCTTGCAGAGTTAAAACCGTTTCAGCTGCAGTTGCACGCCCTGCCAGGACCTGGGCATCGTCTATTGCTGACTGCCCAATTGTGCTCCGGAGGCTGCTATCAAAACAGGACGCTGGTCTGGGTTGCAAGTGCGTCGTGAAAATTCCATTTGTTACCGACTTGGAGTTTGACAAGTTTATTTCAGCCCCCAGAAAGTCCGATCAGATCCTGGTGATCTTTGTCCTGTCATCCCAAAACCCTTCCTATTCTCCCTTCTTGGAGTGGATGTTACAAAGCCTGTACATGGAAAAACAGCATGGCCGCCCATCCCCTTGCATTCAGGTAAATTGTGGTCAGGGTTAAGGATTGGAGGACAGGAAATGCATGTAGGTGACCCACAGCAAAGGGGGACTTCCTAGTGCTTTTCAAGAAACATAAAATGCAGAGTGAGTGACACTAGTGAATGGTATTAGACTGACAGTCTTGGGGATTATTTTGGGGAAGATCTATGGCCTGTGTTATGCAGGAGGTCAGACGGGATGGTCACAGTGGCCCCTTCTGGCCTTGGACTCTATGAATCTGAGATGGAAGAACTCTTCGTGGAGCAGCTACAACACGCAGCAGTTCAAGTTTTCTCATGCTGTCCACTAATGTGCTCCAGCTTTGACCTGGGGTGGGGGGGAACCATTACTAGCAATGAGTGGGGGAGTTCAGACTCCACGTTCATTAAGTCACCGTTAAGTTATAAAATTTGTCCCTAAACTACTTGGTCATTTCCCCGTGAAACGATAAATATGGGGCTTTTTGCTTACCACTGAGCTGCAGAATGTCACTGGTGTGATAACATGCCGAGACCAGGCGGAAGAGATGTCTAACCCACACAAGCTGTCATTCTGATTGCTACTATTAAAAGATAAAGCTTCATAAGGGCTGCAGCCACATTTTGCAAACTAGCCACCAGGATGTGCTGCTGTTCTAGTAGAAACAATTGCAAGTGCCATTATCTTAATTTCAGTCGGGGTCACTACTGATGTCTCAGAACCAGCTGCATGTGCACTTATAAGAAAAACAGCCCTTAAAGAGAGAAACTCAAACTGTCTATCCGTCTTCAGTCCAGTTCAAATATTGAGGATGTTGCTACATCCATATTATACATATTCAGAAGATAGGTTCTACTCAAATGAGAGTATCAGATTAATTACTGAGTTAACACTTTATGGTGAATGTCATTCCAGACTGGATTAATAATAAAACCAAGCAAGTTTTCATTCGACAGTGACAGTGAAATGGTATAGCAGTGTCAGATCTCAGAGCCAGCATATATGTAAGGATTCGAGAATTGTATTTCCAACCATTTTTACACACAGCCCTACGATTTAAAGGGAGTCATTAAATGCTGGCCTGAATTCCAGACATGGTGACATGAGAGGCTACAGTCCTGTATATACATGACTGTGTCAAGACTGAACCTCCCAACATTCTTTAGCTTATCTGGCAAAGTGTCACACTCAGTGAGAAGAAATAAATGATACAATCAAAGAGCATTTTGTGGACCGCTAAGGCTATCTAAATGACATATCTTTTGCTGCAGTGCTTCAAGGGCCTGATCCAAAACAACCTTGCATCTGGCCCCAAATGTGGCAGAGTAATTAGACTGTAATTTCATAAGACTGTACTCCTAAACCCGACTCCCCCCCAAAAAAATCAAAACCCCAACCCCTCCCCCTACCTTGAAAAGGGAGAAGTGCCAGAGACTCCAGGAAGTCCAGTCGGGCCTCTGATTGTTGCTATTGATTTTATATGGAAGGCGCTCAAATACTATGGTGATGTGCAGCAGTAGAAAACCCTAAAATAGACAGGTTTCAGAGGGGTAGCCATGTTAGTCTGTATCAGCAATGTCGGAGAATAACAGAGTTCTCACTTTTTGTTTGGGTACAGCAAGTCAGATTCTTTATTTTCTCTAACAATTGCTTAGAGGGAGAGAGCTAAACAGGTCTCTCTACAGGTAAACAATTACAGCAAACCTTTATACCTTTCATTACAGACAATAATAAACAACAGCTGCATTTTGTTTATACATAGGCCATCTTGATATCTTATTTTTCTCACTTGTTTTGACTCTAGTCTACATACAATATTTTCTACACATTATCTACACAGGGTCGCAACAACTTCTCACACAGTTCTTTCCCACTCGCCTCACACAATCCTCGCTTCTACAAATCTCACGTTATTAGGGTTACAGTTAGCCTGACTCTTGCTAACGAACTGTCATGCATTGCATCCCCTTCCTGTCAGTTCTTTCTCTGCTTCCACAGCAAAAACAACAAGGAGTCCTTGTGGCACCTTAGAGACTAACAAATTTATTTGGGTATAAGCTTTTGTGGGCTAAAACCCACTTCATCAGATGCATGGAGTGGAAAATACAGTAGAGGCAACTCCCATCTTTTCATATGCTGTGTATTTATACCTCTCTACTGTATTTTCCACTCCATGCATCTGATGAAGTGGGTTTTAGCCCACGAAAGCTTATGCCCAAATAAATTTGTTAGTCTCTAAGGTGCCACAAGGATTCCTCGTTCTTTTTTCTAAAATAGACAGATGTCAACCTCTTCTGCTGGAACAAATGCAGTGCGGCAACTCATTTCTATCGAAACCTTCACAGATAAAATATTTTGGTGACCCCTGTTAACTAGTGTTATGTCACTTGTATCATCTAAAACTAGACTGGCTACGTCCCTCACAAATACTAGTAGGGAGCAATACCTTTTCATCGGTGGGATTGAGAGGGGCTGACAAAAATCACTTACATTCTTCTCCATCGTCAATTTCAGTGATTCTAACACTGTCCATTTTTAAATGACAATAACAAACACTAGAGCTTTATTTTTTAGCTGAGACCCGCACTAGAGTTCCCAAAGACCTATTTTATTCTATTCAAGTTTTTATACCGTGCTCATCACTGTAGTATTAGCCCCTTCCATTAGTGCATCTGTCACCTGGAAAGAATGAATGTGTTTGTCCATCTCTAGTGCAGGTGTGACCCTTACCGCTTGCTGAGGTATGACATGGACAGTGTCACAAGACGAAAGCCCCCCCTGCCACCTCTGCTTGTGCGGAAGCATGCTGTCACTCCGGGAATGGTGCTGGTAAGTCTGGAAGTTTTGCTGCTTGGAAGGACCCTGAACCTTTGACTCAGTGACTCAGTCAGAACACTATGTCTCTATGATGTATGGTACTCATGGGTGACTACATTATACATAGTGCTGCCTGCCAGCCAGCTCCATTGTAAATGAGGCTGAGTACCAGCATGAGCGGAAGGAGAGAGAGTCACTGACTCATTAAAACATCTGTTTGTTGGCTATGAATCACATTAACCCTAGGAAGGATGGTGGTTTAAGGCAGGAGGGAAGTTCCTTTACAAAAAGTTGAGATGGGCCAAAGCTGCAATATTTCGATATGGATCCTGATCCAAACTTCCCCACATTTGTGTGGATTCAGATTTAATGTCACACAGTCCAAATCCATCTTATAAAGATGGGCCAACACCATGAATTTCCCCCAAAATTTCAAGAAGGCTGAATCCAATGCCTCTAAGAGGAACCCAAGGCCATGCTGTATATGTTCCTCCAGTGCACATTTTGTCTTCTTTTATTATCCATATACATTACCAAATCAGGAGGTGAATGTGTGACAGGAGAGTGTCTACAATTGAAGAACAGCAGGCACTTTTCTGTTTGGTCACCAGTTACATTCCTGTTCGGCTGTAGAAGTCTTCCTTATTTTGTTTTTACCAATACAATAGCTATTCAGCTTCATCCAGCACCTTTTGTCCTAGTCTGTCTGAGCACAAACCTACAGTGACGTACAATCTATGTCAGGACTCACTTTACCCCTCCCTGAAATGAAGCCACTTCTGTGGTGGTTTGCACCAGAACAAGACTACACAGCCCAGCAAGACCACTGAACACTTTAGGATAGGAACTGAAGAATAACATATTTGGATGAAACTGCAGTAGCAATTTAGGGTGGCAGAATGTTACCCACACTGGAATTTGGCTAGGACACTGGGGTTGGCATCCTTATATTATGAAAAGTTCCTAAAGGGCTTTTAATGACCACAAGTGGCCGTGTCTCACCTAAGTAATGGATTTTATTGTGAAATACTCATTCTGATTCTTCTCCCACTGAAGCCAACGGCAAAACTCCCATCCAGTGTTGCAGGGTCAAGGGTAATTTTGTTGTAGGGTAATTTTGTGCCTTTATAGCCCTCATCTAGCCTAACATTTAAGCACATGCTAAAAGTGAAATAAGTAACCCTAAAGAGCACTCACTTACAATTAAAACGCCCTACAAATAATAGACATGACCATCTCAACACTACCAGTAACTGCTACCTCACCGAATAAATAAGTATTCATCAGATATTCTAGATAATCCCTGTGGGTCAAATCTCTTGTTCATGTCAATGAGAGTTTTAACCAAATAAGGACTTCAGGATTTTGCCTTCAATATTTAAGCACTCAATGAATTTCTGTTAGTATAGACTCTTCAGCTGTTCTACTCCAAAAATGTACCAGTCAGTGTTAGTATGTTGGCTATTCCTAATCAGCTGATGACTGTGAATAATTTCACCAGCCCTCTCTAATATCCAGCCAAAACCCTGCCCTCACCCAGTCTCTGCTGTTACATGGCACCATCTATCCAAAGATCACACAATTTACAATGAATCCAGTCTCTCAAGCTGCCCTGTGAAATAAGCACCATCTCCATTTAGCAGCTTGGGAAACAGAGGCAGGAAGAAATTAAGGGCTTTGCCCGTATTGCACACTGAGTCAGCGACAGAGCTGGGACTAGAACTCACTTGCCAAAGGCCCATGTTTTGTTCAGAAGAAACACCGTGATATTGAACGGCTCGACATTCCACTGCTTTGGGAAGGGCCATTTACATGGAAGTACAGTTCCCTTCTTGGGAGTCCTGGCTCGCACAGGTTTTTATTTGGGTTCACTGAAAGAGGCGCCAAGTCAGATAAGACTGTATAAGACAGCCTTTTAATGAATGCCCTACTGTGTTCTAGAATGGCTCTTTTACAGCCTTGTAAATCTCTGACTGTGGAAGTGTAACACTCTTGTTTCATTGGACAGACAAGACCAGGGATTAGAATGGTTATAAGGCTATTATTCATTCCCTTTAGCAACCAGAATCCACTGGCTGACCTCCTCAACACAGTTAAGCTTATTGTTAACATACAGTCTGGATGTACAGGCAAATAAGATTTTATGGTCAAAACAGAGGTCATTGCAGAAGCATTTGAACTTCACAAAATGGTTTTGCATGAAAGGACTTTGATTTGTGTAACCAAGAGTTTACTGCTAAAGTTTTTCCAAAGTAAGGACCTAGATGAAGGGATGAAATTTTAATGACAGAATTGTTTAAGTGTAATTATTAAAATAAGGTTTTGATCATTGTCTGACATGAGAAACTTTAAAGCACAAGGGAGGGGGGAAGATTACAGTTTTGAAAAGAAAACTAGGGCTGGTTAGGGGAGACCGAAATATAGAAAAACTGAGCCGGGCCAAGAAAACAGCATGAAAATTAGGCAACCTAGATTCTCATTGCAGCTTTGCTACCGACTCACTGTATGTCTTTGGGCAAGTCACTTAACTTCTCTGTGCCTCAGTTTCTCCATCTGTAAAATGGACACAATAATATTATTTTGCCACTGTGTAAAGTGCTTTGATAGCCCGGAATGATAGCTGCTGAATAAGTGCCAGTTATTCCAATTGTGCTTTAGTAGGCAGATGTTCAATAGCTCTTGGTATGCCTGTTTAATCTCCCTTCCATGTGACACATTGCACCAATTCTCATCATGCCACTAAGTCCAGCTCCCACACCCTTGTCCCTGCCCCACAATTTTTTTTATCTTTGCTGACAGCAGTAAACAGATCCCACACATGCCCATGTCTGACCCCATGAAATTCACCAAATCCCTTGGGAGGATTTAAAAAGCCCTGTGTGGGTGGTGGCAGGAAAGGGGAGAGGAGTGTCTAGGAAAGGTCAATTGGTCTGCTTGGCTGGTTTTCTTCCTGGACAAATGCCACCATTTGAAAATGTGTAAATGCCTCTTGACAGCAACTGCATTGGTGGGTATCATGTGCTGTGCTGAATAACTGAGCTGAGCTAATGCTGGAGCTGGAGTAGAAAGCAGGGAGGAGTTCTTTATCTAGGAGTATTTGAACAGATGAAGTTGACGTTGGCCATTCCACTCTAAATGACCCTTCCTGATTCCCCTTCCTCTTCCATGACAGTCACAGAGAGACTGACTCTTATGGACTGATAATGGTGCTTCACCTTACCAAACCTCTTGCACAGGGCTGCTTGTGGACATGTGCTCTAATAGGTACTAGTGTGATGGGAACCACGCAATTGCCTTTTGTGACGTTTGCAGTTTCTATCTTTCTGCTGCATTATTAAAAGCAGAAATGAGTTTGGTCCTGAGATGCAGATACTGCCTGACATCTCCTTCGTTCTCCTTGAGGGTAGGCCTCCTGACCCTTGTACCCAGTACTTAATGGGTAACGAAAGAGGTGTCGGGACTCAAGCAATTAGGTGCCAAGGCTCAAGTAATTTTTTTTTACTTTCAAAACTGACGCAGCAAGCCCAGAGGTGCCGAGGCTATGAACAGCCAAGCCCAGAGGTGCCGGGGCTATGAACAGCCAAGCCTAGAGGTTTTGGGGCTCAGTCCTGGCAACCCTTGGCATAAATTAAACATTGCTTGTACCCCCAGTGTAATTAGCACTGAGCTTAATAATTTGCTAATCACTTGAAGAATTCTCCAGCCTAGGCCCACAGCAAAGAAATATCAGACGGAGCAGAGCCAAACAAACACTGCTCTGAGTCTTTTGTAAATAATTTGGTGACATCTAAATCAAGTTCCCTTTCACATCATGCACAGCCCTTTCCCACAAACACTCCTGCAAGCCATTTCTTTTCCTGTTTGTGCACAGCAAAAGCACTCAGGTAATGCCCCAAGTACAGATTTGGGGGTAAAGAGGGTTTACCTGCTGACACCTGTGTGACTGTGTGTTTGCATGAAGGTTCACTATAGGAGTGCTCAGGTGGCCATCTTGAAATGTCTGTCGGGGGTAGAAACAGGGCCATGCAATTTAGGTGACCAATTCTATAGTGTGATTATCATATTGTGACTATCCCGTACTTAGAAGAATTCTTACACTGAAGATTTCCTGAACAAACGGTGTGCTGGAATTTTGTTTCTTAATAGCCAACACACTTGTAAGGAATGCAGTCCTGGCTGGACAATAAGAGTGTGGCCGCTCCAAAAGCCCTGACAAACCCTCCTCAGATCGTGATGTCTCCACAGGAAGGGACTTTTAAAAGTCTAATAGCTGCAGTCATTTTACTGAACTGTTGCTTTGCCTGCAGGTGGGCTGGGAAATTAAGTATCTCCCTGAAAGGGGCTTATGAGTAAATAGATTGATAGGGTCAGATCCTCAGCAGGTGTACATTGGTGTAGCTTCATTGCCTTCTTTAACTTACATGGAGCTACCCAGCTTTATACTCGCTGAGGAACTGTCACATAACATATAAAATGAATTAGGGAATCTAATTCCAGACTGATTCTTGCCTGCATATTTATACCTGCCTCTGGAAATTTCCATTACATGCGTATGACGAAGTGGGTATTCACCCACGAAAGATTATGCTCCAATACATCTGTTAGTCTTAAAGGAGCCACAGGACTCTCTGTTGCTTTTTAGGGAATCTTGATTATTTTTCTTACCACCTTCCTGTTAGTTGTTTTTCCTGCTAAGTCCCTTCTGGCAGAAGCACACACAATGTCACAGAATGAGCTAGGAATAGAATCCAGGAGGCCTGGTCCTCCATCCCCTGTTGAAGCTACCAGACTGTTGTTGGGGCTGCTTCAACAAAGCTGTCAACTGAATGTCTGCCAAACTAGCTGAGGTTTGCTGCGGGATCTGTAGATGCAAAGAGTTGGGCTTAACCTGATACCTGGTGAAAATTAGGTTGTTTGCTATGAGCCCTCCAACAACAAGGCCCTGCTGTTGCCTCCTGCGATGGTGAACCTGGACTCTATCATCCATAACATTCCTGTGGAACGCAGTTGTTGCAATTAAAAGTGGAAAAGGAGATGGTGCCTGGGATAACATGGTCCTTCCCCTTTCCAGGGCTTAGAAGCTAAGCAACAGACGCTTGAACATTGTGCAGGGTCTGATGGGCAGCCAATGTAGATCATACATTGGGGACATTAAGCACTCTGGTTGGCTTGCTCCTTTTAGCAGACAGGATGCTGCATGTTCACCCATCTGTAACTTGCAGGTGGCCACCTGGGACAGGCCAAATTAAACAGAGTTGCTCAAGCCTCAAGGTAATAAGCTAATTCATTCAACACTACTGCATTCCCTCAGTGCCTGCAGACCCCCGTGCTCCAGGGGTTGATGAATACAGCAGCCAGAGATGCAGAATACTTGAGCACTTTGAGACTCATTCCAATTTAGAAAGACCACCCTGCAATGAGGAAGATATTTCAACTCCCAACCCCCCTATGTCTCCCACCTCTTTCACACTGAGGGTAGATCTACAGTGACAAATCAGGATATGTGCCTATAACTATCTCAGGAGACATTGAGTGGCACATTAGCTTTGTTCAAATGGACATGGAAACATCTACCCAATATTGTAAAGTGTGGGTAGGCAGGATAGGAACACTGCAATTCAGCTTGAAAGTTTTTCAAGTAAATGGGTATATTGGTTTCAGATACACCTGCTCCTTTTCCAGATACTGTAGTTAGATGCCCGATGTCTTTGGTTTTCTAAACACGGAGCCCTTCTGGCTTTCCTTTTGTGAGAAGATATGAAAGTGCTGGTAGGAATCCTAACATCAGCGCTGGCTTTCAGTGCCTTTCTACACCCTCTGCTGCTGCTCCTCACAGTTCAGAGAGCTTCATCGGAGAACGCCAGAGGGAGCTGCTGGCATTCAGAACTCAGGCCAGCTGCCCACACACTGCACTTTGAACAGAAGAGAAATTAACTTGTGAGGCAATCAGTGAGCTTCAGCTTTGAAACAACCCTTTTCTTCCTCCCACAGATGTACAAATAGAGCGAGCATGTGGTATTCAGTAACCACCACTGACAATTGCCCATGCACGTTCCATATCTCCCTTCATTCTGTGCCCCACCATCCTGATCTCTCATCCTTCTACTCCCCCCTCCCCACCCTCCACCCATTCACTCCACTCCTTTTATCCCACCCTGCATATATCCACCTACTCCCTGCCTCCACCCTATTGCTCTGACTTCATGTCTTCCTACTCCACCCCGTTCCCCCTGCCTAATCATTGTGCTCCTTCAGTCTCCACCCTGCTGCTCTGATCTCATATCCACTGACTCACTCTACCCTACAGGTCTCCACACCTGTTGTCCCCCACATCCACTTGCCATCTCACTTCTCCACCCGTCTTTGCCACCTTCATTCCAAATCTCCTCCCCAGGGTGGTCTACAGCTGGAGCAGGGTGGCTCCTTCATTTGTGCTACCCCCTGGGCTGTGTTCCACAGAATCACTTCTCCTCCATTAAGAATGCACAGTATTGAATTGTAATGCTGCTTCTTCTGCACTGCCCCAATCAGGGAACAGAGTTTCTAGGGCTGTGAAGGCTATATTATATTATATATATATTATATTATATGGATCAGGTATATATCTATTCATTGCAAATCCTGAACTACACAAAAGCTGCTGCAGAATGTATCCTGCTGTAAGTAGAAAGTGGAAGTTGAAGGGCCTGATACCGTGCTGTGCCTAGCAGGATGCTCAGCCCAGGAGAGGTGGGTGCAAAGGTAGCTTTGTGATAACTTTGCACCTCTGATATTCCAGGCTACTTTGAGGATAGGGATTTGGCCCCCAGTGTAAATTAGAGCAGATCCTAAGGCTGCTCTAACTGATGGCAGTTGCCGTCAGCCAGCGCTATGCTGTTCTGTATTCCACAACAAATGAAGTACTCCATACTCTAGACCAGGGGTCGGCAACCTTTCAGAAGTGGTGTGCCGAGTCTTCATTTATTCACTCTAATTTAAGGTTTCGCGTGCCGGTCATACATTTTAACATTTTTAGAAGGTCTCTTTCTATAAGTCTATAATATATAACTAAACTATTGTTGTATGTAAAGTAAATAAGGTTTTTTAAATGTTTAAGAAGCTTCATTTAAAATTAAATTAAAATGCAGAGCCCCTCGGACCGGTGGCCAGGACCCGGGCAGTGTGAGTGCCACTGAAAATCAGCTCGCGTGCTGCCTTTGGCACACGTGCCATAGTTGCCTACCCCTGCTCTAGACACTCCTCTCTTCCTGCACCCAGCCAGCCCCTTGTGCTCAGGGTTGCACAGGTGGTGCTGTAGGACTATCTATGTCATCCCTTCCTGAGGGAATTTTCCACAGGCCCATCTTAGGGTGACCAGATAGCAAGTGTGAAAAATCAGGACAGGGGGTGGGGGGTAATTGGCACATATATAAGAAAAAGCCCCAAATATCAGGACTGTCCCTATAAAATCGGGACATCTGGTCACCCTAGGCCCATTTCAACCTTTTTGACACATATACATCACTGGAGTGGTATGAAGAAACTGCAGAGAGGGCTAGAAGACTCCCCGTAGTAGAGACTGATGAATCTCAGCAGACTCAGAGGTTCAGCTTGGGTTTTACCCAAGAATTTAGAACCCAGATTTGCAGAAAGTTGCAAATCTGGGCCCAGCTTTGGACTGATTTCTGGGCTAGAGTAGAAAAACTAGGAAGCTCTGGATTCAAATGGTTTCTAACTAGGGATCAGACCATGGAATGTAAGCAGAGGTACCCATTACTAAAAAGGTTGCCCACAATCCCCAGTTACCTGGAGGTTTAAGTTAAAATGGTCAGCAGTGAAACAAGTTACGTTTCAGAGTTAACTTGTCATTGATTAAAAAGGGTGAAATGTTCATGAATATTTGTTGTGAAAAATACATCCCATTTTTCAAGAGATGCTTGAAAACATTCAAATTTTGATCCCCCTCCCCAGTTAAATTGATGAATTTTTGCAAAAGTTTTCACAAAAAAACTTCCTATTTTTCAGCTGGCCGCAGTTTTCATCCCAACCCAGGAAAAACACAGCTATTTCCAGTGGGTATCATTTTGAGAATTTGGGTTCACTTGGCCTTAAATTCCAGGGGAAGGGGGTTAATAAACCCACACAGACTGAAACAAATGATCAAAAGAAAATGTAAATAGCCCTTAATTTTTGCACTACTCTAGTGCTTCCTTGAGCCTCTGATCTGCAAGATTAGGCTTGAGGTCTCAAGAAAACAGGGCCTAGGAGGCACCTGATATCATATAAACAGCATCCATCTTGAATTTTCATGCTTCTGTTTCTATTCCTAACCAGCACTTATAAGTAAAGTGAGGCATGCAAATGGAAAAAAGTTGTCCTGTATTGACACACTCACATCACCAGCTTCACATTTGTCCCATGCACACGTCTATTAATTGCTCAGACATCCTGTCCTCCAGCCTCTGTGATGCTTACAACAGTTATTCCAGAGGAAGAAGAGGGAATGCTTTGAGATTTGAGATTGGCTCAAACAAAACTCATGGGGTGTAAACCTACCACAAATCAGAACCTACAATATTTTTCCCCAAAAAACTCCTGAGAAGGGAAATCACCAAACTGCACAGCTCTCCGATCTTGAATAGCTCCAGAATTCATGCAGCCATACGTATGTTACAATCTCATCCAATCTACCCTACACTATTCCTAAAGTACAGTGTAGTATCTAGCTGTCACTAATGTCGAGCGGTTTCACAGAGACCTTGCTGGCAAAAGTGCTTTCACAGTGTGGAGGACAGTCCCATACTTTTCCACTCCAAAAGTAAGTTGAATTCTAGTCAGTACTGATGGTGTTAACTGCTCTGAAGGCAGAAAGTGTGTTTGCAGCATTCAGAGCCCCTAACCACTGGGTGAAAACATCTAAGAGTCCTGTGCAAAACAGGAAAGGGAAGCCATTTGGCCCAAGCTTTCACGCTTGGTTTTATTTTTTTTTTATAGCAAAGCATTTTTTCCCCCTCTTTCTTCTTCCTGCCTGTTTGTCAACAGATGTACGCTGGAGGGAAGCTGCTCTTTGGGGGCTGTGTTTTCAACGGATATGGCTGCAGCAAGAAGGACCTGCTGAAGCAGATCGGCCAAGCTCGCCTCGACTGCAAGATGGGTCACTTCCTGCCAGAGAGTTTCAAATTTAGGTAAAGCAGGAAGTGCGGGGAAGGGGGCCCCATGTCACACTGAGGTCTGTTTGTGACATGAACCTGGCTAACTAGGAGAAATCGAGGGGGCTGTGAAAAGGAGCGTGGGCGCGTTGATAAAGTCATTATCAGCCATTCCAGTTAATAAACAGCCTAAACGGAAAAAATAATGGAAGAAAAAAAGTAAGACCAAGTGGGATATTGTTCCCTCATGTGTTCCTGGAAGCTCCTTAATTCAGAGCACTGTGACTTGATAGACAGAGGCATAACTAAGAGCTTTATCGATCACCCCTACTGTGTGGGCATGCCCAGAGCTCAGACACAACTCCCTAAGGTCTGGCCTAGCATGTACTGGGAAGGATGCTGTTGAGGAATGTGGAGGAGATGCCGCCATGTTGTTACATTTCAGTTAACGAAGTCAGTGGGCTGCCTTACAAATTTGGGTTGAGCTTTTCAAAGCCAATTTGAGAATTTAACCACAACTGAACATCTCCATCTCGACTGCCCGAGATTTCAACAACCCCTTACTCTGCTACGCCTGCCATCGAGACATGGATCTTTTGCCACACTGAGGTGTTCACCTTTATTCTGGTATTTGCGGGTTTTCTTATCTTTGGAATGGGAATCTGTTCAATTTAGTTACTGCTGGGAGTCAAACTGCAGTTTTTAATGGCCCGCCACTATTCCGCTGGGAGATAAATCGTATCCCCCTTGCAGTTCAGAGACATAGCTGAACTATACCACAGGTAGGGCATGTCTACAGTGAGAATTTAATTCACATTAAGGTAGGGTGTGAATTTAAAGCAAAATAATTATTCCGGATTAACTCCATGTGTGGATGCCCTTATTCCAGAAGTATTCTGAATTAAACTGATTTGGAATAAGGCACTCTTGTTCCAGAATAAGAGCATCCACACAAGGAGTTATTCAGGAATGGATATTCCCAAATAATTCCCTGTGTAGACAAACCCTTAAACTCTCCCATACTTTAGGCTGTATCTCTTAGGGCACGTCTTCACTACCCGCCGGATCGGCGGGTAGCGATCGATCTATTGGGGATCGATTTATCGCGTCTAGTGTAGACGCGATAAAATCGATCCCCGATCACTCTGCCGTCGACTCTGGAACTCCACCGCAGCGAGAGGCGGAAGCGGAGTCGGCGGGGGAGCGGCAGCGGTCGACTCGCCGCTGTCCTCACAGCCAGGTAAGTCGACCTAAAATACGCAACTTCAGCTACGCTATTCACGTAGCTGAAGTTGCGTATCTTAGGTCGACCCCCCCCCCCCCCCCCCCGTAGTGTAGACCTAGCCTTAGGTAGGGAGATGCATTCATTGGAGTCACCTTGAGACATTTACTACTATGCATATATTTTCACATTCATTTCACAGGTTTTTCCCCCTTTATATCTGAAGAATATATATATATATATATTTTTAATGTAGCCCTTAAATTGTAACCAGCAGGCAGTTATATACTTCACTGCACCACTCCGGCCTCTGTGCTCTAGCCATGGTGTTTTAGTGGTCCACAGAGGTCCCAAGGGAACTGCCTGGCACATGCAAGCTGCATCAGGTGTGTGCTTGTTTGGCCAATTTACATGACATATTAGATGCCAAGGAAATGGCAGTTTTATCACTTACAATTCAAAGCCAGTTATACAGGCAGGATGGGAACCTACTTCCCTCCCCCTCCACCTCAAGCACAGTCCAGGCCTTTGAGGGTGCTTCAGTATCAACACTCTTCTCCTCTGTTTTATAGCAAGGCTGGAGTCTGAGCTCCAGGACCTGACTCAAAGGTTTGGGTTATGCTATTGAGTATCTTGACTTCAGTGTCTACAAGCCAGGCGCATGGAAGGATTTCCCCACTCTGAGCCCCTTTGATTTTAGAGGCAAATCCTGCTCCCTTTCTCCCACCCCACAGGCAGGGCCGGCTCCAGGCACCAGCGAAGGAAGCAGGTGCTTGTGGCGGCCAATGGAAAGGGGCAGCATGTCCGGGTCTTCAGCGGCAATTCGGCGGCGGGTCCCTCAGTCCCTCTCTTCCTCTTTGAGCTGCCGCTGAAGTGCCGCCGAAGAGGGAGAGAAGAAGAATGGAGTGGCACGATTGAGCTGCCGCCGAAGTGCCGCCGGTCAGCTCTATCTTTTTTTTTTTGCCGCTTCGCCCCTTGGGACAGCAAAAAAGCTGGAGCTGGCCCCGCCCACAGGCATAGAAAAATCCAGAGGTCACTTTAATCTAGCAAACAATAGCAGTGAAGCCAGGGCAACACGGGCTGCACAAGCCTGCCTAGGACCCTGGCTATGTACTCAAGCAGCTCTCAATCTGATTTTCAATGAGATTTGTGCTCCTGAGTCAGGGTTTGTCTACAGGGGGACATCCAAGGAAGTTAATCCAGATCAACTAAAGGTGTGAATTTGAAGTGGGCTAGTCAAACCGCATTAAGTTCTTGTGTGGATGCTGTTATTCCAAATTAAAGTGGCCTTAATTCAGTTTATCTGAATTCACTTCCAAAGTGAATGTCTACACATGCTGCAGTCACACCTCTGATTACAGGGTGCACATGGATACTTTTGAAAATCCCATTCTAAATCCAATTAAATGGATGCACAAAAGGTGCACTAGGCAAATCAAAACCACAGCTCGGCTATAAGTAAAATAAAATAAATGAAATATACAATAAAGAAATAAATATACAAATGAATCAAATAAACACAGTATTCAAAAGGTAACAGCCTGCTTGAACTGGGAGCCAGCATGGCCCAACGGATAGGACCTATATTGGCAGTGCAGAGATATCAATATTATTTCCCACTCTGCCACTATCTTGATGTGTGACCCTGGGCAAGTCACCAGGTAGATTTTCAAAAGCACCTAATGGATTTAGGTGCCCAATTCCTTTCAGTGAGAGTTCTGCTCCATAAAATCCCTTAGACCTCCCCATGTGTAAAATGAGGACAATAATGCTGAATCACCTTTGTAAAGCACTTACAGATCCCAGAGGAAAACCATTAAACATTAGCTGTTATTTAAAATAGGTAACTCCAAATAAATTTCTTTCCAGTGCTTCAAGGGAATATCTCATGTTGTGCATGCAGCGGGCATTGGTCTGTAAACTAGCAATGAGAGGTACGTGCCCAGATCCATCCACAATCGCTGCACTATGCTAAACTGTGTGTCCCAAAGAGCACATCTAGCATCCAAAGGGTTAATTGGTGTTGGGTGTTGGAAGTTTATTAGGCCAGATGAGAAAATCCTTAGCTGCACGTATTATATAGGAAGGGTATGAGCTCATTTGCAGTCTCTTACAGTAACCCTTCCTCACCGCTGACTAATGCCTGTTCGTTCCTGTGGTATGTAACGTTCTCTGCCGTCATGTCCACGGAGGCCGAAGTTATTTTTAATGTGTCTGTAATATGGGTAGCAAAAATATCCAGGAACAGTGTTAACTTGTTTTCTTTTTCACTTTAATCTTGCTGCTCTTGGACAGGAAACACAGACTACACTGTGTACTGGAACCTGTCTCAGTGTAGTGGATGGATACAGCAAGGGTGGTTGACCCTTTCACTGCTGGGCACTAGTGGTTTGCTTGCAGGAAATGTATGCCTTTGAAGGGCTAAGGTAACTGAAACCTCTATAACTGCAGGTTCCCTTTAAGACACTGAAAAGGTCAGTGCATGTGCTCTCTTTCTTTCTCTTTCTTTGTTGTTCATCTTCTTTCTTGGCATCTTATATTTCTGATCTGTACTAAAATTTGAGGGCCAGATATTTTATTCAGTCCTTGCTCCAAGCAAAATTCCCATTGGTTTAATAAAATGCATTCTCAGAGCCGTGAGGAAAGGTGCTGGCCCAAAGCATACACATTCTGCAAACCCCCTCTCTAAAGGAGGAGAGCTCAGTGCAGCCAACTTTGGAGCCAGTCCATGCTGCTTGGCTATATGACTTGGGGGTGTGGGTGATGGTCAGTCAAGAGTAACACAAAGCACTCGGGTCCCAAATCCGTCCCTGCTGCATTTCCATTAATGTCAACGGACCTAAACCTGGGATAGATTTGGCCCCATTTCTCCTCCGGGACTGAGTGTGCTCCCAGCCCTTGTGCATTTGGAATGGATTTGGGAGCTTACATGTGAGGCTGTGCGCACTGTGGAGGGAAATGGGGGGCCATCCCGGTAGTCTTAAAATAAAGGCACAGGATAGATTAAATTGGATTAAAAAGATGGTAGAGGAACATCATCTGGACGGACTTTTAGATCACAGCCAGGCACTAACCAAGTGCGATGAGACTCAGATGTCTGCGGGGTGGGGTCTGTGCAGAAGGCACAATGATGGCACAAGACTCAGGTATATCTGGGGGCTGTTGTGTCCCAGGGAGTGACCCACAGTAGCGATGTTTGGTGTATTTCAGACTGTACAGTGTTTCACACAGCCCCGGGGCAGAACGCTACAGAGCCCCAGACAGCCCCATGTTTCAGCACGCATCCTCTTGGAGTGGGGCAGTAGCATGCTGATAACAAGATGTCTCCGTGTGACGGGGACGGCAGAGCTTTAGGAATCAGGAAGCCATTTTACGTCACCGGGGCTTGTCCGTGATCTTACACTCGGACTGACGGATGAGGCCGAGATAAGGGAGGAAGCAGAGAAACATTGCGTCGGGGCTGCAAGCATTCATTCTCCCTGCAGAACGTGCTGAATGGGGAGGAAGGACGGGTGGGAGAGTGAGGTGGAATGTGGCTCCTCCTCACCCAACCCCTCCCATGGTCATAAATATATTGGCTCACAAAAACGGGAATGAGGATCAACTGTTTGTTCCTAAGGGCTTCCACCTTCCCTTCTGCTGGTCTGAAGCCAGTAATCTGTAGTGTGGAAAATGTATAAATGTAAGGCACAATTGTTCCCTCCTGCCTCAGCTGTGGACCCCTAGAGACTACAGCAGGTGCAGGTGAGACAGGGAGGAGGGCTCAGTAAATGGCAAGTCTTTTAGCTGTCGGACTGGAGAAGAAAGCACAGCTTGGCTAGATGCTGCAGTGGAAGAACGAATAGGGTTTGGCGACAGCCTAGAGGTGCGAGGGAGATGAACAGGGCTAAGTCTGACAGCAGTGCCCTTCCAAACATGGGTAATGAGGAGAATGGCACATTTGGTGATGGAGAAAGGAGACAGTGGAGGAGTTCAGTTCCAGTTGTGCTGAAGTTGACTTGGGAGTGGGAGTAATTGGAGATGTGGGACCGTGCAGAAGGGGAGAGGTCAGGGCCATCAAGTTTTACATGAACATAAGATGACTTGTCATAGACAAGAAGAGAACAAGGGCTGCAGTCAATGGCTGGAGTCTACCAAGGATTTAACGCAGGTTAGTGGTGGTGTAGTTTTAAAAAACAAACAAGAAAACAGAACCATGCTACCAAGTTCAGCCAGTAACAGGAAATTACCACAGCTGTGTTCTCTTCTGTGCGTGCCATTGTGAATTGCCTGGGGAGTGGGCAGGAAAATAAGCTGAAGGCTTGTATAATAGGATGCATTCAACATAGAAAAGGAATGCTAGAAAGTGGCAAAAAAAAAAGAAAACCTGTCAGTCTGAAGGTCAGTGAGACAAATCTCTGGCACTGAGTTTTCAGGAAAGGTCAAAGGTAGCCGAACTGTTTATGAAACATTTAAAGACAGGTCCATATCCCACCCCACCCGCTTGGATTCCTAAGAAGTCATAGCAAGTGAGCAATATTTTTCTTGTTGAAACAAGTCAAAGAGTGGAAGTAAGAGGAAGGTGGATACATAATGGCTTTGTCATAAGACAAATAGACAATCTAAGACAGAATTGAGCTTCCTAGAGTACTGCCCATTTTGTAGTATATATTTTAAAGGCTCAACATGACAGCAGCAAAATATGCAGAAGTCATAAGATTTGCTCAGCTGCTTTAAGAGTCTGAGGTCCCTGCTGTTTCTCAGTGCGATTGCTATTATTTTTTATTAGCACTAATAATATTGCAATAGTGTTGCTATTGCATTGAATGCATCTACAGTGAAATTTATCCCAGGAGAGGGTATGCAGAAAACAGTACAAGACTGTGTCTCAGGCAACCACTGGCGCCTTAAATCCCACCGAGACTAAGGAACTGGGTTATCCAGTTAATGTTTCAGGTAGTGATGGATTATGCATTGCACATTTATCGTAAGTAAAGTCCCTGAGTTTCTGCTGGTCTGCATAATCGGCTGTAATAAATTATCAAAGAGCCAGGCGCCCCCAGTCCTAAACTGCATTAATGCCTGTGCAGTCCGTCAATGTCTCTGTCCATTGCTGTGAATAATTGAGTGCGGTGACACAGGCTGGAACTTTGCTAATAGTTAAAATGCTTTCAAATTAAAGCAAGTAATGGAGGGAACAAAGGAAACTGACTGAAAATCATGTCCATAGGCGGGTCATTTGGAGCTTTGTTCTTGTTGTTGGAAGTTTGACTAGCCCTCCAGATACATTGGGGTGAAACTTTCTGACATCCCCCAAAATCAAACCAAAACAACTTCTGCTTTTTAAAGGCTCTTGGATAAAGCCAATGTTGATTTGATCCCAGCTTTTCTTTTCTTCTGACATTCATTTTCGTATTGCATTTCTTTCCTGGTGCTTCCATTCTTCAGTGTTCTGGAGGAAACTTTCAAAGCACCATGCACGAGAATCCTGAGAATGATGTTACTTCAAGCATTAATTTTAAGGGAATTTTCCCTGAAAAGCACAGCCCACTGAAAACTGAATCCAGGTCTTCAGAGAACTTGAGTTCTGACTGATCTTAGTGCTTAAAACCACAGGAAATCCTCTCCCATAGTATGCAACCACAGAGCAATTTCTTGCTCAGGCAAATACCAGATGGCAAGAGTCTATGCTGGCATGAAGGATTTCCTCAGCTTTATAACACTTTATAGGATGCTTTTCATTCATGACTTTCAAAGCAATTTACTACAGTGGGAAAGTGTCATCTCCATTCTTCAGGGAAACTGCAGTGTAAAGAGATTAAGTATGGCTGGTCAAAAATGTTCTGTCAAAACTGTTTTTTAAAAGGAAAATTTGGTTTTTGACAGAATGAACCTTTTGGTGAAGTGTCACCTTTCTCTGGAAATGTTTGATTTTTTTCATCAAACAGGTGCCCCAAAACTGAAAAGTGTGTTGTTTTTGGCTGAAAACTGAATGGAGTTTAGTTGCAACATGTCCCTGTTCTCCTCCATGGGCTGAACTCTTCAGCTAAACTTCGTCTTCTGTGATGCACTGTGGCCATGGGCCTTACTGCATGTACTGCCTTCCCTCGAGTGAAGGGTGTGATTCACCGTGAGAGATGGAGTTTGATCAGGAAGCCTGGCCTATAGAGGAGAATGGGAGCATGGAACACCCAAACTATAACTCCCATGAGACACAGCAGCTGCATTTCCACACTGAATATTTCATTTTTCATCTGAAAGATTTCGGTTTATGATTTTTGGCCAAAAATTCAACATTTCAGCAGAACTGCCCCCCCCCTCCAATATTTCCAACCAGTTCTATTATCAAGTGACTTTCCCAAGCCCAGTCAGGGGCAAATCTGTGAACAAAGCCTAGATCTTCTGTCTCCCAGTCCTTTGTCTTCGCCTCTCAATCACAGTGCCTCCAACTTCGGAATAATGTGGACATTGTTAGAAGGAACAGAAAAAGAAGCTGTAAAAGACTTCTAATTGCTCCATGCACTCTGGCATTGGTAATAAACAGGTCATATAGAATGTGCCTGTCTGAGCCAAATGGGCAGCCTCTGTCCAGTGCTCTGAAAGCAGGGTTACAGCTGACCATTTAAAATGTGTATCAGACTTGCTGATCCATCAACCTTCTCTTTGCACTATCCCCATAAGTCTCCCGAGGTACAGTCTGCCTCACACATAATATGATCATTGACACAGTCGGTGCAGTTAGCTGGAAAGACCCAATACTAATGTTAATAAAAATTCTGACAAGAATAATGAAAAACCTGCCAGTTGCAATACAAAATATTGTTCTTCTGGGAAATTAGAGGTTTTATTCTATGGTGGTATCCATGACGTATACCCACCTACACCCCTGTTGCACAGGAAGATGACAACAAAACCCTAAAGCCCCTGTGAATACATTTTCCCCAGCCTGGGACTCAGTTTAACCATGCCCATGTTGACAGGAATCGCCACGGCTAAGCATCTCGTTACATTATGCCCAAGATACCATCAGTATCTAAATAACAGGCCATGGCAGCTGGAGCACTGGAAATTGAAGCTGTTAGCTCTTGATCGGAAAGGGCAGCAGCTCCAAGGCATGGTCTCACCTGTGGACTGCTGGCTCTTCTTGGATAGCAGCAATTTCTGTTGCTTGAGCTGCAAGTCCCTTTATGGATACTTCAACGAGAAATCTCATTTTTTTTAACAGGAACAAGCCAAGATAAAATGAGGCAAGTAGTGAAAAATAAAGCCCAAAGCATTTCCACCCTTAATGTCAGAGATCCTCCACCAAGCTGTGATTTTCCACAATCTATCCTGCAAAACAGCATGTGATAACTATATCAGGTCACTGCAAAATGGGACTAAACTTTCAATATCTTCCTCCCAAGGATCTCATAAAGCAGGCTGATTGGGATGCCTCTCAAAGGACGTGCATCCAGCTGAGGGATGCAGTGACTCCTGCTGTCGTCTGTGTTGCAGGGTCACTCTGCATTCCTTCATTCAGTGCCGATGCAGGTTCTGACCCGGCATGACATAGCGAGATTCCAGCTTCCAACTTGGACAGCAGTGTCTCCCTTGGCACTGCTATTGTATTATACAGCTGCAGCCATTGATATGATGTTATATACTGAGGGCGCTTTGCTAGCGTCTAGCTCTCCAAATGTGATATAGAGTCTCCTTTGACATGTTTTCCTCATCAATTTCAGTTGCAACTCTGCAGTCCCTCTCTCTTGCTCCATACACCAGAATCTGTCTATATATGGGCTGAGATGATACCAGGGTGACAGGTGTCTTAGAAAAACCTCAGCTAGATGGGTCTCTGTGACCTTGGGTAAAGCGAAACTCCACTTGTAGCAAAGTAGTATGAAAGCCCTGACTTATTTCAATGCATTACAGTGTACAGACATCTACTTATAGCTGAATGAGACCTCTGCCTACCATGTAAGTCTTCTGTGGGGATAAAAAATTACTTCTCTGTGAGCCCTATCCTGAAAAACCGAGCAAACCCCAGTTAAAGTGAAATGTGCTAAAGCGCAGCAGAGCTGAAGGGGTGGATCCTCAGCCCAATGTCGACCATAGGGCCTGGTATATGTGTCCAGCCAGCTCGCCGATGGCTGGTGCTGGGTGTTAGGGCTATGGGAGGCTAATACTGAGAGTGTGATACTTTAGAGATGCAAATCACTCCATTTCCTGCCCTGCGAAGATTATACTCTACATAGGCATGGGTGCAGTTCTCATCTGTCCCCTCCATAAGGTAGATCCATATTGTCTTTGGACCATGTGGCCATTTCTCATTCATTTCTCCTTCCCCAACCCTGCCTCCATTTCCCTGGAAGGAGACACCATGGCTATCACTTTCCCAGCATGCAAGGTGGGCGTACTGTTTCCCAGATAGGTTCTCTGCTGCTTTGCTCCCCTTCCCCCACCTCCAGCCAATGGAAACACATTGTTTCCACTGTTTTAGGCCGTTATGCACCCATTTAAAATTCCTGATGATTTCACCCTATAAAGAGGGTTCACGTGTGCATGGGTCTGTGACTGTCCATATTTACCATAGCATATTTTTTAATGGTTTGTGTTTAGCTACAAATGGTTTGGGTAAGCTACAGCGAGTGTCCAGATCATGGACAACAGAACTAAGACCTGTGAAGGCCTGTAGTGCAGCCAACCTAATTGCTGATACAGGGGTGCTGCCTACGAGGAGTTGTCCGTGCAGTCTTTACTTGAGCAAAGTTTGATGCCTCTGATCCAGATGGTCTGTTTCAAGTACTAGTGCTAAATTGTACATCAGGAACCTGCTGGGATTGTGAGTAATAAGGCTTATGAATTAATTTAGCTAGGAAAAATAAACGACACAAAGTAAGAAACTATTAGAAGGGAATTGCAGGTATGCATTCTCCCTTAACAAGAGAATGTGATCACAGGTGGATTTCATAATGGACTCTGCTCATCACTTCATTACACAAAAGCTATCAGCCCCATTTAGTGTAATGAAGTTTCACTATTCACTTCACCCTTTAGCAGCCCTCTGGAAATTCGGTTTCTTGTAAAGCAAGTGCTGCTTTATCTGGGGGCTAGGAAGGGTATAAAGAACTAGTTAGGAAAAATGCATTTTGAAGGGAAATTGTTAAGCTCACTGAGCCCCAAACTTGACTTTTGTCTCACCTTGTTCTCTTTGATTCTTGCATGTGATTTCCTGCCCCCACCTCCCAATGCTCTCTTTTCTATAAACAGTGCCAGTTACCCAGTCCTAAAATCTACACCACACCTCAGTAGCCCTCTGACCACAAACTACTGGCCCTGGCTTAGTTCTCATGAGTCACGCTGCAAAAATGAACTAAAGTCTAGCACTTATAAGCAGATCTCCTTATCAGCACAGATCTGAAGGTGCCTTACAAGGATGAATAAACATAACTGTCTCCATTTTACAGGTGTTCAGAGAGGTTTACCTTTGCTAATACGGTGAGGTAGTGGCACAGCTGGGAATAGGACCCAAATCTTCAGGCACTGTGTGCACTATCCACAGAACGATGGTACCTCGCTCACAAGCCTCTGTGAGCTTCTGGAGGGAATTAGAAATGGGTGGTAAGGTTTTAGTTCCAGCTTGCAAGGAGTGATGATAAGGAACTGTGTTTGGCTTTGTTTTAAATAATGTCGCATTTAAAGACCATACGTTTATTCTGAGGCATGATTCCACTCAGAGCTGTGTGGGCATTCAGGACAAACTTTGGATCATTTCCACCAGTGCTTCACTGGGAACAAAGCAAAATCAACTTGGGCAAAAGCTTTCTTTTCCCCCGTTCGATTCGACGCAGCAAATTTTTGCCATTTTCCATGGTGAAGCCCAGTTTTGTTTAACCAACTGGCAGGGATTTAGTCTCCCTCACTTTTATAGAAACCAGATAGAGAGTGGGCAAGATTCAGAACTGGTGCAACTGGGTGCAACAAGAACAACGCTGGAGTAAATGGTGTGTACGTGGACACACTAACTCTGAATTTTACTGCTACCGTTTATCTGCAGGCCCCAACTGAGACCAGGGTCCCATTGTGCTAGGTGTTGTACCAACACAGAGTAAGACATAATCCCTGTCCCAAGTTGCTTACAGTCCAAATAGACAAGACAGACAAAGGGTGGGATGGGAAACAGACTCAGAGAGAGGTGACGTGACTTGCCCGAGATCACACAGCTAGTCAGTGATAGAGCTGGGAATAAAATTCAGCTCTCCTGACTTCCAGTCCAGTGTCCTGTCTACTAGAACATCTTGCCCCTCTCCATTTGGCTATTGATGGAATTCAAAAAAGGGCTAGATAATTTTAGATCCAATATTTGGTGGCTGTTTAGGCTTAGGTAATAACAGTTATAAAATCTCATTCTTCAGGATGTAAGATGACGATCTTGTGGTCAAGGCAGCAGACTCTGGATTCTGCTCCTGGCTTTTCCCTAGACTTCCTGTGTTCAGGTCTGGACATCTGGTTCTGGCCCTCCACTGGCAATGCCAAACATGCTCTTGAAATGCTAGTCAGCAGTGCCAAATGCAATTCTTTTTGTCTCTGCAGTGCTATCCCTGTGGAGGACCCTGACCAGGACAAATTGAAGAGCCAACAAGATTCAGTGGAGACAACTAGTGAAGAGCCTTCCTTGGTGCCCAAGAGGAAAGACGCTCCCCGCTCAAAGCTAAAGATGTAAGTAGCTGTCCCAGGGAAGGCTGCCCCCTAAAAAGCCAGGAATTAGCTGAAACATCTGCAGGTGTTCCCTATTAGCTGCCCTCTGTTAAAGACTTTTTTTAAACCAAAGGCTTGGTCTTTGGAGAAAGAAGAGGCATGGGAGTGACTTATTTTGCAGGCCTCCTGGGGTTTCTGGTAGTTCCTCTCTAACCCTGATTGTAAACTACATCTTTTTTTTAAAATTGGTGCAGGGAGAAGCTAAGGGAAGGATTGGTGTCTTTTTAGCTTAGGATGCCATTTCTCGCTCTCCACTCAGGAGACAATTTGCTACAGCGGGAGTGGCGAGCTTAATGGAAAAGGTGACTCTGTGTAATCTGACCTTTCCTTAAAAGTGCTGTAGGGAATGTGGTGATGCACAGAGATTCTCAGGAAAACATGCCATTTGTTTTTTTCTGCCTGCACCGCTATGTTAGTGAAGATGAACTTTTAAACACTCCTTGTTTGGACTGAAGAGGGACTAGATGAGGGTCTCTCCTCTGCCTCACCCTTCACCCACTGATTCCATTTGGATCTCATGCCACCGTGTGATACCTCTTGGTAGATGTTGACTTTAGCATAGTGACTGTAAAACTGACCTCAAGTCAGTAGAAGATTTGCTTGTGAGAGGCATCATATACATATGAGAGCTTTGGAAGGACAGAGCTGTATTCTGCCACTGGGCCCAATTATGCCCTCACTTGCTCCCATTGAAGTCAATGGGGTTGCGTTGCACAAAGAACTGGGTTCATTGATTTCATGGTACTTTCAGCACCTAAACATGGGCTTCCACCATGTTAGCTAAAGGAGAACCCTTCTAGCTGTGAAATAGTAGGAGGCTCCATAATCACTAGAACTAACCAGTGGAGGGAGACATTATTTTGTGCATTAGGCCAGTGCATTATCTCAGATACTATGATGATGAGCACCCTAGAATTATGATGGTTGGTACTGATGGCAGGATGGATGTGGGGATCAGTTATGGCTGATGAATTTCCCCCCACTATTTAAAAGGTGCTAGATGGTCTGATGAGCTATCTTGCTGTTCCAAATTAATTTTCCATCAGTGGCTTCCATAACTATGATTTCCCAAATTCAAGTCAACCCAAAATTTGTTTTATTTGCAGTCTCATCATAATTTCCATATCTGTCCATCATTCAACTGCCTCAACATTTAGCATAAATGATATGTTCTGCTTAGGAGAGGCCCAGCAGTGGCTTAACAAGGGGTAAAACAGGTCAGGTATGAGGCACACTGCCAGACCTGTGTAGAGATCTGAAGATTGCAACAAGGGCTATGTGGGGCTATGTGCCATGATGTTGAGATGCATTTACCAAGCTATGGGTGGGTGAGGAAAGCCTGCACAGAAGTGGAGGAGCCCACTTGGTCCTGTAGTTCAGCTGACCGGTACATCACCTCTTAGATGTTGGACCCTTAGATCTTCTTGTTCTGATGAGTCAGTACTGATTACATCAGTCATGTTATGGTAGTCAGTATTAAAACAGGACTGACAAACAGACTGGACATTCACTCCTGGGGAATTAAAAAACATGCTTTTCTAAAAGGAGTAAAATTGCATTTTCTTGTGAAAAGCCACTTGCAAATTAATTATTTTTAAATTAATGACACAGTTTTTTTAGTGTTTCCACAATAAGGAGGAGAAGGGAATCTGATTTTGTGCCTCTGAAGCCCTTAATAAGTTAAGTGGTGTGTCTAGAGAAACGTCCCCCTCATCTGTAGAGTTCAAGATGGCAGATCTTAGTTTTAGAGGGGTGTTGTCTAAACTTTTAGGCACCCTAAATATGTAGAACTTTTGCAATCATCATAATCCTTGGTAAGGGTGAGAAATTGTTTAGAGTGGCCCATAGGATTTAACGAGGAGCAGTGGGAAGAAACTGAAAAAATAACGTGTAGGGTGATTATTAGTAAAAATGTCCTCACAGTGAGGTCTCAGACTGTAGGATAATCTGCCAGGGATAGAAACTCCATCCCTCGAGTCATTTAGAACTAGCCTAGATAAAGCGATTGACTGTACACTCCAGAGAATGGTTCTGGATGAATAGGTGAATACTAACGCACAGTAGACCTCTCCCAACTCTAAATTTCTGTCAGATTCCACACTGACATATGCCTGTGAATCTCCCACTGGACACAATGGGAATCTGCCCATGAATATACATAAGGACAGAATTTAGCCCACAGAGCCTATCAAAGCCTAAAATGAGACTTTAGAGGCTGAATTCTGCTCTAAGGGCATGTCTACACTGCCCCGCAGTTTGGACTATGAGGGTGTGAATAGCAGCATGCACCAAAATGCTGCGCTGTAACTCCCCCATGTGGATGCTGTGGGCTCAAATGTACACATCCCTAGTTCACGCTAATGTACTCCTCCTCAAATGGGACTAATTGATTTGATAGGAGTTTCTCTGGTATAACGGAGAGCTAAAGTCAACCTTATGTTGCCGCTTTCATTTGGTTTGTGTGCACTTTGCTCCAACCCTCAGAGGTAAGACTAATCTAGTCTTCTCCTATTTTCTAATCAGAGCCCCAGTGGGTGGAGTAGGAGTGTGGGGTCAAGTCAAATAAGACACAATTAGGACTGTCTTGGGCATTTAAATGAGTTAGTTCATTTCTAAGGAGGCTGTATTAATAGGTATCATATCTTTATATTGCTGAACTGTGCTTTTCCTATCACGGCTTTATTTTTCCCATATGAAATATTTAGGATCTGATTTATAGATACCTTCCCTCAAACTACAAGACAGCTCAACCCCCTTTACCCTCTCTGTATTTTCCTTATTAGATTAAAGACACTGACAGCCATGAAGTGCATCTTTTCAATGCAAGAGCAGCAGCAGCAAAAGCAGAAGAAAAACCAAAAACCTCAGATAGCACAAGCAAAAGACAGCGGAAAAAATAGTGACACTAGTAAATAGACACCCCAGGCATCTACTTTGTACAGAGATATAGACATAGCTACATCTTTCTAAACCTACTCTGCCATTTTGTCCAATCTGTTCTATTTTGATTATTAGTCACAGGAAGTATTTACTTTTCAAATCTCAATATAAAATTGCAGTCACCAAATGCTTCTTGGTTTGCTTGGTCTTGTTTTCCTCACTTAAAGAAGGTTCCTCCCGATGTACACTGGCCCCGGTGATTGCACAATGCTTGGAGAATTCCAGCTTGACGGAAGAACCAGTGAGAAACCAAATCATTGAGGATTTATGTGAACTACGTGTCTGCTTTAACCAGTGTCCAAAGACATCCTAGAATGTCTTTGCAATGGAGGTAGGGGAATGGGCTGACACTGAACAAGTCCAGGTGACTCAGGAACATAGAGGAATCTCTGCAGTAAGCTGGTTTGAGTATCTGCATTTCCGAGGGCTTGCCGTAAAGGTGCAAGAAGCAAAAAGGAGAGGATAACAGCCTGTTTAGATAATACTCCGGCAACCAGTGTGATAGTACACTCAGTTCTATATGACTGGAGAGGCCCAGGACTGGCATAAACAAGAGATGCTGGCGAGCAGTACTGAGGTGCCCTGGCAGAGTTGTGAGAAGGGGACTCTCCAAAATAACTAGGAATAAAGCAGGTCGGGATAGAGGGATTTTGACAGAGCTGTGGGGGTGACCCCACAACTGGAAAAGAACTGAGTTTGATACAGGTCAGGATGAAGGCACATTGGCAGAGATACTTCAGTGCATCTCCTGGCAACCCCAACCAGTGGGCTCCTGCCATGTGGCGCTCTGGTCAGAATTTAAAGCTGCCGCCCATCCCCTGAAATAGAATTCCTATCCAGTGCAACAGCCTCTGTGTCTGTCAGGAGGACATTTCACATCCCTTTGCCAGCAGAAGTGAATCTGCCCCATCGTCTGTGGATAAAAGAGGAAGGACATCAGGGAAGAGCTCCCAGCTGATTGGAGGTGGAGTTTAAGGTTAAACACATAACAAACTGCACTGGCATAGTGCCCTGGTTTTTAAATACATATGGAGAGCTACCTTACAACGGTATTTAAAGAGAAAAGGTGGGTGAGAGAATATCTTTCATTGGACCAACTTCTGTTAGTCAGGGAGACAAGCTTCTGAGCTTACACGGACCTGAAGAAGAGTCTCTCTAATACCCTGGGACTGACCCAGCTACAACACAACTGCAGTGGCATTTAAGGCAGGCTTCTTTCCTCATCAGAACCTATAGGTAGGCTTTTCTCTAGCACATTTCATCAAATTCACTCGGCTTCCAGGGGCACAGCAGTTCAAAGAAGCCAGTTCAGAGTCAGCCACTGCAATGTCTGTAGATGCCAATGTTTCTTTAGCAATATTTGTTGTTTGATTTTTATTGATACATTTGTTATGAACATCTGTCCAGACAAGGGGTGATAGAAAAATCTTGGCTCTTTCATTTAAGCACACAATCTGGCATGGCACTTCAGTGATTGGCTTTGTATATATATATCAAAAAATCCACCCTAATCTCATCCTGTCACATCCTTTTGAGATGATACATATTTTTATGGGTGTCCTCTCTCTTTGCCATCCCATGAGCTCTTGTCTTATTGGACTTGAATTGTCCAGTAGATCATCACCAATTACACAGATTTGGATTTTCCTCTTGTATTAAAGTGTCCCTTCAGGGCTCCCAACTATTGTCCATTTGTCTAGGAGCCAAAGGAGTAAGAGGGTATCCTCAAGCAGTGGGAGGCGCATCTACTTTAAAAGAAGGAATGGGTGAAGCAAAATGGATGTGATCACTGTCTAATTATAAGAAAAGTAAAAGAGGTTAAGATTTTCACAAGCTAAGGGATTTAGATTTCAGAAATCTTGAACAGATATTGTATTTTTGGGTCAGCCTGATTAATGAACCTAGCTGAATAGCAAATATTGAAAATCATCTTGCAATGAATGCATGTGCTGCAGACAGCAGCTACAATTACTGTATAAACTGCACACCCATACATGTGGGGAACTGAGCCCAGAACCTTAGCCAAAAAACACAGCCCTCTGCCACTTTAGATCTCCTTCAACTAGTAGTAGTAGCAGAACTCTTATCTTCTCTCTGAAGCAGACACTGGAGATCAATATTTCTCATTCATTCATACACCCACACAGAGTATTATAGTATTTCTTTGTTTCATCACATTTTTTAGTGTAACATTTTTCTGTAGACCATTAAGGACATATGTCATCATATTTAAAGGGACATAACCACAATTCAGATTTTGGATTTTTAAAAAGTGTTTTATACAAATTGGCTAACATAAAGCAATTTGGATATCTCTGAAGAACTGTGTAAGTAGTAAATATTCTCATCTAATGTAGTTTACTAAGACGTAATACACTTAGAACATTTCTATTTCATTTAAACATTCGCACACATCGTTTGCAACTCAAAAGAGTATCAGAATTGTCTTAGGGCTGCTGAAAAACCCAAAAGTGAAACTGATTACGATTGGGAAATGAAATTGATCCACTTAGTTTTACTGTCCAAGTTATATGAAGTGTAAGGGGGGGAGGTGCAGGAAGGAAACAATAATAGTGAAGAAAACAAATTAGAATTTTAAAAATTCTTTCCTCTTTCTGTTATTGGTATCACAGATAAAGCTTTTTCTGTTACATTTCTAGGTCTAGAATTTGCCCTGACTTACATTGTCATTTCTGCAAAAAGAACGAGGAGTACTTGTGGCACCTTAGAGACTAACAAATTTATTTGAGCAAAAGCTTTCGTGGGCTACAGCCCACTTCTTTGGATGCATGTAGTGGAAAATACAGTAGGAAGATATATATATATACACAGAGAACATGAAACAATGGGTGTTACCATACATACTATAAGGAGACTGCCGATGAAGTGGGCTGTAGCCCATGAAAGCTTATGCTCAAATAAATTTGTTAGTCTCTAAGGTGCCACAAGTACTCCTGTTCTTTTTGCGGATACAGACTTACACGGCTGCTACTCTGAAATTGTCATTTCTGTTTTCACGAAGTCCCTTTAATTTGTTCACTTAAGGTAACTGAAACAAGCAAATGACTAGTCCTGGGTGTGAGTGCATTGCTAAAGCACAGATGTGTGGGGAGAGGGTTATGTGCTCCCCAGGAAGGGCCCCATCCTTACCAGTGCTGAGCACCTCCTGGAAGGTGCTGAATACCCTCAAGTGCCATGGGGAGTTGAGAATGCGCAGATCCGCACAGGATGGGGACCCAACCTTGAGTATCTGGGGACACCTCTGTGTTTCAGTAATTGAAGGGGAGTGCAGGGCGGAAGAGTCTCCCCTGCCGGCTGCTTGTTGCGTTGATTTTATTCTTGACTTCATTTGATTATTTCCCTGTCGTGTTTTGTTAGTGTCAGCAAGGAAGCAAATCAGTGCCACGAACTATCCATCAGCCTTACAAGTTGCCCTCCAAGCCATAATTCCTAATTATTATCCAGCTGCTACATGTATCCTGTGTGGATTGACAGTGCAGATGGGCACGAGAGTGAGATGTACTAAGCCATTGTCTGAAATGTGCTGTGACCTTTATTCCTTTGTTAATTTTTTTTTCTACTCTAGGAATAAAGTTACCTTGGGAGCAAAACATGGATCTTTAAATAGAACACAGGGTACAAATAAAAAGCCCCTGCCATGAGAAATGTGCTTGCCAAAAGAGCTCATGTGAAGAGCGCACATTGCAACCATAGTGATCCTGGATTAGAGTGCTGACCTTTTAAATGATAATATTCTATCTGCCTAGCATGATGTACAGCTTGGATGTCAGGGCTGTATTACCATTATTGTTCCTTATTATGTAGCATATAATAATGCGTTGCGCTAATATAGCACCTTTCCGCCGAGGATTGCAAAGCAATTTAGAAATAATTATTAGCCCCATTTTACAGGTGGAGAAAATGAAGTAAACAGAGATTCAAATGCTCTGCGCAAAGACACCCAGGGTCTGTCCACATTGCATGGTAAACCTGGTCTTACAATTGCTGGACTCGGGTGTCACAGACATGCTAACGCGGCCATAATGCACTACAAAGACCTTCTGATACAGGTCTGCAGTTTGATCTACATCCATACTGCAGAATGACAGGATTTGGACCCTAGTTACAGCAGGACTCAAGCTGTGATCCACCCCCCTAGCGGGGTTCTAGGACCCAGGTCCTGAGTGCTTGCTGACCTGAGTCGGACTGATTTGTGTGTGGACCGAAGCACAGGCTTGGGCTCAAACCTGAGTCAGAGCCTGGACATAGTGTGCATAGACACAGCCATCAAGACAAAGGTGAGATTTGAAGCCTGACTCCAAGTCACTTGCTATAATTACATAGCAATGCTACTTCTCTGGCTAGCAATAGGAGAGAGTGAACCTCAACAGCTTTGGAGTTTCAGATAAGCATCAAAAGTTCGTACGTCCCTGCTCCATCCCAAACTGTATCTGTTGGCTCCTCTTCTGTTCCTCAGTCTCTTTGAATGGGGCTTTTGTCTGCTTTTCTCCATACACAATTCACTTTGATGGCTCCTTTCATACCATCTCCCACTCCCACAGTGTGACAGATTTGCTTGAAAAAACATTTACAGTTGGAAAAGCAGATAAAATCAATGTGAACGTTTCCTCCGTCACTTTCTTCTGTCTCCGCTTCCTCTCTTAACTTTGACCTCAGCAACAGATGACAATAATAATGTAAACATCTGGATTTTTTTTCCACACCATAAGGTTCCCAAATGGAACCTTGAGAAGCACGGTGACTTCTGTTTCAGTGCATTCCCAATAGGAAGAGGGAAATACTGTAAGGAAGATGCTGGCTGTAAACAGAGGCAACAAAACGGTGGTGACTGATCTTACATTTTCTGTGTGCTAAGAGTTTTAGTCTCCCCTGGTACTGTGCTGTAGTTTTATGATTCAGGACAATTGTTATGTGAAATTTGCCCTTTGAATTGTGTCTCCAGCCCTACAGGTTCCTTGGGGCTCTCCAGGGGTCAATGAATAGTTTCCAGAAGTTAGATATGTAAATGTGACCTAATAGTGCGGAGTGAGCTAAGCTTTCATTTCTTCTTGGCCTTCCTCATACCAGAGCCAGGGCCAGGAGGCAGACTTGGATGAAACATCATTTGACTCTGTTTTGGTGATGCAGCCTTATGAGCCAGCATTGGTTACAAGGGGTGAGTGAGGCATAATTGTTCAAACAAATGCTACAGGGGACTCCTATGGATGTTAGTGGGTATTTAATAGGTATCAATGGGAAAGATTATACCTGTAATTTTCTGACTGCAGATTCTGAAAATTGGACATTTTTACCCAAGGGCACAACTACTGAGGAGAAGACGCCACAGGTGGCTTTAGGCATAAGTTAAGTAGGGTTGCCTATCTGAGGGATGTAGTACTGGGACCACCAGAGTCACACAGACCCAAACCTCCCTTCTTCAGCTGTAGAGCTTCTGCTTGCCCAAAATGGCATCATGTGCATCTGAGGCCTTGATTCTCAGCTACATCTCAGAATAATTTGTGGAGTTCCTTAGAGCCAATGCAAAGGATTCTGGGGACCAGGTGAACATGACTGGAATAGAAACAGGGATGTCTTTGTGAGGGAAATGACACTTGGCGGGGACTCGTTATGTTGCTGAGCTGGAGAAATTGATGTGGGGGGGAAGCGGCTGAGAGAAAGAGGCTCAGGTCCCCTCTTCACCTACCTCAGCTCCTGGGCCCTTTCAGGGAGCAGAAGTTTGAGCCCTTTCCTTGTTTTTGGAATGGGCCAGAGTTACTCCTCCTGATGCTCCCATTGGTGATCTTTAGCGGCTGCTTCCGTATCCATTCAATACAGATAGCAAGTTATCAAGATTGTGAGAACAGTTATAAAATTCCTCTGCCAGCTCTTGGAGCTTTTTTGTTCTTCACCTTTCAATAAAGCAGGCAAGTGTTGGATGCAATAGCTTCATAACAAAGTGCCCTCTGGAGCGTGTGATAAATTAATATGGGCCAGAAAATTGCCATCATTAAAACAACATTTTATTGCTGTAGCTGTCTATTTCTTCACCATATTATCTAAGAGACGCTGCGTGATTTTACACAACTGATGCCTGGATTAATCCTGTGGGGCAGAGGAGGACAGAAAGGAATCTAGATGAATAGCTAAGATCACGAGGGAATAATTATCCTTTTGTTTATCATCTATCTATGATATTTTTGAGTCACTCACCATGGTATCTAGGCAGTATAATCACAATAGACCAAAGGGAAACAATCTACCCCACCATGCTCTCGGAGAATATAAAATACTGGATTGCTACTACTAAACTCAGCCCTAAGATGTAATCTTTCTAAAGCAGTGAGCATGAAGATATTAGGCCTGATTCATGTCTCACGTGCAGTGATGTAAAATCAATTTAACTCCATTTAATTCCGTGGAGTTACACTGGGGTAAAACTGGTGTGAGAGGAGAACCCAGCATCCCCAGACCTTTAAACAATAGCCCAATTATTTATCAAGGAACTACACTCCCGAAGGGTGAAATTAATCTCTTCCCCTCGCAAAGCCCAGGTAATCAGACTTCAGGCAAGGAACTAGGCAGACATCAAGGGAATGGAATTCCCCAATACAGCACAGCCCCTCTGCAAGCTCCTGGGCTGGAATAACAACTAATGCCCCTTCCCCTCTGTACCCCCTTCAAGGAGGTTTTGACTACTGGATCTATATAGTCACAGATCCTCTGGATCCTCTGAATTTGTGACGCAACCTCCCACAGCCACACTTTGTTCCAGCTTATCTAGAGTGCTGCTCTGGTGCACATTGGACATGGGTAATTCCGCAGTGTACACCCAGCTTCAGCAGGACCAACAGCTGTCTGGATTGTCATCTCCAGGTAGGGTGACCAGATGTCCCGATTTTATAGGGACAGTCCCGATTTTGGGGTCTTTTTCTTATATAGGCTCCTACTATCCCCCACCCCCTGTCACAATTTTTCACACTTGCTGTCTGGTCACCCTATCTCCAGGCATCTCCCTCCATCTGGAAACTAACAGCAGAGCCTCAACCCGGACTGCGACTATGCGTCCAGGAAGTAAAATGAGGCAGACTCTCACCCACCACCCCTTGGGTTAGCCTTAAAGCTGAAGCCACGCAATTTCCCATAGAATCATCTTTCACTTGAAGAAAAACCGCCCTCTCATCAGGGTGATTTCAAGTGAATTGTGTTGTATAGTTTCTTAGCGGCTTCCTGAATCACAAGGACTGAAACAAGAGAGCTTTTGGGTCTGCCACAGCCAGCTGCCCTGAGAAAGGGATATCATCAGCCATGATGAAGACATGCTGCACCGCATCTCCCTACCAGAGACACTTACAATCTGTGCAACTCAGTGATGCGCTCTGGTAAGAGAAACCAATGCCAGCTGGGAAAATGTAACTCATCTCAGCAGCCCAAATCCACGTGGAACACCTCCCAGCCATATATTCTGTAGACAGCCTGGATTATTTATACTGAAAATCTTTGATGTGTAACAAATTCAAGCCTCCATTTAGTACAACAGCATAAAAATCAATATATTTAGCGAGTGGTATGCGCTCAACCATGAGTGCCAACCTCAGGGCTGGCTGTCAAGAAGCAGGGCAGAGACCCCCCCAGACTGGTTGTATGTTCTATAATTAGATTTTACCAACCCAGTAAGAAATGTGAACTCCTGACACCCTATAACAGTCTTACCACAGCGTCACAGCCAGTCCCCTTGGACACTCCAGTCTATCTTGCCACCCAAGCAAGCTGGACTTAATTATAGTTGGTTGCTATACACCAATGATCTAAAAAGATTCAGGTTACTTCCTGTCTCAAGGGACCAGTCACTTACCTCATGTCAATTTGTACCCCATCTCTCACTAAAGACAATGCTTGTAGCCAATCCTATAATAAACTAACTAAAGATTTATTAACTAGGAAAAATAAATGAGAGGATTATTATAAAGTTAAAGCAAGCAAACACATATACACAAATGAGTCATAATCTCTCTCCTGCCATCCATCTCCACACTCTGACAAACAGAGGCTAGGGCAGGGGTAGGCAACCTATGACACACGTGCCAAAGGCGGCACGCGAGCTGATTTTCAGTGGCACTCACACTGCCTGGGTCCTCGCCACCGGTCCAGGGGGGCTCTGCATTTTAATTTAATTTTAAATGAAGCTTCTTAAACATTTTAAAGACCTTATTTACTTTAAATTCAACAGTAGTTTGGTTATATATTATAGACATAGAAAGAGACCTTCTAAAAACGTTGATATGTATTACTGGCATGCAAAACCTTAAATTAGAGTGAATAAATGAAGACGTGGCACACCACTTCTGAAAGGTTGCCGACCCCTGGGCTAGGGACCACCATTCCTTACCCATCCTGGATAGTAGCCATTAATGGACTTAACCTCCATGAATTTATCTAGTTCTCTTTTAAACCCTGTTATAGTCCTAGCCTTCACAACATCCTCAGGCAAGGAGTTCCACAGGTTGACTGTGCGCTGTATGAAGAAGAACTTCCTTTTATTTGTTTTAAACCTGCTGCCCATTAATTTCATTTGGTGGCCCCTAGTTCTTATATTATGGGAACAAGTAAATAACTTTTCCTTATTCACTTTCTTCACACCACTCATGATTTTATATACCTCGATCATATCCCCCCTTAGTCTCTTCTTTTCCAAGCTGAAAAGTCCTAGGCTCTTTAATCTCTATGGTTAAAACCATAGTCTATGGTTTTAAAAGGTGACAGAGTTCTAGTAACCTGTCAGCTCTGAATGGCTTTTTGGACTAACCCAGGTTGACCTGGGGAATCTCTGATTCTGTTTTGTAGCTCTGGCCTTGTGACAGTCCAAACAGCAAAGAGAGATGAACATTTTTCTTGTTTTTATTTCCTTCGTCCAGAATTCAAGATAGTGGGACAATCCCTGTTGCACTACCCTCTTCATAGGTGTTAAGAGGCAATTAACAACATTTTTGTATTGTGATGTCCCACAATGGCCCAGTTAGTTTTGATAGGCCTTCTTGATGGTTACAAGACAATCCCTCCTGACTGGGTTCACAGTTTCAGAACAAACATTTTTACAGGCCTAAAGAAAAAAAGTAACTATTACCTTACAGCACGTGATAACAATATTATAAGTGAGATTAGTGCATGCAGTAATTTACAAGTCGTAACACATTTTTATAAATTCAATACCCATCTTAACCAGACTAACAAACAGGTGAAACAGACTGATTTCCAGCAATGAATTTGTCAGTGCTCAGCTGAGGCCTAAAGCCTTGGCAAGAGCGGACACCTGATCTGCCACAATCACAGACAACTGATATGCTCTGCAACCATTGTGGGAATCTGTAGTAATGGTGTCTGCTAATTAAAGCACAGGACCAGGGACCAAGAGGACTAATCTCAGATTTTTAAAATTGTACACAGGCATAATTTGCACGTGCAGTTACCATAACTGGCCATGCAATTGCAGACATAAATAATGCATATGTATAGCACTAAAAAAACCAGAGCCCTGCATTCACTCCATGTGAACTTGGGCAAGTCACTTAACATCCCTGGGCCTCAGTTTCCCAATCTACAAAACAGGGATGATAAGAACCCATTTCACAGGGGTGTTGCAAGGCTCAATAATTAATGCTTCTAAAGCACTTTGATATGCTCAATGAAAGGCACTAGAGAAACAAGAGCCATGCTGTACACCCACTCTCCTGATTAAAAGATAACAAAGAACTGGCTTTCCAGCCACTTTTAAACAGAATGCAGAGAATTCCAAAGGCTAACACCTGAGAGAAAATCTGAACAGCTCAGACAGTGGATGCACTCTTTTCTGCATAGCTTCCTGGGTATACTCTTCTAGTCCATTATTGAGGTGCCAGAATGAGTCAAGGTTTGCCTCTCATATCTGTGCTTGAGGCTATAGGTCATCTCCTATACCATATACACACCCCCATTTATAGCCATTCATTTACACCAGAAGCATTGCGATACATAGTACCTCGTGACAGCTGTGAAGAAAGCTGTCAACCACCCCTGCAATGTAACAGCAACGTTGGGAGGCCAGGAATAGCCATTTGAAGAAGTGAAATAACCAGGGTAAGGCTAATGGAGTTCCTACCATCAAAGATACAGCACATCTAGAGGACTTCTGTTAGAGGGACTCCTGTGTACGTGTTGTGTTAAGAATTATGACTTCCCATACCATGACACTAGACTTGACTGATTCTTGCTGTACAGTATAAAGGAGTACCTTCCAGATGACTGACGAAAGCTAATTATTCATACATGTTCAAAAAAGCAAAGAAAGTGGTGGTTCAAGGACAATAACACCCAATTACTGGATGTTCCCAGAGAGGTCCAGGACACTAATCCAATAGAAGAGGTTTGGTGCACAATGAAATCTCATCTATGTATGTAAAATCATGTAACGAGTTTAGGAAAAAAACAAGCAGATTTACTGGATGCAATAAGGCAGGATGGAGAAAGTGGAGGGATGGAGGAGATGTGTGGAAGAAATAACGGGCTAAACCCCCTTAGATTTACTGGCTGTAATAAGGCTAAAAAAAACCCCAATTAATAGTGGACAGTTAAAGAAGATTCATTAATCACAAGCACATGGTTCTCTTAGCCTCAGTGGAGGAAACTATCTGTTAGAATTTATAGATTGTAATGTTATCCTAAAGGCCACCATTGCAATTGGCACAAAGTGCCCTAAGCTGAGAGGCCAAAGATCGATGGGACACAAAGACTCAATTATTATTTCAGCCCAGCAAGGGGTCCCTCCCAGTCTGGCAGGGAGGCACATTGCTGGGGCGCTGTGGGGACGTTTTTATTGCTGTTGCTTAGTCTGAAGACTGACACTTTTGACCACCACCACTAAGGCCCCGACTCAGCAAAGTATCTACGCACTTGCTTTACTTGAAAAGTGTGTTTCTGTCCCATTGAAGTCAGTGGGCTTTAAGCCTGTGTTTAAATGTCTTTTGAATAGGGCTAGAGTTAAGCACATTAATTTTAATTATTATTATTGGTATGGCAATAACGCCTAGTAGTGTGCTAGTCATGGACCAGGACCCCTTGTGCCAGGCGTTGTACAAATACAGAACGGACAGCCCCCAAAGAGCTTAATATTAGCATGTGTGTAAATGCTTTGTTGAAAGATCACCTAAGTCATTCCTGACATACTGTATTATGGGGGGGGGGAGGGCGGAGAGAATCAACTGTAAGACAAAGTTGGTGAGATATTTTATTCATGCCAAACAAAACAGAATTCTTAGAATTCTGAACATCAGTGGAGTTTTCTAACTGCCTTCCAGTCACACCACACCCATCTCATAACATAGGCACTAACTCTGTGGGTGCTCCAGGGCTAGAGCACCCACGGAAAAAAAATAGTGGGTGCTCAGCACCCACTGGCAGCCCTGTGGGTCAGTGCCTACCCCTCCCCCCAGTGCCTCCCACCCACTGATGGCCTCGCTGATCAGCACCTCCCCCTCCCTCCCAGCACCTCCTGCCCACCACGGATCAGCTGTTCTGCGGCATGCAGGAGACATTAGGAGGGGGAGGGGGCAGGAACAGGCGGGGAGGGAAGAGACAGGGGCAGGGGCAGGGGCTTGGAAGAAGGGGTGGAGTGGAGGCGGTGCCTGGGGCAGAGGCGGGGTTGAGCACCCCCGGATAGAGAGGAAGTCGGCACCTCTCATAATACCCAATAAATAGCCATATAACTCTAAGCCCAATGGAAATGTTTCTGTTAATATTTTAAAACTCCAATCAAAATAACTGATTTTAAATAACCATTTTTTTATTCCCCTGCTCTGTGTGCAACAAACATTTTTCAGGACTGAGAACCTGAAAGTGAACTGGAGTATACACTAAAGTGAAGCTGACTTCATTGTGTTTCCTTTGCCGCACTGAGAGAAGTATACAAAGCAAACAACAGGCACAAACAGTGAAAAGTAAATTGGATTTTTAAAATTTTTGCAGTTGGTTACATAGGTAAAATCATTTGTTATGTGACTTAAATCGGCAGTGTCCCCTTTAAAAAAAAAAGGCCAAAAATGCAGAAAGAACATAAATTTGGAGTCCCATGTCTGTAACACTTTAAAATAATGGTGACGCTAATGAATGCTAAGTTACAGTGGAAATCCGATACAAGGATTCCTGGCTCCTAGATTATAATGACAGGACTTCATAAGGCATAATGAATATACCATAGGAGTGAATAATGATTAGCTCATTATATTAAAATGTTACCTATTTTTCTCTATTAAGGAAACGTTCATTTCATTTGCTCTCCCAACAAAGCAAACACTTCAGGAGTCCCTGTTATTCTTTCTACAACGTTGTTTGGTTTGTCAGTGGTAACCGTCTTCTTGGGTATTGTGATATATTGGAGGGGATAGTAAGCGTCTTGTTGTTGTTGTGTTAGAACAAAGGAATATATTAATCTCAAACAACTAATTGCTGAGGCTTTTTGGTTGCTTTGTATGGATTTCACTTTCCTGTTGTATTTTTCAACCCATCTTCATTTTTTTTCTATTTAATTGAATTTATTTAATTAGTGCTGGTGAAAAGCACCAGATTGACAGGGAAACGAAGTCTTCTACTCATCCACAGAACAGGGGAAGCAAGCACAAGGGCAGGAAAACCTCCCCTACTTTGACCCACTCATGCCTCAGCTCTGTGCTAGAGGAATCACCTCTAGGGGTTAGAGGGTGGTTTGGTTTTTCCAGGCCCACTCACTCTTCTGCTAAGACAAAGAAACCAGATATAGTACTGGTGGGTTTTGCAAAATGGGTACCTGTCCACACTAGGAGCTGGGCTTAGAGCTCATGTGACATAGCTCATGCCTTGGCCATCATATAGTCATGACTCTCAGTGATTGGTCTCCTGGCTTAGGCCTGGTCTACACTGGGGTGGGGTGGGGGATCAATCTAAGTTACGCAACTTCAGCTATGTGAATAACGTAGCTGAAGTCGACCTACTTAGACCTACTCACCGCGGTGTCTTCACTACGGTGAGTCGACTGCTGCCGCTCCCCCCTTGACTCTACCTGCGCCTCTCGCTGAGCTGCAGTACAGGAGTCGACGGGAGAGCGCTCAGGGATCGATTTATCGCATCTAGACTAGACACGATGAATCGATCCCTGCTGGATCGATCACTGCCCGCCGATCCGGCCGGTAGTGAAGACATACCCTTAGATTTAAAGCAGAGGCCTAATAGTGAAAGTATCATCTAACCTCATCTATAGATTAATTGTTGTAAGTGTGTTAATGTGATGTGTCTGACGAAGTGGGTATTCACCCATGAAAGCTTATGCTCCAATACTTCTGTTAGTTTAGAAGGTGCCACAGGACTCTTTGTCGCTTTTTACAGATCCAGACTAACACGGCTACCCCTCTGATACTTGTGTTAATGTAGTTATAGACCCAACAATATCTTCTCTTAGAGGGTTGCTGGCAACCCAAAGAAACCTCAATATTTTCAGAGAGAGAATGGGTGGCTCTCACGTGATCTGAGAGTGGGGCAGTAGGCTAATATGACAGATGTCCTCAGGACCATATTATTACATACTTAATGAGGCTTTATATTCGTCAGCCTAAACACTCTGTGGTTAAAAACAAATAATTAAATAACCACACACCCCCCATCAACTATAGCCGCAGAACATTCACTAGGTGGAGATGTCTTTGTTTGAAAAAACAGCGTTCAGCTAATGGAGTGCTCTGGCCCTCGGTGGGTGCTGAGATGAACTGAAATGCTTGTCCTATTCCTGAGCCGATCCTCAACCAGTTTTGATTCTGGTCAACCCAAATTTGGACCGATAACAGGTTTAGTAGCTACAAGTTGGATGAGATTCATAAACTCTTCTGTGGTCCAGCCACCAGAGGGATACAAAGAGCCATCCTCTTAGTGTGAGTTACATTGTCACTAAAAAGATGGGCCTGAACCAAAATTCTGGATCCAAACGTCCCATAATTTTGGGGAATCCAAGGTGCTCAAGCCCATCTGTAGCTGTCACAGAAAGCGGAAGTCTCTATCGGCTATAACAGCATGTCTGTTGGTTCCCAGTCCAGCACAAAGGAAACAATATTACCCCTGTGCCTACAACTTCTTCCAGTGCAGAGGATATATGAAAATGGCATCCTATGACAGACAGCCCGCCTCAGTGGCTGAAGCCCAGGCCAGAAGCAGCAGCTGTGAAAATGTGTGCTTCTCTTTTAAATAGCAAGATGGAAGAACAGGAACCTCCTCGGGAGGAGACTCACAGTGTGAGGCCAGATGGAGTAGTGGGGTAAGGAGACAGACGCCTCCTCAGGTGATTCTTGCTGCTCTTCTGAAAATCCATTAAACTAATGGTGTTGAACATGTTGCTTGGTGGGACTGGTGTTCCTGATCCAGGCAGGAGCACAGCAGCCTCCAGCCATGGAGACTTCTGCAGGGAAGGCTTCACTGCCTGTCTGGATAATTGGGTGATTAATGAGATATGCCCCTGACAAACAGTTGCATGTACCTGGCAAGAATGCTAATTTCCATACGCACAAAGCTTGCCAATGCAGCAGGCAGAAAAAGTTCCTGCTTTCTTTTCAGAGCCTGTATCAGGATCAATGATAACCTCAAGCAAAAATACTGGACCCCTCCATCCTCTCTCACCCCTTCAGCTACCTGTAACAATATATGGGGTGTCAACATGTCCGAGATTAGTGATTAGCCTGAAGCAAAAGCCCAAACTTTGCTCAAGGTCTGAATATGGTGGCTCAGACCTATTTCTGTCAGGTATTCTAGTGAGGGACATTGTTGCTCTGCAGAAAAGCTACCATCAGTGATTCTTTACTTCAATATCTATCATATTTGCAAAGCACCTATAACCTTGGTATTCAAGTGCTGGAAATATAAATATATACAAAAGATGGCCATTCTGCAGAGGAAATCCTACATCCTTTAGATCATGTGTTTGTAGCATGTATTTGGTAATGTCAAGAATTAACGTGTGTTATGGTCAGAATAGTGATAGTGTAAAAATGGCACCATCTTACTCAATTTACATACATCCTTCCCTGGGTGTCTTAAAGTCACATCTGATTACTGGGAGAAAAGCAGTTTATACTGTTCTCCAGGAGCCAATACAGCTTCTGGAGAGCAAGTTAGATTCCATTCGGCATTGTCAAGAACGCCTGTTAAATTCCAGACTGAGGAACGTTAACTACTAATAGCGTGGGAAACAGAAAGAACCCAGCTTGGTTTTCAGATCCCTGGTGGAGATTGCTATGGTAGCAATTAGAAAAATCATGTTTTGACTTGCAAAATGAGCAAATTTGATTTGGAGTCACTGAAAGAGACTACAGAATTCTGTTGTGCTGGTGGGCACTGAAAGTTAACATTAGAGACCTCACTACAACCCTGCAATACTGAATGAACAAGTCCTCTTTCCCTCACACTTGCCATCTCTAAATCCCAACTAGAAATGGTAAAAACAATTCTAATGTTGCTGAATTTTTAAAATTGAAATCTCAAATTTCAACAGAAAAAAAGTGGGGGCGGGGTTCCTGAAAAAGTTTGTAGTCAACTAACTAATCCCAATTATGCAATCACTCTTCTGAATTCAATGTGCAATGGTAGTTGGAACAAAGTGACTCTCTCAATATCTGGTCTCAAGAGATTTCCAGCCCAGTTTTGCAAATGCAGGAGATGCAGATAGTTGGGATAAAAACCCAAACTTATAGGTGGTCACCTGACCTGAACCTTTAAGCTGTTTGAGGGTCTCCAGTTCTCAGGTGAGGTTCTCACAATTGCTTCAATGTGACTTTTAGATCTTCCTTTGATTTTGCATTTATTCTTATCTCCACATACACCAAGCTAGAGGCAAATTAGATGTTAAAAATGTCAGTAAAATAATTATAACTCTTGTAACTAACTGCAACGTAAAGGTTTAGACAAAGCTCAGATGAGGAGGGAGTATGACATCTATATGCTATGTTAATATAGTGAGGAGTCCTGCAAAATCACAGCATGGTCCAATTCTAGCCTTTCTACCTATAATCTGTGGTCCTCATTCATTGTGAAATTCCCACGGCTTTCTGCTGTTCTGACACTATAAAGCAACAGTAAAATCAACTTAATTGGCAAGTTAAACTGAGTTTATGGCTGCTCTGCGTCACTGGAGAGGCTCAAAACAACCAGAGCATTCTGATTAATCTGGCCCTGTATCTTAAACAGACCTATAAAGGAGTCGTATTAATCTGCTTTTATATCTCTCTGCCACTGGCTTTCTTGGTCCAGTGCAACCACCTTCGCTCAGTCCTCACCTAGAGGAGTCTGAATGCAAGTGAATGTGTGGGGGTAGCATTTTCCATGTGTGCTACTGTCCAGTAGGTATTTGAAAGTCACTCCGTTAATTAAGATTCATGGCATTTTGGGGATGACCTTGAAACAAGGTCAAAATGGTAAAAAGTTCTTCCCCATTGTCCTTGCTCCAAATATCCTTATCTGTCACTAGGCTAGAAACATGTGTCAACAAAGATGCAACTACTTTATGGTAACCACCCTCCTTTATTCCCTTACTGATCCCTAGGTGTGTTATCATTTGTCATGTTATGACTATATTTCAAATTACAAACTCCTTGGGGCAGTGACCATGTGTTTTATTCATATGCACAGCACCATGCACACCTCTGGTGCTAAGTAGCTATGCTTGTATAAAAAGATAAGCCAGTGCAGCAGCAGAAGAAATAACCTTATATTTCTTTTGTCCCTTAAGGCAGTCCCATCCAGGAAGGCTGGGGCACACTGGGAAGTTCAGAAAAGGGTAGATCTTGCACTGCCACTGTCTTAGGTGTGGATAAAGAGTGTTTTTTCATTCTCCAGGGCAGTCAATATGGCTGACGCTGGCAGACCATGTGCCAGCTCATGCAAGGCCCAGGGCCTTGCTGAACACTGACAAATACATAGCTGCAAATCATCTGTGGGTTAGTGTAGTTAAAATAGATAGTAGTGTTATAAGAGTGCATTTAGTGTATAGACTTTATGGAATGCTTGTAGGAGGCTGCATGTATTAATCCTGCTTATAACATCTGTACCACATGGTATGAAGTTATGTTGAGTGTTTGCATTGTAAACCTCTGTAATTGTGTAACTCACCAAACGGGGGGAAAGGCATTAATTAAGGTAAAGTGCTTGGTCCTGCACACAAGATGGCCCGCTGAAGGCAGATGAGGCATTGGGTAGCATCAGAGGACAAAGACCTTATTTGCATCCCTAACTCCCTTAAGGAAGGAAAAGCCCACACATGAACTCACCCATCAGCTTGGACTCTGGGGTGAGGGGATAAAAGTCCCTGACATGGAGAAACTGGGTGGATCTATGCTGTCTGAGCTCTGAGGGACAAAGATTCCTAAACATAAGCAGGAGATCCCCATGCTGATTGGCGTGGGTCAGCCCTCGAGGACGTATAGAGCTGCTTATTACAGAAGCTGATATTACCTTTTTAAATCTAAGACTGTAATTCATTTGTGTGTGTATATTTCCTGTTTTAACCTTGTAACCAATTCAAATTTCTTTTTCGTGATTAGTAAATCTTTAGTTAGTTTGATACAGGATTGGCTACAGGCACTGCCTTTCGTGTGAGATCTGCGTCCAGTTGACCTGGGGTAAGTGACTGGTCCTTTGGGACAAGGAGTAACCTGAATATTGTTGTGATTTTTGGTGTAAGGGACCATCTGTCGCATAGTCCAGCTTGCCTGGGTGGCAAGATAGTCTGGGATGCCCAAGAGAACTGTCAGTGACTCCATGGTAAGACTGTTATTTAGGAGTTCACGCTTGTTACTGGGTGGTGAAAGCTAATTAAAGAACATCCACCAACTTGGGGTGTCTGCCCTGCTTTTTTGACAGTCTGCCCTGAGGTTGGCATTCACGGTCGTGAGCCACTCCAGACAGCATGACAGTGGCTATGGCTGCCTGGCTGCCTGTCTGTCTCTGGGAGAGAAAGAGGGATGGGTGTGTGGGTGCACGCCTGCACTCAATTGCTACAATTGAGCTCAGAACAAGATATCCCAACAAATTTCATGGCGGAGGAGGGCTAGAATCTGAATCCTGATCCACAGCCACATTTTGCAGCAAGACCATATCTCTAGACGGGCCTGACTCTCAGCCCCACTTTGGGGTGTTCCAAATCCAGAGCCAAATTCAGTGGCTCAAACCCACCTATAGTAATTTCCTTCTTTGCCATATCCCCAGCTATGGAATGATAAAGAGGGTCAAGTACAATGTCCTGGGGAGCAGCACCCTAAGGGAAATGTACTTGGAGAAGCTGCTGAATGGTAGATTTTTCTCATCCAGTCAAACTTAGATCTGGACTGAGCAGCTGCAATTCCATTCAAATGAATGGAGTTGTCCCTACTTACAGCAGTTTGGAATTGGGACCAAGTATTCATTACTATTATCTTGCAGCATGTGCCTATTAAAGGGCGGATTCCACTTCATTTATATCAATGGCCAAGCTCTCGTTGTCGACCATAGGAGTGGGAGCGGGTGCCAAAATGCACAAGTTTATCTTAGGGTGAGCAAGCAGGTGTGAGGACCCTGCTGTTTAGATAATAAGCCAGACAAATAACTTATCACCTTCTTCTCTGCCTGAAGACATCGGGTCTGTGCAAGTAACCCACCCCGCCCCCCTCAAAAAAATCCAAAGGCATTTTCTTTGTGTGTGTTTGACTGTTCACGTTCAATAACCCTGCCATTTAAGAAACAGGGTCATTAATATCCTCTTTTTTTTATTGGGATTCACTTTAATTCTCCATTATTTATTTCACACACAGTCAGACTCAAAGTGCTGCGAAGGGAACCAATATCTGGGTTTTACTGCAGGTCTTGGCAGCGGTTGCTGCTGCATCAGAAGTAAATATCTACACCCGCCCCCTGCATCTAATAGAAGTTTTATGACTGTTGCACGAACGTTGGACTATCTGACGTGGTAATTCCAATAAGCTTCTCTCTCAAGCCTTGGGGACGGGGAGAAAAGCTAATATATCTTGATTTTTATTACAGGCTTCACTTCTTTCACACTCTGATGAGAGAAAGACAACATTTAAAGCAATGTGGAATTTTACTGCTCTGGGGAGGAGTTCAATATAAAGTGAAAATTACAGTGTATGGAAACCAGGAGATTGGAGTAACAGGCAGACTATTTTATTAATACCCTAGAGTCATAATGACTGCAGGGCAGTCTCTCCAATAGACACCACTTATCGTTTAAGGGCTGGTTAATAACTGCATTTGCTTGGTTAAGGTAAGCGTGTGTTCACAATTAGACATGGATTCTGATGGCTTTTCTCTTGCTTTTGGCTTTTACACACAGGAGATGGCAATTTGTGTGGATGAGGACAAAATGGGGGAGGGGAGCCTAGAGTGGGAAAGAATGGCAGTTAGTTTTCACATTGTTTGATTATATAACTCCCTGATGTCTACTTTCCTGACATGTGACTGGGACTGTGCAGTTTCCCCTTTCCACTAAACAAATATGCTAGAAATATACACAGCTATACTTTACTATCATTCAGTCCATAAAGATTAAGATCACACCATTTAAAGTTGAATGACAGTTCCTGGCGTTTACCCTAGTGCCAAGTGGAAGTCTACTGTATGGAGCTTCCTTAGACTGTAAATTTGAGGGAATCCATTGAGAACATTCAGATGACCCACACACCAGTTGCTTTCAGAATTTAGAGTTGAACAGAGAGAGCAGGGACTTGTTTACTAAAGAATGCAGGATATAAAAAATAGCCGAGGTTTCTGATTTGCAGGCTGGATTCTATATGTCCGAACACTGAATAAACCCAAAGAACTTTATGCTGATGTAACAATGAATGAATACACACACACACACACACACACACACACGTTTGGATCTAGATACTGACCCAGATTTGAACATCCACAAAAAGATGAGATTTTAATTTTGGTTGTTTTTCTGTTTTGTTTTTTTGTTCAGGAGACAGGGAGACAAATTCCCATCTCATTCTAAAATTTCCCTTAATTTATGTGTGTTTGGATCTGAGGGTTGGTTTGAAAGTGTCCCTTACCAGTATCAAGGAGAAAAGTTTCTCTCCCACCCCAGCTGTATTATATAATTAACCAAAGCAATAATTGTTTTCAAGCCACCCTGATTTAAAAGCAGCCTGAAAGTTGTTAATAGATATCTAGGGCCAAATTCCCCTCTTGGTTACATGAGGGGAGAATTTAGCATCTGAGATTAGTTCTTACAAAAGTTACTGGGAGTACAGAAAACATGTCAAGGGACCATGATGCTGGCAGGCTGTGCCAGCTCAGGATTTTCACTTATAGTTACATAGTCTTAAATACAGTTGCTACTGAGTAGCACAGCAATGAATCCTGCTGTGGCATGTGCTCTTAATTTGTAGGGATTAATTTAGTATTTATGAGGTGTTGGAGATTTACAGTATTAAAACCAGGGCTCTGTGTGCTGCTCGGCAAACGCAAACCACTGGCTTCTCCTTCTGCTTGTCCTCTCCACCTTCTCTTCAGCCCACCAGGGCAGTGCTAAGAGTGCAAAAGAAGTTAACCCCTTACATCTTCCACCTATGTAAAAAGTAATCTGCCCCAGTCCTTTCAGTTGGAGAAGTTCTTCCACTCTCCCTCTTTTAAAAATATAAAGGCTGCACCATGGTGTGCAGAAAGGCTGCTATGTTCCATCCTAGAGGTGGCTACAATTTCACTGGTGAGTGGATGATCCCTATATTGTATGTGGAAAGCTCCATTTTCATATATATTCTTTTGGACATCCATGTCCCACATTTTGATGCTCACTTCAGGGGTTAGGTGTGGAAATTCGTAGTTTACATGCCTGAGTGTTGATTTGCAATCCAGCTGCAGGATTTGTATTTCCAGTTGACAGCCAAAGTCTGAAAATGGGGCCCACAGTTAATTCTGGGCTCCTGTGAGGTCAACCACAGTCTAAATATAACCATGTAATTATTATTCTCAATGTATTATTATTAGACATGATTTCAAGCAGCCATATTTCTGCTGGATCTGGATGGTTTGGATCTGGATTTTTAATATCCCCAAAGTTCTAGGGTGTCTGAGACTGAGATTGTAGTTCAGATCCATCTTCATTTATTACATTAATGCTACTAATTTTGTTGGATAGTTCTGGTATGTCCATAGTAATAAACTGCATTAGGTTTCCTGGTCTGCTCTATTGATTGTGTGTAAGCAATGCATGAAACTCACAATACCTTATGTGAACACTAAAGTATTTAAATTTTGTTATGATCCCTTGTCCAGCATGACACCAAGTTCATTAATCTTACAGTTCATTCAAAAGTTTCTTGGGCACAAATCAGTGGAACCCACATTACAATGCATTGTCTCACTGCTTCATATACCAACAGGAACAGGAAAGTTTGAAACAGTCTCCATTGTATTTCATTTTTATAGCCCAATGGAGATTAATGTCTAGGTCCTAGATACAATTAACCTTTCTTTGGGATTGCTACAACCCATACACGCTTCCCATACCCAACCAACTGTATTTAACTGAATATACCAATAGGTGATGGAGATGTACATTGCCCTGTGAAATAGGCAGTACTGCTAAGTGTACGCTTGGATATGTCACAGAGATTAATGCGTAGAGGGGACAGGATAGCTCAGGGTTGATAATGGCATATAGAGCCTTTCACCTTTAGGTTGAAATCCAGCCAGGTCAGCAGTGAGCAAATGCCATTACCATCTGAGGGCTGTTTGGCAATACACATACAATAAATGAGTGATTTCAGTCCACATCCTATAAACAAGTATATGCTTTACAATACTAGCTCACTACCTCCCTCTCAATTGGACAATAGAGAGATCAGGGACTGAATGGAGATGAACCCTCCCCAAGTTTGGAAGGAGTCATTTCAGGACAGGGGAGAGGCACATGGGCAGGATGGTGGAGAAGACACTTGAATGCTGTACTTGCCCCAAAAGTATTCAGTACCCCATGCTGTCAGCCTCAGGACCTTTCACCACCATGGAGGGTATGACTGCACTGCTATCGGACGTGCGATTGTAGCTCATGTAGGCATACCTGCAGGGGCAAAAAGACACAGCAGCACAGATCCCTGTGCGGGTTAGGAATATGAGAACTTACTAAGGGTTATACAGCCTGCACGGAAGCCCACACTGCCATGTTTTCACTGCTATTGGAACTCATCCTAGCTAGATTAAAGCTAGCACAGGTACGCTGCAATCACACCTACAACTGCCATATAGATGTACCTTCCATTCGCTAGACAAATGAAAACACAGCTGGCCAGTTTATTTGTTGGGTAGGTATGCAACGGAAAAGGGGGAAATCAATGGTGCTTTTATTTTTGCAAAACCCAAGGCAGTGCAGATCTGAATCCAATTTTATCTGATCTCCCAGATTTGAAGGATTAATTGTTCTGGATTTCCCTGTTTCCAATGTACAGCAAAGATTAGAAAAGCCAGGAAAGGGTTTTTCTAACATGAAAACGAAGCACTGGAAGCAGTTATGCAAATCTCATAATATAAATTGTAGCCAATCTTATTATTATAGCACGATTACAAAAACAAACAAATATTCCACCTCAAACCATAACAAAAACAACATTAATTCTGAAGTCGGGTTATTTCGTTTGGATGTTTGCGCTAATGCATGAAACAATTAATTGCTCTGTCTGTCTAATGATAATCACATCAAGGCTCTTGTATTTTTCATCACCCATAAACATTGTAACAAAGGGCACAAGATCCTTCCAGGCCTCAGCCACACTTCATGCCTGGTGACATCTTATAGCACATTTCAAAAATTCATACAGTACATTCGACAAGAGGGGAAATTAATCAGTGACACGTCTTTGGTTTATGAGTCACAGTGGTTCTTCCGATCGTATAAGGAATGCAAAGCAAAGGTGGAATTGCTCATATCTGACAAAAGCAATGGTTAATATTCATAACCATCTGGACAAAATACACGTTATCTGATTGCTTTGCAGGAAATAAACTCCACGCTCAAATCTTTTGATCTGCATTTGGAGTATTTTTTCTCTTCTTCCCCCAGCAATGTTATGCTGCTCGCTAAAGGAAACAAAGCCCCCAAGCTCATCTCCATATGTGAGAATAAATGTTGAGATCATCTACTGGCTCCTCTTCCTCTAGCTGAGGCTGGGTACCTCCCCCACAGCCCACTGCTGGTTTTGATTGTGTTTACATGTAGTAGTGCTATGTCACTCAGTGGCCACTATATAGTGTAACGGGGTGTCCATTTAAGGCCACCATAGAGATGCAAGATGAAAAGTCCATCCTCTGCTGGGTTTATAAACATTACTACTGGCCAATTTCAGAATGCCCTTCATCCAAGGATCTCAAAGTGCTTTGCAAACAGGACAAAATTAAGTCTTATAACTCCCCCCACCTCTAGCGAGAGAGAGATATTTTTATTCCCATTTCACAGATAGGAAAGCTGAGGCACAGAGGTCCTGCCAATGGTCACACAGGAAGTCTATGGCAGAGCCAGGTGCCTGATCATATAACCTTTATCCACTTGAGTAGTCCTATTGATTGCTCAGTGGAACTAAACACCCTAAGTAAGGAAGATAAGTGTGAGTAAGGGTTGCAGAACTGGTCCTCACAGGTCCTGAAACCCAGTCCTGCACTTTAACCTGACCACCCTCCCATCCACCATTGATTAGCCCTCTGTATCTGGATTTACTTCCCATGCCTTCTTGAGATGAGTTACCGCCCATCTCGTTATTGCCATGAGCAGGTTGAAGCTCAGCAAGGACTGAGACCATTAAAAAGAGAGTATAACACAACGGTGGGAAGCCATCCTGGTTCACAGATAGTGTTGCACCTTGGTCATTGGGAGCCTTGAATGAATACACTAATTTGCAGCATTTAGGGAAAGAAGTTGCAGGTTCACCGAGTACAAACCATAGAGCTGGATGTCACCATCAAACTGATTAAACTCTAAAAAATAGAGCCTTCTCCTTGAAGAATATATGCCAAGTTTCACACAAGATCCATTTCAAGTGGGTGGGGATGGACTGTTTGCGAAACATGAAGGGCAGCTTCCCTGGATATTACAGGTTTCAGAGTAGCAGCCGTGTTAGTTAACATGGGGAAATAGATTAACTTGGGTTTGAATAGAGAGACTGGGAATGGCTGGGTCATTACACATATTGAATCTATTTCCCATGTTAAATATCCTCACACCTTCTTGTCAACTGTCTAAAATGGGCCATCTTGATTATCACTACAAAAGTTTTTTTTTCTCCTGCTGATAATACCTCATCTTAATTAATTAGCCGTTTACAGTTGGTCTGGCTACTTCCACTTTTTCATGTTCTCTGTATGTATATATATATTTCTTACTATATGTTCCATTCTATGCATCTGATGAAGTGGGCTGTAGCCCACGAAAGCTTATGCTCAAATAAATGTGTTTGTGAGTCCACACTAACGGGGAAAGCGTCGACATTGGAAGCGGTGCACTGTGGGCAGCTATCCCACAGTTCCCGCAGTCCCCGCTGCCCATTGGAATTCTGGGTCGAGCCGCCAATGCCTTCTGGGTAAAAAAATGTGTCGAGGGTGCTTTTGGGTAACTGTCGTCATCCGTCCGTCACTACCGCCCTCCCTCCCTGAAAGCGCCGGCGGGAAATCAGTTCGCGCACTTTTCTGGTCAGTGACAGCGCGGATGCCACAGCACTGCGAGCATGGAGCCCGCTGCGACCATCGCTGCAGTTGTGGCCGTTGTCAACACCTCGCAGCTTATCATCCACCTTTCCCAGAGGCAGATGCAGAGAAATCAGGCGAGGAGGCTACGGCACCGCGGTGAGGACCTGAAGTCTGAGAGTAGCACAGACCTGTCAGAAAGCACGGGACCCAGCGCCGAGGACATCACGGTGGCAATGGGTCATGTTGATGTTGTGGAACGGCGATTCTGGGCCCGGGAAACAAGCACGGACTGGTGGGACCGCATAGTGCTGCAGGTCTGGGATGAATCACAGTGGCTGCGAAACTTTCGCATGCGGAAGGGGACTTTCATGGAACTTTGTGAGTTGCTGTCCCCTGCCCTGAAGCGCAATGACACCCAGATGCGAGCAGCCCTGACTGTCCAGAAGCGAGTAGCCATAGCCCTCTGGAAGCTTGCAACGCCAGACAGCTACCGGTCAGTCGCGAACCACTTTGGCGTGGGCAAATCTACCGTGGGGGTTGTTGTGATGCAAGTAGCCAACGCAATCGTTGAGGTACTGCTCTCAAAGGTAGTGACCCTGGGAAACGCGCAGGTCATCATAGATGGCTTTGCCGCGATGGGATTCCCAAACTGCGGTGGGGCTATAGATGGAACTCACATCCCTATCCTGGGACCGGACCACCAGGCCAGCCAGTACATCAACCGAAAGGGCTACTTTTCAATGGTGCTGCAAGCACTGGTGGACCATAGGGGACGTTTTACAAACATCAACGTCGGATGGCCGGGCAAGGTTCATGACGCTCGTGTTTTCAGGAACTCAGATCTGTTTAGACGGCTGCAGGAAGGTATTTACTTCCCGGACCACAAAATAACTCTTGGGGATGTGGAGATGCCTATAGTCATCCTCGGGGACCCAGCCTACCCGCTAATGCCCTGGCTCATGAAGCCCTATACTGGCGCCCTGGACACTGAAAAAGAACTCTTCAACTACCGGCTGAGCAAGTGCAGAATGGTGGTGGAGTGTGCTTTTGGCCGTCTCAAGGGGAGATGGAGAAGCTTACTGACTCGCTGTGATCTCAGCGAAACCAATATCCCCATTGTTATTGCAGCTTGCTGTGTGCTCCACAATCTCTGTGAGAGCAAGGGGGAGACCTTTATGGCGGGGTGGGAGGTTGAGGCAAATAGCCTGGCTGCTGATTACGCCCAGCCAGACAGCCGGGCGATTAGAAGAGCCCAGCGGGACGCGCTGTGCATCCGGGAGGCTTTGAAAGCTAGGTTCCTGAGTGAGCAGGGTAACCTGTGACTTTTCAGTTTGTGTACAGAGAAGCTGAACCTGCCCCCGTTTCTTTACCCACTAAATGTTCAGTATCCTCTCCAGTTACATACCCCGTTCCCCCCCTTACAACACACATTTAAAAATAAAATCACTTAAATTTTGTTAATGAACACCGTTTTCTTTATTACTGTTTTCGTGGGAAAGTGTTGAAACTGGGACGCAGACTGTGGTGGGGAGCGGGTGTAGTGTAGTGATGCAAATGACGCTTCTAAACTCCAGGAATGACAGGCTCCGCAGTGGTGGACTGGTGGTTTCAACAGAGCCTGCCACCCCTCCTGTTCGGGACTCTGTGTGTGGGGGGGCTATGTGACTTTGTGGCAGGGGGAGGACGGTTACAGATCCCCTGCTGCGTGGCTCTGTGATCCAGGATAAGGACCGCTGCATAAGATCTGTAACTGCCCTCCCCCGCCACAAAGTCACAGAGCACCCCGCACCCACCACAGAACACTAAAACCACCTCCCAGACTGACCAGGGTAACTAGTGACTGCAATGTGTGTGTGCCCTGCTGCTGAACCTGCCCCCGCCTCTGTACCCTGGTAAAGGTGACTGTCCTGTCCAATTACCAACCCCCTTCCCCCCCTTCAGACAGACTCTCCTCTAAAAGAACATGATGGAAACAGTAATTAACAGAAACGTATTTTTTATTAGCAACTACACATGAAACTGGGGGTTGAAACTTGGACGGGGGCTTGGGTGAGGCGGGAAGGAAAGGACTTGTCAAATTTTGGGGAATGAGAGCCTTCTAGTAGTAGAGCAGTCTGCAGGGGTGGAGTGAGAGTTTTCACGGACTCTGCTGCCCCTCCTTCTTTGGACTTTGGGTGCGGGGGGTATGGGACTTGGTGGCGGGGGAGGGCGGTTAGAGATAGACTGCAGCGGGGCTCTGTCCTCCTGCCTCCGGTCCTGCAGAACATCCACAAGGCGCCGGAGCGTGTCCGTTTGCTCCCTCATTAGTCCAAGCAGCGTTTGAGTCGCCTGCTGGTCTTCCTGCCGCCACCTCTCCTCCCGTTCCATGTGTGATCGGTGCATTTGGGACAAGTTCTCCCTCCACTGGGTCTGCTGGGCTGCCTGGGCTCGGGAGCAGCCCATAAGTTCCGAGAACATGTCCTCCCGTGTCCTCTTCTTCCTACGCCTAATCTGCGCTAGCCTCTGGGAGTGTGATGCCAGGATGGGTTGGGAGACAGTCGCAGCTGTGGGAATCGGAAAAAGGGAGTGAATTCCTCAGAAAGATAAATTTCGTTGTGAACAAAGAACATAGTCTTTCTCTGTGAACAAGACCATGCACAGCACCTATCACATGCGCACTCAGGACAAGGTCGAATTTTCGGCCTTCGCATTCAGTGCCTGGGGTCTTGCAGTGCACATCAGAGAAGCGGGGCAGGACACCGGAATTTGTGTAGCAGGCCGACATGGTAAGCCGTAGACTTGTGGCTGCTTAAAACTTTAGTAGTACCACTGGCCTCCTTTCACATTGAAAGCAATGCCAGTCTCTGCTGCCAGCAATCGGCCAAGCATGAACTCTGGCCCTGTCCCACCCCCTCGCGGCTGTCCCAGGGAAAGATCCCTGTATGCTGCCCCTCTCCCGCCTCCACCGCGTGGCTGTAAACCGCCGGTTACAGTTCTGTAAAGGAACAGGCAAGCAGTCCCAATACTAACATTCCCCTACCTAATTCAAAGCAGGTCACCATGAGCAACATCACTCTGATGAGGATTTCAGAGACGGAGAAAGAAAGGATGCTTCGGGAAAGCCTGCAAAGACCAGGGCCGTATGCCGCCATGCTCTGCAGGGCAATGATCCCGGAGAACTTGCTTGTCTCCTGGCGTGGAAATGTTTGCTACTACGGAGGACCCAATAAGGCCGCTCTCCCCAGGAACCTGATGCAAAGGCTTTCCAATTACCTCCAGGAGAGCTTCGTGGAGATGTCCATGGAGGATTTCTGCTCTATCCCCGGACATATAGACAGGATTTTACTGTAGCTGCACTGGCAGGGACTAAACAGTAGAGCGGCTTGGGCAGAACAATCATGCTAAACCGGACATTGTTAGATTTTTTTTAGTAGTTGCACTGCCAGGGACTGAACCGTTAAGCGCCTAGGGCAAAGTAATCATGCAAAACCCATTGTTAATATTGTTAATATTCCTGTTCTGTAAAAAATAAATGTTTAGATGTTTTAAACACTTACTGACTGATCCTTCCCCTGAGTCTGTGTCTGGGTTAACGGCTGGGGACGGTTGGTAGGGGATCTCTGTAAGGGTGATGAAGAGATCCTGGCTGTCAGGGAAATCAGCCTTGTAAGCGCTGTCGACTGCCTCGTCCTCCTAATCTTCTTCCTCATCTTCCCCGTCCGCTAACATGTCCGAGGAAGGGCCGTTGACAATATCCCATCCTCAGAGTCCACGGTCAGTGGTGGGGTAGTGGTGGCGGCCGCACCTAGGATGGAATGCAGTGCCTCGTAGAAACGGGATGTCTGGGGCTGGGATCCGGAGCATCCGTTTGCCTCTTTGGTCTTCTGGTAGCCTTGTCTCAGCTCCTTGATTTTCACGCGGCACTGCGTTGCATCCCGGCTGTATCCTCTCTCTGCCATGGCTTTAGAGATCTTCTCATAGATCTTTGCATTCCGTCTTTTGGAGCACAGCTCGGAAAGCACGGACTCATCGCCCCACACAGCGATCAGATCCAACACTTCCCGATCAGTCCATGCTGGGGCCCTCTTTCTATTCTGAGATTGCACGGCCATCTCTGCTGGAGAGCTCTGCATCGTTGCCAGTGCTGCTGAGCTCGCCACGATGTCCAAACAGGAAATGAGATTCAAACTGCCCAGACAGGAAAAGGAATTCAAATTTTCCCGGGGCTTTTCCTGTATGGCTGGTCAGAGCATCCGAGCTCGGACTGCTGTCCAGAGCGTCAACAGAGTGGTGCACTGTGGGATAGCTCCTGGAGCTATTAGCGTCGATTTCCATCCACACCTAGCCTAATTCGACATGGCCATGTCGAATTTAGCGCTACTCCCCTCGTTGGGGAGGAGTACAGAAGTCGAATTTAAGAGACCTCTATGTCGAACTAAATAGCTTCGTGGTGTGGACGGGTGCAGACTTAATTCGATGTAACGGCGCTAAATTCGACATAAACTCCTAGTGTAGACCAGGCCTAAGGTGCCACAAGTACTCCTGTTCTTTTTCCTGGATATTACAGGCATCCACCTTTGTACATTCATTAATGTTACTCATTTGGTTAGCCAGTTCTGAGTTAATGGTGCACGTTGCATCCATTCATAACAAACAAATACATTTTTTCTCTAGCAATGCACCAAGCCTATGCTAAGTGAACTGCACACATTAGAGGCTCTCACCACTCAGGAGGTAGGAAAGCATTTTGCTTTACAAAGTGCCACTTTCTAATTTGATTTGATAGGCAATAGCCAGGAGTCACACGGCTGACAAATTGGCTAATCATATACAAGAGGAAATGGTTTGGAGGATGGATTATTAGAAGTTACCCCAAGTTCCCTTCTATTTCAGAATACAGAAATGGATTACAATAATCCAACTAACCACTCTGGTATATTTGATTATAATGGCTCAGGATCTCCCAATGTCACAGTCTATTGCATCCATCTATTGTGACTGGGTGTTCCAAAAACCAGCACATTGAGGATTTTGCCTACAAGCTCAGAGAGAGCTGCCCGGGCTTGCAAAGCAACTCTGCAATGCTCTCTCCTCACCTGCAATTCACCATGATGTTCAGGTCCTAAAAAGCCCCCCGCTCATGTCCAGCTGTAGTCGGGTGGTTTGGGAATGAGCAATAAAGTCCTTTGAGCTGAAACCACCAAACTTGTTTCATCTGTAGCCTAAGACGAGGCAATTTTCTTTCATAGGCTAGTCCCATCAAGCACTTGATATGTCCACTTGAATCTAGAGATTGGCTGAATTTCTTCTCTGTCTCCTCTTTAGGTGCTTCCTTTTTTATTTATTGTGTCAGGAGGCAACCTGAAAAAAACATTGTTGTAAAATGAATGAGAATTTTTCTTTAAAAACCAACCACTCCTGCTGGCTAAGATTCTGGGCTGCATCTTTGGGGGAGGAAGGGCAAAGGGAGCTTCACAAAATTTTGCCAGAGATATTCAGGCTACTCTGGAGGCTGAAACAGCCCCTCCATAATTTAGCTCAGGCACTGCTCCCTGAAAGCCCCCTCTCAGCTCCACCCTGGACACAGATGCAAGACTGCCACAATCCCTATAGCTCTCTAAGGCCTGGTCTACACTAGGTGAGTGATCGATCTAAGTTACGCAACTTCAGCTACGTGAATAACATAGTTGAAGTCAACGTACTTAGATCTACTTACCGGTGTCTTCACTGCAGTAGGTCGACTGCTGCCACTCCCCTGTCGCCTCCGCCTATGCTTCTCACTCTGGTGGAGTACCGGAGTCGACGTGAGAGCGCTCGATTTATTGCGTCTTCACTAGACACAATAAATCAACCCCCGCTGGATCAATCACTCCAGAGGTAAGTGTAGACATGCCTTTAGGTACATATACAGTATTCATCACTAGAGTATCCGAGCACTTTGCAATCATTAAAATATTTATCCTCCCAACATCCCTCTGAGGTAGGGCAGTGCTATTATCCTCATTTAACAGATGGGGAACTGAGGCACAGATAGGCTAAGTGACTTGCCCAAGGTCGTACAGGAAGTCTGGCAGTACAGGGAATTGAACGCAGGTCTCCTGAGGCCTAGGTGAATGTCCTAACTATTGGGCCATCCTTCCTGCATTTGCTCAGGCAGCAGTATACAGAGGCCAAGCTTGTGAGGAAGTCTCCCACCCCACATTTGTTGAAGTTTGCCAATAAGCATCAAGAAATATGTGATCGATTTTCTATGTGTTGCATAAAAAAGCAACCCATAGAAGTAATGCAAATCTATGAATAATAGCAAAGAAATCGCAAAAATAGTGTCTTCTCTCATAGAAAGTAAACAATGGGGGTCTAAATTCTCCTCTCCGAGCCACTGGTACAAACCCATGGATTCTGAAACATTGCACTGGTATAACAGAGATTTGTTAGTAACACACTTCACAGAAAAAACATTCCCGCTGTTCATAACACATGTGGGGTATATCAATTCTCTCTCTAATGGGGAGTATTATTATAAAAAGACCGACTGTTTTCAGATCATGCCCAGTACTTAGATATGAAACACTGCATTCAACTTCCTAAACTAAGGGGATTTGTACTGTGATATTTGGACAAGTCCCTGATCACTATATGAGACATAGCCAGGTGAATTACATGTATAACCAATGCAGCTGTTCTCTGCCAACGCCCGTGTGCCTGTCACGTAGACTGTAGTTATACGAGGCATGCATGGTTGATTTGTGGCTGTCCATCACTCCTTGATGATGAGCCTCTGAAACCAGAAGCAAAATGTTTCCACGCTGCATTGCCCATTTGTATTCATGTTCCCTTTTTTTACTGAGAGAACTCCACAAGAAATGGAAATGCTTTATCCAGGGGACATCCATTAAAACCCAATTCGCTCCATGGAGATGTTTTCTCTTTGAAGCCTCGCTGATAATGCTAATGCCACAATGAGACTTCACGTCTCAGGGCAGAGCCATTCCTTGCTGCTCATTTTCACCTGATGCTTATATACAGATCCCGTTTCCTGAAGCCAGGGTGTCCTTTATGGTCCCAAGTGTAACTACAATCTATTGCTTTTCTGTTCTCTTATGCATAAACTCCTGATTATGCGTTGCTTCTCCCAAGCACCACTAAATGGCATTTTCTCAGGAGCTGAATCTAACACCTCATCCTGTCTAATCATCATACTCTGGAAAATGACCTGTATTTTAGGGTTACAGACGTTAAGAGATGGATAAAACCTATTAGATCATAGCTTGTGTCCCCCTGCTAGGGGAGGGTTAAGCTCCCAAAAAAAGACATCAGATATTCAAGCTGAGTCTTTTACAAATAAACATGACCCCCTTGTGAATTCAAGTCACAAGGGTTAAATTAAAACATTACATGGACATGAAAGCAGCATAATTCTGAGGTGCAGTGTGGGAGGCAGCTAGGGTGACCAGATGTCCCGATTTTATAGGGACAGTCCCAATTTTGGGGTCTTTTTCTTAAATAGGCTCCTATTACCCTCCAGTGCCCACCCCCTGTCTCGAGTTTTCACACTTGCTGTCTGGTAATCCTAGAGGCAGCATATTTTGTGGTTAGAGTAGGAGTCAGGAGACCCATGATGTGGCCTACATAAAAACTTGCCTCAGTTTAAATAAAGGTGTGTTTTTAAACTCATTGTGTGTAGACACTCTTATTCTGGTTTAAGAATGGTTTCTATCAATTAATTGATTCCTTAGCAACTTAAGCGCAATCAAAATAAATCAGGTTTCAATCAAAAAGAGGTCTGCAGAGGGTTTGCACCAGTTTAACTAAATCTGTTTTCAAACACTGATGCAACTTTTTTGTTTAGGCAAATACTGAGTCAGGAAGCTTGACCCTGCCCCACTGACTCACTGTGTGATGCTAAGCAGGTCACTTAACTCTCTGTGCCTCCCTTTCTCCAGCTGTAAAATGCAAATAATAATGCAACCTTCACAAAGCACTTTGAGACCTTCAGATGCTAGATGAGTGCAAAATGATATAACCTATTCCTGTCTTCTGACATAGAAATTAAGATGACCAAGAAACTGAAAATTACATAATAGTAATGCTTGAAACTACTTAGGGACTTTGTGTATCAATCTCAAATCATCTCCTGGACATACAATGATCAAGGTAATAGTCATAGCAGTTTTGCATTTGATAACTAGATAATGTCACAGAGGTTCAGCATCTGACTCCAGACCATCTTTTAGCAATCACCCACCTCAGTTTGCCCTATCTATTAATTACAATGCATGATGGAACTGCACATCACTGGAAAACAATAAGTCATTCATTTAGAAAATAAAATGCACATTCTCTGGTCCGCCATTTCTGCCAATCCCAATGTGTGTCTCCAGTGGGTGGGGCACTGGACTGGAGCTCAAAAGCGCTAGGAACTATTTCCAGCTCTGCCATTGGCCTGCTGGATGACCTGTAGCAAGACACTTCACCTATGTGCCTCAATTTCTCCCTCCTTTGAAAAGTGCTTTGAGATCAATGGATGAAAAGCACCATGCGAGAACTAGGTATTATTATGGTTGTTGTCCCAGTATGTTTTCCCAGCTCTTGCCATCCTCACCAAGGGTTAAAGTGCTCAGCCCTGGCTCCGCTTCATATGGAGCATTTAAAACAACCAAGGTGTCAGCATGTTTCTCTATCTGTTGATAATCACTTCATCTCCCAGTAGATCAGGCGGTAGGAAATGAAACAGCCCCAACAGCAGCAGTATATATATAATGATGATGGAGGCCACATGAAATTGGCTGTGAGGTGTCTGTGAATTTTAATGACTCCTGGTCCTTCACCCTTTCATTCCGCAATGGTTATTTCTTTTCCTAGATCTTATTTTTTGGGGTCATATTGGCAGATCGTTGTCAAGTGCATCTTGGTGGAGGACAGTTTTGCAGCTAAGCCAGTTTGGTTGGTTAACGATAGCTGTCAAATCTAATGTACTAGAGGGATTAGGCTATAGTTTCGAGAAGAGTAAAATACTTATGTCTCCAGCCTCCTCTGCTAGGCAAGATCAAAGAGATGTGGGGATTTCTTGGTGGGGGCAGGGAGAGGTCTTCTGTGAGGACTGGTATAGTGAAGTAGCAAACAGCATAATTCTCTCTTCCTGCTGAGTTTTTTGTGCCGTTTTTTTCCCTTGCTCAATAATCTCCTTTGCGCATTCTTAACACGATACATCTTTCCTCAGTGAACATAGCCACTGCATTATCCCCCTCATAAATATCAGATCAGAAATGAAAGGCTCAAGACATCTTGCAGAAGCTGCAGCACATTGCAGGGGCAAAATCTAGGCTGACCCTTTCTGCTGGAAGCCAAATAAAACAGAGCAACAAATCAGTGAAATGTTTAAGCTGCTATAATAATTCTAGGAGCTGTGGCAGGAGTTCCCTTTAAATTGATGTCATGTGGGTTTATTTCTGAGCCAGGGGGTCCAAACTTTCATATGTGACTCAATTCTCTCCTTTCATTTTGTTTTTTAATAACCTGACCAATGTTGGGACACAAAGGTGGAGGGTGCGGTGAAAAATTCTGTAGGGAGTAGAGCTGGTACATATCTCCAGGGACTGAGGAGGGTCAAGTATGACACATTGCCTGAGTAGCACTCGGTGGGACCAATCGTGTGTCCTTGAAGTTATACCTGTCAGGTCACCGGATTTAAAGGGCCGAGTTTACCTGCATCCCACAGAAATCCAATATACACTGACATTGATCTTGTCATTTTTGTAATAAATAAGCTTTGGCAATTTCTGTAGCACTTTTCAGTCTATCAATATGCTTCCTGGCCCTTAGTTAATGGAGCCTCACAACATCCTGCAAGGTAGAACTCCTGGTTTCTATCCCTGCCTCTGAAACTGACTCACTCTATAATACTGGGCAAGTCACATGGACCAAAATTCTCAAAAGCAGGCAGTGCTTTGGAGCGTCCACTCCAAGACACCTTGGAGTCTAACTTGGGCACTCAAAAATGGAGATACCCCAGATCAGTTGGCATTTGGAAAACTTTGCAGTTTAGCGTCTCTATACCTCAGTTTGCCCATTTGCAAAACAGGTATAATAATGTCTATCTCACAATGGTGTGGTGAGGCTTAATTAGTGTTTTTAAAATGCTTTGGCATCTTCAGACATAGGTGCTGCATACCTGCAAAGTGTTATTAATGTGTGATCTGCCCTGAGCTCAGAGAGCCATATAAACCAGCTGAGAAATAGCCATTCTTTGAAGGGATAAACAACACCAGGATGAGGACAGGACTGAAATCACAGCTCTTGACAGGCATATTGAATTCCTTGGCATAACGGCATGCTTATGAATATGAAATTCCACATCGGGGCGGGACCTTCACATTACTGGGTAAGGAGTCACAAGAAGCGGGCCTTATTATGCAAACATTTCCACCTTAGTTGCACAGTTAGTGCAGTGTAATTAGAGCTTTCTTATGCGTCGACAATTGTTCCAAATTCATCAACATCCCTGGATCATCCTCCAAAGGTTAGAAGACTATTGATTTGAGATCTATTTTCTGAAAGATGGATGCCTCCAGCCCAGGCAAAGGCTACCCAGAGTAAGCAAGATGCACCTTTGACATGCCCTACGAAAATTAACTTTGCAACAAACAAGCTGTCCTCCAACAAAGTATCATTCTACACATGTATTTGTTATAACCACGTTATTATGCCAGTCTTCAAACAGCAGCATCCTGAATCTGGTTTTGGGGCATATCCGTGAGGAGGTACCTGAAAGGACACTGATCTGTAGGAGGGGTAGTGCCAAGCATGAATGTTACTTGGTTGCCACGTTTAGTAGTTTTTCAGTTGTCGTTTAGTAGTGTTTCAGTTGTCGTTCCCTGACCTTTCAGTCTGACTCTTCTCCTCTGCCTCTTTCCACTCCTCTTGTCCCTGTTCTGTCCTTTCCCTCTCTTTGAGGCTGTCTCTAGTTCCCTGCTGCTGACCCCCTCTTCCCAGGGCCGGCGACCTAGGCGGTCGCCTAGGGCACTACAATTTGGGGGGCGGCGACCGCAGCGGTATTTCGGCGGTTCCGCCGCCTAGGGCGGCAGAAAAGCTGGCGGCGCTCCTGCCTCTTCCCCTGACATCAGGACACCCACAGGGAACCTGTGGGACTGTACCTGACACTTTCCCCTGTTGCTGGCCCTGCCTCTCCTGAAGCCTGGGAAACCATCCTTGGCACATTTCTATGCAGTTAGCATTGTGTGCCACTGTGCATGCTGTAGTGTGGTGTCTAATGGTAGCTGAATAGTGAATAGTATTGTAAAGTAAATGAGATACGAATCTGTGAATCCTTTACAGAGCCTAGGGAGGGAATGTAGATTCCACTGTGGAATGCATCCCAAAAGCACAAGGGATGGCCACGGGATTAGAACTCAGGAGGCCCTGGTGTATCAGGCAGACAGACTGCATGAGAGAGGATAAGGAAGAAGATAAGAAACTAGCAAGCTGCTGGAACAGAAACATGTTTGTGAGTTTCCTTGAGTGAAGAATCCAGTGTCGTTCTGCTCACTGCTCATTCACTTCAGTCAAAATATGAAGCAGGGTGAGATGCTCAGCTGATGCCAATAGTGCGTCTCCATTGGAACCATGCCCGTGGGGATGTAGCCCATAGTCTCCTCCCCCTCACTTTGCTAGGCAGTGGTCCCATCCTGGTGCCCTGGTTTCCAGGAAGAGGATAACTTCTTCACAAAGACACTATAGAAATGAGTAAACAGAATTGATTCAATTTCTACAAAAGCTGCCTTGGGAATCATTGGCATGGCTGATGGTCAGCTCCACAAGAACTCTGACCTATATTAAGTCTAATGCAGGAAGTAGAAATCTATAGTCCATAATGTCAGATTTGCTATTCATTCTTATTGACAACCCCCTCCTGGAGCAAACAAAGCTTTCATCCTACTTAGGGTTCTACTCAGGAGAGAATGATGCAAAAGATCCCCTCTGTTTTACCCTATTATTCTTGCATGAGCACTGTCCTCTCCCTGAAATCCTCATGGTTGGGAACCCGCTACATACACCGTATATCACCTGTGTGGCAGGAAATGTACAATGTAAATTAACTCATCGGCCAGTTTGGTTTCCTGGACAAAGAGGTGTAAGACACACAGCAACATCCAGCTCAGACAAGTTCAGCACAGCTGCCACCACGTCAGCCAGGCAGAGGCTCACTTGTGGCTTGGCCATCTGGTAGAGTTGCTATCCCTAGTTTGTGAAGGTCCTGGTTCAAGTCTCAGCAGCAGTAACATGTTGGATGTACACATGGTAAAGTGTGATCACCAGATATAGGGCTGTTAATTGTCTATGTCTTTTCTAGTGCCTCACCCACTGGTGGCCAAAAAAAAAAGAATATCCATATATATGGTGTGAGGAGCCAGGACTCTTTGCCTGTGGGTGGCGAGATGCCATGCTCCCTATTCAGCAATGAGAAGAGTACATATCTGTAACACCCATTTAGAGTTGTGATATTTCCTTCCCCCCTGGTTTGGTCCTTCCCCATTAGGGAAGCACTGGGTGGTTTTTCTTGTCCTGTTTCTCACTGAGCATAAGCCAACATGGCTTTATTTCCATTGAGTCACACCTTCTAGGATGTCTTCTACATAGCTCTGAGAATCAGGCTCATCGATAGGTTCATGTTCCCTGCACAGAGAAAACTCTGTGAATGGATCCAGTTTTGAGGCAAGATTCTCCATCATTGCAGAGAGAATCAAGTGGGCTAGTCACCATGCAAAATGGCTAAATTGGCACAGCAGAAGGAGAAAGCCTGGAGCATGGAAAGCTGATCTACTCTACCACGGTATTATTTTCTCCCTCTCCTCCACTCCAACAGTGTGCTGTTCCCTGATTATCCATTCAGCGGCTGCCCTCCAACCCAGAGCTGGCTGCATTTCATTGGTGGTATATATATATGATATACAGCTGGTGACGTGCCATGGGAAATTTAGGGATAGAAAGTGTTCTATAAATGTCGGATGTATTATTAATTAATTATTTGTTATTACTACCATCACCTCTGTGCATCTGAAAGCCAAGGGTAGAAGAGAGCAGCACAGCAAGACAAAGGAATAAGTGCCTTTGATGACTGTGATGGTTAGAGAGAAAGATGGATGCAAACCCACATCCTGGATCTGAAACTCCCCCCCAAAACTTTGAAGTTTAGAGCTGAGGCCCATCTTGACTTAAAGGTCAACCAATAGCATCAGCAATGGAGGGGGAATTAAATGAATACAAGCTTCAGATTGCACTCCATATCCCTCATGAATGTCTCTTTTGATATGGGAACTGCATCGTGCATACACCCAATCAACCCCGGTGTGGATGGGTTTCTTGGCATCTCCGAATCACAACAGCAGAAGGGAGAGGAAAGAAAAGAAAACCACCAGCGAGGGAGAATCCATGTTTATTTCTGCACCACTACCACTACATATCAGTGGTTCGTGCTCATTCAAATTTCATAGGAGGCTGTGTGTGTTCTGGTTGAAGACAGCATCTGGTCAATGTGTATGTTAGTGGCGGTGCGGGAGGGCTGGCGACCATCCAGCAGATCCAGAGAAGTAAGCAGTTATGCAGCGAATGACCTTTCCAGGGACAGCTCAGAAGGAAGTTAACTATTCAGCTACTGAATTTTTTATGCCTCACGCCAGAGTCTGCATAGGGCAAAATTATTACAGAGAAACCCAACTACTGCACTCGATGCAAAGCTCAAGGGTGCCTCTGGCTCTCTCCCTCAATGCCCCGCCTTCCCTGTCCCAGCCTTGCAATCTCTGAAGTAGCCCCACTAGGCCACAAAATGCTGCACATGGGGCCACTGTTTCTGGGATGACACAAGCCTCGCAAGAGCACGAGTCAATATTTAAAGATAAATTAAGGGTGGTTTGCCGAAGGCGGTTCGCACAGTTCTCCCCTCCATGCAAACAGACAAACTAATTACAGCAATGTTAGCTTTTTATCACTCAGATGTGGTACTTAAAAATGCAGACAAACCTAACTTAAAGCATGTCATAAATCCACCTGGACAGAGAGTCAAGGCTGTGAAAAAATGGCTTTGCTGATGCATGAAATATCAACTGTAAATGAACTAGTGTAGCTGATGTTAGTGTCAGCTTTTACATGGTCGAGGCCATGGAGGAAAGCCAATAATACACACCTCACTGTGAGCTAGGCGGGAGTCAGAAGCTTTGATGTCTTTTGGAAGAAGAACAGGGATTTAATTTAAAGATTGCTAAGCAGCTTTTGTGAAGAAGCAATTACATAAGCCTCAGTCATTCATGGCAATGCAGATATTTATTTCCAAATGAGTTGCTTGTTGTTCTGGGGGGAAGGGAGGAGTTGTTTGTTTTTCTTACAATCCTATGATTTCATTTTTATTTTATTTTATTTTATTTGCAAATGGCTCTGAAATGTTGCATCTTGGCAGGGGGTTAGACTAGAGGACCCTTGCGGTCCATTCTAACCCTATGGATCTATGCTATTGCTTTAAAAAATGGAACTGCAGTTGCACCAGCCCAAGCTGTGAACTCATCCAGAGTCAAACTCATATTCACACAGGGCGTCTTGTGGTCCATACAGAAACTGCTCTGACAGTGAGCAAGAAGGAACCTTTTCTCTGGCTGAGCAGATAGGAGCCAGGCAGTGCTGGCAGTTGCTCTTCGTACAATGTTATTTTACATGTGATCAAAGTTTATTGACATTTGGTGAATAACTACAAATCCTTATGAAGTGAACAGTTGTGAGTTAAGTTATAGTTATCTTTATCATTGGCCAAAGACCCATCATCTGAACATCCCACCAGAGCTGGGATTAAAACGAGAAATTCCTGGACCCTGATCCTGTGTGCTGCCCACACTTAACTTGATATATAAATACTAAAGAGAGTTTTCCTTATAGCAGAGATTATGTAATGCAATAATAAAGTGTCACATTTCTCCAGGGGAAACACGATGCCACAGCTCAAAAGAACTTGTGTCTTGCCTTGTTAGTATATGTCAGAATTCTGTTTTTACCAGTTGAGCAATAATTGTAGAAATCCATACCCTGGAAGTACTATCACTTTCAAATCATTGATAAAAAAAATAATCTGATTTAATGGACTCTGCAGGAACTTTTATCTAGATTTTGCTTTACGTAAATATTTCGATCCTTTAATCATGTTGAAACTTGTGGGCTTTACATCCTCATTCTATGTAACCTGCTGACTGTCGACTAGTAAAAGGCAAATAAAGAGGAGCGTTGTCCCCAGCAGCACTGTGCAGACATGCTCCTCATTACATTGCTTTTTCACCACCGTTGAGTTGCTAGAAGGACGAAAGCTTTGCTCAAACACCTTCACACACTGGGAAGTCCTGGTACCAGTGTCACTTTGCAGAACCTTTAGGAGGCACCTACTTATTTCTTAATGAATTCAAGAAATTTCCAAAAGATGACCACATCTGCCCGGTACAACTAAGTAGCTGATGGTACATGCTGCTTAATTGGCATCCAGAGAGTCAAACGTAGCCATAGAGAAATTCCCATTTATAGACAAAACCAGGGCTGGCTCCAGGCACCAGCAAAGGAAGCAGGTGCTGTGGGCGGCCAATGGAAAGGGGCGGCACTCCGTCCGGTATCGGGGCGGCACGTCCGGGTCTTCAGCGGGAATTCGGCGGCAGGTCCCTCAGTCCCTCTCTTCCTCTTTGAGCCGCCGCCGAAGTGCCGCCGAAAAATGGAGCGACACGACTGAGCTGCCGCCGATCGGCTTTTTTTTTTTTGCCTCTTGGGGCGGCAGAAAAGCTGGAGCCAGCCCTGGACAAAACTGTACAGATTCAAGTATTATCTCTCCATCTATATATTAGTCTATCATATTTGTAATCCACTGTTCACTGTAATATCAGTTACTAGACTGCCATAGGTTCATATTTTGATCCATTTGGATAGAGTGAAATAAAACAAGTTAATAACATAATAGCTCAATAATTAACATTCTTGCTCCTGAGGAATTGCCTGATACATTTTACTTAATAGCTAAGGCATGTGAAATGGCAAAGGTTAGTTTTTGCTGCTTTAATACATCAAAAATGGCTCTTACTGAATCTTTTTGTTTAAAAACATTTTTTATCTGAAAAGACACATTGGCCTAGAGCCTACTCTCAGTTACTCTGGTGTAATCTGGAGTCAAACCACTGAGCTGAATGAATCCAGCTCACTCAGTGTGGACCTCACTGTATCCTACCACAGGAAAACCACAGGAAAGAAGCAGTCTGCTGAGTTCACTTTGTGGAGTTTCCTTCAAATTCTTCCTTGGGGGTATGTGGATATCTGTGGCTATATAGGGAGATCCACCAGACTCTAGGGCCGTATCTGTGCCTCCACCTCGGCTGGTGCCCCCCCGCATCTCTTCCCATGGCCCTGAGAACATGGCCCTAATGGAACCTTGCTTCCAAGACTCCCTCTGCTAGTCACTGCCTTTGGAATTGCACCCATCCCCTCCCCCCAGGGCGTGGGGAGGAGGGGCACCCAGTTCAGAAAAGAATCCACAAGAAGGCTAATGAAACCTTTGGCAAGATTTGTTTACTTCAGTGTTCCCTGCCCAGTTGGTGGGGGAACAATTCATGTCCCACACACAACCAGCCCACCCCCAATCCCACTCTCTCCCAACACGAGGAGTCCCAGACTTGTGGAGGGTCACAAGCAGGGTCTGTGACGGATGGGGACAATGCCATGGGGACAGATGAATTCCTCCTGCATCTGGAAGGGATGAGATCAGCATGTGGAGGTTCCTCTCTGTGTCCAGAGCTCGAAGAAACAATCCTCTCCCCATACCCAATCATTAGGGCCCTACCAAATTCATGACCATGAAAAACACGTCTCGGACTATGAAATCTTGTCTCCCCCCATGAAATCTGGACTTTTGTGTGCTTTTTACCCTATACTATACAGATTTCATAGGGAGACCAGCCTTTCTCAAATTGGGGTCCTGACCCAAAAGGGAGTTGCGGGGGGTCACAAGATTATTTTAGGGGTGGGTCACAGTATTGCCACGCTTCCGTCTGCGTGGCCAGAAAGTGGTGGCTGCTGACTGATGGCCCAGCTCTGCAGGCGGCAGTGCAGAACTAAGGGTGGCAATATCATACCAGGCCATCCTTACTTCTATGCTGCTGCTGGCGACGGCTCTGCCTTCAGAGCTCGGCTCCCAGCCAGCAGCCCCCACTCTCTGGCTGCCCCGCTCCCAAGGCAGTGCCGCCACCAGCAGCAGCGTAGAAGTAAGGCTAGCAGTACCACAACCAACCTTGAGACCCCCCCACAACTCCTTTTTGAGTCAGGACCCCTACAGTTACAACACCGTGAAATTTCAGATTTAAATAGAAATCATGAAATTTACAATTTTTAAAATCCTACGACCATGAAATTGATCAAAATGGACCGTGAATTTGGTAGGGCCCTACCAATCATTATTTGGTCCTGATCCAATGCCCACTGACCTCTATAAGTGTCTTTCCATTGACTTCAGCAAGCACTCAATCAGGATCTAAGCCTGTAAACCCTTCTAGGCAGGGACCAATCATTTTCAATATGTCTGCAGATTGCCTTCCTTACCTACGGTGCAATAATAATCATCATCATCATAATGTACTATGATTGCTATGATTCCTTGACCAATGCAAATTGAAAGGGCTGAGATAGCAAACCCAGAAATCTATAGTTTGATACTGGAGACAGATGCTGACTCTGCATTATGAATAGGTAGGAATGAGTCTGTAAAAGACCTTTATGTAAACAGACGGGGCAAATGAGGAGTATGAAATGTAATTGTCATTTCTAAGTGTGTGATTTGCATAGTGATTAAACAATAGACATTCTGGGAGGGCTTACTAAATAAATGTCAATTACCAGGATATACCGTCCTTGGCTAATTTGCAAAGCAAAAGGAATTCATTTGTCCTGCTATGCAAAATGATAACAGGATTTATGTTACTGTCTGGTGCACTAGCAGCCTTCCCAGAAACACTAAGCAACCTTTACAGTCTGAGTTATGTTTGAATTTATTGACGATACACGGCATATCAGACACTCTTCTACAAAGTGCCTTTATTAAATGTGCCTTATGGTAGAAGCTGGCAATAGAGGAGGAATAGCTTGGTTGTTACAAGCTAAGAAAAATTGTCTGTTCAGGAAGGGGCCCTGAGGAAGGAGATTAGCTTAAGAAAAATAATTGTGGATAATGGAGGAAATATTGGGAACAGAGAAAAGTAATGATACAAGAAGGATCATCCAGCACTGAAATGTAAGGACTCCTGAGGTGGAACACAGAAGCTGTTTAACACTACACAAGCGTTTAGGACAGTGTAGCGGGGCGGTCACCCGCTCCTGCCTGGGAAGGGTTAAAGCTTGCTGAGGGCTGGGGCTGGGGAAGGAAAGGCCTGGGCTGATTGGGGGAAGCAGCTGCAGCTGGGCCACGCAGAGGGCAGCCCAGAGGTATGCCAAGGCAGCAGGTCCAAACCCAACCTTGCCTATGATGAGTGGCTGATACTGCAGTCTGCCCCAGGGAGTGGGGCTAGATGGTGACTGGCAGTAGCCTTATTCTGAGGTGAGGTGGGGTTAGTGGGTGGGGGTTCCCCTGGGAGGGGAGACCCAGTGTGTGTGGGTACTGCCAGGGGGCAGCACCCAGAGAAAGGGGCACTGGGGTCCCGGGAGGGATACGGGAGCCAGTAGTGACAAGGTGGATCACTGGCCTGCAGAGGGTGCTCTGGGCTGGATTGAGCTGATTCCCCGGAGTAACCAGCAGGAGGCGCCGCAGGGTGAGTCTGCCCCCTTACAGACAAGAAGTGAAGAAGAATACTGCATCCAGCGGAAATGGCAAGGGGGAGGGAATTAGGCAGAATTAGGTGAAAATTTGGCCAAGAGACTGTCGTTAACATGCCAATCTTTGCAGAACCTGCGGTGAGATCTTTAATGACCCCAAGCTGTCAGCGGCTTGGCTATAAATTGTATCTAATACTTGGCCCCTCCAGCAGCACTGTGCTCTGGGGCATTACCCAAGTATTGACTTAGAAATAGCCCACCTATGGAACCACCAAGACTGTATGAAAAATTCAAGCCGTAGGATTTTGGAGGCTCTTAATTTTACTTCAACCATTATTTTCCTTATGTGTGATTTCTTTACATTTGCAAAAAGGTTTTGGTCCCGTGTTTAAAAAAATTATGTATCATAATGGCCACTTTTCTGGGAATGCCGCCAGCTAGGCTTGTAAGAAAGTGATTTTAATTTTCCAAACTCAAGGCATTCACAACTGCATCCAGATTATTGGATGCTTATTTGAACTGAACCTTGGGAGGTTGACACATCACTAATGTGAGCAAGCCCATAGTAAGTAGGTTGTATCACCAAAGTAACATCTCTTTGGCCCTAAGTATCACATGGAACATGTAAGTGAGTCATCAGGTTTGGATCTGACTTCATTTAGAAAAGAACCTGTCACCACCCACTCAGACACCCCCAAATCTGAACAATTGAACTTTGAGAACTTTTGGGAATCAAATCTGCTTCTAGATCTAATTTTTCAGCTGGTTCCCATCTTCAAAATGAGTCAAGCTAAAACCCTTGATGCAAATCCCCCCCACAAACTCAGAGAAGTTCAAAATACAGATTTGGATCTGGAATTTTCAGCTTTGCCTGCATCTATGTACACAGCTCTGTCTCTTTAATTCATATTCAGTTTGATCTCTCGGAGCAAAGCACGACATTATGTGGAGGCCTCTTGAATCTTGTAGACTTCTGGGAATTTCATTCAAACTTTCAGATTTATTTACAATGTCCCTTTATTATTTATAATGCTTGGTTATATTATTATTGTCCTTCAAGGCCTTCAGCCATTATTCCAAGGCATAAACACATTCATATATCAATGCTAACCCATTACATGATGAAAACTGAGGTCAGCTCACAGGGAACAAACTAACTGCTACTGGCCCTGACTATTAAAAGTCTCTCCTTCATTAGAGAATGTTCAGGGAAAGTTTATATTTTATGCTCTAGAAGTTGGCTACATGACTTTTCCCCTGCAAGGAAGGACAAATAAAAATTGCTGTTTGTTATGTAAAGCAAGGAAAGAGCCACATGTATGTTCAGGACCAGCACATTGGACTGACTGAAGAAGAGCCCTCACATAATTCACCCCATGATTAAAATGAAAACCAGTGCATGCATGGGTGACCCTCTGGAGGACTGTGGCTAGTTACAGGTAGGTGGCCAGCCATACTGACTGTGACCAGTAAACACCTTTGAAATCTAATTCTGAGCTGTAGTAACAATATGGGACCAGACCATAGGGCCACAAACTTTTAAGGTCTGTGAAATCCAAATCAAGCTCCACATTTTGTTGCTTGAACCCAACTCAAATCTTAACTAACGGTTCTCAGTGACCTGGAACACAATGGAACACACGAAGCCAAATTCTGCCCTAGCTAATATGTGCACTACCCCATTGCTACTAATGGGGTTACATTGGTGTAACAGGGTAAAATGGATCCCTGATTTTTCTAAGACCTGGAACGCTGTGTAATTCTTGCCACTAATGATGGGTGTTAAAAGCCAAACGAAGTATCTTTTCTCCAAGCCTCCCAAACTCACAGGACATTTCAAAGTCATTCACTGAATAGTTCTGGGTGGTTTAAAACTCATGGTCTGACTTCTCTCCTTCTGCTTTCCTTCCCAGCCAGCAACTGGTCATTGTTGATAGCTACTGGATTTGAACTGGAATTTTAAGCCCGACGGGCTCTGAGTTGTATGATCACTCCCTGTTTTCCCTGTGCTATACTTCCTGCTCTAATGCTGCCAACCCAGACTGCATACTACTTTTCTATTTCTTCCCATCCCTTTGCTAATCTTTTGCACAGAAACATTGTGGGTCCACCCGTTTATCCTCATTACATCAGGCGTATGGTACAGGCACGCAGCTGGCCAATTAAACTGAGCAGTGGCTTAAATGCCGGCTGTAAAAACTGCCACAGTCACTATTTAGTGTATCAGTTTTATTGGGTCACCTGTGTTTAGTTGAGGGTCAAAAATCATAAACCCCCTCTATTTAATATCCCAACTAATCATCGCAAGTGTTACAGTATGAGAAGAAAATAAAAACAAGCTGATGATAATTTTTATGGCCTCCTCTGTCACATCTGTGGCTAAAATAAATCACCCAAATAAAGGCTTTAATTCCATGTTAGTGCACGCAGCAGTTTATCGAGTTTATAGCCGATGGTTAAGCTTTGCAAAAGCACTGCAGTATTTCAGGGCTACAAGAAAGGAAGTGCTGAGTGCAGACCATTTGCAAGGAGTGATAATAGGATAATAAATTACTGCAAGGTAAAGAAACTCTCAGCTCCGTAGACTTATCGCTCTTATTTATGAAGCAACAATATCTTAATACATTGTGTAATAAGTTGTCAACGATGCCTGGCTGGTGTTGAGAGATGCATAGATACAGGACACTCTGCTTGGTGCTTAGGGGATGGGCTTGTTCCAATCAGTGTGATAGCGGTGTTCCCTATCTCTATTTCTTTGAGCCCTCATTTGATGATACAGGCTGAGTAGGTAACCCAGACTGAAGTTCAAGGATGCAGTTCCAGATCTTTTGAGATTGGCAGAGGGGACACTGGGGAGGTTCCATTGGAGGAGAAGACAGTCTATTGCTTGTGTGACCAACAAAGGGGGAGTGACTAGTGATTCCACATTTGTCTAAGTGAAATCTAAATGGTGTTCTTCACAGTCTGAAGGTTTCGCACTTAAGAGGAGTGCCCAGAGCCCTGGATCTGAACCCATTAGACTTGGAGAAAGGTAATTCATACCTGGCTTCTATCTGTCTAATCAGCTGACTCTCTGCATAACATACCTTCTTTATACAGCCTATCCCAGTAATGTTCCCAAACCAGAATCTCAAATCCAAATACTCTTGAACTAGAGACAAGGGCAGATCTGGGTCTGAATTTCATAGCATGGGCTTAGCTTTGCTTAACATAAGAGTGATCACAGTGCAACCTGAAGAGTTTTGCCCTCTCGCCTCAAGGGCCAAATCTGGTTCTACTGAGGTCAATGGAGACACTCCCATTGAGCCACTGGGAGTTGGATCCTGTTGTATTGCACTATTGGGGTGCATATCAGCATGGGGCCGCAGACCCCAGTATGGTATCAGGGACTTGGCCTTTAAGGGCCAAGTTTCCTTGGCAGAGTCTGCATGGAGGGCTATGAAGCGCTAGTTGCTGTTATGCCCAGGTAGTTGGAACCAGGCAGGCACAGAATAAAGCTCAGAGCTTGCAAGCACCTTAAGTGCTGAGTGATCGCTGAACCCCACATCCAAGATGTCTTGCTTTGTGGGATTGTACCACCACTCGACATCATGTGAAAAATGTAAGATAAAATTCACTTTGATTAAAAACCCACTGTTCAATAGAGGTTATAATGGTTGCCACTTTGATGTTTGCAGAGCTGTTGTAACTGTTGTCCGCAGGATATTATAGAGACAAGGTGGGTGAGGTCATATCTTTTACTGGACCAACTTCTGCTGGTGACTCTTTCACCAGCAGAAGTTGGTCCAATAAAAGATATGACCTCACCCACCTTGTCTCTATAATATCCTGGGACCAATACAGCTACAGCAATACTGCAAACATCAAATCTACAACCATTATAACCTTCAGGACCTGAAGAAGAACTCTGTGTAGAAGAAGAGCTCAAAAACTTTTCTCTTCCACCAACAGAATTTGCTCCAATAAAAGATATTACCTCACCTCTTTGTCTCTGTAGATTTTATGACTTTATGCTTTTATATCCAGACACAATTTTGCAAAACAGGTGCATCGAGTTGGCTCGTGGGGAGGTGTCACAGTGGCCTTTGATGGAACAAAATCTGGCCAGCTGTGACTTTTAATTGCCTTGTTTCTACTAGCATATGTGATTATCCTCTATTTGATCAGAGTAGGAACTGGGGGTAGATCAGGTAGCAGATAAATTCTTGCATATGCGACCTAGCCACATTTCTTAACGTGTATCAAAGTTGTCACCACTTGAAATTCCTCAGAAAGCTCACAGGTCTGTGGGAGTCTCTTTTTCTTGCTTCTTCCAGGTAGATCATAAGTGAACCCACTGGAGCAGGACGAATGCACCTTCCTGGGCACTATCGGTGTTTGGGGCATGGGTTATGTGTTTCAATTAATTTCAGTTCAACACACTTGCTTTTATTCCCCCTGGTGCCAGCAGACGATGTGCAAAGGGCTGTGGTAGGCTGGAATCACTAATTAAACTGCCTCTCTCATTTAGAAGACAGAAACTCCCTGTGAGGCAATTGTGCTTAACAGGCAGGGGGGAAAATACATTACGGCAGATCAATAAGTAAAATGTTCTCCTTCTTTTCTGCCAAGTGTGCTGCTTTTCCAATCCCTGTTTAAACTAGTCACTTTCTGTTACCCAGGGATAAAGAATGTGAAGTAGGGACTTTGCGTACATCCTGTAGAGAGGTGCAGGATAGACTTGTGATGAGACATTGGACTGGTATTTGGGAGCCCTTCCTGTGGGACCGTAGACACGTCACTTAGAAACTCTGCACCTTAGTTTCCCATCGATAAAATCTCCCAACCTCTCCGGGGGTGGAGTGAGAATACATACATGAATGTTTGTGGTGCTCAAATACAGTGGTGAAGGAGGCAAGGTGGATGCCCATCCATCTCATCTATACACTCCCCCGTTGGGACTATGAGGCCACTACAAGTTTACTTAAAAGTTGAGCACAGTGAACATGGGGTCAGGGGAGTCAATTCTGACATGTTTCCAGCACCCCCTAGTCTCTAAGTGCCAGTAATTTATCTGAGACTCATTCACCGGGTTGGAGGGGAGCTACTGGCTCTGGCATGCACTGGCTTCAGATTGCAGGCATTCACATTTATTATTCAGAAGGCATATGTACATTTCAGAAGGGGGATGTATGGGGAGACAAATGTTTGTGAACAGTGCCTGGCTCCAACACCAGCGCAGGTCTGGCTGGAAGACAACGGGTTTGCACAGGGTGTAAGTGCCGCAGACACTCTGCTCTTTTTATCTCATTAATATTGTCTTGCACTTTACAATCTACAAGCCCCATTCCCCCCTCCAGGGAATATTTCCACCTGGGCAGGGCAAATTTCTCAGGGTTTGCTTTTAATTCTTCCATGGATAGGGAGAGGCGAGGCAGTTTTCTCCTCCCTTCACTTCATCCCAGGGCAGTGACACGGAGTCAACCTCCGTCACTGACCTGCAGGCCTCAGGGGACCTGCTATGGGCAAGAGGCATCTGCAAGGAGGCAGCTTATCTCCACGTTGCTGTCTGGCTCCTTCAGATCCCTGAGGCCCCAGCACAGCCCCGGCCCTCAGGGACAGAGGGTGCGCCATGGCGCAGAGGGAAGAGCAATGTAAGTTAGTGCAGAGTTAGGATTTGATTGTGCTCTCGCTCTATGTTCATGTAAGTCAGAGGAAGTCCAAGGCAGCCCGGCCGAGTGACACCAATGTAAAGCTGTTGTGAGCTGAGAATCAGGCCTGAGTCTGCCATAACTTATTCTGCTTTTCCCTGCATGTTTACAGATGGGGAGAATCCATCAGAGACCACACCCCCTCATATATGAAACCTCCCAAAACTGCCTCTCTGTTGTCTCTCAGTGTGGTCTTGAACAACAGGCAACATGAAATGAGGACTGAATAAAATATTTGTAATGAAAGTTGAAAACCCTGACATTTGGGATTTTTGTGTTTTGTTTCCATTTTGCGAAATTGACGACCTCCGGGAAAAGTGTGAAATGCTGAGATTTTTCAGTCCAAAACAGGCCCATTTCCAAGTGAAAATGAGCCTTTTCTAATACCAAAATGGTCCTGGTTTTGAGAGAAATCTTCAAAATTCAATGCTGATGAAAATCCACCCTCATGCTGAAATATGGGAAAGTTTCAAGAGTGGCAAAACCAAATGAGGAAGCACCAAGTGAAATGATGAATATTGCAAAAGAACAAATGGCTACTTTCAGACCTGAAAAAGACTGGAAGGGATGCTGGAATGGCAACCTTAACTAATATGTAACATGCTGCTGATCAAGCATTTCTCTCTACTGACTTCTTTTTTTCCTATCTCTGTACTTGCCTCTATACCTGCTAAGTCCCAAATATGGGGTGCAATGCATGACAAACACCCCAAACAGACGAAACAAAAAAATGTCATGCCGGAAACTTACAATGCTGCATGATTCCTACCATTGGTGTGGACAGCTCCTTCTAAAACCTCAGTGCCATGATTCTTTATGCCCGATATAAACAATTTCCAGCATTAAAACTGAGGATAAGCCACATTTGTGCAGAAGGTGGGAACAGTTGGGCCTGAAAAAGGGACATTTGAGAGATAAGCCTGCACTTGTCCTTTTCTTTAATTACTAGCCTTGCACTTTGCAATGTCACCTTAACTCAGATCCATTAATAACACTAGTCTCGTATACTAAAGGAGAAAAAAATGCTCAGCTACCGAGTGCTGAGAACAGCACCCCTTGTGCCTGTGCTTTGCTAGACATAGTGATGAAGGCTAATGAAAGACGTGGTAGCATATTGAATTGGCTGTGTAACTGGCAAGAACACACTGCATTTAGTCTGCATCTTTAATGTATTGACTAGAAGGATATTTTGAGTACACAGAGCCAGCACAATCCATTATCCATTTTATTTTTTGATCAATATGATCACACTATTATTCTATTGGAAAAGACGGCTCGCTGAGGTTGATTTCAGATAGGGTGACCAGACAGCAAGTGTGAAAAATCGGGCCAGGGGGTGGGGGGGGGTAATAGGAGCCTATATAAGACGAAGTCCCAAATATCGGGACTGTCCCTATAAAATCGGGACATCTGGTCACCCTAATTTCAGAACCCATCACGTGAGTCGGGCTCTATCTACAAGGTGATCAGCCTTGACTGTGCTACACAGAGCAGTGGTGGAAAGTTGCCGAATGTTCTGCACGGTGGCACTGCAAAACCACAGCTCAGTGGAAGGCTGAGCATCTGAGCAAAGCAAAGGGGGTGGGGAGTGGTATCTTCCAAGTCTTCAGAATTCTGTATCTATAAACTGTGCAGCCACCACCAAATACTGTGCAGAAATATTCACACTCTGTCCAAGTTTGTGCCCCTTTCATGTGTGCGTCCCAAGAGCATTCTAGTGATCAGCTCACAAAAAGCTAGCACTTCGGTGTACTTGTGAAAAGAACTGTTTGAAAAACGTAGGTATTTTGAATTTTTTTTTAACCCTGAAATGGGACAAAAAACCAACATTTTGAAATCCCCCCCTCAAAATTAATTTGGGGTCAGTCAAAAGGTTTTTTTGTTCTTCTTAAAATGTTTTACATAAAATACAGTTCAAAATGAAAGCTGTTTCGAAATGAAAAAAATCTAAATTTTCTTGATTCAGAAAAGGTCAAAATGGGACAGTTAGACATTTTCCAAACTTTTCCCCCAGTGCTTTTTCTCAACAAAGTGTTGTCGAACTCTATACGATTTCACAAAAAGAATTCAGTTTTGTTTATTGGAAAATACCATTCGAAAACTCTTTCAACAATTTTTTTCCTGCCAGCTCTCCTTGTGAATGGGATCCTGGTTAACAAGGCATGAGGAGAAACCCCACAACAGAGCCCTGGTACAGAAACCATTAGATGACAAGAATCATAGCACTAAGTTCACACAGTAACACACAGCTGGCTTTGTGTGGGCAACTGTGATGAGACAGTTACATATCTGGAATATTTTTTATGGGCTGTGATGCTGCTTGACAAGCCAGAGGGGCATATGGGTTTTTGGAACACCGTTCCAGAGCCTGTGCACAGAGACGATTAAATAAGGATCTTACCTTTTGCAGCAAGGACAGCACATGTGTGTGCAATTATTTTCTGTGCATCTAACATACATTTTACACGAGCTGAATTTTTCTAGGAATGATGTCTCTTCAGTCAAAAGCAGTGTGGCACAGACAGGTAAAGTTTTTAAAATGTCTAATTATCCATAACCCTGTTTATTTTCCCCCTTTTCCTGAGAGATTCAAGGGTCCAATGGCTGATTAAAACAGTTATGCTCATCCAGTCAGGGACGTAAAACAACTAACCATAAAACCTGGGGAGTATGAGGAAGAGGCAGGAATTGAATCCCGTTTTCCTGGCCCCAATCTTTGACTTAACTAGGAGACCATCCATCTTCCCCTCCCGTGGTGTACCTCATTATTTAGCTCATAAATTCATTATTTACACTGTAATCTCTTTGGGTCAGGGCACTTGTCTAGAAAGCCCCGTGCTCAGCAACGCCACTAAATAAATAAAAGAGTAATCACGCTAACCAATGCTATCACCATGGAGGACACTTCCTAGTGCTCTCTGCTGACCTAAGGCACATGCTTCCATTCCTTTATTAGGCCTCCTGGGAGAGCGAGAGGGTTTAGAAGCGTCATTAATATTCATCTTCCTCTGATATGATTTGGTTTCAGAGGCTCCATGGGAACCGGCCAGATTAGAATAATAAAATAATAGCAAATTGCCCGTGGCAGAATTTGTATATAAAGTCTCTCTAATACATTCAGTCTCTGGACAGCAACAAGAACATGATAACTGAATTATACTTTTAACGAGATTTCAACGATTGATGAAACAAATACTGCCTTTAAAAAAAAAAAAAAAAAGGTTTCCCTCCTCCTAGCCATGTCTGAACTGTCAAGCAGGGACATCTGGCCCAGCCCCTTCATGAATTAGTCATTGTATTTATGTATTGCCTCTCTCTCGCTCTCATAATTCCCATTTGCTGTGAAACAGCCCAACCCAGCTTATTTTGTCCAGGCATTATTAAAATTACTATTACCATTGCAAATGCTTCCAGGGGAGATAGTATTAATAACAGTCTGTTCCATCAGATCCTGTCAGTTCCCAGGGTGATTAATATTCCTGTCTGCAAGAAGCATTATATCGTTTAGAGCGAGCATATTGCTTGGCTGGTAGGCCATTCTTCATCGGCTGTGATAAGTGCATTGTGAGCTGCCATTATTGCATTACTGTTTACACAGCTTGAGATGCCTCATAAAGCAGTTAGGAATGAGACCAAATGCACATAGATTCAGATCTGCAAAATGAGAAAACCCATCACAGTTATTGTTGCTTGGACTGTTTGGCTCCCCTTCCCCCTGTAATTGTCATGTGTGTTTTCTCTTTCCTCTTATGTTTGGTGGGCAGAACACATGAATTCCCTTGAATATGAACAGTGAAGGAATTTTTACAGAACAAAGGTGGCTAAAGGCAGCCTGCAGACTATGTAGTGCCACAAGACAGAGTGCAGCTACCCTACATTGATGCCAACCTGTAACTCACAGCAACTACAGATCCTAGCATGCAAGGTTCCATTGTGATCCAAGTTATCTCCATTCAAGCTGTTCGGCATATGTTGACTTGGGTTAGTTGAAATCCTGCTTTTATTTATGTCAGAGGCATCCAAACTTTGGGTGAGACGGGATTCCAGAAGAGTGTCTCTTATTTGTATAATAAAGTAGGTTTCAGTAGTCCTCATCTTCAATAAACAGGTATGGCCCACCGATACTACAGGGCCCACCATACAATACTCCATCCAGAGATATAGAAAAGACCAAGGCTGATGCACTCGATTCTATTTTATATAAATTATGTATAGCCCTCAGGTTCCATAGCAAGTTGCCAGAGCAATCCATGTCTGGCTTAAGTCTGAAGGCTCCTGCCATAAACAAACTAGGTTCTGACCGCCTTAGGCACTCGGTTTTCCTGTCTGGTCTAACGCAAATCCCCAGGAATGTTCATCTTCACAATGTTAAAGCCATCTGATACCTTCAGTGCTTAGGCTGCAGATTATGTAGATGGACTCACCCCTTGAGCGGTTGCCTCGAGAGATCTTTATGGAGTCGATCGAACCCCGTTAACATCACAAGGCTGGACAGGAGGGGCTACATGGAGTCTGGGAAGCTGGCCAGATTACCTTTGTCTTGAAAACAGCATGGAGAAATGGGGATGGATGAAATATTTAAGTTAGGTGAGAGCATTTTCAATGACTGAAGTCTCCACAGCACCTTTTGTTCAGAAGAAAAAGGGATGGATGCAGCAGCCACCGAAGCATACAGCGGAGGACTAATTAATTGCCATTTTCAGCTATTCCTTTCTACTCATATAGACAAACAGAAATGCAAAAGAGCTAACTTCCCACCTAGCCCTAGAACAGAGTAGGAGAAGGGAATAGACCACCACCATTTCAGTGACTACCAGGGAAGTAGGAGGATCCAGGAATTGGGGAGAGAGAGTTTATGACAGGGATAGGGAGATCTGAGTGAGCGTTGTCAGCCTCTCTTCGTGTAATCATAGAATATCAGGGTTGGAAGGGATCTCAGGAAGTCATCTAGTCCAACCCCCTGCTCAAAGCACGACCTAATCCCCAACTAAATCATCCTAGCCAGGGCTTTGTCAAGCCTGACCTTAAAAATCTCTAAGGAAGGAGATTCCACCACCTCCCTAGGTAGCCCATTCCAGTGCTTCACCACCCTCCTAGTGAAAAAGTTTTCCTAATATCCAACCTAAACCTCCCCCACTGCAACTTGAGACCATTACTCCTTGTTCTGCCATCTGGTACCACTGAGAACAGTCTAGATCCATCCTCTTTGGAACCCCCTTTCAGTTAGTTGAAAGCAGCTATCAAATCCCCCCTCATTCTTCTCTTCTGCAGACTAAATAATCCCAGTTCCCTCAGCCTCTCCTCATAAGTCATGTGCTCCATCCCCCTAATCATTTTTGTTTTCCACTGCTGGACTCTTTCCAATTTTTCTACATCCTTCTTGTAGTGTGGGGCCCAAAACTGGACACAATACTCCAGATGAGGCCTCACCAATGCCGAATAGAGGGGAATGAGCACGTCCCTCGATCTGCTGGCAATGCTCCTACTTATACAGCCCAAAATTCCGTTAGCCTTCTTGGCAACAAGGGCACACTGTTGACTCATATCCAGCTTCTCATCCACCATAACCCCCAAGTCCTTTTCTGCAGAACTGCTGCCTAGTCACTTGGTCCCTAGTTTGTAGCAGTGCATGGGATTCTTCCGTCCTAAGTGCAGGACTCTGCACTTGTCCTTGTTGAGCCTCATCAGATTTCTTTTGGCCCAATCCTCTAATTTGTCTAGGTCCCTCTGTATCCTATCCCTACCCTCCAGTGTATCTATCACTCCTCCCAGTTTAGTGTCATCTGCAAACTTGCTGAGGGTGCAATCCATGCCATCCTCCAGACCATTAATGAAGATATTGAACAAAACCGGCCCCAGGACCGACCCTTGGGGCACTCCGCTTGATACTGGCTGCCAACTAGACATGGAGCCATTGATCACTACCCGTTGAGCCCGATGATCTAGCCAGCTTTCTATCCACCTTATAGTCCATTCATCCAGCCCCTGCTTCTTTAACTTGCTGGCAAGAATACTATAATCCATGCCAGAGTGTGGCACTCTGTCCCTCTCTAATGGTGGCTGGGCCACATAGAGCTCAATGAGCCTGCTAGTGCCTGGGCCGACAGACACTGCTCTTTTAGCTCAAGCAGTAGAAGCTCGTGTGCTAAAATCCCAAGGTCCCAAGTTCAATCTCTCCTGCCAACGACCCACTCAGTACCGAGGTTCCCTAACACGTGGAACACTGAATCCATGGCTCAGTTCAATCAGGTTTGAGGTTCAAGGTTAGTCTTTCCCATGGCATTGCTAGGAGTGGGTTGGGGCAGAGGGATAGCCAATCTGAATGCCCTTCCTTCTTTCCTTTTGTCTCATAGGGACAGACAAGGTGCCTTTATGAAATGTTTTCACAGCTCTCTGCTGCTGAACTCTAACCGCATGTTCCAAGTTGCAGCCTGGAGCACATTTTTACAATTAAATTATAAACTCTTGTAAAACAGAGTTTATAATGGAAATGCTGACAGACCCTTAAACCCAAGCAGATGCTACTCCGTGCTGCTAGAACACCCCATAAAGGTTAAAAAATGTATCTCCAGCTCAGATGAGCCACTCACTGGGACAGGTCATCCCCCAACTGGCACACAGAGGGGACTCCAAAGAAACTACAGTAGAAAATACAGAGCTCTAGAGACAACTAGGGGGTAAATTGTAGCTACAACGTCACAGCCCCTGTGCCAGGAAGGGTGCGCTCTACAGGTACACGAGCCCAGCGGAAGCTCCCAGAGTCACTGGGCCTGACTTGGGGGCATCTGAGGGGAAGCATGGGCCAAAGCAGCCCTGCTACTCGCTTTGAGAAGGGGTAGCATATAGTTCCCTACCCTGCACAGCTTAGCTCCACTGCCTGGTGCTTAGCCATAGCTCCAGCCTCCTCCGCAAGGGGTTCAAAGGCCAAGACTGTCACTAGTGCCGACTCAGGAGCACAAAGCTGGGAAGACCCACACTCCCTCTCTCACCCATGCAGGCTTAAGCCCAATCTAGCCCTTAACGTTTGGGCAGGTATATCCATTAGGAAAGAGATTTTATTAAGCCGTGAGTTGCTTGTACATTTCCCTGATAAATCATTTTATTTGCATTCCTCTGGGTGCTGTCTCCATCAGGTCACAACCTGAACATCTGACTCAGGGACCACAAATCTTTACTTCCGAACCATTCACCTCGCCAGAGCACACCCACAGGAACCAAACATGTTGAATCTCTGGTGCGCGCACACACACACACACACAAAATGAATCACTCTATTCAGTTTCTGTGCCTCCCAGGCAATACACAATGAAGCCAGAGTCTAAAAAGATCTTTACAATGTTTCTAATTAGCAGGGGTGAAAGTAACTTAAAGGACTTACCGATACGCCGGAGTCCTGAGCAGGGGGCGGGGCCTCAACCAGAAGAGGCGGGGCCTTTAGAGCCCCCAGGCCCTTTAAATCTCAATTTAAAGGGCCCGGGGCTCCGTCTGCAGTAGTGGCAGCTAGGAGCCCCGGACCCTTTAAATCACCACTGGAGCTACCAGCTGCAGAGGCAGCTGGGACCCCCAGGGCTTAGGGGCCATTTAAAGCTGCAGCGGGGCTCTGGTGGTAATTTAAAGGGCCTCAGGCGGTAGCGGTGGCTGGAGCCCTGGGCCCTTTAAATCGCCGCCAGAGCGCCACTGCCATTACGCCAGGGCTCTGGCAGTGGGGCTCGGGCGGCGATTTAAAGGGCCCGGGGCAGTAGTGGCGGCCGGAGCCCTGGGCCCTTTAAATCGCCACCAAACCCCCGGGGGTCCCGGCCACCTCCACTACCCGGGAGCTCTGGCAGCGGGGTTCTGGTGGCAATTTAAAGGGCCCGGGGCTCCAGCTGCTGCTGGGAGCCCGAGGCCCTTTAAATTGCCGCCTGGGGAAGCCGGTACGGTACGGCACGGCGTACCAGCTCACATTCACCTCTGCTAACTAGAGAAAACATTGCTGGTATCCCCAACATTATTATAGTAGATACCAATCCCATCTGACTCCCCATCCTGACGTGTGTATGTATTATGGATGTGAGTCTATTGTAGCTGCACAGGACGTTTCTTCTGATATCCAGTAAATATCAACATCTAGAATACATTTTAGGACACACACATTTCTGCTATCAGTGGGTTTAGAGTGAGACGGCTTAATTTGGCTGTGGACTTCCAGAAATAGAATTGCCACTGCTCAAAAAGACTGGATGGGAACTGGAAATGTAAATAAATAAATAGAGATATCCCATCTCCTAGAACTGGAAGGGACCTTGAAAGGTCATCAAGTCCACCCCCCTGCTTTCACTAGCAGGACCAAGTACTGATTTTGCCCCAGATCCCTAAGTGGCCCCCTCAAGGATTGAACTCACAACCCTAGGTTTAGCAGGCCAATGCTCAAACCACTGAGCTATCCCTCCCCCCATCGTTGCTGCTGAGACACACATGCATTCATCTTCCCTCACTGACGCTTATCGCTTACTAATATACCCATGGCCTTGGCAGTCATGATAATGATGTGCAAGCCTGTAATTTGTGAGCATAATGTACCATTGCGCCCACTGGTTTATATACTGCATGGCCCTGACAGTCAAAAAAATGGGAGCACAGTTGCATGCTCAAAAGTGCACTCAAATTATGTGCAAGCAGCTGAGCCGTTGGCCATTGGCAGATGCAGTGACCAGGCTTGCATGCTTTGGCTTTTCTGCCCATGCAATTTTGAAAATCTGGGCCTGGTTTTTTTTTAAATGGTTGAGAGCTATATGTGGCATAGTGAGTTAACACAATACTTTGCCCTTCTATAGCATTGCCATCCAAGAGTTCCAAGGCACTTTGCAAACCTTCGTAAGCCTTATAGGCCCTTTGTGAGACTGGTGGTGTTATTCCCATTTTACAGATGAGGAAACTGAGGCAGGGAGTTGGTTTCATAGTCAGTGTAGGAGGTCCCGGACTCACCCCTGCGGCGCCTCCTGCTGGTCGTCCAGGGATTTAGCTCACCAGCCTCTGGAGCGCCCTCTGCAGGCCGGTGATCCGACTTGTTCTCTCCTTCTCGGCTCCCGTGTCCCTCCCAGGACCCCGGTGCCCTTTGCTCTGGGTGCTGCCCCCTGGCAGTACCCACACGCTAGGTCTCCTCTCCCTGGGGAACCCCCACCCACTATCCCCACCTTGCCTCAGCACTAGGCCACTGCCAGTCCCCATCTAGCCCCCACTCTCTGGGGCAGACTGCAGTATAGGCCACTCATCATCGGCAAGGTTGCCTTGGCCTAGCCCTGGTCTGCCCTCTGCAACCCCCAGTACTCCTTGACCTAATACTAGGCCACAGCCTGGGGCTTTCCAGGCTGGAGCTCCCCAGCTCCTCAGCCCTTCCCCAGCCCTGCTCCACTACAGGTACCCTGTGTCTAGCTCCCTACAGCCAGGCCCTTCTCTCTCTGAAGGCAGAGAGAGACTCTTGGGCTCCTGGCTCCCAGCCTCTTTATACCGGCCAGCTGAAGCCTGATTGGGGCATGGCCCCAGCTGCAGCCACTTCCCCCAATCAGCTCAGCCTTCACGCTGCCTGCTCCCTGGGCTATCCCAGGCCCTTCCAGGCAGGAGCAGGTGTCCACCCTGCTACAGTCAGGCAGGAAATCAGTGGCAAAGCTAGAACAGAACCTACCTCTTCTGATTTCTAACCCTGTGTTTTAATCAGTAATCCCTGCACATCTCGAGAGCTGTGCTCCCGGTGTAGATCTCAAATGACAATAATTGGTCTACATTTGTACACATCACAAAACCACCATCTTTTCTGAGGCAGTCTGAAGTCTCTGTTCAGGAGAAGCCCCACGTTAGAACAGTTGGGGTGCTGTAGGTCAGAATGAAGTTACACTCACAAAGCTGGGTGTGAGGTCGGTTTGGGCGGGAAGGCTGCGCTGCAGGTCAGAGTTGAGGAGCATTGGCAGAATGAAGCGCCGGATATGTTCACAGCTCAGCTCCGTTCCAGGCTATTAATCCCCCACTTTTGTTAATATGAAAATGACAGATTCAGGGACAAACCCCGAAGCCCTTGTTCAGGCAAAACTCACACAAGCCCAAACTCCGATTGGTGTCGAGCATCATTAAGTCTCTGGGAATTACAAATCTCTCGCGTTGACCCATTGACTTGAAGGGGAGTTTGGCCTGGGTGAGGCCCTCAGCATGTGGCCTTTAGAAAGTGTTTTCAGGAGTAAGTGCTGGGGTGGGGGACATAACTGCCGGCATGTCCGCGGGTATGTTGTGCTGAGAGGATTGGGAACAGATGCATGGAAGATTAAAGGCAATAAGGTCAAAAAGAGGGGGCGTTGGAATATTTAGTACAAATAATGAGGATTTCCTTGCTGGTAATGGACAGTGCAGGAGTGACCGGCTGCCTGTAAATTAAACAACGGCTGCTGGAGTGTGCTCATATGGGTTCAGATGGGAGATACAATAGGTGTGGCAGCTTGCCAATGCCAGGGATTTACAGCAGAGTGCTGTTGAATAAACTATGCTTTATTGTGAGCTTATTACACTGCCCCATCACTTGATGGCTGTATGGTATTTCAACCTGGCAATAGACCCCAGTGTTTGGAGCCTTATTTGATTGAACAACTTACTCTGTGCTTTTGTAATCACCTTAGTGCCTGGTCAGCCTAAAACAATGGTACTATGGAGTGTAGTTTACTTCCACAGCAGCCTGTTAAATCACCTGTACAGGGACCATTCTTAGCAAAGGTATCTGGGCATTTGGACCTTGGTTAATGGTGTTGCTGCTTTGTAATTATTGTGATAGGCTACTCCATGTGGTGAGACCCCAGCACAGGGCATCTGGAAGATAGATTCACTAGCGCACTGTGTTCATGGCCCGGCGTACCATAGATGGTGTCCCCCCAAAGTACATTAAATCTGTTTATTAAGCAAACAATCCATATGGTAACTGAATTTCAATTTGTTGGCCTTGCTAATGCAGGACAGCTTACTGATAGGGCCAACATGCGGCTGGTTTATATACTTGATCTAATCAGGCTCTCCCTTTCTGTTCCTCCATGTCATTTTAAGCTTTCAGGTGCCCTGTAGAAAATTGGCCTAGCGCCGGAAAAGCACCTGTACTCTCTCTACTGCCTCTCTCTGGCCGACTTTGCCTTTCTGTAACAGACTAGGACCTCTGGTCGTGAAAGTGGAATAATAGTATGTCTGCATCAATCACAGGTAACTGGGCTCAGCAGTCTCTGGTCACTGCCCTGAGCACTTCTTATGATGGATGGGCCTGAACCAAATCACTAAATCTTAGTGACCACAGACTTCTGGGAGGTTCAGCTTTGGCTCTGAACTTTGTAGCTCGTTTCTACACTGGGCTAAAACATGGCCTCCTCGGCCCTCCGCTAGTTATTAGCCTGATGCACACAGGCCAATGAGCTGTTGTTTTGTAGATATACTAGTAATCCGCTATCTGTACTGTCTGTCAAGAAAAACTCATGAAGTGTCTGCTTATCAAGTGATCTATATCTCTGACAGCTTAGGCCAGGGTGGTATATGACTTGTCATGAAGGAGGCAATGACAGACACACAGAAATCTATCTCCCCAAAGATAACCACTGGCAAAGCTAGCAACTAGAGAGGCACGTAAGAGCAAGAGTCACACTTTGTGCCTGTGTGGGAGCAACAGCATCTGAGTACCTGGCGTTGTGTCAAGGTGACATTTAAGTTGCCATTCAGAGATAAACCCACTGGTTGTCACCTGGGGAACACTTTCGCCTTTAGACAAAGAGCAGAGGCCTCCACTTTCATTCCTTGAAAAAGGGCAGAAAGCATTTTGTTGCTTGCATGGTTAAAAGGAATTTGATGTCATATCTGGGGGAGGGGAAGCAATGGCTGTATTTTTAATTCGCAGGTCCTTGGATGTCAATAATATCCACAATGGGAAACTAGAAGACAGAGCATTTGCCTTTGAGGGGCTTTAAAGCATCACATTTAATTTTACCACGGTATTTGCAGCATTACCGGTGCTTAGAATGGGGATGCCAGAAGAAATGTCAAGACTGCCACTAGTAATTGTCAAGCTCTTAATAGTGCTCGGTGTAGCTATGCTGCGTTGATTATATAAATAAGAAAAGGCTAAGATACGACTATGTTAGCAGTGGAGCTCCCTATTTAAGCAACAGGGATAAATTCAGCCCTGGTGTAAGCAGATAGAACTAATACGAATTCCTTCACTTTGGTGCCCAGTGGAAATGCAGATGGCTTGTTCTACCCCACTGCCTTCACAATGCAATAATTGATCCTTTGTGGTTGCTAATATGCTTTAATAATAACCTTTCTTATTCCTCTTTTTGTGAAGGAAACTTCCCTGAGGATCACTAGTGCAGTTTATTTGAGCATAGAGAACTAATGGGGTAAAAACTAGGCCAGTGATGTGGAGTCTTAATGGTTTCCAAAGGATTCAAATGTGTCCTGTTAAGTGTCCATAGAATGACTTTGTTTTGCAAAAAGAACAGGAGTACTTGTGGCACCTTAGAGACTAACAAATTTATTTGGGCATAAGCTTTTGTGGGCTAAAACCCACTTCATCAGATGCATGCAGTGGAAAATACAGTAGGAAGATATATATACACAGAGAACATGAAAAAATGGGTGTTGCCATACCAACTCTAACAAGACTAATCAATTAAGGTGAGCTATTTTCAGCAGGAGAAAAAAAACTTTTGTAGTGATAATCAGGATGGCCCATTTCAAATAGTTGACAAGAAGGTGTGAGTAACAGTAGGGGAAAAATTAGCATGGGGAAATAGTTTTTACTTTGTGTAATGACCCATCCACTCCCAGTCTTTATTCAAGCCTAATTTAATTTAAGCACACTTCTTCAGCTGAGAGCTGCTAACAGCACAAGAAATGCATCTACTAAATGTGACACTTTAATAAAATCCCTAAACTATTGTGAAGGCCAGGTGATAGTTTGCATACACTTTTCACTTCGACTTCTTGAAGTCTTCACTAGAGCTGGGCAAATGACTGATTTTTTAGTTCGCTGGCAGTTATGAAAAAAAAATCAGTTTGGCTTGAATGAAACATTTGGTTTTGAGTAGAGCTAGCTTCACAAGCGACAACAAGAGGAGACGCCCGTTCACACACACCTTTGAACCCTGTGGTTAGGGCACACATTTGCAATAAGGGAGACCTGAGTTCAAATCCCCTCTCTGGTGCAGGAGTCCCTGCCCTACCCACCAGGTTATAGAGTGTTCTGGGGTGAGGCACTCTCATTCTATCCACTTTGCTGACCTGCTACTGGAGCTAAGGGAACATTTTACCTAATCTGAACTAGAGATTCTGAGTTGCATAGAAAGTTTAGGGTGGAGAGAACCACCTATCTACCAAAATGTATCCTTGTGCTCTTAGCAGGTAATCCTACCTATGTCAGTTCAGTATACCCTGATATACTGCGGGAAGTCTAGCAAATGGCCATTTTCTTAAGCACCTTTGCACTAACTGCTTCTGCTATTCCTTGGACAGATTGTTCCAGACTCCTGTAAACCTCTGAAAGTAAAAGCTCTTCCTGACTTCTAGCCTAAACCTTTTCCTCCTTAAGTTTCCAGTCATGACCATGTGTGATGCTCTCTCTCTGAAAGCTGGCAAAGTCTTTTCCTAAATCCTTATATAACCTCTGACAGTATTTACTGCTGTAAGACTTTATTATCTCTCTCCTCCCTGTCTCCAAAAACTGTTACATTGGAGTCAATACCTACAGTCAATACCTACAGTCAATACCGACTGGCTAAGCAGCAGTTCTGCAGAAAAGGACCTAGGGGTTACGGTGGATGAGAAGCTGGATATGAGTCAGCAGTGTGCTCTTGTTGCCAAGAAGGCCAACGGCATATTGGGCTGTATTAGTAGGAGCATTGCCAGCAGATCGAGGGAAGTGACCATTTTCGTTGCCCTCCGCTGGACTCTCTCCAATTTGTCCACATCCCTTCTGTAGTGGAGGGACCAAAACTGGACGCAATACTCCAGGTGTGGCCTCACCAGTGCCGAATAGAGGGGAATAATTAAAGGGCTGGGACACATGACTTACGAGGAGAGGCTGAGGGAACTGGGGTTATTTAGTCTGCAGAAGAGAAGAGTGAGGGGGGATTTGATAGCAACCTTCAACTACCTGAAGGGGGGTTCCAAAGGGGATGGAGCTAGGCTTTTCTCAGTGGTGGCAGATGACAGAACAAGAAGCAATGGTCTCAAGTTGCAGTGGGGGAGGTCTAGGTTGGATATTAGGAAACACTATTTCACTAGGAGGGTGGTGAAGCACTGGAATGGGTTACCTAGGGAGGTGGTGGAATCTCCATCCTTAGAGGTTTTTAAGGCCCGGCTTGACAAAGCCCTGGCTGAGATGATTTAGTTGGGGTTGGTCCTGCTTTGAGTAGGGGATTGGACTAGATGACCTCCTGAGGTCTCTTCCAACCCTAATATTCTATGATTCTATGATACACAATGGAAAGTTTCTATGGCAATTGAAATTAACTAAGTGTTTCCTAAGCAAATCTCTTCGGTAGTTGAGCAGACATGTAGTTTTGATTAAGTATTCACTCACCTGGTTCAAAAACCAGATAGTTTTAACAGCTATCAATGAATATGTGAGAAACAAACCAACCCCACTCTCTGAGTTCTGCAGTCGTGCTGCAGTTTCACATATAATATCCTGTTTCTCAGCCTGTAGGTCGTGACCCAAAATTGGGTCACCAGAAAGTGTCAAAGGGTTGGAGCGGGAAGGAGAGGAGTCAGGTCTTACCCCCTGGGGGAGTGGGATGCTCTGGGAGGCAGTATAATGCACACTCTGCACACACCCTGCAGTGGTGGCTCCAGTTGAACAGCGCTGGCTGGGCTCGGCTCCCCACTTCAGGCATTGAAACCGTGTGTGCTTGATCACAGTGGGCTCCTCCGTCATGATTATAGGGGCCAGCCAGGCCAAATTTATGAGAGAGATCTTGCAACCTGGCAGATGATATTGCGACCTGGCTAGCCCTGGGTGGTGCTGCAACCCCATGCGTCAGCACCCGCAGCGGGGAGCCAAGCCCAGCCAGGCCAATGGGACAAGAGCTACAGGCATAGATGCTGACTCCGTGGGTGCTCCGGGGCTGGAGCACCCACGGGGAAAAATTGGTGGGTGCTCAGCACCCATCGGCAGCTCCCCACCCAGCTCACCTCCGCCTCCTCCCCTGAGTGCACCGTGTGCCCGCTTTTCCCCCCTAGCTCCCAGCGCTTGCGCCGCGAAACAGCTGTTTCACGTGGCTGGGAGGAGGGGGGAGGAGGGGGAACGCGGCGCGCTCGGGGAAGAGGTGGGGCTGGGGTGGGGATTTGGGGAAGGGGTCCAATTGGGGCAGGGAGGGGCAGAGTTGGGGCGGGGACTTTGGGGAAGGGGTTGGAATGGGGGTGGGGCAGGGAAAGGGTGGAGTCAGGGCAGGGCCGCTTCCTACATCAATGGAAGGGGTTTTCCCCTCAATGTAGTTAATCCATCTTTCCAAGAGCCAATAGCTAGGTGAGCACCCACCGGCACCCGGGAAAGTTGGCGCCTATGGCTACAGGAACCATCCCTGTGGAGTGACTGTGGGACTGGCTTTGTAATAGCCCCTACCCTGGGCCTCCCACATGACCCTTTAATACATTCTGACAGGCCACAAGGCCTGGAGCTGGGCTCAGCCAGCCCTGCAGGAACTACCATTATGGTAGACATGGTGTACTTATTTATTACTTATGTTAATGGGTATATTATATATCGTGGGTAAGAAATAGGAAGCCAGATTTTTTTGCCTGGGTCACCACAGGCCATCCAGGTTTACAAGTGGGTTCCAAAAAGGTTGAGTACCACTGCATATAATGTGTAACAGCAGTCAATAATAATAATATTCTACACATTTACTTAGTGCCTTGCATCTGAAGGTTCTCCAAAGTGATTTACAGACTAATTTTGCACACTGCCCAGGAATCTCTTCATTCACCACTGAAATACAGCAGCTTTTGATCAGAGTGTGGTCACGCTATGGTTCAGGAACTTCAGGACAGCAAGTGCATAAGGTTGTTGTAGCCAATTAAAGGTGCAGGGGCACTGTTTGCTATGTGGAAAGTAATTATCTGAGATGACCTAACTACATCACACAGGGAGCAAAATTTTTTACAGCCTTGAGCAATGTCGTTAGGTCAATCTAATTTATAGGTGTAGACCAACAATAACATGTCTGACTTGATTATCAATGTAGATGCAATCACTAATGAAAAGGAGGCCTACAAGCATCTTTACCATCTTCACATAAACACCTTCTCCCTCAGTAACACCCCTCAATATAAGGTCCCAGTGGAAGAGGGCAGCAATCCATTTTGTGTACAGCAAGGCAGGAGGCATCATTGAGCCAAGGTGCTAGCTGCTTACTATTGTTAATATGACAATGATGAGCATGTCATATTAGCAGCAAAGAAGAATATAAGCTCCCTATCCCAAGGAGCTTACAGGCTAAATTAAACATCTAAGCTAACAAGTAATAATATCCAACGTAGGCAGAGAAGGAGCAAAGAGTAAAAAGGAAGATGGAATACTGCCCCAAGGAGAGATCAAGGACATTAGATTATCTGAGTTGCTTTGTTTAAAATATTATGTGTTCATCACTTCAAGAAAAACCCACCTGGTCCAAGTGCAGAGCAGGAGTGGATAGTGCAGGAGTGGAGATCAACAGTGGAATGCTGCCCAAAAGATATACCTTTGGAGGAGGAACTGCGGACAATTTAGTGTATAGTCCTTGGTGGGCTGTGATCTAACCCAATGTGGATATATCATCAGTTCTAAAACTTAACTCTAATGGATGGCTTCTTCTCGGTCACTTAAGACAGTATTGGTTTTCTTCTTTTTAAGACAGAGGTATTGTCATAGAGTGTAGGGCCTGAATTTTCATCTCTCTTAGAATAGCCTGTTATAATCTGATAGTGTGTCCTCCAGGCCATAAAGATTGTGTGTGTGCCATATAAAATGAGCTATTTCAGATCGTGTGTGTGTACACCATATAAAATCAGCTATTTCAGTGACACCACAAGAACATTGTCTATTTTCTTAAACTTCTGGGTGTAAGCATTTTTGCTTCAGAACTCTGGGTTGTATGGCCAGCTGCTGAGGTTTTGTTTGTTTGGTTTTTATGTAGGGATGTATGATTGAAAACCTGCTCCCAATGCCCCAATCTCTGACCTTTTGATGAAATGGATCAGTTCAGATATTTTACAACTATCCGTTTATCCAAGTAAAGCATTCACTTTGCACTCATTACCACAGTGTCTAAGTCCCTTCAATGCATTGTATAAAGTCCTTTATATACTCTAATATAGTTTCCTCCTTAATCTCCCAGACGTAAGCACCTGGAAACTAATGCAAAGGATTCTGAGAGACAGCATGCATTCGAATTTGAGGCTGTGAAATGAAAAAAGAAGAGGAAACTTATTTAGATTCGGGGCTGTGATGTCAATTTCATCCTCTTCCTTACTCTGTTTGAATAAAATACAGTGTATATTATATTCGTTTTTAAAAGCCATTGGCTCTCTCCGTAAAACGCTTTTTGCTCTGTAATCGTAATGATGCGCTTCCACTGTTGGCTTGCTAAGGTCAGTAAATATAACCAGTAAAACAGCTGCTTTGCCCAGGACTTGATTTACTTAGCTCCAAGGAGCCAGTTTGTGAGGCTGAAAATGTAGCAAAATTCCATTCAGGTGCTAGTCTGAATAAATTGCTCCAATCATTGAAGACAGGGATGCCAAGGAATTCCCAGCTGCACAATGACACATACACACTCTTCTGGCACCTGAAAGCAAGAGCTTGCTCCTGGGTAGCCGCTAGTTGCATTGGCAGGGAAACAACATGCATCCATCTCAATTTCACAAGACACTGCTGATTACAAACACAGATTTTCTCATTCCAGACAGTTGCCAGCTAATTTTAGTGGCCCCAAAATTGTGGCCATCATGAAGGCAACATTGGGAGACCCCTGTTGCCTCACCACAAAAATTTACTCTACGTTTCCTCGGAGTTCTCTTACTCCAAGGGGGCTGTAATAGCTCTTAAAGCTTCCAGCTGTAGTTATTAGCTCCTTCTAACATTCTATTGGGCATGAGTAATCCACAATTAAATTTGAGGCGCAAAATCCACTGATCATTCACCTCCAGGAGGTTGCACGATATTTGACTGGCAACAGCTCAGTGTGGAAAGCAATTTCAGTTTAATGGGAACTAATTATATAGGAGAAAAATCAATTTCCACAAAGTCTTTTTTTGTGTGTGTGTGTGGACGTATTTCAAATCCTTGCAGCTCCTCCCATCTTCTAGTCTTCTCACAGTAGGAAACACTTTTGTAATGAGCTGCTCCTTTTCCGGCTGCACACTCTGATAACACGCAGGGGGAAGTGGCAAGGCTAAGATACCATTATCTAAAGGGAGCGCAGTCAAGTGGCAAGATAAAGGAAGTGATGGAGGCAGAAGGGTAACTGGACCATGGAGAAAGGCCATGAGCAGAAAGAGAGATGCCTTGAAGGACAGAAGGGGACTTACAGGAGAGGCATTGAGTAGAGAGAGAAGCCAAACTGCATTAGAGAGGGGAAAGAGGCTCACAACCAGAGTGTGGCAGGAAAAGAGGGACGTTACCACCTGCAGAGATGGAGAGAAAGGTCCAACTGGAACGTATCAGACCCATTTTTGCTAAGATAGGGTCTATGGGCCCGATCTGCAGGTGGAGTAAATCAGCATCTTTCCATTGATGTAAATGTCACCATCAGTTGAGGATCTGATCATATATATTTGCTTTGAGATATTTTTGCTTCTCATTCCATATCATGTTGATTATTCTCCTATGTTTAGTGAGAAATAAATACTTGGTGTTGCACTGAGGAATTTCCAGTTGCAGTCAGAGTTTTGGGGACTACTTTAAAGTAATCCAGACTGAAGAAATAATGTCTCCTCCCTCCCCTCTACACACACACACACACACACACACACAGCTCTAGGTGAATGTAGTCCACACACACACACACACACACACACACAAACAAACACAGCTCTAGGTGAATGCAGTCCACACTTTATGACACTGGACATCCAACATTTGACACTCACCAGATGCCCAACGGCAGCACTTGACTTGAGTTGTGTCTGAGTGTTCCTGTAGATTGGAGATGCAGCTGAGGTGCAAAATCTGGATCTGGATTTTGAATACCCCCTAGTTCAGGAGTGTTTGGATCCAGGGTTTTGGTTCAGCCCATTATAGAGAGAAGAGCCTCCTGCACAGTTCGAATCCAGATCTCAGATCAGATTCCAAAACTCCCTTCTTTCAGGTGCGTTCAGGCCCAGGATCTAGGTTTGGGGCCATCTCTCTGGAAGATTAGATAGAGATTATAAATACAATCCTCCTATTTACTTTCATATTGGTTAAGAATTTCTACTGGGGGGCAGAGAGGAGGAAAGGAAACTTTTCAAAAGCTTTTTCAGAATGTTTTCCCCCTTTTCTGACCAGATCTGATTTGCCCATACTTATATTTTCTTCAATAGATGGCTAGGAATTGCTACTTTTGCAGCAAGAAACTCCTGCATTTGATCTGCTGTGTTGTCACCTTGCACATACAGGAAGATGACAGCTCTTTAGAACACTGTGCCCATCCTTTTGGGCTTAGATTATTCACACACAGAATGTGTGGCATTCAGTGGCAAATGATTTCCCATTTCTCTTCCCTAGTTTCTGGAAAGCATCTCTTCTTCATCAAAAATTAGATCTGTGTTGCCAGACAGCAGCTTTCTTCCCATGGTACAGTATGCCTTCAATTCTAGCAAATCCCCACTCACTAGGCTGATGGTGGTCTCCTGGAGTCTCCCCTGGCAATGGTATCAGGCCATTGTGCTGTTGTATTGCTAATTGATACATAATACATGTCCCGTGTCTCACATGGGGGCACTTTCATGCGATGTTTTTTTTCACCGTGTTGTTTCCATTTATTGTAGCTCTGGAGACGAGCTAAGCCATAAAAACTGGAAACAGGCCCAACCTACAAAGCTCAAATCCAAAGTGTGAAGATGTTTGGATTCCGGTGTCGGTTTGTGCCCATCTCTAATAGAAACACAATGTCTTTCGGACAGTAGCAGTGTGCACACTTCAATAGCTGTGCATACAAATGAAATCCTAAGTGATTGTCCACCTAATTAGCATGTATGCTAAGTGATCTGCAAGTTCAGAGAATGGGTCACAACCATATCTGTGGCCTTACACCCATACACACCCACAAAGCCCTATGGAAAAACCTGCACCCTAATAATAAACACTTTGCATTTCTACAGCTTCTTTATATCTGAGAAGCTCTAAGCATTTTATTAACGTTTATTAAGCAAGCCTCAACACCTCTCTTATATACGTATTATCTCTGTTGTAAAAATGGCTCCACAGCCCAGAGAGATTAAGTTGGTTGCTTGAAGTCACACAAGTCAGTGACAGAACTGGGAATGGACCTATGAATGCTGGCACTCAGTCCCAAGCTCCAGCCACTAAGCCACATTTCCTCCTAGAAGGTTAGTAATTAACCATTTTCTGAAGTCCTCTGAACTGCAGTGGCTGCTGGTGGTATTAACCTGCTAGCCAGGTCTTAACTCTGCAGCACTAGCAGCACCTACTCCTAGTCAGTGAGAGAGAAAGGATACCAGGCCTTCCAGAAATACCAGGCCACCCTGACAGCATCAGAGCAATTCAAGCAAGAGAAGTTAAGCACCCGATGTCCAATGGAACAGACAGCACAGGAGGAAGGGATAGAGGAAGGCAGGAGGAAGGAGTGAAAATGCCACCCACCTGCCTCGACATGTGGAAAACTTGAGGGACCCAGCGGTGATTGCAATAGCCCAGTAGGAAGTGGGAGGTGAGCATTCAGTTAGTTGAAGCCCCAATTTTCCACTGAAAAACAGTTTCAATGGGAAATTTTCAACTGGCCCAACTAGACATAGATGGACTAGTGGTCTGGCAACTGCTACAATTCTCTGTTTCTCTGTGGAACATCAAACCCACAAAGTTCACCACCGGTGGCAAAATTCACTCTCTCTCGCACCCACCCTCAAGACAATTCCATGAAAAGCCAGCAGCAAAAAGTGGCTGAATAACTAGTCTCTAGATCTGACTCTGAGAGCCATGCACCTGCTCTCCCTGTGTGTTGGAGGAGAAAGATACATAGCCACCAGCCTCCTGCGGAAAAGAGGAAATTCCAAAAAATGTTAACAGACAAGAAGAATGATACCCATACCAATCCTGTATGATATTGTGCATCCTACTGACTTTTAGTGGGGAGTGAAAGTACTCTGGACCTTGCAGACCTAGAAGACTGAAAGACCCCAGCAACTAATGGGTCTTTACAAATTGACGACGTCTCTTATCTCATAGTCTGGTTTTGTGACATGATTATAAAAAGCAAAATCTGGCTTACACCCTCATTTTCCCCTGCCCTAGACGCTTTCATTGTTTGAGAAGCACCAGCTTGCAGAAACCTCTAAAGAGGAGTGTGTTTGAAGAGTGAATTCCCTCTCCTCGCTAAACTGTGTGAAGCAGGAGCCTTCCTACAATGGATCACCCTTGCTACAAGTCCTACAAGTGCCACAACAGCCAGCTCTCGAGTTATCCAAGAAACACGAAATGCTTTTAACAGAACAGTCAGGAAGCTGGTGAGCGACCCAAACACAGTTGCTGGGAAAAATACATTCCAGACCTTCACACATCTGGATTTTGCAGCTGACAAGGTCACCTTGTGTGCAGGGATGCTGGCAAGATGCTTCGGAAGTGCACTGCTATCTTTAAAAGGTCAAGCTGCACGCAGCGTGGTCAAATCAAAATAGAAAATGAAAATGGAGAGAACTGTAGCAAACGGGAACATTTAATTGTTTCTGCTTCTGCACAGCTCCTATATTTAGATCTTCTTGCCAAGGTGTTGAGTGGAAAAGACAGTTTTTGAATCTTAGTTGTAAACATTCATCTCACTTATGAGCTTTTTTTATTCTTTTTTTAAAACTGTTCCACAAAAACATGACTTACTTCTTACACAATGCATGCAAACGAGTGTATGCGTGCACGCACACACACACACACACACACACACATAATCAAAATACAGCAATTTTTATTCTAGGTTGAAATTCATTTTCTTTTTCTTTTTAAAGCTATTTTTGTAGCTTTTTTTTTGCCCCTACAAACATTGTTCTGCTAAATAGAAGATTATGACTGTATGCATTTCTCAGAAGTAATCGCAGTAGCATTTGGGTGCTCTACAGCTCAATGGCACTTGCAAGTCCATTAACTCAGCACCCTTCAAGATCAGGCCCTTAACTAGCAAACCGAACTCAATGAGAGCTTGCAGGGGTTGGCAGACAGTATCACCTTGGTGTTAGCAGAGCAATTGACTCTAATACAATAACCAATGTATTAGACAATCAATTGACCAATTCAGTTTAATTCAATGAACTGAGGTCGACTATGTGACACTCAAAATTATTCAATTACAGAAGCACTGAGCTGAAAGGGGATGCAAGAGCAGACCCGGGGACAAATTAATTCCTGGTGTAACTTCACTGAAGCCATTGGAGTTACACCAAGGATGAATGTGTCCTATTATATCAGATGAGCCAACTATTGCTTTGGCTGAGGGTCACCTGGTGAGTCAGTCAGACCCTCAGGGTAGCAAAATAAATTTATCTTTACAATCATTCTATTGTATTTCAGTAATGATATGGGAGGTTTATGGGGGACTTCTGCAAAGAGCAGGGTTGATATTATTACCCAATGTAGCAATGTCATTTACTCTTGAATCCACAGACCTTCGGGCAGGTGCCATGGCCCTGCTTGTATCACAGGAATACTGGTAGCGTTACACAGTACTGGGAATGGCACAGCAAATCTCTCCTTGTCTCTCTATCTTAATGCAGAAGGTGATCAGAGTCAGATCCATTTGTATACATTTCCCCACTCCCTGTCTGTTTTTCTGCGCTGCCCCTTATTCACAGAATCCATTCCACATTATGACCCACCAGCACACCACCGTCTCCATACTCCTCCTTCTGCGATGCCCACAAGAATGAGTCGATAACAATAACGACCTTAATAAAACATCCAAGGCAATGCTGCCTCTGGGCTTCCCCTCGCCTCCTGTCTGCTCTGTGTCTGTCTTGTGTAGACTGTAAACTCTGTGGGGCAGGAGCTGTCTGTTTTTCATGTGCGCTATAGTGCTGAGCACATTGAGGGTGCTTAACAAATACTAGTAGAAACTCCAGCTAATGCACAGACCATGTCTACTAGTGTGTTTGTAAAATGTCCAGGTGGATCTTGATTCTGATTAGGGCTTTTGGGTGCTAAAGCTCACTGAGTATTTTCACAGGAGGCACCTTTACAGTACTGATTAATGTTAGTATGGATTACACTGTCCTGGGTTTCTTGCACACATAACAATACTGCTTTTTATACTGTTTGTAACAGAGTAGATTATTTGTTCTATTAATCTAGATTATGCATAGGAGATTAGGGGTTTCGATATCATGAGGATGAGACAGACAGACATTCTCCTTGACAGATGATAATCCTTGAAAATGAAATCTCCATTCTGTGTTTAGGTGATTAAAGAAAATTAAGAAAAGGGCTCATTATTATCAATAGATTAAGTAAATTCCCGCTGATCCTATCTGCCCATCATGTCATCACTGATTGGCTGATTTCTCTGCCTGTGGCAGAGGTGGGTCTTGTGGAAGGCTATAAAGGAGAAGGAAGTAATGACCTTGTGGATTGGTTCAGGGATGGCATTTCATGTAAGGAAGAGGAGGAGCAGATGTAGAGCTATTTGCAAGGGAAGCTGAAGGGCAGATGGGGCTTGCAGGTGGAGCCAAAGAGGCAGGGGGCCCTATGTGGTAACAGACAAGCAGAGCTGTGAAGGATCATGAAAGTGAGGACCCGAAGGTTGAATTGGGTGCGATGAAACGGGGAAATATGGAAGAATTCAAAGGAGCGAGGGGTAGTTTGGCCAGAATGGCAAGCAAGGAAGATGATTATCAACTGTGTTTTGTATGGAGCGGAGTAGGGGTGATGTGTGTGTCAGTGAATCTGGAAAGGAAGATGTTACAGAAATCAAGAAAGAAGATGTTATGGGGCTGGAGAAGAATTTTGGAAAGGAAAGGACAGATCTTAGAAAAGTCACAGAGGCAGAAGTTATTCTGTATAGTCAAATTATCAGTTCTCCTGTAGCATTTACAGATTTCCCAGGATCTTGTTTACACTTTTAATTTCTATTTGATGGCGTTATTGTCAAAGCGCTTTCGAAAGCCATGTAAATTTAGTAGCAGGAAAAAAGTTTGTTGAGTGTAGAATCCACCCCTGTTGCTCCAAAACAATCAGAGACAGGAAAAAGTAATCAAAGGGGAGTTTAATGAGTTATAGAGCCATTGTTTACTGGGGAGGGCTGAAAGACTGAAGCCCAAGCCTGCAGGACCTCCATGACCCTGCACTGCCTCTTGGTGGCAAAATATTTGCTTGAAATTACGTCAAAACAACACAATGTGTATGTCTGAAGGCCAAGAGGAAAAAAATGTTGAGAAAAATAGTGGAAATTCCCTAAGTCTCTGAATGTACTGGAGGCTGCTCTTGAAAAACAAGGAGGTAAACAGCAGCTGTATTTACATGTTAAGCTTACAGTAGGCAGTTTCTTTCTCAACAAATGTGAAGGTGCAGGCTTTGTCTGACGAGCACCTCTAAAAATATTTCTAAACCTTTGTTCCACTCACCTATTAGCAAACCTAACCCACTTTGGGTGTCAACAGGGGGACAGAGAGAGTGTGTGTGTGTGTGTGTGTGTATATGTGTTCTGAATCAGGAAGTAAAGAAAAACACTGGTAGTAATCCAGAGTCTGTCATGTATGCAACAGTTCCAGCTGGGAGCTTGCCCACAACCTTCTTTGATCTGGAAAGCCCCGGTTCCCTCTACTATAGCTCAAGAAGGACATTTTGGGGTTCGGCTGCTTTGTTAGTTGGTGAAACAAGTCATCCCAAGACAAGACACATACTCAAAGTGGAAGCGTCAATCGGTCTAGATGAAGTTCTTGTGGAGAGGTTCTGAGAATAGGAAATTCATTTTCTTAGGAAATAAATGTATGAAACGGGTTTTTTTGGCTCTTTTGTTCAATACCACAGCAATTCCCTCTGAGGCATACAAGCAGTTACCGCTAAATGGTAATATTTACCCAAAGGAGAAACAGGAAAATTGCCATGATGGAATAAAGCAAAGGTTCATTTGATCAAGAAGCATGAGTCTTTCAATGGAGAATGCCAGATGCTTTTGGGTAAGATATATCAACACCAACACCATGATGCATTTCATTTTGGATGTAAGGATTTCTTCCTGAACCCCCATATCATGATAAGTCTATGTCCAGAAGAATGAAGATTCAGTTATCTTTGCCAGAAGCACTGCAGATGCTATGTCTAGTCCTTAAACTTACTAACATATTTGCCTCAATAATTCCCTGCAGCAGTGAGTTCCACACGTTAATAATACATTCCCTATTAATTCCATGTTCTCCTGTGGGAAATCCAGTGAGAGGTACATGGTGTGAGGAGTAATAACATTGGTTGTTTTGTTGTCACTAATACAAACTTAATTACATGCTAGAGTTAGTTAGAAATAAGCTTGAGACAGGAGGTCTCAATATTTTATTGAGAACTCTCGGTAAGCTCTCTCTCAAAGCCATTCCACCCTGCATTTGAAGGCAAAGACTAAATATTATATTTGTGCTGTGTGTGTTAAAGGGCCTGATCCTGGATCTTCATAAGGAACTATCATAGAAGGAAGTGGGAGCGCTTCACATTGAGGGCTAGACAGACTGAGCTTCTAGCCTTTATTGCAGACCGCAGGACCTATCATACAAATGCAGACCATTGGTCTATCCTGTCCCATATCCTGCCTACAGAGTGGCCAGTGCCTGATGAAAGCTGAATGTACTACCCACAGTTGCACAATTGTGCAAAGCTTTATCAAGGGGGGAGGGGGGAAGCAATTCTTTGCACATTTGATCACTTATGCCCTGAAGCATGTGGGCTGTTATCGTTTGTGTTCCAAGCTGTATCTGGCTTCCTTAGTTCTATGTAGCTAGATGTCTCTATCATGCCTCCTTATATCTGGTCCTTCTGGAAATCCTGTTTGACAAATGGTGCAACTAGCAACTCAACAGGATAGCTGATTTTAATATTCTACTGAACTGCTCAAACTGCATGAGAGCCTCCCTCTACAGTGAGCACGGTTGCATTTTTAATACAATATATTGATTTTATACAAATTTGAGCTGGGATTCTGCTGGCAGTGCATCTCAGCGGCTGGAATTCTCGTTTGCAACAAATGATTATAGAAATCCTTTTGGATCAACATTCAGACAGGGAAAGGAAAAAAGAACAATGGATTTAGTGGGACAGAACAAATAAATAGACCTGCTGCCTCTGCTGCCACCCCCGCATGATCGTGGTTTGCTTCGTGGGTTCGCTAAGAAGGCATGTTATAAGGACCCATTGCATTTGCCCAACATCACAACCAATAGGCAGGTTTACAAGGGTTGCTCTCCGCAGAATTAGACCAGCGTATGGTGCAAAGCGGATGCAGTGATCAGGTAATGGCGTAGCAAATGAGAATCAATGAAAACAAAGGTGCCAGAGTGGGAGAAAAGTCAATGGGGACAAACATAACAAAGAATGTTAAAATGTTTGCGGAGGAAATGCCCTGTTTAAACCACAGTAGACCTGCTACTAAAGAAGCTAGCTCAGAGAACTATTAAAGACCCAGTGAGCTGAGCAGGCTAGTGATTGTACTGGCAGCATGAGAGCAGATGGATTATGGCATAGAATCATAGAATCACAGGGTTCAAAGGTACCACAAGGGTCAGCTAGTCTAACCCCCTGCCAGGATAGGCAGGATGTGTTCTTTTATGGGGGGAGGGATAGCTCAGTGGTTTGAGCATTGGTCTGCTAAACCCAGGGTTGAGTTCAATCCTTAGGCGGGCCATTTAGGGATCTAGGGCAAAAATCTGTCTGGGGATTGGTCCTGCTTTAAGCAGGGGGTTAGACTAGATGACCTCCTGAGGTCCCTTCTAACCCTGATATTCTATCCAAGACAGATAGACAACCTCCAGTGAAGGAGTTTCCACAACCTCCCTAGGATTACTGTTCTTACCATTAGAAATTTTTTCCTGAGATTTAATCTAAATCGGCTATGCTGTAGTTTGAACCCATTGCCTCTTGTCCTGCCCTCTGTGGCAAGAGGGAACAACTTTTCTCCATCTTTTTTTATGGCAGCCTTTCAAGTATTTGAATAACGCTATCAAGTTCCCCCTTAATCTCCTCTTTTCCAAACTAAACATACCCAGTTCCTTCAGCCCTTGCTCATATGGCTTGCATTCCATCCCTATGATCAGCTTCGACTTGCCTATTCTTACCCTAAGTATAGCAGTGAAAAAAATAATATTTTGCTTGTCCATCGAATTAATTTTCTCACCCCAAATCCTACTCATGTTCAATATGGCATGGCTTGACTTCCATGGAGCTATGCTAATTTATCCTAACTGAGCATGTCATCCCACATCTATATTGATGGTTCCAATTATTCCATTTTCAATGGTGCTACCTGTGCATGGATTTATGTCAACACCTGGACTGAGACCACCAGTTAGCAAAGATTAAACTTTTGCTCACTGCTGACCAAGTAGTGGCCTAGAAGTGAAGAGCTTCCTATCCCCTGATCCATCCAGTTTCCTTGCAAATGTAAATTCTTCCAGTAACCTTCTAGGAAGCAACAGAGGGTCCTGTGGCACCTTTAAGACTAACAGAAGTATTGGGAGCATACGCTTTCGTGGGTAAGAACCTCACTTCTTCTTCTTGCATCTGAAGAAGTGAGGTTCTTACCCACAAAAGCTTATGCTCCCAATACTTCTGTTAGTCTTAAAGGTGCCACAGGACCCTCTGTTGCTTTTTACAGATTCAGACTAACACGGCTACCCCTCTGATACTTGACATCTAGGAAGAAAGCCTTTCTTTGGCATATAAAATTCCAGCTGGCTTTATTTTACTAACAACCTCTAAACACTGTAGTTATTGCAATAAATAAAGAGTCAGCTGAAAGAGATATATCTTCATACTGTCCATTAATGGCAATAGGGATGCAAGCCAGCAGCTCAATGGTGAAGGGAGGAGATGCATGCTAGTTTTTATAGACTATGTCAATTATGGGAACTGGGAATTGCATTTGCCACAACATTTGCAATGTTAACTCTAACTTATCAGTGCTAAATGTTATTATCCCCATTGATCTTCTACATCAGACAGGACTCCAAACTGGTCCATATCTTTTTATTTAGCCATACAATTGCTATATTACTAATAAACTTGCTTTCATGGATCACTACAATGGTGCAGGTACCTATACATTATTCCTGGTTTGCCTGTATGAAACCTATATTTTGCTATATAATATAATAGGATCATTTGCTGGAGTACCTCATCATAAATGGGCATGGTATTTCCAGGCAAATGTGTGGTCATGTCACACTCACACGTGTAATTCCATCAGCAAGGGTATTTGCATGAGAACAAGTGTGCACACTCAGGGTCCAAGTTTAACAGAGTATTTAGTGATGGAACACACCTGCAAGACCAGGAACATAGATTTTCAAAAGCCTCCATTTCTGGGAGCCCATTTTGAGACATTTGGACCTGCTGAACTTTCACAGCAACCCTGACTTCAGCTAGAATCTCACATGCTCAGCACCACCGAAAATCGAGCACAAGGGGTCTCAAGTTGGACTCCATGAAATTAAAGGACCCATAATCAGTGACTGTATTTGAAACTTCACATAGACTATCTATAATACATACACATATGGCCCTGAGTCTCTATTACTTTACACCAGTGCAAAGTGCATGTAAAATACTACGGGTCTGATCTGAGAACGCTATAACACTAGTGTAAATAACTACAAAAGGTACAGGACAATGGAGAATCAGCCCCATATAGCTGTATACATCTATAAAGTAACCCACACATCTATTACCTACAAATATGTACCTATATACTCTAATGTTTTTGATTACTACTTAAGCTATTAAAAGTTTACCTAAATATATACAGCATGTTCAGTGTAAACCAGCTAATGTTACTATGAAACTCTTAACTCTTGTATTGCTGATGTTTTGGGTCTGTCTAATTCTGCTCACAATTCTGCCAATTAAAATCCAGGATGATTCCAATGAAGCCTGTGGATTTACTCCAGATAGACACTGGTGAGAATGAAAGCAGAAGCTGGGAATTTCTGTTTAAATATGTAAAGTTAAGTCTCATGAACACGGGGCTTTTTTTGCATTTACAAGTCATCACAAGCACTCATATGGTTGTCGGTATGGAAAGTGCCAGCATATTGCAAAATATTTACAAATGAGATGCAGGTCATAAAGGTAATGTCTAGGTTGGAAGAGGGTGTTGGGGGGGGGGTTGTTGTTTGATGGGTTTTTTTTTTTAAGCTCTCAGAAAAAATAGCTGTAATTTCCTTTCTTAGTGAAGGAAAACATGTTTTGCCTTGTCTTATGTCTGTAAGCAAAACTGGATTAGGGGAATAAAAACCTAAAGATAAAAGGATGATTACCCCCTACACTTTCCTAGTTGCTTTTTTAGAATTCTGGTGTAAAAATGAGGAAGTAAAAGGCTCAGACCGACTGCAAAACTGTTTTCCTGTTTTCCTTTGAGAGTCCATCTGTAGAAATATTTATAAGTTGTTGGGAAAACACCAAAAAAACTAAAAAGTCAAAAACAAAAGTGCCCCCTTTCTCTGAAAAACAGAGGATGTTTGAAATATTTACGATGAAAACATGTTTTTCAGTTGCTGGTTTTTCTGTTTCTTGCCCATTAGAAGTGGTTGAAGTCACCTTGCCTGCCTCTCGACTGTTTTCCCCAGGCTGAAATATTATTAACCCCACAATAGATTGGTTTGTTCTGACCAGACATGATCTTCACCCTCTAGGTATGTCTACAGTGCAGTTCAGCTCGGGTAGACATACACACACTAGCTTTAGCTGAGCTAGCATTGCTAAAGACAGCAGTGTAGATGTGGTGGCGTGGGCTTCAGTGGAAGCTGTACAAGCATGCTGGGAATCCTGAGGGAATACTCATGTTGCTAGCCCTGGCTGAAGTGAAGCCTGTGTGGCTACATATACACTGCTATTTGTAGCCATACTATAGCAGGTAAAGATAACACAGGCATGAGAGAGATGGTGTCTGGGAGCAGCCCCAGCCATGGACCAGGTGAGTACTGTACAAACACAGAACAGTCATGCCATGGATGTTAAGAATCCCTTTGATGCCCCTGTATGGTCCACCCAGATCTTGGGTCTAGGTGTGCAACAGTACGCATGCATGCCCCATAAAGCCAGTGGACAAGCAGTGCAAGGGGGCTAGGTGAAGCCTTAGCTACACCCAAAGCCTCCCTCTGCATGAGCTGGCCAGCACAGCTGAGAAGGCAGATGGAGTGCTATAATTCCCCGTTGCCCCAGGCCAGCAGCAAATTATTAGACGCACACTCCCAGAGCAAGGGGAAAGCAAGACATGAATGGTTCCTCAGAGGTATCTTTCTGGGCCACACTGCCTCCCAAGGAGGCGTGCAGTTTACTCATCACCCCTTGACCAGGGTTGTGCCAGGCATGATCTAGCCCATGGTAAAAAGCCATCCAAGAGCTTTTATTAGTTTATGCATTAATTTATTACATGCCCATCCCATTATGTGGGTACAAACATAGCAGCTGATAGAACAAAACACTACATAAAATGGACACTAAATGAAACTGTTCCCCACCAACTGATATTAACACACACACACAGGTGGCCATCATTGAATGGATGTATCGTGCACCACGCTCTAAAAGTTGCTGAACTTAAGACTTCATAGTCTGCCAGAGGGAATGAACTCCAGAGCTAATAGCCATGTTTCTGTTATGAGAGCATCCTGCTGTCCAGCCCCAAAAGTCCTGTCCCTGAAACAGATCACAACTTCTATGCTGGGGCAAAGAGAGATGAGCCAGGAGAGAATTATAATGGCTTGCTTTTAAGGAAGTGGAAAAGAAGGCTAAGAGCCAGATTCATTAGGATACTTCAGATCTATTCGGATGTGATTAAGTTAGGAGTCTGGTTCTAAATAATAAACAGTAGTACTTTGTCCGGGGCTGGACTTATGGAAAACCTGGGTCAAAGTCAGAGATGATGTATATGTGGGGAGAAATGAGTCCAAAGGATATTTATCATTTATATGCTGGGGTGGGGAGGTAATCAGAAAAAAACAATTAGCAAAGGGGTGTAAGATGGCATAAGGTGCAATAAACCCCACACATACACACTGTAATGTATACCTATTTCCAGCTCCTCACCATGTAAATTACATCTACTCAGACTCCCTTAGAACTACTTATACTCACATGCCAATCCTCCCCCCATGTGGGAACAGTTAGGCACTCTGGACGGTGCTAGCCAGTCTGTGAGTGGAGCCAACAAGAACTGCGGAGATCTCAGTATCTTTCAGGTTTTACTTTTATATAAATAAACTAATGATGATGTCCGGCTTTGAACATTCTGTTGCGGCATGAGCAAAGCAACCTGACAGTCCATGAGAATCAGAGAGCAAAACTGGCTAGGAACTGACTGAACAAAACCAACTACTTTATTTTCAGCAGCGAAGCAAAGAGCAAAAAAAAATGAACACTCAGCACAAATGCAGAAAATATATTTTAGAACATTTGCCCATTTATAATAATCTCAGGGGTTATGACATAAAGGGAAAACATGTCTGGATTTAACCAAATTCTGTGTTCAAAGACATACGTAGACACTCCCAGTGACTTTATTAATGTCAATGGAAACCTGATTTGCATATCCAAGGAAAGAATCTGAACCAATGTGTTTTAACAAAGGACCGAGCGTTTATAGGGCTATACAATTTCTGCCACAGTGGGGCTCTGAACTTGACTGGGGCCTCTGAAGGGACACGGATTATGAATATTAAATGATAATGACGATGATACAATAATTAATGAGCAAAACAGATTTGACTAAAATAAGAACCATCCCAAATCAAATTTTCTTTTGAGGTTGAATATGGCTGCATCTCAATGGTAGTTAAAGCCATTCATTCATATTATTACAGAAAACTGATGTCCACTTAGTTAGTCACAGCATTGTATACCATATGCTGTATACCATGGGAATTCAGAGCTGTTGGATTAATTTAAAAAAAAAAGTGAATATCAGCTCTTGACGAATATCTATGCGTCAAGAACATAGATCCTTAGTGACTGCCCTCACGGGGCTATGACACAGTCGATTAGTTAAGACTCTCCTGAAAAGGGTGGTGTGTGCATACACACCAGACCATTCATTACACTATCCTGTCTACACAGATTCTAAAGTGCTTTTGGAATCCTTTAGACTAAGAAATACGGTACAGATGCAAAGTATAATTATTACCAGTGCTACATATGGATGAAATGCAACTTAATCCTACCCCAGATTAGCAATTTACAGGTGATTTCTTCAGAAACTCAACACCTGACCATCCTTTTTCAGGAGGCTGTTGTTTCCGACTTTGAAACCCTGGGTGTTCTGGGTATTTCCATGTTCGTTTAAGAGGGCGGGGATCATCTCAAATTCCATCTCCTTTGTTTTCCTTCATAAACTGATGATCAGTGAGACTATTCCCTGCTTCACTGCACGCTGTTGATCAGCAGTTTGGCTAATGGTAGCTCTCAGCATCTGGTATGGTTTTTGTCTTGGAAAAGAGCAACACAAAGTAGGAGCCACTTTCCTATCACACCCCGCTGCCCAAGTAAGAGTCTTAAAAAATGTGCTCTCTCCTCTGTCTCTCTTGTTTCCCTCTTGGTTCACTTTATGCTGGGAAAGTTGTTTCTGACCCCAAAGAAAACAAACATTTTGAATGTTCCCTAAAGAGAGCTCGGTGTTACCCTCCAAATTTAACTTAAACTCTCCTTCCTGGTGCCCTGAAAAAGGAATTTGGAACAATGTTCTTTTCTTCTTTTCCCACTCTATTTCCTAAGTGTCCATTATGCTGAAATTGCAGCAGTTCTTGAGACTTTGTAGAGCACTTCACTATGGAACAGAGAAGGCCTCTTAGAAAATGTGGAGCACTTTCAGGGCTTAAATCTCCCAGGACTGCCATGCCCAGAATCCCAATGACTTCAATAAAAAGATGTGTAGAGCACTGCAAGAGATAAAAAGAAACCAATGTATCTGCTGGCTGGAATTATCTGGAGATAATAGGCCAAATCCACACCTTGTTTAGGCTGGCTCCTTCCCGCTATCTCCCTTTTGCTGAGCCACCAGTAAAAGTTGGCAGAGATGTTCAGGGAGGGGTCATGGCTAACAAGGCCGGGACATGCATTGATTCAGTGCATCCCTTCAGCGCTCTCCTGCAGAGGAAACTGAAGCTATCCTGTGCTGGCATAACCCCAAGGGATGGCAGTGAAAACATTGCCTGCCTCAGGCTGAGCGAATTCCCCCTGGAAGTGAAAATCCTGATTTTTCTGAGGTGCGGACATTAAACAAAGCCCCCTGACTTCCAGGGGAGTTGGCAGGTATTCGGCAGTTCTGAAAATCAGCCCATAAAGGATGAAGGTCAGAACACTCAAACACGCTGCTGTCACCAGGTAGCTCATACTGAGGGAGGAGATACCATCCCCATTATTAGACTCAATTAATTATATTAATGGGTATCTGAAAAGAGGGAATAAAGAGAGCCCCAAAGCTGCGTGAGCACATCAATAACAAGTTGGTTTGTCATATCCCTGCTTGTAAATTGAAACACTTAAGCAAATTAAATGGCCTCTAATAATGTTCCTTGATTTAATGGCATCCCCTTTTTTCCAGTTACATTTGGGGTGGAACCTCTGGCTCAAGATTAGAACAGCAATAAATAATGGAACCCCAGCATGAATGGTGATAGTTTCTCTCCGGGTTTCTTCCACCCCCCGTATTCAAATCCCATAGGCTTGTTTCCCCCCATTTCGTCCACTGACTCACCTCTTCTTCTCCGGGGTGGAAGGAGCAAGCCTGGGATGGAGAGGGTATGTGTGAGGAGCATGGTGGGTGGGTGGTTTCTCAAGCTGATCCTGAACTAATCATAGGCATTAGGGATGGGGAAAGGAACATGTGAGTTCATCTAGTTGCCCTCCCCACCACCTGGCATTGGTACCACTGGCCTTTGCCTATTAGGTCACTTGTACAGGAGAGTACATATGCCACCAATCTATTTGACCATATTCTTTCACCTTGGCCTGAACCTGAGCAGCCTCAAGCAATTCCCTCATTGGGGCACCACACACATAAATGACACAACACATCACATCCCCCTTAGCAGACAGACCACCCAGTAACTAATGAGCTGACCTGGACTAAGCCATCTGAACCCAGGAAGATAAATAACGCACATCACTGCGGATGGCCTTTCAAGACAATCAGAACACACTGGATCATTTTAATAACAGTTCAGCTTTGAAAGGCTGCAGCATTTTGGAAAAACTTCTTGTGAAATGCTCAGTGAAGCAAAATCATTCCGTATGGAACAAGCCCTTCACGCTCTGCTCATGCTCCAGAGGAGGAGCTTAACAGAGGCGCAGAAAGCGAGGTTGGTTCTGTGCAATAGGTTTCATCTCCTCTGTGTTGTTTACCCTACAAACCCAGATCAATGCTCAGGTGCTTTAATTAATGATCAATGCCCTAGAGCAATCTGAAAAAACGATCACAGACTGCAGTGATGAGTGAGTCAACACTCTTGGAATGCCTCACGCCCTTCCTCAGAAGCACGCCCACTTGAAGTGCATTGGGCTGCATTGCAACACAGCAATATATTAACCCACATGCAACCAAGAAAGCACAGGGTTGGGTCTAAACACACTGGAATAAAAAACAAATGGTCTTGCTGATAAGGACAGGAGAATCATATACGATGAAATAAGCAGATATGAATCATCAGCCAGAGCTCACAATAAAGCCAGAATTAATATTTTGGGGGTTCAGAATTGTGGAGCTAAGTTTCATACTTTTGGGTCCTAGCAGGACTGGAAGCAAAGGATGGAAATACCATATGATAGGCAGTTCTTGCAGTATTTCCAGCTCACTCTGAAATATGGGGTATAGATCCATAATTGTTATGGCTCTCTTTCCTGAATACTGCTCTTTAAATTTCTAAGGAATAAGCCTGCCTGTGTGCTATGAGGCCCTCTATTTTACACAAGTTTCATTTTCAAGATGGCTACTCTTATGGAATAAGTCACACATACTGTGATAGAACAAATGTAATGTCTCTAGTTTTTCTTGTCTCATTGCTTTCCTTAATTTAAATTCAAAGTCATTCATACTAAAAGGACATATTTGCTTCTGTGTATATGGAAGACATAACAGAAAGTACAGAAAATGTCATGAACACTGAACAGTTTGGATAAGTATCTGAGTACTTTTCCAGAGTTTTGGAGATAGGTTGGGACAGATTTGTGGTTTTGCACTTGATAGTGAAGGTGAACAAAGGAGCAAACTTTAGTTATGAATAAAGATTTAACACAACTGTTGTTTTACTTGTTTTTTCCCTAGTCATACTTTGTCTGCCCGTGTTTCAGATTTATCTGATCTGTATGTCTTTAACGGAAATGTGTTATACAGGTAGGTGGGTAAAATTTTCTATTCAAATGTGACTTTATATTAATCTGAAATTACCAAATTTAATACATATCCAAATTTTGACCAAACTCTAATGGATATGGTAGATGTAGATATAGTCTCAGACCCTGATCCTTCAAAGTCACATATGCTTATCTTTATGCGTGTGTATAATTTTTGCAGGATTGGGGGCCTACAATTTTCAAAAGTTGCTAGTGATTTTTTTGAATGCCCAACTTAAGAGTTCTTAAAAGGGCCTGATTTTCTTAGGGCAGGTGCTCAAAGTCTGAAGTATCCGATATATTTAATTATATTGACAATATATAAATGTACAGTATACAGCCCTAGTCAGTTTTGAAAATGTAGACTGCGCAATAAATATTATGCAAAAATCTTCACAGATTGTGACCATATTGCTATTTAATATCATATCTTGCCCATGAGGTTTGATGTACAGTATTATAAAATTATGTTCCAGATATAGTTGACAAAGGGTCAGCACTTAGACAGTAAGGTGAAAAGTGTCTTTAAAATGCTTCACATGGTTAACTAGGATAGTCATCCTCTAATTAGCCTCCAGCAAATTTAATGATGCAGCAAATTATATAGAAAAGGACATTGAGCAGCGATGATGAGATAGGGACGACACAGTAAAGGCTCATTCCACCCTTCAGGGCAGGATTGTGGTTTAAATTATATTACCTCCTACGGTATCCGCTATGGCACCCCAGTGGTTAATAGGAGTCCTCTTTGTCCAGCGGTTGCTAGGGAAACAGTTCCTGTACTTCAGGAAGCAGGGAGAGCAGTTTCCTGTTTTGAAGAAGGTTTAAGGACTGTTTTCCTCCAATCAGACAGCAGCTGCCTGAGCAGGAAATGGAGAACACAGCTGCCAACACCAGTTTGGGGTTTTTAACTGTTGTAATAGGCAAAGTTTACAACACCTACACCAAGCCCCATAAGATAAGCAGGTTACTGAGTTAAGGGAAGGACTTGCCGTGGAAGGAGGCCTGGTCTGAGACCAAAACAAATCCAAATACTCCGAGGAAGTGGGCGTTTAGTTTCCTCCATATACGTACCTCACACACGGTACATCACACCCAGTGTATAGCCACGATAAAAGTGCTACAGGAGCTAGCAGGAGTTTAAATAACAGCATCTGACTCAAAACAAGTGTGATTGCCGACAGTGTAGTCACTGTCTCTCTAGTAAACGATTCATCGCTGAGAAGGACTTGTGTATGGTGCGGACTTGTGTATGTGTCCGTATGTGTCAAAAGCAGGAAGCAAATCAATTACTCTAGACGCATTCCTTTCTCTTTAAGATCAAGTTAAGTGCACATTTGTTTACCTCAAAAATTAAAGTTCAGCTCCTGGCCCCATTGAAGTTAAAGGTCCTGTTGATTTCAGTTGTAACAAGATTCAGCTCTTACGACTCAGGGCCTGTTTTGCTTACACTTATATCCGTTTTATATCTACGTAATGCTGTTCCCTTCAATGGTGGCACTCGTGATTTTCACCAGGTCACATTTAGTAGCGTCTGTGGCTCAGTTCTGCATTCCTTCAGTGCGCAAAACTCCACTGGGTTCTATAAAAAATTATTTCTTCTTGTTGTTTATATGGCATACACAGGGTGCTAGCTAGGGAGTGCAAAGTTTGTGTAGAGTTGTGGGTGAGCAAGAAGTGCAAGATCAAGGCCTGAGTAAGTGCAAGTAAGCAGAGTTGAAAAGGACGCAATGCTTCAGTTACTTTACTAACACTCAGTAAATACACACACAGAGTTCTGAAGTGTGGAATCCTTAAGTCCCATTTAGTAGAGACAATCTGTGGGAAGCATCCTGAAGCCCTTGCTCAAGCAAAACTCTCAATGATGTCAATGGGAGTTTTGCCTGGATACGAATGTAGTAAAACCTGAACAAAGACTTGAGAATTTGGCCTTGTGGGAGCTATGAAGGCAAGAACACCTCAATGACTTCTAGTCAGAGCTCAGCAGTGACTTGGTCATGAGTCCACTGCATGGGGCTGTGCATAGATGTGTTGCCCCAGGAGCAGAGTGAGAAGCAGATTATGATTCCGTCACCATTTGCCTGGGATGAGCCCTATACCTGGAGCATGATAGGTCTCCCAAGGAAGATGTGCTAACTGGGGTGGGGGGAGAGCAGAGCCCAGGTTCCACCCATTCCTGGGGTGGTCTCACAGAGATGACCCTCCCTCCTGGCACAGCTACACACAGTAGGGGTAACTGGTTCAAATAATTAAAGGGCACCTTACACACCAATACTCTGTTGTGTAGGCACATAAAACAGACCACAATCTGGCCCTTAATAAAATCCCTTATGTTAAAAAAACCTGCCACAATCTAGAGTAATAATGCAAAACACTGAAGTAATCTTATTTGACGTTTCCATGTATTGTACCATTAAGGCAAAATATTGTTGTAATTTTTTTTAAATAAGGTGCCAAAGATCCTGAGAGTGGAGTATAGAACCGAGAACTTTAATGTTAAAATGGAATGAAACCACATAACGGTTTCAAATACTGTATTTATTTTTTGCAAGTTGTTCCTAGTATAACTTCCCAGGAGTGATGTACCTGAGTATTTGAATCCTAATATTCAAATTATACTGTTAAATGTATTAACCCTAATTTGGGATATTGCAGATTATGTACGATATGCATATTAAGACTTTTTAAACCGAACTTGCTACTTTGGGATAATGTAAACATTATGCCCTGATATGCTCACCCATTGCTGAGTTTTGGAGTAAAGAACCCAATCTTACCCAATGTCTGTGTTTGCAACTCATCAGTTGCTTTAGTAAGTGCAGGTACAGTCAAGGACATGTCTGGTGACTCAGCTGTCAGCCCTTTTGTGCATGGTGAGTACTCTTTGCCAATGTGGAAGTGTGCTAAGAAATTCAAAAGGGAGAAAACCAGTTTTCTGAGAACTAATGCTTGCATCCTTCTAGGCTTCCCTGAAGCACTAATTGTCTTTATATTTCAAACTTCCTTCGAAATCTATTGGCCTCCTAGGGTATGTCTATATAGCAATTAAACAACTGTGGTTGACCCACATCAGCTGATTTGGGCTCACAGGGCTCAGGCGAAGAGGCTGTTTAATTGCAGCATAGACATTCAGGCTCAGGCTGGAACCCAAGCTCAGGGATCCACATGGGGGGAAGGTACCAGAGCTCAGGTTCCAGTCCAAACCCAAACATTTACACCACAATTTTACAGCCCTGCAGCCCAAAGTTGGCTGACATGGGCTAGCCTCAGTTGTTTAATTGCATTGCAGGTATACCCACACTGTTCACAACAAACTCCCTTTTGCACATAATAGCATGTTTTCATTGTTATTCATGAGTAACTGGTCATCATAATTCTATTTACAAAAGAATTTTAAAAGTCTACAACAAATCAAAACAACTAACTGCCAAGTTGCGTGTGGAATCACCAAAGAAAATTCATCAACTTGTCATTGTAACCCTCTTCTTCCTCTCTCCCTACCCACTTCCTTTCTGTATGTCTTCACTTGTCTTTTCTTGTCTTTGTGTAGAATGATAATTCTTCAAGGCTGAGAATGTGACTTATTTGTCTGTTGAGCTCCTAGCTCTCGTCTTGGGTAGAAGGAGAAGAGTATAAAACAGAGCAAAGGCATTGAGTAAGCTGTCTATAATGAAAAGCATGTTGACTCACAGGGGAAAAAAGATGAATTTTGCATTCAAGAATGCATTGAGAAGAATTTCACTGAGCTGAGGAACTAACCCTGTTACCTTCAGCAAAAACAAGCCCAGAATATCCGATAAAACACAGCGGTAACTCAAGACTGTCTTTCTAAATAGTCTGTGGCATTCTGCACTGCAGAAAGTCAACGATCTCAGCTCACCAACCAAGTGACTTAGAATGGTTCTTTGGCAGGTATTTGCATTAATTTATTCCTTCCAGTAAAGTAAGGGATCAATCACTCTGATTTCAGTCAGGCCAAGTGTAACTAAGGCCTGGTCTACACTAACCCCCAAATTCGAACTAAGGTACGCAACTTCAGCTACGTGAATAACGTAGCTGAAGTCGACATACCTTAGTTCGAACTTACCGCGGTTCAGACGCGGTCCACACGCGGCAGGCAGGCTCCCCGTCGACTCCGCGGTACTCCTCTCGCCGAGCTGGAGTACCGCAGTCGACGGCGAGCGCTTCCGGGATCGATATATCGCGTCCAGACCAGACGCGATAAATCGAACCCGGAAGTTCGATTGCCAGCTGTCGAACTACCGCGGTAGTGTAGACCTGGCCTAAGTGTCCTGCGAGCCTTAACTCTACCTACACACAAAGTTCTGCTAATGAACCTCAGTCCTGAACTGCAACGTCCCACCTGGTATTTCAATCCTAGGTCACATGTGCATTCCTCCCAACACTCCTCAAATCTTAATACTGGGCATCCCTTGCTAATGGTCTCCTGGGTCCCCATGAAACTCTGCCAATGCTGCTCAGTCCTGATTTACAGCACTCCCTTCTATTCTGGTTTTGAGCCTCTCATGAAAAGAAAGACTTTTGTGGAGTAGGGAAGAGGGCTGGAGAGGTTTACATCCTTTCCTCCCCTCCCCCCCCTCCCAATTCATATGATAACAAAAAAGGAACAGTAGCAACTGCAGTGAAATAAGAAAAAATACAAAGGTAATGTCAGTATCAAGCCATATTAATCACTCCACACAAAACTGTTTTCCATTTGTCAACTGCTTTATGTTGGTAGAAAATTTAGGGGAAAAGAACCAAAGCCAAGAACAAGAAGAAACAAGGGATAGGAAATGAGGGAAAGATGACACATCAAACATTGCAGGGCAGACAAAATACCAGGAACTCACGGAAGTTGTCATCATGCAGCAATGACATCAGCTTACAACTGTCTCTAGCATTGTCATAAAAACAAAGATATGTCCTGAAACACAAAGTCACCAGCTGTTGTGGCCTCAGGGGAATTACTATATGCAGCTGGTCAAAGTCACCCAAACTTTTAACATATGTTTTATTTCCAGTCATTCAGATGCAAGTTATTGTTTATAGGGACTCCATCTGAGATCAGGGCCCCATACAGACATAGAATATGAAGCAGACCTTTCCTTGAAGAATTTACCTTTAAGTAGACAAGACAGACAAAGGGTTGGGTGCAGGGGAAGGGTTCTCACATCAACCTCCCTTTGATCAAAAGGTTTTTCTTTTTGCAGATTCTGTAGCAGGATGTCTCCATAGGGAGGCCATGCCAGATATTCCCAGATAGCCTTCTTCAGGCTCCACGGATGTAGATTTACTCCGTAAGCTGATGAACTACACTAATATCATGAGCTGATATATGCAATATTTAGTCTTCTTGGTGATCTGTATGGTGGATGGGAAAATGAGGAAGTGTGTCAAGTTTTACATTCAGTAGGTGCCTATAGGACCCTTTGATTTATGTATTATAAGCCACTTAGGAATGTGCAAGATGGAGAACACACCTGAATGTTTTCTAACAGCCTCTTTTTAAGAGATGACATACTGACTTGTACAGTGAATAGCAACAGGCTTTTGGATTATCACTCTTTTGAGAAAAGAGTTCTTTAAACTGTTTCTGAACCCCACATTATTCTTCTGTTTAAAAAAATCAGCTGTGAGTGAATTAACACGCTAGAGTCAGATTCATCACAAAGGTTGATACAAGTTTAAACTCTCATTTATTACAGTTTGAATACTACAGCAGCACCTCTAGGAGGTGCCATTAACATCCATGTCTCCCACTGGTACTTTATATGATATATTCTACCAATAAAATCAAATCTGAGTAACGTGGTTCCATAAAAGGTGTGATCACATTCGTCCAGTGATGTATGAATGCCATTCAGAGCTGGCCAGAAAACAACAATTCCGTTTTGCAGCAGTTTTCAAGGTTTTAATTTTGCATTGGAATGAAAACAAAACCTTTTAAAAGATTTCCCAAATTGGAATTGCATTGAAATGTATGTTTTTGGATTGCAGAGATCAGGGTTTTGATTTGGGTCTCTCTCTTTTTCTCTGGAAATGACCAAAGAGTCCACCATGGATTTCAGAAACCATCCCACTGAAATGGATATGTATCTGCAAAATGTTTTGGCTTTGACAAAAAAAGTTTCATCAAAAAATGTTCCAACCAGCTCCAGTGACATTTATTCAGCTTATTTTGAATTTATGAAATGCATCCATCAGTTATCCCTGAACAATTAAAATATCAAAGTGCAATATTAAATAAATTGATCGATACCAGACTAATGGATTCACCTCACAAATTAACCCATTTATATAACCCAATTACCCCTTTAAGTAAAAACCTGAAAGATTAAATGCATCTTACAATGTACCCTAAAGATCAACAGACTCAGGCTTGTCAGGACACTGATGGGAGTAAATTTCAAAGTCAAGAGCTCCTCCCACTGATTACACCCAATGCCTAGATTTTCCAGTTGATGGATTGTTAATAAGAGTGCCCCCAGATGATCTCAAATAGTATGATGCATGACTGCACTTAAGAGAAAGTTTCGCAGGCAGCCAAGACCTGATCCATGCAGAGATTTATAGAACAATGTTAGTTTCTTAAATTGCACCCAGAAGGAAGTAGGACATTCAGTGGTGTCTTTGGAGAACTTATTGTATTCTTAGTGCGGCTGCCACTGAGTTTATTTTGGCCTTTTCTGTGGCTGTTCACACCCTAACAGTGGAAGGGATGCTATTGGACGTAGCCCCATCTCAAAAAAAAAGATAAATTGGAATTGGAAAAGGTTCAGAAAAGGGCAACAAAAATGATTAGGGGTATGGAATGGCTTCCGTATGAGGAGAGATTAATAAGACTGGGACTTTTCAGCTTGGAAAAGAGATGGCTAAGGGGAGATATGATTGAGGTCTATAAAATCATGACTGGTGTAGAGAAAGTAGATAAGGAAGAGTTGTTTACTACTTGTCATAACACAAAAACTAGGGACCACCAAATGAAATTAATAGGCAGCAGGTTTAAAACAAATAAAAGTATTTCTTCACACAACGTACAGTCAACCTGTGGAACTCCTTGCCAGAGGATGTTGTGAAGGCCAAGACCATAACAGGGTTCAATAAAGAACTAGATAAATTCATGGAGGATAGGTCCATTAATGGCTATTAGCCAGGATGGGCAGGAATGGTGTCCCTAGCTTCTGTTTGCCAGAAGCTGGGAATGAGCAACAGGGGATGGATCACTTGATGATTATCTGTTCTGTTCATTCCCTCTGGGGCACTGGCCACTGTCAGAAGACAGGATACTGAGCTAGATGGACCTTTGGTCTGACCCAGTAGGGCCATTCTTATTTTCTTTAATGAAGTGCAAGCATCAGGGTGAAAGACTATGAAAAATGCCCATGTGAGGCTGCTTATAATGAAGTAGACCTTGTCCTAAGTAACCCCGTCTGTAATAGTACAGAGAAGCTTAAAAAATAGCAATTAGGATGCATAGTTAGTGTAGTATGATGGATGAAGGTCTTGGAACTTCATTAAAATGGCAAGAACAGTGGTAGTCTATGATAATGTGACAATGGTAGAAAATAAATGAACTCCACATTGCTATAGAGTCCTGATCCAGCAGAGTACTTCAGCATGTGAGTAACCTTGCTGAAGTAAATAGGACTGCTCACATGTTTAAAGTTAAGTATGTGCTCAACTGCTTGGCTGGTTTGAGGCCTGTGAACCTAAAACATTGATTTAATAAATTTAAAGCTAGTCAGACTTACCAAAAGGACACTTAGATTACAGAGTAGTTTAATAGAATTTTAGATTATTAAACCAAAAGTAATTACAAAAATCTCATTTAGTTTTCACTGTTACTTCATTTGTTTACCTTTTGCATTTCTTTGGCTTGGGCAATGAAAATGGATTAGTCAGTTTCACTTTTGTTTCTAGTCAATTTCACTCAGGTACTCATCCACTAACACAAGGCCAGAATGGTTGGATTGCAAATCTTGCAAGGGAATGTTTACTACTACTTTTCACACACACACACACACACACACACACACACACACACACACACACACACACACACACACACACACCATCTCTTTTCATTGTAATTTAAGGGGGGGAAGTAAAGAAAAGGTTTTTGGTGGTTTTAAAAGCTTTTTTGACCCACCATTGTTCCTTGAACATGTTCACATTACAGTCCTTTTATTTTTAACAGTAAAGGCTAATCCAGTTAATTCTCTTCTACTCTTCTGCATTTGCTTGTTGGTGTGGGGCCAAAAAAATAAATAAACACACAGACAAATGTAAGCAGTTTTATGGTTCTTATTTGCATTTAGCTATAAAGCTTTTAAATCTTTTCATTGTCTTTGGTATAGGTAATTATACCCTAGATTATCTTTTAAACTGACAATAAAAAGACTGTGGGCCTTTTGCTTGCTGCAACAGTTTCAGATCTTTTAAGGTGGAAACCGCTACATGGAGTATTTTTTCCCTTCCTGAATTGTAGTCTAATTTCCCATTGAATTGAGTTCTCTGATTCAAGAATTAGACTGAACTGATCAAAAATAAATTATTTGGTAAATTAGTAAATACGGCATTACCAATTAATGGCAATTTTAACCCAATATGAACCAACAGGGATCCAAGTTCAAAAACAATTGGATTGATTGCTACCCAAGAGCCCAGTCTACGAGGTTCTGAGTGCTTTTTGTGAGATGCCCAGAGTCCTAGAGCTCTCACTGTAGTGCATGGAAGTTGAGGACACTCAGCACCTTGTTTGAAGCACTCAACATCTCCAAGGATCAGCTCTCAAAGGCGCTGTTAAATAAGGCCTATGTTCAGCAAAGCTCTAAGGCACATGCCAATTTAAGCATGGAAAGAGTCATATTGTATTAAAGTTAAGCATATGCTTAAGTGCTTTGCTGGATTGGGGTCAAAGTGCTGAGCACCTTCTGGAACTGAGTCCCATATGATTTAATGCAAGTTAAGCACATGCTTGACTGCAGAGAGATTTAAGGACTTGCTTAAGTGTTCCTCTGAATCAGTCTTAGACCACTGAGCCTGATTCTCCTTTGCCTTGCATCTTTCGTAGTCATTTACATCAGTGCAAAGCGAGTATAAACTACTACCATTCTGATCTGGTAGCATTTTACACCCACTTTTCACTGGTGTAAAATAACAACCATGGGGTGAGGGCATCAAAGTACCAGGCCTCTTGCTTTTAAAAGAGGAAAGACTGTTTTCTGTCGAAAGCAAGAAAGTGGGAGAGAGGAGTTCCTTGTTCAGCATTAGAAGAAAGCAGCTCTTTCCGTTTTGCTTTATAATCGTCACACAGCATCTTCCCTCTTAGTGTAAGTTAAATGAAAATATATGAGAGAAACTGACATATTAGTGAGATGGAACCTGGCTTTGTATTATAAGTCTCATATTCTGCACTCTACTCTTGCAAAAACAGGCAAACACACCTATTGTTTGAAGCGATCTGGACTATATCTTCATCTTTTCTTATATTAAAGAACAACATATATTTTTGTAACTTTTAAAATTATTTCTTCTCTCACAGTTATTTAGAATTAGCCCCCAAGAAGCTTGAAATTAATGTGTTGATTCTTACTGGTTTCCAAGGGGTGCTGTACGGAATAGCAGAACAGATGTCTTGAGCTCCTGAGACATCTGCTAATATCCATTTTCATCCAGAGTCCAGGGCCCTGACCAATCCCCCCCCCCGCAATAAAGGAATAGGTACCCCAAAATCTCTGGAATGTCAACAGGCAAAGGTTTGTCTAGTGGGAGCTCTACAAGTTGCCAAAAAACAAGGAGAACAGAGACCATCCACCCCCTGAGCAAGATGGCTGGCTGCTGAGGGCACTGTGCCATGCTGGAGAAAGTTGCTGCAGACACAGTAGATATCAAGGCCACAAGACAACTGACTGTTACCTTGATTAACTCCTCTCTGCAAGCACTGACAGATGGGTGAATGAAGCGGAAGGGAGAATATAATGGGAGGGAAGATCAAGTACAAGGGCTCTCTGTCCAGGCGCAGAGAAGCCTCACAAACTTAGCTTCTCTTAAATCTAAAGTAGCAGACCTTGAGGGAAGGCCTCGCCACGATAATTTGAGAATTATAGGAGTACGTGAAGGAACAAAGAAAGGCAACACCCTACAATTAGTTCACCAGCTCCTTTCAGAAGTGCTTAGTCTGCCAAATGATTTTAAATTTGATTTAGAGAGAGCTCCTAGATCCCTGGCTCCTAACCCAGCCTCAAATGCCAAACCTTGTGCACTGATTGTCAAATTTTTAAGATTTACCGTAAAAGAAAAAAAAATGCAATAATGTTTTTGGGGATGCCACAAAATAAGATAATGATTTTTCAAGACATTGCAAAAGATGTGGTTAAACAGATATCAGCCTTTAAATGATCAAGGAAACTTGCCAAGCAGCAAGGGCTCAAATACTGTATAAAGTTTCCAGGTGAGGAAGTGCATCTGGTCCAAAAGCCACAAGATGCAGAATGTTTTTTAAATCGCTTGAGTACCTGTTCCGTTTTATACCAAGTTTACTTCCCAGTTGTTATGTTTTCCCCATCTGCACTGATGAAGTTATCCAGTTATTGTTACTAACTTACTTACAGATTTAGGTTATCTCTGGTGCTCCAAGCTTATACTGTATAACTTTGGGACCATGCATATCAATTCTCATCAAATGGTAACTTATTGACATTTTATCAGTGAAATATGCTGATAAATATCCTGAACCATAAGCTTTATTAGCCTTAGAGACAGAAAAGGCGCTTGATAGAGTGGGCTGGAGGTATATATTTCATACCCTACAAGAATTTGGATTTTGACTCGTATTTAGCTCCTGATCCAACTGTTATATTCTCACTTATCCTTTTGCATTACAATCAACAATGTGACCTGGGATACCTCCAGCCTCTTCTGGGCACCAGACAAGGATAACTGTTGTCTTCATCACTTTTTGATTTGGCTCTAGAGCCCCGGCAATAGCTATACAGACTCATCCAGATATCGGAGGCATTCAACTTGGTTCCATGGAGTATGAACTGATGTTGTGTGCAGACACCCTTTTGTGTATACGCAAACCAGAAGCCACTATTCCAACTCTCCTATCGCTAATTCAAAAATTCAGAGCAATACCTGGTTACAAAATACATTGGAAAAAATTGGAACCATTGGAAATCTCCCTGTTGTCATATAGTGGGGCTTCCGCTTAATGGAATTTCCATAGGCAAACTGACGCAAATAAGTTCCTAGGTATAAAAGTACCAAGAAACATTAATAAATTAGTGAAGATAAACTCAGATCCTGTACTCTCTCAAATAACTAGTGATACAAATAGGTGGTATATATATACAAATACATATATATAATATCCTTCTGTCTTAATTTAGAAAATGTAACATGATAAGAGCCTTTCTGTGGGGCTCTGGTCAATGTCCACAACTATCACTTAAAAAACACCTGCTCCCTATAGTCAAGGGACTTCCAAAATTTCTATTATGCTTTTATCATGTCTCAAATGTCAAATTGGTTCCAGCATGCTAACACCCTTATTCCCACATGGGTGGAAATTGAATGGGTATTAATGCATCCAGTTCTCCCTGTGGGTCTGCTTGGTTCCTATTTTTCTCCATCAGACAAAAAGAAGATGCCTACAGTGATGGCTGCACAAAGTGTCTGGGCTATCCTAGCTAAGAGGTACCAGTTTCATTCTCACCATCATGAGAAAGCACCTAACTGGAGTAACCCAGACTTGCAAATTGGGAAACAGCCTGATTTGGAAGAACTGACTGAGCAACAGCATCATATGGATTTCCCAGTTAGTCAGCGATAAGGGCTTTGTGTCTTTTCTAACACTAAAGCAGTGGTTCTCAACCTATTTACCATTGCGGGCCGCATATGCAGCTCTCTGTGTGTTATGTGGGCCACATCCACACAATAGATACAATACCTGTATGGCCCTGAAGATGTCATATGGGCTGCAACTGTGTGCTGATGGGGCCACCGAACGTGGCCCACAGGTTGAGAACCACTGCTCTAAAGCAATGATATGACCTTCCACCCTCAGTGGAGTGGCAGTACTTACAACTAAAACACTTGCTAACGTTATCAATTTGGTCCGGATGCCCCAGGATTGCCAGAGGGAAATTTGGAAATGCTTCATAAATTCCCTAGGCCCGTGTCCACTATGTATACTTTACTGAGAAAGAGGAACTCCATTAGTCTGGAGTTCTTTGTGAAAATGTGGGAAGGGGAGTTATCACAGCCCTTAAAAGAACTCCAGTGGCAGAGCATATTATGGAATGTTATAAACACTTCTGCAGATCTCAGACTACACCTAATACAGCAAAAGATTCTATTCAAAACGTAGTGGACGCTATAGAGGTTGTGCGAGACAGGGGCCTCGTGCTCCGACGGTTGTTGGCGCTGCAGTAAAGAAAAAGGAACCCTGATGCATATGCTGTGGGGCTGTCCAACAATCAGACAGCTGTGGAAAGAGGTGGACACAGGGCTGAAAGTAGTGCTTGGCCGCAGCCATAGGCAATGCGTGTGGGGGGGGGGGGGAATGTGGGGTCAAGTGCCCCCCAGGTTGCTGCTCGGCCTGCCGGTGCAGTTGGAGGGAGAGAGGCTCTGTCCTTCTCCCGCTGCACCTGCTCCCCGGCACCCTCGGCCCGTCCCTGTCAGCAGGGAGTAGAAGGAGTGGAACTAGTCACATCTCCCGCTGGCTGCTCTGGGTTGATGCTCTGTGCAGCAGGGCGGCTGCCTGAGAGAGCCAGGCTGGGGAGGTGGCAGTGGCGGCCACCCCCTGCCTGGGCTCAGCTGCTGGGGATGGGGACCGTGCAAGCCGGAGTCCACTCTCCCCCTGGCACATTTCTAGCTCACTCATCCCCTGTCCCCAGCAGCCAGGACCTGGCATGGAGCGGGCAACCCCTACCATCTCCCCAGCCAGGCTGTCTCAGGCAGATGCTGTGCTGAACAGAGCAGCGACCTGGAGCGGCGGCCTTCAGCTGCATGAGAAGTGGCTCCGTTCCACTCCCTGCCCAGGCCCGGCTGCCAGGGAGAGCGGCCGAGCATACCGGGGCTGAGGCACAGGGGGAGAAGGACAGAGCCCTCCCTCCCCCCGGCTGGTAACATTGGGTGGGGAGAGTGCAGCAGCCCCGGGCTGGGCACAGGGCAGGGGGTCTCTGGGCAAAGGAGACATGTGGGGCAGTCATGTGTCCTCCCCTTTAGATTGGGCCCCCCGAATATAGGGAGGCATGAGTCATCTATGGTCAGCAATCAAACCTCAGCTGAAAATGATATCCTAGGTTAGTACCTACTACACCGGGTTTAGCCCACCACAAAGACTTTGGTGCTTGAGGGCCCCAATGATGCCCTAGTGCAAGATTTTACAAAAATAGAGGGGTTCGCTTATGCCCAGAATAGAGCAGCAGTATTCAGACCTGTCTGCATTCTCAGCGGAAGAAAGAACAGCTTATCAATGTAGAGAGCAATTATGTAATTCAAAGAAATTTGGACCCTGTTTCTTGATACATTTGAATAAAGAATGCGGAGGTAGTTCAAATAAAGCCAAACTTCCACTCCACCTGACCTTTCTGCTTTTCCCTCTTCCCACCTTTCTAGTCCCCTACTTCCTTTTGGTGCCTATTTGTGTATGTCTTTTATTGTTGTTGTTGTTACCCTCACCCTAACATGCTGTGGCTGTGCAAAATTGCCTGATTTTGTATTATCCGGTCTTACAGCTTTGACAAGTTGGAAAGTTGTGTAATTGCATAACTTTATTGGATATCCTGAGAAATGTGTGGTACCTCGTAACATAGACAAGCTGTAAGTCATTTACCTTTTTGTATGTCATTATTTGTTATGAAAAGTAATAAATTAATCACATCCTCCCCCACCCCCGAAAAAAACAACAACTGTAGTCACTTTTAACCTGGACAGGATCCTTTCAAATTCTAAAAAACAGGGCTTTGTGACTGGAGGGCATATTTGCTGGCCCTCTTGAACCAACTGCAGAGTTAAAACCAATTGAAGAGACTCATATGTATGTGAGAAATATCCACTCTAGTTCCACAAACAGAGAAGAGGGGGACAGTTCAAATCACATTGTCCATGAAAAGGCTGTTGAGATTTGGGACATAGATCTGTGAATTTTCCTGGCTTCTCTTTACCCTGTAGAAAACTGCAAATCATTATGGGTGAAGAGAACTTTGACAAGCTTTGTTGGAGAAGCTTCTGAGACCTGGTGGTCTAATATTTGTGACACCAATCATTCTATTAACTTTCCAATATTGTTCAAATAAAATATCTGTCAAATATTTTTTCCATTATCTGTCTAGCTCAAGTTAGGACCTTTGCTGCTCAGAATTAGTTATGCACAGTATAACCACACCCAAGCTTGCTTCAGTGGACATCTCCTATAAAAACAGGATAAGAAAATCTCCATTCGTGTGTTACAATATGTAGAAACTGCCTGTTTCCCTTTGAACAAGTTCCCTTTGCATGAATACTGGAAAAATAATAATGAGCACAGCTCCTAAATTTATTAAAAATATGCCAAATGAAATCTGATAACCAAGCTAATGACATGAATTCATCTTGATTCAGAGTAAATCTGCTGCAAATCAGTTGGTTGACATTGCTCAATAGTAAGAAACTTTTTTTTAAAGAGCTAATCAGGAACCAATTATTTTTCCCATGAAACATTTTGAGAAGAACACTTTCTTGCTTGTTTTCAGCAAAAAGTTTCAGTCTCTGAAAACCCAAAGGTTTCAAAGTAGCAGCCGTGTTAGTCTGTATCCGCAAAAAGAACAGGAGTACTTGTGGCACCTTAGAGACTAACTAATTTATTTCAGCATAAGCTTTCGTGGGCTACAGCTCTATGCATCCGAAGAAGTGAGCTGTAGCCCACGAAAGCTTATGCTGAAATAAATTTGTTAGTCTCTAAGGTGCCACAAGTACTCCTGTTTTTTTTGAAAACCCAAAGAAATTTGGTGCTCGTTTTCCATTTTTTCCAACCAAAAACCACTTTTTCACGAAAGTTGATTTTTTTTTCATGAAAATAGCTATTGAATCAAAAAGCCATTTTCCTTCAAAAATGTGTTTCAATTGACATTTTTCAAATAATTTCTGCTTTGAATACCTGATAACTACAGTCTCTGACTGTCCATCATGTCCCTGGCCTTAATTTCCACTTCCAGTTTCTTCTTATGTAGGTTCATATTTAGCATTTTTCTGACATTTTTAGTTTCTTGCAAAAATGCAAAACATTCTGTTATGTAACCCACCTGAGTGCTACTTGAAAAGCAAGTATTAAGTTTGCTCATTTTCAGGTTCCATATTTTGCCCTAGATGATCAGACACTTTGGATTCACACAAACTGGTGGTTCTGGAAACATTTCTTAGATTGATTTGATTTGACTAAGTGGATTAGGGCCTGATCTGGTCAGATACCATAGTGATGAATGCAGTACAGGACCAGATTATCCACAGTGGCCGAGGAGCACTCAACACAAGTCTAGTCCTAACTGTTTTGCTCCTCAGTTTAGTGAATTTGCTTCCCTGTTACCTGTACCTGTTTAGAGTGAAATCTGTTTAATATCAGTCACAAGGAAACAACAGTGAAGAATGCTTTGGAATGTCTTTGGTCTCTCTCTTTTCAGCTGTGTATTATAAATTGGCGGATAATAATGATGTTTGTTATTAGATGCTTTATAATAAAATAAACATGAAACAATGCTACATGAAATAAAGCTAGTGTACACTATCAACTCACTGATAAACCACCTTTAGTAATACTACTTGTCTTTTACCACCAAACACAAATAATCCTTTCCGTGCATAAAATATTTATGTCACTTGTAAGATATCCTGGGGGCCAAGTATTCTGACCTTCTCACTTTCCAATCTTACATCTGCATATTCTGCTGCTCAGTAAAATCAAGTTAGACCCAGACATCTTTGGGACCAAACAGATTGCTCTGTGATGCACCAGTGCAGAGACGTGTGGGTGTGACTGGGGCTATAGTCTATAGCAGGCACCTACCTGCACACCAAACCCCTTGGCTCATGGAGTTGCAGCCTATGATGATCCTACCTTTACAAGGGGGTCAAGAGCCCGGCGTTTCCACTCTTATCCCCATAAGTTCATAATAGTGAGTTTACCAAATTGGGGGGGGGGGAGGGTCTCTGACCTTTGTAGAATGGACATTTTCTAGCCCCACGGATTTATTTTTGAAACTCCTGAGGACAGTGGGGAACCACGCCAAGGTCTTGAAGCTTTGGACTGAAGCTAATAGCACATAAGAACACCGGACCCCAGCTGACAGCACTCACTCGCACGAGTAATCCTTACTCTCCTGAGTAAAGACTGCAGGATCAGGGCTCTATTTAGCAAAGTCTACCGCAAACCACACAACTATTGAGCGGAGGGGGGCAGACGGATTCCTTCTCTGGGGAGTCACGGCGTGTTTAGAGCCAGAACATAGACACATGTTTGGTGGGAAGGAAGGAAGAAGAGGGAGACTTGCTGTCTCCCCCGTTATTTCTGCGCAGAAAAGGCTGGTCACAGAGACGAAGGCAGGGCTAGCTAAAAAGAGGGGGAGAACAGGAGGAGACCACGCAAACCTTTCCTTTAAATTGCCCTTGTGTCGGGGCAAGGGGCTGCTTTTGTGCGAGGAACGCCTTCTAGTTTTCACTCCCTTTCACTTGCCCCGTATCCACACACTCTACCCGTGGCTACCGATCGTTTCATACAGACACTCCAGTGCCTTGGGTTCTCTCTGCAGGGACGTGCCGTGCGGGAACCGGGAGCGAACCTCAGCCGAGCTGGGCAGAAATGCTCTGTTCTTCTGGGCTCCAGGGGAGGTGGGTGAGCCGCCCTCTCTGCACATCCCGGGCTCGTCTGTGAAACAACCGGTGCTTTGCAAGGCTCGTTCAATCCTCCGCACCCTGCGGCTGCAGGATCTGGGGAGGAAACGGCCCAGAGTGCCGGTTTCCCTGGCCTTTTAGCGCCATGCACAAACTTCTACATTCCTGATTTCTTTTTCCAAACGCTACCAGGGAGGAGAAGCCTCTCTTCCCATCCCCCTTGCCCCCCCCGCTGCTTGTGCAAGCCCCACTCACACTCCTGGAGCGTATGCAAGATCCTGAACTGTGTGTGTGACATACAGGGGGTGGGAGACAGAACAGCTGCTGTCCCTTTAAATCTGTTTGTTTGGCATCCGTGCCCCCCCCCCCCCCCCTTGTTTCACTGCAGCTTTCAATCCCTGAGCGAGCCAAAGGGCTTCCTCTGCAGGAAAGGAAGGGAAATGCCTGGGAGGAGGAGGCGGTGGCGAGCCCTGGCCAGTGCGCTGCGATCAGAGCGGGACCCGACCAGCTGCCTCCAGTCTGCCTTGCCAGGCTAAGCATGGATCGCACCCCCTGAGCCGACACCCCCCCACCCCCGCCACTGCTGACTAGTTCTCCCCTCCCTTCTCAGCCCCACACCGACCCCGCTCCAGCTCCGGGAGGGAAGGAGGTGCGACCGACCCAGGCGTGCAGGACCATGATCTGAGGGCGGGAGACCAGAAAGTTGGGGGAGATGAGCAACGCAGGTGAGTGCTGGCTCCGGGGGGCCTGATGGGGCTTGGGAAGTGGGGGGGGTCTGAGGCGGCAAAGGGCTCGCTCCTGGGGAGCGGGGGGGAACTGACCCACGCGGAGCGGGCGCAGTGTCTCCTCTCGCCAACACAAGTTGCTCCGATGAGAGATTATTACCTCGCCCGCCCTGTCTCGCTAAAGTTGAGCGCAGCTCTTGTGTAACAGGGCTGTGCTCAGCATGGCCACAGGACAGCCAAGGGGGAGAGAGCTGCGCCTTCCCCCACTCCTCTCGCTCTTCTTTGCTTTTGCCCTTCACCCCCATTTCCTTCTTGGTTTTGTTTATTCCCTGGCAAACCAGAAGCACGGACAAGGGGCTTGTGGCGGGGAGAGGCACACATTGGCTTCCACTCCGAAATAATGGCACGGTCCTGGTCTGGTCAAGATGCGGTTTATAAAGGGTGCCTTGGTCCAGTGAAACCGGCAAAACAGTGCTCGGGGCTTCAGGGGCTAGGGTGGTGGACCAGATCCTACAGTGGGGGTGCTGAGAGCCATTGAACCAAACTGTAAACCCTGGATAGCATGGAAAGCACTTCAAGCCAGGAGGTAGGGCAGCTCCCCTAGTTCCAGCACTAGAAAAGTAGGTGGTTAAGGTGGATTGTATTAATCACTAGAAGGGAGCTGCCTGGCACACAGAGAGAGAGCTAAATGCGCTGTAGGTTAGGGGAGGGTGGATGGGTGATGTGAGAAACTCTTTGGCAGGCAGGAAAGTTGACACATCGATGCTGGAGCCCTAAGGGGTGTTTTAGCGGCTTGCTGATTTGGTGGCAACTTGGAGATGCCCAACTTTTCTCCCCCGCCTTGCCCCGTTTGCTCCTCGGCGCGTAGCCGGGCTGGGAGAAGGGAGGAGCGGTGCTTTACTGCGGTGTTTGTTACGCTGATCCTGTCTGACTGCGGTTTATTTTGCGGTTGACTTTGTGAACAGATTTGCGGTTTGGAGTAACTGGGGGGATTCCTTTCTCTTCTCCCTCGGCGGCGAAGTGCTGGCTGTCGGGGGCTGGGGGGACTGAGCGCATGTGAAATAAACGAGACATTTTTAACCTGTAAAATCACAGCATCGTTTGCCACAAGCATAGATTTTCCACCTAGAATGCACCTGATGCCAAGCAAAGGACGCTCCCGAACTGTGCGCCTCAGAGCAGGCAGATTGTTAGACGAGTCATGTATTGTAACACACGAGTTTTCACCGTCTATCTCTGGCCATTTCTTCCCTCCATTCTCCTGCCCTGAGTTCCAAAAAGCCAGGTCCTAAAGAGACCCTTACCGGTAGATGGCACAAGCCTTATTACAGGGGTTTCACCAGGCGGAATCTCTTTGCCCAGAGTTAGAGGACAGATTTCAAAATTGCTCAGCTCCCATTTAGAATGAAGAGGTCAGATTTTGAGCCGTGCTCAGGACCCGGGAGCTCCCATTCAGAGCTGAGTGCTGGGTGCTGAGTAGAGCTGGCGAAGAGGGACGTGTTTATGGTGAACATTTTGGAAAGACAACTTTAAAAAAAAGCAGAATTTCCCCCATTTTTTGACAACACAAATTTTTGTTATTGCGTTTTTCCCTCTATTGGTCTTTTTTCCCCCCTACTGGGAGAGGGGGCGGAGGAAAAATACTAAACCACAAACTTTTAAAAATAAAAAATGTTTTGTTTTTCATTGAATGATAGGAATGTTTTGGCCAAAATGAAAATTTCCCAGGGACCCTTTTGTTTCGGGGGGGGGGGGGCGGGGGGGAGAAGTCAATGAAAAATTGCAATCAGCTCTAGTGCTGAGCTCTTTTGAAAATACAGTGCCACATCCAGTGGGTTGGTGGAGTAGAAATAGGTCCCCTGCCCCAACCCCCAACTCTTCCATTTTGTTTCATTCCCTCAGATGATGAAGGCTATTCAGTGCCCTGCTTGAGATGACGCATCATGGAGCCCAGAGGTTTTCCTGCCATAGTCACACTCACTTTCAGACCCACATGTGTTGGGAACGGTGAATCTGTGTTAACCAAACTAATGGCTCCCTGGACAGGTGGTGGTGTGAGAGAACCCCCGGGTTGCATTCTCTTTGCCCACTCAAAAAGTAACATTTTAATTCTTTTTTCGTAACCTTCCCTGGCCAGCTTGGACTCCTTTCTGCTTTGTGCCAGAGAAACTCATTCCAAGTTTAGCCATCTGGTAAAGAGTGGCTTTTTGGCATTGGTTTAAAAACTTCATCTTGACACAATTTAATACGCAGGGACTCCAGCCTGATCCCAGTTTCACAGCAATGTGCACTGTCAGCACTATCAGGCTTATTACTTTATAAGACCGTAAGTTTTATTAGCAATAATTGTTATTTGATCCACACCAACATAAAGAATGTATCCATCAGTGTGAAGCACAACTCTCCATTGAGTTCAGAGGAGAGTTTTGCTTATTAATTGATGCAAGTCCATGTGTTCCAATATATTACCAAGATCAGAGTGCCACGGTGCTAGGCACTGTACTATGCATATTAGGACATAGTCTATGCCTCCAAAGAATTTACAATCTTCATAGACAAGGGAGAAAGGAAATATGATTATCCCCATAGATGGGGAGTTGAGGCAGACCAAGATTAAGTGACTTGGTCACTTAAAAGAGAACTAGATAAATTCATGGAGGTTAAGTCCATTAATGGCTATTAGCCAGGATGGGTAAGGAATGGTGTCCCTAGCCTCTGTTTGTCAGATGGTGGAGATGGATGGCAGGAGAGAGATCACTTGATCATTACCTGTTAGGTTCACTCCCTCTGGGACACCTGGCATTGGTCACTGTTGGTAGACAGGATACTGGGCTTGATGGACCTTTGGTCTGACCCAGTATGGCCATTCTTATGTTCTTATTCTTATGACTTGTTCAAGGTCACAGAGGAAGTCCATGGAGGTTCCAAAAATTGGAACCAGCTCGCCTCAGATCCAATCCAATCCTTAACCACAAGACCATATCTTCCTCTAATTATTCAGTGGCTTCGTGGGGGCTGAAATCATGCCACACAAAATGAAAATTGCAATTAACAAAATCAAAACACTTCCAGTTGTTAAAAAATGTAAACCACCTTGTATCATTTTAAAAATTCTTATCGAATATAATAAATGTGAAACTACTTTAAGAAATCTGCAGGAAGCTACCAGCATACCTGCTCTTTAAACTGAAGCCATATCCTACTGCCATAGAATTCCATGAAACTCTCCTATTGATTTCAATGGGACCTCAGCATGTGAAATGACAGGAGGGTATAAGCTCTCTATTTCTGCAGTCAGGGCTTTCTGTTGGGAAGTAGCTGTAAAACTGTAGCTTTCGTTGAGACACCAGAGCCATTTAGTTATTGGGATATTAAACTAATGGCATATATTAAGTTTTGATCATTTGGATGTTGTACGTATCTTTTTTTCTAGATATCCAGTCTAAGCCCCCAATCCTGCAAATATCTGCAGGTGCATAACTTTTCAACCCATTGAAGCAATGATACCACTCACGTGAGTAAAGTTTGATACATGATTAAGGACCAGAGCTTTTGGTATTCAAATTAATCATTTCCATTTAAAAGCAGGCTTTCCACTCAGTTTGGTACACGTGAACTTTAGGTTGTAGCTTTCCCCAGTAATGCTTCTCTGTAGGATGGTGTCACGGACTCACAGATCATGCCCACTCTTGGCCCCGTGCGGTCCGTGGGGGGTGCCCCTTTCAGTGAGACAGCCTTTCTCGGGGGTCCACTCTCGGGGTCAGGCCCCTCCACCTCTCTGAGCCTGAGCACGTCCGTCTCTCGCCGTGGGCCCCCTCAGGGAGTCCACTCGCTCTGGACCCCCGGGGCCTCCACCCCCCGAAGGGGTTGATGCAACCCTGTTCTCTAGACCGGAGTGACTCTCAGCCAGTGTAAAACAGGAGGGTTTATTGAGCAACTGAACACAGCACAGGAAACTCTCAGGGCCTCAGGCCTGGCCTCCCTCAGCCCAGCACACCCCAGTCTCTCTGCATCCCGGTGGGCTCTGCCTGCTCCCCCTCTCCAGCCCAGAGGCCACCCCCCTTTCCCCCCGCTTCCCAGCTGGGCCTCTGAGATCACCGGCTCCAGGCCCTGCCTCTGTCCATTGTCTTCTCTCCAGGTAAACAGGGTCGTAAACCAGGGCCTCCTCTCCTCTCTTCTGTCCTCTGGCTGGAACCGGCTGGTTAGGTCACTGGGTCCTCACTCTGCAGTCCATTGTTCTCCCACTGGCCAGAACCGGCTGCGACTCGTGCGCTGCGTCTCTGGGTCGTCAGGTCACCAGTCGCTGGGGTATCTATTCTCCAGGCCATCGGCTGTGGTCCCAAGTTCCCTCTCCTGTCCTCTGTAACAACAAACTCCCTCTCCCCTCACCTCATTAAACCAGTAACACCCAGGGAAACTGAGTCCCAACCCCTCTGAATGCAAACCATTGGAAAACAAGGAAAAAACAAGAAAATCCCCCACTTCGTCACAGATGGTATATGACTGTATTATATTTATGAATTGTGGCAATAAAGTTCTATAGTAAGAGAAAGTTGGAACCTATTGATTTGATATTCCAAAGTCATAAACCATTGATCCTATCTCAGAACAACAGAGTCCAATAACTGTATTAGAATGCATGTTATCTTTGCAGAGTGGTATCTGCTCTGAAATCCTGGGTGCTAACATTCCAGTTAAAAGACAAAATGACATAAGAGAATTATGGCCTTTTTTTGAAAATTCAGATCTGCCACTTAAATGGGTATTCAGGAGACCTTATTTTAAAAACAGTCAGATAGGGCCTGATCTAAGCCCATTGAAGTCTGCTGAATTCTGACAGGCCGTTAAAGCACAGACTCTAATAAGTGAGAATAAAAATTTTGAATGACTTAGGATCCTCAGTCCCACTGAAAATTTTACCTCTAGGCTCCTAAATCATTTAGGTTCTTTTGAAAATCCCATCCTATCTCACTTTCACTTATTTCAAATGGTTTGAAACACACAGTGAGGGACCCATATGTCATAAATATAGAACAACAAAAGATCTGCAGGCAGCGGTGTGAAATTAATGACATCTTGGAGTTATTTACCGTACATCCTAGAGTCCTGGTGATGACAACTCCTGTGGTTTATAACACAAGTGGCGTCCCCTCAATGGATTTACACTTTCCTTGTAAATCACTCTAGCTCATCTAATTTCATCTCTGTAACGTATCAGAGCAGGTTCCACAGCATATGCTACATATTTATCTAAATTCTGAATGATGGTAAAATGGCTTATCTATGAAGGCCTATTAAACACTGGTTTATTGGCTGGTTTGGGTATCCTGCAGAATGATAATTGCCATTTTGGATCCAGCACTTCAGAGTGGACATGAAATAAATGAGGTTTAGGACTCCGCTCTCTGATTACTTTATACACCACATAGCACACAGCATTATTGGGCAGCGGGGAGGGGGGTTGACAATAGGCTGACCAGCTGAGAAGCTAACTCTGATTTTAGAACTTTAATAGTTTGCTGTCTGTCCCCCTCCCCACCCCGCCCCGGGATATTCAGAATGACACTTTCTATGGAAGCATTATTCTGAATGAGAGCATCATTTTACCATACGCACATGGGGCCAAAATTCATTCCTGGTTTTGCTCCATTGAAGGCAAATGGAGGTAAGCCAGGGATGTTGTTAGCCCCTTAACACAATCCATTATTGGTAGATACCTTTTCTTCAGTTGTGATCACAGCTGCATAACTGAGGAGCTTGATCAATCCACCAGTAAATACAGGTATGAGGAGCAAATTACAGTGGTGCAGTTGAGCATTTTGGCTGGTTTTGGTAACTCCAGAGGGAAGGAGCAGAACAGAGAAAGAATGTGTCCAGTGATTAGGAGACCCCTATTAGTTCTATGGCCAGCTGGAGAGTAGGAAAAGACACATCCATTCTGCCTTTCATGCTAATGGAGAGTACGCTGAGCTTTCCAAGCTAGGCTTTGGGACCCATCTGTATTTCTACATTTTATTCAGGTCCAGAATGTTATGATGTGACAGATTCAAAGCATGGCCCAGTTTTCCATTGCTCCATCATAGTGTAGAAAGAGGAGATATAGGAAAGATTCCATGTCATTACTTCTTTCACCCTGTGTTCGGGGAGTGATTTCCACTATGGGAATCCAGCAAAGAATGCTTTGACCATGTCAGCCCTCTCTTCGCATCCTTCTACTGGCTCCACCTTCTCCAACACATCAAACAGGAGTTATTTGTTTTCATTTTCAAGACCCTCCATTGCCTATCCCACCCGACCTATCATCTCTCATTCACTATTAAGATGTCAGCTCCCTCCTCTGATAGGCCGCTGATGCCAGGCTCCATCGCCCCCTTGTTAAATTTTCAAACAAGCACCTTTGTGCTTTTTCCCATGCTGGCCCTCACACTTGGGAGAAGCTCCCTGCAAACATCGTCAAAGCTACCTCACTATCCTCCTTCAAACTGTCCTTTTCCACGACGCCTACACAAACCGTGACTACAGTTAGACTACTAGTGAACTCATACCATCGCCTAGCAAACTGAATATTGTATAATTGTTTCCTTGTACTCCCCCATCTGTCTGTGTTTCTTGTCTCTTGTCTTAGATTTAACTTGTAAGCTCTTTAGGGCACAGACTGCCTTTTTGGTCTGTGTTTGTACAGCACCTAGGACAAATGGGATCCTGCTCCACGCTTGGGGTCCTACGTACTATGGTCATACAAATAAATAAATAATAACAATAGTGCTGAGAGATAAGAGAGAATATTTCAGCAACATGAACATGCAGAGATTCTGAATTGCCTAGAAGGCTGGTCCTCACACTGTTTCTTCATTTCCTTCCCTGAATCCTCTGTATTCCTTACAGCAATTACAGTGTTTGGCTACATGAGATGAAAATGAGTTTGCTTTGGGTGATTCTGGCCCCTTCATTCAGTTTATATTTGTGCTACTTATTCCCTGTCCCTCTGGGAAGGGATTTGTTAATGTGGAAGCTGCCCAGGTCACAAGCCTGATTTAATTCTTCGAAGAGATTACAGGTTTGGTTTATAAAGGTAACTGAGTAGATAAAACAGACTTTTGTAAGGCATTTGACTCCGTACCACCTGACATTCTGATTAAAAAATTAGTACTATACAATATCACTAAAGCACACATTGAATGGATTAGGAACTGGCTCACTGACAGATCTCAAAGTAGTCCTCAATGGGAAATCATCATTGAATGGGGATGTGTCTAGTGGGGTTCTGCAGGGATCAGTACTGCGCCTGATGCTATTCAACATTTTCATCCGGCAGAAAATATAAAATCATTGCTGATCAAATGTATGGATGACACAAAGATTGGCAGAGTGGTAAGTAATGATGAGGACAGGGCTGTCATACAGAGAGCTCTGAACCACTTGGTAAGCCAGGCCCATTCAAACAAAATGAGTTTTAATACAGCCAATTGCAAAGCTATACATCTAGGAATGATGAATGCTGGCTGTACCTACGTAACTGGGGACTGTGTCTTGGAAAGCAATGACTCTGAAAAGGATTTAAGTTTAATAGTGGACAAGCAACTCAATATGAGCTCCCAAGTTCACTGCTGTGTGGAAGAGGGCTACTGAAATCCTTGGTATGTAAATAGGGGAGTAATGAATAGGATCATGGAGGTGATTTTGCCTCTGTATATGGCATTGGTGAGACTGATCCTGGAATACAGTTCTGGTGTCCTCATTTTTAAAAAGCTGTTGAAAAATTAGAGAGTGCAGAAAAGATCCACAAAAATGATTCAAGGATTGGAGAAAATGCCTTATAATGACATCTACCAAAAAGGAGGTTGAGAGGTGACCTGATTACAGTGTATAAGTATCTTCCTGGGGAGAAACTACTCAGTACTAAAGAGCTATTTAATCTAATGGAAAAAGGCATAACAAGAACCAATAGCTGGAAGCTGAAGCCAGACAAATTACAGTTGGAAATCAGGCACCCATTTTTAATAGTGAGAGTGATTAACCACTGGAACAGAACACAAAGGGACATGGTGGATTCTCCATCGCTTGATGTCTTCACATCAGGACTGGATGCCTCTCTGGAAAGCATGCTGTCAAGGCTGTATCCCTACTTTGAACTTTAGGGTACAAATGTAGGGGCCTGCATGAAAACTTCTAAGCTTATCTACCAGCTTAGCTCTGGTCCGCTGCCACCATCTTAAGAATTCCCTCCCTGGGAAGCCTTGAGAAACCTTTCACCAATTCCCTGGTGAATACAGATCCAAACTCCTTGGATTTTAAACAAGGAGAAATTGACCCTTCCCCCCTCCTTCCTTTCACCAACTCCTGGTGAATACAGATCCAAACCCCCTTTGGATCTTAAAACAAGGAGAAATCAATCAGGTTCTTAAAAAGAAGGCTTTTAATTAAAGCAAAAGGTAAAAATCATCTCTGCAGTATCAGTATGGAAAATAACTTTACAGGGTAATCAAACTTAAAGAGCTCAGAGGAATCCCCTCTGTCTTAGGTTCAAAGTATAGCAAACAAGAAAAGCACTCTAGTAAAAGGTACATTTACAAGCTGAGAAAACAAAGTAAATCTAAGACGCCTTGCCTGGCTTTTACTTACAATTTTGAAATAAGAGAAACTTGTTTAGAAAGATGGGGAGAACCTGGATTGATGTCTGGTCCCTCTCCGTCCCAAGAGCGAACAACCCCTCAAACAAAGGACACACACAAAAGCCTTTCCCCCCCCAAGATTTGAAAGTATCCTGTCCCCTTATTGGTTCCTGGGGTCAGGTGTCAGCCAGGTTACCCGAGCTTCTTAACCCTTTACAGGTAAAAGGATTTGGAGTCTCTGGCCAGGAGGGATCTCAGCACTGTACACAGGAGAGCTGTCACCCTTCCCTTTATAGTTATGACACATGCTTTAGTCAAACATACATTATTGGGCTTAATACAGGAATAAGTGGGTAAAATTTAGCGGCCTGTGATATACAGAAGGTCAGACTAGATGTTCTAATGGTCCCTTCTGGCCTTAAACTTTGTGAATCAATGAACTATGCAGTTTGGTCTGTCTTCCTCTGTGCTAGCTATCTCTCCAGTTTTGGGTTGTCTGAATATTTGCTCATGGTTGAATTTAGAATCCTAGAATATCAGGGTTGGAAGGGACCTCAGGAGGTCATCTAGTCCAACCCTCTGCTCAAAGCAGGACCAATCCCCAACTAAATCATTCCAGCCAGGGCTTTGTCAAGCCTGACCTTAAAAACCTCTAAGGAAGGAGATTCCACCACCTCCCTAGGTAACCCATTCCAGTGCTTCACCACCCTCCTAGTGAAAAAGTTTTTCCTAATATCCAACCTAAACCTCCCACACTGCAACTTGAGACCATTGCTCCTTGTTCTGTCAAGTTTATGCCAAAGAAATATCCAACATAAGAGGTGGAGCTGCTGAACAGGCTACACAAAGGTGCTTGAATTTCTGTGGTATGCAAAAAGCCTTTTGGAACTCTAAAAGACTCCTGAACTGAATCCTAGCTACCAACAACCTGGACTGTTGCTAACAGCATCTTGAAGACTCATGGATGCTTCACCCTTGTAGCCAAAGCAGCACTGCAGACCACAGCTCAAGAACCATTGGCCTAGAACATATTTACAAACGTGCCTGCTTTGCTTGAAATATCAGCATTCAACTAGATATTCAAACCAAGTCCACCAAGTCCCTGATGGCTTTACTTAAACCTTCAGTAAATACGAAACCATATTCATTTTGACGAATGACCAGGTTTGGAGAATATTAGTAAATAGACATTTTGCAATGTTTCAGGTGATAACAGCTGCACCCTGAAGAGCACTTTCCTTCTCTTTTCTTGTCTTCAAGCTCCAGCACAAAAGATATCTAAAGGGACTCATGAGCAAATCTATGTATCATTAAAAGGACCTTTGGGATGATGGCAGTGTGATTTGGATGCCGTTACAGGATGGGTAAATGAGCTGCCGTTCACTCCCTGATGACTCAGCTGGTGGTCAGGGATTGCCATTTAATGTGCATTGTGAAAGGGATGCAGCCCTGTTGGAATTCATGCTCACCAAGAGGAAGGTAGTCAAGGAGAGGAAGACGCAGTGGCTAACTAGGAAGCTTCAAACAATAAGGGGAGGAGAAGACTAAAAGAGCATCTGGTCCCAAACAGCTTCCCTTAGGCACAGGGTGTCTCTCTCTCCCAAACACAAAGATTCACAACTTGAAATAAACATGCATACTTATTATTTATAAACAAGCACATTTCTTATGGTGTGATGTTATTTTTGCCCTTTAATAAGTTATGTTAGAATCTTCTTAAGTGGTTCAGAGTCCAACGGAAGCAGAAACAAACATACCCAAAGTGGAATTGCCCTGATCATCAAAGGCTCATAGGGATCCATTGTGCGGGGACAGATTTGCTTTTATTTCATGATTTTTAAAAAGAAAAGAAAAATAAACATTTGTACATAAAAAAAAGAAATAAACAAACTATTTCACAAACTCTGTGAAGGGCAAGAGCAACATGGTGAGCAGTTATAACAGAGAGAGGAAGCATCCTGAAGTGAACAAAGGCTGGCACAGTGGGAAAATTAGGCCACTGATCGCTAATTCATACCAGCAAACTACTGTGAACAAGGCTACAGACTGTACCAGTCATGCCACTGAAGGGCTGTTCTGGTAATCACTAAATCCACACCATTTTTTAAACAATTGAAGTTTGTGTATATGAAAATTATTTGAGAATAACTAAATACTCCTTAAATGCTTTACATAAAATGATGCACATAGAGCTGGCAAAAATTTGGGAGCTTTGTATGTAATTCTAGAAATGCATCTCTTAAACATGCATGAGATGGATAGATAGAAAAATCCTGGTTCCCTGGCCAGATTCAGATACATTCTGTGTCCCTTCATTTTCAGCTGGGTACAGTATTCTTTACTTCCTGTGCCGAAACGATGCATGGAGTGGTTGCTTTGGCGGTGTAAAATTATTTCATTCCAAAAAGTTTGTAAAGTGCTTTGGAGTGAACAGTGGTCTATAAAATTTAAGACATTATTAGTCATACAACCTGATTAGTAGCAGCAGAAGATGGTGTGGAGAGGGAGAAAACAACTGTATTGGAGACTGTGAGATTATATAGTTTTCTCTTCTTACTGCACACCTGCTTTAAGCCTCTCTTATTTCCCCCATACACTGGTATTTCTCTTCAAATTCATTGAGGCAAGATATCTCCTTCAACATGTGTGCTTTGTGCTTGGCCTGGAATGTCTAGCTCCTTCAGAACAACTGGTCACACAGTTGACTGCTACCTTTGAGCCGCAGATATCTCAAATGAAAACTAAGGAGGTAGAGGACTGGAAGAAAGGTCTCAGGATCAGTTGAGAGGCAGAGAAGTTGTCTCTCTCTTGTTTTTTGAGCTGTCATCTCTCACTCTGCACCCAAGTCTCCAGCCCAGCTAATGATGGGGGAGCGATAAAGGTGAAGAATGATTTCCTCTGTCTGCTGATGGACCCTCAACATGCTGAGATTCTCCAGAGACCATCTGATTTGTGGAAAGAAAAAGTTCTCTTTTATTAATGGAATCACTGGTGTAGCAGATTCCTAAAGTGAATAAAATGACCATCATTTAGCTGAAATAATCCAATCAGTGGATTTTTATTTTTACAGACTCATTTAAAGATACCACTTGCCAGTTGCAGAATGTGTTGATTGAATTCATTTCTGGAGCTTGAGGAGGTAAGCACCTGCAGGATGCTATACTCTGACTACTAAGCAGAGGAGAATCTCTGATGCAGATACTGAAGACAAAGATGGAAATAACAGAAGCCCAACTCCCTTTGTCCTCAGAACAACTGTCTGATTTGGTATTAAGGAATCTTCATAGAGATTGGACACTGGAAGCTACAGTAAATGTTTGATAAGGATATGCTCATATTGTCATTTTACCTTTGAATATATGTATTTCAGTTTTTTTGCTACGTATGATATTTCTAGAGCTAGCATATATGTTATCAGACCATTGTTATACATTTAGTTGCATTTTGTGGCATGTTAAAAGTACATCAAAATGCCCAATATTGACAGTTAAGTGAGATTAGACTTTTTTTCTTTCCTTCTTAGCATCCAGTAACTGTACTCTTCTTCCCTTATCGTGCTTGGTTTTAGTGGTCAGTGTCTTTGCAACTGGCTCAGCTGAAGCAAGGATAAGTGTGTTGAATGACCTTCACTAGTTGCCCATGCAGAATGCTGGGATTTCCTCATCTTCCTTTTACCCAACCATCAGAGACCTTGCCCCTTACATTTGCATTTCCCCATTTAAAAGCCAATGTAAAGAGCTGCCAGAAGCCATTTGCATTGTATAACAAGTCTGATTAGTTCTACAAGATTCAGGATCTATGCTACATATTCCTGAGTGCCATCTACTGGCACCTTATCTATTAACTATTTACCTATATATCATTATAGAGCACTCCTGTAACATCCATCCAGTTCATCTTAAAGTAGCCAGAACTACTGGCAGTCTAGACCCTGCTGCTATACACGTGACTTCTAGATAGGATTTCTCCTTGATCTTCCTGATCAGGAGACATGTATCTGATGACCTCAGCAGCAGCAGTTTTGTTTGAATAGGGTTTCCTCCTTGGGAAACGGGAAACTAGATAGGACAAATCATTAGAGAATGTACTGTAATAATTTTTCATTGGTTTCTGTGAGATTGGGATGGATGACCTAATGAACAAATTTATTCTAATTCTAATTTCTCTGGGGCAAATTCTGAGATGCTTTGCTCAGTTTTAACTCAGTTCTTAAATCCCACTGGCTTCAAGATGTGGCTTGAAGATTGTTTCTGAGTAAAACAAAGAATGCAAATCAACAGCATCAACCCGCATATTAGAAGCAATTGCAGCAAGGGTAGGAATTTCAGAAAAACACTCCAGTCATGTCTCTGAAAATCCAATAAGCCAAATATACCTTTTATCTAATAACAATGTTTACTTATGCATGTGTTTTAAGAAACAGAAACTTGGTTGCAGAAATTGGGGAGATCTTACTTGTGAGCAAAACATTATTTTGTTGATTGGAGTTATCAGTGTATTCTGAGTTCGTAATTCATATGACTTTTGATTAAAAATGGGGCACCAAAGGCTATGGGATAAGGAGCCTTTCCGTTCTAGGCTGTTGGGTCAAATCCAGTCCAGGATGGTTGTGAGGTAAAGTTGTCACCATTTGTTGGCTATTCAGTGGCCCAGGTTGGGGTCTCAAGTCCAGTAGCAGTGGGCAGATATGTCTACATCACAGGCATGATGACCACCACCACACCTCGCACAGATTGACCACCTGATTGGCAGTCACCAGGGAGCAGTGGGGAGAATGGGCACAGATGCTCTCCTACCCTCTCCCTCATTGAGGTGGCTCCTCCATTACAGAAATGAGACATCTTGCCAGGGCTATATAGCAACTTGCACTAATGCTCTCCATGCTGAACCTGTTCCAGGGAGGAACAGGGCATCTGTAAATCTCTGGCTTGTGTTCCTGACATGTCCACATACTGGCGTGAATGATGTATCTGCTGTTCATTAACAGACTAGATCCCCCATCCTTGAGTCACTTTATTCTGGTGCTTACCTAGATGACCAGCGTAGTTAAACGCAAACCTAGAGAGTGCAAGAAACTGACATTTCACCTCAGAAGACTGCAGTGTGTGTGATACCCTGTAGAAAACTTCCCAAATCACATAGCTTGCCACAAATTGTATCAAAGAGACCTAACGCTTTGTAGCCCACTTAGGCCATTAACACTAATATAGAAAAAGTCTTGGTGAATCCAAAAAGTTGCAGGACAATATTTGACAATTTTAATATTGCAGCCCTGCAGTTTCGCTTCTGAATATCTTTGAGTTTGGTGGGAATCCCAATAGAAAGATGATTTTAATCAGGATGGTTTTCTTGGCTCTGATTAAGGTGTTTCAAAACAATGCTTTTAGCATTCTAAAAATCATCACCAAAAAATTGCATTTGGTAAAACTTCTTTTGTTACAAAATGTTGCAAGTGTCCATGAAATGCTAGAGGTGCAGGGTATTACAAAACTGCAGTTCATTGCTTACTTGCTGGGCAGTTCCACAAGGGAAGGCAGCTTTAAGCTGTGGTGCTAGGAAAAGGAATCAGTGCAACTGCTAGTCACACTGGCCATGAACCCTGGCATGGTCAATGGCACCCATTTGGGGGCTCTGATACCCAAATTCAGAGCCCCACCCCCCAAAAAAAGACTGGAAGTTGCAGATACCCTGAACCGCTCCAAACCCTCTCTGAATAAACTTTCTGTCACCAGGGATACATGGGCATATGCTGGGATGAATACAGCCTAACAATAGGCTTTTAAAGTACCAATAGGACCTTAGTACTGTACACATTTCCCCCCCACTCCCCCCAGATATGGAACTGGTAAATTAAATTGTTTGAGAAAGGTGATTGGATAGCTCATATGAATGGTGATGAGATATTGAGCCAGTGAGATATTCAACCTCACTGCTTCATGCCTTGCCCAGGTCATCTGATGGCTATTCTGTGGCCTGTGTGACCTGAACTGAGGGTCTCAGTCTAGTTTGTAATGGATGAGTCTCGACATCACAAAACTCACCACAAATTGGCATTCAATGGCTCTCTTGTTGGCAGTATACCACCTGAGGGCTGAATGTACATGGATAATTAAATACCACCTCACCCTATAGGTGGGTGGCCAGCAAGCCCAGGTTGACATACTGGCGTCAATATTGGTGGGCTGGAAAAAACTTGCAGTGTCCTATGCTCTTCTGCAGCTAAAACATAGTCTTCAGTTTCCAGGGCCATCCATGTTCAACTTTTATGAGCACCAAAATGTACTTTAAATAAAAGAGAATTGCTTACCAAGGGGGCTTGTCATTTACATTGTTGTTGTGTCTTCTGAACAGTGAAGCAACTGAAGAAGTTATACATGTTGAAAACTGAACTGAAGTTGACACCAATTACCTCTCCTCATTTTAGGGTACAAGGATTTCATTCAGTGTGTTGTAGCTCAGCTACATAATTAATGTAAAGACTTAACCAACCCTTCAGAAATTCTTTCGCCCTGGGTGAATACATTAGTTGACCAGCAAGTAACATATCATTCAGTTTTTCATTATCAGTCACCATAGTAAAGGTGGAAGAATAGATTTTGTGCTTTGGACTGGTAAACATTCATGTCAGTTTTACAAGTCTGAATTAACATTTAAATTGCTGGCAGAACAAACTGAGTGTGGATTTGTTTTGCAGTCTACAATACAGATAAAAGCATTGCTACAAATTGCTTGCACTGCATTTTTATGGATTAAAACTAGAACTGGTCAAAATGTTTCTGTTGAAAGACTGTTTTATGATGGAACTGGGTGTTCCAATAAAGATTTGTAAGTGTCTTCTTTCCACTGAAACTTTTGATTTTTAATTGAAAATCTGAACATCAAAAAACTGAAAACATTTGGTCAAAACCCCAACATTTCATTTTGGAAATATTGAAACATTGTTTCTACATTTCTGATTGAAATGAAAAATGTTGACATTCCTGTATTGATAGGTTTCTGTTTGGCTCAGTCTGATATTAAACTGTGTCCTCCTGAGTGGCCGCAGTGCTTCATGGGAGTTGTAGTCAGTGCTTCCTGCCACCATTTTCCTCTATGGACCAGCTGCACTACAATTCTAGTCAAAATTACTATAAACAAATAAAGTTAATTGGGGTGGATTCTCTGGTGGCTTCACTGCCACTATGTTTCTATTAAACCAGTGAATAGATATTTGTTGAAACCAGGATGGCAAACTGCTAACATGGCTTTTCTTTGTTTCTTTTCCAGACTTCACAAAACCACCACTAGCACCAAAACCAAAGATTATCAGTCATCTTTCTTCCGTGGCTGTCTCCAAATTTCCGCCTTCATTGTCAAGGCCTGATATTCTTCATAATCCAAACTCTATGTCTAGGGGTCCAAAACCACCCATTGCTCCCAAGCCAAAACTCTCAGCTGACACTGAGGGGAGGTCCAGTGTTTATACCAACAATAACTTAAATAAATTCACAAATGGAAAACTGATATGTCCCGATGGAGAGCTGTATGAAGGAAATCAATGCAACATTGAGTGCTCGGAATCTGAGGCTGGTGATGAATATATCGTAGTTCCTGAAGCTCAGCTGACTGATGACTTTGAACATGCGCATGACGAGTGTTTAGAGTCATCTGCAGAGAATGAGGTCTTAGAAACTCCAGAAGCATCAGGGGAGGAAGAGGATCATAGCATAGCTAATGACGAGGAGATTTGTAATCCAGAAATAACTGAAGCCGAGGACAATGACTCTTCAGATGCTGTGGAACCTGTGGAACCAGACTCAGATGGAGCAACGGAAATGAGAGGCTGTGACAGGTCTGAAGCACTTAGTCAAGTGTCTTCAGGAGCCCTTGAAGTAGAAGATGTTGCTTCTAAGAATATGGATGAAGAAGTGGACTGTGTAGATGACCCCCAAAACTACTTCAAAGGTGAGGCTGAGGAAACATTTAATAACCTCGATCTGGTAAAGGACAATAATGAGTATAACCTGGAAAACTGTAAGATTTTGAATGGAGATGAGGACTTGAAGGGCAATATCTGTGAAGACATTATTCTAACACATTTACCTGTAGATGATGAGCTAATACCAGAAGAGAATGATGAACTGCCCCAAACTTTAGAAGATGAGCTATCAAACAATGACACAGAAGTGAGTCCAGCAAACAATGGTGACCTGGATGATAATGCAGAGTTTGTACTGAGTACAGAAACGGAATTAGTAAATTATGGTTGTGCAAATCCTGATATAATTCCTGATGATGTTGATGAAGAAGAAACAGACATTGGGTTAGGACTGAAAGAAAATGAACCTGACGCAGAAGAGGATTTGGGAGGTTCTATCAATGAAGCTGCAGCTGAAGAAGAGGAAGTAAGTCCAGATAACGACAAAGAAACAAATGTGGAAAGGGAAGACTATATAGATGATGGGTACCAAACCATTGAGATGAAGAGTGAGGAGGAAACATCAAAGACAACATGTGAGGCTAGAGAAGACTCTGAAAAAGAGGAAGAAGTGGTGAAGGCAGAGAATATAGATGATAGTTGTCAAATTGTTCCGTTTGAGAGCGATTGCAATGAAGATGTCATTGACTCACCCCAAGAAAACTTAGATGATAATTTGCAACCGGAAAGGACTTTTTTGAGTAATGATAGCCAGCTCTCTAGTCCTCAAACTGTTAGTGAGCCAGAGCTGGAAGTGGAATCTAAACCAAATGTGTTTGTTGAAGATTGTGGTGACAATGAATGTGTCTTGGAAGAATCTGAATCAGATGAGCAAGTTCTTGAAGGCAACAAGGTCAGTCATAGTAGCTTTGAAGAAAGCTCCCCAAATCCACCTGAACAAGCATCAGTTGAGGATAAATACCATACAGCAGAAGAATTAGCTAGATGTGATCAAAGCAAATATAAAGCAGACTGTGCTAGTGAACATGAGTCTAGTGAGTATTTAGCAGTCCCTGAAGTGGTTGTTGTACCTGAGGAAGGAGAAACAACCAGTGATTCTCTAGATGATCCTTATGTGATGCCCTCAAAGAATGCAACCCCTCATGTTAGAGAAGTGGTGCAGACCGAATTAGAAGATATTCCATGTGATTACAGCATAAGAGAAGAACTAATTGTAGACACTGAAAACAACCTGCTATCCATTGATCGAAAAAGTATGGTCACTAGAACAAGGTCACTCTCTGGGAAAGTGCCTGGCTATGTGCCAGAAACTGTTCCAGAAGAAACTGGACCAGAAACGGATGTACAGTCCTCAAATGATGACTCTCTGACTGAATATTTAACCAATAACTTACCGCTATTGGAAGGAAAACCAATAGAAGTCAATAGGGCCTTACCAGCCACGTCAAGACGCTTTATTTTATACCCACGGTCTTACTCGGTAGAAGGGAGAGATATGCCAGTCTCTGTTTACAGAGAAACTGATGGCTCTACATTGGATGACAATAGAATAAAGAGGACAGAAGACAACCTCTTTTTGCCCTGTGTAATTGGTTCTTCAGGTAGCTTTTCACAGAGGAATCACCTTTCATCAAGTGGTGTGTCCACCCCATCCTCAGTTGTTGACATACCACCTCCTTTTGAACTAGCCTGTATCACCAAAAAGCCAATCACTAAAAGTTCCCCCTCACTTTTAATAGAGAATGAATCTCCTGATAAGTACACTAAGAAAAAGAAATCATCTTTTAAGAGGTTTCTCACCCTAAAATTTAAGAAGAAGACAGAAAATAAGGTCCATGTGGATGTTAATGTTTCCTCTTCAAGGTCCTCTTCAGAGTCTAGCTATCACGGGACTTCTAGGATTATGGAACTGGACAGAAGGAGCTTGAGTAGTTCACCTCAGCTAAAGTCCCATACTGGGAAGCTGCGAGCTTCTGAGTCTCCCTCTACTGTTCTTTTCTACAAGGATGGTAAAAGAAAGGGGATACCCAAAACCTTTAGCAGGAGTGTGTCGAGAGTGGAGTCCTTTGAGGATCGATCCAGACCTCCTTTCATGCCACTCCCCTTAACTAAACCTAGGTCTATTTCGTTCCCTAATGCTGATACTTCTGACTATGAAAACATTCCAGCTGTGAGCTCCGATTATGAAAATATACAAATTCCTCCTCGAAGACCAACCAGAGCAGGAACTTTTACAGAATTTTTTGAAGATCCCAGTAGGGCATTATCTGCTGCTAATGAGAATGACGGCTATGTGGATATGAGCAGCTTCACAGCCTTTGAGAACAAGCAGCAAACCACAGACCAGGAAACAGAAAGGTACTGTAGTAAATTATTATGTAAGACCTGCTAGCCTTGACCAATCAAGACTTCCTCTGTTAGGTGTCATAGGCAGATCCTCCGTTTTGCTTGGCTTATTCTCCTTGTTCAGGCAATGCTTTCAATAAAGAGTTTGGAAGAATACAAGATAAACCATTATCAGTGAAAAGAGACTAAATTAAGATGTATTGAAACTCTTTTTGTAAACACATACCTAACAAACCCAGTGGAATTGGATGATCATATCTGGGTAGAGAACATAAGTCAAACAAAGTTCATTTAAAAATAATCATTTTACTCTGGTGGATCTATTTTTTTATGAGCAATATTTCTGAGTTCTTGTTTGAATGGAATTTATTACAGATACAAACTGTCTTACTGGGTCCTGGAATCTCTGCTTTCATTTCATCATTCTTGCCAATTTCCATATGCAACATTGTGTACTTAATTTATCCTTCAAAGTACAGCAATTAAATATGGACCAAAAAATGCCAAGCAAATCAGGACCTAATCTGAACAGTCTATTAATTTATTAAATTGCTTTATAATCTTTCATTATGGAGTTTTGGCAGCTTCTGACTTCTGAATGAATTACATAAATGGTTTGTCTGAAACTGCATGTGTTGCATTTTGTGATTTTTCAGCTTCGCTTTAACTATTTGTTCTGGTGCAACTCTATTTGGGACCATCTGTCTTCTCCTTGATATTCCACCATAACTTCCCTATTATCATTTTATAATCATATTAGAGCTTGAAGCCAATGGGGTGAGACTAGCATAAAGGAGAAGAGAATTTAACCCACTGGCTCCAGTTAGAACAGGTAACAGAGAAAACAAAGGAAAAGCAATTGAATGAAAAATCTGGGGTGAATGAAATGAAAGTCTTCCAACCGCGTTTTAAATGTACCTTTTATTCTTCCCCCCCCCCCCCCGAGCTGTTTCACACTCATGTTTCACTTTTTCATGAAGTGTGTATTTTCAAATCTCCTCCTCCCACACATTTTGCATGGGGCAGGAAATCAAAATATTAACTGCATGGGGAAGCTCACGTTAGTCAGATCTCACTAATGATCCGCTAGTCATTTTCCTTTCAGCAGCTCCATTTCCATTGAGAAAACTGACATTTGCTTTGAAACTGGGCCATTTGTTTGTATCAGAGACATACCACCCATTTTGGGTTATTCTTTAAGGTAAAAATATTGAACTACGTAAATTGCTATGACTTAGACATATTTGTTGCCAGGGGAAAAGCCAATCAGAACTGGTTCAAGGAAGTCTCAAGGTCAAGGCTTGAACATGATATTTCATATTGTTTTTTGTGTATGCTGTTTCTGCTGCTAGCGGAGAAATGAAAATTGGGCATTCCTAAATAGCCCCTTTCTCAGTAGAAGGCCGTTTGGGAAGCAGAGATGTGCATGTTGCTAACAAGTTTTTATTGAGCCTCATTCATGTATTCAGTGCTGTACAAAATGGAAAAAGACCATGCCCAAAATGGATTATCAAAATGGATAAACAATATAGTTCAGTTACATAATGCCCTGGATTAGAACAGAATAGTCTAATCTCAAAACAGGGTAATTATACATATTGTGTGTGTGTGTGTGTGTGTGTATATATATATATATATATATATATATATATATATATATATAGTTAGTATATTTATTGTTAAAATGTTGCTTCTTAAAATGGACTTCAAGGGACCTAAACCTTAGAATATGGAATCATATGAGAAGTAACCCTGCCACAGAAAACCTCATGATGCTATTAATTTAGAATTCCTGGCCTACTTTTATTATGATGCTTATTTCACTCATCTTAGACCCTGACTTCTTTGACATAGCACATATGTAACACATGTGGCACTTCCTGTCCTCACTATATTCACCTACATGGTGTTGGTAGCTAGCATCTGTCGGTATATTGGTGAAGGGCTACGTATTTGATGAATGAATCAGTGCAAATCTTCATTAAAGTTTCAATTAACAGAATTTGAAGAGGATATAGAATTATAATGATCCAGAAACCACCACGTTCTGAATGTTTGTGATTGGGTGGGGGGCATTGAAACTGACAGATGAGAAGATTCACTTTTTAATTTTAATACGTAAAAGAAAAACCATATGGAATAGATTTAAACCAATAATTTTTAATTAAATGCAATCAAATTTCTAGAAAGAGCTCAATAATGCAAGTCTGCTAGAAATACATCTTATCTTACAATTACCATTGCGAGGCGAGTGTTTACAATATTGTCCCCTGATGGGCAGTTACTGTAGATCCCCCAAATTTCGCTATGTGGTATTAATAATTAAAATCCGATTCAGAAATGCAACAATACAGATGGTCATTAGCACGCTGCGCTGTGGGGAAAAGAGTTAGCCGTATGTGGAACCAGCCTTTAGGCCCCTCAAACCCCCTTACCCATGAACCCTTCCTGATTTGGGCAGCCAAGAAATGTAAATTTCAGCTTTCACTTCGTTTTTAGAAAGGAAGAGTCTCTCCCTTTTCTTTTGCAGAGATGGCCTTGAAAATGTAAACGGATGTAAAACGACAGCTAGCGTTGAAAGGAAAATACAGCTGGGCTCCGCATCTGCAGTAGGAAACTGCTCTTGCCACCTACACACACAGTTTGGGCTAGATCACTGGTGCTAATGGAGCTATGCCTATTTACAACTAGCTAAAGATATGGCCTGTTAAGGAAAACGAATGAATTACCTTTGGGGTGTATCCCAAAGAACCATTTCATTTGCCCTCCCCAGAACCCTTAGTCCGCCTGTACCATGTGATGTGATAATGGTCGAAAAGAAGCTGCTATTTTGGGGAAGGGAAACTGGCACAGCAAACACTTGTTTCATAGGAACAGAGGGTCCTGTGGCACCCTTGCATCTGAAGAAGTGAGGTTCTTACCCACGAAAGCTTATGCTCCCAATACTTCTGTTAGTCTTAAAGGTGCCACAGGACCCTCTGTTGCTTTTTACAGATTCAGACTAACACGGCTACCCCTCTGATACTTGTTTCATAGGCTGTCTCTAGTCACAAAACTTCAGGAGAAACAGAAGGGTGCCTTTGCCACAGTTCTGAGAGTGATGGCAGGGAAATGGTGCAGTTAAGCATCTGCCAGAACTGCATTTCCATCATAACCTTCCGGTTACCTTGGCGCCAAGAAATTTGCTAGGCCCAAATAGTCCCTTCTGCTTCTGCTTCTCTGCTCAAACAGTTAGAGGGAAGCAAAAGGAAGATATCAGCAGCCCCACACAGTGTGCTCTCACCTGGGAGTTCAGACTTCCTGGGAGGGGATGAGCTGGGAAGATGCTGCTGTCCCTCCTGGGCATTGTTCACCCAAAAGTCCACAGGGTTCCCATCCACAATGGCGATCCATTCTGCACACAGTGAGCCATAGTCAGAGGACTGGGGGTAGCCAGCAGCAGGGACTATATGGGACAGCAGTCCTGAAGTTGTGGTGCTAAGTGGTCCGAGGAGTGGTGTGGAGACCCTGTGTCTCTGTGCAGACGGCCCAAGACCCATGGCATTTCCCAGTAGGTCTCACGATATATGAGGGTTTAGAAGGCCAAGCACCAATCCTCTGATGGGACAGAAAAGGGAACTGGAACAGGTACAGAGAAGGGCTACTAGGATGATCCGAGGAATGGAAAACCTGCCTTATGAAAGGAGACTCAAAGAGCTTGGCTTGTTTAGCCTAACCAAAAGAAGGCTGAGGGGAGATATGATTGCTATTTATAAATATATCAGAGGGATAAATATCAGGGAGGGAGAGGAATTATTTAAGCTTAATACCAATGTGGACACAAGAACAAATGGATATAAACTGGACATTAGGAAGTTTAGACTTGAAATTAGACAAAGGTTTCTAACCATTAGAGGAGTGAAGTTCTGGAACAGCCTCCCAAGGGGAGCAGTGGGGGCAAAAGACATATCTGGCTTGAAAACTAAGCTTGATAATTTTATGGAGGGGATGGTATGATGGGATAGCAATTATTTGATCTTTCATTATTAGCAGGTAAATATGCCCAATGGTCTGTGATGGGATGTTAGATGGGGTGGGATCTGAGTTACTACAGATAATTCTTTCCGGGGTGCTGGCTGGTGAGTCTTGCCCACATGCTCAGGGTTTAAGTGATCGCCATATTTGGAGTCGGGAAGGAATTTTCCTCCAGGGCAGATTGGCAGAGGCCCTAGAGGTTTTTTGCCTTCCTCTGCAGCGTGGGGCCTGGGTCACTTGCTGGAGGATTCGCTGCACCTTGAGGTCTTTAAACCACGATTTGAGGACTTTAATAACTCAGACATTAGTTAGGGGTTTGTTACAGGAGTGGATGGGTGAGATTCTGTGGCCTGCGTTGTGCAGGAGGTCACACTAGATGATCATAATAGTCCTTTCCGACCTTAAAGTCTATAAGTCTATGAGACAGTTTGGAACAAAGTCCAGGTTCCTTTCCACAGATGTCTTTATGGAAGGGGACAATCTGGTCATCCATTTGCTCAGCTAGTGGCACATTCCTCTCTCAGTGAACACATGCATCCCTCTCACATACATGGTGTGGGGAGCCCACAGAGTTTGAGCCTGGGAGTAAATCTATCTACAGGTCTTTAGGAGAAAGATGGGGCCACAGGAGGGCATACATGAATAAGGCAAGCGGGATTTGGCCTTTGATTTGCCCGATCCAGACTGGGCATTTGCTCAGTGATCAGCGAGCAACGTGGCTCAGCTAAAATCTAAAACATTTAAACTGGATATGATATTTAACGTTGCAAAGCACCAACAGCCCACGTGCAGTCACTGCTCGGTAAAGAAATGTCACATGGATTTTCCCCACAAATACTGACTGCACATACATGCTGTACTTGTGCCACAATAAGTACATACGCAAGGGCTCTGTCAGCTCAAATAGATCCAAAAATCTAAAATTTATAAAGTGCCAGATTCCAGAGTTCCATGCTAGGTAGGGCTGTTATGGTCTACCCAGCACTTAAATTACATTTAAAATAAACCAGATCTTACGTTACATTTGAACAATTGGTTTTAACAGCTAAAAAGAACATGTCATTTTTAATTTCTTCAATACTTGTTCATTTCCATGGGAGATTCCCCCCCCACACACACACACACACACTTTTTTTTTTTTAATTATACAGTGGATTTAGTGACAGGTACAGGACTGATAGCCCTACAGAGAGAAGTCCTCTAGCAAGAGACATGGGGCACACGGGCAGTGGAAATGCACACTTGCCCCACTCCACCAAGATAGGAATAGGGATCAACAATGGGGTGAGAAGGTACTTTAATCTCCAGAATATGTTTATTCCTCTGCCTCCAGGATGAATCTACTGACAGAGGGTCTAACCAATTAATGCCACTGGTGATGGTGGCTTTGTGGTACAGACACTTGCCGCTAGGAAGTGGACTGAAACCATCATCTCCATTTCACGTAGGTCACCAAACAGCTATCAAATGGTACAAACGGTTAGTCACTGCTGTCTGGGGGCAGATTCAAATCTGCAAACTAGGGGTGATAGGCTCCAGATCTCATTGATGAGGCCCCAAACCATCCTATCACTTTTTCCCCCCTTTCCCTTTTGTGAGGAACACTAAAAAGGCTCACAGAAAAGTCACACAAAAATATACTTAGAAGGTGAAATTCACTCCATTGAAGAGGGCCTGGTTAACAGCCTGTGCACCTTAAAATGCATTTAAAAGAGGGGAGATTAATCTAAACCACGGTGGTGAATTTCACCCAACTAGCATTCAGAACCTAGTTTTGACCAATAATAAGGAAGCTGTATCCTCAGCTCTCCGTGTTGTTCCTTGAAATTGCCAGCACATATGTTATATGAAATAAAATCACTCTCACTTCGGAGACTGAGTCCAAGTGCAGTATGCTAAGGCTAAAGTGCAGGTAGAGAGATAATACATGCAATGGATAGTCCAGTATAAGTGATGTACATTTTGAAACAGCCAAACCAAGGAAAGGATGATCAGTGTTTGTGTATTGAAGTGGAGCAAGAAACATACTGGAATTCTATAGATCATTTGCCTAATAATAAATACAGTGAATCACTATTGTTGATATAGCAGAGAGGTGCACAATATGTTAATGTATGTAACTAGGGTGACCAGACAGCAAATGTGAAAAATCGGGACGGGGGTGGGGGGGTAATAGGAGCCTATATAAGAAAAAGGCCCAAAAATCGGGACTGTCCCTATAATATCGGGACATCTGGTCACCCTATATGTAACACACTAGCTAGCTTGTAAACAGAATGTTCTTAGAAAACATTTCAAAGGGACACTGTTGAGACTACCAGGCCAAAAATGTGCCATGCCAAATACTAGAGAGATGAGGACAGATGTGCAGATTATGGGAGGTAGGGTGACCAGACAGCAAGTGTGAAAAATCGGGACAGGGGGTAGGGGGTAATAGGAGGCTATATAAGAAACGGACCCAAAAATTGGGACCGTCCCTATAATATCGGGACATCTGGTCACCCTAATGGGAGGCAGCCATGAAAGTAACTGAAATGGACATCTCAATGCTTTTATTCACACTTTTACCATCAGCTCTTTATCTGATACATAGCCAGACCTCCAATTCAGCTCTACTCTCTGCAATTATTGTTAATCAAATTTATTACGGCAGTGCCTCAGGGCTAGCCAAGAATGAGGCTCCATTGAGCTAGGCACTGTACATAAGAACGGCCATACTGGGTCAGACCAAAGGTCCATCTAGCCCAGTATCTTGTCTACTGACAGTGGCCAATGGCAGGTGCCCCAGAGGGAATGAACAGAACAGGTAATCATCAAGTGATCCATCCCCTGTTGCCCATTCCCAGCTTCTGGCAAACAGAGGCTAGGGACACCATCCCTGTCCATTCTGACTAATAGCCATTGATGATCCTATCCTACATGAACTTATCTATTTCTTTTTTAAAACCTGTTATAGTCTTGGCCTTCACAACAGCCTTTGGCAAGGTTGACTGTGTGTTGTGTGAACAAACACTTCCTTTTGTTTGTTTTAAACCTGCTGCCTTTTAATTTCAGTTGGTGACCCCCAGTTCTTGTGTTATGTACAACCACAGTAGACAGTCCCTGCCCCCAAAGAGCTTGTAACATAAATAGACAAGTCAGACACAGGCAGGGGGGAAAGGTAGAACTCACAAGCAGCGTGAACAATGTGATAGCAGCAAATGTCATGTTAGTTCCACGGGGTTGTGGGGATTGGATGGGTTACTTATGAAGATTTCAGCTAAAAGGGAAGGGAAGGGAAGGGAAGGGAAGGGAGGGGAGCGGGGCAGATGTGGAATGAACTCTCAACTCAGACTAGTCAGATACTAAAAGTTAGACAAGTATATTGCCTAACTGGAGCCTCAGTAAAGTCCAAGTACGGATGAGAATTTTGCCTGGTGATCAGAGCAGGAGGGTCCCGCAAGAGGAAACGTTCAATGTATACCAGTACATATGCCCCCTGTGAATGTGCAGCACCATGCTTTGGTTTGTTACTGTAGGGTTGTTGAAATCCAGCAAAGAGTAGGCCACTTGCGTAAAGTGAGTAAAATGGAGCTAGACCCAGGGTCACTCTCTGGATTTTTTTTTTAATTAATCAAATAAACCAGATTTACAGCTGTAATTTTGTTACTTTCTTCTCTTTCTTTTTTCATTAGCAACACATTTGAAACAAATTCATTTAACTTTTAAAATAGATCAGAACCCCTTAACACAGATTTAATCCCCAAGCATGATAGACTGATGCTTTTGAACACGTGCACTACGTCTATAATATGCATGCTCTTTCCTCATTACTAGCATCTGAAATTTTGTCTATTTGGCAGCCTAATGTTTGTACATTCAGGCGGTCAGTCAAGTAAATGTAGCTCCAACAGTGGCCCATAAACAGCTTTCTTCCCTAGGAAAAGGGATGATAGCTGTTTACAGGAGTGAGGTCTGTTTTACTGCTTTTGTGAACAGACACAGTTCAGTTGAACTTCTTCCAAGAATATAACAGAACTGGAAGACAACTCCCACCTGTTCATGCTCTCTGTATGTGTGTATATATATCTCCTCAATATATGTTTCACTCTATATGCATCCGAAGAAGTGGGTTGTAGCCCACGAAAGCTTATGCTCTAATAAATTTGTTAGTCTCTAAGGTGCCACAAGTACTCCTGTTATTTTTGAGAACTGGAAAAGGTTTCCATGGAGTGTATTTTGGAAATGTTAGAAATCTCCTCTTTATAATTTGTAGGTTAAAGATCCCTCAGATTTAAACATTGTGGGGAAAATTCTGATCTTAGTATAAATCCACTCAAACAGCATTGATTTCAATGGAGTTTACATCAGCATCACAGAGCTCAGAATCTGTCCCTGTTTCTTCAGAAAGAGGCTCTCTCTTCTGATTATAAACAAAAGCACATTTTTTTACTTTAAAAATATAATTGCATTTTATTCTTTAAAAAGTTTTGTCTTTCAATAACATTTTAAGAACATAGGACTTCCCTCCACTCCTGTGCTTTCTGGCCAACCTCCTCCCCTGCTGCATTTGTTTTAACTGATTGGATCTGTCGTGGCAGGTGGATGGGTTTGTAAAAGCTGGCATAAGCAAGTGGGGCGGGAAGCAGAGTGGTTACACACTGCAACGCAGCAGATATTCCGTCTGGTGTGGGTTTAGCTGAGTTGCTCCCCAGACTTACTGGCTGCACTATGTAGCCTTAGAGGTCACTGACTTCAAAGGTGAGGGCTCTAAGCAAGTTGTTGTTATTAAAGGTGAATGTGGAGAGGAAGTCAAAGGCCCAAAGGGGCTCTACTACAGAGACAATTCATTGTTAATAATTGAGGCAGGTTGTTTATCATGGGGAAAAGAGAGGGGGGAATGGCTTGCAACCACAGATTTGTTGTCTTAAAAGCTTAATTATGCTGATCCTTCCTTGAGCATACAGGGTAAAGATATTAATCAAATGGGTTAGGGGGGATTTTTGCCCATGGTTCAGTTCCAGGAGCAGAGGTTATCTGTTAGCATTAAGTGAGCGTATCTTGGTTTCTCCTTACTGTTGCCCTGAGCATGAATATCCCACATCCACACGGTCTTTCTTTTCTTATTACAAGATGCAAACACAGAGTCCAAGGCCACACACAGCCGGTCCATGGCCCAGCTGGGACTTGAACCCCAGCCTCTGTATTTTAAAATGGAATTAGTGCTGGTGACAGGTGCAGGATTGGTAGCCCTGGAGAATGAAGCCCTGAGCTATAGAACAAGGGAACTTAACCTAGCTACTAGACCACGCTGCCTCCTCTCAGGTATGCATTTGCCAGATACTGCTATTGTCTTGGATGTAGTGCACAAATTAATTTTAAGGACAAAATTCTGGATCCCAGCACCAAGCCACGTGTCTGGGCTATTTCATAGGGGAGCTCCGCAGGGGTGGGAAGGAGAAAAGCCTTTCCCCACTATGACAGCAGCACAGCTGATATCCAGCCACCACTACTGCCAGATGATCCCACACCAAGGGAAGAATAGCTAGTGGATCTATATAGCTGTGTATTCAGTGGCACCAGCCACCCTTACCCCCACTGCAACCCTGTGTGGTGTGGTGTGGTGCAAGAATTCTCCAGGGAAGAGAGCTCTGTGGTACACAAAAGGTGTGGACTACCTAAGGCTAGCCCGGCTCCTGTCGCCAGTTTTCTGCAACAGTTTCACCGAGCAAGGGCTCTCTGTGGCTGTGGACGAGGGGCAGGATCTGGCCAAACAGAAATGATCACTAGTTGGTAATGTATTGCTGACCACAGAGGATCAAGCCAGGGTAGGCTCCTCAGTAAATTAGTAGCAGATGGACTAAGCAGGTAATGCAATCGTCTACCATTTGAAGGAGGCTTGTATGTGATTAGCAGAAGGAGAAAGTCCCATCAGCCACAGGTGGCTCAAAGGATTAATTCTGACTGAACAAAAGGGCTGTGGCTGTGCAACATGCTGCTGTTTCCTGCCTCATACTTAGATTATTTGTTCTGTAGTTGTACAGCACCTTGCACAGTGTGGTCCTGGGTCCATGACTAGGAGTCCTAGGTGCTAGAGCAATACAAATAACCACTACTACTATTACTACACAGGAGAACTGAGCTGGAGCATCCCTTGGGGCTTCTATTCCCTGGACTAGCAGAGAACAAGCAATCAGTGTGGGTGGAACATGATCTCTGTCACTGAAGGTGCAAACTGCCCAGCGTGGACTGGGCAGATAATGGAAGAGCAGAAACTCTGATCTTAAAGGAAACCACCTGCCTTTTTTGTTACTATGGTTCACAAATCTGGTGAGAGCAAAGAGGGCAGTAGTGGCAAATGAGAGGGGTAATATCAGAGCTCCATAGGGAGAAGTCAAAGTTCCAGCACAAAGGGCTGGGCCTGCTACACACTCAGGAGCCCAGGGCCAACCTTCCAGCAAAGAGAGAACTAGAGCTTGGGATTTGTGTTTATGAGTCACTTCCCCAGGAAGAGTCAACTCAGATAGAGCAGCTGGTTTCCAGGGTGGTCTCAGGTTTTCCAGCTGCTCAGGCTGAAACACAAGGGAGCCAAGTGACTTGCTAAAGTTACATAAGGAAACAGTGAGCCCAGCTAGAGCTTAAAGAAGGTTTGGTTGGTTTTTCCCTTCCTTATTTTCCTCTGGGCATTCTTTTCTGATTTGGGGAGGGGGGGCTGGACACATGATGCACCCTCAGCTCATGCTCACCCCATCTCCTCCCTTCACCACCATTTAAAATGTGAACAGAGAAATTAAGCAGCCATTTTTGGAGAAAAGTCTCCCATATTGTCCTCCCTTCTTTCTCGGGAGCAGCATTACCAGTAGGAAATTCTACCTATAAATAAGTATAAGCTAAGCCTATTTCTCTGCCTCTAGTCATCTGCTGTACCATCAAGCTAGCTACTGTGTGTCCATGAAGTGCTGAGAGAGAGCTTCCCAAGATGGAGGATGATTTTTTATAGGGTAAGCCCTGCCCATGGGTAGGGACTATGTTAATTAGGGAGTGGATTGCCTCTGAGAGGAATGGAGCTGGGATGCCCTAAGGAAGTTCCAGCCCTTAAATCAAAGTAGCTCATGTCAGGCTCTGCAGAAGGTTAAGCGAGGGAGAAGCAAGGCATATTAGGTTGCTCTAAGCTGTTTTTAAAAATATATATATATATGGAGCTTTTCCTGCATTCTTTCTTTCTGTGATTTTTATAGCATGCTGCACCTGTAGCACTGTGCTGTGGATATTCCAGTACCACACAGCCCAATGGGCTATTTTACGTTTGTCCAGCAGAGAAACCACCACCTCCAACAGGCTACAGGAAGACATTTTTAGGAGGTACTTTGTGGGGTGGCTGTGCAGCTCCTCAGTGGGTCAGCCAGGCTGTCCTTGTGCTGATCTTGGGACCATAGTTGTGCTCAAATCTCCCCCATTCTGTGCTCCATTGAGACTTCTCCAGGGACAGTGCTCACATTGCCTTCTGGGATGCCTTGGAGCAGGATGCTCCATACGGACAAGAGCACAAGGGCTGGTCATGTATAATGCAGGACATGCAAGGATCAATTTGGTGAACAGAAGGATAGTTAGAAGGGCAGGGTGCTACTCTAGGAGTTAGGAGACTTTGGTTTAATCCCTACCATATTACTGGCTCCCTCTGTGACCTTAGGCAAGTTTCTTACTCTCTCTGTGCTGCACTTCCCAGCTGTAAAATGGCGATAATGTTTCCGTAGCTCTCAGGGGTGTTGTCAGGCTAAATAAATTACAGTTTGGGAGGTGCCCAGATGCTAGGGTAATAGAAGACTAGTATCCTAGACAGACTTATTTCAGGTGCGATGTGGATAGTCTTATAGTTCAATTTCTGCCTCAACTCCAAACTTCCTATGTGACCTTAGACAAGTCATGAGATCTCTCTGTGCCTCAATTTCCCTTCTGTAAAACCTCCATTAAGATGGTGGGGATGGGACAAGTTCATTAGTGTTTGAAGTGCTCCGATACAGGGCCGGCTCCAGCATTTCTGCCACCCCAAGCAAAAAAAAAAAAGCCGCGATCGGCGGCGGCAGTTCAGCGGCAGGTCCTTCGCTCCTAGAGGGAGTGAGGGACCTGCCGCCCCCGAATTGCCGCAGGTGCCGCCCCTCTCCCTTGGCCGCCCCAAGCACCTGCTTGTTAAGCTGGTGCCTGGAGCCGGCCCTGCTCCGATACTAAGCTGATAGGGGTGCTATAAATACCTAGATAGATGCAAGGGTGATTCCTACTGAAGACACTTTTGTGCCATTTATATGTGATCCTTGCTATTTTGGAGCCCCAAGTAATAGAAAATATGGACAGGAAAACCAGCCTGGACCTTGCAAACCTGTTAGGACCCCAGGATGCAAATATCACCGAAGTTGGGCCTGTTGGGGGTCTGGGAATGGAAGAAAGCTCTGTAAACAGAGACTGTAGTTTATTGTACTTCAAGGAAGGGAAGCAGGGTTTGGGGTTAGGTCCAGAGTGGGGTGGAGAAAGAGACCGATTTCCATTTGGAATCAGTGGAGGGAGAGGACACAAAACAATGCAAGAAGGAGACCTCAGAAGACTTAGATCAGCTGCTAAACTTTTGGGGGTTCATCCAAACCAAACTTTTTGAGGTTCACCCATTGCAAATTAGAACCCAGGTTCCCAGTGCTTTACGCTGACCATCAGACCACACACAGCCTCCTATTTAAACCCCTGACAATAGATTTGGTCAGCTCAGAGATGAGTCACATTTTTCCTTCTGTTTACTTTAAAGTTGTTTGAAATGCCACTGGGAGTTAGAAGGTGATGGCATTAACACAGGATTTCCCGCTGCTCGACGTGGAGAGCAGTCTACAAGGAGAGAGAATCCTTCCATACTCCGAGATGGGCAGAAATTGTGCCTCTGCCTTGTCTTGGATGTAAAAAATTAGAGGGAACATTGCTATGTAGTGTAGCTATAGCCATAAACTTTGCAAATACAAACTATGTATGGGACTGTCGGTGAAATTTGTACCTACCCAATGTGATGGAGTGTCTTTGATTAATGTCATCAAAAAGCACCCCTTTCAGGGTGTTACTTCTCAAAACATGATGCCCTTTAAGATGTTATAAATTATTCTTTGCATAGGCCAGGAGACCACAAGTGGGAAATGCAAAACCCAGAGCCAGGTGAATTTGAAGCAACTATTTGGATGCAATAGCAGGTGAGCTTTGCAGATGAAATGCAAAACTGGCATATTGCATTGTTGTAATGCTTTAAAGGTGTAAAATCCAGCACAAGTCCCACACCCCACTTAAGTCTTCATTTGAGCCCTTAAGTGCTCATTAGCCCTTCAGAGAGCACCTTGAGCTTATCTATAAATGTACAATTTAATAGAAGGCACATTGGATTTATGTAAGCTGATTTCTTAGTGAGTGAAGCTTTGTTGTTTGGTACTTCTGCTCGTGGGTAACCCTGGTTCCTCATCCCTCACAGTACATCCTCCCAGCAATCTGATAAGTTGTAACACATTCTAATTTGATATCATTTTTCTTATAAATTGGACATGTTTCAGAGAGTGACTTTGTAATCAAAATCAGAGTACTGAAGGGTGTCTACCACATACTTGGGGCTCTTCATTTGGGGGGGTTTATTTTAATTTTTCCCTGGGATTTATCAGGGTTTATTACTCCAACAACAAAAACAGGTGAAAATTAGTGGAAAAAACTATTAATATTTTTTCTGGGTAAATATTGAGGTTTATTTTTTTGGATGGCAGGACAAGGGGGAAAACTATTCAGTAGATTCAGGCTTTGATGAATGGAATTCAGTGTGGTTTGTTGCAGACTTAAAACAGAACTCAAAACACAATGTCACCTCTAATCCCCAAATAAAACTTTTCATTTGAAAAGTTTACTGTTGTTGACTTAGAACTATTAGTCTGTAAATATTTACATTTAATAATTGGGCCATACCATTTGCAGAGCATACTCTCAACTTCATCCTTTTCTCCTGTTTTGGATTTTTTAAAAACTTTTGAATACTTCCTTGTGTTCTGAAACGTATTCTGCTAGAGATTTTCGTTTTCTTCCTGTAATGGGGTTCGCTCACCACTGTGGTGCCTCGTGCTGGCTGTCTTGAGAATTAGCTCTGCATGTGAGTGCGCCCTCTTTGGGTGGTGCCTCACCACCATCACTCCTGCTCTAGGACCCACGTGTCTCCAAGGACTGCGGCATCCTCTTCAGCGACACAGTCCTCCAGCCATACCACACATTGTGCTCCCCCCTTCCGGGGGACCTGCAGTCCGCTGTTCAACCACTTCCTTTAGTGGCAACTGCAGCAAATTGTCAGCCACTTCCTCCTGGCCCCTGCATCCTCTTTGCCCTCATCTCAGGGCCTCAGCCTGCAAACCCAAGCAGCCAGCCAGGAGCTGTCTCTCACTCCCCTGGTCCCTGCTAGCAGCACTGCTGTGTCCAGCATGCTGGCAGTTCTCTCAGCCCTCCAGAGACACAGCCCTTCCTCCCTGGGATCCCAGCAGAGAACTACCCTCCTCTGCCCTACAGCTCCCTTTTTATATGGGCCTGCTTGGCCCTGACTGGCTGCTCCCCTCAGCCCTTCTCTGATTGGCTGCCTCCTGCACAGCCTCCCTAGAGCTCTATTAATCCCTTAGAGCCCAGTGTGGGGCAGGCGCCCCATCACACTTCCCATTTTAGTGTGTCAGATCTTTAAACTGTTATCTACTAACAGCTTGAAATGTGTACCTGGTGGGTGTGAGATTCATCAGTACATTCAGATGCGCACGCATTTCAGAATTTGCATGCATGCCTGTTTGTTTATTGTGTGTATCTTCTAGACTAATACATAGTCTTACTTCAACAGGCAGTTTTGCACCTACGCACAGACTAATGTATTATCGTAATACATATATCTCATGCAATGTATTATATTTTCCTAATAAAACAAGTTATCGTTTATATATTTGAATGATACAAAAGTAGGGTGAAAATCAGGAAAAAAATGAATAATTCTTTTTGTAAAACCTAGGACTTGTTTGATAAAAGTTGGTTTAAACTGAAAACGAAGGGGCTTGCACATGCTGTATCGCCTGAAGCATGGATGTAAGAACCCATATGCCATTTATTCCACAAGGTACAATTCTTAATTTCCTGGAAGTAATGTTTCTGATTACGGTGACCGGCAGGGTTGAGTTTACAATTACTCCTTTATTTGGCACATGCCAGATTTCCTTGAACTAATCTGTTCACGATCATATGGGACAAAAGTCAACCCTCCATCAATTTCAAGGAGTTAAACCAGGGTTGAACTGGGCCTCTTGTCCATAGCAACAGATTTCCCTTGGATGGTGATTATAGGACATAGGAGGAAGTCAGTGAGACGTAATGGTACTCAACACCATGTGGAAGAAGCTCAGCTCCAAATAGAGGCAGGGAGATGAGATTTTAGAGACTGGCCAGTGCATGTACAGATTTCAAATGACCAGGTCCATCCTTATGGCAGAGTATCCCAGGCATGTGTTATCTCCCACACACACCCTGGTTGAGACTTATATTTATATTTGAGATTTATAGAGTGAGAGATTGGTATCACAATTCTGAGGCCATTCCAGAATCCTCTTTCCTTCACTGCTAAATAATACAGTGTATATATACCAGAGCATTAAAAATGCAATTGCTTTTTTGTTGTTGTTACAAATCTAATCCAATAGTTTATGGTTTGTTTTTCACTCCGACAAAGTTATTTATAGCTGATAGTACACTTTTAATTATCCTGCAAGAACTCTGCTTTCATGGGACCCATGGGGGTTTAATGTAAAGCGGCCTTAATATTGGCTTTTCAGTGGCACACAACAATTAATTTTATCTTAATGGACCAATTAGAGTTAATGGATGGGAGAACGTATTTAAGAGGCACTGTCTGTTTTGCCAGGACCCCCCTTTAAAGAGCTAATAAAAGGACCCTTTCACTTGGGTAATTGGTTGGCTTAATTAGATGGTATCTCTTCAAAGGCCTAAAGTAAGCAGATTGAGACCTATCAGCAGTGAACACCTTTCTGTGCTCTGTCATGCATATGCTAAACCTACTTCACCTTTGGTTTATGGGTAGCACCCAGGGGTTCTTCTGGCTTATCCTTTGTCTCAAAGGGAGCATAATTAGGCTACCAGTACCTGCCAGGCTGTTAATTTTTAGATCCTTATTTCTCTGGCAGTCTTCATCCATCTGCTCAACCATTCCTTCTTAGCCCTCTGATAATAAAGGCTTCTTCATTTATTCTTCATCAGCTAGCCAGTTTGGGACAGCAAATCATGTCTTAGCCCGCTGCATCTTCCTTGCCAACTTCACCTTGACTGACTGACTGACCTTCTGACCTCCCCACCCAGACTATCATTCCAGCTTCTGGAATGGAACTTGAATTCCATGAAATTAAAGCAAAGCTCTGGGTCAGAAGAGGACAGAAATTTCTTCCTCCTCAGTTAATTTTACTTTAGAAGCAATGGGTTGTAAATAGTATGACACCTCCTAAGGGCCAGATCTTGTAGTCCTTACATGGGTAAAACTCCGATTGAAACCAACAGGAATTATGCCTGAGTAAGTACTGTAGGATTGGCCACTATAAAATCTTTCCTATAAACTTGAACCCCAAATGCTTCACAGACTTAAATAATACAAGACAGTATATGGCAGTGATGTAAAGAAATTACAGGGTGAATAAACTCAGGCCAGTGACTGAAAATGAGATAGACGCATAATGAGACAAGGGAAGAAAAAGACATTTTAAGCTGACACTAAAAAGGGGGCTGGAGGACTGATGAGGTGAAGTGTTAGCAACGCTAGCCTGGGATTTCTGTGAATATTACGTAAGGTTGGGAGACTTAGGAAATGCGTATAGTGCCTTCAGAACTGACTGTGCAATCACTTTACTGTCCAGATTTCTTGCTTTCAGACATTACGGCAGATAATTGGAGGCCCAATTTCCTACACCACACACGTTAGCAAATCTGACTTCCAGAGACTGGGGGTTTAAGGGAAAGATGAGGGGATGGGAGGAAGTGTTCAGAGTCACACAGCTTCTTGGAGAGTCCCAGATGTTAAGCATTCATTTTGCTTCTCTGCTTTGGAGAATTTTTCAGCTCCTCCACTATTTCAGAGAAGGTTACTGCAATACAGGGAAATTAATGTTACTACATGTTGCCCCCTAGTCTTTGGGAGATATAAGCCAGAGAGTAAGGCCGCAATTATCTGCATTCATGTACTTGCAGAACAGACCAGTGAGCAGCTTCAACATTCCAGAAGCTCAATTTATTTTCACGGTAGCTGAGTCATTAAGTCTTAAATCTGCCATGTGCTTTCATATCCAAAGGGAATCCCTGCCAGAAGGACATCCATGAAGATAACAGCTTTCTGACTAGGGCCAGCAGTTTACTCCATTCCAATGTCCTCTCCTCCCTTTGAAGCTTGATAGGAAAGGCTGCCCCACCTTCCCCTTCTTCTGATATGTACGCACTCACATCACATGCAGGTAAAGTGGCCTAATAACACTGAAGCATAGGAGCCATGTCATGTTTTCCGTTTTTGGAGGAGCTAGTTGCAGACGGGTGCAAGGGAAATGGATGGCAATCTCATGAAAATCTCTACATTTTCTTGAGCTCATTTTCCCACCATGATGGAGTTCAGAAACCACTGTTATATATGGATGTCAGAATAAGACACTTAATAAACAATGAAAACATTCTCCTGCCTCATGCCCAAATATCAGGGCAACAACATGCTGGGCTGAGAACGACCTTGGGACTCACATTTGCTTGTGCTGCCCTGCAATCTAAACCTTCTAAGGTACCCTCTTGGTACCAAAAGGACATTGCCATTCAGTGGCCTAACTGCTCCCATTGAAATCAACGGTAAAACTCCCCATTAATTTCAATGGGAGCAGAGTTAGGCCTTGCTGAATGCTTACAAAAGCACCACTCACAAAGCATAGTAGACTTTCAGTCAAGAACAAGCAATATTGTGTAACCTGTACAGATCTTTTTTCATTGACAATGCAAACAGCTGGAAGGTTCATGCTGTGGGCTATGATAGATGCACTGCTTAATCTCTCACTCCAGTCACAAACTTTTTTTTTGTGTGTTTTTTTTTTTAACCAGGGGAAATACTTTTGTGATCTTTACAGGTTTCCATGTGAGCCCACCACAGTACATTTTCCTCTCCCTGTTCCGCCTGTTCCCAAGCTGGCTGCACAGAGTTAATAAAGTAGCTGTTAAGTCCATACTGCTCCGGGGAATGACAGTTCCTCTTCCATCTTAGAGTCCTCCAGAGCAGAATGGAGCTGATTATGTTGAACTTGTGGTGAGTGTTTTTCATGGAAAGTATGGAATAGAAAACTGGCAATAAAACCAAAATAAAATGTTAAGAGTCTTGTTCCAAGTTCTAGTTACTAAGTTATGGTGCCAAAAGTAAACAAAGGAAGATTAATCGTTTGGCTAAAAAAGGAAAGAAAGGGAGGAAAAGAATAATCAGGGCCATGCTCACAGTCCCAGATCTACAATATGTGCCATGTTATCAGTGAATTACTTTGTGTGATATGTTCTGTCTTCTTCCTAGTGAATCTAGAGCACAGAGTCAGAAAAACAGGGAGAAGCCTTTGTTATAGTCAGAAAAGGGACCACACAAATGAATCCAGATGAAAAAAGAATGGGCTAGATGCTCATTCCAAGTAAAGTAAATTGGTGTTGCATTATTGACTTAAATAGAGCTATGCCATTTTATACCACCTGAAGATCTGACCTGATATTTCTAATTGTCAGCTGTGCTAATTCAGTGTAGAACCTGCAAACTAAAGCTGGTCTGAACAGTTCTGACTATATGAAATTTTGACAATAGTAAATGTTGCTCAGAGTCAGATTGGTTTCGATATGTGATTCTCAGATGCTATAGCCTGGTGGTTGGTGCACTAGCCTGGTTCAAGTACCTGTTCTACTATGTCAGAGTGACCTGGGATGAAAAACTTTGCTCTAAATCAGACAGAGCAGAGCCTGGGTCTCTCATATCCCAGGGCAGTGCCCTAGCCGCCAAGCTATACACACACTCCTTCCCAAATCAAGAAGCTTAGGTTTCAGTCCAAACATGGCCATTTTGACACAATACCGTTTTCATGGAAACATTAAGGTTTTGGACATAACCAAATTTTGAAACCTTGAAAGTTCCTGCAAAATGGAATTGCCATCCTCTGGCCAGCTCTACTGAACACCACACTGGGTTCTTTCTGCCACTTATATGATCACTAGTAACAAAGATTCTGCAATCATAGTTTACCATTCTGCTGGTTATGCAAGAAGCAGAATAGAATGCAGCTTCCTCTCCCGTCACAGCATTGATTCTGCAGTGCTTACGGAAGTTAAATCTTACGCTGTCAACAAAGCAGGTATGTGACTGCGTACACATGGGGTTGCAGATCTGTTGAGTGAGAAAGTACATTTCTTAGACACTAACTTGAATGACCGAGGCCCTGGAGTTTTTGATTGTTGGCGGCGTGCAGGAGCTAAGACAGAGCTTGAAATGATTCTGTTAAAACAATTATCCTTCTCTTTTTTTTCCTGTTAATCTCTTCATGTGAATTTAAGGTGATATGGGGACTTCTTTTTACCCAGAGAAAAGCATGGGCACCAGGAGTATAAGTATCCCCAATTCAGCCCCAACAATAAGCCTCAACTCAGACATAAGAGGACACAGCTAGGTGTTAGAGGGTAGTTCCATCTCCATGGCCTCTTGGCCTCTTTACTAAGGCCTGGTTTACCCCTAAAATTTAGGTTGGCCTAGCTGTGTCACTCAGGGGTGTGGAAAATTCACACCATGTGAGACATAGTAAAACTGACCAAAACCCTGGTGTAAACACCGCTAGTCGGCAGAAGAATTTTTCCATTGACCTAGCTACTGCTTCTCGAAGGAGTGGATTTACCGCAGAGAAGAAATAAAAACCTTCCATCGCTGTAGCAAAAGTCTACACTACAGTGGTATAGCTGTCGTGCTTGTAGTATAGACATACCCTGAGATTGCCAACAAGGGGACCAATTAGACCCAACTGTGCTGATGGCTTTTGTGGTATAAACACTGAATCACTAGGAACTATACTGAGGAGCCACCAGTTCCTTTAACATAGGTAACAAGCACCCATCAAATAATAGTAACTCGCAGTCAGTTTTCCTTTTTGTAGGGTTTCCTCCCCTCTCTTCCAAGATTTTACAGGATCCACGCCATCATTGCCAGGTGACATTTTGTCAGTGACAACAATGTCACATCAGGCCACAAGCTGCAGCAGTACCTCTCAAGGCATGACACTTAATTGTGGGATACCTCATTGCCCCATTGTAACATGTTACAGAGGGTCCCATCTCATAGGGGAGCTACTCAGAGAAATAAGAGAATATCCAGGCTCGGCATGAGATGAAATGTCTCTGATGAAAAGTCAAGAGAATGGGATGATAACCCTCCACCTAGTGTGCTACAGGACTAAAGAGAAACAACAGGATGTTTGAGGGAGAGTCTGGAATGCATCTTCCACAGATGACGGTGGTATCACCTGAGCCATGGCAAAGACGTGTGGGTGGATTCTTTTGGAGGAGGGACTGAAGGAGAGTAGAAAAGAGAGTAGAAAAGAGGAAGCTTGTTAGGTAAGGAGTGATTTACTGGGAATTCGTTGAGTGGTCCCAGAAGAAAGATGCCTCTATTTGCGGTGTGTTTCATTTCAACAAATGATTAAACAGATTGTTTCTGATCTCCCACGATTTTGCTTCCCAGCTTCACCTCATGCGATCTGGTATGGAGCTGGGACAAGCTCTTTCTCTTGCTAGCTGGAGCTACCCCTTTGTCTGTTTGTAGCCTTTCTGCCAGTGTCTTCAGCATTGTGGTTTGTACCTGACTACATATACACAAAGATATTCTTGAATTGGGCAGCATTTTTCTTTTTTCAGGCATCTACTTTATATGTAGGACTAATTGGTATCTGTGAAGAGCAGAGATGGCTGAACTACTGATTATACTGGTATGCTTCCATCCCTGGAGAAAGAGAAAACAAAAAATTCACTATAATGCTCCCATAGGGTTTAGGGATAACTGTTATCAATCAGTGTAGAGTATTGCTGTAGAGAATCACAAAACAGAATTATAGCAGAGTATACTTGGACACTTTCCGAACCTGTGATGAGATTAGACAGCTTCAGTGCCTTTATCCAGGCTCTCACAGATTGCATATTCCAGGGCAAAATTCACCTTTCTGATTCACCCTATGGATCTGAGCTGAGGATGCCACACTTGTCAGTTTGCAGAGCTCTCAGTAAAGTCAGTGGACGTACCACTCACAAAATGATGGCAGAATACATTGCAGAGGCAGGTACGGTCACTCAAAGATGAGAATTTTGCCCCCGGCAGGTAAAACAATAAATACTGAGTTAAACCAAAATTAATCTGCATCCAGAGCATTTTGTTAAATAAGCAGAATCAAGTTTAAGAAATAGAAGAACCCCTGGCTCTTGCTAGCTCTTGTCTTTTGTTTTCCTGCCTAAAGTGGTTATAACTGGGCCATGGCTTCTGGCCATGTAACTACACAGGCTCCATGAACTGACACTTCTGATGCTGCTTGTATTGCTGGATCAGTTGTTTGTGGGTTGGAAGGATGATATGTGGTGTGGTAGAGCACTGCTGATCTCTTTCTTGGAGTTACTGTATTCAAAATTCTCCTTAGATTTGTTTCTCTGTCCCAGTAGCACTTCTTATTGCAGCAGGTTCTGTTTTATACCTCTGCTCATTTCCCCTCTGATCTTGTTCCTTTATAATGCAAGTATTTTTGTCTTTGAAACCTGTTGCTGTAAGCCCTTGGAAGGCTGCCACAAATCATCTATCTGTCTATCTATCTAGGCATTTATTCTAGCTCATCACTATATCATATACATCTGATGAGGGCTTTGGTCTCCATCGTAAGAAATGACCAGGCAGATTCCTGGTATTTCATCCTAACATAAATATGTCCATTAAGTTCTGTCTGTGTCTCCCGTTCTTCTCTCCTTCAACACTTTATGTCAACATTCCAGTTCTGGATCTGGGCAATAAAGATACAGATCAATGATGATGTATATGAGCAGCATCTCATGTATTAGAACTGCCCATCATCTGGATGTCATGAAAAGTTCTCAGTTCCATATCCCTACAGCAGCTGATGATATCAAACAATCACCTAAAATTAAGCAGTTAGCATTTTCCAGAAGTGCCCACTCTGCTTTAAGTGTTTTTAAGTGTCCTTATTTGTTGCATGGGAACCACAGAATCCTGGCCTTTGTAACTAAGTGGAGGGGACACTGAATTTAAATATTCCATCTTCAAATGTCACATGTAGATCTGGGCCTGAACCAAAACCCTGGATTTGAACCCCATGATACAGGGGTTGAAATCAGCATCTGAATGTTGCAGCTTATGTCTATCTCTAATAGCTACAGAGTTTTAAAACCAGTATTTGGGGTCTGCTAATAATTTGGGACCTTAAACACTTTGTTTAGTTGGGTTCTCTGAAGCCCATGGAAGCCCATGTGAGTTTTACTGTTGGTTTCAATGGAAGCAGAAGGGGGTTCCCTTCACACTCACACAAAGCCTGGGTGGTAGCTACCTATTCCTAGATTTCCTTCCTGCAGCATTCTTGTTGCTTTCGCCTTTAGGTCCAATTTGACTCTTCATCAGAGTCACATTCCTCTTGAACACCTCACCCGAATTTCACTTCTCCCTCGCGGTTCTGGAGGTGATTGTTTCCCATTCTCCAAAACATACTGGAAGTCATTGGTTTCTGCCTGGTTACTAGAAGGTTAACCCTTTGATGACTGGAATTGGATCTTCCAGATGTAATGCAACAATATGAAATGCACTGTGGGAGATCCCCACAAGCTAACTCCAAAGCTTAATAATTTTGAGAGGCACTCTCCACCTTCTCTCCCTTAGGGATAGCCCTTGGACCTTAGACATTGATGTTGTTACTGCAGTGAAGAAAATACCTTAACTAGCCTAACAGAGAGGTTGTCTCCACTCTAGAAGTGGTAAAAAACAGACTATGGATTTCTCCATATATGTAGTATTGCTTTTGAAATTCCAAATTCTGTTCTCCATTGTCTTTCCCTCTCTGCACATATCCAGCTGTTGACCTATTTTATGCATGGATGAAAGTGAACTGAAATCAATAATGCTGTAAATGTTTAGAGGTCATTCTCTGATTTGGGCTTAGTTACATGCAGGTTGTTTGTAATGCCAGTTCTAAGCAGGTTGATTCTTTTGAGGAATCTTCATATTCACTTGCGCTTGTTGACTCAGCCTTTGTGAAAATTCTGGCAGTGCATCATTTTCCCTTGATATACCCGGCAACCTTTCCTGATTTGAAAAAGATCATTCCTAGGTTACAGAACTCTTGAAAAAAGATGAAATATGGAAATTCATCATCTGCTATGGAAAGATCTCTGGCTCTATTATCATAAACACTTTAGGAGCACTAAATTTTATCCTCTCTCCTGGCATTATTCCCAACAGTTGTAGAAATTCAAGACCTTATCTCACTGTAAAATTGTGCCCTCCTTCTTCAGCCAACTCTGTTACCATCTCAGGCCTGTTGAGTTAGATGCCAAACATTTAGGGCTGTCTATTAATAAAGAGATTATTAAAAATGTTGGCTACAGCAAGCGGTGCTTGAATCTGGTACAGTGAGTTGTTTGCATCCCATTGAGTCCGTTTCTAAGGTGGCATCTTTCTTTTTTAGATTTCACTCTTCTTAACTCTAGGGGAATTGTGCCAAATGGTGTTTTCTGTGAGGACTATAATGTGTTGCCTTGCTCCATTCCCCTGTTTAATGATCAGATTTGCCTAATCTGTTAAACTGAGTTCCTCATATCAAACTCCAGAGTAGATGAATCAATGCAGGGCATATCAAGGCCTAGAGTTTTAGAATTGCATGTGCAAAGATACATGTGCAACTGCCATATTGTTTACACCGAAAGCCACCCAGAGAACAGAGTTTTGGAAAGTAACAGTTGATCCATGTATCTCTCACAAGGCTAAATTCTCTTTCCAACCCACAGGGCATTGGTGCATTGTACATTCTTTGAGAGTTAATTGCATGCATGGAGCAAGACAGCAGAATATCCGACTCAAGATCTATTGTGTGGATTTACTCTCCAAGCACTGAGCAGTTCATGCAAACTCCACTGTATGCCATTATTATGTCTCCACTCTGTCTAGCCTCATAGCCTTGTGAAACTTCCTCAGGATGACATGATTTTAATGTGCTCTGAGATGCTTTACTGCATTTTTCTTTAACTTGCAATTCTATGGGCAACAGCGGTAGATAAATCTTCCGTTGTTTGGCGCTCTTGTCCTCCGTGCGTATTTGTACAGAAAGCATCATGCCAACTGTCTGCTCGAAAGGAACTCAGAGCGCCCATAACTCAAGACAACCCCCAGCAAGAAATGACGAGATTAGCAAACACACATGCTAAATACTTCCAGATACATTTCTGCATCCCTGACTGACTACTGGAATGTTATCGTTAATCCACAAAACATTGAAATAAACATGGCTCTGCCACATCAGGATAGGGCCATGGGGGATGAATCCTTCTTACCCTGGAATAAATGGCAGTTTTGTTACTGGCTTCACTGGAGCAGGACTCTGCCCCCAAGGAGAGTGCCCCCAAGTTAAACAGCCAGTACAGTTCTGTAAGAGGGCCGGACTCACCCCTGCGGCGCCTCCTGCTGGTCGTCCAGGGAATTAGCTCACCAGCCTCTGGAGCGCCCTCTGCAGGCCGGTGATCCGCCTGTCCTCTTCTGGCGCCCGTGTCCCTCCCAGGACCCGGTGCCCCTATTACTGGGATGCTGCCCCCTGGCAGTACCCCACAGATCTGGGTCTCCCCTCCCTGGGGAACCCCCACCCACTATCCCCACCTTGCCTCAGCACTCGGCCACTGCCAGTCACCAACTAGCTCCCACTCCCTGGGGCAGACTGCAGTATAGGCCACTCATCACTGGCAAGGGGGGTTTGGACCTGCTGCCTTGGACTAGCCCTGGGCTGCCCTCTGCAACCCCCAGTACCTCTTGGCCTTCTCCTAGGCCGCAGCCTGGGGCTTTCCAGGCTGGCGCTCCCCAGCTCCTCAGCCTTTCCCCAGCCCTGCTCCACTACAGGTACCCTGTGTCTAGCTCCCTGCAGCCAGGCCCTTCTCTCCCTGAATGCAGAGAGAGACTCTTGGGCTAGGTCTACACTACCGGGGGGGGAGGGGGAGGGAGTGTCGACCTAAGATACGCAACTTCAGCTACGTGAATAGCGTAGCTGAAGTTGCGTATTTTAGGTCGACTTACCTGGCTGTGAGGACGGCGGCGAGTCGACCGCTGCCACGCCGCCGTCAACTCCGCTTCCGCCTCTTGCCGCAGTGGATTTCCGGAGTCGACGGCAGAGCCATCGGGGATCGATTTTATCGCGTCTTCACTAGACGCGATAAGTCGATCCCCAATAGATCGATTGCTACCCGCCGATCCGGCAGGTAGTGAAGACGTGCCCTTGGGCTCCTGGCTCCCAGCCTCTTTATACAGGCCATCTGAGTCTGTTTGGGGTGTGGCCCCAGCTGCAGCCACTTCCCCCAATCAGCCAGGGTTTTACCTTGCCCAGCCCCAGCCATCTGCAGGGCTTTTCCAACCCCTCAGGGCAGGAGCGGGTATCCACCCCGCTACAAGTTCTATGTTAGATACTGTAGTAGCTGAGCACTTCACAACACCCCTGTGAAGCAGGGCATTGCTATTATCCCCACGGGGAACTGAGGCAAAGAGGGGCTAAGTACCTTGCCCAAGGTCACACAGGATTTTGGTGGTGGAACAGGGACTTGAACCCAAGTCCTTGGCTAGTACCCTAACCATTGGGCCTTCCTTCCTCTCAAACATAAATATCCACCGAATGACAGGATGATGGCCAGATCTCCCAAAGGTGTAAATAACCCTTTTCTTTTTTCATGTAATATTATGCACTACTTTCTTTGCTGGGTAGCACTGTCAGGGTTTATGGGAGAAATGATTGGCAGAAGGATATGACCGGAGACAGAGGGGACCATATTCTGCTCTCAATTCACTAGTGTAAAGACCATAGAGTTACTCCAGATTTACATCAGTGTATCAGAGACCAGAATATGACCCAGAGTGGTCATCTGACACAGAAGAAAGGGAAGAAAATGCCATATGATTTCATTGTTGGTGGCAGTTTGTACTTGAGTTGAAGGTACAGGATCCATTCAGGCATGTCCTTCTGAATAGTGGGCATTTTCCCTATTTTCCTCTAGCTCTCTCTAGATGAGATAAGAGGAATATTCAGACATGATGCAGATAAATGGCCCATACTGTCTGAAGAAGGCAGAGGGGTTTCACATTAACAAAATGGAGATTCCTATTGTTACTAGCTTGTAAGATCTTCATTTTACTTACGCTACCTAAGACTTCCGAGTGGTACCGGGGGGCTTGTGCCTCAGCATTGTTCATGGTTAAATACTGGAGCTGTTCAAGTGTGAGACCCATCCACAAAGAAGGGGAGGAGAGAAAAGAGAAAACTGACAAAGTATAAATAGTTGTGTTGATCCCTTAGAAGAGGCTTTGCCAACTGTGTCCCTTGTTATTTTCTTTTGATAGAAAAAGCTCTTTATATGGAAAGCTAACAATTTAATGAAAGTAAAAGCTCTGCAATTGCTAACACTCAATGTAAATAATGCATGCTGAGGAGTCTATAAAGGGCACAGCAGATTTTAATAACCTATTATGTATTATCAGCCTCCCATTGTACCTTCTGGCACAGCAGGGCTTTGGGTGTGGTGCATCCTAACGTCAGCCATTGCTAGTTCATTGCCAGGTCATCTCTAGGGAGGAAGTGTTCCCTGTTTACAGGAAATGCAGGACAAGGGCCTGTGAGCCAGGCTGAGCTGTAGGCAGAGGTCTGAGGCGGCTGAAAGCCTTGTCAAAGTGCGTGGTGGAACCGTGGGTGTGTGCAGCTTGTCAGAATCCCAAGGACGCTGTGTATGTTTTCCAAAATTCCCTAAATTTCACTGGTGCTTTTGTTTTTCTCAGAAGCTTTAGGTTTCCCCTCCTTAACTAGGGGAGTGGGGGGGGGGGTCTCTTTTTAAATCAAGATCCAGATCATGTGCCAAGCCCAATAAATAGGTTTAGTACAGGGGTTCCTTCTGAAAACAGGCTTCTTCTCACAGGCCTCTGCAGCCATTGGAGCCTCAGGGCTACAGTAACTTTAGCAGCTGGTGTGCACCCCCTTCCTGTTACGTGTGGGGCTCTGGCTGGTGAATTCACACAGTCAGAGATCCAACAACTATGCCTTTATCTCTCCTCTACCCCCGTATCCCCTACAGGCTGGAGTAGAAGCAACACACAAATATGGAATGCAGACCTCCCCTGAGTGCTCCTTGCATCCTGCCCTACCTCAGAGAGTGGGAAACTGCCCAGCTGGCAGCATGTACACCTGGGATGGGCATGGGGGCAGGGGAGGAGAAGGGAAAGATTTTACCTCAACGTAGGTCACATGGGAGCATAGGCTTTGCCATATCTGATCAGACAATTCATCTGTCAAATCTTGTATTGCTCCACATCAGGATTAAAAAAAAAACCAAACAAAAATGAAATGTACCTAACCAGCTGCACAATTTTGTGATCTGGGAGAAACAATTCCTTCCTGACCCCTGCAAGCACAGAGTTAATACCCTGAAGCATGAACTTTGATTGTCCTCTCGTTACCTTGGCTTCCACAGCTGCAGGTATTATTAGCAATCATAAAATTATTTTGGCATCTTTCAGAACCCAGCTGCAATATTTGTCCTGATGATCTGCCTTAGCAGTGGGTTGGCTGGTGGAATACATGCTACATTAATAAGTATTTCCTTTGGTTGGCCTTTAATGTCCTCAGATAATGAATCATTGGGTTTTTTTCCTAGAAAATGTTCCAAACTAATTTACAAATTGGGTCAAAAAGAGAAAAGAAATATGCAGTTTTTCTAAAACAAGGAAATTCCATGGCTATTAATTTCTGTCAATTATCACTGGTACATTAAGTTGGTATCTATTTAAGATATTACAAAAGGGGAAGTCACTGTCTGAAAAAGATGGAATCTGAGATATTAATTGCTGGTCACGGGCCTTTAAAAAGAAGGCAGTGGATCTGCATTTACAACAAGAGGTGAATTAGTCCTTGTTCTCTTTGAATTTGTTGATAAAGGGCTAACTGAAAATTTCCCACCAGCTTTAATGAGATCTGGGCTCAGAACGTTTTATTTGTGTTGGCCCATATAGGTATAGGTGAGGGAGCTGGAGTTTATTTTGATGCATTGTCAGCTACATTCTGACTGGAGAATCTTGTGATGGAGGATGTAAAAAGGGCACAGCTGGGTTCTCGGACCCCAAGGAGAGTTTGTAGCAATGGCAGCTAGAAAAACTGCCTTTTGACTAGTGAATCAAACACATTTGATTTTAAACCAATGCATCAGAGCCATTCTTGGTACAACTCCTTTGGCTTCAGTGAAGCTGCATCCAAAGCCACTAAATTTGGCCCACTGAAAAAGAGAATAAATAGTTGCATCTGACAAGATAATTTCTACAGTCACTGCTGTCCAATCCCAATTCTAATGTGGTCTCTACTGATCTCAATGGGAGGGCTTCATAATTTCATTTTAACAGAGACTTGGACTTCCACTATTTGTTCAGAGCCCTGGCTTCTCTAATGGGCAAACAAAACATATATTAGATGAGGAAACATTATATTCCCTGAAAGGGGCAGCTCTATGTTTTTTGCCGCCCCAAGCACGGCAGTCAGGCGGCCTTCGCTGGTCACGCGGATTCAGCGGCGTTTCTGTGGGTGATCTGCCAGTCCCGCCGCTGCCGCATTGCCACCGAAGCCGCGGGACCGGCGGACCTCCCGCAGGCATGCCGCCAAAGGCTGCCTGACTGCCGTCTCTCACGGCGACCGGCACGCCGCCCCCGGCGGCTTGCCGCCCCAGGCACACGCTTGCTGCGCTGGTGCCTGGAGCTGCCCCTGTTCCCTGATGACAGCAGAGAATATACAGTGGTAGCCATTAAAAATCAACATTTATCAAAAGATACCTCACACAGAGCACAGTTACTTCCTATTCTAAGTACAGTGGAAATGTGAGTATCATATGTATATTGATAACTGTTGGCCAATAGCGACTTTTTAAAGGCAATTGTACTGTAGAAATGGGTCCATGGATGTGCATGCTTGCTTTCTTTCCTTCTTTCTTACATAACCAGATTCTGCCCTGATTTACACTTCTCCAAGCCCCTTTGAAGCCAGTTGTAATGCAAAGGAAATAAATCAGTGGATTATTTGGCCCTTTAAGTATTTTGATGATGGTGGGAATAATTAAATTGCATCATCCACTCTGCAGTTTGCTGTGAATACAAAAAGTGGGGGGGAATGAGGGATGGGAGAGAGAATATCTCTTGAAAATGTTGTTTGTGGTCTTTTGGGGGTGGGGGTTGTTGTTGTTTTTTGGGTTTTTTTAAGCATTCCTGTTAATAAACAATTGAAGACATTTCTCTCTTTTTTTCTGTCCTGGAAATGCCAACTGACTTTGGGTTTTGTTTTGGGTTTTTTTGTAATTAATTGAATACTGCCACAATATTAAAAACCAAGCATACGTTTTAGATCATGTTTCTGGGAAAAGTTACAGGCGGTATCCTTTGGCTGACCTCTGAACGTTGTTAGCTAGTGGTGTCCTTTTCACTGTATATAGGTCATAACAACAAGTTTGGTCCCAGTGTGAATGAAACAGAGATTCCTTAAGTGCTACACCTTTTTATACCCATAAGAAGGCATTCTAATCCACCTTCCAAAAGAACTGATTCAGTTACAGGAAGCTAACTTAACTTAGCTGATGTTGCTGTGTAATGTTCCTACATGTTCTTTGATTAGGAATACGGCATCAACAATCCATATCTGTTTCTCCAGACACGGCATTTTATAATACTTGTAAGGCAACTTCCAAGGGTCCAAATTTTAGAAACAGAAAACCAGGGCCCATCTGTCTCTGTGAGGTAGGTGCAAGAATGAGGGAGGGGTTTGGCAGCTGGAATGTGAGCAGTTCGGCTGTCTTTTTGGACTTCATCCTCTGGCCATGCCACGCCCCTCTGGTCCTGCAGACTGGAGGCATGGGACCAGAATGTGTAGACTCTATGGATCTAGTACAACCACAGAATTGTCCCATTGTTTTGTTCCCCTCCGCAGGGTTCATGCAGGAAGGGGCCCCAAGGCCAAAATGACAAAATATATAGATCCTGCAGAAACGATCACTAGATCCACCTTACACAGCTTCCTGGAGGTGCCAAATCACCTCTATTCACCTCCGGAAGATACTGAATCAGTCCTTACCTCCCGCCTGGCCAGACAATTTCTTTCACAGCTAGACTATCAGTGTACATTCCGCCGCAAGAGATAAATGCCTTGTAAATGTCTTCTGGTGTTCTGAGGTCATGCGCCTATGCACAGCCTGTAGACATTATTTCTTATGAAACTGCGGTGTTGGAGTTTGCAGGTACATTCACTGCGCTGAGCATCCTTTAACAGCCAACATTTAGATAACATAGGCTAATAGGTCTTTTCCATCTTGGTAGCCAGCTGCCTTCCAGGCTTCTAAGGAGCCACCTGATGGAGAGATGCATGCTTCAAATGTATCATAAAGCATAACTGAGAGCCCAAGGGGGACATTAATGCAGACACCTTATCAGACAGGCATGTTACCCCAGGAGCATCTGAGGAGCAAGAACCATGAAGCGGAAGGCAAACAAGATGAACTCTCTTTCTATCTGATCAGACATGTCATTGCTGTAAAAACTCATTTAAAGCAAATCACAGTGTGCCAATCCTGAGAGGTGCTGAGCACCCTCAAATCCCCCTGACACCAATGGGAGCTGCACCCCTCAGGTTTTGGCCCTATGTTTCCTTTTCCATTTTATCTTTGAGACAGCTGGTGATTCCAGAGCAAGACATCCCCAATGTCATGCATGTACGTGGCTAGACAGGTGTGCAGTTAGCCATGTGTGTGTGCAGTTATGGATTTGCATGCACACTTCCAATGTGTGAACACAAATGTGTGGCCTCCTTGGGCACTGAAATGTGGGCCCCTCATTACTGAAGTCCTCTTTGATTCCCTTCTTCCCTCTCAAAGCCCCCAGTCAAATTCATATTTCTCTCTAGTGTTGGGTGAATTAAAAAAATAAGTTTAAAGAATGTATTTGCTCATTGATGGGGCGAAAGTCTGCAAGCAAGTTATTTGATGAACCATATTTGGCCATCCATAGAAATGCTTGAACAACAAAAATATTTCTTTGGGAATCGTTTATTTGGGGATAGTTTATTTTGTCTATTTGTGAATAGCATTCGACCAGCTCTTCCCTCTGCTGTGTATACCAGTGCTCACTGCATTTTCTGTCCACTTATTGCATGTGTTCAGACACCTTGGCCAACCTGCTGTACAGACACAGAGACACACTATGCAGAGTCCACACTTGGCCCCTTCTGGGGTTTCACTTAGTAACAAAATAATCAATAATGTAATGATCAGCTCAGACCTTCTCCTGCTCCTATAGTTCCCCTCTTGCTTGGGATTGCTGAGGCCACATATTACATCCTTTCTCTCCTGAGAGCTACTCCCCTCTCCCTTATATCTAATGAGCAAGTTACTTTAACCCTTGTCCAGCAGCATCAATAGCTGCTAATGGAGTAAGATGTTTCAGGCAAAGACTGCCAGCCTGTTACGCTGCAGGTGTACAAGTTCTCCTATCCTGGATGTATCGACTCTTCAGCTACTTATGATGTAAGTGCTGCTGAACAAAATGACTTTTGTTGCAAAGCCTCCTTTTGTACTGATTCAGTCAGTTTAAGGTTAGCCTGTCCCAGTAGGCCCATTGCTTCCTCTGTTGTACTGGCTAACTCTTGGAATGATTACAGGCAATTGCTGGAGGAGCAGCAGATAATGTGTCTGCAATCTGCTCTCATTCAGCCATATCATTGCTACAAGCAAGAGAATTAGTTGGGGATTACAGTCTCTGTTGAGATATTGTCAGCCATGGAACTTTTTGTCCACCCACTTTTATTAGCATCTTTTGCTGCATTCAAGTTGATTGCTTACATTAAGTTTTACTTTGCAGTGATTTTAATGATCTAAAGAAGAGTATCATTTAGCTGACTTAAGAAATGTACATCTCCTGTTACAGAGGCTTTGAACATTTATGACTCTATAATGGTTAATTTTATAGAAAATCTTAGCCTCATTGCAGGGATAGTTTACGATAATAACTTGGGGGGGGAGGCACATTTCACATGCTGAAAGCATGTGCTATTTAAGTTACCCTAAGTACCAGAGTCCATTTGAACGCAATGTGAGAAAGGTAACACAACTAGAGTAGCTGATGAACATTAGTATCTTAATAGATAGCAGTCTCATCATGCAAATTCCTGATGGCTTTAGAGGTGCTGGGGTTTGAGCTGAAATAACAGGGAAAGTGAAGATAAATTTCCTATTGTAGCATATTTTCCCCTCCAATCCCACTAAAGGGACATTTATTTTGCAGGAGGCTGGCAAACAAACACAAACCCCATTGCTGTTCTTTTTGTCTGCACTGCAGCACAACTAAAGAGCTGGTTGCTTTCTAGAAAGAGATCCAAGTTCACCCAGCTGTGTATGCCCCAATTGGGGTAATCTGATGCTGATCATCTGCAAGGGTCAGGAAGGATTTTTTCCCCACCACGTAGAACATTGGCCAAGTGCATTATGAGGGATTTTTGCCTCCCTCTGAAATACTGGCCTTTTTTAGAGATAAGATTCTGAACGTGATGGACTTAAGGGCTGATCTAGTGTGGCAAGCCCTATATCCCTATGCTGTGGGGTGTTAGGGAAGGAATCAAGATCTTTTCTTAACGAGGTCCAAGGGAACACCAGATGGCAGTTGAGATGAGAAATGCCCTAGCAAAGATAGTTCAAACTACAGCATTTTAGTTGCGGCAGCTGCTACTAGATCTGAATAGGCTGCTTGGCAAAAGAGTGTAGCTAATAACAAGTTGCTAATCAGCTGTTAGGCAGCGATACTGTCCGTCTTGATCAAGATTCAAGGCAAAAGACAAAAGAAATAGGAAGCTGCCAGGGATAATGTGTAACTATCGTGGTGCCCCACTTTACTGGGAGCTTCTTAATTCAAAGCACTGAGACTGGATAGTGAGGTGCATAACTATGAGCTTTATTGATCATGTCTGCACCACTTGGGTATTCACGCTGCACTTGACTCACCAAACTCCCAAAGTCCTGTCTAAGCATGTCCTGGGCTCACTGTGAAACCTGGTATGGATTCCCTGGCAGTGTGGGGGGAAGGGGATGGGGGGTCTCATCTTCGCTGGTTCAAAAGACCCAGTCAGGGTCTATTATCTACTATTATCTTTTCAAAATAATTTCTAAACAGATTTGATATTGAAATATCAAGAGTAGCACCAGTTCCCTTATCAGCAGAGATTCAAACCCCCTTGCAATAGAAAATAAAGGCCAGGTTGCTTTTAAAATCTTCAGAGTGCCTATTGAATACTCAGCCTTACCCTGTCTTCCTAATGACACTGACCTTTGCAGAAGACGTTTGGCCATGAAGATATTAAAAGGGAGCTATCTCATGGGACCCACTCAAGGGGTTCAGTGAGAGAATCTCACAGTAAACTCAGCATTGATGCTTTTCCAGCAGCCTTCACTGTTCACTGTTCCAAGGGTGGAAGCCAGTGGAAAGGCATAAGCACGCATGAGCCTAAATACCTTTGGAAATCTGGGCCAGAGCGCTTTATTAAAAAAAATTGGATGCACATTCCACATGAAAAATGCACGTGTGATTTCATGCCCAGGCCATGTGTGCAATTGCCAAGACTGTGTGTGAAAAGTAGGTGCATGTTAATCCTGACTGTTTGGGTACTCAGTTACCCCATTTGCACACATAATATAGGGTTAGTTGCATGCACAAATAGAGCATGTAATTGCTCCAACATTTTATATACACTGTTGCATGCCTCCTTGCTTTAATAAACTATTCAGGCCCATTGAATAAAATTGGGGTGGATGATCTGAGGCGCTGAGAACATTTGAAGTGTGTGGTTTTATGGGCTACGCTCCCTGACAGAGGAAAAGTCAGCTCACTAGATGGGTTCTCCTGAGGTCCCACAGTTCAAATGGAGCACATGGTACCAGAGAAACTCCCGCTGAAGTAAAAGGAATGATCAGTTCTCAGATTCAGCATCTCAAGGAATTCTTTCTTACGCTGCTTTGCAAAAATCTCACATAGCATGGAGGAATCCCATTTCTCTCGACCAGATGTGCAGAAGAGATTGTATGCAGGGATATAAAACACAAGCTGAGTGCATTCCAACCCAGGTCCATTTCTTAATAGTTTGAAGCAGGCCTATTGCAGATCCCAGCTTCCCAGATTTGTGGATATCAGAGAGAGTGAAGCCCTGTATTGTGGTGCAGAGAAACCAGCATGAGAACCAAAACAAAAGGACCACAGTGCGCAGCAACCCCCAGTATGTTCTCAGAGATGATAGAATAAACATGTGCTCTTTCCATGCAGTTATTTAGGGCCAACATGTGAGTGGACTGGAAAGAAAATAATCACTGGAGAGTAAATGTTAATCAGCTTTGATTCTGGACTGCAACGTTTCCAATGTTGCCAAAGGACAGTAACAAAACAAAACATGTAATTAAGAAAAGCGGAGAGCCATTTGTATCCCCCAAAAAGGAGTTTACTCCATGCCCAGGGTCAGCTGAGTAGTTGGATGGATTTAACTTGAGCAGCTGCAACAGCCAGCTAGTTCTGTGTGAGTCCCTCGGGTTCCAGAGGCAAAGAGAAAAGTTTAAGGATGAGTTTTTCAGTGTCATCTGAGGGAGTTGAAATTCAATGGGAGTTGGGTGCCCCAGGCACCTTTGAAAATCCCAGCCACAAATTGGACGTTACCCATGAAATTGAAATTAATGCAAATCTGGGCTGAAGCAGCATTGCAATCTACTGCTCATGGCTCTTTTTCCTATTTACCTGTAATGAAAACAACACTTTCTTGTAATTGAACAAACCATGAGACTTCCAAAGCATAGTATGGGGGGCTGATGTGAAAGTAAAAAGGCAGCCCCAAGTCAGTCAATGATGAGGTCATTAGTAGGACAGAATAGTGTAGGTCACCAATCCTGGCCTCTCCTCAACATGGTTATTCTCCTATTTGGCAACCAAGATGGTCTGTGCTCCTCATTACATAGTAATTCCTTACACTTGTACAGCACACGTCATCCTAGATCTCAAAGTTCCTTCTAAAGGTGGACAAGCGTTATTATCCCCATTTTTCTGAATGCCTAAGAGAGGTTAATTGAGTTGCCCAAGATCACACAGTGAGTCAGTGTCAGGGATGGGATTAGACTTTAGCTGTCAAATTCCCTGCTGGCTTAACTGCACTGAACTCAGTGGAGTTATGCCATGAGAGAATTCAGCCCTAGCTCTCTTGATTTTCATGCTCAGTTCACTAGCCCATCACTCCCCTTCATTCATTTCTTTCCTGGGTAATAATAGTGTCTTACCTGTAATTCTGGAGGATCTTAGAGTACTTTAGAAGCTCATATGCAAGAAACACACACACCAATCTCTGAAATGTAGCCACTTCTTTAATATGACAGTTGTTTTTTTTATCTCCAGTTTGCTTCACCCCTTTAGCGAGACCCAGTCCCCATCAGAGTTTGTTTGAGTTTTTGATGTGTGTGTGTGTGTGTGTGTGTGTGTGTGTATATATGTAATGATGATGTAAAGTGCTGATTGACAGTCCTGGACAATTAAGTCCTTCATTTAGCTATAGAACAGGTATAGCTTGGTCAGCTGCAGTGAAAACTTCCCCCACACACTTGACAGGACCATATACAAGTGAGAAGTGAGTTCAGTCTCCATGGTCCATTCCATCCTTGGCCTCTCTCCAGAGACTATCAGCAAGGGGCCAATTAGCACCAGTTGTGATATGTACACCTGCCCTTTAGGACATGGACTGAGATCCACTAACCCATTTCACACAGCTCAGTGTTTTTGTCCTGGGCTGGATTTGACTGACACTTTAGAGGTGAAAGGCTCAAGGAACCTTAATTTGTTAGGCTGCAGAGCTTTACCCTAGCTTACTGTTGGGGTCCCTGGAACAAATTCTAGTCATAGTTTGTCTATTGTCACCAATATTCTACACCAGAATCCTTAACCAACACCTGGAAATGAAAATGTCAACGGGCCCAATAGAAACCAAGTTCCCCAAAGAACTGCAGTAGATGAAGTTGGCTGTGATTGTTTTCCAAAGCCCTAGAATTAGAGATGAGATTGTGTGTCATGATCACTGGAAACATCTCATGAATACAGACTGACTCACTTGTCTTGATTGGGCATGCTTATTTTTCCATGCTCAAATATCCAGACTGAGAAGATTCCCATAGCGGCAGAAATTTAACAAAATTCAAGGCAACTTATATAGCAGCTTATCATGTGCCAAGTCATGGCCAGGTGATTGTCAAAAGATATACATGAGATAAATGACTGACTGACTGTTCACATCTAAAAGGTCTAAGCACTGAGGGGAAGGTTCTGCCCTGCAATAAAGCTACTCTGCACACTCCTTGACACAAAACTGCCTTACACCTGGTGGATCTGGCCCTAAAAAGGCTCCCTCTTTCACAGGGGGATCTTCACATGGTGGAGCTGCCACACTGGATCTTAAATCGCCCCTGCAGCTGACACAGGCAGCATGACCAGGGGAAAGGGTGTGTGGGTTGGGCATCCCTGCACCCTGGTGATTATCCACCAGCGAAACAGCCCCATGTGCTCTTAGTCAATCAGCACAATTTATAGCACCCCACAGGCTGCTCTAAGCAGCCCCAGGCAACTGGACCCAGTGCAGAGACACCAAGAATGAGGGAGTGGAAAGATGACAAAGACACATTTGCACAACACATCCCTTGCCTAGTGTTCTCTCAGCTGCAGCTCAGGATCCACGCATCAGGAGGGAGAAACGTTTAGCATAGCATAAGAACATGGGCAGGGGTGAAAGTAAGTCCAGTGACTTACCGATACGCTAGGGCCAGTTCTGGCCCCCGGAAGGGGCGTGGATGTGGGAGTCAGAGCCATCCCCAGCCCACCCTGTAAGGTAAGTGCCACCCCCACCGGGGTAGCAGCAGCAGCCCAGGGCTCCGGGGGCTATTTAAAGGGCCCGGGGCTCCCCTGCTTCTACCGTCCCGGCCCTGTAAATAGCCGCGGGAGCCCTGGGGAAGCGGCAGGGCTCCCACGGCTATTTAAAGGACCGGGGCGGCAGAGGCAGCTGGAGCCCCGGGCCCTTTAAGTAGCCCCTGGAGCCCCCCACTACTCCTGAGTTCCGGGGGCTATTTAAAGGGCCTGGGGCTCCCCTGCTTCTACCGCCCCGGCCCTGTAAATAGCCACCGGAGCCCTGGAGTAGTGGCAGTGGGGCTCCGGCGGCTATTTAAAGGGCTGGGGCGGTAGAAGCAGCGGGAGCCCCGGACTTTTTAAATAGCCCCTAGAGCCCTGCAGCCAGGGCCAGTTCCAGGCACCAACCTGGCAAGCAGGTGCTTGGGGCGGCCGCTCTGGAGAGGGGCGGCATGTCCAGCTATTCGGCGGCAATTCGGCGGACGGTCCCTCACTCCAGCTCGGAGCGAAGGACCTCCCGCCGAATTGCTGCCGCAGATCGCGATCGCGGCTTTTTTTTTTTTTTTTTTTTGCTGCTTGGGGCGGCCAAAACCCTGGAGCCGGCCCTGCCCGCAGCCCTACCCCAGGGCTCCAGCAGTGGGGCTCTGGTGGCAATTTAAAGGGCCTGGGGCTCCAGCCCCTGCTGGGAGCCCCAGGCCCTTTAAATTGCTCCCTGGGGAAGCTAGGCCACCTCGGTACAGCAAACTGGTTCTTGCCGGTACGCTGTACCGGGGCGTACCGGCTTACTTGCACCTCTGATGGAAGCATAACTAGGGATAATGGTATGTAGTTAAGCAAAGGAAAATGGATGCTGAATGTCAGGAAAGACTTTCTGACACTGAGATCTATTAGACTATGGAATAGTCTCCCTAAATTGATGGAAGCTGCCCCAGGACCTCAGTCATAGTGGTCAGGAGAAGGTGCTGGAGGGATTGTAAGGAACAATCCTGCATTGGTTCTGGAACTGGACAGGAGGACCTACTAATTTCATAACAGTGCAATCCACTATCATCCCTTTAAAAATAAACCAGTGCTGCTGGAATGAAGTGCTCCTGTAAATGAGGTCCCGTGCCACAGGAAGGCAATATTGCAAGGTTTGCTAGTGTACTAGCCTTTAATAGCCTCATTCATAATGATTACCACAGTAATATACTCAGGCATTCTTACCAAATTATAATGTGCTCTTACATGAGCATAATGTAGTCATTTATCTTTGGGAGAGAGCGGGAAACTTAATTCTGCGTCTGCTGGGACAAACAATTACAAATTGCAGAAAGGCAGTTTCAGAGAGGCGGGAGAGAGAAACAGGCTAAGCCGTTAATAAGCCTCCCAATCTATTCCTCTATCTGCTTCACTGGTGCTTTGGCTTGTGCTGAGCTAGCAGCTCAGATCCATGCCAGGCCACACCGCAGCCTCTTTGCCACTTCATAGCTCATCTCTTTTGTGAGTTTTTAATAAAGAAAGATACAGGACCACTTAAATATCATCTGCAAGTTAACAAGACAATCTACCATAGGTTGCTCTCTGGCTTCACAGCTGTCATCATGCTATTAGGTACCCTTCTTTGGGAGCAGGTAGAACTGTCCCCCTACACAGCCAAGTATTCTTGTAAGCTGTATTCTGTTTCAATCATTCACCTATGAGAGAAGGGGACCATGACCCTGGAATTTCGCTGTTGGGATGTAGGAGAGCTGGTCTAAAAAAAAATGCCAATTGTTTTTCACTGGAAATATCAAAATGTTTTCATTTTTTAAAAATGTTCCTGCAAATTGTTTTTTTTTGTTGCAAAACCATAACCAAGAATGTTTAGGTTTTCAAAAACTGATGTTCGCTAAAAAAGAGTTTTACTGAAAATTTTAAATTTTCACTTTATTTTGAGGTTTTCATTAAAACCCCAGAATATGTCAGCCATAAGGGACATTTTCCATAAACATTTTTATTTTGATGGAAAAGCCATTTCTCATCAGAAATGTTTCAAACAATCAGCTCTCCATTGAAGAAAGAGGACAAGGAGGCACCCCCATCTCTTTACAAGTGAAGCTAGGTGAAATAATAGACTCAAACATGCTCCAAATCTGTTGGTGAACTTTGGGAACTAATGAAATAGATGGGGTACATTTTTCTTCTCTGATCTGAACTTCTGATCTCCATACCTTTGATGGAGCTTCTGCCTTCTGTATGGACTAGAAAAGAGAATTTTGCCCCACCCATTTCAGAGGTAGACTTTCACCACCCCCTGGGTAGCCCCAGGAAGCAGTCTGCCTCACATATACCCACTGAGTCACTATTCCTTGCCCCTTTCCTTTGCTCCAGGTAGTGCTAATTTTCCTCTGGGCTATATCAGCAGAGAATTACAACATTCAAACAAGAAGGGGGGTGAGGCTAAGGTTCTACCCTTTCCCCCACTCTCTCCTGATCCACCTGTTCCAGGATGGGAGTAAGTGGGTGTGGCGCAACTGGTTACTCCAACATGGATGCAGCCGATAGCCTGCACGGGGGCATAAAGGGGTTTTACTCTCCGTTACTCCCTGCATGGACATGTGGGGCAAGTCTAAGTATCTATCCCTTAAAACACCGAACAGAACACTTCAGAACAATCCACCAATCCGCAATGTATTTTTAAATGCATCTCTAATGAGCATGGAAACCTCATTGCAGGCAAGTCTTCATTCCCTCTAATAGGAGTTTTTGCCTAAAGAAAGTTTCCAGGATCAGGCCCCCATATCTAGGGAGAGGGGCACAGAATGAAAAGGAAATTCTGTCAGCTTTAGCAGTTGAGATTGGCACTTTTGTTACTGAAACTGCATTTCAGTTGTGCCTTCCCTCTGAGGCTTCACAGATTGCTCTCCTTTCCCAACGGCTGTTCTGTTCTCCTCCGTTGGATTCTGCTGACTTCTGCTCTGTGTTCCAGTGTTTCCTCTGGATGCTCATTCTCTCCGCGCTGAGTGTTGATTCCTCATGCTTAGCCCAGAGTTTGGGGGATGGGGGAGAAGCCAACAAAGCTATAAGTGGAATGGTCTTGAGTTTGCAGCACTGCTTGCCTCCCAGGATGGCTATAAAAGCAATCGTTCTGCAGTTACTCTTGGAATGAAGCAGTTGCACAACCAGAGTAGCTGGCAGAGTCCTTGGGCAAGTTTGCAGTTGACATAGTTCTGTCTCCTTTAGCATAAAGAGAACTTTGCAGAGTTAACCAGGCTTTGCACATTGAGTCTGAGAATCAAAAGAGCCTACTGATACTCAAACATCTTCTGTCCTAGATAGGTAAAGCTAAAGTAATGAGCTACTTACAAGTGATAATAAATGGTCCATTTGGGATGAAAAAAATGAGACGGAATCAGAGTTCAAGGTTGTGCATGTTCCTTTGTAATTTGGACAGAGATTGAGACGTGATCTGCTCAGCTCCTGCTTGGCAGGGAACACCCTATATCAGCATCCTGTGGTTCTCTGCACATGGGACAAGAGCAGTGGGATGAGTTGTAGAGAACCACGTCCATCCTTCTTTGGTTGGAGCAAGTGTCATTGTTATGCAGGACCTGTGGAGCGGGAAGGCGTAGATAGCAAGGGTGTGCAGTCGAGGAGACCAGGTTTGGGTTTTGCATATTTGGGTTCCAAGTTATCTGAACCACCTACATTCAGGGGGAAGGAGGGGTGTTGCCAGGTGAAGGGTCCAGTTACGCCCAGTCTCTATAATGGTTTGGGTTTTTCAAAAGCAGAATGAAAATGAGGTGTGATTCCAACCTGGGCTTCTTTTTATCTGGATCATTGAAGTTCAAGGGGCTGAAGCAAAAAGTTCTAGTTTTACTCCCTCTAGTAAATGGGAGAAGAAAATGGAGGGACTCCAGAACGGCTCACGTCCCCCCGCACTATACAGTGGAAAGGAGAAAGTTTGAGTTCTGAGACTCTTGTAGTTAATATGAGGAAACGAGGGCTATAATACACATTCAATAAAAAGTGACAGGTACAGCTCCCAACAGGTACAACTCCAGGGCTTGGATTGCAAACTCGAAACCATAAGCAGTAAATAGGATTAAAACATGATTAGCTTTCCCCTCCACATGTTCAATGGATGGATTACCTAACAGGCTAAGAAAAATATCATCCATCATTATTTTAGGTCTAAATCCACAGATGTTTTGTCTGAATGAAGGAACAGTTAGTTTCTTTAGCTTCTTTCCCACACGAGCACATAATTCTATCAGTGGTAATAGACAGCAGTTAAGGGGACCTGGGCATGAAGCAGAATAAAAACATTTGCTACTAGAACTGTGTGTAAAGTTTATGGAAAAACTAGACATAGTCCTAAGTCTCAAAGTTTGAATTCAGATTTGAATCCAAACTTGTCTAAAGATCAAGAGGGTTCAGATTTTGGGGGTTGGTGTGGGGGGGCAGTTTGGATTGGTTTGTTATCCAAACAAAGGGCCAGCTGCTAAATTAATATCTAATCTGATTTCCCCCCAAGTTTGTGGGGTTCTGAGATGCGGGGTTGATTGAATACCTTAAACTAGCGGAAATATAGAGGGCAGTTGTTGCCAGTCCAAAACCCACTCTAAAATGTACCCAGATCTAGGAACCTTTCGGCAAACCTGGAGCGGAGTTTCAAGCAAATTTGGAGTCAAATTTCAGGTGACTCCTAAGGATTTGAGGTTTTGGGGGTAAATGGCAAGAAAGCTGATTTTTTGCCTGGTACAAACTTAAAATCAGGCAAACCTCTTTTGTCTGAGTTTATCTTTGGATCTTGCCGTCAAATGCATATGAAGCAAAACTGGGGAGACAATGTACACAAAATCTCTGTGAACCAAACGCGGCTGAGTTTCACACACTCTGGTCACCTCTGTCCCCAAACATATAGGACATCTGTGATTTTCCTAGGACCTATATCTTGCCAGCCTAGCACTCCGACAGCAGTCAGATAATCTGGAATATTACAGTTTAACATTGCAATGCAGCTCCTAAATGAGATGAGATTGCACCTTCACACTGTGACTCCATCAGTACTTGACACCTTTGTACATCACCATGAAGCGACGGGGGGCCAGGGGAGGGGGCACTCTGGTGTATTTCATCTTGATGATATAAACTTCATAAGAACTGCCACACTGGATTAGACCAATGGTCCATCTAGTCCACTATCCTGCTTCCACCAGCGGCCAATACCGGCTTACTCTAGAGTTAGGAAGATTCAAGAAACCCTGCAATTATGGGTTAGCAGTTGTTGGGATATCATGGCACAACAGCATCCTGAGCAATTTCCCCCCTGAGCAAATATGAATATAAGACAATCCTTGGTGTGTGTGAGATGTATTTTAATTTCTAGACTCAATGATCCAAGACATTACTATCATAACAAGTCATTGCTCTTTATTTTACCATCAAGACTCTGCCGTGGCATGTGAAGCAAGGTGGCTTTGCAAGTTTGTTTATTTCTTTTATGGTGCCCCCCCCCGAGCAGTATCCAAGATCTATTAGGTAAACAGATAAGCTTGTCAGAAAGAGAGAATTCCCGATATCTCAAACCCATATACTTTCTGATCTCTGACATGGGACTAAGGGGGATTTTAGAAGCACTTATTTCTTTATTACTGGCCTATCGCCCCCTAGTTCATATCCCTGAGCAGGCAAGAACACTTAGCCAAGCTCCTCTGCCTTCTTCCACTGCCCTTTCTGAGATTCTTTCTGCTTAAAATTCTTACACTATAGAGAATAATAGCTTCTGAGAAGGAGAACATATTGCCCACCATAAATAATCAGGGTCGAATATGAATGGTTGCAGAAGGGATACATTTGTAATTGTGCAGTTTGTGTGCCCTGAATATCTATGGCACCAAAACCCATCTCTCATTCATATTTCTTTCCAGCCCCATTCAGAAGATAATGCCACTAAATCACTTGTCATTTTAAAAATGAATGATGGAATTAATGAGATATTATTAATTGTTGTTATAATCCTTTGGGAAGACGCTTTAGGTTACCGGGTCTTTCCTCATCCCCAAGATCTTGGATAACATGTCATGGTGGATCCTAAATGAAATAATCTTTAATCTTTTAAACAGGCAAATTTCAAACCAAAACTGGCAGAAGGAGATGGAATTCAAGAGCCTTTTTGTTCTTTCTGTTGAACTCCTGGACGTTTATAATGAGAGATGAGTGAACCAGTGCAGATAAAATATGACCTTTCAGCCAAACTCAAATTGCACGTTTTTTGGGGGGGAAGGGAGGTAGAGGAAGAGAGAGGAGTTCTTTTAACTTTTCTTTTTATCACAATTCACCTTTGCCTGGCCTCAGAACTTTCTGCCCTCCCCCCCAGGATCAGAAGTTGAAGTGCCAAAATATCAATCATCATCATGCATTGTCAGGACAACCATCCCCATAGTACATCGATACAACTTGCACAGCTTAGTTTCTCATCAAAAATATTTCCCAAGTATATGGAACTAGCACCCCATGACCTTAGCTTGCCCTCAGTACTGTGATTGTAAAGGGAGGAGGAAAATTTGTCCATAGAGTAAGTGTTGTCAGGAGAAAGATCTGGCAGTTGGTGAAAAGCTTGGAGAAAGATGTGAATATTTCAATACTTTCTGTGTCACCAGCTTCAGGTAACTGACACTGCACTGTAGTGAGTGCAAACTTTTGACTAGCACTCTAGCATAATTATCATCCAAGTTTATCGATGGTGCATTACAGAGAAAAGTAAATCTAGACAGGTCAGGAAGTGAAGGATTCAGAATCTACAAAGATCTTGAAGGGAATCCTGCCTTACAGCATATTACATTCCAGTACCCAGTATTTTCCTTGACTCATGGAATCAGGGGTCCTGAAAGGCTGGAGGATCTAGCCAGAACAATACTGCATTTTCCAGGCATCTTCATTACACATCATAAATAAAATTATGGAGATATCCTATCTCCTAGAACTGGAAGGGACCTTGAAAGGTCATTGAGTCCAGCCCCCTACCTTCACTAGCAGGACCAAGTACTGATTTTGCCCCAGATCCCTAAGTGGTCCCCTCAAGGATTGAACTCACAATCCCTGGGTTTAGCAGGCCAATGCTCAAACCACTGAGCTATCCCTCCCCCCCAAGGGATGTCCCATCATAGGACAATGTTAATTATCTTTGACCTTTCCACAGCTAATGAGGCAAAGTAACTTTTAAGAGGCTCTAATGGCCAAACTTCCTTCTCCTCTCACTTACAATAGTTTTCTATTGATTGCAGCAGGGTTACTCCCTCTGTACGCTGGTGTGAGTGAGATCAGACTTAAGCAGGCTTTGGCTCGAGCCATTTCTGTGGGTGATTGTGGCATGTTTTTATTTCTTGTACTTAGTCTTCTGTCACTGTTCACCTGAGGACTGGCCAGCGGTGATGGCCCAGGATCAGAATGTGCGGCTCTATCAGAGGGCAGAGTCACCGAGCGGGCTAGAGAAGTGAGGGAATCCTTGTCTATTCACAAGGGTGGGAAGAGGAATTGACAAATAAAAGCCTCACTCTTTTCACTAGTGACTCATGTGCCAACAATTAACAGAGGTTTTCAGCTACCTTGTGCTGTGATATCACACAAAAAGCCCACGCAGTCATTAGAGCAGTTATCACTTAGCACAACTCATTCACCAACCAACATGCTCTCTGCTCTTGGTAGTGTGTCCTGAGAATAAATAGATGTCATTACACAACAAAGAAGTGGATACTCTATTCCCAAACTGTATGTTATTTCAGGCTCTTTGGCCAGCATGGCCAATTTTTTCTTCCCAATGGCCATAGTCAGTTCCTTGCCTAGTGTGCCCACCTCAGTAGGGTATATTTGTCCACTGCAAAGAAGGCTTCCGTACATGGTGGCTCCATGGTCCCCTTTCCCTGTCCTTTCCCTATTGCAGGCAGGGTTGCCAGGTGTCCGGTTTTCGACCAGAACGCTTGGTTGAAAAGGGACCCTGGCAGCTCCAGTCAGCACCGCCGACCAGGCCATTAAAAGTCCAGTCAACGATGTTGCGGGTCTAAGGCAGGCTGGTCCCTAGGTGTCCTGGCATCGCACTGCGCCCCGGAAGCAGCCAGCAGCTCCGGCTCCTAGGCGGGGGGAGGCACAGGGCTCCACGTGCTATCCCCACCCCGAGCACCGGCTCCGCACTCCCATTGGCTGGGAACCGTGGCCCCTGCCCCCCCCCCCCACCTAGGAACCGTACCTGCTGGCCACTTCCAGGGTGCAGCGTGGAGCAGGACAGGCAAGGAGCTGCCTTAGTCCCGCTGCGTCGTTGACCGGGAGCCACCTAAGGTAAGCCTACGCCCCAACCCCCTGCCCCAGCCCTGACCCCCAGAATCCCAGAGTCCCCTCCTGCACCCCAAACCCCTCATCCCCAGCCCCACCCCAGAGCCCACACCCCCTCTCACATCCCAACCCCCTGCCTCAACCCGCAGCCCCCTCCCACATTCCGAATCCCTCAGCCCCATCCCAGAGCCTGGACCCCCAGCTGGAGCCTTCACCCCCCACACACACACTCCAACTCCCTGCCCCAACCCAGAGCCCCCTCCTGCACTCTGAACCCCTCATTTCTGGCCCCACCCCGGAGCCCACACCCCCAGTTCCAGCCCTCACCTCATCCTGCACCCCAACCTCCTGCCCCAGCCCAGTGAAAGTGAGTGACTGTGGGAGAGAGCAAGCCACGGAGGGAGGGGAATGTAATGAGCAGGAGCAGGGCCTTGGGGAAGGGGCGGGGCTAGGGTGTTCAGTTTTGTGAGATTAGAAAGTTGGAAACCCTAATTGCAGGCCTTCAGACTCCTCATGTTGGTCAATTGTCATGCCTGCATTCTCCACCAAACGGGGTCTACTCACCACTGGGCCTCCCCCTTGTAGCTGCATCTGCGGATTGGCTCTGCCTGGGCTGAGGCCCCGTTCTGTCACTCGCTGGTGCTGCAGCCCCTCTTGCTGTCTAGGAGTCGCAGTGCTTCCTCTCCGAGGCCTGGCTTTCTGGCCAGGACACTATACAGTTTTCCCCTCCTGGAGTAACAAAGTCTCATCAGATCCGCTGTCTGGTACTATTCCACACAGTCTTCCCAATCAAGGCTGTGCCACTTCCACAATAGCTGGTAGGGAAACCTGGGCCTGCCCACTACTCTGTGTTCCATCCCAGGGACCTTACAATCAGCAGCCAAATTCTGCACCATCTCAACCCTTGCTGCCATTTCCATGGGCTTCTTTCTACTCTGCCCTCTGCTGGCTTTCTTCTCCAACACCCTTCTGGGTAACTCCTTACCACAATGTATGGATCCCCTGGCATCTGCTGTACCCCTGGGTTTCCTCCTTCACTCCTCCTGAGACCCAGAGAAAGACTGCAGACCTCCACTCTATCCCCTCTTCTGCTCTGACTTCCTGGCTTTATTCAAGCCTCCAGCTACTCCTGCCCAGATGGGCTACATCTTCAATTAGTGCTTGTCATCAAGCCTTAATCTCCCCCAAGGTGCAGCCTACCCAGCTAATTAGCCCTTCTGAGCCACCTTAACCCCTCCATTGTAGTGTGGGGTGAGCACCCCATCACAGAGGACTTATGGCCATTAGGAACAACTGGGCTTGCAGAAGGATTTTGAAGGAAAAGAGATAGGGCATGAGGTTTATATGGGGTTGGGAGGCTGAGGCATATGTAGGTGAGGGAGAAAGGAGTGGACAGAAAAGTCAAAGAGAGCAATGAGGAGAGAAGCTCGGGGGGAGTGTAGGGAGTAGGACAGGGTGTAGGATGAAATGAGGCAGAGCTGGTGGAGCAGAGTTAATATGTGAGAAGGAGACCCTTGTATTTAGGGCCTGATCCAAAGCCCGCTGAAGTCAATGGAAAGCGTGCCATTGATTTTAATGAGTTTTGGATCTGGGTATTAGGATGGAAGAAGAGTTTAAGACAATCAGAGATTCAAGAAGAGAGTTACGCCTCGAAGCCTAACTAAACCTGAGGACAGACCATAGGTAACAGAACCAGAGGAGGATGGGACAAAAGTAGAAATATATCCCCCTAACACTAATAGAGTGTGTCTAGACACCCCTTTAAAATGATATGCTTTGGGAGCATCTGCCCCTAGCGTTCTGCTGCCAATGCCACCCACATACATCACTTTTAAAATAGCAACCTGTGATTCCACATTGTCAGACTCCCTGATGGATGAGAGGGTTAGTGAAGATAAGCTGGCCTTAGAGTTGTATATATTTCAAGCACTGGGAGTGAGGAAAGTAAAGTAATAAAGCAATTACCATCAATAAAAGCTTGGAAGTGAGGGGTGGAGCTGATCCACAGAGGCTCCTTTGTTGTTGCAGCTAGGCAGGGTTTAGGAAGTGCAGTGATGCCGCCCACACTGAAAAACCACAGACACTAATAATAAACAAGGGAAGACAATGCTTAGGCACAGAAGAGGCTCAACCTCTACCTACCACCATCCTCTTGCGGCAGAGTATGCAGAGCAACTCCCTGAAGCCTCTCTCCCCTCTGAGCCATTGGAGCGATCTCCGCTGCACTCCGGCAATGAGGATCTTGGAGGAGCTGTGGCAGAGCTGTCTAACTGTTTATAAATGAATGTAAAAATCAAATAATTTCTCCTCAGCAGGGAGCTGCATTCCTGAATGAAAAATCAGGCCTGGTCCAAAGCCTATTGAGTCTCCTCAGTCATTCTCTTCAGCAGGTTTTGGATTGGGCCCTCAGAAAATAAGGACTAAGGGCTAGATTCATACTCTACCTTGGCAAAAAAACTTTTTCTGTGTCAGTGGGTGTCCAGTCACTGTAGTGCTGATTCATATTGAGGAGAGGCAGGTGATGTTTCCACCAGCAGCCATTCCTCGGGGGATTATACCTTGGTAGGACAGCTTTAGTTTCCACTGGGAAATGCATAAAGCCCCCACCATAGATACTCCCCAGGAGATCAGTGATTTCCCTGGCCATGGCTTCTCCATAGCTTGTGCTCACCACATTTGGGGTTGTGGAGGCCTCTTCTGCCCCATTCACCTTTACCCCAGTGCCAGTGAAATTGCAGCCTATATGTACTGTTATAAACTCCCTTCGTAGTGGACTTTCTAGGTGAAATCCAGGGCAAATCCAGCACTTAGTCACACTAACTCACCCACGGCCACCTTCATAGTACTCTGTGACTGGCATTCAGGCTCATGATTCATCCACATTGGCAAAATGATTTGAGTTCCTCAGGTGGAAGGTGCTATGAAATACAGAGATGAGCCAGAGCTGCAGAATCTGGATCTGGGTTCAGATTCCACTGAAACAATTCACAAATATTTAGATCTGAGGATTTGGTTTGAGCCCATTGCTAGCACTTTATCTATGGTTATTGGTGTTACTATTGTGCTGTTTTACTGATCTGAAGTATCCCTAGAGAACCCAGCATCACAGTATCTACGCTCTATTATTAATTATCATTGTTAGTCATTATTATTTTATTATATTCATTTTGGGGTGGTTGTATCTAGCAAAGGGCAAACCAGTTCGAACTGTGGCCCTAAAATATGAACCCGGTCAAACTTCTGCCCCAAGCTTGGACTGAACCAAAACACCAAACTTTTTGGGAGGTTTAAAGAGTTTCGTTAACTTTCCTCCTATTATGTTTCACATTCATGGCAGCCTCTGAACTTACTATCAAAAAGCAGGAAGCTCCAGGAATCCTGCTTCCCAAGTTTAACAGACCTACTGGGTTTACCTGCCACTAGCTGTGTCTGGGCTGCCTATGGAATACTTATGTCTGAGTAACAGTGACGAGGCGTGCATGGTGAGAATGTGATGGGCTGATCTGTTCCTTTTGCTTACAGTGCCTATACCGAGCCTTACAAGGTGTGCCCTGTCTCTGTGGTACCCGTGGAGGACGTCACATCAGACGAGGAACAGAAGAGTTCAGAAGATGAGGAGAGTAGCCAGGGGGATCCCAGCCTCGTCCATAAAGTAAGAGCTCTGGAACAGTCTGGGGAATATAGGAAACACTCAAGGGGGAAGGGAAGAAAAACAAGGATGAAAACATCCTTGACGCTTGGATATGTTTACACAGTCCATGGCAGCGAGCCTCCCAACCCAGGTCGACAGACACGGGGTTGCGGGGCTCACAGTAGCACTCTAGAAATAGCTGTGTAGACAGTGCTTTGAAATTGCTGCTCAGGCTGGAGGTCAGGCTCTGACACCCACTCCCTCTCTAGTCTTCAGAGCCCGAGCTCTAGCCCACGCCGCAATGTCTCCACAGCTATTTTTAGCATGGTAGTGCAAGCACCACAAGTCAGTCCACCTGGTCTGGGAGGCACACTGGCGTGGGCTGTATAGGTGTACCCTCAAGTAGCCATCTCCTCCCGCTCTGTGCTTACAGCTAGCCCAGGAATATCAGAGCTATGATCATTGCATTTCTTCAGAACTATGGTAAGGAGTTACTTCTGTTGCATATGGCAGAGCCCACAGACCTAAGAAGGGAAGCTGCAGCAACCAGCCAGCAGGCTCAGGTAGGTCCTGATCCAATGCCCACTAAGGTCAATGGGAGACTTTCTATTGACATGAGTGGTTACGGCACCAGATCCACAGATCTGGAGTCTCTTGGAGGTTGAGGGATGACCCGTGTGATTGTTGCAATGAGATCTGATCTGAAAAGTTGTGAGCCTCTTTCTTAGTCCTGCACTCTGGGGATTGGAGGCGGGGAGAAATTGCTGACAGATGGCCAGAGAAGAGTCCATGCCATAGAACTTAATCTGCAGAAGGAAGAGAGGGGTCACAGCACTGAGCCCTCCACTTACGACGGAGAATTCCACCCTCCAGAATTTCAGGATTATGGAATTCTGCCGGTGGCCCTGCATACCCAGCTTTCCAGACTCCCCACAAAAACCTTGGGCCATTATTGGCTCATTGTGATTGATGGTGAATAGAATAAATTCCAACCCTCTGTTGTCCTTCCCTCAGAAAGTGCTGGTATAGTTAAAGAATACTGACAGTGGATTGTATTTCCTACCCTCAGCACTCCCGCCTCCTTTTGTTGTCTTCTCACGCAAATCTTCTGGGTGCATTAGCTGCCCTGTCAAAACACAGCCTTGCAATGATGAAGGGCAGAAAAATTGTCCAACTACCCAATGAAGTGATGTCTTCTCCCTCTTGTAGCAAAATCTTCAGACAACACAGAGCGGTTGTAAAACATGAAAGAGTTCAGAAGCACTGTCGCTTGGGGAGAGTTGGCAGAGGTACACATGTCTGGATGCCAAAAATAGTACCACGAATTTGGAAATGAGCTAATCTTGCTAAAACAACTGTTTTGGGCTGGCCTAGCAGAGCTGAATTTGGATTAAAATAAAAACTCCAACAACTGGAGTTTGTTTTTTTGGTTTATGGTTTCCCCCTCCCGAGGGAAAATTAGCCTGAATAAAGGCATGAAATCACCTAGCTGATAAGATCTTCTTGCTGTGTCCAGAACACGTGATTCTGACTGGTGTCTAGCTGGGATATACTTACTTCACTCCGCTGAAATGTGGATTGTCAATCCCCAAGTATTATGATTTGCTTTGCTCGCTTGCTTTTTGCCTGTTCATTGGAGATTTCCAAGGCTTCCAGTTTGGGGGTTGGGGTGGGGGAGGTGTTGTTTTCTGTTGTTTCTTTTTTTAAGGCTCATTTTCTGAAGAAGAAAAAAAAAAGTCAGATTTGTACACAGGTTTCCTGGAATTGTTTGAACAGCTGGCCCCGTTTGAATCCCTGCTCTCCTGGGGATGAGCTCTGTGTGAATACGAAGGAACCTTTAGGACTTGCCGGCACCTCCATTCTGCAAACAATTTAAATGATGGACAAAATGATACGTTTGGGGTGTTTTGGTGTATCCGTTTTATAAAAAAACCTAGGGCTTTGATTTCCACTGGGTTGCATAATTTTTACAGCAGTCTAACTCCATTGGACCGTGCTGGAATTGGACTGGCATAAAAATGATGTAAAGAAGTAGAAAAGCAAGCCTGTCTTCTCCAAGTTTTGTTTTGGTCAGGGTTCTATAAGTGCACCCTCAATCCAGAAACCCTGGGTAACATCTCTTGGTGCTTTTGATTATTCAAGTTAAAGCTGATTTTGAGAATGTGCTCTTTTGGGTTAATTGTGCACTTGAATCCCCTTCTTTAAATCTCTGGCAGATGGTATCAGGTTAGAAAACTCCCAGATGAGGATGCTGTAGTTTTTTTAACCTCTGTGATTCTACTTGGTTAAAACCACCAAAAGGGGTGCACTTCTCTTACATAACTGAGGGAGATTCTTTTTCCGCCCCCTGCTTAGCTAATTTACAGGAGCTCTGGAGTCATCCCCAGTGTGCGTGCCTGCTGCATATGCTTATTTACTTACATCCACCCAACTGGTAGGAAGGTGACACTTGACTTTTCTGTCGCAGACTCCGAAGGATGAACAATGGATTTTGGAGTCTTCTTTGCCTGCATAGAGGAAAGCATCAGAATTAGGAATGGCAATTGGCAAATCTGGGTTCCAGTTAGGTATAGGCATGTACAGGTTCAAGTGAAATAAGGGATCCTTTCATCTCCAAACCTTCACTCAGTACTAGAAAAACATCCAAACCAAATCATCCCACCCTTTGAACTTGATCCAGACCTAAAATTGGTGCTGGGTCTTTGTGCTACAATGAGATGAACTAACTGCATAGCTGTGAACTTTAGGAGTGCTCAGATCTGGATATGAACTTGCAGTTCAGACCCCACTAGCCCGCAAACTCAAACTGCCCTCTCACTTTGCCTATGCTAATACTTTTTGCAGCTTTCTCTGAAATTCCTACTTCCAGCCAGGACCAGAAATAGAAACAAGAAGATGCCTCCAGAAGGGCTGCTATTGTGAGATAACCAGCCCAGTGTTGTTCTCTAGAGATTCAGAGAAGGTTTGGAGAAGCACAAGCCTTTGGGATTCTCCCATGCTAGCTGTGCTTTGAATGCCTCAGAGCATCCCAAAAAGCTTGAGGAGGATCTTGCACTTAGAAGGTCTGAACCACAACCCAGGTTTAAATTTAACTACTCTTCCAGAGATAAGGCCTCAGACTTTAGTGTCAGGACTCTGGGAGTCCAAGCGGGAGTATTCAGCCAGATCATCCCTCCTAGCTGCCTCTTAAGACAAGCTGCCCTCCCTGACTTGACCCCATTCCCAGCTACACCTTTATCTCCTCAGCAGTCTTCACACTGAAACTGAACTGACTCCAAGGACAATTCCTTTGCTAGGCCTGACACTTTGCCCATGAAGACAAGAGCCTCTGTGTGGTAGGGAGTCACTTCCACACTGGATCATGAAAAGAGCAAGTGAGAGGATGCTGTAGACCAGGGGTCACATTTTAAGCTTTAATAGCTGGTGGCGAATTGGAAGGGGTGGTGGGGCCAAATGTTGGGGTTCATTTGGGGAACTTTAAATCCTATGGAGTTTGCTGGATGGTTTCAGTTCCCCGGCCCCTGAAACACCGCCATCCTTCTTCTGCGTTGTAGTGCCAGCATGTTGAGAGCTCTGTCAAGGACAAAAAGCCCAGTAAAGAAGAAGCACTTTTCGGAGGGTTCAGTGGGGATGCACGCATCAATGTATGCACCTCCAACACACCCACAACAATGTGTGCGCTCTCACTGCATCCACAAAACTCCAATATCAAGCAATATAAGGCCGTGAAGCAAAGGTTGCGGGGTGTGAGCTTGTGGGGGATGTAGTGGAGATGCAGCCCCTGAACTGGGAGTTAACTTCTCCAGCCTCCTTTGTTGGGAAGCCAGGCCAAGGGAAATGTGACAGCTGCAAGGCATGAGGGTGCCTCAGGCTGTGTTTTGTGATGTCTGGCTGCCTGACCCAGCCTGGGTGTCACACACATCGAAAAGGGTGTTGGTCACAAGAAAAGGCAATGGGCTTAAAAATAGCCCTAGTAGTCAATGGAAGGCATTTAGACTCAGACTGACAAGTTGCACCATTGCTGATAAGGAGCCAACCTTCCTATACAATGGCGGCTTTGGAAGGGTACAGTAGTAATAGGGTAAATATCAGCTCACTAGGGAATATTGTATCAGCATCAGCTATTTCAGTGTTCCTGTTATACTCAAGGGTGGTATACAGTGAATCCTACATTAAACCCCCACTCAGAGAAGGAGGATCTGTTAATAAACATGGCTGGGTGTTTGACATGAAGAATTGAAGGGATTCCCAGGAAAGATTCAATTAGCCTAGTTTGATACTGCAATAATGTGATTGTTTATAAAGCATCAGGATATAAATACTTAAGTGCTTTTATTGTAATACAAATAATAAAGCCATATTTTAAATGCAGAGAGAGCCACTTGCATCCACAACATGGATCTGTCTGCCAATTAACCTCAATATAGGGAAAATAAAATAGTAAAGTTGATCACATTTAACTACTGCTTAGTGTTTCAGAATAAAAATGTAAAGTGATGCATGGAACTATGCACAGAGCAGCACACAAATGGTCTGGTCTTCCCCTCACACTGGGGAAAATCAAGAGGCACTCCACTGAAGCCACTAGCCCTACAGCTGTGTACAAATGGTGTAAATGAGAGTAGAATCAGGCTGTGCCTTATGGCCCTAGACGTCCCAAATCATTTTAGCTGCTCACCTAGGACAGGGTGTTGTTATATGTGGATCCAATGCTGGTCATGCTGGAGAAGTGGTCACCTAATACAGGTAACTTATCTTTGTGTAATGCTAGTGGATACCTTGGCGTAGTGGAGACTTAATAAAGGAGTTTGGTAAATTATTTGATCCTGAGGGCAGCGTTGGAGATAAACGACCATGATCCTCTCTGAGGTGCCAGGAATGTAAGGCAGCAGTGGGACAAGGAAGGCCGTGAACCATCACAGCACACAGAGGCGACCTGTGTTGTGTGTAATGAAGGAAATATCAGGCTAGAATACAAAGGTTTTGCAAAGAGCAAGGCAGCAACCATCTCACTATTACTGCATGTCAAATTGCTTTTGCTGTTCCTTATCTTTCCACTGGGTGGGGTCGGTTTCCAGGCTCCATTAATCACTCTGTTTTTCAAACCTTTAACTTTCATATACTGAAACACACACTCCCACAAAACCCAAACATAAGCTGTACTTGGGAGCAATGGATTGGTGCCCCGTAAGGAAGCGACAAATTTAGACAGCTCTTCATGGGCCATGTTTGCCTTTTGTAATTGAACAGATTCCCCAGGACAGGTTGCAATCAAGCCCCGAGAGCAAGCCATTGGAAGACGACTCTCCCGGGTTCCATCTTCAACTGTGTCACTAATTCATTATGCAGTCTCAAACAAGGCCCCTGCTATTTCGGTGCCTCTGTTTATCTATCTACAAAATTATTAATAAGAATAAACCTACATGACAGCGGTGTTGTGAGGTTATTTAATATTTATAAATCACTTTAAAGTCCTCTGATCATTATGACAGCAGCATTGTGCTAGGTGCTGTACAGACACACAGTCCCTGCCGCAAAGAGTTTATAATCTAAAGCAGTTAGACAGACAAATGGTAGGAGGGGAAGCAGAGGGACAAAGCGACTTGGCTAGAGAGACGCAGCCGGCCGGTGGCATAGTTAAGAATGAAACCTTGCTTTCCTGACTGCCAGTCCGGTGTCTTATGCACTACGCCACGCTGCCTCTGATGAACCACAAAGCATTCTTATTACTCCTCTGTTTCCTGGAGCACTGAGAACTAGTGAACAAAGTGCTAATACTTCAAGCTACTTGGATCTCCCTATTCTTGTGTCATGTATGAAATGTGTGATCAGCTGTCCACCTCCATGCTATGCAGTGGCACTTGGGCAAGTGACATGTTAAGCACGCGGATGAGTGGTAGGCAATGGGTATTGACTGGTCCAGTAGCTGTCTTAGGGTTGGTATTGCCCAGCACAGGTGCAGAGTACATAAATACAGTCAAATGTGATGCTCTGGAGGGACAACCCCGTTCCTGCCTCAGTGAGTTTACTGCTTTGTCTCTGCCATGCCACTGCTGTCTAACTGGAGCAGTGAAGCCTAACAGGATGCTTAAGTGCTGTATTAGCATGCTGAGAATGGTACCTCCCCCTCCCTTCTCCTCAGACATGCTCACACTCTGGTCACCCCAGTCTCACCATCACCCTTTTTTTAGCCTGAACCCTTGATATTAAGGAAGTAGATGCAGAAGGGACATGAGACCTAAGACCGCTCAGTGCAGAGCACTAAGCCTAGCACTTAACCTCAGCTGGGCTCACACGTGACTCATAGACTCATAGACTCATAGACTTTAAGGTCAGAAGGGACCATTATGATCATCTAGAATGACCTCCCGCATGATGCAGGCCACAAAAGCTGACCCACCCACTCCTGGAATAATTCTCTCCCTTGACTCAGCTGTTGAAGTCCTCAAATCATGATTTAAAGACTTCAAGTCGCAGAGAATCCTCCAGCAAGCGACCCCTGCCCCATGCTGTGGAGGAAGGTGAAAAACCTCCAGGGCCTCTGCCAATCTACCCTGGAGGAAAATTCCTTCCCGACCCCAAATATGGCGATCAGCAGAACCCCGAGCATGCGGGCAAGATTCTCCAGCCAGACCCTCATTGACCATTGATACTAATTACCAGCCATGGCACATTATTGACCTATTGACTAAAATCACCCCTGCGCACGAGTGCCACAGTCTTGCGCTCCCTGCTTGTGCACTCCATGTAGATCTAGACCTGAGTCTGCAAAAGTGGAAGAACTGATTGGCCACCATTGAGCTGATCTCTAGACCTTTTCCAAAACACTGGTCACCTTTGGTTTGGCCCATTCCTAGTTTGTCTGTCTTGTAAGCAGGCAGCTGAGAGTCTCCTAACAATAACTGTCTCCTCAGAAACAGGACTTTAATCATCCAGTCTAGTTTACGACTACCTGGAAAGAGGTTATCCTGCAGGAAAACAGGGAGTATGGTGACTGGAAAGCAAAGACCCTACCGCCCCTGCCCCCATCAAGAGTAACACAATGGGATGGGAGGATGGGATCAATGTGACATACGCATGTTAACACCCCGTGAAAGTGCAGCTCTGTTGTGAAGCATTCATGGGCTCCTGCTGTGAATGGGCTTTTGATAGCCTGCAATGCTGAGCATCAGCCCACTGGCCTTCGTTTCCTCATTATTCATCATGTTCTTCAGCTCCCTGGCAGACAATGAAATAATATCAATGGCGGGGGACGGGTCCCCCTGAAAATTGCTGGTTTTAGCCAGGCTGTCTGTGACTTTTCCTGTCTTGATCTGTGTGATGCCACCTGAGCACGCATTGTCTCAATCAAGCTAATTGCACTCTGAGAGCCACGAAAGGGAAAATAACGATGTGGAGAATGTCAGGAGAGGACACAGTTAGGGTTGCCAACTTTGGCTGGACGTATTCCTGGAGCTTTCATCACATGACATAATCTTTCATTAAAGATTAATCTTTAATTCCTGGGGGACTCCCAGACAATCCTGAAGGGTTGGCAACCCTCGTTGGAGTCTCCAGTCTCAGCAGGCAAGGTCTACCTCTCCAGCACTCTTGTCACCCTCCTTTTACTGGTCTACTGAAGGCCATTAGAGCTTTGATGTGGAGTTCTACAGAAATTGTGAATCATGCTGTTTGCTAGAGTTTGCTGAGAGACAGAAACTGACCCTGGGCAAGTCACATAGCATCTCTGTGCCTTAGTTTTCCCATCTATAAAGTGCTTAGCCACATCGTGGGGGGGATTGTAAGGCATAGTCCATTAATCTTTGTAAAAGCAGTTTGAGATCCTTGATGAAAGCAGCCTTGTATGTTATGTGTTGTTATTTTTATTTGAGGTAATAAATACAGTAATTGTGTTAGAGTATGTTCAAAAGCATTAACACTTGACAGTCAATTCCTGAAGAAATAAGTTGATTTTAGTTTTCTTAATATTGTAATGAATCAGGGTTTGCGTGTGTGTGGCCATGTGTGTGCACACACCACTGCCCTCTTCAGGATGAAATCAGAATTGCTGAACTGTGTGTCATAAAACCTGTACTGCTAACAGCTGAGAGGAGAGTTCCCATTGATTCAAGGCCTATGCTTTTGGAGCGGGATGGAATCTGAATTCTGTATATTTTGTTGCTGTGAAGTTCTGGGTGGCCACGATATATAGCATAGTGACAAATGTGTTGTTCTAGGTGGCCAGTGTTTTGTTATAGTACAATATCTATTTTTCTTTTCTTTTTCTTTCCCTTTCATTTAATCCTTTTTATTATTTCATTTTATCTTGTTCCCATTTCATATTGTGAGACCTTGATTCTCAGTCAGGAGGACATTCCTCTGGAGCTGCTTTGTGACCCAGATCAGGGCACTGGGGTGCCATGAATTGAAAAGGGGTCATGTGGAGAATATCCAGGTCATCATCATTCCCCTTTGACCAGACCATGCTGCTGTAATCCTTGAGAGCTTGGAGACTGAGATGAGAAATGCAAGGAGGTGGAGGAGTTCTTAGAACAAGGCACTGAAGCACTAACAGAGCAGGGAGATCTGATAGAGATACACCAGAGCTAGCTGCTTTCTGGGTCAAGTAGTCTTTTTCCTGTCCAGCAAGACCTTCAATCTTTAAGAAATAATCCACTGATGTGGCTTTATACTTTTCTAAATGAAGGACAATGACTAGGCTGAGCAAACTCAACATTCCCAAGTCTGGTACAGTGAGCTCTCAGTTACACAAAGCTCTGTGTCTTACTGAAGTCGGTGGGAGTTCTGTATGCAAAAGGCTTGCAAAATCAGGGCCATTCAAGTTTTAGGTTCCCATCCTGCTTCCATTGACTGCTCTGGCAGAAGACTGGGCCCTAAATTTCAGGTTGATATCCCACCATGCAGAGTGTGTAACCAATTAATCTGCTGATTCTTTATCCTAATACAGAGTCTGTGTGTGTTAATTAGATGCTTCTGGTCATTTGAGGCACCACATCTGCCCCTTCTGTCTATTACGCCATCTATGAACAGGAATAGGTTATGTCAAGTGACTTGCAATCAGCTGTTAGTATCCATATATGATAGTTAAAGCACAGTATTTGATATGCAAACTAGAGACTGCCATTGAATGAGGACTATTGTGGCCGACTACTTGGGTACAATTTTGGAAGAGTCACAAAAGCATATTCTTTGGGTAGGTGTTGGATATCAGTTTTGTCTAGGACAGGGGTAGGCAACCTATGGCACGCGAGCTGATTTTCAGTGGCACTCACACTGCCCGGGTCCTGGCCACCAGTCTGGAGGGCTCTGCATTTTAATTTAATTTTAAATGAAGCTTCTTAAATATTTTAAAAATCTTATTTACTTTACATACAACAATAGTTTAGTTATATATTATAGACTTATAGAAAGAGACCTTCTAAAAACATTAAAATGTATTACTGGCACGCGAAACCTTAAATTAGAGTGAATAAATGAAGACTCGGTACACCACTTTGGAAAGGTTGCCGATCCCTGGTCTAGGAAAATGTGCAAGACAGCTTGATGATTAGATTTCCTGCTTTGCATTCTCTCTCAAGAGATGGTTCAAATCCAGAGAGTCTGGTTTTCTTCCCATAGGCCAATGGGAGTTGGAAGCAGCATGGAAATCACATGCTTAACAAACAGGGCACTACTTGGCCCTCCCCAGACCAATAAGAGTTCATAGTATTTAGAGATGGAAAAGGCCTTTAGAGAAGTTTGTCTAGTCAGTGCTCCCCAGCATATTCTCCAGTGCTCTGTTCAGTCCAGTTTTAAATGACCTAGCAAAGAGGCTTCCACCACATCCCTCAAGAGACCATTACCCAAAGTCAGAGATCTCACTGTCAGGAAGTTCTACCTGATATCCTGATATAGGAGCAGCTTCATTATCAGATGAAAACTCCATTGACTGTTGAGGGCAGGCAATCTGAGGGACCATTTTGCTTGTATATAGCATATATTTTAGATTGTGGGGCAGATGAGGCTAATAAGGACAAGACTCAGTTAGGCACAGAGCCAGAATCCTCTGTCTAGATCCATCTCTTCCATCTGCTGAGTACAGACAAACAGCAGGAATTGGAGTACACAGCTACTGAAGCAGCAGCCTGGGGAGGAAGCGTACAAGAGTGCTTACTGCTGGGCTGAAGAGTACACAGTAAAGATCACTACAAATGTGGTAGCTCAGTCATGTTTTAATAATCACTTGGGCTTTGTTTTAGAAAGTTGATAGTTGAGGGACCCGCACCCCCTACCTCCCGCTATTCCCAGAAGTCCGTCTCCGGACACTGTCGTCAATCTCAGAGTTCATTTCCTGGTTAAGCAAACAGTAATTAAATAACACAAGACGGGCAACGCCTAGAGACACTGTCTCAAAACTCGCCCTAGACTGGTCATGTGACACCAGGGGTCCCAGTGTTTTGTCTCTCGACTAAGACATATTAATCACAAGTAGAATTACAGACCGCGACAATCTGTATACATAAAAGGCGAATGGGTCCACACCAATGGTGAAATATACTTCGCTTCTTGGTCAAGCCTGTCAATAGAGGACGTGCAAACTGGCCAGTATTAGGTTTGGTAATCCAGAAATAAAATTCCCATTCAATTGATTTATGTCTGCAAGTCAAAAGGGCAAGGAAGAAAAAGAGCCCAGAATATCCTGATGCTGACCAGCGACATGTGGTAGCTCCTGTGTGCTGACACTAGTGTATGCCATGTATCGTCATTGGTGACAAAAAGAGAGAAACAGGGTAACCCTTTAGGAATGATTGTAAAGTGTAAACACAAATATATAGTGTAGTACAAGGAGTATACTACAAATAGTGGAATGAAATTAACGAAGGGAAAAGATGACTTTCAGGAAAAAATGCTTATACTAGATCTGTTCAACTGTAGTAGAACAGTGTCCCAAAGAAAAATGGGAGAAGCACCACTCTTTGGACCATTTAAACAAGAATCAACAAAGCACTGGGTAACATACTGTAGGCAACAATCTTGTATTGGCAGAGAGATGGATTAGATGACTGAATCTAACGAATGATTAGATCACTAATTTCTTTGAGTCTCTAAATCTTCCATTTGGCTCCCCATCAGATTACAGTGAAACAGATTATAGATGGAAAAGACAGGTTATTTCCTTCTTTTCTGAAGTCTTATTCACCTCACACAGTGGTTCATATCCTTTTCTATATAGCAACTGGATCTGGTCATTATCTTCCCCATTCTGGGATCACCACCCCCAGGTTGAGAACCCATGACCTAACAGAATGGGGTTCCTGATTACTTTCCTGGTGGAAAGTCATTCCTTTCCTTCACTCATTTGTACAGTAAAAAGAGATTTATTTGCAGTGTGTTTTGAATAACCCTCTGCTGCTCTGTTATAGACAGTTTTAGGACTCATTTGTTGCTGCTGAACATTTTTATATTAAAGGGGCACTGACAATATAAAATGCACTACTTTTTAAAAAAAAATCCTTACTTGTGTAGGGAACAGCACCTTAAAACTGAAAGAATTTTTAAAATGTAACTTTGCTTTTCATTACTTATTCCGATTATTTTCTTTTTGTGATTTAGTAATGATGGGCATGGAAACAAGATTGGTTGGTTTCATTTCAGTCAATTTTGCATCTGGGTTTTCATGGTCCAGCTATCATGCTGCTGGATTTCAGTTTCCAGCACTTCCAGGGAATGCTTAAATCTTCCCTAAACTGTTTTCAACCTTTCTTATTTCCAGCCTGAGTGGAAGCAGGAAGGAGCAGAAACACTGGGTAAAAAAAACCTGATGTCACAAGTTTACTTGTCCAGAGATGCAAAAGGCTTGGGGAATTACTGTTCAGATTTCTGTTACTAGTGTTTAAACACTGGAGATGAACTGCCAAGCTTGAATGTGCTCTAAACTTTAGCAAAGGTTGATGGAGTTTGAATCTGGGATTTTGGTCCGGGGCCCTACAAATGCTCTTCATTGAGGGGCTGAATTAAATGATTTCACCATGATCCCTAACAACCCAAGCAATTCTCATCCAGAATTGGTGGTGATAAAGGACACCATAAGCAATGGATTAATGACACACCTGGTCCCTTTAAACAATACACTTGATGCTGCCTCCTGCTTGTTAAGAATAAACGGCATGTTGCATGGCCTCTTGTTCATTGACGGCTGCTTCCTTGCTTTATTATCGCTGCTGTATAAGTCAAACTTACTTTAGTATAAGATTTCTTTCTCAATAAAGGTTTCAACGCTTTGTCCATTTCTTACCTTGGTAAAGAGGCTCATTCTGTAATATGGTAACAACCTGTTAAATAGAGGGATCTGCTGATTATATCACTATATAATGTTTCTCTAAACAAAAGCTCATTCTTGTAATGATTAGCATTTTGTCTCTGATATTTATACGGCAATGATTTGTAAACCTGTTAAAAACATCCTAAATAAATAAATAGACTAAATAAGTAAATAGATTAAAAACAAATGATTCATGAAACCAGAGCAAAGCATCATAATTAGCCTCTTGAGCCTTGAAGAACCACTGCCATTGCTTCTTTGGCAGGTTTCTGTGTCCTCTGAGATCTCTGCTGATTTAAATGCATTCCACTGTGATCTCAAAATGATGTTATTTGCTTTCACATTGCACTGTTTGCTTTCAGGATATAGTTACCACAGTTTAATTTCATCAAATGTGCTTAGCACGCAAGAAAGCCCTTTGAACTTGTTTGCTTCTGTAGCTTGCACTGCAGTGGGAACAGTTTGGAATATAACTATTTAAAAAACAAAAAACTTTTCCTTGCCCATGAGTGGCCTGAACAAACTGGATCAGCTTTGCCTCCTGCAGTCATGAAATTACCCTTCTAGAGTTAGAATCTGTCGGCCTTTCTTTCTGATGAATTTTTGCCCTATTGAAATCAATGGGAATTTTCTCTCTGACTTCAGTAAGGTCAGGAGTCAGTCCATAGCCACCAAAACAACTTCTTGAATCTTGAGAGCATGACCCCATTTCAGGCTGTATATTTTGGATTTATTTATTTGTGTTGTAGCAGAGGTGCAGTTGTGGATCAGGACCCCATTCTGCTAGGCAGTGTACAAACTCTGAATAGAAAGCCTCAAGGGGGTTTGAGCATTGGCCTGCTAAACCCAGGGTTGTGAGTTCAATCCTTGAGGGGGCCATTTAGGGATCTGGGGCAAAAATCTGTCTGGGGATTAGTCCTGCTTTGAGCAGGGGGTTGGACTAGATGAGGTCCATTCCAACCCTAAGATTCTGTGATTCAGATTCAAGGATCATGTAGATTGAGGGCATTCTCCAGCCCTTTCTGTTTTAGGATGGGAGATTTCTTAACACCTGTGGTTTCCTTTTCAACAGAAAGAAGGACAGTCCAGAGCTTACCTCATCGCCCAGGAGCTGGTGTCTTCGGAGAAAGTGTGAGTTCTCTGTTAAAATCTGGCTGTTCTCTTGCAAATAAAGCTGCACATTCCACCCTGATTCATTCAGCGCTAGCTTGATGGCAATTAATATAATTCTGTCTCTTTCTGCAGATATGTGGAGATGCTCCGGCTGTTACATGTGGTACGTAAATCATTTTAATTGTTGAAACCTAATTGCCCTCTTACTTAGCTGTAATTTAGGAGACAGAAAAAGCATTGAAGAGACTGAGGTGAATTCTATTAGGAGTGGCTTACAGTGGGGAGGTGCTCGCTGAGGCATTGCAAAGAAATCTGTCTTCTGATAAACTACTCTTTCTGTGTGTGCCAAACGTCTGGAGTTTCTCATCCATAAGAAAGAACTATGGGCAACAAACCTCACCAGGCTTTTATTTGTGGAGAGTATTTTTCTTTAGAGAATAACATGGCATGGAAGAAGAGAGAAGGAGAGTGAGTCAGAGAAGGAGATTGTGATTGAGATAGAGAGATGAGAATTCTATCTTGGGGAAAGAAATGTAGGTGAAGAAGACTTAGGGTCCATGCAAACTAGCTTTTGGTTCTTGTTTGAGTGGATTCATTTTGCTCCCATTCAGTTGTGTTTTCTGTTTGGGGTACAGACAATCATGCCGTGGCCAGGGCTAGGCCCACACCAAGCCAAAGACAGCTAGTGGAGAGCAGGCAGGGTAGGCAGTGCTTGAGGTTTGCTCACAGAATCATAGAAATTAGGGACAGAAAAGACCTAATAAATCATCCTGTTCATCTCCTGGCCCATGCAGGCCTGTTTCCTAGGTCCTCTAATGTTTTGTCCATACTGGTTCTAAGTGTCCCAATCCACATTGCTGCCCTAGAGACTGTGCCACAGCTTACTAGATCTCATTCCAAAGTCTTGCATGGCTGTGTTTGGGAGGCAGGAGGGGATAGCAAATGAACAGAGTTTACCCGCCACTGCTGAGGAATAAACTCTGTGACAATGCAAAAGATAGCACTGGGGTGTCCTTGGAAAATTCCCCAATCCTTAACAGGGGGGAGCGTCTTTCACAAAGAACAAAATAAGGAAAATAGGAAGTCAACAGGGCATTTCTGCCTCCTCCTTGTGCCTCTCTCGGGCCAGTTGCCAAAGCTGAAAAGCCTGCCCAAGCTTGGGTAGCAGGACAGCGGTCTCCAGTATGATGAACACCTTGCAGACAATTGCTTTTTAGAAAACCAACTGGAGATTACTGAGCCTGCCAACTGGCAGCCAGTCATTAAAAGAGACTTCACCAGTTAGTGGAGTCTCTCATCCCTTGGACAAGTTGGTAAAAACAGCACCTGCTGCCAGTTTTGTCTACACGGGCGCTCGCAGCAGTACTAACCCCAGTTCAGCCAAACTGGTGGTAGCACATTTTTTTATAGAATTCCCTACCTAGACATGGCTAGTGGGTGTGTAGCCGCCGTGCTACTGCAGCTGGGACTTGCATGAGGAGCTTCATGATCTGGAGGGAACGATTCTGTGAGGTAAGCCAAAGGGGAGCTTCCCACTGGCTGGAGTCATGCTAAAGTTCACCTCAACTGAAAGCTAGATAGCACCAAATCTTACAGGGTGTTTGATTCTGGGGTGGTGTGCAAGTTATAAGAGCATTTACTGCCTGGGAAAACCATTTGGAAAGAACAGGAAATGTCTTTTTGCTCTCACTTCCAAGCTGACAGCTATATCCAGGAGATGGGGCTTTTGTTTTATGCCTCTGCTTAGAAGGTTTTAGCTTAGAAACATTCATGTGAGAGAGTGCGTACCGCTCCGTTCCAGCTGGAAAGAATCCTAAACTGCTGGTAATCCATAATAGAAAGAACTCCCATAAAAATTACAGCTCGTAGGCTAGTTACGGGAAAACTCAGCTTTGACACTAATTTTATCTACTTAGCGCCACAAAGTTGGCTTGAATGTACAAGTGAATGAAAACAAAGAGGGCTTTCCTGGTCTGACCCCAAAATGTAAACCACTCACTGCTATCCCTTGGGGGAAGTAGTATAGTTTCCACACAGCCAATGTGTATTGCAGAAACTGGGTAGCATTAGCTGTAGGTTTGTTAGCCAATATTGAAATGCTGTTTTAAGACAGGAGGGAAATCAGCCCAGTTTTCATGATGATTAAAACATATGGCTTAGATCAGCCAGTTAGCCTCATTAGAGCAGGGAAAGGATACCTGTGATAGCTATGTTACTATGCTGGGTGATTTTCTGTGTTCTTGTTAGTCATCAATTTCATGCGGAACAGTTGGTGTTTTGCTTTCGGTGTAAGTGTTTGGGTCTGTAACTCAATGTTTCACTAAATTTAAATTTATGGAGATATCCTATTTCATAGAACTGGAAGGGACTTTGAAAGGTCATTGAGTCCAGCCCCCTGCCTTCACTAGCAGGACCAAATACTGATTTTGCCCCAGATTCCTAAGTGGCCCCCTCAAGGATTGAACTCACAGCCCTGGGTTTAGCAGGCCAATGCTCAAACCACTGAGCTATTCCTCCCCCCTAAATGAGCTTCAGCTAGGGATTTCATTCTCTTCCTTGCCATTCCTTCATTCACTCCTGGAGGAAGCAGCATAGTTGTTTCCCTTTGCGCTTTATTATATTAATTTTTTTAAATTTAGGGAAATAAAGGAAGAATTTTAAATGTAAAAGGAGAGTTGGAGCCATGCCAGTCCCTTGCATTTGAACACCTCAAACTCTGAAGGACTCCAGATCCATATTTCACAGCTCTTTCTCCCTGCACCCTTTCCATTTCCTTGATGAGCCAAACGTCAGGAGCCAAACAACCTCAAACTTTGGTCTTGAACCTTGCAGCTGGGGTTCATCTGTGGGGTGCTCAGAAGTTTCTGCTTCAAGTGGGTTTATTTTGTTCGCCGTATTTCATTTTAATATTATTACACACACAAAACCAATGTTACTCATGTTGAAAGAACGTTAAGGTTGCAAAGCCAGGCACTCAAAAGTACCACAATGAATATTGGCTGTGCACTCCTCTCCTAACCAGTCACAGTGTCTACACTTCCAGGTTCTTCATCCCAGTCAGACGCCATTTTTAAGATAAGGTTCCGCCTGTACAACTTTAGTTAGGTCATGTTTCCGTGCTGGAAATATGCCCCTCCATCGTCCCAAAAATACACAGTTGCTGAAAGAGCACAAAGACTCTGGATGACTGTTGTCCATAGAAATGATCAGCAAGTTTGTTTTTTTTTCAGATTAATCTTGATTGTTTCTATTCGTTAACTATCCCACTTGTTGTGAAGAGACAAGGTGTAAATGGTTCCTTGGAAATAACATCATGAGGAGGATGAATTCATCAGAAAACTGGAGAGGGGAGATTCTTTCACCTCTTGGTCACTGGTTCAAATCCACCTGAGGTTAGCAGGGATGGAAATCCTTGTGAAATGAGTTTGGTGGTCTCATTCACATCCTTAGTGCACAGGTGCCTACATCACAAGCAAACTTCATCACACGTGGCAGCAACTGGCACCCTTGCTGGCTACCGCAGCACAGTGGCACTCAAAAATAGCCAGGCAGTTGATATGCTGTGACTGCTGCTTGTTATACTAAACGTGATCATGTCATTATTACTGTGTCTTCTCCCACTGCCATTCATTTGTTGTATCCAATTATTGCCTCTCATCATATGCTGAAATTGTAAGCTCTTTGGAGATGGGACTGTCTTTTTTATTGCATGTGTGTGCTGTCCTCAGACCAATAGGTCCTTGACCCCAGATTGGAGCTTTGAGATGCTATTGTAATACAAATAAATAATAATAATTAATAAAGAGGTCGCTTTGTGCATTTGCGTAGTATTGGGGATGCCACTACACATACAAAATATTACTCCTCTTTGCACCCCGGGTTGGTGTAAGTAAGACATTGCATAACTGAAGCTGGCACAAATACCCCATTGTGCACCCCCAGACTCACACAAATGTCCCAAGAAAAGCAGTCACTCCTTATCCACAACAAAAGTGGCATTGAGGGTGCCCCTGAGGAAAACTGAGCTTGGACAAACAATTATTTTTGTTTTATTATCCTCTCTCTCAACAAAACCTTTTGAAAGTGCTATTTTTAATGTCTCGTCTTCTTTTACAAATCCACATCTCAATAATGAAGACTGAAAACTAAACCACACCCTGACTGGTTTGGGGGGGGGCGAGGAATTCTTTTCTTAAGACTGCAGCAGGAGCTGCATTTTCCATCTCATTTGCAGCCTCGTCCGGAGCAGCTATTTGTTCAGCATAACAGAATCTGTTTGGCCTTTCAGCAGAGACTTTAATAGTTTGATTGATTGCCAAAATGATGACATTTCCATACACCCACTCTGCTATTGAGCCGAAAGAGTGGAAACATTGTGTTAACTCAGAAACTCTGTATCAGTTGGCATGGTAGTTGTGATAATAATCTGGAGGGTTAGATGTTATTTGCCCTACTCTAAGGTAATGCAGTTCTCTGGGGTATGTTCTTTACAGGACTCAGACCAGGTGAACAAATCAGGCAGTCTGGACCTTGCATTACAAAGATTCCCCCAAACTCTTGGTAATGGGGCTGTCTTTCCCAGCATCTGATTTGGCTTCCTCACCCATTCCAGGGTTGCTTCTCCTGCATTTTTCATTTTTTAAAATTTAGGCCATAATTAGCCTCACTCCATTCTTCGCTCCAATGTGTGTGCGTAATTCCCGTTGAAATTATGATCACTTATGTTGTCAAGTCAAGGAGTGAATGAAATTATCCCAAGAGATTGGTCTGCACTGAAAAACTGACACCCTAAATTCCCCAAAGTTTAAGGAGATCTGATCTTCTATTCTGGTTCAGGTTCTTTTCATAAAGATGGGCCAGAACTTCTACACTCATATTAAGATACAAATATGAGTTTCATCAACATTCAAGGTGGTTTGGGTCTTCTGTTGCAGTGTGGCCTCACCTCTAATTTTAACATGTGGCCAAGGTTTGCTAAAGGCATCCCTCCAGCTTACACAAAGAATTTCTCCCTGGGTAGCAAAGAGTTGCACAGAATGGAGCAGATTGCACAAAGGGCAGTGTACTAATAGATGCAAAATATGCCAGGCTCTGCACAAGCTGGGAACCCAGACTTGGGCTGGACTCCATAGCTTCTCCAAGGCTAGTAATAGAGAAGTAACACTGAGGAAACAACTGAGCGCAAAAATATATCAATATGCTCTAGCTGTTTACTTGAAAATGTAGCAAACCTGAGTTTTCAAGGTCTAAATATGGCTTACCTTCAAAGTTTGTCTTGCTGATTGAGTTTAATTTCCAGAACTCCTCTGAGGTAGCACTATCTCACCAACATTCTTTCATGCACAAGAAAATAAGCAGCTCCTGATTTAATTTCTTGATACAAACAGAGCTGTGACTATACATTATCAAATATAGTGTGCAGTGCACTATATCTATTCAGTACTATTTAGCTGGACATCATGTAAAGACCTAGACAGGCATGCTAGATAACATAGCATGCAATCTTCTCTCTACTCTCAGCACACTTCTATGTTGGGACCAACTTTTACAGAAAAGTAACATTTTTGGCCCTAAAGCCTTGATAGACCAATGATAACTTAATCACTACTTAAATGGAAAAGGTTGGAAGAGATCACCTGGTGAGTGATTGGCTGAGGCATATTTTTGTTTCTGCTGTGGATTCCTTGGATACTGTTCAAAGTTTGGTTGGAGCAATCAAGTGATTATTTTCCTAATGAAATGCTTTAGTGAATGGGGAAGCCTGGCTAAAGGAAGAGCTTGTTTGGCTGTTACACTGTCTGAAATGCTTGACAAAAGCCTAAAGACAAATTGTGTCAGAGAACAATAGCCCATCCTCAATTTCATTAGGCTGAACTTATTTTCCTTATTTATTTATTCATTGTTCTCTTCATCTGCAGTGGGAAAATAACTTTGCATGGGCTAGAAGGATTTTACAGTGGGAACCCTGAGCCAAAATGGCTGTCAGACCATTTTGTACATCTCTTAAAAGGAAAAAAAATCACGCTTGGCGTCGGGTCAAGTTCCTTGTAACAAGCCCTATTGATACAGTATTCAAAACGTGCACACTACAGTTTGCCAGTTCTTAAACTCATTTGCAGTGTTTTGGATTTGTTTGTGTGTGTGTGTGCACGCTGAGGTCAGGGTCCCTGACCTAGATTGTACCCAGCAATAGCAGGATAAGAGACTAATTGTGTCTGCCGCGATAGTTAGAATTTCCTGCCGTTCATCTGGCATTGTTTCTGCTGGGCTCAGTAATGAGAAATTTGGGAAGATCACTGTTCAGTGTAGTGCGTGGGCCACTCACTCTGCCACCGTAGAGGTGCCACTTTTTAATTAGAGGTGCCACTTCCCCTTTCAAGACCAGGAGAGAGGTTGAAGGTGATAATGAGGAGGCCCCAAAGAGCAACACGCAAGGCAAACATGGCTCACAAAATATTAAAAGGCAGCCCATGGCTGCGTTCAGCTTTAATATGGAGGTGCAGAAATCAAAGACTACAGGTCCCCCTAGCATATAATGCTGGGACAGTCAAAGAAGACTGGAATATTGCATCCTGGGACATGTAGTCTCTACGGGCCACTCCACCATATTAGAGGAGAGGGTGGCTCTAGAAGTCTGCTCCATTTTATGCAAATTGTTATGTTCAATTAAGACTTTGATTGTACAAAGATTAGGGCTCCCCTATAATTATACTCCCCCACCATCCCTCATACCTCCCCAATGGGCTGACACTACTGGCCTCCCAGTATTGGTATACATCATATAGATTATCAGTTTGGTTTTTTAGACAATGAAAACTCTACATAGACACACAAGGCAATTTCCATTAATATGTAGGTCTTTATTGACTGAAAAGTGTAGAAGTCTGAGAACTGGACAGGAGTTTTGCTGGGATCAGGATAAACACTCTGTGTACAGACACGATTTCTCCAGCTGAAATATTAATGTCTCCACCTGGGAACAGAGTCCTGAAAAACAGCAGAGGTTTTTCATTAACATATCCGGTCAGTTCATTCCCACCCCCCAGTTTCTCTGTTATTGTTATTTTTCAAAAATTTCCTTCTTTATTTGAAAGCTCACAAATCTCATCCTAAACCAAAATAGTCCTTGAGACTTATTGAAATGCTCTAGGTGAAATTCTACTGGGCTTTCTTCCCTTAAAGTGTTTCTAGTCAACTCACTGAATCTACACGTCAACTAGGAATATAGGAGGAGGGAAGAGATATTGACCTGGCCATTATGGCTTACAGGGTCAGATCTTCACCCTAAGGGGATCTGCCGTGGCGAAGGTGCCCCTCAACAAGGCAGACAAGATCATCCAGAAACTGGTGAAGAAGTGGCTGTTCCTTCCCCAGAGAGCCAGCAGCGAGTTGGTCTACATCGCCCACAGGCACGGCGGCGCCAACGTCCCCCGCATGGGTGACCTGTGCGACGTCGCGGTGATCACCCACGCCTTCTGCCTGCTGACATGTCCCGACGCCACAGTGAGGAACATTGCGGCGAACGCCCTGCGTGATGCGACAGAGAAGTGGATCGGCAGAGCCCCCTCCAACCAAGACATCGCCACCTTTCTGAGCGGCTCCCTGGATGGGGAATTCGGACGGGACGGGCGCGACATCGCTTCACTGTGGTCCCGCACTCGCAACGCCACGCGCCGCCTGGGGAAGCACATCGGATGCCGCTGGGAGTGGTGCGAGGAGCGCCAGGAGCTGGGAGTCCGGGTGCCGCAGATCAGGTCCGACGACAACACCATCGTCACCCCGACGGCCAGGGGCTTGCTGGAGAGGACTCTGAAGGCCGCCATCCGCTCGCTGGACGTGGAAACCCTGAAGCGTAAACCGGACCAGGGTAAAGCCTTTGAGTTGACCAGCAAGTGGGACGCCAGCAACCACTTCCTCGCCGGGGGAGGCTTCACCCATTTCGCCGACTGGCGGTTCATCCACCGTGCCCGGCTCAACTGCGTCCCGCTCAACGGAGCCGTCCGCCACGGGAACCGAGACAAGCGTTGCAGGAAGTGTGGCTACTCCAACGAGACCCTGCCCCACGTCCTGTGCAGCTGCAAACCCCACTCCAGAGCCTGGCAGCTGCGCCACAACGCCATCCAGAACCGCCTGGTGAAAGCCATCGCGCCACACCTGGGGGAGATCGCTGTGAACTGCACCATCCCCGGTACCGACAGCCAGCTACGACCTGACGTGGTCGTCACCGACGAGGCCCAGAAAAAGATCATCCTCGTCGACGTCACAGTCTCCTTTGAGAACAGGACTCCGGCATTTCGCGAAGCCCAAGCTCGTAAGCTGGAAAAGTACGCCCCCTGGCTGACACCCTGAGAGCGAAGGGCTATGAGGTGCAGATGGATCCCCTGATTGTCGGAGCCCTGGGCGCCTGGGACCCCTGCAACGAGCCTGTGCTGTGGACCTGCGGGATCGGTCGACGCTACGCACGTCTCATGCGGCGCCTCATGGTCTCAGACGCCATCCGATGGTCCAGGGACATCTACATCGAGCACCTCACCGGCCACCGACAGTACCAGGAGGCGTGAGCCAGAGTGACATCGTTCTCCCACTATGAGAAAGGGACCAAGTGACCTTCTCCGTTGGATCATATGAACTGGAACCATAAACTCCCTAAACATTAAATCTCACCAAATGAGGGTCAGTCCATCCTCATCATCATATCCACTCATTATACTCCACACCGGAACACAACCACTCTATGAACTTCATACCCTCATACTTCAATGTCTGTACTTTGACCCATCAACCTTTTACCCCAATCGGGGATATTGCAGATTATGTATTCCTCATGCCACCTGACTTTAACCCAGACTTTGCACCCTCGATAATCTGTATGTTATTCCCTGATAACCAGAAACTTCTATGCTCAAACTCTGTTAACTATTTTTTTAACATGATCTTAATAAAATTTTTAAATCAGCATAGCTTCATTTTAATAGATATTACTAAAACTGTGTCTGTTTACACCAGCTAAGGATCTGGTGTGATCTGATTCATGTAGTTCCCTTGAAGTAAATGGGGTTACACTGATTTACCTCAACTGAGGGAGGATTTTAAGCCAAGATGTGTCATTACTTAAAGTGCTGTTCTACTCTGAAAAGTAACTCCGAAAAGTGGCATTGTGGCCACGTTTATTTTCTCTCAATACCTCCACATCAGATATGCTCTGTAGATAAGTAAGAAGATGTGTTTTTCCTCATAGCCAGCACCACAAACACATTCTGCGATCTGAAAGTCAAGTTGTTGTTTTTTCCTGGTTTGTGCATTACCACCAATAATAAGATTCCACAGGCCAAATTCTACCTTCAGTTACACTCATTATGGCAAGGATCACAACTTCCATTATGACTGAATAGTACTTTGACCATTGTGGGCTCTGCCAGAAGAAATAAATAATAATAATATGATGATGCATTAACTGATTGCTTATAGTTATCATCTATTTAGGAAGGATCAAGTGGGCAAAAGGGGAGGGGGAGTGGCACTCTGTCAGGCTAGGACGGCAAAGAAAAAAATTCTTCCGATCTTTAATGGTTTCACTATATTGGGCATAAAAAAGCCATGTGGCCAGGATAAAGAAAGGGCCTCTAGAAGGTACCAGAATCACAGCTCCTACTACTAACACTAATAATGCATTGCATATCTAGACTGCCTTTTCATCTGCAGAGCTCAGAAGGCTTTGTATATAAAGAGAGTCAACTTTTGATACTCTTCCTCTTCCTGAGTTGTACCTTTTCTCCCAAATCATCCCACTGAAGTCAATGGGACTACTCAAGGTGTAAAGTGCTACTCAGTGTGAGTAAGGATGTAAGAAACAGGCTCCAACTACTTAAGCTTCACAACAGATTTGTTGGCAAGGTAAAGAACACAGAGAACACCTCTCCTGCCACTGAAATGCAGCTTCCTTTAGGGTGGAACACATAGCATTTGTTCACAGGGCACAGAAACACTACACAATGGTCTGACAGGTTGTGAAGGAGAATAGAATATCCCTTTGAAAATGCAAGGGGAATTCAGGGAGGCAGAATAGAATTACCTGAGTACGAACATAGCCAGCACATGAGGGTTAACTATTCTGATGGAAAGAGCCATGGAATCTGTAATGGCCACAGGTGGTCAGGACCTCATTTTCAAGCCTCATCTGCCACATGCCACCCCTTGCAGAGTGTCCCTTAACATTGTGCTGGGTATTGGTTCAAAGTAAAGAGGGGACTCAAACCTGAACACCAGATCTGAACACCCCAGATTGTTAGGGTGTTTGAAATCCAAACACACTTCTGGCTCTGGATCAGAATTTTAACTAGAGCCGGTATTCACTTCAATGCTTACTCAGAGAGAAGAGTGCCACCTACTCAGATACCAGCACCACTTACTATGAACATTCATCTCACTGTCTATGTCTACACAGCAATTAAACACCTGCGGCTGGCCTGTGTCAGCTGACTTGGGCTCGCCGGGCTTAGGCTGTGGGGCTGTAAAATTGTAGTGTAGATGTTTGGGCTCGGGCTGGAGTCCAAGCTCTGGGACCCAGCAAGTGGGCAGGGTCCCAAAGCCCAGGCTCCACCCTGAGCCCAACAGTCTACATGGCAATTTTACAGCCCCGCAACCCGAGCCCTGTGAGCCCATGTCAGCTGACACAGGCCAGCCGCAGGTGTTTCATTGCTATGTAGACGTAGCTTTAGTCTCTCTGTGCTCCATGACTTTCGCAAGATCTCAGTTATACAAAGTGTAAGTTTCCAGTGGTGATTGAGGCTCAGAGATGCTGTTGGGTGCTTTCCCTAGGCAAATATATCATGAAAAGTAGCTGTGTGCACAAATGAAAAAGCAAAACATTTTCTTTGCTTTAATGATAGTTGTGAACATCTTTGTGCCTCCTTTGCCTCAACTTCCAAATCTATACAACTTAGTTTTCTAGGGCTTCCAGCTGTGTAGTATCTGAGCAATGCTGGGGGTAATAACACTAGAGCAGATTTTACAATGTAGTGTAGTACTGTGCGCCCACGTATCAGAGTGCAAGATTGAGTCCTTTTGGAGATCGGTTGCTATGAGCAGAGCCTGAAATGGATTGGTTTGGGTTCATGCCTCTATTTTAAGGAAATTTTGATCCAGCAGGAAATTATATGGACTCAATGTTTGGTACCTTCTGTGTTTGGCTGGGTTGTTCAGATGATGAATTTGGAGACCTTCAGGTGCCATAATGGATTGGAGTTGGACTGCACAAGCACTTTACCTTTGATTAATGGCTTCCCAGGAACTCAGCACTTTCAGCAATGGCATAATTTTTTGGAAATGGATGTTTATAGCTATTACTATTATATTTCAAGCTTTGGTACTAATCATTGTAAGGCTGGCTATCTGGGCAATTGGAATTCAATAATTTCTCAGAGAGTTAATTATAATCACAAGTCTGGGCAATTAATGATTAATTAAATTTGCTGAGATTGAGTGGAAAAGAGGTGCTAGGTTTTTTTCATTCCTTTATGGTATAAAATGGGGAGTTATTTGTTCTGTGGATGTTCATTTGGAATGGGCGGCAACTCCGTAACAGTTAGTTAAACAGATTTGGGATATGCTTGCTACAGCTGCTAAGCTTCTCTTTTCTAAACGCTGAATTAATTGCAATGACTGAGGAGCTTCAAAATGATTAGTAGATTCATTTCAATTAGGAGAGGCACCTAGAAGGGGGATTGGTTGCTACAAAGGATGGGAAAAAAGAATATGAAAGTCTTCCACCTCTGTATGAACAGTTTCAATCCATCTGGGGTCTTTAGTGTCTGAAATTGTAACCAGCGGGGCATGTTTAAACGAGGAAAACTTGGACCTGTAATGGGATAACAATGATAGAAGCATCGGTGGTGGAGTGATATAGATGTGGCACAGTCTTGACAACTAGAACTGGACAATTTTTGAAATTTTGATGGAAAAATGCAATGAAATTCTTTATGAACATTTTCATGAGACTTGCATCCTGCTCGGGGCCAGCCACAGAGTTGGTCAAAACATTTCAAAATTCAAAAATATGGGTGGAAATGTTCATGATTTTTGGTCCTCCTTTTTTACCAGCTGTAGTGACACAGTGGTAAAAACACCTGCCCCCGTCTATACTACAGCTTCTACTGTTCGTCCACCAGTGGAGAATTACAGATCCAAATGTTCCCAGTGTAGATACAGCTTCTGAGCACTGTTTGGTGGTTTAAATGAAATGAGTCCCATTCTGGTTCCCAGTGAACTAGCATGTTCACCACACCTGGCACTAATTGGCTGTTGCAAAAGAGAAGCCAAAGAATGAATGGACCATATTCACTCTTACCCATAGTCAGTTCTTCCAGGTAAGGTGGAGGATTACATTAGGACATAGGACTGGAAAGGACCTCCTGGATCATTGAATTCAGTCCCCCGCTATCACAGGCAACCCCATCATATAATTCTGTTCATAAGCTTATCAAGCTGCATCTTAAAACTAGTTAGGTTGTTTGCCCCCACTGCTCCTATTCGGAGGCTGTTCCAGAACCTCACTCCTCAGAGGGTTAGAAACCTTCAACTAATCTCCAGCCTAAATTTATTCATGGCCACTTTATACCCATTTCTTCTTGTGCCAGTGTTGTCCTTTTGCTCAGAATAGCTTTTTCCCCCAGTTCTGTCGCTGTCCGGGCTGTGCCTGTTCTGCAGAGAGAGAGCAGTTCAGACCCCGGTACTGTTAACCTAGCACCTTTCATCAGCACTAAAATCACACCTACATAGCCCTCAGCTGCGGTAAATCCAGATAGCACACTGAAGTCAATGGAGCTACCGTGATTTACATGAGCTGAAGGGCTGGCCTTCATAATTATTGGAGATGGGGCCCAAAGTAAAATTTGGATCCACATTAGAACAGCCTCAGAATTTGTGGGTGTCTGTACCTGGAGGTTACCAGGTTTCATGGAGGTTTGTACTTCCAATGGAAAGGGAATGAAAAAAAAAAAGGTAACTTTTCAATCCCTAAAAGTTTGACATGTTGGAAGGCTACTAGATCATGTCTACTAGATCTAGTGGGAAAAGATTCTTAGCTTCTCCAAACTGATTTACTCATCCTTGTTCAGGGCTGGATGGAAGAAGCAGTGCATCGTTGAATGAGATATATGACCTTAGCGGTTTCTTTTTATTGAGCCCTTGCTTCCTTTCTCAGCACATTCAACCACACTACATACAGTGCGGCAGGAGGCCAGGAAATTGTCTCTGAGTGGAAAAAACTTGCTGCCATTTCTATTAACTCACCCAGCAGAATCACCTTCCCATGGAGTGTTAAAACAGCTGCATTTTTTTTTCATCTGATGAATGAGCTTATTTGGGCAGACAGTGTATGTTTTTAATATATATATTTTTTTTAAAAGTGGAATGTTGTTTTTAATAATAACTTGCGGTTTGCACAGTAGCGTGTGAAGAAATACATTCACAGCATGGGTTCACCCAGACCATTAGGATACTGAATCTGGCTGTCTCAAGCCAGATTGTTCAGACTAAAGCAGAATTCAGCTTGTTTGAACCTGCTGGAAGAGTGACTCCTGATACTCTTTGGTCTTTTGGCTAAAGCCCTGGATTAGGAGAACGCTGATACCTATTCTGTAGACATCGAGTTTCAGTGACTGGGGCAACCAATCTGGTGTCTCATGATTCTAAGCCTCCCTTGGATCTCTCACACTGCAGTATTTCCTTGTGTGTTATATGCATGTTAAATTATGTGAAATAGACCTCCCCCCCCCCAACCTCACCTGGTAGGTGACAGCACATCATCACGGCCTACATAGACACATACACACAGAGAGTAAAATATTTCTACAAATGAAAACAATGCTGGAATGGGTGCAGGAGAGAAGGTGTAGATCATGAGAATCGTAATGAAAGAAACAGGCTATCCTGTGGTTAACTGCATTTTTTTCCAGGATCTGCTTATGTGACTGACCAGGCTATGTCCTTCCTGGTGCTGTCTTCAGACTCATGCAAGGATCTTTACCTTTAGCAAGAGTTAATGGAGCGCCCCCTTGCTTTATGGTTTCTCAGATAAGGACAGATCATCTTTTTATGAAACAGGAAGTTTTATAATCTCTACATCTGCCACTGCTGCTCTGTAAGTAGTCATTGGGAGCTTTCAAACCCTACAATTAATGGGCCTCGCTTTCAAACTGGCTTTGCAATTAATTGCGCTCCCTCTCTCTTTCTTTCCCTTTCTCTCTCTTCCCACCCACTTCTGCAATAAAACTCCAGACACTTCCTGGTTTATTGGGATGCAAAGGAAGCATTGGGAAAAGTTCTGTATGACTTTTTAAGTGATTCCGTATGGCTCTCCAGCGCCTGCCCTCATCACGAGCTGGAATGTGCTTCCAGTTTCCCAAATGCTCATTTATTTTCGTAGACAATGTGGGATCCAGTTATTTCACCTATAAAGCTCCGATTGGCAGAAAACAGGAAATTTGACCACAGGAGCCCTACCTGGTCCAGACTAAGGAACACCCAGCTGCCTGGCTCAGACTCATCTCCTAACATCCATTTCAGGGGAATAAAAAGGAGAATTTGTATCCATTAACAGTTCTGCTCTCCAGGCATATTTCTGGATTGGCTAATATCCTCTCTGTTCAGTCCAATAATGCTTTGTTGTTGTAGTGATACTGAAGAATTAGGTGATGGAGTGTTATGTGTCACAGCAATACCTCTAGTTTTGTTCTTTAGAATTTTCTTGAGCTTGGATTGCTACTCTCTAATAACACTGCTCTACAGCCAAAATGCTTCTGAAATAAATGTAGTCAAACTTTACTAATTCTGGGTCACTGAGAACGAAAATGATGCTTAAAATTGTTGATTGGCTCTAGTTTTCAAGATATGCTATTGGGTCAGTATATACGACCCTTGACTTGGGAATGGCGGAGGATAAGTGAGTTATAAAGGGAAGGGATCTCAATTTAAACCAGAAATGACTAAAATACATCTTTGACTGGATCTATGAATAAATCTATGACTGGGTTTGGACAGTACTTGCTTTTTAGGCAAAACAATGAATGATGCAATCTGAAGCTGGTATTGCATCATACATGATAGGAATTGCATCATGTTATTCCTAGAAGTCATGGATGATGCAATCATAACGAAGCTTACATCACTCTGCTGAACAAATTGCCCTATATCAGCTCTAGAAATCATACAGTGTCGTGCTCTCTTATTTGTCAGTGTTTGATTTTGCAAAGGGACACATTTCTGTTTAGCCAAAGTGAGCAGAGATGCCTCGTACTTGTGTGAACAGTGCAGATAACTTCTGCTATGTTTGTGGTGAAGTGACTTTTGCATCACAAAAGCACAGTAGAACCACTATGGTTAAGAAAGCCTATCACCTTTATTTTGGCTGCAAAATTGGAGATCAGGACAAGAGGTGGGCCCCACACATATGCTGCAACACTTGTGCAACAAATCTTCGCCAGTGGTTGAACAGGAAAAGGAAATCTATGCCTTTTGCAGTGCCAATGATTTGGAGAGAGCCAACAGATCATACCAGCAATTGTTACTTCTGCATGGTGCCTCCAGTTGGGAAAGGTGTATCAAAGAAGAAAAAGTGGACTGTGCATTATCCAAACATTCCATCAGCTATACGTCCAGTACCCCACGGAGAAGGACTGCCAGTTCCTGATGCACCAGAATCATTCTCACTTGAGTCAGACGAGGAAGAGGAAGAGGATGAAACTTCTGGTCCTGAACCATCAATGTCACAGGACCCACATTTTCTCCCATCCTCCTCCTCTGAACCACACCTCATAACACAAGGTGAACTCAATGACCTTGTCAGGGATTTGGAACTACCCAAGAGTAAGGCAGAGCTGTTGGGCTCCAGACTACAGCAGTGGAATCTCCTGGCAGGTGATGTTAGGGTTTCCATGTTCCGTGACCGTCAAAAGGATCTTGTCCCATTCTTCTTCATGGAAGTTGATCTTGTAGCCTGCAACAACATCGATGGTGTGATGGCAGCCCTCAACATCGTTCACGATCCAGATGAGTGGAGACTGTTCATTGATTCATCGAAGACGAGTCTTAAAACTGTTTTACTGCAGAATGGCAATGTTTTGCCATCAATTCCAGTTGGTCATGCAGTCCATATGAAGGAAACCTATGACAACATGAAACAACTTTTGAGGTGCATAAACTATGACCAACATCAATGGTAGCTTTGTGGCGATTTGAAGGTTGTTGCTCTCTTGCTTGGTCTGCAGACTGGATACACAAAGTACTGCTGTTTTCTCTGCGAATGGGATAGTCGTGCAAGAGATTCCCACTACATCAAGAAAGATTGGCCACTCCGACAGTCATTGGAGCCTGGGAGGAAAAGTGTTCAGTATCCACCACTTGTTGAATCAAGGAAGATTTTGTTACCACCCTTACACATCAAGCTGGGTCTGATGAAGAACTTTGTCAAGGCCATTGACAAAACACAAGCAGCTTTCAAGTACCTCCGTGGAAAATTTCCAAGGTTAAGTGAAGCTAAGATAAAGGAAGGTGTCTTTGTTGGTCCTCAGATTCGTGAACTTCTTCGAGATGATGCATTTGACCATGCACTGCGTGGCAAGGAAAAGACGGCATGGAAAGCCTTCCAGTTAGTGGCAATAAATTTTCTCGGAAACAACAAGGCAGACAACTACAGGTTGTTGGTGGAAAACCTCCTCAAGGCATACAAAAGCCTTGGTTGCAACATGTCACTAAAGATACATTTTTTGCGCTCTCATCTAGATTTTTTTCCACCGAACTGCGGAGCAGTGAGCGACGAGCACGGCGAGCGATTTCACCAGGACATTGCAACAATGGAGAAACGCTATCAGGGCAAATGGAGCCCATCAATGCTTGCAGACTATTGCTGGACAGTGACAAGAGATGCTCCATTTAATGAATACAAGAGACAAGCCAAGAAGCGCCGAGTAGACACTGAATAGGACTAAACTATGTACAGAATAGTTTTTTGCCTTTTGTTTCATAATCAATTTTATTTATATAACCCTTTGGCTGATTTTTAAAGTGTTACATAAACAGGACAGGTGAAATATTATCATGTAAAGCAACCATAAACACATGAAAAGACCTAGGTTTACAATTTATGATTAAAACTCTATCTACACAATATCCATAGACATAAAATGTAAAAACTTAAATATCTTAGAAACAGTAGCCAATCAGTTGTTTTAATTGTCATATTTGAATTCAGCACATCAAAATACATAATAAATAGCACACTTTAACTCTGAAGCAGACGACTTCTCAAAAATTGTAGACCAGTGTAATCTGTGCTACTGTGTAGGAGACCTGACGTCTAACCCCTGAGCTGGCAAGACACAACAGTAGCACTAGTTTAGGGTGAAGATTCACCCCACTCAACAACAAACTATTAACCTTTCTACTACAGAACATGATTTTGCTTCTGTGCATTCTTATAAGGACACACTGTTCCAATGGAATATCAGCATTTTAGTTCAGAAAGCTCATAACTGGATAGATTATCAGCTCTGAAGCCATTAAGATGGCTTCTGAAGGGAGTTCCATACAGTTGACCTTGAGCAAAAGAGATAATACGCTACATTTTTCCCTGATGTTCCTCGTTTCCACTGAGTCTAGTGGATGCCTTTAATCCAATACAACCACCTTTCATTTATATAGTACTTTGCATAACAATGTACTTCCAAAACTATATGCATTCACAATGGAATTACTTTCCCACAATGGAAAGGCAGTTACCTCTGATGTTGCGCACCACCCAGCAAAACAACCTTCAGGAGAGGTAGTGTAGAATATTATGTTTGTGAGACTTCAGGCTGAAAAAAAGGGTGGCTTCAAAGTGATATTAAAGTAAAGAAAAATTGGGGAAAGCATTAGGGATCTTTAATGGTCCCATGAGAAAATTAGTCACTTCATTAAAGCCTTGCCCCAAATGTACCCCTTGTGTAATTACATCATTCTACAGTTACAGTAGAATGATTTTGGACTATTATATTTTCTTTGATTTCCCATACCTTGTTTAGCAGGGCTTCATAAAATAATGATGTTTAGGTGCTTTACCTGCATTTTCAGCAGTTTTGGTGATTTACCTCCTATTTTTAGTCTCACGTAAATTCTCTAGAAATGGACCCTCTGATTATGCCCAATGCATTGCCCTGATATATGTGCAGTTAGATTCTTTGGGAATGCAAAAGAGATGAATAGATATCAACAAATTTCTGAATTAAAGAAGAAAGTAAAGAACATTGGGAATTTGATTTACAATACCAACAAAGAGATAAGAATTACTGTGTCCAAGACCTTTTCGAAGTTCTCCCTGGAAAACTCCCTAGTAAAGGGTTTTATTCTATTTTCTCATCCCACTTAAAATCCTGCTACCCATATGTTACATGTCCTGATGAGTTGCATGTAAATTGTATTTTTGTGAATGTAACATATGGAATCCCCCACCTTTCTTGAAAAATAAGAGCTCCCAGTACAATATGTTTCTTTCATCTAATTCATTCTTTTATCTCTTTTCATGTCATGACGGTATTTCAGGAATATATGTATTTTCTATCATGACGTTTGTATTAACTAGAATATGATCAAGCACCCTGATGTCAGTGTTAATTGGGAAGAGTGGGATGCCATAATGATACTGTAGTAATAGGTACCATTGTGATGCTGTAGTATTATATTTTCTTCATTTTCTAAACAGACTCTGACCTGGACATATTTTCAAGTCAATTTTTGCATGAAGGTAGTTCTAACTGATTCTGTGCCATATTTTGCAAGAATATAAGTTTGTTAGCACCACTGTTTTGACCATCTTCTAATCTGAACACCTACTGTAAATTCCCCCTGCCATTTTAGTTGGATGTGTGATTCTTCACTTCCAGTGCTAAACTATTGGATGATTTTGCAGTATGCTGTTAAACAGCTGTCACATACCACACTAGAATGGCTGCTTTTGACTTCTGGAGAAATTATTCCTATGTGTATATAGTATTTAAACCACATCGAGATTAAAGGTATTTTCCAAATATATTATCATTATTAATTATTATTATTGAAAAGTGGGTCTCAGTTATAGTGGATAAAGTGGATTTCATATAAGAAATGATTGGTTCTGTAGCTTAATTTATATCTCCGCCATCCTTCCCGCAGTAAATTAGGAATTGGATTCAGTGTTGCCAATTCTTGGAATTTTTATGACAAGCCTTGCAATATTTGATGTTTTCCATGAAGCCCCAGCTGCTGGACTCATGGGATTATGCAAGACTCACATCTTTTTTTTTTTTTCCTTTTTCTTTTAAAAAAAGGAAGTTTCTAGCTGAAAAATGCTTGAAAATGCGACCCCATTGCAACCTAAAGGCTCAAAACCCAGAAAGCAAAAAGTACCCAAATTTATTTTTTTAAATAATCTGATGGGATTGGGGGGAGGCAGAGCTAGCTTTTTTTTATTATTTTAAATATTTTGGGTAATCAATATGTGGACTTTAACCTGAAATTTACAGTAACCATGAAACTAAAGGGTGAAAGAAAATACATCCTATGTTCTCCTTCCTCTTTTGCCCATGATATGCTAGTATTTATGGTGTATCTTGTAATTCCCATAAAGTTTCCTGACTGTTTGTAAATGAATTTTGGAATTTAAAGGAAAAATAGTAATGGTTTAAGTGCCATAAAGAACCTCTGATCTGTTGCCTTAGCTGCTGTGTAACAGGTGATGTATTCACAGGATTTCCATGAAGCGGTCTTGAAAGTGCTGGGGGATGAGGATGAAAATGAGAGGGAGGAGGTGAAGCTCAAGCAGGGCTTGAGTGAGATCCCTGAAATCTACAGACTACACCAGGAGATACTGGGAGAACTGGAGGAAAGAGTCCTCAATTGGTAAGTGACAACTTAATGGCCTCATCTCATCCTCAATATATTCCTTTATTCCAAGAACCACTGGCAACAGGATTAAGATTCCAACAGAAGAAAGAAAAGATGCTAAACATCTTTAACAGGGTTTGTCCATAGGTTGCGGGAGGTAAATTTACAGGGACACCTTAAGGTTGGGAGACTGAATTTTCTTGCCTATGCCATGTTTCTATATTGTTATTTTTACCTCCCAAAAATTACAAATGTCTCAGTGCTCCTGCGCTACCCTAGAATGATAAACCATTGTATACAGCCCCATAAATCAGTGTGTGTGCAGCCCATCTCACGTGAACTGTCATTTGCTATCTGTTTGTACAGTGCCTAGCCCATTGGGGACCCAATCTGGTTGAGTCCCTTAGGTGATTGTCACAAAGCAGTCTAATGTGTATGAACCATGAGTCATAGACTCAAATACCAGGAAGGGGGAACAGGCAGAAAAAACCCCTCAGAGGCATTAAGAAATATAGGAAAATGTCTTTTTTAAAATTTTAGATCTCATAGAAATTGAAATAAATTAGAACAATTCCCATGGCAACTTCCTAATATTATAGCTCCCAGTCAAAGGAAACCCTCTCAGAGTTTGAACAAGCCTTTGCTGGGCTGAGTTTTCAGGCTAAACACAATCTTTCAGGGCTGCTGAGGGTCTCTGCCTAAACAAAACTAAATCTTACGTCTCTGTCTTGCCTAGACAAAGTCTATCAGTGCTAGAGGAAATCTTTTAAGCTGGATAGGCCCCTGTCTGAGCCACACTTCCAAACTAAAATGCATCAACTAGCTGGGACAAGCCTCTGACTAAGTCAGGCTAGCTTCAGTCCCAAACTGACTAAATCTATGAAATCCACAGAAGACATCTGTCTAAGCCAAACTCTCAGGCTAATCTGACTCTTTCAGAAGCTGGGGCAAGCTTTATAGCTCCTTAACTCCACCCCCACTGAACTCCAGCCAATCAGCAGTCACTTTCAGTGACAGACCACTCTATCCCAGGGCTTCCACAAAATAGATTATAAATAAATAACAGTAACAAGACTGTATGCACAGTGCAGGCAGCACTCCTGAACAGCTTTACAATAACAAATCAGAGTGCACAACAGAGGAAAAGTTAAGGGGATATTATATGTGGGTTTCCATCTTCCAAGGGAATTGTTGTAAACAACAGTGAGGTTGAAAACAATTCTGTAAATGGTTATGCTAAGTATGCTATTAAGAAATGTGGGTTCCCGATTCTTCTAGCTGCTGTAGATGTTCCAGGAACCTAAAATAAATGTGCAGTGAAAATCTGAAAATGTGCACTGGCTTTAGACTTTGAATACTAAACAGGCCCTTGAATCCCCAGTACCCCTCCCCACATCTGGCAGTGCATCCTCTGTTACTCCCAGGGCTGCTGGCCAGTCCCTCTGCTGTATTCTTGATCATTCTGTGATCATTCTTGATCATAAGTGATTGGGCAACAAAATGGCAAATGAAATGTAATGTGGATAAATGTAAAGTAATGCACATTGGAAAAAATAACCCCAACTATACATACAACATGATGGGGGCTAATTTAGCTACAACAAGTCAGGAAAAAGATCTTGGAGTCATCGTGGATAGTTCTCTGAAGGTGTCCGCGCAGTGTGCAGAGGCGGTCAAAAAAGCAAACAGGATGTTAGGGATCATTAAAAAGGGGATAGAGAATAAGACTGAGAATATATTATTGCCCTTATATAAATTGATGGTACGCCCACATCTTGAATACTGTGTACAGATGTGGTCTCCTCATCTAAAAAAAGATATACTGGCACTAGAAAAGGTTCAGAAAAGGGCAACTAAAATGATTAGGGGTTTGGAACGGGTCCCATATGAGGAGAGATTAAAGAGGCTAGGACTCTTCAGCTTGGAAAAGAGGAGACTAAGGGGGGATATGATAAAGGTATATAAAATCATGAGTGATGTGGAGAAAGTGGATAAGGAAAAGTTATTTACTTATTCCCATAATACAAGAACTAGGGGTCACCAAATGAAATTAATAGGCAGCAGGTTTAAAACAAATACAAGGAAGTTCTTCTTCACGCAGTGCACAGTCAACTTGTGGAACTCCTTACCTGAGGAGGTTGTGAAGGCTAGGACTATAACAGCATTTAAAAGAGAACTGGATAAATTCATGGTGGTTAAGTCCATTAATGGCTATTAGCCAGGATGGGTAAGGAATGGTGTCCCTAGCCTCTGTTTGTCAGAGGATGGAGATGGATGGCAGGAGAGAGATCACTTGATCATTGTCTGTTGGTCCACTCCCTCTGGAGCACCTGGCATTGGCCACTGTCGGTAGACAGGATACTGGGCTAGATGGTCTGACCCGGTACGGCCGTTCTTATGTTCTTATTCTGAAATTAACGAGGCTGCTGTTTAAAACCACAATCTCTGTTACCCTGACGTCTCCTTGGCTACTGCTCATTAGCAGCCCTGTATCCTCTGTTACTGCCCTTTTTGGCTGGCTCTCTCTCCTGTAGATAATTCACCTTCGGTAAATAATTAAATTGTGTGCCCAGATGAGGAACTGTAACATGGGTAAGAAGAGGGAGCTGTGAGTGAAGGGGATCTGAGGATGGAGTTATTCTCCCACTAACACCAGCACTCAGAGCAAAGGTTCTTGTTCACCCTGGTGGATTTGGAAAGCTTGCTTGGAGAAATGTGAGCTATGTGAGCCCATAAAGAGGACATTCTGCCCAGCATGTACATATATAGCTGTGGTAGGTAGGGTTACAGAAAGGGGACTGGCCCCAGACAAGGCCAATTCTTCCACAGCCCGTTCCATTGCCCAGCACTTCGGTGCAGTGTTGTCCACTTCCTGACAGTTAAACCCAGGCCTTAACTGAGATCTCCTAATGGCATTAGCAGGTATGGAGCTGATGAATAGAATTTGTGTAACCAGAATGAAGTGGGACATTTTTTGTTACTTATTGGCTTGTTCTTCTCTTTCTGTGGCTTTAGGGAGGAACACCAGAAAGTGGCCGATGTTTTTCTCTCAAGAGAATCAAGGTTCAATCACCACACAGCATATATTATGCAGTTTGATAGGAATTTGGCTTTGCTAGATGAAACCTGCCTTAAATCTTCCCAGCTGGCCACTGTCATCCGGGAGTTTGAGGTGAGGCCCCTCTCACTTCTCTACTTGCATTAATTTATGGTTGCACTGCATTGCTGTCTCAAAGATATTCCTGTCTGCAACTTCACCAGCCTTCAGACAGGGTGTGGAGGAAGAATCTTAATGATCACTTGCAGAACACACTCTGGAGAGACACATGGAGTGAAGAGAGAGAGAGAGAGAGAGAGAGAGAGAGAGAGAGAGAGAGTGTGTGTGTGTATATATGTGAGTATGTTTGCTCATGTGTGTATTGGGGGAATCCATCTCAGCCCTCTTTTTCTCTCCCCTTTCATTAATTAGCATATTTAAAGCCCTTTGAAGCTGTATAAATGTTATAATATATAATTGTATAATAAGATGTACATTATTATCATCATCATCATCATCATCCCTTCTCTTCTGTGCCCCTCCATCTCTCTTCTCCTTCTTCTCTTTAAAGCTGCATTTCATTACATTTTAAAAAGCCTCTTACTGCTCCTTCTGCTGCTACCCCTACTTATCTGTCTGTCCTGCTACCCTATGAAGCCAGCATGCCTCCATAATAACCAATAGGGCATGCTATGGTAGGGACGCAATAATAGGAAAAAAGGCATGCAAAAAATCCACTGACAAGACCAGAGAAATGTGGGAGTCAGAACTTCTAGGCTCTCTTCCCATCGCTTCCACCAACTCACTGTGTGGTCTTCGGTGAGTCAAGTAACCTCTCCTGGCCTTGTCCTGGTGGGCAAAAAGTGTGTTTTTCAATTATGTTTAGCTCATCTGGCTTCACACAATTAACATACTGTGATGATAATCGTGGTATAAGAACCTATACAGAACAGATTGAAAAGACCACCAAGACGCAGGCTAGTGCCTTTGAAGCCATAATGGCTGGCCCCCAGTTTAGACTAGCTACAACATAGCCAGCTGATGTGTTAGCCTGTGTGTTGATGGGGCTTTTCAATCAAGTTAAGCTAACCTGACTAAGTTAATACAATTGAAAAGGATGCCCTTTTTTGCCCATCAATATAAGGCCTCTCTCTCTCTCATTTTCGCCATCTGTAAAAAAGGGAATAAACAACATTTAGGTGACAGGGAGGCTGTGAAGATAAATAGGCTCTGATACTTTAAAGGTTATTTAGAATGTCAGTTCCATGAGGTATGGATCATGTCTTCCTCTGCAGCATGTCTGACATTTGAAAGTCAACATTTGCCAACAGATACCTTATGGTCACTGATGTAATTTCCTGTTCTAAGCAGAGGGGAGGGCTGGAATCTCACACTCCACTGGGCAGAAACTTGGCAAATGCAGGCTTTTTATTGACAACCACTGTGCTCCTTATATGCTCAGCCAACCTACCCTGCACCTTCTTGTCTTCCTGATACAAACTGAGGGCCAAATCCTACTTACAAAGAAGCCAGTGGGGCTGCTCCTATGAGTAAGATAAGCAGGATTTGAACAGAAGGCTCATCCAAGAAAAGGGGTAACATTCAGACCCTTCTCATCTCATTCTTAGAAATGGGAGCACCTAAGATTTATTACCCTTCTAGTCCATCAACTCAGAGCTTAGGGCCCCATGTTGATTCTGCTGCGGGCTTGGCTCCCCTTGACTTTAATGCTCGGGGTTGAGTGTGCTACACATCAACCAGGAGTTGGTCAGCACTTTGCAGGATTGGGCCCTTAATCCTCTTCATGTTGTCTAGGGCAGTGGTTCTCAAACTTTTATTTTCGTGGACCACTTGAAAATTGCAGACGGTCTCGGTGGACCACTTAATGATCTTTCCAAATGCTGTTTGTACTGTTAGCTAACTATTGTAAAGTGCTTTGGATAAAAGCGCTATATAAAAAAAACGTAATAAATGGTTTTTTTTCTAGAAATAAAAGCACACAACTCATGTTTTAATATCAGTAGTCTTACATTTCTAATGCCATGGATATGCCCTCTCTCCCTGCCACGGCAGTCCCCGAGCTGGGGCTGGAAAGGAGGGCCCATCTCTCCCTGGCAGCCACAGCTCTGGAGCTGGGGAAAGTCACCTCTTTCTCTGGCTGCCACAGCCCTGCACATCCCAAATTCCCCCCACCCCCTCTTCTCAGCCCACTGCCTCCTCCAACCTACCCCCCGTTCCCACCAAGGCCACCACCTCACCTTACATCTGCGTCTTCTCCAGGGTCCAGGCACCTAATTAGGGGAGCTACGCCTGCACAGCTCCACTAATTAGGTGGATGGCCCTTCATTCTCTCGTGTGTGGCCACCCAAGCACGCACCTTAGAGGGAGCTATCCGCGGACCACCTGAATGGTGCTCACGGACCACTGGTGGTCCACAGACCACAGTTTGAGAACCTCTGGTCTAAGGCATTAATCAGTTCAATTGTTTTCTTCTCAAACTGCCTTTGGAGTTTTCCAAATGATTCTGACTGTCCCCTTTGTCATCCACTCAATGCCCCTGGAGGCAGAGGCAGAGCAATCATAGAGGTGCACCTTGTACACAACAAAGGTTGTTGTACACAACAAAGGATAAGGGCTCTGGTGTTAATGCTTTTCATCAGGGTGTTGCTTTGAAGTTCAGCTACAATCAGAGTTAATAGGATTTTGATTTGAGTCATAAATCCAAGCTCAGGAGCTGTGCTTTTGCTATCCTGGGGCTTCTGTTCACTCACAACTGTGTAAAGAGAGGAATAAATAATCATAAAATCAATTGTGCATTTAAAAAAGAAAGGAAGAAAGGTGAGGGGGGTTTTCCCCCCTGATTTTTAAGCTGGCACAGCTGTTTGTAGTTTTCACTGCTTTAGGTGCTAAAGGACCAATTTTTCAAAAAACAGGATTGGGGTGGCAATTGCAAAATAGGTGCAGAAATATTTGCACCTCTGTGGTGGGTTTTAAGAGTGAAATTACATGGCAGGGACGGGGTGATCTTATTTCTGTAGTTCTAACCAGAACCAAGGCAGCCTAAGTTATCCCAAGCCATTAAACAGTCCTTCAATGCCAGATGATCCTTGTGAACCTTTAGAGTTGGCCTAGATACATCAGTGAACTTGACTAGGTTTCCTTGGTTGAAAGATTGCTGGGCCATTAATGTTGATTTTCAATAAGTCTTGGAGCACTGGGGAAGTTCCAGAAGACTGTGAAAAAGCTAATGTTGTGCCAATTTTTAAAAAGGGTAAATGGAATAACCTGGGTAATTATGAGCCTGGCAGTCTGACATAGATCTCAAGCAAGATGATGGAGCAGCTGATATGTAACTCAATTAATAAAGAATTAAAGGAGGGTAATGTAATTAATGCAAATCAACATGGATTTACAGAAAATAGATCCTGTCAAAGTAACTTGTTATCTTTGATGAGATTACAAGTTTGGTGGATAAAGGTAATAGTGTTGACGTAATAGACTTCTGTAAAGCATTTGATTCGGTAGCACGCAACATTTTGATTAAAATAACTAGAACAATATAAAATGAGCATGGCACACATTAAGTGGATTAAAAGCTGGCTAACTGATTGGTCTCAAAATGTAACTGTAAAAGGGGAATCATCATCGAGCGGGTGTGTTTCCAGTGGGGTCCCTCAGAGATCGGTTCTTGGTCCTATGCTTTTTAACATTTTTATCAATGACCTGGAAGAAAACATAAAATCCTCACTGATAAAGTTTGCAGATGATACAAAAATTAGGAGGAGTAGTAAATAATGAAGAGGACAGGTCACAGATTCAGAGGATAAACTGGGCATAAGCAAACAATGTGTGTTTTAATACAACTAAATGTAAACGTATTCAACTAAAAACAAAGAATGCAGACCATATTTACAGAATGGGGGACTCTAGCCTGGGAAGCAGTGACTCTGAGAAAGATTTGGGGGCATGGTGAGTAATTGGCTTTAATATGAGCTCCCAGTGGCCAAAAGAGCTAATGCAATCCTAGGAAGCATAAACAGGGGAATCTCAAGTTGGAGCACAGAGGTTATTTTACCTCTATTTGGCACTGGTGCAACTGCTGCTGGAATACTTTGTCCAGTTCTGGTGCCCACAATTCAAGCAGCATGCTGATAAATTGGAGAGGGTTCAGAGAAGAGCCACAAGAATGACTAAAGGATTAGAAAACATATTTTACAGTGATAGACTCAAAGAGCTCAATCTGTTTAGTTTAACAAAGAGAAGGTTAAGGGATGACTTGATTACAGTCTGTAAGTATCTACATGGGGAACAAATATTTAATAATGGGCTCTTCAATCTAACAGAGAAAGGTACAATGTGATTCAATAGCTGGAAGTAGAAGTTAGACTAATTCAGACTGGAAATAAGGTGAAATTTTTTGACAATGAGTGTAATTAGCAGTTGGAACAATTTACCAAGGGTCGTGGAGGTTTTTCCATCACGGACCATTTTAAAAGCAAGATTGGATAGTTTTCCTAAAAGATCTGCTCTAGGAATTCTTTTGGGAAAGTTCTAGGGCCTGTGTTATATAGGAGGGCAGACTAGATGATCACAGTGGTCCCTTCTAGCCTTGGAATCTATGAATCTGTGACATTTATTGCTCAATTTATATACTCCTCAGCTAAATCAGTCTGTATTTGTCCATCTCATTCACTGTCTTGGTGTAATTAGCCACTGGTTATTTTCACAGCTGCCATTATTTCAGTGAACAACATGCTCCCCTTTTGCTGATAGATGGAATGATTCTTAATTGCAGACAAAAATCATATCTTAAAGGTTGATTGCCTTCTGGGTGACCAATCCTATGTGCTGATCCTTTCCCATGTCTCCCCACAGTTAAGGGAAGGAAGGGTTGATCCCACATCTGTACAGGTCCATTCATCTAACTTGCTATAGCATGGGATGGTGGGCAGAGCTAGTGGACTGAACACAGCACTAGGTGCCAAGAACACAAAAGAGTTCTCATCCTGTCTTTCCCACTGGGTCAGCATGTAACCTTGGACAAGTCATGTATTAACCTGATTGCATTTCAGTTTCTGAAGATGCTAATAATTACCTCCTTCAGAGAGGTGTTGTGAGGGTCTGATAAGTTACTGTTTACACAGCATTTTGAATATATAAGACTGTCAGAAAGTGCCCACCATCTGCGGCACCCTCTGGCATCAGGCAGCAGCACAACCAGTGTGCCAGCCTCAGTTTCCTCTTGAATGGTCCCAGAAATAGTCCAAGCTGTCTTTGAGTATAAATAGCCCTTGCTGGGTTAATTTATTACAAAAGAAAGCCCCATGCATATAAGCTATAACAAGCCACGTCCCCAACAATCCACCAACATATGGCCCTGGTATTTCTCACCATGCTCAGGCTCTCTGCAGCTTCAGCATCTCTCACCACAAAGTCAGAGCCCTCACCCCAGCCTCCAGCCCTCTCTGATCCTCCAGATTCAGCTGTCTGGCTCACACAGCTAGCAGGCATCTCCCTCTGCTGCTCTCTGCCTTCAGTCCCCTCCAGCCTTCTCTGGCGAGAGCGCTCTGACTCAGGAAGGCCAGCAGGCAACTCTCTCTGCTAGCTACCTGGCAATTCTTTCCTCTTTCCAGTGAGGGCCTACGGAGATTTCTGATTGCTGTAGGTTTCCCCAAGCAACTCTCTACTGCTCCTTCTGTCTATCCTCTGTGCTCAGGGAGTTCTCACCTGCCCCTTCCTATCTTCCTTCAGGCACCTCCTCCCTCTAGAGCCCAGCTGCCCTCTTTTAAGCCTATCTGGGGGGTCAGGTGCACTGGCCTCTTAAAGGGCCAGTGTCACCCTGTGATGACAAAGACATTAAAGTGTCATATCTCTCTCTCCATCTACACTCCCATATTTCCAGAGTGCTCATCGCTAGCAGCTAAATATAGCAATAACAAAGCATCATTGCTGTCTGAAACTGTACCTTCTTCTGTCTGCCTTCTTTGATTAGATCATATTCCTATCACTATTAACATTGTCCCCCTTCCTCTCTTTCCACGTCACTGCTAGAGCTGTGCAAATATTGAACAATGAAAGCTGAAGCCATATGCAACTCAGCTAGTTTGGGGAGTTGGACATGGAAATCAAACCAACTGAGGGATTGTTGGGTTTGGTTTGGTTTGGTTTTTTGTTGGAGGACCTTGGCAAGGTGTTTGGAGGTTCCACTTCCCTAATTTAGTCTCATTGGGGTATTTTGCTGTATTTGGCCCACACAAGCCTGATTCTTAAAGTGAAACCCAATGGACATAAAATCTGAAAAATGGCAAAAAGGCCTATGGGAACCCAGCAAGCTGCATGCTGATTTGATTGCTTTGGCTCCTTGGATATCATTCTAAAATCTCTCTTCTGACCTTAGCTTCTGATTGGTTCTCTGCCTCTCTTTTTCTTATTTCCTCCACCTCGGCCTGAACTATTTTGTGATACTGAATATGAATGGTGCTATCAAATGCTAAATTTTCCTGTATTGGTTCTTTATAGAGATGAAGATTCAGCTCTAAGCTCTGAAATATATGCAGCTAGGCGGATAAATGGGAAACAGCTCAGTAGCACTTGTGTATGTAGTCACCATGGCAGATTCTCCAGGGGGTGCATTAGGCATGTGAGGTCATAATCCAGGACTCAGACTACAGAGCACTGACTGTTGTGTTTTTCCCCTTCTCTTGAGGACAGCAGGATCCTGGCGGCAGCCCCCTGAATGTGAAACACCAGTTTTTGAAAGTGGTGCAGCGCATATTCCAGTACCGCGTGCTACTCACAGGTCAGCAAGAAGAAAGCACTTCTAAACTTGCTATAACAGAGCCCCATCTTTCCTGCACCGTGCCAGGGCCAGATGTAGATGGCAGGCCAGGTTTGGGGAGGACAGAATGCGGTCAGAACAACGGGCTGGAATCCCCAGGGAGCAACGATCTGTTTAATATATAATAGAGAAATTATCATGTATTAATAGAGATAGGCCTGAGCTACAAATGTGTGATCTAGCTCTGGCGAATGATTGAATTGCACACTGGACAGGCCACTGGGGGTTAATGACAGCTATGGGCATAGTGAAGGGAGAAAGACCCCTGTTTAGTGAGATCATGCTGAAGTATAACTATAGGATTGGAGTGTGCAAAGTCAGACACTTGTAAGCCTCATTTTCCTGGACTTACCCATATTGGTATCCATGGGTAGGGAAGGAAGAGTGCCCAGACACTTGTTGTCAGCACATATGTTTGATTTTACTTATGATGCCATTTATAGTTTAGCCCATACCTGGGTCACTTAAAGCTAGAGATGATCCTGAACCAAAATCCTGGAGCCAACACCTCTGAACTCTGGAAAAACTCCCGTCTAAACTTTGCCACACCACAAAATCTCTCTTTATGCTCCCCCCTATCCCTGACATGTGTCACACTCTGTAGAATGCTCTTTTTCTCCTCAAGAATGTCCCCTGAAGTTCTGGCTCCTTGTGGCTGGTCCTCCTCATCCTGCCCACTGCTAATCCACTCCAGCCAAAGCTGCAGTTTGTGGGAGGAGCAGCCGTTCCAACAGGGATAGGACCCAGTATCATGTCATGAACACTCAGTGCACTGGTTTAGGATATTGAGGCTCCCTACAAGGGAACAGCAGGGAATTGGTTGGGGAGGGAAGTGGTGAAATGTAACAGCACAGCACAGCAGATGTGGTGGCAGGTCAGTGCATCAGATGGAATCACAGGAAACCAGAGATCATTAGATGTAAAGATAAAGAACCATATTGGGTGTATGTGTGTGGGTGGGTGGGGAAAGATGGGAGATAACCTAAGTGTGGGACAGTGAGAAGGAAGCAGTAAACCCCTCCCATACTCAACAGCTGATAAAAGGAAGAGCATATTAGAGGGGACTCCTATAAATGCAGCAGAACAAAGGGATTGTCTGAAATGTTATTCACAGCACAGATTAGCAGCAGTTTCATCTTGCTCCAAACACATTGATCAAGGATGCAACTCATTTTTCACAGCTGTTTCTGCTTTTTTAGTAACAGTGACTCAAGTGAGCACTACATACCAGTAGGAGGATATTTTGGACTGACTTGCTTCCCTCTCTGGGTATATCTACACTAGGCGATGGAGCCTTTCAAGGAACAGCAGTTGCATGTGACATTTAGCTGTCTTGCTTTGTCCTTATAGAGGTTACGTGCATCCATACAGCAACACTGTTCTGATAGAATGGATTTGGTGTGTCCACACACACAGTGCCCCTTATCACCACAGTATATTCTGGGACTTCAGGTGCACTTGATCCTATGGGAGCCAGCACTATTGCTGAGAGTTTTAGGGCGGTTACCAAACACGAGGAACTTCATTGTCAGACAAAGTTAGGAGAAGCAGTGCAGCTGCAATGCTTGTGGATTCCCATTCACACTCAGGAGAAACTATTGTAGATAGTATTGTAGATATCTATTGTAAATAGCACTGGTACACCCAGACATGAGATAGTCTTTGTTCTGGGCATTGCAGCCAACTGGTATAACCAATGCTTGTAAATCACCTAGGACAGCTGTTGCATGCAGATACAAGGTATTATATAGGCATTGCAAGACATTCTAAACTATGGGTGGCTGCAACAGTTCATCTAGGTTTAGAGAAGTCCATGGATGCTACCAGATGCCCTCAGATGATAGGACAGGCAGGGTTTGTTAAGGTACAGTCATTCAATTTCTCTGCACAGTGTGAAAAATAAAATACACCGGCTCTTATGTTCACAACTAGCTGTTTCTACCCAGATAAGGAAAGGTATTTAATCTCAACACTGGTTGCCAATTACTGTGCTACAGCCAAAAGGAGTTGCCCACATTAGTTAAATGTCTCTAGCCAAGTGCAGAGAATGCAGCTGGGAAAGGGAAACCTAAATACGGCATGCCAACACAGCACATTACCTCCCTGCCAGACTAGGCATTGAAAGGCACAATAGCAGACTCCTCTTAACCTTCCAGAATCCAGATGAGAGACCAGTACAGTTAAGAGGTGTGGGAGGGCCTGGAAGAAGTGAACTCACATGAGAGCGGGAGACTGAGGACGGGGGGTTCCATGATCCATGTTGCACTTTGGGATATAGACCTGATTCTCAGATGTGAAATTTGGGGGCTTGCATTAATCAAAGAGCTAATTTAAAAGAGTAAATATTTTCAGGATTGGGATTTAATAAATAAAAGCACCCAGATACTACAGTGATGAGGGTCACATAAGGAACTAGAGAGAGAGAAAAATACCCTGACTCACACGAGTAGCCCTCCCGAAGCCAATGGAACTGTTTGAGTGAGTAAAGGTTTGCAAGATTTAGCTCCTGTGATCATTACTGAAATTCTCTATGTCCAAAACACTGGAACACTGAGAAATATTGAATTATACTACTATGTCCATTTTCCTATAGGAAATCAGTAATTATATCTAGTACCATGCATTCAAATGGGAAAATAGAAAACGTTCATCAGAAGACCATTTATTAATCAAACTGTGTCACACTCAGCAGCTTCTCTTGTCTGAGAAACAGGGAAACATTTTAGTTAGTTCCAGTTAGTGAGGTTTTACACCAGACATTCTTTGCTTTGAATCTCAGATTTGAATGAGCCCAAAATATCAAAACAAAACTCATTTTTTTAAAAAAAAGCCAGGTTTAATTTTAGAAGGAAATTAAATCTGTCCAGACCTCCCTTTGTTTCCCATATAGGTGATTTTAAAAAGAGTAAAGGGTTATGGGTTATTACGGTTGTGTGTTTCAACTAGTCAAACCAAACTCTTTAATTATCTGGGAATTTACTGGATGTTCTATATCTGATTGTTTCCTGCAGATTACTTGAATAACCTTTGTCCTGATTCTGCAGAGTATGAAGACACACAAGGTAATTTCAAATGGGTAGAAGAGAAACTTTTATTTAGTATTATAAATAACTAGCAGTGCGATCTGTCCCAGGAATGTGTGAATGAAGCCCAGACTGCGATGGCATAGGTCTGATCTGAGGTCTCACTGCTAATTTAGGGGAGTTTGCCTCTCCAGTATAAACTCTTTGAGCAGAGACTGTACATTTTTAGGTTTGTACAGGGCCAAGTATATTAATTATTAATACAACAACTTATGGCATGACCTTCAACTCCCAATGGTATCAGAGCAGGCTGTGTCTGACCAGTCATACATTCAGAATGACCAAATCTGCTAAAAAAATCTGAAACTTCTGGATAAAAAATTAAGCGGTCTGATTTTTCTAATAGGAGAAAATATTGACCAGAGTGATGCTGTGTTCATTAGTATAGAGTGATCTCAGGTTGCATGGGTCTGACTGTTCTCTTACACAAGTGTAAATCCGGAGTAACTCCACTGGAGTGAATGGAGTTTGGAGCAGTGTATAAATGGTGTAAGTAAGATCAGACTCAGGCACAATGAGTGTGAAAGGCACAATGTAAAGCTGCATTCTGTCCTGTTTCCGTATTTCATGTGGAATGGCCTGAGGCAGGGTCTTCTCACTGAAATGGAAGTTCAAATTCAAATTCAGCTGCCGGTCGGTCGTTTCTGCTCAGCATCAGAGGCCTATGGTCACATTAACTTGGAAACTTGACCCACCTCCTAATACTGTGAGGAAGAAGGAGGAGGCAACCTTTCAAAGTAGGTTCGAGGTCATGTGCAGGGCAAGTAAGAGGGAAGTCAGACTGCTGTTGTCTGCCTCCTACCTTGCCTTCTCAGCCTGTGAATAAATAAAGGCAAGCATGAGCCACAGAACTGGGATCCAATCCCAGATTTCAAAAACTGATGAAGTTCTGAATTGTTTGGGCTCAGCACATTGGGCTAGCCAGAGAATTTTAATCCCGATCTGGATTTGGTTGATTAAGGATTGGTTCATATCCAGTTCTAGAACGGAGAGCAGAGCAAAGTCTCTGACAGTCCCTTGCTATTTCACAAGCACATGCAGTAAAGATCTGGAGGTTAAGATTTGGGGAATTCCTATAGCTCCGGCATGCAGAGCCGACAGAAAGAGAACTGAGTGCACTCACAAGCATAGCTCAAACTTTTTGGTTCATTCCCAGAGCTCAGCCACCAGCTAAATCCTAATCCAGTCTTGGCATACCCATGCTGGGTATGATACTTCTGAAGCAAAGTGGGATGGCCTGATGTGTTTATTGGCATGCCATTACCCAGAATGAACTTGCAGCTCACCATTGTTTTACACTGGTGCTGATGCTGCAGAGGTCTGGAATCAGCAAGAAGGCTTGGTCTACACTTGTTCCTTGAGCTCTGACCAGCACACATACACTTGAGAGACAACATATCAAAATCAGCTTGTTCAAAATAAAGAACTAATGAGGTGCTCAGCACCTATCAGGATAGGGCCTTTTAGTTGCCTTGGAATAATCTTTGTGGGTTACTCCCATTGAAGTCAGTATGAGGTCACAGGGGGATCAAGGCTAATGTTATATTAATCAAGCAAATACTGTTCTCGGCACATCCAATGTGAACCTGGAGTAACTCAGTTGAAATGAATTGGGTTACTCCTGATGACCCTATATATAACTGAAAGCAGAACTTGGCCCACCATTTAAAGCACTAGCCATAAGCTAAAGATAAACTGTCATGCTTACAAAAAACTGCTACTGGAAGATATGTCACAAGATGATTTGGTGAAATTCCTAAGCACCTAAAGATAGTCCCATGATCTTTCTTGTTTGGGGCAAGCTTGACTCATGGTATTATAGCAAGAGGGAGACAAAGGGAAGGAAAGAGGGGACCAGATGTGGAAAGCAAGTAGGACTGTTTGGGATCCTAGTTATTAAGGGCAGCTTGCCCCTGAAGGTGCCAATGCAGCTTAGCCAATGCATTTCTTTAAAAGATGTATTTATTAAAAGGTGGGATATAGGTTGCTTTTTCTAACCTCTCATGTGCTTTGTGCCTTTCTGTGTTGCTTCACCCATCAGCTGCCTTACTCATGGTCTCTGAAATTACGGACCGAGCCAACGACAGCATGCAGCAAGGGGTGAGTTGTGATTTGATGATTGGTACTGTCTTCTCTGTGAGTTTGCTGAGGAGTATGAGTCTACTATACTATCCCACTGTACTATCCCAGAAACCCAGATCCTTTAGCCTATGCAGCTGGCTCTCTAATGCCACCCCTCCCCCATTTCCTCCACTGGAGGGCACAGCAGAGAATCTGGGCCATAGTTTGCACAGCATTTGGAGATTCTTTGGGCTTTATAGAAGTGGTGGACTGTATAATTTTTGCTGATTAAGAGTTTATTTCAGAACCATTTCCTCTAAACTTCCATATTGACTTTTGCACTTTATTTTTATCATATTATTATCACAATAATAATATCATATTATTAAAGCAGTGACATGGAAGAGATTAAACACAATTTCCTCCTTCCCCAACCTCTGTAAATGCACTTTGTTTTCTTGAGGGGCAGGTTTCATGAGAGTCAAATTGCTGGTCTTGGAAGCTGTATTCCTGCTATCATAACCCATTCATATACAAGCGCACACAAATCCGCAGCTCCTTCTTCTCTTATTCATAAATTATCAATGCAAAGCAGTTAACAGCTGACTCTAATTACGGAACAGACTCAGAGTCATTCAGAATACAGTATTAATAACTCGACATGTACCTGGATGAATTCCTAGACTATAATTTAGACTTGGGATAGGAGGGAGAGTCCTGTAGCACCCTTACTAACACATCATACTACACTTCCAAATCTGACAGGAGCATTGAATTACAGCCTATGTTTTCTATGGAACACCAAGAATTAATTTATTAGCATTTTCTTTAATGGTAACAATACTCTAGCACAGTGCTTCTCAAAGTGGTGGTCCGCGGACCGGTGCCGGTCCGCGAGCCATCGGCTGCCGGTCCGCGGCGAGTTTCCTCATAAGAGCGTCGAATAGGATAATAATATGGCACCGGTCCCTGGCACATTGGGGGGGAAAATTGCCGGTCCCCCACATCAGATAGCTTGAGAAGCACTAGCACCTTTTCCCCTAGCAGCTTTTATCCCAGAATTTCAAAACATTTTACAAATATTAATTACCTCACATGAGTGCTGTGGGGCTAAGAAAATATTTGCATTTTACACATGCACAAGCAGAAGCTCAAAGTAGTATTAGAGGAACCTATTGCTCTAAGAAGCATTCACTACTCTGAGCTAAGAAAGGGCTGTATTACCCTTTAAACCTCTACAGTTTATTACAGGCAGCACAGTCCTAATTTTTAGATACCTGCCCTCAATGTATCCCAGTGAGGTCCCATTGCCACTGTTGGGCAGCTTCTTTTGGTCTCCTACTGCAATAGTAATCAGAAGAAATCCTAACTAAATCGCCTGAGCTTGTCATCCAGATCCCTTGGTATCCAAGATTTCAACAGTACCATCTGCCAAATAAAAAGGGACTGGGGAGGATGGAGTGTCACCCTATAGCAGAGAGGAAACCTGAGATGCTGATAGAGACTCTTTACCAAAGTTGTCAAAGTAATGACAATAATTAAAACCTCTTCCCTTCCCCCAGTATAAATAGGTGCCTTCTGATTGATACCGTTCCTTTAATGGGAGCATTGGTTTGGTTAGATTCATTTTACATACCATGCTGGGTGCTAAGTTGATACAACTTGCGGCACTCATGTATTGTGCCTGTGCCACTCAGGCCAGGTAAGCAGTTAACAGTATCAGACTTTGGTAATGAGCTTCCTGATCTTTGCAAGGCTTTTGAAAGGAAGAACTGTGCTCGCTAGTTAACCTTTCAGACCCCTGGTACAAATCTATTAATCCTGAATGTAAAACCCCAGATAATCCTAGCAATGGTTCTAAAGTGCTTTCAATTACCCGTGTCACCTCAGCAAGAGCAGCTATTTGGTAAAAGGAGACAGCAATGTGTGGGCCCTTAGGGGGTGTATTTACGGGGGAGGGGAGCAGCATACTTTGCCTCCAGCTCCTCGCTTCCTGGATCCTGGAGGAAGAATGTCACTACAGAGCCTAATATATCTATGTATCTATGGACTATAAGGTGGATAGAAAGCTGGCTAGATTGCTGGGCTCAACGGGTAGTGATCAATGGCTTGATGTCTAGTTGGCAGCCAGTATCAAGCAGAGTGCCCCAGGGGTCGGTCCTGGGGCTGGTTTTGTTCAACATCTTCATTAATTATCTGGATGATGGGATGGATTGCACCCTCAGCAAGTTCGCAGATGACACTAAGCTGGGGAGAGAGGTAGATACACTGGAGGTTAGGGATAGGGTCCAGAGTGACCTAGACAAATTGGAGGATTGAGCCAAAAGAAATCTGATGAGGTTCAACAAGGACAAGTGCAGAGTCCTGCACTTAGGAAGGAAGATTCCCATGCACTGCTAGAGGTTGGGGACTGACTGGCTAAGCGGCAGTTCTGCAGAAAAGGACCTGGGGATTACAGTGGACGAGAAGCTGGACATGAGTCAACAGTGTGCCCTTGCTGCCAAGAAGGCAAACGGCATATTGGGCTGCATTAGTAGGAGCATTGCCAGCAGTTTGAGGGAAGTGATTATTCCCCTCTATTTGGCACTGGTGAGGCCACATCTGGAGTATTGTGTCCAGTTTTGGGCCCCCCACTACAGAAAGGATGTGGGCAAATTGGAGACAGTCCAGCAGAGGGCAACAAAAATGATTAGGGGGTTGGGGTACATGACTTATGAGGAGAGGCTGAGGGTTTAGTCTGCAGAAGAGAATAGTGAGAAGGGATTTGATAGCAGCCTTTAGCTACCTGAAGGGGGGTTCCAAAGAGGATGGAGCTAGGCTGTTCTCAGTGGTGGCAGATGACAGAACAAGGAGCAATGGTCTCAAGTTGCAGTGGGGGAGGTCTAGGTTGGATATTAGGAAAAACTATTTCACTAGGAGGGTAGTGAAGCACTGGAATGGGTTACCTAGGGAAGTGGTGGACTCTCCATTCTTAGAGGTTTTTAAGGCCCAGCTTGACAAAGCCCTGGCTGGGATGATTTAGTTGGGGTTGATCCTGCTTTGAGCAGGGGGTTGGACTATATGACCTCCTGATCTTCTATGATCAGTAATGGGCACTGTGTGGGGATAGGAAGCAGCAAGTGGGAGTGTCATGGACAGACAGACGTATGGCAACCCAACCACAGGTGGGGAAGCAGCTCGATAAAGCCCCACAAAACTGTTAGGCCCCAGAAGGTCAATCTGGTCCTAAAATACCATTTGGCCCAACCTTGTCTGGGTGTCTCTGCTTTGACTCCAAACTGCTTAATGTCAATGTTATCTCTTGGTGGGGAGTGAGGGGAGGGTACGTCTGCTTGTCTAAAGAACAATCACCATCCCACCTCCTAAACTCTCTTTCTCTCCCTCAGGAAAACTTGCAGAAGCTGGTACACATTGAGCACAGTGTCAGGGGGCAAAGCAACCTCCTCCAGCCAGGAAGGGTGAGTGCTGCAGTCGGACCTCCTCTGATAAGGACATTGTTTTCCACCAGCTTTATTTCTGTCTGTGTGGATGGCGAGATTTCAGACCTCATGTCTACAGGTGTTGTTTACTGGGCCATTCCGATAAGAGTTGAAGCCCTGGTTTATGTAAAAGGCCTTCACTCTGCCAGCACTAAGACAGACATGCCAAGTGTCTCTTGTTAGGAGTGACAGAGCAGCCCCTATTTTCTAAGCAGAGTAGCAATCAGTTTCCCACTGTAGCTGTCCCCAAAGCTCACCGGTACAGTGTATTTCATTAGAGTCGCTATCGTTTTCCCCATAATGTCCATGTTTAAAGTTCTCAAGTGCTGGCAAGTACAGACTGTCGGCCTCAGAGCTTTGCAGTTGTATTTGGCTGGGTGAAGAGCTTGGAATGAGGGGAAATTACTTGTTTTCATTATTGTTATTCTTCTCATTCCCCAGAGGTATTTTTCATGTAATATATAATTTATAAGTGATACAGAAATAGAAGTGTCTGTATCACATACAGACAGACAGACACACACACACACAGTACCTAAATATCTCTTCACTAGTTTTGCCTTGTCTTCCACATCAGATTTAAGTTGCTTGTCCTCACTTTCAAGCCCGCACAGTTCAGCTCCCCTCCCCCCATCCCTCGGCTTAATCTTCATTTCTTGAGCCCTACAAACATGAAACTTCCCTTCAGTATCACAACATCTTAAAACAAAAACTTTATGTAACTCTCAAAATGTTCACACTACTAACCTAAGGAACCGCAGAATCTCACCATTGCAACCCTCATCTACCATGCTAGGTAATGTTTTAACTTGGGGCCTGATTTTACCATCCCTAACGCATGATATTTGCAGGATTGGGCCCTTCAATTGTAAATTATTCTGGAAGGGAACACTAGGTCAGATTCTGATCTCATTTGCAGCAGTGTAAATCTATATTAATTCCATTGACTTCAACGGAGTTACTCTAGATCTACTCTCGAGTTACTGAGATCAAAATCTAGTCCATTGTCTTGACCGATGTGAGAAGGGCCATATGTATCTGTGGTGCTGTATAAATAATAATAATTATATAAGGAGAGAGATAGACTATATGTCTATGTGTGTGTGCATATATGCTGTGATTCTAATACTCTTGCAACCCATGCTCACCTGGTGTTTGTTGGTTCATTCTCATTGTAGGTGATATTTAAAAGTTGAATGTCCTTTTCTCGGAGTCCGTTAAATGTTGACTCCACTACCCTTGACAGAGTCATTTCTGTATGAACACAGCTGATAGTGGGGAAGCGAAGTAAGCAAGAAACTGCCCTGTCCCTGACAAATGTATAGGACTGGTATGAAAGTAAATGGTAAAAAGGAGCAACACTGACATTTGGCTGACCGAGGACAGATAGGACTGATCTGAATAATGAATAGACCTTATTGTCCTGAGGAGGATCAGGCTAGCAGAGACAGGAGTGTTAGAATCTCCTCCAGGAAAGGCAAAAGCATTGAATGCCCTCCGTTCACTTTGTGGGGTGTTTCGGTGTTCACAATAATGATACTGATGCCCCTGTTTCCTCCCTCAGGAGTTTCTGAAAGAGGGAACACTGATGAAAGTGTCTGGGAAAAACAGGCATCCTCGGCATTTGTTCTTGGTAAGGATATTTCATTGGTTTGTTGCCTTTCTCATATCATATCATGGGTTTCCATGACTACAAAGGAGACTGAATATGGCCCTGAACTACAGCTGAGCTTGTGTACATTGGGGCTGCCAGGTAATTTAAATAGCACTGGTGACATAACATATTGGCATGTGTCAATGAGTGAGAGATGTTGACTTCTAGGATGTAATTTTCAGAAGGGTTCAGAACCTACAACTGGCACCAGAATTTCAGAAGATCTCAGCACAATGAAAGTGGCTCTGACTTTGGGCTAACAATTAATTCAGTTTCTCCTCAGGTTGAATCTCCCAACCTTCCAGCCTGGTTTGGTTGCTCCAGTGACTTGACCTTCCAGCTAAGTCATTAAAGAAAAAAGTTCACCCCTTTCAGGTTATCCAAGTCCAAAACACACACACAAAAGTCTTCCACCCCCAGTCCCAATCTGGGCACAGCCCCTCCTGCCTGAGGGTCACTCTGTCTTCACTCTGGGGAACTTCAGACACTCTTCAACCTACTCTTTGGGCTTTGCTGTCACCCCTCAGGCCCTCCTGGGCTCCTCTGAGACCCTCTCTGCTCTCTACCAAGCAGTGACTCTCAGGCCTTCCTACTTAGAGTCTCCCTTTTCTCCACAAGTTTCTGTCTTATCTCCACACCAGAAGGCCGGACTTAGGTACATGATCTGTCTGCCCCATGACTGCTCATTTTCTCCACCAAGGAAGGTGAGCTAAGGGTGTCATAGGTGGAGCTGGACCCATCTCCCCTTAAAGGGCTAATCACCCTGTGACAGGCTGGGTGCTGAAAACCAGACTCTAATTGGGGGAATGGAGAACTTGAAAATCTGCCCCTGAGCTCTTTTGAAAATTTGGTCCCTAGTGTCTGACCAACAGAGAGGATAAGGAAGCCACTACTAGCAAGAGCTTAAAAAAAAAAATTATTTTGGCTCAAGAAGTAGAGCCTTGTTTCTGGAGCTCAAGGATGTGAGTTCTAGTCCCAGTTCCCCATTTGTGCATGAGTGTATGGTATCTAGTTATTATATTTGTTGCCTGTGGCACATTCTTTCTTCTGGAAACATAGCATCTCTTCGCATTTGGCTAGAGGAATTGCTGCCCCAACGTCTTTTCTAATGTGTTTTTTGTTGTGGTGGTTTTTTTAACATTCATGATTTTCTTTTGTATTAGACAGTATTGGCTAATGGCTAGAGCAGAGATCTGGGGATCAAGACTTCTGGGTTCCATTCTCAGCTCTGCAGCTAGTTCACTCCATAACTATAGGCAAATAATTTTGCCTTTCTGCATCTGATTTACCCCCTCTATACCCTGGGGATAATGATACTTACTTGCTTTCTAAGGGATTGTGATGCTTAATTTATTGATGACTGAAAAGTTCTTTGAGATCCTCAAAGGAAATGTGCCATAGAAATACTGAGTAGTGTTATTACAATACTGTGTTGCAAAATTTAATTTAAAGTCATGGGATAAATGCTTAGAATACTGTATTTTCTGCAGATTTTCTAAATCTTGAACAGGGAAATTTACACGGGGGCAAATATGAAAATGAGAGAATACTTATACCAAAGTCACATACTTTGCCATGGATTCTTCATATTTCCTCTTCTGATTATTATTTCATAGTTATGTGAAAAAGCTTCCTTGCTCATTGCTCAGCTTCTCTGCCTGCTTCATCATGAGAGGCTTGATTGATTTTGTGTGGGACACCATGCTGCCCATATGCTTCTTTGATGGCCTCATTGATTTCTGCAAAACTCAAACTTTGATGTATTGGAAGTAATGGGTCTAGCCAAAATCTTCATGATGTGATATCACTGCAATGCTCTTTTATTGAATCTTCCTGGACAATCTGAAACAATAGCTCTACTGCTCAAACCATAACCAGTTTTAAGCCTGTGGCAAAATTGCCATTGATTTGAACTGGACCAAGATTTGACCTTAAGAGAGTGACCCATCTAGCGCTATGGTGGTTAACTCTGAAACCTACTGATGCCAGTGTGAATGTTGATATTGTTAATTGTTTTACTGCTGATTATTTTAGCAGAAATAGCCAACTGTTTTGGTGCTGTGGGTGGATTTTGGAATTGTGGACAGAATTTGAGCAGAATGCCATGATGTTCATATGGTCATAATTCCACCATAGGGACATCAGAATCTGTGGCCATTACTATTACGGCTGAACTAAAGGACCAAACAGGAGGAGCAGGAATCAGATAGAGAGAAAATCTAGTTTAAGTAATAAACAGGGATAGGAGAATAATTTAAACTTGGGGGGAAAAGGTAAACTGAGCCAAGTTTCAAATAAGATATACTTGAAAGCTTATCCTCAGCTTGAAAGTCACAGAGGCAGAAAATACTACCAAAATGAACGAAGCACTGAAATAAGTGTAAATTTATTATTAGGGGGCTTTGTGGTGGCAACTACCAGTTGAGGAACAACATCACGCTTCACCTAAAGATTCTGCTGCTCAAAGCTGGGTGTCAGCTGCAGGGAGTGAAATAATCCCTTGGCAGATGGAGATATTACATTAAGTGTAGCCCAGTGGTTCTCAACCTGTGGCCCATGGGCCACTGGCAGCCCAGTCAGCACATAGCTGCGGCCCATGTGACATCCTCAGGGCCATACAGGTAGTATATATACACCGTGTGATTGCAGCCCATATAACACATAGAGAGCTGCATATGCAGCCCACGATGGTAAATAGGTTGAGAACCACTGTTGTAGCCCATGAAAAAGAGAGAAATGATTGCAAAATAAAATAACTCTCATGTTAAACTCTGAATGTGTTTGCATTATCTCCCTGTCCCCAGTAATACTGCAGAATCGGTCATGCTACAGTCACTCAGGGGGTGTGCTTACTGGACTATTTGTCCTGTTAAACCAGCAAGGAAACTGCTGCACAGCTCTGGCACTTATCTCATTCTTGATATATAGCACACCTCCTATGAGCCCTGAACCCGTACCGTACATCTCTGCCAATGCAAGCAATCCTGGCCTGCAGCATCCCATCCAACCACCAGCACTGGACGTGTATCCATATTACACTTGGCTCTGCCAATGCACTTCATCCTTGACCTGCAGGACCCTGCAATACCAGTCCTGAGGCCCTGGCTCAGGGGTCCATCTCAATTCTGACCTCCAGTAGCCCCTGCTATTCTAGCTTTGGAATCCTCTGGATTTGACTTCTAACTGTACTAGAAAAAATAACTTAATACTCTCCCAAAGGAGGGGAAAGCCTAGATTTTAAAATCATCATTCATTCAAAACCCTGACAAATATTCTAAGGGTGATATCCTAATCCTATTGAAGTCGCTGGCAAAACTCCAGGGGGACCAGGATTTCGCCTGCCATGTTTTGCAAAACGTAATTTTCAGATCCTTTGTGGATTTTTTATGGTCCCTAATGTGTCAATTGCTATGCCAAAAAAGTGCATTCAAATGGGATACGTGTGACTGGGTTTTGCTTCGGTTTTGTTTGGATGAAATAAGTAAATGTGCCTGAATAGACCCTAAAAAAAAAAAAAAATCTGAAGAAAGGATTGGATTTCAGAAGTGCTCAGGAGAAGCCTAATTCTGCTCCCATTGACATCAAGTTAGGCCAAAACTGAGTGCTTTGGAGAACCTCGCCCAGAAAGCACATGCTTGAGCAAAAGCCTGAGAAGGGATTTGATCCCCCAATTTACCCTAGAAATAAATCAAACTCAAGCTGTGGTTAGAACATGCTGTTAAATGGTGTGTGTGTATGTGTGCTATGCCTCATGTGTTTGCAACCACGCTTTGTGTAAGTCTTGGTGTTGCGTGCATTTGTGTTCACATGTGGGGCATAGGTCTGTAATGTGCGGTTCTGTGTGTGTGTGTATAAGCACGTGTGTGGCATGTACATGCATGTATTTTATGTAGGTGTGTAAACCTGCGTAAGTTGATGAATATCTGTTGTGTGTATTGCAAGGCTACTGAGCTGGCTGTCTTGTGTAGGCCGATGGTATTGTTGAATCTGGTGTTTCCTGGCAGGATGTTTGGTGTGTTTTGCTGGGCGCCTGTTTCCTGAGTCCAGTCTCTGTTTACACGGATGTTGGAGCCTCTTTGCAGAGAGCACAGAATGGGCTGCTGAAGCTGGCAGGCCTCCTAATCGCCCCTCCCCCCCCCCCCCCCCCCCCCACTACAGGACTCTTCGACTCAGACACTATCTCTTATCTCACACTTCCAAGAATTTCTCTACAAAAGCTGCTTGTGTTGGACGTGAGGCGGGGGAAGCTGCCATTGACTGGGAGATTTTGTTCAACACTCCAGACAACCAGGCTGGAGTTTAGCAGGATTCTGAGAAGTGCAATACCATCCCAACTTCAGGCTCAATCCTGCACTCTTGACGTTAATAGGAGTTTTATCATTGACTTAATTGGGAGCAGTATAGGGCTCTTAGAGAACAAATTTAGGACAATCAAATGTGTGGCAGAAGTTTCTGGAGAATAAATGCACTGGATGTAGTTAGTATTAGGGGTGGGTGAACTTTTTTGGCCTAATTTTGAATCCACTTGAACATCATAGGTTTGCAAATTCAATGTGAACTCTAATGTTATTGGGTTCACATCACACTTAGAAGGGACTGTGATGAAAGGAACCGAGGGAGAAGAGTTAGAGCAGGGAATGTATTCATGGAGTGTGTATATGTATTGAGGGGCACAGAATAGAAATACTGGGTCCATCAATATCTCCTGTGCAGTTCAAGAACCCCAGACATTTAAATCCCTCAGTGATCTCTGGCACTGACTCTCCTTAATCTCACACCCCTACAATACAGTATGTATTGCCATGCAAACCTCCATGACAGTTGCATTCACTGTGGACTTCCTGATCCCAAACTGGTGCCCAACTGACTAGTAACTATCCAAGGCAGCCAATTTGCACAGGACTCTTTTTTTTCTGGAAGTTTTTGTCCTTGTGGTCTGGCACTGCAGTATTGAGGCTAGCTCTCCTTCAGTTTATATAGTTACTTCTGTTCATCCCTAGTCTTGAGAACAACTTATTCCACCAATATGCAGTTGTCGTCAGGACCCAAAAGTAGTGCTCCACCTGGTGACTATCACCCTCACGTACTGCATGAAGTTGGCTATGCTGGGGCACATGGTGCCTCACTATTATAACAAAAACTCCATCAGCTGCTAGTCTTGGTCTCTGGCTCTTCACAGGCACTGCCAGAAGGGCCTCCACCTCCTTGCCTCAGACGCCCAACAACTGTTTTTCAAAATTTCAGTAGAAATCAAGTCAATAGGAGTTTTACCAGTCACGTAAGTGGAAACAATATAGGGCCCATAGAGGAAAAATACTGTAAAATCCTTAGGACAATCAAACATGTGGCTGGAGTTTCTGGAAACCAAGCAAGGAGTGAGAGCTGAGCACATTCATTCTGGCCTACATTTCGAGAAAAGGCCTAGGAAATGGGGTCAGCAGCCAGGATTTTCCAAGGGATTGGAGCAGTTTGATCTCCTCTACCACAATTCCCCTGGGATTCCTGAAGGCTGCCAGAAGGTCTTTCATTACCTTTCAGAAGCCACTACTTCGAGAAGCTGTGCAGGGATAGGTACCCAATGGGCAGTGCAACTGCAATGGTGCAGAAGAACACAAATCTGGAACAAAAGGCAATGCTACAACTGAAATACCCCGGCTACTATGGACCACTGGACTGCTGGTACTAAGACTAGTATTAGCCAACCAATTCATTTACCCGCAATTCAATTCTCTAGTGTAGACAGCCAGGGAAAGCAGCAGGCAGGGCAGCGCCTCTGTGCCTCTTTTACATAGCATCCCTCTCCTGGCAAACAATGAAATATTCATCCTAATTTCATTGCAAGGAGTCATTGCTAGTGGGACCTTATAAGAGATTGGAGACACATTTCTCCTCTGTAGGCAGCATGGCAAAACAGAAGGAAAAACAAACTCCACCTCCAGTGGGCAATTACAAAACAAAGCCATCATCAATGATTAATAAAATCTTGAGATACTAATCAGAGCTGCCATGGCAACAGTATGCACTTGGGTTGTTTTTTTTAAATATTTTTTTATAAATAAAATAAACAGGGTTTGCAGCCAATGAGGCACAGCAGTGCATGCTAGGAAGATCCTATGTTTTTTATGAGATTTTTGTGTTTGTGTGATTTAGTCCCCTTCATTCGCTGCCTTTTCTGTGGTTTGGAATGACCCCGAAGTATGTGGCACTGTTAACTGGCAAAGGAGGGGACTGCTTTCTTCTGTAATCCAGTAACCTTTGAAAATTCAAGGGACGCTTTCACCCCCAACTCTCTGGCAGAATCTCCAGGTGGAGGTGAAAGTAAATAGAAGAGAATGGAGGTCATTTTCAGATGATAATAAAAAAAACAAGTCTCTCTTTCTTTTTTTTTTAGCAATTGCTGCCATCCCAGCTGATACTAACTTCAGTTAAAAAGCTCATCCCTCCAGTGAGATCAAGCAAACAATAGTTTATTCCAGCTGCTTTTCAATGAACAGTTTATGATAGGTTTACCTCCCTTAACCACTCTGATCCCCAATTTCCAATAGGCTGTGATGAATTCCTCTCTGTAGCTAGCACAGCCCTGGTTAAACTGAGAATTATAATATGATCAGTACAGTGCAGGTGTCACTGCGCTGATTAGATTAATGTTAGCACAGATGGTAATTTATGAAGCAATAAGTAAATGGTATAAAAACTCCATGACAAGCCATTTGTCACCCAGTTCTATGGAAATTCTATTGTTATGCCATTAGAGGAGTAAACACTTCACTTCAGAATAGAGAGACTACAGCTTGAGACTTTTCTTCCTTCTCAGAGTTATAGTTTCAATGTAATAATAATACTTTTTGTCTGAGGATCTCAAAGAGCTTTACAAATACTAATGAATTAAGCCTAACCACTGGGAAGTAGGCACCCCCATTTTAAAGATGGGTAACTGAGGCACAGACTTGCCCGAAGTCAGACAGTGGCAGCACCAAGAACAGAACCCACAGGTGAACTCCTGACTCCTTTGAAGTCAATGGGAGCTTTGCCATTGACTTCAGTGTAGCCAGCATTTCACCCTGCGAGTCCTAACTCCAAGTCTCCCTTCTCTAGCCACTAGAAACTGTTCCGTCTCTGCAAGAAAGCTGAACCACGACCTTCTAAGAAAACATTCAGAGGGTCCCAAAGGTTCCATTTTTTCAGGCAAGGGCATTGGTGGAAGCAGAGGAGGACAGAAAAACATTTAGGGCCCAGCAAAGGAAATGACCAGGTGACAACTCAACTTCTCGTGATGTCCAGTGCCAGTGACATCCTCGTGATCAGGAAGGGGGTCAGCAGGGTTCAAATCTAGATCCATTGAGCCCAGCAGAGTTACACCAGGGATGAATTTGTCCCTTTCTGTATGAAGCTATTTTATAAACAAACAAGTTACAGGCAGGAAGATGGGACTTTAAGTAGCAGATGGATTTTTCTCATAAATGGAAAAGAGCTCTCTCAGCCCTTTGGTGTATATCAGATGCAGCACAAGCACTCAGTGATATGGTGGTCTGTTGAAGATAATGCTTGTAGGGTTAAGTCAGACCACACTAGGGCCTTGGAAAATATCACAGTAGGGTTCCTGGCACCTTCCCCAAGATCATTGCAACTTATACCCACATTTCACTCTGTTTTCACTGAAGGGACGCAGAGAATGGAAGACCATCTGATTGTGTGGGGTCTGTACATGCCAAGGCCCAGCCTTAATCACATTTCATTGGCATTTTCATTGGGGAGATAATGCAAGGTTGTTCACAGCTCAGTGTGAAGGATAACATTTTCAATACTAGGGGATGGCATCTCCATTGTCTTTCCCAAGCCTAGGGCGACCAGATGTCCCGATTTTATAGGGACAGTCCTGATTTTGGGGTTTTTTTCTTATATAGGCACCTATTACCCCTCCCCGTCTCCCCCTCCCCGTCTCCCCCCCCCCGTCCCAATTTTTCACACTTGCTGTCTGATCACCCTACCCGAGCCTCTTGCACCCAGTCTCTCAAGATTTCTCTGATGGTGGATGCCAAAATTTCTCCAAGTTCTGAGTACTAATGTGTATGTGCAATGGCAAGAGCTCCAGAGCCGCAGGTTCGAAAGGGGTTAGCCGGGATGTGTATGTGCTGAGATGGTGCATTCAGACCATCTGTAGCCTTTCCCTTAACACAAACAGCCATTCCACCTACACTGAGCACTTAGTAATTAACAACAGTCGAAATGTGCCTGAACCAAAATCCAATCACTCCTGAGCTTTGTAGAAGTTTGGATCTGGATCTGAACTTCGTGGCTCACGCCTGTCTTTAGTAACAATTCATGCAATTCTTAAGTCACTGCTGGCTCTGGGCATCCCTCCCACCCAAGAATAATGGTTAAGCTTGCAAGACATATTGCAAATTATTGATTTTGTCTTTCTCTTCACATAGATGAATGATATTCTGCTGTACACGTATCCCCAGAAGGATGGCAAATACCGACTGAAGAACACCTTGGCTGTGTCCGGCATGAGGGTAATGCTTAGTTCAGACGACAACCTGGCATTAAAGTTTATTTGGGGCTTATTGGCTGCCTTGTTAATGCTTTGCCAGTTTATGTCTCCTTTCCAGTTGACTGAAAGGAAAAAGGGCATTTTATCTAATGAGTCCCTTGCCTATTCCAGGAATTAAAGAGGAAAATATAAAGTACACAAATAAAAGAATATGTAAAAGGTTGCAGATTAGCATGACTGCCTCATTTGGGCTGGTGATGAATAAAGCAAACCAAACTCAAAGTTACTAACCGATCATGACTTTTCACAGAAGCTAAAGAGGGAAAAGACATCCCATCTAGTCCTTTTCCCTCTCCCTGTTCCCAACCAATGATTGTTCCCTACAATATACTAACCAGGGTTTTAGCACCTCCTAAACATTCACACTCATGTCATTCCCTTCTCTGGGAGCTTTCACGTCCATCCCCTTCAGCTGATGGGACAGACCACCCTGCTACACCAAGGCTGAAATGTTTAGTTAGAGATTCCCTCTGTTTTCTGTATTCCACCTGGCATGTTGGAGGCCGAGTTTGGAATCACGCTGGAGAGCTGGGGGTTGGGTGTGGGTTCTGTACTTGAGATGGAATGAGATCAGGATGTTCATCTAGGGAAACAGTTGTGAGAAGGTGCCACAGCTGAGAGGAAAGAAGGCCCAGACTGGGGACCTGTCAGGGGTAACAGGACACCAGACCTGAACACCCCCTAAGTTTGGGTTTTTTTAAATCTAAATCTGAACACAAATTTTGTCCCCTATCTTTATAATGGGCCAAACACAAACTCTGGCTATACCTGTCTCTATATCCAAGAGATCACCATAGTATCTATACATGGAACACACCCCAAATTGGCAATAATATTGACCAAAAATCCCACCAGGATCAGCCCAACTGACCCTGCACCCCACTGTCACATTGTGCTGAGGCTAGTGGGGACACTACCTTGTCCCCACTAGCCTCTTAGCAACTGAGAACATCATGAGTACTAGACTTTGATGGTTAACACTCCAACTATTGGAGTTTCACAGATCCCTGTGCATCAAGAGTTTTACCATGTGCGGACCATAGATGGTTTAAATCACTACGTCCTTCATTTATGCGTCATTTGTTTCTAGGTCAGCCGCCCAGTGACAGAAAAAGCCCAAAACGTCCTGAAGATTGAATACGCTGAACACTGCCTGACCCTGTCAGCAAGGTATTGTCTCATACCAGCCATGGCAGAGGATGTTTATTTTAGCTATATCTCTAGACCAGTCCAACCACTGTCCAAGACTTAATTGGTGTCCCACTGTTTTTAAACTCCATTTCAATCTATGCAATTGTGACAGATAATGGCCAAGTGCTTGATTATAAAGAGGGCATTCATTTCAATGTAAGGCTCATAAGACACAACTAATTCAACACTTATAATGAGTAAAAAGCTAGGACTCAGCACTTGATAAGATTTTGAGCAGAGTAGAAAATCCATTTCTAATAAGCCTGAGCCTTCTTCCTTGATCTTTTACAACTTTTTCCCTGTCACACTGAGAATCCAGCTTTGTCTACCTCCCCTTTATAATTTTACTTGTCAGCTCACATCACTGGGGTTACCCGAGGGCTAATGAAAAATAGTAATTAGCTAATTCCACGCCATAGATTTAAAGGCATTTAAAGGTACTTAAATGACAGTTAAAACAGAAATTAAACTTTACCGACGATGTAATGAGGTCTTTTTGTTAAAAGGAATTTTCCTAACGAGTTTGGACAAAGTTGGTACGGATCACAGTCAGGGAGGGCATTCTCTGTCTTGTGATCACATGCTGACAGCAGCAAGAATTTGTACATTAATTTCTGAGCAGGAGGAGAGAGTATACCGTGTTCTTCTTGGTTTTAATTCCAAAGGTGTCTTGCAAATTTGGTGCAGAGAGACAACAAAAAAGGGGCAGTGTGTGATTTTCAGATACATTGTTTAAAATTAAAATAATTTAGTCTCGGTGACAGTTGATCACACTGATGCGGTTATCAACGTTTTGAGAACTGAAGTTCCCATCTCAAGTCTCCACCTACAGTGTGGCTGGAAGCACAGCAGGCTTCCCTGAATGGCATGCACCCTGGAACCAACCTAATAGACTGGGAGGGTGATTTCTTTTCAACACACTTTGAAACCTAAATCCTCTTATAAGGAACATATGTCATCTGTGCCCAATGCGCAGAACCCTGCCAAAGCCCTTTTCACACTACGTAATAAGATGTCTGGTACTTTTATTATCAGTGTTGGATGCCCATCCAGTGCCCCCAAGGGTCCAAAGTGTGCATCTGCGCTACCCACTGTCAGTTAAAGAAAAGCAGGAGGTATATGGATTTGTGTTGGCTGGGACGGTAAATAACTAGACACCTACTGCCTTAGTGTAGAGAAGTTCTAGTGCAGATGAAGCCCACGTGTCAAGGCAGAAATTTACTTTGGAGCATACTGGGAGCTGTGCCTCGAATTAGGGTTGCCAGGTGTTCGGTTTTCGACTGGAACGTCCAGTCAAAAAGGGACCCTGGTGGCTCCTGTCAGCACTGCTGACCAGGCCGTTAAAAGTCCAGTCGGTGGCACAGCAGGGCTAAGGCAGGCTCCCTGCCTGCTGTGGCTCTGCGCAGTTCCCAGAAGCAGCAGCATGTCCCCACTCCAGCTGCCTGGCTGCACCTCCACGTAGCTCAGAGCATCCTCCTACGCCCCAACCCCTCATCCCCAGCCCCACCCCAGAGCCTGCACCCCCAGCCAGAGCCCTCACCCCAACCCCGCATCCCAACCCACTGCCTGAGCCCAGAGCCCCCTCCCATTCTCTGAACCCCTCAGCCCCAGCCCGGAGCCCCCTCCTGAACCCCAAGCCCCTCATCCCTGGCCCCACCATGGATGGGGGACATGTCGCTGCTTTCAGGAACTGCCTCAGATAAGCGCTGCCCAGATCCTGCACCCCTGACCTCCTCCCATGCCTCAACCCCCTGCCCCAGCCCTGATCCCCCTCCCGCCCTCTGAACCCCTCGGTCCCAGTCCAGAGTATCCTCCTACACCCCAAACCCCCAGAGCCTGCACCCCCAGCCTGGAGCCCTCACACCCCCACACCCCAACCTCCTGCCCCAGCCCTGATTCCCTCCCACCTTCTGAACCCCTCATCCCCAGCCCCACCCCAGAACCTGCACCCCCAGCCGGAGCTCTCACCTCCTCCTGCATCCCAACCCACTGCCTCAGCCCAGAGCCCCCTTCCGCACACTGAACCCCTCATTTCTGGCCCCACCCCAGAGCCTCCACCCCCTCCCACATCCCAACCCCCTGAGCCAGCCTGGGGAAAATGAGCGAGTGAGTGAGGGTGGGGAGAGTGAGTGACAGAGGGAGGGGGGATGGAGTGAGTGGGGGCGGGTCCTCGGAGAACGGGTGGGGCCTCGGAGAATGGGTGGGGCAAGGGTATTTGGTTTTGTGTGAGTAGAAAGTTGGCAACCCTAGCCTGGATTCTCCATTGTTCTTTTTGTGCTGACATGCAGTTGGTGCTCTTTTAAAGGCTGAGCCAGTGACTCCAGTGAGAGTCATGTGTGAAATTAGGGCTTGAAGCAGAGAGGCTGCCCTTTGGGTACTAGAGGTAGATAGTGCTCTTTCACAGGGGTCAGTCACAAGTACAAGGAGCCTCTCCCTCCTTGTGCTGTTCATTCAAGGGCCAACCACAAGTGAAGTCCCTGCTAACACACCCTAGGGCAGAGGTGGGCAAACTACGGCCCGTGGACCACATCCGGCCCGCAGGACCGTTCTGCCCGGCCCCTGAGCTCCTGGCCCGGGAGGCTCACCCCCGGCCCCTCCCCTGCTGTTCCCCCTCCTCCGCAACCTCAGTTCGCTTGCTCCGCCGCCGACGCAATGCTCTGGGCAGTGGGGCTGCGAGCTCCTGGGGTAGCGCAGCTGCAGAGCCCAGCCTGACCCGGTGCTCTGTGCTGCACGGCTGCCTGTCCTGGTACAGCCAGCCCGCCAGCCACCGGTGCTCCAGGCAGCGCTGTAAGGGGGCAGGGGATGGTGGAGGGGGGTTGGATAGAGGACAGGGGGTGGTCAGGGGCCGGGAGTGTGGATAGGGGTGGGGGCAGTCAGGGGCGGGGGTTCCGGGGGCAGTCAGGGGACAGGGCGAAGGGGTGGTTGGATGGGGCAGGAGTCCCGGGGGGGGGCAGTCAGGAAGGAGGGGGGGTTGGATGGGGCGGCGGGGGCAGTTAGGGGCGGGGGTTCAGGGGCGGTCAGGGGACAGACAGCAGGGGGAGTGGATGGGGCTGGGGTCCCGGGGGGCCGTCAGGGGCGGGTCAGATAGGGGACGGGGGCTGGGCCACGCCTGGCTGTTTGGGGAGGCACAGCCTCCCCTAACTGGCCCTCTATACAATTTCTGAAACCCAATGTGGCCCTCAGGCCAAAAAGTTTGCTCACCCCTGCCCTAGGGCACAAGTCACCTCTAGGGGGCAGAGAGGAGGCCTGGCTGTTGCCCCACTTCCTCTCTACTCTGGCTGGCAGAACTGACCAGTCACAGATGGGAGAACATGCTACACTCTCCTAAGAGATGGCACCATGGGTGCACTCCACAGGGCACTAGGGAATGCCAGGAGGCTTTGGGCCTTCCCCTGAGGTAACATGGCTTCGTAAGCAGGTGGTACCCATATGAAACCTAAATAAGGTTATGTCTACACTGCCGTTTCGGGGGAAGGAATTACAGCACATGTGGACATATCCATGCTAGCTTTAATCTAGCTAGCTCATGTACTGATAGCAATGAAGCAGCTGTACAAGCTCACCCAGGAACCTGGGTACTCATTTAGGCAGCTAGCCTGTGCGGTCACGGCTTCACAACTATTGGCACTCATGAATACTGCAATCACACTTCCAATTGCAGTGTAGACATACCCTAAGAAAGCCAAGTGAGAATGCAGTCAATCAGTATGATGATACAGAAAGGCTGCAGTGGCATTACAATCAGTGACAGAATCCTATTCCAGACCAAGTCAAGTTTTTATTAATAGTGACTTAGCCATATACAGAAAACAAAAGTATATTCAAATAAAACTGACAATTAAATCCATAATTATAAAATACAAAAATACATGTAAATACATATTTAAAAATACATAAACCAATAAACCATACATAATCATTGTGCCATTTTCCTTATTTTAGCGGCTGACCATGCAAATAGGGCAACCTCTTGGATCACAGGTACTATGTCTGTTCCTAATAAATACTCTATTTTCTGAGAGATCATAGAAAAAGGCATCTGGGGTAAAAACACAAAAAGCCCTTTTGACCTCAAGTGGCAACACAAATTATAATGTAATAAATAGTGGGGTAGGTCGTTCACCTGCCCTGAGCCACATGGACAAAGGCAGTGGCTTTCTCAATGCCAGCATATCAACCTTCTAGGAAAACTGTCTGCACGGATTGAAAATGGAGAGCGGCAAAGGCCCTCCTTAACATTTTATTACAACAAACTATCTAAATATCTGGCATACTCTTTTTAACAAGGGGAATGAAGGGGATGTTTTTGACATAGAAACAATTTCTCGATTTAATTACACATTAATTTCACATTTTTAAATTTATATCAAATCATTTCCAAATCTGAGAAACCTAAAAAATGCAAACAATATTGAATAGACTATAATCAAGGAAATTACATGAGAAAGCCCTACTGAGCTGTTTCTCTAAGCATAACCTTGACAAACACTGTGGATGCATGCTGAATGCAAAGCCAAAAGTTAATATTACTGTACTGCACTTTGGACAGACTAGAATTCATGCCTGTCCTGCTCTAAGAAGAGCAACTGGAGTATTATTTGAAAGACCAAGAATCTTCATGAAAAATTAGTTTTGAATCACTTCCAATCCCATGGGATCATTCCAGCCCCATATTTTCATACCAAACAAATTTGAATGCATACCTTGTCTATTCCAGGCCAGTTTCTCTGCTGCACAGATATCCCCTGCAGCCAGTAACAGTGTAGTGACATTTGACCTTCTGTTTTCTGTTAGACTAAGTTTACTGTAAGAGTAAATGATGTGTCACCTTGGCTAGACCCCAAAAATCTTTTCCGATGCCTAGTGTGACAATACTGAAGTTTGTGGGTTGTGCACTCTGAGCTGTTCTCAGCCTCCAAAACTTCAGCAAACATCCCTTTGATCCTTCATACAACCAGTGAGCTAGTTAATTGGGATCAGGTCAGTGCCAATTGACATAATTCATTTTACAAGCCAGCAGCCATGTGTTATCCTCACACTAAACACTCTAACAGTCTGTGATTATTGCCTAGAGATGTTTAATGGAGTGAAGAGTAGGTGGTAAGGGCCTGTTGGAGATTAGGCTTTTATTGACAGATCATCCCTGATCAGGTGTCCTTGCCAAAATGACTTTAATTCACACCATTAAGTCAGCCATGCTTTTATTATTTTTAAAGCCAGGTCTTGAACCTCAAATGGTTAGAATTTTGTGGCAAATGAGAGGTTGATAGAGCTGGGGGGAAATTTTCATCCTCAACACTTTTTGATGAAGAATGCATTTTAAGCAACCTCAAAATGTTTTGCAAATTTGTGTCAGTTTCACCAAATTGATTGTTTAAAAAATTGAAATGTTTTGATTTTTTTGTGCTTTGAAATGACTTTTTGTTTTTAAATTTCCTTTCATTTTATTTTTTTAAATGCAAACACTTCACAAATTGGTCAAATTGAAACAAAATGTTTTAATGTTGTTGAAATAAAACGTTTTGTTTGACCCAACACAAATGTTTTAGGGACTTTTCAAAATTGCCAAGGAACTGACAAATCCATTATTTACCCAGCTCAGGAGGTTAAACCTACGTTGGTGCCACTTCCACTAACCTTTTGGAGACTGGGGACATAACTAAAGCCTTGTGAGTCTTGGCTAGTACAGTCGTTCTCAAATTTGTTTGATTGTGTCACCCTTCTTTGTGTCTGTCGTCGTTTATGCCCCTTCCTCCCCCCGCTACACAAGTACATATAGCATTGTCCCACTCTGAAGGCAGGGCCGGCTCCAGGCACCAGGCAACCAAGCTGGTGCTTGGGGCGGCACCTGGAGGGGGGCGGCGCGGCGCTCGGGCCGCCGGGGAGAGCGGGGCCACAGCCGGGCTCGCCGCCCTCCCCCCGGCGCTCTGGCCGCCCTCCCCCCGCGCCCTCCCCCCGGCTGCCGGGGGGAGAGCCGTGCCCCACCCGGGGCTCGCCGCCCTGCCCCCGGCGCTCTGGCCGCTGGGGAGAGAGCCGAGCCCCAGCCGGGGCTCGCCGCCCTCTCGCCGCCCTGCCCCCGGCGCTCTGGCCGCTGGGGAGAGAGCCGAGCCCCAGCCGGGGCTCGCCGCCCTGCCCCCGGCGCTCTGGCCGCCGGGGGGAGAGCGGAGCCCCCGCCGGGGCTCGCCACCCTCCCCCCCGGCCGCCGGGGGGAGAGCGGAGCCCCCGCCGGGGCTCGCCACCCTCCCCCCGGGGCTCCAGCCGCCCTCCCCCCCGGTGCGACAGTGGAGCCCCCGCCGGGGCTTGCCGCCCTCCCCCCGGGGCTCCAGCCGCCCTCCCCCCCCGGTGCCCTCCCCCCGGCCGCCGGGGGGAGAGCAGAGCCCCCGCCGGGGCTTGCCACCCTCCCCCCGGGGCTCCAGCCGCCCTCCCCCGGTGCGACAGTGGAGCCCCCGCCGGGGCTTGCCGCCCTCCCCCCGGGGCTCCAGCCGCCCTCCCCCCCGGTGCCCTCCCCCCCGGGGCTCCGGCCGCCCTCCCCCCCCCCCCCCCCACGGGGGGGGGGGCGCGGCCAGAGGCTTTTTTGCCTGGGGCGGAAAAAAAGCCAGAGCCGGCCCTGTCTGAAGGCAGAGCCCAGAGCAACGGCTGCTGGCCAGGTGCAGAAGCAAACAAAGGTGGCAATGTGAAAAGTATCAGGGGGTAGCCGTGTTAGTCTGTATCTACAAAAACAACAAGGAGTCCGGTGGCACCTTAAAGACTAACAGATTTATTTGGGCATAAGCTTTCGTGGGTAAAAACCTCACTTCTTCGGATGCATAGAGTGAAAGTTACAGATGCAGGCATTATATACTGACACATGGAGAGCAGGGAGTTACTTCGCAAGTGGAGAACCAGTGTTGACAGGGCCAATTCAATCAGGGTGGATGTAGTCCACTCCCAATAATGGATGAGGAGGTGTCAATTCCAGGAGAGGCAAAGCTGCTTTTGTAATGAGCCAGCCACTCCCAGTCCCTATTCAAGCCCAGATTAATGGTGTTAAATTTGCAAATGAATTTTAGTTCTGCTGTTTCTCTTTGAAGTCTGTTTCTGAAGTTTTTTTGTTCAATGATAGTGACTTTTAAATCTGTAATAGAATGACCAGGGAGATTGAAGTGTTCACTTACTGGCTTATGTATGTTACCATTCCTGATGTCCGAAATTGTGAAAGGTGAATGAGCCCTTGATGGTCCCCATATCTACTCTGGCGACACCATCAGAGGACCCAACCACATCAGCCACACCATCAAGGGCTCATTCACCTGCACATCCACTAATGTTATATATGCCATCATGTGCCAGCAATGCCCCTCTGGCATGTACATTGGCCAAACCAGACAGTCCCTCCGCAAAAGAATAAATGGACACAAATCGGACATCAGGAATGGTAACATACATAAGCCAGTAAGTGAACACTTCAATCTCCCTGGTCATTCTATTACAGATTTAAAAGTCACTATCATTGAACAAAAAAACTTCAGAAACAGACTTCAAAGAGAAACAGCAGAACTAAAATTCATTTGCAAATTTAACACCATTAATCTGGGCTTGAATAGGGACTGGGAGTGGCTGGCTCATTACAAAAGCAGCTTTGCCTCTCCTGGCATTGACACCTCCTCATCCATTATTGGGAGTGGACTACATCCACCCTGATTGAATTGGCCCTGTCAACACTGGTTCTCCACTTGCGAAGTAACTCCCTGCTCTCCATGTGTCAGTATATAATGCCTGCATCTGTAACTTTCACTCTATGCATCCGAAGAAGTGAGGTTTTTACCCACGAAAGCTTATGCCCAAATAAATCTGTTAGTCTTTAAGGTGCCACCAGACTCCTTGTTGTTAATGTGAAAAGTGGTATTTGTCAATATCACTTTTCACAGCAGACTCAAGGCCCCATTGCCACCTTTGCTTCTGGGCTGAGAACCGAAACCCTACCACCACTTCCAGGTGAGAGACTGGGAGAGGGGAGGAAGGAGAGCCTCAGCCCAGGCTGCCTCCCGGTGAAGGATTGGGCGGGGGGAAGACAGCCCAAACTCAGGTAGCAGGGCTCCAGCTGTCCCCTTTATCCTCTCCCTCCACCTCCTGGGTGTGCATGGCCCTTCTCCCCAAGCCCCAGCCACTGGGGGCTGACAGCTGGAGCTCTTTTAAAAAAAGGCACACAGCTCATGCCTCCCTTGACACATTTCCGCGCCTCCATAGTTTGAGAACTGCTGGGCTAGTAGGTTGGGAATTATAGGCATCTTAGGCGTAATATGCTTTCCATTCAAACCAGTCATATTTCCCATAAAAACTGCACTGGCAGTGGAATTTGGGGGGGAAGGGAGCAGAGTTGGCTTTCGCTAGTGGAAGGGACTGAATAGTCCTGTAAGTCTAGGCAATGAGGAGATGTACATTATTGCAATTCTTTGTCATGCAACAACTAATTCAAGACCAGTGTGTATTATACACCTGTCCCGGACCCTCTTTGTTCCAATAGGGTCGTTAAGTTTTACAGAGGCTGGTGTTTTTCACAGATGAGTGCTTGCTCACGGGGTGCAGGGACGCTAAACCAGGGGTCATTGATCAACTCATGTGCTTCCATGTTTGGTTTTTTTTTAAGATTATAAAAGACAAATTGTTCTCAGATGTCTTGTTTGTTGGCCTTCTTGTGCACGGTCAAAGGAAATCACAGCTCAGCAGCAGCTGGCATTAATGCCACTACTAAATTTACAGGGAGCCCCAGTGGGAAGAGCGCTTAGCTTTAGTGTAAATGCCTGGTACAGCTTGTGGAGGACAGACTGCTCTGACCCAAGTTCACAGTTGGAATTTACACCTGGCGTAACTGGAACGTGGCACCATTTACAATGGAGAATGAAGTACAGCATTCCCTTGCCTGAACCTGCATGGAAATGTTGGCCTCCCTGTTGGCTTTTGGAAATTAATTTGATGTTTATAGAATTTAGAAAGAGTGGTCCAATCCAAACTGGGAAGTCATAGTACAGATAGGATTCAGGGAGGGGTCCGCACACAGCTGCTACATAGCCTGGCACAGTGGTATTCTTCCCTGCACACACTGGTATACTGGTGCACCTCAGTCAAGTCGCTACGCCTATCTCAGCCTGAGACGGTGAGCAATTTTGAGTCCCTGCAGGAAAACTAACTGACACAGGGAAAGTGGCTAAATGGGGATTTTGTGTATGCAAGACAACACACATTAAGCTCCAAGTTTCATTTCTGGAATCAGCAGAATCTCTGAACCTTAACATGCAGTCACTGACTCTCCTCCTATAAGAGCACCGTTCCTACAACCTGGTCTACCCACTCCCTATGTTAAGGGCAATGTGGGCATATGCTCTCTTCTGGTGCTGTTCAACAAGGGCCTGCTCCACTCCCTGCAGGGCTGAAGTACCAGGCCACAGGGATCTAAATGTAATCCACAGAATCTCAGTTCAGGACCTGGGAGATTGGCAGGAGAGCTGGAGTGGCGGATAAATGCACTACCAGCTAGTTTTGATGGTGCAAGGGTGACATCTAGTGGCCACTTTAAAGAATCACAGGATTGCATTCTTGTAGCTTCTCCAATCATGGGGAATGCAAAATTTCTCTAACAAAATGTCACATTGGCATCTTGCCAGTATCTTGAGGGCAGTATCTAATTTGCCTGAAATGGAATAAACTGAAACCAGTCTCATTTTTAATATATATATGTCCCAGCATGCAATTCTCCCTCTTCACCTAAGCAGCTAACACAGAGGTGACAAGTATCAACGTGAAATACTTTACCTTGATCTGAGCAACCCAAGCAGAGGTTACATGCGCTGGAATGCAGTTCTCTTGCTTTCTGAGTGGCAAACACAGAGATGAAAGAAGCAGCATTGAATGCTGCCACATGTGGTTTAGGTTGGAATCTCCATATTACAGTAAGAGTGGCCTTGAGCCACATTGGAAAATCCGTGGGCCAGATATGGCCAGACTGCATTTTGGCCATCCCAGTCATGTTCACAATGTCTCAAGCATCCTAGGTATCAATCCAATCGGAAATATCAGAAGTCCAACATTTAATTTTGTTCTTGGCCAAAGAATTAATAATTCAACATGTTGATCGGAGAAGCAAAATTTCAGTAGATTGGAGCCTTCTTCCTTGAGCCAGAAGCTTTTTGATTCAGTCACTGCAGTTCATGGCACTGATTGTGTTGCTGTATTTCATTCCACAGTTCATGCTCTGAAAGGGACGAGTGGTATAGCTGCATCAGCAGAACCATTCCAGATGACTACAAAGCGCACAATGCATCTATCTTTCACAACAGTATTGAGGTACGAATGAGTCCTGGTATTGCCTAAGAGGATGCAAAGCCATCTAAAGAGTTAAAAAAAGGAAAAGGAAAAAGTTCCTACTGGCAGAGTACTCTGATTATTTTTATATAAATCACCGTGCTAGGGGCTACATGACAAAGGTCACCACAGCACTTGTGTTTAATATTCAGCCTGCTGTGGCTGCTACTGGAATTTTAAACGTTGCAATTCCAGTTCATACTGTGGGTTTCATTTAAGTCAATGGGAGTTTTGCTGGAGTAACACTAACAGATTTAGCCCTGTATGGCTACCATCCTAGATGCTATCAAAAAATAAGTGTATGCCTTGCAGATGACTGTAAGCAAGCAATACTAGCCATCAGTAATGCTTTTGTCACAATTATATCACAAAGGATCATCAACTCACCACCACTAAAGCCCTCAGCAAAAGGGCCTGATTGAGACCTAACAATCAGTTTATACTGGTGCAACTCCATTGACTTCAATAGAGTAATTCCTGTCTATACCAGCATGAGAGGAGAATCAGATCCAAAAGAGTTTTGCTAAGGCTGAATTCTCTTTTCCTTCTTTCTGCATGAGTCTAATTCTCTCCATACCAAACCTACCTGGGTGGGGTAACAGACTTGTGCAAATATGGATAAACAGCAAAGGAGTTTGAGTGCCGAACGGTGATAAAAAATGTGGGCCAGATTTGGATCCCATTCATTCAGAGTAACTCCACTGTCTTCTGTGGAGATCTGGGTCCAAATCATGCTCTGAGTTACAAGTGAAAGGAGTTTGGTGACTTCTAAACAGTCCCTTCCACTGGTCATAAAACCATCCCAAAAGATAGTGGCCTGCACAATAGTCAACGTAGCCTTCTTCATTCTGAGGTTGATATATTGCGTGCCAGGCAGCTTATGGTGGGGATGAGGGATTTTTTGATTGAGACCTAAAAACCATCTGCTCTTCCTGGATATTAAACTGTCCATGAGTCTTGTAATAAGAATATGAGTGTGCCTAGGTGGTCTCAGCCAAAATTGCACATAGATGCTAGATGCTCAACTAGTGTAAACCAGTACAACTCCATTGACTTCAGTGGATCTGAACCAATTTATACCAGCTGCAGATGGAGGCTCTACTGTTATATCACATGCTGTGTACTAGTTGCGATCACCTTCCACCACAGAATTGGCTGCATCTCAGTGCTGCTGTGTGTAGTTTGTGGAACACTTTGGGATCCTTCAGAATGAAAGAGGAGCCCAGGACTGGAATAATAGGGATTGTGTGCCAAGAATGAGGTGAATTGGCAGAAATGGGGGTGGGGAAAGGCGAGAGCAGTTCAGCAGATGTTGCTGCAGGTAAGGTGGGAGTTGCATTAGCAGAACTGGGTGTGCTTTGGAAGTCTGGGTATTTCTTCACTTTTTGTTTTAAGCTAAGGGAAAGGCTGGGAATATCCTTGGGTGAGAGGCCTCCAACCTTGGTACCTGTGTCCCACGTCATGATGTGCATGAACTGCGGCTCTGATTTTACCCTCACTCTGAGACGCCATCATTGCCATGCATGTGGGAAGGTAAGTGTCACATAAATTCAGCTTCACTCAGACTCATCAACAGTAGGGAAAGCCTCTGGGACAAGTTCTCCTCTTCATTACACTAGCTGCAACTGCACTGACTTCAGCACAGTTGCACCTGCGTACAGAGAAGAGAATCTGACTCCTCGCAAAGACTGCCAGTAGATCTTTGCAAATGAGAATTAAGCATTCAGATTGTTAGTGACTTTGGTTGGAACAATATTAAGATTCTGCTGAGTGGCAAACTAATTCCTAAAGACTGGGTACTCAACCAAATGAAAGGGTCATGGGACATACATTGCTGAGCAGAGCTTTCAAATGGGACATGCGGGTAGCACTGGGGCAATGCAGCAATCAGACTACCAGTTTTCCAGTTGCTGAGTTACATTTTAGATATGGAAAGCTCCAAAGCTTTGGGAATGTAGATGCACAAAGCTCCTAGTCTCTATGGCCATTGTTCTTAAATCACTTCACAAGTGAGTGATGCATAGGAATTGCCAGACTGGATCAGACCAGTGGTCCATCTAATCCAGTATCCCATCTCTGACAGTGGCCAGCACCAGCTACTTCAGAGGAAAGTACAAGAAACTCTGCAGTGGCTCTTATTTGATAATCTGCCCCCAGAGATCATTTCCTCCTAACCCCCATTAGTTAGTGGTTGGTTGATGCCCTGAAACATGCGGGTTTATATCCCTTTCAGTGTTCTTGGTTCTTGTGTTAATTCTTTCTGTTATAATTCTGGATAGCCACATAGAGCCTCCAATCCTATTCTGAATCCAGTTTAGCTCTTAGCCTCAGTGATGGTTTCTGGCATTGAGCTTCACAGGCTACTTATGGCTTGTGTGAAAAAGCATTTCTTTTTATCAGTTTTAAATTTGCCACCTTTCAATTTCAGTTAATGTTCCACTATGTCAGTTTTAATCTGGATTTTAATTTTAAATTCCTGTCCCACTAAAAGTCTAATCCTAGTTCAATGATACTTCAGTTTCACAAACAAAATACTTCTCTGCCTCTGCCAGCAGAATGGTAGTATGACATGCCAATCCACTTCTGAAAATGATACTATTAACAGCATGATCAACTCCAGTTTAATGGTACCATGGCCAGCATTAATTTTTATATCAGGGAATGTATAATCCCCATGGAGACAACCATAAGGCTATTGTACAATTATGCTTATTAATTTTTATATTATTGTAGCAGCTAGGACACCCAGTCATGGACTAGGTCCCCATTGTGCTAAGCGCCGTGTAAACATAGAACAAAAAGACAGTCCCTGTCCCAAAGAACTTACACTCTAAGTATAAGACAAGGCACAACAGATGAATACTGACAAACCGGCAGGGGGTATATATTGGTCAGCATGATAGACAGTGGTCTTGCCACACCAGCAGCCTAACCATTGTCAAGTTTTTTGTAGACATCATGCTAAAGGAGAATTTTAAGGTGAGAACTGAAGGAGAATAATGAAGTGGCAATTAAATGTATTGGGCTAAATTTTGCTCTGAGTTACAATGATAGAAATCTAGAGTAATTATGATTAAGTCAGGGGAGTAATCCTTATTTATACTGGTCTAGCCAAGAGCCAAATTTGGCCCATTCTGCCTCTTCCCCTGCCAACCAGCCCAGAGAATCTGTTTGGTAATGTACACTGGTATGAGGAAATGTACATATATACATAGCTATTCTTTCTGTGGCAGATTGTATGTCGAAATTGTTCAAGAAATAAGCATCCCCTGACGTACCTCAAAGACCGACTAGCAAAAGTCTGTGACGGCTGCTACTCAGAACTGAGAAAAAGAGGTGAGTCCTCTTCATTCCTTGATGAGTTGAATGAAAATGCTACCTGCATATGAAGAGAGAAGGTTCTGCTTCTTTACAGGGAATTTCTCCTTCAGACATAGATATGAGCTGTATTAAGACTGATACAAATGCAAGCTCTGGGGAAATAGCAGGCTGCATGGTGGCTGAGAAGCTTTTAGTGAGCTGGAACCTCAAATTCTTCCTGTGACTTCTTGATACACTAGAATAATAAGCAATAATACTTGGTACTATCTTGCTGTTTACAGCTAACAGCGCTTCCCTGTAATTTCCGGTGAAGTGCTAATGAAAGCATTGGCTTAAAAATAAAGAAGCTATCGACAACTATCTGCCTCAGTGCAAGGAGTTAGCATTTCCCATTGTGCTCGGCTAAGGTCAAATGTATGGACAACTTATAGGCAAGAGCTTTTTTGTTAAGGGCTTAGGCACAGGTGCAATTTAGTTTTTTCTTCTTGGTTAAAGAGATCCACACATCAGTTTTAACAGCATAGCAGACATGCACTGTTATTGCTTAGTGAAGGAAGACGTGCACTGACTGTCAGAGTGGTCTGAGCCACGTGACAACTCAAGGCTGTACTGACTCAGGGCTGTGCTCCATTCAGATTTTCCAGGTGACATGTATTGACACAGGTGAGACTCAGAAGGATTGTAACTCAGGTGATGGCACTGACTGGTACAATAGTGTCTTCGTTGATAGGGCTATAGGGTTTCTTGATAGGGTATGTCCCAGAGATGGAATAAATAAATAATATACCTGTCCTCAGAACACAGCGGAGAGACGTTCAGGCTTGAAAGAACATCACCAAAATGAAGCTATTGGTGGCCCAGGAAGCAATCAGAATAAGTAGAGTGCACAGATGGCAGAGACACATGGTCAATGCTCTTGAAAGGTCATTAAGTGTGAGAACACAACATAAAACAATTATTTTCCTGGTCATCTTCCATACAAGCTGTACGTATTTGTAGAGGATGCTTCCACCATGCAATGCCATAAAGTTCATTGAACAGTAATTCTGCTAACCAGACTTAACCTGGGAGTTTGATAGAAAATAGCTAAAGGAAGATTAAGCAACTATAGGTTAGGCATTGCATTTTCTTACCCCTATTTGCAGTGTTTCCCAAACTTGGGACGCTGCTTGTGTAGGGAAAGCCCCTGGCGGGCCGGGCCGGTTTGTTTACCTGCCGCGTCCGCAGGTCCGGCCGATCGCGGCTCCCAGTGGCCGCGGTTCACTGCTCCAGGCCAATGGGACCTGCTGGAAGCGGCGGCCAGTACGTCCCTCGGCCCACGCCACTTCCAGCAGGTCCCATTGGCCTGGAGCAGTGAACCGCAGCCACTGGGAGCCGCGATCGGCCGGACCTGCGGACGCGGCAGGTAAACAAACCGGCCCGGCCCGCCAGGGGCTTTCCCTACACAAGCAGCGTCCCAAGTTTGGGAAACACCGCCTATTTGCATTAGCCTGGAGTTTAACACCTACTGTTGTAGACTTAACCTAAGGGTTTGCACCAGTTAATCCATTCTTTCCCACTTCCTATTTCTCCTAATATTGTAGAGCGGCCAGTAAGTGTGAGCTTCCCTCCAACTTCATCCAGGTTTTCAGGCAGTGCCTTCTCTTCCGTCTTCCACAATATTCACTACTCATCCTTCAAGAAACAAAAGAAGATCCCTTCTGCTCTTATGGAGGTAGGACCAACGCTGCCTGAGAAAAGGCAAGGAAACTAGCCTGAGAGGACTGTGTGTTGGCACTACAGTAGCTTTCAATCTCATTGTTTATAATTTGTTCTATATGCTGCAGGATCAGCCCACTGTCTAGATCCTCTGTATCATGAGATTACATTTTACTCAGTGTAATAGGGCAAAATACAAAACACTTCAAGATCGGATGCTATCACTATGGTTTCTGCAGCCTATTAAGACCAAGTCAGCTGAGCATTTAACCTTTATTTTCCCAAGAATTTAAATTAGATCTTAACATCTGCATCAACCCCAGAAGCTTTTTAAAGGTGTAATAACAAGCTCAGGGGAAGCATCAGAATGATGGGTTACAGAAGTCACTAGTTTGAATACAGGAGTTTAGTATTGACCAGAAGTCACTGCCATCCAGCGGTTGTTCTGTGGCCTTACTACAATCCTTATTTCCAATGTGGCCCCATGGATTTCAATCGAACTAACTACGTTTGAATCCAGTCAGTGTGAGTTGTGGGCGGGGGAGGTAAAAGCTAGCCCTTTCAAAGCAATTGGTGAATGCAACTGTTTAATTGTGTTGCCTGTAGCTCTCCCTAGCCTATCTGAAATAAATGGATGAAATCCTGATCCTACTGAAGTCAATGGGAAAGCTCCCATTAACTTCAGTGGGGCCCTGATTTCACCCAAATATATTGTTTTCCCTTCTGGAACTAAGCATCAGATTCAAAATCTGACTTCATTAATATCCTCTGACTATCCATGCTGTCTACCCACCTAAACATGTAGGGCCCTATCCTGGGAATTTAACTTCAGTTAACTGATTTCAGTGAGATCATGATCTGGACCTTGTGCTGTTCATGTAGTTACCTTCCATGAAAGGAAGGTACTCTCACAGGATTCTCTTAACTTTGTTTGTGATGAATTGAAACACGGATAAATGTACAAACATAATATGTAAAACATTCATGGAAGATACTGCATAAACCAACATGACTATCAGGGTTAACCAAGTTAGAGAAGTAACATTTCAGCTCCATTTATTTATGAAAAATAGGATTGCCTCTTTCACCACAAGGTGGCGGCACACATTTATTAAAATGAAGCTTTCTATAACAATCTTGATCCCAAAGCCATTCCCAGTTGACTTACAGTGTCTGGTGGACTTTCTCATGCGCCAACCTGCTACAGAACAATATTATAAATACAGTTAATTCCTCTATTGTGTCTTTGTTATCAAAGGCTGATTTTCAAGTCCCTTCCCCCAGTTGACTTTTTGCTTTTATTCAGATATCAGCATTATTATTATAATTAATCATGTATACTGTGTTGCAGTTCTATAGCACCTTTCACCCACAGATCTCAAAAATCTTTACAAACACTAATGAATTAAGCTTCAACACTTCTTCCCTCCCTCCAGAGCGGCAATTATTTAATAATACTGAGGAAAGGAGTATTCACAGATGAAACTGAGTCATAGAGAGGTGGCCCACCCAAGTGCACACCACAAGTCCATTGTCAAGTCAACAGAACTCATATCCCTTCTGCTTTAGCCATAACACTATCCTTCCCCTCTTGAAACATGCACCCTTGAATATATAAAAACAAGGCAAGAAAAAGGGGACACATTCAATTTCTCAACGGCACCAGTATAAATAAAATGGCTTCAATGATTTGGCTTCCAGAATAACTTAATTGGCTTCTTTGGTGTCAGTGAGAACAATATTTGGCCTAAGATAAATACTGCAATGCTCTTATGCAGAATAGCATTCTTGTGTTTACATTACTCTCAGATTTATGCCATCTCACTGTTTTTGATTCACTCCTTGATTATGTTCTTAAGGAAACAGGAATATCTGTGTAGTTTTTTTTTTAAATGGGCCGTGTTTATGGCATGCTTGCTGCTTTGGAGGGGGAAAAGCATTTGATGTCATGGATCCCTTGATTATCCCCTATACAGGTGGCAGCTTCAGGAGAGGGCTCTTCTATCAGTGGCTATCTCAGCAGGTGTAAGAGAGGCAAAAGGCACTGGAAGAAGCTCTGGTTTGTTATCAAAGGCAAAGTCCTCTACACCTACACGGCAAGTGAGGTACTGCCTGTCCTGACGTGACAGAATTTCCCAGTCCTGTTGTCAAGTTTGTTTTCCCACTCCTTACATGTGAGAAATGCAATTTGAGGGGTGTACCTACTAGTTCTTGTGTAGTCGTTCTTTTTGGAAATAGTTTGTGCTGTTGCAGTGGCATATCACCTCAATATGTTATGGTGCCCCAGGCCTGGAATCCCAGCCCCACCCCTGGATGGCCTGCTTTCCAAATTCCTTAGCCTCAGTACATTAGTTACATTGCATGCTGATTATAAATGCACAGTTACAAGAGGCCTGGTTTAATCTGTCAGGAAGCTATTACAGATCAAAATATGACAGGTTTCAGAGTGGTAGCTGTGTTAGTCTGTATCAGCAAAAAGAACGAGGAGTCCTTGTGGCACCTTAGAGATTAACAAAAAAAAGCTTATGCCCAAATAAATTTGTTAGTCTCTAAGGTGCCACAAGTACTCCTATATCAAAATATAAAGACTTAAAATCCTCTTTGACTTTTCTCTGGTGCAGTACCTATATGTTGTGAGATAGTAGCTGAGAACTGACTGTTACATAAATAAGAGTTCTTTCTAAAGAAAGGAAGTCCCAAACTTTGCCCAAAGTTCAAAATGGCAGCTTTCCAGGAACTAGAGGACTGCCCCAATTTCACCGGGGTAGACTGGATATGCCCATGGGATAGATTGCAGCTATGAACTTCAATATGGAGGTGCAGCTGGTGAAGAATAGAGGGGGAAGCATGCCATGCTCCATATTGATCTGAGCAGCCTCTGCAGGCCCCTCCTCCCTGTGAAAAGGAAGGGTGGCCACCAGCTGCACCTCCATTGTAGAAAAAGAGGATGCCAGGGTGATCTGACTGGTGGGCTTCATAACTGAAAGCCCTGAAACAGAGCCACTTTTGTGGAATGAAAGGCACAGAATTCAGACCACCAAACAACTGTAATAATACTACTTGGCATTTTAAATCTTCAAAGCAATTTGCAAACATTAACTATTTAAACTTATCATCATACCTGAGAGGTAGGGAAGTATTATCATCACCTATAAATAGATGATGCTGAGACATGAAGAGGTTGTATTACTTGACCAACGTCACAAACCAAGTCAGGGCAGATCAAGGACTAGAACTATAGTAATGTTGACACCCATTCTTCTGTTTTATCTGTTGGCCTAGATTTCCTCTAGGGTTAAAATAAAACATCTTGGCCTGATTTTCAGAGCTGCAGGCAACCTATAACTCCCACTGACTTCAGTTGGAGCTGTCTCAGCTTAGCTCATCAGAAAAATCAGGCCTGGAGAACAAAGTCCTGCCTCTCATGGGGTGGACAACTCCACTAAACTTAAAGGGTTGCACGTGGTTTTAGCGATAACCCCTCTTGAGATGTGAAAGAGCAGTGGGTGCCTAACTGCATTGTATGCTTCACCTTGGCTATATATTAAACAGAGATAAACTAAATTAATCTAAAAAGACAAAGAACAAAACCCCAACATTACCTTAATAAAGGTATAGGGACCAAAATTGCAGCCATCAGTAACAGTTAAACTGCAATTCAATTAAGGCTTATTGTTTTTCTTTATTCCACTTGTACAGTGAACTCTCTGACAAGTGAAATTCATGGATGTTTCTTGGGAGTAAATTAACAATGAATTGCATTACCAGCTCATAAATTGTAAAGTGGTGTCATTAGAAGCAAGCATGCTGTGTGAGACAGTGAAAATGAGTCTGTTAAAAAACTGCTGGGGCTGTGGAGGGAGGGGGAAACCAGATGCCACCAAACACAGGTGACACTCAGTAAATAATGGCTTAGGGGACTGGTAATAAAATATAGGATCTTTCATCTCTATACCCTTGATACAAACCTAGCCAAAAGATAATAGTAACCAGATATTGTTCTCATCAGATCTTCAGTGGCCTATAGATTGGTGAACTAAGTCTGATCCACATAAGCCACTAGTACTAAATTGGAACCTCTTGTTAGTAGTCTAACGAGGGCTGAATGGATATGGAGAATTCCACCTCAGCGGGGGTTCTCTGAGTTCAGGGTTTTGGCAGAGCAATGTGTGAGAGACGCTTGCACTGCTGCTGCCAAGGCTGCACCTAGTAACTAGACAACGTAATTCTCTAGGATTTTCAATCCAGCACCAGATTATTCATTTTTAATACTATTATTGCAGAAGCTCCTGGAAGCCCTATCAAGAAGTGGGAGTCAGGCACTGTAGATACTGGGAAAACATCCCTTGCCCCAGGTAGACTGCAGCCCATTTTGAAGTGCTCCTTCTAAAGTGTGTTTCCCCCTCCACACTGATTTTAGGATAAAGTCGCCACAGAGAGTCTGCCTTTGCTGGGTTTCACAGTTGCCCCAGAAAAGGAGGAAGGAAGTACGGATGCAGTTTTCCATCTTTACCACAAGCAAACCTTGTTTTATAGCTTCCGCACGGAGGATAACAATTCAGCACAGAGGTACTGCGCGTGGAATTGCAATTACATACTAATCCATGAATGAGTATAAAGTGTAAGCAGCACTCTTCACTCTAACATGCCTCTTCCCATTTCCTTTCCTTTTGAATGCACCTCAGCTACAGATAAAACTGAAACATCTTTGGATATGCTAATTAGAGCCAATTATAATACAATTGCCTGGATGGCATTGTGACGTTGTGCAGTCTATATGGTTTTATAAAAACATAATAATAAGTGAATATAATGTAACTGGAATTTGCTTCATGCAAAAGGTCTCTTGTAAGGTATCATTACAAAGCTTATAATTTACTAAGTGTAATTATCCTATTTGTATAAATGTACCACTCTTGTATTTAAAACTAAAAATATGAAATATAACTCTAAGGGCCTATTGTAATTATGCAAAGTGCGGGCCATTAATGGTTGGGAATCTTAATGACTCCCATTGTCTGCAGATGGCTGTGTTTACCTGTGAGTCTTCCTATATGTGTGTGTGCTGGCAAGTGGGTAATGAAGTCTTGCAGTGACATGTGATCATGTCACCTGAACTGGAATCCATCTTTAACCTGGTGCTTTTCCAGTGAGGGGGGGGTGGAAACCCAGAGGGACAAAGGGTTCCCGCCTTATGCAAAAGATATATAAAGGGGTGAAAAAGAACAGAGAGGAAAAGGAGCCATCATGAAAAATCCCCTAGCTATCACCTGAGCTGGAACAAGAGCTGTACCAGGGGAAAGAATTGTGCCCAGGCCTGGAAGGTGTCCAGTCTGAAAAAAAACTTACTGAAGCATCTCTAAGGGTGAGATTATCTGTATTCAGTTTGATTAGACATAGATTTGCGCATTTTATTTTATTTTGCTTGGTGACTTACTTTGTTCTGTCTGTTACTACTTGGAACCACTTAAATCCTACTTTCTGTATTTAATAAAATCACTTTCTACTTAGTAATTAACTCAGAGTATGTATTAATACCTTGGGGAGCAAACAACTGTGCATCTATCAGTGTTATAGAGGGCGAACAATTTATAAGTTTACCCTGTATAAGCTTTATACAGGGTAAACCGGATTTATTTGGGTTTAGATGCCCAACTCCCAATGGGGTCTAAGTGCTATACACAAGCACACTTCTGTGAGCTGTTTTCAGGTAAACCTGCAGCTTTGGGGCACATAATTCAGACCTGGGTCTGTGTTGGAGCAGATGGAAGTGTCTGGTTCAGCAAGACAGGGTGCTGGAGTCCTGAGCTGGCAGGGAAAACAGGAGCAGGGGTAGTCTTGGTACATTAGGTGGCAGCTCCCAAGGGGGTTTCTGTGATCCAACCCGTCACAGGCATTAAAGCATCAGGTAGAAATTACTCCATCTTGGCAAGATGGAGATTTCGTTTCTTTGTATAGGTGCAACCGCAGAAGCTCAGATTCATAGATCCACATGTAGCAATCTGTCAGATGTGATTATAAGGATAGCCATATTAATCCATTGTATTTGACTCAAATTTGATCTTTAATGAACATTTTCTATACTTCACATGCTTTATTACTACTGCTGCACGATAAAATCATGGAACTAATGATAAAATTATGATGCCTTAAAATATACAGGCAGGAGAGTGGGTGGTTATGGAGGTTTGTTTCCCCTCCCCCAATTTCCATGGTCTCATCTCTCTCAACACCCACTCTCAGGCAGTCCATGTAATTTTCCCAAGATTACACAGCAGGTCAGTGGCAAAGCGGAGAATGAAATCTAGGAGTCCTGGCTCTCGGGACCCTGTTCTAATCACCAATCTAATATTCCTCTTTAGACAGAGCTATTATATGCAATACGGTCTTCTCTGAGCCCTGTGTTTTAATATATGCATTGGCTTGATCCACGAAATAAAATCTGGTTCCCCTACTTTTTTCTTTTTCAGGTGGATTGAAGCCATGGAAGAAGCAACCATATTATAGCAGTAATCAATCAAGAGGACTTGGAATAAACTCTCTGATTTCTCTACATTCCCATCAGCCCGTTTCTGTTTCAAGAAGCTGAGTAGTGTATTTCAAACCACCTGGCTATACACACTGGATATGAACTGTTTCCAGATTGCTATCTTTCTTTTGCTTCCTTCATTTTAAATCCACATTTTTTTGCAAGTTGAAAACTTTAAAATAGAGAATATTCATGGTCCTCTTTATGTCTGTGCGAGTTCAACCTGCTCTATAACTCATTCCCATAATCCCACAGTAAGTTAAGTTTTAACATCAAGACAAGAAATAGATACAAATTATTTCTGAACTCACATGGAAGTACTGGCTAACAGTAAGTAACAGGCTCAGTTTTACTTACCCTAGAGAACTATCAACTTTCATTTTGTTGGTTTTGGTGTCTACCATGAAATAAGAAATAATGCAGTAAACCACAGATTCTCATTTAAAGCACTTTATTGTTTTATTGTATTACAGCTTCATTTTTTTCAATGTTTCCAAGGAATTTTGTGGACTGATTTACCACCAGTCCATTAACAAGTGCCAGCATGAAGTCGTGCACTGCATACAATAAATTGCTTCCACAGACAATGAACAAATACATGCAATGCACTATGTATGATCTGCCAGTACTCCAATGGCTAGGATCCAGGGTGATTACTTACCAATTTATAATTTTACATAAATCACTGTATAATTTATTTAATAAGTTTCATTTCTTACCACTACAGTACTTTAAAATGCACTACGGTAGCTCTCCAAACCCACATGCTGAATACCGTTTTCCCCTGTAGATTGTATCTGACTGAAATCCAAAGGATATTTTAATTTATTGTAAGCCTTAAGACAGTTTTCATTTGACACCGGTCGACTTATTAGTGTTAGATTATTTAAATATCTGATAGAATCTTTTTATTTTAAAAAGCCATGTTGTTACTGCTTTGATGACTTCTGATAAAGGTCATCAAAAATTTAATTCCTGTTACCAGCATATAGTAATAGATATGCTGGCTGGCTGAAAAACACTTGTCCGAACATGGTCTGTCAAAGTGCTTTGGAATTCCTGTGGCTAAATGCTGCTGTGCGGATCCCCAGGTGCTGTACATCAGCACAGCTCCACTGAAGTCAATGGACCTATGCTGATTTTCACCAGCTGAGGATGTAGCCCTATAGGTTGAGTTTTGTTTTGGGTTTTTTTTTATATAAAGAGAAAAAAGCAATGTTATAAATATTGTAATAAAATGATTTAATGTCATACACTTCTCCTAATACTAGACTGAGGAATAGACTGGCAGTTATGTTAAAGTAGATCTTTGTATAGAATACAACAGTCAAAGATTTACTTACATTAAAATACGTTTTCAGGGGGAAATGTTTTTTTATTACTAGCATTTTTAATATTTTTCTTCCGTAATTTGCATCAAAACCTGAATTTCTGGTTCAAATGGTGACTGGTTAGAATTGTCCATATTTTTTTAAAAGTTTACAAAATGTATTCAGGTGAAACTAAATAGTCGTTCGGTTCACCATTTGAAAAAATAATTACAAGTTTAAAAAATCAAATATGGACCTAATCTAACAGTGAAATGCAGTTGTGTAGTTTTGTTGATACATCTCAGTCTCTGATACTCTGTTGCATAAAGCACAGTCATATGCAAAGAGGAATTAATTATAAAAAGAATAAAGCTTTTGTATTATCTTAAAAGTGGGTAAACTCCAATGTTAACTCTGTACATTTTGTGTTACAACTATGGCCTTGCTTCCATTAGACTGTAAATGTTTTCTTTTGTTTTTTAATTTTTTTCCCTTTAAAAATCATTTGTTGGATTTGCACTGACAAAAACAAAGAATGTTAAATACAAAGTATAACAGATTTAAATCACTAACCAAGGTTTCAAACAAAACTGTGCTACAAATAACAGTATTATGAACATTTAGGTGCTGACATTTAGGCCCAGATCCTCAAAAGGTATTTAGGCACCTAACTCTCCCACTGAAATCAATGGGAATTAGGCCCCTAACTACCTTAAACAATCTGGGTCTTGGTGACTTGTATGAAGTTTTCAGTAACTGACAGGAAATGAATACATGAAAATATTTTGTTGTAAAAAATAAATACAGTGCTATTAAACTTCTTGTTTTAAGTAATGTGGAAAAATTAAAAAGCAACATATAATTCCACTTTCACTGGTTTTTCCTTTACATTTTTATTAATTAGTACATTATTATTTTCTTCCTATTTCCACCTTAGCATTTCATACACTCCTGTGGTATTAACTAGCACTTACTTGAACCCAGTTCTCCCATGTCCTACTCCTAACTAACATCCTAACTATTGGACCCATCCTTCATTCTCTCCTTTTGAAAATTTGTGGTATTGGAGATTCCCATTTTTAGAATTTTGAAAAGGAGAGAATGAAGGATGAGTCCAATAGTTAGGATGTTAGTTAGGACTCGGGTGACCAGATGTCCCGATTTTATAGGGACAGTCCCGATAATTGGGGCTTTTTCTTATATAGAGGCCTATTACCCCCCACCCCCGTTCTGATTTTTTACACTTGCTATCTGGTCACCCTAGTTAGGACATGGGAGAACTGGGTTCAAGTCCCTGCTTTGCCATAGACTTCCTATGTGACCTTGGGCAAGTCACATTAGCCTCTGACTACATTTTCCATCTGTAAAATGAGGATTACAGCACTTCCCTACTTCACAGGTAGGGCGCTACCAAATCCATGGCTGTGACAAACGCGTCCTGGACCGTGAAATCAAATCTCCCCCATGAAAACTAGCTATTGTAGGGAAGTAGGAGGGGCAGGGTTTGGGTACCCCAGCCAGGGGCTCCTACCACGCACTGGGCTCTAATTACTAGTCCTAGTGGGTCTGGTGAGGGATGGGACTTTTTCTTTCCCTGCACAGCCACTCTAGGGGGGGGGGAAATCAGACCCACCTCTGGGTACCTTCCCTGGCTGCAGGAAGCTCCATGGCTGCTGCCTTCAAAGCCCAGCTCTGAAAGCAGCGCAGAAGTGAGGGTGGCAATCCCACAACCCTCCTACAATGGCCTTTTGGGTTGGGACCCCCACAGTTACAACACTGTGAAATTTCAGATGTAAACATCTGAAACTGACTATTTTTAAAATCCCATTATCATGAAATTGAGCAAAATGGACCGTGAATTTGGTAGGACCTTACTCATAGGAGTGTTGTGAGGATAAACACATTAAAGATTGTGAAGTGTTCTCATACTATCATAAGAGGGAGCCTATAAGTACCTATGATCGGATAGCTCAGCTCCAGGACAGTAGTGCTGCTAGGGAACTGGGAAAAGAGAGGCTACCAACAGAGCCTAATTTTCAAAAATGATAATGATTTTGGGTGCCTGAATGGAGACACCTTAATAGGTCCTACTTTTCAAAAGGCAGGTGGCTCCACACTTTCTAAAAGTAATCATCTTCAGAGCAGAGTGTTATTTCTAAGGTAGCCTGCATTCACTGCAGTCAGACCGGCTGCAAATTGTAAAGTTATCAGGGAATACATCCATCACTTTTAAAGCATTTGACTACTACTGACAAAATTATATGCATAGACAGAGTCATCAGAAGGCACATAGTATTTGTTTCTCTGATATGAGATCTTTCCTTTCCTGTAGATTACACAGTAAATTGCTCTTAAAATCTTATTTCATGAATGCTAAGTGATTTGGCTCAAACTCTGCACCTCAAACCTGGGCAATCCCTTCATTAGGAAGGGAAGAAATGGAATGGAAATATTCATCTTTGTGTTCCTTTGCCCAACACAAACGTAACAGAAGTGACAGTTCAGCCTACCAAGGATGGAGCATGGCCACATATTCACATGCCTACGTTGGAATATAATGCTTGAATAAGAGCAATGGGAAAACAAAACAAAACAAAAAGAAAGCAACAGCTCAAGTCTTAAAATCTGGGGCTTTTATACATTTTTGACAGCTAACTTCAAAGCAGTTTCAGAAAGAAACCAGCACACACCTTCAAGTACATTTCAAAATCATTCAATCTACAAGGCTGAATTTTTGCTCACAGAGTCAGATCCCTGAAGGATCCTGTGAAGGCACTTCCTTTAAAACTCCCAATGTCACCTGCATTCCAAAAAGACGTGGTTGTAGCAAACTAAGACAATGTAGCACCAGTGTTAGGGTGGAGAGGGGTACATCAAGTCTGAAGTTGGTAGGAGAGGCATTCAAGTAGAAAGAGATCTTGACATAATGCTGTAACCACGTTTCAGTCTATATTTCACAGAACTCTGTTCCCTCTAGAGAACCACCTCCCACCTATCACCAGCACTTTGGGCATGGATGTAAAAGACCGTTTTAGTACAGAGAGACAAAAAGGAAGGGGAAGATTTCATTCAATTTCAGTCCAACTCTTTATCCTACTGAACCAAGTCAAACACACACTTATACAGCAGGCAGAAACGACCTTAATTTGAGTTAAACCAGTAATCCAGACCGGGATTAGTGTTGGTAAATCCCTTTTACAAAAGATGCATCATCTCAGAACAGAGGCATTTAAAAACTTGGTTTGGCCTCTGCTGCCTCTATGCCCCTCTAAATTACATACATCTCAGTTATGTCCCTCCTGATTTCCTTGTGGATAATAACTGTCTCCACTTTGTTATAATCTCTATCACCAGTTATTCTCTTTTGTACCTTTTCAAATGTTGCTATTATAGTTCTTGTAATAAGGCACCCAAAACTGTGCCCAATACATCAGACACTTTGTCAGTGGCATAGTGATCTGATGTTATTCCAGTGATTTAGTCCAACGTTCTGTTTCCTTTGTTAACTGCTGAAAGACATTTTAACTGTTATAACAACCAGTCTTTTTACCTACATCTTGCAGTATATGCTCATTTAAAACATTTTTTAAGTCCTCTTCACAGTTTTTTCCATGCCAAATTATATAAGCCACTTGTGCATCTAGATCAGCACTTTTTCTTGTTGCTTTGGAGCCATTCTCCTTCCTCTTGGCACATTAACACTGTTGATATGTAAATATTTGTAAATATCTACACCTTCTCATAAATCCCTTCTCTTAGATCATTATTGCCTACCACTCCCCAGGACTCATGCTCTGCCATATATATTAACATTGGGCCAGATTCTGATAGCATTGCTTAAGGTGAACAGCACTACTCCACCAGCAGTCCCATTTACATCTCTATTTAAAAAGAGCCCAAATGAAGAACAAATTACAGAGCCACGTGAATTGTATCACAGGAATACCACTAGTGTAACTGATTAAGAACAAAATGGCCTTAAGCCACCTTTGTGGACTGCTCCAGGCATCAGTGCAGCCCTGGGACAAATTACAACAGCTTCAGAGGCTGTTTAACTTATGGCAGACTCCCCACAGCTTTGCAGTCCAATCCCCGATATGCCTGATCTGGTTCTGGCTTGCCTCTACGATGGGATGTATGGGTAGGGGTACAGTAGAGCCATGTAGGGGTACAGTAGAGCCACTACAGCCCCCACACCCAATTGGGGCAGCATATAAAGAGCTAGAATCTTGTCGGGTGAATTTCAGTGCTCATGAAAATGAAATGTCAGAGCACAGGGGGTTAAATCTGCCAGTGCAACTCGAGGTGCTTATCTGCAACACCAAGTTATTAGAATAACAGTCCTCTTTTTAGCCCACTTCCAAACTGCATGTGGAACAGGGAGGGTAAAGAATGAGGTAATGTGAACAATTGTCATCTGGACTTTATACTGAGACTACTAAAATCTTCTTTCACTTGTGACTACCTTGATAGAACCAAGGCTCTGTACTCAGCCCAGGATCTAAAGCCAGTAGATCCTGAACTTCCAAACTCTTTATGTATGTAACTATATTCACATATAAAAATCATAGAACTACTCACGTGAGTGAAGCTATTCTCATGTGTAAGTGCTGCAAGATCAAGCCCTTAATCTCAGCAACCTCTAGGAAACTACTGGGAATTTTTAAAAATACATATGAAACTGCAGGATGGGGTTCGTTTGGTGTGGCTGGGTGCTGGGGAGGGGAAGTAAGGGATTCTGTAATATTTGAGTTTATTTTAGTACTGCAGTCAAGTATGTGTTGGGTGTGATGTTTGGAAGAATAATTTTATTACAGACATCAAGCTTCTTTTCACCATGCATGCAGTTTACCTGAGCAGATTTTATGAGCTGCACCTCCTTCCTAAACAGTAACTGTCTAACAAGGTGTCTATTAATTCTCTGCTGTAACCCTTATGAAATCTGTATCTTGCACTGAAAAACTAAGCCAGTGTTAGTACTACCCTTTATGAAACTGATAAAATATTCCATATTATGTTAGGCATCACAATTCACACCAATTAGTATGACTTTTCAGTAGACCATAATTAGAAGGGGTGTAAGAGTGTATATGGCATATAGCCTATATTAGCATAAAGGACCATAAGAAAGCAAGAGATTAGAACTATACACAGAATGGTTCCTAAACCACTGGTGAAGAGGATACAATAAGCCCCATTGATTGGGCATCATGTGACCCTTCTATGTACTATAACTAATTCACAGTAGAGCTGGTCAGAACTTTTTTTAACAAAAGCCTATTTTGATGAAAAAGATGTTTTCTCAAAGCCAAAACATTTCATGGAGACAGTTTTTGACTAAGTTTTCAATGAGGTTTCTTAGGTCCAGGATGATGCTAGAGAGACCTGAATTTAAACCACCACCATCACAACCACCACCACCAAAAAAACCCCAACCCTGACTTCTGACACAATTCTGTTTCATAAAAACATTTAAGAAGTTTTGTTTCCATCCCACTAGAGAATGAAAACAAGTTTCAAGGCCTTAAAAGCTGTCACGAAAAGGAAGTGTTGTTTTCAAACCAGCTCTATTTCCCATATCACCACTTAACTATGTGTTTTGCAAATGAGACTTTTAAAAGCAGAGTTTGTAGCCCTGTTCATGTGTTGGTAAGTGAGTGTTGGAGCTATGCTCAGTGACAAAGATTTCTTTAGGACCTTTATTCATGGGATACATTTGTCCAGCGTTTTCCTTTCACCTTCATGTCCTTTTCTCCCTCTTGTTAACATGCACAGACCACGAAAATGAAAATCAATTTTAAAAGGATTTGTATGGACAGCTTAAATAAACTGATAACACTTTATATAGCCTTTTATTTACCAGTTGAAAAGGGGCCAGATCAATCAGAAAATGCACTATTGTTGTAGTCAAGTTGCTAGCAGACAGTGCCCTCATAATGAAAGAGCCACAGGAACTGGAAATAATTTGAACCCACACCGACACTCCCAACAGAATAAAAGTATTGCATCGTCTCAAATGAGTTTGTCATGCTGAGAGGTCATCTATGCAGGTGAGTGTTGGGGCACACTGAATAGACAGTGATTAAAAAGTTGCACTGCTGGTGCTTTTGATTTACCATTTCTGTAGACAAAGGAATTTAGTTTCTAGGGATGATAATAGATCCTTAACAAGCACTAAACGTATTACAAAAAAATCTTTCACGATACAAGAAATTACAACAAAAGGGAACAATTATTTCCACACTATTGCTTGTGGTATTTCACTTCAAAATGCAGCTCACTGCAACATACTGACAAAGAGCAAAGATTTGTTTGGAAAACAGATCTTATTTCTTAGAAATAAGAACCTCACTCCCATGACTAGCAAAGATAGTAACAAGATCTACTGCCTCATCCAAAGCCTACTGAAGCCAATGGAAAGACTCTTCGGGTAGGTCTACACTGGAATTTAAAAAAAACAAAAAAAAAACCCTGCATAGCATGACTGTGGCTTGCCCGGGTCAGCTAACTCGGGCTCACAGAGCTAAAAATTGCTGTGTAGACATTTGGTCTGCTTTTCTTCTTAAACTAGAGTGATAAAGATCCAGAAATTATGGGACTGAGACCGGAATTGCTGGGTGAAATTCTATCATCTGTTTTATGCAGGAAGTCAGACTAGATCAGGGGTTCTCAAACTGGGGGTCAGGACCCCTCAGGGGGTCATGAGGTTATTACATGGAGGGGTCTCAAGCTGTCAGCCTCCACCCCAAACCTCACTTTACCTCCAGCAATTATAATGGTGTTAAATATACAAAAAAGTGTTTAATTTATAAGGGGGGGTCACACTCAGAGGCTTGCTATGTGAAAGGGGTCACAAAAGTTTGATAACCCGTGGACTAGATGATTACAAAGGTGGCTTCTGTCCTTAATCTATAAATCTAGAAACCCCTTGTACTGTTTTGTTTATTTTTATTTTTTTTAATAGTGCCCACAAGTATAGTAGATGCATCACAGAAGACATACAAAGACGTGGTCTCTCCCCCAGAGGATCTATAATCTAAATACAAGGTGTGACACAATGCAATGACGACGGAAGGGATAGAATGAAGGGGAAAAGGCATATAACAATAGTCCCACAAACTTGATTTTTGCATATGCACACCTTGATAGTTCTTCGAAGTTTATATGTATACTGTGACAAAGTTCCTCCTCTACCTTGGTGGGTCCTGCGCTTATTGGCGGATTTGCTTGCTTCACAGATTCACCCTGTGGGTCAGGAAACAGTCCAGAGACCTTCCCCTCTGGTAGAAGCTATAGTCCAGGTCAATTCCTCCTGTGTTTGATCAGGAGTTGGGAGGAACCCGGGCCTGCCCTCTACTCCGGGTTCCAGCCCAGGGCCCTGTGGACTGCAGCTGTTTAGAGTGCCTCCTGGTACAGTTGCACGACACCTACAACTCCCTGGGCTACTTCCCCATGGCCTCCTCCCAACACCTTCTTTGTCCTCACCACCGGACCTTCCTCCTGATGTCTGATAACGCTTGTATTTCTCCGTCCTCCAGCAGTACGCCTACTCATTCTCCGCTTCTTGCACACCTCTTGCTCCCAGTTCCTCACCCACACTTCCTCTCCTCTGGCTCCCTAGCTTGACTGGAGTGAGCCCTTTTATAGCATCAGAGGGGCCTTAATTAGAGTCAGGTGCTTAACTGCCTCACCTGACTCTTAGCAGGTTAATTGGAGTCAGGTGGTCTATTAGCCTGGAGCAGCCCCTGCTCTGGTCACTCAGGGAACAGAAAACTACTTATCCAGTGGCCAGTATATCTCCCTTCTGCTACTCTGCTGTTACCAACTGGTCTGGGTCTGTCACAATACATACAGAGATATGTAAAGATTAACCAAAATAGCATTATTGGCTCACTTCTTGTGTTTCTGATGACCTGCTGTTCCACACTGAGAACTGCCCCTTTAGCAGTATGAATTGAACACACCTAGGTATATCACAGCATGTCAATCGGTCACATACTTTTTACTGTCAAAAACATTGTGATCACAGATCTACAGAAGATACACTCAGAGAAACTACAATCTTCTTCTCCTAGTAAACAAAGTTTGTTTTAAGGTGCTAGCAGACAATCAAGATCATAAATTAATTTGATCAAGTTGTCCCAGCAACTAAAATACAAATTAACTAGAGCAATCCATGCAAATTATAGACAATCTAAAAAAAAACCCCACAAGAATATCTTTTTTCAAGTCTACTCAAATAGTATTATTGGTGTAATGAAGAGGAAAAGCAATAAAGAAATCATTACTGAATAATTAGGATATTGGTATGTGTGTGTGTATATATACATATCTATATCTATATATCGAGAGAGAGAGAGAGAGAAACTAAAATTATACAATATTCCTGTATACACACACACAAAAATAGAAAATGATTGCCTTTCATGAATCTATGCAAACTGAGAATGCTAGAGAGTTCAATAAGAACATAAGCATTCCCCAATCATTTGCAGTATGTCAAGACAGGCTGATGCATTCAATTCTTACCCTCCCCATGAAATTTGTGAGCTCCATGTGCAGGGTGAAAAGTTTCTATTTAACACTAATACAAACACTTCAAGGAAAATTCCAGCACTGCATTTAAACACTCTTCTACACTGAGCATATCTACAACTGGTAAGACAGATCTCGTTTTGGATCTGTTAACACAGCAACAGGTGAAATATAGACTATAGATGGAACTGGCAGCAATGTGTATAGACAGGGTTGCCTAACACTTTTCATTATAACAGCCTGTTTTCAGTTACTTAGAGCTTTGCCCAACTTAAACCATTTAGGCTGAAATTTTCCATACTGAACATCTGCCTCATTCTAAAAACGTTTTTGTTTTTTGTATTTTAGAAAGTTTCACAAAAAAATGTTGAGCCCGTTCTGAGAAAGAGGCTAAGGAAAACTCTTATTTTGCCATGTTAAATAATCATTACAACCACTTAACTGAGGGGACATTTTGGTATCAGGTATGAGAAATGAAAGGAAGGAGACTTTTCTGTGTGTGCTCAATGTTCCTCCTGCAGGTGCCAAGGTAGTATGGTGGAAAAGAAAGCATCCTAACTCAAATGAAGAATGGTAAACACCATGAGCAGACAGTAGGGACAAGCTAAAAGGCAGGTAGGCTGGAAGAATGAGACAAATAGAGGGGAAAACAAGGAAGAAGGGGAAACAGGGACAAAAGGTCCTATAGCCACTAGAGTACATTCCCCTCCAGGCCTCAAACAGAATCCAGGATTGTTAAGTCACAAAATTCCTCTGCTTTAAACAAACATCTTTGAAACCCACTATCAAAATGTATGTGCCATCCACCTCTAGTGGCTTGCCCACATAAAAGATAATAGCCTACCCCCACCATCATCAGTTACTCTGTTATTTCAATTGGTAGAAGTCTGTGCTATGGCATTAAAGGTTCCAAATTTGCTGGTGACTCGTACAGAGATTTATATGGTTCCACATAATAGAATTAATTTTTGCTTAACTATCTTGTTTTTTCAAAAAGTAACATTAAAAAGACTACAGTAAAAGAATGTTATGGCTGCACAGTCAGGCACTCAGAAGTCAGGAACCACCCATGTCTAAGATTTCCAAAGGGGTCTGTACTTCCATTCAAAATTTTTTATGGGTCCACAAATGACAAAAAGGTTGAAAATCACTGAATTAGCACAATATATCCTGTGCACTGAATGAGAAAAAGGTCCTATGGAAGAAACATGGAACAAAAGACAATCAGTAATACATATGCACAAGGGGACCAAATTAAGTTTTCAGTGCTGTATATCCCTGACTCCTGTGACAACTACTGTTGTGTAGTCAACATACCAATTGGCCATTTTGAATTTTACAAAGAACTCCAAAAAACTTCCTACAAATATTGTTGACACACTAAGTGGTATGGCTAGTTTCAAAGCATTGTAATAGTTTATTGCAGATATCATTCATCACAAGTAACCAATTTTGGCTAAAAGTTGTTCCTGGTCATTGACTAACAGCCTGGAGATAATAATGGCTGTCACTTTACTTTTTACTTGAGATGTTATTGCAGCAGTACAGCAGGAGTAAGAAGAAACAATAGGCAATAATGGAACACTATCAATGAGATTTATAAAATATAAAACTTAGTACTGCATAGGACATTTGGCAGAAAGTCAGCATGTTCAGAGGACACAGATAATACAGATACTGCAGCTGTATGAGTGTCTATTTGATTCATCTTTCCTAATTACTGACAAATTCTGCAGGGATTTTTCATTAAACAATCTCTAGCTGTAAGCATTCTATTGTATGATGTGCCTATGATGTACCCTAAAGTAACTGAATTGTCAGACCATCTTTCTTCAACCACTAGGTCTTTAGAACTAGCTCAGCTCCTGCTATTATCACATTTCAATTACCTTTTTTTAAAAAAAAAAAAAAAATATGGCAACACAATTGTCTCAAGTAGCAAAAAGACAATGGAAGTAGTCTATAAAGTTTTTAATATCCCACTGTGTCCAACAGAGACAAAACTCGGCTTGTGTGAAATGTGCAATTCTACAGAAATAATAGGATCTCCATTAATTATTATTTATTTTATCTCCTAGAACTGGAAGGGATGTTGAAAGGTCATCGAGTCCAGCCCCCTGCCTTCACTAACAGGACCAAGTACTGATTTTGCCCCAGATCCCTAAGTGGCCCCCTCAAGGATTGAACTCACAACCCTGGGTTTAGGAGGCCAATGCTCAATCCACTGAGCTATCCCTCCCCCCCCTCCACTGAGGTATCTCCAATTTCACAAGTTCTATTTGTTCAAGAGATTTAGCTCCATTCTGACAGATATTGTATTGTAACCACTGCTAGAATATTTTGTGCAAGACAACATTAAATAGTTCCTATTCAGTTTTCTTTCAACTGAGTGTCCAGAACATATTCTTTATTACAACGTCTTCAGACTTGTTTAGTATGGCATATAATTTTCCACAATAAGTTTATTACATATTCATTTCCAGTACCAGTCTCATAATATTTATCTGATAAACAGAAATGGTTTAAAGATGTGTTTTGGTCTTCTGTGCCCTCAAACAATATTAATAGTTCATTCAATCATTTACAAAATTCAAAGCTACATGAGAATTTGCTTCAACACATTAGCCCATTAGTCCAAGTTCAATATCCTGCCTCTGATAATTGCCCTGACCTTCGGATTTAAAATTAAATAAAAAATAAATGAAATGCATGTATATTCAATTGTACAATGGAGTAAGATATAACCTTATGGCCACTGTATTAGTTTAAATCCTGTAACATGAGATTTGATTAAACGTTTTCCTACCAAATACAATTATTAATTTACTTACTACAGGTCATAAAAATATTCAACTTTTAGAAAAACATCTGCACTGTTTAAATATATGATCTCTGTTACCACAAGTGCACCTCTTAAACAGGCAGTGCACTCAGCCACATCTGCAGGGGGAACCAACCTATCATCAGTGGTGTGCAGATGCTCTATGGCAGTGGTTTTCAACCAGGGGTATGTGTACCCCTGGGGGTACGCAGAGGTCTAGGAAGTACATCAACTCATCTAGATATTTGCGTAGTTTTACAACAGGCTACATAAAAAGCACTATCAAAGTCAGTACAAAATAAAATTTCATGCAGATAATGATTGTTTATACTGCTCTATATACTACTATACGCTGAAATGGAAGTACAATGTTTATATTCCAATTGATTTTATAATTATAAGGTAAAAATGAAAAAGTAAGCAATTTTTCAGTAATCGTGTGCTGAGATACTTTAAAAACTACTTGCTTAGAAAATCAGACATAAAAATACAAAAGTGAGGTGAAACTTGGGGGTACGCAAGACAAATCAGACTCCTGAAAGGGGTACAGTAGTCTGGAAAGGTTGAGAGCCCCTGCAGTATAGTCACTACACTGTGTGCATCATCCATACCTAGCCCATAGTGATGTGACCCATTCAAGGCCATAGTGAGGTAAGTTTTCTATACTGATACAACTATTAATTTAGCTGAGTGACACCCTGTTCTCATACTATGGAAGTGGTGTTTTTGTTTTTTTTAAACGTGAACAAAAAGTTTCCATAATCCTTTTAAGTATCCTTAATGTACACTATTTAGCAAAGCATCTCCAACTGATCAATATGAATTAGCAAGATTCTATTGTTTCTTTTCATGTGATACTGACATTATCAAAGAATATTGTTCTTATACCTTAGTTACCAATTTTTAAAAAATTTTTTGAAGAGCAACAGAATTGTTTGTTTCTTGTAAAGACTGAGGAGACAATAACATTTGCTTAATATGTTGATTTTACAAATTTGTAAATAAAAAAGGAACGTCCCACTGTGACATATATCCCTTACTTATTACTTATGAGTTTATTAAGACTTTCACACACCTTAGAAGTTATTTAAGAAAGAATACAATGGTGGATAAAATTTTCAATACAGTAAATATCATGAGATGGCGGGTGCCCTGCCCGTGGACAAGAAAAAAAAAAAAGTCTAATAGCACAATATAATGTCTGCTAAACTGATCAGACCCCCAGCCGGTTAATAATTCAACAACAGAATATTAGAAATCCCATCCAACATTGATCTCCAATTTAATTGGTGGAGCAAATAACATATTTTTGTTAAATGCTTTGAAAAAAAGCAATCTTTGCAGCAAAAACTCTATCAATAGAATCTATAATTTATAGTTTGTAATTTTCATCACCTTGGAAACTTCCTCCAATTGAATAAAAGTCCTTACTTAGTTGAATGACAAATACTGGAATGAAACTTAACATCACAGACAAAACAATTTAACTCACTTTTACTTAAAGACAAAATGATTTGAGTCTTATTTTTCCTTCTTCTATTGTTAGATAACAATAGCTAATAAAAGGGTAGCCGAACATTTGAATTTGCCATGGTTTAATTACATGAAAAACAACAAGGTGTGTGGGGGTTTTAAGATACACTCAGAGTAAAGGCTACCCATTATACCTTCCATTGACTTAAGCGAGAGTTTTCCCCCCAAGTAAAAGCTACAGTTATGAGTCTGAGGTGCATGCCTTTGGTGCACTGTTAAGCATAAAAGAACAGGCAGAAGGCTTAAAGGCAGTCAATAAACAAGAATCTTGTGGTTTTGATATGTATGTTCTAGGGAGGCAACCTTCCTAACTATAAGGCCAAGGTGCTGACAATATAGTAAAGCAGAACACTATTATTGTTTCTATATTACTGTAGACCCCAGGACCTCTAGTCATAGAACAGGACTCCCTTGTGCTAGGCAATGCAAAAACAGGAAAGACGGGGGGGGGGGGGAGAGGAAGAGGGGGTAGGAGGGAGAAAGACACTCTCTGCACCAATTTAAGTATAAGCCAAGAGATAACATATTGATATATACAGACCAAGGGGGAAGTAACAAGGAAACAATGAGACAGTAGTAGACAGCAACACAGTACAATACAGTAAAAGAAATCAACTTGAGCTAAATCGATAAGACACTCAGACCAAAATAAGAATGTCCAACACAGGGGTTGCACCAATTTAACTTAATCAGTTTCTAAGCCAATGTATTAAAAATGTGTGTAATTCTCTCATGTGACAGGCCTTTAATAAAGCTTTTCCATCGTAACTAAAATACTTCATACAATGAAAAAACCCTCTCCCCTCATTAAACCCTCTCCACCCGCAAAAAAGAGAGACAACCCAACTTGAAGCAGTTACAAAACATTTATAAAAATGCATTAAATAAATACACATTGACTAGTTTTTGAAGACTTTACTTTTATGTGTGTATTCAGACTAGGTGTATACACAAGATGCCTTTCTGCTATGACATCCAAGATTTGGTAAAGGGAGGAAAGAACTGGGTGAATAGAAATAGAGTAAACTGTTAATCCAGGAGTCTTACCTAGACACATGGTTCTAATGTGTTTTGAGGAGGTTTTGGAAGAAATTGATAAACTAAACAGTAATAAGTCACCAGGACCAGATGGTTATTCACCCAAGAATTCTAAAGGAACTCAAATGTAAAATTGCAGGACTACTAACGGTCATCAGTAACCTATCATTTAAATCAGCTTCTGTACCAAATGACTGGAGGATAGCTAATATGATGCCAATTTTTAAAAAAGGCTCCAGAAGAGACCCCGGCAATTACAGGCCAGTAAGCTTGACTTCAGTACCGGGCAAACTGGTTGAGACTATAGTAAAGAACAAAATTGTCAGACACATAGATTAACATAATTTGTTGGGAAAGAGTCAACATGGTTTTTGTAAAAGGGAATCATGCCTCAGCAATCTACTGGAATTCTTTGAGGGGGTCAACAAGCATGTGGACAAAGGGGATCCAGTGGATATAGTGTACTTAGATTTTTAGAAAGCCTTTGACTAGGTCCCTCACCAAAGGCTTTTATGGAAATTAAGCGGTCATGGGATAAGAGGGAAGGTCCTCTCCTGGATTGGTAACTGGTTAAAAGATAGAAAACAAAGGGTAGGAATAAATGGTCAGTTTTCAGAATGGAGAGAAGTAAATAGTGGTATCCCCCAGGGGTCTGTACTGGGATCAGTCCTTTGCAACATATTCATAAATGATCTGGAAAAAGGGGTAAACAGTGAGGTGCCAAAATTTGCAGATGATACAAAACTACTCCAGATACTTAAGTCCCAGGCAGACTGCGAAGAGCTACAAATGGATCTCTCAAAACTGGGTGACTGGGCAACAAAATGGCAGATGAAATTCAATGTTGATAAATGCAAAGTAATGCACATTGGAAAACATAATCCCAAGTATACATATAAAATGATGGGGTCTAAATTAGCTGTTACCACTCAAGAAAGATCTTGGAGTGATTGTGGATAGTTCTCTGAAAACATCCACTCAATGTGCAGAGGCAGTCAAAAAAGTGACCAGAATGTTGGGAATCATTAAGAAAGGGATAGATAAGAAGACAGAAAATATATTGCCTCTATATAAATCAATGGTACACCCACGTCTTAAATACTGCGTGCAGATGTGGTCGCCCCATCTCAAAAAAGACATATTGGACTTGGAAAAGGTTCAGAAAAGGGAAACAAAAATGATTTGGGTTATGGAACAGCTGCCATACGAGGAGAAATTAACAAGACTGGGACTTTTCAGCTTAGAAAAGACACAACTAAGGGGGAATATGATAGAGGTTTATAAAGTAAATAAGGAAGTGTCATTTACTCCTCATAACACAAGAACTAAGGGCCCCAAATGAAATTAATAGGCAGCAAGTTTAAAACAAACAAAATAAAGTATTTCTTCACACAATGCACAGTCAACCTGTGGAACTCCTTGCCAGAGGATGTTGTGAAGACCAAGACTATAACAGGGTTCAAAAAAGAAATAGATAAATTCATGGAGAATAGGTCCATCAATGATTATTAGCCAGGATGGCAGGGATGGTGTCCCTAGCCTCTGTTTGCCAGAAGTTGGGAATGGGCGACAGGGGGATAAGATCACTTGATGATTACCTGTTCTGTTCATTCCCTCTGGAGCACCTGGCATTGGCCACTTTCAGAAGACAGGATACTGGGCTAGATGGACCTTTGGTCTGACCCAGTACGGCCATTCTTATGTTAATCAAGAGTATTAGCCTCTCTTCATTAAAGTAAAAAACTACATGTGCCTTGTCTCCACTAGGATTTTAAAGAGATATCTCACTGTAAAATACACCTTTTTCGGCTGTGAAGACATAGCCTTTGAAGTTTTCATGAGCAAACTCTATGCTGAGTAAAAGCACAGGGCATCTCCCTCTTCAACTGTTTTCACTAGTAAAAAAAAAGTGTATTTTCCAATATAGATCTCTCATTGTAAAAGGCACACCTTTTGACTGGTGAAGACACAGCATGGGAGTAGGTCTACACAGTTAACTCATACTCATTTAGACATATGCTAACTAGTTAATGTTGCCAGCAGGAGTACCAATAGCAGTGAAGCCATGACAGCACAGGCTTCAGTGCAGGCTAGCTGTTTCAGTAACTAGTACCAAGCATCCCTGGTAGGCTTACACTGTCTTCACTGAAGACTGTGCTGCTGCAGCTTCACTGCTATTGGTACGCCTGTTAGCACTGGTCTACGCATAAAACGCTGCTGTGCTTCAGTGAAGACACTACCTACATAGACAGGAGGAGTTCTCCCGTTGGCATAGGTAATTCACCTCCCCCCAGAGACAGTAGCTAGGTCGATGGAAGAATTTTCCCATCCATCTAGTGCTGTCTACACTGGCTGTTAGTTCAGTTTAACTGTCACTCACAGGTGTGGATTTCTCACACTCCTTACTGACAGTTATACTGACCTAATTTCCTAGTGTAGACCAGGTCCCTAGACTAAAGGTATCTTGAGTACGCCTACTCATACTGCAGTCACACCTCTGATTGCTATGTAGGCACCACAGGAAAGCTTTGGGACGCATCCACACTGGCCTTTACAAATACATAGCCCACCTTAAGTTAACAGGCAATCAGTTATCTCGAAGTAGAAGAGTACACACAAACCTTATGGGTCAGGAGGTAAACCATGACTGCACACAGTACCAGTCTGGGAATAAAGGGTTTCTCCTCACAGCAAGGTGATACGGGTTGGGGGAGAGTGATCTTCACGTCTAGGACGTGTCCTCAGATGCTCTCCCTGCCACAACAGTAACTGGGGGGAATGAATGCATCTGCTCACCCCACAACCAAACAACGAATGTGGAGGGGGACACACACAGCTTTCCACAGTGTGAGCCACCTCTCCAGCAGCACGTGTGCGGTGGAAGCACCGCATACCACACACTCCTTGCCGCTCCCTCCCCGTCTCCAGCAAGGCCGGGGAGAGGTGGTAGAAGGGGGGCGGGAAAGCGCCTATTCTGCCCCCGGGGCCGGCTGGAACGTTGGTGTCTGAGCGTTCCATCCAGGCGCTCAGGTAGCCCCTCCCCGCCGCTGCCGTCCCCCGGCCCCGCCCCGCGAGGAGGCTGGAGGAGGGGGCTGTGGCCGGCGTGGGGCTGGGAAGAGGAAGCGGGGAAACGCTCCCAGGCGGCAGCAGCGGCGGGCGGGGTCACGAACTCTGACCTTTCACAGGGGCACGGCACGAAACCAAAACAAACCCCCCGCTAACAAATACTACTAACCCGAGGCCCCCCCTCCCCTCCGCCCTCTCGGGCCCGTCGCCCAGCACCGCTGCCTAACAGGCCCGGTTGGACCCGGGTCACCGCCGGGGCACGTTTGGCGCCAAAGCCTGAGGTAAATTGTTTTTTTCTAAATCAAAATACCCCGCGCCGGCTGATCTTAACGGGGCCGGGCGGCGGGACTGGGGCCCGGCCAAGCCGCCCCTGGAGAAAAGAGCACGCTCGCTTTAAGCGGCTGGGGCCTGGCTTCGCGGGCACCCTTGTTCGGATTCCGGGTGTCGGTGGTAGCCGAGAGCCGGCCGTGCCTAGGTCTGGGTGGGCTCACGGGTGGCTCCCTGAAAGGGTCTCTGGGAGCAGCTGGGCCGATCGAGTCGGAGTCCGCTCCGGAGCCGCTCAGCGGAGTCGGGCCCGCCTAGGTTCCGAGCCGGTCTGGCGTTCGTGCGAGCGACTTGCTGTCAGGGCTGGTTGGGTGGCTGCGGGAGAAGGGGTCCGGCCACGCTGTAGAGAAACCCCGGCCACACACAGGGAAGATGGAGTCTGAGCGGGCGGAGGCGGCGGCTTGAACCCGACCCTTTTACCTTTGCCACCGGGAGGGCGGAGGGGAGGGGGCGGTGGGTACTTTGCATACGGGGCCGGGACCGCCGCCATCTTACCGGCCGCTCCCCCACAGCCGTGGCCGGGCCCTTCAAAGCTCGACAGAGCGCATACCGGAGGGGTGGGGGGGTCTAATGGCGGCGGCGCTGCCTGGGACTTGGCCGTCAGCCAGCACCGCCATCTTGTGTTTTTCCGCGTCCCTCGAGTGTTTTTCCTCGTAGGCGGGAGGCGGGCCAAGTGGTCTAATTGGCACACCCGTTAGCCAATCCGCTCTTTGGGGCTGGGCAGTTTTACCTTTAAAATGAGCCGATTGGTTGGGACAGGAGGCGGGAAAGGGAGGCGGGGTTTCCGCGCGCACAGGGCGAAGACGCGCTCTGGACGGCTTAAGTGAGGGGGCGTGGGAAGGGCTGGGAGCGCGGCGCCCAGCATTGGCCTATGGGGCGCGCGAGTGTAGCGACCAACGGGAAGAGAGCTGCGGTCTGGTCCTACCTTAGACATATGCCCCTTCCCTGGGTCCTGCACTGCCAGTTATTTCCTTCCTGCCCCAAGTAGTGAAGTAGCGGGCTCCTGGAGTAACAGTTCCACTACCAGAGGGGTAGCCCTGTTAGTCTGGATCTGTAAAAAGCAACAGAGAGTCCTGTGGCACCTTTAAGACTAACAGATGTATTGGAGCATAAGCTTTCGTGGGTGAATGCCCGCTTCGTCGGATGCATGTCATTCCACTACAGGCTTTCAGCCTTGACTCCCCAGTCTAACTGAGGAGATCCGTGATGGTCTGTCCTCCTGGATAGTTTGTGACCTGAGCATCAGGTTTGAAGCACTCCGATTTCTTGGGACCTACAAGTTCAGATCCCAGCACTGTTGGACTATGTGTCCTCCCTCCCTGAAATCACACAGCTTCACTTCCACCCAGTGGAATAAATGGAGTATTTCACCTCAGTGCTTGTAGTTTGAGTTTGTGACTGCTGTCTTCTGAGACTAAAGATTTGTTGCATTTTTGGTAAAACAAATTTTACACTAGGTTCTTGGCCAGCCCTATGTCCTTTGCTGCCTAATGAGGTGGCTCTTCTTCCACCTCTGTTGAGACTGCATTAGAGTGATGTACTTACGTATTTTGCAAAGCACATTTAGATCTGTCACAATGAAGGGTGTCACACAACTGTTGACTATGAAGATAGAAGGGGTAGGGGATGAGCTCCTATTTATTCAATATACACACTTCTTGATTACTTGTTTTATTTAGCTGTTAGAATGTTTATAAAATACAAAAGGCACCAGGAAACTCCACTATATGATTAAAAAAACTAATTTGGGGGGGGGGGGAGGGCGTGAGAGAGAGATCGCATCCCATGAAACACAAGCCCAGGGGGCCTTGAAGAATTTGTTACAGAGTAGTGTATCTATTTTGCTGAATAGGGTATCTGGTATTCAAGGTCTTCTTTGTTACAAAACTAAAAAAATGTGATGAGCACATATTAATGTCTGTTCCTCCTGAGCTAAAGATGTTAAATGTCCTGGTGGAAATGGTTTGTAAACTTATACGTACAAATTGAACAGCCTGGAAAAAAAATGGAGAACTAGAAGACAATTCTCAGAAATACAAATACTGTATGGTTTTAACAGAAAACCTGTCTTATTTTTGGCTTTGTTTTGTATGATGTCAAATATTCTGTCATATTAACATATGCAAAATCATTATTTGCATGTGCAACTTACCACATTATGATTCTTATTTTCTAAAACTAATGTATTTTGACATTTATGTCTTTCAACAATGACATTTATTAATTTGGTAGCATTTACTCCATAAGGATTTTTTTCTTTGTGTTGGATAAATGCATTTTTCTGATAGAGTTTTGATACAGGTGGTCACATTTTTGGTGTCAATGTGGAAATTATTTTAAATATGACTAACTGGTTCCCAGTAAAATAATACAGCACAATATAGGGAAATGAGGAATTGTTATCCCTATTTAGCAAATGCTGCTGATACAGTTCTCCAAGTATATTACGGAAATTTTAGTGCATGGTAGTAGAATCCACATGAGAATTTAGGGCATGGCAGGTTAGTGCACTGTAGATTTACACCTGTGCTTGCCATGCACAAGTCTTCGTGTAGACGGGTCCTAAGTGTGGGTTCCAGAATTGGACGAAATGATGTTAAATAATTTACCCAAGGTCACACAATGCCAATGCCAGAGCCAGGATTATGACTCAGGAATGCCTAGTGTTCGCATGCATGTTCAGTTTACTAGATAATGCTGCCTAGTTTAAAAATACAGTTTTCCAACTGCACATAATCTAGAGATGTTTTTTAAAGGAACGCTACAGCAAAATTGACATTCAAAAATCAATTATTTCTGAAAATCTGCAACTTTTGAATAACTAGGTAACCACACGTTCACGTATTCATGACTAGATGCAAGTACCATGCGTATAACTGTGTAAATACTTAGCTAGCTGTGTGTGTTCACAAGTCAGGCATTTGTACTCATGCATTTGATAGACAACAATTTGTATGCATGCATATGGCTATGTAAATAGTCACCGAGCCATGTGCATACATGAGTCTGGGATTTGTACTCATGTACTTGCTAGACACCCATTTATGTATATGCAAATGATCAAATACCTATAGGCAGTATAGTCTAGTGGTAGGTCTCTGAACTTGAACTCAGCAGATCTGGTTTCTATTCTTAGCTCTGCCCTTGGCCTTCAGGGTGACCTTGGGCAAGTCACTTCACCTCTTGCTCTGTGCCTCTGTTTCCCCATCTATGAAATGGGGATAATGATACCATCTTTACTTTGAGCTCACTGATAAAAAGCTAGATATTATTACTTATTTATTACTATTACTGAAACTCAGTGTCTGCCAGAAAATGACAACCTCTTCAGTGTGCTGGCAAATCTGGTGTATCTTAAATCCTATTTTTCTGTGATGTTTTCTCTAATGGAAAACCCTGTCCCATATATTTCTTTTCTTAACTTTTTTTTTTCTGACAAGCCTTTAAAATTTCTTTTATAAAAGAGTCTATGATGGATAGTTGTTCAAATTGATTGAAAAGGATCATAAGCTATGGTTAACCTAACACCATGAAACATTAATATATGTTCTGTTCAAGTCAGAAGATTTCCCTAAATTAATATTTTGAAAACAAATATCAGAACTAATGCCTTTCTATTACTTTTGTTTGAGTTAACTGTATCAAATGCTGCTGGACACTGTGCATATGTCCACAGCAGATTTTCAATGGAATATCAAGCGGTAACATGTATATCGTACCAACCTAGTGGAACATGTTTCCAGATGTACTTAATTGTACAGATTGGCCTGAAGCAAAACCTTGGATCTAAACTCTGTCTCCATAATTAACTACACACAATCCCAGATGCAAATCTGAATTTTTGGATTTGAAATCTGAATTAAAATTTCCCCTAGTTTTGGAATGTGCAGATTTAGTGTTCAGATTCTGTCCATTTTAGAGAAGGATTTGAGCTGCAAACTCCTAGCCAAATCTGGTGTTTAGATACAGGGTTTTGGGTTAAGCCTCTCTCTGCTTAATATTTGGTATGGAAGGAGTACATATAAACATGGATTTTAAATGTTCTTAGAAAAATCATATCATGTCCTTGCAAGTTAAGATAAAGATGAACAAAACTGCAGTCTTCAACTAACATATAGATCCAAAGTGGTCAAAATAAAGATTATAGGATAATAAACAAAAGCCTGCATAGAGATTGACTGTGTTTAACATTATTATTATTTATTAACAATTGCTTGAATTTTTCCATTTATTTATAGAAGTCAGTATCAGCAAGCACAATTTTTAAGTTTGAGCTCATTTAGTATTATCTAAGACCGTTTTCACAGTCAAACAATTTTATATACTATCCAATGGATTGTGTTGTCTTTCTAATTCAAAAGAAACCATAACCAGTGGTGTAGTTCACTTGTACATAAGTTGAGAAGTTAAGTTGCTCAGTGTTGAAAACTAATAAATCAGTGTAATCCACACTGCATTCAATGATTCCAAACATGTTTTAAGATGTTCTGTAGCTATTGTAATGAGATAATATTTTGATGCCTGTCCCATCTTTCTACTGATGACGATATGATAAGTGGAACAGGAAAAAGAGGTCAGGCTTCAGGAGGACTTAGTCTGGCATGACATCAGGTGTTCATGGATCCAAGTCAGGCCCAGGCTGATTGCACATAGAACTCCAGAGCTTCATTACATAACACTGGCCACTCATCATACTTAATAAAGTTCTCTTTTCTATAACTCTGCATGCATGCCTGCCAGCTGCATTGCCTATTGCTAATGAAACAATAACTGTATAAACATCTGAGAAAGTATAATATGCCAAGGAAGTGAAGAAGGATGGTACTGAAGGAGAAAATACGTTTGCCTTTTAACTTTATTTGCATTCAAAAGTTGTGGTTGCTGTCAAAACAGATTTTCCTTCTTTCTCCTTTCTGGAGAATGTGTGCTAACATTATGTCTGTAAATCAGCAAGGGTTTTAATCAGAGGGATCTAATTTGACTAGCTAGCCACTTATATTTCTTGGAGTAAGCACTTTCTCTTGCCAGTATTCATCTTCCCTAGTGTAATAGTTTCAGTGTAATAGTTGCTTCAGTTGCGGCCCCATTTTCTCTCCCTTGTTAGAAAGATAGTTTAGCCCTCTGGCTAAGCCAAAAGTACTTCACCCCTTCAGGATAATAAAAGTCCAAACCCTTCATCTAGACTCTTCCTTGGGTCAGAATCCTCCATGGATCTATCAGTCTTCTCTCCTCTCAAAGAATAACAACACCTCACCCAATCTTTCTCTGGGTCTGAGCCCTCCTTCAATGGATTATGTATATTCTCTTTCCAGGGTCTATCAGCAGTGCTGCCTATTTGGTCTCTCAAAGGGTTGCTCATGCTCTCCTTTTGCAAGCTCCAGCTTTGGGCCTAGATTGCCACAATTCCTTTATTCCCCTCTCAAGATATGGCTTACTTTTTGACTGTTTTGCCAAAGCAACACTCCCTCCTAAGGGTCCCTTACTTATGTGTCTGGCTGTCTTTATAGGTCTTTTATTGAGCATTGTCACCACTTTTTTCAAAAACCCATCCTACGCTTTCCCAGGTCCTTCAATTGGAGAGACTCACAGCTCTTGCCCATTTCCTAGTCTCTCTCTCCCTCTCTCAGAAGGGAGATTCACATTCTTTCCCTATTTGCTCCCTGTTCTGAGGAAAGGATTGCTTATACCTCATAACACTCCTTTCTGACATTCCTTGCTGCAAGGTCTACCACTGCTATCGGCCTTGGAAATCACATCCCTTCCTCCCTCCCCCAAAATTCCCCTGCTTGGGCTGAAACTGGGAACAGGGCCCAATTTTAAAAAAGGTCCAGAGGCAGACCTGGTAATTACAGGCCAGTAAGCCTAATTTCAGTGCCAGGCAAATTGGTTGAAACTGTAATAAAGAACAGAGTTATCAGATACATAGATGAACATAATTTATTGGGGAAGAGTCAACACAGCTTTTGTAAAGAGAAATCATGCATCACCAAACGTGGACAAGGGTTATCCAGTGGATATAGTATATTTGGACTTTCAGAAAGCCTTTGACAAGGTCCCTCATCAAAGACTCTTGATCAAAGTAAGCAGTCATGGGGTAAGAGGGAAGGTCTTCTCATGGATCCATAATTGGTTAAAGGATGGGAAACAAGGGTAGGAATAAATGGTTAGTTTCACAGTGGAGAGAGGTAAATAGCAGGGTTCCCCAAGGAGCTGTACTGGGATCAGTGTTGTTCAACATACTGATAAATTATCTGGAAAAATGGGTGAACAGTGAGGTGGTGAAATTTGCAGATGATATAAAATTACTCAAGATAGTTGAGTCCAAAGCTGAGTGTGAAGAGTTACAAAGGGATCTCACAAAACTGCATGACTGAACAAGAAAATTGCAGATGAAATTCAATGTTAAGTGCAAAGTAATGCACATTGGAAAACATAATCCTAACTATACATACAAAATGAGGGGGCCTAAATTAGCCATTACCACTGAAGAAAGAGGTCTTGGAGTCATCATAGATTGTTCTTTGAAAACATCTACTCAATGTGAAACAACAGGCAAAAAAAAGCAGAAACAGTATTAGAAAGGGATATTCAGTGGTTCTCAAACTTCTTTTTTCGCGGACCACTTGAAAATTGCTGAGGGTCTCGGTGGACCACTTAATGATCTTTCCAAATGTTGTTTGTACCGTTAGCTAACTATTGTAAAGCGCTTTGGATAAAAGCGCTATATAAAAAAACCTTACCATATATACTCGTTCATTAGCCCGTTCGTTTATAAGCCGACCCCCCAAGATGGTTAGGTAAACATAGCAAAAACTGTATGACCCTTTGTGACGCAGTAGGGAGCAGGGCGGATTGACCTGGGAATGTTGTCTAGTTTTACTGGGACTGTCTGCATGGGGGCTGGGATAGCAGTGGGTGACTTCACTTGAGGGACGATACCTGAGCCTGTAACCTGAGCCAGGAGCGGGGTTGGGCCAGGTGACACCCTTGCCTGGGAAACTGGACAAAGGCTGGAGGAGGAGCTGGGGGGAGGGGGAGTGAGACTGCTGGGGGGGGGTGTTCAGTCTTGGGCTGGCTGGGGAATCAGAGGGAACCCCAAGGTTGGGGTCTAAGCTCCCTACCCCCCAGAAGGACCTGACTAAGGGGTCCTGTTTATGCCTACAAGCTCTGGTTTGGACTGTGTTCCCGTCGTCTAATAAACCTTCTGTTCTACTGTCTGGCTGAGAGTCATGGTGAATTGCAGGAAGCCGAGGGTGCAGGGCCTTGTCTCCCCCAAACTCTGTGACACCCTATATTCCAGGGGTTGGCAAACTTTGGCTCCTGACCCATTAGGGTAAGACTCTAGCAGACCTGGACGTTTTGTTTACCTGGAGTGTTCACAGGCATGGAGCCCCTCAGCTCCCAGTGGCCGCAGTTTGCTGTTCCCAGCCAATGGGAGCTGTGGGAAGTGGCACACCTGCAGCTCCCATTGGCTGTGAATGGTGAACCGCAGCCACAGTGAGCTGAGCGGCTCGATGGCTGCAGACGCTCCAGGTAAACAAAACGACAATGTATTAGATATTCAATTCAATGATTCCATAGAGTTTAAAATAATCAAATTTTGGTGTAGCCCCATTTATAAGCCGACCCCCCCTCTTTGATGTGTCACTTTTTTACCAAAAATATTCGGCTTATGAATGAGTAAATACGCTAATAATAAATGTTTTTTTGTTCTACAAATAAAAGCACACAACTCATATTTTAATATCAGTAGTCTTACCTTTCTAATGCAATGGATGTGCCCTCTCTCCCCTGCCTTGGCAGCCTCCGAGCTGGGGCTGGGAAGGAGGGGGGTCTCTCCCTGTCTCCCCCACCTCAGCAGCCCTCAAGCTGGGGCTGGGAAGGTGGGGGGTCTCTCCCCCGCCACAGCGGCCACAGAGCTGGAGCTGGGGAAAGTCACCACTTTCTCTGGCCTCCGCAGCCCTGCACATCCCAAATTCCCCCCACCCCCTCTTCTCACCCCACTTCCCCCTCCCACCTACACCCTATTCCCCACAAGGCCACCACCTCACCTTACATGTGTGTCTTCTCCAGGGTACAGGCACCTAATTTGTGGAGCCATGCCTGCATACACCTTAGAGGGAACTATCTGCCGACCACCTGAATGGAGCTCGCGAACCACTGGTGGTCCACGGACCACAGTTTGAGAACCTCTGGGATAGATAATAAGATAGAAAATATCATAATGCCATTATATAAATCCACAGTACAACCATATCTTGAATACTGCATGCAGTTCCGGTCACCCCCTCTCAAAAAACGTATGTTAAAATTGAAAAGAGTACAGAGAAGGGCAACAAAAATGATTAGGGAGTATGGAACAGCTTCCGTATGAGGAGAGATTAAAAAGACTGGGACTGTTCAGCTTAGAAAAGAGATGACTAAAGCGGGATATAATAGAGGTCTGTTAAATCACAAATAGTGTGGAGAATGTGAGTTAGGAATAAGTGAATTCTAATATTTTTTTTGAGATGGGATGACCAGAACTGCATGCAGTATTCATGGTATGGGTGTACCATGGATTTATATAGTGGCATTATGATATTTATTGTACAGTGCATAGCATAATGGGGCCCAACCTGGCTTAGGCTTTTTTGCACTACTGCAATATAAATATTAAATAATAATATACAATACAGTGGGAGTGAATTCAAAAATCCACAGGAACAGGAGAAGGTGGATCCCAAATCCTAAAATGTAAAGAGATAATTCTTGATGAGCAGGTCTTCAGCTGTGCAGTTTCATTTAATGCTTAACAGGAGATGCACAGATAAAGCTCTGAACACTGAAATGACTATACTCCTACAAATCACTGGTAAAGAGAAGGAGACCATTTAAAGATGGCCCCATTGAAGTCGGTGGCAAAGCTCCCATAGACTTTAATAAGTCCATGATTCCACTTGGAATGTGTTTGAAAAGGACAAACTTTAGTCAGCTGTTTCAGCTAACCATTGATAGACACTGCTCACCAGTGTTTAACAATGGCTAGCCAAAATGGTGCTCAACATAATTTGTTCTTTTCTAAGCTTACTGCTGCACAATATTCAGCTGCTACTGTTGCAAACAACTGTCATCTATTTCATAGTATCAGCAGGTCCCAATGCCCTCATGCAATCAAATTTTCCTTTGGCTACTAGACTTTTGCATATACTGTAAATACAATATTAAAATAACCAGTTATAATTTGGTATGTTTAAGAGGTCTGTTTCTCTTTTCATCAGGAAGTTATTTAAATCCCTGCCCCAATCCCGCCATCTATTTACATCATAATATTGTATGCTTATCATATTAGCAAGCTCCACTGGTGTATAATTCAGCATTTTATTTAACAACCTAAATCATAATAATGCTACAATAAAATGATGCAACAACAATTTATAATTCATAATGTAAATACTGACATGCCGTTACAGTATGTTCTAGTGGTATCTTCGGTTGGGATAGTAATTGACTTGTCACCACTTTTCCACATAGAGTCTGGCATCTAGTTTGAGGAATTAAACTGATATAATAACCAGAAAGAGTCCACTGAAATTAAGGTCATGACTTTCTCTAAAAATGACTTAAGATGAAAAATCAGAAATGTTTATTTTCACATTCCTAGCTTCCATGCTCTACCAGGGATTTTTACTACTCCTAGTCAATTTCATGCTTGACTAAGATGTGCAGTGATTGTCTGTGAAGACATCATACAAAATATTACTGGAAAACTGGAACATTTTTCTTCCTCCTTAAATATCCATTTGCCATTCCTCCAATTTCTTCAAAATCGATGTGCAAAACTTAAAGCTCAAGGTGAATATTTTGACCTTTTGAGTGGTTATTTAGGTTAGGGTTTTCAACTATTTTAGTAACAAATTGGGACTAAAAATGATTACAGACAAGTAGAGAGTCTGTCTAATATGGCTATTGCAAGAAAGAGAGGAGTTGATTATCTTAGCATTATCAAGCACAACTTTTTGCCAGAACATTGGCCAATGGCCATCATTGGCTTTCGCTGGTACTTAACTTTCTAGGGCTGATCATGCAAAGTTTTTAATATAATCATTTTTAAATAGATTGTTTCAGCTGTTACGATTTCAGAGAGGGCACAAAAGACTTTTAATTTAAAATAGGAATGGAGAAACCAAACCATATTAAGGACCATAGTTTTACATTTTTCTGGACATGCTTGTCTTCTGGTCATTAATCACTTCTTTTTGTTTTACATCTTGTTTTTCTTTGTGGGTTTGTCAGAGAATTAACTTGCAGTTACATTCACCAGTCATAGGAAGTAACCCCTTTACAGAGTTTCCTTCTCACAGTTATAATGGTATCATAGTATCATTGTAAAATATAACATAGAAGTTAAAGATTGAAAAGATACATTAGATATTCTAGGCCATTTCCCTGCCAATGCAGGATTGTGACAAAAACACAGGTGATAATGGTAGTCTGGCAAAAGAGTTCAATAAGAATTTGCTTAAATACCTTCCTCTGGTAGCCACATCCTTGCCCAGCACAGCAAGACATAGAAGCTTTTCATTTAAGTGTATTTTTTTCCTCACCTCACAAACTAGGAATTAATTAAAGCTTTTTTAAGAACTGTGAATTCCACAAATTGGACCAATAGTTGAAGTTCAAATTTGTCCTATCTCATTTTCAAAACAGAGATCTCTTAATGGCCAGTTTTTAAATGGTGAAGTACAAATATTTTGTGGATTAATATTACAAGGTAAAATTATATTTTTTGCTTATAATTTTAGAAGATCTGTGTTTTGAAAACAGTATTCCCATATTTGCAGTGAATATGTGCACTGCTTTCTTATTTGTCAGATGTATTTGGCAGTGGTGTAAATTCATATAAAGCTGCACCAGAGATTTAATTTTAATTAATAACAGTGACAAAAAGTCTAATTTTCTTTGCCTGATGGAAGTTGCTGGCATCTTTCCAAACAGGTTCTCTAATGATCTTGCTTCACCATGGCAACCAATATGGAGGTGCTGGCTCAGCAGATAGTGGAGACACAGCAGGTGGCTGAGGTGAGTGGCAGATGATACTACAGTAGCTGGCACACTTGATTTTGAAAGGAAAAATATATCAGTGTTTTCCGTTGTTTACAACTGATCAGAAATGAAGCAGAAGGTAATTATAGAACAGTAATTATTTTACATGAGAACATGTAAGAAATGTAGCCAATATTTGTTTCAGTCACATTACTTCATTCTAGTGGATTCCATATTAGATGTGTAAAACAAGAAATTCACCTGTGACCTACATGGAAATTTGGTTCTTTTGCCTATTTTATAATTCTCATAATTTGAAATAAAAGATATGAGAAAACCAATGCGTTTGGGTGATATAGTTTAATAAATAAGGATTTCTACTCTTTAGTTGATATGCCATTTAAATCTTGAACCATGTTTCAAGTACCACCTGTACTACATAGTGAATACGGTGAACATGCAGTAGTGAGAATCTTGTGAATCATAGTTTGGATTTTTGTCCCAAGTATACATGTATAAAAGCACAAAAGCAGTTTTAAGGTAACATTAAATTAACGGTCTTACTTATGTTCACCATAACTTGGACAGTTGAAGGCTAAAATGTCTAAATCAGCTTCTCAGCACTGAAAATGCACTTTATTATGGAAATAGAAGATAACCTACATATTTCTTTTAGTTTGCTAATTTTAATCAGATCCTTAACTGTTTGTGGGTTTGTGGGTTTTTTGCTTGGCTTAATATTCTTGAGAGTTACCACAGCCTATCATATAATTACATAATTAAGGGATTTTGTAAATTATCTGTACTCAATAGTCTGTGACATCTCCATAATCAAGGCCATGTTAGAGATTTTAGTTCATAGATCTCTGACCCAGTGAACTGTAATTACACCTTGAAGATACTCAGTTTGGTGGGCTAATGTGAGAGCTGCATATCTGAGGTAAATCCACAGGCAAAAAAACTTTCAGAAAAGGATTTGCAAATACATTTTTATATCCAATAACTTCGTTGTACAAAGAAATATTAATTTGTTCATTTTAAAATATATTTTATGGCAACAGTGATTAAGTCACAATCTGGACTAAGGGCTGCAAAATACAGTAGAATCACTTTTAAGGACTGTTTAAAGAAAAAACTAAAATTTCACCTTAGAAACTGACAAATAGAATTTTTTGTTTTATTTTATTTTGCTCTTTCAGGTGTTTGTATAGCAAGTTTCAGGCCAAAATTAATGTTTACAAACTAGTCCTAGAAGAGCCTGAAAAAAAGAATTTGTAATGGAAAGACAGGCAAACCCTTAACTATTTTAGTATGAATGGTGATGCTATAATCACATCTAAGGCACATAAAATATGTGATATTTGTAATTCCTCGTGCAGGAAATGCACCGTGGTAACATAATGTGATGGTTGTATCTTGCCACTGGAGAGCTCGGTCCTTCCCAAGAGCATGTGAAGCTCTGTGATTTCTTCCTGGCCGGTGGGTAACTAGGGCTTCCTCTCTTTACACTATTCGATTCCTCCTTAAATTATATGCTTGTCTGATGCATAACACCATAATATTTTTGTTCATGGAAAAAATATTTATTAAAAAACAACGTGGTCACAACATCTGTTAATTCTTAAGGAGACAACGTTGCTTTTAAATCTTGAGCCATCTTTGTTATAAATGATTGGCTTACTGCTATGTGTCCTTCTAAGTCAGATATATTTTTTGTCCAGTTTAATAAATGACTAATCTTTTTGAAATATATTAGATCTGTGTATTTGTATTCATAATAGTTTCTTGGCAAGAAGGGAAATGATTAATTGGTTTGGGGTAGTGTAAAAATTTGGCATTGGCCTTAAAAAATGAGAGCTTTCTTCATAAGGCAGATATTTCATCAAGGAAAATTGAATTGGGCAAAGGGAAATATAGCCATTAATCATATACTGAATCCTAAGACATGAATTTTAAGTGGTCAGTTATGAACAAGATAATTTAATGCAAATACTGGCATGTTTAGTTATATATACAGTAATTCTTCAAACTGATTGCTGCCTATGTTGCACATGGGTTTACTGGGGACCAAGATGTCAAGCAGCAAACATTAGGTTGTCCTAAGTAAAGAATCAGCAGTGCTGTGTTTTTCTCTCCTGTGCAGTAATTTGTCAGGTTTTATTGTCTCTCTGAATTATTGCTCCAACATGGCCATTAATGACACTACACCCCAATACCGTTTGTATTTTGTGTACTCAGAATAAGTGAAAAACATGGAATCAGTTCTCATTTTAAGAATGATTTTCTAAAGCAGCTCCTGTGATGGTTTCATCTACTGAGTAGTTCAAAGTTTACTGCTTATCTTTTTTCTTTTCTTTCTTTAGAGCTTATTATTGCTTGTTCCATTTCTCCAACTTTCTGCTTCCAGCTGGATGAGATGGGATGACACTTTGTGTCATTACTTACACCTTAAGGTGTTATTCAGTTGGTTTTACTCAGAATTCATCAGCTTGGAGTACAGAGAACAGCTATGCCCAAGAAAGGAAATGTCAGCAGTTGTTTCACATTCTGAGCAGCTTTTGCAAATGTCATTTATATTTTATCCTTCGTGTATAAACTACTAACACTACTTTTCTCAAGGTTTTATCTTGTACTCTGAGTATGCTATACACTAGTAGGTTTCAGAGTAGCAGCCGTTTTAGTCTGTATCCGCAAAAAGAACAGGAGTACTTGTGGCACCTTAGAGACTAACAAATTTATTTGAGCATAAGCTTTCGTGGGCTACAGCCCACTTCTTCGGATGCATAGAATGGAACATATATTGAGGAGATATATATACATATGACAACTCCCACCTTTTCATGCTCTCTGTATGTGTATATATATCTCCTCAATATATGTTCCATTCTATGCATCCGAAGAAGTGGGCTGTAGCCCACGAAAGCTTATGCTCAAATAAATTTGTTAGTCTCCAAGGTGCCACAAATACTCCTGTTCTTTATACACTAGTAGTGTCCAATTTGTAGCTGAGGGACCACTTGAGGCTTCAACTTCAGGCCTTGAGAGCAAGTCTGTTAGGAAGAAAATTTGTATGGAAGTGTGGTTTCTGAACTGTGCCCTGCAATTTTTAAACTGAAATGTTTGAATCAGGCCTGACACTCTGGACTGGAGGTAGAGGGCAGTGCCTCCCACCTCTTTCCCTGAAGCCTCAGGACCAACTCTGATGTGAGCAAGGAGCACTATGAGTAGTTGCTGATATTGTCCCTTATCCTGTTCCAACTACTCACTAGCTGTCCTTCTGCATCACAGTAGAGGGAGGTCAGAGTAGCATTAGCTCCTCCTTTGCCTGCTTACCTGCCAAATTGTAAAATCTAAGATCTAATTTAAGAAGTAATGTTTTTGAATATAGAACTTTATAACTGTTCCAATTAAATATTTACTGTAAGCTGTAAATTTTGGGAGAGTAAGTTTGTAAAATATTTTAAATTCCTGTGGAACAGTTGGGTATATTTAGTCTGGGTTTGCTGTAATTATTTCCTACTTTAACTTTTATAAGAATCTCTTTTGCACTAACATTGCTCATACCTAGATTATGACAAATTGAGAGAGATTGATCACTGTATTTAAGAAATACAATTACTTTTGATATTTAGTGATGCTTATAAAGCAAATGCTCTTCTCCTTAAATCAGAAACACTAAATGGCATGAGCAAAAATATCTGTAGAGATTTCTGTGAAAAAGTATGATCTCAAAAATCCATTAACTATATTGACTATTGATTTATTCTTTCAACATATTTCTCAAATAATGTTCTCATAATCAATGTAGTTGTTTGCCTTTGCAATGACCTGACTGGTAATAAACTATTGAAAAAAAGGATTGAAGGTTCAGTGTATAAATATGTAGAGTTATAACTTTGGAAAATGAACCTTCATTCACAATTGCAAACTGAGATAAATATATATCTAAATATATCTCTATATGGATACATGTACATAAAATTATGGGCAACTCACATTGGTGAATTAACATATGAACTGTGCAACTATGAAGAAATCTTGTTACTTTCAAAGGATGTAACAGTCATGAAATGAGTTTGGACAATCTAGGTTTCTGTTTATGCAAATTTGAATACAAGTAACTAGTCCTTTTGTTGCTGACTGGTTTTCAAATATTTAAAGCGGTCAATTTTAGTTCCACATTCTAGTCATGATTACCTTATATGGAGGTTCCTAGTATGTAGTGGGGAGGGGACACGGAGAGAAAGATTAAAATCCTTTCTTTAGTATTTTACAGTGTGTATACTGCATGCAGATTTGGTCGTCCCATCTCAAAAAAGATACATTAAAATGGAAAAGGTACAGAGAAGGGCAGTAAAAATGATTAGGGGTATGGAACAGCTTCCGTATGAGGAGAGATGAAGAAGACTGGGACTTTTCAGCTTGGAAAAGAGATGACTAAGAGGGGATATGATAGAGATCTATAAAATCTTGACTGCTGTGGAGAAAGTGAATAAGGAAATATTATTTACTGCTTCACATAACACATGAATTAGGGGTTACCCAATGAAATTAATAGGCAGCAGGTTTACAACAAACAAAAGAAAATACTTCTTCACACAACGCACAGTCTACCTGTGGAACTTGTTGCCAGGGGATGTTGTGAAGGCCAAAACAATAACGGTTTAAAAAAGAACTAGATAAGTTCATGGAGGATAGGTTCATCAATGGCTATTAGCTAGGATGGGCAGGAATGGAACACCATGCTCTGAGTGTCCCTAGACTCTGTTTGCCAGAAGCTGGGAGTGGACGACAGGAGGATAGGTCACTCAATGATTGCCGGTTCTATTCATTCCTTCTGAAGCACCTGGCATCGGCCACTGTCGGAAGACAATATACTGGGCTAGATGGACCATTGGTCTGACCCAGTTTGGCCATTCTTATGTACCCAATGAATTCAGCTTATGGACTCAAACACTGAAATGGGGGCGGGGGGGGGGAGGTACATAATTTAGTCCATCATCAAACCAGTGTAGGATTATTCCTTATTTGTGCAGTCTAGATTTAAATGACAAAAGTGAATTGGTAAATTAAATAATACTGATTGTGAAACAGTAATCTTGGGTATTACATATGAAAAATTAAGGTAGATGTTTGAGGTATTCTAAACATCATTTATGTTTTGAACACATTTAATGCTTGTCTCTATTCAAACAAGTCCTGTATAATATATATATGTTTGTTGTGGATTGTAGGAGTATTTCTCATATTCCCAAACCATGCCACTTTAAATCTCATCCTTCTTTCATTTGTAAGGAAAGGAGGAATAATTGCCATACCCAGACATGTTTGTTATTTTGAGGCTGCATCTGCTGTTTATCTAAGTTCTCTCTACAGAGGCTAGAGCTGACATATTATCATGTCTTATAAAAATCATGCATGGCTTGCTATTGTAGCTGTATATCAAAAAGAAAACCAATATACTGATTAATTCTGCTTAGAAAAAATATTTCTAAGTTGTGCTCAATAAGCCTTTAATGTAGTAAATTACGTACTTTTGTCACTATAACCTTTCTATTGTATTTTTTAGGCACCTGTCAGCTAGGAATGCAAAAGACAAACATAGTTATGTAAAGAATTCACAGTTTCCAAGAAGTTTCAAGTTTTTTCTGTGTTAAGTTTATGAAGGAAGTTGTTGAGAGGGGAATGCAGGTTTATCAAAAAGATGGGACTACAATTGTGATCTGAATACAGTTAGACTTGGTTGCACAGCTGGCATCCTGCTTTGAGGGCACTTTGTCCCTGGTGCTGCATTTGACATTTCCGACTTTTTTACAAAGATCCAGAATGGTCTTTTCACGACAGTTATCTAAAGCTATGCCTCAGTGAGATGAGAAAAATATTTTTTATCTCTATGGAGCTGGGTTGGATTCCAACTGGTGACCTACAGTTGAAAGGCATCTGCCAGTCAGACATCATAAACCTATCTAAACAACACTTCCCTTAGCAAGGTAGACACGTTAAGGCCCAGTTCAACATGGTTTTTAAGTATGCATCAAACTTTAAGCACGTGTAGTACAATTGACTTCAAGAGGACTACTTGCATTCATAAATTTAGGCATGTATTTAAATACCTTTCTGAATCTGGACATAGATTTGTTGACTAAATATTGCTGTTGGATCTGTGTTGCAAATATGCACCTATAATGAGTAAGTTGCAGGGCCGGCTCCAGGCACCAGTACAGCAAGCAGGTGCTTGGGGCGGCCAACGCAAAGGGGCGGCACGTCCAGGTCTTCGGCGGCGGGTCCCTCGGTCCCTCTCGGAGGGAAGGACCCGCCGCCGAATTGCCGCCGAAGAATGAAGCAGCGGCGGTAGAGCTGCTGCCGAAGTGCCACCGATTGCGGCTTTTTTTTTTTTTTTTCCGCTGCTTGGGGTGGCAAAAACGCTGGAGCCGGCCCTGGTAAGGAGAAATTATTCTATAGATGTTGCCTAAAATTTTTAACCTTTCCAAATTAATAATGTTACACAGTACATAAATTGTATCTTCATTATTTCCTCACTGTTGTGAAAAAGGCCTAATTTTAACAGTGAGCTCATTTCAATACTCAGGAGTCCTTGAAGTTGAAATAAAGTATTAGTGTTACTTAAAGTCAGCTAAGTCATGTAGTTGTTACATAAGTTTGTGTAATGGAAATTCACTGAAATGAAATTCATTGTCATAAAACTTTTCAAACATTTCAGCTTTCCCCCCCCCCAAAGTGTAGTCGATATTATGAGGGCAAAAAAACATTCCTCCTTTACTGATACTTCAAAATGTTCTATTATTAATAGTGTGTTGTTGCATTAATTTTCCAGATTTCACTGTAGTCTGATCCAAATGTTTTGTCAGGGAATTAAAGTAATGAATCATAACTTTCTCACGTGCATCATGTATTTAATATATTAAGTCTAACATGTAACAAGACTGATTACATTACTACATGTGTGAGGGGCACATAGGAATTTAGAGAGGCCCATGTTCCTTTAAATACATTAGCTTAATGAACTGTAAAGATAAAGATGCTCCACAGGGAACATGGTGGTTTTCCTTTTCCATTTACTGATTTGAAAATAATTCAAGAGCAGGGCAAACTCTTTTCTCATAGAATTCTCTTTTGCTGCCTAATGGAGAGGTAGCAGGTTTGGGGACTGAGGAAGAGAAACAGGGGAGAAAGCTTTGTAACCTGGGTACATCTTCCCCCAGATGAAATTAATCGTATTATTAGACAAACTGCTTCAGCAGCTGGCAAAACAGCAGGAACACGTCGATTCTGCTTCCTTGGTTACAGGGAGTGATAGTACACTTGACCTTCAGAGGAGCAGGGTCACAGAGAGGGCATTTTTAAACAATTCTGTCTGGTTTCAGTGATTGGAATCTTCACTAATGGAACCTGGATGCAAATTCTGTGAATAGATTGTAATTGACCTCTGTATTCTTGTTGGATTGTTTTGGCCTGAGAGGTTTGCTGAGGAAAAATGTAAATAAAGCTGCAGGAAGGATTTGACACTGTAAGTACTAGAGTCTGTACAAAATATAGCTAGGGAGCGCCAGGAAGCAAACAATACAAAGGTTATTGAAGCACATTTTCTATCTTCTTTTGAACTATGTATATTCAATAATTTTGCTTAAAGAAATCTATTTTTGAAAAGGCCTTTTACTTAGCAAATGGATTAATTTCAGAGCAAATGTTAGTTAAAATATTTAGTGATTACTTTTAAATACTTATTGATTAAACATGTTTAAAATGTAGTATGTTGAAGTTTCTTACAACTTAAGGCCTGTTTTGTTTATTTTATCATCTACTGATAGACTTCTAAATAATTGTTAATTTTTCTTTAAAAATGACAAAAAAATAGAAGTCCTTGATTTTTTTAACTCATTTTCATTCTTTGCATAATAGATTATACCTACCTTACTTAAAGTTGGTGGATTAGATTTTTGCTTACAGTTTATACAGCTTCTATTGTGGCTGCTTTAAACATGTGGTACAAGTTCCACAGTGTGTGATGTCTTTTGCACTATAAATTTGAATAGTGAATGCTAGTTATGATCTCATATCTTAAAAATAAACTTAATATCAAGCAAAACTGTTATTTGTCTCAAATAAATATTCACAGACCTTTTTTGTTGAGAATATTTTTCTCATATAAGCTGAATTCTACTTACAGCCAAATACCGTAGAAAAAACATTCTTGTATAATAGCCCTATGAAGAGAAGCTGGACAGTTTCTGATAGTAACATTCCTTAAATCCATTCAAAAAAGTTATATATTTTTAGAGTTGTATTTTTTTCAATTAAATATTTAAAACTTGTATAGTTGTAGCTAATTGGTTAGGGTGGTAATACAGCATTTTAGTGTTATACATTCTAATTCTTTGTATGTGTGTGGTAATGGTTAGGGGAGAAACTAAGCTTTAATATAGGAAGCTGCTGGATCTTTTCTCAATCCTACAATTTGATTATTTCAGAAAAACTAACCTTTTGTGCTTCTGATTCTCTAGTACACATGCTGTTCTGCTGTCAACCATTAACATTTCATTGAAATCAGTGGAATGGTAAGAGGTGTCTGGTATATTCCGTAGCACAGCAAGTGTGTTCTGTAGATGCACCTGAAATGTTCAGCTATTGTGAGGTATATAAAATGATCATTATTTCATATGGCATCATATAGATGAGCCTAAAGAAGCTGTACATTAATAAGGACATAAAGAGAATCCTAAAATATAAGATAAACATTCAGACAGCAATTAAATAAACAAAATATGCAATATATCCTTTATTGATAAAGCATACATTTTTTCAACATAAGCTTTTGGGACCAAATAGTGTTTTGTTTTTCAGGTTAATCAATTTAGGTGCATAAATATTTTTCAGTTTCTGAAGAAAAATGAAAATGACACATCAATACATAACTTATGCAGTGGTTCTCAAAATGTGGTCCACCTGTGGTCTACAGAGCCCTTATAGGTGGACACCTGGCTGATCATATTGTACTAGCTTTCTCCTTGTTGCCATCTGTTGAATTTTCTTTAAAATAGTTAAAAATAATTCCCATAAATACTTACTAATGTTGCTTTTTCATATAAACAATCCCACAGGGAAATTATGTGATGATGCTGAATAGGTGAGATGGTCTGCTATGCGCTATACAATACAGAACACAAAGACTGACCCTGCCCCAAAGAGTTTACAGAGGAGTTAACTCTAGTTCCTGTTTGCATAGTGACATTATTTCATGCATACCTCTGCAAATCCCCATACATTAGGGCAAGAGTAGACTCCAGGTGCTTTTGTGGTCTAAGGTAATTAAAATACTTCAAAAAGGATTAGCCTTCCACAGGTGAGGATGAAACAGCTAAAATATCCTAACAGCTAAAAATTAGGTCTTTTAAAATGTGTGGATCTCAGTTAATGACTTGGCACGCAGGATAAGGAAATTACTGTTAAATTAGATCTTCCAGTAGCCTTCTGATACTAACAGTTAAATTTTTGTTGGTCAGACATCTTGTTTTCAGCTATAGGATATACTATATCTGCCAGTGATTGAGAGATTCTACTAATTGTATTCCCCTTCCTACAATTTTGTGCCATTGAAATAATTATATGAGATAATTATATGAGGTACTGTCTTGCTCTTTCATGATTTAGTTTATTGGATTTGACTTCCACACTACACAGTATTACCTAGCACTACAAGCACGAAAGAGTGAAACTGCATGATTCAGTTAATAGTAATGTTTATTTTAACAGGTTTGTCTCTGAGATATTATACAGTAATGTCTGACTTGTGCCTTAAGTTCTTTTCTTTTGTTTAAATCATAGAGTAGCTAAGCTAATTCTTTGTGTTAACCACAAAAGGTCACAGAAGGTTAGAACTTTCTATACAAACTTAGTTTATGACTAGGTGCCTAGTTAACTGTTCTCCAGCAATGCAAACTTTGATCAACAGGTACTTCTGGGATTGCTTGGTAAAATTTGTAAGCTTGATGTTTTTGGACCTGTCGTCATCACTTAAATTGAATAGATTCATATACTTCAATTTGGAAAATCAATGGTTTTATCTCCAAGTAAGATCATTCAGGGAGATAGTGAATCCAAGAACAAGTCCCAAAACTACAAAAATAGTGTTTAATTATTCTCTTGAGGATTTCCAGAAAAGACATTTCCACTCAGCATTGCTAATATGAAGCCGTTAGGGTCAGTCATGCACTGTAAATACAGCATTACAGACTCTTACATCAGGACAATATAAATGTGTGTTTAAAGACTGTTTAAGGGCTGGTCTACACTGGGGGGGGATCGATCCAAGATACGCAACTTCAGCTACGCGAATAGCGTAGCTGAAGTCGAAGTATCTTGGATCGAATTACCTGGGGTCCAGATGGCGCAGGATCGACGGCCGCGGCTCCCCCGTCGACTGCGCTACCGCCGCTCGCTCTGGTGGAGTTCCGGAGTCGACGGTGAGCACGTTTGGGGATCGATATATCGCGTCTTAACTAGACGCGATATATCGATCCCGGATAAATCGATTGCTACCCGCCGATACAGCGGGTAATGAAGACCCTAAGAAACCCCATAATTTATAGAATTTTATTAGAAGAAGGGATGGACTGACATATGATTCTGAGTTAATCAACAATTCAAAATCTATGTGATAATGTTTGTGACGGGTGTCATTTAATATCAGGATAGACTTAACTAAGAATCCCAAGCTTTTAATTAATTAAGATGAAAGAACAGCTATCAGAAGGGCAGAGTTGTGGCCAATTTGTGCCTCATTGGTTTAAAATAAATAGATATGGCAGAAACTGGATCTTCTGTAACCCTTACTATTTAAGTTAAGTATGAGGCACTTATTATGGTTGTCTATCTTGTCTATTTCTATGGCCCATATCACCTTAGTATCTGAGTTCCCTAACTGACTGTTTAATTTGTATATTAAAAGGGATTTTTTAAAATAAATTATCATTTTGTATCACCTGTAATAATAATCTACAGTATTAGTTATTCAAATTATGCCGTGTATATAAAATCTATTGTCAGTTTTTCTACAAAAAGATAAAATGAATCAATAACAATATTAATTTACTCTCAATAAAGCATGTGACTGAAAAAAGTAACCATGTTGCAGACTATTGATTTGACAGATTGTAATGACACCTCTGGAGCTACTACATTCTGTTGTGTAAATATTTATTAACTAATTAAAATTATATTAATTTATCCTGAGAAGTTGTTACAATCTTTAATATGAAAGCAGTGGCCTCACATCTATATAAAATCTATATGTTAACAATATTGTAAGATTTTTTTGTGGAAAATATTGTTGCACATTCATGATATGTGATTTTCTAATCAAATTATCACCATTGTTTTAAATTTTCTGATAATAGGCAAAGGCATTTGTCCACATCATGAATTATTGATCTGCAAAATTTAAATGTAAAATAGAGCCAATTTTAGCGAATGCAGCACAAATAAGTGTATGTAATGTTTGTACTAAAATTTTCTATAATTTGGAACTAGCTAAAGGAATTTTTGAAATTTTTTACTTAAAGTATTTTAACCTGAAATATTTTACACTAACTGTAAGCCAGGGGATTCAGTCCTGCAAGCCATCCAAGTGTAGAATTCCCATTGATTTCAGATGGCATCTTTTGTGTGGAAAGTTTGTAGGGCCAGGTCCTGAATTATATACAGTATATATAATGTTTACACAATGGCTGTTAACTTTATTTGGGCTTAAACACAAATAGGCTTGAAAATGTTTCTACAGCATCTTCCAAATAGTGAGGAATTATATTTAGATATAAATGAGCCAAGTAAGATTAAGTAAGGTGGTTTTTAAAAGGCCCGGGGGGGGGGGGGCCTAGAACTGAAGCAAATCTTAACAAAAACAGAGTGTTGGATGGCTCTGGGGATTAGTAATGGCATACAGCATCTTTTATCTGTAAGTTGATTGTGACTGAAAGTCATTACCATCAGATAGCCTCTTAAGTGGCCTTTGTGAAATCCATTTGGAGGCCTTAGTCTGTTTCCTTGTGGGAAGGTGTCTACCTCAAATAACCAACGATCAAAATCAGTACTAATTGTTTCCTCTTGTTGGCAGTTGCATCAACAAGGGTGAAGATTGAATAGGACATGGAGACTGAACTTTCGTGTTGTGATGGTTCCGCCGGGTTGGGGTTTAATCACAATTGACCGAGTTGTACATGTGCAAATTTGCATTGCCTGTGCTGTATCAGTTCTGTGGACTAATAGAAGTCTTCAAGATTGTCAAGCCAACATCTTTCATTCACTCTTACTTGAGTTAAAGCCCTCACCCTCAAAGTCTTCTATGGGACATTCTGCCACCAACATCCTAAATCCTACATATCCTTCTGAGGGTCACAAAATTCCTAGAGTCTGATTCCAGTTTATCCAGGGTCTTCCAGGGATGGAGACAGCTGCACTTCCTAAGCATCCATGGGGCATCCTTCAGCCTCAAACAACTGTATTTAAAATCAATTTCTGCTCTGAAAATTAACTGTAAAAATAGCACTTGTTATGAAACTGATCTGCTTCCTGCATGTATCCAGAGTCAGATCTGCTTTGTCACTAACGTGACAAAAATAGACTTATGCTGCATTTTACACCTGTTAGTCCTGCAGCAAGGCCAATGCAGACAGGTATTGTAGAGGGAGATGGTATCTGTTTGTTTTCACACACCAACAGAATTGTTAACTGAATTCCAATTGGAGGGTCAATTTTTACCCTCAGTTACATCTGTGAAACTCTCACTGAGGATAATAGTAATTAAACATGTAACTAAGGAGATAAATTTGCTGCCTAATATTAATTTCTGGTGATGATATGTAGGAAGGTAGGTCTAAGTCTACAGCACCGATAATTAGTAAAAAGCCAACTTTTTACACTTACATATTGAGCAAACAATAAAATTCAAACTTAACTAAGTCATTTTTATAGAGTTACATATCCAAACACTACTGTACTGTAAATAAATGTCTAAATAACACTCACTGCAGTTGAAAATTGCTCTCACAACAGCTTGGAAAATGAGGCTGCCACTTATTCCAAGGAGGCTACATAGTTTAACTAGATATTATGAGAGACTTTGGATTGACCACATAAGATCAGGGAAATAAAAGGGATAAATGCCAATTTGGGCAGATTCGAGGCATGTGGACTGCCCCAGAACATTCTCCTCCTCCTCTACCGCTAAATACCTTTTTATTTAGGTCCAGGCTAAGAGTCAAGACACCTCCTGGCTCCCAAGGATATTTTGGAGCTACATAACAAAAGGTAGGATGGAGGAATGGAATCTGAGACAGAAAGGTCTTTCTTCTCCATCTCCAACACTGGAGAGGGTGGCTTTAAAAGCATGGTCTAGTGCAGTGGTTCTCAAACTTGTACTGGTGACCCCTTTCACATAGCAAGCCTCTGAGTGCAACCCCCCCTTATAAATTAAAAACACTTTCAAATATATTTAACACCATTATAAATGCTGGATGCAAAGCAGGGTTTGGGGTGGAGGTTGACAGCTCGTGACCTCCCATGTAATAACTTCGTGACCCCCTGAGGGGTCCCGACCCCCAGTTTGAGAACCCCTGGACTAGTGGATAGAGCAGTGGTCTCAAAACTCTGCACTCTGCAGGTCACTAACCTCTGTATGCCCAGCTTTCACCATCTGTAAAATAAAAGTAACAATACTTGCCTATCTCCAAAGGGTTCTTGTAGGATCATAGCTAATACTTTCAGACTTGGTTGCCTAAAATTAAGCATCTAAATCCATATTCAGGCACCTAACTAAAAGCCTTAAATTTATTAGATACTGAGCACTCAGCCATTCCCACTGACATCAATGGGAGAGTCAGCCACTCGGGCCTCTGGAAAGTTAGGGGCCTGAGTATTGAGTAAGGTGTCTAATTTTTGGCAAACCAGGCTGAAAATTTTGGACTTCATTGTTCATAAAACATTTTAAGATCCTCAGATGAAAGGTGATATATTAGTACAAAATATCATTACTAATATGTTGAAAAGCTTTATTTTAAAAAGAAGCAAAAAAGATTTATTGAGTAAATAACTGGAAGTTGAAAAAAGATATGTTTTTTTCATTTCAGTAATAGTGACCACACTGTTTAAATTGTATTCCTCTTCTGAGAAGCATGATCAAGTAATATTATACCTAGACTTGGAAAGATTAGATTTTTACTGGTAACTGTCTGTAAACATCAATTTCACACCGTACACATACAAACCGATGAAAAAATATTTAAATTGATATTAATAGAAACTTACTGATAGACAAAGTAAGAAAAATGCTGCTTGACAACTTAATAGTTTGATTTAAGGGTATTATTTTACATTGTATATGTTGACATATGAAGTTGACAATTTCTGTTTTAGTGGTTATACAGCTTTAACTTTTTGACTCTCAGCGTCTATTGTCATTAAATAATTGTCTGACCTGCCCATAATTTCCTGCAACTGTGAAAATGTAAATAGATAAAAATTGAAAAAATGCTTACTATCCATAATTTTGCACAACTGTGAAAATTAAAGTAGATACAAATAGAAAAATACTTAAAAATAAACATTGATATTATCCGTCAAAATAATAAAAAATAAAAATTGAATTCTGCCAATTCTAATTATACAGTGATTGATCTGTAGTATAATAGATTCATTCTTGCCAACAAAAACGTACTCTGACAATTCAGTGGAAGCAGATACTAGTGTGTTTTAGCTACTGAAACCTTTTCTGATAAGTCTAGAATCCATGATGGAATTGTATAATGCTTAAGATAAAAAATGTCCACTATGTTATAACTACATGAAATGAAATTTCTATCTTGTTATTTACAGGTACAGACTGTTCAGACATCATTATCTGAATCTCCAGTGATGACCAGCCCCTCTCAACGCATCCAAATTATTTCTACAGACTCTTCTGTAGCTTCACCACAGCGCATTCAGGTAAAATCTTTAATTTAAATAACTCAGTCAATGGGGCCCTTATTATGAAAGCAAACCTCATTCAGTTATTGTCCAGTACATAGCCATGTACAATATGTTTGAAAACTATAGTGAGCTCTTGTTTTTAATGTACCAGATATCTTTCAGTGATTAGAATTCAAAATGACCTCTACAAAATGGAGAATTGGTATGCATTCAGCAAGATGAAATTCAATAAAGATCAAGTGCAAATTACTTCACTTAGGAAGGAAAAGTCAAATGCACAATTACAAAATGGGGAAGAACTAGGTATGTGATAATACTGATGAAACGGATCTGGAGGCTATAATGGATCACAAATTGAGTATAAGTCAACAATGTGATGCACTTGAGAAAAAGGCTAATATTCTGGGAAGTATTAACAAGAGTGTTGTATGTAAGACATGGGAGGTAATTGTCCTGTTCTACTCAGCACTGATGATGCCTCAGCTGGAGTAACATGTCCAATTCTAGCTGCCACGTTTTAGGAAAGATGTGGAGAAATTGGGGAGAGTCTAGAGGAGAGCGACAAAACTGATAAAAAGTTTAGAAAACCTGACCTGTTTAGAAACATTAAAAAAACTGGCAATTATTTAGTCTTGAGAAAAGAAGACTATGGAGGGACAGACTTCAAATATGTTAAAGGCTGTTATAAAGAGTACTGTGATCAATTGCTCTCCATGTCCACTGATGGAAGACAAGAAATAATGGGTTTTATCTGCAGCAAAGGATATGTAGGTTAGATATTAGGAAAAACTTTCCAAGTATAAGGGTAGTTAAGGTCTGAAATAGGCTTCCAAGAGAGGTTGTGGAATCCCCATCTTTGAGAGTTTTTCAGAACAGGTTGAACAAACACCTAGTCTAGGTCAGGGATAGTCTAGGTTTACTTGGTCCTGCCCCAGTGCAGAGGGTAGTACTTGATGACTTCTTAAGGTCCCTTCCAGCCCTACATTTCTAGAATCTGTGATTCTATGATTGTCATTTGTAGATAGGCACTGAGAGTTGTTCTGTGGTGTGTATATATATATTTTTTTTACCTGCAGTTTTTGCCTATATATTCCCTCTAAATCTAGGAAAGGAAAATTCAGACAATTTATGCCTCTTCACTGTCTTACTCTCTAGATTCTATCACTGTGGAAGGATTCTCCTTTGCAGACATATTTCTGGTTAAGTAACAATAGCAAAAAACCTTTTTTATCTAGCAGATCTACAATATCAGTATATATTTCACCACCTCATCATAAGATTTATATTTCCTCAACATGTATGACTGAAGAATACTAGGACATTCTGAAGTTCATAATGCAGATCCTCCCAGCATAACTTTAGTTTTGGCCCACGTGGGCAGAACAATTAATCTTGTTCCTCAGATCTCTACTACTTCTAAAAGAACTACCAGTCCATGCTGAGGGAGAATACTGGAATGGGAAAAGAACAATTCCCATCTCTGTAAATATGTACAGGCAACATCATAGAGGTATCAGTCTTGACCCCATAGACAAGATTTCAGTGTGACTTCATTCTACCAGCTAAGATTTTCAATATAAAACACTGTGATGGCCAGTAAGAGCTCTGTGGAGCAGCAAGATAGCCCAGAGATCTTTTGCCTAGTGAGCTCCTTAATTATCATAATTGGCTGTTCCATATGCTTAGATTTTTTTTAAATGATGATGATAATATGTTTATTTGATAAGGATTATGTTTTCTGAGCTACGAAACTTTATTCACACAAGTGGTCAGATTAGCATAGAAGCCTTAACTGTAAATTAACTACACACACACACACAAAATAGAAGAAATCTCAGCTATAGTCATGAGATGGAATGCTTTTAATTTTCTGTCTCTAGTATTGTGTGAACAACACCAAAAGACAAGCCTGAGAGCTTAAATTCATAACTCTGCTAGACACTAAAAATGATGGACTCAACAGAGACACTGGATTTATGGTTTATTACAACAATCTCTAGCCCACTAACCTCCTCTTTTTGTCCTATGACTGCAGAGTTGTTAATGGGCCACTCTACCTCTAATGGTCCCTTAGAAAATGTGCTAACTACTTATGCTAAACAATCTGTTCCACCTTGCATTTAGCTGTGACACTCAGAGTACTTTCCCAGACCCAAAGAAGTGTTGTGTTTGCTCGGAAACTTGTCTCTCTCACCAGCAAAAGTTGGTCCAATAAAAAGATGATACCTGACCCCCTTGCCTCTCTGTCTCTAGTATTGACCAGAAGAGGCTAGTTTCACAGTTTACTAATACGTTTCCCTTTTTCAGAATGGATGAGTTTGATCTCATATAGTTTTCCAAAGTATTTTTACTTTCACTTTTAATTCTTTAAGTGAGGAAACTTTATGATTATATCAGATTAGATTTTCTGTGTATGTGTACTGGATATGTGCTTGGTCATACATAGCCATGTACAATATATTACATATTTTTCACTTAGGTGAACATAAGAACCTTGGTCATTATACTTAATTGGTATTCATTTTATACTATTCGGATCACATAAGAACATAAGAATGGCCCTACTGGGTCAGACCAAAGGTCCATCTAGCCCAGTATCCTGTCTTCCGACAGAGGACAGTGCCAGGTGCCCCAGAGAGAATGAACAGAACAGGTAATCATCAAGTGATCCATCTCCTGTTGCTCATTCCCAGCTTCTGGCAAACAGAGGCCAGGGACACCATTCCTGCCCATCCTGGCTAATAGCCTTTGATGGACCTATCCTCCATGAATTTATCTAGTTCTTTTTTGAACCCTGTTATGGTCTTGGCCTTCACAACATCCTCTGGCAAGGAGTTCCACAGGTTGACTGTGCGTTGAGTGAAGAAATACTTCCTTTTATTTGTTTAAAACCTGCTGCCTATTAATTTAATTTGGTGACCCCTAGTTCTTGTGTTATGAGAAGTAGTAAACAACACTTCCTTATCTATTTTCTCTATACCAGTCATGATTTTATAGACCTCAATCAGATCTCCCCTTAGCCATCTCTTTTCCAAGCTGAAAAGTCCCAGTCTTATTAATCTCTCCTCATACGGAAGTCATTCCATACCCCTTATCTGAACCTTTTCCAAGTCCAATATATCTTTTTTGAGATGGGGTGACCACATCTGCACACAGTATTTATATGGATGGATTTATATGGAGGCAACACAATATTTTCTGTCCTATTATCTAACCCTTTCTTAATTATTCCCAGCATTCTGTTCGCTTTTTTGACTGCTGCTGCACATTAAGTGGATGTTTTCAGAGAACTATCCACAATGACTCCAAGATCTCTTTCTTGAGTGGTAACAGCTTATTTAGACCCCATCATTTTATATGTATAGTTGGGATTATGCTTTCCAATGTGCATTACTTTGCATTTATCAACATTAAATTTCATCTGCCATTTTGTTGCTCAGTCACCCACTTTTGAGAAATCCTTTTGTAGTTCTTCACAGTCTGCCTGGGTCTTAACTATCTTTAGTAATTTTGTATCATCTGCAAATTTTGCTTCCTCACTGTTTACATATTAGAGAGATTCCTTCTTGACCTGTTTAATGTGATTTACCATAGTCCAGCTACTTCCTCACCTTTCATATCACCAGTGCTTCCCATTCCACAAGTACCCTTCTCTGCAGAAGTACTATGTATACATAAAGGCCTGATTCCACTGCCTTGCACTTTGTGTCATCATTTACACTTATTTTGCACAAGTATAAATGACTATGTAAATTGCAAGGCAGTGAAGAGCCATTATCAGGTAATAAGATATAATTCTGAGATAGAACCAAAGATTTTAGAATGTTAAATCTTATATTATGCCTTATAAAATCCTTCAACATTTATTGCAGATTGTGACAGATCAGCAAACAGGACAGAAAATCCAGATAGTTACAGCAGTGGACTCATCAGTGTCTCCGAAGCAACAGTTTATCTTGGCCAGTCCAGATGGAACTGGAACAGGAAAGGTGATATTGGCAGCACCTGAAACATCTAATGCCAAGCAACTTATCTTTACCACCACTGACAACATTGTACCAGGCAGAATTCAGGTAAATACAATAATTAAAACAGGCTATCCTCCTTCGATTATTGATTTAAATAGATTTAATTGTATAATAGCTCTAAACCCCTAGAAGTTTTGATAGTTTTCTAAAAGCTAAACTTCCTGTGTACATATTTTTTAAGCCAAAAACCTTTTGTTTTGAATCATAATTTTATTTAGTGTCTGTGTTTAATGGGATGATTTGGGCATTAAAATACAGACAGACCCATAAAAGAAACAAAAATAATCATGTTATATTCAGCACAAAAACAGTGGAAACATTGTACCAAAATAAACAACAATTCCTAGGAGTTAACTTGAACTGTAAGTGAATATTTAAAGATGAGACCTTGTTTCTTTCCAGTACTACAATGGTCTGTAACATATTATAATACACTGATTCTATGCCCCAGTTAATAAAAGCCAATAAAACCAAGCACTGTGCTAGTATAACCTGAGTCCTGTATATGGTTGGAAGTTTAATTTTTTAAATTAATAAACATAATTAATTTAAAACTGTTTTTTAAAAGCTTTTTAAAAACTTTGTCAGTGAGATTAATTTTGTCAGGATTAACTTCTTTGTTGATACCATGAAAAAATTATGAGTTTATTGGATTATACTCCCCCACTTCCTTCCTTTCCTCTCTCTTCCCTTTTCTTCTCTTTTAGGTTTAATCCTGCCTCTGATTTATTGGTATGCAAAGGGTTAAGGATGGACTATTTTCATCCTGTATTTTGAACTGAACAGAATTTTATATTATTGCATTATTTAACTTCCTTTCATATAGCACTTTGTCTTGCCAAGCATTCTTGTTTGTATGTTCGCATAATTGAATGATATCCCCAAAGTTCTAAAACAGCAGTGGGCAACCTGTGGCCCATGGGCTGCACATGGCCCGTCGGGGTAATCCACTGGCAGGAGGTGAGACAGTTTGTTTACATTGACCGTCTGCAGGCATGGCTGCCCGCAGCTCCCAGTGGCCGCAGTTCACCGTTCTTGGCCAATGGGAGCTGCGAGAAGTGGCGCGAGCCGCAGGGACATGCTGGCTGCCGTTTTCCGCAGCTCCCATTGACCGGGAACGGCAAACCACGGCCACTGGGAGCTGCGGGCGGCCGTGCCTGCGGACAGTCAATGTAAACAAACTGTCTCACCTCCTGCCAGCGGATTACCCTGACGGGCCATGTGCGGGCTGCAGGTTGTCCACCACTGCTCTAAAAGGAGTGTGAATGAAATAGAGCTAATGTGAGGTGCACAAAACATTCTGGGCCAAGTCTTCAGCTGCTGTAAACCAGCATAGCTCCATTGAAGTCAATAAAGTAATGCTGATTTATGCCAACTGAGGATCTGGCCCTCTATTTTCATAGGAACTACAAAACTAGTGGATATACTTTGTTTATGGTGTCTAAAAAGAGGAGTAATAACTTTAAAAAAAACTAGACAGGCCTATATTTTCAGAAGGCTGTGTTCCCTTTTGTGAGCAAAATTTGTGTCCACAAAATTTGTACCTTCTGTTTTTTTGTACTTACACTTTATTGCAGGTATGAGTATTAGCAGTTAGATGTTTAGCTATCTGATTTACAACTCCAAGTGACCAGTTAACTATCCAAATGATAATATTTGCTCCTGCGGTGAAGTGCATTGTCACACAGTGATCTACCTATGTGAATGGCATCAGAGGCTCAAATTCAGTGAAAGGGGAGGAGCAGAAAAAAACTCACATATTATTTATAATATATAAATTCCTTTTTCTGATTTAGTTTAATCCACTTTGGAAGTTGATTAAGCTAAACTGGAAAAAGGCACTCTTATTCCAGAATAAAATTACCTATATGGGGAAGTTATTCCAGTATAGCTATTACACTTAAATTTCTTTATTTTGCAATAACTTCTCTATGTAGACAAGCCCCGAATCTTTGAAGGCTAATGCAGGTCTCTGCTTAAGATGAGCCCCAATCAGGAATAAATCTTTCAGTTCTGAATCAGGCCTCTGCCTAAGCTAAACTCCCAGACTGGACTCTATCTTTCCAAACTGCAACAGGGCTCTGCCTAAACCAGGCTTCCAGACTAAATTTAGGGGCAGATTTATAAAGGTATTTAGGTGCCTACTGGGATTTACAAAAGTGCCTAAGCAGGTTAGATGCCAAATTCTATTGCAAGTACTAACCTGCAAGAGTTAGCAATGCTAAGCCAATCAGTTGATCTGAATATGAAATCTCTTTAGAGCTTGATTTGATGTGATATATCAAAGCAACACCTTAACTGTTCTGGCATTTTGTTTTAGATTGTGACAGACTCTGCTTCAGTGGAACGTTTGTTGGGTAAAGCTGATGTCCAGCGACCACAAGTAGTAGAATATTGTGTTGTTTGTGGAGATAAAGCGTCAGGTAAGCAAATATACTCTTGTAACAGACATGTTACTAGTAAAGATGGAGTGACAATGTGTTTATGTATAGTGAGAATAGCAGTTGAGACTCGGTCAAAAGAGGATGAATTTACAGTACAGAAATGTGTTGGCTATCACCACCTATGGCTGGTATACTTGTGGTTTGAACACAATTGTGAACAAGTAAGTTAAATGACATGATACTTGACCACAATTATGGCAAGCTGTGCTTGTTATCAGACTAGTTAAACCCTCCTTGAACCAATACTAGTCTGAACTCCAATATTGGCAAGAAAACATTCACTTTTGACCAGCTAGCAACAACACAATGTGAGGGGTGTAAGTGTCAGGGAGCCAGCTGCAGCATGGTCAGTGTCCTAGCAACACACTGGACACAGCTGATCCTAGTGGGGCGGGGGAGTGGGGAAGCTGCATGATTGATTGCGCTTCTTGATTGGTGCAGGGGAGAAGCTACCTATTATTTAACACAGCAACAGAGCTCGCTGGGTGCTCGACGTGTTCCATGTCCACAGCTGAGCATGTTCCTGCTTCCTACCCAGCCTGCTCTTGTGACTGCTTCAGCCCCTGCCCTTCTCCATCCTGGGCACCCCTGGCTTCCTGACCATATCTCTGGCTCACCCATTGGCTCTAGCATTCGGCTTTTGATCCCTGTCACTGACCATCAGCTCTGCTCTTAACTACGGCCCCAGTGTATCCTATAATCCTGATCCTTGACTCCAGCTTGGCTCCACTCTAATCTTCAGGCCTGGCTACCTCCATGGCTCCAACCATTAGGCCTGACCACACACTCCTGTCCCTGAGAGTAAGTTTGGGGTCCAATGCTCTTTCATTTCCTGGGCAAGCTTGAGCTGAGAGTACAGTGCAGGGAGTTTGCTCAACTGGTCAGTGAGCACTTTCCATCCATTCAACGCACTAAATGAGGTGGGGTCCTGTGAAAAAAGTAGTATGTGATCATGTAATTAAAGGTAGTATCATAATGCATACGCAAAGGGGTCTGAATTAATGTTGCCTGGACAACCTTTATTCTGGAATTTCCTATGTTTTGAGTGATTGACTTGCAACTTTAATATTCTTTTAATGTCATTTTTGCATGTAATATCCTTTATATATTTTGTATCCATGCATGTGACTTCATTAGCAATTATGTAGCTACACTGATGGACTCCAAGAGGAACCATTAGTCCTGGGCTGAAGTGGGTGTTGCCATTATGCATACTCTTCAAGGATGGTGGGAAATGGGCTGATCCTGGAGGATCTCCTGAAAGAAACGCAAAACAAAACTATGACATCAGACTAGAATAGTGCTTTCACCATCAGTGCCTGCAGATATGAGGAATAACCAGGAATATAAAACAAATCAAGGTGTGATTTGTCAATAGGCTCTGCCTACTATAAATAAAATGTTGGTATTAAAAATATAAATCATTTCCTTGTGGTAACCGAGCTGCATATGCATTCCCTTTTCCTTTAGGTCGTCACTATGGCGCTGTCAGTTGCGAGGGATGCAAAGGTTTCTTTAAAAGGAGTGTAAGGAAGAATTTGACCTACAGTTGTCGTAGCAACCAGGACTGTATCATCAATAAACACCATCGGAATCGTTGCCAGTTTTGTAGGCTTAAGAAATGCCTAGAGATGGGCATGAAAATGGAATGTGAGTGTTCATTACCCAAACTGATACTTTGTCTACCAAGTAATAAATATGTAGATGATCAGTACAGTTAAATATATTTTCAGTTTTCTATCTTTGTCCATGTGAAACACCAAGTTCTAAGACATCTGCAATACTCTCTTGAATACAGATCAAGAAGTATCTTTGTTACAGAATTTTTGTCATCCCATTTTGCCTCACATTTTCTTCTCTAAACCTGTTCTTTGGTTCACTTTTGTAGAGGAAGTTCAAGCTACAGCGATCAATAACTTTGAAATCAATCTCTTATGTGTGATATTATATCACATCCCCTAAGAAGGGATATATAGAACCTCACTTTTAGTGCATTTTACAAGTACAGTGTTTGTAATGGAGAATGACACTCCTATTTTCTGCCTGTGGCACATGTTTGTGTGGTTTCCTGTGGGTTGTAATGCTTTGGTCTAGTTTTGGTTGTTGGGTTTAGTGTGTGGATGTTGGGTGGTGTTGGTGGCTTGTGATATACAGGAGGTCAGACAAGATAATGTATTGGTCCCTTCTGAAACTCTCTGGCCTCATTTTGGAATAACTTCTTGTGTATGGATAGATTTGTTTTGCTGTCAGATTTGGGGCTTATTTCTCCTGTTATAGAATAATGTACCATAAATCCCACTTGGTGCAGATTTCCCATTAAATAAGGCATGTTCTGTTCTGTGAGATGAAGTGCAATGTTCTCTACCTTTGTGGCATACTATTGCATAACACTGTACTTACCCCAAATTTGTTTTATTAAAAGAAAAGACATAAAGCTACGTTTTATATTCATTGCAAATATTATTCCAATACCTTCTTTACAAGTTTGGGATTATTTTATTGTGAATATTATTTAACTCTAAAGTACCTGGAGTCAAAGGCTGTCATCAAAGAGTATACAATGCAGCTTAAGAGGGAGGTGCAAATATGTCTTTAAGACATCTTTGTGTTCTCTTGGTCCTGGGCTAATTGTGTGCCAGTCTCCCCCGCCATGTAAATTAGAACTGTCTGAAAACTGCTCTGAATTTCTCTACCTGCCAGTGGGCCTAAAGGGCTGTTACACCATCTGGGATCTCTGAGGCACAGGGAAGCACCAGCCACTGCCTTATCACTGGCAATGCCCTCTATGCCAGACACGGGTGGCAGAGAAGCTATTATGCTAGCTATACACCATAACAGGATCCTTCTACCTTGGGATGGGCCTCCCATGGCCAGCTGTGCCAGCTGTAGGGCTCTTTTGAGCTGGCAGTTTACAATGTCCCAATGCCATTTTTAGTGGCAAACTGCAGATGCTGCTGCATTTCTAGAGGTTGATCCAGGGTCCACTGTGATCAGTTGAAAAGATTCCCATTGATTTCAGTGGACACTGGATCAGGCTTTTGGTTAATAAGTGTGAATTATTTGCACTGGCAATCATTGAACTTAATCCAATGTTAATAAACAATACAGCAAATCCTTTCTATACAAGGTACAGTATATATATCATGTTCATAACCTAGTTTCAAGGCCTTATGATTGCTAACAAACATTAGGATAATTTTCTCTCCATCCCCAGTCAGTGGGGAATTTTTTTTTATTTCTAAATTTTATTTTTGTTAAGGTGGGAAGGCTAGGTGGAAGAAAGTTAGATTCATGAGACCATGAAGAAGAACTGCTTTATAGCTGATTGCTGTGTGAATGTATGACTGGTACAATAATACTAGAGTAATGCTCTGAACTTATATAGTGCTTTATATTTTATATTGTGCACTATATGTATATATAGTGTTGTACAAACATTAAATAATTCTCACAACACCCTTGCGAAGAATATCAGTTTTAATATCCCAATTTTTGAGAAAATGTTTCAAGTGAGCACCATGTAGTTAAATGACTTGCCCAAAGCCACACTGCAAATTAGTGGCAGGAGTTCATGCCTGCCAGTCCCATGCATAGTCCACTCAACTATGATGACCCAATATTTCAGGGGAATAAATTTCATTTTCTTTAAAATCACAACATTAATGTTGTTTTCTGATTCTTTTGCTTGAGATACATCCATATCCCTTTTAGAACCTTGAACAATAAGCCTTTTTCCCTACACTTTAAAACTGGAGGTATTTTTAATCCTGGAGAGATTTTTTTTAGGAGCCCACTAGACCTTCTTAACTGGCTAGATGTGTGCATTACCTTTAAATCATTTACAGATCCACTGTGCCTAGACATTAAACGCTCTTCTGCCATATAGCAGTGCAAACATTTCCTCTTAGCCTGCCTGCCCTGCTATGAATTTTAGCATTGATTTTTTAAATAAAATGTTCAAGAAATATCATTGGTCTAAAATCTACATATTCCTTTCCTCAAAATCATAGTGTGAAAATGTGTCTTCCTGAATGCTTAACTTGGTTAAATGCAATGCAGTAGCAAGCTGTCACCTCAATCCCACTTAAGACTATGATTAGTCCCATTGATTTCTTATTTAATAAACATGTGATTAAGTGCATTGCAACACTGGGACCTATGTCTCTTCAGTTATCATACTGAATTTCTAATATTGCATTGAACTGAAATGAGCCAACACATTTCATGCAAACTGAAATCTTGCTTTAAGATTTTCCTTTACTTTAGTTTTTGGATGAATTATTTCCTTTCAAATCTGTATTTTTCTATTCTGATGAAGCGGTTCAGAGTGAAAGAAAGCCTTTTGATGTGCAACGGGAGAAACCAACCAACTGTGCAGCTTCAACTGAAAAAATCTATATCAGGAAAGACCTAAGAAGCCCTCTCATAGCAACTCCAACATTTGTAGCAGATAAAGATGGCGCCCGGTAAGTTTTTAGGTGTAAAATGGGTCTGTTTAAGATGCCTTCAGACTAGAGTCTTGTGGAGTCAGTTTTATAAACAATGAACTCCAGGGGGATGTAGGATCAGGCCCCAAAAGTATGGCCTCTTTTTAAATTCTAGAATGGAAGTTTCCTTCTTACATGATGGTGGTTATTCTTTGAGGGTTCAGATATTTCCAAACAAATGGGCATGGAAATACATTTGGATACAATAGTAATGAATACTATATATCCTAACATAGATAGAAAATAGCAATCTAGCTTAAAGGCCACATTTTCAAAAGTAGACACAATTGTATGCACAATTTTTTCTGGTACAAGTTTTGTGTGTTCTAGAGCACAATTAATATGTGCAGATAGTATTTGCAATAAGAATTGAGGCATTTAGGAGTCTGAATATCTGATGCACATATGCAATGACTTCAAATAAAAATGCCATAGCAGTTTGGAAGGCTGGACTGGAAACTCCTTTGAAAATTTGCTGCTAAATATTTGCATTTGTGTTATGTATGAAACTAAGTGTCTGATAAATACTGTGGTCAAACACATTTTGTTCTTTTATATTTTTTTCTGTTGCACATGCAAGATGTGTTCTCCTTCACAACCCTAATAACCACATTATAATCAATAAGTATTATTATTAATATCATGTATTTGTTATTTATATAGAACCATACATTTCCATGACATAACACAGTTGAATAATGCATGACAAGTTCCTGCCTCAGGGAGTTTACCATTTCAGTGCCAGGCCCTGAGATGATAAACTCCCTGAGGCCTGAATCTGTCATGCATTATTCATCTATATTGTGCCATGCAAACCTATCATGCTATATAAATAACAAATACATCATAATTATACTTATTGACTACAAAGCACTTCACAGATCAGGCCCTAAGTTATGTATGGAAAAGGGAGAAAGAACATTAGACAAGGGGCATGGTAAGAGCAGGACAAAGTTTGAAGTAAAATTGGGATATGTGGTTTTATGTAAACATTGTTCTTTCTTTATCTCACTTCTTCATCTGATGTGATCCTTGTCTTTGCCCTGTCTCACTTGGAATGCCATTTACTTGGGGCATGATCCTCTGTAAAGTGCCATGCAAATTTACATAGCTAATAATGGCTTACTGGTTGTAATGAAGAAGATGACACCTGCCAGCATGACAGAAGAAATCAAATCGAAAAGCTAATGAGAGGAAAATCAGGTTGAGAAATCACCAGCACTTTAGCAAAAGAAAGAAAGGCATTCATTTGCAGTGGCAAAATCACCAACCCTCCAGTTAAAGTGCAGTTTCTTCCAGGACACACATTATTTTTTGGAAATAGTTTTCAGCAGGACCAAATTCTGATGGATAAATTCTCAACATCACAAAATGGAAAGCCCAATAAGAGTAATCCTCATTATACTGCACTGAAATAGGTTCACTCTTAGATTCTTTACATGTCTGAACAGGTCAACGGGTCTTCTTGATCCAGGAATGCTTGTGAATATTCAGCAGCCATTGATACGGGATGATGGTACAGTCCTGCTAGCTACAGACTCCAAGGTAATATTCCTTTCATTTTATTACAAATCTTACATTTTATTTACTACATTATTTTGGGTATGTTTTTAAAAAGAAATCCTTCTGACCCCTTTGCAGTCACAAAAGGTCCTTACCTCAGCCAAACGGTTGCTGTTCCACTGCAAAGGGGTAGAGGGCATTAGAAATTGGAGAGACCACCACAGTGCCACAAGTGCAAAGGAGGGCAGGTCTAGTGTCTCTGTCTGTGGGGATTCACTCACTGATTATTGTCCCCTGAGGAGGAAGATGGAGTGGGGAGGCTGCTGCAGGCAGCCCTGAGGTTGTTGTTGCCTTTCTGTAACATGTAGCTTGAGATAATAATACCACCGTGCGCTGAAACAAATCCTATATTTTGGGAGAGATAGAATGGATGATCTAGAACAGTGGTTCCCAAACTAGGGCCGCCGCTTGTGTAGGGAAAGCCCCTGGCAGGCCGGGCCAGTTTGTTTACCTGCCACGTGCGCAGGTTCAGCCGATCGCGGCTCCCACTGGCCACAGTTCGCCGCTCCAGGCCAATGGGGGCTGTGGGAAGCGGCGCGGGCTGAGGGACATGCTGGCCGCCCTTCCTGCAGCCCCCATTGGCCTGGAGCGGCGAACCGCAGCCAGTGGGAGCCGCGATCAGCCGAACCTGCGGACGTGGCAGGTAAACAAACTGGCCTGGCCCGCCAGGGGCTTTCCCTGAACAAGCGGCGGCCCTAGTTTGAGAACCACTGATCTAGATGATCTTTTCCATTTTCAACATACCTGATTCAGGGAGACATACTTTTCCCCCCCAGATATAATTATGCATGAATTTAGGTTGATAACCCTGTAGTTGATCCATCACAAAAACCCCACCAGAAGTCAGGAGGGAAGGTTTTGGAGAATTTAATGATCACCCTTACCCAAATGTCAACCACTGTCCTTCACTGTCGATATTCAGGAGGAAGTGAAACCTATATGAGAACAGAAGAAGGAGATACAGAGGATTTAATAATTATGAAGTGATTACATTACATACAGCATTTCACCTAACTATATATAATTTTGATCCATTAATATGGTTTCTTTTTTTGTAGGCTGAGACAAGTCAGGGTGCTTTAGGAACACTGGCAAATGTTGTAACATCCCTTGCCAGCCTCACTGAGTCACTTAATAATGGAGATACTTCTGAAATCCAACAAGAGGATCAATCTGCAAGTGAGATCACTCGGTATGAATTTACTTTGGCAGTTTATTTGGAAGGCGAACCTATACATTATAGGTTCATGCCACACTAGTAATGACCTTTTTAACTCACTGTATAATTTCATTAATGGTCCATGTTTGGCTACTGCCATCGACCTGAACTTCTGCCACTCTGAAGAACTCTTTTCATTCATTTTACTGTTATAGATGCTCTCCCCTATTTAGTAACAAATGCAGTATAATAAAGCAGGGCTGTATTTCATATTTAATAAGTTACAGGAAAAGATAACTGGTTTGTGACACAAAAATATCTTTCCTTCAAAAATGCTGAAAATCAGTAACAGTTTTGTGTTATTTCAGTTTTTTACTTTGAGTGTGCATGTGTGTTTAGTGTTTGTGAAAGTAAGGAAATAATAGCTACAGTGCTGTGTCAAGTATAGTACAGGCAGATGGTGTGCAAGCTTCTCCCACACAATTGTCATGAACTTCAGTCCTGGCCTTTTTAATGTCTCCAGATTTACTCTTAAATTTTCCCTAAGACAAGGCTGACAATGTGGTTTGTAATGTGGAAAAAAATTGGGATTAGGTTGACATCAACAAGCCTTGTCTTTTATGGCAATCCAAGGCAGAATTTGAAGCTCAGCTCTCCAAAGTTATCATCTCAATCTCTTGTTTATTTCAAAATCAGGAAACAGGGAAGTAAAATCTTGCAGCTTCATTTTTTTAAATTGTTTTTTCCCTCAAAAGTGGTAATATGTAATGCTAATGTATGAAAACAGGAAAAAATTGGATTTTAAAGCAGTCCTATCCCACTTTTTCCATATAGGTTCCTAGGATAAGATTTTTAAAAACAGAAGCTATCTTTCGACTCCTAAATAAGCTAACTGATTTTTAAAAGTGCAGAGCACCTGGCTGCTTCTGCTGATACCAACTTTATACTTTTTAAATCTGGGTCCCAAGGAATAAATAGTTAACGTGTAAACAGATTGCTTGGAAAATAGTTGCATAACAGCATTATGAAATACCATAATGTGAATATGAGTATGAAATGGGCTCAATTCTCCTCAAAGTCTGAGCTCCGGGTCATTATGGAAGCGGAGTTGTGGGGTAACCTCAAGGAGCTGGTTGCATTTTCCTGATTTTGCAATCTTATCCTAGGAACCTATATGGAAATGTGGGGGCAGGATAGCTCAGTGGTTTGAGCATTGGCCTGCTAAACCCAGTGTTGTGAGTTCAATCCTTGAGGGGGCCATTTAGGGATATGGGGCAAAAATCTGTTGGATAATCTATTACCATTTTTGAGGGGAAAAAACAATTAAAAAAATGGAGCTGCAAGATTTTACTTCCCTGTTTCCTGATTTTGAAATAAACAAGAGATTGAGATGATAACTTTGGAGAGCTGGGCTTCAAATTCTGCCTTGGATTGCCATAAAAGACAAGGCTTGTTGATGTCAACCTAATCCCAATTTTAGTTAGAAAGAAGCCTAGGGACTGCTTAAATATATGCCATTCCCAAAACATCCCTAAGAGACCGTATGCCAGTGGAGGATCCTTGTAATGAAGCCTCAAGGTGAGAAAGAGGAAGGTGGGTGAGCAGTGCAGGAGCCGCCATTACTAGAATAAGAAAGAGCAGCTGGTGCAGGGCTTATGCCAGGGGAGAATTCCCCTCTGCAAGGGAATTTTCCATCAGACATATATGTCCAGAACCTGCCTGGCCCCTTCACACTGCCTGAGCAGAGCAAAAGAACAGAGTGTATTGGAGAATCTGGCCCAGAATCTGTGCGAAAAAAGTTTCTGGCTTATCTTCTAGATGGAAAAACTTGTAGTGTTTGATTTGCCCTCAACTCCAAATTTGTTAATGGTTATAAGGAAATAAACTTGTATTGTTTCTTCATTTATTTGCAGTGCATTTGATACTTTGGCTAAAGCACTTAATACCACAGATGGCACAGTAGCTCAGAACTTGGCAGATGGGATGGATCCTACAGGAGGAGGGAATATTCATGTAATCAGCAGAGATCAGTCAACACCAATAATTGAAGTGGAAGGACCCCTACTTACAGATACACATGTCACATTTAAGGTGAGTGCTTCCTCAACTATCTTTTTGGCAAAGACATAACTTGGAATGATTTTAGTATTGTGTTTTTCTTCTATCGTTGTATTTTGCCATAGTCAGTATTGTCTAGTATACTAGCTATTGTTGTTCAGGACATAATAAAATATTTCCACATTTCCCTTGCACTCTGTATCCTGGAGCACTGCATATGCACTCTCCTTGGGACCTGTCAATTGACAGTGGGATGATGTTTGTTTTAGATTTAGATCTTACATATAGTACTACTGTGAATCACTTGTAGTGTTAAATATAACAAATAATATCAAATGTGTAATTCATATACATTGTTACTAAAAAATATTTTGAACTCTTGACTTCGGCTGTTTGAAGCATCCTCACGTCAAGGATGTTGAAATTTGGGCCATTTTTTAAGGATTACAACTACGTTCTTGATGGTCATTATTTGGCGAACTGTTGTTATGGAATTGCAGAAGGGATTGCACTTTGAAGCAGCTGTATCTTCAAGTGAATTTGAGCAAGCACCTCTTTTAGATATATTGTATGGGAGTAACCAATAAGGATGTTCCTTCTTGCTGTCAAAGTGCATTTCCTTTAGCAGATAAAAATCATCAAGATAGTGAAATAAGCAATGTATAGGAAAGCTAATCTGTGTACTTCAAGTAAAATTGTGTTTTTTGCAAGTGTAGATTCATATGGCATGGCTTTGCCAGAATAATATAGATTTTAAATAAGTTGTAATTTTAAAGAATTGCACTTAGTTTAAGATCTGATTCTCATCAATTTTTTAGTAATTGTGAAGCTAATGATGCTGCACGCAGTAATGAAAATTCAGGGATAAGTGTTGTTGAATTAATACTAAAGTACTTTTACAGAACCATCCCATTTGGTTTCCCATATTATTCCTTTCACACCTCCCCATACCCAGCCTGTTCTTCTTACCACTACTACTGAGTTATGTGCTGAAGTTTTACTAATCTAACTCCATGATAAATGGCAGTTTTCAGCAAAAGTCTCTGAATGCAGATTGCATGTTTTTATTCAAGTTTATTTCGTTCATAATAAACATTGATTTATGTCTGACCTGTACAGACTATACTGTACTCTTATTTCCGTGCAGCTAACAATGCCTAGTCCAATGCCAGAGTACCTTAATGTACATTACATCTGTGAGTCAGCATCACGACTGCTTTTCCTCTCAATGCACTGGGCTAGATCCATCCCTGCTTTCCAAGCACTTGGGTGAGTGAATATTTTTCTGTTGAGTGATTATTTAAGTATTAAGCTGAACATTTTGCAACTGTGTTGATTTTTAAAAGATAAAGTTAATTAATTAGTTTATAATAAATTGTTTAAAATGTATAGAGACTATATAGCATTTTTCTACATTTTTGAAGAATATGAAAAACAAGATGACTGATGATGATAATACTTGGTATTATAGAGGGCCATGAGGCTGTATTGTGAAATTGAGTCAAAAGCAAGCGACTAATTTTTGGACATATAACTTGGCATAGATAATCTATGATCATTTCTCATAGCCAATGCATCCAGCCTCAAGCACTTTTGTTGCTGTTTTTTTAAAATTTCTGTTATTTGTCAATATCTGCCTGTTACTATAGTGACCAGAATACTATCGTTATAATATATAACCATAATTTTCCACATGTCAGACCTATAGGATAATGCCAACATGAGTTTAATACTTGCTAGAATTGTGTGTTTGATTTGTGTCTTTATAGACAGGACTGTAACACAAGCCTAGTTCGTGCCTGCTGGAATGAGCTGTTTACCTTAGGCCTAGCACAATGTGCACAGGTGATGAGTCTATCTACTATCCTAGCAGCTATCGTCAACCACCTGCAGAACAGCATACAGGAAGGTACGTGTTAGGTCATGCTAGGTATTAGGTACATGTTAGGCAGGTATGTGCTACTTTCAGCAGTAAAGAGTTAAAAACCTGTGTCTGTACATTTTTTTTCACAAAGTATATTCCAAGGGGGAACAGGTATTGTTCCCCCTGAGAAGGAAGGAACCCTCCACTATTCCTGCACAGGATGTAGGAGTCAGTCTCACCAACTTCACAAAGAGCTCTCCATAGTTCTAGGCTACATCTACACTACAGCCGGGATCCATGTTCTGAGATCGAGCCACAGGCGGTCGATTTAGTGAGTCTAGTGAAAACATGCCAAATTGACAGCAAATCACTCTCCAGTCGACCCCTGTATTCTACCCCCGACGAGAAGAGTAAGGTAAGTCGACGGGAGAGTTTCTCCTGTCGACCCCCTGCAGTGGAGACCCCGCGGTACCTCGACCTAAGATATGTCGACTCCAGCAACATTATTCATGTAGCTGGAGTTGCATAGCGTAGGTCGACTTACCGTGGTAGTGAAGACATAGCCCTAGAGATCAATGCATGGGGTGGGCCCCAGGCTAGAGGGGACACACACAGTATCTCTCCTTCCTCCCTTTCATCCATCTGAGAGTCTACAAAAAAAGCTGATGCATCTTGAAGCTACATTAACTTTTCTGTGAACTGCTCTTCTGGAGAGTTCCAAACGAAGCCCGCACTCGGGGTCCCTGGCAGTGCAGAGGCAGAACGGGAGTCCAGGAAGCTTAGAAGGGCACTGGAGTGTGCTGATACAGAGTTTTAGCATAGATGGTCTTCTGTGTCCAGCAGATTTCTCAAGATATGGTCTGAAATCCGGGCCACCCAACAGAAGAATTCAAAGAAGCACTGTAGAGTGCACACCATAGAGTTTTCCTCCCATCCTAGAATTTCATGTGGGTATTTTTCTTTGCTGGAGGTGATGAAACACACACACACACACACACACACACACACACCACAAGTTGTTTACAGTTACACTTTTGAAATAGTTGCTGACCATCACTGCACAATTATTACTGCAAGTATATCACACTACCAAAGTATAAATATTTAATAATTAATTAATGGCTATGTCACAAAGTTATATAAAAAAGCTCAAAACAAACTGCCTCTTGCGTCATTAAGAAGATAGGTATCTTTTTTGATTCGGTGTTAACCTGCTAATTTTTATCTCTAGAATGGAGGATGATCTGGTACAGTTGGCTTTTTTACAGGGAGGATTATGCAAATTAATATGATTGATGTGGGTAACTTTTTCTTTTTTTATAAATGGGGGAAATTATTTTGTCTGTAGATAAAAAAAAATCAATAGTGACAGCCTGAAGTCTGCAAATACAATTTATCTTTACTTACAGAAGTAGAAGAACCAGATGTATATGTAGCCAGAAAATTACAGAATACTACATATGTCATGAAACTAGCAAGGATTAGTACCAGGATGAAGGTACAAAGATAAATACATTTTTAAAATCTACATAAACTGAGTAAATACCAAACCATGAAAACAGTTTAAGTTTCAAAGTGACTGCAGAAAATAGTCACAGTTAAGGATAGGCAAACCTCAAATGATGTACCCTCATTAATAATCATAATTTTTATTGGAAGGATTCTTCCATGGTGTGGAGAGCCTTTAGATACAATGGAACTGATGTAATTCCACTGTTAATGTGAGGGCAACACACAAAGGGGTCAGGATTCTGTGTGCTCTATATTAGATCCCAGCACATCATGGGGTTTTGAGGGGATGATGGAGAAGCAAAACCAAAGGATCTATGACTATGTTCACTGGACATTTTTTTTCCCCTTCCCTCCCTCACATCAATGAGGAGGATACAGGAGCTGCAGAGGTCAACTGCAGTTGCAGCTCTGAGGTAGCTGCTGTAAATTAGAGCAGCTCCTGAGGCTGTTCTAATATATTCCAGGAGCCACTCTTGCCACCAGCCAGTTCAGAATGTAGGCAGTAAAAAACTGTATTAAAGCCACCTTTGCCACTCCTCTCCCTGGGCTGTGCCTTCCATGGGTGCCTCTTGGAAGCTGAGCACAGAATCTGTCACATGATTTTTAAATTCTGTCAATTTAATTTCTTAATAATAAAATGACAGCCATAGCTTACAAACTGTCTACAGCAGGGGAGGGCAAACTACGGCCCGCGGGCCAGATCCAGCCCATCAGGGTTTCAATCCAGCCCGCGGGATTGCCAGCCCCATGGCGCAGCGAGGCTAAGGCAAGCTCCCTGCCTGCCCTGGCCCCATGCCACTCTCAGAAGCATCCGGCACCACGTCCCTGCGGCCCCTGGGGGGGCAGAGGGCTCCGTGCGCTGCTCTCACCTGCAGGCACTGCCCCCTGGAGCTCCCATTGGTCGGGAACAGGGAACTGCGGCCAATGGGAGCTTCGGGGGTGGTACCCGCAGGTGAGGGCAGTGCGCGGCAGAGCCGTCTGCCCCACCCCCAGGAGCCACTGCCGGACATGCTGGCCACTTCCGGCAGAGGCTCAGGGCCAGGGCAGGCAGGGAACCTGCCTTAGTCCCGCTGCCACCCAGAGCCTCTTGAGGTAAGCGGTGCCGGGCCGGAGCCCCCACTCCAAACACCTCCCACATCCCAACCCCCTGCCCTGAGCCCCCTCCTGCACTCCGCACCCCCAAACCCCTCCCACACCCCAACCTCCTGCACCCCAACCCCTTGCCCTGAGCCCCTTCCTGCACACTGCACCCCCCCACACACCCCACACTCCCTCCCGCACCCCAACCCCCTGCACCAGCCCTACATTCATGGCCCTGCATACAATTTCCCCATCCAGATGTGGCCCTCGGGCCAAAAAGTTTGCCCACCCCGGTCTACAGGTGCAATATGTTATATATTTTTTAATTTCCCACACAATACATTTCAGTTATCAATAATGTGCATTTTTTTCATGAGTTTTTTTGCTTGGTTTGGGGAGAGGGGGGAGGTTTGTCTGGAAGGGGGAAATCAGCGATTACAGCACTTACTGATTTAAAATGTAATCCTTTCAAACCTAATAATCATAGGCAAATCCTACCCCCAAACCAGCCCCTCAAAACACAACAAAACAAAACAGAAAAAGGTGGTGCTCTACTGCAGTGGTTCTCAATCAGGGGTCCAGGGCCCCCTGGGGGGCCACGAGCAGTTTTCTGGGGGTCCTCCAAGCAGGGCCAGCATTAGACTCGCTGGGGCCCAGGGCAGAAAGCCTAAGCTCTACTGCATGGGGCTGAAGCCAAAGCCTGAGCAACTTAGCTTTGCCGGGGCCCTATGGCATGGGGCCCCATGGCATGGGGCCTCAGGCAATTGCCCTGCTTGCTACCCCACTACCGCCGGCCCTGGCTTTTATATGCAGAAAACCAGTTGTTGTGGCGCAGGTGGGCCGTGAAGTTTTTATATCATGTTGGGGGGGGCCTCAGAAAGAAAAAGGTTGAGAACCCCTGCTTTACTGCACAGAGAAAGGGGAATGATGTGAAGAGGCCATGGAGGTGGGCTTGAATACCCTGCATTCCCTGAAGAGTGTGCCCTTCAGGTTTTCTCTGCATCTGAGAGTGGAGGGGAGCTTGAAGATGAAGGATTAGGTTACTGCCCTGCAAGGGGTTGGAGATTATAGCAGCTGCAGGAGCCATAAGGTGGCATTACCATTCCATAGCCCGAGTGAAAAGAATTCCATCGTCAGCCCTGACCCTTCCAGACCTCCTCAGTACCTAGCCTTGTTACTTGGGATTTGCACTGCGAAGAGGATTTGGCTCTATATGAGGTCATGTTATGTCATTCCAAGGTACTGACATAAGGGTATCAAGTTAAGTTTTTTATTATTATTTTAAAATGGTGAAGACAAAACACTAGAAATTTATCTAGGAAGATTATGAGTATCGTAACCATTCTGGGAAAGTCTAGAATTCCAGCTGTTTTCCCTATGTGCTTTTGCACTATTGTTTCCCAGACATTAAAAAAATAAAAATGTGATAGCACCTGTATCACCCTGAATAATCACAATACAAGAATCAAAGTTTATCTATCTTAGAAATGTTATTATATTTTCATTCTTGTTTTCAAGGCATTATATAAAAATGTCTAGTTTTTTCTTTTCAATTTTTTATTGTGGTTGCATAAAATATATACAGTAATCCTAAATTACATCAAAAATCCAATTTAGGACACACAGGGCTAAGCAAATCTATGCAGCCATTAGCAGTACAGATGAAGGCAAAAATACTTAAGTTATAATGATATGAAATATAAGTATTAGAGGTCATACATGGAGTAAAGTTCTTTTAATTTGTACTTTTTCAGCTGAAAAGTTTGATATGTGGTAGGTTTCTTGATCTGACTTATCTTGATGAAGTTAATTAATGGAAATCATGTGTCCATATATCTGTCTTAATATAATCTCATGTTTCTATCTGTCATATTTCTTTGACTGGTCTACAAATATGCAGTCAGGGGAGGAGGAAAAGGAAAACTGTTTCTCATTTTCTTACCAAAGTAGGAGTCTTTTCTTCCCTTTTTAGCTAATGCTTCCTGAAACAAAGTGCCCCTCATATATCTCCTCTTAAGGCTCAACTAAAACTATGGAACTTAAGAAAATTCATAATTGGTGTAGCACTTTCCAACTAAACATTTTTAAACAGAAAAGAGATGAAGCCAACACAAAGGACATGGTAATATGAAAGGCTGAGGGATCAACCTGTGTGTAACAGAGTTAATTCTACTCCACAAGTGGGGAAAAGGGTACATATTACAGTGAACAAACAGTTTTTTCTAAAGGAACAGATTTGGAAAAAGTTGGCACAGTCATATTGCATTAGCCTTTCACTTCTGGACAGCCAGACTGACTCCTGATTGGGTCACAAGTTACAATAAGGTAATTCGATAGTTTGCACCTAATCTCTCACTTTTGTCCACCTCCCCAGAACCCCGGTTTAATGTATAGCACCATTCAGCACATTCTGCTTAGAAGAGGCCCATCACTGGAATAACATGGGTGTTGCTGGTTAGGGTTTAGATATATTGGCAGACCTTTGTGGAAAAATATTGCATTATGTTTGCCAGTACTGTGCCTGACTCCAGTTTATTAGGCCCTCAATCCTCACTTCCATGAGTATTAATTCATGCACAATATATTTTTATATGGTTTAAAAAAGTTTATAGTACAATTCAGAAGGTTTAAAATTTCATTTGATCTATTCCTATAAAGGGGATGGGTGTTGGTTTCGTTAATTTTTCAAATGTATTTGAACTCTCTTAAGAGAGTGTGTAATGTCTGTTTGTAGATAAGCTTTCCGGAGACAGAATAAAGCAAGTCATGGAACACATCTGGAAACTTCAGGAATTCTGTAACAGCATGGCCAAGCTTGATATTGATGGATATGAATATGCATACCTTAAAGCTATAGTCCTCTTTAGCCCTGGTAAGGCATTTGGCAACCATTATAATGACCTTCCCGTGTTTCTAACTGCAGTTCAGATGCTGAACTTACAAAATATTAATCTTTTGGCACCAGGAGATTTTAAAGAGAACCAAATATCCAGTGATGAAGAGACTGTTCTACTGAGTTGTTCATAAAATATCTCACAGCACCATAAGACTTCAGCATCAATAACCCCTTTTAAAAAATAACTTTTGGGGCACCAAATGTAATTGATTTAAGGCTCCAGAAATTCCACATATTTTATACATACTTACATATATTTAAAGGCCAGATTCTGAGTCCCTCAGCCCTTTCCCAAGCTGCTTTGTGATACTCTGACAGCACAAAGAAGCCTGAAAGCTGCTCTAATAGTGCAGCTGGGGATTATCTTGGTGTAAGGGGATCCCTGAGTGGCATAAAGCTGTGCTATCAATTTCCAACCCCTCCTCTGTGGATGGGACATGTCAGTAGGCATGTGTGACAGATGACTGTGAATTTGTCACATTTCGTTTAATATGGAATATAATTAATGATAAGAATGGTATGGGGAAATATATCCTCCGGCTATAATGTGAGTTGAAAGTCTACTATGGTTTAGATACATCCTCCAATAAACACAATATCCCTCCTCTCACCAATTTATTAATAAGGACAATGAGCATAAGAGCTGATAACTAAAAAATATACAATGGACATTGTGTATGAGATCTGAGGATTTCCTCAGAGAGGACACCTTTGTCAGGGGTATCCATAGGCATATCAAAGTACAAAGTGATGATCAGGCAGGGGACGGGGAGTTAAACATTCCCGGGACATTGAAAGGGTAGATAAGAAGTGCTGACAGGCTGAGTGAGAGGGAAGCTCTCTCTTAGAAATGTAGGGCATTTACTTTTATTTCCACTGTAACTAATTCTAACATTTCTACCTCACTGAGTTTTACAAAGTATTCAGAGTAGGGATGTCATGCAAGCCTTTTCTTTTGCTTTAATATTTTCTCTATCTACTTTTAATAAATCTTATTTTAATTAGATTAATTTAGGGTCTTGGACTGTTGCTTTGGGGAATTTCTCAGACTGTGCCTTGGGTTTTTCTGTAGTAATAGTAATACATAGCTCTTATCTATGAGCTTTTCATGAGCAGATCTCAAAGTTCTTTACAAGGAGGTAAGTTTCATTATCCCCATTTTACAGATGGGGAAATTGCACCACAGGCAAGTGAAGTGACTTGCCCAAGGTCACCCAACAGGCTGTTGGCAGAGCAGAAATAAAACCCAGATCTCCTGAGTCCTAGTTCAGTCTCTGTCCACTAGGCCACACTGTAGGAAATGCTTCTAGCTGATGTGGGAGGAGAAAGACTCCAAGCATAGGCCTGCTCTAGTCCTTTTTAAGAGAGAGCAAGAAGGAACATGACACTTGTGGCCCTATGAGCCTGTCGCTGAAGAAGTTTTTGCATAGCCACACATGGCATTTTCTGCCCTTCTGATTATTTGACTGCTCAGTGATGAGCTGAAAGCATCTGGAATTGTGACAACACAAACCGGTCAAGGTTTGGAAGTCAAAATCTTGAAAGCAAGAAATTGATTATTCTGCCTAGTGAGTTCAAACAACGGAGGGAAACCCATTTGAAATGAGAAGGAGCAGAAACAAATGATTATGCCCTCAAAAGCTGTCCACCCTGTAGCATGATTGGACCCACTGATAGCAGGTGTGCACTCAGAATTTATGTGCTCCCAGTTCTGTGGGCACAGCCAGCTGCAGAAGGAAACGTGAGTGCACTAATTCTAAAGCCAGGAATGAAATTTTAGCCAAATACACATATTACAGGACCAACAGTGAGCAGAAAGTACAATTACAACATCAGCCTATATATTAATGAGCAATGTCTGTTCATATTACACACAACTCATAACAAAATCATATTAGTTAAGCATGTGTACATAAATGATAACGTTATGCATTGTGTCTAATACATTAATTTGCAAATAATTCATTTAATAACATATATACTAATGTCTTTGAAAATAATATACATAATCTCAGAATGATTTATTGAGATTTAATGAGGTACTCCTTACTGCAACTATCATATCAACCATGGTACCCAAGAGGAAGAGTTGAATGAAATTAAGTAGAAGATTCTTTGTAAGTACTCATGTCTTATTTTATGGTGAAACCATAGACATTTGGAAATGTTTTATTTCTTTAGATCACCCTGGTCTGACGAGTTCAAGCCAAATAGAAAAATTCCAAGAGAAGGCACAGATGGAATTGCAAGACTATGTCCAAAAAACCTATCCAGAAGATACTTATAGGTATTTATTTTTGATACCCTGAATAATTTCCTGAGCAATGGTTGCAGCATAAAGACATAAGAATGTTGTTATATTTAGTTTTGTGGGGACTGCACATTTATAAAAGCAGACAGGTTTAGTTTAAACAGGGCAAGAAGCAGGATTGACTGCCTGCAATTTTTTTAATTTTATAGAGACTGGTGTAGGTATGTGGGAGGGAGTGTTGGAGGAGGTTCTTATTATTTTTAAGTTAGAAGAGCCAAATAGTCTGAGACCATAAAAAGGCTGAACCAATTCCTGTCCTTATAAAGTTTAACAGATTATGTATGGTAAGTTTCATGCATCTGCAAACTACCAACATATAAACCTTTGAAAACCAAGATTTAGATGGGGAATAGTAACTAAGCCCCTTAAGCTTGGAATTAGAAGAAATTCTACCTACCTGTGTTTTTGGTTTTTTCCTCCATTTTTTAATTCCCAAGGACATTTGTCTGAAATGTTGGTTGCACAGCATTTCCTTTGTTTCCTAATTCCTTTGGCTTTATCCCTGTGAAGTGAATTGCGCCACTGAAAAATAAAAATCTTCTCCCATGCAGTTATACTTCTTAATAAAGAATGAGGGAAGGGAAATTTATAAAGGGCCAAATTTCCCAAAGACTAGCCTCCATTTTTGTGAGTGCAGTTGGCACCCTCCTGTTCACTTGTGGGTGAATTCAGAATACCTGTCTCATAGAGCTGGAAGGGACCCTGAAAGGTCATCAAGTCCAGCCCCCTGCCTTCACTAGCAGGACCAAGTACTGATTTTGCCCCAGATCCCTAAGTGGCCCTCTCAAGGATTGAACTCACAACCCTGGGTTTAGTAGGCCAATGCTCAAACCACTGAGCTAGCTTGCACTTCTAAATAATTGATTACAGGCATAAATCAGGCAGAGGAAAGTATTCAAATTTATGGCTACAAAAAGGGATGCCAGACTTCAATCCCTTTACTAATGTACCTTCACATTTACAAGAGATGGTGTGTTAGCAGAATTGGTTCTACACAGAATGTTTTCCACAGCTAGCCATGAATCATCAATGGGTCTCTCGTTTTATTACTAGGGGGCTCTGCTGTTATATACTTTAAATAATTTCATCAAGAAACTCATTTATTTTGATTTTTTTTGTCATGTGATCCTGCTATTTAAACAAGGTAGATATGCTACAGAATTACTGTAAAGTAAAACTGCTTTTAAAATGTCAGTGGTGGTATAAGGTTAGCTTCTGTATATTTGTAAATTTTAGTCATTGTCTGTACACATTAACAAAACATGGGGTTTGGGACTAGCATAAGAGGGAGCAACAAACCCTTCAAAATTCCCCCTTTCTTTTCAGATATTTCTGCTTCCTTTTTTATACATACTCATGCCTCTCTTGCGATCTGGTTTTCCATTAAGAAGTTGCTAGGCAACTGAGAGTGATGCCGTATAGATTATTTAAACTAATTAAGCATTTTGCTCTTAAAAATGTGAAAATGTCCTCATTACTCAGTATGAGACATTGTCCTTAGCCATAAAACACTTGCAAAGCAAAGCTGGGAATTTCACAGACAGTAGACTTAAAGAACTGTGCATTTTTCATTTAATTTGCAAAGTGGAAGAATAAGCATAGACATTCTTTTCAGAATAGCTAAATTAACATAAATTGCCTTTCTTCTCACTCATGAGTTTCTTTAATAATAAAAGCAGGCCCAGCTCTTTAGCAGCACAGTAGTTTAGATTTAGGGCTGGTCTACACTTGGGGGGGGGAGGGGATTGATCTAAGATCGAATTACCTGGGGTCCACACGGCGCGGGATCGACGGCCGCGGCTCCCCCGTCGACTGCGCTACCGCCGCTCGCTCTGGTGGAGTTGCGGAGTCGACGGTGAGCGCGTTCGGGGATCAATATATCGCGTCTTAACGAGACGCGATATATCGATCCCGGTTAAATCGATTGCTACCCGCCGATACGGCGGGTAGTGAAGACGTACCCTTATTTGCATTATACCTTTTCATAATCTCCTGAACTTCTTTTCCAGGTTAGCCCGGATTCTAGTTCGCCTACCAGCACTTAGACTGATGAGCTCTAGTATTACAGAGGAACTTTTTTTTACTGGCCTCATAGGAAATGTTCCGATTGACAGCATAATCCCATACATCCTCAAAATGGAAACAGCAGAGTATAATGGTCAAATAACTGGCACGTCTGCATAGTCGGAACAATGCATCTTGATGGATCAAAGTAATTTTAGTAAAACAAGTAACTACACAATTAAGAGAAATAAGTTTTTTTTTTAAAAATGACATTTTGGTATGTACAAATATTTCCAACATGTTACCAGTTTCCTACCAGACTGCTCCTTGTCTATTTATTTCCAGTGACAAAGTATAAAAAGCTATTAAAACACCTCCAACTAGGACCCTTTTCTGCCACAAGGAGTGTTTTGATGCCTTTCATTCAAAAGGCTGTAGATTACTGAACATACTTTTAACATGCTTTGTATTTAGAAATTATCAATGGGCAAAAATAGAGTTTTATAATGTCAGAGATTAGTATTAAAAATTGCTAAAAGAAGAACAGTATGTATATATTTAAAATTTTCCTTGGAATTAATATCTAATAATTACCAGGGTATAATGATGATAGCACTTTCTAAGCACTTCTTGTCAAAGCGATAATGTCATCAACATTTTTGCTTATGAGCAGGGCAAATGGAAAATTGCATATGTTTTTGGTCAAAATGCTAGTAATTTCTGTGAAGGCTATAGGAGACAATCATTTATACTACAAAAAATTGCTATTAATAATGTTATGCATTTAATGGTAAAGTGGAAATTTAAAGCAAATTTCTACACTGTTAGCACTAAACTCTGCTAAATTAGTGAAAATGAGGTTTATTTGACATAAGCATAGTAACTATAGTATAATTAGCAGCATTAATAAATGCTACAGAAATTGCCCAAATTGGAAGGCAAAATACCAGTTTCTTGCCATAGTAATAATGAAAATTTCAGGAATCTGAAAGTTTCAATTCCAGCCTGGCATAGATGTTTACACAGTCATGATAGATGTTATTCCAACAGGACGACTTTTGGTTGTGGGGGAAATCAATCATGGGGGAAATCAGTCATTAACTGGCAGGGAAGCAATCCTTTCAAATAAAGTCATGCACTCCTAGGCTCTGTGTATACTTTTTATATTTCCAAATTCATTCCTTCTGTCTGCAGCCCTAAATGACCCTCACCATCCTAGGAGCCAAAGGGGATGATTGTGACTTCGTTAGAGCCCATAATGCTGCTGTCAGCTAAGGGATAAGTGCAGAACATGAGATTCTCTTCCTTTCCCAGGGACTGAGCATCCTGTCTTTGCAGTGCTCCCTACCCCATTCTGACCCAGTTCTAAATTGGAGTGTCAGCTGGGTTTTTTATATTCATTCATGTGCAGTTACAGTTAATGACGATTGTTTGGAGTTAGAATACTAACGATCTTTGTTTTTATCTTGGGTAGTAACCTATCAAGTTGTTTTATAGGATTCACCTGTTCCTGCTAATATTGCATTTATTTTATTATAATTTATTAATATTAACACTGAACATTTTAAACAATCAAAATTCATAAAAAAGCATTTTGTCAGAAGAGTTATAGCTGCATTAAGCTGATTCTTGCTTATTACATACATTCATTAATTACTTCAATGAATTTACATGGCAGTGTCATTTTCTACTTGCATACTTGTGTGTGACAAAAATATAAATAATGAATTCAGCACTTTTTTGTTTCTGGTATTGGCATTGATTTAGAAACATTCCAGCAGGGTAGGTTTTTGTCTCTAAAGGGTCTGAACTATAGCCAAAGGATTTTGAGCAACTCCTTGCTAATGTATTAGTAAGTCCTGTCTTGTTACAATTCACCCTTATTGTAAGGCTCTCATTTGTAACACTCATTCTGATAAATAAGGCTATGTAATTTTAGCTCCTAGGTACATTAAACTCAATTACAATCTCCATCTTTATAAAGTTCAGAAATCTTGGTTCTTAAGAAGAGAGGTATAGACAGAGTACAATGTAAAGGCAGACATCTGCAGTATTGCAACATCTTCTTCCTAAGCTTTTATTATAGTAAATTAAGTTGGTCATTTCATTAAAAGTGACAAGAGGCCCTATATTTTGAACATCCTTAGGCCAACTGGAATGCAGGCCTAAGCCTTAGCCGTTATATTATAGTGTCACTAGTTGTAGGGTTGTGTCAGCACTTCCAATATAAAACCCCTGTTTTAAGGGTTTACTACTTGGCCTTAGAAATTAGTTGTGGCCTAAATTTTAACATACAAGGTACTTGCCTTGGAAACAGAATTTCAAAGAAAAGTTGTGGCCATTTTTGTGCAAAAGTGAATGCTAGAGGTTTACTGTTTTGCTTGTTTGTTTAAAAATATAGAGTGCACATTGAACTGTTTTTTGTGGGGGGGGGGGGCTAATGGCAAAAAATTAGCAGGTGATATAATTTAATCACTTGTAATGTGTAGTAAAAATAATTAAAACCATCAGTAAGCATTTTTAGAGGAGCATGAAATAGTCATAAACAGAAAGTATAGTAAACTGCTGGAAATCAACGTTTTTCCAAATTTTATTATAAACTTGAGACCATTTTCATGAAAAATGTTGTTGGACATGTACATTTCTCAAGTAAAGGGTCTCATTTGCTGGTAAAGATGAGCCCAGATTTGAGTAAAAATGGCTTCTCTGTTGAAAATGTGCAAAAAATTGTTTGTTTGTTTTTTCATTGTGAAAATAGCCATTTTGAAAAAGGAAACCCACATAAAACTAAGCTGTGGAGCAAAATCACATGAAACTGCTAACATTTATGCATAAAATTTCATAAATCAAAAATGGTGATTTTTTTGCACAGCTCTGTTAACATGTATAGAATGCATCCTACAAACATAGGACTATACTGTTCGTACCTTATTCTGCAAGTACACCTCTACCCCGATATAACGCGACCCGATATAACACGAATTCGGATATAACGCAGTAAAGCAGTGCTCTGGGGGAGCGGTGCTGCGCACTCCAGCAGATCAAAGCAAGTTCGATATAACGCGGTTTCACCTATAATGCGGTAAGATTTTTTGGCTCCCGAGGACAGCGTTATATCGGGGTAGAGGTGTAGTTTCATGGACTTCAGGAAGACTTTATGTAGAGTAAAATGCTATTGAGTGTGAGTATGGGTATTGCAATCGAGCCCATATTTAGGATTTATTTTTTTAAAGTGTAAATGTACTTAATGGATGGAGTGAAGCAGTTCCATAATTACACTTTTATTTTAAAACCCTCAAATTACCACCTTTAAACTATGAAGACTCTGTTCGTGTAGCATTATTGGCATGGTTTGTCAGAGCCGAGCTAACGTAGCCCCCATGGGATTAATAAAAAAGAATGTTTTCTGTGATCATATGTTGTTTTGATTCTAACACAAACAGTTTAGATGGTAGAAATTTGGACAGCAGATGGTGGATCCCACAGCTTAGAAGATATTCAGGGTCTCAGCTATTTGAATACAAGTTACAGATAATAGGATAAGTGTGGATAATAAGCTTCATGGTTCTTTTTCACATGCTGCTCAAGAGCTACCATTAACACTGAGCCAATGAATTGGTATGCTGGAGAGAGAGATGCTGTAAAAGAGGCACTTAAAACATTATTGTCCTATTAAAAATTATGGGCCAAACTCCATTGTGGTGTGGCTTTTTTGCACCAAACCACTGAGGTAATCTAGGTGTGGAGCCATCTTAACTGGCTCCAGAAGGACCATCCTAATATAAGGCTGATCTACCAGAGGGATGGAGCTGATTTAGGGGTTCTTGTGCCATTCCAGCCACCTCTGGCTGGGATAGCAAGGGAAAAAGGCATGGCTGGGGAAAATGGAGCATGACCAAGTTGCTCCTGCATTATGCTAATCATTGGCCGTATTTTCAGTTCCTTGTGGCCATTGCAACTCACGTGCTATTTCAACATAGCACAGGGGGAATGGCCTGCACGCAGCAGCTCCCAAGATCATAGGAGTGCAAAGGTGAGCTTTCAGTCATCTTTGCACACCACTGACCAACACTCTTCACAGTTTGGCTGCCACATAGGACCTGATCCCATATGTTCAAATAGTAATTTCCTTGCCTATGTTACTAATAATGCATGTGATTCTTAAAACTGAAAGCCTATTGCAAGTGTAAATTATTTTCTGCCATTTATTGGCTTGTTTGTGTATTCTTTCCATTTCTTAAGGATTGGACAATGAGAATAGACTAGTCTGCGTCACTTTGGTTTCTAGTCAGTTTCGCTTTAAGTTTCTCCTCTCTAAGCACAAGACTGCACTTTTGTATTGTAAATATAGATTGGGAATATTTTTGTTTGTTTTTCTTTTGAAATAACAACAACAGAATTATTGGAAATATTTGTGTTGGTCTTAAACTTGGTAAAAACTTACTTTTACAAACCGAATTGTGAGGCCAGATTTGACCTGACAAAATTAGGAGCCAAAGTACCATAGCCTGATAGTGATTCTAGAAAACCTTGCATCCAAGTAAAGTTCCTGCTACTGCTTCAAAATTAACCCTTCTTCAAAACCTGCTAAAGTCTTATTGTGCTGCTTTTAAAAGTAAAGAGTATTTAACTCAGTAGAAGTGTCATGGTGAATCAAGCTTGACCATCCGTATATAGCAGTAAGATTTAGTTCATGCAAAAACTGAAGTTCTGTGTTGGCTGAAATTGTTTGGAATGCAATAAGTGATCATAACTCCCAAGTCTGTTGACCATCAGGGTATGCTGTGAGGCCTGTCTGTTTTCCCATTCTTTCGAGAAAGATGTGAGTTTGGAGTTCGTATCTGGGTATAAAGGAATGGTTATTGACAGTTATGAAGGGTTAATTTGGGTAAGCAACATTTGGGCTATTTTTATAAGATTTGTAATTGTTTTTACAGTATACGCACCTAAAACAAACAGGCATATTTTAAAAATCTAAATAAAAGTAATTCTCCTTAGTCACACTGACTTGTCAAACTGCAAGCAGGATTAAGATTAGATTATTTTCCTTTCATTTCCATTATTTGTAAATTAGAAATCACCCTTGGAAGCCAATGGTGTTACTCTGATATAAAACTAGTGGAAGGGAAAGGAGAATCAGATCCCAAATCTTTAGATGGGACACACAGACCCAGATTTTGACTCATCTAAAAACTGTTAGAATGTAGACAATGTTTAGATTATAAAGGCCCCATGCAGCAGAAAACTGACTGCTGGCCAATGGAAGTTTTGGCTGGCTGTTTAGTCACAGATGGCAAGACTCATCATTGACCTACAGCCCCCTTGCACTGTAATTCCTGACACAAATGGACTGTAGGGCAGGCATAAAGACCACTAATGAATAGCATTGGCTCAAGGGGGATTCTATGCCAGGAATCGAGCTGGGTTTGCTCTGCCCCCCCCCCCCCCCATAGAAGCCTTTGGCACAGGGTATGTTCTGGGGTATATTGGGGTAAGAGGAGGCTTGGCCAGAACACTCCTTTGCCCTGATTATTTCCCAATGTTGCAAAACCCATAAGGGTCCTAAGCTGCACAAGGGGCTAACCAATCTCTATCATGTCCTTCTTATGAGATGTTTTTTCTTTGGTAGAGGTTGTGTAATGCTGAAAACTGCACCCTATTCATTGTCATGTGTATCGAATGGGGTTGTTGAAATGACATTGGGAAACACTGAACATTTTCAGAATATTCTCCCACTTCAACCTCTATCTGGGAAGGAGTGGTAATTAGGATCTTTTCCTGACTGACTGACATTTTTAATCAGGGAAGAATTTTAAAAGCACTACCTAGTTTAAAGAACTAACTGACAATGCCCCTGTGAATGGATTTCAGCCAGGAAGAGGGGGGCCTGTCTGGCTAAAGAGTCACCTATAGCAAGTGGAGATCAGGAAAGCCCTTCTGCAATAGCAAAAGGGATGGGGCACCCAATCTGTATCAGACAATTCAGGAGTTAGCATTGGTATGTGTACACACACACTTCAAGCAAACCTTTTAACACACTAGATTCTCAGAACTGTGCTGACACCACTGCCATTCTCAATTACATGTAAGGCACCACTGACATAAACAAGAAATTAACAGATATCATAGTTCCAATCATGGCATCAGCTGCTCACTGCTGGTATTGTGGGATGTCTGCACATACACAGGGAGACAGCTAAATACATGCCATAACAATACTGCCCCAAAGCTTAAAATGCAGATTTATCAGCAAGTACTTGCAGGTTCAAATCTCCCTTTGGCAAAGGATTTTCTTTTTAATTTTGTTTTATTTTCCTTAATTTGATTTGACATTTCTCTTTTCTCTTTCAGTCCTTATCTGGAAAATAAAAAAAAAAGGTGTGTGGGTTTGTTTTTCCTTCCTCCTCTCTTACCCCTGAAAAAGCAGAGAGATGGAAAGAAAAGCAACAAGTAGCCTCAGGTACATCTCAGAATTTAGTTCCAGGAGTGCACCAGACCCGCCTGATAGCAGCAGCACTGCAGCTATCACAGTTGGCTCCCTGTGTAAGCATAGACTTTCTATGATAGTAGCAGAGAACATCTGCGGTCACAATACATCTTTGTACACAGATAGAGCCAGCAAAAGAAGCTATGTTGGCTTCTACTTCATACAAAATGGGGGAGGGGGAAGGTCAGAGTTACCAGATACAGAAAGATAAATTGAGTAATAACAGAAACGTTACTTTCAAATTTGCAAGAGGGCCTTATAAAGAGTGAGGAGTGAAAAATCAAAAACTATTTTTAAAATGTGTTTGACATTCCCCCTTTAATTCTGAAGTTGCTGTGTCAATTGAAAAGTGTCTTTTATAGGACTGTCAAGCCCTTTAGAAATAAGGCTATGCTTATTTTTTTACTAAGGGTGCCCTAATCCCCTTTTTAGCCTGTGTGATATAAACCCACCTTAATGGTTATCAGTATTAAATGTGAAATTATTTTGTAAACATTTAAAATGTTAGCCGTAATGAAGATGGAAGTTAAAATGAAATACACATACAAAATTTTTCAAAAGTCAAATATTGGAATTGGAAAGCACTATCGCCTATAATTTCCTTATTGTAGGGCTCTTTGTTTATTGTGAAATCTGTACTGTATTTATCATGGAAAATATCCATGTCGGTATATCACAGTGTTCCATATTTCCCAATGTCTAACTTATTATTTGGGTTATGTGAGGGCTTTGAAAATGGATTACTATGATCTTTAAATTCATGCTTTTCCTCCCCCATCTTTTTTTTTAATATAGTTTTTTTAAATATTTCTTTGTGCCTTCTACCATTGTATATTTCTGCATGTTTAGTAATAGAGCTCATTCGTGTAGCTAATGCATATGTACATAGTTGTATGTATGTGTGTTTGAATGTGTTCATAACTAGCTCTGTGTAATATATTATGTACAGTGTATATAAAGCGTGTATGTATATGTACATATATGTAGCCATGTATTCATACATTTTTATATGTTAAAAGAAAGTTTATGATTGGGTTGCTAATCAGGGCCTTCCTAATTTTCATTTCTTGGGCCAGACTCGGGCCTGTCTTAAGCAGGATCATCTCCCTTAACTTCAGTAGAGTTCTACCTGTTTCTAAACTAAGGCTGAATTTGACACTTTGTCCTTGGTGCTTTTTAAAAAAATCTAAGTCATTTGAGGTTTTCACGTTATTTTCTCAGCCTTTTCTCATGGCTGGTAGGAGCCATCCAATTGAGAGTTAGTAGAATCTACAATTCCCAAGGGAAAACATGAAATAAAAATAGACAGTAAATATTCCCCTATAGTCTTGATAGACACAGAGGGGCTTTTCCTAGCCTTCTGAAAGAGGTCTATTTGTAAAGTTTTAAAGTGATTTCTTTAAGTCTCCATTAGTGGCTAATTAGAAGAAAGGCTGCCATATATCTTTGAACTATACCCCACAGAATAAAGTAAAAGGCAGAATGCAGTGCATGGTGCAATAAATGTCATTTCTAAAATCTTCAACAACAAGACCATAACAGTCATGTCATAGAGTGTAAGGCCAGAAGGGATCACCAGATCATCTAGTCTGACCTCCTGTATATCATAGGCCAACAACATCACTCAGCACCCGCACACTAAATCCAACAAACGAAATTAGACCAAAGTATTACAGCCCCCAGGAAACTAAACTACCGTGTACCATAGGCAAAGAATAGGAGGGAGTAAGGTGCACAAGTGGCAGGGAAATGATTTAGTGAGATATACCCAGATAATCCTGGCAAACGATGTGCATCCTCATGCCACAGAAGGAGGCAAAGAAACCCAGAGGTCACTGCCAGTCTGTCCTGGGGGGGAAATTCCTTCCTGATCCCACATATGGCACTCAATTAGACTCCGAGCATGTGAGCAACAACCAGCCAGCCGAGCACGTGAGACAGAGAATGCTCAGTGCCACCTCAGAGCCCTGACCCACCCTGCCCAATGTCCCATCTCCAGCCATGGCCATCCCGGATGCTTCAAAGGAAAGACATTAGAAAAGCCATCCAGAATACATTGTGGGAGGGAATCCCCTCCTGACCTCTACAGGTGGGTAGCTGAAATCCTGAAGCATGAGATTTTAGGAACATGAGACATAAACTGGAAATGAGCTCCAGGGCTACTGAGTCCTGCCCCCTACCATCAGAAGCAATCCTGAAGCTGCACTCAACAATTTGTCCAGTTCTCTCTTAAAACTAATTAAGTTGTTTGCCCCCACAACTCCTATTGGAAGGATGTTCCAGAGCCTCACCCCACTGATGGTTAGAAACTTTCTTCTAATTTCCAGCCCAAATTTGTTCAGGGCCAGTTTATGTCCATTTTTTCTTGTGCCAACATTGTTCATGAGCTTAAATAGATTTTCACTGCCCGCCCCCTTCCCAGTATTAACTGCCTTAATGTATTTATGGGAAGTAATCATATCCTCTCTCAACATTATTTTTACTAGACTAAACAAGCCAAGCTTTTCCAGTCTTTTCTTGTAAGATAGGCCCTTCATTCCTCTGATCATCCTAGTAGCTCTTCTCTGCACCAGTTTGAAATTGTAATTAATCATTTTTGAACCTGGGTGACCAGAATTGTACACAATATTCCAAATATTGTGCCTTGTACAATAGCATTAATACTTCTCCATTTCTAGTGGAAATGCTTCGCCTGATACATCCTAGGATTGCATTTGCCTTTTGCACAGCAATATCACATTGGTGGCTCATAGTCATCTTGTGATCAGCCCACACACTTATGTCTCACACTTCCTCTGTCGCTTACAACTGGTGAGATCTTAGCTTGTTGCAGAAATTCTTATCATTAGTAGTCCCTAAGTGCATTACATTGCATTTTGTATTACTGAATTTCATCCCATTTCTGTCACTCCGGTCTTCCAGGTCATCCGGATCTTCCTGTACAATATTCCGATCCTCCTCTGCATTGACAATGCCTCCCACCTTTGTGGTGTAAAATGTCAGGTTTTTTAATAATCAGGATGCTAAACTATCCGATTATATGGAAATTTAAATTAGCGAAAGCCCCAGATTTAGACTACATTCCTCTACACTGTATTCCTTGTTTCTATCGCAGAAGGACTGAGAGAAGTGTGCTGAAACAGTCCCCTCACATGCTCTATTCCTATAAAAATAGAGATCAGTGGAAACTAGACTGAGGGAAATGATCAGTCAGAGATAGGTAAGGGAACAAAATTGTCCAGATGAGATTCAGTTTTTAATGTTGTTTTCTTCAATAGTTTAAAAAATAAAACAACTTCAGTTGTGCAATAACATCCAGTTATGGAAATTAAATGCTCAGAAAACTGAACAATTACATTATTAGTGATAAAGACATGAGAGGCACTGAGAACTCCTGTATCACAAAGAATTTCTGAAATTCATTTTGTTCTGAGGTTAATGTAATTATTTTTGCACAAGACTTTTTATGTAAGTCCAAGTTAGCTGAAAGGAAAATTAACACGATCTACAGACCTTTCAGTAACTTAAATGGTTAAAATATTCTCCCTTAGAATAATTTTGTACATATCCTGGGCCCAAATCTTTGAGCACTCCATGTGCTCAACTCCCATTGCAATCTGAAGTCAAGGGGAACACCTCACATGCGTAAGCTTTTGCAGGATCAGGGCCTTGGATGTAAAGTCTTTGCTGTGAAGAATACTAAGAATGTGTTCCTTTTTGCCATACTGTTTAATAAACATATGTAGACTTTGTTTCAAATATCGACTTTGTTAAACACCCATCTTTAACATTTCAAGCCCAATTTCTGAGGCCTTCTGCATGTAAAACGCCCATTTAAATCAATGGGAGCATTTCTAGCATAAGTTGGCCCTTCCTTTGGTGTCATGACAATCATACCGTTTGAATATTCTTGATTTTCTGTTGAAAATAGAATGGCAACCTTAATGTCTTTAAATGCTTTTTTACTTCAAGAAAAAATTTTAAGGTTAAGAAATGGATTGGGGTGTTGATCAGCATTGCAGCCATTTCAAAGAATAATAATTAAACTGTGAATTTAAAAAATAATGCCCATATTCTAAGACTGAAGGGCTATGGAACTCACAAGTTTGAATTTTTTCTCTTTTGAAAGACAAAATGTGCTTAAATATAAATTTGGATGAAATATGTTATGTACTATCTTGCAGGAACTACAGGATGTGAAATCAGCTTCCTGTAGTGATCAGAGACAGCCAAATTCTGAGACGCGCTGAGCAGCTTCAATTCCTCTGCACCTCTCAGTAATTGGCTCATTGCACATAAAAATCTGTTCCTAGAAACATATATTACTGCAAAGCAGGTACAGATCCATTTAAAGAGTTTGTTTTACAATTTAGATTTTGAAAAGGGGAATTAATAGATTTCAAGTTAGAGGTGGGGCTATGCTTTAGAAAAGTATGTTATTTATAGAGAAGATTTGTTTTTTTATCATCCATGGAATTAAGTTCAAGTTCTGGAATTTTTTCCTATAATCCACCTGTTCTTTCAAATATATTGTAAGCCAGTGTTCAGACACTTTTATAACTGAAAAACTGCACATTTTTCATTGTATAATTGTATGTATTTGGCGTACCTATGAGCTATGAGCTCTTGCAAAAATACCCCATCTGTTACAAAAGGAATTGTCTACTATAGTTCCTTGGGATATTTTTTGTAACCCCTCTCTTCTTCATTGTTTAGAAAACTGTTGTTTATGCCATTACATTAATTTCAGGTTTAAAACCTGTTAAAGCTGTTGCTTTCTCACAGCTTCTTTGTGAAATCAGCTTTGTATATGTGATGGCATTTAAAAATAATAGCATGAGTTTTTTAATCTGAATTTTATATCTAATCAGTGTCTTCAGTCATGAAGAGAAATTTTGCATTGTTGTGTTTGTATATAGAGTATTGCAGTGCATGAATTAGCTTATGCATTTTATTAAATGCTGTTTAAATGTGGCATTATATTGTTGTGGCTTAATACTACTACCTACATGAGGTTTATACTATTAAAGTGAATTACAAACCTAAATGTATCTTTGATTTTTATAAATGCTTTATTTTTTTCTTGAATCACAGGTGATCATTTCACATCCATGCCAAAATTTCAGTTTTACCTGCTTCCCTGTTGTCACGCTATCAGGAGTGGCTCACAACCGTGAGTGATAACCTTAGGGCAGACTGTTAAAAGCAGGGCAGACCCTCCAAACTGGTGGTATGTTTTATAATTAGATTTCACCAACCCAGTAACAAATGTGAGCTCCTAGATCACTGTAACAGTCTCTTACCATAAAAAGCAACAGAGTGTCCTGTGGCACCTTTAAGACTAACCACAGGACTGCCACAGGACTCTCTGTTGCTTTTTACAGATCCAGACTAACACGGCTACCCCTCTGATACTTGTCTTACCATAGAGTCACAGACAGTCCCCTTGGGCTCTCCAGTCTATCTTGCTCCTCAGTGGTCACTTACACCAAAAATCACAAAATATTCAGGTTGCTTCCAGTCCCAAGAGACCAGTCACTTATCCCAGTTCAATTTGTGCCTTACATCTCACACCAAAGACAATGCCTGTAACCACACCCTGCAATAAACTAACTAAAGGTTTATTAACTAGTTGAAAGAAATCAGAGAGTTATTTACAGGTTAAAGCAAGCCAGCATATATGCACAAATGAGTTTGTCTGTGATTTGAAAGCTGACAGAGATGTAGTAATCTGTCAGCATTGAATGTCTTTTTAGGACTTAATCCAGGTCAACCCTGGGAATCTCTCCTTTTTGTTTCTTAGCTCCAGCCCTTGTGAGAGTCCAAACAGCAAAGTGTTGAAAAACCTTCATGTTAGCTATTTTTCTTACCCACGAAAGCTTATGCTCCAATACTTCTGTTAGTCTTAAAGGTGCCACAGGACCCTCTGTTGCTTTTTACAGATTCAGACTAACACGGCTACCCCTCTGATACTTGTCCGTAATGGATTAGCTTAATAGCAAATTCAGTTGCTCATAACCACTATTGACATATAGAAAGGGATTTGACTTTATATAACATCTTTCATGCTAACATCTCAAAACACTTCAAAAAATAGCAGGACAGACATAGGCAGGTTGTGAGGTGCTTATGGTCTGTGGGGTAATCAATATGCAGAGGACCCTCAGCTCCTTGTCTGTTCCTTCATATGGCAATGGAGCTGTTTCTTTTCTCTTTTTCACTATCTGACAAAGATAGGGACATGGATAAAAGGCAGGTTTTTAGTTCAGGCTCAGTCTGTGAATTGCTGATTGACCTGGGGAAGTCAATAACCACTTCCTTAGTTGAAGGCATCTGCCCAGCCATTTATAAAATGGTTTCAATCTCAGGGATTCTTGCAGACTTTATTCTGTTTATACAAACCCAGATAGCAGCAGAAGCTAGAAACCCCATCATCTGTCTTATGCTGGCCAAGATATCGCTTCCTTTCTTCCAAGGTAGATCTAGCCACAGTCATCTGTATCTTTGTTATTCAATGCTGGACTGCTATGCTGAGGGCAACTCAGAAGCTTCAGCTTGTGAAAAATACTGCTACTGCTCACTTTATGTACAATCCTGCTTGTTTGTCCTACTCACAACTTCTGTGCTCAACTCTTCACTGACTAGCAATCCACACAGCGGACGCTCAAGGTGCTGGTCTCTTTATCCAAAGCCCTTGAGGGTCTAAGTTCTCGTAATTTCCCATGTTGAAGTGGAATTTTTCAGCTATCTGGCCCAAGTATAAAGTTAATGGGAGCAGAGGTCAGGGTGTTCTCACTATCATGCCCTTTCAGTTGGAGTTTGCTAGAAATAGGCTGTTGGCCACATTTAGCACATAATAAACTTGTTCATTTCAGTTTTCCCCTAATTGCAGGCTCTGGAATCTCTTGGCACTTTGCCTGATGGCAGGGTTTTCCCAGCTCTGTTTTCTAAGGTTAATGCTCAGTGGTGGGTAGAAGTAGGAAGTACATGCTCCTCAGTTGGGAAAATTACTGTTACTCTAAACCATGCAAAGGGAACACATACTGTAATGGCATGTAAATGCTTGTAATCATATCGGTAGCGCAGTCACTGCAGGCAAAGGTGGGAGCTTGTGTATTCGACAGTAGCCCACACCCAACTATGGAAATGCTCCTGGATCAGAGTATCAATCCTCAAGTTCATATTGTGTAAATAACATTGAATTAAACCCCTTTCCACACCAATTTTGACTGTTAAACTACTAGACATTAGTAATACTTCAAAATGGTTGGACAAAAAGTGCTACATAACTGCAAAGTGTGTTATGAACAAGTAGATCACAACCTCACAAGCTAAGCAAGTAGAGAAATGGGCACAGAGTAGCTGTGGTTTCAACAGTTCATACACCTAATTAGTAAGTAGCAGAGCGAGGAATTGAACCCAGAAGTCCTGACTACCAGTATCCTGCTCTAATCACAAATCACCTCCCCATAAACAAGTGTGTTAACTACATACATGCATAACCTGTAATTGATTTACGCTGTTGGCTTCTAAAACAAGGTCTTGATGTTTCAGTGATTTTCACTGATTATAGTCACCTTTCTTCAACCCACTGCTAGTAGTAATTACTGAACCCTAACAACTATACTAGTAAATCAGTATTGCCAAGTCCAGCTTTTCCAAAATCATGAGTCAAGCACACGCACACACACACACAAAATAGTCCTGCCAATAGTTCAAAAGTAACAAGATTTGTTTAAAATAGTAAATTTTAGGCTCTTTATTTGCCTTCTGATTTCTGAGCACTTAGATGCACAAACTTCATTTTCAAGCTTTTATTCACACCCAAGAGGGCTAAAAGCTTGCTTTAAAAAAAAGAGAAAAAACAAAAGGAAGAAACAAAGCTGAAGTCTCATGGAATCTCTTCACTCCAGCAGCTGGGAAACTCTGATGCCCATGTACCAGGCTGGATGATGCTTTCTTTTTCAGTATTTTTAAGGCCACCAACTCAATTTCCTCCTGGGGTTAATTCAATGGAGCCCCACCTGGTGACCTAAGCAATACTGATGAGAGGTGATGTGAATACGAACAGGCAGCTGAATCAATCCCACAACAAACAGTTAAGAAGCACTATCCGGTCACTACATTAAGCAAAACAGATGCATAGGAGAGCCAGGGAGGTGACTCAGACTGCAGCCGTCTCTTAGGGCTGCCCAGTCTCTACTCACCATCCCCCTAATTCTTTTCTTCTTCCTCCCTCCCGGTCCCCGCATTATTTCCTTTCACACACACCCCCTGTTCCTCTTCCCACCTGCAAATCCCCTAGCTACGCTTCCCTAGCCTGGGGCAGCGAAACTACGTCTCCCGTAGCGCTCTGCGGCAGGGGCGGAGAGCACGTGTTTCCTCTCCCTTCCTGCCGGGCCCTGCAGCCTAATTTCCCCCGTGCGTTGGGGGCTGAGCAGTCGGGCCCGCCGCGCGCGGGCTGTGCCCGAGGGAGCCCCCTGCCAGCTGCAGCCATGCCGATGAAGGGCCGGTTCCCCATCCGCAGGACCCTGCAGTACCTGACTCAGGGGGAGATCGTCCTCAAGAGCGCGGTGAAGGTGATGACTGTGAACTACAACACCACGGGGGAGCTGAGCGAGGGGGCCAGGTGAGTGCAGCGGCGGGGAGAGGAGGCTGCCGGGTAGCCCGCCGCCCGCCCTGGGGTGGGGACCAGGTGAGTGCAGCCTCGGGGAGGGGGCTTCAGAGCTAACCCCCCCCCCCTTCCCCAATCCCTGGGGTCCCGCGCTCTGGCTGTGAATTGCACTGTCTGTGCTGGGGGGTGGGGGCAGATGTTGCTGCCGGCCTCTGAAGGGCTGTGTGCGTTTCCACTGACCTGCTCGCTAAAAGAGCCTCTGGCTTTCTTTCCCCCCCTAGAAAATTTGTGTTTTTCAACATCCCTCAGATTCAGTACAAAAACCCCTGGGTCCAGATCATGATGTTTAAGAACATGACCCCTTCGCCATTTCTAAGGTTCTATTTAGGTAAGTGCCTTTATCTTGGAGTGCTGGGCACCCCTTCCCCCGCCCCCCAAATTAACGGAGCAGATTCTCCTCTCCCACAAGCTGCTGGGTGCCCTAGCCGCCTTATACCGACTGTGATTCTCAGGGGGTGTCAGACATCCAGGCACTGCCAAGGATGTCTTATGATAGGGTAACTGCAACCTCACCCTTTAAAAGGGCCTAGAGAGCAAAGACCTGAGGCACCTTGTACAACTAGTGGGTGCTCCAGACTTGCTGGCTCACCCGTTGTGCTGATATTTAAAAGAAGCTCTACAGCGTTCCCGGCTCACAGCACTTCAGTGTCACTACTTTAAGCTGTAGGGGTTTGTTCCTAACTGCAGAACAGTAACAGTCTACTACAAGGGTAATCTTAATAAGGACCTCACATCATACATACGCTGCATCTGTAAAGCCTTCCAGTGGCTCTCTTTTACTAGTCCATAGGAATATGTGGGGTTGATGGATTAGGTCTGTGGCTTCCCACATGGCTTTCTGGTCATGAGATCCATTTATAGGGAGGCAGTGTGGCCTAGTGGATAGTGCATTAGATTGGGACTTGGAAGACCTGGGCTCTGTTCCTAGCTCTGCCCTATCTGTAAAAAGGAATAATGTTTACAGGGAACTGAGTTTTACCTTCTAACACCCACCCCAAGACCCCTTTAGGAGTTTAGCTTGCATCCTTGAGAGCTGCATACAAAAGAGAGGTTACTGACCAAGGAACAGGTAGCACATTGTGCTGCTTGTGACTGTCTTGCTGGTGCGTTACACCTTCAAATATTTACTCTATCTAATGCGAAATGGTAGACACTTCTGGGTAGTCACCTGTTGATACCTATTCTGTACCTCTTTCCTCTACAGATAGTGGTGAGCAAGTCTTGGTTGATGTGGAAGATAAAAACAACAAAGAGATAGTGGAGCACATTAAAAAAATCTTGGGTAAAAGCGAGTAAGTAAACATACTTCACAACCTGAGGAGTCATTGTCTCGTCTCTGATAGAACTGTAATGTCACAGCACTGCCTGATGGGTTGAAAGTGGACAGGGCCTCTTAAACCAGGAGGTTTAGAACAGTGGTTCTCAACCTTTCCCGACTGCTGTGCCCCTTTCAAGAGTCTGGTTTGTCTTGTGTACCCCCAAGTTTCACCTCACTTAAACTTACAAAATCAGACATAAAAATACAAAAGTGTCACAGCACTGGAAAATTGCTTACTTTCTCATTTTTAACCATATAATTGTAAAATAAATCAATTGGAATATTAATATTGTACTTACATTTCAGTGTATGGTATACAGAGCAGTATAAACAAATCATTGTCTATGAAATTTGTTTGTACTCACTTCACTAGTGCTTTTTATGTAGCCTGTTGTAAAACTAGGCAAATATCTAGATGAGTTGATGTACCACTGGTTTAGAAGAAAGGGGACCTGATCTCCCCCCTGTGGCTGAGAGAAATGTGCCATTGACAAAGTAAAGCTGCTCCAAGCTAAGTGAATGGGAATTCTTTCTACAAGTCAGTCCTGGAAAGGCTGTTTGGCTGCTAGCAGCCATTACTGTGTGAGATGCTGCCCTTTGAAATCTTGGTGTATTAAAAAAAAATGCATCACCATTCTTTTTAGGCAGCGGGGGGCAGGCGAAAGAGAGGAAGAAATCCAGCCTTCTTAATAGCTAATTGTTTTTCCTCTTCCAGGGAAACGCTAAAAAAAGAGGAGCAAGAGAAAAAGCAGCTCTCTCATCCTGCAACCTTTGGACCCAAAAAATATCACCTGCGTGAATGTATGTGTGAAATTGAAGGCCAGATTCCCTGCCCTGGTCTAGTACCGCTGCCTAAAGAGATGACGGGCAAATATAAAGCTGCCATGAAAGACAAAGCCACATCCTGATTTAACAGATCAGGCAATTTGCTGACATTCAAGGTGCAGACAGACATAGGATACAAGGTGCTTCAGTAACTGAGGCAGACTTCATAGCCTCTCCTCACACCCCAAAAAACCTGGTCCATGTTATTAGATGAAAGTCCTTGATTCACAAGAGGTCTTTCCATAGATATGGTTGGACCCATTAATGTTGGTTACTCAGACAAGTGGAAGAAAATATTTTTAAATAAATCTTTTTAAAACTTCAGCTTGTTCTATTTTTTGGTAAGTTCTCCTGTCCAGCAAAGCTTCCTCTCAGCCTTGTATGCTGAGTTGCTTATATGTAAGAGGGAGCGCCCTGTCACAGGTTCATCTACCTTTAATCAAAGAACTATACTATGAGTATGCACTGTAACTTAAGGGTGACATGCCCCAATAGTTCTGCCTCAATTTCCCCAACTGTAAAATGAGACTATTACCAGGGACAAGTAGATGTTTGTAAGGTTACAGTTCCACAAAGAAGCCAGCTCCTCTAATTCACTTTTTTGAGGGGAGAAGTGAATTGAGGACATGAGAGGGAGCTTACATATAATGGGAGAAGGAGCACAGGATGCTGGCGAAAGAGGAGGTTCAGCATGTGGAAGACAGGAGACATTCCAGAAGACTGGAAAAGGGCAAATATAGTGCCCATCTATAAAAAAGTAAATAAGGACAACCCGGGGAATTACAGACCAGTCAGCTTAACTTCTATACCTGGAAAGATAATGGAGCAAATGATTAGGCAATCAATTTGCAAACACCTAGAAGATAAGGTGATAAATAACAGTATGGATTTGTCAAGAACAAATAATGTCAAACCAACCTGACAGCTTTCTTTGACTGGGTAACAAGCCTTGTGCTTGGGGGAGGGGGGGGGAAGTGGTAGATGTATCAAAAGCCTTACCACATCTTGCATGACCTTCTCATAAACAAACTAGAGAAATACAACCTAGATGGAGCTACTATAAGGTGGGTGCACATAACTGGTTGGAAAATCATTCCCAGAGAGTAGTTATCAGTGGTTCACAGTCATGCTGGAAAGGCATAACGAGTGGGGTCCTGCAGGGATCGGTTCTGTTCAATATCTTATTATTTGGATAATGACATAGAGAGTACACTTACAAAGTTTGTGGACGATACCAAGCTGGGAGGGGTTGCAAGTACTTTGGAGAATAGGATTAAAATTCAAAATGATCTGGACAAACTGGAGAAATGGTCTGAAGTAAATAAGATGAAATTTAATAAGGACAAATGCAAAGTACTCCACTTAGGGCTGGTCTACACTGGGGGGGATCGATCCAAGATACGCAACTTCAGCTACGCGAATAGCGTAGCTGAAGTCGAAGTATCTTGGATCGAATTACCTGGGGTCCACACGGTGCGGGATCGACGGCCGTGGCTCCCGTCGACTGCGCTACCGCCACTCACTCTGGTGGAGTTCCGGAGTTGACGGTGAGCGCGTTCGGGGATCAATATATCGCGTCTTAATGAGATGCGATATATTGATCCCAGATAAATCGATTGCTACCCGCCGATATGGCGGCTAGTGAAGACGTACCCTTAGGAAGGAACTATCAGTTCTTCTGCTCTATGCTGTGCTGATTAGGCCTCAACTGGAGTATTGGGTCCAGTTCTGGGCACCACATTTCAGGAAAGATGTGGACAAATTGGAGAAAGTCCAGAGAAGAGCAACAAAAATGATTAAAGATCTAGAAAGCATGACCTATAAGGGAAGATTGAAAAAAATGGGTTTAGTCTGGAGAAGAGAAGATGGGGGGAACATGAGAACAGTTTTCAAGTACATAAAAGGTTGTTACAAGGAGGAGGGAGAAAAATTATTGTTCTTAACCACTGAGTTTAGGATAAGAAGCAATGGGCTTAAATTGCAGCAAGGGCAGTTTAGGCTGGACATTAGGAAAAACTTCCTGTCAGGGTGGTTAAGCCCTGGAATAAATTGCCCTGGGAGGTGGTGGAATCTCCATCATTGGGGATTTTTAAGAGCAGGTTGGACAAACACCTGTCAGGGATGGTCTACTTAATACTTAGTCCTGCCTTGAGTGCAGGGGACTGGACTAGATGACCTCTTGAGGTCCCTTCCAGTTCTGTGATTCTATGTGAAAGGCAAGGAGCAGCAGACACAGATTTGAGACTATTGAAAGAAAACAAGTTACACTGCAGGTAACTAAATACAGAGGACCTTGCAAAATTATCATGCGCCTAACTGCCCAATCTACTTTTCCCTACTTCCAGGGTGAAACTAATGATATTTACTTACTAAAGTAAGTAGCCTTAGGATGGATTTTCAAACTTTAGTCAAGCAGGGTGGGTGGGGAAGGTGTATTTTAACCTTGTCCACCCAGATACCACCACTCTGGGTTGAGAAAATACAGTTCCCATATCAACTGATAGTTAAGATCCTACATGTATAAGGAAGAGGTACTCAGTAGCTATTGGTAGTACCCAGTATGTTAACAAACAAGTTGGATTTTTTTAAATGGGTCTAAGATGTGCTCTGGTATTGTCAGCAAGTGTTGCAAGAAATGAAATGCAGACTAATACAGGCCATTTTTAAAAGATTAAACCGATTCAGGGGTGAAAGTAATATTAAATTCTTACCAGTATGGGGCCGGCTCCAGCCCCTGGAAGTGGTCAGCCTCCCCCAGCCAGCCCATCCGCACTGCCTGGCTCCTGCCTCTCAGGGCTCCAGCGGTGATTTAAAAGGGTCTGGGGCTTTGGCCGCGGCAGCCCCGGGCCCTTTTATATCGCCAGCCCCGGGGGCAGTTGCCCCTTTTGCCTCCCTCCTCGGCGGCCCTGACAGTAGGGTCCCTACCGGCAGGGCCGCCGACATGGAAGGGGCAGCAACGTTAAAGCGCCGCCGCAGCGCTTTAATGTGGGCTGTATACAAGCCAGTACCGGCCCACTTTCACCCCTGAATCTATTCCCTAAAGTCTCCTACTTAAAACTAAAAGATTGAGCTATATGTAGACTCCACCAATCAGTTTTCACCAAACTTGTATCAACACCCATATCCTGCTGAATGTTGTCACATGACAGCATAACCCACAAGCAGTAATTTATTTTGGTTTGAATGTGCTGTGAAGTGGAAGAATCACTCAACATAAAATTAAAGTTAGTTTGACAAGTCAGGACATGAGAGGAAAGGGGGGATAAGTGTGAAGCTGCACATCTTAATTTAAAGCAGTTTGATATGCCCCCAAAAGAAAATTACTGTAATGGCACTATATTAAAGTTCCCCTGGTATTGCACACTTAACGTTGACCCCTGTCAGATCCTATTGGCCTCTAAACCCACATTTAAAAGCATTTGCCAACTACTGCGCACACACACACACACCAAAATAAACATGTTATTTTATTTCTTTACAAATTTTCAGTATAGAGTAGTGCATGCAAGTTTATTAACAAATGTCAATGCTAGTTATTTGACGATAGCATGTCTTCATTCTGCTTTATAATGTAATCTCCACAGCAGTCCACATACAGATATAAGGTTTTCACTTTGGAGATCACCTTTACTGTTAAGAGTTCTAGTCTATCACATTTAACATTGATTGAGCTCATGAGGTACACTAGCATCTTATCTGCTTGTAAAAATACATGGTTACATGTACAATACATATACTTTAGTGTATTAGACTGTAAAACACAAACAATGCAGGATATTTGCAACAAAGGAACACACTTTCTCCCCTCGCCTCCCAATGTAGAAAGCTGAAGCCACTGAACCATTTTTTATTCTTATATTGAGAGCAAAATAAATTTTGGATTGCAGCCGAGGAGCCAGTTCTGGTTTGGTACAGGAAACAGTTTTGCCTTAAATGAATAACTGCTAAATTGTTATGCTTTTAAAATGTAAACAGTTCCATGTCTTGACTAATCTCAGAGCTACAGGGACATGCATCTCACCTGCCTTAATTAATCTGGTGCTAGCACCCCTTGTAGTGCATTTTTCAAGAGGTGCCATGATACACTTCCCCACAACCTGAGGTTCCTGATATTTCTGCAAGACCATTAGTCCCGGTGGATTTTACCCAGTGGACAGCACAGGTAAAGGGCTCGATGAGCTCTGATTAGAGAGAGTCTTATGGCATTAATATTCAAGGATCTTCTTTTAAATAATACAACCAGTAAATGCTTAGTTTGCAGCAGCAAGCTCTGGGTGCTACTAGCCATTTAAAAAGGAAACAGGACCTTCCACGTGTGACTGCTTTAAATCACAATTGATTTATCTAATCAGTTACTATTTAAAGTCACTAAAGGAAATGTTATATATTTATGGGAAGGTATGCATTACTCCCTGTCCTTTTACTCAGAATGAAACGAAGCTTAAAGAGCCTACTTTTGACTTTCAGGCAGTAATGTTACTTATGCCTCTTGAGATTTAAAAAAGGCATAAGTAACTTATTTAGGCAAAACTACAGACATTGTTCTGTCACATAAGAGTTTGCATTTTCATATTCACTGATCAATAACATTTGCATGCTAGTGCTAGCATGGTCTGTTTTAACCATTTGCTCTATTTCATCTAAAATTATACACACTGTTAGGCCAAAACTTTCAAACATGGGTGCCTAAAGCTAAGCACCTAAATCTAGATTTAGAAAACAAGAGGGGCTTGATTTTTCAGAGATGCAGGCACATGCATCTCCCATTGAAGCAAATTCTGGTACCCAAATCAAGATTTAGGTGACCAACTTTGGGCACTCACACTTCAAAAGTGATGGCCTTCATTCATGTGGATCCTAACAAAGGCTCATACTTGGAACTTAAAACACATCCAACCTTATTTTATGTAAGGCAATCAAATTTGATTCATTGATGTAGATTCACGATCTTTTAAAGGAAGTGAATCAATTAGTAAAGTGAAGTACTGAAGGGCATTATACAGCCACAAACTTTGTCCTTCAACTTTTTCACAAAATTCCAGTTTAGTGGCTTTTCAGCTTTTCCATTGCAAACAAAATTTCTGTTCCCTAAGTGCTATGTAAACAGGGTTCCAGTCTCACAAATAACACACACATGATCATTCTGTCACCCAGAGTTTACAAAGGAATGTGCAGGTTCCAAAAAAGGAATTAGAAATTGGATGGTTTTCCCTAACATTTGATTTTGCAGTGGTACTGCCACTTTCTTCCTGGAAAGAGGGAGTTAGATGTTTATTTTTATAAAAACAATTCACCTCTGAACACAGCTCAGACCCCTCTACTTTTATTCTGCAATTTATGGCCAGTGCAATGGCGGCAGCTTAAAAAAAAAATGTATAGGGAAATGAACTGGCAGCATGCAAGGCTTTTTTATTACAAAAAATTCCCAAACACCTATGAGATCACAGTTATCAAATTTGTTTTAAAATCCCTTTACATATTTGCATTGCACAAATTGATCTGTAGCTTTTATATTCTGCAGCTCAAAGAATCATAGCAGCCTGCTTTTTAACAGCACTTTCTTGTAGCACAATAAGGCAGTTGAACTAGCCTATAACAACTTGCACTAAGTCATTTTCAGGGGAAACATCTGATGCACAAAAATTTTAGAAGATAATGTTGGTCACTTATTAATGGAATTCCAGTTTTAAAGGCTGACCTATAATATTGCAACAAAACCAAAGGAAGAAGGAAAGATGGCAGACTGATGTCTGCATCATCACAGATATTTTTGAATCATCTATTTCCCTATTAGCACTTTCCCATTTTGCCCAGAAATAAGCATGTGATGATAATCAACAATTTAAAAATGTTGTTGTGACAAAGTTCATATTATTTAAAGTTTGTATTATTAAACATGTTTGAGAATAATATAATAGTATTAGAATATTAAGTTTTATTCTCCAAATCCGAATAGTAGTGGAAACACCTAAATGAAAGTGCATAGCACAAAATTCAAGATTCTTCTCATCATTCCCTCTTGTAACCTGTGCTCCTTATTTTTAAATTCAATCTGCTCCATCCTCCAGCATTAACAGTGGACTATAAAGTTATTTTTATGTGGACATATTATTGCTTCAGCACTTGGATTTCTCTTTCTGCTTTGCTAATGTGCGCTTAAGTTCTTTTAAGTTCTCTGTCAGTACCTCCACCTCATCCATCCGTCCGCTGTGTTTGGCATCAAAAATATAAGCCTTGATATTATCAATCTGTTGGAGAAGGAGTTCTTCTTCTATAATGTCCTCTCCTGAGATTTTATTATCATCAACTTCAAAGGGATTGGTAGAAGACAACCCTTCAAATGGATTACCAGAATTCTGATCATTCACAGACTTTTGAAATGGATTTCCATTATCTTCAAAGGGATTTGGAGCATAAACAGTTGCCCCATTTGTTTGCTGATCTTCCTCATCATCTTCAAATGGATTATATTCTTTTTTATCGCTGTGCAGGGCTTTGGTGGGCAAAGAAACCACCTGAGAACGGTCTCTAGCCAATGTGTTAGCAGGGTCTTCTTCTACTTGACTAGTATCTGCCTCATCTTCAAAAGGGTTTAGTAATAGTGTCTGATTTTGATCTGTCTCCCTGATGTACTGTGGGCCTTCTCTGGGTTTGATTGGGAAGACTGAATTCTCTTTAGGTACCTGTTTCTGGACAGCATCTGGAGACGGTGTTTTAGAACTTGGGCTGCTTTTGATCTGAGTGGTATCTAAGTCCAAAGACTGTGCTATCTGGTTCAGGTTTTCTTTTCCAGATTCATGCTGCTGCTGCTTCACTTCTCTGAAGTCTAGAGAACGTGTCCTTGAGTGTTGAGACATTGCTTTGTGTTGCTCCCTTTCCCACTCCTTCTCACGAAGGACCTGAAGCTGCTCCCTCTGCATCTCTTCCTCCTCTGCCTGCCTTTTAGAAAGCTCAATAGCTTTCAGAGTCTGCTGCTGATCATATTCATCTTGAAGCTGTCGCAGGTTCTCTTGCAACATACGGACCTCATCTAACCGATTAGCTGCCTTTGCTTGCTTAATAAAGGATGTAATATTGTCAATCTGCTGAAGAAGTGGGTCGGCTATTTCCCTTTGGCGAGGTAAGCTGGATATAGGTAACCAACCTTCAGATTTCTTTACTGTGCCTCTTTTTGGATAAGGAACCTCACCATTGGGTGCAGCTGTGGATCGGGAAACCAAATCTTTCTGCTTTTCCTCCAGTCTTCTCTGCGTTTCAAGTGTTGCCTAGCAGAGACAAGATTTAAAAGGAGACCCATCAGCTTAAACTCCCATTTTTGCCTGAAATTTTTGTACCTATATGGTTCCAACACCTGAGAATATTATAACTGAAAAGAGTTAGTCACTTTTTTGGTTATTTTGTGCAGTTGACAGCATTTGTATCAAGTCAGTTTCCCCTTTGCTGAAAAAACTCAAACATCAAAGGAGCAAGAAAACCCTATTTTAAAAAATTCAGTGTGCACTATTCGAAGGTTGTTCCGTCAGAAATGAAATTTTTTTAAAGTAATTTTAAAAAGTTGACAGTGTCCATTTCAGAATTGGGCAATATGCACAAGTCTCTCAAAAAGGGAGGATTACTGCACTATTTTGTTTTGTGACTCAGATTATTTAGATTATAGGAGCAACATAACAGATTTTTTTACTCATTTCTACTACAACAGGAGGAATATATAGGGCTTAAATAAGATATTAATGTGAAGTGGCTTGTCTTGGTGTCACCCTTGTGTTCTGTGTTGATCAAACAAGACAAGACTCAGAGCCACAATTTAAAATCTACACATATTAATTTCCACCCAAAAACTAAGATCCGGTTGCTACAAACCTTCTGTCCTGTAGTTATGCCTGGGGCAGTATTTGTATTATGCAGAATACACTGTTCCTCAGTGACAGCCTGTTAGTACAGGGGGTTAAAATACCTCTTACTATCCTTAAAAACAACCCATAGTTCAGTTATATGAGGTATTTGCAATGAGTTCAGAAGGCCAATTACATGGAGATACTTCTGAATCATACAACGATGTGCCCACCCACACTCACAACATGAGTATATCCCAGAGAGAAGCAATCACCACACTTCAAAAGATGCCTGAGTTCCTAACAATAACTGGATGGTTTTTTCCTTGAGTTTATTAGTAGTTTCACAAATCAACTCAAATCCCACCAGAGCTGCCTACATAAACCCTCTCCTGCGCTACACTAGTAGTAGTGTTATATATAAATTATATAACTGTCATCCTCTTCACTGAAGATTGTGTGCACTTACTGAAAAACGTGCCTGATGAGACTGTGCAAAGAGCAATCCTAATTTGATTTGGGTATTAAACTGACCAAGCCTGTCTCTAACAGACACTCTTGTAATGGAATATCACACAGTATTAATTTAAAGGTTTCAGAGTAGCAGCCGTGTTAGTCTTTATCCGCAAAAAGAACAGGAGTACTTGTGGCAGTCTCTAAGGTGCCACAAGTACTCCTGTTCTTTTTATTAATTTAAAGAGGTCATAAATATAATGAAACCTACAGAAATCTTATAACAATATACATTAAATCTTAGAACAGACGGCAAATGTGTCCTCCCTCAGGGAAATGCACTGAATTGAAGAAAAGGATTCTCATTCCTCCCTCTACTCCTACCCCAAGACATACCCAACCCAGCCCTCTCTTTGCTAATGACTCCTTTCTCCTCACAAATTCCCTCCAGGGAATACCACAACCTCATTCCCCAGGGATCCATATAGAAATGGGCCAGTTCCTGTCAGGCTAAATGAGACACAAAGGCCAGTGCTGCAAACAGTTACTCACGTACATGGAGGCACAATGGAGTACTAAGTGAGTAACTACATACACGTGAGTGACTGCAGGAATAGGCCCTAACGCAGCTAAAGCTAGTTCCACATCCTCACCTGTCTTTCCATGTGCAGTTTTCTATCCATCTCTTGTTTTCTTTTCTCTTTCAGTTCTTCATACTTGTCTTTGGTTGGCAGGGACATCAGACCCAACAATTTTTCCTAGAGAAGAGTATAAATAGTAAAATAATACTGCTAACAAACGGCAGGATTTTAGCCTACTCAAAAACAGAAACTCAATTAAAAGGGTAAGGTGATCTAGTGCCTTACTGAGATCCAGTTTTTCAACTTTTCTATACCACAAACCAATGCTCAACAGAAAAAAAAAAAAAGTTTCCCTGCAGCAATTTAATGCTCAGGAAAATAATGAAAGCACATCTAGGTAGGAATATACACTATTCTGAAATAATCAGTCTCTGGAGCACACATTTTAGTCTAATATCTCCTCAGAATTAATGAAAGGTTTAGCTTATATAGAAAACTTTTTTTATTTTGTATTTGTACTTAAAATATTAATAAGCAACAATCGGTGAAACTAGATGTGCAAAATATGCTGTCATTTCAAGAAGGGCATTTAAACATGTTGCACAAGCGTACAGTACTAGGTCTCCAATACAAGTTATCTTCATGCCAAGGGAAAGCCTTAAAAGGCTCATCAGGTCAGACTGCAGGATATTCACCATTTAAATAGCCTGAAAAGTTATTCTTCTCCAATAAGTAATTTGAGTCTAGTCATGGTTCCAATTTTTGCTTTTGAAGAAAACACAGCAGAAGATTCACATATGTGCAACTCATGCTTTGTTTACCTGTACAAAAAGGGTAGCTGAGTATCTAATCATTCTCTGAAGTTGTAGAGTTTTGGGATGAGGTTGAGGCTCTTCATTCAAGCCTAGAGTCAAAATCTTCTTACTGAATCAGAATACGCATACAGTGAATTAGTACAAAAAATAAGGGCCCAGAGTAAGAAAAATTCAAAACAAGATCCAGGTGTTAGAGAGAGACACTGTCAATCTACATTCAGACAGAAGCATGATTTTTCTTAATACGCCTCTACCTCGATATAACGCTACCCAATATAACACGAATTCGGATATAACGCGGTAAAGCAGTGCTCCGGGGGGGCGGGGCTGTGCACTCCGGCGGATCAAAGCAAGTTCAATATAACGCGGTTTCACCTATAACCCGGTAAGATTTTTTGGCTCCCGAGGACAGCGGTATATCGAGGTAGAGGTGTATATTACTACTAGGGCTGTCAAGCAGTTAAAAAAATTAATCACACTGTTAAACAGTAATACAATAGCATTTATTTAAATATTTTAGGATTTTTCCCCTCACATTTTCAAATTTCACTTTATATTTATTTTTGATTACAAATATTTGTGCTATAAAAAACAAAGGAAATAGTATTTTTCAATTCATCTCATGCAAGTACTGCAATAGAATCTCTTTATCATGAAAGGTTTCAGAGTGGTAGCCGTGTTCGTCTGTATCAGCAAAAAGAACGAGGAGTACTTGTGGCACCATAGAGACTAAAAAATTTATTTGAGCATAAGCTTTCGTGGGCTAAAACCCACTTCATCAGATGCATGCAGTGGAAAATACAGTTATAGTTAATATGGCAACACCCATTTTTTCATGTCCTCTGTGTATATACATCTTCCTACTGTATTTTCCACTGCATGCATCCGATGAAGTGGGTTTTAGCCCACGAAAGCTTATGCTCAAATAAATTTTTTAGTCTCTAAGGTGCCACAAGTACTCCTCGTTCTTTTTATTATGAAAGTTGAACTTACAAATGTAGACTTATGTACAAAAAAATAACTGCATTCAAAAATAAAACAATGTAAAACTTTAGAGCCTACAAGTCCACTCAGTCCTACTTCTTGTTCAGTCACTCAGACAAACAAGTTCGTTTACATTTGCAGGAGATAACGCTGCCCACTTCTTGTTTACAATGTCACCTGAAAGTGAGAACAGGTGTTCACATGGGCACCGTTGTAGCTGGCGTCACAAGATATTTACATGCCAGATGCGCTAAAGATTCATATGTCCCTTCATGCTTCAACCACCATTCTAGAAGACATGCGTCCATGCTAATGAGGGGTTCTGCTCGATAACAATCCAAAGCAGTGAAGAACAACGCATGTTCACTTTCATCATCTGAGTCAGATGCCACCAGCAGAAGGTTGATTTTCTTTTTTGGTGCTTCAGGTTCTGTAGTTTCCACATCGGAGTGTTTCTCTTTTAAGACTTCTGAAAGCATGCTCCACACCTTGTCCCTCTCAGATTCTTGAAGGCACTTCAGATTCTTAAACCTTGGGTCGAGTGCTATAACTATCTTTAGAAATCTCACATTGGTACCTTCTTCGCGTTTTGTCAAATCTGCAGTGAAAGTGTTCTTAAAACGAACAACATGTGCTGGTCATCATCCGTGACTGCTATAACATGAAATATATGGCAGAATGCAGGTAAAACAGAAGGAGACATACTATTCTTCCCCAAGGAGTTCAGTCACAAATTTAACTAACACATTTTTTTAACGAGCATCAGCAGCATGGAAGCATGTCCTCTGGAATGGTGGCCGAAGCATGAAGGGGCATACGAATGTTTAGCATATCTAGCACATAAATACCTTGCAATGCAGGCTACAAAAGTGCCATATAAACGCCTGTACTCACTTTCAGGTGACGTGTATACAAAGCCAGCAGCATTATCTCCTGTAAATGTAAACAAACTTGTTTGTCTTAGTCATTGGCTGAACAAGTAGGACTGAGTGGACTTGTAGGCTCTAAAGTTTTACATTGTTTTGTTTTTGAGTGCAGTTATGTAACAACAACAAAATCTACATTTGTAAGTTGCACTTACACAGTAAAGAGATTGCATTACAGTATTGTACAAGGTGAATTGAAAAATATTTCTTTTATCATTTTTACAGTGCAAATATTTGTAATAAAAATAATATTAAGTGAGCACTGTACACTTTGTATTCTATGTTGTAATTGAAATCAATATATTTGAAAATGCAGAAAAACATCCACAAATATTCAATACATTTTAATTGGTATTCTAATGTTTAACAGTGCGATTAAAATTGCAATTACTTTTTTTTAAATCGCGATTAATTTTTTTTTAGTTAATCAGGCGAGTTAACTCCGATTGATCGACAGCCCTAATTACTACAAGTAATACCTAATATTACTGAAAAAGTTTACAGAAAAATATCGTTCAATTTGCTTAATTTGTGCCTTTGGCAGCACTTTATGTATAGTCACTTTCACTATAGTTTATTTCCCATGTGAGTGGATCTCACACAGTAAGAGGGGAAACAAATATTCTTACAAATTAGCAAGTGAGCCTGTAAAACTACAAAATATTGACAGGGAGGACAGGAATACTATCTATTTAAACTTGTTTTTAAAAATTGAGAATGAAGTTGACTATCCTTTTATGTAGACAGGGGTGCTGTGCGCATAGCGGATTCATGACCTAGCATGATTGCTTTTTTGGTTTGTTTTTTCATATTCTCACTCAAACTCTATTAGAAGAGGTGATTTTTCATTTTTCTATGTTTGATTAAATTAAGTACAGTACATTTCAATTTCAGACATTGTCTCTCTAGTTTAGCCCATCCACTAAATAGTTACAGAAATCTCTCTCTCAATGGTTTGTTCCTTACCTTAAAGCATCTATTAACTCATACACTTTCTGCACCTCCACCCTCAGGTCATTAGCATGTTCAAGATTGTAGGTTGTCTCCCCAGCGCTAAGAAAGAAAGAAAACACATCCACATTTACACTAAGTTATGTCCTGCCAGCAATCTATGCAATAGTAAAAATTAACAGGAGGCCTTTTAATATTTCTTATCTCTTCTGTCAGATAAAAAGTCTACTGCAGCCAATAAGATTTCAGGGTGAATGTTCTATGTTAAACTCATAAGTGAAAACAAATTTCTTATTTGCAAAAGGGAAGACAATGGTTAATTTGTGAATGCTAACGTTTCACAGAAGAGTTTACTATATGATTTTATGAACTCATGTATAGTACCTATATTTTAAATACAGCAGTTTTTCTTCTGCCTGTATCTTTATGCATAATGTCTTGTGAATTTATTGTTTCTGTGTGTGTGTGTACATGTACGTACAGTTAATGGCATATTTGTTTATTTTGTTAAACTGAAATAAAACAGTGATACCAAAGCTATCCTCTCCTTAAGTTGGTCAGAAATCAGGACAATTATCAATCAGCATGAAGAAACAACAAACATCAATACACTGTAGTTTTCTAGCATCTTGCTTTTTATATTTATTGAATAAAATATAATCAGTAAGGATTTGTAAGAATGAAGGGTCCCACCACCCATTTTCATATCTTGCACATTATGCAAAAAAAAAAAAAAAAAAGACTATACTATTCTGAATTAATTTTATATCAAATGATCCAACACAACACAAATCTCATAGACATTTCAAACAAGCATCTGAAAACCCACCAGAATCAAGGAAAGGATGAGCCCTGTCAATTCTGAGATATACTTTAGTAATTCAGGACATTTACATTTAGCTTCAGCAATTAAGCTGTGTACTTAACATTTTGCTGTAATGAAGTCTCAAATAACATACTGCCCATTTTCTTCCCTGTAGACCTTGTATTAAAAAAGCAAATAGCTTTTTGGAAAGATGCATGAAAATGCTAACATGCCTTTTTTAATAACTGAATCTCAAAATAACTGGCATTGCAACACATTTGACATTTCATTTAGTGATGGACACAGTACTACAGACTGTACTGTGGTATCATATCTCACTTCATTAATCCACAACCCTAAAAAATTCAGTCTCGCACCAATTTTCTGTACAGATGTAATAGCAAAGTGTGGTAGTGAGATCTCATTGCTGAAACTCATTTTTTAAAATTGGACTTAAATGTTTAATTTGTATATTAGTATAAATAATTAAATTTGTATCACTCTGTTTGGAAAGTGCCTACAATATTTTGGGTGCTATTGCCATATAATGTAATAATAAAGCATAACTATACTTGCCAAAATAAACAAACTGAGCACACATAGCGATGTGGTAGCCTTGATTTGTCAGAGAGTTTGTGAATTTATTCGCTAATTTGCAAAAATTCTAGGATCCGAAATGGGTCTCCCAGTCATTAGCACAAGTTAGTAAGGTCTTACCCTATACTTTACATTTAATATGTGCCACCAGAGAATACAAATATAGCCTTGTGAGGAGTCTAAGCATGAGAACAGATACACAAAATAAGTCAATCTGAATGAGAGAATATGTCCCAAGAGCAGCTCCTGGAAGTGCCTATTAGTATGATAAATTAATTCATTTGGCTTTTGGAATTTTATAGTAGTAAGTAGGGAGAGGGTATTATAATCACCACACTTTGTAGTTCTATACAGCCTTCCCCAGAGAATCTCAATGCTCTTCACAAAGATAAAGACAATGGAGTAAAAAAGATGACTTCCCATGTAGCAGCACTGTATCTGGGAGCAAAAACCTGACATGCTCACCCAGTTATCTGCACTAATGATCCTCCAAAGTCTTCAGAGCAGTTCAAGGGAACATACTAGACCAGATAACGTGAGTTCAAATAATTGAAAGGGGAACCCTACTTAATACCCCACTTTGCCCCTTCACTGGAATGGTCTCCCTGAATCCATTTGCCATGCAGCTTCCTTCTCCTCCTTCAGAACCCAACTTAAAATGTTTGTTTTCAGCTCAATTTCCAATGCTGACCCAATGCTTTGTAAATAAAAAAAATGCACTGTCATTCCCTGAAGCCTTTGTTACTCAGTGAAATAACTCATGTCCTACTACTGACCATACACTGTGTAGACCTCCTCTTACACAGTAGAGGATCTCTTCCTTTGCCACAGCTAGCCTAGAGTCGAAGCCTTTTGGGATAGAGTCTATTGTACTTGTCTGTAAAGTATTATGCCGACTTCTCAGATAAAATTCTGACCACTGACTTAAATAGGGCCAGAATTTCACTCATACTGCATAATAAACATTCACCGATTCAAATCCTCTACCTAACATCCTCCCCTCATTTCCACAAACGTAACAGTTTAAAACACTGTACATTGACGTGATATACCAAAGTATCTCTCCAGGCCACCTAGATGAGATATTTATATTTAGCTTCAGACATTTCAGACTGTCATCTGAAATCTTACCAGAATTAAGCCAAAGATGAAACCTGTCAACTCTAAAATATGCCTTAATAATTTAGGAGATTCACATTTACTAGCTTAGCTTCAGCCACTGAGCTGTGTCTAATATATGGCTATAGTGAAATCTCAGTGTCTAATATTTGGCTGTCCTCAAATCTCAATAGAGAACAGGTTGCCAGTTTTAATTACTATAGACTTTGTATTAAAAACAGCTTTTTAGGGGGAAAAACACATGCAAGAAAATCACATAGGCTTACTTTAATGATTCTGCCATCTTTATGTATTCCGGAGCCTTCTGGTCAACCTTCTCCATGCAAAGTCGGAGTTTCTTGTTTAATCAATCAATAAAATCAAGAGATTACAATGCAGTTCTCCTATATTAGCTATACACATACTCTCCTCACACACAAAAAATAGACATTTGTATGGCATAAATCTTTCATCTGGGGCATGTGCGCATGCATGTAAGAGTTTAGTGCTGATGAATGCTGTCAAATTGACTACCTAGGACAATGAGGTCCTCTATTTATCCACACAACAAATTCAGCATGTGCAGTAGCACAGCAAGCTTCCCTACACTGCCCCACCACTGAACCAAGTTCAGAGACCATTTCTAGGGCTGAGGGGGTATATCTGTCGTCATGACTTCTTCAGTCCTTGGCCTCTCTGCTGAGATTGTTGACAAGAGGACCAGTTAGTGCTAACTATGGTGTTCTGATATGTGATATTGACATCTAGCCACTGGGAACTGAACTAAAACCCATCAATCCATTTCACAGACACCACCAAAGAGCCATCAGATTATGACTTTCAGTCACTATTGGCTTGGATTGTATTTGAACCCATAACCTAGAAGTGAAAGGCTCCAGTTATAGCCTATTACTAATTTCCTGAGCCATCCTGTCCAACTGTCCTCCAGCCCCCATACAAGAAACGGTTAAAAGCAAAAGGCATAGATTGTGTACACTCCATTAATGTAGTGCAGATACACAAATATGCATATACATACTTCTTTTAAAATGCATTTTATGAGCAACCCAGCTGAGGAAGACCAGAATTTGGGAGTCACCTCAGAACTATTGTCTCCAGATGATTAGAGATAAAACAGGTCACAAAGTGAGATGCTTCTTCATCAGGCTAGGGAGAAGGAACCATTTATTACACAGCCCTACATACATTTATATCCCAGCTAGTGGACAGACAACGCCATCCTGTATTCCATTTTCCTGGAGTGGTGAACAATAAATGGTGCACAGATAAAGGAAGTCAGATGAGGGAGCTAAGGCAGGGACCAAGTGTGAGCATTGCCTACATATAGTTCCATGCCATCCTCCACACCCACCCTGAACAAGTAATAGGTTTTATTTTACCTCATAGAGTTTCACAATATCCGGTGTGTATTCTTTCTCATCAATCTGTTGCTCTCTTTTGAGTAGGGTGTCTTTACAGTGCCTACAGCAGCGGATTCTGTCATCGTCCTTCTCATCCAGAACTGAGCTCACGCTGCTTACGCTGCTAATGCTGCCACGACGGGAACCATGGATACTATTAGGTGAGGAGTTTGGACTGGTATGAGAGGCCAGGGCCTCTTTGCTGGCACTGGTCAGTTTGCCTGAAAACCACAAACACAAACAAATGATTCTTTAATACCCAGAAGGCCAGGGGTTCTCAAACTGGGGTCATGACCCCTCAGGGGGTCACAAGGTTATTATGTGGGGGGTCGCAAGCTGTCAGCCTTCACCCCAAACCCCGCTTCACCTCCAGCATTTATAATAGTGTTAAATATATTTTAAAAATGTTTTAAACGTATGGGGGGGGTCGCACTCAGAGGCTTGCTGTGTGAAAGGGGTCACCAGTACAAGTTTGAGAACCACTGCAGAAGGGAATGAATATTTCCAGTCTCTCATTGGGACTAAATAGACACACATGTTCTACAAATTTCAGAGAGGAAAACATCTTGTTAGGGAGGCAGGAACTAGCTATTGGGACATCCTACACCCCTTTGTAAGCAATTTATCAGATTAGCAAGCGGCTAATCAGATAGATGAGGACCTTATGTTGTAAGACTCGCATATACAATTAACAATTACCAAGATTATTTTTATATTAATAATTAGCCAGAGTTATGGGGCATCACAGCTCCTCTCTGGAACTATATGACATGTGCCTGAAGACAGAGGAGAATAAATTAAAATGACTGTATGATCAAGACCAATGTTAATCAAGTGATTTTGTGAACTAATCCCCATTTAATTCATAAAAGGGAGGATAGTATTTTTCTCACAGTACTGCTAGTGGGCTCATTACAGACTTGATAGCTGACCACTTCATAGCACTATCCATCTGTCTTCTTCCCACTGCTCTCTTAAATAGTCATTAGTGCTAGCAGACCAGCGTATAAGGGCTGCAGCAACAATTTGTCTTGTTTAGTCAAAGCTACCAGGTGCTACAGCTGCTAGGAGAAGGCATGGTGTAGCTGTCAGAGCACATCGCTAGGAACCAAGAGATCTGGATTCTAGTTCTGTTTACCTGGGTCTAATACTTATCTAGCCTGCAGTAAGGCTTAATTCATTAATGTTTATAAAGCACTTTGAGCTCCTTGAAAAGATGCTACAGAAATGAAAAATGCCAGTATTAAAGAAATTCAACTGCACCACACTGGGAAATCCTGGGAACTGGGTATACCAACTGGAGAATCATAGACAGGAACCTTTGATGAAAACAGACATAAGCAGCTCAGATGGAAAAAGCTGAACCCCTTTAGTTGGTGTTCTCAAAGAGAGGACGACAGGAGTAACTCACATCTGCCCACTGTACTCACTCGCCAACGGAAGGCTGACAAGCTCCATACACTTCTTGCACATGATAGACCCACAAAGGCGGCAGTGGTGACGTCTGTTCCGAATGCTGAACTTGTTGCCACAGTCTGGGCAGAATGGTACATCCTGATCATTGACCCAAGGCACAACAGACTTCTCTATAGCTATTCATGGGGAAACACACACAAAAAAACACCTCACCTTAGAACCACCATGAAATCCATTTATCAGCTGGTGTGAAACATCAGCAAAGTTAGTTTGATGTAAGCTTGTACCAACCTCTTATTTTAGCTGACTCTGTATTTGTTCTGTCAAATGACGTAAGCTGGCAAAGGACACATAGAGGAGTTAATCAGGTCAATTGCATGCTTCTCATAAGATAATATTTACAGGCCTCAAGAATGGCATTTTTAACAGCTTGGACCTCTCAGCCTTGACAGCATTCTCTTATGTACTGAAAAAGTAATCTGTCCTTTACAGCAACCTCCCTGTACTTTCCCAGTATTTCTACAACAACACTGGTGTAAACAGCACATGACACAGGTAAGCCAGGTGCCTGACCTGAGCTCATACTAACTTCGATGAATACAACAGATTGCTTACAATATCTTGCGTATTTTTCCTACAGCACCCATCAGCACTGTATCTACGAAAAGATACAAGTAAACTAGAGCTACGAGACAGGGTCCACAATAGAATATAAATAATAAAAGATTTGGTGCAAAAATATGAAGCAGACAGTATGAGGGAGAGGCTTAGCACTGCAAAACTAGAAGAAAATAGTAAAGGGATGGTGCTTGGCCCACTGAGAGGTAGAAGTTCTTCAAAGTATAAGGGGCAACATGGAATAGGGGCATTAACTCAAATTGAAAATGGAGCTCTTAAGTACAGGACCAGGCCAAGCACAGGACACACAAGAAAATGAGAGCCCAAAAGGAGAATGTATGGGAGACAAAATATTTATGGTTAAACCTCCAACATTTCTGAAACAACTTGGGCATTACACAAATTGTGCACATTACAGACTCAAACAAGATTTTACATCAAGTCTTCTATACATTCACAGGAATAATCAAGAAGTAACAAATTTACCTTCTCTAACCTGATTATTAATTTATTGACTTCAACAACATAATGATCAATCCTAGCTGCTCGGTGTTTCTTGAAATCAGAAAGATGGCTCCTCATGGCACCTGGTCAGAAAAGACAGATTAAGAAAGTCTCCAGATTCAAGTCACATGACCTTGTAAATGTCAGTTTAAAGGAAACTTTAATCTCTTTTCACTATTTGCTACTCAGGTTCAAATGGAAGTTTAAAGACCAATTGGAATCCTGTATTTTAACAGCACTGCTTTGAATACAATTGTAGATTAAACCTCTTATCTGCAGGCTGGCTTTAGTGATAAACAGAGCACATTATTTCTACCGCTAAAATTACAAGCATTATTTTAAGACAGCAAAAGCAACAACAACAAAAACCTCTTCCTATTACTCTCTTGATCCCTCAATTACCAGTCAACAACAGCTTACTAAATGTAAGAGTTACTTCCTTTTCATTTGCTGACTACCACTGGAATTGGGACTAAAGCTGTCAAACGGATATTAAAAATGCAACTGCAATTCCTCTTTCAGATTTCTAATTTCCTTTTTTTCTCTTCAAGGATTTTAAAATCTGACTGCCAAATACATAAGAGAAATCAAAACTGCTTAAGCACTTCAAGAAAAGTGCAATTCAACACTGCTCAAGATGTTTCTTCTGGTTCATATTTTATTCTCAGATATATGGAAATCATGAAGCAATGACTTTTTTTCCTGCAACACAATTGATGGAGCAAGAAATCAATGCTGAGGTTACACTACAAATATTTATTTATAAATATATAACAGCATTTGTCGCCTCACCTCCTCATACTAGTGCAAGCCAATAACCACATACAAAATATAGGTCTCTCTTGCTGCTGAAGAGTAAAACACTCAAAGCCTAACTGAACAATACAATACACCATGAAGCTCACCCACTTAGGCTTTGGCAGACCAAAGGGACTGAGTTCCAGAGGTGTAGGTCTGCCACCAGTCCTGTGGGATTTCATCCCAGGACCCAACAGCAAAAATGCCCCTGAAAACTGTAACCATAACAGGATACAGCGTAAGAGGCAATCTCCAATAATGATATTAGAAGTAGATAGTACAAACAAGACACCCTTGAACTTTAAAGAAGACTTGATATGGACCTGAACTTTGCCAAGCAGGCCTGTTTCTAACAACGCCCCCCCAACTCAAACCCAAGCAATACAGAAATATTGAGAAAATCAGAACCTGAATCCACACTTAGTGGCTCAGGGACATAAAGTAACACATCTATTTTCTAAAATGTTACCCAAGAGCCTGCGTATAGATAACAAAACAATACACAAGGCATCAGCTCTCTACACAGTGGACCAAATTCTATGTAGACTTACAATCTGTGCAACTCCACTGAAATCAATTGGATTGTACTGAGTGTAAGTTAACAGAAAATCTGTCCTACTACACATGGCTTTCCTGTTTTCTTACCCAGTTCTTGGGGCTCCCACATGTATGGATCTACTCCACCATAGCTGAAAGACTCGTATCGCTCCTGAGCCCCAGTATCAGTTCGGTCATCTCCTTCTCGTTTCAATAGCTTCTTCTTTGCTTTTTTGGCCTTTTGGACTAGATCTGAAAAACAAATCAAACACTAAGCAGTCAGTCCCTGAACACTTGTCATTTGAAGCCACTATCAACTTCATCTGCTCATTTAGCATAATCCAATTTCCTTTAAAACAATAATATTTTTCCTCCATAAAAATAAGCTGGCCTGGTGTATAGATCCAGAAAGCATCCCCATACATATGTCAGACAGTGGTGAGGCTGGACATAAGGAGATGTTTAGCATTCACATCTCCTGTTGACAAACTTGAGTTACAGGTGCTCAGCACCAGCATCAGTGTTTTATGACAGAAAATTATGCAAATAAATGAATCTAAAATAGTGAACCGTTGACTGACGCATTATTGCAGGGGTCCAATCCTGCAGGGTGGTGCACACCCTGCAAGTGCTGAGCACCTCTCAATTCCCAGTAATTTCTCTGGGAGCTGAGGTTACTCAGCACTTCACAGGATTGAGCTCCAAGAAAGGGAACCCTGTCCAAAGTCAATTTACCGACCCCACCCTAAGGAAAGCCACAAAACAATGATCAGCAAATGCCTTATCCTCTTCATTAAGCGTTATAAAGGCAGCTCCTTGAATGTACAACTATCTTTAGTGCAGTACCTTTGTTTTGAGGATTCTGCTTATAAATGGTAGTGCTTTGCAGTACTTAGTTACATTCTTTGTATTTCACACACACACGAAACAAGTAAAAAGAAGACATTTAGCAATGTTGTAATAGTGAACATATTTTAAATATGAATGCATTGTACCAGACTACCTCACATGAGAGGAGTGTTACTGAGAGAGGGGCATGGTCTAGTGGGCCAAACAAAGGACTGGGAGTCTGAAACTTCTGAGTCTTCATCCCTATTGCCACACTTGCCCCTGAGATATTGGCCGAGGCATTTTAGTATTCTGTTTCGGCTTCCCCCTCTGTAGAGATATGGGAATACTTAGCTACTGACTCACGGGGATGTTATGAGAATTAATCAGCTGAATGCAAAGAGCTCTGAAGTTGAAAAGCACTGTAAGTACTATGATAATATTAGTCAAATTCTCTTACTTGGCTCAACCTGGTGGGAATATTAATGTGCCAGTTAAACCATCTTCCCAATTATCAGCAGCTCACAGGAATACAGTGTACCCTTACAAAGACTTATTTTTCAAGCAATCTGTGAAATTAAAACACCGGACAAAGTACTAGATATGAGAACATTTTAAAAACATAACACAAGTCTGATTCATTTAGCAGCTATTAGAGGGCAGGTAAGCAGCCTGTTCTGAGGAAGTTACTGTTCACAAGCACCAGCTCACATCTGCAGTGAATTGGCTGCAGACCCTCCCACGTATACTGTTTTAAACAGAACAAATGTCACATTTATCCACCAGTTAACAATTATTTTTTGCTCTTCTAAAGCATCTTGCTTCCAACGATCTCAAAGCACTTTATACAAACATTACGACTCACAACAGCTGTGGGCTGAGGTCACAGGTATGATTAGCCCCATTTGACAGATGGTTAAATTGAGGCACAGAAGATGAGTTTCACATAGGTTCACAGAGTCAGTTGCAGAGTTAGGAACATAGCCCAGAAGTCCTGACACCCAAGACTTTCCTCTAGAAAAATCAGGGTGGCTGCTAGGGGTTTATACTGTTTTTATGACAACTCTTGATAGACAGGAGCCAACCTCAACTTTCCAACCACCACCTATGCTGTAGGAGGAACTACAGTCATTAGTCCAACCAATTAAATAAGAAAACAATTACTATGAGCATATTACAGATGTGAATTAGTAGCAATTCTATAATTAGGGTTATGTTGATACTTTCACTTAAAATTAGAGTAAAATCCCTGTTTCACATTTTATTGATGAGAGTCTCCAGTTTATCACAATTACTGTTCAGAAAACAAAATGAACTTTTCTAGGACATTTTCTGGATAGAATACTTGATAACTATGAAGTGAAAGAGAAAACTAAGAAAGTACAGTTTTGAATTTTAGCCCCAAGGGTTTTGTTGTTTTGTTTTTTAGCAGTTTTGGTTTTTGTTTTGTTTGCAGGGCACAGGGAGTAGCTCATTCTAACTGCACAACCACACATCTGCACTTCCACATCTAAGGCCTGGTCTACACTAACCCCCCAAATCGAACTAAGATACGCAACTTCAGCTACGTGAATAACGTAGCTGAAGTCGACGTACCTTAGTTCGAATTTACCGCGGTCCAGACGCAGCAGGCAGGCTCCCCCGTCGATGCCGCGTACTCCTCTCGCCAAGCTGGAGTACCGGCGTCGACGGCGAGCACTTCCGGGATCGATTTATCGCGTCTAGACAAGACGCGATAAATCGATCCCAGAAGATCGATTGCTTGCCGCCGAACCAGCGGCTAAGTGTAGACATACCCTTAGAGACAGGCCACTTTTGAAATTTAAAAATTATACAAAATAAAGATTATTTCCCTTGATTAAGTCATCCAGAATAATTTAAGCATCAGCCAGAGCCAACATGTGGCTAATATCAATGTTTATTAATTCTGTTTATAAAGACGTTTGAAACCCTCAGGTGAAAGGCTCTATAAGAAGTCCCAAGTTAATGGGGTAACCAGGGCTGTCTTAGCTTTGCTAGGGCCTAGGGCCGAAGCCTGAGCCCCACCACACAGGACAGAAGCTTAAGCGGGGCAAGGCTCAGGTTACAGGCCCCTTGCCTGGGGCTGAAGCTCTTGGGCTTTGACCCCCCTGCCCGGGGTGGTGGGGCTCAGTCTTTGTCTGCCCCCCCATGGTGCTTGGGTGGGCTCAGGCCCTCCTGGGGTCATGTAGTAATTTTTGTTGTCAAAGAGATTGCAGTGCAATGAAGTTTGAGAACCCCTGCCTTAGTGGATCACAGCTCTTTATGGGTCTTTTAAAACAACAATACACTAGGGGGCACTTTTTAAATGCTGGAAGCAGGTCAGTACCACTAAAGTGGATATTAAATTATTATTTTGTATTACCAAAGCCCTAGGAACTCTAGTCATGGACCAGGACAACATCATGATAGGTGCTGTACAATCACATTAGCATCTTAGTCTTTGCTATTCTGATATCTTCATAGAGAGACAACCCAAATCTGCATATGCAAACAGTGGGGAGGGAAATCTTTGAAGATTATTTTATTCAAGGAAATGGAGTCAAAGGATTAGAATATGATAATTCAACAGTGTTGGTTCTTTAATATATCTGCTAGCAAAAAGCATTCAACAGTTTCAACATGATCATAGACGGGCCTGAGTTAGCACCACCAGCAGCTCTTCTACGGACACTATTTATTTCTTTGTCTGCGAAGGGAGGGAAACTTAGTTTCTCTTTGGCCAGATTTAACCTGCAGGTCATAGGTTTGGTAGCTTCACCACTGGCATAACTGATTTACACCACCCTACAGAAACAGCCTTGATTTACACCACCTTACATAAATAGCCTTTGTTACATTTGTTTTACAAAACCTTTGTTAAAGGCTTTCCAGTCTCTTGTGCTGTGAATTTCCAGTAAAGTCCATGTTTAAAAATATCTATTTACTATCAAGCTAATATCTGGCAATTTCTAAAGAATATTGTAGGATACAAATCTGTCACACAAATAATATATAACAAGTAAAAAGTGAATAGTGACATTATAATGCACTTCAATAGTTGCCATACAGTATCTACTAAAGATAGTACCATGCAATCACATAATTTTTCTATAATTTGTCATAAAAAGTTTAACATGTATATTAATATGTCATGGGATACATGCAAATTGGAAACCTGCTGTACTTTTCCTCACTGTTATCAGTTACCCACATCATCTCAATTAAAATTTACTCAGTCAAAAGGGCTACCTGAGGAGTAAGGTACTACTCAATGCGAGTGAGGATATCAATCTGGTTTAGAGATTTTTCTCATGGACCACTTCTCCTTTTAGTCATAATGGCATCCATTTCCTACTGTGCAAACCATATCCCCTCTCATTCTTGATCTCATAGGTAAGGCAAAAAATTTCTCACAGAGGTCACAGAAGCCATGGAATCTGTGACTTCCCGAGACCTCTATGACTTCAGCACGTTGGCTGGGAGCTGCGGGGTACCCTGAGGACTTTGAGGGTGGGACAAAAACAAGAAAAAGTATGGGTTCCTCATGACTATCAGAGATAAGGCTCTTTCACACCCACTTCATCTCCCCTCACAATAAAAACAAATACAAGTTTAAATTTAAAAAAACATAGTACATTAACACAGGCCCATGTAAAAGCATATATAAATGATAGTCTTATCCACCCGCATTTAGGACACTTTGAACTCTGCAAGAAATCACTTAGAAATATTTCTGACGTGAAGTTTGAATACTACTCCCCCACTTAATATAAAAGCAATTTTGTTGTTTTCTATGCTAGGGTGAGTTTTATTGGATATGGCCTGACATGAATAACTATGACAAAGTTATAAAAGGCAGATAAAAACAACATCCTTAAAAATGCAAATTAAAGAAAATTTTGAAAAAGTGAGACTATTATATTTTCAATTAAAGGGACACTACTGACGTAGCAGAACCCAAAATGTAGGTGTTTCGTTTAAAAACAAAAAACAGTTAGGAAAAACCTAACACAAGTTCTCTTTTTCTTAAACCAATGAAAAGAATATTGTTGTTTTGGTTTAAATATTCCAGTGTGGTACTTGCAATTCCAATACTACAGCATTGTGCTAGTGCAGGAGAACCCCCAAGAGCGAAACTGACCAGTCTACTCTAATTGTCCAAAATGGGTGAATGGCTAAAAGCAAATGAGCAGCGGAAGTGGTGAAAAGTAAATTAGATTTATAAAACTGAATTTTAATAATTTAACGTGGTCTAAGAGTAACATAAGCAATGTTTTTAAATAAAAAAGATTGTTTGAATATATGGCTTTTAATCTCAAAGTGTCTTTTTAAGCAGCACTGTCAATTATAGTTAAAAATTATAAAAATTCAAAATTAAGGAAAAACAATTAAGCGACTTTCCAGAAAAACACTCAAAAGACTGTTTCTGCACATTTTACTCTACACATAAAATTAAAGTGTATATGAACAAAAAGCTAAGAACAATCTTTTATCATCACAAAAATGGAAAAGTATGATTATCTAAACAGCACAGAAATCTAGTATAAATATAGTCAAGGCACCCAGCAATTAAGGGGTGCAATTGACAAGATCAAGGCATCCACATCGTAGTCAGCTGACAAATCCCTGGGCATAATGTCAGAAATAGACTGTGGAAGTTACAAGGATAACTGCTATTAATTCTAATACTATAACTCGTCCAGCATTTTCTAAATTGGGTGTGTAAAATTAGGCATCTGAAAATCAAGCCACTTATTTAGGTGCCTAACGTTAGGCAACCAAGATAGAAAACATTGTTGAAGCTTTCTGTTGGAAATTGTACAGTAATTATTATTTGGCCTAAATCCATTTACACATAAACCAACCCCGCTCTTAACTCATTTTAATCAATATTTTAATGAAGTGAAACTTATAGATGAGACACTTTTAGGAGTCTGTAGTACAACAAACATTTTTCACTGTATGGTATTTTACAGAGCAGAAGTTAAAGCTGCTGTCATGACTCTTACTTCTGAGTTGTCCTTTGACATCTCTGTCCTCACTTGAGTGTTCTTCTTCATAGTGAGACTGAAGCTGATAGAAAGACTGCAGATCCTTCAGGCACAGTGGACACAGAAAACCCTCTCTCACTTCCACAGGGTCATCAAATGGAGGAGGGTAGTTTGATGCCATGGTGTTTTGTTCACTCGTGGGATACTGCTGTCCCGCGAGTCTTAGCAGCAGTGGAACAGCAATATGCTGTTCAGTAGCATTATGTCTGATGAAACAACTGAGCTAATGAAGAGAAAGTGCCATCGTCCCTTGTAGCTTGTGCAAAACAACACTCTGAAAGAGATCCACAGAGCAATTTTAAACAGGATGAACAGTTTAACTCAGTAACTCTCTCTGATCTTTTAATAATCCAGTTATAGCCTAGAACACTGCTCCACAGAGGACTGAAGGGACTAAATCAGTGGCTCTCAACCTTTCCAGACTACTATACCCCTTTCAGGACTCTGATTTGTCTTGCATACCCACAAGTTTCACCATGCTTAAAAACTACTTGCTTACAAACTCAGACATAAAAATACAAAAGTGTCACAACACACTATTAATGAAAAATTGCTGACTTTCTCGTGTTTACCATATAATTATAAAAAAATCAATTGGAATATAAATATTGTACTTACATTTCAGTGTATATATATAGAGCAGTATGAACAAGTCATTGTCTATATGAAATTTTAGTTTGTCCTGACTTCGCTAGTGCTTTTTATGTAGCTTATTGTAAAGCTAAGCAAATATCTAAATGAGTTGATGTACACCTGGAAGAGCTCTGCGTACCCCCAGGGGTACACATACTTCTGGTTGAGAACCACTGGACTAAATCACTACTTCACCTCTTCATATCACACAGTGCACAGGACCCTCAAGTATTTTGTGGGTGGAAAAAGTGGACCCTTCCTTCAGGCAATACTTTGGTGTAACACACAAGTTTCTCATACGCTCCTTCACTTGGGAAGAAAACTTCTATGAAGAATGACAAGGAATGCTAAAGGAAATAAAGTTATGTGAGCATGGCCAGTCTGACCCAGAATGTTTGGGATGCTGGAAGCATTCTGGTAAATATTTTTAGCAATACCAAATGTGACAGAGGGCAATTTCCTGGATAAACGGTAATGAATTAAGTTAAACCTTAATTAAGTTTAATATCTTTGGGATCCATTGTATTAAAAATGCAATTATTTATGTGTTATTGTATGATTGTATGTAAATTTTCTAGGAGAGTGACTAATGTAAAGAACCGTTTGGGACAATTGATGTGAAGTGGGTTTCCTAGGATGTACTTAGGAGGCTGTTCAGCGCTGAAATACTCCCTGAGAAGGGACAGAGACACGTGTCTCCACCCAAAAGGTGCGTCAGCCAGGGGTTTGGAGCCTGAGAGTGGGGTGCTTTTGCTGGATCACAGAAGGGAAATACAGCTGCTGTTGCCCTGAACTGTGACACCAAGCCAGACAATGTACTAAACAGCCGAGAAGGACAGTGAAGGATCTTTATTGGGGAGAAGAATAGTTCAGGAAGGTAGGTACACCTAAATGGGAGCCTGGTTGAGGATCTGCTCCCAGAAAGGAGGCAGATCTGGTCCACCATGTGTTTGTAGTATAACTTCCTGGCCTGCTTCATTGTGTTCAAGAAAGGGCTAATCTATTATTCTTTATCTGATTCTAACTCCTTCCTATTGTGTAATTTAGTTTCTGTTTATGTCCCCGCCTGTACATTACATTGCTTTGTCCCAGATATTGTTATGCCATTAGTTAGCTCCCAGCTGTTGGAATTTCTTCCTAATGCTCTCATCACCTCCTATCTTGGATATTCACATCTTGATACATGAGAAAGCTGCTTTAAAACTATCGTCTCACTTGTATACAACACCTTTCATTCCCGGAACAATGTACGCACCCAAACACCACAACAGGCTTAAAATGCAGCCACCTCTAGGGTGGAGCGGTCAACAGCACAGAGCAACACTGCCCCAGTTTGTGAAAGGAAGTGAGGAGTGCTACACCGAACTGGGTGTGTGATGGGAATTTAAAGTGGCCATGCAGCTACCCAAACTGGGGCAGCCTGACTGTCATGAAACGCGCCACGGGATCTCTGCCAGGAACAGGTGACCGCCTGCGAGACCTGCAGCCCCCGCCCTGGTTCAGCCCTGACTCACCGGGATCTGATTCACCGGCACCGGGGCGCTCCCCGCCGAGCATCGGCAACAACGTCAGCACCCCCCGGCACTGCCCCCAGCTCACCCCACTGCAACGGGGGGCTCCCCTCCTACCCCAATGCTCTGGGCCCGGCAGCCGTTACTCGGCCCCGCCCACTCCCGTGAGCGAGGAGGGGACGCCCCCCACCCTGCGGTACAAGGGGCGCAGGGCAGAGGCGCGCGCCCCAACCGGGGTGCGGACAGGGGCTCAGCCCCGCCTGACAGGGAGCCCAGCCCGGCGGGTGGGACCTGGGGGGACTCGGAGCCCACCCCGGGGCGGGTCTCACCTCGGCTCCCAGGCGGGGCAGCGGCAGCTGGCGGCTCCCGACCGCGTGGGACTGAAGGAGCCGCGGCCCAGCCGCGTCTGGCTACGCTAGGGGCCAAGGCCCGGGATCCGGGCAGGACGAGCGCCGAGCCAGCGATGAGGGAGGAAGGCGGGTTCATCCGGGATATCAGGGCGGGGCCCGGCCGAGGAGCCGCTGCCGAGCGTCGAGTCATGGATCGAGGAGGAGGGAGGCTTGCAGCAGACCAGAGCCAGGGCTGGAAGGGAGCGGGCGGGGAGTCCCCTGGGCTATGAGCAGGGGCAGGCTAAGGACAGAAGGGGAGCCTTGGGGCTGTGATCCTTGTGAAAGTGGCATTGTCAGCCCCCCATCTCCAGTATTGCCAGCCCCCCAACGATCATGAGAATTAACAGTGGGGAAGGGCAGGGGTGGTGGCTTTCTGGTTTCCAAGCCTTTAGGGTACACTCCAGTCACGTTTTCATGCTTTTCTCTGCAACCTTGAGGGCTGGGGACTTACTGTTCTCATTTAAATGAGAGCTGAGATTCTCTTGTAATCAATTGTCTTCACAAGTTGGGGCTGTAAGCAGAACATTGTATACCTCAAGGCTTGTGATAAAATTGTGAGAGTTGGCAACATAACTCCCGGAGCTGGGGTACTACGCAAAATACTACGTATCGCAAGAGTGGAGATAAAATTGCAAGTGTTGGTAGTACTGTGTCTTGCTCAGCCCCCTTCCCCCTTTGGAGTAGCTTTGATGGCCATGTATCAGAGGGGTAGCCGTGTTAGTCTGAATCTGTAAAAAGCAACAGAGGGTCCTGTGGCACCTTTAAGACTAACAGAAGTATTGGGAGCATAAGCTTTCGTGGGTAAGAACCTCACTTCTTCAGATGCAACATGGCTTTTGATGGCCATGGTGGTGAGGATGGGAGTGTGAGATAGAGATTCCCACCTGAAATATCCTATAGCCTACGTATAGTTGGCAGGAGATCATAAATTCTAGGCTTACCTCTTCCACTGACTGGGTAATAATTCTGCAATTCACAGCCTTATTACTGAGCATACTGGAAACAATCAAGGTTGCTAACATAACAGATCCAAGTCTCATTCTCTGAGCCATCCTGTCATTCAAAGAAAATATGTCAAAAGTGAAATGCTTGATTGTGCTGTCCACTAGACCACACTCTACTCCCAGAGCCAGTAGTAAAACCCAGGAGTCCCAGTACCAAATTTTCACCGCTGCCTCACAAATAGTTGTGTAAACCACCGGCAAGGTGTGTGTCATATCCCTTTTCTGATACTAGTTACCACCTTATCTCAAGTGGAAGTGGTCTGCTGTGGATCTGAAGTTCCTGGGTTTTAACGGCTAATATATGTGTGGAAAAATAGTACATGATCATGTAAACCTGTGTCTGTCTTGTATGTTTAAGTTGTAAACTCTTATCTTCAGGAACTGGCTGCTACTCTGTTTGTACAGTACCAAGTCTAATAGGGCCCCATTCATGGTTGGTCCTTAGGCACTACAGTAATAAACATGATTATTCTTCTGTCAACTTAGCTACTGCCTCTTGAGTGGGTGGATTTACTACAGCGAAGGAAAAGCCCCTTCTATTACTGTAGTAAGTGTCTATAGTACAGTGGCGTAGCTGCAGTGCTGGAGTTGTGCCACTGAACAGTGTCCCCCTCTACCACATGAATCCCTCACTGGGGATGGATTGTGGTAGTGGCCCTTAAGGACTACATAGCAGCATGGTTCCAAAGAGGTCCTTGCTGTGCGGATGATCAGGAGGGTCCTGGCCTCTGTCAGTATCCTAGTGTGCCAGAGCACTATCAGCAGCACCCTGACCACTGACCGTGCTGTAGCCTGAAAAAGGCTGCAGGCCCAGCTGGAGGCTATTATACACTTTCTGGTGGGGAATTGTGAGCACCTGGATGGTAATCAGTGGGTTAATGAGGTGATGAAAGGATATAAGTCGGAGGAACAGGAAGCAACTGGGGGCTCAGAGGGTGATGTTCTGAAGGTGGGATAGAGGAGTCTCCTTGCTGTAAGCCCACATTACAATGATATAAGTTGTAAGAAAAGAATAAATATGCACCTTGGTGAAAGGATAATTTGATGTGTGTTTGTAACCATGAGACTGTAGGAACTGGCCAGGGTGTGGGGATACATGTGGTAATGACAGATACCCTGTGACACACAGATCTCAAGCCATCTATAGGTTTAGGGGCTGAATGTATTGCCCTTCTGGTAAATACCATCTCACTATCTGGCTCTTTCCCAATGAATGTTTCACAGGAATTTGAAAAGGAAAGATGTGTGGAGTGCAGGGGCATTTTCAGTTATCCACATGGGGCCCAAAATCAGTGCAAATGGTAAGCAGCATCTTTTGTATCACTGAATTTAGCCCATTTTGCTGTTGGACAACTACAGTCTTACAAAAGCCTAAAGGGAAATTAAAGGCTCAGAACTGATCTGATTTAGCCACGGGAATAACTGAATGTTATAAATAACCAAACTAATTGAATTTTTAAATATCCACTTTCTTTCTTGTATCCATTACTCCCCCCTTTTCAAAACAATGCAATCTTGGTTCAATTACGTACAGAAAATCAAACAGCTATGAAAATGAATGCAGAATCCCAGTTACGATCACTTTCCTGTTTAGCATGGAAAGTGCAGGCTCAAAACCCATTTGCTCTGAAAAGCAGAGGAGAGATTTTTATGGTGCTGTAAAAGAAAGAATTGCCCCAGTCAGATACTGCTTCCCCCATGTTGTTAGCAAATTTTATTGTATATAATAAACTTTTAGCTGATTTTTAAAAGGGTGTTTGATTTTTTTAATGCTAAGAGGGCACACTGATCAAAAACTCTTAAGAACTTGAACAGTTTTTAAAAGACAATTTTACTGGTTTTATTTTAAAACATAAGAAAAAGCCTCAGCCCATATGGACTGGAAAGAGGGAAACAGTACAGTAAATTGCTGCACTGAAGCAAGACATGACAATTGACTTAAGTATAACAAATTTGGAGGACATCCAACTTCACTGCTTATCTGTTTTTCATCCTGTATAGCTGCTTATCTATTTATCTAAGCATTGTTAGGGTGCTCTTTACCCAGGTGTCTAGGGGCCATATGTAAGGGAAAGAAAGAAATTAAAAGAATGAGAATGAAAATGGGATCAATTTGGAGAACTCTTGAACTCTTTAACTAGCTTATTTGTCATGCTACTATCTGCGGATCCAGTTTCAGGATCAGGGCTAGATGAGTAAATATCTGATTTTATTACTGTGACCTTTTTCCCACCTCTCCCTTTCCCTGACAGTTGTGAGACAACAAGTGAGGTCAGTAAACATCTGTAGTTACCTCATTGTTTGCAGAGAAAGATGCTATGTTAGTCACCAGCCTGAGCATTTGCAGATTTGAGCTCTAAGGCCTCAGTCCTGTGACTTGTTCTACCTGGTAAGTGTCAGCCTGTACTGATCAATTTACAGGGTAGAGACATTAGATTGTAACCTGTCTGGGGCAGGAAGCATGCCTTTACTTGTTTCTGTAAGGCACTGTGATGGGGATGTCCACCACACACAGGCCAGAGCTTGTAAATTAGGGTAATTAACCTGATAGGCTGTCCCTGGGGAAGAGCCAGGGACTGATTGGAGATGGAACCCAGCTGGAGAGGAATAGGAGAGACTGGTATAAAGTCAGTAAGTTGACAGTAGAAAGGTGATTGCATTAAGAAAGTCTGTAGCCACCTTTCGTGCATTAGAGGGAATCCATGGTAAGAGTAAGACCCTGGGAGCCTACCCCTGGGGGAAGGGCATACCCACAGAGAAGGATGGAGAAGAAAGCCTATGGGAAGCAAGTGGGAAGCAGCCTGGGGGAGAGCAGCAAGGCTGGGGACTGAGCAGACCTTGACTGTGTGTTAGGGTCCCTGGGCTGGAATCTGGAGTGGTGGGTAGGCCTGGGTTCTCCTACTAGCCCCTGGTGGAGTGGTATTGTCTGGATAGCAGGTAGAGTGAGACTCTATACTCCAGAAGGGGAAATCACATAGTGACCTGACCACAGCTCCTGGAGCGAGAGTGGGACTTCAGAGTGAGAGAGAGAGAAGACAACGGGGAAGAGACTGCAAGTGAAGGCGTCAAACCTGAAAGAGGTAATTCCCAGAACAGCCAGGAAGAGGTGCTACTGGTGGTGGGTGAGTACCCTGACAAGCACCTAACCCACTTTGGGGCACTCAAATAGTAATAGAAAACCCAAGAAGAGGTAGAATGATGGCCTTCCGACAGACCAGTGCCATGCTGGAATAAGCCAATGGTGGTATGCCTCTGCCAGAGATAATTTGACCTCACAAGTGGCATCTCAGTCTGGTAAATCCTAGCTTCCTAACTACATGTTAGATATTCCAGTGAAGTAGACAAAGTGGATTTGATTATCACACCCCCAGGGGAGAGATCTTGGTATTATCTAAAATTATACTAGGCGGCACAAGGCATTTATGCAGACAGTATGAGTCACTGGGTGAGGAAAATGACAGTCTGTTTAAATGCAGTCCTTTTTTCATTGTTACAACAGAAATTGTTTGTTCCCACAGTAATGGCTACAGGGCACAGACCTCACTTCAGTTAGCGTCACTCTCATTAAAGTCACCACGATACACTAACAATCATGTGAACAAGAGATGGGCTCAAGATGCAAGAATTTGGATCCAATTTTGGAATTAGATGTTTGGTGGGGTTTGGGTCTGGCGTGTTGGTTCTCATAACTGTATACTCAGACTGGATTTGCCATTGTCAAGGTCTTTGTGGGCAGGGACATACCAGCTGGGAATCTGACCCTCACTGTCCATTTTGGCTCCACTCTGGCTAGCTATGTCTGGGATGACGCTCAATTATGCTGAAGTGAATTTGAATTCCCACAGATGCCAGTTGCATCATTTAGACTTTTCATCTCCCATCCCCAGGGTACTTCATATTAATTGTGGAGCTGTTTTCTTTTTTCATGGTGTATGAAACAAAATTCCTTAATGGCTTGTGTCTTCTATGGCTATATTGAGGCTCAATTGGCTGTTTTAAAGATATTGGAATAAACTGTGTAGTGTATGTGCATGGCCACCCTCTACTGGATGGTAGCAGAACTGCTCAGCTGTGTGTTATAGGCCCTATATTTCCAACAGCTAATCTAATGGTATATAGCAATAGCTTTAGCATAAATGGTATGGGGCCTATATTTCTGGCACAGGAGGATCTGAATTCTGTCTGTATAACAGAAGTGATACAGCAGAACATGACCGCAATCCTGAAGTCCTAGGTGTCCATGAATTTGTTTGTCTGCTGTATTTATTCTATGGTATGAACATAAATAAATAAATTTAAATAAAAAATCAATGGAGATATCCTTGTCTCCTAGAACTGGAAAGGAAGGTCATCAAGTCCAGCCCCCTGCTTTCACTAGCAGGACCAAGTACTGATTTTTCTCCAGATCCCTAAGTGGCCACCTCAAGGATTGAACTCACAACCCTGGGTTTAGCAGGCCAATGCTCAAACCACTGAGCTATCCTTCGCCCGTAGACATTCCAGAATACTAGGAACTTGAACCTGAAGCTTGACTCAGGAGTGCTTGATACAAGTTCGAGGCAAAGAGGGTGGTGGTGGTGAAAAGTTTATTTTTAAGTCATCTTTATCTTCTGATTCTGGGCTGCTCTACCCTGGAGTTGGACTAGTCCCCAGGTACAAATTAAAGCAATGTGGAGGCTGATATAAGTAGTAGTGGCAGCTTGGGATCACCAGGATGCAGGGAGGGAATGGTGGCTCTATGCCATCCAAGTGTCCCCCTGTTCTGGGGGGTATCCTCCTTCGTCTGGGTTAGCTAGCTTTAGGACAGGCAGCTTTGTGCTGGTGGAGGGGTGTTAAGCTGCCTTGCTGCACAGGGAACTCTCAGGTGGAATCAAAGTGCTGATTCTCAGTTCTAACCCTGTTACCCCACTGTTTTGCTTGGCCAGGCCTGTGTTATACGTATGTCTGAGCCAGTGAAAGACTCATCTCTCATACAAAGAGGTGGCTCAAAATAACTGACCAAGGGAGGCTAGAATTTCAGGAAGAGCTTAAAGAGCTCTAGGGTGGCTCAAGAGCTGTGATCTGAACAACCTTTGAATGAAGTTTGGATGTGAAAAGAAAAGTAGAGAAGAGTGAAAGAACTTGGGAATGTGGGAGAGAAGGGAAAAGAGAAAATATTGGAGGGCAAAACTGGGGACGTTTTCTGTGGAATTAAAAGGCAAAGTAACCTATCAGGAGTAGAATTTTAAATTAACGCGGGTGTATGCATAGAAATAGGTGATGAAAATGCAGAGGCCGCCTATGATATGATTTGTAAATGCCACCAGATGGCAGAATAGGCACATCTAAAATAGCCTAATGCCTGGTGCACAACTACATAGAGAACATTTCACTGCATGTTGTTCTACTTAACTGTTAACGTTAGCTTTCATTATTTATGGAGCACATGAGATGACCTGGCTTGTCTAGTTAGAGCACCAGCTCAAAATCATCCTTGCAGTCTCGTCGTTTTACTATTAGATTTTCCAGGGGATGTGAAAATCAGCTAGAGAGCAGCAAATGGTTTGCTTTAACTCTATTCTTCTCCAGTACTTTACCAACAGGTAAATCAACTGCTGGCAACGTTAAATACTTTAAAAGGCTTGTTGTAAAAAGTAGCCAGGATGGTTAGAGATTAAAAAGATAATAGATTATTCATGGGATTGTCTAATATCTGCTATAAATGGGGTCGGGGACTAATTACACAGGTTGATGGTGGGCATGGTACAGATCAGAAACTAAATGCATTGACAAAGCAGTGTACGGAGTCCAGAAGTGGAATAGCTGGACTGTTGCTGACCAGGACTGCAGTACATACCCAGAGGTAACACTGCATGACAGCTATCTGCATTATCCCCAGCCTAAGCCTGTGTAATCAGTTCCCCGCTTCTGCAGGCAGCCAATTCACTGCAAACATTCAAACCAAACCCATCCTCTGGGAAGAAGCATGCCATGTCTCCCAGTCCGAAATCAAAGTTTTTTTCAAAGAACTGGTCTCTACTATGTATGGCTCACTGTCCAAAGCTCCAGTTTTTGTTTTCCACCACTATAACAGAGATTATGAGAGAACCTCTTAATAAATGAATCTGTTTGAATTAGAGATAAAAAGCCACAATGTGTCAGTCATGCTAGACAGAATTTTTTCTTTTCCTAGTAGTTTTAAAATGAAAGTCTGTTAGTGTGCATGTCATTGAACTTCTGTCCTGATTTTGGAGTCTTTCATCAAGTACCCAGACTCCTTTACATCAGTGATTCTCAATCAGGGGTACATGTACCCCTGGGGGTATGCAGAGGTCTTCCAGAGGGTACATCAACCCATCTACATATTTGCCTAGTTTTACAACAGGCTACATAAAAAGCACTAGCGAAGTCAGTAGAAACTAAAATTTCATGCAGACAATGACTTGTTCATTCTGCTCTATAAACGATATACTGATATGAAAGTATAATATTTATATTCTAATTGATTTATTTTATAATATTTGTAGATAATATTTTATAATTATATGGTAAGTATGCAATATTTCAGTAATAGTGTGCTATGACACTTGTATTTTTATGTCTGATTTTGTAAGCAAGTAGTTTTTAAGTGAGGTGAAACTTGGAGGTATGCAAGACAAATCAAACTCCTGAAAGGGGTACAATAGTCTGGAAAGGTTGAGAGCCACTACTTTACATGACTGTCTGTTGATACTGGTCCTGTAACTACAAAGATATATTATACTGAGAATTGTATATGTAACAGCTAGTATAAAATTGGTAGGCCAAATTCAGTTGTGATCTGTAAAGTGGTGTGTTAGACCCCCAAGTGTAAATTCTGGCTCTATTTACACTTGCGTAACTCTATTGCAGTCAGTGGAGATAGTTTGGTCTTAGACTGGTGTAAATGAGAATAGAATTTGACTGCCTTGCACTTGTTCAGACTCGCTAACACTCAGGGGTTTTGGTAGACCTAAAAGTGTAGGGCAGACCATGCCTGTGACTAAATTTTGCTGGCATAGGTATGTCAGGGTGTGTGTGTATTAAATACACCTCGCCTACATAGCTATGTCGGCAAAACCCCCAAGGTAAAAATTGTTTGTATGCTGCATCGCCATTAGGGGGCTTTGCGATACAGCTGTACCAGCAAAGGCTCTGTAGTTTAGAAAAGCCATGAGTTAGTATAAGGGAGCCTAAGTCGGGGCACCAATTAAATGGGGCTGAAGGGTGGGGGGCAATTCTACCCCAGTTTTTTGCACTTGCTCAAAGCAGGGGCATAGCTATACTTGGGTCAGGGTAGGCCACAGCCCATCCAATTAGTACCAATGCCCACCCAAATCTGAGCCTGTGTGATGCCCTTGAATGGGAGTGGCTCTGTGGTTTGTCCAGGTTATGTGACCCAGCAACTCTGCCCCACTGCGGTGTTTTCTCCCCCTCCCCACCAAGGCAGTGGCAGAAGGAGCTCTGTGGTCCCACCTCTAACACCAGTGGTGCCTAGGGTTACCACCTTTGAAATGCAAAAAAACTGGCACTCACCCCCCCTCCCCAAGGCAAGCCCACTGCAACCCCAAACACAAGGCAACTCCGTGACCCCCCACCCCAAACAGCCAATTGCAGTATCTAGAGAGAGAACTTCACAGGTCTCCTCACTTTGTGTGACTCAAATCCTCTCTCTGAAAACATGCCTGTTGGTGGGCAGACAGTTGCTCTATTTTCAAGTTTTGATCTGTTATCACTTAAACTGTGGAGGTGGGAACACTGCAGCATCTTTAGCTGGACACAGAAACTGTTCACGTTGGATATCCCAGTGTATTGTGGTGATCATGCAAATGTTTAGACCCACGTGGGAATAAAAAAGGCAAATTAAATTATTTTTCTGGCAACTGGAAAATCCATTTAAAAAAAACAAAACTGGCCAGGCTGGTCAAATACCGACCAGGTGGTAACCTTAGTGGTGCCTGACCCTCAGGCAGATAGTAGTGTAGGGAGCCCTGTCCCCATGCCAATGGGTTTGTGCCAACAGTCCCAGGCAGTGACATTGGGGGGTTGGCAGGAACCTCAAAACACCCCCCCGCAAGCTTGGCGGGTGCATGAGGTGTCCCCCCCCCTTCCTTGGGGTTCACTCTTCCCATTCTCCCAAAGCCACCCAAGATACTCATGGTGGGGGTGTCTGCACCAGTACCTGCTATGGCGGGGGTCTCTGGAAGGTCTCCCCATGTCCTCCCATCTCCCAGAGGGTGGAGGGATGTGTGCTGTGGGTGGGGTGGGGTCAAAGCCTGGTTAAGTTCTTTTTATTGTACATTTAAATCACAATCTGAAATCCCCCCCCCAAAATCTCTGAACTAGTCTAAGTTATACCATCTTACACACATTACAGTACAAGCAGATACTGACGGGAAATGTTGTCCTTGAAGACATTTTGGACCAAATTCACCCCTGGTATAATGCCACTGAAATCAATGGAGCTATTTCAAAGCTGAATGTAAATCAATAATGCTATACATTGGGTTGAAGACCAAAAATAACAAATGAACAAAAATCCAGTTTTCAGCAGCTAGTACTTCAGTTCTCAAAAAAGCTCAGAAGCTAAATGACCCTTAGGTATTTCAGTAAGAGTAATGCATGCATCTGAGAACTGGTCACATGTAACATTAATATGAAAGCTTCCCAGATTTCAAGTCCTTCAGTCTGGATTCTTTTAAAATGATCATGACGGAAATGGCAGGGAGAGCTGCAGCTCAGGACCAAGCATGGGGGAATGCTGTGAATTAGAATTTAGTTCTGGAATTGCAGTGGATCCTGCTGGTCAGGACTAACACGTTATCAGGACTGTGTGAGCCAAGGACTTTAATAGCAAGACTGAGGTACACAAGCAGAGGTACTGAGTGAGGGCCCAGGACTGGGATAACAGAGGCTACTACAGGGGCTGTGGCACCCACCCTTCCAGGTCGGGGGAGGGGGGGCGCTGCGGCCACGCCACCCGCTCTCCCGTTGCCCCTTCCACCTGGGGCCCCACCCTGCCGGAGCCCAGAGCCCCTCCCCTCCCATCACAGCCACCAGCACCTGTCCCAGGCTACTGCCCACAGCCCCGGAGCGACATGAGGGCAGATGGCACGTCGGGTTGCCAACTTTCTATGGCACAAAACTGAACACTCCTACCCCACCCCTTCTCCAAGGCCCCACCCCCACTCATTCCATCCCTCCTCCTTCTGTCACTCACTCTCCCCAACCTCACTCACTTTAACGGGGCTGGGGCAGGGGGTTGGGGTGCATCTGTGGGGGTGAGAGCTCCAGCTGGGGGTGCAGGCTCTGGGGTGGGGCCAGGGATGAGGGGTTTGGGGTATGGGAGAGGGCTCCAGGCTGGGGCAGAGGGTTGGGCTACAGGAGGGGGTAAGGAATCCAGCTGGGGGTTCAGACTGTGGGGCAGGGCCAGGGATGAGGGGGTTGGAGTGTGGGAGGGGGTTCAGGATCCCGGAGGCACTTACTGCAGCTCCCAGGAAGTGGCCACCAAGTCCCTGCAGCCCCCAGATGCATGGGTGGCCAGGGAGGTGCTGTGCCTGCAGGCACTGCCCCCGCAGCTCCCATTGGTTGTGGTTCCCGTAGCGTGCACGCCCCCCCCCCCCATACCCGGAGGGTGGGTGGTGCAGCCCAAGCCAGGGTGAACCCACAGGGAGACAGTGGAGCTGCACTGAGTGGGAAGTGGGGGAGAAATGAGGGCAGAGCATGGGCGGGGCCACACCTGGCTGTTTGGGGAGGCACAGTCTCCCCCAGCCTATGATACCCGGCGCTGCCTGTGGCTGAAGGTGCTGCAGCTTGTCAAAATTGAAGTGCACTGTGACAGAAGAGTGCAGAAATCTTGCCCAACTTCTGCCTGTTCTAAGCATAGTCAACCAGGACTGCAAGCTCCCTTTTTCTTCCCAAGAGCACTAAATTTATACATTATTAAAAGAAAATTGTGTGAAATTACACACACAGCACCTGGAAATGTCGTATTCTGTGGTCAACAGCAAAACACTTTTAGAAAGCTTACAGATGTGGAAAAGCCTGTTTTGTGGTCTCCTACTTCTCTCACTGGAGTGCAGGTATTCCACAGTCCCCTTTGCTGCTCTTCCAGATCCCTATCTAGCTCCATCTACTCTGCCACACGAATAGATAGTATGAAATATTTCCCACTTCAATCTCTTTCACCCAAGGATCTCAAAGCACTTTGCAAACATTAATCAGCATAGCATCCCAATGCCCTGGGGGCGGGGGCGGGTAAAGTATTAATTCATACATCAAATGGAGACATTAACATGGGAATGAAGTTAAGCAACTTTTGCCAAAAACATGCTAGCAGTTGGCACAGCTGGGAATAGAACCCAGGAGTTCTAACTCCCAATCCAACATTCTAAACACTAGACAATGCTCCCCTCTGCTATAAAAGTAGTCTTTGAAAATCTTGATGGCAGATTGTGGGTGAAATGTATACAGTTATTAGGAAACGACTCAGCTAAAGACTTTAGGATACAAATTATGAACACTCTATACGATCAGATCAGTGAAGGAAAGTTACTGTGTTCTGGGCTATTAGAATTTCCTGTCTGACTGAATAGTCTAATTTATACTGGGAGTAGTGCAATATTCATTGTACACTTATAATGCTCAAGTTCAATGGGGTGCGTGCAGGAAGGTGAAACATTGGCTTTCCAGATAAGAACACCCACACGCGTAGTTTTGCCCATTGTCTTTCAAGTATCAGCCTCCAGGATCTTGCATCCTGTCTCCAAGGCTGATGCAAGCTTGTTTTGCCAGGCTGAGAATCTGGCAATCAGGGGGCTATAAGCTGTCTAAATTCCTGTGATGGGGGTGAGTTGCCAGGAGCTGTCGAAGGTGGTGTCAATCAGCTCTGACAGGGAGACAAACTGACATAAGGAGAAACTTTCTCTAAGGTGCCACAAGTACTCCTGTTCTTTTTTCTGAAAGGGAATTAGTCATTGCAGTATCCCCATGTGGAAGATGGGTAGATACCTGGCAATCAGGTGTGCCAATAGACTGCTTTATTGTTTGTGATCTGTTTTCTCTGGAATACTTTTGTTCTAAATAACTAATACCGGGCTTCCAAGAGGCTGTTTGGTCAGTAATTATCACTGTCGTAACTTTCAGAGGGAACAGAATAGCAGTGTCTGCACATAAAATCCATAATCCCGGTTGATACACAGGGGACCTCAACCCAGGGCCCAGTCTGAGAGATGGAGAATCATGTGATCCCACCAAGAGACATGTGCCTGCTAGAGAGGATTGAAACTGAGGGGTCAGAGGTGCAGTTAGTTTGGTAATTGTGACACAAACACTAGAAATATATCCCACCTAGCTTTAGTCATGTTGTTTGCCTTGTTTTAATATTCTCTATGGCATTTAGGATGCTAAATTACACAGAATCTAATCCCATTAAAAGAGAGTTAAGATTTAAAGTGGAGATGCTCCTTGATGATGATCTGTGTAGCTTGCAAGTGCCTTTTAACACATGCTCAATAAACTGGAGCTGTTTATTGTAAACATTTTTATACAAAGCAAAATAGTTTGATTGCTCGGCGTGGGAAGGACTCCATAATTCTTCTGCTGTTTGAAGAGTCATCTGTCAAAAGTGACAGCATGATGGTTTGTAGGAGCTGCAACTAAAAACTTGTCAAATTTTGTTCGAATGATTTGCCCATTAACTGCTTCAGTGTTGTCTAACGTGGGGCAAAGTAACTTATCTGGCCTGCATCTTTGTGCGAGCTGACCCTTCCCGTGCTGCTAGAAGAATCGGGGGGTATGTCTACACTGCAGTAAAACACCCGCCACTGGCCTGTGTCCGCTGACTCTGGCTCACAGGGATTGGGCTTCAGGGCTATAAAATTGCAGTGTAGATGTTTGGGCTCGGGCTGGAGCCTGGGCTCTGGGACCCTCCCTACTCAGAGGGTTCCAGAGCTCACGTTTCAGCCTGAGCCCAAATAGCGACACTGCCATTTTTATAGCCCCACAGTCCGAACCCTGTGAGCCCAAGTCAGCTGACCCGGGCCTGCCACAGGTGTTTTATTGCAGTGTAGATGTACTCTGGCTCCCATCGCCCCCACTGCTGTACCAATGTTGCAGTGGAATGTTGGTACTTTAAAAGAGGCTGAGATGTATGTGAAGGAGGGGAGCAGAGGAAGATTCAGAATCCACAAATATTATCATTTGACTATATTTATCATTATATTTTATTGAAAGTAATAATTAGAGGGGCGACCAAGGCACAAAATTCAGTTCCAGCTCAGGACCCCTGTTCAAATGTCAAACAAACCTATATTTGGGAGTCTTGGGACTTGGGGTTTTGGTTCAGCTCTGTCTCCATTAGCCCTACTTGTCATCTTTTCCATACTGATTAGCGCAGCGACCAGCTCAAATGTTGAAAGCAACAAATCTAAAAACAATATGCAGATTGCACCTTGGTTATCAACTTACTGCCAGACAAAAAGAGCTACCTGCTTGACAGTGATCAATTTCTATTTCTCACAGACCGTTATTGCTGTCACTTTCAACACAATCCCCTCATCCAAAGAGTTTGTTCAAGTGATATGCTTACATTTTGCCTTGACTGCGCCTACTTTGAGAGCTTTCATAAAAGTATGATTATAACTTTCATTTCTCTTTGATCTTTCTCTTTCGTCTTCTTCCCTTCCTATAGTAGCTTCGGCAATTATCTCGCATATCAGCATCAGCTTCGTAAGTTAGTCAAATGGTTACTTGGTGTGTCCTATGTTGCTTTTTATGTTGTGGACAATGTCTTAAAATCAAGTTGCCTCCATCTCAACTCCCCAGTCCTAATCCCACACTGTCCCTGTAGCCCCCAAGTGCTGGGCTAACTGAACACACACAGCTAGGACAGCATTAGACAGATGAGAATAAACTAACTCCTTTTGATGTGATGGGTATGGATGCTGGCTTATGTCCACTCCGTTTTGTAGCAGTGCTCGCACTGAATGTAGGACTCTTCATTCATTAGGACCTAGGGTGACCAAATAGCAAGTGTGAAAAATCGGGACAGGAGGTGGAGGGTAATAGGTGCCTGTTATAAGACAAAGCTCTGAATATTAGGACTGTCCCTATAAAATCAGGACATCTCGTCACCCTATTAGGACCAAATCTCCACTCTTTCCTGAGAACCTTCATTGCTCCAATGCGCACAGGAAACTTTGCAGTTTGGTTTTGACCCTCTATGACACTTTGGCTTTGTGTATATGAGTGGGAGAAGGATGTCGCCCTCTAGAGGCAGGGCCTACAAAGAGGTTGAAGGACCTAACTAGCAGTTAAGGTCCCAGTTCAGCAATAGGTAATAGAACTGCTGAATCAGCATCTAAGGGAGGTCCTATTTAGCTCAAGTGAGAGAAGTCTGGGAGAGAAGTGGGAGTCTTGTCTCTTGTTGGTCAGCAGGAACGTGATTCACCTGTGTGTTTGCTGCCTCCTTCAATGTTGATGTTGCTCACAAATGTGTCCCCCACCCCCCCGCGCACACACACAAAAACACCTGAAGAAGAAAGAAACAACACAGTTATACAGCGCTGTTTGTTTAGTTGTTGTTAACTTGGGGCCAGAACCTCAGCTGATGTTAATCAGCATAGCTCCATTTGACTCAATGCACTGATTTATGTCAGCGGGAGGTCAGGCCCTTGGTTTTTTCAGAGGTCCAGCAAAACTCCAAAGACATGAGGGTTTGGTTGGTTTGGGGTTTCATTACAACCTCAGTTTTGTCAAGAGATCTGCTCTGGGTCACAAGCCTGGGCCCAGTTCTGAGTGAACATGGGGCTAGTATAGTGTTTAGTATCAAAGCCTTGAAAGAGGAGTTTCCCATACTTCTGATGCAAAACCAGGAGAGACTCCTCCATTTCCCCTGAATCTTGCTTTGGGATGCAAGGCCTAATTCTGATCTCACACCAGCATAAGTCAGGAGCAGCTCTACTCTGAGTCACCATTTGCTCCCCGTCCTGGTCCTGGGACAGCACAGCTACACGGTACGTGATACGCCTTACTTGAGCTAGACTGCAAGGTGCCAATCCAGGCCTCAGTGACTGAAATATGCTCTTGGCCTTCTGGTTAAGATCAATCAAACCGTTTAATATCTGACATGTCAGGGTGCTGTGTCTAGTCTACGCAGGCGGACAGAATCTATCCTCTAAGACATTTCCATTTCTACCGCTTCTGACCTTTTATGTTCCAAGTGAGCTGCCAGAGTGGGCCACCTGCTCAGCCACAAACGGGGATTCCGTCAGCAAGTTGTTTCTTCCTAGTTTTCTTCTTGAGATCTTTAGACAGCAATGGTTTTATCAAGAGAAACAGACCTGAATGGCTTTATGCAATCCAGAAATACCCACCCCCCAGTCTCAGTTACAGTGCAGCCCTGAGTACAGTACAGTACCCCCACCTTCTCAGAGACCTTTCCCCTTCCAACTCTTTTTTCATAGGGATTCCTTGTATTCCATTTGAGAGCTTGATGGAGCCTTCAGTCTCCAATCCTCCCTCATAACTCACTGCTGACATTGTCCCATGCAGAGTAAACTCCATCCACCTCTAGCCTGCCACATTTCTATTCCTTAAAAACAAGCTGACATTCTCTTTGCATTCTCTCTGTGCACTGTCACTGGTTATAGTAGAACTGATTCAGCCTCAGCACTTCTGGTGTGTGGTGTCTCCATTTGACTGCTCTGGAGCAGTGAGTTGTTCGTTAGCATGATCTAACTCAGTGGTCACCAACCGGTAGATCGCAATTGACTGGTCAATTGTGGAGCCTCTGACAGATGATCTCAGTCTCAGTCTAGGGTTGCCAACTCTCCTGCAGCCAAACCCGGAGATCAGCCACTAACAGTCCAGCGTCACAACGGGGCTAAGGCAGACTCCCTGCCTGCCATGACCCTGCGCTGCTGCCAGAAGCAGCCAACATGTACGGCAGTGGCTCCTGGGGTGGAAGGGGGTCTCTGTTCACTGCCCTCGCCTGCAGGCACCACCTCCACAGCTCCCATTGGCCAGGAATGGGGAACCACGGCCAATGGGAGCTGCAGGGACGGTGCCTGTGGACAGGGGCAGCAGACAGAGCCACCTGCCCCTCCCTCCCAGGAGCAGCTGCCAGACATGCCAGCTGCTTCCAGGAGTGGCGTGGGGCCAGGGGAGGCAGGGAGCCTGCCTTAGCCCTGCTGTGCCGCCGCCCGGGAGCTGCCTGAGTAAACAGTGCCTGGCGGGAGCCTGCACCCCTCCCACACTCCAACCCCCTGCCACAGCCCTGAACCTCCTCCTGCACCCCAACTTCTGGCCCCAGCCCTGAGCCCCCTCCCACACCCCCTCCTACACCCCAACCTCCTGCCCAGCCCTGAGCCCCCTCCTGTACCCAAACTCCCTCCCAGAGCCCACACCCTGAACACCCCCTGCACCCCAACCCTCTGCCCCAGGCTCAGCCCAGAGCCCCTCCCACACTCCAAACCCCTCAGCTCAGCCCCAGCCCAGAGCTCACCCCCCCTGCACCCCAACCCCCAGTCCCAGCCTGGTGAAAGCAAGTGAGAGTGGGGGAGAGTGAGCGACATAGGGAGGGGGGATGGAGGGAGCAGGGCGGGGCCTCAGAGAAGGGGTGTGGCAGGGCAGGGGGCATTTGGGTTTGTGTGATTACTGTTATTTCTACGTTTTCTTTTAGGTAGATCCTGGGTTGCACTTAAATTAAAAAAATGATCTTGTGCTTAAAAATGTTGGAGACCACTGGTGTAAGTATTACTTCAAAAGTGCAGTTGGCAATGTAATGTTAGCTGAGTGAGTCACTGGGTGAGCAATGACTTCTAGCTTGGTTGATGCTGTTTCATCAGCTCAAGGAGTTTGAGTGCCATTTAAAAAATAATAATAAAGGGTTTTGTTGGGACCGCATGTCCCTATGAAATGCTCAGCCCATGCTAATTATAATGATTTAAAATGGAGGTTGAGCATTTGTCACAGCATCATGTTCAGGAGGGTGGAGGGGCATGGCTTTAGTGATGAGAGAGGTTTAAAATGTGTTGAGAGGTATTAATTATGCAGCTTGTCTCCATCTCCCCCCAGCCAAAAACCAAACCCATGTTGGAGAAGTTTGTAAGGGATGCTGCTAGGGAATCAAACTCCTTTATGCTTCAGTAGTTGGTGATGATTCTGGAATGTGAAACTTTAGCGGAGTTGCTTAGCTCTGCAACTCTGACTTGTAAACGTTCCTGTTACAGCTGGACATATGACTTTGCATTATTGTGGTTCCAGCCAAGAGTCAGGGCACATATTCTGATCATGGACCTAATCCAATGCCCAGTGAAGGCAATGGAAAAATTCCCACTGACTTTGAGCATTGGAGTGAGCATTATAATAACGATTATTCCTAAAGTGCCACTGGTTTGTATGCAAATAAAAAACCCAGACACTGATTTAAGGTGCTGTCAAGGCTGAATCCCTACTCTGTCACTTCAAGTGCAGAAGGTGGGGGCCTGCAAGGATTCTAAAAATTAATACTTGCCACTCCAGGCTTGTATTAAACTCCCAAGGTTACAGCTTCTCTCTGACCTTGGCTTGGTAAACGCTGCCACCACCCAAATGCAAAAAAAACCCTTGAACCAAGGAGCACTTGGGGATTCCTCCCTGTGGGGTACCCTCAAGCCCTTTCACCCCCGGCCCCTGGGGAAGAGCTGAGAAAGAAAACGAAGGAAATTAGCTGTTGCCATCAGCTAATCAAACAGCATATGCACAAACCTATTAGGACACTAAAAATCCAATCCTGTTCTTAAAAAAGGTAAATTTTATTAAAAACAAAAAGGGGAAAAAATACATCTGGAACTTAGGCTTTTGCTAGATTTTAAAAGAGCAATTCCAAAAATTAAGCACCCAAAATAGCTTTCTTGGGGGTTCAGCTTAAAGGTTACAAGCAAACAAAAGCATCTGGGATTAGCACAGAGGAGATCTACATGCCAAAATAAAGAAATAAACATTCCCTATCCAAATGATTCCTTCTAGGTATGGAAGATAATTTTTCATACCTGGTTCAACCTTACACAGCATTCCTGCTTACAGCATTGCTGTTCCGTGTACCTGCAGCCCAGAGAGAACAGATAAAGGGAAAGTTTCTTTCCCAATTTTAAAAAGTTCTAGCCTTCCCATTAGCTCTTTTTGGTCAGGTGCCCACTTTTTTTTTTCTTTATCTGGGGGACATTTTAACCCTTTACAGGTAAAGCAAGTAGAGACCAGCTACCAAGAGGGATTTTACAGCTAACCGGCTGGCTGGGTGCCCATCAAAAGGGAGTTACCCCTTCTTCCCCCCCCCCCCCCCCCACACACTTTATTTATCACAGGTGCTTACAACTGAAAGTCCTGATCCTGCAAACACTTACCCAAATGAGTACTTCAAGATCTGTAGTTTCATGGGGAATGTCTATGCTGCAAAGAAAAACCCATGACTCTGTGTCTCAAAGCCCGGGTCAATTGACTCTGGCTTGTGGGGCTATGGGGCTAAAAGTAACAGTGTAAACATTAGGGCTCAGGCTGTAGCCTGGACTCTGAACCCCTGAGAGAGGGGAGGGTTAGAGTCTGATCCAAGGCTGGAGTCTGCAGATCCTAGTGCAGGGGTTGGCAAACTACGGCTCATGGGCCGCATCCAGCCCTTCAGACGTTTTAATCCGGCCCTCGAGCTCCAGCCGGGGAGCAGGGTTGGGGGCTTGCCCACCTCCTATGCATAGGGGCAGCCAGGGGGTGCCGCACACTGCCCCCGGAGCTCCCATTGGCCGGCAACTGTGGCCAATGGGAGCCGCAGGGGTGGTGCCTGCGGACGGGACAATGCGCAGAGCCCCCTGGCCACACCTCCGCGTAGGAGTCGGAGGGGGGACATGCTGCTGCTTCCGGGAGCTGCTTGAGGTAAGTGTCACCCGGAGCCTGCACCCCTGACCCCCTCCTGCGCCCCAGCTCTGATCCCGCTCTCCGAACCCCTTGGTCCCAGCCCGGCGCATCCTCCAGCACCCCCAACCCCTCATCCCAAGCCCCACCCCAGAACCTGCACCCCCAGATGAAGCCTTCACCCCACACACACACCCCAACCCCCAATTTTGTGAGCATTCATGGCCTGCCATATAATTTCCACATCCAGATGTGGCCCTTGGGCCAAAAAGTTTGCCCACCCCTGTCATAGTGCATGGAGTGCATATAGAGCATGACCCCAAATAACTAACAGGGTTCAATCCCCTTGCCGCCCATGGTGCCATCTTCCATGGGGGTTGCTTACATCAGCTAATTCGTGTTGTGCTCTTCCCAGTGGCTTTGCACCATTTGCTAAGTTCCTTTTTTATAGTCCAGAAAAAGACCATCCTGAGTGGATTTCTCTTCATTATCTCTTGCTTTAATTTAAGCAGAACAATCAAATATAGCTTTATTTTGCCTAGTGCCCTTCATGCAAATTGTATCCTCTGAACAGCTTTACAGAGTTTAATAATACCGCTGAAGTGAAATAAGAAATGACAGCAGATAAGCTGGTGCTTGGGGCGGCACCTGGAGGGGGGCGGCGCGGCGCTCCGGCCCGAGAGCGGGGCCGCGACTGGGCCGGAGCGCCTCTGGCCGCCGGGGAGAGCGGAGCCCCGGCCGAGCTCGCCGCCCTCCCCCCGGCGCTCTGGCCCCCGGGGAGAGCGGAGCCCCGGCGGGGCTCGCCGCCCTCCCCCCGGCGCTCCGCTCTCCCCAGCGGGGCTCGCCGCCCTCCCCTGCGGGGGGGGGGGGGGGCGCGCGGCGGGAGGCTTTTTTGCCTGGGGCGGCAAAAAAGCCAGAGCCGGCCCTGCCCCTGACAGGACCCCCAGAACTCCTGACCCATACAACCCCCCCGCTCCCTGCCTCCCCCATGCCCTCTCCACACCCCTGCCTCCTGACAGCCCCCCCCAGAACTCAAGACTCATCCAACCCCCCGCAGCTTCTTGTCCCCTGACCACCCCCTCCAGAGACCCCCCCACTAACTGCCCCCCCCAAGACCCTCCTTGCTCCCAGTCCCCTGACTGCCCTGACCCCATGCACCCCCCGCCCCCTGAGAGACCCCGGGACTCCCATGCCCCATCCAATCCCCCCTGCCCCCTGACTGCCCCCTCCAAAGAACCCCTGCCCCTAACCACCCCCCCCCATCCAACCCACCCTGTCCCCTGACTGCCTCCACCCCTTATCCAACCCCCCTGGCCCAGGACCCCTTACCATGAGATGAGGCTCCTAGCCTCCCCACGGAGCCAAACACTGCCCTGCGGGAGCGCGCAGCCCTGGCCCCCAGAGCACTGCACATGCGGCGGCATGGCTCATGGGGAGGGGGGAGCCCCGGCCCCCAGAGCTCTGCGCGCGGCGGCATGGCTCCAGGGGAGGGGGGGAGGGGCCGGTGGCTTGCTGCGTTCGGCCGGGCGCTCCGGACCGGGAGTGCGGACCCCGCGGCTTGCCGTGCCGGGGAGTGGAGCCATTTGCCCACCCGTGCATTAGGGTGTGCCTGGGCACACCCAGCACACCCCGTACGCATGCCTATGCTTGTTACATAACTGAAAAATACTATTTAGCAATTATACTGAAGTGCAGAGTTCGGATCTGGCTCCAGACCTCCCCCTTCCCAACAAAGTTTGTGGATTTTCAGATCCGGGGCTCTGATTCAGGCTCCTCTCTAATATTACCTCATGATTCATCATCCAACCTGCGCACTTCACAGCTGATATCGGATATTGGGAAGAGCATTTCAAATGGGACTGTACTACTATTACAGTTCCGGGTGAACTGCAGCTGTGATCTCTCTCCTTCAAGTTGGAGGTGTGAATTCCAGCCTCAGGAGAGGAGAGAGACCCACACTAGCTCTGATCGAGCTAGTGCACTAAAAATGCAGTGAAGGTGGAGTGGCGGGAGGGCTAGCCTTCCCTATACGTACTTATCCACCACACTAGGGAGGCTAGCCCTTCACGCTGCCACAGCTACACTCTGTGTTAAGCGCGCGCTAGCACGGGTCTGTCTCCCTGAACTGGAATGCACACCTCCAGCTCAAAGTGTAGACTGGGGTTCTCAAACTTCACTGCACCACAACCCCCTTCTGACAACAAAAATTACTATGGGACCCCAGGAGGGGGGACTGAAGTCTGAGCCCGCCACCCTGGAAGGGAGTGGAGGGCAAAGCCAAAGCCCCATTGCCACAGGCCAGGGGGTCATAGCCGAAGCCCAAGGGCTTCAGCCCCAGGCAGGGAGCCTGTAACCTTAGCCCTGCTCCCCAGGGCTAAAGCGCTCGGGCTTGGGCTTTGGCCATGAGCCCCAGCAAGTCTAAGCCAGCCCTGGCGGCCCCATTAAAATTGGGTTGCGACCCACTTTGGGGTCCTGACCCACCGTTTGAGAACCACTGGTGTAGACACGCTCAAACCATCTTGCCAGTGACGTGCACTTTCCTGAGTGGAATCCCGTGACTCACTCCAGTTTTGACTGGATTACCAGGTTAAAGCACCCCCAGTTTACCAGCAGGTTCAGCTGGGTTTAGTCTCTGCTTGAGAATCCCTTTTTTCAGGAGCTGTTCCAGAGCTTTTCAGGGGCCCGGCACTGGAGTAGATGGAGTGTGGTGGAAAGAGCTGGTCAAAAAAAAACGGAAACCTTTCCTATTGAAAAATGCTATTTCATGGCAGAGCAGGGACTTGGATGGGATCTTCCACATCTGTAAGTGCACTATAACAGGCTATCAACTATTCTGGGGTGTCTCAGTGTCTGTTTTTCATGACAAAATTCTAAAGGTTTTGTTTTTGTGCCACCATGGAACAGAATTTTTTTTTGAAACTTCAACATTAGTTTGCAAAATGGAATTGTTTTCCAGCCAGCCCTAGTTGTGGCTAATGATTGAGGTGTACTGGCAGAACTGTGTGAGGGAAGATTTCCTAACATCTCATTCTGCTTGCATTATGCCTGGCGTAGTTCAATGCTAGCAGCGCTTCATTACCAAATTCATGCCAATTATAAAAAATTGCTGTCACAAAAAAGATGTGCTAAACTTGATTTAATGTAAAACATTGTCAGCTCAGATTTGGCCTAAAATTTATATTCTCCCCCCCCCCCCCCCCCGCAAAACCCCAAGCTTTTACAAAATCTAATGCCGACAGAAATAATTCCTTTAAAAAGGAAATCTAACGGAGGTGGTGGTTTTCTTTAAACAAATAAGCATCCCCCTGATAGTGCTGAAATCCTGAAATAAAAACCAATCGTAGAAAAAAGTGAAACTGAATTGCGGATTTTTCATTCTCTCCTTTGAGAGAAAAGTGCAAAACCCACAATTATCCAGAATGAAGAGTAAATTGGATTTTTAAACTCTTTACCTTTTTTAATGATCTGCAGTGCTGTTAGTAATAGCGGTAAAGTATTTTTCATGATGTCTGACTTTCTGATTGGCCTCTTATCTTCATTCGCATTTAGCACCTTAGCTTGTAGCTGTGTATGAATAACTTTGACCAGCAGATGGAGAGTTTCCCTCAGGCCCCACACAGCTGCAGAACTATATCAGCCTATCTTATTTTTTTTCCCAAACCTTGGCTTTTTGCATGTTCTTCCTTCAGTGTTCTTGGAGTAGATTCACAAGGGTCCTCATCTTGTGGGACTCTGTTGTGTTTGCTTTGTTGTTATGGAATGTTTGTCTATTCCTGAAATTATGAAAAACATTCTAACCCCATTTCTTTATTTTGTACCTGTTAAGACACATGTTGGTGGTCACATGTCATATTGTTAGGGTTCTCCCTGTTTTAAAAAGCCTGATTAATCGGAAATGATGCATGGAATAATGCACAAGGAAATGTCTTTAAACGAATTCCTTTCTTCCATTACAAAACGAGAAATACCTGCTTTAAAAGGCATCTTATGCACAAAGTGTGCCAATGGCTGTTGAAGTGTACAAGATGTACCCATCTATCTGCTTTGAGGATTTACTCGCCAGTTGTTAATTAGAAAGCCATTGCCAGTAATTGATGCCTGCCAGTCATCACAGGCATATAACAGGACAAATTATCTCCAAAGATGCAAAGTGCTTGATTGACTACATTGCACGTGGGTCGCCTTGGAAACCTTTAACTTCAGTGAAACTTGCTAAGATTGTTAATTATTTCTCTCCAGGGTAACAAACCACCACCATGTCTAAGCAGTGAAGTTCTTCGGGGGGGAAAAGCTATATATTAGGAATCCTATGAAAAGGAACACTACGTTATAGGATGGAAGTTTTGTATTAAAATATTTTGATCAGATTAATCAAGTAGGATAAATCTGCTTTGAAAAACCAGATTATTTTTTTTAAAAAGCCATGGGCTATATTGACTATAGTGCTACTACTTCTAACATAGAAGATGACATCAACATCACTTGATAAATGTCAATTGATCAACAAAATCAGTGTCTCTAGAGGTAAGACCAGGAAATATGGAGTCAGCACTCCTAGTTCCTGTTCTTTGCTCTGCTGCTGATACACTGTGAAGTAGGTGAGTTGCACAGTGTCTGATTTTAATAATAGAAACTGAGGATGGTGTGCATTGCAGGCCAATTTGCATGTCACCACAATACACAACTATTTGTAGTTACATGTGCAAATGACTGCTTAGATATTTAATGTGAGATATGTGTGTTCAAATACACAATCTGTTCATGCAGTTGCAGTAACCAGGTCAGATTCCAATCTCAGTTACACCCGTGTAGCTGGTTACTAAGCACAGAGCATTAAGTGTTGTCCAAGCATTAAAGAACTGGTGAATTACTCCGTCTCTTGTCACTGGCATGAAAGGGTATCTTCTTATAGACACATACCCATGCTGCACAGATTGACCAAATTCAAAGTTCAATCTGTACATGTACCAAAGAAATAAAATTTCTTATGTTATGTAGAACCAGTCTGATTCAGAGTAAAACATCCTTTTGTGTACAAGTCTCAGACTCAAATAACCAAAGTTCATTGTGCAGCTGTGTAACAAGGATGCTTGTGGGTTTATTCCAGATGCATATCTTTATTATAATACACAAGTAGAAGGTTTCAAAAGGGACTCTACTATCTTTTGTACAAATCAGCCTTCCACTTCAATAGCAAAATAGTTCTATATACAAACATGTAGTAACCACCAGGACGCAAGATGTTGTTTCCTAGAAAAATATTTTTTCATATTAATTTAAACTCAGGAGGACTTGATATTTTTCACGTTATTGAATTGCATTTGCACAACCATAAAGGACACCCGAAGTTACGATGGGATTGACTATTGATATTTATTAATTGTTCATGCCAAATAAACACCTTGCAGAATCTGCAGACCACATAAAGTGAAAACATTTTTTATGGGGAGGGGGAGAAACTTAATTAGAAGAACAACAAAAATTCTCCTATGGAGAAAATGCCTTCTTGTTGCAATTTAAAATGTTGCTATCTAATAAAGAGAACGCATCGGTTTCAAATCAAATGACTGAAATGTAGATGTATTGATTAGAGGACCTTACTATGTAGTCACACACACGGCTCTTCTCAACTTGTTGAATTGTTACGACACATTAAATGTCCTTGTTCTGTAGTTTCCTAAATGAAATATTGTTTGGTTTTGAGTCAATTGTTTGAAGGCAAGGCGTAAAGCTAAACATCCAGTCTGTTACATTCGCGCATAGTCTCTCTCTCTGCCCACGAATTAATGTTTATTATCAGAATAGGCTGAAGTGCATAAGCGTACATATTTCACTAATGTAACATTTAAAAGTAAAACCCTGTTAAATTTCATTTTGAAATCACTTCATATGTTGTTTTTCTCTCCCGCTCTGTAAATTCACTTGTTTTCACTTGCATAAGAAGGGCCATGTAATTATTCTGCTTCATCATCTAGTATCCTGAATGCATATAACGCGGTCGTTCTAGTCCTTGGGATACAATTGGTGGGTGCACATAAAGGGATCATCTTAGAGCCTGATCCTGTAAGATACTGAGCACCCTCAATTTCCATGATGGTGGGAGTTGAAAGCACTCAGCACTTGGCAGGATTAGGCCCGTTGCCCCTGAGTCAGCAAAGTATTTAAGCACATCCTTAACTTTAAATGTGTGAGTAGTGCCATTGACTTCAGTGGGACCATGCACATGCCTAAGTACCTGGCTGAATCAGGGCTTTAATCCTCGAGGACTTTAGCTTTATTTCTAATGAGTTACTCATATGGCAGGTCAGCATCAGAGAGTCAGAGGGGGGATGAACAGAACTTTAAGTGGTCTGGCAGATCACTCTGAATCAAATGTAAATGATGGTCAATGCAATCACCCTTTCTCACTCCTCTGCCCCCACCTCACCTTCCCAAGCAAACCTCCTCCCAGGATGCTGCCGCTTCTCTTCTACTCTGCTCTTGTTGACATTATCTAGTAACTCGAGCAAGAAGCTGCCTTTGCTACAGTTGAAGGAATCCTGGAGGTCACAGGGGGCATCGTAATCTGGGCTTTCAGAATCCACGTATCTTCTTCCAGGGTGCTGGCGTTTCTCCATGTCTTGGTCGCCCAGATCCAGCTCGTCATCCCAGCTCCTCTTGCCAGGATGCTGACGCTTGTTGTAAATCAGAGACCTCTTGCCCGGGTGTTGCCTTTTGGATAGTTCATTCAGATAGGCCAGTTGGGTGCTAGGGATATCAACATACTGGTCCCACAGTGACCTCCTGCCAGGATGCTGTCTCTTCTGCAGCTCCATGTCACTGTCAAGGTCGTCGTCTTCCTCTCTTTTCCCTGGATGTTGTCTCTTCTGAGTTTCTCCATAAGACACTTCTTCCTCATCTTCCCTTTTCCCAGGGTGCTGCCTCTTCTCTAGGTCACTGGGGAATCTCTTCCCAGGGTGTTGTCTTTTGGAAAACCAGTCTGGCTGAAGAGCGCTTGGTTCTGTCCAAGGGAATGACCAATGTTAGTGAACTTTCGTGATTATCATTATTCATCTGGAAGCTGAACTGTGAGCTCCCTGGGGTATATTTATTATAGGTCTGGAGGGAGCATAGGGTTATATGCCACTCCCAGTCACACCATTGTAAACCTAGGGCAACTCTGTGGACTGCAATGGGGTTACTCTGGATGGGGTAGCCAAGTGCAGATTGGCATATGATCATTTCAGCAAGGACGGTTTGAAGGAAAAAAATCCAGTCTGGAAAAGAATTGGGAGGGAATCCAATGATAGGATCCAATATGCTATTCTAGAGCATTGCTCCATAGAAATTTGGGAAAGGGGGCAGCTGTAGAGTCAGGTCAGGGGCTGGAGGATACATGCACAGGGGCAGGGGGAGGAGCTGAGTTGCAGTGCCAGCAGAGGTGGGTACAGGGCAGGAGCTGCATGCCAGGGGAGATGATAGGGCTGAGTGGCAGGTAGAGGCAGGGGAGTAAAGGACATCTTGAAAGTTTGGGGACTCAGTGCAGCCAGTTCTTATGATTTTTATTGCATGTCTTGCAATATTTGTACCTTTTCTTAAAGGCCCAGCTCCTGGATTCATGTGACTACCTGAGAATCTCCGCTTACTTTTTTTTTTTTTTTTTAATGAAAGTTTCTAGGAAGGTGGGGGTGGGCTTTCTAGGGCCAGCTCCCTTCTCCCTTTGCTTCTGGCAACAAGATCTGCAGCTCCCTGCACCTTTTCTTCCACAAGCTTCCGATCAGGGCCAGCTTCAGCTGCTGTGGCTGCCGGGAGCAGAGGATTTGTGAGATGTTGCCAGAGGCAGCCTGGGCACTCCATGGAAATTTGACCCCTTGCTGTCCGACAGGGGGAGTGTGAGTGGTAAGGAGCATCTGTTAGCCAAGTGACAAGGAGGCTAGCAGGGAGTAGCTGAGAGTACGCGTGCCCTGTTCTAACTTTACAGCTGCCCCTGCAGGAACCTTCTCTACAGGCAGGTTATTTCATCATAGTGATTCTATCATCCCTTTTGAAGTATCTTCTACAGGATGTCAGACTAGGTGGAGCATTGGTCTGGTCTGGTGCAGCAGTTCCCAGGCTAGTAAAGCTCCCTAGGGAAGAAAACCTCTTTTCCTGATTTCTCGGTGTCACATCTGGCCTAACTCTTTCCCCCCTTTTATTTATTATTCCCAGGAAAGAAAAATAGACCCCAGGAACTAAGCACAATGAAATTAAAGATCTCCATCTAAGTAACGTGCTAACAGCACCAATGTCACGTCTACCTTTATTAGTCTCTTCCCCCTCTTCTGCTTTCTTGAGGATAGACCGAAGGATGATGCTTTCTGCCCTTTGCAGGATGTCATCCAAATGGCTTCTATCTCCATTCTCGTTTGCCTCTGGAATGGGCTGCCCCAGACTGACACAGACACTGGAGAGAGTCAGGGAGAGCAGCAGCAGCCGGATGGATGTCATTGTGGGAGAGGAGTTCCTGCAACTTTCATGGGAAAGTAAAGGACAGGGGAGGGCAATGGAACAAAACCAACAACAATTACAATGTACCCAGTAACTCAGGAAGAAGCCTGGGTAAGTACAAAGCACTCAAGCGCTCTGAGCTGCCACAGAGACTGGAGTTTCTCATGGAAATTATTTCCTGTCCCTTTTAATTTTTCTGACCGCTCCCTCACTTTGTTTTGAAGTGCTCCAAATAATTTGTAAATTCTTTGTAGGTAATGTTGAGGGCTAGTTCACTTTCTGTATAGAACAGCTATTTGGGTTTTAAATGTCATATACATTTAGCATTTTTAATATCTTTTGATCAGACTATTCTAGTCTTCCCTTTTGAAACTGTTAGCATATTGTTTCGTATTTTACACATGCATGTACACCTGCCCCAAGGACTGGTTTCATTAAATAACTCCCTCTCTTAAACTAAAGGACTGCTTTAAAATAATCCCAGGGTTTGCAGCACAATTTTGTTCTGCCTTTAGTGAGAAATCAACCTTAAATAAGCAACTGAGTTTTCCTTCTCGTGGGTACACACTCAAAATAGGGTGAGTGTGTGAGTGAGAGAGAGAGATACATATAATATATTTGTGCACTCTTAGGGACTATCTTCTGTGTTTGGAAAGCACCTACCACTTTTTGGTCAAGTCAAAGAATATCACATTTTACAACCCACATGCATAAAAATAGTATCTACATTTGTTCTGATCTGTCTCTGGAATTCCTGAAGCACCTAGCACATTTTCTCTAAGTTCTGATCATTTATTTACCAAGCAGTAAAGTTCATTTCTGAAACCTACGTTACTATACATTCCGTTTAGCTAAATAACATCCCTAGCAGACTTGTTCAGTGAAAGGAATACACACTCTACTAAAAGTTTTACAAGACAATACACCAGTTTCTAAACCAGAAAACAAGTGTTACCTCTCTTAATGGCAGGCTTCTATTACCTCTGACAAAATCCTTGAATCGTGGCTCTAACAGTGGCACGCTGAGGAATGCTATGCTGTCCAGTACAATCTTAAGAAGAAAAGTTAAAGTAGGCAACTTAAAAATTTATAAATTACCTGGATTGTGTTTTGTGGTTTTGGTTGATCTTTCTCCCAAGAGGATCTTCAGTTCATTCCTTCTTTAGACGTATTTGCACATCTGAGCTTCAGAGTTTTCCTTCTTTACTACAGACACTTGCAGTATCCAATAGAACGGGTGCGAAGTTCTCTTTGGATGGCTAGTGCCTCCCTACTTATATTGTGCCGCCTCTGGACCCATTATGCAAATAGCTTTGAGCTAATTTAGTTGAGGTAGCTTTTTTTTTTTTTTTCATTGATGTCAGCGATCTGAGTTTTGGACGCACTTTAAAACTGACAGTTGTTTGCCAACCCCCTTGTATTAGCCTCCAAATGCTGCTATTTTTCATCCCCTAAGGGGATTATCCTGGATCTTATGCAGCACAGAAAGGAGCTGCTTTATTTTTTTCTCCCCTGCTTAAACTGAGACGCTCCTATGCCTTATATTAAGCAAGCAGTGCAGAGTAAAGGCAAAGGGACAGGTAATTTACCATGCTAAGGAAACAAAACCATGGGGGTGGGGAAGGAGCACACAGGGCTAGATTTATACCAGCTGAGAATCTGACACAATATCCTGAGTGGCTACAAAAACTCTAACTTCTAATTCCATCTTTTCTTAGCGACGCTGTTCATAAACAATATGCTAGAATTTGTAAGGTGTAGCAATGGATATCAAATTCTACATAAAGCACTTATTATTTATTTTATTATTATAACTAGCAATAATTCCTCTCTCTGAAGAATCTATCTATTTTAAAATATTTCCACATAGCACTGGTCAACATATATACCAGATAGCCAAACTTGGAAAGTTAAAAATGGACTGTATTAAAAATTAAAGTACAAGAATATAAAGAAGTCTCAAAGAAAAATATAAATTAAAGCATCACTAGTAGAACCTGACTTTTTTTTGTAAAGAGGTCAGACAGAAAGGTATTTGGGGGGGGGGGGGATATATCTTTTTCTAAGGCTTTTAGTCCTGTCCCTACCACCAGCAAATAGACCCAGGAAGATTAACAATTGACTCTAAAACACACACAGCTAATTAAGGCCCAGTAGGGTGCAAATAAAAGGCTAGCTCTTTCAAAACCCTTATTCATGTGAGTAATCGTTACTGAAAGTAGTGGTCCTGTTGACCTCAGTGGGGTTACTCATAGGAGTAAGGATTACTCACAGGCATACTGGTTTTCAAGCTTTGACGCCAAGTTATTAATTTGAGTTTTTCAAATGAAGGGATGGAACCAAGTAAAATTAACATTCTTCTGAATTCCCATTTATTAACACATTGTCACAAACACAGACTGGGCCTTGTATATTCTTCTCTGTACTGTTATCCAAGAGTTTAATGATAAAGTTGTTTTCTCTCTGTAGTAGTTAGTTGCTGACAGAAACCAGCCGCCAGATCTGCATGGATGCTGCTGCTCCTTGCCTGCATGTGCCACTAGCATTTAACTGTTCTCCAGGGTGCTAGTCTGAAACCAGGATCAGAAGGTATTTTGGACATTATTACAATGCACCGGATTTAAGTCCATATCAGACATGTGCAGAGGTCTCCTGGTCCTCATCTGGCCCTACAAAATTGTATTTGTTGCTACTCCAACTAATTTGTGAATGGAGTCCACGTGAAGCATCATCTGAGGTGTATATTAGGGATCGGGAATCCCTGGTGTGTGGGCTGGCCCTTGACTTAGTAGCACAATTGTACCAGTTCCACTGTCTTTTGGGTCTTGGATCTGGGAGAGAAAAGGCAGCATTTGGCATGTGAATCTCTAATGGAAAAATCCTATACAATTGATTATGGATGAAGCCAATAGCTTTCTATAGAAATTACCATAATGCCTATTGAATTGAATTTAAAAAGATAAGTTTTCTGTAGCTTTTTTGCAGAATTTTCTATTGAACGCTAAATGATGGATAAAAAAACCTACAGAGAGGTTATAACTGTCTGTTAAATTCTCTAGAGGTAAAATCCTGGCTCCACTGAAGTGGTTTCAATGGAGCCAGAATTTCATCCAAGGACTCTTCCATGAGGGATTGCAGTCACCGGTTGAATTTTGACTCGCTATCTAAAGTTATCTTCAGGAATGAATGAGATACAACATATGCAGTCATGTCTGATCTTAGTTACAGGAGTGACAATCTGAGAGTCAAACCCTATTTCATTGACACACGTGTAAATCTGGAGTAACTTCACTCCATGGAGTTTCTCTGGATTTAAACTATTGTTTAAACAGTTTTTTGTAAAGAATTTACCTTAAAATGAGCATTTTTTCCTTCTTATTGGGATCAAAATCCTTTTCCTTAAGGAAGCCTGAGCAGCGATAAAGACGCCTTATAAACAAAACAGATTCACAGCTCTATAAAGCTGCTGTCATCTCTAATCTAAGAATCTGTCAACATTGTTTGCAGTATAACAGACAACATGACCCAAGATCTACAGGGTCAACATTGCAAAGAAATTAGATTCAAGTATCATCAGGCTACTTTACTGTAACAAAGGAGTTATATTTCTTACCATAAATAATAAAGAAACCCCATCAAAAACAGCAGAGTCTCTAGCACAGTCTAAATTCATAGGGCAAGTGATTTTCAGAAAAGTGTTAGAGCTTTTCAGAAATCTGCAGAATGCTGTGTTAGGTTTTTAAGAGCCTTCAGTTATTTCAGAGAGGTGCTTGTTGAAGAGTAATAAATATCTAATAATGTATAGCTTAGGTGTAAGTTTACTCAACCACAGCCCATAGAAGTCAATGGGAGTCTTTGGTCAGTGTCCTATCTTCCAACCGGGTCTTTGGACTAAAGATCCTCAGCTGGTGTAAATCTAGCCCTTTGTGTTCCCATTGTGTTGTTTCCTTCTATGTATTTGAATTATCTGATTCTTTTAAAATTCTGCCACTTTTACTGAGGGCCAAATCCTGGTCCTTGAGGTAGCTAGACAGGTGAAAAATGTATAAGGGATGTAAATCCTCATGCTTCAGGGTATAAACCATCCACTGTAGTGAAGTTAGGAAGCAATCTCTGTGACACAGAGTTCCCTCGGCAAAGGGTCCCCTGTTCCTTGCAAACAGCTCTCACTTCAGACCTGACAAACTCACTGCACCAAATATGTGTCTTAGGACATTTCTCCATAAAAAGAAACATGTAAGAGATCTACAGAAAGCTTGTGACTTGTCAAGATTCATAATCATTGTGAGATGTACACACGGGTGATAATGGAGTAAAAATTAGTCACAAGGGGTTAATGGCTCGGTGATGGTCCATTGGAGCAGAGGGGGGGGGTTAACTGGTGATGCAATACAATGCTAAATTATTTAGGCTTGCCCAATGCTAAGACTTTCAATGGAAAACCATCAGAGGCAACTGCACACAATCAAAACCACTCGAATGTTTTAGAAAAAGGAACTTTACAAGAAGACAGGTTTGCCAGGGCTGTGAATAGAAACAAAAGGCTGTGCTCAGTATAACCCAGAGGAGGGAGAAGCACTCTGTATCTACTGACAAAGCCCCTTGTGGAGCGGGGGTGGTTTCATGAATCTGGGTCTTTTGAAACCAACCAGCTCTGCAGTGGACTGGACTTTAGGGGGAAACCCTACTTTGTTAGACAGGCAAGGTAACTATTGATAAGTGTAGGTAGGACCTAGGTTTGCATTTTGTGACTTTGTTGTACACCTCTACCTCGATATAACGCTGTCCTTGGGAGCCAAAAAATCTTACCGTGTTATAGGTGAAACCGCGTTATAGCGAACTTGCTTTGATCCGCCGGAGTGCGCAGCCCCGCCCCCCCCGGAGCGCTGCTTTACCGCGTTATATCCGAATTCATGTTATATGGGGTCGCGTTATATCGAGGTAGCGGTGTATTGTAACCATTTGTAGTTAAATTGGGACGTATCACAAGTGCTGTCTGGTTTTGAGTCGTGATTTAAGGTAAAACTGGTAAACTGGGGTACACTGCACCTGTGGGGCCAGAGGATCTGGGATTTCTGTGAGAGGCTGGATATCGCAGGGGAATGATTCAAAAGGATGCAGGGACTGGGGCTTATTAACCTGCAAAGTCAAGTTGGGCTGGCATAGCCCTGAGGAGAGTGCTTGAGTCAGTGGTGGAAAGGCCCCTGGTGGTAGGGAGCTGACACCCAGCCAGGCACAGGTAAGACTCCCTCACGCTGGAGGCAGGGGGTAACAAGGTAACTCACAGTCCTGGGTGCCCCAAGAACTCTCTCAGTCCCGATGAGCAGTTTATTGTCCATAATTGCACCTTTCTCTGAAGCATCATTATTGACCACTGTTGGAAGGCAGGATACTGGACTAAATGGACCATCTCATGTGATATGGCCATTCCTGAGCACATGAGCTGTGCAGAGGGGAACTACACAGAGCTGGAGATGATGTAAAGTAGTGTAGCTCCCTTGAAGTCAGTGACATTTGTATGCCTGTGAGTAATCCTTACTCATATGAGTAACCCCACTGAGGTCAACAGGACCACTACTCTCAAGATTACTTGCATGAATAAGGATTTTGAAAGAGCTAGCCCTTTATTTGCACCCTTCTGGGACTTAATTAGCTGTGTGTGTTTTAGAGTCATTTGACATTTGTGCCAATTTGCCCCAGCTGAAGATCTGGCCCTCAAATATCCTCCTTCCACTCCCTCAGATCAGAGGTTGGTCACAAAGCACCTGACTATCCTTTCCTTTTCTATGGGCTGCAATAGCATGTGTGGACCACGATGCATCTCTTATTTAGCTATTCATCCACTGGCCAGACTCCAAACCTCTCACAGTGTAGGTCCATGGTGGAGATTCCTGCTGGTGAGCACAGCCCTCAGCTAGAGTACTGTGGTGGATGCACTATAAATACCATAGACGGTCACGTTCCCATGGTTAGAGAGGCCCCTATCATAACTTTTCTGCACCCAGCTCCTCAACATGCAGCAGAACAGCACTGATTCTTCTGCAGCCCTGACCTGGGACAGGACATTTAGCCCTGGGAAAGTTTGTTGTTTTTTTAAGACAAAAAACACTACCTACAGTTAGAATATATGGAGATATACCTATCTCATAGAACAGGAAGAGACTCTGAAGGGTCATTGAGTCCAGCCCCCCGCATTCACTAGCAGGATCAAGTACTGATTTTGCCCTAGCTCCCTAAGTGGCCCCCGTCAAGGATTGAACTCACAACCCTGGGTTTAGCAGGCCAATGCTCAAACCACTGAGCTATCCCTCCTCTCATGCCCTATGCTATTTTTTCCTCTCTGCTGCTGCAGTCAGCCAGGGACGCAAGCTAGGGAATAAACTCTATGCTTTACCACACAAGGAAGGAAAGCAGTGGAGCAGAGACTTTGTGGGGGCTTCTGTGAGAAAGGACTGGAGAGAGCTGAGCTGGCAGATGGTGAGGGGAGCAGCAAGGACATCTCCGCTCCATGCTTGCCTAGTGGTCCCAGAGGCATTGGAACGGCCTCACACACAATGCTTCTGGGAACAGCTGCCAGTGTGTAGCCCCTCTTGCAATATCAACAGTGGCTTAAAGCTACAGCCTGGGCCTACATTAGCTCACTTTTCTTTTGGGGGGATTCCCCATTGAGGGAATATTTGAAATATTTTCAGATTCATCCAGCCAAGGATACTCCAGCATTCTACTGAAACCAAGAAGTTCAGACAGCTTCCATGAACACATGCACACCAGATTAGTTTATGGAAAAACTAATAATTTGATATTAAAAATCTGTTCTCCACACGAATGTATTTCATCCTGGGGTAAATAGAATCTCATTTGTTCACTCAAGATGCGGCAGGTCAACATAGTGTGTCCCTTGGTTCTCTGGAGATCATGTGATAGCCAAGACTTAAGCTTTTGGAGCTACATAAGGCTTTAATTCTGATGTTATGGTGTAATGGCCATGCAACTGGGATTATGCTATGTGTCTTTCACAGTCAGCTCCGTGTGGTGTTGAAACATTACAAGTGTCAGCTGGAAAGAGAACTCAGTTCTTGGGGCAGATCAGTCTTCTCTTTCAAGTCTGGAATGTGGTGTTCTCTGTATTCATGAGCAAGGTAACTGTGGCTTAGTTGCATCAGGAGCTCCAGCCTCCGAGAAAGCTCTGGTCAGTGCTCTAAAGGCACTGATACAGTCTGCAATCTGTGGAGGAGCTGTTCACCCACTCTCCATCCAGTTCTGTCCCCTAGGCTTCTGGTTCCTTCGTCTGTGTATCAGGCTACATTGACTTTAATCAAAAGTGGATGGCCCTTGGAAAGATTAACAGGCCAGATTCTCCATTGTTATGCTCCTTTTGCAGTCATTTGCATTAGCACAAAATGAATGCAAAGTGGGTGTAAAACACCATCAAATGCAAATGGCCATGCTTTACCCTCACTTTGTACAGGGGTAAATGACTACATAAGGTGCAGGTCAATGGAGAATCGGGCCCTAATGTTTTATACCCTATCTTCCATTTGTGTGCTGGCCATAGCCAAAGCAACAAGATGTCCTGTGATACCACCATGGAATTAAAGTAATTTTACTAATTAGTAAATTAAACCGGAGGGGAAGAGGGAGGAAGAATTGCATTTGTTTCATACAGGCCTTTATAAAAGTAAAACACAACAGCCGTGCTGTTAAAAATACAGCTGAGCTGCTGGCTTCCAGCAAGGCTGTCATGATAAGCCACTGAAGCCAATCATGCCTTCCAAATTAAAAAGATGAGGATGTTTTTGTCATGTGTCTGAAGGCTTCAGTAATTCTGAATGGATTCCTAATCTCACCTTGGTATAGCTTTTTCCCCCTTCAGTTCATCACCTTTTCTCAATCATTTTAGCCTAGTTCTCCAGTCCTTTGAGGCCTTGAAAAGCAACTGGATTGTAATCATTCAAAGTAGTGGTTAGCAGCTGAATCACAAAGTACCAAGTTGAAGTCAATGGAGCTACAATGATTTACCCCAGCTGAGGATCTGGCCTAGGAGCCTTTAGTTCTGTGTAAACATTTATTTGTACCATAAACATTGCTGAACAATGTATTGGTTTTATTTTTTCAGCACTTGTGGCATTAGGTCACAGCCCAGCCCTTCATTCCCAGACGTTATCTCCCTGATGTTTTTAATGTGATCCTACCTGCCTAATGGCATCGGGGGGCAGGGATAGCTCAGTGGTTTGAGCGTTGGCCTGCTAAACCCAGGGTTGTGAGTTCAATCCTTGAGGGGGTCATTTAGGGACTTAGTTGGGGATTGGTCCTGCTCTGACCAGGGGGTTGGACTAGATGACCTCCTGAGGTCCCTTCCAACTCTGATATTCTAAGTCTGCCCTGGCTCAGGCAATGGGATGTGTGTGTCTGTCTGTCAGAAGTTAAATGTAATCTACAAAGTCACCAGCAGAAGGTGCTATATAGCTGCACAGGCAACATTGCTCCTCTCCTCTCTGGCCAAGCGCGTGGATTACTTGAGATGTCAGATGTCCTCCACCCCAGGTGAGCTGCAGTTCCAGGCTCAGAGCTCCCCTCCCAACACCCAGCAAGGAGGGGCTGTGATTTAATGTGTCCAGACCACAGTGTAGCACATATGGTTAGAGTGTGCAGTGTGACAAATGGAATGCCAGGGAGAAGGCAGCAGGAATCCTCCCCCCAGGCCACACAGGTGCAAGCTGATCTGGGATTGATGCTGAGAGAATGGCATCAGACAAAGAAGTGCCTTGACACTGCAGGGAGTTTAGAGGAGTTAATGTTCCAGCAGCCAGGGATTGCAGGATGCCCCAGCTTTGCCCATTTGCTCCTGGGAATGCCCTTTAAGCTGATAGGAGGGGGCATGGCATTGTGCTGCTACACTGGCACTGCGCTGCCAGAAATTCCCTTTAGCCAGAGAGACTCCTCAGGGGGCTGGTTAAACTGGCTTTCTGACTGTTTTAGGCCCAAGAGTCAGGCCCAGGCACATAATTTCAGCGGGGTTGTGTGGGGTGAAATTCAACAGCCTGGGGCCCCACATTTCCTTTTTAAAGCCATCCTTTCAAAAAAGTCACTCCCTAAATGCATCAGTTCAAAGAGAATGTGACTAATTGTGCAGTGAGGGGTGAGGAAGGAGGTCAGTTTCATTTATCATTAATAAAATAAGTGTCCAGCTAGAGTTTAAATAAAGGGATCCGCTCAGAGAAACCAGTTAGAAGGGGCATGATCCTGCCTTCCTGGTGCACTACTGAGCAGAGTCCTCTAGTAGTGTAAAATGTAGCTCCATCGATTTCAATGGCTTGTTTGATTTCAATGGCGCTATGCCAATTTATACCAGCTGAGAATCAGACTCTTTCCAGTGACTTTCTAGGCGATTAGAGCCATGTATGATAGTGTTAAAAAGCATAGCGTAGCTTTAAAGGGGGATGCTTAGCTGGGGAGGGCAAATCTATGAGACTGGGGAGAGAGCTTGTCTTCCATTGTCTCTATTCTTGGTCTAGCCTCAGGCTCTGTCCATGGTGCTGAATGCTCATGAATCTACTTGTTTCAAACCCTGGCAGGAGATTTTTGGTTTTGTTTCCGGCTCGGGACGTGATTCCTGATCCACACTTCTCTGGGGTAGCTGCTGAGTTAGGTCATGTGACTGAATTGCCTATGAGTATTTGGGAATTAACATGATCATGTATACACAGTGTGGATTAAGACGAAATGGGGTCCTGATCCAATACAACAGGAGGGCTTTGGTTTCTGGGGGGCCCTTCGAATTCTTACCCTTCCCTCCCACGCAGAAAACAAACCAAAGGGCCTCCAACTTATTACATGCTTGTGGCATTCCTTGCCATCCCTTCTGCTTCCTTATCCTCTCTGATGGCCGTGAGGAGGCTCACCACCACCATCTGATGCCAAATTTTCTGGATTCATGAGCCCCTGCCTAGTTCAAAGTCTGGATTTGAGGGTCCTGCCTTAATCACCACTGAATATGGGCCCATCTCTAGTTGCCAGTTAACCCACAAGCTCTCAGGTGTCTGGACCCCCTTGAAGAGTTTATTCAGATGCCAAAAAAAAGTTCCTGTTTCCATGATTTAACAATTAGCTTATGGGAGGCCAGTGTTTCAGTGTGACTGAAACACGGGCTAACACCTCTGAGCAAGCAAATTCTAGTCATTTTGTCTGGATAAATATGGAAGAATCCTCTTCTAAGAAATGTTTTCTGCACCCTTTCCTCCACCATTTAGAACTGAAAGATCACCGCTTGCAGACCCATAAAACCGTGAGCTCGCTAAATCCCGCATGGGCATACAAGCGAAATCTCTACCTTACAAGGACAAAATGATCTCTGTTTGGCATTTTAATGCCAAGGCCACAAGCCAGACCATCCTATGCAACTGAGCTGCCATCGAGAAAGTGGAAAAATCTTTCGTTCCTTTGAAAACAAAGACAATCACAGGACTAGATCATCTCAGGAGTGAGATTCAGCATATTATCCTTCTAGAGGAGAACCGCAGGTCTAAAACACTGTTCCCTCGCCCCATAGAACTCCCTCAGTGGAATTTGGAGGGCAGGGGTTGGGGCAGATGGGTTTGGAGCCGAGGGCCAAATGGACACCATGACATCCTCCCCAGCGGATCATGTAGTAGAAATCTCATTAGGAGTTAATGCTGTTTGTCTAGCTGTACACCTAAAGACTGGAGGGGGTGGATTCATTGGAATCTTTTGCAGAGCGAACCTTGCAAAGTTTCTTGATCCCTTAGGAGGAGAGTATCTGGGCACCTCTTGCTCACAACCAGTGTGAGGAGGGGGCAAACACATCATCCGGCATCAGGAAAAGCAAAAGTCTTTGGGAACGTTATTACTGATTCATGCTACTGAACAATCCCTACAAGCTCTGATGGCTAATACTGAATCCCACTGTACTATAAATGTCACGGAAGAACAAAAGCCCAGCAGAGGTCCTAGCTGTGAAATCTTTCAGTTGCTGCCTCGCTCTTCAGAGACGATAGGAATGATACAAGCTAATTCGATAGCTGCCAGCCTGAGAGTTTTGGACACTTTCATGTTTGCAAAGCTACAAGCTTAATATCTTGAATTCCTTGAAACTAATAGGAATCCCTTTGAGGAAACTTAATATAGGCAGAGAGTAGATATTCTGGCTTGGCTAATGAATAGGACTGGTACTGAATGAGATGAGGGCATTAATTTATGAGCAGGGAAGTTCTTAATAGAATTACTGAGCAAATTCCACATGGCGTGTAAACAAATCCCCTTAACAATTTACATCCATAAAGAGCAGAGAAGTCTATTGTACTCGGAAGCGAGGAAAAAACTTCCATACAGTTCAGAACTGCATTTATTTATACTCCCTTTCAGCAACATGTCACTTATATTGGCTAAACTGATTTACAGTTTAATGAGAAAGCAAAACCCAGGCATTATGACATTAATCCCACATATCAGTTCGCTGACAGACTTTTCAATACTAAACAGCATATTATGAAGTCAGCACTTGACAGGATTAATTGTATACTTAAGAGTCAGTTTAACTCACAGTTTGTTCCTTCTGGGGTAGCAGTGGTTCAGAATTAAAGATCTCAGCGGATCTCACTGTAATGTTTCTTTATTCTGTAATTAACTCAGCCATGTTTATGCAAGGTCATTTTTATAGGATTCCAGTAAAATGGGGCTGTGAATGCACCACAAAGAGAGAGAATGATCATCTTCAGAAAGGACATCCTTATGAGCTTGGATGGCAGAATAAATTGTCTAACGCCCATCCAGTGTGTTTCAAACCAAACAGTATCGCCTAATGAAATAGACAAGGCAGAACCCAATACCACTGTGCACTAAAAGCAACAGCTGTCCATCCTGTGGTCTCATCACTGCTGTTAATGATGGTGCAGCAGTCAAGAGATCCTTATTCAATTCCAAAGAGGGAATTAGTCATAGGAAAAAGCAAATTTCAAGAGTTCAGTATGCCTTGTAAAGAAGTTACTGCTGAGCTGTGGATAAACTCATGATGCAGGAAGGAAGCAAAATAATGGAGAGATTTGATTTATGAATGATAGAAAAGGCAGGTTTCCAGCTTGCTTTTAAGTAGCAAGCAGGTAGGATTTTCTGATTCATACTGTTTGTCTCATACCTTGTATAGGACAAGTCTGGGTTGGTATATTGGATGTTGCTATTTCTCTTAAACAGTGCACTCCTTACAAGTGTAACATATTAGCTCATTTCTTTTGTGCTACTTTAAGTCATTTGGATGAATTATTTTACCCTGGATGCTGACACACCCTAATTATCCTGGCAGAGCTCAAAGGATGGGAGCAGAGAGGAGAAAATAACAGATTTAATGTTTGGAAAAAATTATTTGACAATGCCGAGTGGAGTTTTCAAAAGCACCTAGCATTGACTTAATGCTGCTCTCTTAATGTTAACACTGAAACTACCATCGACTTGAGTGGAGCAGTTTGGCCAAAACTGAGCACTTTTGATAATCTTGCCCTATGTTCCCTAGCTAGATACTTCCCCAAATGTCATTGGATGTGAAGAAGATCTCAGGATACACTTGCATATCTTGAAACACTGTTCATGTTATTAAAACAAAAATCCTCCCTTGAAGACTAAAGATCTCTTGCAGTGGTAGTGCACATCATTGTCTGTCAAAAGGACTTCAATTGAAGTGTATCTGAGAAAGACAATGAATATAAACTGAGTAAGGAGCCCAGGGTATGGGCCTTCAGATCTCTTCAAGATTGACTGTAGAATGACTTCCTCTTGAAAACTGGACAGTTCGTCCATGACAGCTTTTAAAATTAAAATAAAGAATCATTTGTTTGTTGCTGCTTGCAGTTGCTGTCAACTGCTATTCATTTGTACAGATTATTCAAAATAGTGCCCTAAACCCTTGCTAAAGGATGTAGTTTAAATGGGTTTTGTTGTTGCCATTGCTATATGCATTTATGTCTGGTTATCCACATGGATCCAATAAGAAAGAGAAACAGGGCTAATGAGAGAACCAGACAAGCAGGCCAGCTGCTCTTGTGCCTGAATATGTAAATAGCAGTAATTAAGCTAAGTTTGGCTTAAAGTAAAGGAAGTGCAAGCAGAAAGTCATATTTATAAAGGGGCCTCAAGCTGGGGTCCAGTTCTGGAGGCACAGTTTTGTTTTCAGGTACCAACGTGGTTGAACTATTCATCATGAATAACGTTTATTACATGTGACCCCTTTTTATGGTTAGTGAATTGTCCAGGAACTGATCCTGATTTTCTTCAAATATATTCGTTATTCTAAGTAGTCACTGAACTATTTGGTCCAATCCTTTACTGACGGTTTGCTTTGATTATTCATCAGTCATGGCCCAGGCTGTGAGGTTCATCACCCTAAAATGAATGGTAATTGCTATTAATACCATTCATTTGTATTGCAAAAGTGCCTGCAGGCCCCAATCAGGGATCGGAACCCCATTGTGCTAGGTGCTGTACGCACGAGTAAAACAAAGACACTTGCCTGGAAGAGCTCACAATCTAGGATTATGACAAGATGCAACAAGTGGATGAAACAGACAGGATAAGTGAGATGACAAGGTAACAGTAAACCTCTTGAAGTTTTGCATAAATGTGTCATTTCAGAGGTCTCAGTAGTCCCAGGTCACGACCAGCTTCATCAGTGCCAGATGGAATTGTTTCATAGGCATCAGAACAGAGGCAGGTTTTAAGGAGGGGTCTGAATTTTGATAGGGAGTTCTTCTCATCCTTAAGGGAAGACATGGGAGAAAGAACAAAGGAGCTTGTTGAAGAAGTGAACAAGCAAGCATTGTTGGCAGAATGAAGGCAGCTTTTTGCTCTCTGATTGGATGTCTGATGCATTTAATGCAGGTTCCCAGCGAACAGAGACTTATACACTTTCCAGGATGAGTTTTCAGACAATAACCATTTGTATTAAAATACAGAAAACTATCAAGATTTGTGACCAGTTTAATGAATTCCAGGTGGCTGGCTGGCTATCTAATCTACCTACCTGGCCCCTATTGACTTAGTATTTGATCATGGGTCTACTCTAGAATAGCAAATAATATAGCCATGCACATGGCAGAATCGCAAACTTGGAGATTTTATTGTCAAAATATTCGAACACCAGTATGTTTTTTTTACTCTTTGATCAACTTTAGATAATAGTTAGACATCTAACTACCGGATCTGGGAGTACAACAAATAATAGTTCGACATCTACATACTATAATTTGTGCCCACAATTAATGGCGCCTGCATAACTGGAGGTTGTTTTAAAAATCACCCCTCAGCTGCGGTAAGACTGAGGAATAGGGGCCATTAATTGTCCGGGAAAAGCTACACCTTAGATATTGCTAATAACTTTGTATTATAGTTGCTTATGTTGGCATATACAAAATGTGTCTGTAAGGAGGCTTTTAGCAGGAGAAGTTCAGTGGGTCTTTGTATTAGTACAGCCCCTTCTCTGAGGGGTTGAGTTAATTATCTGGCTAATGCGATCGGAGTTTTCACATGATGCACTTCATGTAGAACGGCTCTCAAGCTCACCATTCCCTGTAATTTGGATGAAGGTCACCACACAACAAAGAGACTAGGGGACTTTTAAAAACCCAGCCCTTTGTGCAGGTAGAGGCACAATTTCTTCCTGAATTGCAATGTGCATAACGACAGGGACCTTGGCATCATTTACATCTTCAGAATAATTGCCTGAGGCTACATAATAACAATACGTTTCTTCCACTGACTTCACTGGGGGCTCTTATGTGGGGGCCAACAAAATGAACTGAGAAGCAAGGGGCACTCAGCTGCTATTTGGAAATAGAGATTATAATTAAGCCTCTTTCCATCAGTCAAATACTGGACATCCCACTCAACAGTCTGACCCTCTGAGAAGGGGGAGATGGGTGTGTGACCAGCAAGGCAGGTGGAGGAGACCGTAAGTCCAGGAATGTATTTATTATCGGGTGTTTAAAAACATGCAGTAATGACTGCTGTGTGATATATTTGTGGCCTCCTAGGAACTTCGCAGCGATGCACACAATGCTGTATTGTCCGAAGTGGTCTTTTAAAAACCTCAGCTACAAAATGAACTGCATTGACAGGCTAGGGCTGAACTCTGGCTTTTCCTTTCAAACTCCTGTGGGGAGGCAGAGGCGGGAGCCAAACTGTAGCAGCTGAGTGGCGATTCCTCAAGGCATTCTGCATATGTCTGCCCACTTTAATCCCTGCTTCCATTTGGGGGGGCCTTGGAACATGGGCTTCTCTTGTGGTCATAGTGTCCACAAGTAACTGGTGCTGACCTTGAATAGAAAGGTAGAGTTAAAAGCTACAGAAGAGTGGTTTGGTGATGCAAACTCGGGCAGCTGTATAAAGCACTGAGCTGGGAGGCAATAGCTGGTCAGTACAGAGGCTGGGAGTCAGGAGTCCTAGGTTCTATTCCCAGCTCTCCCAGTGACTGAACTCTGTGACTTTGGGCAGCGCGTTAAGGAGCCCATCTAACTGCCATTGAAGTCAATGGGAACCTTCTCCTCAACTTCAATGGAAGACAGAGCTGGCCCGTAAACTCTGAGTTTTGTGTTCTCTCTCTGTAAAAGTAGAATAATTAGATCTATCCGATGGGGTCGTGATTATGTCAATGTCTGTGAAGTGCTTTGAAATCTTCAGACGGAAGCTAGAGAAGTGCAAAGCATTATTAATCGTTGTTATTTCCAAGGTAGTGGGTGAATGGGTATCAGAAGCATGGAGGGTCTGGGTTTCAGGTTTGATTTAAGAAGAATGCAAAGAGAACATTTATATTTAATTATGCTCCAATTCAGCCTTCCTCTCACTGTGAATCGTACAGTAATCTTGGCCTAAGAAGAACAGTGTGAATTGCTGTGGAATGGCTTCAGGGAGTTGTTATGACTAATCTAACGTGATTCTTGTTATAAACAAAACAGAACAGAATACCAATACTGATGGATTTCCACTGGCACTGTACCAACCCAGATAGTTAAATCTGGGTCCTGTAAGTGAGCTCCAATTACAGTAACTATTACATTTTCAAAGCATCTGTTGACCGGTCAACTAAGATATCACAGGGGTAGACTCTGTTCCCCATATACCTCATGAGTACAACCTTACTCCAAAAGTAGTCTCGTTGGGACTACTTATGGACGCACAGGGAATAGAAACAAAGATGGATAATGAACATTATCATGGAGAATCTGCTAACTCCACAAACTTTAACCACTCTATCTCCAGTCATCTTTGTTTAAAGCAGATTGCTATAAAACATGTTTCTTGGTTCCCAAGAATGTGTTGCATGCTTTCTTTGTGTTGGTGCCCATTACATCCCTTCCCAGTCCCTTGCTGGGCATCAGGCTTAGAGTTCTCATTCACAATACAATGCAAAATAAAATCTGGGAATTCTAGAAATGTATTCTAGAAAGGCCACCGGGCAGGGTGTTCAACGTTATATTTCTGTACCTATCAGTGAAAAATGTAACATGACATTTTTGCATTTTGAGAGAAAATGCCTCATCAGAAACAGGAAGTTGATAGACTGTTTTTTAAATCCTTTCGGAAGCTCTCACCAATAATCTGTGATTATTTCTGAGCCTTTCCTTGTTTAAATTGAATAAGTAAAGCACAAATCTTATTGCATGGGGAAATTATGGAAATGCTGTGGATTACCTAATAAACAGGTGACGTTAGTACTTCATTAACATCACTACATAGAAAAGGCATCTTTCTGTCATTTGAATAAAAAATTATCTCTGAGCCAACATCAGAGTAAATTTTACTGCCCTTCCAGATTGCTCATGTTTTGGTTTTTTTCCTATTGAAAAGCAATAACTCCATCTTCCTTAGAATCTCATTCAGTTTGGAGTGGGGGCCAGCTATTGAGCAAAGTAATTCTGTATCGGCAAAGATTTCCATAGACGGAAAGGAAGGTCTTTCAGGGGAGCTGCGTAAGGAAATCTGGATTTTTCATTTCCTTCTCCTTTTACTGAATGGAAAAGATTATCTTTGGTTTAAGACACAGTCTAGGACAATTTCTGTGGAGCGGCCTAAAGATAAAGGCTGAATAGTCTATCTACTAGATCCCCACAGTCTTTTCTTTTAAATGACTGGTGTGACACAACACCCACATTGGCTTCCAGATACATAGTCTGATGTACAGGCCCATTAACCCTATTGCTCATTGCTACCCTGGAATGTGGACTGTAATTTGGAATTTTTACTGCTATATTAAGTCAGGAAGGAATATACTTCCACTTGCACTCATTAAGCAGGGAAAACAGAGGGTATGTTCTTTGCATGATAGATTCATAAAGCTGAAGAAGTTTTAAGAAGGGGACAGTGTTGTTGAAACATTAGAGCAAAGGTCTAAGAAGAAGGATCTTGGGGTGTGCTAGGGGACATAGCTGAAGTCAATGGCAGTTATTGGGAGCGGGAAGTAAGGTGGTTAGGTTACTACCAAGGGATGATGGGGTACAACAATAAGAGTTCAAGATACACACCCCTCCAAAAAATGTTCACGTGACTTCGTCTCCACAAAGGGGAAGTAAAGAATGGTTGCATCTCTTCCACAGTGCTAGAAATTTCAGCTGAACCTGGGTACCAAAAACCCAACCCTCTCTCATTTTCCATTTTTTAATTTCTTCTCATTACCCCAAGTTTTATATCCTTGTTTCACCCTCAATAATTCATCTCAATCCTTGGTATTTACACTGTTCTAATATTTGCAGACTGTTCTCAGGTTTTTGTTCAACACACATAATATATTTCAGTAACTTTCTAGTAAACTGAACACAGTATTCCAGATGCTGTCTCAGGCGACAATTACCTCCCAGTGTTGCAGTGCCGCTGTCTGGGCAGTTCTAAAACGAGGTGGCTTTTTGGCCGCTCTGCTGCACAGCAAATTCATAGGCTTCAATTTTGGATTTTGCTTGGCCCCTTTATATCTCAGCTGGTCTAATGGTGCAATGAATTGTGGGCACCCAGAATTCCCCTGGTGTGGTTTTTTTTTCCCCCACAGATGGTCAAAAGCTAGCAGAATGGACCCCAGCAGAGAGATCAGGATTGTAGCTGGGTGAAGCAGGGGGCATGAGGGAGGCAGTGGGGCCTAGTAGATAGTGCATTGAACTCAGGCTCAGAATAGAGACCTGGATTCTAGTCCCACCTTGGCTTTATATTCCTCTAAAAAGGCAGATTCTGAAAATATAATCAAAATAAAACACACAAATACCCCAGATGTTTTGCTCACCAAGTCAGATGAACTGTTTATTTCCTTACAAATGTCAGCTGGCAACATCACACGGGAGATTAAGTAACTAGATTATCTCCAAAGATACCCAGGTGATATAATTTTTCATTCAAGGTTATGCTTATTGAAAAAGACAGTTGCGATGCATGATTTCCCATCCATGCAGTGAATCGAGATTCTGTTACAAACATAATACAGAAAGAACAAGCCAAATACCTTGGAATTAGTTGCAGGTGCAGTATAACCTGTTAGAAAAATTCCAGACGGAGAGAAGTGAGTGTGTCCCCTCTGTCTGTATTAAACATATTATGGTTTCTGTGATCTGTGGGGGGCCGGGTAGGGGTAATATTCCAAACTAGTAACAATGTTGTGTAACACCTGTACGTTTTCAAACAGCTGTAAGGAGACTTAGTCATAGGGTTACAGTCTGGGAGAGCCACACAGGTAACCCCCTGCACAAACATTGAAACTTTGCCCTGTGGAATGAAGCTAATGCATTTATGGCCCCATTATTAGAAATACTTTTATTATTATCATTATTATAATGATAGCACATAGAGGACCCAACCAAGAACCCATTGTGCTAGATGCTGTACAAACACATGAGACCGCTTTTGCCCTGAAAAATCTAATCAGAGAAAACAGACAAAGGGTGGGAGGGAATCAAATCACAGAGAGAAGTGATTTGCTCATATCAGGAGAGGGGTGGGATTACTAGCCACAGTTTTTCATGAGCAATATTGCATTCAGATGCAGGTTATGGCATGCGGCCATCTAGCTACCTATCTGTGCAGGTATGATCTTCTGTGATTCCTGTGCTAAACTGTCGCGTACTGTTGCTGAGAGCTGTTAAACAGCAGCTCCAGTTTATCGATGGGTGAAGGCAGTCTGATACAGTGGTCAAATCACTTTGGGATCCTATTAAATGCATCATTTTTATTAATTATTAGTATGATGGTTTGTTCACACTTGGCTCCTTTCCCACATTACTTCCCCCAATCCCTGGCATGCTGTTTTCTGTGAAAGTGCTGCCTGGAGGAGCCACTGGGATTCTTAATCTTGACATGATTACAAGCTATGAAACTGTCAAGCTGTCTCCTAGCTTCAGCTCTGTTTGAAATCACGGAATGAATTGCTCCTTGGTGGCCCAATCCCACAAGGCATTGAGCATCTCCTGAGACATTTTGTGCATCTTCTTCTCCCATTGACTTTAGTGGGAACTGAAGACACTCAGCACTGCTCAGGATGAGGCCCTGGGTCAGTGATTTCATATAGCATCGCTCGGGTTGAAATTCCTGTGCGAGCCCAAACCCAACCTCATATTTTAGGTTCAGGTAAAATGCTTCTGACCCTCAGTTATTTGTGTTCTGTAGAAGGTTGCCTAGGCACCACTTGTGAATAAAGGCCTAAGGTAGCTCCTTAAAGTGTTTTGCTGACAGGAGAAATGTTGCTGTGACAACTGGACGAAGGAGAGATGGGCTTGAATATGATCAGTGACAGGACACAAACATTATGTAAAGTGATCATAGGGTTTGCTGAAGAAACACTGACTCTGGGCCATAAAGTAGTAATGTACTTGGGCTCCAGGTTACAAAGGACTTATGCTAGGGAAGGGGAAATGGAATTACTGTGGAATTTGCATTGTTGTTTAGACCAATTATTCTCCGTGGTTTTTTTTTCCTGCAACCAAGAATATCCCATAATCCTTTGTGACAATGCTTGTGGAATTTCAAGAAATAATGAGATTTTTGGGGTACTGCAGGGTGGGGATGGAGGTGGTGAATGGTGGAGGGCTGGGTTTGGGACTGGTAGGGATATTGACTGCTGGGTGGGGGCTGGTGTTGGGTTCAATGGTTGTGTGGGGGACTGGTGAGACTGGCTGCTGAGCGGGTTACTTGCTGGGAGCTGAGTATGGGGCAATGGGATTGTTTATGTTGGGGGGGGTGGAGTTGGGTTCTGCTAATCCCCATGGAAAGGTGACCAAAGGCTTGCACATGAGATTTCCAGCCATGCTTTGGCAGGGAAATGTGGTGATGGTTGGAGTGAAGTTGAGGAGCATGTTGAACAGACCAGGCAACCTTCCAAAAGGCCGGAATGCAGCAGAACCAGCGCAGGTTCATTGCCTGCTAAGGGGTGGGGCAGGCTGTAGAAAGCCCACAGAAGCTCCACCCATCCTGGCCCAGAGAGGTTCTAGAAGCAGGACAGCAGTTGGGTAAGGGATGTGCAGGGTGTTAGCAGTGGAGGAACAAACTATTCAGCCCCTGAATACGGGTAAGCAAAGCAGTCCCAGAGGCTATGACGACAGTGGCTGCAAGGTGGCCTTTTGGGCAGGATCTATTCAGACCTTGCACAGGGGCTTGGAACTAGGGTCACTTATAACTAAATTCACTGGAAAACACAAATTCAAAGCCCTTTGGGGGGGAGATCAAGTCCAGTAACATGTAAAATACCAAAGCCCAAGCACGAGGGAAGCTCTGATTTTTCTTGGTGGGAAAAGATGGTTACAGATTTGAAAGGTTTTTTTTTTTTTAATGCATTATTCTGCCACCCACTTGAAAAACAGGCTTCCCTCGGCACATGACAAGAAGAGTTTTCCAGGGGTCTATTGTAAAATAGAAAATTGCAGAACATAAAGACACACATTTGTATGGGATATTTTGCTGGCAAGCACTGCAGCAACATTTCCCTTTCTGAGACTAGTGGCTTGACTGTGCCACAGGCCGGTAGTTTTTTGGGTGTGGCGACTTCATGGGAGAATAAACTGCAGGGCATGCAAAATTGAACATCCTGTATTTATGCCGTTGTATGGATACATTGGAGTTAAAGGGCCAAATTCATGCAACCCACTTGACTTCCTCAGTGGAGTTCGTGAATTTAGTCCAACATTTCCTTAATAAACGGGCGTCTTTGGAAAGCACATTAGAAGCATGGGGGGTTGCATGGAGAATTTCACACAGAAAATGTATGAAACTAATTAAAGTCAAGGGGATGTGAACCTTGCAATCACCACATCCTGGGCCTTTGGAAGTGCTGACTCTGAGTTACTGATGAGGTTCCTTGGCCTGTGGACAGGAGTTCAGCTTTGACAATCATGCTAAGCATAATGTGCTCATTCAGTAGTGGGTTACAATTTACATTGCAAGGTTCTTAAGTGTTCTTCACTTATATGGTAGCTGTGGACCATTTCATTACAGTGTTAGTGATGTAGTGGTAGGGAGTTTATAAAATAACTACTATTACAAAATAAATTATTAGTTTAATTTGACTTCTAGCCCAGGATCCTGGTTACATGTTGTTTCTTTTTGGACCTACTAAGTATAATCACTAAGGCCTGGTCTACACTAACCCCCCAATTCGAACTAAGGTACGCAACTTCAGCTACGTGAATAACGTAGCTGAAGTCGACGTACCTTAGTTCGAACTTACCGCGGTCCAGACGCGGCAGGCAGGCTCCCCCGTCGACTCCGCGTACTCCTCGCGCCGAGCAGGATTACCGGAGTCGACGGCGAGCACTTCTGGGTTCGATTTATCGCGTCCAGACAAGACGCGATAAATCGAACCCAGAAGTTCGATTGCCTGCCACCGAACCAGCGCGTAAGTATAGACAAGCCCTTAGTTATCTGCAGTAACATATCAATACTATGTATCAAGCAAACTCTAGTGGTACATAGTCACCCAGGCCCATGGCAAAGTGACAGTACCTCCCCCTACTCTACTCCCCTGCCAAAAATAAACAAAAAAACAACCACCCCCATGAAATCTGCACTTATAGCAGTAGATTTTCCAAAGATCTCAGCTCCAGTTTAGGCACCACAATAAGTGGCCAGATTTTCAAAGTGCTCTTTATCTTGGATGCTTACTCTTTTGAAAATCTGGACATAGGAGCAGAATGGCAGCAAAGGCCTTTTGAAATATCTGCCCCTAAATGGGAGCTGAGCTCTGTTATACTGAATGAGTCAAATTTTACTCTCATTTGCACGGGTGTAAATTCAGAATCACTTCATTGGCTTCTAAAGAACTAATTTATGGAAGCTCAAGTGGAAAAATAAGTGTGTATTAAAAACACCAAGCTACAGTATCTTTGTACTTTGGAAATCTCCCCCTAACTGCAGACCTGTAAAATGGATGAACTTTCTGTATTATTCCATTTCACTGGGTATCTCAAACTAGGGGTTGCTAAAGATATTTGCTTATTTCCCTTCCCTGCTACATAAAAGTATCTTAATCTCCTTGTTACCGTCCATGCTTCAAATGACGCAGATAAACCAATGACTCATGAAGTGACTGCCCACTCCATTTTAAATATTATCTTTGCTGTGAAATGAAAAAAACATCCAAAGAAGTTGATTTCTGTTCCTAAAAGAAACTTTCTCTATAATGTTGCTCAGATAAATGCCAGATGGTTTTGTGAAGCTGAGAGGCTTCTGAAATAAACCTGAGCTTACAAAGAGAACTCATTTAGGCAGGTACAATACACCATAGTGGATTTTGGGTGGTAATGAGTCCCACTTCATTCAGATTGACACCAGTAACATTTAGGAACCCAGGTCACCAAATCCTTCCCTGGGGTAAGTCCACTGACTTCAAATTCAAGACTGAGTCGGGGATAAAGCTGAGTAATAGTTTCAATGCAGTTACACCAGGGAGGAGTTTGGCCCCTAAAATAAAGATAAGAAGAGAATGAAAAATTAAGGGCTGGAGAAAGTCTCAGAAGTATTTTCTTTACTGATTAACCTGCTGTTCAGAAATTCTCTGTTAACAGCGCTTCTCATTGGCTGAATTCCAAGCTGATATCTGAGTGTTAAGTACAAAGGTAAATCCTCTATCAAGCTGGATCATTTACCTGGGGCAGCCCTTTGTCAAGTCTGTGAAAGGCTAACAGCGCTGACCGGACTCCTCTCCAGTGAGCATATTAAACACTGCTGTAAGCAGATACAGCTCCCAGGGAAGTCAATGGGAGTCACATCCACTTTGCACTGAATTTGGCCCAGAGTATGTATTCGAGACTTCCAGAAAGAAGTAAGTGAGACATTAGGAACCAGAGGCCAGATCTGCAGCTGGGGTAAATCAGCATAGATGTGTGTAAATTAGATTTACCCCAGCTGGAGATCTGGCTCCCAGATGTTTGTCTTTCTTCTAGCTCCCACGGGTTTTTTTCTTTTCCTTTTCTCCTTTATTTCTCTGAAACAGCCTGATTGTGAATCTCCTGGTATGTGCAGGCAGAGATCCCATTCCTTTTCCTTGCAGTTTCAGGAAGATGCATGCCAGAGGGATGTTTGGGGAAATTATAAGGGTTAAAGCCTGTATCCCCCATCAGAGAAAATATTTGGTTTCTGGACAAGGACCAGCAGCAACCCCAAAAGGCTTCAAAGCCCTTCAAGAGGGGCGACAACTAGGTTTGGTTTTGGAGCCAGAGTTTGGTCTTCAGGGAGGGTCTTACACCCAGGAGTCATCCATCGGCAGCTTACACCCACTAGCCAGCTTGGGAGAAAAGACAGCCAACTGAGGCATATTGACTGAGACAATGGGCCAGGGCAAGAGAAATGAAAGGGGGACGGTCTCAGCTGTTCAGTGGACAATGAGTGGCTTTTATCCTTTCAGGGCTGGTCTACGCTGGAAAATGTGATTGACCCAGCGACGTCACTCAGAGGAGTGAAAAATCCACACCTCTGAGTGAGGTAGTTACGCTGACCTACGTCCCTATGTAGTCAGCACTAGGCAGATGGAAGAATTCTTCTATCGGCCTAGCTACCACCCCTGGGGGAAGTGGATTTACTGTGGATCAGGAGGAACCCCTCAGAGTGTGGAGGGAAAGCCTCAGACAAGGATCCTTTACAACCATGGAATTTGATTTGTCTGTGTTTACTTTCTTGAGCTGCAAAACATTGCCAGAGTTGAAGGGCTATATTGAGCTCTCCCCCAAGAAGAGCTGGACCTGGACATTGTCCTTTGTTTATTTGGGTTCCTTAGTAATCAGTTTGGCAGATAGGGAAGCAAACTGCTGGTAAGGTGACACTGCATTCCCAAATCTTTCCCCAAAGGTTTTATCTCACCATGTTTGCAATTCCCTGAATGGAACTCTCTCTCTCTCTCCCCCCCCCCCCCTCACCCCCCCAGAGTCAAAGAGTTGTGATCACCCAGACAGGCAGTGCATCTTGCTCTGAAATTTCCTTTTACAAAGATTTCATGCCATGGGCCAGGTACCATATCCTCTATACTTAGATACCATAGGAAAAGGTGACTTATATAAACCTCAGATATAGATTAGATGCTGATTTCTGTTGCACTGTAAATCAGAATATGCCATTTGTTCTCACCTTGATCTCAACAATCAGGTAGGTTTAAATGTGTATGCATATAATTGAATGCTTAAACTTCTCTCTTGAATCTAATACCAGCCAGAACATGCATTAGCAATAAAATAAACCTGTTTGCCAGATCTGCGACAAGAGGCAAGGCACATAATAATACTCATTGTATCAGAAATGAAACGCACAATCTCCTGATTGAATATCCCAAGATTCAATTGTGCCCTTTCCATTTAAGCTGCCAGAAAAGCAACCCCTCTAATTGTTCTCTGCACACCCACCCCACCGCCACCATTCTAGCTTTGAATTCAGTGCCTGCCTGCAAAGGCTGTATTAGCCAGTCATGCAGCAATGAGAAGCTTAACTGAATGAATACAGTATTCCCATTCCAATTTCAATTTTCCAGTAGAGATCGTGAAGCTTTTTTTCTTTGTTAGGGGAGGAAGGAAAGGAGCCCCCCAAGAGATACTTTGCCTTGTGGAATCAGATGAAATATAATTAAACTTTTGATTAGAGTCTTGGTATAATAGAAATCTAGAGCTAGAGAATTTAGCAATGATGAAGAAGCATCTTAGAAAACTCCAGGGAATCTCTGAGCATCATCTGTGTTACTTTCAGCAAATATGGGTATTGTAGTCAAACTGTCAGTTTTCAGGTTAGATAAAGGGCCCTATTTTCTTCTCACTGACACGAGTTTCATACGAGTGTAACTTCATTGACTGACTTATGCTAGTTACGCCATGTATGAGAAAACTGGTTCCTGAGTGCATGCCTCAGAATATCTGTTAAAAACACTGGTCCTTTAAAGCTGAGAGCTCTACATACAGAGGACAAGACTACCAGCAAGCATGTGACTTACAGGAAACCACACATAAAGTTTCCTGTAGCGTAGGTACTGAAGGGTGGTGATCAGGGAGACCCAGGGCTGGGGAAGGACTTCAGATGTGGTGCTCAACATACACTAGGTGGAAGTCCAAGTGTGGGTCTTCAAGTAGCCAGGCAAAAGGGCTGATGGATTATAGAGTCTAGAAGGGGCTGGGCTGCAGAAAGACCTGCAGAGATGAGTGACTATGTGAACCAAGCAGAGAGCTCGTTGATGACAGGGCCAGAAGGGCTTGTGAGACCATCTCCAAAGAGAAAGGACTAAGCCTGAAGGGGCACAAGGGATGGACTATTTGTGACACACCCCCCCACACACACACACACACATACACGGTCTCTATGAAGAGCAACTGCTTATACTTTGGAGTGTGTCTAATGAAGCAGACCCCATAGGGGGAGGAAAGGAATGTTATGTGATGTTGGGGTTTATACATTTATGGGGATTCAAGAAGGGGGAGCTGAGGCAATAGACATGACCTAATGGGGTAAGCTGCTGCATAGAGAAAAAACAACCCCTAAGGAAGTTGAGGTGAGATTGTTACTAATAGCTGCATTCTGCTAGTGTCGAAAAGGACCCCTCACAAATTACCTGCCCTGCAAATTTGCTGGAAAAGTCTGGACAAGGTTCCACATACCAAACTTAAAATCCACCAGATTATTTTTTTTTAGGAAAGAGGGGCCCACACTGCAAAATCTGGTTCTACACCAGTGGTTCTCAACCAGGGTTCCAGGGTCGCGAGCAGGTTTCAGGGGGTCCATCAAGCAGGGCCAGCATTAGACTTGCTGGGGTCCAGGGCAGAAAGCTGAAGCCCCACGCACGGGGCTGTACCTGGGACCCTGAGCAACGTAGCTTCGCGGGGACTCATGTGGCATGGGGCTCCACGCAATTGACGTGTTTGATACCCTCTAACACCGGCCCTGGCTTTTATATGCAGAAAAACAGTTGTGGCACAGGTGGGCCGTGGAGTTTTTATAGCATGTTGGGGGGTGGAGGGGGGCGCTCAGAAAGAAAAAGGTTTAGAACTGGTGTAGACAGTGAACACCCCAAAATTCAGCAATGCTCCCCACACACACACCGAAGGGGAAAGGATTAGCAGGCTTGATATAAAGATAGTGTCTATGTTATTTACTACTCCTTTTAAATCCACGCATGCATCCTACTCATTGTCTGCCTGGCATCAAACAGAAAAGACATCTTGGCTGAGTTGTCAGGCACTGCTCGCCTGGTCGTGCAGTACCTGCCTAGGTGTTGAATTGGGAAATCATTTACGATATATCCCAAGTGGCAGTACTTATCTTACCTAGGAGGCTAGGGCTGGATTTAAGACATGGGCACTTCAGGGCCATGTGCCTGGGGTCTTGTGCTTAAATCACTTTTTTTTAAAAAAACCCACACACCTAAGTTTCTGGTCCTCAGCTTTACGGGGAAAAAAGCTTGAAAACATGAACCAAGTGTGAGCAGTGCAGTGATGCCTGCCTGAGTCAATAGCACAGAATGGAGTGAATTGCCCCACGCCCCTTTATGGGGTGTAGCACACCGAGTCCCACCACTCTACAGCCCCATCCCAACCAACTGTCCCACCACCACCATCCCAATACGGGACTGTGCATGGCAGCTGGAGGAGAGTCTGGGGTAAGGATTTGGGGGAACCTACCTGTACCCTCTGACTGTCTGCTGGAGGATAGGGGGTCCCCCTGCTGCTGCTCCTATAGGGTGAAGGGAGCCCCATGCCACTGCCATTGCTTTTCTGGGAGGTTGCCTCCCACCCTTGCTACATGAGAAGTGGGGTGTGTGCTGCTCTTATGGGGGGGATAAGTGGGTGAAACACATGACTCTCCTGTGTGGGAGGGTGCCCCCAGGCTGCAGTGTGGGGGTGGAGCCATTGGGGGTATGTGCCTAGAGCCTGGATTGCCTCTGTGGGGAGGGCCCAGGTATAGTATGTGCCAGGCAGGTTGCAATATTTCTCCTTTATAAGCAAATGCTGGCTAGTCAACCGGAATTACTATCCACAGTTATGTGGAATCTTCTATCAGTGCTGCTGGGGCGATTCTCCTCTCACCGCTATAAGTCCGGAGTAAATCTGGTGAAGTGAATGGTGTGACACCTGTGTAAAACCAGTGCCAGAGAAGAATCAGACTCTCCTTGTTGAGAGTAGACAACTAAGGCCCAATTCTGCAACCGTGGAACAGCACTGATGCAAGCAGTCGCATTAGTATGGCTCAACGTGAGTTGCAGGAGTGGGTGCAGATCAAGGTTATTTAAAACAGCGCTAATTGCTTCTAGTTCTGATATTTATGTTGCCCCCTTTGCCTGTATGTCTGGCATAGAGCAAAATTCCTATAAATCAAATGCCAACGTTTCTCTGGGACTCAGCCGTTAGGACTTATTTCCTTGCTTGAGACATCTTTCCAGGTGGTTTCTTATCCAATTACCACGATGGAGTGAAAGAATATTCATCCATCATATCTTATAAGCATTTCATTTGCATAAACTGAATAATTTCTGCATTATCAATCATTAATCAGGCTAAGGCGAACTCTGGCACAAGGTCCTTTGGTTTTTCACATCTCTCTAATCAATTCAACTCTGATTTGCTTGATAGTTTGGATTCCTCCAAATTTAAAGAACAGCAAACTTGAGAGGATATTTTTCACAATATATTACACAGCATGAAGCACAACAGCATCTGGCGGATGTTGTCACTTTTTCAGACCCTGATGTCACAGTGGGACTTGCAGTTATTTAACATAAATTCTTCAGGGAGGTGGAGCACATGCACAGATCACTGGGAGCTTCCCTTCTGCTGCCCACACCAGAAGGAAACCATGTTGTAGCATCTACATGCAGTGCTCTGATCCGTATGGGCTCAATGCTGAGACCGGCTGCACTCTGGGCGGGGTGGAAATGAGGCATAAGGAACATGCTTATTATTACCCTATGAGGACCACCTGCATCACCAGACTCGCGCACTGTGGAAAAGTGGCTACCACCTGGGAAAGGCAGCAGTCACCATCAGGTGACCATTCCTTCAGCTTCAATTGCCTGGTGGCCATTACAAAGTAATTACATAGCAATTACAAAGTAATTACATAGCAATTGAATGAGTGTGCTCATCTACAAGGAGAGAAAAAAACAATGGAAAGGTTACATTGACAAATGATTCTGTCATCTAAAGAAGCTTGTTTGTAATTATCAGTCATAACAAAAACACACAAAACTGGCAATGGGGCAGGATCTCCTGACAAACCTATTAAGCAGGCATTAAGAAATTAATTATTATGTTCATCCAAACAGGCAGAATTAAATTTGAATTGATCTGTGAGCAACTATTAAGATGCCAAATAATATCCCTGGCAAACTCTGTCTAATGAATGCAAGAAACCAAGCCTGACACACTTCAACATTTGAAACATGTTTCTCAGGCTGTGGTTGTATGAGTGCAGAACAATGCTGCATTTTTAATCAGAGCGTTTGAAATGCGAAATGGTTTTCATTACCTAGAGAAAGGCTTTAGCAATGTTGTGTGCTGCATTATAATGGAAGAAGATAGTAGAAGCATATTAATGCCCAGTAGGTTCATTAGCATCAGTGGACTCACAGGATGCTGTCTGAATGCTTAATGGCTGTACACTTAATATTTTACTTTGAGTGTTAGCAAAATAAATATGTTCAGCACAGATATGGTAAAAGAGGAAGGCTGGTCTTAGTGTGGATGTAATAATATGATACTTGGGGCTCAAATAGGGCCTTTTCATCTCAAAACCCTTGACAGATGTTGAGAAATAAAGCTTCCCAAGACCCTACAAGGGAGCTAAGAACTATTATCTGTTTTACAGATGAGAAAAATAAGGCACAGGAGAGGTGAACTGACTTGCACGAGTCAATGGCAGAGCCAGAATAAGAACTCAGGAATCCTGACTTCCAGTTCTGTGCTCTAACCATTAGGCAGTGTGCCATTCCTCACATCACCTCTCTTAGGTGTTGCAGGCTGACAATTGAGCAGGCTTACTTGAATCAATGTAGCTTTTTTACTTGCTATTTCTAGCCTTCTCCTTTCTGCGACCTAAGTGAAATGTACAGGTGTGGCCCAGTGACTGGAGCTCTTGATCTCTTATTCACTTGATGATATTGAGAAATATTACCAAAGTAGCATTGAACTTCTGAATTTCCGTGATAACACATGTTAAAATTTCAATACTCCCAAATCCAGAAAAAAAACACAATAAATATTATTTTCTTTCTTTCTTGATATTATGACATTTCTAATATGATGGTGCCTGAAAATCAGTCATATAATATGACATTAGCATAGACTTGATTTCTTGAGGGAGGCTGGGAAGTATTTTGACAAATGAGAACTGACTATAACACTTAATGACCTGTGGCAATTCGTATTGCAGGAGCTAGAAACAGATCATCTGTTGCATCCTCCAAGATTTCACAACAGGGGATCTTCAGGATCGTCAAACAAAATAGCCCTTCCATCTTAACTGCCGTTAGCCTGTTCTATGATGTACTGTACTCATTTCTCAGAAGGCAGACATTTTTATGCACTTCCAGTGATCTCCAGAGCAGAGGTCCCTGTAACAGCCATAGCTGAAAGTGGAAATCTTATGGCAAACATAGCAGATGGCATGACCTTTCCCTCCTAATAGCCTAAAAGGAGTTCACCTCAGATCATACCTCCAAATTATAGCTAACACCATATGCACACAGGCTAGATGGGTATTTTTCCACCACTTTAAAAAAGCAGTTTTCTGTTGTCCAAATACCTGTGACGTTGTTTTCTCCTATTGTGCTGCCTTAGTTTTCCACAAATGCCAGTGTCAGTGCTGAGCCTCTGAAAAAGGCTGGAGACGATAATATATCTCTGTCTGAATTATTTGCGTGCACAAGATAACTGACATCTCCATTACTTGAAATTGCAATGTGCCTTCCTGGCATCACACCTCATGTCAACTGAAATATCTTCATTTTCATCTAATAGACTCAACACTCTATTCCCTTCTTTTCAGCAAGCTATTGACATCCCTGCTTTCAATGTCCCCCTAAATTTCTTAAAGCTCAGTAGTGTTTTTGCTCAAGATGACTGAGTTTGTTATTTCAGACTGATTCTCTGTAAAAGAGCTTCTTAAACATTCAGCCACTTTTTATTTAGACTGTTTACCAGCTTCCACGATGCTACGCTGGCCTCCCTGAGATTAGTGCATTAGCTGTTTATATGAGAGACTGGTGTTCTAGAAGAGATTGGATTGGTTATTTTTAAAAAATTGTTTCCGTTTACAAACATCAAATATGCCTTTATTTGGGATTTGAGGGAGAAAATAAGGTGACTTGTATTACGATTCGGGTTTGTGACTTTGCAGCGGCTCTTTAAAATGGGGCAGAGGGGAGGTAATTCCTCCAAATCACAACAAATTCACAAGGTGATTGATGGGTCAATGTAGTAGAAGCAGTCCCGGCTGAACCTCGCGGTAGCCAATGGTGCACCAAAATAATCATACCCTCTCAAGGGCAGTTCTGAGGCATCATTTCCTAAAGTCTCTGGGCCAGGTTCAGCTCTGGCTTCCGTCAGGAGACACCCAGGTCCCCAAGGTAGAAAGTCCATCAAGAAAGGTGTCTGTACAATTGGAATGTGGATCCAACCTTCTCTCTGCCAGGGAACCTGCAGGAGGCCCACTTCACCCAAACCGCGGGTAGTGCTTGCTGGGAAGGGTGCATGGCAGCCCCCCCCCATAGCTTCCCCAAGAAGAAACCCAGAGTATGGGCAGCCATGGTATCTCTGCTGGTCTTGTGTTTCTCCACACCCAGGTCAAAGATGGATCAGCTAGCAAAGGGAGATGGCATTTTCACCTCCCTGTGCCAGCTTTGTGGAGACTGGTCCATTGAGTTATCGATTGTGATCTGGATTTTTTTAAAGGGCCAGTATCCGTATAGATAAAGGCTAAGATGGGAGTCATCAAATCTCATGTTTCAGGGTGTTAACTGATCCTCATCCTATGTACAGCATTGCACAATTGCCAGCACTATCATAAAATCTTAGAAACGTAGAGCTGGAAGGCACCTGGAGACATCATTAAGTCCAGCCCCCTGCACTAAGGCAGGACCAAGTAAACCTAGACCATTCCTGCTGGCTGCTGTTTGTCCAAACTGTTCTTAAAAACCTACAATGATTGGGATTCCCCAACCTCCCATGGAAGACTATTCCACAGCTTAACTACCCTTGTAGTTGGAAAGTTTTTCCTAATATCTAACCTAAATCTCCCTTGCTGCAGATTAAGCCCATTGCTTCTTGTCCTACCTCCAGTGAACATGGAGAACAGTTGATCATGTCCTCTTTATAATAGTTCTTAATGTATTTGAAGACCCATCATTCTTCTTTTCTCAAGCCTGACCAGGGCCTGTTTTTTTAACCTTTCCTCATAGCTCAGGTTTTCTAAACCTTTTATCATGTTTGTTGCTCTCCTCTGGATTTGTCCCCATCTTTCTTAAAGTGTGGTGCCCAGAACTGGACACCACTCCAGCTGGGGCCTCACCAGTGCAAATAGAATGGAACAATTACCTCCCATGTGTTACATACGACACTTCTGTTAATACATTCCAAAATGATATCAGCCTGTCTTGCAACTGCATCACATTGTTGACTCATATTCAATTTGTGATTCGCTACAACCCCCCAGATCCTTTTCAGTATTACTGCCTAGCCAGTTATTCCCCATTTTGTATTTGTGCATTTGATTTTTCCATCTTAAAGGTAGTATTTAGACTTCTTTTTATTGCATTTCATCTCGTTGATTTCAGACCAATTCAGGTAATTTTGACTTCTAATCCTGGCTTTCAAAATGCTTGCAAACCCTCCTAGCTTGGTGTCATCTGAAAATTTTATAAGCATATTCTCCACTTCATTATCCAAGTCATGAATGAAAATATTGAATAGTCCCAGACTCAGGACTGACCCCTGCACCACCCCACTAGATACACCCTCCCTGATTGACAGCAAACCATTGATAACTATTCTCTTCGACCCCGTTGTACCCTCACCTTATAGTAATTTCATCTAGACCGCATTTCCCTAGTATGCTTATGAGAATGTCATGTGGGAGTGTGTCTAAAGCCTTACTAAAATCAAATTATATCATGCTTCGCCTCATCCACAGAAATGGATGAGGCCAGAACCCTGTCAAAGAAGGAAATTAGGTTGGTTTGGCATGATTTATTCTTGACAAATTTGTGCTGGGTATTCCTTATAACTCTATAGAGTCGTTATAGCCCTAGTGTGGGTTTTAACTTCTCATTCTTAAGTATCAGGCAAGATATGGGACGTGATGACCAAATAGTCTGATCTGTCATGGAAAATCTTTAATTCTTCTGTTCCACCCTCAAGGAGTTGATGTCACAATGCCAGCAAGTCCAGGTCACAGATTCTCACAGGTAGGAGAAATCGCAGAGACTTTCAGGTGATTTCCAAGTGGATCCTTGGAAAGCTGTGAATTAGGGCTAGAAGAGATGAGCACAACACAGTAGCTTGGGAATCTATCACTATTGTTTTATTTATTTTTATGAATCTAATGCCCACAATGTCCTAGATGATTTACAGATATGTTGAGAGATACGGCCCCTGGCCTGAAGAGCTTACAATCAAGGCAGTGTGGGATTCTCTCCAAAGCCAACAATGTGAATACAAGGCCGTTAGAGACTATAAAGGACGCATCATGGAACAAGAGTCTGCAGGGCCTGGAGGAGGTACCAATAAATCCTCGTATTTAGGAGACAATGAGAGAAACTGATCTCCAAAATAACTGACCTTGTGGATCTGAGATTGGGATCTCAGTTGTGGGGTGGATCTAGTACTGCATCCAAACACTTGGACTCTGGCTCCACTGCTGAACTTTGCTGCTCAGCCCCTTCTCTGCTGACTCAGACGCAGGGGCAGGGCTCTCACTGTACGGGGAAGGGGAGCAGCAGCAGCAGGGGAGTGGAATCTGAATGCACTCCTGTGGAGAAGAGCCAGAGATTTAACTGGGGCAAACCATGTCAGCTCTCAATAGCGGGCAGGGTGAAAACCCTTCATCCTTCACGAATCTCCATCTCTTCTGTAACCCCATCTTCATTTGTACACAGCCAGGAGAAAAAGGCAAGAAGAGGAGACCTAATACCAAGGGGCCTCCCCTTCTACACAAGCGAAGCGGAAGAGAGAACCTGTTGGTCTATTCTGCCCCAGGGTCTGGCTTTTTTTTTTTTTTCATTCCAGCCCACACTAGAGTCTATCACATATCTCAGTAATAAAACCAATTGTGGGCATCAGTTCTCCTGGGTGAAGCCAAAATGAGAAACAATGAGAATTTAGTTTAGCCCTGATTGAAAATAATAGGTTATCGAACCATCGCTGGTTTAAATGACAAACACTTGGGGTGACCTCAGCAATCAATTCCCGAGCTGTGTTAGAAAGAAAACTAGTACTCAAAGGAGCAAAGAGCTTCAGAGTCATCTATTTACGTGGCAGATGTCATTAAAGACAGGGGTGTCTGAGTCACACATGTAAGGCTCCTATATTAAGCCCCAGCCTCCAGGCCTAGAGGACTATCTCTTCCAATTCATGCCCCTCAGCTACCGTCAGTCCCTTAATCTCATTTCATTTGGTTTGATTTTTCTCTGTGTGCGTTGCTATGGATAGGCCCCAAGTGACTTATCCAGCTTGAAGCTGAGCCGGCAGGGAACTCAGAGACAACTTTCATTGCTTTAATATGCTCAGGTAGACAGACAAAGAGACTGAAACTGTTTATGTGCCTTTAGCTGTGCTGAACATTTTTTCAAACATGAGGCAATAACTAGCACTAGTAAGTGAAAAACTCAGGATGTTGATGATGGAGTGGAGACATGGGTCCACTAAAATTAATGAGACATAATTAAAAAAGCTAACAAAAATAGCATTCAGGCCTTGCAAGCTGTAAAGTAACAGAAATATTTAGCACACTTCTAACGTTGTTATAGCAGTAGCACTTCATGACTCTAATCGCGTATCCAGGTCCCATGGTGCTACGCACTATACAAACAAATATCTCAAAGGTAGACCCTGCCCCAGAAAGCTCACAATCTGGGATAACCAACAAACAGGACAGGAGAACAAGATAACAACAGAGACAGAGTCTTTACATAAACTAGCTGTCCTGGGGGGCTCTGTAGTCACAGGTGGTCACCAGTCTAGCTAAAGCTAGAAAGACACTGGTCCAGATCTTGATCTCACTTACACCTGTGTAAATCCATTGCAGTTAAGGGAGTATTCCAGTTTTACACCAATATAAATAAGAGCCATCTCTCTCATTATTTGTTTCACTTTTGAGATTCTGCTTTAAAGTAGCATGTGATTTGCCTACCGTGGTCTTGTGTGCCATCATGTTTCCATTTATTCTGCGAGGATGCTGATATCACAAGATACATAACCACAAATATTCTACTTCCCAGCAGCTTTGGGAAACAATGGACCTGACTTTCCATTGCCTTTCACACTGTGTAGCCACAGCTGTGTAGAATGCTACTAAATCAGACAGGATTTAACATGTATATTGCACAGGTTTATATGACTAATGGCTAGCTTGTGCCTTTGGTCCTGAGAAGGATCACTCATAAGATGCACCATCCCAGGCATAACTCAGGGTATGTCTACTCTGCAATGCAATACCCACAGCTGGCCTGGGCTAGCTTACTTGGGCTTGGACTGTGTGGCTATAAAATTGCAGTGTAGACATTCGGGCTCAGGATGGAACCTGGGGGGAGAGTCCCAGAGCTGGGCTCCAGCCCAAGCCCAAATATCTACACTGTAATTGTCTGTATAGCCCCGTAGCCCAACCCAGCTGACACAAGCCAGCCACGGGTGTTGTACTGCAGTGTAGACATACCCTCAGAGACAGTTGGGACCGGCATGGGGCCTTGGTCTAGGGTTAGCATTGGGGCTGGCAGCGAGCCTCAGGTCAGGGTTAGGGTCAGAGCTGGCTGGGGGCCCTGAGCAAGGGTGAGGGCCTGGGCGGCCATCTGGGGACCCTGGGCTAGGGTTAGAGTTGGGGCTGGCTGGGGGTAAGGTTACCACCTGGCCAGTATTTGACCACTCTGGACGGTATTTTTATGGACTTGCCATTTGCCAGAAAAATAATTTAATCTGCCAGGGTTTTTTTACATGGGTCTAAAGATTTGCATTATTATCACAGGACACTGGGATATCTAACGTTAACAATTCCTGTGTCCAGCTAAAGATGCTGCAGTGTTCCCACTTCCGCAGTTTAAGTAAGACAACGATGTTCTCAATCTTATCTATATGTATTTTCTCTCTAGATACTGTATGTGTCTGTTTGAAGGAGAGGGTTGCGGAATTGCCTTGCGGTTGGGGTTGAGGTGGGCTTGTCTTGTGCGGCAGGGTGGTGGTTTTTTTGCATTTCAAAGGTGGTAACCCTAGGGGGTGCCCACAGGCCAGGGTTAGAGTTGGGGCCACCAGGGACCCTGGGCTAGGGTTAGGGCTGGGGCCCATGCGGGGACCCTGGAATAGGGTTAGGATTTAGGGCTGAGTGGGGGCTGTGGGCTAGGATTAGGGTTGGGGCTCGGAGTGGGCTGTGGCTTGGGTTAGGGCTGGGGCTGGCTGCAGGCCCTGGGCTAGGGTTAGGGTTGGAGCTGGCTGGGGACTCTCACAGATTTTCATTACCAATCTGCCTGGGGCCACAGCTGATCAGGCTGGGGGCACAGGATCTTTTTTGGGGAGGAGATGATGAGGCACACCAAGTGTCTAAATTTTAAAGTTTTATTGATAAAATAATAAAATAACAGCAGAGGGTGCTGGGAACGCTCCCACATCACTCAGGGGAAGAAAGAAAACGTTAATGTCCCGAGCCCTAACCTACTTTCATACTCACACACGCACGACCCAGACTGGCCAAGTCTGGGTGTAACATCAGAAGAAGGGTGGGGGGAAAGGTGGACAGGAGTGCTGTCCTTGGCCCAGGCCGTCCAAGAATCTGCTGTGCTCTCCGAATTGCTCCAGCTCTCAGGAAGGTTTTAAGTCCTGACTCCTTGGGGGTGGGGGGAGAGGTGTTCCGTTCATGGACCTCTGGTCCTGGTGCCCTCTGTGCCAGTCCAAACCGGTCTTCCATGGTTTCTTCAGCTTTCCCAAAACACCCGAATTTAGGGCCATGAGACAGTCTTGTTTGTTCCTGGCTGGCCTTCATAAGAACATAAGAACATAAGAGAGGCCATACTGGGTCAGACCAAAGGTCCATCTAGCCCAGTATCTGTCTACCGACAGTGGCCAATGCCAGGTGCCCCAGAGGGAGTGAACCTAACAGGCAATGATCAAGTGATCTCTCTCCTGCCATCCATCTCCATCCTCTGACGAACAGAGGCTAGGGACACCATTCTTACCCATCCTGGCTAATAGCCATTTATGGACTTAGCCACCATGAATTTATCCAGTCCCCTTTTAAACATTGTTATAGTCCTAGCCTTCACAACCTCCTCAGGTAAGGAGTTCCACAAGTTGACTGTGCGCTGCGTGAAGAAGAACTTCCTTTTATTTGTTTTAAACCTGCTGCCTATTAATTTCATTTGGTGACCCCTAGTTCTTGTATTATGGGAATAAGTAAATAACTTTTCCTTATCCACTTTCTCAACATCACTCATGATTTTATATACCTCTATCATGTCCCCCCTTAGTCTTCTCTTTTCCCGGCCCCTGCATTTTGTTCAACAACTTTCCTTTCTCACGGCTGGTTGCGGGGGTTGGACTTCCCCCCTTCTGTCTTGGCAGGTAGCAGCTGGCATTGGGCTGGAGTTAGCGTCTTATCTTCGGATTGAGCTTGCTAGCTGCAGTGTTGAATTAACCTATTTTCTGCTTTTTTCTTTCTTTTTCTTCCCTCGGCCTCTCGTACCTGCAAAGGAAAGTTCCACTCCCCACTCACACACCTTTGACCCTCCCCAAAATGCTTTGCAATGCTAGCAACAGCGTTAGCAATATACAATGCTGATCTGCCTTCCCGAGGGACTCCCTGAGGGGAGGGGGCCATTGGGTTGTGACATTCCTCCCCTTGACCCCGAATCAACATTTTGTTGGGAGGGGTCACCACTTAGGTTTTTATTCTCCCCCTGATATGGTGGCAAGGGTTACTATTGGTTTTTTACCTAAACAGCAATACTGCATACACAAGATTGTTAGAACAGCAACAATTGCATACAGTAGCCAATAATGACTTTTGGCTTTATTAGTTACATAGCATAACACATTTTTTTTTGTTGGCATAGATGCCCCACTCAAATGGTGGTGGCAAACGCAGCTTTCTCCTGGTTAAACGTGTGTTGTAACATCGTGAAGGAGGAGGCATTTGTCTGGAATATTGAAAGCTGCCCTTGGGTGTGCGCCAATGGCAGAAACACATTGGGTGTTATTTATGAAAAATTAAATACAACATAGTTAGAAACATTAACAGTTTGTTGCAGAACGGCGGGCCAATGCACCGAGAAATTTTGTGTTTGTGATTTTAATAGCAAATTGAGGGGCACCCTGGGGTAGGTGGTCCTCCAAACACATGCAGAGGTATCGGTAAACACATAGGCCTTAGTGGGGGCATATTTTGATGCCTCCCTTTCCCAGCTGATGTGTTGACCCACCTTATAAAAGCGGCCTGGCACTGCCTATTTTTTACAAATTATTTGAGGGGGCTTTATAGGCCACAGCTGCCAAGTGTTGCCCTTTGCAATCCATATGTGCTGATAGAAGATGTAGTTAGCACATACACTTAGCCATGTTATTGGAGGGAGCCACCTTTTACACATTACGATGGACCACCCAATCCCAGAGAACATGTGATGCCACATTTTTAGGATGCCAAGCCACAATTGCACCCCCCCGCCCCCCGCCAATGGATAATTGACCTTTTTTTTTTAACCAGGGCCAATTTTGGACATTGGTAAAATTAACAAAGAGGACAAAAGCGTCGGACACCCAAGGGTGCCTATAGATATGTGCCACCATGATCTTGCCCTGACGAATTTTGCAGGCTTGAAACAGCAAGAGCGGTTTCACCACTCCTGTTTGGGGTGTCCCTGGGCTTTTGCTATTACTGCTTTGTCCTGTTAACAAAGCAAGAGGGAAAGAAAAAGAACAACACAAATGCGCCTATTGAGGAAACTGAGGCACGGATGAAAACTTCCTAAATTATTAGTTGTTTTGCTACAGCCTTCCTGGCTTTCGTCATGGATGTTGTTTGCCTGGTTTAGGAGGTTACAACAACAATATTACACCCCGAGATTAGTAATTGCTATTGCTTGCCAAAGGGCTTTTTATTTTATTTTTACTTTAGGCCCCCACAGGAGGAACAGGGTTTGTTTTAATGGGATTTATGGGTTAGGGTCGGGGCTGGGTGGGGGCCACAGGCTACAGTTATGGTTGAAGTTGGGTGGAGGCTGTGGGCTAGGGTTAGAGTTGGGGTTGTGTGGGGGTCCTGAGTGAGGGTTAGGGTTGGGGCTGGCTGGGAGCCTCAGGCTAGGGTGGGGTTGCGTAGAGGCTGTGGACTAGAATTGGGGCTTCATTGGGGTCCTGGGCTGGGGTTAGATTAAGGGCCAGATGTTGGCTCTGGGCTGGGGTTAGGGTTAGGAGTCTACTGGTATCCCCTCATTAGGGCTATGGCTGGCATTCTATGTTCACCCCATAGCTGGGGCAGTGCGTTTTGCTTTTAGTGGGGACCCCGTTTGGGGGTTCGGTGACGGTTGCTACAATATTTAAAATAATTTTTTTCCACAAAATATTTTTTATAATAAATCATGATTCCCTCCCCCCCAAATTTTTAGTTTTTCATTAAAATCACATCATGAGAAATTCAGTCTCTTTTTATATGTATATGTTTTTTTTCATTTTGTTTTCAGTTTTTCTTTTTACTGCTTTGGTGTTTTTCCACATTTCTTGTGTTTTCCTGTTTCCTCCCATTGCCTTGGTAAAGTAGTAGAAGTTTAAAAAAAAAAAGTCAGGAAGGAGGAATTATATTCCATATTCTCTATTATATTCCATGCTGCTAAAATGTATGTGCTGGATGCTAAGCCTGCTGAAGTGTAGGCTGCTACCCTTGTGTTTCCACATTAATACACGTAATTTATACACATGGGAGAAGGCAAAGGAGCAAAACATGCAGAAGAGGGAGTAGAATTCTCATTGACATTCACATTGTGCCCAGTATTAGTCTATCTCGACGCAAATCTAGAGGTGTACCCAGTCATTTCAATGGATTCGGGCAGATAACGACCATGTCACATCAGGTCAGTCTCTGTGACTGCATTGTGAAGGGCCTGGGGGCCTTGTTAACCTTAATGAAGGATGGAAATACTGCATACATTTGAACCTAGGTTCCTTTTTTCGATAGCCTTATGCAAATCCAATTTCATTGGCATTGTAGATGGTTTTCATTAAGAATTCTTTGGCCTTTTCCCTTTTCTAGATGACCTTCAGAATTACATAGAGGGGCCTTAATTTGAAAATTAAAACCACAGACAACTCATACTTTAACAAGAAATTATTCATATTTTACCACTTATTGCATCCTTTCCAACTACATCTTTAATGGTTAAGACCAGGGACTAAATTCTGTTCTCGGCTCTGCTGCTGTAAGTCTGGAATAACTCCACTAAAGTCTATTTTTTCTTCATTTGCATGTCTGTGCCACAGGATCAATTTTTGAGTGTAGCTAAGTTTCCCCGAAACAACTTTTGCTCATATGCGACATCCCTCACCTGGCTTCTTCTAGGGCTGATGAGATGGCAGTTCACTCATTATACCCATTCAGCCATAGGCCTCACAGCGGATATTGGCAATAAAGGGTATTATTGGGATGGTGAATTTTTGAGTGATGTAAATACCCGCCCACTAAGAAATTCACTGAGTCCCTGGAACAGGATGGCCTGCTCCTTTAAGGGCCAGGAGGTGTGGAATCAGTCAGCCCTGTTCAATTAGCCCTGCCCTGCTACACCTGTGCTGGGCATTGGACTTCAGAGGAAGAAAGACCAGCAGCGGAGGGCTGTCTGGGGAGGAGTGCAGACAGGCTGCTCCTACATGGGGGCAGGAAGCCTGGTTGAGGCTAGGAGCTGACTGAGGACCATGATTGGCCCGAGTCCTATGTGGGAGGGTGGGCCTGGACTAAACCAATGGGAGGACAAGAGACCAGGTTCCTGTTGGTGGGCTGTGAGACAGGCCATTTCAAGTAGGGCCTTCCTATAAGGAAGGGGAGCTGAAAATGGAGCCCAGCTGGTCTGAGGAGTCCTTTGTTTAGGGCTTTTATTTGACTTTATCTAAAAGACTCTGTTACCCTGGAAGGGATTGAACGCTCTCAAGCGGCTCAGCCAGAGGGCCAGGTCATACCTATGGCTGGAGTAGGGCAAAGAGCATGGTGGGGAAGCTCAAGCAGAGCATCTCCAATACCATGCTATGCTGGCAGGGGATGCTCTGGGATGGTGAGTCTCGTAACAGTCACCCTCTCCTCGCCAACTCATTTCAGCCTGGCCACAGACCAGCGCTGGAGCTCTTTCATTCACTACCAGCTCATTGGAACCTGCAACCTCATAGTGGAAGATGCTCTGTCCCATCATGCGTCAGTGTTACTCATCTCAAACAGAGCCCAGGTGTCAATCTGCCCTGTGATTGCTCTGCATACTGCAGGTCAGTCTTCTCTAACACATGATTTAAATGAAGCATGGCTCCATCCGAATTTTTGGTGTATCTTTCTTTAAAAACCCCACCGGCCTAAGGTTCTGGGTTGAGCATTTACAGAAAATGTGTGCCCCTGGGAACTGATTCCAGTGATTTCCCAGAAGTGAAGCTTGTGTCTAATCTAATTCTTTCCTCCCCAACTACTTCCCCATGTGGGATGCCTCAGAAAAGAGAGAACCTATATATCAAAAGTTGTATCTTTTCTTTCCACGTTCATCCTGTTTCCTCTCTGTGCTTCTCAAACACTTGAGAAACACTGGGTTTATCATTCTGTATTTCTGATGTATCCCAACAATGTGTCAAAGAAACCCCCTAACTACCCTGGTGCTATAAACATCAATATGATTGCCCTGTGCTCTCATTAATTCCAATATGTTGGAGACTGCCATGTTTTGTTCTATCCTGGCTCATGATACAGGGATGTATTTTACAATTATTTGATTGGTGTTGGCCTTTTAAAACTCAGTTGTATAATCCATTTCTTTGAGGATCGGCAAAAGAGGTATCATGGGAATAAACTGATGAATAAAATGACTGACATGGCCAAGCAGGCCTATTTGACAGCAGTAACTCTGAAAGATGCCTGGCCTGATGTTGAAATGTTGGATTTGTGGTTACAAGGTTTTGCACCATTTTCCTTGAACTGAGATCAGCTGTCAAAACCTTCAACAAAACATCAGGCTGCACCCTGAAATGAATAGCCAACCTTTAATGTCTTAAAGACACTCATATGAAACAGATATTTCCATCTTTACTGCCATATTTAGTGTCTGTCTTCAGTGCAACTCCCCCCCCAACTCCCCTGCTGTCTAGAGAATATAGAATAAAGAAGGTGATATAGTGAATACTGTGCCTAAAAGCCAAAGTGGGATCGTTTCCTGGTCAGTGTAGGACAGGACAAACCGTGCCCAGCATCACGTCACTTAGAACAATTGTTGACAACTGTGTGCCAACATAGTAAGAGTCTAATGTAGACTTGGCCTTCTTGGCTGGTAGATGCTACACCAGGAAATTGAGGCAGGTGGGCTATCGCCAAATATCCCATGAGAAAGCCCCAAAGCAAACGTCCCACTCCAGCCACATAGTGCTGCTGACCGGGGTCCTATCCATGGATCACAAGGTGCAGTCACACCACCTACCCCCATATTGCTGAGCGCCCTTCTCCTCCAGACTGTGTCAGGATCCTGGACAAAGGTAGGCAGGACTAGTGGCAGGAGCTTGGGAGGCAGGAATTGAAGGCAGGGGTCACAGCCTGTATCAGGGTCAAGAATCAAGCGGAGGGCGAAACCGGAGTCAGAGGCAGGAATTAAGACAAGGGTCAGAGTTGGAGACAGAGTAAGGAATCAGGCCTGAGGGTCAATACCAGGTATCGGGATTCCAGGGGTCAATTGGGAGTCAGAATCCAAGGTCAGTAATGGGAGTTGAGAAGCAGGGCAGTCATGGCAACTAGTTAGGGATCCACATTGTTGGCTGGACACTTCCTGATACACCTCATGGGCTTATATATGATTTAGCGGCCAATCAGGGATCACTAAGACCACTGTCAGTCAGACCAGTTGAGGTGGAAATTCCTGTGGCATTCATCCTCTGTGGATTGTGGGTTGCAGGGAGTGGCTAGGTTACAGCTGCAGCCAGGTGGCAGTGTGGGGATGTTGATTTCTGTGTAGCCCTTGGTTCAAATCCTGCCAATCCCTACAGACTGTAGGAGGGAAACCTCCCTAGTCTTGTAAGGAATCCATATGTAATTTCAGACTGTGTATGATTTCTGTTAATCTGAAATCAAATGGAGTGAGGTGTCCCATCTAAGCAGTTTCATTACACTGCATGTAAATTTTACCACTTGGTTTACCCTGTTTCATTAGCTGAGATTAATGTGGCATTAATCGCTACAGAAAAAACGGTGGCTGGTTTCATGAAGCCTGCCCACCGTGAAAATACTAGGTTTATTTACTGTGAATATGTTCTCTGAAAACATCACAGTCATGGTCTTTATTCACATTTCCACTAAGCCCCGTTTATATCACCCTGGCCATGTAAACGTACTTGAAAGTGGGGTTAAATTCTACTTGCACACATTTGATACCTTTCTGCTCATGGGCCTGGTCTACACTAAAAAGTTAGGCTGACCACTCTACATTGCTCAGGAGTGTAAAAAAATCCACACCCCTGTGCAGCGTATTTAAGCTGATCTAACCCCCGGAGTAAACTATGCTAGATTGACAAAAAAATTCTTCCATTGACTTAGCTACCGCCTCTAGGGAAGGTGGATTACCTACGCTAATGGGAGAATCCTTCCTGTTGGCTTTGGTAGAGTCTACACTGAAGCACTATAGCAGTGCCGCTGCTGTGTCGCTGTAGCGGTTCAAGTGTAGACAAGCTCCTAAAGGGGTGTAAATGAGCCCTAGTGTAACTGAGAATCAGACTTAGTTGTTGGTTCTCTCTCTAGGGGCCCATTCAGATCTCTTTTATATTACTGTTCCGTGCAGTTATTATTGATTTACATTGGCCCATAGGCGCTGACTTCCCCTCTGCCCGGTGGGTGCTTGACTCCCCCCCCGCCCCCATTCCACCCCCTTCCCCCAAGTCCCCGCCCCTTCTCCGCCTCCTCCCCTGAACAGGCCACATCCCTGCTCCCCCCCCTCCTTCCAGGAAAGTCCTAAGCGCCGCCAAACAGCTGTTAGATGGCAGGGGGCGGGAAGCGCTGGGAGGGAGGGGGAGGAGCGGGGACGCGGCGCGCTCAGGGGAGGAGGCAGAGAAGGGGTGGAGACTTGGGGGAAGGGGGTAGAATGGGGGTGGGAAGGGGGTGGGGACTTTGGGGAAGGGGTGGAATGGGGGGGGGGGAGGGTGGTGCAGGGGCGGGAAGAGGCGGGACAGGGGCGGGCAGCGCTGGGAGGGGGCGGAAGGAGCGGAGACGCAGCACACTTGGGGGGTGAGGCGGGGGGAGCATGACTGCCGGTGGGTGCCAAGCACCCGCTAATTTTTCCCCGTGGGTGCTCCAGCCCCGGAGCACCCACAGAGTTGGTGCCTATGCATTGGTCTAAATAAGAGCTAGCTAACTAAGGTGTGTCTGTGTCTACACTGGGAAGTTAGCGTGAAGTAAGCTAGCGTGTGAATTTAAAGTGTGCTAGCTACTCTGCACTAACTCCCTGTGAGGACACTTACTCTGCACTAAGAGTGCCTCTGTGCGCTTTAGCTTAATGCACAGTGTATTGAGCTAAAGTGCATAAAAGGCACTCTTCGTGTGGAGTCAGAGTGTCAAGGGCTTGTCTACACACAGACCTTGTGCATGGCAAGCCAGGATGTGAACATACAGTGCGCTAGCCTGCCGCATGGCAACTTACCTCACAGCAGCATATTGCGCAGTATATTTACACTCCAGTTTGCCTCACATTAAGTCTGCAAATAGACAAGGCCTTAGTGCAGGGTAGCTTGTGAACGCAAGCTATTCTGGCCTTTTTCCCCACATAGAGAAACCCCTAGGTGTTTATATGATCATTATTACCAGAGTATCTGAGCTCCACCCAAGTATCTTAAAATAGAAATAACTATCTTTCTTCCATCTCAACCTGTAGGAGACAAAGCTTGATTACTTGCTAGGTTTTTGTAGTTGTTTCTGTTTGTATGTATAAGTAAGTGTGGGGAGGCAGTTTATTGACAGCTAAGTCAGAAATATTTGGTCAAATAGTTTTTAAACTATGGCTTGCTCACAAGCTGTTTGCTTCAGCTGTTTGCCATTCACTGCTTGCTATTTGACCTGTGTGGTTGTCACTTAAATCACATGGGATTGTTTCTGCTCACTGCCTGGATGACTGAAAGCTTGTAAATAAGTGAATTGTGAATAACAAATAGTGGATAGTGCACTTTTTGTACAACTTTTTGAACTAATAGTCATTTGTGCTAAAACATTTTCATGTTTCAATAAGACCCCAATTTTTTGCCTGACTGGATGAAATTTTGCTGAAAACTGAAGCAGTTTCAAAAAGTTTTGGTTTTCAGTTGCCATAAACTGAAAATTTTCACTTTTCAAGATTTTGACAAAAAAAATCATCAAAAATGGACACTTCCCACAGGAGTTTCCATTTTGACCAATATAGATATTTTCTGTTTTTAAAAAATGATTTTTGATAGCAAGCTTTCCACCAGCTTTATTCAGCAGAGCCTGTGGCTGGGATTGGAGCATTCTGAGACATTAATTTACTTCCATCGCTTAATGAGTCATGCCGGAACTCAATTCAAGTACTGATTATGCATGCCTGAATTGATTACCCCAGTGTCCCAACCCTGATGGAGTGTTATCGATTAGCTAATGAGATAAAATAAAACTAGAACATAAAGTGACTGGAGCCAACTACTTCTCTAATAACCGTGTTGTGTTGTGTTGAATTCATGAATCTCTCACTTTTTCAGCAGGGAAGACAGGCTCTGAATTCCTCCTTGGGCAGTCTGCTGAGAGACAATGTACAGTAGCTTAACACAAGCCCTGGATTTTGAAACTTATCGTAGGGTACGTCCAGGGCTAACGGGGGGGGGGGGGGAAAGCCGGTACAAATTACGGGGGCCTGGCGGTCCGGAAGGGGGCCCCGGGCCCGCCCCCTCTCGTCAGCCCTGTTTAGCCGGTCCGCCCTTGCTGGGGGGCCCGAAAAAATTCCAGAAGGGGGCCCGGGGCCCGGCTTCCCCCCCCTCCTTGTCGGCCCTGTTTAGCTGGTCCGCCCTTGCTGGGGGGCCCCCAAAAAATTTTTCACCGGGGCCCGAACCCGCTCTCAGCGGCCCTGGGTACGTCTACACTACCCAAGAAAAACTCACAGCAGCGAGTCAGAGCCCAGGACAGCTGACTTAGGCTCACGGGGCTCACGCTACGGAGCTAAAAATAGCAGTGTAGACGTTCCCATTCAGGCTTGGAGCCCAAGTTCTGATACCCTTCCCCTTCACTGTGTTTCAGGCCCGGGCTCCAGCCCTAGTAGGAACATCTACACTGCTGTTTTTAGCCCTGGGAGGCATGAGCCCTGAAAGCCTGAGTGAGTTGACCCATATCCTGAGTCTCACCACTGTGGGGAGAAGGGGGAGCTGTTGTCATTGCAGGTGTATAGAAACAAAGAGTTTCATCCAGAGAAGTGTTGAAATCCCTATTAAGTCATATTCTAGGCCATCCATCCATGGCCAGTGTCGGATTCTTTCCAACAGACTTCATGCTCTAGGGATTGTGCACCGTGTGTGCATCCAAGAGCATCAAAGTAAGGCTGCTGAAGGAGCAGCTCTGTTATCTCAGCCTGCAGAGCGAGTCTATACATGCAATGTGTTCCTCATAACTACTATTTATAATGAGTCTCGTCGTGGCACCTGGCACCTGGCCTTGTCTGAAGGCACATATCCATATCCAAGGCAGGAATATATATAAATCATCCTGAATTCCCGGGATTGGCAACTATGCAGTGTTTGGGCCACAGACATGGGAAAATACCACAGGGTCCCTGGATAAATTCATGGTGGTTAAGTCCATTAATGGCTATTAGCCAGGATGGGTAAGGAATGGTGTCCCTAGCCTCTGTTTGTCAGAGGATGGAGATGGATGGCAGGAGAGAGATCACTTGATCATTACCTGTTAGGTCCACTCCCTCTGGGGCACCTGGCATTGGTCACTGTCGGTAGACAGGATACTGGGCTAGATGGACCTTTGGTCTGACCCGGTACGGCCGTTCTTATGTTCTTATGTCCCCCCAAACTGCATTTCTTTATCTGCACCACTAAAAAAGCCCCAAACAAATCAGATTCTTGTTAGTCTGAGTCATACGTATCACTTGTTGGGCAGCAAACCCCTCAATTGTAACATGAGTGGACTCCTCCTGTAATTTAGTTACCCAACATGCCCCACACAGCTGTCTGCTATGTTGAGTTTTAAATTGTACATTTGTTGTTAAAGGGAAGCGGGGGAGGGGGGCTGGAAAATCCCATAAACATTCAGTGAAATTACAGGCAGCTGAGTGCACCATCAAATTAAGCTAACAGGCTGTTTCTCTGTACTGCAAATCGTGTTCCTGCTTAGGTTTTCTCTGTAAATGTTATTGTTTTAGTGTTACTTTCAACAGTTAAAGAACAGTGTAGGTTTGTGTTATTTTCAATGGTAAAAAACAATACAGATTTGGAGATACAGCTAGATATAAATGGGTAGATAGCTCCCTATTCTCCCAGCCTTTGGTTGTCTATTTAGATAGTAAGTTCTTTGGTGCAGGGACCATCTCTTTCCATGTGTTTGTACAATGCCTAGCCCAGAGGGGTCTCTGGGCACTATAGTAATAAAAATACATACATCAATAATAATAGAATGATAATACGTAGTACTTATATAGGCCTATCTAGCCATAGATCTCAAAGTGCCTTCACTAAGCAAGTGGTAAACACTATAATCCCCATTTTATAGATGGGAAAACTGAAGCATAGAGGTTAGTGACTTGCCCAAAGTTACATTGCAAGTTAATGGCAAAGCCAGGAATTGAACCTAGGAATCCTGACATTGACCTGTCATTGGACTATGCTGCCTCATTCAGTGTGATTGCAAGGAAACGTTCTTTTAATTTGCCTTTCGATCTGATGAGCAGTGCTATATAAGAGCTAAGGAGTAGTATTAAGTGGCAATGGAAATGAGAAGTATTTACCTGTAACAAAGAGAGTTTTCATCTGTAAATGTGCAGTCATAAGCTAGACATTCTCAAGGGGTAGCACAGTAACCTTACATCAGGTCGGGGGAGGGAGGATTATGGCAAATTGACCATCTGTCATGGACTCACAGGACTCATGCTCTCTCTCGGCTCTGTTCCCTGGGAGGAACCCCCTTCAGTGCGACACCCCTTCTTGGGGGTCCACTCTGTCTCGGGGGTTAAGCCGTAGGCCCCTCCACCTCCTGGAACCGCACCTCTCTGAGCCTTCAGCACACCTGTTTCTCGACGTGGGCCCCCTCAGGAAGTCCACTCGCTCTGGACCCCCCGGGGCCTCCCCACCCAGAGGGAATAATGCAACTCTGATCTCTAGACCGGAGTGACTCTCAGCCAGCATAAAACAGGAGGGTTTATTGAGTGTCTGAACACAGCATAGGAAACTCTCAGGGCCCCCAGGCCTGGCCTCCCTCAGCACAGCACATCTAAGTCTCCCCTGCATCCAGGTGGCTCTGCCTGCTCTCGCTCTCCAGTCTTGAGCCCCCCCTACTTCCCAGCTGGGCATCTGATATCACCTCCCCCAAGTCCCACCTCTGTCCTTTGCCTTCTGTCCCAGGTAAACAGGCCGCCTGGGCCTACTCTCCTCTCAGCCTCTTCTCTCATCCATCCTTTGTTTCCCCTCTGGCTGGAACCAGCTGGTCAGGCGCGGTCCTCTCTCTGCAACCCATTGTCCTCCCACTGGCCAGAACTGGCTGTGACTCCCAAGCTGGGCCTCCAGGTCACCAGTTGCTGAGATATCCATTCTCCAAGCTGGTCACCAGGTCACCAGTCACTGGGGTATCCATTCTTCAGGCTGTTCACTGGCCCTCTGTAATAACAAACTCCCTCTCCCACCACCTTGTTAAACCAGTAACACACAGGGAAACTGAGCCCCATGCCTTCTGCATGCAAACCATTGAAAACAACAGGAAAACCCCCTGCTTCATCACACCAGCACTCATAATTTTTGTGGGGTGGAATAGCACAAATCTAGGATTTGTCTGGAGCAGCATTAAGGTGATGAAGCAAGCTATACAGAACGCTGATAATAATCACTCCATCATCCTAGTGAGAGAGAGATTGTCGAGAATCCTGATAAAATAGGTCTTGTGCATAGTAGGCAGTTCTCATCTGCAAAGGAAAAAGATTGTCTCAAGTTGGGCACCCAAAATCAGTGGCTACATCTGAAAATGTTGACCAATGTCACATCACTGTTCTGCTGTAGTGTCAGTCCTGTCTTAGAAGGTGCTGTGTCCCAGAATCAAGGAGGTTAGAGAAGGGAAGACCTACTAGAGAATTGTTCCCTACAGCATATATTCCCTGTTTACTATAGTGCATTGCCCACTCCTCCTCCTCCTTCCCAACCTCCACCTGCTTATTTCACTCTTCCTGCCCCCCTCTTAGTGAGGAAACACAGGTTCTTTCCTATGTGGCTGATCATCAGACTCCCATGCTGAGAGACAGAGTAATAAAAGTCTCTCTGATGCATGGAGAAAGATGCATTGAAGCCACTTGGGCCATAGTCATTCCTCCCTCACCTCTCTGCTGCGTTGTTTCTCTGATAGGAACATCGAAACTACCGGACCTACTAATGTGGAACAGGTCAGAAGCCCTTGTAGTCTGGCATCCTGTCTCTGACAGTGCCCCTGCTGGACACTTCAAAGGCATGTCCCACCCAGCTCTGAGTGGAACTCCCACTGAGCTCAATTCCAGCTCACTGGCTGTCGCTGTTTTGCTGATTCTTTTGTTCTGAACTTGGGGAGGTGGGGGCAAAAGTCTGTAACAATCTTTTTCCTTTGCAGATGGGGTGTATTGGAAAAAGTCCAAATGGGTCCATTCTATTGTCCCTCCAAAGAGACAGGACAAACTTTCTGCAGTCTGATCTCCCAGGGAAGGTGTTTATTAGATGATCAGGAAATAGCTTGGTTTTGTTATTAGGAAGCAGTGGCTGCTATGGACTGTGTATGCCAAATGTTCCTCCAACTTGATTATCTTGCCGAGACAAGACAGGAGGGGACAAGGTAGCATCTCCTTCATTTGCGTCAGCCAGAAAAGCAATATGCTAGCTGGCTAGTACAGGCTGTTAACCCTTTCAGAAGGAGCAGAGTATTTCAAACAAATATAATCCCTGGTCTCTTTCTTGCTCTGATTGAAGCAGCATTTGTTCCTGATGTTTCTGCTTTATGAAGCTGCCAGTAGCCAATCTGTAATACGGGCTTCAACCAACTACCTATCCAAGTACCATTACTGACCTTCCCCCCAACAGCCATGTCAAATGAAACTTGTTTTGGTCTGAACAGTCACTACCGTGTCTCAAAGCAGGCAGTAGTTTTATAAGTTTGTAGGAAATCATCCAAGCCAGTTTGCAATGCTGTGTGTGTGACAAGTCAATAGGTGTCAGACTGTTAGAAAAAAGGGCCGGATCATGGCTGCCCACTATAGCTGCTGTGCCATGCTTCAGCATGATTCTGCCTTACCTGCCAGGTGGAAGCTTCCTTCAGCATGGGGGAAACTCTAGGGGGCATACAGCTCCTATGCCACACCCTTTCCTGGCCCGCAGCTTGGGAGACATGGCCAGAGATTCTCCCAATGCCACACTGATCCCCAGCTGCTTAAGTGAGTCCAGAGGCTGTGGGCAGCCAGCCAGCCATAATTCATTGTGCTTGGACAGGCCAAGATCATAGGGGGACATAAAGGTGTCTTAAAGCCACATTTGCACACCCCCTTGCCAAGCTGTGCTGAGACCACCTCTGGAATGGCCAAGATGGCCCAAAGCAACTAACTTTAGTTCACATACACCTCCAAGGCTGTGAAAACATCTCATACAGTTAGTCTTGCCTAGGCTAGGTCAAGAATGAAAAATGGGGTGAAAATATAGCAGATGGATAAACATTTTCATAACGGTCTGCTTAATGGCTGAGGCGATGAAGGTATTTGCTGTACTCAACTCGCTAAGTTATTTGAGAATGAGATCTTCATGTGAATTACTTTCTGCGGCCGCTGCTTCTCAATTCAAAATATAGGAGAAATTAGCTGGTTTAAGCATGCTCAAAATATCGTTACCTCATTCTTCCTTCCCCCACAGACCATATTGATCTGATTCAGGCACCTGTTGTAACTTGCCATTAATGGCGATTCTCTATCTCCTAGTAAAGAGGAGAGGATAGAGGTTGATAAAACACAGGTAGGAACTGAAGAGAAACAGTCAAATGAAAAAGAGTCCCAGTCAATTACATCACATGAGGTCAGACAACTAAAAAGTGACAAATTTTATAAGTGCTTGTATCCAAATGCTAGAAGTCTAACTAATAAGATAGGTGAGTTTGAGTGCCTGGTATTAAATGAGGATATTGATATAATAGGCATCATAGAAACTTGGAATGATGATAATCAATGAGACACGGTAATACTAGGGTACAAAATATATAGGAATGACAGAGAATGTCATGCTGGTGGGGGAGTGGCATTATATATGAACAAAAGCATAGAGCCAAATATAGTAAAAATCTTAAATGAATCAAACTGTATTGTAGAATCTCTATGGATAGAAATTCCATGCTGGAATAATAAGAGAATGGCAGTAGGAATATACTACCAACCACATATCCAGGATGGTGATTGTGAAATGCTCCGGGAGATTATAGAGAGAGAAAAATAGAAAGCTCAATAATAATGGGGGATTTCAGCTACCCCCATATTGACTGGGTACCTGTCACCTAAGTGCGGGATGCAGAAATAAGGTTTCTAGACACCATTAATGACTGCTTCTTAGAGCAGGTAGTCCTGAATCCCACAAGGAGAGAGGCAATTCTTGATTTAGTCCTAAGTGGAGCACAGGATCTGGTCCAACAGGTGAATGTAGCTGAACTGTCAGGTAATAGCAACCATAATATAATTAAATTTAACATCCTTGGAGGAGGTGGAGAATAGCAAAGAAGCCCACCAGAGTAGCATATAACTTCAGATAGGGGAACTACACAAAAACGAGGAAACTAGTTAACCGAAAATTAAAAGGAGCAGTCACAAGAGTAAAATGCCTGCAAACTGCATGGAAACTTTTAAAAACACCATAATAGAGGCTGAAAGTAAATGAATACCCCGAATTAAAAAAAGGACCAAAAAAATGCCTCCATGGCTAAACAACAGAGTAGAAGAAGCAGTTAGAGGCAAAAAGGACATCCTTTAAAAACTGGAAGGCAAATCCTACTGATGCACCTCCAGCCCAGAGCCCTGACCCCCTCCTGCACCCCAACCTCCTGCCCCAGCCCAGAGCCCCCTCCCACACCCTGAACCCCTCATTCCCGGCCCCACCTTGCAGCCCTCACCCCCGCACCCCAACCCTCTGCCCCAGTCCTGAGTCCCTCCCACATCCCAAACCCCTCATCCCCAGCTCTGTTGGGTTGTGGGCATCAACAATTTTCTTCAACTGGGTCACCAGAAAAAAAGTTTGAAAACCACTGGCTTAGATACTAGAAGTGATGGCTGCCATTATAAGAACTAGAAAGACAAAGTGCATGAAGTAATATCTTTTATTGGACCAGCTTCTGTTGGTGAGAAAGACAAGTTTCCAAGCTTGTACGGAGCTCTTCTTCAGGTCTAGGAAATGTACTCGGTGTGTCACAGCTAAATACAAGGTGGAACAGACTGTTTAGCATAAGTAGTTAACACGTATTTCAAGGGACTATTCAAGGTGAAGCAGCCCGTTAACACCTCTCCAGTCATAAGGGTGGAAATAAAAGGTGGTGTGGAGGGTTAATGGGTTATAGATTGTTGTAATAAGCTATAAATCCAGGGTCTGTATCTGTAGTTCTGGCAACGTCTGGTGCCACTTTGAGTTAGTGTGTCGTGGTGCAAAACCTGTAGACATATCTCCACTACTGTGTGATCAACACCTCCCCCAACACTCCTTTCATAATCCATGGTTCTACACATGCCCATTAGAACATGTGGTATTCCTCATCCAGTGCGCTAAATGTCCCACTAACAACAATGTGGGGTGAAATGAGACATTCACTATGCTCTTGGGTGAACTCACACAGAAAAATAATAAAAGACAAAAAGACCATATCACCTGTGGGTGAACACTTCACTCCATATCTGACATCTTTGTCCTTGTCAAAGGAAGCCTTCACAACACCTTCAAAAGATGAGGCTGGGCACTTAAATTCATAATTTTGCTAGACACTAAAAATAACGGACTGAATAGAGACACTGGATTTATGGTTTATTCAACAGTCTCTATAATCCACTAACCCCACCCTTCAGCTTCTCCCTCTGAGACTGGAGAGCTATTAATGGGCCACTTCTCCTTGAACATCCCTTGAAATATGTGTTAATTACTTATGCTAAAAAATCGGTTCCACCTTGTATTTAGCTGTGACCCCCTGAGTACATTTCCCAGACCTGAAGAAGAGCTCTGTGTAAGCTGGAAAGCTTGTCTCTCTCACCATCAGAAGTTGATCCATTAAACAATTTTATTAAGATGATGTTAAAAAAAAAGTGAACAGAGTTTGAGCATAGAAGTTTCTGGTTATCAGGGAATAACGTACAGATTATCGAGGGTGCAAAGTTTGGTTTAAAATCGGGTGGCATAAGGAATACATAATCTGCAATATCCCCGATTGGGGGTAAAGGATTGATGGGTCAAAGTACAGGCATTGAGATATGAGGGTATGAAGTTCATAGAGTGGCTATGTTCGGGTGTGGAGTATAATGAGTGGATATGATGATGAGGATGGATTGACCCTCATTTCAGGGAGTTTATGGTTCCAGTTCATATGATCCAACGGAGAAGGTCTCTTGGTCCCTTTCTCGTAGTGGGAGAACTACTACCTCACCAACCTTGTCTCTCTAATATCGTGGGACCAACACAGCTAGAACATCACTGCATACATTATAAGAACTAAATATGTAGATACTTAGATCAGTACGGATCAAATTGGGCCCTGAGTATTTTTATTAAAGAGTTGATGTATCACATTGGGTAAAATCTCTTTTCCAGTGAGATCCCTCAATATAAGAAAGTGTCAGGGACAAGGAAAAGAGAAAAAGACTACAGTAAAGAGATTAAACTCAGAAAAACAATAATCTGACCCGTTTCCTTGTCACATTCTCTTATCTAGACTAACAATTATTCTCCACATATACTGACTGGAACACTGGGTTCACCAGACAGTTGATGTCTGGTTCTTTTGTTTTAAAGAATGAAGTAATAAAGTTGCATTCCTCTTAAATCCTTAAAGGTGAACTTAAAGAAACATTGTAAGGTATTTGGAAGATATGAATAATAATATCACACAAGCCCGTAACCTGAGTAGCTTTCCCTCTCACACCTGAGTGAAAGGACATGCTCATTCTTCCACAGTCCTTTTTGAGGCACAGCATAGGTGTTATCTATGTTTGTAAAGCACCATATGAATACACAGGTTCTGATTCCATTATTCACGCTGAGCAGCACCTTACTCTTCAGATAGGCTCATTGAAATAAACGTGACCATTTGTGAAGTAAGGTACTACTCAATATGAATAAGGGTCCTAACTATTTTATAATAATAGCTATATCTCTGCTGAGATTGATAGCAAGGATCTTCACTGTGAGGTGGACATTTGCCCACTGTAGCACCTAACACACTTAACCAAGGCCACCAAAGAGCCATTAGATGGGGAGTGTTGATCATTACCAACCCATGCTGGATTCAGACTAGCAACCACACAGTGAAAGGGTCTGTAACCCCTTGCCATGCTCCTGAGCCCAATAAGAAGGAGCGTGATTTTGACATACCAATGAGAGTTGCTGATCACTATTCTTGTCTTGTATGAATGCTGCTAATGTGAAAACAACTGGAATACTTGGACTGATATTGGCAGTACATTAGCATGCAGCTCTTTTCATACACAAATCATTTTGTAGCAAGTTCTGATCTGTGTTCTCAATAATGTAGTCACGCTTCCAAAGGGAAGGAAGAGGAAATTAGATAAAGATGACAAGAAACATCAGAACTTGAAATAAAAGATTCCATTATCACCTGCCACCCTCTAATAGCTTTGAATTCTAAGGACTGGATTAGCCAAAAATAGAGTGCTCTTAAAGGCGTAACATTTCTCTAGGACCAAAGAAGTATGTTTGTAGCAAAGATGAGGATGTTGCACTGTAAGAACTTCAGAATGTTGAATGGCAGAATTATACCCACCTCAACATCTCCTCTCACATTCGTTGTGTGTGGAGCATCTGTCACTGTTGAGTCAAGTGGTGGGGTGGGGCTTCTCAGACCAAGCAGCAGCTTGTGGGGGCTTTGGTCTGCAGGGAGCAGATCAGAAAGTGGCAGGGTGTAGCATACAGCAGGCTCTGGCTTTTGTGTTATGAAATTATTTATTTGCATTGCGGTACTGACTAGACCCTCATGATGCTGGACACTGTACACAGGGCCGGCTCCAGGCACCAGCCAAGCAAGCTCGTGCTTGGGGCGGCAGATTACAAGAGGCGGCATTCCATCTAATCCTTTTTTGTTTTGTTTTGTTTTGTTTTGTTTTGCGCTTCACCGCTTTGGCCGCCCCTGCAGGTTTTTTCTTTTTGGTTTGCTGCTCCTGCCGCCCTGTAGAGGACGGAGGAGGGGAGCGCCCTGCAGCAAGCCCGGCAGAGCAGCCCGCGTCCTTCCCTGCCTGCCGACCGGAGTGGCGAGGAGCCCTCCTGGCAGGGGGTGCAGCGGGAGGGGCCGCGTGGCAAGCACCCCGCTTAAGGAAGCCCTGGCCGCCCCCCTTCTCATTCTCCCCCCCCCCCCCCCGCTAGCCGGGGTGCGCACTCCGCTGCCCGGGGTCTGCAGGGCCGGGAGTCCCCCTGCACCCACGCTCCCGCCGCCCCGCAGGTATTTTTTTTTTGTTTTTGTTTTTTCTTTCCTTTGCCGCTCCGGCCGGCCAGCCAGTTTGTTCCCCCCCCCCTCGCCGCTCCGGCCGGGGGCAGGTTTGTTTCCCGCCCCCCCCCCTTTGCCTCTCCGGCCGGCTGGCTTGTTCCACCCCCACCCCCCCGCTTCGGCCGGCCGGTTTGTTCTCTCCCTGCCCCTTTGCTGCTCCAGCCCGGGGGCAGGTTTGTTTTCCTCCTCCCCTCCCCCCCATCCCCTTTACTGCTCCGGCCGGCCGGGCGTTTTTTGCTTGGGGCGGCTAAAAAGCCAGAGCCGGCCCTGACTGTACAGACACAGAACAAATGCTTGAATAAAAAGAATAGAATTGTTAAATACAAACTATCATTTCAAAGAACAACACAGACTGTACTCAGGCCAGTGCAGGTATGGGCAGCCCACTTGTTACAGGTCCATAGCCCTTTAAGGCTAGAGTTTGCCTTCAAGTGGGTCACATGACTGAAGGGTCAAGTGACAGGGGATCACATGGCTGCAAGCGTGGACTATATAAGGCAAAGCTCTTGGCTCAGGTATAGTCAGAAAGGCTAGAGTTGTGGTGGGGAGAAGGCTATACAATAGCTAGACTGGTGGTCTGGAAATGGAGTCACAAGAGCGTCAGCCTGGGGAAGAGTCTAGGAAGGAGTTAAGAGAAAATGCTGAGGTCTAAGGAAAGGGCCTCCTGGGCAGGGTAGGAAGTAGTCCTTAGGAAACAGCAAAGTAGGTAGGCAAGCAGGGCCGGCTCCAGGGTTTTGGCCGCCCCAAGCAGCCAAAACAAAACAAAACAAAAAGCCGCGATCGCGATCTGCGGCGGCAATTCGGCGGGAGGTCCTTCGCTCCCAGGCGGAGTGAGGGACCGTCCGCCGAATTGCCACCGAATACCTGGATGTGCCGCCCCTCTCCGGAGCGGCCGCCCCAAGCACCTGCTTGAGAAGCTGGTGCCTGGAGCCGGCCCTGTAGGCAAGGTCTGAGCAGGTGGCTCTTTCATTAGTTGACTCCTTGGCAGTGGTGCTGGAACACTTTTAATAGTGGGAGTGCTGAAAGCCAGCTGCTTTGCCCTTATCTGCCCACCCCCTCCCCCAGAGCTGGGGCTGAGAGCAGGGCTGTGTCTCCGGGAGGGGGGGACCCGGACAGGGGTAAGAGGGCCGAGGGTGGGGCCACAGCTGGCAGCGGGCACAGGACCGGCAGCCGGGGCCCCGCATAAAACCTGGGGGTGCTGCAGCATGTCTCACACTCCTAGTTCTGGTGCCTATGCTTCTTGGGGCTGGTGTCTGGGGGAGGCACTGGGCTCCCTTACACATTTGTTGGGCCCGATACAAGGGTGGAGGCCCACTAGCTGCAATCTTGAGTAAGAGGGCTTGAAAGCTCATGGTCTGCTGAGCCTGGAGAAGGATGGAAGAGGCTATGGGTGGAATGCACGAAGGGACTTAGGTGTTGCAATGCTGACTTAGGTGTTCCTAACTTTTAGGCACCTAGAAAATCACAGGAACAAGAGAGCAATCCACAAAGCCTGAGTTTAGGCACCCAGCCTCCCTATACAATGAATGGATTGAGAGAGACACCTTAGACTGATCCACAAAGCCAGCACGCTGAGGGGACTGGAACTGCTGAAGTTAGCCTGTGGGAGACGCTGACCAGAGGGGGTGTGTGCTCAGCTCTACCTCCCTCTTGGAGATAGGCACCTAAGTCCAGGCTGCTGGATGCACCTATCTCTGTTAGCAATCCATAGACTGGGGGAAGGTGCTCGACCATCTAAATTGTATACAGGACCTAAAACAAACTAGCAGAGGACCTCCCTTTTAACCTAGTGATGAGGGTACTCACCAGGATGTGAGAGACCCCCAGTTCACGTCCACCCACTCCACCTAAGGACAGAAAGGATTTGAACAGGGATCTCCCACCTCTCAGGTGAGTGCCCTCACCGCTAGACTATGGAATATTCTGATGGGGGGCTCCCTCAATCTCTCCACTTTAATTAAACAATGGAATACTTAAAGATTATTTGGGCCCGAGAGAGGTAGAATGACTTTATAGCCTAGTGGTTAGGGCACTCACCTGAGAAAGTGGTAGATCCCTGTTCCAATCCCTTTTCCCCCTAAGGAGGACTTGAACTAGGAGTGAGGACCCTATCCACTAAACTAAAGATGATAAGGGAGGGCCTGCTCCTCCTCTAGCTGTTTTGTGTGAGGGGCCCAATCCAATAGGTGGACTCAGAGGTCTAATCTTTCCTGGTTTGTGAATTGCTCTGTGGCTTAGGTGGGAAATAGTTGTCTGGACGCCAATCAAGAGTCAACGGTGCTCAAGCAGAAGATAGGTGCCGAGGCACTTAGAGTGCACAGCCAGAGGAAAAAAACTTGAATGTACCTAAACTCATTCGGCACCTTCCTGGTTAGACAGAAGCCAAGTGGAGTTTCGTGGGTCACAGTGGTGCCTAAAAACAGGACCTAGGCACATAAGTACATTCATGCTCGCACCCTATGTGCCTTAGATATTTTGTTTGTTTGTTTTGGTGGTGGTTGTTGCTGGTTGGTCTTTGTTATGCCTGGAAGAGGAAACCTCTACTGGAGAGTCAAAAACATCAGCGTGACAAACAACTCTGTGGAGGACCATTGAAACTGAGGCATGGAGCATTGGATACTGGGCAGGATAAGCTGAGCTCTTACAATCATCTTTATCTATAGAGCTCAAGGTGCTTTACAAAGGCAGGTAAATGCCATTATCCTTAGTTTACAGATGAGGAAACTGAGGCACGGAAAGATGACGTGAGTTACCTGAGATCACCCAGTAGAAGAGCCAAGAACAAAATGCAGGTAGCCTGATTCCTAGCCCAGTTGCCTGATTCACTGGACCACAATGGCTCACTTGAAAGCTTGTCCTCTAAAAACAGCCATTTTACCTTCTTACAATTTTAGTTGGGAGAGGTCCCAAACCACAGCAGTTTGATCCAACTCCACCTCTGAAACACTTCCAAAATCCAGGGGTGTCTGGCTCTGGGATGGTAGTTTTGTCCCATCATGCAGAGAAAGGGCACTTGGTCTCTGATCTGAAGTTCTCCAGAATTTAAGATTGTTGGGAAGTGGGGCACTGTCTCTAACAAGCAAACTAAAGACACGTCTACAGAAATGCATGACTGGCTAGGAACATATAAGGGTAATGCTGCTAAATGTCCCTGGTGCGAGTAGCTCATCCCAGTTGCCCTACAGTGTTCACTGCCATTCAGTGCACTCTGAATTTCAGGGAATTATAAACACGGTAGCAAAGATGTAGGAAGTACATTGTTAATACAGTTGTTCATTATGAATGGGGAAACACGACGAGACACTTCCTGCCCTGTTATGTTCTAGAGGAAGACGCACTAAAAATCATCTGTAATTTCCTCTCATTTAAAAAACTAATTACTTCCATATTATAATTTGGGAAGTGAACGTGTCTGAGCATTTCAGTACAAACTTCCAGAGTCTCTGGAGACAATGGCAACCCATATATCATTTTAGAGCTAATTTTTAGAGAGCTGCTCTGCAGACCTCAAAATTAGATCCTGGTCTCCCCAAAAATCTTACCATGGTTATCTTTTCCCATCCACAAAGAGCAGCCAGATAGTTCCAGTCAGAAGGGCCTTCACTGTAAGCTGAGAACAACAAAATAAGAGATCAGAAGTGAAGTTTCCATACGAGAAAGCAGATACAGGGCATGATTCTCCTGCCTTGGAACTTGCAAAATGACTGCACCTGATCCTCCTCTCACATACACAGGTTTGACACCGGGATTCAGTGGAGAGACTCCTATCTTACATCAGTGTGACTGAGAGTTCAGGCCCAGCCTCTTCAGTCTGGTGTGTTCCACCCCAGTACATCTGGCACAAACGCTGCATCTGATCTGGGAATAATGAGAGAACACACATAATGAACGTTTCCTTTTTTCTAAAGCGACACACACAAACCTTAACATTGGAAAAAAATCAATGATCACTTAGCTGCTCCTGACAGTACAAGATGTCTCTAAATTAAGTCTCTCTTCTTCCCTTGCAAGATTTGAAAACAAGAGCTCTCTGCCTTTCTAATTTATTCCACTAATCAGGTGAAGTGGAAAGTGGTTTTGATCTGTCGTCTGGCCAGGCAGCAGACCTGTGACCATGGCCAGGGTACTCTGATTAGTCTGGAAAGCATAGCCTGGGAGATCTTTATCCTTTGGGCATCTCTTACGGCGAAAGAATCTCTTTCATCTTGGAATAGCAATAATAAAATTAAAATAACTGACACATGGCCAGAAAGGGTTAAGCATCCTGCAGGATAAATACCCCAAATTCAACCTCTAGGGACATATTATTAGATAATGTTTGTGGTTTTGTGTGTTTACATATATATTGTTAGAGGTTAACAATGTAATCAAACAGTTCCTGTCTATGCTGTATTCTGTTAATTCAGAGATCAAAAGAAGATCTTAACATTTAAATGAACTGTAACTATAGTGATATCACTGTCTTCATCTCTCTTTGAACTATATAGCAAATCACCTGTGAATGATGGAAAACAGATAATTGCCTTATGTCAATCCATATAGCTAATTACCGATGATGCTTAGGAAATAGGTCTACTTCAAAGTCTCCATGATTGCCTATTGTTCACCTAATGACTCAGTGCTATCAAGAGAAGACCTGGAACTGTATAAAGGTGTCTTGGGTCCTGATCCTTTTTATCTCAGATCTGCTTAATGCTTTACCCAGGGGAAGCTTGAGTCCAAAACTGAGATCTCCAGTCCAACCTGGATCACCCTGAATATGAACATTGGATTATAACCTATGGACTAATTCTGAAAGAACTCTTTGCAACTACAAAGCTCACCATCTCTACTATGAAACTGATCTCAAAACTCTACTCATGTCTGTATGTATACTGATCTTTTAAACAATACTCTCTCTTTTCTTTTTTAATAAATTTAATTTTAGTTAATAAGAACTGCTGTAGGCGTGTATTTGGGAGGAATTGTGTCTGATCCTTTGGGATTGGTAAAACTTTCTTATACGATGAATAAGATTTTCAGTAATCCTCATCATATTTGACTTGGGTGTCTGGATGGAGGCCTAAGGCTGGGTTGCTTTAAGGGAACTGTGTTTTGGCTTCTGGGTAACCAGCAAGGTATTATAAAAGCTGTTTGAGGCTAGCTTGGTGGATTTAAGTACTGGAATGACCACCAGCTTTGGGGATTGTCTGCCCCAGTCTTTGCAGTTTGCCCTAATTAAGTAACCTCAGTGCGGCTCCCCTGGGAGCCCGGTCACAATAACAAATTAGTAACCTTGAGCAGTATACGTGATGGGGAATTTCTGGACTGATTATGCCACATCTTGGGAGGCACATTGAAGCGCCATGAAGCTGGAGAGTGAGGGGTTAAAATGCAGACACCCTGTAAACATGCACAGCTCCTACCAAATCCGCAGGGTCAGATTCTGCAGTGATTAGTTATTTGTGGAGAACATTGGAAATGACTGGGATTGTGAAAATTATGTGTGACTCAGCTCACCCACTTACTTGTGTGTTGCTATCTACTTAGGGCTTGTCTGCACTACAGGTGCTATGCCGCTGTACCACCGTAATGTAGACACTTCATACATCGATGGAAGGGGTTTTTTTGTCACCGTAGGTAAGCCACTTCCCTGAGTGGCAATAGCTAGGGCGATGAAAGAATTCTTCTGTTGACCTAGTTGCGTCTACACCAGAGGTTAGATCGGCTTAACTTCGGCACTCAGGGGTGTGAGCAAGGTAGCTGTGTCAAGCTAAATTAAGGGTAGACCAGGGCTTGGTCTCAAAGGATTAACTTTCTTCCAGAGACACGTGCTGGGGAGCAGGGGAATAAGCGCTGAGTGGCCTGGGTGGGTGTGGGTCACAGAGATGTGTCCGGGTTGAGATGACTAAACTACCAAGAACTGTCAACCTGTGAATAGCGCTACATTGGAGATACAATGGAGACCGACAATCAGCCCATTGACTTTTAAAGACCACCTGCCAAGGGCACTTTCTGAAATATGAATTGGCGATTACCTGTCTGACCACAACCCTTCCCCTCTCTGAAGGGGGGCGGGGAAGGGGGCGGTATCTGTGAGAACAGTGTGATTGGCACTGGAAACAAAGCAGCCAGGTGTTAAAGGGCTTGTATAAGAAATTTGTGGAAGAATCCCATTACCAACGTGGCTTGTTGAGCAGGGCCTAGGAGGCTGGCTGCAGGCACGGAGGCTGACTGCAGACATGCAGTCTGTCTGCCAGTAGATGGAAAAGGTGACTATCTGCTCTTAAAGCAGGAATAGAGGTGGAGAAGCTGGTTTTACTCCTCCTCTGTGTTCCCTCTATTCTGGGGCCAGCCAGGGGCCACACTGACACATCTCTTTCTCCTCTCCTGCCTCCAGCTGCTACTCTAACTTGTGACCAGCAGCCTGTGGCCCCAAGGAGTAGTTCTGGGAAATAGCCAGACTGCAGCAGTGTCCCAGACATACACCCGTTCATCTGGCCACGCTCCTTGTACCGAGGTGAGGAAGAAAGGCACTACAGAGGCTCTGCACCCTCTATGGATTCTTGTTACACTGGAGAGTTCCCCAGTTATCAGCTCTGCTGCGTTTACAACCCCTTTCCACTGGCAACGTGGCACAAAGGAGCCGCAGTGTGAAATACCCAGAACTGTCGATTGGAGAGGGTTACAAGCCCTTTGCACAGGTGTAAAGGATGCCAGGAGCAGGACTGAAGCATCAGCCCAGTAGATTTGTTCTGCATTTACCCAGGTGTCATTGAGACCAGACTCTGGCCCAATAATTCCAGGATTTCAATGAATTGCATTTTTCCTTATTAATAAGTACAAGAGCCCTGGATTGTTATTTGCTGATTAAAAGACGTTTCCAACTGTTTGTTTAATTAACGGCGGCTGGTGTGTCTTGCAGAACCATTGGGAGAAGGGGCAGCTTTGCCGTGTTCTTAACACGCTGGTTGCAGTTAGTCAGAACGTAACTCAATTATATTTAACCATGGGGAGGTGATGAAGTGTGTAATAAATATTATTGTTTCATTAGCGATCCCGCATTTAATTTAGATAAGTTTTAATTCCTCACAAATGGGAAAGCTTTGCTCTCTTTGCTGCTTTTTGCCATAGCTACATGACAAAGTTTGGTCAATGCAAGTGACATTGGCTTCCAGCATTGATGTTTTTATATAGCTTCGGCACCTGCACACTTGGGTGCTTGCATCGGCACTGCATATACTCAGCAGGAGTGGCTGCGTCAACGTACAACGTAGTATACCACAGGTAGGTATCCCAATGTGCTCCATGCCACCATCTGGCTCAATGCCATGTGGGACATTTTTGTGGTTTTGTGGGATAGCAGCAATTCACTGTGGCATTTCTGAAAGCCAGGGGTCAAGTTCTCCCCTTGCTACTTTCCCCATCCCATAATATTTTTCACATCCCATAATTTGTTAAAACTCCTACAGTCCCAGGTGGTGCTTTTCAGTCTCCACCATCTGACACAAGAGTGGATCCTGCAGAACTCAGCACAATTCTCCTGAGTGTTGCTAATACAGGACACATGATTCTCCTGTATTTACAGAGCTTGACTGAGTAGTACTACAATCGGGATTGCGATGCGGAAGATGTGCAAGCACAATAACTGAATGTTGATGGACACAGTGGAAGAAAAATGCCTGATTGCTGCTGGCATTCATGGAGCAGCTTCATACAGTGGATTGCCACTTGTAGGCCTGAGAAACAAGCACTGAATGGTGGGATTCCATCGTAATGCAGGCTTGGGGTGACGAGCAGTGGCTGCAGAACTTTTGGATGCAAAAGACCCCCTTCCTGGATCTGTGTGCTGGGCTCACCCCAGATCTCCAGTATAGGGAGCACCAAATGAGAGCTGCATTGAGAGTGAAGGAGAAAGTGGCAATCACTCTCTGGAAGCTTGCAATGCTGGACTGCTGTCGGTCAGTGGGCAATCAGTTTGGAGTTGAAAAATCCATAGCTGGGGGGGAAGGGGAGAATGTTATCCAAGTCTATACGAGCATTAAGTGTCTCCTGCTGCTCAGGGCTGTGACTCTCTGTAACGTACAAGAAATAATCAATGGATTTGCAGCAATGGGGTTCCCAAACTGCAGTGGCATGGTAGACAGCCTACATGTCCTATTCTGGCACCAGCCTACCTTGCCACTCAGTACACCAACATCAAGGGAGACTTTTCCACGGTTATGCAAGCACTAGTGGATCACCAGGGACAATCCATGTGGGCTGCTCAGGGAATATGCACGATGCTTAGAACGTCTCAAAAAGCTGCAAGCAGAGACATTCTTCCCTGACCAGCAGATTACCACTGGCGATGTGTAAATGCAAGTAGCGATTCTCAGGGACCCAGCCTATCCCTTGCTCACCTGGCCCATGACGCCATACACTGGCTCCTCAACAATGCCAAGGAAAGATTCACTTACCAGCTCAGCAGGGGCAGAATGAGGGTTGAATGTACTTTTGGTAGAGTAAAGGGATGCTGGCACTGTTTGCTCATTAGATTAGAGCTCAGTGAGAAAAACATCCCCATGGCATAGCTGCATGATGTATACTGCATAATATCTGTGAGGCAAAGGGGGGAAAGCTGCCGCCAGGCTGGAGGGGCAAAGTAGACCGTCTGCCTGCTGAATTTGAACAGCCAGACACAAGGGCTATGAGAAGAGCCCGAAGCGGAACTATGTTGCTGAGGAAAGCCTTAAAAGACTATTTGAACAGTCAGCCCCAATAGTGTTGTCTGATGCTTTTATGGAAGTATCTTGCATGTGTCCTTACTGAGATTAAATATTTGTGGGTCTTTGCCTCCCACTATGAACTCTGTAATGCTTGGTGGAAATTAATAAGGACACTCTGAGGTTAAAAAATAGAACTTTATTGTGTGCAAAGAAACAGGCAACAAACACACAAGGTTAAAAAACTTTTACCGATAGTGTAACAGGGCGAACCATACTTTAAAACCCCAAGTAAAAATATAAGTCAACAGAGACCATTTATATCCATGAGCCTAAAACCTACTATAATGTTGTGGGCTGTTGCTACATATACAGAAACCTGTGGTTTTCACAGGCAGGTGTGTGTGTAGCTATTGTTCTCCATGTTGTCAGTCGTGGGGTGGTAGGGCTAAGGCTGTACACCATGCTGCACCCGGTATGTTGGGGGATGTAGGGAGCTGCAATCATGAAGTTCTCTAGGGATGGGCAGGGCTACTGAGTCCAAGGTCCTTGAGCGTGAAGTCAATAATGCTCTGCCACATCTGAGTTTGTTGCCTGAACAAACTCATGATGTCCTTGTGCATTTCCTGATATACCTCTTGATCCTTGTGCCTCCCTTGAAGCAAGTGCTCTCTCCATTCTCAATATCCATGGTCATGTTCAGATGGCCCCTCCAAGCCCAGCATTCAGTCCAAGGCCATGGAGAATTGGAGGATCTCACAGAATATATCTTCCCTAGAGCTCTTCTTTCTCCTCTTGATCAGGGTCACACATGGAAGGCGCACCACTCAAGACCACCACACACCAGAAGCTACTTTTTAATACAGGCATTTAGATTCCAGTTACGGTGGAGGGGAAAAGATAAGTCTCCAAACTCCCTTAGTATCCCTCTAAATACCTTTAATAAGAAATGTCATTTGTCACTCTAGCTTTGGAGTGCCTTGTGACAGCACTGTTTTGCAGCTCCAACCATGATGAGTACGGCCTGGAGTGGAGGTGGAGAGGGGTGCTGTTGCATGGAAGCTATAGACGCTGGGTACCTCTCCCTGGGAATGGGTATAGGAAAAGAGCAATGAATCCTGGCACTTGTTGCACAGGCCGTGGTGATTTTGACTGATATTGTTACTCCTGAGGGTGACAAAGGCACAGAGGACCAAGCTGCTACTGGCATCCTGAGACTCCCAAAGCTGCCCAGGCCCCTATGCTACTAGCCCGTTTAGTGCAATGATGGCATCCGAACTCATTGCAGAGGGGTGTGGGAAAGTCTCCTGTCGCAGTGGAAGAAACAAGCCATAATGAAGAACATTAAAATTGCTTAGAGGTGTTTTCTTTGGCTGGATGATGCGCTCCCGTGATCGTGGGAATACACATAACATCACGAGGATATTTACCTTTCATGTGAATTTATTGGCCCAAATCCTCAGCTAATTTAAGTCCATGTGGATTCTGTAGTGTTCAGTGATCACTCAGTGCTTCTAGTGTTTGCATAAGCCAAGAGATCCCTTTATTCTATGTTCATTTCCCACTTCTAACTGGCTGGGCATGAGGACAAGAGCAACACAGTGCCCCGCCCAGACACTGTCTGGGAAGCTCAGCCCTTAAAGGCACAGTCCCCAATACTACAGCTTCATTGAAGTCACAGACACAAAACAGCCATTGACTGGTAACAAATGTAACCACTACTCGCCTGCTGAAGACTGGAACTCGTGACCTAGATGTGAGATGTTCTGTGGCCTACCTTCAATGCTGTGTGCCATATAATTCATGGCAGTAGCATCTATGGGCCAGCCAGGCTGGCAGCCTATTGTACCTGGTGCTGTATAAACATAGCAATATGTGCCCCCAAAGAGCTTGCAATCTAAACTGATAATCATTCATAAAATACTATTTATAATGCCTATATGATAAGCTTCATCTCTCTCTGTTTCACTCAATGGTAACTGCATTTTTTTGGTCAGTGTCCAGCCAGTGCTGCGTTTCCCTTAATTAGTGTTCATGTCCTATTGACAGCTCTTTGACCTGCCATAGAAAATGCAAACTTCTCTGCAACAAACTTTCTGCCAGGCTATAAAATTTGACTCTCTTTTTTTGTTGTTGTTTTATTTGATGGGCCAAGAGTCTGTCTTTCAGCTTTAATTACAACGTTCCCTTATTAATCAAGTAGAAATAGGACAAGCTGTGCAAGCCTTGCTGAGAGGAGAATGGGGCATACAAATACACTTGCAGGGAGAGAGATTGCAAAACAATTTGTACGGAAGCGACTGGATATCCTGGCACCCCACAGCACACATTTTGCTCTACAAAACCAGCTTAAACCAATGGTCCATCAAATCCAGTATCCTGCCTACAGCAGTGTCCAATACCTGCTGCTTTCTGATTTTATTTACTTTAAGAACACATTAAAAGCACAACAGTATTAGTATTTTCCTCACTACCATGTAGGAATTTCCTATCAGACCTACACAAATCCTACCCACAACAGTCTCAGTCCTCCTTGAATGACTGATCAAAGAGATGGGCTTTGCACCATGTCCCAGAGGTCCACCGATTCCAGCTCTTCTGGGCCAAAAGAGGGAGCATTCCACAGGAGAGGGGACTTTATGGAGAATGTCCTGTCAGCCACCCCTCTCCTTTGTAGAGAGGGAGAGCCAGCTTCGATGCCACTGTGGATTGCAGCTGCCAGCAGTACAGCAGGAGAGAGAGAATGCCTTGGGTAGGAGGGTGGGTGGCATGGCGTGGTGTGCAGTTTAGGGCTTGGTAGGTCAAAACTAACACCTTAAACTCTATGCTTAGAATAGCAAACGCCTTACATAATGCACCTAGTGCACTATGCAATGCTGTATATAGATTCCAGTGCTGGCATCCACTCCTAGCAGCCTGATTTTCAGCAGGGCCTCAATCCAGCCTCTATTTTCACAGGCACATCTCTGCACCCAAAATGAACTATAGGTGCAAGTATTAGGAGTTAGAGGTCTAATTACCTCTTGTACCTGCTAGTCAGTTGGGCACCCAAGTACTATTGGTTAAGCCCGCAATCCACTGCAGGCCTAAAATACTGGTAGTCACAAAATGGTGTAACAAGTCATAGGTGCTGGAACTAGGGGTGCCGCTGCACCCCCTGTCTTGGAGTGGTTTCCATTACATAAAGGGTTTATGGTTTGATTCAATGGCTCTCAGAACCCCCACTATAAAAATTGTTCCAGCCTCCTGCAACAGGTTTAGTCTTGTCTGAAAGTGAGGCCCAGAATAATCAAGGATCATTTGGTGTACACAGCAAGAACTACAGCTTGTTTGCTAACTTACTTCTCCATTCCACTTTGGAAGTTACAGTAATGCACCTTCCCTCTGATTGATTGAATAATGCACTCAGGGGAACATGACCAACAGATGCTTTTAATGTTACCTCATTATGAGCCCAATTAATATACCTTCCTGTTTGTACACAATGCATTATTTCTGCACGCTGGAACCTAACCATTCCCTGAAAAGAATGAAGATGTGTCTCCTTTCAGCCCTTAATGAACAGATCCAGTGACACTTCATATGGAGCAGAAAAGCTCCTGATGCTTCTTAATGTGAAACCAAGAAAGACTTTCATGTTGTTCTCTCAACATTTGATTAAATCAATGAGAGAGAAGGCTTCTTTTATGGAGCATTTTAACAGTTAACCTTCTAAAACAAAGGCACAAAACACCATGTCTGTGTGTCTCAGGTTTTGTTGATGGATTCCTATTATATAATACACCAGTTCTTTATGTACACGTAGCTGCTGGTTCCATAAAGCATCTTAAACTAAACTAAGAAGGTCCTCGCACTGTTAAGTACTTTGGGAAAATAATGATAGTCTAAATCTTCTTGGACTCTATGCGTGTGTGTGGATCTATATATAATCACTGCATCATGCAAAATGAGTCATTGTCAAGCAAAGCTATAGGGAATTAGGAATTTTGCAGCATATTTACCTTACTAGCTTTTTTGTGGGGGGAATGGGGAGAAGAAAACTGGCAAGGTGTAGCATCCCCTAATCAAACATTTTCCTACCTGCCTCTACTGAGCACTGATAGCTGTAACTATATGATGATGAATAACCGAGTCTGATTTTGATCAAGTTCATGCTGACTCTGCATCAGGTATTCTCGCTACCTGGCCCCCTCAGGCATGAAGAATATCTTGTTACAAATCCAGAGCTAGCTAGGAGTTCATGGTTGTCTCTCTCCTGCACACTGTGGCCACTCAAAAACTTGCAGGGACAGTGGGGTTGAAGCCAGGATTCCACTACTCCAAAAGCAGTCCCCAGCCCCTTGAACTAAAGGAGACACACTCCTTGCTCTTTCAAGTATCAGGCATGTGACAAACAGCTGAGCCATTCTGATTCTGTACACAAGAGAGAAGAGCAGTGGGGTATGTGCGCGTGTGTTCACTGCAATTTTCACGGCACCGTAATTTCAATATTGGCCAGTACTTCTGGCCGGGTCATTATACTATGCTGCCTTTATTTTTTAGTAGCTCTTCTCAAATCTCCCTCTAAATATGGACACTCCTATATCTTCCAAGAGGCACGCCCACTGGAACAGCGAGTACTGGCTCTACCTGACTCTGCAGCGTTTTGATACAACTCTGCTTGTTAAATCAACGTCAAGACCACACAGGATGTTCAGCCAACAGCCCTGTTCAGTCCTGCAGTCAGCTGAGCTATTTCCAGGGCCGGCGCTTCCATTTAGGCGACCTAGGCGGTCGCCTAGGGCACCAGGATTTGGGGGGGGGGCGGCAATTCTGTGGCAGGGGGTCCTTCACTCGCTCCGGGACCTGCCACCGAAGTGCCCGGAAGACCAGTAGCGCGGAAGGACCCCCCCACCGCAGAATTGCCGACGACGAGCGGGAGCGCGGAAGGACCCCCGCCTAGGGCGCCAAAAACCCTGGCGCCGCTCCTGGCTATTTCTCCAGGTCTGCACTGGTGTAGCTGAAACCAGCCTCTGGGCTAATGGGAGAGGTGGGTGCGCAGCACCTTTTTGGAGTTAGCCCATATAAAAATTGCTCGTAGAGCCACGAATTTTAGTCAGGATTGTAACATACTTTCCCAGTGTTGCTAATTAGTTCCCCTAAGGCAGCTCAGAGCACGTGCTGGTACATGAGGCTTCTGCTCTATGGACTGGTGCACAGATGCCACTCAAGCCTTGCCCAAGATCATGTGGCGATTCACGAGCTCAGAATGGACTAACATCCAATCAGATAGCAATTATCTCCAACCAAACGTATAGCCCCACTGTACTTACTCTTGCTGCTCTTGTTAAGGTCACAGCTTTCTGTATATTATTTTAGGACTTTATAGCTCCAAAATAAAAATCCCCTTCCCCTTCCCACACCCGAGGCTGAAGCTATGATGAAGTGAAGGGAAAGAGAATAAAGATTAAAAATAATGACTTCTGGGTTTGACTTGCTCACTTTTTACTCAGCCCTTATTCAGTGAGAGTTTTGCCTGAAGTCCATGGAAAACCAGATCACTTGTTTAGGAGCCTAAATGGGGACTTAAAAACCTAACTTTAGACGCCCATTTTTTTGGAGACTCTTAGCCATAGTCTATAGCATATCCGTCCATACAAATATATTACCAACACCACTTCCTGCAGCACATAAATGAGATGTCATTTAAAAAAAATCTCCTTACTGTACATTATCTAGAAAACCATGGGAGCACCCAGAGCCCCATTTTTACCTTTGAACAATATGGGGGGATTGGGAGGGGGCACCCTGCTGTGTTGCAGTCAGTCTGAGCTCTCCCCCACTGAGCCTGCAGGAGTTTTAATTCTCAGTCCAGGAATAATTTGCATCTTCTTAGAGGAAAGACTATTAGGAATTCTCCCAGCAAAATCATGTGCAAAACATGAAGGCTGCATCTACCCTAGACACCTGAAGTACACCGCACCTGCTCAAAGAAAGGCTAATCCAACCAGCGGTGTGCTCATCTGTGCGCTGTGGGGAGCATTTTTGTACACGGATGTGAGGGGTGTGACAGGACTGTTGGAGGGACAAAGTGGGGAGTAGGATGCCAAACTTCTCTAGTCATAGACAAGGCTAGAGAGAGTGACCGAGGCTTAGTAAGTTGTTCTTATTAAGGCACAGCTTGTATTTAACACGGCAATTATTTGTATTTAAACATTACATGACACAGCAATGACAGCCTGCTGTAAGCGTTAGCCCAGTGGGTCTCAAACTTTATTACTGGTGACCCTTTTCACATCGCAAGCCTCTGAGTGCGCCCCCCCCCTTAAATATATAAAAAAGTGTTTTTAATTTATAACACCATTATAAATGCTGGAGGCAAGCGGGGTTTGGGGTGGAGGTTGACAGCTCGCGACCCCCCCCCCATGTAATGACCTCGTGACCCCTTGAGGGGTCCTGACCCCTAGTTTGAGAACCCCTGCATTAGCCTGTCAGGCTGTTCCACCCCTTGCAATTCAGAGCCCCACCTCCTGAAATAGAGGAGGCCCTTTGTTCTCTGCAGCTACCCCCTCTCACAGCAGCGACAGCTACGTCGGAAAGTGCAGATGACGACCCTCCAATGCCCGTTATCACTGTGCTGTCTCTAAGCTACTTCTGTGCTCTGCTCAACTGCATACGAAACCTTAACCTGCAGATTCCCCTGCACTTTCACAACGTCCTACCAAACCCATGTGTTCTCCCAAGGTCACTCTTGTTGCATGTGTGGGTATCCGAATGGGTCACAGTACCATCTGGTTTCAAAAGCTGACCGCAGAGATGAGTCCTCTCATGAGTACTTTCAGATGTGTATCGCAGAGACCTAGTTTCAACACCCAGTGCTCCTCTGAGGTCTGCAAGGAGCTATTCTCGTGCCTATCACATGTAATATTTAGTATCAAGCCCTGGCTTAGTCATCAGAGGAGAGAAAATGTTCAAAAGTAACAAAGGAACAAAATGATGTGTCTGAGCTAAAGCTGGACAAATACCTGGTTCTAAGCGAGTGAGTCCTTTTGGGTCAAAGGAAGTTTGGCCTCTTGAAACAGCATCAGTCCTAAAGAGGCGTGAATAACTGGGTGGTTTTTTTAAGCTGAAAAATCCTCCAGAAATGTGGTTAGTTTTTGAACCAAAACAGAAATTTTTCAGTTTTTCTTGAGAAAATGACACCTCCCACCCCGCTCCAAATTTCATTTGGGTCACAACTAACTTTCCAAAGGTCGATTCGAATCAACATTTCACTTTGGAAACACTGGTTTGAAACATTTCAAAATGAAATGGCAAAAAAAAAAAAAAATTCATCGGTAACTATTCCCCCAATTCAGTCTGCACTCCTGAGTAGTTTTCATGACTCCCCAAAATAATTTTTATGGAAGATTTGGTATTCGCCAAAAAAGAATTGCCCAGCTCTAGTCAGTATTAGAGTCCCTTGCATCTTTCCCTTTTGCGTGGAGTCATTTGTGTGCATAATGCTACCCTCGCCCAGTGGGAAGATAAGGGACCTGCTACACGGCCAGGTAGGCAATAGGACCATAGGTTTTATGCAGTGAAGGATCAGGTTGTAGTTCCGGTGGTGCGGATGCAAATCTATCTAGGTAAATGTGCAGCAAACGGCTTTGTTACACTAGGGCCTGATCCTGAGGAGTACAGCACTGAAGTCAGCTGACTACCTCTTGGGAGCAGGCCTTTAATGCTGAGATATCAGATAAACTTCAAGTTCCGTTTTTAAAAAAAGAGGATGGGGAGGGAGACTTTCTTAGGGTTGCTGGCTAGACAGTTGGTATGCGGGGACTGCTGCTTATTATGCTAATCACAATTGTTTCACTCTTGCCTTGTCCTCGTGTGTTATAGTCGGCTGCTGTGCCTCATCATATGCAGACGTTGTAAACTTTGGGGGCAGGGACTGTCTTTTGATTACATGGGTGTACAATGCCTGGCACAATGGGGCCAGGAACCTTGGCTGGGGTATCTAGGTGCTACCCCAATGCAAATGAAGAGGCGCAGTAATTTTGTTTTTTATGGGTAATGTAGGCTTGTATTTTGCTTCTGTTATCTGTGTGTGAATTCTTTATCCACATACAAATCTGGAATGAACAGAGTAGGGACACGGGGGTCCTGAGCATCTCATAATAAAGACCACAAACTGACTAGCTAGTCAAGGGCTTGCATTTCAAAAGAGCCACTGATTTCTTCAAAAGGAGCCCCAAATTTTGCAATTTCAGTATCTCTCCATCTAGTAATGGCCCCCAAACACCACACTGTGCAGTCGGCTGCTACTCTGGAATACTGTCACCTTTTGGTTGAATAAAGATGCTTACAGCAGGAAACTGAACTGGTAATTGAGCTGTGTACGTTGCCTTCCTGTATTCCTGGTGAAGCAAGGGTATGCTGAGCCTCTGAGAAACACAATTGATCAAGCTGTAGTCACATATTTAAATCCATTTGCCCCCTTCGAGCCATCCCATAAACTTTCATCTCCACATGCAGCCTGGGGAAAGGGGAGTTTAGTCTTGATTACCAGCAAGGAGATGAATTCGTTGGGCCACCAAGTCTCTCCTGCCAAGCTGTCATTTTTGGTATTGATCCCCTGTTCTTGCAAAAGCAAACCCTGCCGGCTGCTCACAATTCTGGTAACCGGATCGATATTCTTTCTCCTGCCCCCCGCTGCGTGTTCCAGTGATGCCTTGGCAGCTACCAGTCATCTGTTGTTCATCAAGAACTTGGGGGAATAATTTGCAGCGGAGGTGAGAATGCTGCCAGCCGCCTCACATTCATTTAGGTCTCAGCTGGGACCCAGTGTGCTCTGGACCCAATCTTCATCCATAATGAGATTCATTATGAATTTCACATGGTCCCCCATGTTTGGGCTGCAAGATTTTCCTTCAGTGTCCTCCTGCGCCAGACGTAAGGCTGGGGAGAAGCCGAGATGGCTTCGTACAGGGGAAAAAGTCCTTTAGCTTCACCTGGCTCCCATGATGAGGGTAGATTGAAAAGGCCTCCCTGGCTTTCCCTTCTCAAGTAGCTTAGAACAAACTTTTCAGTTTGGTTCAAATAAATAGTTTTGCAGCAGGGCAATGTGTTGAATTTCCATGATCTCTTATGTGATCTGAATGAAATGTGTGAATTTTGGGATGGAAGCTTTAGCCTGCAGCATTTGCAGCCTCATTATGTAAATACATATGGACAAGGCAAGGTGGGTGAGATAATATCCTTTTGTGACAGGTTGGATCACAGAAACCCCCTGGGAGCTGCCATCTGATGTGCCAAGACTACCTCTGCTCCTGTTTTCCCTGCCAGCTCAGGACTCCAGCACCCTGTCTTGCTGAGCCAGACACTCCCGTCTGCTCCAACGAAGACCCAGGGTCTGAATTACTTGCCCTAAAGCTGCAGGTTTACCTGAAAACAGCTCACAGAAGTGTGCTTGTCTTTAGCACTCAGATGCCCAACTCCCAATGGGGTCTAAACCCAAATAAATCCGTTTTACCCTGTATAGAGCTTATGCAGGGTAAACTCATAAATTGTTCGCCCTCTATAACACTGATAGAGAGAGATGCACAGTTGTTTGCTCCCCCAGGTATTAATACATACTCTGAGTTAATTAATAAGTAAAAAGTGATTTTATTAAATACAGAAAGTAGGATTTAAGTGGTTCCAAGTAGTAACAGACTGAACAAAGTAAGTCACCAAGCAAAATAAAATAAAATGCGCAAATCTATGTCTAATCAAACTGAATACAGATAATCTCACCCTCAGAGATGCTTCAGTACGTTTTTTCCTCAGACTGGACCCCTTCCAGGCCTGGGCACAATTCTTTCCCCTGGTACAGCTCTTGTTCCAGCTCAGGTGGTAGCTAGGGGATTCTTCATGATGGTTCTCCCTTTGTTCTGTTCCACCCCTTTATATATCTTTTGCATAAGGCGGGAATCCTTTGTCTCTCTCTGGGTTTCCACCCCCCCCTCACTGGAAAAGCACCAGGTTAAAGATGGATTCCAGTTCATGTGACATGATCACATGTCATTGTAAGACCCCAAGCCTTCATTCCTCCCAGCCTGACTCACAGGAAGGCTTGCTTGCAAACAGAGCCCCAGTCAATTGTCCTGGTTGATGGGAGCCATTAAGATGCCAAACCACCATTAAATGGCCCACACTTTGCATAATTACAATAAGCCCTCAGTTATATTTCATATTTATAGTCCCAGATACAAGAGTGGTACATTTATACAAATAGGATGTACACACTCAGTAGATTATAAGCTTTGTAATGATACCTTACAAGAGACCTTTTGCATGAAGCATATTCCAGTTGCATTATATTCACATTCCCATATTTTTATAAAACCATATAGACTGCACAACGTCACACCTTTATTGGACCAACTTCTGTTGGACAAAGCAGGAATTTGCCCATGGCCCCTTCGTCAGTATCTGCAGCCATGTTAACACCCTGCCAGTCAACAAGCTCCCTTCATTAGTAACTGTCTACCTTCTGTGTGTACCTTTCCCACTGAATCTTTATGGTGTCACCTGAAGATAGCCTTGAATCCAAAACCTAGATCCAGTCATCCTGAAACTTCAAAAGGCAAACCCATATCTGGGCCCAAACTTCCATCTCTGCCTTAACCAAACCCCAACCCTTCCTCCTAACTCCGGGCTGTTCCAAAATCCGTTTCAGATTCTCATTTAGCAAATTGTCCCATCTCTGCTGTCATCGGTGTGGCTTCTTTCCACTCTAATTTCCTTCTGTTTCTCTCTGTTCTCATACGCTATTATTTCAGCCATTTTCCTGCCCTCTTTTTGATTGCTGCAGCTCCGCTAATGACTTTCCTCACGTTAATTATTATCTTTCTTTAATTATCTCTTCATGCAAGTTTCCCTCTTCAGTGTTAGTTCTGACTTTGTTAGGTTTCCATTCTTTTTTCTTATCTTCTCCTTCTATAAAGCTTATGCAGCAGGGATGGGGAGAGGTCAGGATTGTGAGGCAAATATATCATTGAGTTTGGATCCAGTCCTTCATTCCGTATGGCCTCAACACTCATTGGCTTCAGTGGGAGTTTTGGGGGCACAAACAGCAAGACTGGGCCCATGTCACTGATACAGCTATCGAAAGGTTTGACTCTGTGTCACTTTACCTCTCCCACCCTTTGTCTTGTCAGATTGTAAGCATCTCAAGGCTCTTCCCATTGCTATGTCTACACCACAGAACCTATGCCAGCATAGACCCCTAGCGTAGCTGCAGCCTACACTGACAGAAGGAGGTTATTCTGCCAGCACCAAATGACATTAGCTATACCAACAGAAGCACTCTTCTGGATTCCAGTTTTCTTCCCTTCCTCAAAAGCACATGGGAAGATGTTTGGGTCTCTCCTGTCTGCAGAAGATGAGTGGAGGTTCAAAGAGATGATACAGAATAATATTCACTTTCAGATTTACATAATGCAAATATCTGAAGGGGGGAAATATGGAATTCGTAGGAGGTTCATTGAAACAATACAAGATAATGGTGTGTCGTGAGCAGTGACACTCTGAAAGATTAATTACAGAGCCTGGGAGTCACAAATTGATAAGTAAGGGCCACCTGTATAATTAAAAACAGTCTAATTACATAGTTATATAATCTTACTCCTGCTATAGTCCTGAATGATCTCCTGATGCTTTGACTGCCTGGGTGGGATATATAGATCCCATCACTATTAGAATAGAAAACATCTTTTTATAATATTAAAACTAGGAGATTTGATTTTCCACTACATCAGACTTATGCAGTCCGTGAGCTATGTGCAAACAATGCAAAGAGAGAGGCTGCTATTCAGCTACCATGAAGAAATAATGAGCAGAACGCCCCAAAGGATGCAGCTGCTTTGCATTAACAGGGTGAGCTCAGTGGCATGAGAGTTTAAAGTGGCAAGCCTCAGAAAGCTTGAGGGCAATGTTCAGAAGCAAGTCTTAAGGGAATCTGAGCTAGCGTAACTTGGACCTTCTTGCGGGCCCCTCAAAGTGTTTGCTGCACCAACTTGGTCACCTTCTAAACTCCTGTAGTCATATTTACTGAGACTCACACCCATCAACCCATGTGTAACTTATACCACCACCCCTTGCACATTACATCTGAGTTTGATTCAGTGAGCCTGATTCTCCTGTCACTTACACTGGCTTTACACTTGAATTCAGCAGATCTACTCCAGGCAATAAGGTTTACACCAGTGTAATAAGAGGGGAGTCAAGATTGGATATCCTTATAAAAATATGACTTAGTTCAGCCAGAAGTTGTGGCTTGATGCAGAAATTACTTGGTACGATTATTTGGCCTTGTGATGAAGGAAGGCAGGCTTGATGATCCTAATGGTTCCTTCTAGCCCTAAAGTCTATGAACCTATGATGCTACACTAACTTAGATACACTCATATTGGTAAATTGATGGGAGTAGATTAAAGGGGGTTTACATTAGTGCTAGGGGATCTAAGTTACATCATTTTGCAGACGTCACCTCTGAGTTTCAACCTCACTTTGGTTCTGATAAGTGCCCTAAAACTTGGCATTTCTCCAATCAACCTGGATCAAACTGGGTCTGTAAAATTGGCTTACAAATCTTATTAGCATGAAAATTCTGGACATTTCTTGCTTCTGCTAAGCCTGGAAATAGCAGGGGCATAACCTTTCTCATGCTATTATAGTAATACCTGACATATCTCTAGTACCTTTCATACAAGGGTCTCTAAATGTTGTTTTACAAAGGTAAATATTATTATTGCCAGTTGACACATGGGAAATCTGAGCCAAACAAAGATGACGTGACCGGTCAGTGTCTGTAGAATTCTAAATTTAATTACAGTCCTGGATCTGAACACGCTAAACTTAGAAGTTTTGATCCACATCTGAACTTTGCAGCCTAACTTGTATCAGCACCACTTCTTTAGCTTGATCTGTTCTCTGCCTCAGCAACATTCTGTTCTACATGCCAGAGGCTGTGCGTAAAACTGCCCCCTACAGCCACCAGCCCATCACCTTCCCACACATGCTCAGTTAAAATGGGCAGTACACTGAGCAGGCAACATGGGCTTTCAGCACACTGATGTTTTGTTCAGTGTGCCATGCATGGGTACCGACTCCGTGGGTGCTCTGGGGCTGGAGCACCCACAGGGAAAAATTGGTGGGGGTTCAGCACCCACCGGCAGCTCCCCGCCCTCCCGCCCAGCTCGCCTCCGCTCCGCCTCTGCCTCCTCCCCTGAGCGCGCCGCATGCCCGCTTTTCCCCCCTCGCTCCCAGTGCTTGCACAGCCAAACAGGTGTTTCATGCGGCTGGGAGGGAGGGGGAAAAGGGGGAGGAGGGGGAACGCAGCACGCTCAGGGAAGAGGCAGGGCCAGGGCAGGGATTTGGGGAAGGGGTCCAATAGGGGCAGGGAGGGGGTGGAGTTGGGGTGGGGACTTTGGGGAAGGGGTTGGAATGGGGGCGGGGCTGGGGGCGGGGGGGCGCGAGCACCCACCGGCGCCAGGGAAAGTTGGCGCCTATGGTGCCATGTGCTCTGGGACAGACACTGAATATTCAGCTCATATAGATACAGCCAGAGTGAAGCCTACGCACTCAGAAGTCTCTCAGAAACAATTAGAAAATGCTCCGTACAAGTCTGTCCTTTGCAGTCTGTTCCGTGAACCAGTTCAAGCATCCCTAATTAAATCTAAGGCCAGCTGCTTCCGTATCCAGCCCCAGACGCGCTGCATTTCAGTGGCAAATAAAGGGATCCCAGGGGATAGTTTGCATTTAATTTTGTAAAGAACTTTTAGATAAAAATCACTGTAGAACTGTAAGGTATTAATAATGGTTGGCTTGTTTATTGATTATTGACTGACCTAAACCTCTACCCAGCCCCTGAATCTATTTTGGGCAGAGATTGGTTTAGATAAGGCCTCTCTTCACTATCCCAACCCCCTCCTCTCATTCCTGACATACCTGCCTGCAACTCAGCTCCACACACAGCCCCATACTCACCAAATGACCCCTGCCTGGCTTCCCTGAGTGACTCCCCTCCCCCCGACTGCCCCAGCCCTCTCCTCGGACACATGCCAAAGTGTGATCCAGCACTGGTAGTTAGAACAAGAGATAATAGCGAGGTATGCTCATGGCAGTGAAGTCTCTGAGCTGAAAACAGACAATGATCAGGCTGAGTGATTCACTGCTGCATGAGAATCACTTGCACAAAGTCAAATTGATGGGTTCTGTGTTCACCTTTGATTAATTGGCATCAGCTGTAATGTAGTTGTGTATCGCATTACAGCAACAAGATGAACTCCAGGGAAGGAGGCCTGTACAGTGTCTGTCCACCCCATTCCCCCCACCCCAGAGAGACTGTCTGGTTAACAATAATGGGCCAGGTAGAGTTGCACTGATTTATTCCATCTGAGAATCTGGCCCCAGACATCATAATCCAAGGGGAAATTATGTCACTTAGCCCTCTTCCCCGTTTACATGGGCTCACTGCAGAATTGCTCCCCTTGCATCATGCAGCTGGAATTCAGGAGCATATAGACTTAGGAATCTATAACAGGGCCAAGAATAAGGTGGAGAGTGAAAATCAAGCACCACCTGCATCCTGACAGGCCCTTTTGTAGAGCAGTCACTGGCTTGGACCGATGAGTTGGACAGGGTGGAGATAGTTGAGGGACCTAACCATGTAACACAGACTGTGCAGCAACTCCTGAGCTCCAAAGGGGAAGCACGAAGAAATAGTGTGTAACCTGTTAATAGTTATAATGTATACTAAATGAGCTAGGTTTGATGGTATGTTCTGGCTGTCTTGCATCACTCAGGCAATGCACAGCAACCAGAAACCTGGTTTCATCAGCCAGTTTAGCACCAGTGCAAAGCAGCAGTAAACCCATCATCAGAGCCAGAGTGTACTGGTGAATGAGTTACCATTGGGCAGAGATGAAGTTTTACTGTGTTTACTGCAAAACATAAAGTCGTATCTGTGACACTGCTGCCTCCCTGTGCTTGAAAAGTGTCATTCCTCTCTCTGATGTAAAGGATAAATGCAGCATGAAGCACGCACGCACGCACACACACACACACACACACACACACACTTGAAGTTGTGCAGAAGGGGTAGTGTCAGATTCTGACCTGGCTGACTCCTTGCAATCTCTTTGCTTCAGTGTCTGTTTGTTTGTTGTTTCCCACAAGGATTTGGGGAAAGGGTAAGATGGGGGATATATGATGTTGGTGATATAATGGAGTGGGAATGGATTAGGATGGTCTGGGTGGTTGTCAGGGGGTGTTTGCATTTCATTGTAATTGTGGATTGCTGTGTTTTAAGTATTGGAGGGGGCACTACTAGTGTGGGAGTTTCACCGCGGTAAGGTGTCCCGGCTAGCCGCTCTATGCCGACCGGAGAGAGCTCTCCAGTCGGCATAATTAAACCACTTCCAATAAGCAGCAGTAGCTATGTCGGCGAGAGAACGTCTCCTGCCAACGTAGGGCTGTTGACACCGGGGGTTACGTCAGTATAACTGTGTTGCTCAGGGGTATGGATCTGTCACCTCCCTGAGGGAAGTAGTTATACCGATGTAAGTTTGATGCGTAGATCTGGCCTAAATCTCCTCCCACTGAACTCAGTGGTAAAACTCCCATTGACTTCTATGGGAGCAGCATTGGGCCAATGCTAAGCGCTTTTGAAAATCCGATCACTGGGGTGGACATTCTGAAATCAGAAAGAAAGAAATTCAAGGTTTGAATTTCCTGGGTACATCATTGTGGAACTGGATGCAAGCTGGGCAGCTCCGTGGCTTGTGTGGTACCGTGTGGGAGACTATGGAAAGCTACAAGGACATTGCCAAGCTAGCAATTGTATGCTTTATAAAATTCTTACCTATGTTACTGTCAGAACAGAAAGAATTTTTGCAGACGAGTTGACTTCTCCCCATTCTTGATCTTTGTTTATTTTTGGCAGCTCGCTCAGCATGTGCGGTGAAATTAGACCAGAAATCACTTTGTGTTTCTCACCCATTAACACAATGCTCAGTGTTTGGATTGCAAACTGCAAGAGGATGTTCACTTGTTTTCCCCTTTTCTGACAGGGCCGCCCCAATTTGCCCCAGGCCCCGGGCCCCGCAGGGGCCCCCACGAGAATATAGTATTCTATAGTATTGCAACTTTTATTATGGAAAGGGCCCCCAAAATTGCTTTGCCCCAGGCCCCCTGAATCCTCTGGGCGGCCCTGTTTTCTGATCTGCCCAACAAATCCTTTCCTCTCCTAAATCTGTTCTTATATCATACTTCTGCTGCAAAGCCTCTCAACGGTGACATCTGCAAGATTTCTACACTACGTAAGACTTGTCAAACTTATACTAATTTACATTAATATAGACTAGTGGAGGGTGCTCTGCACCTCAGAGGATAAGGCCCTGATAGTCTTTAGTCCATCAGGAATTGCTGCACGTCAGGAGGGGGGAGGAGGCACACATGTGCTTCGCAGCCCTCCCCTCCCCTGGCACCCACCTGGAGGAGATGCCGAGGGGGCTTCCGGTGGGAGACAGACAGGATCATCTGCAGCCAGTGGACCTCACTCACCTGAGCAGCTGCTGGGACTACGGTGAGTGTACTGTTTGACCCTGTGATCCCTCCCCCCCCCTCCAGCCACCACTCCTGCAAACTGGGCAAGGGGCAGCCCCGTCCCCCACCCCCAGTGAGGCTATGGTGAGGGACAGCAGTGGATGAAGGAAGCCACATGTAATGTGGACACGCTCCAAACGTTCATTCCAGGCCTAGTCTACAATAGAAAAGCCCCATTTCCAAACCCAGCTGTGACGGGTTCGGTCACAGAGACCCACTTGGGACTGTCACCCGATGTGCTGAAACTACCTCTGAGCCCATTTTCTTTGCCAGTTTGGGGCTCCAGAACCCTGTCTTGTTGAGCCATACATGCCAGCCTGCTGCAACATAGACCCAGGGTCTGAACCACGCCCCCAAAGCTGCAGACTTAACTGAAAACAGCTCAGCAAGTACTCCTGTCTCCAGCACCCAGACACCCAGCTCCCAATGGGATCCAAACCCCTAATACATCCATTTTACTCTGTATAAAGCTTATACAGGGTAAACTCATAAATTGTCTGCCCTCTATAACACTGATAGAGTGATATGCACCGCTATTTGCTCCCCCAGGTATTAATCACTTACTCTGGGTTAATTAATAAACAAAAGTGATTTTTATTAAGTATAAAAATTAGGATTTAAGTGGTTCCAAGTAATAACAGACAGAACAAAGTAAATTACCAAGCAAATCAAAAGAAAACACACAAGTCTAAGCCTAATACATTAAGAAACTGATTGCAGATAATATCTCACCCTCAGAGATGTTCCAATAAGCTTCTTTCACAGGCTAGATTCCTTCCTAGTCTGGGCCCAATCCTTTCCCCTGGTACAATCCTTGTTAGTTCCAGCAGGCATCTTAGGTGAAAAGCAGGGGATTCCACATGACTGGGACTCCTTTGTTCTGTTCCACCCCCTTTTATAGCTTTGGCACAAGGCGGGAATACTTTGTCTCTCTCTGGGTTCCCACCCCTCCTTCTAAATGGAAAAGCATCAGTTTAAAGATGGATTCCAGTATCATGTGACATGGTCACATGTCCTGTCAGACTTCATTACCCACTCTGTTGGCACACACGTATACAGGAAGGCTTACAAGTAAACAGAACCATCTACAACCAATTGTCATAGTTAATGGGAGCCATCAAGATTCCAAACCACCATTAATGGACCATACTTTGCATAACTACAATAGGACCTCAGAGTTATACTTCATATTCCTAATTTCAGATACAAGAATGAGACATTCATACAAATAGGATGTACACACTCGGTAGATTATACACTTTGTAATAATACCTTACAAAAGACCTTTTGCATAAAGCATATTCCAGTTACATCATATTCACACTTATAAACATATTTTTATAAAACATATGGAGTGCAACGTCACACCAGCCTGTTCATAAATAAATGGGAAAGAAGCTACAAACTTTTCCCTGATGGGTTCTTGAGTTACAAATGCAGATGAGGGCTTGGCAACTCAGTAGGAAGCCATTCATGTGCCTCTGTTGCTGGAATTGAAAGTCTCTTATAATTATCATGCAAATAAACAAACAATCTTGTCCACTTATGTTCTGTTTGTTTCTAGAGGAGAGTGTCCGTGTGTGGGTGTTTCCCTTCACTGCTGCTGAAGGGCACTGAACTGACTGCTGTGGAGACAGAGACTCCTCTGTTTAACCAAGAACAGGTACAGCATGGACAGGAGCAGGTGAAGCTTCCCCTATACAACCCTTATGCTAAGCCTCAGCCCTGACTGGAAGGACTCAGCTCTATGATGAGAGGGGAGAATAGTTTCCATTGCCCCTTCAGTTCTTTGCCTCTCTGCTAAGGCAGTCACCAGCAAGGGAGACGATTAGAGCCACTGTAGTTATTTATTGCTAGTGTTGCCTTATCACCTAGGAGCCCTAGTTATAGAGTCATAGACTTTAAGGTCAGCAGAAGGGACCATTATGATCATCTAGTCTGACCTCCTGCACAACGCAGTGCCCACCCACTCCCGCAACAAACCCCTAACCTATGTCTGAGCCACTGAAGTCCTCAAATCGTGGTTTAAAGACTTCAAGGTACAGAGAATCCTCCAGCAAATGACCCATGCCCCATGCTGCAGAGGAAGGCGAAAACCCCGCAGGGCCTCTTCCAATCTGCCCTGGAGGAAAATTCCTTCCTGACCCCAAGTATAGCGATCAGCTAAACCCTGAGCATGTGGGCAAGACTCACCAGCCAGACACCCAGAAAAGAATTCTCTAGTAGTCAAAGATCAATTAATTGCCAAAATTAGGCTATCCCATCATACCATCCCCTCCATAAACTTATCAAGCTTAGTCTTGAAGCCAGATGGATGAGAACTGCACTGTGCTAGGTGCTGTACAAATGCAGGACGAAAAGACGATCTCTGCCCCCAAAGAGCTTCCAATCCAACAAGTTTTTTTCATGCAGATACTTCTAAGGAATCGGGCCGAAACTAGCAACTCACTTTACCTGGGCCTCTGACCAGCCACCAGATGATCTGGGTTTGAACCAGTAAACCAGACATGAAAAGAGCATTTTAATTGTATGCATATAGAGCAGGGGCTCAGTTTTCCCTGCTGCACTGGTGCAACTCGACTGACATCAATGGAGCGACATCTCAGGGAGCAAGAGGTGAATTTGGCCCTATAACTGTAAGTGACTGTTCATTACTTCGCCTAATCTGGATACACTTTCAGACATCTAATTCTAGCTAGCTGAAGGGACAGCAAATATTGATATTAGTAATCCTCAGGAAATAGGACTTTCTCTTGGTGAATGCTAGCAATGGCTTGTGTCCAATTAGACACCCTCATTTTATACATTATCTTTGTCCAGTATTCCAGAGTTAGAAGTTTCTAAGTGCTTTCCTTAAATACCCCTATTTCATGGGCAAATTATGCAAATTAGCTATACCCAGAAGAAGGGTCTCCATGATACTGGGCAGAAGGTTGGATGGTACAAAGTTGTCTTTTTCCTGACAGTGTTTTTTATGGGAAGCACTTGGGGAACAATGCATCTTGGAATGCTCTAATCCACATAAGAAGTCTTCCTGGAGACATACAAGATACCATGTGGACAAAGGCTTCTGCCTGTAAAGACTGAGTCATGCATGGACATGTGACTTGCCCAGGTGACTCCAGAACGCCATCTTGGAGCTGGACTTTGCATAGGAGTGAGGAGGGGGGTCTCCACTCACAAGAGAAAATCTATTTAAACCCGTGGGAGACCCCTCCATTTTGTCTTCAGCTGGCTAAAGAAGGAGCCTCTCCACCCCCCAGGATACTTGAAGGAAACTGGAACAAAGGACAGTAACTCCAGGGGGTGTGAGTGATTGCTGGACCCAGGCTAAAAGGAGATTAGTCTGTAAAAAGGAGCATTCTGGAACTGGTGAGGATCTTATCTGTATTTAGTTTGATTAGACATAGATTTGCGCATTTTATTTTATTTTGCTTGGTGACTTACTTTGTTCTGTCTGTTACTACTTGGAACCACTTAAATCCTACTTTCTGTATTTAATAAAATCACTTTTTACTTATTAATTAACTCAGAGTATGTATTAATACCTGGGGGAGCAAACAACTGTGCATATCTCTCTATCAGTGTTATAGAGGGCAAACAATTTATGAGTTTACCCTGCATAAGCTTTATACAGGGTAAAACGGACTTATTTGGGTTTAGACCCCATTGGGAGTTGGGCATCTGAGAGCTAAAGACAAGCACACTTCTGTGAGCTGTTTTCAGGTAAACCTGCAGCTTTGGGGTAAGTAATTCAGACCCTGGGTCTGTGTTGGAGTAGACGGGAGTGTCTGGCTCAGCAAGACAGGGTGCTGGAGTCCTGAGCTGGCAGGGAAAACAGGGATAGAAGTAGTCTTGGCACATCGGGTGGCAGCTCCCAAGGGGGTTTCTGTGATCCAACCCGTCACAGAGGGTAAGAGGAGACACAAAAGAATCAGAGTCCAGGCATGCGGTTTGAGGGCAGCTACCCACTGAGACATCACAGTGATAGTCAGAACAAGTGACAGCAATGGGCCAAACTGACAGACTTGTGCATAGGGGAGAGGCTGGGGTGAGGCAGGGAGAAGCCACCAGGAACCTCCACCCCTTGCATGTCCTGCACAAGAATCTGTCACAACTATACCCCAGGAATTGTGCCTCCCTGGGGATGGGGTGAGGTGGGAAAAAGAGAGACCCATGTCCTCACCCCCACTGCACTAGCTCACAGATTGCACTAGGCCGCCTGCGAGGGAGGGAAGGGCCGGGGGCCGGGGCCAGGCTGCAGCATCCTATAAAGACCTGGGAAGGAATTGTGCTTCTTGCTGCTCCCTGGTGTAACTGAGAGCAGCATCAGAGCCTCTGGTTTCATAGATGGTCTTTGCATCCCACCGTCACAAATGCTTTACAGAGTGGTTTAGTGGGGAGAAAGGAAAGGTTCACACTGGAAAAGAGAGTGTGATTTAGTGCTGCAGAGGTGCAGGGAGGTGAGCTTCACAGGCAGGAGATAGGGCAAATATCTGCATGATTTCTTTTGGAACAGTCTCTATAGGGTCTCTCCTAGATCTAGGTATTGAGGAAGGCTAATGAGATCCAGAGAACAATGTGAGACCAAGGTTGCCATGCCTGTGTTACGTATTCTAGGTGTGAAGTGCATAGGAGGGCATTTTATTTTGCCAGGAGATTATATAGAGATGAGCCTGAATCGCTATGTTTGGATCTGGAATCTGCTCCAAATCTACATCTCTTATGTTTCTCAAACTCAGAGGTATCTGGGGTTCCTCTTTAGCTCTTTAAACTCATAGGCCAAAGAGTCAGATGTTCCGATCTCGATCCAAACTGCCTCAAAGACTGGGAGCAGGACTTGCTATTCTGATCCAGCTCCATCTCTAATGTGAAGTGTCACTGCCTCACAGGATAATATCTCGGTGGAAAGGACCCTATCCCAGAGTGAAGTAGGCCTAGGGTTTCTTCTAGGCCACAGGATTACAGAAATCCTCATTTCATTGCACTGAGGCCGGGCAACTGCAATTTGTCAAAGTCAAAAGTGAGATTGTGAAAGGCATCATGGTCTTCTGATGGACATAGTGGCCAGGCATAGATGGAGATGAAATAAAATGACTTGTTTTATATGGATAGATGTTACTCCATCAATTGCTCAGATCTGGAGCAGTATGTCAACAATGGTAGGGGCATCAGTCACTTTTCTCTGACAGACATGCTGTATCATGATGAACAATTTGTCTCAAATTTCTCCTAGCCATCTATCTTTTGAAAACTCCCAGAAATTATATTTTTATAAATTGTATTCCCTTGCCACCTTGACACCTTCCTCCTCCAAGGCTAAAAGAAACCTTGTGAGCAACACCAGGCTATAGACACATTTAATTTCTATGCAAAGTGGCTTTTCTTCTTACTATTAATTTCAACAATATCTTACATTTAAATAGAACCTTTCATCCCAAAGGGAGTCCAAGCACTTCTACCTATACACATGCAGGAATCACTTCACCTAGCACTGAAATGCAGCCACCTCTGGGGTGGAAAGCAGCATTCAGGTGGGCAAATGACTCATGGTATTTTCAGAACGGTGTGGAAAAGGGACCTATTTTAGCCAAGACACAAGGGCTAACTCCTACTGCTACAAAAAATGCCTGGATGTCTTTAATGCCCATGAGGAGCAGATAGGACCTCCGTTTTTAAGGTCTCCGTGTAACCACTCCCCCACTGCATGGAACTTAATGAATCAACTGTATCTTAGACTGTGTCAGATCTCCCAGCATTTGAAATTATGGTACAGGGAATCTAGGTGTTTCAAATCTAATGCCAGTGTCTCACATGTTCATGGGGTGACCAGATGTCCAGATTTTATAGGGAGTGTCCCGATATTCAGGGCTTTGTCTTATGTAGGTGCCTATTACTCCCCCACCCCCGTCCTGATTTTTTACACTTGCTATCTGGTCACCCTACATGTTCACTGGGTAACTAACTAGGGAAATTTGGAGGGATTTAATAGCACTACTAAGCAGAGACCTTGGACGGGCATTAGGGGGCATGGAGCAGCATGCACATTAATTATGTTAGCTGCATTTTTTCAAACCAGTAATTGCTAATTATAGCTAAAGTGGGGATCACTTACTGAGTGGCCTCCTTTACCATCGTCTCCTGCTGCCATTTATGTACAGGTGCAGTGAATTCACTATGGAGCACTCCTAGGAGATACAGGTGGTCTTTGTGGCTGTAGGCTCAGGCATGGGCTACCCAATAGGCTCTTGACTGCACACCAGACCTTTTCCCAGAAGAATTGAAAGGGCATAAACAATCTTCAAGCCAGCAGACTGAGGTTAATGGCAAAAAGCCAACAAGATCATCAGTGCCCTTTCCCAGGTAGAGCAGGATGACAGAAGTAGTCTAATAGCAATGGCTATGTCATGCAAAAATAGACACACGAGTAACCCAGATTATTTAAGTACCTGCTCCTTTGGAAAAGCGAATGCAATGTAGAACAACAAAAATGTGGGTTTCCAAAGCATGTTTAGCTGTAATTTGGAAGCAAACCCCCCAAAAGAATGATAGACTGAAAAAGAACTGAAAGAAGATGTGTAACGTGACTGCACTTCACCTCCAGTTTCACTGAGGCCACTCTTCTCACCTTGCTGGATCAGCTCTTGCAGATGCAGCACTCTCTCACTGTGACCTATTTAGCAGCAGGTGCCTGGCAGCAATAAGGAGGGAGGGTTTTCTTTGAAAAAATGTGAGGATGCTACAAAAAATGGGACACGCTAGGCCAAATCCATCCCCAGCGTAACTCCACTGAAGGCCAGAGTTACATCCAGGTTGCATTTGTCCCATTGATTATGGAGACGTTAACCTACTTAACGTGCCAAGAAGAAGGGAACAGGTACATGATAGATAGTTTCCCTCCTCTGAAGATGTACACAGTAAGGGTAATAATTCTTCAGAACTGGAGACTGACCTCTTTTTCTTTTCTTCTAATGACTTGGTTTAGCACAGAGGAGAGATTTCTTTTTCCCTGTGAAAACAATAGCACCTGCTGTTTAGACAGCACCTCCTGTTTGTATAGCACAATGGGCCCTGATCTAGATCGTTGCCTCCAGGGCAGGGCCGGCTCTGGCTTTTTGGCTGCCCCAAGCAAAAAAACAAAAAACAAAAAACCAACCTGCGGCACAGCCGGAGCGCGGGTGCAGGGGGACCGGCTGGGGGGAGGGAGCGGGCGGGAAGGGGGTGGCCAGGGCTACAGCAGGGGCGCTGCCACGCGGCCCCTCCCGCTGCGCCGCCTCCTGCCGCGAGGGCTCCGCTCCGGTCGGCGGGGAGGGAAGGAAGAGGACTGCCCTGCAGGGTGCTCTGGTTCTCCGCGCCACCGCCCCCTACAGGGCGGCCGGAGCGGAACAAGACCAAAAAAAAAAAGCAGCCGTGCCGCCCTAGGATTGGGCAGAATGCCGCCTCCAACAATCTGCTGCCCCAAGCACCAGCTTGCTCAGCTGGTGCCTGGAGCCGGCCCTGCTCCAGGGACTACTGTAAATCAAATAATAAAAGGAGACCTAGTTCTTAGCGATACAATTGCTCCCTGGTGGAACTCTATTGCTGTAAATGGAGTTCCACCAGGCATGGGTTTGGACCCAGGCATACTACTGAAAAACATAGGGGGCCAATTTCACCCATAAGTGCAACTCCCACTGCATTATTGGCACCTTCAGTGGACGCTGCATGAAAGCTCTTTGCTTCCCAGGCTAGTCCTGGTTCCTTCTTGTTCTTTTTATTCCTCTCTCCCCCATGTATATGTACATACAGAGAGACAGAGGAATTAAATGAATCAGGAAAAAGAGGGGTGAAGGAATAGCCGGGATGCAAAGGGCTTTTATACAAAAGGGATGGGATCATCAGTAACTCTTACAATCAAATCCTGGAAATAATTCCTCTTATCCTAAGAAGACAGTGGGCTCCTGTGATGCGGCTCCTGTGATAAAACTCAAACTGGCCAGGCAAGAGCTAACGAACTGCTCTGGGTTTGAGCAGCCCTGCCCTGCCACCTCTGCAAAGGTGTGTCATGGCAGACCTGAGAGGAGAGCGAGACTTCAACCCTCAGCTCCTGAAGAGAAGAGCAGGGGTTGCTTGCATGACCGCTGCCTATCGGAGGCCGCTGAGGGGAAGCTGGGCCTGGTGTTGGATGAATGCTTTGGAACTGTTACCCAGTGACTCGCATATGATCACTGTGTAGGGCTATGGCCTGCCAGCGGCTCCCTGGAGAAAGAGAGGCCTTCTGTGCGCTTGTGGCAGTTGATTTGTTTTCCCTTTGGATCTTTGACAGCCCGAGAAGGGCTGGACTCCCATTGCCCTCAGCCCGAGGGCAGAGTCTCCCACAACCAGACCTGCAATGTCAACTGCCTGGAGATTGGAGACCCAAGGCTGGGTGAGTTCAGAGCCCACTCACGCCCCTGGGACAGCCCTGGAGACCAACCCTTTGACAGCTACATATTGGCACACTCTGTGCAGGTGCCCAAGAAAGGAAGGAGGGAACAAGGAACCTTCCCTTCCCTTGCAGCCCTACAGTGGGGTGAGATTTCCAAAGATGCTCAGGGCCAAATTGTCAATCTCAGCTCCCACAATGGGGGCAGAATAGCTCAGTTCCCAGTTGGGCACCTAAATAAGGGCCAGATTTTCAAAAGTTGTGACACAACCAATATGCCTCCTCAGGTGCAGAGAAATGGAGTAAGTCACGTAGTCACAGATGGCTGCATAACTAATCCATGCTTGAGGTGGGGCCTGTAGATGGCCAAGGGAAGGGGGCTGCAGTGAGAAGCTGCAGAAAGAGAGAGCCTTTGGCACTGGTCCTGAGGAAGGGAGTTGTGGCTGGGTAGAAGGCCCTGGCTGGACTTTCTGCTTTTTTTGCAGGGGGAAGACAAAGAAGGCAGGACAGGCCTTGTGTCTGAAAAGGCAGCACCTTAGAGAGAAGAGGTTGTGCCAGTTTACGGCCCAGGTAAAAGACTCTTTTGTGTTTATTTTGAACTTCATATTAATAAACCAGATCCCCAAAAGGGCTGTTATTGGATTTGTGGATGTCTCTTGTGAGTATGTGAGAGGTCCAGCACCGGGAATGGAGGCAGAGCCACCCTGGCCATGAGGGGCTGTTAGGGAGGCGGCTGACCCCATTACATTTGGAGACCCCCTCCCATCTGGGAGGGGTGATGGAGGCAAGAAGTATAGAGGTCTTTATCAGCAGGGAGTTGTTCACCCTCCCAAGTTGGTGTATGGAGGGATGGCAGCAAGCCCAAGAGTGCCCACTGCAGTAGCCACCGGGGGCCACACAACGGAAGCAGCAGGAGGTGTAGCTAGGTGCGCTGCTGAAGAGCTACAATGGAACTGAGGCATGTATTGGTTCAGACCCGTCTCCTTCTTTCAGTGGTGCTGGAACAATTTTTATAGTAGGGGTGCTGAAGGCGGAAACCATGTATTTTGAGCTGTCGTTACTACTTCAAGCCAGGGGGTACGGCAGGACCCCCAGCACCCCTAGTTCCAGCACCTATGACTTCCAGTGTTTTCTTCAGTCCAGTCTTAAACGTCCCCTGGGATGGGTCTGCCCCCTCTTCTCTTAGGAAAATTACTGTGGTCGCTAAGGCGTATCAGCATCAGGTGTGAAGTACTGTGCGGCTATATTTCCTCCCAGCTCCCCAGTTCCTTTGAAATATATAAAGTCTGTTACATTACAGACAACCTAAGCTTTTCTTGGGGGACAGAGACTTAGAATGTCTGCAATGTATCACTGTAGGGTCAATTGCTCATTCCAATATATTGGATCCAGTCCTGGTCCTATTAAAGTCAATGGGAGTTTTGCCTTTACTTTCATTTGGACCAGGACTTAGTCCATTATGAAGTAAATGCTACAAGAATGCAGAGATGAGGGAAGGCAGGCCCCAATGCTGGGATGCCATGATGAGCATTAACACTTTATCTAGTGATACAAGGAGTTTTTTCATTGAGGCAAACTGGCTTTAATTTCTAAATAAGCAACGCTGCTTGGGATTTTGCCATTTGAGCAGCAGGAAGCCAGTAATGCTAATGATTTACTTTGCAGTAGCCATTCACCGATGCCATCATCATGACAGCATGAGGCAGAGCTTCACTGGGTTTAGTATGCAAAAAAAAAGATCTTGGCCACCTTTACTCTTTTCCACTGGCTGTGGAAAGAAACATGAGCATGGCAGATCCATACTGGTCTTCCTTATTCTCTAATGCGGTGACTTTAAGTGACTTGATCTCTGCTGGTGTAACTCTGCTGAAGTCAATGGATTTACAGCAACAAAGAATCTAGCCCAGCTGTTCTTTGCTCTGACAGATGTCTTTTGTGCTAGGACAAGACTGACCAGGTGATGCCAGGCATCTGTAAGAACTATACTAGTTTTGTTGGGCACTAGTTGACTCTTGATATGTTCTCTGCTTCTTTAAAGTAGCTGAGTCAGAATCTCAGGTGTGAGGGACTGCATAATAGTAGCACCTTAATAAACTGTAGGAGTAGGGCCCTATGAGTAAGACACAAAAAACCCTTGAAGTCAATAACACAGTAGGCTGTTCACTCGGTGCCTCAGGGTCCCCATCTGTAAAATGGGGCTAATCATCTTTTCCTCCCTTACATGCATGCTATGAGCTTTACTTGTTTGGAGATCCTCAAATGGAAAGGGCTATATATTTTGTTAATTATATTAATTACTTTTATTTTATTAATTTTAATGGCAGGGCTGGAGCTCTCACAAGAGACAGAGCACTTTTAAAATAAAAGTGCATTATTTTTCAGCATACTATTGCATTATACCATTATCCAGGGAGTAAAGTGCACCCTTCAGGGTATTACAGGCTATAATTTCATTGAAGGCTTCCTAGGATTTCTGGACCACAAGAGCAAAGCTGCAGCAGTTTAGCCACAGGGGCCAGAAAATCAAATTACAGCTCCTCTAGTACCCAACTGGGGATACTCTATTGCTCTGATATACCCCAGCTGGGATTAAGTGCTTTTAATACATTAAGGCAGGATGAATTGTACCTTTTTAAAGGCACTTCAAATCACAGTAGCTTCTCAGAGTCACGCCAGGCTCCAGGACACTTTCCTGGTCCTCCGACATCAAGGTCAGAGCTCAGAGACTATCTGGTAATGGAAGCTGGTTGGTTGGTCCTGCTTCTCAGGTCCTGTTCAGCTATCCAAAGCATTAGGAATAACAAAGAGAAGAGCTCAGAAGAAATGTTTTCTGGAATAGAAGGCAGCTGCTGAATTCAAGAATAATGGAAGCAAAGGTTGGCCGCGTTTGGGAGAAGTCTGTTTGCATAAATCTTTTATTTATAAATATTTATTTATAAATGGAGATATACTATCTCCTAGAACTGGGTTACATATAGGGCATGGGTAGGCAACCTATGACACCCGTGCCAAAGGCGGCATGCGAGCTGATTTTCAGTGGCACTCACACTGCCCGGGTCCTGGCCACCGGTCCGGGGGGCTCTGCATTTTAATTTAATTTTAAATGAAGCTTCTTAAACATTTTTAAAACCTTATTTACTTTACATACAACAATAGTTTAGTTATATATTATAGACTTATAAAAAGAGACCTTCTAAAAACGTTAACATGTATTACTGGCACGCGAAACCTTAAATTAGAGTGAATAAATGAAGACTTGGCACACCACTTCTGAAAGGTTGCTGACCCCTGATATAGGGTTTCACTTTCCTTGGAGTGCACTGAAGTGCAGCAGTCTTTTGTTGCACATCAGGTGGGTCTAATTCATACTGCAGTTTGGGGATAACACATTGGTAGAGTAGGCATGAGAAGTAAAGTTCAGACCAAAGTTCAGGAGTATTGTCATAGCCAGAGTTTTGACTGAGCCGATTATAGCAACAGAGGGCCAGCTACAAAGTCTGGCTCCAGATTTGTGTGTCTGAGCTTCCCCTAAATTTGAGAACTTTCAGTTCTGGCATTTTTCTATCATTCCAGGCATTTACACCAGGCTCATCCATCACCCTGGTATCCAGGGATTATATGAGCCGCTAAGGAGGCGTTCTCAGAGGTCTGAGGCAACCAGTACCCAGGAAAGGACAGTTACAATTGGTGGAATTCTGGGTTATGAGCCAAGAATCCTCCCACTTTATCTGTCTGCTACCTCCTATCACTTTGCTCTGGGCTAGCTCTGGCTTCCGGCTACTCAATAGTTTCTCACTTCAGAACACCAAAAACCTTGCAGTTCTGTCTGTTGTAAACCCACCACTGTCTACTTCCTACCACTGACTTTTGAAAAGTCAGCTTCAAGTTTACCCATGTTAAGTAGCAACCAGAGATTTCCTGACTAACTAGAGCATTCTGTGCTTCGTTTGGCTTCTATCTCTTTCTTTTGCAACCACACAAGTTTTGCTTTTTGATGAAAGAAAACATGATCTCACCACATTACTATGCTCTGGCTTGACTGACACCACCCAGGCCCTTTGTAGTGGCACTTAGTGGGACTTCACTTAGCAGGAGACCGTTGCATGTCTCTCTGGATATTAAGCATTGGTAAGAGGATGAAGGAAATAGAATGATGCTTCTTTTAGCTATGTTTTCCAGTAGAGACATTAGTAGATTACTGATTCACTCTAGAACTAATGGGCTACATTGACAGAGCATTTCTGGAAAGTGTGGTGAATTTGCAGTTCCTACATTTAAAAAAAACTTCTTTAGCTTACATACTTCTAGTCCGAGTGTCACAGCTCCAGGCAGGTCGGCACTATTCAAAAAAAACCACACCACTTAGTGACAAAGCAGGACCCCAGCCTTCTCAGGCCATGCCTGGTGCGTAGACTGTGTCTTCCAGAATCAGTGATTGCAATGGGTACTGGATTCGTTTGCCAGCTTCCATGATTAATAATCTGCAATTGGTACATAATACAACAGCCAGGACCCTGAGTTATACTAGGGCAGATCCATCCCATTTTTGGCTCACTTGCATGTGTTACCAGTCAGGCTTTGCATCACTTATAATGTGCTTGTGTTGACTCATAGGCTCTGCACAAACAGGGGCCAAGTTACATCCCCAAGATCCAAATCTCAGTCCCCTGAACAAAGCTGGAGTAAATAGGTTTGGTGCAGGCGACCTGTGCAGCGGGATTGGAGGGATTCGTGTAGGGCTTGTAAAACACCTTGAATGGATGCCTAGACAGGATGAGACTCCATAAAAGCTATCGAGTCAGGGAAAATTGGGAAGGGTACGGGTGGGTTCTGTTTGGCTCTGGAGGAAGATTTTGGAAGAGGTGGAATTGAAACACGCATTTATGATTCCATCCTGCTTCATATGGTATGGGAGATAGTTTGCCATGTTGCACCATTGTTTGTTACCCTATTGTTTTTTATTAGCTGTTGCTCATTAAGAGTCTAGTTCAGGCAGGGCCGTAGCAACAAAGAACGTGGCCCCCTCCGAACGGTGGCCCCCTCCGAACATATGTCCGGGCGGGGCCCTTTACAATGCAGAAACTGGAATGCGGTATTTATTTTGCCACTTTTAGGGGCCCCCTTCCTTGCGGGGCCCCCTCCGGTCGGAGGGTACGGAGGGCGCTCGCTACGCCTCTGAGTTCAGGTCCCAGTGAGAGCTTTTCCATGGGGCAGTCAATTCTTCAGAGTGAAATCCAATCTCTGGTTTAGTGCTTTACAGTTAGGAAATCTCAATGAAAAGTTTTATGTATCATTATCCACCAGAGGGAGCCCCTACAGCATCTCCTAACAGAATCATGTTGAAACTGACGGAGCATTTCAGAACGGCTTAGGGGTTACACAAGGTCCCTGCTCCTACTTTCCAGCACGCATGCAAAACTGCATGAAAATCAGATTTAATTTACCATATTTGCAATGTGCTCTGGGAGTTCTGGAGCATGAACAGTAACTAAATACAGCACAGCCACAGCCTGGTTTTTGGCTTGTTCCGTGGGGTTTTCTGCTTCATCAGGGAGAAGATTAAAAACAAACCGGAATGTTTCCTCTCTGGGCATGTGTTCTCCCCTCGTGCCTGCACTGTAACGCACATCACCACAGAGAGGAATTGCAGTGTAAGTACCAGTCCATCAGACACCGGAATCATCACCGAACTGCAGACTGCCAACAACTTGCAAACCTCAGCAAGACAGGATGCACAGATGTGTATATATACACCAACCTTGTTAAACCATGACCGTCTAACGTTTTAAAACCCAACTTCCTTTCTCTACGCTGGTACTAAGTGGTGTTAAACAATGCATTAATTAGCTCACTTTCCCCCTGTAAGCAAAGCTCTGCCGAGAGAAGAATTAACCTCTTAGGCAAACCTGCCCTGGTGTCTGGATTGCTCTAAGTGTCCAGCCTGGACCGTCTCAGTCATGTTCTCAACCTTATTAAGTTAGGCCCAGGTTCATCGTGACTGGCCACATGAATCACCCTCAGTGCATTTCTTCTGGGAGCCATTTTGTTAACCATTTCTAATTCTTTCCTCCTCCATAACATGATCTTCCTCGAAGAACAGAAATGCATATCTGTCTCCTTCAGCAAAGCAAAGGGAATAATATCAGGCATATCTGAGAAGAATGATGGAAGTTACCCAGGGGCGGGGAAGGAAGGAGATATGTCAAGATTGAGCACTTTCCGCTGAGCCTATGGACTAGCTAGGCTAACCTCCAGGCTGATTAACAAGGTCAGCTGGGTTGTGGTAGGATCACCTGATTGGCCAAAGGGAGGCCTGCTTTTAAGCTCAGCAGCTGCAGCCACTCACCAGCTGCTCAATGCTTCTGCCTGCCGCTGTGATTGCTCTTGTCCCTGCCTTGTTCCTGTCCTGCTCCAGCCTTATGTTCCCTGACTCTGGTTCCTGACTCTTGGCTCTGGTTTCCAACTTCAACTCCAAACTTTGGCCCCCAGCTCCGGTTCTTAGCCTCCCCACCCCCTCAGCCCAGTTCTAACTAGTGAGCTGTACTGCCAGCACCTGCCCCTGCCAAAATGTGTAGACTGACTAAATATATCCAAGGCCAGGGTTTCACAGTTAGGACTGTGCAGGGTATATAAGCAGAGAATCAGTCAGTGCACTTAATCAAGTATTTTTGCACAAGCATTGGGCACAGGGCACTTGCACGTGACAATAAGCCTTTCACAAATCTATGCATGCAACTGCACATGGCTGGCTTTGAAAATCTGGCTCTCAAAGCTTTGACTGGAAAATTTTAGAGCCTTTTAAGTACTGGCTGCAAAAGCTCCAAGGCCCCAATGAATCATCTTGTCTTCAGACATCAGAGGGAATAGGTTGCTGGAGCTTGGTATTTGCAGGGCAGGATTGGAGGGAGCACTGTTTGTATAATTCTACCTATGGAAATCCCGCCCTCCTAAAGCAGGGAGGTCTTGGAAGTATAGGTGACCATACATCCCGTTTTGGCCAGGACAGTCCCTTTTTTAAGCCCTGTCCCAGCCGTCCTGACTTTTTTTGATCAAGTTGGTAAGAACAAATGGGACAAATACCCACTTTTGTCAAAAAAGTGGGGTGTGGAGGAACATGCTGGGGGGAGGGGCAAGCAGCGATGCCAGTCCTGCTGGGGGTGAGGGAGGGGAGGCAGGGCTCAAGCAAAGAGTGATGCCAGCAAACAGAGCATAGAAGCTTTTAGTTTATAAGTGCTTTTGACAAGCCCCAATAGCAGTTTTAGTATTCTCTTCTACCTGCGATTGCTTTAAAAAAAACAAACATACTGTTATTTTAAAATAGGATTTATTGTTGCTCTAAGGCTTAGAAAGTCCATGGCCAATAGAAACCTTTAAAATAAATGTGTTAAATCTAGCCTAAATTTTCAAAATTGTGTAGTGATTTTAGGTGCCCCAACTTGAGACTCCAGAGAGGGGAGTGATTTTCAGAAAGGACTGAACACCCACCTTCTGAACCATTAGCAATTATACTTGAGAACTCACAGAGGGCAGGTGAGGTCCTAGAGGACTGGAGAAAGCCAAACATAGTACCTATCTTTAAGGGGGAAAAGGAGAACACGGGGAATTATAGACCAGTCTGCTTAACTTTGACACCTTGAAAGAGCAAATATAGTGCCCATCTTTAAAAAAGGGAAGAAGGAGAACCCGAGGAACTACAGACCAGTCAGCCTCACCTCAGTCCCTGGAAAAATCATGGAGCAGATCCTCAAGGAAACCATTTTGAAGCACTTGGAGGAGAGGAAGGTGATCAGGAACAGTCAACATGCATTCACCAAGGGCAAGTCATGCCTGACCAACCTGATTGCCTTCTATGATGAGATAACTGGCTCTGGGGATATGGGGAAAGCAGTGGACATGATATAACTTGACTTTAGCAAAGCTTTTGATACGGTCTCCCATAGTATTTTTGCCAGCAAGTTAAAAAAGTTGGATGAATGGACTATAAGGTGGATAGAAAGCTGGCTAGATTGTCGGGCTCAACGGGTAGTGATCAACGGCTTGATGTCTAGTTGGCAGGGCCAGCTCCAGGCACCAGCGAAGGAAGCAGGTGCCTGGGGCGGCCAATAGAAAGGGGTGGCAGTCCGTCCGTTGTTGGGGCGGCAAGTCCGGGTCGTCGTCGTTGGCATTTCGGTGGCAGTTCAATCGTTCCGAAACAGTCTTCGGTGGCAATTCGGCGGCGGGCCCTTCACTCCCTGTCTTCCTCTTCGGTGGCAGCTCAATCAGGTTTTTCTTTTTTCTTCTTCTTTCTTTTTTTTTTTTTTCGCCGCTTGGGGCGGCAAAAAAGCTGGAGCCGGCCCTGCTAGTTGGCAGCTGGTATCAAGCGGACTGCCCCAGGGGTCAGTCCTGGCAGGGCCGTCCCCAGGGCCAGCTTTAAGCCGATTCGGCCGATTCCCCGGAATGGGGTCCCGCGCCTAAGAGGGCCCCACAACGTCCGGGGCTGCCGGCGGAGGGGAAAAAAAAAAAAAAAAAAAAAAGCCGCGTCCTGCTTCTCCCCTCTCCCTCCAGCGCTTGCGCCGCCATACAGCTGATCAGCGCAAGCCTGGGAGGGAGGGGTGAGGAGGAGGAATGCGGCATGCTTGGGGAAGACGCGGGGCCAGGGTGGGGATTTGGGGAGGGATCCAATGGAGCAGTGAGGGGGTGGAGTTGGGGCGGGGAGGGGCATGAGACAATTCGCGTCCAGGTGTGGGGCCCCGCACCTGCTAAAGCCCTCCCTGGCCATCCCTACCCATACGCAAAGTACGCAGCTGCGTAGTGCACCAGGAAATTTGGGGCACCACATTTCCTGGTGCCCTGCACAGCTGCGTGCTGCTCCAGCCCCTGCTCCACCTCTTCCCCATGGCCCCCACCCCTGCTCCGCCCTGCCTCTTCCCGCCCCTACTCTGCCCCAGCCCCACCCCCACTCCCCTGAGGACTGCTGCAGGGGTCGGGCCTACACTCACCACGTGGTAAGTGGAGCGACCCGGCCCCAGCCTTCTCCGCTCCCCTGGCTCCCAGCCGCACCACTGGTGAGTGCTGGGGGGCGATTTCCCCCCTTCCTTCCAAGGCTGGGAGCCTGGGGAGCACAGCGGAGCAGGCTGGGACCGGGGGCAGTTTCCCCCTTGTCCCCCAGCCCTCCCCCGCAGAGGCCTGGGGTCAGCCCCCCCCACACAGTGGTCTGGGATCAGCCCTTCCCCCCAGCGGAGGCCTGGGGCCCCACACAGCCCTTCCACAGGGGGGCTGCATAGGGCACCAAAATGGCTAGAGACAACCTGGGTCCTGGGGCCGGTTTTGTTCAACATCTTTATTAATGATCTGGATGATGGGATGGATTGCACCCTCAGCAAGTTCGCAGATGACACTAAGCTGGGGAGAGAGGTAGATATGCTGGAGGGTAGGGATAGGGTCCAGAGTGACTGATACAAATTGGAGGATTGGGCCAAAAGAAATCTGATGAGGTTCAACAAGGACAAGTGCAGAGTCCTGCACTTAGGACGGAAGAATCCCATGCACTGCTACAGGCTGGGGACCGACTGGCTAAGTGGCAGTTCTGCAAAAAAAGGCCCTGGGGATTACAGTAGATGAGAAGCTGGATATGAGTCAGCAGTGTGCCATTGTTGCCAAGAAGGCTAACAGCATATTGGGCTGCATTAGTAGGAGCATTGCCAGCAGATTGAGGGAAGTGATTATCCCCCTCTATTCGGCACTGGTGAGGCCACATCTGGAGTATTGGATCCAGTTTTGGGTCCCCCACTACAGAAAGGATGTGGACAAATTGGAGAGAGTCCAGCGGAGGGCAACGAAAATTATCAGGGGGCTGGGGCACATGACTTATGAGGAGAGGCTGAGGGAACTGGCTTGTTTAGTCTGCAGAAGAGAAGAGTGAGGGGGGATTTGATAGCAGCCTTCAACTACCTGAAGGGTGGTTCCAAAGAGGACGGGGCTAGGCTGTTCTCAGTGGTGGCAGACGATAGAACAAGGAGCAATGGTCTCAAGTTGCAGTGGGGGAAGTCTAGGTAGGATATTTGGAAACACTATTTCACTAGGAGGGTGGTGAAGCACTGGAATGGGTTACCTAGGGAGGTGGTGGAATCTCCATCCTTAGAGGTTTTTAAGGCCTGGCTTGACAAAGCCCCGGCTGGGATGATTTAGTTGGTGTTGGTCCTGCTTTGAGCAGGGGGTTGGACTAGATCAGTGTTTTTCAACCACTGTTCCGCGGCACACTAGTGTGCCGCGAGATGTTGCCTGGTGTGCCGTGGGAAAAAAATATTAAACCATGCTTGAATGTCGGAACTGGTTACTAAAATTTTTGAATCCCACCACTGATGTTAAGGACTATAAATAGCTCCGGTGTCACTGTTACACTAACAGGAGGAGGACAGGAGGAGACATCGAATTACTTTATATATAGTCAATATAGGCACAGAGTTAAATTTTTTAACATTTTCTAATGGTGGTGTGCCTCGTGATTTTTTTCATGAAACAAGTGTGCCTTTGCCCAAAAAAAGGTTGAAAAACACTGGACTAGATGACCTCCTGAGGTCTCTTCCAACCCTACTCTTCTATGATTCTCTAGTGAAACAAATTATTAAGCAATCAGTTTGAAAGCCCTTGGAGGATAATAAGGTGATAAGTAAAAACCAACATGGATTTGTCAAGAACAAATCATGCCAAACCAACCTAATTTCTTTCTTTGTTAAGGTTACTAGTGGATAGAAGCTAAATGTGACATACCTTGATTTTAGTAAGGCTTTTGATGCAGTCCAACCTGACATTCTTATAAGCAAACTAGGGAATTGTGGTCTAGATTAATTTACTGTAAGGTGGGTGCATAACTGGTTGAACAAATGTACTCAGAGAATAGTTATCAGTGGTTTGCTGTCAAAGTGGGAGGGCGTATCTAGCGGGGTCCTGCAGGGGTCAGTCCTGTGTCTGGTGTTAGTCAACATTTTCATTAATGACTTGGATAAGGGAGTCGAGAGCATACTTATAAAATTTGAGGATGACACCAAGCTGGGAGGGGTTGCATTTTGGAGGACAGGATTAGAATCAAAACAACCTTGATAAATTGGAGAATTGGTCTGAAATCAACAAGATGAAATTCAATAAAGACAAGTGCAAAATACTACACTTAGGAAGGAAAAAATCAAAGGTACAACTACAACACAGGGCATAACTGGGTAGGTGGTAGAACTGTTAAAAATGTGCTGCGGGTTATAGTGGATCACAAATTGAGTATATCAACAATGTGATGCAGTTGCAAAAAAAAAAAGCTAATATGCTGGGGTGTATTAACAGGATTGTCATGTGTAAGGGATGGGAGGTAATTTTCCACTCTACTCAGCACTGGTGAGGCCTCAGCTAGAAAGATGTGGACAAACTGGAGAGAATCCGGTTTGCAGGAGAGCAACAAAAAATGATAAAAGGTTTAGAAAACATGACCTATAAGAAAAGATTTTTTAAAAACTGCACGTTTAGTCTTCAGAAATGAAGACTGGGGGCGGGGACCTGATAATTTTTCAAATATGGTAAGCCCTGTTACAAAGAGGATGGTGATCAATTGTTCTCCATGTCTGAAGGTAGGACAAGAAGTAATAGGCTTAATCTTCCACAATGGAGATTTAGGGCATGGCTACACTTGCAGATGTAGAGCTCTGTGAGTTAAACCAGCCCTCGGAGACTGCAGCAGGGAAAGCGCTGCAGTGTGTTCACACTGTCAGCTGCAAGTGCACTGGCGTGGCCACATTTGCGGCATTGGGAGCGGTGCATTATTGGCAGCTAACCCACAGAACACCTGTTCCCATTCTGGCACTGTGGGAAGGGGGGGAGGGGCAGGGCATTCTGGGTCCTGTCCCAATGCCCCGTGATACATCGCTTCGCATCCCAGCAATCCCTGTGCTTCCATCCACATTTGGCTCCAGCTTTCAACATTTTTTGTACTGCGCGCTCTGTCTTCCCTTTCGGTCTGCGGGAATGGATCCCGAACTGCTGAGGAATATGCTGATGGGTCTCGCCAGCACATCACGAATTGCAGTCGAGTTACTCCTTAAGCTACAAACTGACAGTGAGGAGTCCGACGATGATGTCGACTTGCATAATGCTTACGACACAAGATTGCTTGTGGCATTCATGGACATGCTCACCACAGTGGAACACCGCTTTTGGGCTCGGGAAACAAGCACTGAGTGGTGGGATCACATCGTCATGCAAGTCTGGGATGACAAGCAGTGGCTGCAGAACTTTCGGATGAGAAAAGCCACTTTCATGGGACTTGCCCCCACCCTGCGGCGCAAGGACACAAGATTAAGAGCTGCCCTGACGGTGGAGATACGGGTAGCTATTGCAATCTGGAAGCTGGCAACTCCAGACAGCTACTGATCGGTCGCTAACCAGTTTGGAGTGGGAAAGTCAGTCGCTGGAATCGTGTTGATGCACGTTTGCAGGGCCATTAATCGCATCCTGCTCAGAAGAACCGTGACTCTGGGTAACGTGCATGACATTGTGGCTGGCTTTGCACAAATGGGTTTCCCTAACTGCGGGGGGGCGCTAGATGGGACGCATATTCCAATTCTGGCACCAGCCCACCTAGCCTCTGAGTACATAAATCAGAAGGGGTATTTCTCTATGCTTCTCCAGGTACTTGTCGATCACTGTGGGCGTTTCATTGACATTAACGCAGGCTGGTCCGGAAAGGTGCATGACGCACGCATCTTTTGGAACACAGGGCTGTTCAGGAAGCTGCAAGCCGGGACTTTCTTCCCAGACCAGAAGATCACCGTAGGGGAAGTTGAAATGCCCATTGTGATTCTTGGAGACCCCGCTTATCCTTTAATGCCGTGGCTCATGAAACCCTACACAGGGAGCCTTGATAGCAGCAAGGAGCAGTTCAACAACAGGCTGAGTCGGTGCAGAATGACTGTGGAGTGTGCTTTTGGACATTTAAAGGGCCACTGGCGCTGTCTGTATGGGAAGCTGGACCAGGCCGATAACAACATCCCAATGGTTATATCTGCGTGCTGTACCCTCCATAACATTTGTGAAGGGAAGGGTGAAAGATTCACTCAGGCATGGACCTCGGAGGTTCAATAGCTGGCTGTTCAAATTCAGCCTCCAGAGAGCAGGGCTATTAGAGGGGCCCAGCGCGGGGCTGCAAGGATTAGGGATGCCTTGAGGGAGTAATTTGAGGCTGAAAGCCACCAGTAATGTTTGGTGCCCTGCACGGGAGTGAAGTGCAGTGGTTCCAATGTTAGTAGGAATCTGTGTTTGCTACGTATGATGCACTGACTTGCAGTGCCTGTTGCTTTCCTGGGCTACGGTATCTTTTACTTAATGCAATAATAAAGAATGTTTTCAAAGCCAAAAAATTCATTAATTGAAAAGAAAATTCATTTATTGAAAATAAACACAACTGCTTGGGAAACAGGGCAAGGGGGTGGGGTGGGGAATGGGACAATCACAGATTTGCGTATGTCCTGTTATCATACTCAGCCTTCCTGTCTGGAGTGCCGTGCAATGAGTGCTGCACTTCAGGCTGGCTAAAATGCCTGGGGATGGGGATTGAGTGCAGTCGTAGTTTGGGTTTGGGTCGTAGTTTTCAGGGCTGGGTGGTGAAGCTACAGGTGTTGGAGGCAGCTGGTGGCTAAGAACCAGGATGTTGGGGAAAGTGGGTTGGTGGTGACATGGGGGCACAAGGGAAAGAGTTTTGGGACAAGGGCTGCAGGTGGGGGCGGGCACGGAAGTGCTCCGCCTGCATTGTTACAAGCACCTGTATCGAGTCTGCTTGGTGCTCCGCCTTCATGATGCTTAGCAGCTGCTCCGGTCTTTAGTGCCGGCAATCAGCATTCTGCTGGCGGACCCTCCTTTCACTCTCCCACCACTCCTGCACTTTTTGACTTTCATTAAGGGACTGCTGCATTACTTCATGCAGCATGTCCTCTTTGCTTCTTCGTGGACGCTTCCTGATTCTTTGGAGTCTTTTGGCCGTTGATAACAAGGATGGCTGGGATCCCAAGGTTGCATCTGTAAAGCCAAAATGCAACACTTAACAGAGGCAGCATTGTTCACACCAGACAGAACAATGATTCAGCCGTGCTTAAAGACAAGCACAGTGTACACAATAGCAGAAATTGCCCATCCCAAAGCGAGCGCACATAACCCACAGGAGCCCCAAAATGGTGAGTAAGCACCAGGACAAGGGGGACTGATTGTTTCACAGCCGTACTGTCCTCTGGGATTCTGTGCCTGCAGAATCTGTGCCTAACACCTGCAGGGGGACCTATACTGAACACTGTCCCCACATTTTCCACAGGATGAGTTCGTCCTGGAAGATATCTCTCTGCTGAGGGTGACCTGGGAAGCAAGGGAGGGTCTTCTACTACAATGCAGCTTCTGCTCTGGCCCATATGCAGCTTGCCTGTGTGCAGCAATGGTCACCCCGCCTGTCACGGCACAGTGGCGCAGACATGTTAGCCTTACTGGGACAAGGAGCAAAGTAGCTCTGCCAAGGAACCTGTGCAAGCAGATTGCCCAGTTTCTGCATGAGACCTTTGAAGAGATCACTGAGGCTGATTACCGCGACGTGAGAGAGCACATCAACACCCTATTCTGCATCTAGGCATGCATGCAGCCCTAACCCTTCCTGCCCCAAGAGCCCGCACCGAACAACTTCCTTCCCAAAATAAAAGCCTCTTACCAGGCACCTCCTCTGGTGTTTGTTCTTCCCCAAGCACTGTCCGCTGTGACAGGCTACCTTCCTCCTGGCTTGAGAACAGCTCCTGGCTGCATGCAGCTAGGGATGCCAGGGTGTCCCCGTCCTCCTCAGCACCCTCGCTCCCGCTTTCCTCCTCTTCCTGCCTTGTTGAACTGGGCTCTGAAGTGTCCATGGTGGTCTCTGGAGTGGAGGTGGGGTTGCCCCCAAGTATTGCGTCCAGCTCTTTGTAGAAACAGCAGGTCGCGGGGACAGCACCAGAGCGGTGGTTTGCCTCGCGCGCTTTGCGGTAGGTATTCCGCAGCTCCTTCACTTTAACCCTGCACTGCAGTGCGTCCCGGTCATGGCCCCTTTCCATCATGTCCCTTGATATCTGCCCGAAGGTATCGTAATTACTACGGCTGGAGCGCAGCTGGGACTGGGAAGATTCCTCCCCCCAAACACTGATGAGGTCTAGCACCTCACCATTGCTCCATACTGGGGATCGCCTGGGCGCATGGAGGCATGGTCACCTGGAAAGATTTGCTGAGAGCACTCCACGCCTTGCTGAGCAAACAGGAAGGGGATTTTCAAAATTCCCAGAGAATTTAAAGGGCGGGTCTGACAATTGGTCACCTGAGGGCAGGGCAGTAGAGTTCAAAGTGATGACCAGAGTGGCTAGAACTGGCATTGTGGGACACTTCTGGAGGCCAATCAGAGCGCATTAATAGACCAGGGCGTCCACACTGGCGCCACGGTGCTCCAGCCGGGGCACAGCAAGCGTTATGTCTCTCGTGGAGGTGGATTACCAGGAGCGCTCCAGCCACGGAGTCCGGGAGCGCTACGTGCCTTGCCAGTGTGGACGCGTCATGAGTTAGGGCGCCCAGGGCTGCTTTAATGCACTCTAACTCGGAAGTGTAGCCAAGCCCTTAGGTTAGATATTAGGAAAAACTTTCTAACTATAAGGATAGTTAGGTACTCAAATAGGTTACCAAGGAACATTGTGAAATCCTTATAATTGGAGGTTTTTAAGAACAGATTAGACAAACACCTGTCAGGGATGATTTAGATTTACGTCGTCCTGCCTCAGCATAGGGGGCTGGACTAGATGACCTTCCTAGGTCCCTTCCAGCCCTGCATTTCTATGATTCTATAATTATAGAGAGAGAGGCCAGCTGTAAAGTTCAGGTCCAGATCAATATGGTTCTGGGTATCCCCAAAGTTTGGTGCATTTGGATTCTGGAATTTTGGGCTAATCCATTAAAGAGGTTCAAAGTTCACATCTGGATCTGAGTCCTACTTGCTTGGATCACCCTCTAGTTCAGGGGTGGGCAAACTTTTTAGCCTGAGGGCCACATCTGGGTGTGGAAATTGTATGCAGGGCAATGAATGTAGGGCTAGGGCAGGGGATTGGGGTCTGGGAGGGAGTGCAGGGTGTTGGAGGGGGTATGGGGTGTGGCAGGGGGCTCAGGGCAAGGGGTTGGGGTGCAGGAGGAGTGCGGGGTGTAGGAGGGGGCCCAGGGCAGGGGGTTGGGGTGCAGGAGGGGTGTGGGGTGCCGGAGGGGGTTCAGGGCAAGGGGTTGGGGTGCAGGAGGAGTGTGGGGTGCAGGAGGGGGCTCAGGGCAGGGGGTTGGGGTGCAGGAGGGGTGTGGGGTGCTGGAGGGGGTTCAGGGAAGGGGGTTGGGGTGCAGGAGGGGTGCAGGGTGTGGCAGGGGGCTCAGGGCAGGGGGTTGGGGTGCAGGAGAGGGTGTGGAGTACAGGAGAGGGCTCAGGGCAGGGGGTTGGGGTGCAGGAGGGGTGCGGCAGGGAGCTCAAGGCAGGGGGTTAGGGGGCTCAGGCCAGGGGGTTGGGGTGCGGGCTCCAGCCTGGCACTGCTTACCTTGAGCAGCTCCGGGGTGGCAGCAGCGCGCAGCATGGCTAAGGCAGGCTTCCTGCCGCTCCTGGAATGGCCAGCATGTCCAGCAGTGGCTGCTGGGGGGTGGAGTGGGGTAGGTGGCTCCACCATGTACTGCCCTTGCCTGCAGGTATAGGGATAGTTCAGGGGTTTGAGCATTGGCTTGTTAAACCCAGGGTTATGAGTTGAATCCTTGAGGGGGCCACTTAGGGATCTGGGGCAAAATCAGTACTTGGTCCTGCTAGTGAAGGCAGGGGGCTGGACTCGATGACCTTTTCAGGGTCCCTTCCAGCTCTATGAGATAGGTATATCTCCATATATTAGGTACCACCCCTGAAGCTCCCATTGGCCACGGTTCCCTGTTCCTGGCCAATGGGTGGTGCCTACAGGCGAGGGCAGTGCACGGAGCCCTCCTGCCCCAGGGGCCACAGGAACGTAGTGCCAGCCGCTTCCGGGAGCAGTGTGGGGCCAGCCTTAGCCCTGCTGCTCCACGGGGCTGGCAATCCTGTAGGCTGGATTGATAGCCCTGACAAGGTGGAGCCGGCCCGTGCCCGTGGGCTGTAGTTTGTCCTCTCCTGCTCTAGTTCAAAGGTCTGTGATTATTGGGTCTATATTTTGGGTCCCTTTTGAAGTTCGCTCATCACTAGCTTATAGTGGAAAAGTCTCAAAAAACCTTGGCTCTCATATTATCTAGTCTCTCCAGATTTACCCAATTACCAGGTGTGGTTTTGCCCTTAAAGTAAGATTACTGCATGCATATTTCTGAAAATCCTCCTAGTGAACTTCTGACCCCCCCTCGTGCTTTTTATACTTTCCCAGTTGCTGGCCCATTTTCAGTTAAACCCTGCAGGACACATTTCTTTTTTTGTAATGGTAAGCTTTGCTGCACAGCACTTTTTCTTCCTGCCATGATAACAAAAGCAGCATTATTATGACTGCTGACATTTTTGCTGGAATGAGAGTGACGGAAGTAAAAAAAAAGATGCTCAAGTGATCGGCATTGTGTTTGCTAACAAGGCTAACTGTGCTGCTTTATTTTTAATTTTAAAAGAACAGATACTGTCCCCGCCTACACTTGAGCAAATGCTGCTAAGGATGGAATCTATCAAGGGAGGGTGATAATGAAACACATTTTGCCTGACAAGCTTTACACGTGCAATTGTGCATCTAACATTTAAAAAAAATCAGAATGCAACTGCCTGCCTAACTTTGTGCATGTATTTAGCATATTTGTTTAAACAAATTACCAGAACTGTCTATTTATGTATGTCCAAATATTGTGTGGGACTTTGGGATAATTGCACGTGTAACCCACATGCTTGCATTGCAGAATTTAGTGGTGTAAAAAGGGAAGAAACAGTGGGAGGAGACACACACATATATGAACCTCTGAAATGCAACCATCTCTGGGGTGGAAAGTAGCAGTTATTTAATAGCACACAGCAAAACTACACAACAATCATGGACAAAAAGTGGAATCCAATTGAAACCACAGGGGGATGTACAGAGACCAAATGTACTAGTTGGATTTAAACCAAGGAACAAAAACTAATGGCCCAGTTCCCAGGGAATCTATATTATTTGCCAGCATCAAGACCTCTGTCTTTTGCATGAGAAATAAAACAACACCGCAAACAACACAGCACCCCCAAGCACAAGGACTGGGCGTTGATTCTGTCTTGACTCTGAAGGAAGAGTGCCATCTGCTGAGGCATCCGTATTACTTCCTGCAGCCTCTGTTTTCCTTAGACGTCTCCCAGTTAAGTGCTGATGAAGTTCTTCACCGAGTTTGGGAGATCTGATGAGATCACAGCCCAAGGTGGCATGGCTGTAAGGATGAGACCGACGTGGGTGCTGGCAGGAGGTTGGTTTGTACCAGATATCTGTGTGTTTTTTCTCCAGGATTTTTCAACATGCTGCTGCCTGGTAAAGGAGTTGGGGAGGGAAAAGTGGAGAGACTCTGAGGTGCCCAAATACTACTAAGCTAGCAAAGCAAGCTCCAGATTCGATAAGCTTTGCTCCATCAAAGCATGCAGTGGGGTCAGTCCCCATCTCTACTGTTCTCTCGATATCCCTTGAAGGGAAGGGAAGGAAGAGGTGAACTGGGGTAAGAAGCCAAAGCAAAGATTTGAGAAGAATACACTGACATAGACTGTTTAAGCACTATTATCTGTTCCAGGTACATCTAAATGCAATCCAGAAGAGACTCCATTCACAAGCTCTGATAAATCCTGTTAGGTGATTTTGTATTTCCTTGGGTTGTACTATGTGTGTATAGTTCTTATCAGGTCTCTTCCATGCAAAGTAAACACTGACTGAGCAGCTAAATGGGATAGCTCAGTGGTTTGAGCATTGGCCTGCTTAACCTAGGGTTGTGAGCTCAATCCTTGAGGGGGCTATTTAGGGAACTGGGGTAAAAATCTGTCTGGGGATTGGTCCCGCTTTGAGCAGGGGGTTGGACTAGATGACCTTCTGAAGTCCCTTCCAACCCTGATATTCTATGATTAGTTGCCTGCTAAGGCAAAATTCAGGAACATATCTCCTTTATCACACACACTTCAAAAGTATAGCCAAGAGAACAGACCCCAGACTTCACCAGGACAAAGGAATTTCCCAATCCCTGAAGCATTAGTTCTGTTTTGATGCAGTTCTTGGGGCAGGTCTACACTTAAAACCCCGCAGCGGCACTTCAATGAAGACACTACTACACTGATGGGAAAGCTTCTCCCATTGGCATAGTTAATCCACCTCCCCAAGAGATGGTAGCTATGTCAGCAGGAGAAGCCCTCTTGTCAACACAGCGCTGTCTATACTGGGGGTTAGGTTGGCATAACTGCATCGCTCAGCGGTGTGTGGATTTTTCACACCCCCGAACGATGTAGTTATACCAATGTAAGTTTGTAATGTAGACCTGGCCTTGGTATTTCTGTCAATGAGTCATAATATAGATGAGTTAAAGAGGGACCCAAGCTGTGAAGTCAGGGTCACCATTTTGATTTCAAACCCCTCTACTTCCAAAGTTTGGTAGAGTTCAGATCCCCAGGTTTATGGAATGGATTTCATCTCAATCACCATTTCTGGCAATACAGCTGATGCATGTTGGAGCCTTCAAAACCATAGCGCAGCAGCCATCCAGTGCTAGTTTTTATAGTGACTAAAGAACTAAGGTTTGATTTGAATGCAATTTATCAACACATTACATTTAACAGTAGTTCCTGGTTAGGTTACTGATGAGAGATTGCAAGTCCCAGTCTACCATCTACTACTCAGGCTCTTCTCAGCAACTTCAGATGTAAAGAAGCACATATAAAAGTCTAGTTAAAAGAAAGGTAGTGAACAGCAGCAAAGTCTCCAGAGGAAAGAAGGAGTGAGGATGGATCCCAACAAGTACAGGGACACTCCTCTTACTGAAGGGCCTGGTTAACAAAGTTACCCCCGTTACCAACTTGCCTTTATCAGGGTGGCCTGATAAAGGTTAAGCAGAATTGTGCTCACTACATTTGTGAATTGCAAGTTAGTTGAATGATTCAACAGCAAAAGGAATAGTTAGTCAGTGAGGTGTTTTCCTCTAGGAAGCCAAGTAAGTAGCAGAAAAGGAAACTTCCCAGCTTTGGGCTCAAGCCAGACCCATCACTGGTTGTGCAGACCAGACTTCCAAAGGCATTCTCCCACCTCTGTTTCCCAAGCAGATCCCCTTACAGGGCTTAATTCAATATTGCCTGACACCTTGGACAGTTATTTACACCAGTGCAAGGTGCTACCAAATCAGAATAATCTCTTACATTAATTTTGCCCTGGTATAAATGACTACACAAAGTGCAGGGCAATGGTGAATCAATCCTCCAGCCCACTCTTCTACGCACCTATGTAAGGAGAGGGGGAATCTGGATTTATGTTAACCACTCGATTACCGGAGGCCAGTTCGTGCCCTTGAACTCTTTTACATGCAGGTCTAAAAATCTGAACTGTGCGTGCATGTGTGTATGTGTATACACATGAACTGGTGATTTTTCAAAGGTGTTTCCATTGACATCAGTAGCTCTGAAAATCAGGCCAATAAATTCATATATATATATTATGGGTGTAGTATAAGAAGCTCCATAAAATAGAACATATATGAAATGTCATCCATATATTACTCAAAAACGATTACTAAGTACTGAAGCTAAACATTTAAAATCAATTATACTTATTTATAAATGTACTACTTCTTCACAGACGCTGTTTTTGACCTGTTTTAAAACATAAGTAACTATGCCAAAACATGCAATATGTGATCCCTTTATATAGGGTATAGTCATGTTATAATTACTTGCCTGGATGCCTGGTTTGTCATTTTTGCATAATGAATAAAACCACAGATAATCTGGGAACTTTTGCATTTTTAACAGGGTTGTTAGTGATGTTGTTATTCTTATATAAAAAGCCAAACTGATGCCTAGCTGGGGTCTGACATCAATAAGTTAGTGAATGGTTCATTTCTTATGAAATGATAAATACAACCAGATAAAAAAAATCTTATCTGCTTCTCACCATTTATGTTGTTTGTTTACTTTGTGTATTTCTCTAGTTTTAGGCAATGAAACTGGACCCATCAGTTTCACTCTCTGGTTCTTATGCACAGACACAGGATCCTAGTGTTTGGGATTTCATTGCCAAAGAGAGATGTTTATAGCCCCATAAATAGTTTACACTGATGTTTTAAAACATGATAAAAACATTCTTGTTAATTTCTAAATTTGTAAAAACAATAAAGGAAAACAACAAAATAAAACAAAATCACCTACCTTTTGTCCCTAAGTTACTTGACATTAGCTCTAGATCAGTGGCTCTCAACCTTTCCAGATTACTGTACCCCTTTAAGGAGTCTAATTTGTCTTGTGTACCCCCAAGTTTCACCTTACTTAAAAACTACTTGCTTACAAAATCAGACATAAAAATATAAAATTGTCACAGCACACTATTGCTTACTTTCTCATTTTTACCATATAAATATAAATACTGTACTTACATTTCAGTGTATCGTATATAGAACAGTATAAACAAGTCATTGTGTGAAATTTTAGTTTGTGCTGACTTCACTAGTGCTTTTTATGTAGCTTGTTGTAAAACTAGGCAAATATCTAGATGAGTTGATGTACCCCTTGGAAGACCTCTGCATACCCCCAGGGGTACACGTACCCTGGTTGAGAACCACTTCAAATCCTCATGCAGTACAGAGCAGGGAACCTTAGAGGACTAATCATTTATGAAGAAGCATAAGATGTCTTTTGACTACTGAAACTGGTCACTCCATTCACTGGAGCATTAATGGGGTGCTATTAAAGGGTGAAACACCCACCATAGAATTCTGCTTCCACAGCTCAGCAGTGCCATTGTCAATGGTGGTTATTAGCTTTAGCGTGCAAGGATCCTCAGATTTTTTTTCTTTCCTGCCTTTAGGTTCTTTTGGCATGTCAAGATCCATGTTCTTGCTGGTCCTCCTGTGACTATAAATTCAGCTGGCAGTGCTTAAATTCAAAATGCAGCTCATGCCACTCTCCACACCCTAACATAGCATAGTCAGAATTCTCTTTTTGCCTCCAGCTATTCTGGCCTGCTGTGATTTGGTGGGGGGAGGGACAGAGGAAGAAGAGTAGAGGGAGGAATATTGGCCAGCGTAGATTAATACATGTGATTTAAGAGGAAATATGAATGTTAACATCAAAAGAGATGGGTATTATTTTTAATGAGTCATTGTATAAATTTCAGACTTTTCCACCATTACTACATTAATTGCATCAGACAAACACAGATCAAGGCCCCTTTTTTCATCAAATCAGCTTCCACAGAAAGGGCTACAACTTCTAAAAATACACAAGCACAGTCACATTGGATAATGTCACAGATCAGCTGAATGTAATTTCTGTTGGGTTCTGATCTGTGGCATTGTCTTGAAACAAATCCACCATGTTGCTTTCGTCTTTTCTAAAAGGTACATTGATCCGTGTATCCCTCTAATCAGTACACCCTCCTGGTGGGGGTCTACTGTACAGCATTAATAATGCTGTTCCTACTGCAGAAGGATCTCACATCACAAGAAGGGGAGTAGAAGCAAAGTACCAGAGCTAAAACACCTAGGGCAAGCTACCATAGGCCAAATTCATTCACTAGGCCTGATTCTCTATTCCAGCTGAGGTGTACTCAACACAAAAATAAATGAGCAGGGATAAGGCAAAGCTAGCACTAAGGTGTAGTCTTCTGGGCCAGGCTGTGTGGGGCTTGCTTGGCCCCTGATGGAAATCAGACTACATAATTTATTTGCCCAGGCTCCCCATTTCCTCCTAGGGACCTTAGGGTTGCTGGCTGCTCTGGTGACGGCTGTCCCATCCCCAGCTCCCAGCATCGCCACCACTAACCATCCAGCCCTACTGCACACCCTTAGCACACCCATCAGCTTCAGACCTGTGATGGATAGCAGCCATTAACACCTTCCAGCATAACAATATGATCCAGGAAGCAGTAATGCAAGTGATTGGGCTACATACAAGGATTTTGTGGGTTTTCTGTTTTCCAGCTTGATTAGTGCTTACATCGAGCAGTTACGGCCTTACAGAAACCCACAAAATAGATGGGTTATGCACTACACCGTTGAGCACACTGTCCATTTACTGGAGAGCACAGTACTTGAAGTTACTTTCTCCTGTATCTGCTGCCTCTTATTCTTCCTTCTCTTCCAAATATAACACCCATCTCATCTAAAAGGAGGCTGTCCAGAGAGCGGATGGTTCACTGTATTTCAGGGTCTGCCCTCAGCTGCCTAAATCAAGATCTTCAGCCTAGCTGGACCCGGGCAGCAGAGACAAGAGACAGCCATTGAACTGTTTCAATGTGTGTAGCACACAGCACTCTACGCCCATTCTTGTAGTCAGGGATGGCTAGAGTTCTTCCAGGACTCAATGTAAACTGCCATATATACCCCCTCCCCCCCCACAAAAGATTAAAAAAACCATGCTGGTAGGCACTTCAGGTTAACGTTGAAGATCTTATCCCCACTCCGCCCAAAAATAGTGCAGACTAACCCCTGTCACTTCTGGGTTATCTTGAATAAAGATTGAAACCACATGTGCCTGTGTGTGTTCCCTGTTCCTATCTGTGTCACCCCTCCAGAAAAGCTTCAACTGATTTAAATCTTACTTCTGCTAAGGTGCCTGGGAGTATTGGGGTCATTTGCAGCTGCAGGAGTTGATGATGCTCTGGGTAGGGTTGACAAGTGTCCAGTTTTCGACCAGAACACCTGGTTGAAAGGGGATCCTGGCAGCTCCGGTCAGCACCGCTGACCAGGCCATTAGAAGTCCAGTTGGCGCGGGGCTAGCAGGCTCCCTACCTGGCTCTGCGCAGCTCCCTGGAAACGGCCGGAAAGTTCCTGCAGTCTCTTCGGTGGATGGATGTCAAGGGGAGCTCCGCACGCTGCTCCCACCCAGAGCGCTGGCTCCGCAGCCCCGGCGCCTGTGGGTGGAGGCAGTGCGCAGAGCCACCTGGCCGCCCCTGCACCTAAGAGCCTAGGGACATGTTGCCACTTCCAGGGAGCCGAGTGAGGTAAGCGCCACCTGGAGCCTGCACCCCTCACCATCTCCTGCCCCAGCCTGGAGCCACCTCCTGTATCCAGGGCCGGCTCCAGGCACCAGCTTGTCAAGCAGGTGCTTGGGGCGGCAGCTCCGGAGAGGGGCGGCATGTCCAGGTATTTGGCGGCAATTCGGCGGACGGTCCCTCACTCCGCCTGGGAGCGAAGGACCTCCCGCCGAATTGCCGCCGCAGATCGCGATCGCGGCTTTTTTTTTTTTTTTTTTTTTGGCTGCTTGGGGCGGCCAAAACCCTGGAGCCGGCCCTGCCTGTATCCCAAACCCCTCATAGAATCATAGAAGATTAGGGTTGGAAAAGCCCTCAGGAGGTCATCTAGTCCAACCCCCTGCTCAAAGCAGGACCAACACCAACTAAATCATCCCAGCCAGGGCTTTGTCAAGCCGGGCCTTAAAAACCTCTAAGGATGGAGATTCCACCATCTCCCTAGGTAACCCATTCCAGTGCTTCACCACACTCCTAGTGAAATAGTTTTTCCTAATATCTAACCTAGACCTCCCCCACTGCAACTTGAGACCATTGCTTCTTGTTCTGTCATCTGCCACCATTGAGAACAGCCTAGCTCCATCCTCTTTGGAATCCCCCTTCAGGTAGTTGAAGACTGCTATCAAATCCCCCCCTCACTCTTCTGCAGACGTCTCTTCTCTCAGCCTCTCCCCCCGCCCCCTAATCATTTTTGTTGCCCTCTGCTGGACTCTTTCCAATTTGTCCACATCCTTTCTGTAGTGGGGGACCCAAAACTGGCCGCAATACTCCAGATGTGCCCTCACCAGTGCCAAATAGAGGGGAATAATCACTTCCCTCGATCTGCTGGCAATGCTCCTACTAATGCAGCCCAATATGCCGTTAGCCTTCTTGGCAACAAGGGCACACTGTTGACTCATAACCAGCTTCTCGTCCACTGTAATCCCCAGATACTTTTCTGCAGAACTGCTGCTTAGCCGGTAGGTCCCCAGCCTGTAGCAGTGCCTGGGATTCTTCCATCCTAAGTGCAGAACTCTGCACTTGTCCTTGTTGAACCTCATCAGGTTTCTTTTGTCCCAATCCTCCAATTTGTCTAGGTCACTCTGGATCCTATCCCTACCCTCCAGCGTATCTACCTCTCCCCCCAGCTTAATGTCATCCACGAACTTGCTGAGGGTGCAATCCATCCCATCATCCAGATCATTAATAAAGATGTTGAACAAAATCGGCCACAGGACCAACCCCTGGGGCACTCTGCTTGATATTGGCTGCAGGAGCGGCGCCAGGGTTTTTGGCGCCCTAGGTGGGGGTCCTTCCGCGCTCCCGGTTGGTGGCGGCAATTCTGCAGCGGGGGGTCCTTCTGTGCTCCCGGTCTTCAGGGCACTTCGGCGGCGGGTCCCGGAGCGAGTGAAGGACCCACCGCAGAACTGCCACCGAAGACCCGGAGCGCGGAAGGACCCCCCGCTGCCGAATTGCCACCAAGGGCGGCAAAATGCCGCCCCCCCAAATCCTGGTGCCCTAGGCAACCGCCTAGGTCGCCTAAATGGAAGCGCTGGCCCTGACTGGCTGCCAACTAGACATCGAACCGTTGAGCACTACCTGCTGAGCCCAATGATCTAGCCAGCTTTCTATCAACCTTATCGTCCATTCATCCAATCCATACTTTTTTAATTTGCTGGCAAGAATATTGTGGCTCCACAGTATCATCCCTGGCCCCACCACAGAGCCTGCACCCCCAGCTGGAGCCCTCACCACCGCCCACACCCTAACTTCCTGCCCCAGCGCGGTGAAAATGTGGGAATGAGGGTCGGGGAAAGCGAGCAACAGAGGGCGGGGGGGCATGCAGTGAGCGGGGGGCATGGCCTCGCAGAAGGGGCGGGGAAAGGGTGTTTGGTTCTGTGCAATTAGAAAGTGGGCAACCTTAGCTCTGGGCTTGTCCTGGTTGTAGGTTTTAGTCCTTGGCTTCTGTGTGCAATGGCAAATGATGCCGAGAAACCTTTGACACTTGATAAATGTGACTGTATGAAACTAATACCCCTCCTCGTTCAGTCAGGTAGGGCCAAGTTAGCACCTGGTAACTCCCCTAAACCCAAATCTCTGTTTCAGCTAAAAGGGGGGAAGGGGGGGGGGTCTCAAAACGCGGTTCCCGCGAGGGGCTGGGCTTGCGCTGATTTGGGGAGAGGGCTCCGCCCACTGCTGAGGGGCGTGTCCTGAGCTGGCCCAGCCCCCTGACATCACAGTGCGTGACCTATCTCGTTGCCTGCGTGGTGACGTAGCGCGTTGCAGTGGGGCGGGACGGTTGGTGGTGGCGGCGCCGGGAGCCGGGGATGGGGCAGCCGCCGCCAGAGCAGCTGGGGACCGGGTGTCGCTTCCCGCCCCTAAGCCGGTAGGTGGCCCCTTTCCGCCTCCAGCTGCAGGGGCTTTGGCTTCCCTTGCGCCCCGGGCCCCTTCCACCCCCCCGGGCCCGAGCTCCCCTCCCGTCCCTCCCTGTTCCCCCGGGGCCCTTCCACCCCCCCCGGGGCCCGAGCTTCCCTCCCTGTTCCCCCGGGGCCCTTCCACCCCCCCCCCCCCGGGGCCCGAGCTTCCCTCCCTGTTCCCCCGGGGCCCTTCCACCCCCCCCCCCGGGGCCCGAGCTTCCCTCCCTGCTCCCCCGGGGCCCTTCCACCTCCCCGGGCCCGAGCTCCCCTCCCGTCCCCCCCGCTCCCCCGGGGCCCTTCCACCCCCCCCCCGGGGCCCGAGCTCCCCTCCCGTCCCCCCCGCTCCCCGGGGCCCTTCCACCCCCCCCCGGGGCCCGATCTTCCCTCCCTGCTCCCCCGGGGCCCTTCCACCTCCCCGGGCCCGAGCTCCTCTCCCGTCCCCCCCGCTCCCCCGGGGCCCTTCCACCCCCCCCCGGGGCCCGAGCTCCCCTCCCGTCCCCCCCGCTCCCCCGGGGCCCTTCCACCCCCCCCGGGGCCCGAGCTCCCCTCCCGTCCCCCCCGCTCCCCTGGGGCCCTTCCACCCCCCCCCGGGGCCCGAGCTCCCCTCCCGTCCCCCCCGCTCCCCGGGGCCCTTCCACCCCCCCCGGGGCCCGAGCTCCCCTCCCGTCCCCCCCGCTCCCCTGGGGCCCTTCCACCCCCCCCCGGGGCCCGAGCTCCCCTCCCGCTCCCCTCCCGTCCCCCCCGCTCCCCCGGGGCCCTTCCAGGGTGGAATAACCATAGCAAGAAAAGAACACTTTAAATGGGCAGAGGGAAAAATGGGACTATGCAAGGTTGTTTTGTTGTTAAAACATCAGCCGAGACTGTTTGTATCATCAAATTTCAGCATAAACATGCTGGGCAGCGACTTTCTTGTTTGAGTCATCTCCTTTTTTGGGAGGGGTTGTTTTAAAAAAAAAATCTGTGCTTGACCCCTTTATGTTTTGAAGCTGTCTTGATTTAGCAATGAACGGAGTGAATAAGGCTGGGGGAGTAGGAGGAGAACTGTGAGTCAGACACTAGTGTAGGTGCATCTAAGGAAAAGAAAGGGCTCCTTATACTTTACAGTGCATTATGGATGCGGTTCAGAGAGTGGAAGTAACTGGTGGGGACAGTGTTTGTGAGCTCCAGCTTCTCTAGCTAATAGTTGAAAAGTAGTGACCTGTGTGTGTTGAACTGGGCTTTGCTATGCCTCTGTGAAAGATGCTGTTTAAATCTACAGGAAATTTGAATACTTTGTAGGCGTTCAGTGCCAATGATGATGCTGTGGTATCTTCAGATACTGTAGCAGCGACGCTTCTGCAAATGCCCAGGTAACATGTTTTAGTTATTTGGCTTTTTTCCAGCTTCACGACAATTTCTGATTTCACTGTTTTTAGTAAGGGCTAGTCTACAGTGGGCAGCGCTTTAATGTGGCTTGTGTAATCGTGGCAGACTCTCCCAGCACTCTTTTTTCAAAAAAAAAAAAAAAAAAAAAAAAAAAAACCACCTCCACGAGTGTGCTCCCAGCACTGGTGCACTGTCTACACTAGCGCTTTACAGGGCTGAAACTTGCTGTGCTCGGGGGGATGTTTTCTCACACCCTTGAGCGAGAAAGTTGCAACGCTGTAAAGTGCCAGTGTAGACAACCCCTAATTAAATGCTACATGCCAGGATGTCCATTCCCCCTCCCCCCCAATTAACTATATTTCTTGTATAAGAAGTTGAGTACTAAATGAAGTCTCACTTAATATATTGGCAGTCATCAAGGAATTTAAAAAATGGGCTGTAATTGTTTTAAAAATCACTTTCAGGGAAGGGATCAAGCATGAAAGGCAGTTGTTTCAGAACACTGAGTGTATAAAGATGTTAGGGTTAGAATAGGCTGTTGGCAGCTTTAACTATTGTGTGTAGCTGCAATAACTCATGTAATACCATAAACACATGATGTATCAAGTGTTTTCTGACAGATATGAAGACAAGGTTCCTGCTTCAGAGAGTTTATGGTTCCATAGTCAAAACAAAACATGGGAGCAACAGATCATATGTAGTAGGTTGAGGTATCATTGGCACTGACAGGCAGCAAAGGGAGGATTTGAACTTGGGGAGATTTGGAGTAGGAGAAGGCTGCATGATGGACAGGAAGTAGAAGGCTGTTGCACATATAGGGTGACTGCATGAGTGAAGATGTGAAAACAAGAGTGGAAGCAGATGAAGGGGGAAGCAGAGAAGGTTAGGAGAAATGCAGGAGAGGAGAGTAACTCTACCAGGAATTGAAATATCTGCTTGTTTTGGTAAGTGTGCTGCACATACAGAAGGTTAAACCAGCCATTTCAACAAAACGTACGTTTTAAAAACCTATTTGTAGCTCTTTCAGTTTCTATAACACTCTGAAAGGGAACGACTGTAATAAGTTCTTCCTGAGTCTGCGAACAGATGGTAGTGACCTAATGCTGCCATTGCTGCTTATAGCTCTTTCGGGGCATGTCTACTCTTACCTCTGGAGCGATCGATCCAGCGGGGGGTCTATTTATCGTGTCTAGTGAATAAATTGATCGTGATAAATTGACCAGAGCAGCTCTCCCGTCGACTCTGGTACTCCACCGGAGCGAGAGGCGTTGACGGGGGAGTGGCAGCAGTCAACCTACCGCAGTGAAGACAACTTCAGCTACACTATTTTCGTAGCTGAAGTTGTGTAACTTAGACCGACTTAACACCCCCCTTTCCCAACACCCCCCTTTCCCCACTCCCCCCTGTGTAGACCAGGTCTCAAGCTGCTTTAGAGTGCATTAACAAGGTTCAAGATGGCGTCACAGTTGAGGAGACAGGGAAATTGATACTCATCTCTATCTCACTTTGAGGCAGCTTTGAATAGCAGGGGGACATAAAAGGAGGTTAACATAGGTTAGGTAGTAGAGACCGTCCCATCGCACAAAGCTGCAGCAGGGGCATAGAAGTGTCCACTTCTCCTTTGGAAAGGTTACGAGGGTGATGGAGGAGCAAATCAGCAGAAACCTTCTACCTTTGCTGTAGCTACCCAACTGATACTGAATGATCCTCCTTTTTATTAGTCTGAGGATGGAGTGGGGACTTCCAGTTTATATTGGACACCTACTGACCAGTGGTTGATATGACCTGGTAGGAATCCCAGTGCCTCTCTTTTGCTGTGGCATAGCCAAATGTAAATGTTTGTTCTCTTGCTGGGGTGTTTCTGTTGCTCCCCCGGGGTAGTAGGGTTAGTCCCCTAATGGACATCTTTTTATCCCATCATACAGTTTTGTTTCTGAGCACCTCCTAATTTAATTACTGTAGTTCACTGAGCCAATATAATCTAGAAGTGACAAATACATGGAAACAGGTGGAAGACGATCCTTTTTGTCACTGATGCTACCTGACTGACTAGGCTTGGTGATGAGTCAAACAGGACTCAAAGGCTTTACACTACTTTAATAATAAGTAAAAGAGTGTAAAGTTTCCTATTGCAGTGATGGCTGTACATCCTTCAGGCTATACGTGCTATGTTAATTGTAACTCTTTTCAGCTGGAAAATTAGACACTCTATATATATATATATAGAGAGAGAGAGAGAGAGAGACTCAAACACTAGCATACTTGTTAAAAACTAGTTAGTCATACATATTTCAATGCTTCATGTTTCAGATCTACAATAGGCATGAGTGAATCTCAACTAAGTGTAGTACTTGTTGGATCCTAAGTTACAACTTATGTAGGCTGTAGTAGTGCCAAAAATGTGCTGGAAATTTTCCAAACAGCGGAAAACAAATTCTGAGAGAATTGTTGCACGCTATGCAATGCTTACAAATGGGTTAACTGTACTGCTTTGGCTGTCTGTTTCTGAAATTTACATTGTGACTGAGCTTCCTGTTGAAGTGTTCACACTTTAAGTAGTTGAACTTGGTGTTAGTATCTTGCTGTGATCACTTACAGAGATAGTGGTTGTTAGGTAAGTCACTGCTGAAAATTGAGTTGAAAAGTAAAACTGATCAGCTTCCCTGCCCACCCAACCCCTGTGCATCTGGACCACCCCTGCACCCAGACCACTCCTCTGAGCGTCACCCCTTACATCCAGAGCCCCCCTGCATGTGGACCTTCCTGCCAAGTCTCACTCTCCCTACATCCAGACCTCTGCTGAGCCACTCCGCTCTGTATCCGGACCCTCCCTCTTGCACCCAGACCACCCCCTGCTGAGCCCCCTCACTCCCTGCATCCGGAACCTCCGTGCACCCAGATCCCCCTGCAGAGCCCCACCTCCTGCATCTGGACCTCCACCCCTGCACCCAGATCACTCCCTGCTGAGCCCCCCCAACTTGAACCCTCAACCCATTGAGCCACAACCTGTGCATCCAGAGCCCCTGCATTCGGATCCCCACCCTTGCACCCAGACCACCCCCTGCTCAACCCCCTGCAATGGAACCCCCACCCGCTCCTGCAGCTGGACCACCCCGATGAGCCCTTGGACTCCCACACTACTGAGCCCCAACCAGCTACACCTGGAACCCATCCCACCAAACCCCACTCTCCCTTGCTTCATGAAACTAATTTTACCCCCATCCTCTAACTTCAGGCTTTCCCTTATTCTTTACCACAGTGAAACTTGTTAGAAATGCCTTATTTCACATACCTTTGCAGATTCACACACATGAGTTAAATGAGTATTTGTTATAAACCCAAGATTTAGTGGCTGGTAAATCAGCTATTAGTTTTAAAGTTGAAAGTTACTGTAAAAGTTGGCAGCCTGGGGACACTGATTTACCAACATGATCCAAAATAAACTTCTGCGTCAAGTCTATGGTCTAAATGCTTTGTTTAGTATTAAGAAAAATAATCTAACAGTTTAAAAAAAACTGGACATTGTCTCTGTACAACAAATCTGTTCAACGAAAAATTGATTAAGAATTTTTAATGCTCAGACTTAATCCTCTGGTCAGGTAGGTTAAAATGATAGGTCAGCAACTTCTACAAAAAGCATACAGCCAAAGTCTTTCCTGCTTTAGAAAGAAATTTATGATATCACCAAGCAGTGCGTAATAACTCTGTATATTCTTCTTGAGTTATTTTCCTTTAACATGCTGCTAGGAGAAAATAAAACAAAACCCAAGGAGGTACCTAGATACAGAAATTTGTAAATAATCTATGCTTCAAAGCAAATAAATTCAGTAACAAGGCTGAAATTCTTGATTACTTGTGTGTTATGGCATCATATGCTGAGTCTCAGGTCATATCCATGCTGGGACTGACTTCCATTGTTTACCGTTTCACTCAGCAGTATGGACAGTGATTATTTTATCATGTAGTAGGCTATTCCTTAGCATGTAATGAGGCTTTTTATAGTATGATTCTGAGGGATTGTATGGAATGGCTTAGATGGCTGCCCAAGAGACTGGATCCCTGTTTATCTGGGCTCAATCCTTTAGACATGAAGGAGGATGCTTTTAAAACAGTTTTTAGAGTGGTAGCCGTGTTAGTCTGTATCAGCAAAAACAACGAGGAGTCCTTGTGGCACCTTCGAGACTAACAAATTTATTTGGGCATAAGCTTTCGTGGGCTAGCACCCACTTCAAACAGTGCAGGAAGCTTATCTGTATGTCTGCTTAATGGAAATTATACAGCTGAATCTCCCCCTTTCAGGATAACTTTACGTTGTTTCAGGTAGATTGTAAATGAGTTTTCTAAAGGGGATTAATTTTTCCAAAGTAAAATATTTCATCCTATATCTGCTAAATCCTGCGGAATATGAACTGAAGCAGTGCTATTTGAGTTGGCACACAGTTCAGTGCCCAAATTGCTTGTTCATAGCTTTGTCAAGCCTCAGTGATCTGAAACTGACAAATCTCTGGTCATTTTCATGGCTGCTGTCCAGAACCCTAAGGGCAGCAGTGAAAAATAAGTCTCCAGTTTCACTCTGCTGGTGTTTGGCAAAGCTGATCAGAAGCAGATACGCAGGCTATTCATAGGGGGAGAGACTCCATAAATGCAGATGGCAGGAGAAGAAGGATAGGGGAGACACCCCAACAATTAGAAGCCACTGGTGTGGTGAGAGGGTGGGGTAAAAGATAGAATAGTCTCCCAACAGTGGTGTGAAGGGAGTCTTGAAATTTATCAAACTGGAAAAGATTAAATCCTTGAGCAGAGTTGAGGGCAGTATGCTAGTAGGAGTCCAGACAGCTTAGGTTGGGGACTAAGGGTTGGGCTTTTCACCAGGGTCTCATAAGCATGGATGAAAGACAAGACACTTTCTTTCTCCTTATTGGGCTCTTACAGGTTTCTGATAAAACTTTCAAATCCGTAAATGAGGGGAGGGAGAGGACAAACAAGTTGTTCTTACAGGGCAGTCTGATCTGATCTTTCACTTATAATTTACTATTTAGGACCAGATTTAAAAAAAAAAAAAAAAATAGGTGCACAAGCAGTTATCACAATTGCATTTGCAAACAGTGTAATTCTTTGTATTTATGCACCTGCAATTATGAAAATTTTGGGTCTTGGATTCCTTGCAGCACTTTTTACATGTCTGTGAAACAAGGTACTCTGTGCTATAATGGCAATACAGTCCGTAATAGTCACAAATTCTTGAGGTTTAAAGAACTTTTATTCTTCACTCCCTACTTCTCCATCTCTACATTGTTAGCTCAAAGTGGCTGGCATAGGTGTTAATTTTAATGGCTCCTTTTCCTGCCTTTGATTTCAAATGTGTTGTTGCTTAACAAGGCATTGACACTTATGTCAAAAGCTCAGTGTTCCAAGTAATAGTTAATTTTCTTTCCTCTGCATCAGACTTTGTTTGACTTAGCAGAGCATGAGTATATGTCTCTGAAACAGCAGCAATCAGCTATTAATGATTTTTCTGTTTCTTGCTATGCTTGTTAATTCCAGCAGGTCTTATTCCTGTGCGAAGAAGCATTTTTGTCAAGGTTTGCTCTGAAACTGACCTAAAGTACTAACTACAGCTGTCTACAAATCTAGAAGACAAATCACACCCACACCTTAGACTGTATCCTATTTCCTATGGAATTTATCTCCAATTTCTTTTTAAAATGAAACTTTTTTGAAGATTTTTGGATTATAACTGCGAGCACTTCTATGCAAGAAAAGAAGAGCTAGTGTGGTTATTTGTTGGAGGTATGTATGCTTCTTAGCATCATTTATTTAAAAAAAGAAAAAAAAAGACAGTGTAAGTCCTAAATAATGCATTTTTTTTAAAAAGTGGGAAATAAAACAATGGCACTTGGTTACTAGAAACAGGAACTGGTGGTGTTACCTTGCAGTGTAGGCAGTGAAACACAATTTCAGTTGCCCAGGAGTTTGAAAGTAAAGAAGCCAATAGTAAATTGTTATATAGCTGAACAGAAAGCAAACTCTTGAAACCTGGGCTCCCCCTTGCTGTAGTTAAGCAATATTTTTATTTGTGTAGTGAAGGAAAATCAAACTAGAAAGAAAATATGATCTGACAGGTTTTTTTCTTTCCTTGGGAAAAAGAACCCTTGACATGCAGTTCTTAAATACATATTGCTAAAATATAAAGAACTTTGTAGAATAAATTGGTTGAATATGCACATGTGCACTGATGCATTACTGGCGCCAGACTATCAGAATTGCATTATATGTAAGATGACCTCATTTGAACCTACTGTAGGATTCTTCTAAAGGTTTCTTTCAAAAAAGCAAGTTATTTATTTTGTAACTGGTGTCCTTTATCCACACACTTTCACTCCTTTAAGTAACAGTGATTTAGAATGTTTATAGAGCTTTTAATTTTCAGTGTTTTATTAACATAGCCAATTTGGCTTACTGAAGTTTTACAGGTGCTGGGAGAATACTGGCTGTGGCCTGTGGACTAGATCTGTACGCCCAAGGCTTGTAGAATTTGAGAGGAAATAATCAATGCTCCTCTAAGGGAAGGGCTAGGTGCCAGTGTCTGTCAAATGAGTGGTTGTTAGGCCCTTGATCAAGAAACACCCTAGATCAGGGGTCTCAGACTCAGATGACCTCGAGGGCCGCATGAGGACTAGTGCATTGGCCCGAGGCCCGCATCACTGACACCCCCCCTCGTTGCCCCCGGACCCACCTCCACTCCACCCCTTCCATGAGGCCCCGCCTCTTCTCGCCCCTTCCCTGCCCCCATTCCAATCCCTTCCCCGAAGTCCTCACCCCAGGGGTGCAGGAGGGGGCTGAGGGCAGGGAGCTGAGGTGCAGGAGGTGTGCAGGGTATGGCAGGGAATTGGGGTGTGGGGTGCAGGAGGGGTGAGGGGTGCAGCGGGGGCTCAGAGCAGGGAGTGCAGGAGGTGTGCAGGATGCGGCAGGGGGCTCAGGGCAGAGAGTTGGGGTGCGGGAGGGGTGGGGGTGTGACAGGGGGGTCAGGGCAGGGAGTTGAGGTGTGGGAGGGGTGAGGGGTGCAGCAGGGGGTTGGGGTGCAGTGTGTGGCAGGGGGCTCCAGGCAGGGGGTTGGGTGCAGGGTGTGGCAGAGGGCTCAGGGCAGGGAGTTGGGGTGAAGGGTGCAGCAGGGGGTTGGGATGCAGTGTGTGGCAGGGGGCTCCAGGCAGGGGGTTGGGGTGCAGTGTGTGGCAGGGGGCTCCAGGCAGGGGGTTGGGGTGCAGTGTGTGGCAGGGGGCTCCAGGCAGGGGGTTGGGGTGCAGTGTGTGGCAGGGGGCTCCAGGCAGGGGGTTGGGGTGCAGTGTGTGGCAGGGGGCTCCAGGCAGGGGGTTGGGGTGCAGGGTGTGGCAGGGGGGTCAGGGGAGGGAGTTGGGGTGCAGGAGGGGTGTGGGATGTGGCAGGGGGCTCTGGGCAGGGGGTTGGGGTGCAGAAGGGGCGCGGGGTACAGGCTCCGGCCCGGCGCCGCTTACCTAGTGTGGATCTGGGGTGGCAGTGCCGCGCCCCGGGCAGGCTCCCTGCCTGCCTGCCCTGTCCCCGGCCCTGCTCTGCTCCAGGAAGCAGCCGGAGTCCCGGAGGGGGAGGGGAAACGGCGCCATGTGCTGCTCTTGCTGCTCCTCCAGGTACCTCCCCCAAAGCTCCCATTGGCCGCGGTTCCCAGTTCCCGGCCAATGGGAGCTGCAAGAGCACGGAGCCCTCTACCTGCCTCCCACCCCCCTGCTCGGGGCTGCAGGGACATACAGTAGTTCAGCCGCTTCAGGGAGCAGCGCGCGGCTCGCAATGACATGGGATAGGTGTGGGGGGGGAAGCGCGGGGAGCTTGGCGGGCCGCACGAAATAACCCCACGGGCCACATGCGACCCGCGGGCTGTGTGTTTGAGACCCCTGCCCTAGATAGTGATCTTGATAACTATGTCCCTCCCCCAAGTTCCTCTTAGTCCTTGTCTACACTGCCACTTTACAGCGCTGCAACTTTCTCGCTCAGAGGTGTGAAAAGCGCTGTAAACTTCGGCGCTGTGAAGTGGCAGTGTAGACAGTACCCCAGCGCTGGGAGCCACTCCCCTCATGGGTGGTTTGGTTTTTTCTACAGCGCTCTCTCCCAGCGCTGGTGCTGCGACTACACAGCCACGTTAAAGCGCTGCCATGGCGGCGCTTTAACGTGGCTAGTGAAGACGTATCCTTAGGATGATGATATTGGGAAGGTCAGGGATAGACTAGCACAGTGGCTTTCAACCTTTCCTTCCATGACCCTGTGTTACAGCAGAAATATTTTCAAACCCCCTCCTACCTAGCTGTAAAGAAAGGGAGAATGGCCAAATCATGACCCCCAAAATGTGCCCAGTCCCATTGGGGATGGTGGATTACCCATGCTCTGGCAATATCTGAAGTCCTCAGATTTCCTTCCCACTGTGCATTTCCATGTACAGTTTCAGGCCAGAACTTGATTGGTTTTGTTCACTGGTTTTCTGCTAGTGATGGACAAAGGGCAATTGTCCAGACTGACTCTTAGATCAATTGACAGCCTTCATTGTAGCTGTTTAATTTTCAGGCGGTGGAAGTGTAGAGAGGATCACTCAAGTGATTGTTCTTTGCTTTTTAGAGAGATCATAGGCACAGATGTGTAACTCCTAACCCTAAGGGCTATTTTAGCATTCCATAGCACTGGATTGTCATACCTCCTGTTATGTATTTTGTACGGTTGGCATAGATAGTAAATTCTACAAATCCTTCTAATCTGATCCAGTGTAATGGCTCTACGTTCCTGTTGCCTGTCCAGGATAGGCATTTGGATTAGTATGAGCTGGTTGAAGCTTGATATTGGCTTTCAGTGGAGTAGCTTAACAGTAAGGCAGGGATGGTGCATGGGGCAGGATGATAATGAAGGGATTTGCTGCTGCTTTAAGAAGGTTCATGATTTAGGGCTTCTCTTGCATTCCCATTTTCTCCTGGCATTCCAGCTTGCTTCAGTGGCCAAAGTATTTTTCTGTCTGTACGTGGTATGAGCATTGTGATCGCTTCCCTCAAGTTTCAGAGTAGCAGCCGTGTTAGTCTGTATCCTCAAAAAGAACAGGAGTATTTGTGGAACCTTAGAGACTAACAAATGTATTTGAGCATAAGCTTTTGTGGGCTACAGCCCACTTCATCAGATGCATAGAATGGAACATATAGTAAGAAGATACATATACATACAGAGAACATGAAAAAGTGGAAGTAGCCAGTTATCCCTGCTTTAATGACCTCCAGATTGGATTACAGTGGTGCTAAATGGGGCTACACAAGCAAGCTGTGACTATGTCATAGCTCACTGCTTAGCAAGGCTGGCGGGAGGGACTCCATTCAAAACATTGCACTGAATAGTGTGCTGTTGACATTTGTGTTTAATAGCTTACCAAGGCTCCATAGGCTGCGCTGGCTGCATGTTCACTTCTGGATGCAATTTAAGGTGTTGATCTATAAAGCCCTAGGAGGTGAAAGCTAATTGAGACCTCCTTTCTCTGTGCCCCTCTTTGGCAGTTAAGGTCAACAGATAGACTCTTGCTAATAGACCTGTGAGAGAAATAGCATATATGGGAATACAGAACTAATACAAACTCTGTTTTTATTGTAAATAGGTTTTATCTTAAAGCTTTGCAGTAACTTTTCTCTATCCAGATGGAAACTTCTAAAGATAAGCTATTTGATCTAACATCCAGTTCCTAAAAAAAAAAAAGACTACATTTTTTTTAAGACCATGATATCTGGTCACATGTTCAAATGGGTTAATTTTGATCGATGAATGTTGAGTGGCCAGGGTCCTTTACATTTTTTTTGGTAGGACTTTGTGCATAACTTTCAATACACTGGTGACGGTCATCTCAAGACCTTTTCACTCAGAAGGAGGGTTGATAAAAATTGATTTTTAAAATTTAAATTAATAGTTTTTTAAAAATCAGTTTAAAATATGAAGTTGACAACCTATGCTAAGGCCTACATTTATAATCTAATATTTTTTGTATTTAATTTAAAGGACTTCAAAACTCAGCATCAGTTTACTACTGAAAGGACCTTGATGTCTAAGATTACAAGAGCTGAAGAGTTTTGAACCCTGTGTTATCTTAGGTCATGTCTGCACTACAAAATTTTGTTGACCTCACTTATGTCGGCATAGAGCTACCGCAGTTATTAAATTGCTTGCGTGTGCACACTTGACTCCTTGTGTCTGCGGTGCGTGTCCTCACCAGGCACACATGTATCAATTGTATTATCATTGTGAGACTGCTCCTGAAAGCCAGTAGCAGTTGATGTAAGCGACTCAGGCTATGTCTACACTACTACGGTAAGTTGACATATGCTATGCAACTCCAGTTACATGAATAACATAGCTGGAGTCGACGTACGTTAGGTCGAGTTACCATGGGGTCTACACCACGGAGGGTCGATGGGAGAGTTTCTCCTGTCGTCTTACCTTACTCTTCTCGTCGTGGGTAGAATACAGGGGTCGACTGCAGAGCGATCTGCTGTCGATTTGGCAAGTCTTCACTAGATCACTAAATCGACCGCTAGTTGGTTGATCTCAGAGCGTCGATCCCGGCTGTAGTGTAGATGTAGCCTGAGTTTCATCACTGACCTGTTTAACTAATTACATCGACTATGACTCTACAGCAGTGGTTTTCAACCTGTGGTCCGTGGACCCCTGGCAGTCCACAGACTGATTTCCAAAGCCCTCCATTTGAAAAATTTTAGGGGTCCGCCAATGAAAAAAGGATGAAAACCACTGCTCTACACCACTCGTGGAGGTGGCCTTACTAAATCGGCATAGAGAGGCACCTAGGTCAGCGTGAGCCAAATTTAAGCAAAGACACTTGCGCAGCTAGGTTAATGCAAGACAGCTTATGTCGACCTAATCGTGTAAGGTAGACCTGGCCTTATTTTTCTATTTTTGTCCTTGTTAGCTGAGAGGTGTCCCAGCCTTTTTGTTCTTTAATTTTAGGGTGTGATGGTGTGCATGAGTGTGAATGAGCACTTGTAAAGTCCACACAGGGAAGGCACCAGAAAATTACCCAAACTTAAATAGCCCTCAACACAGTCTCATAAAGATAATTAGACTGTGTGCTATCTTCTGAGAGTGCTGAGAAACTTAAACCTGTCAGCTGTAAACTGCCAAACAGGTTGTCCCAGGAGGAAGTTTGTAGCTGGTTCTGAGGTTGTGGTTCCGATATTAGATACTTTTTTTGTTTCAGTGTTTAAAATATTTAACCAGCTCCAAGTTCTGATTTGATTCACTTTGGTAAAATGCTTTAGTTTAGTTTATAACAAATAGCCACCTCCTTAGATGCTTTCTTTAGGATTTATAAGGGTTATTCATTGTATTATGCTGATAATTAGTCAAATGTAATTTAATTTGAATCCAATATTGATGCTAACTCTGATTTCATCTTGATTGGACAATTATATTATTTATTTTTTAGTTTAGCATTACAAACAGTAGCCTAGTTTTAGTGAGATGTGATTTTATTTTTGTTTAATAAATTGTTTAAGACCACATTGAGTCACATTTCTTTCAATAAGAATCCTTGAGGACCTGGGTGTGTATATTAGCTGATCAGCCTACAAGCCTGACCAGTTTCCCCAATTAGTCTTTGATTCTGAAAGGCCTTAGATGTGGGCAGAGTGTTTTCTGTGGGCTGCCCTTAACTTTGGAGCTTGCTTCCCACATGGGTCAGTAGTCTGATTAGCAGTGCATAGTGAAAGCCTGTTTACTCAAGCCTTCAAATGAGTTTGGCAGATGGGGAAAGGTGTGTTCTTTAGAGGTGGTTCTAGTTATTGGTTTGAGACATTAATCATTCCTGTTGTGGTAGCTGTAAGCTTGAATTGTCCTTACAGCTAGTTATTGGCATCATAACACTTACAACTATTATTTATTATTTGTATTACCATAGTGCAAACTGACTAGTTATAAATGCACCTAGATAGAGATTTATGCGATGGACAAATGACAGGCCCAAAGGAGTATATGTTAGTTCTTTTGTATAATCCTCTATCAGTCTTTAGTTACTTTTATACAGAGGCCTTAAAAATTCATCTACTTTGTCCTTCTTTCAGGCACAAAATTTAAATGCTTGTCTTTAATATGCTAAAACCCAAAATATTACTCATTAAAAAATGTGCCCAAGTGAGTGGGTAAGTAGATTTTTATAAGGGCAAGTAGTAGCTGTGGGCTTTTTAAAAATTTTTTTATAAAAGGTCATCAATGTGTGCACACTTGACCTAATCAATCAGGTGTGTCTTTGGGAAAATAAATAGTGAATTTGAACTCTACTGTCTCTGGCTACATGAGCCATTGCAACTTCATAGCAAAATGCCTAATCCGGTTATACAGACCTCCTTTCTCTTCTTGTTCCACAGGCCATAGACGTGACTGTTTCTAAAGGATGAAGTTCAGTCTTAGCAATCACTGAATACTTTTTTCTAAATGTAATTGATCTGCATTTTGTAGTTCACACCTTGCCACTGAGATTGTCCAACATCCTTTTTTAATAACATCACTATAGACAATAGAAACAAAAGAAATAGAATAGAATTATATGTATGGTAGCAGGGAGAGCATCTGAGATCCAAGCTTTTTTCTCTATCTAGTAATATTTAATTTACTACCAGTATATCGCTTTGTCTTCAAAATGCTATACAAATTAATTCAGTATCAATAAAATGATGTAGGAATGTCTCTGTTTCTATAATACTGGTTTGTTTGTAGTAACTTATAGGGTAATTTTCCTTCTAGATTTAAGTGTTTCCAATCTCAAAGTGTAGTATTTGGAGATGTAGTCATATCATATAACACTCTTTCCATTCCACTAGTATCTCTGGAGGATGTTAAACAGCAGCTACTAAAGTTAGACATTTTAAAATCGGTAGGTTTAGATAATTTGGATCCAGAAGTTTTTATAAAGACAGTTGTGGAGTGGGCTGAACTGTTAATGTTGGTTTTCCAGAAGAAAGTTAATGTTGTACCAATATTTAAAAAGGGGAAACTGGATTACCTGGTAAATTATAGGCCTGTCGGTCTGACATAGATTTTGGGCAAGATAATGGAGTGGCTGATACACAACTCGATTAATAAAGAATTAAAGGAGGGTAATATAATTAATGCCAGTCAACATGGAATTATGGAAAATAGATCCCTGTCAAACTAACTTGGTATACTTTTTATGAGATTATAAATAAGGTAATAGTATTGATGTAATATATTTAGATTTCTGTGAGGATGTGACTTTGGTATCACATGACATCTTGATTGAAAAACTAGGAGAATATAAAATTAACATGACACATGAAATGGATTAAAAGCTGGCTGATAGGACTCACAGTGTAACTGTAAATGGTGAATCATTGAACAGGTGTATTCCTAGTGGAGGTCCTGCTGGGATCAGTTCTTAGCCCTCTTCTATTTAACATTTTTATCAGTGACCTGGAAGAAAACAGTCATCGCTGATAAAGCTAAAGATGATACAAAAATTGGGGGAGTGGTAAATAATGAAGGGGATAGGTCACTGATTCAGAGAACTCGGGATCATTTTCTAAACTGGGCACAAGCAAACAATGTGTTGTAGTACAGGTAAATATATAAATATAGGAACAAAGGATGTAGGCCATACTTATTGGATGGGGAACTCTATCCTGAGAAGCAGTGACTCTGAAAAAGATTTGGGGGTCGTGGTGGGTAGTCAGCTGAACATGAGCTTTCAGTGTGACATTGTGGCCAAAAAAGCTAATGCAATCCTGGGAAGCATAAACGGGAATCTCAAGTAGGAGCAGAGGTTATTTTACCTCTGTATTTAGCACTGGTTCAGTCACTGGTGTTACACTGTGTCCAGTTCTGGTGCCCACAATTCAAGAAGGATGTTGATAAATGGGAGAGGGTTCAAAGAAGAGCCACAAATGATTAAAGATTATAAGACATTCTTTATAGTGATAGACTTAGCGCTCAATCTGGTTAACCTAACAAAGAGAAGGTTAAAGTGAAGGCTTGATCACAGTCTAGAAGTATCTACTTGGGGAACAAATATCTTCTAATAGGCTCTTCAGTCTAGAAGAAGAAAGGTGTAACATGATCCAAAGACTGAAAGTTGAAGCTATACAAATTCAGAAGGGAAATAAGGCATAAAATTTTAACAGTTAAATTATTCCAGTGGTTAATAACTCTATCAAAGGTTGTGGTGGATTCTCAAGCACACCATTTTTAGAAAAATATCCAATCTTGACTTAAAGATCTGTTCTAGGAATTATTTTGGGGAAGTTCTATGACCGGTGTTACACAGGAGGCAGACTGACTAGTAGGCGATTGTAGTCATCCCTTCTGGCCTTGGAATCTATGAATCTAAGTATAAACCCACTGATGTTTTAATACTGGATTAAAAGAATAGAATGCTCCTAAATTGATCGTGAAATGTATTTTAATCACTTATTTTAGTTATTTTCATATGTCCAGACAGCTGACTGGATTGTCTCTTCTGAATGCTTTTTTCCTTCCTGCTAGCTGAAGGAATAAACCCAAGTGGGAGAGGGCAGACTCACTTATTAGATATTCATGAACAAGTGACTTGAGGCATCTGCAGCTCTAATGCCCTCAAACACTTCACAGCGGAAGGAACATACACTAATACCACAATGTATGGTGCAAGACCTCTGAAAAAAGGAAATTGCTTGCAAGTCTCCTCCTTGTGCCCTGCTGAAGTCTTCCACACAGGGAGTTTAGAGTAGAATGTCGCTGATTCACATTAATGACTAAAGACCCTTTGGGAAATATTGAATTTTGCAAACCATTGAATAATAGAAACCAGATCTTTGAACTGAAGTGCAAGTTCAAGCATACTGTATGGTAGTGTTATCTTTCATGCTGAAATATTATAATGAAAATGAATGTGCCATGGTAAATTACCAGGTCCACAAAGATCATAGAGAAAACAAATGAGAATCTACTGTCAATTATTCCAAGCAGGGGTTTAGTTAGTAATTTGCAGGTGTATTTGCTGGTCATTTTCCTCTACCTTACCCATACATCCCTACTGCTTACAACATATGTGGCATTCCCCGCAGTAGATGTATTATCCAATATATAACCACAACCATATTATTGTAGTTAGCTGGTGAGTTGTTGCTGTTCTTTACTAAAATGTGCGAGGAATCAAATTGTGAGTTGTTAACCATGGCAGATAGTGTGGTAATTGCTGATAAACATCCTCTTTTTAATGAGGACCACTGTGTATATCCATAGGATACACATGGTTTGTGTAGTCAATATGTACATTCTTTAAACACACCTCAAGACTAGTCATAGGGAAAATTTAGGAAGCATAACCCCCACTGTTAAAAAAACAAAAAAATCAAACTAAACTATAATAGTATGAAGGCAGATTAAAATACTTAAACTGTAGTCAGTTCAGAGGCAGTAATATCCTGAATAGGCAGCTGCCCAAAGCCTAGCTTTAGAGTTGCAAATAAAGTATTTAACTGATATAGAAATAAAAAGGCTGATCAGTGATACATACTGTAATATCAGGGCTACAGGTGTATGATGCTCCCTTAAGGAATCCGCTTTGATTCTAGCCAACTTTGGGCTGTAAACCTGAGCCTCTATTTAGTTTTGGGTGAACTTGGGCTTCATTTCAAACAAATCCATTATCCCTCCCATTGCTTTTTTTGGGAAGGTATTTATGGTTTAAACTGTGACCTGAAAGTGGGGCCACACTTTCAGGTCACACTTTTATGGTGGCTTTGCATAGAAATATCAGGTGCATGAACACTTGAATCAAAACATTTGCAAACATGTTGTCAAGCTCACCTTGTGCAAATCAAAATGGACAAGTTAAGCACAGTTCCAGTGTGGCTACTCTAACAAGTAAGTAGTCATTCTAAGAGCTAGTGTGTGGATGCATGTGAGTTATTCTCAGTAGCCCTGTTTTGTCCATGAAAATCAATGGCATCACCAGGAGGGGCCGTAATTAGACTTGCAGGAAGAGACAATGGGCCATAGGCCAAAAACAACTGATATCACTTATCAGTATGTACTTAACGTTCCTTTTTGTAGCCTCTGAGCACCATAAACTCCAGATGTGTAGTCATTCATTGCTGTTACAAAACAACCTGTTGGGATCAATCTGCTAGATTGAGGAGTCTCTGACCTTGCAGTGAGTTATTTAAACCTTTCCAAGTGGAGATGCTGAAACCTTTCAAAGAAAGGTGACCTGATAAAGTATGTGAACCCTGATCCAGGTTTAGTACATCAATAACATGCACTTCTGTGTCACCTTCCGCCTAAAGACCTCAGATCAGTTTGGAAAAAATTGAATAAATATCAGCATTGTTGTGATACGTGAGAGTATCCCCTTGGTTAAGCTGGTGAAGCTCAGAGGTCAGTTGACTTCCCTGATGTTACACCAATTCTGTGCTATAGTTGGGATAGAACCCATAATGCCAAACTCCTAATTTGTGCTGTAATCATTATTGCCTCTCCACATTCCTTGGAAAAACTTTGTGCAAGAATAATTCTCTCCACTCCATGAAGCACTGTATAGACTTCTGAAAGGTGTCTGTGCTGTGCTGCTCTTTCCTGACTTAAACTACTTTTTGTATGCAGCACTAGTGGGAGGGATTCCTTCTTAGTAAACGTAGTAAAATCAATGTAAAAAGTCCAACCCAAAATTAAGATCTTATGTGAAATTAATTTTAAAAACTTATTTTTTTAGACCACACCTATTTTAAATGATACATTCCATCCCCATAATGAGCGGACAAGCTTCCCTGCTTGTTTTATTTGGGAAAATTTCAGTCAGGAAGGAAAATTTTTCTTAGGGCTTGTCTACACTGGCACTTTACAGCACTGCAACTTTCTCGCTCAGGTTTGAAAAAACAGCCCCCGCTGTAAAACGCCAGTGGAGACTCTGCACCTGCGCTGGGAGCCACGCTCCTCGTGGAGGTGGGTTTTTTTAGAGCGCTGGGAGAGCTCTATCATCAGTGTAGACTAGCCCTTAGAGCAGGGGTTCTCAAACTGGGCATGGGGACCCCTCAGGGGATCGCGAGGTTATTACATGGGGGATCGCGAGCTGTCAGCCTCCACCCCAAACCTTGCTTTGCATCCAGCATTTATAATGGTGTTAAATATATAAAAAAGTGTTTTTTTAATTTATAAGGGGGGTCGCACTTAGAGGCTTTTTATTTGAAAGGGGTCACCAGTACAAAAGTTTGAGAATCACTGCCTTAGAGGGAGTGGCTGAGGAATTTAAAGTGGGGCATGAATAGCAGTGTTTCAGATTCAAAAGTCAGTAAAGCAGCGTAAGCCAGACTTCTATATGAGCCATCAGTTAGCCAACAGGTCTTGTTTACTTTTTGTCAACCGAATTTGTTTTGCATATTTTGCATCATGTCAGAAGAAATGCAAATACTTTTGAGGTGGTTTTGCCTCCTGCCAACCGCTTTTCAAATGACAGCTATTTGTCTGTCATGGAAGAACTTTAAGGTCCCTGTCAACAATTGCAGGAGATTCAAAATAATTCCTTTGGTAGATTCAAAATAATTCCTTTGTATATCTAGCAGGAGAGCCCGTTAGGTGCATATTTCAAAGATAATTCATAAAAGCAGGACCAGCTTAGGAACTGGAGGGGTAAAATGAGTAATTTGGGTCTGCAGTGGATGTCTTTCCATTCTATGGCTGATTAAGAGTTTCTGGTTCATGTTCAGTTCTCTTAGGTTTCACGTCGAAGTGGAATGGTTCAATTTTTTTTTACTAAAGCTATGCATCAAAGTTTTTGTACATTTTATATTGACTGTGGTGAAGTCAGCAAGAAAGTTTTGTGATTCGGCTGAGTTGTGTGAAAACTATTCTTGGTCTGAAGTGTTTTCTGTTATTGTCCCCATAGGTAAGTCAGCTATTGAGCACTGAAAGATCTAATAGTGAATGTTGGACTTGATTAACTGGGGGAGGAATTTATTACTCCAGGCCTGGATAGTTTTTTTTGTTTTTAAACATCACTTTGTAAATGTGCTTTCCAAAGTGAAGGAATAACAGTACTAGTTTAAACCATGCATAATGTGTGTTTGGTGGTGGTGGTTGACTCTACGCAATTTCTTCCCTGGCAGACACTGATAGCTGTCATTTGAAAAGCAGTAGGAAGGCAGCAAAACCACCACCAAAGTGTTTGCATTTCTTCTGACCTGATGCAAAATATGCAAGACACATATTTTTGTTGATGAAAAGTAAACAAGACCTCTTACTTATGGCTCTTATAAAAGTCTGACTTAATTGTCTTGCTGACTTTTGAATCTAAAAAACTTTTATTCATGCCCCACTTTAAATCCCTCAGCCATTCTCTCTAAGAAAGCAATTTTCTATAAGTTACACCAGCATGCTATACAAGTCTGCCAAGGCAACTCACTTTGAGTTTCTCTGATTTTCTTATTCCAGTCCTGGGTATCTTTAGAACTGAAGCAGCTAATTCATTCTAAATCATATACTGCCATTGTCACATAGCAGATTCATCTAGGGATTAAAATTAGATTCCATCTCCACACTATCATGAGCAGTGCATTTGAGTATTTAACCAATCCCAAATTCTACTTCTATTTTAGTCTGTAGCCTTTTGTCTTCCCTTGGGAAGTGCAGTGTAATGCCCTTATTTCCACTGTTTGTGGTTCATTTGTTCCTGACATTTGAGTCAGCTTTGACACATTGAAAGTGGCAGCGTTGCCTGGCAGAAAGGCAATGAGGATGAGAGCAGCTTTTCTCTTTGTACTTCTGAAAAGGGATCACCAGAATCCCTGATATGGCCCAAGGATGCTGTGTTACTCCAAAGCCTGGAGATTCTGCAGTCTGTATCGTGATCCAGAGGAAAGGAAAAGTTAATAGCAAAAGGAAACAATGGGAGCCCAGCAGATTGCAGCTGCAGAATTTGAGATGCTTGTGAGGAACTGATAAGGTCTGTTCAGGCAAACTTGTAGGTATAAAGACTATGGAAAGGGAATGGGAAATACAGATTTCTACTGTTTGTGGGGGACAGACCTGAAGAAGGGGTGAGTTTTATCTGCTCACTTTGGATTGTGTGCATTTTGTTTGCTGTCTCAAAGCAGATTTTTCTGATTTCTGCTGTAGTGATGTTGGCTTGTGAGCAGGAGGGGAAATACTCTGATCGATATTCACTTTGGGGCTTGTCGTAACAAATAAGGCCTCTGCATCTACTGCAGCAGAGATCTGAGATTTCCTACTCTCACTGTCCTCTCCCTGCTTTGCCCCTTTGCCCTCCCAGCCCCACTACTCCTCCTACTGGTGATCAGCTGTGACTTCACAGTGCTAAAGTCTGCTCATGCCTAATGGCGATCTTGCTATCAGTCATTGAGGAGACCGTTTTTCCTATTATTCTTTATCCTATTTTTTTTCTTGACCTATATATGAAAAGGCATCTTAGTTCTTGGGGGAAGCCCTCTGTTCCTTTTTATGCATCCAGTCCCCACTGATGTCTCAGTTTGAATCAGTTCAGGCAACCTCCTAATTGGTTGATGTGGAAATGCTTTTGATATCACCCACTGTGATTTTTAGCTCCGTGGGGAGGTTTTTCGCACTTTTGGAATACTTCTCACCTGTAGATCTCACAGTGCTTTTACAGAGGTAGGTAAGTATTGCGGTTTTACAGAGAGGAAACTGAATTGCAGAAGTCAAGTGAGTTGCCTGAGTTAGTCCTTGCCAGAGCTGGGATTAGAATTTAGCTCTCCTGCCTTACTGACTGTGACTGGGAACTACTACTAGACCACACCAACTCTTGTCTGCAGAGATGTTCCTGGCAGATGCCCTGTGCAATAAAGAGTTAAACTCAGAACGCACCTTGTGTAGGTGGACTTTTTTCTAAAGAGAATGGTCTGTAATATCTTCGTGTGAGCTGGGTTTTTTCATTTTATTTATATTTTCAAAAGTTCTGATGAAAAGACTTAGCTACACAAAGGAAGCAAAGAACAGAGCCACTTTTGAAAGGAAGTGCTGTAACTGGCTTGGCTGTCACCATTGTTTGGTTTTGAGGGAGGAAAGGGGAGAGGAAGTTATGTGGTATATTTGAAAGCTAGTCACAAAATAGTGTGAATGTTACAAATGTTCACTGCCAGGTGTGTAGCTGAATCTGTACAGTTCCACAAGGAGGAAGTGAATCTACAGCAGCCTTGCAAGACTCATTGTGGGTAAATATTTCTGATGGACAAATATAAAATATCACTAATTTTCTACTCAATTATCATGGTAAAAAATGAGTAAGTAGAGTTCATGCCAGGCCAGTGAACTTTTTCCTTGCCTAGTTGTAAGGCTAATGCACATGCGCTGAATGCATCAAAAGTGTTTACAGCAGGGGTCGGCAACCTTTCAGAAGTGGTGTGCTGCGTCTTCATTTATACACTCTAATTTAAGGCTTTGCGTGCCAGTAATACATTTTAACGTTTTTTAGAAGGTCTCTCTCTAAGTCTATATATTGTGTAACCAAACTACTGTTGTATGTAAAGTAAACAAGGTTTTCAAAATGTTTCAGAAGCTTTATTTAAAATTAAATCAAAATGCAGATCTTATCAGTTGAGTGTGATCCTTGCCCTTGCTTTTCTTTGCTGAGTTTTCCAATGTCTGGCACGTATTTGGATACTTTAAGCTGCACACAGGCTTCTGAGTGATCAGTTGTTAACCGGCTGGAACCCCAGATCGGCAGCTGAGGTGAGTGGAGCTGGCGGTTGGTAGGGCTGAGCAGGGCCGGAGGCCTGGACCCTGTCTGGCAGGGGGCCTGCGCTGGAACTCCAACCGGAAGCAAGGTGAGTGGGACCGGCGGCGGGACCCCGGCTGGCAAGGGGCCAGCAGCGGGAATCCCAGAGCGCCAGTGTGCTGAGCATCTCAGCCCGCCCTTGCTCTGGGGTTCCGGCTGCCGGCTCCTGCCAGCCGGGGTCTCAGCCCGCTGCCAGCCTGGGGTTCCTTCGCCTAGGCCAGCAGCGGGCGCTGAGTGGGGCCGGTGGCGGGACCCCGGCTGGCAAGGGGCCAGCAGCGGGAATCCCAGAGCGCCGGTGTGCTGAGCATCTCAGCCCGCCCTTGCTCTGGGGTTCCGGCTGCCGGCTCCTGCCAGCCGGGGTCTCAGCCCGCTGCCAGCTTGGGGTTCCTTCGCCTAGGCCAGCAGCGGGCGCTGAGTGGGGCCGGTGGCGGGACCCCGGCTGGCAAGGGGCCAGCAGTGGGAACCCCAGAGCGGCGGCGTGCTGAGCGTCTCAGCCCGCCCTCGCTCTGGGGTTCTGGCCGCTGGCTCCTGCCAGCCGAGATCTCAGCCTGCTGCCAGCCTGGGACTCCTTCAGGTTGCCAACCCCTGGTTTACAGTATTAACAAGGGCTTGTTCACATCTTATGTCTCGTAAAATGTGGAAGCTTAAATTTATTTGTACTTAGGGATCTTCATAAAATCCCAGTGGTGCTAAAAAGTGAAGGTAACTATAGTTTCAGTACTGCTCTTGATGCTAGTAAGGGGATCCATGTTGACTCTTCAGGGGTTAAGGGAAACTATGGCTGGGCCAGCCCTTTAAAAAAACAAAAAACTGCTCAACTGAAGGAACCAGTAACTTGCTCAAGATACAATATCATGTAGACTCTTTGTGCTAGAAGCAAAGGCTGTATACTCTTGGAATGCCTGAAATCTTTTATTAGTACTGACTAGTCAACAAGTATATACCTTGAAATAATATTTTTGACTTTAATCTTGCTTCCGCCCTCTCAGCCCCACTTTGATTTTGATATGATTTTCATCATTACTATTTTAATTGCTAGTGATTTATAGTTGGTATCCTTGCATAACTACTAGAATGGCTGAAGTCTTGGTTTCTCTTTCTAGCTATGCTCTAGATAGTGACCTCTAAAATCAGGTAGGTATTAAATGGTTAAATAAAACAATATGTTCAGGCCTTTAAAATGTGTCTTTTTCTACTGAAACAGGTTACAAAACACTACACATAAGGGTATATCTTTGCTTTGAGCTGGGATGTGATTCCCAGCTCGAGGAGACATACTCCTGCTAGCTGTGATTGAGTGTAGCTGCTGCAGCTCAAGTGGCAGGATAGGCTAGTCACTACAAATATGTGCCTTGCATCTTGGATGGGCATATACTGAGGGCAACTAGCCTATCCTGCAGCTTGCACTGCGGTGGCTACATTCTAATTTTTGTGCACTAGTCCAATGAGAGCTTAGTGCAAGTACATTGTTTTGAGCTGGGAATCACAACTCAAACTTGAAATGTAATGATACCCTTAGTGCACACACTTTAAGGATCGGTCAGATCTTCACGACATTGGATCAGTGATCAGAAAAACAACTTTGATCACTGGTATTTATGGCCATACTTGATCAGACCAATAGTCCATCTAGTCCAGTATGCTGCCTTCGGACAATGACCGGTGCCAGATGCTTCAGAGGGAATGAACAAAACAGGGCACTTATCAAGGGATCAATCCCCTCTCATCCAGTCCTAGCTTCTGGCAGTCAGAGATTTAAGAACACCCAGAGCATGCCCACTGATGGACCTATACTCCACGAAGTTATCTAATTCTCTTTTGAACCCAGTTATACGTTTAACCTTCTCAACATCCCCTGGCAACAGCTTCCGCAGATTGACTGTGTTGCGTGAAGACATATTTCCTTATGTTTGTTTTAAATCTGTCTATTAATTTCATTTGTTGACACCTGGTTCTTGTGTTATGTGATGGGATAAATAACACTTTCTCCACCCACTCATGGTTTTATAGACCTATTTATGGTGCCCAGAGGTCCTGTTTTTAAAGGGACAGTCCCATATTTAAGCCCTCCTACAGGTGTCCTGACTTTTTCTTAAAAACAGGCAAATTGTCCCATATTTTCTGTCTCCTCTCCCCCCCCATAACTACTGGCAGGTCCTGTTGCTGGACGGATCCCTGCTCGCCAGCTGCCCACCCACCAGTGGTGAGTGGGAGGGTCAAGTGGCCAACGATAGGGGGAGGAGTGTGCAAAGCTGGTGGTGAGGCGAACATGCAGCGTATGGGGCCAGCCACTCTCCCCGCTGGTCTGCCAGCACAGCCCCTGCTGCGTGCCGGCTCAGTCAGCAGGGCCCCACCCCGTTTCTGGTGGTGGATGGTTACATGTTGCCTCTGTTGCCACGCATTGGCATTGGCCCTTTACATTCTGCCCCTCTCCATGTTTTGCCCCCCCCAGCCCCATTGCTCCTCTGTATTCCCCCAACGGAGTGCGTCCCACTCCCAGTGCTGTGCGGAGAACCAGCCGCTGGTCAGAGCTCTCAGCTCACCAACAGCCTGGCCAGCAGGCTCCTTCCTTCCCCCACTGCCTCTGACTGGGCTGGTACCCCAGGAAAGCCCAAGACCCTCTGGTCCAGGGCACTGGCCAGGAGGAGCCAAGCCCTGCATGTGCCAAAGCCCCACACAGCACTGGCATGGGGAAGCCTCTCTGCCCCTCAGCTAAGCTCTGGAGTGGCAGGGGGAAAGCGATTTCCAGCCTGTTCATGCCCCGAACCTGCAGGCTCCACAGCTCTTCTCTGTATTTTTTCCAATTCTAACACACACAATTTTCAAATGGGGTGACTGGAATTGCATGCAATATTCAAGGTGTGGACATACCATGGATTTATATAGTGCCATCATATTTTCTGTCTTATTATCTATCCCTTTCCTAGTGGTTCCTAACATTCTGTAAGCTTTTTTAACGGCTGCTGCACATTGAACAGATGTTATCGGAGAACTATCTACGATGATGATATTTGTGTTTAAGGTGTACTGTACGCATCTAACCTAATGATAGAATTGCTGTCCTCTATACCAGCAGCATAATCAAAGATACTTTTGTGTGGGAAACCGTGGTTTTGAGGTTTTGCTATGTATGGACAAAGATCCTTTTATTCTAGAACGTCAGCATGAAATAGTTTCTGAAACATTTCTGAAATAGTACAAGCAGTAAGGTTTCTTTCACTCCTGAACTATTATAGCAAAAGCGATTGCATAGTAGCTAGTACTCTTTTACTTGAGTAGTTTGTTATATGTATCTTTCTCTTCTCATGTATTTGCCCTGAGTTTTGAGCTTATTAGGCCTTATGGCTATTTAGGTGGCATGTATTGGTCAGCACTATTATTTAAACTAAAGTTATAGCCAGAAAATACTTATGCAGGTGTTTGGATTGGGTAAGGGTGGTGGTGAAAAATTAGCTAGACTGAGGCACTTTTTGATGAGTCTCTGAACATGCTGCCCCATATAAAGTAGAAGCATGTGAAGAATTAATGGTTACAAGAATAGAGCTGATGAATACATTTCCTGTGTATCAAAGCATAAAATGTTCTGCAGGTGAGCCTTTCTAAATACCATCTGTTAATGGGGGTGGTGGAGGGTTAAGGAGAGGTGGCTTCTTCTCCGCCCTCCCAGAAGGCTGAAGGCATGAAGATGGTTAATACCCTTCCAAATGACTTAAAGAATTGCCCTACCAAAACTATAAGCATTCAGCAGATTTGTCCAAAGAAAATTAGGGACAGGTCTCAGAAGATTTTGAAATCTAGTCACATGAATATAACATAGGATTGTGAGTGTTCCAGAACATGGATTGTCTGCATTATGTTTTTACAGGGCTAAGCACATAATTGAAACTTAACGTAACTTTATTTCTGACTTCAGTAAAACCTGATTATTATGCACTTTGCTAATTTATATACACAAATGGCAATCTCTCCCAGCTAGATCAATAGCACGGTTCTGTAGTAAGACTTTCTATTCCTGTGACATCAATACTTTCACACAATAAACTAGACTACTTGTATACTATAAATATTCTAATGTAACTTAAAATACATATTGAATTAACAAAGTATATTTTGTGATTACCTTGGTTTTTTATACTTGTTTACTTGCTAACTTATAAAATTCAGTACCCTCTCATCATAAATATGAATAATTAACATAGTGAATGAGTTTTTGTGTGTATATTTATATTGGGTTAAATGGAAATAAGTAGTATTCGTTGGTTACAGAATATTTTATTCAAGTATCTCTACAACTTTAACCTTAACACTCCTCCCTTTATTTGGAGACAGTTGACTTTTCTCATTTTACAGATGGGAAACCCTGAGGTACAGAGGTTGACTTACCCCAGGTCTCTTTGGAAGACTCTGGCATCATTGGTTCAGTCAGTCTTCTGTCCCTTACTCTAATCACTAGGCAGTGTTCCTGCCAAATCTGTGGCTGTCTACACTGTTGCCGGATTGACACTCTGGCAGTCAATGGACCGGGGATTGATTTTAGTGGGTCTAGTGAAGACCCGCTAAATCGATGGCAGAGCGCTCTCCGTTTGACCTCGGTACTCCACCCAGAACGAGAGGAGTAAAGTAAGTCGACGGGAGAGCGTCTCCCGTCAACCCAGCGCAGTGTAGACACCGCAGTAAGTTGACCTAAGCTACATCAACTCCAGCTACGTTATTCACATAGCTGGAGTTGCATAACTTAGGTCGACGTACCACAGTAGTACAGTATAGACGTAGCCGGTAACACAGTTCTTTTGTGGCAAGAGAAAAGGGTCTCTACGAATTCATATGCAACACTTACCTGATTTTCTTCTTACTATTTTGGATAATTTCAAGAATAAGTTAGGAGAATTTAACAATTTATGGTGAAGATTATGGGAAAATAGTCTGGCATACTAAATGCTAATTTCTTCATGTATTCCAATATTTTTTACATTCACAATGTGCAGGTGGTCTGAAATTTTTTTATTTGGCTTTAGATCCCTTTGCTCTGCTTTCTCTTCTCTGTTCCCATTTAAGCTGTGGTTTCTGCTTTCACTGTCTTGCATCTTGTTGCATTGAATCAGGTATACAATGAGGGAGGGAGGGGCCCAGCCCTCCCAGCCCCTGACTGGAGCTGGAAATTTAGCCCAGTTGCTCCTCCATCCTGACAGAGGGGCAGCCAGGCCAAATTTGAGTGGCGCTGAGACGTCATGTGCCAAGTCGCAATGCCCCTTAGTCATATTTGGACCGGCTGCCCCCCCCCCCTCAAAATGGAGGAGCGGCTGGACCAAATTTTGAGTAATGTTGCAACCCCATGCACCTGCTTGGCCCCTGCATGGGCACCAGGCAACACCAGCTCCCAGGGAAGAACTGGAGCAAGGCGGGACTAGGAACCTCAGGTCCCCAGGAGGGTCGCAGAATTGAATCTGGGCTTTTGGTTCTTCTGGGGAAGCAGGAAGAGGGTGGGGTTTGGTACTTCCAGAACTACCTGATCCCTAGTAGGGATGGTGCTCTTCAGGCTCACGGACCACCTCTCTGGGTAAGAGCTTGGGCTGGGCTTGGGGTGCAGAGATCATGGCATTGGGTGCAGAGGGGAGAGCTCAGAGCTTTGGGGTGGGGGGAAATGTGGAGCTGGTTGTGGGCAACAGGAAGGGAGTGTCTGGTTATGAGTGCAGGGCGGGAAAGAGTGTAGGTCTGGGTGCAGAGGCAAGGGGTGGGGGTCAAGGAAGTGTGTGGGGCTGGGTGCAGGGGGAGAAAGCTTGGAGCTAGGAGCAGAATGGGAGGGACTGCTCTGGGACCCCTACTTAGGGGGTGGCACCTGAGCGTTAAATGGTATGAGCTCTCTACCCAAGCCACTGTGAATTAGTTCTCTTGATTCCTTGGTGCATACTGGCCTCCCCTTCTTTCCGTTTCATCAAATTTAGCCACTCCTGAGATTTTTACCCACTTACGTGGTACCTAAAAGGAGGTGGGGCGCACATTGCTCATGCTGCAGCCAATTTGTTACCTCTCACGTCTGCAGTGGTTCGAGTTTGCTAAAGCTTTCTGCCTCTGTTCCTTTCATTTAATCCTTAATCCATTTTGGCAGCACTCCCTTTGTTTCTCTCATACACAGTAACCTAATCTCAGGTGTAGTGACAAAAGTTTATGTGCAACCCAGATTGCTTTTGGACCCCGGCTTCCCCTTTGTGTCTCACTTTGGTAATTTAAACGCTAGACTTTCAGCAGGTCTTATCTTTCATGAATCAACATGAGGGGTGGCATGTGTCATAGAGACTGTGTGTGTCCTCTCTGTTCAATATATTTTTTACTGATTTCCCCCCCCTTTTACTCCTCTTCCGTTAACTGTCCCACATTCTTCTTACATAGGTAGTAATATTTTTATAATCCTTCTCCCACCCTGCTCGAATCCTCCCCCTTACCCTTTCCCCATTTAATATAACTCTTCAATCTGGCCGCCTTCAAGTTGTTCTGTTGTAGCACTGTGACCAAATACACCTGTTTTGCCAGGTATGTAGTCATTTCACTATTTATTTGTTCACACAGGTCAGCTCACCCACAGTTATGCCCATTGCCAACTTCCTCTGAGTGTTCTCCAAACCACAGCCCTTTAGAACATTACACCTGTTCTGGTTTCTCCCAGATCCTCTCTCTGAAAGGATTACCAGTTTTGTGTACACCCAAGATTATGCCTCCTATATTTGCTTGCTGCTTGATTCTGCTTAACAATGAACCCTTTTGTCTTAATCCCTCTTATCAACTGAAGTTGTTTACCAGTGTTCCTATAATACTGTACTTTACCATATGTGCCTATGCCTTCAGACTGCCTTTCCAGCCTCATTTGTTAAGCTTTATGCTTTGGTACAGAATCCCTTTTGGGCCAGCTTTGTGGAAATAGACTGGGCTTTTTCTTATCCTCCTTTCCTCCCTGGAAGCAACTGAAATACAGTGCACTGTCTCCAGCTAGGAGAATGGATAAGTGACTTCATAAAATTGCAACCCATGTCTAGCAGTTTGCAGTAGTATCTGCTGATTTAGAGTGAATATTTTATAGCATGTTAGAAGCAGAAATAATAAGTGTCTTGGCTAATTGAGCTTGGCTATTACACTATTGAGGGCCCTAATAATACCTAGCAGTTGTAACATATGTGACACTACTTCAAAATATTCTGCAAAAATCAGGCAGAATTTTTTATTTTTTCATGTTGCAAATAAAGGAAATTATCTCTTCTCCCTCTCCTCTCTTTATCCTGTAGTTCTATAGTGGTCTTGCTCTTAAGCTATTGAGTTATTTGGAACCACCTTAAGCTGTTTTTCAGCTTTTGCTTTCAAGTGTTTATATTTGTGAGAGGAGAGAAATATATTGGAGTAAAACTTAGCCCTCAATGCAGCAATCTAACACAACTAAATCAAAATTTGTTGGACTAAGAATTTTGATCTCTTCAAAATATTTTGCTAATTTAGATCTCAGAAATCTGACTTTTGATGTAGTGGTGTCACTGAACACTCTTTTAAAAGCAAAGTGAGCCAAGAATGGAGAGAATGGAATGTAACTCTTCCTCTCTGCAGCAACATGTTGTGTTTTGGAACAATCATCACCAGTAATATTTGATCTGTTACAGAAAGAAAAAATTGCCTCTGATATGCATCTGTCTGTATGCCGCTCAGATTAAACTGGGACAGGGCATCTCCATTTGTACGCCCCCTCCCCCCCCAAAAAAATAAAAAGTAGGCTGAGGTTTTGATGACTACTCATGAAAGAAACCACCTACAAGCTGAAGCTTTTTATTAAACCAGTCCCTGTGAAAGTTTTTGTTCATGGAAAATTAATGCATGAGAAAATGGTTTTTTAATGGAAACTAGGAAATATCACTTATCCTTACCAGAGTCAAGAAGGGGAAAAGGCAAGCAACTGTCATGATATAAATCTCCAAATCAGTCTTTAGGAGCTGTGAAAAGTGGATTCTACGATGTGACGTGGCAGTGTAGACAGTGCACCAGTGCTGGGAACCACGCTGATAGCTACTCTCCTCATGGAGTGGTTTTTTTACAGCACTGGGAGAGCTCTCTCCCAGCGCTGGTGCCATGACTACACAGGCACGTTGAAGCACTGCCGCTTTAGTCTTTTGTCAGTTTGTATGCTTCCATCACCAGAAAAGGCGTGGGGGATGCGGGGAGGAGAACATAGTTGCTGTACTGGACTTGAAGATATCTGTAGTGATTCATGGCAAAGCATTGCCATTGGACTTAACAAAATATCAGTTCAGCCAAGATGACAGGCGCACAAGCTTCATTGATAAATGAGCTGAAAAGTGGTCTTATTTCAAAGGTGCCTACAGTTCTCATTTAATGGCAGGTGAGCCCAAAATAAACACAGAGCAAAGCTGGTTAACCTGTATCCAGGACATTTTAAAAATAAATAGAAGGGAAAGAAAAATGGCTGCAGACCAGTCTGTTCTTGCAGACTCCAGCCTGAAATCCAGCTATGCTGTGTACACATACCAAAGACCATAAACTCTGAGAAATAGAGAGCAGTCCTTCACATGAACTTCACAATTAATCTTGTAAGACTTAGTTTAAACTTCAGTTCTAGTTATCTCTCTTGGGCTACTTTGAAACAGTTTTAGAAAGCTCAACCTATTCCTGGTGCACTTAATCTATCTTTTAAATTTAGTTTTAGAACATGCTCATTTTATATCACTTTCCACGTGTATACATTTCTCTCTTCTGTCTAGGAGCTAGACCTCATGTCCAATTTCTTTTGCAGCTTCTGTTCAATGGAGGGGCTCCTACCAGTCAGCCATGCGTAAGAACAAGTGATGGAGGCAAGTGCTAAATGTTTTTTTACACTTCTGAGCTATTTTTGCCAACTGCTCAATTTGAGCAGCTTTACTTCCCAAAGCTATTATGAAATAACTGTCCAATTGAATGAATACTTGAATGCATTTTGAGATGTAATAAGAAAGGTGTTGTAAAGTGCTCAGTCAAGTCTTTGACAGCGTATATGGATTTATTACAAAATTAATTTGATGTGTTGCTACCTTTCTTCTCAAATTAACCAGATTTGCAGACTTTTGAGAGAGATACTGAAAGGGTTTGTACTTAATTTCCTCCCAAAGGGACAATGTGAAGGTTGTTACGTGAAAAATTTGACGTACTTTAGATAACATCTATATTGTAGATTATGTCTTAAGTGTTATGGATAGAAATGGGTGATCACAGCAAACACCACTTGTGACTGTTCAGTCAAATAAAATGCAGTGATTAACCGTGCTGGTATTCACAGTCTCTTTCATTTGTGAGTGTTTGGGAGAGCAAGTTTTTATTTGTTCCTGGAACGTGAAGGCTAGTCACAAGTAAATGGTTGTAAGAACACTATTCACGCTGGAAATGCATGTCTTAACCATTTTTAAAAGGACTTTTTGCCCAACAGTAGGTTCATTAAACAAAAATACAAAGTTAGGCAGATAACTTGCAAACAGAAAAAGGGACTTCCTTATGTTTGCCACTATAAGGAACCAGGAACAAGTCAAGGCATTTTAGTAGTCCAGTCATAAATGCACATAGAGAATACTTAGTGACCAGTTTGCAAACAGACTGTGTGCAAACAAGCTTTATTCATCAAACTATTTTCAAATATAAAAAGGTTAAAACCACATCTATTTGTGGTTAGTTTGTAAACCGAAAAAGGGCTACATTAGTCAGAAGTGATTTTCACCAAATAATTAATGCACCTCTAGTTACGGGTGTTTTAACTGATCAACAAAGCTACCAGCAGTAAGCTATTAAACGTGCTATGGCAGGAGACGATACATGTATTATTTAGTGAATAAGTTGGCCATCTTTGTTCTTAATTGCAGTTCAACAAGGACTGCCTGAATAATGAATTTTGGGAATTCTTAAAGTAAATATGGAGGTATGGATCATATGTCAAGTTATACGTTTAGTGCCAAACAGTTTTGGGGGCTCTCTTGTTAACCACTGAGATTTGTTCACTGAACCATTTTGCCTGTTGAACGAAATGGAAAATGTTTCCTAGTTTTGTCTTTTCTTCCAAAATTCAGCCTGAATGGAGACCTAGATTTGGACTGGAGCAGCTGCAGGAGGGTTCCCCCGCGGAGGCTGGGCTGCTGCAGGGGTCGCCCGCTGCTGGCGTCAGCAGAGGTTACTGAGCATGCTGAGTTCTTGTGAGCATGCTCAGTACACCCTATGTAGCAAATTCAGTCAGATAGCGGTTTTTCACACTACATGGCGGCTGGTTGGCTGTGGGGGCCCCCAATGTCACTGGAAGTCATGGATTCTGTGACTTGCGCGACCTCCGTGACATAATCGCAGCCTTAGTCATAAAGACACAGGTCACTTGAGAAAGGTTGTGTTAAGCAGTTAAAACTAAGCCATTGGGAGTTGGGGCTCCTAGATTTAATTACTAGCTCTGCCACTGAATTACTGTATGAATTTGGTCAAGTCATTAACCTTTCTGTGCCTCAGTCTACCATTCTGTGTAAAATGGGGTTATAAACTTACCCCCAAGGTTTTTGAGGCTTATGCTTGCAATGTGCTTTGAAATCTTCAGAGGAAAAGTACAACACAAGAAAGTATTTGTTTCCTATTAAATATTGTAATTCACTTTGCCTCTATCTGCTAAGGCATCCAAGAGGAGGAGCTTGATGCAGCTCATTTGGTTGGTCTTGCTGTGCTGCCTGCTATAATTCTACCTTGGAATGTCAGTTTAACCCATTGTGTTATGTCTAAGGTGCATAAAACTGAGGGAGATCTTGGATCATAATCCCTTCTCAATACAGCTATGTTAAGATTAAAATGAATGTTCTAATAAATCCTAAACATATGTTGCATTTTTAATAAGATCATGGTTTTTTCATGCTGTCTCCTGCCAAGATTGAGAGCGGACTTCTGTGATTTGGTGTATATATTTATACAAGCACAATCAAAATCTTCTCCCGCAAGAAAACAACCTCCAATTTCTGTGCATGTGATCTCATTAACCATGGCAATAATGTGACCCTTCCCACACTTACTCCAGCCCCCATTAAATATTCTGCTTTAATATTAAAAGATCCTTTGTGCTCCCTTCCTCATCCCCTTGCTGCACTCCTCCTGCAGTGTGCTACCATCTTAGCACTCAACTGCAGTCAGTGTTGTGTGGGCAACTCCCATCTGAAGCAAGGGAGGAGGCGGGGTTGAGACTTGCTGGGAGAAGCTGAACACTTTCTCTTCTCAAATGACTGAGCTAGAAACGTCTGTGCTGCTGCCTCTGCCTGTCTAGTCACTTAGTAATCTGCTTTTAGAAAGGCATATTTTGTTTGCTCAGATACTTTTATAGACAAAATTATACCAGTTACACCTAAGTAGTTTCCCTGTCCCCACTTGAAGGCAAGCTTTAGCATCCAGTTACCAGTAGCCTTGATGGATACTAGTAGTAATGAGCCATTCCACAGTATTTGATTGGAAATAAACAGCTGTGGTTGGTAATGAGCTGTGGACTCATTACTATGTTTTCCAGTATATCTAAAATATGATAGGTGTTAGATAGAACAGCTACTACATTTGAAGATCAGATCATTGATAAGGAAAGCAATTAATCTTGCAGTGGGGATTAACCTATTATGGCATAACTGATGTAACTATGAATCCCAGTGGCTCAAGTTCTATCAGGTACTGTTCTGGGCTCTCTTGCATGCACTCCCTGTTTTTCATGAGCAGCATTTTTAACTTTTTTCTCACTTCCCCAGCTCCACCTCCTGTCTTGGACATTTTCTCATTGATAAAGAATGAGCAGTCCTTTCATAGCCTCTGTGTTCTGCATACAGCATAAATGTTTCTAATATAATGGCTGAAGGATGCTTGAATGAGAGAGAGAGAGAGACTTTAACAGCATGTTTTCTGTATTGATTTTTTTAACCTGCTAGTTTCTGCATGGATGTGTAATATTGGCTCTTTTGTTTAACATTAGATAAGCATGAGACCTCCGTGGCACAGCTGCATGTGTAGTCGCTCTTGAAGCAATTGCACACCTAATTGGCTGACAATCTTGGCATTTAAAAAAAATATATAAAGACAGGGGACATCTGTATTTATGAGTTGTCAAATAAACGTGTTGGGTGTCATCTAATGGAGCCTTCTGGCAGTGAACAGATCTATGATGACCCTGATCCTGGAGGCAAATCCCAAGATCAAGATACCAAAAAGCAACACGAATCTGAGCAAAAGTTGTCCAAAATTACTCATAATGCTTTGGAGAACATTAATGTGATTGGCCAAGGCTTGAAGCAACTTTTCCAGCACCAGCGCAGGAGGTCCTCGGTGTCTCCACATGATGTGCAACAAACTCAGGCTGATATGGAGCCCGAAATGGATTTGGAAAGCCAAAGCGCCTGTACTGAAATTGATGATGTCTCCACCCACCCCACAGCTCTGAATCGAGTGCTTCAGCAGATCAGAGTGCCACCTAAGATGAAGAGAGGGACAAGCCTGCATAGCAGGCGGGGCAAATCGGATGCCCCAAAGGGAAGCCCACAGATCAACAGGAAATCTTCCCAAGATATTCATTCAGGCCGGCCCAGGTCTTCCTCCACCACTGATGCTCCTACTAACCTGTCTGTGCTGGAGATGACTTCTGTTTGTGTAGCTGGTGAGGAGGCCTCAGCAGCGGAGCGGGTAAGTTACCCAGACTGATCTTTATTTATTATCAGTCCACTTGTAGGCTTTGTTAAATCATTTGAATTCTGTTTTAAAGCAAGTTTTTCTCTTGCCATAGACTAGAGCTACTATGTAAAATAGCATCTTCACCAGTGGAGCAAGGAGCTTGAAAAGATTCCAACGTTCGGTCTTTTCTCAAATGGTGTGTGGCTTATTTTGTATGCGTTTGATCTCCAGAACTGGAGAGCTACACTTAGTGCATTATATTGGTCATGTTGTGTTCCATAATCAAAGAAGAAATGGTGGTGACCCCAACAGTTGTTTTAGTTCTACCTCTTGCTAGCATCTGTCATTCTAGACTGCTCCAGCATATCTTTATGTAGTAAGTTGGGTAACTCTTTAGCCTTCTTTATATTACAGAAAAATTGACAGTTTAGTTTGTGTGAATGGAACTATGGCTCCATCCAAGTAGACTGTGGATGCTGAGAGCCTATCCCCAAACCTGGGTGTTTTAGTGAACCCAGCGTGGGACTCTATTTAAGATGTTTTCACACTGCCATGTAAACTGATTGATTAATCCTGTTTAGAGCAGCCAGGAAGCTGCATTGTATTAATAGTGTCTTAGTTTACCTAATCCATGTGGAAAAATGTTTGCAAGTGATGTAGTCTCTGTCTAGTGGTATCTGTTCCAACATGTGCTTGCAAAGCTATTTCAGTTAGTGGATTGATGGGGGTAAGGTTGAGAAAAGTCTGTCTTGCACTTTTCTTCTATTCTACATCGATTTACTTGGTACATTTAAAAGTGCTGACTGAGCAAAGCAAAGATTCATCTCTGCCTGTTAAACTTCCTCCATTTGAAAAATTAGCCTTCTGATTTAACCAAGGCTATTGCTCAGAATATATGTGGTGCTATTAATAGAAAGCCTTCATATGTCCAGATAAGTGTTGTAACGGTATACTTTTTATTCACAGGAGAATAAATGTGATAATGAAAGAACATGCTGTGCTGTTAAATATATTCTGGTTTTCATGTTCTTTATTAAAGTAACGCTTATAAGAATATAGCTCAGAACAAATCACATGCAGAACTGATGCACTATAGGATTTCATGTTTGTACAATGTTGATAAAATTTTTATAATTTTTATCAAGTATAGCTTTTGAAGGATGAGGACCCTAATAAATCCATGTGTTAGGGACAAGATCTTGGAATTAGAGTTTATTGTTAAAGATATAAGGAATACCAACCACTTCATTACTACTTGTTTCATCATGCTTTGTCAAAGATGAAAAAATACTCTAATTAGGACAGTATTTTTCAAATACACAAAACTGATTTCCAAGTCTAATTTGATTTAATATAAACTAGTATAATTAGCCAGATAGAGAATTAGATTTCTTTAAGAGCTTGAAGCCATTTTAGTAAATACAAAACCTCTCAAAAATTAATAGTAGTGGAGACTGAGGTTGTTAAATTACAGAATGGGTACAGCAGTAATGGTTGAAAGTTTGCTCCAATGATGAGACTAAACCTTGTTTTGGAGGGGCCACCTGAGAAGTGAGAAAGTAGTCCATGGGTTCTCCCTTGAGACTTCCAAGAATGGTGGTAAATGGTACCACTTGTGTGTGTGAATTTTTGGGTGGTGGTCACTGCTTACATCTTACTGTTCTATGGAGGCGGTTGTCAATTGCTACCAGACTTCACAGGGTTTGAATTGTTAACCTATTACTTTATTTTTAAATGCTCCAAATGACAAAAGTGCAACTACTTTCCTTGGACTATTCCACAGTCTAATATGTCTTGCTGTCTACGCTTTCCCTGATATTTAGCCAAAAATTAGCGCATGATGTTCTGTTTATATATAGGCAGTAATTATAGTATTAGCATTAATTACAATTTCATTCTAAGGCAGATGTATCAATAGAATAAAGATCCCACCTGAGATAGGCAGACTGCTTCAATGCCTGGAGCGGTATCTGTGACCTTAATTTTATGACAGAAATTAATCGAATAGCAATAAATAGTAATGTTGAAATGTACATCCTTACAAGAGTAGTTGGCTTCATACTTGAACTCTATCAAAGATAGCACCTTTCTCTGGTTTTAAATTAGTTTACATAGTGGCTCCCTTTTTGTCAAGAGAAGGCTCATATTTTGTGTGACTTTAGGGGGAGGTAATAGACATAAGAACTCCTAAGGACCTAATTACCCATAACCCAAAGCTGAAAACTGTAGTAGCACTGTTTGTAGTTCATTAAAGGTTAAGGTGACTGACAGCCTATCACTGGGGCTGAACTTAAATTACCATGGCTTTAAACTTATTTATCCGCAGGAGACATTGCTTGTGCCGTAGAGCAGTGGTTCTCAAAGCCGGTCTGCCGGCACATCCCTCGGCCCGCGCCACTTCCCGCAGCCCCCATTGGTCTGGAGCGGCGAACCGCGGCCAGTGGGAGCCGCCATCAGCCGAACCTGCAGACGCGGCAGGTAAACAAACCAGCCCGGCCCGCCAGGGGGCTTTCCCTGAACAAGCGGCGGACCGGCTTTGAGAACCACTACCTTAGAGCATACTTGCTGGGAAATGAATGTGATTGATTAATGTTTCACTGGAAATGGTAGGGCATTTGAGCTGAAACTCTCCTTGCTCGGTGTTTGTACCTAATACATAATAGATAGGATACATACCATGGTCACTGGATATTGATTCTGTATATGATTTGTTTGATCCCTAACTGTGCTGTAACCTGCTAACTTTTTTTGCTACTACTGCTAGAATCAGTACCTAGTGTCCGTGGTCTGTATCCTACCTATTTGTATTATGGTATCACCCAAAGGTTCCAATCAGTATCAGCACCGCACTGTGCTGGGTGCTGTACAGATGTATAGTAAGAGACTGTCCTTGCCCTGAAAAGCTAATCATCCAAAATACTTTTTGATTAGTAAGATATTGCATATTTTAGCATGCTTTAAATGTTAATTTTGTCATGGTTTTCTCCCTAGTCTGGGAGCCCCTTTCCAAAACCACCTGGTTTACTGAGGATTCTTTTTTCCCAGTCTGGAATAGTGATTTGCTTGACTTCCACTAACACTGTCAACTAACTGAGCCTGCTGACTGAAAGCAAGGATGAAAAGTCTAATTTTTATGAGTTTTTTGCTGCTGGGTTGTCATCTGCCTAACATGTTCACTCCCCTTTTTGAAGTACTATGATTATGGTGGAATGCTAATCTCTGTCTCTGCTGATTGCTCCGTTAGAAGATTAGCATTCTCATGAAATACAGGCATTCCATGCACTAGTTTAGAGTGAGGAATCAATATAAGAATCAAGTCAGGTGTTGTGCTGGGTATTTTCGTAGGCATGGGCTGCCTGTAGCAGAGAGACAGAACAGACAATAACAATGTTACTGTGCAGTATGAACTGTGAGGAGTGTAGATTTTCCAGTTCCCCAGGAGTAGTAAAAAGTTGTCACTGCTACTGTATGTCAGGAAAAAAACCTATGTAACTGCTTGGTGACAAGTGAACTATTGCAGCAAACCCCATTATAGCGAAGTGTGAGTCAGTTCATTCTTTTATGCAATTTTAAAATAATAATATTGGGATTCATGTTTTCACTGTCAAAACAGAATGTGAATAACAGTAGAAGGAAGGTTACATTTTTGCCTGTTGTAAAGTTCTGTGATAGTGAGTTATGTTGTGCCACATAAAAGAAGAGTGTCTCCTGGGTCTAAACAATTCAGAGGCTTCAGTGACCAGGTTCCCTTCTTGTGCCTGGTTCTTGATTTTCTTGGATTGGTGCCATCTGCTTTTTTATATTTGTGTATTGCACCATTTTTCTGTCAAAGTGAGAAGGATGTTCGTTATCCCAATGTCTGAAGATGTATAACTGGAGAAATCTTGCAAAGGTCTGGGTCATGCTCTGTGGAAGTGTACAGCTTGTATATTTGGTTTTCTCTACCTTTTTTGTATTTTACAATCTTTGTCAGAAGTCCTAGAGGACTTGTCTGAACTATTTCACTGATCATTCACAGAAATCAACTTTTTGTACTTTTGCTGAAAAGGTAACAATGGAAAGGACAGACAACAGGACTATTGCATTATACAGATTGTCATCTCTGAGTTGCCCTTTGAACCCAGGCCACTGATCTCTGGCTATAGATGGAATCTGTGCAACAAGGCAAGTTTTGAGTAGAAGAAGCTACAGCTTCTCATGTGCCTGTGTAGAAATAGTTTTAAAATCATTAGAATTTAGAAGTGGAAAAGATCCATTAGATCAACCAATCTATCCGTGGCAGTGAAGGATTGTTCCTACAGGACATTCTGTAGTATTTTGAGGCCTCTTCAGGTATATTGAATAAAATCTTCAGGAGCAAAACATTATTTGATATGGCTGTTGGTCCTTTGACACATTTACTCCAACTTCCTATTTTGTTTGTGGGATTTAATAGACTTTAAGAAACATTCAGATGAGTTAAAATAATGGAAATTAGAGAAGGAAAATAGTTGTTGTCTAAAATACCTGCTCAGTACATACCACAAGTCCCAGCGCAGGTAGGAGTAAGCGCCGTCGACGGGGGAGCCGCGGTGGTCGATTTGCTGCCGTCCTCACAGCGGGGTAAGTCGGCTCGGGTACGTCGAATTCAGCTATGCGAATTTGCGTATCTTAAATCGATTTCTTCCCCCCCCCCCCCCCCCCCAGTGTAGACCTAGCCTCAGAGTAATAAAAGGGGAAAGTGGCCAGTGCATCAGACTACCCGGAACTACGGATTTCAAATGTGTTTGCTCTTAAGACATGTTTTAATTTTGCAGAAATAGCAAGTGAAGAGTGCATTATGGGAAGGAAAATAAAACAAATGTAGGTATTGCAGTAACTGTTAATTCTTAGTTATTAATCTTCGATAACAATTCGTATACTGAAGAAACTCCAATTCTTTTTCACCAACCCAATCGAAAAAACCTACTATTGGGCAATACAGATTGTACTCGAGGTTTAGCAAATTAAGACTACTGCAGTGTTCTTCTGGACTCATGTTACAGGTCTGTGTTTTGCCACCCTTACTTTATTGGGAATATTTGTGGAGCAGGATGCTACTCTGTGAATAAGGGTGGCAGAATGTAGCTCACAGACTCCATTCTGTGTTAAAGTGGCATAGCAGGTTGAAAGTCATATGTTGTACCCAGTAAAATAAGTAACGTGTAAGAGGACTACAGCTGAGAAGTTAGTAGGGAAAAAATTCTTATATTTTTCAGTTCACTTTGTGCATTTACCAGCCTTTTACATTCAGTTTCACTGTTTTGCCCATATAGTCAGCTTCTCCCCAGCTGAAAAGGCAGTTAAAATTATGGGGGGAACAGAAAAGGCGCACTTTTTTTTTAAAGGAACTTTAAAAGGTGATGTATCAGAATCTGCTTTTATTTTTAAATTAGTCAGTTAAAAATATATTCAAGTTGATATGTGCCTTGAATTTCTCATTTTATGACTGGGTATCTGTGACGGGTTGGACTCCCATTCTGGGGTGCCACCTGATGTACTGGAATTTCACTGAGCCTCTCTTGCTCAACCAGCCAGGGTTCCCGCTCCCTGCTTTGCTAAATTAGGCTCTCCGGGCTCTTGCGGCGGACGCACACACACAGGACCACACCCCGCTGCAGTCACAGACTGAATCAGCGCTGTGTGAGTGGCCTCCCCCAACACTCACGTGCACACCCCTTTTGGGAGATAAACCCAAAATAATACTGTCTTGCACTGTATAGAAAAATCTGCACAGCGCAAGCTAATAAAAATCCGCCCTCTTTCTCAATGTGAAGAGAGATGTGCATGACTTCTTGCCCTCTCCCCCCCTGTTAGAAATTACATAAACTGGGTTTTATTATAAACAAGAAATACGTTTAACTACAAAAGGTGAATTTTAAGTGGTTAGAGGGATAGCAAACAGAACAAAGCAGATTACCTTAATAAATAAACAAAAACTACAGACTGAGCTTAACGCACTAGATAGGTAGGATATAAATTTAACAGATTCTCACCCTGAGTGATAAACAGGGTAGCAGATTCTTAAGGCACAAGTTGCCTTGACTTCCCCAGGTTTTCTTACAGAGGCTAAAGATCTTAGCCTGGGACCATCACTTCTCACAGTTCAGTCTTTGTTCTTTAGGTGTGGTGGTGTAGGGAGAGTGAGGACCCCTTGTTGTGATTGTCCTTCTTTTATATCTTCTCCCCACTTGCTGGAAAGCTTTTTTGCTGTGACCTGGGTCATACAGTTCCCATTGTATAGAGCTATCTCTGAGAGGTTTCTATTGCACATTTCATGGGGTAATCCTTATGCTTGTGTGCATTTCTTCAGTAAGCCACTAACATTGTTTGGCCTCATCCAACGTAGCACATTTGATATACAGAGACATGGTCAATATTCCCAGTTTCAGATACAAAAATGATACATGCATACAAATTGGATAAACACATTCAGTAAATTATAACCTTTCCAATGATATCTTACAAGACCCATCTTGCATAAAATATATCTTAGTTATATCATATTCATATCATAACCATATTTCCATAAAGAATATGGGGTGTAATGTCACAGTAACATAACTGTTATTAGTTAGCTTCAATTAAATGTCAGCTCTTCCATAGTTTGCACAAATAACATTCTGCTCAAAGACCACAGAATGTAAATTCATAAAGTGTTGGGCTGAAATAAGTGTCTTCAGACTAGTCTTGATGTTTTAAGTTGGAGCGGAAGCCCTGATTGCCCCATCTGTCAACATACCTGGCTGATTAAACCAATTGCAGAAGACTACATTGCAACTGGAATTTCCCTATGTACTGTCAACAAGAGCTCAAAAGACTTTCATTGTTCTGTCCTGCTTCCCATCAAGGAGTCATGCAAGTGGATTCCTCCCATCAACTTGGTTTGCAGCTCAGAGCACATGGAAGGATAGGGATTAAAAAAAAACCCAACAAAAGGAACTAGATATCTCTGCTGCTTGGACTCTGGGGAGGCAGTGTTTCTTGGCATAAGCAAGAAATCCCCAGCTGCTTAGAGTGGGTTAGCCCTAAGGGTCAAATAGAACTTGCTGATTATAGAAGCCTATATTACCTTTTGAAACCTAAGACTGTAACTCATTCCTGTGTCTGTTTGCTTGCTTTAACTTTATAGATAACTCTCTAAATTCCTTTTCCTATTTAATAAATCTTTATATAGTTTATTATAGGACTGGCTAGTAGCATTGTCTTTGGTGTGAGAACTAAGCTGCAATTGACCAGGGGTAGATGACTGGTTCTTTGGAACAAGGAGTAACCTGAATATTGCTGTGATTTTTGGTGTAAGGGACCATCTATCACAAAGGTATGCTCACCTGGGTGGTGAGATAGTCCCCTTGAGTACGCCGATCTGTGTGTGATTCCATGTTAAGGCTGTTATAGTGCTTGAAGAGTTTCCACTTGATAATTGGTTGGTAAAGTCTAAGACTAGAACTCACAACCAATTTGAGGTTTGTGCCCTGAGGTTGGTACTCCATACTTTTGAGTGGCTGCAGGCAGCATTACAGGGGGCAGTTGGCTTCTCACAATCCAGCAGTGGAGATAAGTAGTCTAGGTGAAACGCAGGAAAGATTAAGGGTTATGTGAAGGGAAATATGCATGTAGACTTTTTTTTTTACCCTTTGCTCTGCGTGCTTTGTACTATTGGGTGAGTAAATAAATAATGCTTTGTTTTGAATAAGCTGTTTTGGAGTTCCATTAACCACCTTGCTGGTCATAGCTACCCATAGCGACAAGAGGTGCCAAAACAGAGCTGGTCCAGTTGCGTTAACATGGTTGGGAAATGGGGGCTGCAGCCCAGAGGTTGTCTAAGGCTAGGTCTACACTGCAGCGGGGGTCCGACCTAAGATACGCAACTTCAGCTACGTGAATACCGTAGCTGAAGTTGCGTATTTTAGGTCGGCTTACCTAGCGGTGAGGACGCGGGAAAGTCGACCGCTGCCGCCGACTCCGCTGCCGCCTCCTGCCGAGGTGGATTTCCGGAGTCGACGGCAGAGCGATCAGGGATCGATTTTACCGCGTCTTCACTAGACGCGGTAAGCCGATCCCCGATAAACCGATTGCTACCCGCCGGATCGGCGGGTAGTGAAGACAAAGCCTGAGAGTCATTGCATAGCATAGTTGCACCCAGAGTGAGGTGCAGGAAGCCAGGTCTGTCACCTGTGAGGTGCGCTTGAAGGATTAAAAGGGGTCTAAGAATATGTGGTAACTTTCATTTTATATAAATGTCCATCAGAGTCCTCATGCAAAATATAAACAGTTTTTGAACTGAAGTCTTATCCCACTACAAAAGCATGTTCCTTCGCTTTCCCTGCCAAAAATCACTTCTACACCAACCAAACTCTGCAGAAGGCAACAAACTCTGTGGTTTCAAAGGCTGCTTCAAATCTACAGTGATGTCTTTTAGTGAAAGAAAGGTCATCAATAAGAACTTCAGTGCTTGTTACTCCGGTCAACTTACCATAACCTTAACTAAAAGAAGCAATTCTAATATGGCAATAACTGGCAATGTCATTAGTGTTAGTTGGTTTCTTGAATATGTGTTTAGTGACCATTCTCTTTAGGAAAGCAGACACCCTGCCCTACAGAGTGTTTGATTTTCAATGACAGTCCCCAGTGGCTACCATGAGAGCCTGGCATGTCACATGCTAAAGCTCTTCCGGTGTCTGTGGAACATCAGTGAAACATGCATATGCTTCTGCCTACTCTTAGTATGGGGGAGAGAAGACCTAGGCAGAAGAATGAAAGGGATGGAATGCTCTAATCAATCCTCTTCTGTACAGGGGAGAGAAGCAGAAAGTAAGTCGCCTCTCTGTAGACCACCTGCAGGATTTTAAATACTTAAATACCACTGTGGTGGGGACACCGTGTAGAAAACAAGAGAGGGAAGTCGTTAGTATTTAGATGGGCAACTCCCTTTGTCCCTTCCCTATCTTTTAATACGATCTTTCTATAAACTTTCAAATACTATTAGGGTTACACGTGAGAATGAATTTACTGATCCCATTTGATTTATTGGTGGATGATAATCCACATCATAAAACAAATCCACCCTTTGACCTAATTTGCCATGACTGTTGAGAATGGGACCTTGAATTAAAATTGCTGCGGGTCAGGACTGTGATTCATTGGCAGAAGATGCCATGGTGCAGTTTCTGGCACTGCACATGGCTCTTTTAATGAACAGTAAACTAGTCCACGGGAATAAAATAGGTAGAGAAAAAGCTCTAGGAGGAGCAGCTCCTTCTCTGTTCTCTAGACAAATTTTACATGTTACAGGTGAGAAGCCCCACTTGTTCCCCTAGAGCAGATACCAATGTTGTCTTGCAGACTGTCAGGCAGTGGAGATTGGAAGAGGTATGCACGTTCTTCATGCTACCTTAATCCAGAGTTTAAAATGTCTCTCAAAGGTAGGGTTGAAGGTGATCTCTCTATCCCACAGGGCTCTAAAAGGTCTATTACAGTAATGCTATGAAATCTGAATAATTTTACTCAGAGGTCTTACTAGACATATGACCTGCCCTTAAAACTAATCTGCGTGATGGGGTGGGGTTGGGGGGAAATTGCTTCTATTCCATTGGAAGTAAAGCGGAAATGTTGCCCTATTGGTTGGAATTTCTAAATGAAAAGAAAAAAAAAATTGCTACAAAACTAACAAGTGAGCAACATGCCTGGGATTTGCATAAATGGCTGTGTTTGCAGAAATGATGTAGGCCTATTGGTTCTGCCTGAAACGAGAATTTTATTGTAATCTGTTCCATAGATTAAGCATTCAGTCTAAAATGTTAAAAATTACTTTTAAAGCTGCAATATTTGGCTAATATTACAGTATAAATGTGTGGTGCATTTAAAAAAAACTGTGTACATTTCAAGTCACTGATACATGTTTACTAGCAGAGTTCATTGCTTTATGATTCAGTACAAGCACAATAACATCATTCGGCACATTTCAAAATGTGTTTTGCTCTTTTGAAAAACTAATTCAGCATTCAGTCTGCCACGCTGTGGCCATTTAGAGGGATTTTTCTGCAAGAATTGTGCATGATTTGTATTGCCACAATTTGGTGCTCACACTTCTTGCTACAATTTATACTGCAGAATTAGTACAAGGTAATTCAAATGATAGCACTGGGAAGGGGTGAAAAGTGTATTTAATGGAGGAAAAAGTAAGATAGAATTGAAATGAAGCTAAAAATAGTGAACCCAATAAATTCTGCAAGTCTGATTTTTTTTTTTATGTGCAATTCGTATTTTTAACTTTTAGTTTTTCTAACCCTCTTTGTCTAGTCTGACTTGAGACTGTAAAAGCTTTGCATCCGGAATCATGGTTGACTTTGTGTGAAGTACATAGGCAACTTAAGGAGACTTAAGTGGAAGGCAGCGGGTAATGATCAGATCGGGGGCTCAGAGTTGAGACTCCTGGGTCCTGTTCCAGCCTATGTCAATTGAGTGTACTTTGAATCTTTTAAATTAATTGCAATCCAAATAAAAGCTGCTAGGAGTTCTTGAACACAAAAGGTGAAGCTGTTGTGCTATTTTAATTTAAAAAAAAAAATCAGTAGCAAATTTCAGATTGAGAGTTTCAAGTGAAAAATACTCAGCAATCTTCGGTGGTTTTGCTTAACTGACCATGTTAGCCCTTTGTGGCCTAAGCTCTTAAATCATTAAAAAAAGTATTATTAATCCTAGAAATAACACTAATAGTGTTTCATTTTCTTGATACTGATGGGAGTTGAATAGCAGTGTCTGAGGAAAGACTGTAACTTACATTGTCGCTGCTGTGTACTTTCTTCAAGGGATAATTGGATGCAAATAGCAAGTGAAGCTGCCATATGGGGCCTGTGATTTTAATATTGATGCAATTACATAATAAACAGGAATTTCAGTCAGAACTTTTTTTTTCTTCTGGTTTTCCATATTTTCTCCTCAGTTGGGCTGTCACCCACTTACAGCGGTCATGGGACAACACTTTTTGTTGTTGTCGTTGTTGCTTACAATAGAATGTCTGACATTGTGTAGCTCTTCTGTTTCCATCAGGTATGTGACTGCAAGACTTGTTTGTATCAGAGTTATACAATACTGCTTAGGGTTTTGGGGGGGTGGAAGTGTTTTGGTTTGGGTTTTTTCTTGCCCAGATCCTTTGTCCTTAGTGATTTTTTTCAAATCAAACACACGTACTCTTCCAATGGACATAGGCTCTCCGGACTCCACATCTTAGATATTTTCTTCCAGTCTTCAGATCATTCCCTTTTTCATTTTGGAGGAGTAGAGCTGCTTCCTGTTTTTTGCCAAAGATTCTGTAATCACACTGTAACATGTTGAAATAAGTGGCAATTCACCCCTTTATTTACAAAAGTGCTAATGTTCAGTTAAATATTGCCACAAAGTCCTAATTCTGAGCTGTGAGTTGTAAACATTTTGCTACACTTAGGCCATGTCTACACTACAAACACAAGTTACATGGGCATACAGCTGCCTAAATTTGTATATCACTCGGACGTGTGCATACTTGGCTGCTTATATCAGTGATGCACATACTTGCCAGGAGTGTTTGTGTATCTGTAGAGTGCTGTGCAACATGGGAAGGTATCCCTGTGTGCCCTGTGCTGCTGTCTGTCACAGTGCCTTTTGGGACACTTTTGCAATGTTTTGTGGGATAGTAATGATTCATCCAGGGATCTCTGGGAGGTAAGAGTCAAGTTCCCAGCATGCAATGTTCTTCATACCAGAATACCTTCCACATCCCCTAATTTTTGTGCCTTTTTAAAATATCCAACAAACCCACATAGGGCTTTTCGTTCTCTGACAGAAGTGTGGAGTCCACTGAACTCAGCACCGTTCTCATGAGCATTGTAAATACAGACCTCCAAATAGTACTGCAACAACTGGGATCACAATGAGGAAGATGAGGATATCTTCGAGGAGAGTTTGTTGGACGTGGGGGGGAAATAAATCCAGCTTGCTGGTGATATTCACAGAGCAGCTGCAGACAATGAAGCACCACTTCTGGGCCTGAGACAAGCACTGATTGGTGGGTCACATAGTAATCCAGGTTTGGGATGAAGAGCGTTGGCTATAGCACTCTTGGATGCAAAAAACCTCATTCCTGCATCAAGCTTGCCCTTGCCCTAGCCCCAGCCCTGCAGTGCATGAACAGCATAATGGGAGCTGTTTTGACAGTGAAGTGAGTATTGAACATGCTTTGGAAGCTTGCAATACCAGATTGCTACCAGTGAGTGGGAAATAATTTTGAGGTTGGAAAATCCACACTGGGACTCTTGTCAGGCAAGTGTGTAGGGCCATTAATCATCTCTCACTCCTGGCAGTGTGCAAGAAATAGTGGATGGATTTGCAGCAATGGGATTTCTGGATGCATATCCCTATTTTGGCACCGGCCCACCTTGTTGCTGAGTACATCAACAGAAAGGGATAGTTTTTCATTGTTGTGCCAGTGCTAGTGGATCAGTGAGGACACTTTACTGATATCAGTGTGGATTGGACAGAGAAAGGTGCATGATGCTTGCATCTTTAGGAACACAGTAGTGTTCAGAAAACTGCATGCAGGGACGTTTCTTTCCCATGTGGCAGATTGCCACTAGGGATGTGGACATGCCCATAGTGATTCTGGGGGTCCCAGCCTACATCTAGCTTCCTGGCTTATGAGCCATACACTGGCCATCTGGACAGTGCCAAAGAAAAATTGAACTACTGACTATGGAATATGACAGATTCCCAGGTTCATCAGTAACCTCCCTGGACTCCAGAGAGATTACTGATGAACCCCAGAAGCTGAATAGCAAATACTGCCTCCTCAGTCACCCTGGAACCTGCATGGGGCATATCAAAAGCTTCTTTGGGACGAGAGGCTTTTCCCTGGGTCGGCTTGGGGTCTGGGTAGGGGAGGCGCATCTGCAGTTGGCCCGGGGCTCCTCTGGGCAGGTGGGGGAGGGCGGCTTGGGGCTTCGGGTGGTCTGGGGCTCCTCCTGCCGAGGGGGGGGCTCAGGGCTTTGGGTGGACTGAGGCTCCTCCAGCCGGGGGGGGAGGGGTGCTTGGGGCTCTGGCCACGGGGATCGGGGGTCTCGGGGCTCTGGCCGTGGGGTGGGGTCACAGGCGGAAGGGGCCAAGCTGGGGACTAGCCTCCTCAAAGGGGGCTCTACCCGCCACCCATGCTCTCTTGCTATATTGGGAGAGTGCCTGTCTTATGTAATTTAAACTATGTATTTTTTAGTTTTTGCCTGCTGGTATCTAGTCTGTTGGGCATCCTTGCCATCCCTCACTGTTTGATGTGCTTAAAACTCTCACCTAACTTCTCTGCCCATATCCTCTCTCCCTTTGTGTCTTCTTCCATGTTGTCCCTTATGCCTGGACCTAACTTCCTTTCTTTATGTGCTAGACTCAGTTCTCACCTCTTTCAGCCACCTGTATAAAACATAATTCCAGGAAGCCAATCAGGGCTAATCACTGCAAAGTATTGCTTCCATATATTAGAGAACACTTACTGGTGTAGTAAATCAATCTTCTGGTCTCTGGATGCTTTGTGTATTGAAATGTGAGCTTTTGGGGGCAAGTACCGTATTTCCTCCACATTCTATAGAATGCCTAACACTGTGTCAGTACTTATTAAATTAAATGCTATATATAAGCTAGAGTATTATTGAAGGCAACAAAATTATCTTGATATTTTGGTACAATGCAGAAGATTCTTCTTACTGTACCAACTAAGGCATAACAAGGATTCTTTGTATCTGCACAGCGCTATAATTTTTTAATTTGGGCCAGTGGAGCTGTTCAGATTGTATCACAAGGACAGGTGATTGGACATGCTGAGAAATAAGTCATAAGTTCCCTTCAAGATTTTCTTTGGAGAACTGCAGAAGTGCTTATGTCATCTGCTTCAGATGTGTTTTTAAGAATGGATGGGTGTTACAAGGGCTAGTTAATGTCAGCTCAACACTTTGAAGATGCAAAACACTAGATGGGCCCAATTCTTTGTGGATTGGAGACCCTCAACTGCCACTGGGAATTGAGGACATTGAGTACTTTGCAGTATAAGGCCTTGTAGGTTCTTAATAATCTTCACTATCTGAAGTATTTTTTTATAGTCTCTGCTGTATTGTTCCATTTTTCTGCTCTCTGTTTGCTATTGAAATAGAAGGGTAATATGTCATCACAAAACCACAAATTGCATTTGTTCTAACATCTCCTTTACATAATTTTGCATGTGTAATATTCCTGCTGCATGTTGTCAGGCTCCGTGAAGAAACTGACAAATGAAAGCGTCGTAGCATGAAAGATAATATAATAAAGTCTTACATTGAGATACTTCAGTCACTTTTTATTTTAATCAGTGTGAATTTAAATATTTTTGCGTAAAACTGTCCTCATAATCATCCTACTGAGCTGAGAAATCAGAATGGTGGTGGCTTAAAAATGATTGGCATGACATACATGGGATTCTTATGTCGCTGTATATGCACAGCTCTTATTAGGGATAATGAGTTACACATGGAGTGATGGATGCACTGAAGTCTCCCCATCCCAAAACTATGGTATCCAAATTCACAATTTGTAGAAAGTTTCTGTGGGCTCCATGGCCAGAAGTATCATTCTGAATTCTCTTAGGGCCATGAGGGCAGTGATAGTGCCTGAACCATTGCACATCCTTCACCTGTATGGTGCTTGTTACCTTAAGGCAAAATTCTTTTCTCGTACACAGTGGATCTTGATTGATATTCTGCTCTCTCCATACAAGCACAGGTTTCCTGTTAGGAGAGTAATATATTGGAAATTAAAATCCACTGTAGAGATCCAAAAGGAGAGTTTTACCCGTGGGACCAGATCCTACAAGGACCAGAGCAGTTCCTGAGGGCTTGTCTACACTTACATTTTATAGCACTCTAATTTGCTGGCTATGGGGTGTGAAAAATCACCCCCCTGAGTGCAGCAAGTCTGAGCGCTTAAAAGCACTAGTGTAGACAGGCTCCGCTCCCAGCGCTCGGCTCTAATCCCCTTGTGGAGGTGGATTACCAGGAGCACTGGGAGAGTTCTCTCCCAGCACTCACGCGCAACCACACTCGCACTTCAAAGCGCTGCCACGGGAGCATTCCCACGATAACGCTTTGAAGTTTCCAGTGTAGCCATGCCCGATCTCCATCCTTAATTCCCATTAAATGAAATGGGAGTGGAAGGTGCCAGCTCCAGGCACTTTATGCAGCAAATGTACTCTCCCTGCCCCCTCCACTCCCCATCAAGTAGGAGACTTGCCCTAGGTGCTGTTACATTTGCCAAATAGGACTTTCCTCGCAGATATTGGAGTGGGATGCTTAATGTCTGTTTTTCCTCCTCCCAATGTGAGGCTTGTTATCTTTGCCTAGCTGGTAATGAGTAGGAAAAAAATAGTATTAACACAGTGTAGCTGAATACAAAATATTCTTGAAACTGGCCAGGCTCCTGAGATTTAGTGAGCAATGGACAAGCACCTGGATCACAAAGGAACCAGAGGTGAGGTGAGCAGAGTAAGGATTACTTACTTTGGTCAAAGTTTACTTTTTAAAAAAAAACATTTTTCAGTTAATTTGAAGGAGGGGCCAGAAAAACAGAGGTAACTACTATCTCTGGAATGATGAGACTTCTTACAGCAAATACTAATATTGGGTGGCTCCATCAGAAAATTGAGGAGAGGATGCTTATGAACTTCTGATAGTAGATTATTTCTTTGTCTGGTTTTCATTTATTGAGCAGAAATATTAAACAGATGGACACTAGGCTTACGGAACAAACATTCTGTCTTCACAAAAGAAAAGATGACTGCAAAAGAGCAACAACTGTTTCTTTCTGAATAAGGTTCTTCCACCAAATTCTCATCTTTTCATCTTGCACACCAAGCTTCAGTCTTATGAAAAGGTGTTACTGTGTCATTCAGGAAGTAAACACTGCTGTGGAAAGCATGGTCTGCCTCAGTCTTGGCAGACCAGTTGGTGGAAGCCCTTGGCTGATATCTTCTGGTATTGCCAAGAAGTTAGATTGATATTAATTCACTGTAGCACATTCCTCTGCATGATCTACAGCTACTCACAATTCTTTGGAGTTTTTGAATACACTCTAGCTCTGATACAGCTATTTCAAAACTGTCACTTGGTTGCCTTCCTGGTTAAGGAGGAGTGGGGTTTAAACTAATTCTTAACTTTGCAATGTTGGCAAAAGCCCTGCTCATTCTTCTCAAATTGAAATGTTAATGAGATGAGATTCTGGGTTAAGATTAGTGAACATTTTGAAGATTTTTGCTTTTGTCAGAAGAGTTGCCATGGATATCTGATACAAATTCTGTAGACAGTATGACTTCAAAGCCTGTCACTGCAAGTGTAGTTCAATGTACTTTCCTGTAGAGAGACCCTGATATGGCAGCTTTCCAAGGGTAGCATGCATTTCTCTTGCTTCCTGTTGGAATGTTCTGTATTTGGGGACTGTCCTAAAAGTTTTGATGGTCATTTATGTGACTGCTTGAAATAGCTTTGGATTTTTGGTTACTAACTTCAGACTGAAGTTCATTTATGTATCAAGTTTATTTAGAGTCTTGTTTATGTAGTCTTTCCAGAAATGCTCTCATGTATGCTTCTAGAGTAGTGACTTAAAAAAAAAAAATCTGATTGTGCAGTCTCAGTATAATTTTGAGAGCTGGAGGTGAATAGCATAATTTGTTTGCCCACAACTTTAAACAAGCTGATTTCTAAAATGATTAGTATTTAACTTGATAGACCATTTAGTGCTCCCTTTGACCTAACCCCCCTTTGACTTCCCTGGGAACACTGCCTTCCTAAGATTGTGGGTAGAAATTTGTATCTAGTATTGCTAAACTGATATTTAGAAAAGTAAGTGTGCACTATTAAATGTCTTAATACCAAACTACTATTTGTCAGGCTTAACCTGAATCTTGAGATAATGGACATGCTCAAGGTCCTTGCATCAAACTTTTGCTGTAGAGTATCTATCCATCTAAAAATTTGCGTTTGTATATGCGCGCACACCGCTTCCAGTATGCGGAATGGAGTCTTACTGAAACCAAAGTAGTTGTCAGGGTTATAAGTATAATGGAAAGAAGACTTGTGTTCATTTGAAGACTTAGGCAACGTATTGAGAGGGGAAGAAACAAGTAGTTTTGTTTATATCCTGACAACAGTGCAGTATGGAAGCCTTTGATGGATAGATAGGGAGAATTTCAGGACAGTAGCAAGTAACCCTTACCTCAAGCTAGTCGTGTAAGCGCCTGGATTTATGGATATAGGCTTCCAGCAAACCTAAATAAACAATTGTGCATGTCTTAGCAAAAATCTGATGGCCAGACCATGTAACAGTGAGTGTTGTTTTTTCTGAACAATTAAAAAGCCATGACTGGTTGTTGATGGTTTGTACAAAGATAGGATTGCATTGTGTGAGTCTGACATCAAGATAAGATAAACTGTCAAATCGCAGCAAGTGGCTTAATTGCAGATTTGATAGGTCAAGAGCAGGCGGAAGATTGTTTTACAAGCTCAGAAATTAATCTCCCAGTTCCTGAATTGCAGTGAAAGACCATGGCTGTACCAGGCACTTCTGTTCCCTGCCTGAATACAGTAACCTTTGTAAAGCATAAGAGTGGGAGCAATAAAACTCTGCAATTTTGTTTAACTGCTAATTGTCTGAAATACTGCTTATATGAGAAGAGAGAATAATGCCTATTAGAGTATTTGTGTTTGCAAGACCCTGCTTTTATTTTCACTATCTCTAACAATAAGTAGATTTCATCCAGTCCCAGACAGTTGATGACTCTCTGTATTGCTAAATAATTACTTTGGTACATGGTATCTTTTCATTGCATAAGATCCCAAAGATACAAAAATCCACAGATTTGTTATCCATCTGTAGAAATAAGATCTGCCCATCCTTCAAGAATGTGGCAGTTATTGTCACTAACTGCTTTTTTAATTAAACTTTTCTCTAGTTGGAGGATCGAGTTCTGCAATATAGAAATGTAAATCCTATGGGAGACTTAAAGATCCTTTTTAAACCTTCCCCTACTTGCTGGCAGTGATCTTTCCTTTTGAAACACTGAAGACTCTGATCTTCTCCGTTCCTTCCATTCCCCTCATATACCAATCACTCCAGGTTCCAAGCTGGAACTACCATCTTTCCAGCTCAGAAGTAGTAGATGGTGATGCTTTGTAGTTTGTCAGGGTATCTCTACACCGTATTTGGATTTCTGTGGCTGGCCTGTGCCAGCTGACTCTGTTTCGAGGGTCTTGGGCTAAGGGGCTGTTTAACTGTGGTGTAGACGTTCAGGCCTGGGCTGTGGGACCCTCCCACTTCGTAGGGTCCTAGAGCCCGGGCTCCATCCCAAGCCTGAACGTTTACACCATAATTCAACAGCCCCAAGAGCCTGAGTCAGCTGGCCTGGTTCGGCCACAGGTTTGTAATTGCAGCCTAGATATACCCATAGAGGCCTGGAGAAATCTTTGAACAATGTGAGGTGCATTCTTGAATGAGACTGTCTAATGTATCTAAGGGCTTGTCTACACTTGACAGTTGTTTTGGGTTAAGGTAGGTTGTGAATTTAAAGTGCAATAGCTATTCCTGAATAATTATTCTGAAATAAGAGTCTCCACATATAATTATTAAGAAATAGTTGTATTTGAATAACTCCCATGTGTATACAACTCTTTAAGCGTTTGTCTGTGTGGGGAAATTTACCAGCCCAAGTATACTGGTGTAACTCCCCATGTGGACACTTCTTATTCTGGGGAGTTATACAGTATACCTAGCAGTATAACTGTTACAATTATGCTGGTAAATTTCCCCGAGTAGACAAACCCTAAGGATTTCAGTCTAGTTCTTATGTATCTGTAATACCAACTACAAGCAATTAGATTTCATACCATGACTCTAGCATAAATCTACAGAAGAACTGGATTTAAGGGTTTAGGCTGAAAATCTGGGCTGGTATTTTGGCCTTAACTGTCCTCTTGGGTGGAGGGGCTTGGGGGAGGAAGAGGCAGTTTGATTTACAAGCATCCCAAAGTATGTCATTAGAAACAAAAAACATCAGCTCCTTGAGCTCTTTTCTCCATGCCACATTTTGAGCTTACAGTAAATTCTTAGTCATCATAAATCACCCAAAAATAGGATTCCATAATAGAAATGCTGGCAGGTAATTATAGCAAATGCTACTATACTGCAAAATACCTCCTCAGATTCTCCTTGCCCCTACCACTGCATCAGACTGTGTTCCTTCCTCCACAGTGACAGTTGTACTACACAATTTGACTTTACAGCACAGTGAACTGGGAATCACTAAATACTTAAATAGCTTATATGATGCATTTTCTGACTAGGTTTCTTTTTAATAGGATCCAACCCTGGCAGCATTAAATGAAGACATCCAGTGACACTGGCCATCTTTAGTTGTTATGGAGTAGGAGATGAGATGAGGAAGCTCTCTTACTGTCCTTTGTAAGGAAACAGACAAACATCCAGACATGCCTCATATCAAACCCTGGAAACCAGTTCGAAACAATGCTGCTTTTGAATAAACATTAGGGGTATCCACATGAATTAATAAAGATTCTGTTGTAATGTCTTTATATGAGGTTTTCAAAATATATTTTACAAATGTTAACTAAGCCACACACTGATGTGAAGTAGGTAGGGCATATATGGAACACTTCAGCCACCTCTGTAGTGGAATGCAGCAGCTATTTAACATCATATATGCTACACAGCAATTTAGGAGAGGAATTGGAATACCTTGAAATTCCATGGGACATGTCAGTAGACTGATTCTGTGGCCTGGTCTACACTAGGGGGGGTAGGGGGGTAGTCGATGTAAGATACGCAACTTCAGCTACGGGATTAGCGTAGCTGAAGTCGACGTATCTTATTTCGACGTACCTCCTGTCCTCACGGCGCAGGATCGACTGCCGCGGCTCCCCCGTCGACTACGCTACCGCCACTCCCCCTGGTGGAGTTCCAGAGTCGACAGGAGCACGTTCGGGGATTGATATATCGCGTCTAGACGAGACGCGATATATCAATCCCCACCCGCCGATCTGGTGGGTAGTCTGGACGTACCCTGTGAGTTAGTTTGGACAGCACACTGGGATTTCTCATAATGAACTCTGAGTTCTTCAATGACCACAAGTTCTCAGTCTCAGTTTTACCTTTTTTTAAAAGATGAAACCCCCTTAATCTAAACTGGATGTTTCATATCTAAAGTCTACTGACCCAGCCTCATCCTACATTATCCTCAGTTTTCACAGAATCAAAACTTTCAGCAAGTCTTATGGCTTCAAGTGGGTAATATTTGACTGCATGCATGTCTGTCTTAATAAACAGAGAAGAAATACAGAAAACGAGAGAAGCAGAATGGTTTTCTGAGTATATCCATGAAGCATGAGCAACTCTTTAAAACTGTGTGTGCAAAGATTGGCCCCACAGAGAGTTAGATAAGTGGTTCTAAAAATAAAAATGAGGTAATTGGGTAATGTGAAGAGTATTTAATGCTCTGTAAAGCCTCCAACACCAAGAAAATGTGATCAGGCAGGAATTTGCAAAAACTAACTTATCCCATTACCCCAGGCTTGCTGAGTAAGCAATAGAACCTTGTCTAAGTTGAAGCTAGAGTGCATTTGTGTAAAAATCTGTTTACAACAGCAGGGCTGATAATACAAGAGATTCCATAACCCATTGTACATGTGTATTAATGTATTACTGCCATAAGAATTGGACCCCAAGGGGCGGTGAAATCACGCTTCTGATTTTCAGCATGAGTTTAGTTGGCAACAGCTACATGTAATTATACGGAGAGGTTTGTGGGTTTACAATAAGGAAGAAAAATGCTTCATTAAAATTTGAATTTGTTAGTGCTTAATTCCATTCCAAAGTACTGGAGAGTCAGTTTTGAATTCCATGATAGGAGAAGCAAATCTTATTTTATTGAACAATAAAAGGGCCAGGCAGAGTAAATCAATTAGATTTAACTCCATTAAATCCTCAGCACAATGTATCACATCTAGAATTACTTTACTGAGCTATAGTAATGACATCTTGGAGGTTTAAAAACACCTGGTGATCAAAGCCATACACAATGTAAGGAGAGAAGGATTGATTCCCTGTACCCCTATGCCTCCCTTATTTCTACATTTAAAGAGTAATTCACATGTCTCAGAAAATGTTAAATGTACTGCTTAGAAACAATAATTTGCCTCATTGTCTGTCTTCCCTTAGTCTTTATCCTTAAGAAACAAAAGCCCTGTTGTCAAAATTATATCATGACTGGGAGGGACATGTATGCAGTGTATTTGTAGCCGTCTTGGTCCCAGGATATTGGAGAGACAAGATAGGTGAGGTAAAGTAAGATCAAGTGTCAGTAGTCTCTTGGCCTATCCAAGGCCGTGATCAAGTGTCTTGATGTTTTTGGTCTTTTGGCCTCGAGATGAAAACTTTGTCTGTGTCTCTAGGACCTTGAAGTAAAAATATTATCTAAGTTATATCTGTTCTTATTAGTTTAATATCTTCTATTGGACCAACTTCTGTTGGCAAGAGAGACGAGCTTTCGAGCCACACAGAGCTCTTTAGGTCTCTAGCTTGAAAGCTTGTCTTTCTCACCAACTGAAGTTGTTCGAATAAAAGATATTACATCACTCACCTTATGTCTCTAATTACTGGGACATGTCAGAATAGGCCTAAAGCTTAGCTTTCATAAAATTGAGGTTTTTATGAAATCTAAGATCTACAGACCTCTGTCAATATTCAAAATTCCTTTTTTTTTTTTTTTGGTGTGTTTTATGTGGAGTTTTGTGTTTGGGGTTTTTTTTGGTTCAGAGCTAATATGCATAGCTTGTAACTCAAACATCTCAGCATTATGTTGGTACTTGAGAACCAGTGAGTGAAGCAGATTAGCTTTCCATAAGAAGTTGGCTGATTTAACAAACCATTAACTGGCTCTTTTCTTGGACCAGTTTTTTTGCTTCGGTGGTCATCTGTCCTTACTGAATAACTAACCTTATCTCAATATTCCTAGTGCTTTTCAGATTACAGCTAACTGTTGCTTTGTGAGAGGCTAAAGATAATTTCTGTAAAGGAGTTATTGCTTTTAAGATGGCATTAGTTTTATGGGAAGATAAATAGATTCAGGGCTATAATGCTGTAGGTTGAAACCAGAGCAGTGGAATTTAGGGGCTTTCAATGGGGCAAATTAATGTGTAGTGCATCTTTTCCTCATGTTTGGTATGTTGGCTTTTACATAAATTCCCTTTCCTTCTCTACCTCCAAAAATAGAAAGATGCCATTTAGTGTAGTTACCCAATGCTTTATAAGGATTTGTATTAAACTGTTTATATAATTATCTGCAAGTATTTAATACAATAAATAATAGTGCCACAGACTGAAAAGGTCAGGGTGATCAAGGGAGCATCACTAGGAATAACAGGATAAAATTCAGACAGAGGAAATCCAGACTGAATAGCTGGAGTGGGGGTGCTTAATGACAGTGAGAACTGAAATGGACAAGGCACTAAATATGTACTGTAGGTAACAATCCTCTATTGGTGAGAAAGTGGATTGGATGACCTAATAGGCCGCTTCCATCTCAAACTTCTCTGTAATATAGTACTATGATTTTTAGCTCAGAGTATATGCTATTTGTGGTTATCACTTCCTCCACAAATGTTGCATGGTTGCTCAATTATGAAGCTGAAAACTCAATTTTCTATAGGCAGTGCTGTTAAAACCCAGCCATACATCCTTAACTGAGGCATTTCAGAGGCACAAGAAAGTGAATTGCAGACACACATAATCGCTGGTAACAAGACGACTTTCTTGGATGTCTGGCATTATGGGCAGTGTTACTTCCACTTCAGAGAACAAAAGACCATCCAAAACCATTCAAGTCAAGAAATTTGCCCAAGAACTAGATTGTACTTAATTACTCAAACTACCTGAAATCTTAATTTCATTTAAGTGAGATTATTTTCTTCTTATTGGTATGAACTGTGGTGGCAACAGATACTTCCATTTCCCATTGTTTCCAGTGACAGTACTAGTATATTGTAGTTAACTCACTAACACACAAGCTTCTGATTTACCATGAAATTTGATTTTCCATGTAGTTCTTGGTGAAATGTGCCCACCCATCTGATTGTGCGCTATTGTGTTTCTTATACATAGTTACTTCTGTAGCACTCATCACAGTCATATCTCAGTACTTCTGAGGCACAAAAGTTTTGTAATTGTTGCAACCATTATATAAAGAACCCAGCCTGGGTTTTGAAAAGCAGATGTACATTACACTGTGGTTAAAACACCAGTAGTCACTGGCACCTTGTTGGCGCTAATTTACCCACCATTACTACCCTTGATGGAGATGCAACTATGTGGGGTAGGGTGAGGAAATCCTACAGTACGTTTATCCCAGAAACCTAAGTTGATCGATATTAGGTCGACTTATAGCCACCACGGTAATTACTGCAGTGATGCATGTCCACACTACCCTCCTTGAATCAGTGGTGCGCATCCTCTTCAGGAGTGCTTCCACCAACCTAAGAGAGGCAGTGTGGGGAGCTGAGAGCCCAGTCTCTTAACTCCGCTGGCAGCTCCCAGGATCCCAGCCATCCTCCCCCCAGGTCCCCATTCCCCGCTGGGGGCGGGGAAGGCTACCTCTGGCTTCTTGCTTCCCCGTTCTCCACCAGGAGTGGGGGAAAGCTGCCTGAGGTTTCTTGCCCCTGAGGAGTGGGGTCCAGTTACCCCAGCTTCTTGATTCCCCTGCTGGGAGCCGGGCAGCCTTGTCAATTACCCGGCTGAGCCCTTAAATTGACAAGACAGCCAACAGCATATGTAAGTAAGCAGTGTCTGCACAGACACTGCGTCACCCTAAATACACCAATATAAGCCCTACATCTCTTATGGAGGGGTGTTTATTGTGTTGGTGTAGTAGGGCACTTTAATCTGTGGGAGCAAGGCTGTAATGTAGACACAGACTTAATTAGGTCAACGTAAATTGCCTTAGGTCAACCTAACTGTGTAGCGTAGACTAGTGGTGCTCAACCTTTCCAGACTATTGTACGCCTTCCAAGAGTCTGATTTGTCTTGTGTACCCCCAAGTTTCACCTCACTTAAAAACATACAAAATCAGACATAAAAATACAAAAATGTCACAGCACACTATTTGAAAAATTGCATGCTTTCTAAAATAAATCAATTGAAATATAAATATTGTACTTGCATTTCAGTGTATGGTATACAGAGCAGTATAAACAAATCATTGTCTTTGAAATTTTATTTTGTACTGACTTCTCTACTGCTTTTTATGTAGCCTATTGTAAAACTAGGCAAATATCTACATGAGTTGATGTACCCCCTGGAAGACCTCAAAGTACCCCTGGGGTACACATACCCCACTGGTTGAGCACCTCTGGTGTAGACCAGGACCTAGTATAAACATAACATTATTTCCCAGAGTGCTCAAGGCACGTAGGCTTGCAGCACAACCTTGTGTTTCTTGCATGTTGCTTGCAGCCAGGAGCCCTAAATGAAAAAAACAAATAATTTGGATCTAAAATGCAATAAAGAAAAAATAATTTACTGGGACTCATGGTAATAGTGTCTTTCAGTGTCTGTGCTGATAATGGTGGGGCAGTGGGGATACTATGTTTAGAGATGAGTAAGCTGAGAGGTATAGTGATTTGTCTGTCAGTGGCTGGAATAGACCTGGTCTCCTGATTTAGGACATGTCTACACTGCCCTGTAGTTCAGACTATGGGGGCGTAAATAGCACTGTGCACCAGAGGGCTGTGCTGTAACTCCCCCATGTGGATGCTGTGGGCACAAACTTTTAAGGACTGGGATTGCATTAATGTAGTCCTGTTTGAAGAGGAGCTTGTTTGCAATTGCAGCGTTCGCATAGGGGAGTTATAGCGTGGCACTTTGGTACACGCTGTAATTCATCCCCCTCCCCCCCGTAGTTCAAAATGCAGGGGATTGTAGACATGCCCCAAGTCTATTAACTAAAATCCTCCCTCCCACCATTGGTAGTGACTTCTTAAAAAAAATTAACAGTTCAGCAGCAATATGAAAATTCAATGTTTATATCCTGTGAACTGTATTTGTACACAGTTGTGTGTCCAGGGCAGACACGTTAAACAAAAAAAAAACAACCCCTCCCCCCAACCAAACCACCTATGACAGAACAAAATACAGTGGGCAGAGAAGTCTGAACATCCTAGAGGTGTTCATATTTTGTTTTGTTTGCATTAGGTTTCTAGTAAAGCAAATAAATGCTAATTTGAGGGAGCTGTGCCTATTGGTTAAAATTTGAGATGAGGAGGCAAGAGATCTTGGTTTTTATTCTGTTAGACTTTTTATGTAAATTTGGCGGAAGTCACTTCTGTACCTTTGTTTCGGACTGAGCAGTCAGACTAGAACAGAAACATTTGATAAATGTTAGTTTTTCTCAGTAAGTAAATTGAATCTGTACAGCAACAACACTGTCAGTTGGATTTCTTAGTTTACTCAAAGTAACAGTGTCCTGCAGTTTTTTTAAAACAAAATGGGTTAAAAAAAACAAAAACCATTTTAATTGATGCTTCCAAAATCTGTTCTAAAATCAATTCCGCAGCAGCCCTTATTTTGCCAAAAGAGGGAGCTGTGGACCTTTTCTGAAAATTCATGACACTACAAATGGTTCACTTTACCATCATTCTACAAATAAGTTGTTTTGAGCTAATTTGGTATTCAGACAGACTATGCTAAATGATTATAGTATAGGTAACATTTTAGAAGTAAAGTTATCTCACTACAGCAGGTATGGAAATGCATGTACATTTTCCAGAAAAACATAAATGACTAGTAGTTCTAAAAAGGATTTAATTTTAAAATGTTAAAAAGAAATTTGTGCAATTATGTTTTGAACAGAACACTGTTTTCCTAAACAAAATGTAACAGTCTGTGATATTAACAAATTTAAAATATACAAATTATTATCTTTTTTGTAACATGTATAAGTCTTACTTTTCCTGTAGTTCAATTAAATGTAAGTTGTGTGGGTATATATTTGAGTACATTAACAAATCTCTTATCTTTTTACTGTCTTTCTGCTTCTTACTCAAATAGAAAGTTACTGTAGCTCAAGATTAGCCAGGCCTGTCATCCCACCACACCATTTTCTAACACTTTTTTCCAATAAGACATGGAGCTGTTCATCTGCGTGTTTAGAGATAGTGGTGACTTTGCTTTCTTACCTAAACTACTTGCTAGTCTTATTTTCTAAAGCTAAGAATTACTGCAATTACTGCTTAAAGTAGCTGAAATGTGAAGCCAATGCCAATGCAAGTTCCCAGCAGGAGGCAGATTAAGACAGAAAATTCAAGTCTCATTAGAAACAGTTGAAAATGTAGTCTAAGGTAAATTGTTTTTAAATGACTATATATAATATAATCAGTGTGTGTGTATAAAAAGACCACTAGCAGTTGAACCAAACTATTAATAGAAATATCAAATTTACCTTAAACAACTTTTGAAAGTCTCTTCCAGTGGATTCTAGCTAGATCTGAATCCCCCCCCCCCCCCCCCCCCCGGAGCACTGCTTTACCGCGTTCTATCCAAATTCATGTTATATATCGGGTCGTGTTATATCGGGGTAGAGGTGTAGTTGAGTGAATTTCTGGCATTGGTGAAGTATTCCTTTAAATTTTTCCACAAGTGGAGTTGTAATGTCCACCCTGAAGAGTAGAAATTATGTATGTGGCAGAAAATATATGCTTCTGTTACAAGTCACTGATACATATCAGTAGTGACTGTTAGAAACCAGGGTCAGCATAGCTGAGGGTAGAGCCATAATGGGCACTATATGCCTGAATCCTGTAAACATAAACATATATGCTTTAATATATAAAGTTAAGTATGTGAGTGTTGGCAGGATTGGAGACTCATGCTTACATGGAAAACATTCAGATACTTTATGATGGGAGAGCAACTTTTCCTTGGTAAGCAGCAAACTGAGGAGAAGGAGAGTGGAGGTTACATTGTTAAAGAGCTGGGTTGTTGTTTCATAGATGGGCTAGTGCACTCTTTCACTCAAATTGAAGGTTATACATGACCTATATATAAAGTCTAATGTGGAATCCAGAGGACGGTATCTTAGTGGGGAAAAGTCTGTGACAAAGCTGAAAGGAGAGACTCGCTTCTTAAAGGTGGCAGCACATCTAGCCAAAATATTGTGGTTTGGGGTTACCAGTTGTTCTCCAGGGAGGCAGCTTGGTGGCTGATAGCAATAGGTATTAGAGCTGTTTGGGAACAGTTCTTCAGCCAATACAAAAATGTAGTCAACTTTTTAAAAGTAACAAAAAACAAAAACAAAACCCCAACCTAATAATCACCTAAAGCATACTAGATAAGTAATGTGTGGTGCTTCAGGTTGTTGAAGGAACTTGGCCTTGCAGCACCATAAGGTAATGTTATCTGCTACAACCATATATTGTAGTAGGACAGGGGTTCTCCAACTGTGGGTTGGGACCCCAAAGTGGGTCGCGACCCCATTTTAATAGGGTCGCCAAGGCTGGTGTTGGCCCTGGGCCCCAACAAGTCTGAAGCCCGAGCCCCACCGCCCAAGGTTAAGGTTACATGCACCCCGCCCAGGGCAGAAGCCCTTGGCCTTCAGCTTTGGACCCTGCCTGGGGCAGCAGATCTTGGGCAGGCTCGGTCTTCGGTCCCCCCTCCTGGGGTCGTGTAGTCATTTTTGTTGTCAGAAGGGGGTCACGATGCAATGAAGTTTGAGAACTGCTGTCACAGGATAAAGCTTATTTGCATGCAGAGGCCTTTTCAGGAGCCTCTTTGGGTATGTCTACACAGCAAAGAAAATCCTGTAGCTGGCCCGTGCCAGCTGCCTGGGGCTCTCACAGGGCTCAGGCGGCAGGGTTGTTTCATTGCAGTGTAGACTTACAAGCCCAGGCTCTGGGACCCTCCTACCTCACAGGGTCCTAGAGCCAATGTCTACAAAGCAATGAAAGAAGCTCCGCAACCGGGTGGCATGGGCTAGCCGCAGCTTTTTCTTTGTTGTGTAGACATTCCCTAAAAGGATTTAGAGGTGCGAGTTCTATGCACAGTGGGGTAAGGGGCCAACTTTCTAATTTGTGAAAAATGGATACTGAGCGCTGGAACCTTCCCCATCCTCTGCTCCACCTCTTTCCCCAGCCCAGCGTTGCTCGCTGCTCTCTCCAACAGTAGCTGCTCCTCTCCCCACCCTCGGTGGCAGAGGCCGGTTATTGTGGGTAACCGGACTTTCCGGTCAATAACCAGATACCTGGCAACCCTAACACATTAACTACGTGTTTTAGATTCCTTTTCTTAATCTGAATGAAATCTCTTCTCTTGGTTTACAACTTTATACTTCAGCACAAACGTTCTTAGTAAGATTATCCTAACCACTCCTTGTCACTAAAGAGCACATGGTGCACTTTGCAGGAGTTGTAGCGTATTAGTCCTGGTGACCTGGTCAAAACTCTTTTGCTTTTGCTATTTACATTCTGCTTCCCTAATTCCTCCTGTAGTTTCAACTGACTGGGGCAGCCTTCCCTTTTTGACCTAAACAGTTGTGTGGTGGTATAGTGCTAGGTTAAACAGCTGCAATTTTTCACTGCAAAGTGGCTCCATTTAAACAGTGTGAATTAATTCATACACTATATTAATGGAAGGTATTTAATTAGCTAACACTAATTTCCTCTGTAATCTTATCATTTTTAGAATTTGATGGTCATCGATTTAAGCCGGGGGGGAAAATCTTGCTGTGTGGCTTGTGAGACCTGTAGTATGCTAAAAGATTTATGGTGTGATAATCCTAAACCAGTAATACCAAATGGTGTCGCCTGTTAATTGAAGGCTGTGCTGCAATCAGGATTCCTGTCTTTGTTTCTGCCAGGCTTGATTACACAGCACAGTCTTGCTATTTCTCTCCATTTGGCTGGCTTTGTTGGAAGAGCTCTTAATAAGGCCCTAAATTCTGCTGCAAGGGTTTTAGACCTGTGTAAACTAGAGGGAGGGGGAGAGAGAGAGAGAGAGAGAGCATACCCTCTTGTGTAAACCTTAATTGCCTAGCTTTTGCTAAATATAGCATTGCTTTGAAAGCTTTTTCCACCTATCTAAGATCTATGTCTGGTTCTGGAGCATTGATAGAATGTAAAGTGTTGGGGGTTTTTTTGGTGGGGTTTTTTTTTTTCTTTGCCTATTCCCTCCTGGTGAGTCTATTTTCTTTTCCTGCCCCTCTTCTAATTCATTCGCTACTGTTACCAAATCTGGGCGCCATGTAGGGTGACCAGACGTCCCGATTTTATCAGGACTGTTCCTATATTTGCTTCTTTGTCCCGTGTCCCGACCAATGTTTGGTCGGGACACTGGACAAAATAGAAATTTTGCCCTCCGCTCTGGCGCTCGCGCCCCGCCCCCTCCTTCCCCCATTGGCTCCCTCCCCAAATCCCTGCCCTGGCCCCGCCTCTTCCCCAACCACGCAGCATTCCTCCTCCCTCCCAGGCTTGCAGCATGGCGGTGCAAGCCTGGGAGGGAGGGAGTGGCGGCGGTGCCTGGATCCTGGAGCTGGTGAGCTGCACATGGGGCCGGGAGCGCAGCCTGGAAGCTGCTCCAGCCCTGCAGCCTGCGGAGCAACGCGGTGGGTCCGGGCGGGGGCAGCGCGGAGCGGGCAGGGGCCAGGTGGGCGGCGCAGGGGCGTGGGCCGAATCCCCACTGCTGCCGGGGAGCCCCGCGCCTCTCCCTCCCGCTCGCGGCTGCGGCTCCTTCCCGGCGGGACGCGCCCCCCGGCCTGCCCCGGGCACATGCGGCGCGCGTCCAGCGGCTCCTTCCCGCTGGGAAGGAGCTGCAGTCACGAGCGGGAGGGAGAGGCGTGGGGCTCCCTGGCAGCAGCGGGGATTCGGCCCCTGCCACCCACCCGGCTCCTGCCCGCTCCGCGCTGCCCCCGCCTGGACCCACCGCGCGCCGCATATGCCCGTGGTGGGCCAGGGAGCGGAAGGCTCCGCAGGGAGGGCAGCGCACGCGGCCGGGGCCTGCTAATGCCCCTGGCCCTTTTAAACTCCCCTTTTTTTTTTTTTTTTTTTTTTTTTTTTTTGCTTCCCCCGTCCCCATATTTTATACTGCTCATCTGGTCACCCTAGCGCCATGTGCATGGTGAAATAACATTAGTTGTCTTTGACAGAGACATTAACTCCATATTGTTTCAGCTCCTATTGGCTAGCTGGTTTCCTCCCATCCCCCGTCTCCTTCTGTCACCTTGTGATTTGCCTCCATGGAGTCTGGGGGAGTCCCATATCTTGTTTACGGCATGTCCAACTTTCTTGGGTGCAGAAAAGTTGGGGTTCTGTTATTTAACCTGTCAAGGTTAGCTAGTAAACTTTGTTTTACATGACAAGAGCATGTAATGAGAAGTACATTATTATTTCTTGTGATGGTTTTTGTGTTCTACCATCAAACACTGGAGTAATGAATCTTGATCTGTATGAAACAATAGAGAAAAAGTAACTTCTAGCAATCGCAAGGCTCTCTCCTGCTTGTAGCTATAACAAGGGGATGACTTGCCGTTTACAAGTGTAACCAATGACAAATCCCAAGTAACCCAGGAAATTTGGGGCTCTGGAGTAAAGTTCTGCAACTGAAAGTCTTAGTTTCATGCTAAAATGTACAGTTGAGTTTAACAAAATCTACCAGTTTGTAAAAAGGAAGATGAAGCTTCATTCCTCCCAGAAGAGAGCTCTTGATGTTTTGAGCCACAAAGAAAATGCATTTTTAAACCCGTTGGTAAGTTTGTTGAAGCTCATCTAGTGACTTAAGCAAAATACATAACTGGCAGAGACACAAGTAAAATAACTAAAACTTCTTTCCATATAATGCTGATAAATCAAAAGGCATATCACCCACCTCAGTTTCAATGAAAATGAAGCCAGTGTTTGAGCATTGATTATTCTCACTTTACTTTCTTCATTCTGTAGAAGTAGAAGATATGATGTAGGAGTTTGTATATATACAATGTGAAAGTTATAATTTGACATGCATTAGAATGTTTTTGCACCCACCAACATAAATATTTTTAAAATGTTGATTCCATTTGTAAAAATTTTTTTGGGGGGGAGGGAAGAATGTTTCTTCACAGATGTGTTCTAGACTCTTGTAATAAAAGACCATGTCCTACTAGAAAAGGATTTACTTTTCTTACTTTTGAGACAGTAGGTGGGAGGGCGCTGGGCAGTGGTGGTGGTGTGCAGGGCGCTGGGCAGTAGTGGTGGAGGGTCTGTGTGGGGAAGGGTGTTGGGCATAGTGGGTCCAGGGGGTGTTGGGCAGAGGGGCTGTGTGGGGTGGCATGGGCCTGCCCCCGAGGGGAGGGGGCATACTGGCAGCACAGGGCTGGGCAGGCCAGCGTGCGTCTGGCGACTGCCAGTTTGTAAACAGTGCCCTCTCACTAGGCAGAGCGGGGCCACCATCTGAGGTGCCAGGCAGCCTCATTGCCCCGGCCAGCACTTTGGTCTGGGGACTGATCTCCCCACACCATGCTCTATTGCGTGGGGGCCCACAAAAGGTTAATCCGGCCCTGCTCTGAACACAGCAGAAACAGACAGGCAGTTTCCTTGCTCAGAGAAATCTAAGCCTGCTTTCCAGCCAGTCTTGTGCCCAAAAGAAACGTCGTTTCCTCCCAGAGCCACGTTCACCAGTGATTCCCTGGCTTTCTTCTTTTTCCTTGGCTTTCTGCTGGTTTTCTCCTTGTTCTGACCCACAAACAGACACACGCAGCCAATCAGTGCCCAGCCCCTGCATTTGCAATCAGCCCCCAGGAAAACCACTCTTTTTCTCTGAGTTAGTTTTTGCTCAGGCCTTCCGTGTGCATCCCAGAGCCTAGGACCATGGCTTCTATTGTTTCAGCATTTATTCCATAAAGGAGATTGATTATTCTTCCATTTAGTTTGAATGAAAGGTGGCTAGCATGCAGTGGTGGTGTAGCCATGTTGGCCCAGGATATTAGAGACATGGTAATCCCGAGCATAGCCATTATATGAACTTCATACCCTCATATCTCAATGTCTGTACTTTGACCCATCAACCTTTTACCCCCAATCAGGGATATTGCAGATTATGTATTCCTTATGCCACCCGATCTTAAACCGAATTTTGCACCCCTCGATAATCTGTACGTTATTCCCTGATAACCAGAAACTTCTATGCTTTATTTATTTATTTATTTTATTTATTTATGCTTAAACTCTGTACTGTTCACTTTTTTTAAACATCTTTTACTGGACCAACTTCTGCTAGTGAGAGAGACCATCAGCTTTAAGGAGTTATAGTGATAGACTCAAGGAACTCAATCTATTTAGCTTAACAAAGAGAAGGCTAAGGGGTCTTGGGAACAAATATTTGATAATGGGCTCTTCTGTCTAGCAGTTAAAGGCATAACAAGATCCATTGGTTGGAAGTTGAAGCTAGGCATGTTCAGACTGGAAATAAGGCATACATTTTTTAACAGTAAGGGTTGTTAATTATTGGAACAATTTACCAAGGGTTTTATTGGGTTCTTCATCACTGGTGATTTTTAAATCAAGATCAGATGGGTTTCTAAAATGTGCTCTAGTTCAAACAGGAATTGTTTCTGGGAAGTTCTATGGCAGTGATATACGGGAGGTCATACTAGGTGATCAGTGGTCCCTTCTTGCCTGGGAATCTATCGGTCTGTGAGGTTGTGATGCCTATAGATGAGACATGCTTGCTGGTAGCCACCAACACCTTCTAGCTCAACAGTGTCATGAGGGAGGTAGCTGCTGTCAGAAGAAACAGCCAGCCAGCTCTTGTCCCATTGAAAGATTCATTAGATTCCAGCCATAGTTATGGTGATACTTACATCATGCTTTAAAACTTGATGACACTGTGCACATAACTTACTTCCCAGCACCTCTCTGAGGCCAGGAAATAACTTCATTTTACAGTGATGAAAACTGAGGTACAGAGTAGTTAAGTGAGTTGCTCAAGGTCGCACAGCAAGTCTGTGGCAGAGCAAAGGAAGAATTTGAGTTCTTGATTCCTAGCCAATTAGTACATACATGCTGCCTGCACTTGATAGTTAATGGCCTCTAACCTATGAATCTGAGTAGGCCAGACACTTCTAAAGATCCTATTACTGTAGTTTTAACACTTCTTGTATTATGCCTTGACAAAGAAATCTGGACCTTGACAAAAAAGGTCCACTTAAGGAAAACTATTTCAGTCTCCTGGCCAAAAAGGATCGCGGGGGGAGTAGAGCAGTTAGCCAATACTGTCCCTTCTTTTGTTGAGATAGGGCTGAACACAGGAAAATATAGATGCAAGAGTTAAAAGGACAGTGAACCTAATGGATGTGCTGCTACTACACTGTTAAGTTGGCTAATGTGAGAATATCTAACCACACTTTCTTCTCAAGCTTTGTTATTGGTAATCTGTTTCCACGTTTCACTTGGAAGCTACCAGATGTATTTCCAGCACAAATAAGAGCTCAATATACTATGGAGAGAGTTCATCAGAGAAGTTACTTTCAACCCAAGAGGTGATGTTGCATCAGGAATGCTGAAAAGCCTACTGGTCTTAACAACAATAATTTTGTGGCAATTTTCCAAGTAAAGAGAGTAGCTAAAATATATCTATTTCCTGCAATAAGAATTGAATGGAACATACAAGGGCTTTGGAATGTAATGAAACTGCAGATCAAAAAGATCTGAACCCACTGCTAAAGGCAAAATGGTGCACCTATTATATATGGAATCCAGTGAATGTCTGGTATGTGCCCCAAGAATCTCAGGATTTTTCTACAAAAACAACAGGAGTACTTGTGGCACCTTAGAGACTAACAAATTTATTGGATTTTTCTAGGATTTTTCTAGGATTTCAGTTCTGTCATTTACAGGTAATTCCATCACTATGGACCCTTTGCATGACCATTACAAAATGTGGTAGTAATTGGGTTGCATACTACTTTCTTTTGCTGTAGAAAAGAGAACATTTTGGAAAGGGATCTAGAAGGAATACCTTCTGTAGGTACTATATGCGGGGGGATGGGGGAGGTTGTTTCCTGCATTCTGAAACATCATGGACTTGCCACTGCTAGAGGCAGGATGCCATTGAACAGTGGTTTGAACTGGGATGTTGCAGCTGAAATTTAGATGCTGAAATATGCATAGCATGAATTTTGAAATGTTAATCTTGGATGATATTAAATACAGGTGTTTATGTAACTCACTTTCCTCAATTTTCCCTTAGAGCATTCTAGAGAGAGAAATGTAATGACCTTCCCATAGCTCTTTCCTAGCCCATCCAAGTGCCTTTTTGACTTGAGCCACACTGTTATTTGATGGCTTTAAGAGACTGGCACTGTAGCCTTACACCCATCTACATTCTTGCATGTGACTTTATGCAAGCATGTATGGGAATAAAGCATACCTCTCAAGTGTCCCTCATTTTGAGATATGAGGTCATTTATTTTAGTTCCAAAGTTATCTGTGCCACACATTTGACATCCAATCAATTTTATTGTTGACAGTTGTTTACATCAGAAATAAAGAATCTTGAAACGGTAGTGTTAGGAGTTACTTAGGCCTTGTTTACATGTCATAGTTATACCTCTACAGTTCCATATGTGGACACTCTTATTCTGTTTTTTTTGTGGGGTTTTTTTTCTCAATGTAATGTAAACCCCTTTCTAAGTGACCTAAGCTAATTTGATGATTTAAAGTAAGGCACTCTTATACTGCAATAAGAGTATCTATGTGGAGTGTGTGTTGGGGGGGCGGCACGGGGGGGCTATAATGCTCTAGCTGTATTGGTTTAAAGTCCCACCTTAAGTTGTACAGAGAACTTTCCTGTGTAGACAAGGCCTTATGCTAAAGGAAGAATTCTTGTAGGATTTAAAATGTCCTGTATGAATGTGCCCCTTATTTTGGGTCTTTTTTTTACAGATGGTGTCCCTCATTTGGGTTTTGGCAAGTTGAGAGATATGGAACGTAGTGCCAACATCCATAGACAGTGCTTTGAAGAAAGTGGTGTATTTGTATAAAGTTGTATCTGATTCTTAAGTTCCCAGCAGGGACCCTGAGGTTAGAGGCAGTTGTTTCTCTATCCTCGTGCTAGCCTAAACCGCAGGTGATGGACGCAGCAGTAGGTGGAGACAGAAGAACACTGGGCATTTGGTGATATCACAATCTCTATACAGAGCTTCTGGATTCTACTGAAGTTGCTCCTGACTCCAGCAGTTGGGAGAAGCTTCAGTTGGACACTCCGAAGCATCCAGTATATCTTCACCACATAGTTAACTCAGGTCTCTAGTTTAATCTTTTTAAATTTCTTGCTGAAATTGTCAAGCAGTAAGTGACTCATTGTTTTTCTCTCCCGTTTCAGGGTAAAAGATAATCCAAAATCTTTCATGCTAAGGTAATTTCCATATGGGTGGAAGTTAGACACCATCTGTGTATCATTGGACTTCAGATATGTGAAATACCAATATATTCAGTCAGGAAAGAGAAGTATTGTACTTTATAACTACTTGCTAACCTCATGTAAATTCAAACAGCATTCAGATGGCTCCCATGATGGTGATGCAGCAGGTGTTTTTTGTGAGTAAGGATGTTGAAAGGCAATCATGAGTGCTTGTTTAATCTGCCCAGTAGCTCATCCACCTCAAGCAAACTTCATGACCTAGTTCCGGATGCTTGCTTCATGTTCTTTTTGAGCTGAATAATGAGAGCCTATTAAAGGTTTTAAGTTTTATTGGCAAATCAGGATGTGTAGCTGGCACTGAATAACTGCTGCTATTGTGGATGATCAGAGAAAACTAGTTTAAACCCACAGTGGTGGTTGAACAATAAGCTTTGTTTAATTATATTTGGAGTAATGAATCTTTTGTGGTGTTTAGTAGCTTGCTCTTTGCTATCCCACTCCATCATCCAAACTGGTGGCATGTCTTTCTTGGGTGACCTGAGATGTACAACATATATACAGTGAAGAGACATCAATCTGAGAGTTCAAAAATGCGGTGTGAGAGAATGGAAGTAGCCTAGAGGTCTGACAAAATAAATGGGTTACGTCTGAGCTCTGATACCTGAGAACTTATATTTTCAAGTGTGTTCTGTAGTGAAAATATTTGAATGTATAGTTTGGACAAAACGTTACTGCAGCCTGTTTCCAACATCAAAAAAGAATCTTTGAGTAGGTTTTACAAATTCATCCAGATAAGATTTCTTTTCTTTTTCATCTTGGTAATCACATTTGAAAATTTTGAATTGAAATATCCAACCACCACAGCAAAATGTCAAAATAGCACTAAAGTAGGTGTATAATATTGGCCAATGATTTTGTAAGTATGGGGGAGGGGGAGAGTAAGGGGCATGCTGTTTCGCATCCCTGACAGAAGTATACATGGGGCTCATCTCACCACAGGTAGTGTTTTGAACGCAAGCAGTGCATTTCTTAGGCTAGCTTTTTATCATAAAGAACTGTCAAGCAACACTGAAATAAGACTGTAAGGAAGCATGCACTGTCTCTTTCATCTCTGCAAAAAAGACATTGAACTGAATTGCAGTGGAAAGCGAGTGAGGCTGAAAATAAAGCACAGATGTTTTGTCTTTTAAAAGAAGATGGCTGTATCATCTGCTGAGATTTTAGTGTCCAGTGTCCCTTCACATTACAAGGTACCAGCAGTATGAGTGAGAGAACTATCCATTGGAAATGAGAGCTCAATGCTTAGAAATGTCATTTTATCTCTGTGTCATGAATTTTGCCCATTTTCTGTGTTTTGGATTTCTGGTGGTGGTCAAATTTTAACACCTTGTTTTGTTCCATCCTGGTTAGAAATCTGCTCACTGCATTTTTAGCTAGCAGGGTTACCTCCGTCCTGAAGCGAAGGCTCAGTCTACGCTACATGGTTAGGTCGACGTAAGCTGCCTTGTGTTGACTAACTGTAGAAGCGTCTTCATTTAAATTTGGCTCCTGCCAACATAAGTGCCTCTCTATACCAATTTAGTAACACTACCTCCCTAAGCAGCGTAGTCAGTCAACATAATTAGGTTGACGCAGTGTTGGTGTAGAAACTGCATTGCTTACATAGACTGTTAGTGGCTTTCACGAGACATTCCACTATGCCCCACACTGACAATACAATCCATACAAGTTCTGGTGAGAACACGCACCACTGACACAAGGAGGTAAGTGTGCACACACAAGCAATTTAATAACTGTAGTGGCTGTATGCTGATGTAAGTTAGCTTGACATAATTTCGTAGTGTAGACATGGCCTAAAATTTGCCATTGTTTCCAATGAGAAGACATAAAGAGAAGATTAAGTGATATGTGCATAATTAATGTGAGTAACCTTATTAATATAACTCTTTTTTCCCCGCTGTTTGCTGCGCTCACTTGTTGTGATGTCTCATTTAGGTTACACGCCCTTCATGATAGTGAATGATTATTGTTTGTTTGAAGTAACTAGGGCACTTGTGGTCACTAAAATAATCAAAAACTATAAGTGTTTCCGCTGACACAGGTGATCTTAGTACAAAACCAAAAGCCAGGAACCCTTGTTTTCAAATCTTCTAAACTATCTATTGTAGATACGGAAGTATCTGCTAATATACTTAAGTATGTTAGTTAATTCTTCTGCCCATCAAATCTTGCGCCTTTTTAATTGCAATTCATCTAGTTTTATATCTTTTTAAATGCAAAATTCTACCCATGTGTCTTTTAAAGCAATCATTGAATGAATGACAATGGGATTATGAATTTTCCAGTGTGGCTGGTAGTACAAGATGGTCTGGATAGAAAGTGGTGGTATATTTTTTGTCCATTTCCCTTTTTGGGGGGAAGGGTGTGTAAGAACTATTACATGTTCTGTTTCAAAATATACATTGTGACATTGTTCAGAAGTTATATACATGTGTACATATATCTACTAGAAGTGATGTTTATGAACTGATAACATCAGAAACTTGAATTACTGAAAGATTAATTTTATCTATTTGCAACGTGGAATAATAAAGTACACACCCTTACTGAGCGGGTTTCTCCAAACATACTGCCTCAGCATTGCATCAGAACACTGATACTGTATGAGCTTCCATCTTTGGGCTTTAGCCCACGAAAGCTTATGCTCAAATACATTTGTTAGTCTCTAAGGTGCCACAAGTACTCATTGTTCTTTCTGCTGATACAGACTAACACGGCTACCACTCTGAAACCTGTCATCTTTGGGTAGTCATTTGTACAACAGCTGCCATTCATGCAAAATGTGTAAACGATTTACAAATATAGTTTTTGAGGCATTAGTCTTAGGTGTACGAAGCCCCATTCAGCCCAGTGCATTTCCACATACACTTACCATTCTTAGGGCAAGAATTGAATTGAAAATGCCATCCACCTACCTCAATGGGTGGGGGAACTCGATGGGGATGCCAGTGAAAGGGAACAGTCCCAGCAGCAAGGGAAGAAGACATGCACCAATGAACACCAGATAGCTTTCCGCCCTTCCCCATAGTCTTTGGTACCCATTAACCAGCTGCAAGGGAGGGTTCTGATTGGCCAACATTCCCTGGTTCCCAGAATTTAACCTGGAGTGGGGGTCATGTGGAGTCTTTCGGCTCTGTTCCAGTAGCCCCACCCTGAACTAGGAATGGGATGCTGGAGGGCTAGCTAATTGCCTGTTTGGGGGTCAGGAAGGATTTTTTTCTCCCATGGACCAATTGGTAGAAAACCAGTGAATTTTTTTGTCTTCCTCGCAGCACCATCAAGCCACAGCGGGTTAAGTAGGAATGTGCTTAGTATCTAACTGAGGTAGGTGGGTTGAGTTGTTAATTTGTTACAATTTGTGTCCAGTTTCCAGTGTGGTTGAAAGGATAACATGAACAGTCCCCAGAGGTAAAATGTGGGATTTTGGCAGTGGGCCTTGGGCTCATAGGATAGGATGAGACCTTGTGGCCTTCATGAACTGAGGTCAGATCTTGTGGCCCTCACAGCCCGAGGTCCCCACCCTTCTGCACCCTCTGTCTCTCTTTTGGGGGTGAGGGATGGTGTGCTAGGATTCTGAGAGCTGAGTTCTTGGAGGGTGGACTAAGGAGAGCCTACCCTGAGTTACAGATAATATGCTAAGGAGCCCTGTAACCTCTGCACTGGAACCAATTAAATACATGATATTGGAGAGTATGGGTGATGGGCAGGTAGCTCCCCGCCCCTTGTTAAAATTTAATAAGTTCCAGCCTGCTGCTTAATTCCATGCATGTGTCTTGTCCTCATTGTCTGCATCAATGCATATTCTGTCGTGTAATGTGACATCATTATTCCCACTTTGCAAATGGGGGAACTGGGTTATAGAGATGAAGCAACCTACCCCCTGTCGCACACAAAGTAGTAAGTGTTAGCAGGACAGAGCCTAAAGATACATATATGCCAGACTGTAGGCAAATCCCAAATAGGCACTGTCACATTGCATTTTACATTTTAGAAAAATTTCTTTACCAGTGTTACTAATACTACCTTAGATAATAAATATATATATATATATTTTAAATCTACCTTTTCACCATTTGTGCTGTTTAGGATTTTTGTTTTGTTTTTTTGTTTTCCCCAGCTCTCTAAGCTGAGCACACGGACTAGTCAATATTTCAGAGACTATTCACCAAATCATTTTCACTAGCTAGTGCTCAGACACTAGCAAGATATTCCAGTTGCGGCTATGTAATATTATTCCTTTATATTCTGTCACAATTTATAAGAAAAATCATGGACACATTCTATTTTTAATTTATTTTTTGAAACAAACATTTATTCTGTGTTTAAATTTACATGGCATTGTATCAAATTGTTGCATACTTCCTTTAATGCATCATTGTGGAAAGACTGCTTGGCATAAATACATCTAAGAAGGTACTAGGATAAGGTGGGAATTATAGTGTAAGGGCCTACTTGGAAGAAAGCATGACAACAAGAATAGACTATAAGGGATTTTAGGATGGGGAGTAGGAGGAAATGAGCAAAGTTGTAGGTAGGAAGCAATTACAAAGAGGCTCAAAAGAAAGGCCAAGCCGCTTGAATTTGAAAATATGGAGCTAGGATTATATATTGGAATGCCTGTGTTTAGACTATGAGAGTGTCACTTATTTCCAATACATTTTGGGAACTGATTGTATTTTACTTTTTCATTTCCTCAGCTTCTCCCCACCAGGCAGCATCCTGGTAGAAGTGTGTGTTGATCCATTAAGATCTGGTTCCTTGCCGTATGGCGCAAACTGGAAATGCACATGCCTCTGATTTTTTTTTTTTAAACTCTGCTCCCTTCTAAAGCATCACTGCAGGCTATTATAACACACTAATGGGGATCTGTAATCCCCATTTTATTTACTGCTCCTTCTCTGCATGTGGGTAGTATTGCCTATCCCAAATACAATAGAGAGGACAATGTAAGAACATTAAAAACCCTGATTTTACCAGGGCATTTATATGAATAAGAGTATCCTGAACTAATGGTTTCTTTTTTGTTGTTGTTTACATGTATGTTTCCTTGCTGTAAATTTGTAATAAGTAGGAAGAAACCAAAATCTCTGCTGACCATATCTGGTACATTTAGAAGCCCTTTGATTTCAGTGGGAGAGTTATTTAAATCAGAAGCACTTACAATAAAGGTGGGGCAGGGAAAGGGTTAAAAACAAAGCATGATGTCCTGGCACCACTCAGTAGCAAAACTCATATTGATGTCAGTGGGGACCAGGATTTGAGCCTACGAGTGTCTACACTGCCCACATTACAGCTAGATCAGGGCCCCATTGTGCTTGGTGCTGTATGAACATATAATAAACTACAGTTCCTGCCCCATAAAGCTTTGTAGGCAGTTATAACTGTAGCACAGGGGTTGGCAACGTTCAGCACGCGGCTCGCCAGGGTAAGCACCCTGGCGGGCCGGGCCAGTTTTATTTACCTGCTGACGCGGCAGGTTCGGCCGATCGCGGCCCCCACTGGCCGCGGTTCGCCGTCCCGGGCCAATGGGGGCAGCGAGAAGTGGCGCGGGCGACCGATGTGCTGGCCATGGCTTCTCGCTGCCCCCATTGGCCCGGGACGGCGAACCGCGGCCAGTGGGGGCCGCGATCGGCCGAACCTGCCGCGTCAGCAGGTAAATAAAACTGGCCCGGCCCGCCAGGGTGCTTACCCTGGCGAGCCGCGTGCCGAACATTGCCGACCCCTGCTGTAGCATAACGGTAGGTAATTCATGGGCTAGACCAGGTGTGGGATAAGAGGGTGCTTTTAGGAAACCCCTGTGCCTGTCATAGGAAAGATTTTTACCCACCGAATGAAAATGTTGAGATGGCCTGGCTACCTTACTGGTCATCACACCAAGCCCTGGACTGATCAGCTAACATTGGGTCGTGGCCATGTTTCTAGCTGCCTCACATGTGTGCTGTGATCAGTAGCATATGCTGCTTATTTCCAAAGGTTCAGTGCCTTATGGCTGCCTTCCCTGAAACAACCTTTGTGCCAGAAACATGGGGTTTTTTTGTTTGTTTTTTTACTAGGCATGGAGATTGGCACTGCTCCACTCATGCCCCTTCATGGCTCACTCACCAAATAGTTTAGGGGGCATGGGGGTGTACGCACAGCTAGTACATTGAATTGAAATGAATTTTTAGCCTCCACCTTCATAGGAAGGTGGTTTATGCATCATCTAAAGTAACTCATGATGGGATTAAATCAAGAAGGGGTTGATGGGGAGGAGGGAGTTAAACTGATTAATTGTAGTAACAGGGTTTATAACTTAAAGCCCTTTGTTGCCTTCAGGATGGTGGTGGTTTGGCTTTCCTGTCACTGTGCTTACACTGACATGTTTTGTATTAATCTTTCTCCTGGCTGCTAAATCTCCAGAACAAAGCAAACACCGCTGGAGTCAGATCTTAGGTTTGTTTAAGGAGTCAAAGTTGAAGTCACTGCTGTAATATGCATCCCTTCACCTGATATTCATTCCTGAAGGGCTGCCCCTCCCTATGAATAAGAGGAAATCTCTAGCCAGTTGTGTTACACAAAGCCTTGCAGCTGCTGAGCCCAAGGGTGGGAGTGAGTCGCTTCCTCTAGCCACAGTAACCCTTTCTTCTCCTTCAGAGGGGTGAGCTGGTTAATTTGTGTGTGGGGTTGGGTGGGGGTTGAGAAGGAAGCTGTTGCTTTTTGAAGCTGACAGCTCCTCTGCGGGGATGGGGAGGGGGGGGGTTAATCACTGGGAGGATTTTTTGGCTGCTGGTTAACCTCCTTATCGGCACTTCAGGCAGATGCTTTGCAAACCCCACCCTGCAATAACCAGAGCAGCCAGTCAGTCCCTCAAAGGCTCAGGTGGCTCCACAGTAATGCTCAGCTAATGAATCTGGGGAGGGGGTGGTCCATCTGTCTGGACCCCTCACAGCTGACTCACAGGAAGTGCTAAAAAAGCTTGGCACAGGGTGAGCAGCTCCAGGCTTCTGCCCCTCCCTCTTTCCCTGCTTGTAGGTTTCCCAGGATCTCTTTGAAGAACAATGAAGTGGCTTTAAGTTTTAGGACTGCCAAGAAATTCACTTAGTCGTGTCCCTCTGACAGCCTGGAGGATGTGTTTCTTCAGACAATTATAGGTAGCTGTCAATCTTGCCCCTTCCCCCCCCCCCCTTTTCCCCTCTTGTGGACTGCTTTGTCTGAAGACAGAGGGTGACCATGGTTCAGCGCTTTAGCCTCAGGAGGCAGCTATCAAAGGTGGGTTGTATCTGTAATTGTGATATGCATGACACTTATAGCTTCCTTTTCTGATTACAGATCAGTAAAATCTCTGCTTATACAGAGGTGGGTGAGTCCGTGTGGGAAACGCAGCTCTGCCTTTTGTTCTCTTCTCTTAGACAGACAAAGGTTTTTAAGGCGGACTGTCCATTGGTAGGCACAGGTTTTGTTCCCTTTAGGTTGAAACTGGAGCTGCAGATTTGTGGGAGGCTGCAGCTTCCTCTCGTAACTTGAATTGCTGATGTGTTTGGGGTAGAGGGGGCTTTGGGAAAGAGGGAATCTAATTAACAGTTATGTCAGAATGTGGACATACACAAAATTAAAACATGGTCACTTAGACATATGCTCTATGTAGCTTACAGTTTAAGTAGTAGGGGTAGCCAGTAGGAGAGACCACAAAGTGTCCCAGGCATCCACCTGAAAGCTTGTACTCCTCACTTTGAAGTATTAGGCAGGGCTTTCTGACTATATTATTAATTAAGAACAAAGGAGGAGTTAAGAGATTTTGCTGCTTAATAACTATGTGTGTGCCTCTTTGTTTTAAGAAGAGATTCTGGAGGTGTGAGTATTTAATCCATGTTTTGTATATTTGTCATAGAATAAATCCAATGTGTTTAATCTGAAAAACACTTAAGCCTGCTTCAGGAAAATCAGCCCATAAATAAAATGAGGGTATGCAGTGCCCTTCAGGTAAGTATGCTGGTGCTACAAGCCAGACATAGCAACCCCATTCTTTTCTTTCTAATCATGTAGATTATGCAGACTTGTCTCTGAAAAGAGATATTACCATAGTTAACCTTGTATTTAAAAAATATTTGACATTTGAAGCTCTTTTCTAAAGTGTGTTTAAAGGGTTTTTAACTTAAAAAAATGCTGTGATCAGCAGTTAAAATAGGTCAAAACTTGTTCCCTGCAGACAGTATGTTGGGAAAGGCTATGATGTTGCAATAAACTGTTATTCTTTATGTCCCTTGGAGTTCATCAGCATCTGTAAAATACTGAACCATGGGCATTCCAAGTGGCTGTGAAAAGGAAAAACCTATATCTTTTCCCTTTAATTGTTCACATTGTTGTTTCATGCCAGAAACTGTGCCTTCAAACAAAGCAAATCTTCGGAGGCAATACACAAATTTAATTTCCCCCTAAAAAATGACTGTGTGGTTAATAATGAACCTAGCATTTTAGTTGCCCTAGTATTACTTGAATCAGTTTGAACTCTGTTTTAAAAGCCATTCTGGCTAACTGAGCCAAACAGAGTGAATGGGATCATACTGTTTAAACAGAGTTCAACTTCTAGCCTAGGAAAACTGTTCCTAGGGGTTTTAAACACATCTGGCCCTTCTCACGCTGGCCGGCTTAACAGTGTTTTAAACTGAATTAGCCTGAATTATATCCCACCAGTTTATAAAATGGTTCATACAGTGTTCCGTTAGCCCGAAGTAGGACCTGCCTACTCACATCATCAGCTTGTTAGGTTTGTTTGAAAGCATAGTTACATAAAGGAACAATCAAAATGGATCTCACACTCTCATGTGGACTGGAACTCAGGAGAGCTGGGTTCTGTTCCTGGTTCTGCCAATGACCTGCTGGGTGGCCTTGGGCAAGTCACTTATCCGTTTTCTGTGCCTCAGTTTCTCAATCTGCAAGGATGGGGAAGATGATACCCTTTGTAATGCACTTTGAGATCTGCTAAGTGCTATATAAAAGCTAGGTGTTATTTATTATGAGCAGACTTGTCAGCAGAATGACTGAAGCTGGAATGCATAGATCATATAAAACAATAATTTTACAATCCCTTCATACCAAGATCTCAAAGGTTTACATGGCAGTTTAACCTTAATGTGTGTAAAGTAGGCAAAGTGATATAGGTATTGGCTCACCCATCATTGACAGGCAGTCACCTCTTGGATTAAATGTGACATGTTAAATGGGTGTATAATGTCATGAACTCTTAAGGTCAGGAAGTAAAGATAGTCTCCAACTGAATCTGAAGGAGAGGAATTTAAGTTGGGAGAATGGAACGACACAGAATTATGATTTACAAATGCTGAGAAATTGTCACCACTGAATATAAAACTAGCAAGGGCAATCTAGAGCCACAGAAAGGGAGAAAAGGTGGCCTTTTGGCACAGGACTGAGAGTCAAAGAGCTAGTTTCAATTTCCAACTTTGCCACACATGTCCTGCATGACCCTTGGGCAAGTCACTTAATCTCTCTGGCCCTCCATTCCTCATCTGTAAAATGGGGATAACCTAATTGAGAAAGGGAAGTAGTATTAACTAATTGTTATGAGGTGCTCGGATACTATACGTATCAGAGCCGTAGAAGTACATAATGTTGTATTGACCTATGAAATGTCCACTCCACAAGAAAAAGCTTTTACCAGAAGAAATCAATTTTGTTACTGATTCCTTTGAGTTGCATTTGTGTCATGCACTTTAAAAGGACTAAATATTGGTGTCTTTTTAGGAGGTGCATATTGATACACCTCTACCCCGATATAACACTGTCCTTGGGAGCCAAAAAATCTTACCGCGTTATAGGTGAAACCGTGTTATGTCGAACTTCCCTTGATCCGCCAGAGTGCGCAGCGCCCCCGGAGCACTGCTTTACTGCATTATATCCGAATTCGTGTTATATCGGGGTAGAGGTGTACTTGTGTGTAACTGCCTGTTCTTTGCCTCTTTCTGCCAATTTGAGTGTCCATATATGGAATTTTGGACATCCTAGGAAGTCTCCTGTGGTAGAAACTGGGGCCTTAGTATATTGAGCTTTCACTCTAAAACCATAAAAAGGCAAAACACTTAGTGGCATGTGAATTTGTTTCAATAAATAGCTGAACATGCCAAATTCCAGTTATGCATTTGGTTTTGGATAAACCTTATCTTAATTTTTGCCTTATAGTGTGGAATACTACAAAAAAAAATTTTCTTTAGGCCTTTTCAAGTGTGTTAATTTTCATCGTCGCCCTCCAATTCTTTAAAAACCCCTCAACAGCTAAGAAGTACTGTCAGCCCAATAGCAAAATCTCAAGAAGTGCTCCTGCTGCCTTGTTTGTAGCGTGGGAATTCCTTCACTTGGGGAGGAGGGATAGCTCAGTGGTTTGAGCATTGGCCTGCTAAAGCCAGGGTTCTGAGTTCAATCCTTGAGGGGGCCATTTAGGGATCTGGGGCAAAAATCTGTCTGGGGATTGGTCCTGCTTTGAGCAGGGGGTTGGACTAGATGACCTCCTGAGGTCCCTTCCAAACCTGACATTCTATGATTCACTCTTGGAAAGATGGAGCACAACTGTATCTAGCTTTATGTGGCTTGACTTTCTCCATATGTTTAACCCAAGGTTGTGAAAAGCAAAATAATGGAAATAAATGGAACCATGTTCAAGGAAGCATCTTCCAAATAAAAAACATGCCATTTCATTTTATGTATACGTTTTAGGTCTGCTTGTGAAGATTGAGGGCTTGTCTACACTACAAAATTAGGTTGACTTAACTTAACTTAACTTATGTCTACATTGGCAAAGTTACAGCGCCGCTCAGAGCGCCAAAGGAAAACCACTGTTGTGTGTTCACACTGACAGCTGCCTGCGCAATAGCATGCTCACACTTGTGGCGCTATTCGGAGCAGTGCACTCTGGACAGCTATCCCACAGAGCACCTCTTTCTCTTTTGTCGCTAAGGCTTGTGGGAAGGTGGAAGGGGTCGCAGGGCATCCTGGGTCCTGTCCCAATGCCCCTTGATGCATTGCTTTGCATCCCAGCAATCCCTGTGCTTCCGTCTGCATTTGGCTCCATCTTTCAATGGTTTGTGTACTGCGCACGCCCTGCCCTGCCTCTTTCGGGCTGCAGGAATGAATCCCGAGCTGTTGACCAGTATGCTGCTCGCACTGACCAACACGTCATGAGTGGCAGTGGAGTTATTCCTAAACTACAAAGTCAAGAGGAGTGCAGTGTTGATCTCGCCATGCATAGTAGCTACAATACGAGATTTTGTAGCATTCACGGAGGTGCTGACCACAGTGGAACGCTGCTTTTGGGCTCGGGAAACAAGCACTGAGTGGTGGGATCACATCGTAATGCATGTCTGGGATGACAAGCAGTGGCTGCAGAACTTTCGCATGAGGAAAGCCACATTCATGGGACTGTGTGATGAGCTCACCCCAGCCCTGCGGCACAAGGACACGAGAATGAGAGCTGCCCTGCTATTGGAGAAGTGCATGGTGTTTGCACTGTGGAAGCTGGCTGCTCCAGACTGCTACCAAACAGTCGCTAACCAGTTCGGAGTGGGAAAGTCAACCGTTGGAGTCGTGTTGATGGAAGTGTGCAGGACCATTAATCGCATCCTGTTGCAAAAGACCATGACTCTGGGCAATGTGCGTGACATTGAGGATGGCTTTGCACAAATGGGCTTCCCTAACTGCAGAGGGGCGATTGATGGCACACACATTCCAATTTTGGCACCAGATCACCTAGCCACCGAGTACATAAATCGCAAGGGATATTTCTCAACTGTTCTCCAGGTGCTTGTGGATCACCGTGGGTGTTTCACAGACATTAACGCAGGCTGGTCCAGGAAGGTGCATGACGCACGCATCTTTCAGATCACTGGCCTGTTCAAGAAGCTGCAAGCTGGGACTTTCTTCCCTGACAAGAAGATCACCGTAGGGGAAGTCGAAATGCCCATTGTGATCCTGGGAGACCCCGCCTACCCCTTAATGCCGTGGCTCATGAAGCTATACACGGGGCAACTTGACAGCAGCAAGGAGCGGTTCAACAACAGGCTGAGCAAGTGCAGAATGACTGTGGAGTGTGCATTTGGCCGTTTAAAAGCCCGCTGGAGATGCCTGTATGGGAAGCTGGACATGGCCGATGACCATATTCCTATGCTTATAGCTGCGTGCTGTACACTCCATAATATTTGTGAAGGGAAGGGTGAAAGCTTCACTCAGAGCTGGACCGCAGAGGCTCAGCACCTGGAGGCTGAGTTTGAACAGCCAGAGACCAGGGCTATTAGAGGGGCACAGCGTGAGGCCATAAGGATCAGGGATGCTTTGAGGCAGCAATTTGAACCTGAAAGCCACTAATATTTGTTGCTATGCTTGGGAGTGCAGTGCTTGTAATGCTAGGAGGTGATTGGTGCACATGATGCAAGAAGGGCCCTTCACATAATTGTATGTTGCTTTGCAGTGCTCTTTTGGCTTTCACTTAATAGAATAAAGATTGCTTTCAAGCAAACACAATTCTTTTATTGAAAGACAACCACCAGAGGAGAGAGTCAAACAAAAAAAAATCATCATCAGGAAGGGTAATGGGGGAAGGGAAGGAATCAAGAGGAGGAGGGGTACTGGGTTGGCTATAGATTTGTGTATGTCCAGGGATCATACCCAACCTTCTCCTTTGGAGTATGATGCAGCGGGTGCTGGACTTCAGCAGGGCCAAACTCCAGAGGGATGGGTGTTGAGTGTAGTGGGTGTCCACACTGCTGGACTGTGAGGAGGGAGGAGTGGAATGCTGTGGGTAGAGTGTGGAGCCAGGAGGTTGATAAGTGTGTTGGGGGGCGCATAGGTAAGAGTTTTGCGACAGTGGCTGCAGGGGAGGGCAGGCGGGCACGGAGCTGCTCTGTTTGAAGAGCTAGTATTGCCTGGAGCATGTCCGCTTGGCGCTGTTAAGAGCCACTCCTTGGCTTCTTTCTGGTGTGCCACGTTCTCCTTTCGGTCCCTCTTCTCGCTGTCCCGCCACTCCTTCAATTCTTTTTTCTCGGCGGCGGAGTGCATCATAACATCACGCATGAAGTCGTCCTTAGTTCTTCTTGGATGCTTTCTAATTCTGCGCAGCCGGTCTGCCGCCGATAACAAAGAGGGAGGCTGTGCTCCCAAGGTCATCTCTGTGAAGTTTAAATGCAACATTTTACAGAAGCAGTATTGTTTGCAACACAGACAACACTGTTTCAGTGCTTTAAAACACTCACATACCTGTCACTAACTGGCTGACACCAGGCAAGCACACATGAGCCACAAGACCCCCACAATGGTGAGTAGCTGCAGGGGCAGAGTAAATCACTGTTCCAGGACCCTGCTGTACACTGGGGACGTGGGTCTTGGAAAGCCAGCACTGTAGGGTGGGCCTGATAATCAGTCCTGTCCCCACACTTTCCACAGGAGGTGATCATTATGGAAGATATCTTGCTGCTGAGGGTGAGCAGGGAATCAAGGGAGTGTCTTCTCCAAGCCTGCGGCTTCCGCCCTGGCGCTTATGCGGCTAGCCTGTGTGCAGCAATGGACACCCTCCTCCCCCCCGTCACAGCACAGTGGTGTGGGAAAGTTACTGTTAATGGGGCAAGAAACAAAGCAGCCCTGCCGAGGAACCTGCGGGAGCGGATTGCCCAGTATCTCCACGATAGATTCCTGGAGATCTCTGAGGGAGATTCCCGTGAAGTGAGGGAGTGTATCAACAGCCTGTTCCGCCGCTCAGGCTAGGCATGAGATGGGAGACGAGCCTGCTTTCTGGAACTTTCCTGATCCCAACAGCTAGCTTCAGCAATTCCCAAAATCAGATCCACTTACCAGGGGCCTCCTCTCCTGTTCGCGCTTCGCCAAGCTCTGACTGCTGTGACCGGCTAGGCTCCTCCAGGGTAGAAAAGAGCTCCTGACTGCATGCATCTCTGGCCTCCGAGTCATCTTCTGCCTCTGGGTCCTCCTCCCCCTCTTCATCCAAGATTGCCTCCTCCTGGCTCGGTCCACTCTCGACTGGCACGCAAGCCAACGAAGTATCCACAGGGTCCTTCACAGTGGAGGTGAGGTTGCCACCGAGTGTTGCGTCCAGTTCTTTGTAGAACCAGCAGCTCGTGGGCGCAGCACCGGAGCAGCGGTTTGCCTCCTGCGCCTTGAGGTAGGCGTTCTGCAGCTCCTTCACTTTGACCCTGCACTGCAATGTGTCCTGGTCATGGCCCCTTTCTATCATGCATCTAGAAATCTGTCCGTAGTTATCGTAATTCCGACGGCTGGAGTGCAGCTCTGACTGCACTGCCTCCTCTCCCCAAACGCTGATGAGGTCCAGCAGCTCGGCAATGCTCCAAGCGGGGGATTGCCTAGTGCATGGAGCAGGCATGGCCACCTGGAAAGATGTGCTGAGACCACTGCACGCATCACTGAGCAAACAGGAAGTGGACTTTCAAATTTGCAAAGGAATGTATGGGGTGGGGCTGACGGTTGGTCACCTGAGGGCAGGCAGTAGAGTTCAAACCGATGGCCAAAGAGATGAGAACAGGCATTGTGGGACACCTCCCGGAGCCAATCGCAGCACAGTAATCACCACGGTGTCTACACTGGCACCGCAGCGCTGTAGCCCCAGCGCAGAAAACTCTACCCCTCTCATCGGGGTGGCTTTTTTTAGAGCGTTGCATCTGCGCAGTTTCTGCGCATTAAGTCGCTTGGCAGTGTGTACACCTCGGGAGTTACAGTGCTCAAAGCTGCTTTACTGCGCACCAGTGTAGACGGGGCCTAAGGTTGACCTACAGCCACCGCAGTAATTCAATCAGCTGTTGGTGTCCACATTTACCCCCCCCCCCTTCTGCTGGTGGAGTGTGTCCTCACCAGGAGTGCTTGCACTGACTGAAGTGGGGGATTGTGGGGCACTGACAGCTGAGTGTGGGGTGACGGCCCCAGCTGTGAGCCCCACAGGTGCTCAGTTTCTCAGCACAGAATCTACCAGCAGTGAAATTGACTTTCTTCTCAATTTCCCACTGCTATTGTCTCCACTCAAAGCAGACACACTCTGACAGCTCTAGGAGCTCTCTGGGGAGCTGGGAGCCCAGGCTGTCAGGGTCTGACAGCTGGGCTTGGAGTGGGGAGCCCAGGCAGCAGCCCAGCTGGGACCGGGTAGCTGGGAGCATGGGGGGCAGCTGGGCTCCCAGTGTGGAGAGGGGAGCCCGGGCAGCAACCCACTAAGAGCCCAGGGGAGCAGCTGGTTTCTAGCTGGAGTCCCCCATCCAATTTGGGGTGTGACAGCCCCAGCTGTGAGCCAGGTGCAGAGTTTCTACCAGGAAACCTACCAGACTTTCTGGTCCTTTCAGGGCTCCAGCACGGAGCTGTGAAATTGACAAGCTAAAATTTTTGTCAGCCGATGTAAGTAAGGCCGTGTCTATGCAGACACTGTGTTGCCCTAACTACATCAACATAAGCCCTACTCCTCGTATGGAGGTAAAGTTGTTATGTCTGTGTAGGATATCGGCGGGAGCAAGGCTGTAGTGTAGACACTGACATAGGTCAACGTGACCAACCCTTAGATATTCCAAATGCAGCTTTTCTATGTAGCTGCACTTTGACTAAGTGAAGGACATTACTAATTTTGTGTCTGACTAGACCCTTCCTTGAAGTGGAATGGTATTGAGTGAGTTTAACCAGAATGTTGCAAAGTCTTGGAATGGCCCTGCATTTCAGGCACTTCTTATGGACAAACAGGCCTCTTAAAAACTGGCCTATCACTACTTTACCCTGAAGCAGCGAGTGGGTTATCAATATCTGAGTTTTTTCCTTCTTGCTCATGTGGACCAAGTTTTACTTGGGGGACTGGAACTTAAACTGATCATGGCAAAATAAGAGGTTGGGATCCTACTACATTAAAACTGAAAGATGTCCGCTTATTCACTGAAGGAAGTAATATTATAGCTGTAGTGTTGAAGAGCATGAATTTGCTATGTTGCTCCCAGTGTGGAGTTTTACATTCCTACTTTCCCATTTCCATAAGCAGGTTTTTTCCCCCTGCCATGCTTACTCAGTACTGCTTTCTCCACCTTATACTCCTTCCTACCTCATTGAGTTTGACTCCGGACAGGTAAGGCATAACACTCAAAGCCAGGTCCATTGAGGGTCAGTTTTATGCCAGTTGTCTACTGATCACTTCCTTCATTCTGGTTGCTACTGATCTCTGTTTTTATTAAACTAGAGCACTTGAGGGGACTCTTTCAGTACACTCATCTCAGAGCTTCTGGAATAGAAACCAGGAATATTGTGCACAGGAATGTAGTCTAAACCTGGGGATTCCTGTAATTTAAATTTCCTCAGTACAAGCAGATACTAGCATACGATATTGATTATTTAAGAAAACCCAATGATTTTACACCATAAAGGTGGGAGGCATCGTCAATGCAGAGGAGGAATGGAATATTGTACAGGAAGATCTGGATGACCTAGAAGACTGATGTGACAGCTTTAGGATGAAATTCAGTAGTACGAAGTGCAAGGTCATGCACTTAGGGTCCAATAATAATTTCTGCTATAAGCTGAGGTCTACTCAGTTGGAAGTGACAGAGGAGGAGAGAGGGTGTGTGGGTCGATCACAGGATGACTGAGCCACACAGATGCAATTGTAAGGTGTATCAGGCGAGGCATTTCCAATAGAGTTAGAGAATCATTAATGCTATTGTACAAGGCACTGTAAGACCTCCTTTGGAACACTGTGTACAATTCTGGTCACCCATGTTCAAAAATTAATTCAAACTGGAACAGGTGCAGAGAAGAGCTACTAGGATGATGAGGAATGCGGGGGTCTACCTTATGAGAGAAGACTGAAGAGCTTGGTTTGTTTAGTCTAGCAAAAAGAAGGCTGAGCAGGGATGTGATTGCTCTCCATAAATACATTAAGGGGCTAATTATCAGAGGATGAAAAACTACTTAAGCTAATGGACAATGTGGGCACAAGAACAAATGGATATAAAATGGCCATGAACAAATTCAGGCTGGAAATTAGAAGGTTTCTAACCATGAGAGGGATGAGGTTCTGGAATAACTTCCCAATAGGAGTTGTAGAGGTAAAAAACTTAATTAGTTTTTAGAGACAGCTGGACGCATTTGAGTGTGATTGTATAATGGGGTTGCTTGTAATGGTAGGGGGCAGGGCTCAGCAGTTCTGGGCTCACTTTTGGCTTACATTTTATGTTCCTAAAAGCTCATGCTTCAAGGTTTCAGCTGGACACCATCTGGGGTCAGGAATGGATTCTCTCCCACCACCATTGTATTCTGGGTTTTTATCTCATCTGGGTTTTATCTCCTCTGAAGCATCAGGGATGGCCATGGCTAGAGATAGGACATTGGATGAGGAGGGTTAGGCCTTTGAGTGACACTGAGCATTCTCTGTCCCAATTGCTTGGCTGACTGATGCTTGCATGCTCAGGGATTAACTGATCACCACATGTGGTGCTGGGAAGGAATTTTCCCCCAGTCAGATTGGCGGTGACTTTAGGATTTTTTTCCCCCTTCCTCTGTAGCATATGAGTGCAGGTCACTTGCCAGGATTATCTGGGTATATCTCACTTCCTTGTCATTGCAGTGGCCTTGGACACTGGTACACCTTCCCTCCTATTCTCTGCTTGTGGAACATAATAGTCTAGTCTGCTGTGGGCTGTAATACTTTGGTCTGATTTCGGTTGAACATGAAATTTTCGGTTGTTGGGTTTAGTGTGTCGTGCTGGGTGGTGCGATATAGAGGAGGTTAGACTAGATGATCTAGTGGTCCCTTCTGATCTTAAACTCTGACAACTACAAGCCTGAAATTGGAATCCCTAACCAAAATATGTTCTAAGGTGGAGATCATGATTCTTAAAGAGCCAGGAATCCTTTTGCCTAGAGGAAAAGGGAAATCACAGTCCTTTTTCAATTTGCCCAGAGTCAAGGGCTTGAACTCTTCACATCTGTATCTGCCTGTGACTTGAAGAGTTTGTAGTGAGAAAATAAATCAGACTCACTCATTTTTCATTAATGGAATAGTCTCCCGGTAAGTTAATGGTAGAGTGGCTGTATTCCCCAGGGTTCAGGAGCCAGGGCTCATGTGGCTGTCTCCTATCTGTCAGGGCTATATCATGACAGCAAGCTTTAATGTGATCTCTGTGATTTAAGAAATGCACTTATACAGAATCCATTTTTAAAAAAAAAATTGTTACTGCTTGCCTTTTAAGATGAATCTGTTCCTGGATGAAGGAGGCTCATTTTTCTAGCAGTGTGATTCATTAACAAGCCCCTCCACCTCCACCCACTGAAGCACATTGTAAAAAGCTGGCAGTGCCATCTGGTCTGGCAAGGCAGAAACTCTGGTAGTATTTAATACCCAAGCCATAAATTACATTCGGGTGAGGTATGATCACAATCAATGTTTTCATGTGTCAAATGGCTGGAAGAGCAATACTGTTTATTTTGACATGCTGGATTTTGTTATATAGCATCAAACTTGAATATATATTCCAAATGAAGCAGTATTTGGAAACTGTTTAAAACATGGTTTATATACCTCTTGCTGAGCTGATATCTAGTGTGATTTAGCTGATGGGGAGGTGGGGGCAAATGTTTTCAAGCTTCCAAATACAGAAAGTCGTCCCTGTTAATGTTGTTTCGTTATGTTGCTGATCAATTAGGGAACATGCTCGTTTAAAGTTGTGCAATGCTCCCTTCTAACGTGGTTTGGCAGCTAACGTGGTTTGGCAGCTGCCTGCTTTGTCCACTGCTTGCAGGAAGAGCAGCCCATTACAGCTAGCTGGTGGGGGCTTGTAATCAGGGTGGACCGGCAGCCCCCTATCAGCTCCCCCTAAATTCCCTGTGCTGCAGTCACCCAGCAGGCTATCAATTGCCGGCAGTTTAGCCGTTCCTCCCCCACTGCCATGTGCTGCTCCTGCCCTCTGCCTTGGAGCTGCTCCCAGAGACTCCTGCTTGCTGGGCAGGGGGGGAAGGGAGGGGCTAATGTCAGGGTGTCCCCCTCCCCCGTGCTCCTGCACCCCGCTTACTCCTTCTCCATATAGAGCAGGGAGGGGATACCAACGGAGAGAGACAGAGCTTGGGGCAGCAGCTGCTGTCTCAACTTCCTGATCCACTTAAAAAGACAATGCACTTAAGAGTGGGTCAGCTTACTTAAAGGGGCAGTGTGCATCTCTCTCTCCCACACACAAGGTGTGTGTCTGTCTCTGTCTGCTATGCTGTCTCCCCTCCCTCGTGTTCGTGCTGCCTTGTGTGAGAGGCTACATTAACAACAATGTGTTAACCCTTGAGGGCTCAGCCGAGTGCTAGTTCATCATTTAGCAGCAAGGCATTCCCTGGGAAATATCCCTCCCTCTTCCACCCTTTAACTTCACCACCTCAACCAAGCTTCATAATCATCATAGTTGTGAACAGTATTAAATTGTTAGTTTAAAACGTATACTGTGTGTATATCTATATAATGTATAGTTTTTTGTCTGGTGAAAAACATTTCCCTGGAACCGAACCACCCCCCCCCCCCCATTTACATTAATTCTTATGGGGAAATTGGATTTGCTTGACATCGTTTCGCTTAAAGTCACATTTTTCAGGAACATAACTACAACGTTAAGCGAGGAGTTAATGTATTGTGTTTAATCCCTGTTCTGACACTTCTTGATCCCGGCCACATCATGTTAAATAGGTCATTAGGAAAATAGTTTTAATGTGTTTTTTTCAAACATTGCTCCATTCTTTGTCTAAACGGTGGCAAGTAACTGCAATCCTACATATTGCAGAGTGTGGAGAAATTGGACAATCCAAACTAGCCGGAGCTTACTTAAGTGATAGCCCGTTGCCATGCTTGCCCCATCTTCACTAGGGGCAAGGATGGCAAAAAATTTCCCGTCATTTGTCCACTCACGTTAACAATGGTGGAAGCCCTAGTTGAGACAAATCCATCAGCTGCTACCAGCTTTTTCAGCATCATGTCAGATAACGCTATTAACTGCATTAACACTATCTAATACTGTATTGTGGACATCAGTTGATGACTGGACAAAACACTGATCTAAACAGTTTTGGCAGGTGATGGGATACAAATGCTAATGCTCGCAATGGTGGAGCTAAACTAGTGTAGTCATGGCTCTTGAGACTGGGAATAACTTCCATTGCATACTCTTGTTCCCAGGAATATCTAGTGTTAGTAGCATGTTCAGCTCCTGAAAGGAAAGTAGTAACCCCTCCATCCAATTAAAGGAGCAGGATTGACCAGTTTTGAAACGTTGAGACGGGCCAGAACTCCCAACACCGTTGGCACAGTCTTGGATGAAATGAGGATGCAGAAATGAAATAGGCCCTGATGAACTCAGAGGAGCACTGCCTCCCCCGCTCCATGATGCAGGTATTTAGCTGTACCTGGCGAAAATAAGTTTGTATCTAAAGAGAGTTTAGAGGCAGGAATATATCAGTCTCTGCATGTCTCTAAGAAAAACTTTAGATAATCCAAAGAAACCCCATTACACATTTACATACCAGCTGGGGGTCTGGTAAATTGTATATGATGATTCACTGCCAAATAGACTTATGACCTTAATGGATATAAACACATTCCACTTGTAGTCTGTCTCTTAAAATAATGCATTCTTATAGTGATATTTTGCTGCTCATGGTTGTATACTTTGTAGAATACAATCATACATTATAATAGATGCCTGTGTGGGGGTGGATAGCAATAACAATTGGAATTTCCCCCCAGCAGTGATCAAAGGAAGTATTAAAAAGGGGTGCTGGAACAGGTTTTTATAGCGGGGGTGCTGAGAGCCATTGAACCAATCTGTAAACCCTGTATATTATGGAAACCACATCAAGCCATTGGGTGCAGCAGCACCCCTAGGTCTAGCACCTTGTGATATAACTGGTTTGCCTTTTTCCCCAGCTTGTTTCCAAACTCTGCAGATGGGAAAGATTTTGATCTTAGTTGGCTGTTACCTTTTCTTTTTGCAGGGTGGCAGTCCAGGATAACATACACACACAGTGGCCTGTTTCAGAAAGGATGGGAAAGATCTTTGAGGGAAAGGATAACAAAGCCCAATTCTTGATCTTTTTTTTATTTTATTTTTATTTTTTTTATGGAACAACTCATGGGGTACAAGGAAAAAAGGACTTGATTAAAATTTGTCTATAGCACTTATCTGACACCTAGTTTTAGTTTGCATTGACCAGTAGTTTGGATAAGGGGACATGATCAGAATTGTGAGAATCTTCGAAATAATTCTGGTAACAGGTGTGTTTGTGCTTTTGTAAAAGGTGCTTGCTGGTTAGCAGACAAAGCACTTTCCAAAGCTTCAGCTGTGAGAAACTGTGTGGTTCAGGGAAATGGTGATGGGATCCAGAACCTCTGACCCTCTACATCAGCAGTTCAAATATGGCCCAGTTCTTTTGAAAGTTATCGTCTGAAGACTGGTATTTGTCCTTGAAATGCGTTGATGGTCTCAGTCTCGTTCCTCATAGATAAATGGTCATATCTTTATTTAAAAAAAAAAAAAAAAAACCTACCATAATTGATACCCCTCTAGCAGAGTGGTCAATATCTGAATCGACCATAAAACCTTAAGTAATCCTTTCACACACACCCCATAGCTTCTTCCTGCAGGTTATATTTAGGTCACGTTGGCAGGGCATTAGGGACACTCCTGGACTGTGCCTTTTCTGTCTGTTAAATAGGATTTGTCTCCAGGGTTGTCGATGGAGAACACTTCATCAGCACTAAATTCACTTATTTATTTTAAGACCAAGAAATATCCAGTATAGGCACTTTTACTGTAGAAATACTTCCATGTCTTGGCCTCGGGTCTCTTAATGCCTTTGGGGTCCTAGGAAAAATGCAGTCTATGACCTTCTCTTTCATCCTCTTCATACATACTTCTGTTCTTAGACACCCAAAGGAAATCTCCAGTTTGTTTTCAGTAAGCAAATTCACTGATATGAACAATAAGTAGGTTAGCGTCCAATAACTGCTTCTGGGAAAATAATGAATTAAAGTTTCCCTTGCATAACCAAACATAGAATAAGTAATAAGGCAGCACATAAAACTGCCATGCATGTTGACAAACCAAAGGGAATCTTTAAAATGTTAGAAGATCTTCTGCAAGTCTTTCTGCCAGATGACTTGAAGATACCATTTACACTGGGGAAGGAGGTGTTCTGCTGCTGCAAGTAACTACTGGACTGTAAATTGCAAGGTATGCAACTGTCTGAGAAGACAGTAGTATAGCCCCTGAATTGCAGAGCTCTCCACAAATCTGCATCATAGAATCTTTCTTTAAATTAGTGTTTGGCTAAAAAGTGAAATTCTTATCCACAGCAATCTCTCTTCTCTGTCCCCTCCCTAAATAAAACATATGTGGGAAAAGGAAATAAATCCGACAACGGGCAGACTGTGCGCTAGGAGCTGAACTGAAAACCTAATCTGAGTAAGACAACTGTGTGCAATGGCACACGTTCTTCCTGGGTCCTTGCTCGGCCAGAATGTTTCTTGGCAAGTGTTTGCACTCTTCTGATTCATATATAATTTTTTAATTTGATTTGTTGGAATATTAACAGATGAAATAGCAGCTATTTTCCTGACCACCAAAGCAGAGTAGCTGTCACTTGTCCCATCAACTCTTTGACATTTATAGAACATAGAACATCTTTTCCACGTGCTGTAATTGTTAGTGACCTGCTATTTACGTTTAAAACTATACAGCAGTGGAGGGGGAGGGGGAAGGTTGTGGTGGGAGGGAGCATACAAATGTGTCCCATGACAAAGACGTGAATTTGGTGGAGCTCTGTTGGTTAAGTTACCTGAAATACATTACTTTATTCTAGTTTTCATCTTTTCTGTAGTTCCATAGCTTTTCTTTTGTGGTTATAAAAATGGTTTCATCTGAACAGCTGGTTTAGCTTTACAATAAGTAAAATGTTCAGACACCACTGATACTTAATTACTACAAATCTTCCCCTCTTACCAATTTTAAGAGGGGGAAGCAGTCAGAATTTCTAGGCTCCAAATTAAAGTTCCTGTAAATAAAGTTCATGATAGGATACAGATTTGAAAGTAATCATTTCAGAATAATTTTGTTACCAAGATAATTAAAACAATGGGAGCTCTTGTTACTCTGAGGTAAATAAACTTGCATGCACAGTTTGAGGCAGACATTTCAATCATTTGGGAACTTACTTGTTCTCTAAACTTAGACATTCATTTTACTTCCAGGCACAAACCAAGAAGCTAAACCATTTGTTGTGCTAATGTGAAAATTATAGTAATAAAGTTCCATACAGTCATTTAAGGCCTAATCGAGAGCCCATTGAAATCAGTGGGAGGCTTTCTGATAATTTCAATGACCATTGGATCAGGAATTCAGATTACAAACATTTTGGGTGTTTTTGCTATTTATTTGAATTGTGAGGCTTTGGGGATTTAGAAAGTTAATGGAGAAATTTGATAAAGAAGTGGAACAAGATTTTAATCACTTGAGGTATTGCTACAAACAGTAACAAGTTTTAAAAAGAGGGAAAAATACATTATCTAAATTCAGTCTGCAATTTTAAGTAACCTATTATAGCAGCACAGGGTAACTGCTAACATTTGAGATTCATAGTAAGGGTCATTCAAAGAGTATGCCCTTGACAAGTTAAGGCCAAGATCATAAGAATACAGAAGTGAGAAGTTATAAGGCTCAAGGTCTAAAACTTCCCATTAATGAAAAAGCATTCAGTAATAGAAGAAAGTATGCTTCTTCCATATCATCTGCATATGCATTATTTAAATCACAAAAGGCAACCAGGGTTGTAGGAGTGGAAAATTCTCAACTTTTAACACCTCTGAGGGGTAAAAACTGTTGTTGAAAACAAAATATGAAGAACTAACCTGTTTGAAGGTTAAACATGGCAAACCAGTTCTACAGTCAATATTGATTCTCGTGCATTGAAAGACTTGAATACTGATAGAAGAGTGAGGCCCTAAATGGGTTCCTAAAGAAGGGGCTGAAATATTTTTGAGCCCAGGTTCAATGCCTTCTACAAAATAACAAAACTACAGAATGCCTGTGTGTGAATATGGGCAGTATACAGATGTGCTGGAACCTACTTCTTTTTACGTGGTTATAACTTGAAAAATGCTATTTCACTACACGTTGCTGGCATGTTCCTAAAGATTACCTACTGGTTATGTTTGGGTCCAAAAGCACTTAAGTGATGTCAGCTCTCTCGTTTGAAGCTCAATATTAAGGTAGTAATTATGATGCAACATCACATCATTACCCTCCTATGATACCTCTGGTACTTGCTTTGGAAGGATTGGGCCATATGCACTTTGTGTACTTGAGTAACTTCTGCCCGCATCACTATAGTGATGGAAATCTACTGGGCCACCCAGTCTCTCTCACTGCGAGTGTGGGATGGTTCTCTACAGTATATCTGTGCTTTGACCAGTCCAGCAGAAGTGATAAGGCACCCTGGAAAACCACATTCCATATTTTCATCACCATTGGGTAACTGCTGCTTAATCCTGGGCGACACGATCTCCTTACACACAACCTGTAAAGCACTTTGGAATCCTTCAAGAATGAAAGATGACCATTATTTAATGTATTGGCTTGTTATTTTGCCAGCTAAAAAAATCACGGTAACATGAACTGTACATATGGTGTGGGGAAATAAAAGTGGAAGATTAATCCTGATTTTGAAAGAGTCCATTGTGAACTTGTCATCTGCCTTAAGACATTGTCAGCACATGGTTTAACACACTTAAGCATGTTGACTGTATGGATGGCTGACTACAGCTAAAAAATTATTTTTGAAAGAGGAGAAAAAAGATGATTTGTAGTGGATATTCATGAAGTTGGAGACCAGTGTACAATAGTTATAGAAGGGAACTTCAAAGCAGCTTGATGGCTGAAGTGGTTTATTGTACCACTGTTTAGATACTGCTGATATGGAAACAACCATTGGGGGGGGGGAGAGGGGAAAGATCCTACAGATAATATGTTGCAATTTGTAGCTGTTACTGTTTTTAATGAAAATTTTTCCCCAAGCACCCGCAAAACACTAAAATGTCTCCTCAAATTATCCATGCTTCTCAAAGGCTAAAAAACAAATGTTTCTTTCTAGTTGCAAAGACGCTGTGCTCAGAAGCCTGGTCTCTCTTTTGGTTTTTGCAAAACTTCAGGTGGGAAAATGGTGTTAAATTTTTTTGCTTGCTTAAGTGTGCATGCCTGTGAAGCGCACTGAAGCCTACTGCCTACGTCACCGATGCAAAAGAAGCAGGGCCCTATTGGTGGAGAACAAAGGAGTCACGGGGAAGAAAACCTTCTTTCAGCAGGAATAAATTGTTTTAGCCTGATCACATGGGCTGTGGAACACTAGAAGCAGAGGAAATGAAAAGCTTCAAGTTGGTAAGGAGGAGGTAGTTCATTTGAGGTTGGATTGCAAAACATGAAATATTAGTCCAGAACTGTTGCCCATTGGTCTTCAGTGTTTGATCTCAGTGTTCTGGAATGGGACTGAAACTTGCAAGCATTTCTCTTGCTTTAAAATGAGCTTTTCATAGGAATGCACTTGTTCCAACAGGATTTAGATTGTCTATTTTTTTTATATTAAGATAAAATCAAGACACGTTCTTCTCCTGTTTTGGATAGTAGGTACAGCATTAACCGTAGTCGGAGTTGTGGGAGCTTGGCATCTCTCAGGATCAGGCCCATTAATATAAGAAACAATACCTAGTATAAAATGAGGGTGAGGTGTCCTGGGCCCTGGAGAAGTACTTCCTACTGTAGGAAGTACATACTCGGAGTCGTAATATACAGTTGTAGAAAGCTGAACTCTTCCAGGAAGGAGAAGCTATTGTAAGTTGAAGTATTTGTGAAATTAACAGCTCTTCTACACAGGTTCAAGTTCAGACCTCGGAGTGTAAAGAGTCTGAACAGAAAAACAATGTATTGCTAGCACATCTTTTAAAAATACTTCGCTGATAATTTTGTCTGTACTCTCCCTGCCGGTTTAAAAATGCGAGTCATGTTTGGTATCACTAACCTAGAAGTGGCAACTCAATTGTTGTTGGTGTGGTGGTGGTGGTGTTTGTTGTTTGTTCGTTGCTTGTTATCTACAGCAATTCAGATTGTGCTGTAGCCTACTGTATGCATTCATTCTGTCATACAGTGTGTAAAAATGATCCTTCCATAGCAATATAATACAATTGAGCAGAGAGGCATGACTAGATGGTATAGTAAAAGCTGGGTAATCGCCTCAAAGTAGCAGGTGGAGAAGTTCATCCAAGCTATGTAGATAATTGGGCACCTCTGTTTTGAGAAGGTGAAGGAGGCTCATCCACTGAACAAAGGAATGTCTTAAAAGCCCATTCTTTTCATATACTGTTATTTTTAGACATGAGGAGAATTCCCCAGCTCATATTGTCAGTGCCATTCTAGAGAAAATCTAAACCACTCTGACTCTCCTTTGCTAAGTGACAGCAGCCCTAGTTAAACAAGTTGCTAATTCTGAAAGAGAGGAGACTGTGTTCCAAATAATCCTTCAATTTCATACTGTCATGTCTCCCTCTAATTGTATGTGCCTCAGATACTATCCGTAGCCAACAAAAATGTATGTCACAGGTTTGAGCAACTGCTGCATTGCTCAACTGAACACCATTTCAGCCTTTTTCAGATAGCTTTTATCTTACCATACAGACCTGAATGACCAGAACTGATACCAGGTTACAGATGACAAATGAATCTCTTGCAGTGCTGCATAATTTAAGAACTCTTTTTTTTTTTTTTAAATAGTTCAAAACATCATCCTAGCTTTTTAATACATTTAAACATTTACTATTTTCAGGATTTGAACAGTAGGTATAGCGTTGCTGAAGGACCATTGAACCATAATCTGCTGATCATGGGCCAACTTTTGCCTTCAGTCACATTACCATTGACTTCATAGCAATTACATGGGTAGAATTTAGACTTACCCATTAATCAATCCAGAGGAAGGTTGGACAAAGAGGTCAGAATTAAGGTTGCAGGGTGGGGCTCAAACATCTCAAAATCAGGAAATAGAGAGTTAAGTGTAGGTATACTTGACATTCTGGAAGAGGCCAAAGTTTGTCATCAACTTTAACTCTGCCTTAATAAAGGTTTTGAACGGTGAATATGGGAATCGTGTTCTATGACAGTCAGGGCTGTAAATAGACGCTTCAGTTTCCAGGACTGTAAATCCAGTGCTTTTCATGAGTACTAAGACTCAATGAGGTGGGATGGTGGGGAAACAAAAACAAATGACTGGCCATAGACATCACTTGTGGAATATTCCTTTCTGTGCATGTTACTGATATTACTGCTGGGAAGGGAGAGGCACAATATTTGTAGAAAGTGGCAAGGTGTGGTAATGAAGTGGGTGGGTGGGCGTGTAAGAGAGAAGATAATTGCCATAAAATTATGCTTGTTAACCTGGTGCCCAGACATTTGCTTTATTTTTATATGTGGGAACCTTTGGCTAAGATGCAATACAAATCCTCTGGAGAAAGGGGCCTGAAGTCTCCCAATTTTTTGCCTTTATAGTGTCTTGCAAGTTTGAGAGGAGGTTGATTCTCTCTCTCTTCTCCCCCCCCCCCCCCGTCAGAGAAAAATAAGACCATCACAAAATTTTGCAACCATGATGCAGCCTCCGGGCTGTCTTGTTAAGAGATCTTAAAGCTCTAGCATTCATTAGCATAGAAATCCAAGGCATTCCTTAGTAAAATTTTAAGATTAGTACAGGATTTGAAAAACTGTGCAGTGACATGTAATATATTGCGTGTAATAGACCGATACAATAATGCCATGCATTTTTCTTCTAAATCTAGATATAGTAGTTATGCAGAATGGAGGAGGGAGATGCTGCGCTAATTTCGCATCAGTAACAGAGGGCAACTTTTCTTAAATACCATTTTCTGGCAGAGAGGTATGTGCAAGTGGTTTGTGTCACATCGCAATCTGAGATGGAGAACCTACAAAGCTTAATTTGACAGCTTGAAGACTATCTGGAGAGAGAACATTTTTTATGCAAATAAAACTTCAAGATCAGAGAATAGAATCACTGCACAATTTATCACTTACATTCCAGCTTTGGTGTGGAAAGTGAATCATGAACATTGGTTGTGGGGCAAAGTTGCAAGTGATTGTTTCCCCAAAATCAGCAACAGGTGGCAGTGCAAACAAACAGCACTGGTGGGAAGTGGAACATAGAGGGGAAAAAGCCATCCCTTGCACGGAAAGTGGAAATATAGGATTTACAATGATGCATGAGGGCCACAAAGATCACTTTCAGTTCACCCAACTGACTGGGTTTGTTATCTGAACATCAGATTTGAAACACCTGAACACCCTGGAACAGGTTTGATTCAGCCCTTCAGTCTTCCAAGGTAAATAAACTGAATTTCAGGTAAGACTACTGAAGGACTTCATAAACACAGGTCCTATCTGCTATGGATGGACACTAGAGATCTCATGACATTCCTACTTCTTCTGCCGTCACACTTGTGCAGTGTACTGTGGAGTGGTGTTGGACTGGCTGCTTCCCACGATCCCAGGAGTGTTCACACTTCAATGACGTGGTGGTGCTTGTTTGTATATAGTTCCTCAAATGCTTTGGGATTTTTGGGGGGATGTAAGATTCTGTGTAAATATAAAATGATTGTTAAAAACATTGTAATACCCATTGCCAGAGTTGTAAAATCACTGAGTATGTCTTTTAGATTTCCTTTTGACTATTATTTTTACTAGAATTAACACTAGTGTTGCTTTAGTTAACAAAATAATCACATTCATATCACCTTCCTGGAAAACTTCTATAAAACAACCAAAGAAATCATTATAGTGTCACTGCTTCTGTGTCAAGTATCAGAGGGGTAGCTGTGTTAGTCTGAATCTGTAAAAAGCAACAGAGGGTCCTGTGGCACCTTTAAGACTAACAGAAGTATTGGAGCATAAGCTTTCATGGGTGAATGCCCACTTCATCTTGCGTCTGATGAAGTGGGCATTCACCCATGAAAGCTTATGCTCCAATACTTCTGTTAGTCTTAAAGGTGCCACAGGACCCTCTGTTGCTTCTGTGTGTCTTTTTAAAAGAAAAAGCAAAAATTCAGGTGTCCACAGAGTAAAGAATAAGAATAAGTTATGCTAAAATGAGGGGGTGGTAGCATAGAAGAATTGGCACTGGCAATGGCGCTTCAGTGCTCTCTGGGGCCTTAGTTCTGGCGTGTGTCTGGTTGTTGCTCAGTTATTCAAGAGGTCCTGTGAGCTGCAGCATACTATGTTCAGACTTTGAGGGAGGGGAAATGAGTACATAGCTTAAAATTTCCACATAGCATCAACATCCATTTTTAGTTGAACCAGCTGGATTTCCTGGCTATAGTAGCAACCTTCAGAGAGATCAGGAGCATAAAACTGTCCATTTGGATGAGTATTTAAAAAAAAAAATCAGTTACATTGATTATTTTAAGTGCTTGTTTATAAGGTGAATAATAAACCAAAAATACAGAAGTACTTTGTTTGCAGAACATAAAGATCAAATAATGAATGGCAGCAACTTGAGGTCAAATTTTCCATCTATGGAGTGGTCACTAGCAATTCTTGGCTGTTGAAAACAACCTCTTGGGGACCCTTGCACAAGTACGTGGGTACTTTGGATTGAGTGTTCTGTATGTTTCATATCTTGGCCCTTGAGATTAGTGCTGGTTAATTAAATACGGTTTCCAATTTGGACTATTGCACATTAATGCATGTTATTGTGTGGGCCCCCTCTGCTTCCCCCTCCTTACACCCCAACAAGCCAAGTTGCTTTCATTGAGTTTTTCCATTAGCACACTCTGATGATGTAGTGAGTTGATAATTAACTGAAGGTTCATGCTTCAGCAGACAGGCCCATTCCTCATCTCTTTGGCTTTGTGAACTAGATTCAAGCAGAATATGTAAACTTGGGGGCCCTGTCCTTGCATCTATTTTGGGTGCACGTAGAATGTGCACCGAGAGGACAACCCCGGCTATTCTATTAAAGGTGGCATTCTGTAGTCTGTTAACAACCAAACTGCTGTGTAAATCTTGAAATTATGTTGTAGTCTTAGAGGGTTAGCGAGAAGGCTATGTTCGGTACACAATTTAAGAGAAGAATCTCTCTATTGTCTAGTTTGACAGTAGGAAATGAAATTGAGTGTCTCATGTTTGTTTCTCTAAGGAGAATCACAGTCAAAGGATTTTCAACCCATAATAGAAGACAGACTTAAACTGTATAACAAATTTCAGTAATCCCTCCTTTCCATAAGAGGGAGTAAGATGTGGCCATACTGTGCCATTTGGCATCTTCTACAGTCTATAAAAAGGTTACAAAAAAGGGAGATTATATATAGCGCATTATGCAGTTCTATTTCCATCATGAATGAAAGTCAGGTGTTTTTTTGCTTTTGGTTTGGTTTTGTTTTGTTTTGTTTTTAAGACTTGCTTCTAGACCCTTGTTCTTCGAGTGAACTAAGAACCGCTGGTTTCAGTTTCTAGACCGGGGTGGGCAAACTATGGCCCGCGGGCCGGATCTGGCCCATCAGGGCTTTGGATCTGGCCTGCGGGATTGCCACCCCCATGGCGACGCGGGGCCCGCACCACCCCTAGAAGCGGACGGCACCACCTCCCTGCGGCCCCTGGGGGTGAGGTGGGGGGCAGAGGGCTCAGTGTGCTGCCCTCGCCTGCGGGTACCTCCCCTGCAGCTCCCATTGGCCGGAAACAGGGAACCACAGCCGATGAGAGCTTCGGGGGAGGTACTCACAGGCGAGGGCAGCGCACACAGAGCTCTCTGCCCCCCCACCCCCGGAGCCCACCCCCCTCCTGCAGCCCAACCCCCTGCACTGAGCCCCCTCGTACACCCTGCACCCCTCCTCTGCCCCAACCCCTTGCACTGAGCCCCTTTCTGCACACTGCATCCCCTCCCCTCAACTCTATTCCAGGAAACCTTTTACAACTTGAGCCCAATGCTGAAGAATTTACTTCAGTGTGATCCTCTACATACTAGAATCTTTGCTTGGAACCCAATTCTTGAAAAATTTTTAGTCCTGGTTTCTCACTGGATTAGCACCCCCTCATTTGATAGCAAAATGGATTAGCTCCTCTGTTTAGGAGGTGATGGGGAAACAGAGGTCTCTTGCTCTGTTAAATTTTGAGTTCATTCTATGCAGGTATTCATTTGTGAAGCCCTTTAGAATCCTTGGGAATGTAGGTTACTGTATGGTTTGGTGATGTATTTATTTAAATCTGAAGTTTGTGTGACATCTATGGCAACAGATTTTCATTCCAGTATTCTTTCAACAATATCATGTCAGTTGAGAGAGAATGTAAGACACTTCTCCCAGGTTTTCTTCAGGGGTAAGAATCTCCTCAAAGCGCCCCCTTTCTCTCCCATTGAAACAAATGAGCTAAAATGTGGAGGAACAAAGGGCTCCATTTCCAAAAGTGCGTGCTATTCACTGACTTAAGGAACAAGTAACTGAAAATTTTTAGGGACTCTTATTAACAAGCTTGTCTTAGAGGCAACTTATGCGTTTTGCACAATTGTGTTTTTAATTAGGCCTGTCAAGCAGTTAAAAAATTAATCACGATTAATAGTGCGATTAAACAATAGAATACTATTTATATAAATATTTTTGGATGTTTTCCACATTTTCAAATATATTGATTTCAATTACAACAAAGAATATAAAGTGTACAGTGCTCACTTTATATTTAGTTTTATTATAAATATTTGCACTGTAAAAATAAAATAAATTGTATTTTTCAATTCACTTAATACAAATACTGTAGTGCAATCTCTTTAACATGAAATCTGAACTTACAAATGTAGAATTATGTACAAAAAATAACTACATTCAGAAATAAAACAAAGAAATAAAGTAAAACTTTAGAGACTACAAGTCCACTCAGTCCTACTTCTTGTTCAACCAATCGCTCAAACAAACAAGTTTGTTTACATTTGCAGGAGATAATGCTGCCCGCTTCTTGTTTACAATGTCACCTGAAAGTGAGAACAGGCGTTCGCATGGCACTCTTGTAGCCAGCGTTGCAAGATATTTACGTGCCAGATGCGCTAAAGATTCATATGTCCTTTCATGCTTCAACCACCATTTTAGAGGACAGCTTCCATGCTGATGATGGGTTCTGCTTGATAACAATCCAAAGCAGTGCAGACCAACGCATGTCCGTTTTCAATATCTGAGTCAGATGCCACCAGCAGAAGGTTGATTTTCTTTTTTGGTGGTTTGGGGTCTGTAGTTTCCGCATCGGAGTGTTGCTCTTTTAAGACTTCTGAAAGCATGCTCCACACTCCATCCTGATCAGATTTTGGAAGGCACTTCAGATTCTTAAGTCTTGAGTCGAGTGCTGTAGCTATCTGTAGAAATCTCACATTGGTACCTTCTTTGCCTTTTGTCAAATCTGCAGTGAAAGTGTTCTTAAAACGAACAATATGCTGGGTCATCATCCGAGACTGCTATAACATGAAAAATGTGGCAGAATGCGGGTAAAACAGAGCAGGAGATGCACAATTCTCCCCTAAATAGTTCAGTCACAAATTTAATTAATGCACTATTTTTTTAATGAGCGTCATCAGCATGGAAGCATGTCCACTGGAATAGTGGCCAAAGCATGAAGGAGCATATGAATGTTTCGCATATCTGCCACGTAAATACCTTGCCGGCTACAAAAGTGCCATGCGAATGTCTGTTTTCACTTTCAGGTGACATTGTAAATAAGAAGAGGGCAGTATTATGTCCCGTAAATGTAAACGAACTTGTTTCTCTTAGCGATTGGCTGAACAAGAAGTAGGACTGAGTGGATTTGAAGCTCTAAAGTTTTACATGGTTTTGTTTTTGAGTGCAGTTATGTAACAATTTACATTTGTAAGTTGTGCTTTCACGATAAAGAGATTGCACTACAGTACTTGTATGAGGTGAAATGAAAAGTACTATTTCTTTATCATTTTTACAGTGCAAATATTTGTAATAAAAATATAAAGTGAGTACTGTACACTTTGTATTCTATGTTGTAATTTAAATCCGTATACACCTCCTACCCCGATATAACGCTGTCCTCGGGAGCCAAAAAATCTTACTGCATTATATCGAACTTGCTTTGATCCGCCAGAGTGCGCAGCCCTCCCTCTTCTCCCCCCGCCCCCTCCCCCCCGAGCGCTGCTTTACCACATTCTATCTGAATTCATGTTATATCGGGGTAGAGGTGTATTTGAAAATGTAGAAAAACATTTAATAAATTTCAATTGGTATTCTATTGTTTAACAGTGCGATTAAAACTGCAATTAATCGCAATTAATTGTTTTGAGTTAATCGCGTGAGTTAACTGCAATTAATCGACAGCCCTAGTTTTAATTAAGTCTCTCTCCTCCCCCTTAAATGATCATATGTGCACTCTATGCAAGGGGCTTTTCAAAGGGGTGTGTCCTTCTGGAATATAGTGTAATCATCAATAATCATATAAAAACTGGAGTTGCACAGTTTTTATTCACACTAGGCACATCACAGGTAACTTAACTGAGGACTGTGTGCAGCACCAACACCTGCCTTGGAACTTGACTAGAGCAGGCTATGAATTATTAAAAACTATGATTTGATCAGACAGGAGGAAAATGGAATGCTGCTTTCTTTGGTGTCAGAATTTTTAACCTAGTTTTTTTTTATTGTTGAGATACCAATTATATCTTTTCTTCCTTTATGAAACTAGTTCAGACTAGGCTGATACTTTAGTCCTGTTCAGATCTATTTGGATTTTTTTAAGGGGGGTGGGAAACTCTTTTATAAGTTTTTTTTCTTTAAAAGCTAAAGAGAAAATATTCCATACATGTTCACTGTTCTAACTGTATTCAGATTCTTAAACTGTGCTGATGCATTAAGCAACATGACTAGCATTTGTCGCCTCTGTTCTTCGTAGGAATATACATCTAAAGGAAAAGACAGACTCGCTCAATACATTGTTAATAGGATAATATCTTTTACCTCTTTCAGGTCATTCGTTCAAATCCTGCCCAGGTCAGTAGTGACTGAAAGACCATTACTATCTGATAGTTGCTTAGTGGCTTAAGTGAAAGGAATGTGGGAAAGTGTCTACAGAGCAACATATCTGCCTAGCACATTAAACAGAACTATGTTTACAGAGAAATAGAAAATAAAGTGGGTTTATGTGTGACATGCTTAATGTTCTGTACATACGGTATTTTTGTAAGGGTATATTTTTAATTTTGATGTGACATTTGAAAGCAGACTCTTTTTTCATTAATCTTACTTTCAGAAATCTTAATTTCATTAAGGACCTCTGCTGGATATTCTTAATAATCAGAAGCACTTTAGTACACAGGTGAAGAAACCACCGCTAATGAGGCCAGGGCGTCAGATATTAGATGTTGCATCCAACATTGAAATCGGCTACAGTTACAAAGCACTCATTTTAGAGCTCAGGAAAATGTAAATGATCCTCTTGGTCTCTTCTCTCACATCACTGCTGTGTGAACTGTGTGGTTAAGGGAAGATTCTGCTTACAGTTGTGATTTTAAGTAGAGTTGCTGCCAAACTGCTGAGGTGATGAGGCTGACTTCTGTGTAACTGAATACGCTTTTAAAAACCAAACATTCCACACACGATTATGCATAATCTCTTATTTGTACATGGAGGCCAAGGGACTTAAGGACTGTATATCTGATTTTCTCAAAATCAAATACTAACTTCACTTCATTCTCAGACTATGCTTGGGAGCAGAGCATTTTGAGAGTTGTAAAGAAGTTCTATATTAAGGTATGAGCGAGGGTTGGCTATAACAAATCCTTGTAGGCATTGTGCATGCTGCTGCTGAAACCATACACTAAGCCAGTGGTCCCCAAACTGTGGGATGCACCCCGCTAGGGGGGCATGGAGGAATGTCTGTTGGGGGGACACAGAGGGGCCCAGGCCAGTCCCCACGGGGGGGGGGGGGGCAGGGAGGGAGCAACACCCAGTCCCATTCTACCTCCAGCTCTGCTCTGGCCCAGCCCCAGACCAGCTCGGGCCCTGGCCACAGCCTCGCTCACGGGCCCCGCTGCGGTTCCCGGGGGCGACATGGACAGGTTCCATTCCATAAGGAGGTACACGATGGAAAAAGTTTGGGGACCACTGCACTAAGCAAACAACAACACGGTTTATTAGCACAACTTCCCTGACCAACATTGACAGGGTTTTCTTGCTGGAGGCAGTATTTACTACTACTACTACTACTACTACTACTATTTATTTTGATTTATGTATTGCCCAAAACATACTAAGAGCTTTCCAAGCAAAGGGAAGACAAGCCCTGCCTGGAAATGAACAAAGTCTAAATCATGGCTTCCAAAATTAGAAAATCTTGCTCAGTGACATGCACTAAAAAAGAAAACATTTTGGGGAACACTGCTACAATACTAGTCTTGGGAATGGTTCAAACTCTGGCAGCATAAGTTGGATCAAACCATGCATTAACTTTGGCCTCCAACCATCCTTTAGCCCTCTAAATGTCCACAACTATAGCACAAGTCAGGAACCCATAAAAACATGATTCATTCTGTCCCATGCTGCAGGATTTGTATTCTTTTAGCCATGTCCAGGGCTACTATGTTCTAGCAGATTTCCCTAGTATACATTTTTTTTTTTCATTGTAGATAGAACTTGAAGCATGGTGGTATCTGTTTAAAAAGCTGCCAGCACTGGTCAAGGAAACTGTACTAGCCACAGATGTGTCTGAAATATCTCAGAGGAAGCCTGGTTTAATGGTTAAAGTATAGGACTGAGTTCAGAGACTTGAGTTGCATTCTCAGCTCTGTCATATTTCTGTGTGACCTTGTGCTTCATTTTTCCCCTCTGCAAATAAGAGTCTTAGCAAAGGCTTTGTATTCACGGCATTTCAGATAACTGGTATTTCCAAGGAAAAAAAATAATAATTCAAGGATTTTGTCAAATTATTTGTCCAGGTACACATTGGCTGTTAAATTCTCCGGTGTGTTGTTTTTTGTCTGTTCCTTTACTCCAGCCTTTGCAGTGTAACTTCTAAAGCAGCTCAGCCCTCTTGAAGGGAGTATTTGTTAAAGGTCTCTCTTGAATAAATATCTCCTATAATCCACAGATAAACAGGCCAAATCCACTTTAGAATTGCTTCTTGCATAAATGCAGTCAATTTAAGCAACACACTGCTCTCATGGAAAAGAGGCTGCTCAGAGATGCCCTTTCAGTGCCCAGAGGGAATTCAGTAAAGTTCCTGTGTAGAACTTCTTTTCCTTTCTCTGATTTTTTTTTCCCCCCCATTGAAGGAAAAATAAAGGATGACTTTACACAGTAACAGATGAGGCCAGTGCACCCAACAATTACTGCTACACCCAGTATTATTGCTTCAAGGAAAGGTCTGGTAACATTAGTATGCCTCACTTTATAACCAGCTGGAGTGGTTTTTCTCTTTTTCCTCTGCTCTGTGTATAAGTCTTGCTTAACCTGAAGGTTCACCGTGATCTGACCTGAAATATCCCATAAAAAACATTGGGGTGGGGGCTTGAGAGGAATAATGGGGTCAAAATCAAATAGCTCTTTAATCAAACCAAGTGCATAATTTTTTTTGTCATTCTTGTTTATTACTTCAGGGGCATAGGTAACAGATCTTTTCCAGGGAGAATTCGAATTTCTGATCTTTTCTATACCTCAGTCTCCTGGTTCTTCAATATGACGCCCACACCTTTTACTTTATGTAGGTAAACTATTGATAAAATATTAGTGAATGTATGTTATGCCGCCTCTCCTTCCCCTCAAAGATCTCTGTCTTTCTGCCCACACCCCTGCTTTCATATTTCATCCAACCTTCCTTACCACTCTCATCTGTCAACTCTGGATCTTGTTCCATACTATCCCACGTGCTTGGAACAGCACTCAACCCAACACAAACCAAGCTTCCTTCCATCTTCTCACTTCAGAATTTCCTAAAAACCCACCTACAAATATTCTCTGAAGAATTCAAGTTCTAATGGCCGCACTCCATTTTGTGTGTATTGAGATGGCAAATCCTTTGGAGGTAGGGTCTTTTCATGTGTTATGGGGCACCATGTACGCTTAGGTGATAGGAATCATCAATACCAATTCAAATCCTTTAAAAATACCTTCATCACACTCTAATGCAGTGGTCACAATTGAAAATAATGTGGCTCTGTGGATATTACCCCATTTGTTCTGTGTTCTGGGATACTAAAATGCATGTTGTTGGCTCAAACCATGGAGAAGATTACATGCAGGGAATGTGCGAAACTACTGTACAGTTGGTTAAGTTTGAAGAAATGGCTGTCACTGTTACAAATACAATAAATGTTTAACATCTTACCACCTTACAACGGCTATCTACTGAGAGTTGGGCTACTCAGCACCCTGCATAAAGTCCTTAGTTTGCATAGAACCAGTCATAATTTGCTTGCGGGCATTAGTGAATTCCTTTTCTTCAAAAATGAAGCTTATTTGTGTTTGATTTAAAAATGTTGTCCGTTGATGATGATGATGAATAACCTGAGAGAGCTGAAATGAAGAGTATGAGAGCTTAACCTCTCACACTGGTAGAAATTGGAGCCAGTATTAAGAGTGCCCGACTAATTAGTGTTTTCTAAAGATGGTGCAAAATAATGTAGAAGTGCAAAAGCAATTGCATGTTGTTTTTAATAGCTCTAGTTTGTAATCAGGCACACACTGTGACCCAAATCTTACACACTGCTGAAGAAGCTGTTAGCAGGTAGAGGAGATGTTAATCAGTTTCTCCACCACAGAATTTTGTTGTTAGAACCTTCCAAACCAAGATGTATTTACCTTTAAATCCTTTTTCATGCCCGAGCACAGAAGCCATGGATCTAGTGTTTAGTTATCATGAGATATGAATGGTTCAGATTGCCTTCTATTTAATATCTTTGTGTCATTTGAGACTGAAAATTAACTTGCAGTTTGGGCTAAAGAGAAGGTAAGGGACTTACATTGACAGTTGGAGTTCAAACACAGTTCACATAATGTAATTTTATCTGCAGTTTATTCATAGGTAGATAAGGGGTCTCTGTAAACATGGTCTTTCTCTTTCGCTATATAAACAGTAACACAGGTGTGGTTTTTCTGATTAGGGAAGAAGTTAAACGTAACTGGACCTTTTGACTTTATAGGTTGCTTATTTGATTTTTCTAAACAAAAATCTGTAGTTTGCAGTAAAGGGTCTGACTATGACTTAATAGGCTAAAATAGAAGGGTTATCGTTTTTCAGAATGTTGGTCATTTAAATTGCTTTTTGATTATGCTTTTCTTTAAGCGAGTTTAGAATACATTCTTCCACTGAATGTATTCTAATCAGCTTCCTCGTCCAGGAATAGTGTTGATGAATATGTCTTGAGGTTTCTTGGAGAGATCCTGATTTCCGCCTGTGTAAGTTCTTGAGATTTGTTGCTCTATCTTCAGTAAATAGCTATGTCTGATGTACAATCTCAAGTATTGTAGTGGTATGTACGATATCATGTAAAGTTCTTCATTCAACTTGTTGCAGGAGGATGGTAAGAGAAATTTCTGTGGTGTTTAGGAGATAGATAGGCTTTTCAAATTTTACATCACCATTAATTGAAAGTCAATAGAAAAAGAGAAAAATTGGGACCCAGGACAGTTGTGGAGATCCCACAAAGTGCCTTTCTAAATAGGCCTGGACCTAAGCATTTTGCCAGCTAATTAAAATTCTAGATTATACAAGAAATGTGGTATCTTATTTACAGGGCCATTGGTGGGCATGATATTTTACAGGTGTACAGGAAGACAAGGTCCCTGAAGATCTTAAAATATTAGACAAATCCATTAACACAATTGGTGACTGAAGTAGGGAGGGGAGACAACAGTAACTGATGAGAAAAGAATACAGCAGATCATATACAGGATGTTTCCTTTCATTTCTTTACATCTGATACCTTGTTACTAAGATTAAAGGAGATCTGCTTATGTACCCGAAAGAGTACTTTGTAGTGCCAGAGTGGTACTGGATAGAGAAGGCTCAGTAATAGGAAAATGGGGCTTTTTCTAGAAATTGGTCAACTATAGGCTCTCAGAGCATTTACTCGTTTCTTAAATTTTTGCAAGAATATTTTTGCCCCAGTACTTTCTAAATAAAAGTGCCTTAAATAGTTGAGGTCCTAAACTTAGGAATTGCTACAGTGGATCACACCAGTGGTGTATTTTAGATCTACAGGAGGCAAACACTTGATGTTTATTCAGTTTAAATGCCTGTTTAATCCTTTGTGGCCTCGCAGAATGGAACAGACTTCCAGGTGAAGGGTTGGAGCTACTGCCTTAAAAGCAGAGCTGTGGTTTCTGTGAGAAAACTAGAGAGCAGCTATTGTCAGGACCTAGTTTGACATTGCACTCCTGTGATAATCCTGCTATTATAAGTTCATTGTTTTTACAAATAGTTTTCCTTGTGGTGTTCAGTCCTTTGTGCCTGTTTCAAGATTCCTTCAGCCTGCATGAATTTGCACCTGTAAAATAGACTTTTTAACTCCTTAAATTAACTGTTTGAAACATCTTCTTGGAATAGGTCCTATTACTAAGGCTCCGTGTTTGTCATGGAGGCCATGACTTCCATGACTTCTGCAGCAGTTGGTGTGCCTGGCCGGGGGCCACCTGAGCAGCTCAGGCAGCCTCTGGGCCAGGCACACCGGCCACTGCTGGGGCAGTCTCAGGGGCCCCCACACCCCCAGCAGCAGGAGTTTGTGGGGGGGGGGGCTCAGGGCTGGGGAGCGGGGGGTGGTGCTTACCTGGGGGAGCTCCCTGGAAGGGTGACAGCAACTCCCCTCCCTCAGCTCCTAGCTCCACATGCTACCGCCGCCCGCAGGCACCTCCGCCGCAGCTCCCATTGGCCGCGGTTCCCACCCAATGGGAGCTGCAGAACCAGGGCTTGGGGCGGAGCGGAGGCAGCATGTGGAGCTAGGATCTGGGTAGGGAGCCTGCCTAAGCCCCACCAACACCCGCGGCACCCACAACGCCCCCTTGGCCACGCCCCGCGGCACCCCCAGGGCCACCCTCCCGAGCTGCACGTCCCCGTCCCCCCGTCCCATCCCCCCCCACACACACAAGTTTTAGTCAGGGGTATATAGTAAAAGTCATGGACAGGTCACGGGCCATGAATTTTTGTTTACTGCCTGTGACCTGTCCATGACTTTTACTAAAAATACCCGTGACTAAAACGTAGCCTTACCTATTACCACTGTTGCAGCAATAATTCGTCACTTTAGATCCTAGATTAAATGGTGAGAGCGTCTATAATACAATTTTCTTGTCACCAGCACTGGAAACAGCCTTCCTCCATGTTCTGATCCCTGAATAAATATTGAAGGGGAGGCAGACAAAATAGAAGGGACACTTAAAATTGTCTAACTCCCCAGCACACCGGAGTATATTTTCTCCACAGATTGTACAAAGGTTTCCTTATGTTTTGTCACTTTATATTGAAGCATACCTTCAGAAATTTAGATCGATCTTACCTACACTCTTCTGCTTAGTTCTTGAGCTCTGCCATTGTGTTGATGAATAGTTAAATAGTGTCTTAATATTTATTTTTATTTGGAGTGCACTATACTGTTTTGTAGATACTTTTCGTATTCTTCCTCATATGCACCTCTCCCACCCAAAAGAGAAACAAAGAAATTTCTAAGCAGAGGAACCCTTTTCAGAATGGCTATTGGACTTCAAGATGGTGATTTTTTTTTTTATCCACTCTAAAGATGGTTTAACAGAGCTTTGCACACGTTTTATTTGCCCGTACCAAAAATAAAAACCCTGTATCAATTATCAAGTAAAAAGCAAGAGAGTAGATTATATGCTTTAGCCAGTAAATCTTCATACTGCTTTTTTGTTGAGTAGTTTTTTGTTATGTTGGTTGCTTGGCTTAAAATTATATTTGTTTCCCAACTGTGGAGCGTTTAGATTAGTAAAGAGACCAGATGTTTCTAATTGGTCTGTACATGGTGGATTGAAATCCAGCAATGTTTATAGTAATGACAGGTAAAGGAGTAATTGAAGGAGGGATTATCATATTTTTGAGAGGGTGGACAGTGTGGAATGGTTCACTAACCAGGAAACTAATTTGTAAAACTCTTAAATTGAATGCTAGGCTGGGTGGTGTCCTAAATTATCTAGTGCCAATCTAGTTTAGTCCCAGTTTCCCTTACACACCCTGCTTTTGTGTTTGGTAAATTAAAAGTCCATATTTTGAAGCACTAGGTGCTTTGAACACAAAGCATTCCAAATAGCTGTATTTTATCCCTTTACACATGAAGCGAGTGAGAGATAATAGCTGTAGTGTTATTACTTTTGTTGACATCTGTGTTTACAGTGAACTTTATCCTAGATCATCTTAGAACTGGAAGGTTACATCACTCTGTTCAAACTTTGAAGGAAGGAAAAATTCTGCCTTGAATACTGGGCTTGTTTTGTTCAATAAAATTTCAGTGTAGAAATTACTCTTGCTTTGAGTTAATAAAACTGTTTTCACTTATGTGAAAAAATTTTCAAACTAGCCTCCAATGTATTTTCCTTTAGGATGAGAACTTGTAAAGGGAGATGCTGCTTCATTTCTGTTGATATAATGTGAAAATTAAAAACTTGCTTTTCCAAAAGATTACTAGCTGATAATTTGAAGTCTTAATTTTTTTTTTTAATTGTCCTACAAGTTTTAATTTTAAAAGCTTGGTTTTCTTCTAACAAGTATATGTACAAAAAGCAATACCAGTGCATTTTAACAATGCAAAGTCTGAGAGCGTTTCCCTCCATCAAAAACAGAAACCCTATCACAAGCAGAGTTTTTACTCCAAAAAGATGGAGGTGGCAGAAACTGCATGAAGTCAACTAAGGATTTCACTACTGCTATCAGTTTTACATGTAGGCACTCAGATATTATGGTGATTAGTTGCAGTACAAAACACTAAAGTAGACAGAACTCTTCTGTCCCTCATTTGAACACTGATTTACCATATTCCACAGAGACCTGACATGCATCATTATCTGAGGGTTTGAATTTGAAACTGAGCTTATACACATCAGCTTTAAGGAATACCTATTAGAAAGTAAATTTCCATACCTGTTTTTACCTCACCGTATATTATTAAAGATGAACGTTTTTAAAATGAATTTACTATTCACTGTTTACTTCTCCATTTCATGCTGTTTGGACACTGAAAATAGATATCAAGTTTTTAGTTTTGTTTCTAGTTAGTTTCACGTTCTAGAACTCCTAGATTAGTATAGTGATGTAGTGTTTGCATTGAAAACGTTGCAAAGGATGATGAAATCTAGACCAGAAAGTGTTTTCATCAAAATAAAACAAAGAATTTCACACAATAATAATCCCCTGTTCTTGTATAGTGCTTTTCTTCAGTAGATCTCAAAGCATTTCATAATCTTAAATGCTTGTATTTTTCCTCCTAAGGGTGTTGAGGATAAATACATTAATCTTAATATTAGGTTTTGTAATTGTGTATTTTGGGCCTAAATTGTTTTACAGTCTACTCTTCTCCTCCTAAGATTTGTTCCACTTGTTGGGTCATTGTCTCATATTTAGCTTTAACAAGTTGGGCAGTACCAGTATGCCTGTAACAATATGAAAAAGTGTCCTTCAGCTCTGCATCATGAATGAATTGGAGAACTTGGAATGGAGAGTGCTTTCCATGTTGCAAAGTGTGACTGATGTTGTCCAATTCGACATAGAGGTCTTTATCGTTGAAGTCCGACTACCCCATGTGTTAGCTTCCAGTGAAGGTCTGTACAATTGTTCAAGAGTGTTTTCCTGTCTGCCGGCAGCTTACTAAGGTCATACAAAAAAACCCCAGGTGTCTTTCGTGGTGCTTCATTTGTCCAAACCTTTCTTCGATGGACACTCGAGCAGTGTCAATGAACAAGTTTAAAAGAAACAAAAGACCCTCTTAAATTTTTCTTCCACGCTTCTGATCACCTCTGCCCTCATAACCAAACTATCTCAGACAGTATTAGGGTGAGCAAAAAGTCTATTCCTCAGTCATAGAAAGTCATCAAATGTTGCATGTTCAGCATGGGAAAAGAAGTAACGGTATTTCTTTTATATTGTTGTGTAGATGGGATTTGATATTTAATGAGATGCTAGAGATATCTATGTCCTTTATTTAGGGTTGCCAGGTGTCCGGTTTTCGACCTGTCGGCAGTGCAGTGGGGCTAAGACAGGCTCCCTGTGGCTCCCAGAAGCAGTGGCAAGTCTCCCCTCGGGCTCCTAGGCATAGGGTCAACCAAGGGGCTCCGCGCACTGCCCCCGCCCCAAGCGCTGGCTCCGCAGCTCTCATTGGCAGAACCGCAGCCAATGGGAGCGGCACCTGCAGACAGGGCCGTGCGCATAGGAGCTGGAGGGGGAACATGCCGTTGCTTCTGAGACGCTGCTTGAGGTAAGCACTGCCCACAGCCTGCATCCCACCCCCTTCCCCCAGCCCTGAGCCCTCCCCCCCGCACCCAAACTCCCTCCCACACCTCAACCCCCTGCCCCAGCCCGGAGCCGCCTCCTGCACACCAAACCCCTCAACCCTGGCCTGACCCCAGAGCCCACCCCCCCAGCAGGAGCCCTCATCCCCTCCTGTACCCCAACTTCTTGAACCAGCCTGGTGAAAATGAGCGAGTATGTGAGGGTGGGGGAAAGCGAGTGACAGAGGAAGGGGGGGATGGAGTGAGTGGGGCCTCGGAGAAGGGGTGGGGAAAGGGTGTTCGGTTTTGTCAGTAGAAAGTTGGCAGTTTTATTAGTCACTGCTTACACTCTTAAAGTCTTAAAACACAAGTACACTTTCACAATTACACAATTAAACAAGGTTCATGATATCGCAGCTGGGCTCTCACTTCACTTCATTCTTATATCTCAGTGACTGACTGGTGACACCCTGCCCCTTGTATATCCACAAGGGCATGGCTGACAACGTTCTAAGAGGTTCAAGGAAAATGTAGTTCTCAAAGTCCGGAAGGTTCCACAACATTCTACAAAGGTCCAGAACATTCTGGAAGGGGTTAGTGAGAAATGAATCCCCATAAAGAATACCTGAAATATGTTACTGCAAACATTCAGTTTTCCCTTTTGTCACTAACAACGAAATCAGCAAACCGATCCCGACCCCCCCCAAGCCCAGCACCGCAGTCGGTCGCCTGCCTCTAAATCCGGCCCTGGCTTGGGTGTGAAAAATCCACACCCCATAGCAATGTAGTTTTACCAACTGAGTCCCCTGTGTAGATAGCGCTACGTTGGTTGGAGAGCTTCTCCTGCTGATATAGCTACTGGCTCTTGGACAGGTGGATTAACTACGCTCTTTCCCATCGGCTTAGAGCATTTTCATTAAAGCGCTACAGCAGTGCAAGTTTAGTGGTGCAGCTGTGCTGATGCAGCGTTTTAAGTGTAGACTTGTCCTTAGTCCTCTATCCTCATCTCCCAGGAAAATGTGACTGGCTATTTTTCTGAAAGTTACCTTTATTTACTTGCTTACAATAATGTTTTGGCTTTAATTGATCTTTTTCATTAAGACATTTGCATTCTGATGTTTTAAGTAGATTAGAGCTTGGATTTTTATAAAATGGACTGAAACAAAGATTGCACTGATGTTTCCAGATAGGTTCTTTAGAGTTTTAATACACTTTTAATCAAGATATCTTATTTTTAAATAAATTCATCTGTTGGGAAGAAGAATGCTATTTTAGTTGATAATTTGATGTACTTTAGTTTCTTTGACGAACAGCGTGTTGAAGTCCATATACAGTATATGCCTCCTCATATTGCAGAACTGCAGTTTGATGTATTGGTGAAAGTACAGTTATGGAGATGAAGGGGATAAAGTTCAACATTACTTCACGGTTTTTTAAGTGGAGGAAAAGCTTATGGTGGACAGACTAGGTTTGTAAACCTTCCCCTCCACCCCCCCCGGCAAGATGAATTGTTTGATACTGTGTGCTGAATTATCTCTAGTTCAAAAAGCTGTCTCCATGCTTATGGATCTCGGATCAATTTCTTGCTGACAGCTGTATAGTGCTGGATTACCCAAGATATGATACACCCCTGTGGGGGTGGGAGAGTTGTCTTTCCTTACCAGTACTGGAGAAGTATGCAGATATTCTAAATGGCCTGATGTGGTAACACACTCACACAGGCTGTTTGGTTTCAGAATAAAGGAAGCCAAGTTCCCCCTATTGGCACAACTTGGAAAAATTTTGATTTTTTTTTTTTGTTTGGTTGGGTTTTTTTGTTGGAGAAACTGGGAGAATCCCAGGTTGAAAAGTATATAAAGAAAATCTCCTGCCACACACAGATAATACCTTGGTGTAGAAATCAAGGGGAGACCTTGAGCCTTAAGCTTTCCTAAAGATGACTTAGCCATGAATACAAAGTACAGCTGATTATCTACTGACTCCTGTGTCATATCATGTTATAAAAGCGAACTCGCGTTGCAAAGCTCTTTGAACTATCTCAAGCATGAAACAAGCATTTAGTAAGTTAAATGTATAATCACTTCTTGCAATCAGGCAGCTTACACTACTGGTATTTTTGGTGCGCTGTCCTTTTGCTGAGTATGGTGCCTTAAACTGCTTGTTCCAAGCTATTGTGCAATTTCTAGATACAGTCTTTGAATTTTCTGTGTCTTGTCACATTTCACCCTGTGGGTATTTTTTCATTCTGTTGTACTATTTCTCAGGATCCACCCCTGTTATTACCTCACTTATGCCTAAATTCTTCAGTATCAGATTGTATCAGTTGCGTTTGTCAGGATAATGGTACTAGCCAACCTAAAATGTGACCTTTGCTCCTTTTTTACATTTTGTAATTTAATTTACATTTTGTTAAAGAGAAATTGTTGTAACTAGTTAGTTTTGCTCTTCAACACGTTAAAGTTACATGCACCGCTTAAACGAATCTTTATTTTCCAGTATGTGCTTGGTATTCTGTGTCACTAAAGTTATTCTATATTATCAAATAACTTAAGGGGCACTGTGTGGCATTCGAAATCTCTCATTGCTGCTGTCTTTTCTAATTTGATGTTGGGTGGTATGAAATTTTCAATTCCATAAAATCAGTTTCTTCACAATTAATGCTATGTAGCCATTAATTCAGTTAAATCAATATAATTATTGATAAATGCCCATCTACTGCTTGAGTGAGCTTGGCATTAGAGCCTACATTACATATAGTAGAGTAACTAAAATTCATCCCCAAAGCCAGTAATTTTGAAGCAGTCCCATTAACTTCTCTGATTTTTTGCTGGATTATAATGGATTCTCAGTTTCTATTATTCAATCTTTTTTTTTTTCCTGCTTTTTTCCTTCTCCAGCTCAGTAGTTGTGTTGTGATCTCCTGGGCAGGATGGGTCAGGGTCAGTACTTCGATAAGAGACCTTCAAGAAATAGTCTCCTTTTGAATTCAGTAGGTGGTGCTTTGTTCTGTACGTGTTGAAAATGCCACAGTATGCTGTGTTCTGGGTTAAGGCACACTACTACATTGTTGTAAAATGAAAATTTAGGATTGGGTAGTATAACACAATTTTTAATGTGCATTCTTTTTCTTCAGCCAGCCACAAACCTGGGAGCTTTCTGTGATATTTCTAATCAAACTTTATGCTGTAAACTACCTCTTGGGTGTTTTCAAAAGTAACACAATTGCTTTCGACAGTGGGCCTCTAAGAACAGCCCAGAACAGTTGTTTCTGCATGCCTTTCCCAAAGTTGGGCTGTGTATATGCCCTTTGTTGGCTCCTTATTAAATTCTCCTGATTAATTGGTCAACAGAACTCCAACAGTGTCTTACTGAGCAATTTATTTCCTTCTCCTCCTTCACTTCCATGTATTTGGCATCTTCATACAAACTGTTCTGAGTATACCATTCCTCTGCTGTTTTCTTTTGCAGACCTGTGAAACAGCGTGTACGTTTTCAGCGTTGTCTTTCTTCGTTGTGCTGGAGTTACCTCTGGGAGAGGCAGCCCTTTGCTTCTAAAACCTCCCTGGAATACATACTCACATTAGTCTGTTGCCTTGAGTTCGTAAAATACTTTGTGCTTAGTCACCTCATTGCCATTCAAGTCATCTGTCTTTGTTCAGTGAAGCTCTGCGTAATATTTGTAAAAACATTATCTAATATTTGTTATTATGGTAACTCATAAAGGCCGCATCTGCTCAGGCTATCCCATCATCTTTACTTTCTGAAGATTTTTGTGCAAGAGTGAATTGTAGTTACTGAAAGTGATGAAATTTCAATGGGAGTTGGACACCTAACTCCCTTAAATTCCTCGGTAATGCTACTTGAATAAAGTAGTTGCAGTAAACAGATTGTGCATCCCCTAGGGTTTTTATTGTTGGTGAAATAGAAAATCCTTTACAGATAGCTCTGGTGACCTTACTCAGCCCAGAATTTGGATGTAGCTATGCTGAGAATTTAGCATGATCTGAGGTTCAGTTAGCTTAGCATTCGTGAGCACTTTTAAAAAATAAAAATAAGCACCAGGATATTTTTCCCCACCAATGTATTTTGAACACTAATCAAGGAAGAAAAGGCCTGTTGAATTCTAAAATCCTATGATTTTCTTTCATACAACTGCATCAACATACTGCAGCAGGAAAGTAAAACCGTGAGAGATCAGAAAGACAGCAACCTCCCTCCTCGTCGTCTTTCCCCCTCTCCCCCCCCCCCCCCTCTTCTCCTGGGAACCAGGATGTCTGGCAACCCTGCACCTAGAGGCTGATCACTGTAGCTGTAGGTTTCTTTTCAGAGCAATTTGTACTGCTGAGAAGAATTCCACTGAAAAGCTGAGCTGCGATGTGCACCAAATCTTTATTGGTATAGGCTGGTCTTCACTATGAAGTCCCCTGCATTAGCACCACAGCAAGACACCCATCATAAAGCTGTTCGCACAGAGGTAAGGAGGAGAAGTTCAGGACCAAAGGAAGCTAGAGGGAGAAAATTGAGGGAAGCTGCAATGAAATGCTATGCAATCCAAAACTGCCAAGAGAGAGAGATGGTAAGTTGGAGCTGGCTCCCCGAACACTTGAAATATCGCATTGAAATAATGCTGACTTGTCTCATTGAATTTATCATTGATTGGTCTACAGTTTCCTCAGACCAGCTTGTATTTCCTGTTCTGCAGTGGTGCTTTTGGACTAGATTTCCAACACTACCTTACATCTAAAGTGGGTTTGACATCTTACCATTGCTAGGTTGTGCTTCATTCCTCTGCTGCTAGAATAGGTTAGCTCTCACTCTTGTCAGTGCGGTTTGAAACACTAACCCTAATAAAAATATTAATTTTTTTAACATAGTACTTGGGAAATGGGGGGGAGGGGAAACTATTAGGGCAAGTCATTCCTCTTTACGGGCAGGATGTAGTACCCCAATAGAGGAAGAATCTGATACTGATATCAAATAGTTATCTTTTAAGAAAATAAAATGGTTCCACTTTTATTTTAGGATTCACCCCTCCATACCGCTATCATAGAATGAGAGTGTTTGAGGGTCCTGATGTCAGACTGGTCTTTTGGTAATCAGCAAGAGATCAGTTATATCTCTAGTCCGGCTTCTCTCCCTCCCTCCCTGCCTCCCCGGCTCCTACACTGAGTGGCTGTACAGGCTCTTTGCAGCAGGTACTGTGGTACATCGGGGAATAAACATCTTAGGTTATCTGAACTTCAATGCCAAACAGGTTCTTTAATCAGAACTGCAAACTCATACTGTTAATTCATTGCACAATTTACAGATGAAAGTCATATCTATGCCTAGTGGTGGAAAAATGCCTTGTATGGGAGATCTGATCTTGTAGGAGCTAGTTTGTGTGGGGCCTCAAATAATTTTTGGTCAGTATGTGATCATTCTATGAGTATAACTTTTGCCAGGTTTAGGGCCTGGGTTTGAAAAATATTCCTTACAGCAAGAAAAAGTTGAATTTCCACTCCAATTATTTTCTCTCATTTACCTGCCAAGTCAGGATTCTGTTTCTCCAGTGATAACATCAGTAACTCCTAAAGCAGAGCAGGGAGCACCTCTGTTTTAGGTGTCAGTGATGTCAGATGTTTGTTACAAGATTATAAACACAGAACCTTGAATTCAGTTTTTGGCAAGTTAAACATCTTTCAGTCCCCTTTAAGTCATTGTGACTTCACTTTGGCATATGGGTAAAGTTTGCTAATCATATAAGCCCCTCAACTTGTCCCTCAGAGTCCTGTTCTGAATTGTTAGGTTGATTATCCAGATAAAAGCAAAGTTTGTTCTTGTTCAATAGCAATGTAGCAGAAGAAAAAAAGTCAGACCTTTAATGGTTGCTGTGTACTGCCTGCTACAACTTGTGCTTCAGCCTCTACTTTCGCTGCAGCTCTTCCTAGTCTTTGTTCTATGATAGTTTTTCAGTTATTTAAACATACCTTTAATAAAATAAAAGTAATCAGTAACAGAAATGAGAGGGGATTAAGGCAATTTTGTGAAAGTGGAAAAACTAATAACTGAAGTCAAAGGGGCTCTTAGTTTGGTTTGGCAACAATTCTATGCTGGCTTTTAAAGGAGCCACCTCAGAATACAATGAGTCTGGCATAGCTGCAAGTATTCAAAATCAGGAAAAACGTGTTTCAAAATGTGTCCCCACCAAACTGAAAAAGTAGATGCATGAGATCTAGATTTCTCTAGACCAGAGATTTCTATGAATGTACTTTACAGACTGAAGTAGTAGCAAGAGGCATCCTCTCTGGAAGAGTTTTTGTCATCCTGCCTCTAATATGAATGAGAAGGGAAGTATAATTCCACTATCCACACTGGTGGGAAGAGTTCACAGAAAATCTACTGGTCCAAATTGCCATGCATGTAATTGCCTTTAGGCCCTGAACTTAGGGTATTGTATGCTTTGGAAATGTGGGTCGATAATTTTTTTAAGTGTGGTTATACTTTTGGAAATGTTTCTTGGAGTTCCATTTTTTCCCCTTAGTTACTTCAGGATCAAATTTGCCAGTTTATAAGTGAAAATGTTTTTCTAACCATTGGCCTGAAAGCTCCCCCTGGGATCTGAAAGTCAAGCTGGATTTTTGATGGCACACACATTGCCAGCTAAGTTCCCTCTAAGCTGTGCTGCAATGCAGCAGGCTATCAAGGGCCGCACAAGCGGGGACAGACACCTCTTCCCCAGCCCTGGAGCTGCTGCAACCGGGGAGAGGCACCTCTCGGCCCCGGCTGCTGTGGCAAGAGAGAGCTGGGGGGAGTCCTCTCTCCCTGCCGCAGTCCCCAGGTAGGCCTGCACCCCAAACGCCTCATCCCCGGCTCCATCCCAGAGCCCACACCCCCCAGCCGGAGCCCTCACCCCCTGCACGCCAACTCTCTGCCCCTACCCCCCTGCACCCCACCCTTAACCCTGGCCCCACCCCAGTGCCCATACCCCCACCAAGAGCCTCTGCCCCAGCCCTGAGCCCCCTCCCACATGCCGAACCCCTCAGCCCCAGCCCTGCCACACATCATCTCCATATTGGTGCACATGACAAAATTCATTCCGCACATGGATGTAAAAAATTAGAGGGAACATTGATTACCAGTAATTCTGACGTTGGAACTTTAATGATTATATGTGAATTAGAATAGAATCCAGCTCCCCCATAGCTGTACTGACTTTGCAGTGCTATCAGGAGTGAAAACCTGTATGAGTCATAAAGCTATGCCTCAAAATACCCACAGGGAGCAGATGTATTGATCTTTACTACATGAGTACTTTGCTGATCATACTGGCACTTTAAATATTAATTCCTTCCATACATCTTCCATGACTTCACACTGAACAGTTTCAATACAGGTGAAGCTTAAAGATGTTTAGTAATTCTCACATTCTGATTAGCGGCATAAGCTAATAATGAGTGGAACTCAAATGAGCTGGTGACCTTTAACTAAGCTGTGTGTATCTTTCTCACAGTACTATTGAGGTCATTATACCTCCATGAATTTCCTTTTGATTATTTTAGGTAATTTGCTATAGTAACACAGGAGGTTACAGGGAGGCCCCCTATAGTGAAGGATGGGGTTGGGTGCGAACCCTGTTTGTTGTTTTTTTAATTCCTCATCCTCTCTACCCTTCACAAATGGACTGAAAAAGTGAAGTTATGAACACTGGAAGGGAGGGGAATGGGAGCAAAGAAAAATACATTTGTTCTTGGATATAGGTCAAATGGAACTGCATATAATAGTACATAGCTGATTATCCTAGATGCTGAAATAAAAAAAGTAAGGTGGTCATTGCTATAATTTTCCTCATGGAGATAGCCTCCGTTTACATACTGGCCTTTTGAAGCTTGCCCAAAGAGATGAATAGCCGAGGAAGACTGAAAAGGAAAACTTCACACAGTTCTCAAAAATTCCAGCAGTGATACAGAAGAGGAGGCAGGTCTGAGTGGTCATAAAAGCATTATATTTTATGTATTTAATATTTTAATTTATTTAATTATGAATTTAATTTTTCCCGTTTATCATAATGGGGGGGGGGGGAAATCTCACATTGTGTCAAGTACTACCTTGTCATGCTTTCTAGCCACATATTTCAAGTTACTAAGGATTAACAGTCAAGAATTTCTTCTTCTTCCTTTCTGAGCAAACCTGATTTCTAGATTAAACCACAGCTCTGTTCCAAGGGCTAATTAATTGAAGGATTAAATAGCCTGTTTGTAAAGAATGGTGTTGATGTCTTGGCAGCCTTGATGATATTTCAGCAGAGGCTTCTTATGCAGTACTTTTAAGTGGTATAAACCTTTTCTTCCCATTAATGTCATTACTGAATAATTAGCAACCAATATTTATATTACATTTATAAAAAGACAAGTAAATTATGCTAGATTTTATGCATTATGCCAGAGAAAAGTAGCTTTCAATTATGTAAGTGGGATCAGTGGATATTTTGATTGAAACTCTATCTGTCAATGTAGAAATTAGTTCTATTTTTGACAGCATAAGAAAACCCCTGTGGAATTAGGCACCAGACTAACTTTTGAGAGTGCATTTTCATGCACCACTTTTGACTCTCCTGGGTAAGGCTTAAGTGTGTAATTTTTCTTGTGCACTCTTAGTTGTTAAAGTTTATGATTAAGCTTTTCAACTAATCAAAGGAGCCATTCCCATTAATAGCTATGATGAAAACTCTCAAGTTAAGGAGCAAGTACATATTTTAGACATAATATATTCTATGCTTTGAAAAATCCGTTTTTGAGCCCGGGAGAGTTGTTAAGGAGTCAGAACAAGGACTGGAAGTCAGGACTCCTGGATGCCATCCTTTAATATGCCACTGACTAGCACTATGACCTTGTGCAAGACACAAACTGAATGTATCCCTCTGGAAAATAGAATACTTTGGATAGAAATCACCATGTCTACACAGCAGCTGGGAGATGTAATTCCGAGCACAGGAATTCCTCTACTTGAGCAAATGCCAAAAAATAGTAGTGTGGCAGGCTGTGGTGGCTTAGGCTGGCCATCCAAGTACAATCCTGTCTGACCACCTGGGTACATACTTGAACAGCTAGACTGAGCTGCCACCTGTGCCACTGCAACCGCACTGCTATATTTAGGCACTAACTCAAGCAGAACTAGTGCACGTCTGTCTGTGTGTGCTGGGAATTCCCAGCTGCTGTGTAGACATACCCGAAGGAGATTTGGCGTCTTTGTCATCCACTATCTAGACTATGCTACTGAAGATGGCTATTACCTTCATGGCAAACACTGATAGATAAATGTTGTTCAGAGCTAATCTCCATAGCCAGCAGATTCACTTTAGCTCTAGAACTAGGTCTTTTCTCCATTATGAGATTGCCCTCTCAGACCCATACTTGTGAGGCTGGTCATGCAGTCATGGAGCCTTCCTGAGTAGTGCATCCCGTGCGAGGTTTTGTGCATATCCCTCAAGCCTAATATTCTATTTTCCAAAAGGGTAAATATCCTGGCTTCCATAATGGGGTTTAAGAAATCCTCTTGTCGTGCAAAAATGAGTCACTACAGGCATATAACTTTGCAGCACCTTTGCAAAGGACTTTCTTTCAAAGGTTTTGTAACAGGGTTAGGGGAATGTTGAGGCAATATTATGTATAACTTTATTACGCTCCCTGTCTTCCTGCACCTCAGCTTAATTCTTTGCTGAAGCACAGACAAAGATTGTCTCTCTTTTTTAGGACTTTCCTGAAACCATTACACAAAGTTAAACTTCAGGGCTGTTGTATGTAAAGCCATGATAAGCAAGTGTTGTTAATTCTCAGTAGACTTCAAAGGGACTGCCATATAGTTTCTTAATAAATAAACTTTAAATGCACACAGAAATTATCATAAGTAGTATAAAGCATTGTAAATAGTATTTGGAATACTACGGCTAACTTTTAAACAAAAACTGCTAGGCAGTAAGTCTACTAGTGTTCCTTGTATAGATTTCCCCACTTTTAGCATGCATGTGCACATGCATACACATTCCCCTCTGAACTTAGTTATTTCAGTCTTTATAGAGTGATCATACATAGTGTGTCACCTCAACTCTTAACAGCTTGAGAAGAATGGCAGCATCACAATCCTTTCAAACTCTTCAAAACCCTGTTGGCAAATAAACAGTCGGGATCTCCACAGCTTGCATCATTCCAGCCCTTGAGTTAATAGTTGACTGGTCCTACACTGGTGGCGAAACAAATCGGCAGCCTGTATCCAAAGTAATGACCCATCCAGCCCTCACTTCAGACATCTCTTGGTTTCACATCAGTCAGCCTCTGAGTCTATAGGGCTGTCTTTAACTTCTATATTTAGAATCTTACAGCCATCCCTCAAGATGCTCTGAGAGGGTAACTAGGTGTGTGACCTGTCTGGTGGCTTACTCACTTTGAAAACTTCCTGTACAGCTTCAGAAACAGCTACTGAGCAGCATAGCTAGTAACTGCCAAACACTAATTTGCTGTGGTGGTATAACCAGGTTGGTCCCCAGGATATTAGAGAAACAAGGTGGGTGAGGCAATATCTTTTATTGGACCAACTTCTGATGGTGAAAGAGACAAGCTTTTGAGCTACATGGAGCTCTTCTTCAGATCTAGTTCTGCATGTGTCTGGGCCTTTCTTAGTTGCCCTGTGCTGCTCTCTGTATGTGAGCGCAGAGACAATATTTGAACTAATCCTTGTCTCTGCCCCACTGTTTCTCTCCCTTTCTTTGCGCCAAACAAATCAAGTGCTGTAGTACAAAGTCTCGCATGGTTTGCTGTTACAGTGAGCCAAGAAGAAGAGCTGAAGACTTGGGCGTTCCTTATTCAGGAGGCTGTGTTGGCTGAGGGATCCTGATAATCTCTGTGCCCTTGCAGCCCAGCTCCATCACCTAAGGCCTCTTCCGGTTCCAAATAAGGATCTTTAAAATACGCGCAGCAGCAGACTTCAACCCATCTACTGATCCAGGAGTCAAAAACTTGCAGATTATATATTTCTATCAAAGAACATAAGGCTTCAGGTCAGTTTGTTTTCTTGAAGATACAAGAGGGCTATAGATCTGTCAGCAAAGAAGACTAAATATTGTCATATACAGAAATACTCCAGGCTACTAGATCCAACAATCAGATCAAATCATATATGGGGGGCGTGGTTTGTAGAGAATGGAATTGAGGGATGGTTACAATGGGTGGATATTTATACCAACAGAACATAGGAATGTTTAGTTTAAGGGATATTCACTTGCCCTCTAGTTGTTCACTGTCCCAAAAGCTTCTGTAGCCACCTGCTCAGACTCTAATCTTCTATAACGTACAGCACTAACTTCTGAGAACAGCTGCATCTTGGGAAAGTCACCACCTTACCAACACAGTCATTAAAACTGAACTGCTCCTCGTGATAGGCAAAGTGGGATGAGAGGAATAGTTATTTTAATTGGGGTGGATAATTAATTTTGTTAGACCCTGGACATATACCCGTGTAAGCTGTACCAACAGCATTTTTAATTTGCTGTAATTGCTGTTTATAACATGTTTTAAATATCCTTTATTCATACAGCAATATTTAGAGCTTCCTGATATAAAACCACCAATGTTTAAGTTTCTAAATGAGTAGAAATATTAAAACCTAGCCAACTGGGGACAGAGGTGAAAGGCATTTCAGCACATTGTAAAATGAAGAGCCTGCCCTGAAGGATTGGCCACACAGCATCTGGGCAGTGAGACAGGATGAGGTTCCCTTCGAAGTTCAGCAACTTCATCCTTGATCATCCTGCAGAGATTGCTATGGAATAGTGGAAGGTGGTTACCACTCTGACAGAGAAAAAGTGAGAAATGACACCTAAGACCTGTAAAACCCAGAAAAGGTAGAAGGTGAGGCAAAATATCAGACTTGTGTTTTGACATGGGGAAAACCCATGTGCTTGATATTCCACGCCCATGTTTTTTTGAGTCATCAGTTATGTCTGAAGGTTTTCTGATGGTGTTCCTGGGCTTGTCTTCACTGCAATGTTAGCACAAGTTAGTACACGTCTGTTACTGCACTCAAGCTAGCCTAGCTTCAGTGAGAGAGGCCACACTTCAAAACAACACTGGAGTTACAATGAGAGTATGTCTACACTGCAGTTAGACAACTGTGGCTGGCACATGCCAGCTGGCTCAGGCGAAGGGGCTGTTTCATTGTGGTGTAGACTTCCAGGCTCGGGCTGGAGCCTGGACTCTAAGACCCTGCGAGGTGGGAGGGTCTCCAAGCCCAAACATCTACACCACAATGAAACAGCCCCTTAGCCTGAGCCCTGCAAGCCCGAGTCAGCTGGTATGGGCCAGCTGCAGGTGTCTGAGGGCTTGTCTACACTGGCATTTTACACCGCTGCAACTTTCTCGCTTAGGGGTGTGAAAAAACACACCCCTGAGTGCAGCAAGTTTCAGCAGTGTAAAGCACCAGTGTAAACAGTGCCCCAGCGCTGGGAGCTACACCCCTCGTTGAGGTGGGTTTTTTTTAAGAGCGCTGGGAGAGCTCTTTCCCAGCGCTGCGCCACAACCACACAAGGCACGTTAAAGCGCTGCCATGGCAGTGATTTAGTGTTGCCAGTGTAGATTAGCCCTGAGTCTACCCTGAATGATTGTATTAGCTGCTGACGAGTTTGTAACTTGAGCTGTTGCATTACAACTTCATTACTAACTCGAGCGTCAGCATCACTCGAGCTTCAAAACCCAGCCCCACCACCCTTACCCTGGCCAGTTAGCTCAAGCTTAAAAAGCTCCACTTAACTTGAGCTAGAGATTGTGTGGACAGAGTCAAGTCAGGGTTAACACTCAAGTTATAGCTCAATCTAACTGTTCTGTGAAGATATTACCTGTCTTCCAATATTTTTTTCTCTAAATTAGGGCAATTGCTCATGTTACTATTTGGCAGAGAGATGCTTACCAAATGTGGAAATTTGATTGGTGGGAATAATTAGCTTGGCATCAGAGTGTACCGTGGCGTGGAGCTCTCCAAACCAGGAACTGAATTTGTGCATTTCAGAAGTTTGTTGGAACCACTGCGAAGTAGATAATGGTTACAAGCCCCAAGATGAACAGTATATGGCCTATCTACAGAGCTAGTGACATGCTCCTGAATGAAAGAAGTGTATAATGCACTATGTTCTCTTGGCACTGATCCCCCCCCCACCTCCATCCTTTGCATACATTACTGACAGCCAAGCTGATTAGCAATTAACTGAACACAGGTGCTGTGTTCTGGTACTGTCTGGACAATAAATTAACATGTCTTAAAATAACTTCCTCCTTTGGGGTGGGTCTGCCCTTCGGAGGGGGTATTTGAAGGTCATTTATCATTGAGCAGCTGATCACGAGCCCCCCAAAATGATTATAAGTCACTGCCTCACTTTCAACTAATGATCCCCTAAAACACATAAGGCACCCATTAGTCTCCTAGTTAAGAGGATGCAGCTCTTGTCTAAATCCTTTTCCTCTTGGAAGAGGTCTGTATCCATGTTAGAGCCCTCAGAATCTATTCTGTTCTGTCTTCCTCAGAATTAAGACTGGAAGCTGGTTCCAAGAGCTTGTTGGTGTAGTTTCTAGATTGCCCAGAAGAGGTCATGCAGACTTGCAGCCTCTGTCCACTTGGGTAGTGAATAAGACTGAGATTGTAGCTGGTTTTACCATACTCAGTGACCCCATTTTCAGCCATTCAAAGCTTTCCATAAATGCTCTGATTAAAAATAGCGAAATATTTTCAGTTCTGGCAGAAGGGGCAACGGTGGCTTTGTTTGCCACACTTGTCCACATAATTCACAACTTTCCACACTGTCCTTCACCTTGTAGGTGCTTAAATCTACTTGCAAAAATAACAGGAGTACTTGTGGCACCTTAGAGACTAACAAATTTATTAGAGCATAAGCTTTCGTGGGCTACAACCCACTTCTTCGGATGCAACCGAAGAAGTGGGTTGTAGCCCACGAAAGCTTATGCTCTAATAAATTTGTTAGTCTCTAAGGTGCCACAAGTACTCCTGTTATTTTTGCGGATACAGACTAACACGGCTGCTACTCTAAATCTACTTGATTACTCATTTCTGCATCTGTTGTTAAAGGGCCCGGGAAGTAAAGAATCTCTTCTTCCTCCCCTTCACCCTCTTCCCCCCATAGATGGAGAAACTAAGGCAGAGGATACAGTTTGCCCACATTTCCCAGACGAAATTGATGTAAAATGTGGGGTGAGGATTTAGGAGTTCTGGCTTTCAGTCCTGTGCTCTGATCATTTGACACTACCTAGGTTTCAACAAAACATTATTTCTTCCCCCTTTATAAAAACACTTTTTTTTTATAGCTGCCCTGATCACTTTCAGGTTGACAAGAAGCACCTTCCCTCTTGCTTTATTAATTTTCAGAGACCAAAAGCCTAACTTCAAATCTCCTCCTGTCTGTGTCAGTGACTGGAAGTATTTTTAGTGGGCTTAGAAATGTTTGTGATGTGTTCATGTGACAAGGGCAGTTCACTTGTTTGGAGTTGCTGTTGATTTCTAGAATATCCATTCAGGGCTTTTGCCAACATATACAGGGTACTCCTGTTTCATATTACAGTGACACTGCTTTGTCAGGGTAGAATTCAGCCCAGCATGGCTGGAGCCTGTCTCTGCTAACCTCATTCCGTAGTACAGCATGCTCAAGCTAAGGAGAGGCATTTGCATAGACTGCAAATTCCTTCACTTACTTCAGAACCAGTATGGAAACCTCATTGACTTCTTCTGAAACAGTATGTTTTTTCTTTTCCCCTCAAATGTGGTGATATTGAGTTGTAAATATGGCTAGTTTGCTAGATAGACATGTGAATAGGCAATGAATATCTAGGCGCAGCATTTCTGTCAGGCACAGCTTACAACTTTGGTATTTGCACTCTAAAATTCTGTATAATGGCTGCTATTTACTACTACGAAAGAAACAAAATTAAATATATATCATGTACTTTCTCTTGTGTAACTAAACCACATTTCTTCATCTCTTTGGATTTGTGAGGAGAGAGACTTGGGACTTGTATATTGCCTTATCTGTTGTTGCCCCAACTCTGAGTATTAAAAACTAGAAAACCAATCGTGCTACTGATGGACTACTTGTTTTTAAAAGGTTTGTTCAGTTTTACTGTGTGGGTGGCTCTCGTGATGAGAGATGGCTTGTGTGCAAAATAAAGCTCTTTTGGTTCGATGACTTATTAGAAATCATTTTTAATTCAAAAGGTCCTTGTCTTTTGTCTCCTTGTTAGGGTTGTTCCAGCTATGGTAAGTGACTTTTTTTTCCCCCTTGATAGCTGAGGTCAGACTTTCCTGCAGCAGTACGCAACAGAGATGCTGAACTTGCGTCTCAAGCAGCATAGAATGTTCAGAATTTGACAAAAAATGCAAAGCACAGATTTGCCTATCAGTAGGTCCAGAGGAAGCAAATATACTTGCATTAATATTAGGATTGTTTTTTTTAAATAGCATAAAATTTATTCTGATCCTAGTATGTAGGCAGTTTATTCACATAACTCCTTGCTCTTCAAGCCAAGAATCTACCTCTTCTGGCATCCGTCCACCTGTCTCTCCTGGTTTTACAAGCAGTCTTTATGGATGGCTTTGAAACCAGGTGCTTGAACAATAGAACAGTGATGCTTCTCCGACTCCTGGCAAGTAAAACTGTCTTCTTAAAACTAGGTGAAGATTAAGTTATTTTTGCAGTAACTAAAATGGTCTGTTAATGCTACTGGGAGTGAAAATACACAATGTTTACTAGTTTGTGGGATCCAAATAAAGATTTTTCCATACAGCAAGTTTAAACTTAATTTATTTTCTGTCTTAACGGTTAATGTTTTCAATGTAGGCTTTGTTTGAAACTGTTGGGTTTTTTAATGCTCCCTCCTTTGAGTCAGCAATACTGACACATCTCCATTTGTTCAGAGGTTATAAAAGGTCAGCCTGCTGTGGCTGCATCTAGCTTAACATCCAACTACAATTTGTATCAGGAAATATCGGAGAGGGAGGGGTGGAGCAGTGGCTGCAAATAAATGGAGATCCATAGGAATGAAAATGACATACTGTATTGGCGTCTGTGCTCTTGCTCGCAGAGCACAGAGCTGCTTTGTTGGGACAGAATGTGAAAATAGTCAAAGCATTTAAACTATTTGCTTTTATTTGAATATGCTTTCTTTTATACTGCTCTGATAAATCACCAGACTAGAATGTTGAGCCATTACAACTCCAAAGGTGACTTGCAAAGAAAGAAATTGGGCTTGTGCACATGTTGGTTTTTATGATTTATCAAGAAGGCCTGAAAATTTAAAAAATAATTGTTTGGGTTTTTTGAATTAGAAATTCAGATGATGTCTAGCTGGCAGGCTCTGACTGGAGAACTAGTGTGAGAGACTAATGAAAGCTGAGTTGTTTAGAGGGGAAGGACCTTTTAGTCCATCTGCTAAAAAAAAAATTTGGTGATACCTGTGTAATTTAGTAAGTCATATTTTGACTAAGGAAGTTTTTGTTAAAGATTTAGCACCTTTATTCCATTCAACTGAGATCTCTCAGTAAACAGCCTGCAGGCCTACTAATAGTTCTCCCAACATCACGGCTATGGCTACACTGGCGCTTTACAGCGCTGCAACTTTCTCGCTCGAGTGTGAAAAAACAACCCCCTGAGCGCAAGTTACAGCGCTGTAAAGCGCCAGTGTAAACAGTGCCCCAGCGCTGGGAGCCACGCTCCCAGCGCTGTAAGCTAATCCCCTCGTGGAGTTGGAGTACCTGCAGCACTGGGAGAGCTCTCTCCCAGCGCTGGCGCACGACCACACTCGCTTTGGAGTTTCGAGTGTAGCCACGGCCCAAAACAGATCATCCTTTGCAGTCCTCCTATTTCTAAAGTTTATAAGAAAAGGGGACGGGGAAGCACTTTGCAGGTCACCTTTAAAGGAAGGAAAATCATTTTATTGCTGAAAATGGGGGGAGGGATAGCTCAGTGGTTTGAGCATTGGCCTGCTAAACCCAGGGTTGTGAGTTCAATCCTTGAGGGGGCCACTTAGGGATCTGGGGCAAAATTAGTACTTGGTCCTGCTAGTGAAGGCAGGGGGCTGGACTCGATGACCTTTCAAGGTCCCTTCCAGTTCTAGGAGATAGGATATCTCCAAAAAAAAAAAAATGCAGAATTGGGATCTGTGCATTAAGAAAATGTTTATCTTTGGTGTTGCAGTTCTGAGATTTTTATATTAGGTCACTAAGAAGTCTCAGCACCAGGGGCGGCCCTAGACTAGCTGCCAGCAACTGGCACCCTAGGCAAACCATGCAATCGGCATGCCCCCAAACTCCAAGGGCAGATCTAGGCTGAGATTTTTGGTAAACTGGGAAACATTTTGCCCCTTTTTTCCTTTTAATGTTTAAGTTTTTTTGTTTTTAAAAACAGAGGCTTAATTATTCAAGTTTGTCAGTCAGTCTGTCCAACCAATGTTTCTGAGATCAGATAAAATAGAGAGACGAAATTTTCAGAATAGATTTGTACATGACAGCTAGATGATATTTCAGTCCAATTTCAAATAAAAATGCATTAAAAATGTTAATTAGTTTTTATTACAAATCCAAAATCATCCATTACGCTTTTCTGCTTTAACTGCCATTACCACCACATCCAATATAGAAAGAAATAAGAGAACTCTTCAATGAACTTTAACCTGTATTTACAAAACACTCCAAATAAAAAACAATCTGTGCTCTAAAAACATGACTTTTCTTGCTTTAAGTTTTGAAAATTCAGTCACTAGTTCTTTTTATCAATTTTAACTTTGAGAAGCTACGTTCCCCACTAGCTATGGAAACTGGCAAAGTTAAAAGAATGCGTAGAGCTATACAAATGTTTGGAAAACTGAGTTTATTTTCACAAACAAACTTCAGAACTTCTTCAGGAGTGGAATGTTTCTTAAGTCATTTTGAAAAAGCCTGAAGCTCACTACACAAATCTGTAGCATCAATGTCTTTTGAATTTTCATGAGTCAATGCCGACTCCAGTTTTATACAAAATTCTCTTATTAGTTTTGCTATGGATATCGTATAGAAAGCCAAATACTGACTGTAGCTGCTGCATCTGTTGAAATCGTTCATCATCCGAGTAAATAGCAGAAACAAGGACTGTGAAGTAGAAATTCACTTTGAACCTTTGTTTTGGGTTCTGAATCGGTGCGTCTCATCCTTCATATGAAAACTGCTGTTTCTTTTGCCGAATGCGAACTAGCTCTGGTTCAAATTCTGTTGGAAAGTCTATTTCTTCAGCAAGCTCGAAAGAATCTACCAGTGTTCTTTCGAACCCTTCATCACTCCAGAATATTTTTAGTTTGCTGCAGTTTTTGAATAGCAGAATGTATGTTCAAGTTCTTTTCCTGAAGCTGCTGACTAGTGAGGTTAATCTCGAAAAGGATATTCTACCTTAAAATGAGTGAAGTCACAAATTTGAACTTGGAAAGGCCATTTGCAAGAGCTTCTGCATCTGAACGTGCCATATTGCCAGATGATCCAGTAAAGGTAGTGTCATCAGAAATTTCAATGAGGGCATCATAAATGTTTCCAAGTTCATAGCGAAGAGGCTTCAAAGCATCAATGTGACTCTCCCATCTTGTCTGACTAAGTGGTTTCACAGTTAGAGAATTCACATTGCGAGTCAGAATCTCCCAACGGCGTGTTGAGCCTGAGATAAACAAGATGCACAAGGTCAAAGAAACTGCTTGCCTCCAAACAGCATCTAGCAGCATCATTGACAACCAAATTCAGAGAATGCGCACTGCAAGGAACGAAAAATGCCCTAGGATTGATTTCCATCATTCTTTGCACACCATTGTCTTTACCCTTCATATTACTCCCATTATAACAGCCTTGGCCAAGTGAGTTTTCAACAGATGATGACATTGTTTCAAGCTCTTGTAGAATAATTTGTCATAAATGCTCCAGTCATCGCCTTCAGTGATACGAAACCCAAAAATGTTCCTTTATGAGCACTTCAGCATTATCTTCATCTGCAGATTTTTCCATATCCACAAAACAAATGATCATAGTCATTTGTTCAACATGACTCAAATCTGGTGCACAGTCCAGTATTATTGAAAAGTATTTTGCAGAATGAGTAGCTTCTACAATTTTCTTTTTAATGGCATTTGCTAGGATTTGAATCAGTTCATTCTGCATATTTTTTTCCTAAGTAATGAACCTGTGTTTCATGATCAATTATTTTACGTAGATGCTCCTCAATGACTGGATCAAACAAAGCTCGGTATTCAACAAATTTTAAAAAGTTTCCATTACCTGGAGTGTATAATTTTTCATTTCTGCCGTGGAATGCAAAATTTTGCCCATCAAGAACTCTCACTAAAGCAATCAGACGCTCTAATATTTGTTGCCAATATTCTTCTTTTTCCTTGATCACACATAAATTTTCTTCAATAGTTTTTCCTTTTTTCAATCATAATTCAAGTTCTTTCCAATTTTGAAAACATTCCAAATGTTCTGCACTACTTTCATGTGAAGAGAGAATTGAAGTTGTTTTTCCAGTCTTTTGAACCATTTTCAGGAAGTGATGTACCAATTGCTTGATTTCTAAACAATTTGCATCAAAAGCAAAACAGTCCTTCGACACTGAATTTTGGAACCAGTTTCGATGAATTTCTTCCCCATTAATGAGTTTCCTCTTGTAATGCTGAGCAGAGAATTTTATTTCCATCCTTAGGGAAGGGAAATTCATGAACTTGTTCGGGTCCATGTTCCACGAGAATTTGCTGCACACTGTCATCACATCTGGGCCATGAAGCTGGGTCCCCATTCTGTAATTTGTTCGTAACTTCCTCATCCTTCCTTCCTTCTACTTCATTTACTTCAATTTCTGCATGTCTCTCTGAAGGTGAATAAATTTTCTCCACTTCCATATCCGTCTGATGCTGTGAGCTGCCTTCATCTAGAAGTAAGTTTCCATCATCTTGAGTTTCCAAACTGCTTTTTTGTGGATGTGAGCTACTCTCATCTCGAAGTAATATACCTTCATCTTGATGTTCCAAACTGCTTCCATGCAGATGTGAGCTAACCTCCTCTCCAAGTAAAATTCCTTCTTCTGTATGCTGTGAACTGCTCCCATCTTTATTTGGATTAAAGAGAAGGTATTTCAGGAAGGATCCCTGCTGTTTTGCTTGGTCCTTTTCTTTCTCAGCCTTTTGTTTTACGATACTCAGCTCCTGAGGGTTTTCTTTTTCCTCTTTCTGCCTTGGGGCATTTGAATATCGTTATGTACTAACTGTGCTCCTGACTGGAAGCATTATAGCGTTAAGGATGACTGACACACCACATGGTTGGCAATTTAAACGACGTTGCAGCCATCCCAACACGTCCTTTCACTGCTTAAAGGTTCAATGATTAGGCCTTAGAAAATCATGGAAGAACTGCAGTAGTTGAGGGGGAAGTGATGAATGGATGGTAAAGATTTCAGAAGGGGGGGTAAGAAGTAGTTCTGGCAATTTTCCAGAGGTAAGATATCAGCAAGAAAGCTGTAGGAGAAAAAGGCATTTCATGGTCAAAGATGACTCCAAAGATTTCTGACATTGAGAGTGGAGATGAGAATGACAGTCAGGATTTTTTACCTAAAGGAAGGCTTTGTCTCATGAAGCATGCAGTAAGTTGTGGTTATGGTACACTCCAAAGCTCACAAGCAGATGAGGGAACAGAACAGGTAACCAAGGCTGAAACTAGTTTGGAGATATCCCAGAGGAAGATGGGAGATGGTTAAGAGTACAGAGCCAAGAACAGAACTTTCATGCAATTCCATAAGAGAGGGGAAGACTTAAAGCCTAACCCGGAAATGAGAGGGAAGCATTTGAAGAGGTGGGATTCAAACCAGTTGGATACAATGAGTTCTTGTTCACTAATCCATAGTATTGAAAATTGTCCTGACATGGAGAGAGAAGCAAAACCTGATGTCTCCTCCTTTATCAGCATCTTAATTCCACATCATTTTAGCAATCTCTTATTTGTCACGAATGTGTCTGGCTTGCATTTAACTTCCTCTACACTTTGCCCTGTGGACCAACAGTTATGTGGGATGAAGGGGGTGCATATTTTAGGGAAAGACTGGTGGAGGCAAAAAGGGTTAAAGAGAAAAAGAAAAGAAACATCAGGTAATCCGATGGCCAGTCAACTTTACAGCCAGTGAGAATGGGATGGAACCTCTTCTGTCAGTGAATTGAGTTTTAACAGATCGCTGGTAACAGCTGATATTATTGTCAAATTTTATCAGAGGCTTTTGTCCATGTCAGGTGAAACTTCATACGCTTCTGGGATAAGACCCTCAGTTCATGAAGGGTGCCAGGTCTACACTTAAACTGCTACGGTGGCACAGCTAGCTGTTCTCCTGTCGGCATAGGTAATCCATCTCCTGGAAAGGGTAGCTTTGTCTACAGAAGAATTCTTCCACCAGCCTAGCACTATCTACACCAGAGGTTAGGTTGGCATAGTTACATCTCTTGGGGGGGGGGGGTTGATTTTTTTCCATGCCTGCGAGACATATCTATGCCAATGTAAGTTCCCAGTGTAGACCAGCCCTGAGTTTAGCAAGTATGCCACATTGGGGAGTAATTCAGCAATGATGTCTTGCAAATTATTCTTAATCTTTTTTTTTTTCTTTTTTTTTTTTTTTAAGAAAAATGTAAAGAGAAATTGCTGTGTGCCAGTCACTGACTTTGATAGCCTATTCCATAATCCAAACACTGGCACGTAAAGAAATTCTGATCAGCCTATCAGAATTCTGAACACTATCTCTGAAGTTTTGCAACATCAACAAAATTTTCCGATATTCTCTGTGTAATCAGTGTCCTTGTCCATAGTTTACATTCACATGCTTGGTTTTTGTAATCTGAGGTAATGGAGTTTTTCTAGATGATTCATTCATGGCTAATTTACAGCAGATAGTAGATCCTTTTTAGACTGGCATGAAGTTATTAGCAACTAATGCATGGTCTTAATCAAATGTTTAATTAATTACAGTGAGCAACTCTGGCAAATGGACTTGGTTAATGTGAAAATTACTTACTGATGTAAAGGTTTCATTAGTCTTTCTGTTAGTAGTATTTTTGTAGAGATTTGCTCTGCAGGTACCAACGTTGTACTGAATATCTAACAAAATTATCAGTTGCTTCAGATTTTCACTTACACGGTGTTTTTAGCCCAGTCCATTGCTGATAAAACAGCAGTCATGTGAACATTAACTAGTGCAACAGAAAAAAATAAACCCTGTACTGATGCTTTGCATGGGAATTCTGGCTCCATAATCTTTGGCAGGGACTTGGAACGCCTTTAGAAATCATGAAAGACTTTCTGGGAGCATCTTTTATTTTTACTTTATTAGAAAACACTCTAGTTATTACTTACTTTTAAGCAAATCTGAGTAGTATTCATGAATGTAAGCTACACTGCACACAGCCCAGGAGCTTTAATTGATTGTAGGGTGATTTTTGCTTCCTTGTCTTAGAGCAGAGGTTCTCAAATTGTGGTCCGCGAGCTCCATTCAGTTGATCCGCGGATAGTTCCCTCTCAGGTGCGCGCCTCACTGGCCGCACATAAGGGAATGAAGGGCCACCCACCTAATTAGTGGAGCCGCACAGGCGTAGCTCCCCTAATTAGGTGCCTGGCCCTGGAGAAGATGCAGATGTAAGGTGAGGTGGTTGCCTTGGGGGGAATAGGGGGTAGGTGGGAGGGGGCAATGGGCTGAGAAGAGGGGGTGGGGGGAATTTGGGACGTGCAGGGCTGAAGAAGTGAGGGTTTTTTACCCACAAAAGCTTATATCCAAATAAATCTGTTACTCTTTAAGGTGCCACCAGACTCCTTGTTGTTTTTGTGGATACAGACTAACACGGCTACCCCCTGATACTGGAATTAGAAGGTTACACACTTCATTGCTTCTGCAGGCCGCTCTCATTGTGCACACCAGGGGTTTTCTGTCTCCCTCCCTTCCCCCATTCTCCTCCATTTCCCCTTCATCTCTTCCACCCCCACCTCCCCACCCCCCATTATTTCTTTTTTCTGACTCGAAGATAGGCTATTTAGGGGTGTCAACATTTTAAAGGCTCTTGGGATGATGGGCAGAGCTGAGTTGGGGGATGTTATGATGGAAGGTGTTAATGGTTTCATCAGCTGGGTCTTTGATCTATATGCAGTTACAGACCTGGTTGAAGCTGCTGGGGCTCAGGATGTCTCTCCCTTCTAGTTTTCCTATTTTCAGCAGAATCAATACGATTTTGCCCACTGCTGTCTAGACCATGTCCCTAAAATTGTGGAGTTGATTGGATGCACCATTCAAACATTATATTACATACAAAGAAATGTCATCAAGTCGAGTGTAGGGCCTCAATTCGCTTGGCCAATTAGCCCACTTACGTAATGTATGAAGAGACACATTGGAGGAAGCCTATGTGAGTATAGAGATTACAGTTCATTGATTAGAAATTCCTGGAGTGAACAGTCTCATCTTTTCTATGCAGTGTCTAATCTGAAATGATTAATGGGTCACTTTGTCTTTGTGAACTGGAGGGATTAATTAGCTATTAAGAAAGTAATAGTATAATGCGTACAGGAGGAGGGGACGGTATCAGGCCCCAAAAGTTAGATAAGTGACCTGTGATGATTGGCCGTTAATCCTTATTAACAATAGAATTCTGTTATATATCATACACAGTCACACCCACAGATTTCCATGCACTTTACAAAAGAGGCTTTTATTATTTCCATTTTACAGATGAGTAAACTAAAACACAGGGAGGAGGGAGGTGAAGTGATTTCCCAGATTCACAAAGCTAGTTAACTGCAGAGTGGGGAATAAAATCCAAATAATATCCAAAAGGAATAGAGATTTTTATGTTGCCAACAGACAGTTGTAACAGATAGGTGACATAAAAATTGTTCACATTGAACTGGGATCTAGAAATTTGATAGTGATTCCATTATGAACTGCAGAAACCAGTTTGGGTATGGGAAGGGAAGAAATTTGAACATTGACTTTTCACTCCGGTCAATAAAGGGTCATTAGTCTGTCTTAGGAGATACCAGTTCACTCCGCAGGAGCTGCTTAGCTAGAAGGAAAGGGAAAGAACCCAGAAGGTTCCATGGCAGTTGAAAAGTTGATTGTGGTGAGGGTGGACTCAGTCACCAGCAATGCACAGCCCAAGACAAACCCTGAGTACTGACAGTGGGTATGAGGCCTCAAGTCTGGAGAAATATAAGGTAATTTTGAGATGCCTCGTTCCAGCTAATGGAATTTAGCCCATAAAATTATAGAAAGTAGGTGTATTGTAGGTTCCAGCAGTAACAGACAAACCTGTCTGAAGAGAGAACCACTGTCTGCTTAGTATCAACATTAAGATCAAGGTAAAATAAGGGACAGCTATGTGGCTTGAAGGCATATAGCACTAGGCTCTCTCTCCTAGGAAATCTCAGAATGCTTTTCAGTCGTACCCCTTCAGGTAGCTGGGAATTCAGCCCCTTTCTTGAAGCGCTACCTTCTCTCCACCTGGCAATTGCTGAACTCTGCAGTTTGTATTTACCTTTTAATAGCAGGCTTGGGAGACAACCAGCAGCAGCTCTAAAGTGGTCATTTTGCAGTCTCTTGCTGAAGTTGCAAATCTCTTTCTGAGGAAGGTATGATTTTTAGCTCTATTCATGTTCTCTTTTGACTTTTTCATTGCTGTGGAGGTAGCAAGTTCAGTACAGCCTCTGAAACAAGGTGAGCTGGTGGATCCCATTACTGCTGAATGGGGATTTGGTTATAGTGAAGGAGAATGGGTTTACCTTGCCAAGCCTCTCCAGGAAGAGAATGATGAGAATGGGACCACCCCTAAAAACACTGGCGGTAGTAGGGATTGCAGGTCACTGAATCCTTCTCCCTCTACCACTCAGACAACAAAAGATCAGGGTATTTAGGCTTGTTGGGAATGTTCTGAGCAGAGAAGTTATTGAACAAACAGGCCCATTTCCAGCCCCAAATAGAGCAAGTTCCCAAACCTCAGCTGCCTTTTGGATTGGTATTGAACCCTGAAACGAGAACTGAAAGGTCACAGTGAAAGATTCCTTTGTACTGTAGCCAAATGCCATTCTCCATTATGCCTATATACGTTATTTGTATGAAAATACTGTAATTGTGTGTCTGAAACAGAACTTCAGCAGCACTAGTGATGTACCTTCCACATACTGTACTGTGTAGTAATCAGTACCTTCACAACCCCGGCCCTGTCTATACTAGAGGAGTTTTTCAAAAATGTCTTGCCTTTGTTAATACTGGTTCAGCTCCACTGGCTGTCTGCAACATCGGACATCCCTTAATTAAACTGTCTGCCAGCATTTTGAAGCACCATGGCATAAGCCAGGGGTGGGCAAACTATGGGCCACGTCTGACCCATCAGATGTTTTAATCGAGCTCCCACTAGGGAGAGGGGTCTGGGGCTTGCCCAGCTCCAGCACTCCTGTCGGGGAGCGGGGTCGGGGGCTTGCCCTGCTCCGCGCAGCTCCCAGAAGCAGCGGCATGTCCCTACATGTAGGGGCAGCCAGGGGGCTCTGCAATCCACATACTGCCCCACCCTAAGCGCCGCCCCCGCAGCTTCCCTTGCCCGGGATCCGCAGCCAATGGGAGCGGCAGGGGCGGTGCCTGCGGACAAGGCAGCGTGCAGAGCCACCCGTCCAGTGCTGCACCTCCGCGTAGGAGCCTGAGGGGGGACATGCTGTTGCTTCTGGGAGCTTCTTGAGGTAAGCACTGTGCGGAGCCTGCATCCCTGACCACCTCCCATGCCCCAACTCTGATCCCGCTCCTGCACCCCGGAGTCCGCAACCCCAGCCGGAGCCCTCCCTCCCCTCCACACACACCCCAACCCCCTGCCATGCCCGGAGTCCCCTTCCACACCCTGAACTCATTTCTGGCCCCAACCGCAGTGCCCGCATCTCCAGCTGGAGCCCTCACCCCCTCCCACACCCCAACCCCCAATTTTGTGAGCATTCATGGCCCGCCATATAATTTCCATACCCCAGATGTGGCCCTCAGGCCAAAAAGTTTGCTCACCCCTGTCATAAACCCTGCTCAGAATATGTCTAAAACATGATCAGCAGCTAGCTATGGTGGTACTCCCAATTTTGCTAACACTGGTAAAGTTGAACTGTTGGCAATGATCAGGAATATTTGAAAAATTCCCTAGTATAGACAGGGCCTAAAATGATCTGCCTCTTTACACACACTTTATTCTCTTAACTTAGTACAGGGAGCCCTCTACTGGCTAATTATAACCATAACTACATTTTGTAGCTTGAAAGTGGGAAGTTGGGTGTACCTTATTATTTAGACATCTGGGATTGGAATTTGTTAATAAAGTACCCTCCCGCACTCCCTTGATATTCAGGATGCTGCACAGTGACTCAAGCTAAACTAATTATTAAAAACACTTTAAAATGCAATAGGAACACCTTGCTAAGATCACACAGACCAGATAAGAAAACTGTTTATGGGAGTCTGTACAGGAAGAAGGGACAGGTTCCATATATGAGAATAACCATAATTATATTTTTAAAAAAACGTTGAAGATTAGTGGAGAAAGGGTTTCATATGAGGGTTAATAATGGGGTGAAAAGACTGGGACAGATGACTCGGAGAAGCAAGCCCCTGAAATCCTTAAAAGACAGATGGAGTTGACTATGAATGTCCATCTAGATAAAGTTCAAGGAGAAAGTCTCTGATATAGTGAGAACCCTAGATGCCTGAGCTTAGATTAGAAGGTAAATATTAAATAACGTGCATGTTTAATTTAAAGTTCTCCAGACAAAACTCCACCATTTGAAAGTCTACATAATAACTTGATTATTTCTTGCATGCTGTTTCCTAACTTGCATATATGCCAGTGGGAAGTTAAGGGGGCTTGTTTTTAAGCCTCTGCAGCCTTTCTGGATTATAATAAGCACGGAAACAGACTGTCATCTTTGTGTTTGGGGGTTATGTGGGTCAAGACCAGATCTTGGTGATTAGTTCCTCTTGCGACAGTGTAAAAACTTGCTAATTACCACATGATTAAACAAAGCATTTTACAAGATGTCTGGTATCACTGAGATTATAGATGCTGTGAGTCTTCATTTATTCACTCTAATTTAAGGTTTTGCGTGCTGGTAATACATTTTAACATTTTTAGAAGGTCTCTTTCTAGAAGTCTATATTATATAACTAAACTATTGTATGTAAAGTAAACAAGGTTTTCAAAATGTTTAAGAAGTGTCATTTAAAATTAAACTAAAATGCTGATCTTACACCACCAGCCTGCTCAGCTCGCTGCCAGCCTGGGGTTCTGTTCACCTAGGCCGGTAGAGGGCTGATCAGGGCCTGCGGCCGGGACCCCAGACCTGGAGCGGGGGGTGTTTCAGGGGTCAGGGCTGGGGGAAGGGGGTTCAGGGCAGAAGGCTGGGGTGTGTGGCAGGGGTTCAGAGATCAGAGCAGAGGGCTGGGGTGTGTGGCGGGGGTTCAGAGATCAGGGCAGAGGGCTGGGTGTGTGTTGGGGTGTGGGGGGTTCAGGGCAGAAGGCTGAGTGTGTGGGGGGGTTCAGGGCAGAGGGATGGGGCTGTGGGGGTGCAGGGCAGAAGGCTGGGTGTGTGGGGTGCGGGGGTTCAGGGCAGAGGGCTGGGGGGTGCAGGGCAGAAGGCTGGGTGTTTGTTGGGGTGTGGGGGGTTCAAGGCAGAAGGCTGGGGGTATGGGGGTGCAGGGCAGAAGGCTGAGTGTGTTGGGGTGGGGGGGTTCAGGGCAGAGGGGTGGGGGGGTGCAGGGCAGAAGGCTGAGGTGCTCGGCTCGTAGGGGTGGTCCCAGCCCCCTGCCCTGAGTGGCTCATGGCAGGGGGCTGGAAGGGATATGCCCTGTTCCACCCCCTTCCCCCAGGCTCCGTCCCTACCTCTCTCTGCGTCCTCTACGGAGCAGGGAGCACGCTGCCACTCTTCCCCCTCCCCCTCGCTAGGGCCATCAGCTGATTGGCCAGGGATGGAGAGGAGGCGGGGCCGGAAAGCACCACGCTGGGGGAAGAAGCTGGGGAGGGGGGAAGCTTGGCTGCCACAGAACCAAGCTTCTGCCTCCTGCCCCCGCAGGGGAGAGCGATGGGCGGGGGGGCTGAGTGGGGCTGGGGGTTGGGACCGCAGCAGGGAGCTGCATGCTACTCAGAATCGGCTCGCGTGCCGTGTTTGGCACACGTGCCGTAGGTTGCAGACCCCTGGTTTAAAACTTTTCAGTTAGCCTCTATTTAGCTCAAGTGCCACATAGGAGAAAAGATTCAGCATCTCCATCTCTTCATTAGTTGTGGGCACATTCGCAGCCTTTGAATCCTCCAGCAAAACCACAGGAGATCAGAAATGATATTCTTGATACTTCTAATGTTAAAACTGAGCAGGTGAAAAAACCTTTTATGCCTTCTTTATATGTCATAAAGAAATAGAAAGGGGACAAACCCGTTTATTCCTGTGCAACTCCTTTGCCATTCACAGTATCATGTACAATCTGGCAGCTACATCAGGGCTTGTTGAAGTTTAAATCAAAGGACCTTTTAAGAGGAAAGCTTTGCTTGTTCTTATCTGTTCCCTGCAAAGTTAGATGTCAGATGGCGAGTGACTAATCTGTGATTGGTTTCAATAGGCACAGCAACCATTAGGTGCCTTTTTGGTTAATTTGTGTGCAACTTTTGTAATACAAGCAATTATAATGTATATAGAGTTGATTGTTGCTGCTGCTTGCTTACTTTCGGCTCCCTGTAGCATACAGGCCCCTTCTGCCTCTTAGAAAAGAAAGGCAAGCAATTGTCCTGTTTGTATGATTTCCTGTGAATAACCCCAGTTTTGGAAAGCCAAGCCCATATAATTTTGATTGTTTTATATAAACCAATGCAAAATGCTGTGTGGATGCTCCTTATATAGGTTTAGCTTGCGTTGGTAAACTAACACGTGCAAGCTAAACTGCTGTAAGTGTGTCCATACATGGTTTGTAGAAGTTTAGCTAAATCTGTTTTCAAACCAATATTTAATATCCAATATTGCAGAAACCGATTTACAGATTGCAAATACTGTACGTTTTAAAACAAAACTCCATTTTCTCCTTCATTTACCTGCCTAGACCTGATCTCATGGTTCTTTGTCTGCCCTGAGACAATGTAAGATATCGATATCACTGAGGGAGATCAGAAATAAAGCTCACCGACTGCTTAAAGTGCTAGCAAAGTTGTCAGTTGAGGTAGGGGACACAGAACCCTTACTTCCTATCCTGTCCTCTTCCTGGCTTTTCAGTTCATTCTTAGGGGCTTTAGTAATTCCTATACATTTTACATGCACATATAGAAGTATTTCCAAGTGCATTAGACATCATGTTACAAGGATCATATCACATAATCTACTTCAGTGAGAAATAATAGCAGCGTGTCCCTTTAAAAACAAAAAAACTTTGCATCATTTTTACTACAGTTATCCCTTTTATTGGTCCAATGAATAAGTTCCAAAGAATAAAGCTATGGAATGCGTATCCTTCCCTCTTTCTCCCCCCGGCCCCCGCCTTCCCCCAATCCTTTTCTAGACAGTGACCATTTATTTTAAACGAATAATGAGAGAGACTCCTGCAGCATGAAGAGAGGATATTTTTGGACCCCAAACCTCTGTGCATTAAAATATTAGCTCCAACAAATGAGATTGAATTATCTACCTGGTCACCTTCCTTCCTAGTATCAGAGCAGATATTCGTATCTCCTGCATGCAAATGGTACCAAAGGGCCCAACTGTCCATTAGACAAGGCCATAGATTTGAACTGCTGTTCCCAGTCTCCAACAGGAATGAGGGGGGGATGCAAGTGCATGAGTTTTGTATATTGGGTTCCTGTCCCATGTGGCTCTCGCTCATTGCTAACGTTGTGCAGATTTTGAGGGATGCTGCACTATTATAGATGCCATCCTTTGGATAAGAAAAACAAAGTGCCTCTTCTCTTCATCATTGGTGGTTGTCTGTGCTAAAACCTGCTTTTTGAAGCTCAGATTATCTTTGAGTGCACTCTAGTGTGGGTGACTCTGGATGGACTATTGTATAAAATATAGTAAAGTCTTGTCTTTATTGAGATTAAGTGACTGGGAGTGGGGGAATCCTTGTTTTAATTTGAAGGCAGTTAAGCCTTTTGAATTTTGAACTTATCAGTACAGTGATGCATTCTTGAGGATTTAAAAACAGTGTTTTCCTTTTGCACCCCTGAAAGTAAGTTGATTTGTGTCAAGAATTTGGCAAACCCAGTTGAAGTCTGACAGGGTTCACTGAACTGGAACTGAGCTTTCTTTTAAAGCTTTGCACTCCATATGCAGAATCAGAGCTGGCCATCCTTTGTTGTATTCAGAGAAAAAGCAAATTCGATAAAACTGAAAATAATTTGATAGGAAAATTCATTTGAAAAACAAGAAACAAAGTTGGTGGTGATTGTGCTGTCTTTACACTGCAAGTGGATCAGATGAATGCTTATATTGCACAGTTCATGTATACACAAGTAGGTAATGAATAGTCATTGTTTAATTTGGGTATAATTTATTAAGCATGGACATTGGCAATATGCTCAATACTGTAAAGACATAAATTTAGACAGCCCCTGCTTGTGAGCATCACAAAAGAGCTAGGACCAAGATTTTCAAAAATACAAGCCTAACACATAAGTCCATATTTAGGTTCCTATAGAAGTGACCTGTTTTTAAAAAATGTGGAGTATCTAGCAGGTTCCATTGACTTCTCAATCTGAGATTTATGGGGGGAATCTTTATCTATAAAGAACAAGGGTTACGTTTTTTCTTTTATGTCACCGGGAACAAAGTGTAATGAATTTATACTTCCAGGGCATACTGTCATATTTAATATTATACATCTAAAACTTTTTCTGTTACAAAGACCACCTTAAATGGTAAAAACAAGATAAAACATCTAATTTACTTTTCACTTTATGGGTGGTTTTTTTTGCACTCTTTCAGACTGGACAAACTAGTTTCTGGTGAATTTCACATTCAGGTTCTCATGCAGTAGCAGAAGCCACAATGTTTGAGTTACAGTGAGAGAAACATGTTTGAAAAAAACTTTCAACTGGAATTAAGGTATGGGGGGGGGTGTTTTGTTTTGTTTTGTTTTTAAGGAAGCCTCTTTGGGTTTAGTTCTTTTAAAACCTTATTTTACATTTTGGTTCAAATTAGACCTCCAATGTCACTTCCAACTATAGGGAATATCTCTTTTAAAAATTAGAGGAAAGTGAGTGGTATTAATGTGGCCAGATTATTTCCTTTCATCTCCCAAAATATTAACTCTTTGTATTACTTCTCTGTATGAAGGGTGGGATGAGATTTTCTTGAGTCTCAAATGACATCTTCTCTTAACTTTTGTTAAGCATGATCTGCTTTGACTCTGAACAGATCTAATGTTCAGAATCACTCTGACCTCTTGCTTCATTAATTCATTAACGTACGCTATGACGAAGTGGGAATTTTCTGTAATATTTTTATGAATCATGTGTGCCTCAGTTTCCCTCTGTACTTTGCATTGCTACTCAGTGGTGCAAAAGGGTTAAACCTGCTCTTGGAGCAGAGCAGGAGACAGGAGGTGTGTCTCTCATCCAACCAACTGGAGTGGAATGAATGGATCATTTAAAGTACTGGTCAAAACTGACAAATATCAACAGGGGGCTCCAGAGGGACAATGAAAACCCCAAGGATCGAACAATCAACAAAGGGGAAAGGTGGCAGATGGCTGACATAAGGGCAGCCCTTTGAAGAGACATAGGACCATCACCTTGAACTGACAAGGAGTTGGAAGGAGAGGGCCTAGAAGTAGAGTGTGTATCAGCTTGGCTGGCTGATTGCACTTATGGGGCCGGAATGGACTATCTCTAAAGGTTATTTTTCTAAACTAAGGACTTTGCAAGGCTGTCCTTACAGTTGGCTAATGAATCCTACTGTTTTGAAAAGGCTGCTGGCATCACTGCAAATACTTGCTATGGGGCATTGGTCCCTGAAGGGCATAAAAGCCTGACGAGGAGTCTATCTCATTGGCCAAAGCTCCCTGCATGAGACCAGAGTGCTGGAGCCTAGAGTCTCAGTCTCGGAGGCATTAAGGCCGTGGGGCCTACCCTTAAGGAAGATTGGGACCCCTTGGGGGTCTCTCACACAGAAGGAGTTCCTCCAAGGGACATAGTACAGATCCTGTGGATCCATGACTCTCACACATTCTCTCTGTCTCAATCTTAACTCACTGGTGTCCCTTCAGCCTTCTGCAGCTGCTGAATGTTGTTCATTTCCTGGAACTTTCTGTGCATAATAGGCAGTCGTGCATGTTTCCTTAAAGACCATGCTTCCTTTGGAGAGCTACTTTGCTCCATCCTTCTGTATCTGTTCTTTCATCTTGTGCAGTTACATAACACGTTTTTTGAGGGGTTGCATGTTCTGAAAGCTGTAGCATCCATCTTTTGTGTGTATGTACAAAAATCTTAGGACGTAAATACTAATGTGTGGAGTAAGTACCTCTATTTTGAAGTAATACTGTTTGAGACTTTAGGAAACAGCTGCGTAAGGACAGTTTGATCTCATAGTTAGACATCTGAATCTGCAAGCTGTGTTCATGTTACACAGCCGCTTTTCAGAACAATCACAGCTGGAGACTTTTCCTTGGTACACTTAACTTGATTCTGAGCTACCTCTTTTTTTTTAAAAAAAATTAGAGGTTCTTATCCAAATTTATTTTGATATGATAGACATAAACTATAATACAGGAATCCTCTTCCTCTACACTTGACAAATTTTGGCTGTGTCTTCTGGCTTATGGCTTACAGCAGTGGTTCCCAAACTTTTTACCAATTGCGTTTTGTCCATTTTTTTGCGATCCACCATTACATATGTACACCTCTACCACAGTACCACAGTCCTAATCCTGACCCAGTGTGGAGGCAGCTGGACTAAACCTGCATGGTGCTGCACCTCTGTACCAGGTCACGATGCCAGGATCAGAGAGCCAGGCCCAACTTCGCAGGACTGGAGCTGCCACTGCAGGATGAGCGTGGGGCAGCCTCACTCTTCAAAACAGACACATGCTTGTGCTCTCTCTTCCCCCTCACCCTCCCCAGCCAGGGCCCAGGGATGGGTTAATCTGGCCAGGATGTGGCCACCCATCTAGAACCATTGACCCACTGTTCGGGAAACACTGGTTTATAGCAGCGCTTACATCTTGGTCTTCTGTGGCACCTCAGCCTCCACTTGTGCACATACAGTTTTGCATGTGTTCACTTTCTCTGCATTGGCATCTCATATACAGTAAAAAATTCCTAAATTTTCCTATAAGTCTTTTATACACTTATGTGTTTAACAAAAAATTGATTTTGATATGATTTAATCCAGGCATATTCTGATGCCTGAGCATGAAATCCTTAGTGCACAGAAGCACAAATAAAATTGCATGTGTGTGAGAGAAGACCTATGCTGAATATCAGTTCCTTAATGTGTTAGGACTGTGTGATGTACAGGGCTGCCCAGAGCGGGGGGCAAGTGGGGCAATTTGCTCCAGGCCCCGGGCCCCACAGGGGCCCCCACGAGAATATAGTATTCTATAGTATTGCAACTTTTTTTTATGGAAGGGGCCCCCAAAATTGCTTTGCCCCAGGCCCCCTGAATCCTCTGGGCAGCCCTGGTGATGTATATCAAAGTAAATTCTAATATTCATAATTTGATTCACCCAAATGTACACACTTTTTTCCCCGCCTATGGCTTAGTCCATACCACCCTCTTGGCTTTACCAGTCTATCCTCCTTCCACAAGAGAATTGGATTGCAAGTGTCTTGATTCCTCAGGGATTGCAGCTCTTCTGGCCCCAGGCAATGGCAGAATGGGACTGGTACCACAACACAGGTTCATTCACAGAGTAGCTTGGCACAAACACTAGGTCAGCCTTCTAGTAATCCATCCTGAATTATTGAGTAATGGAAAGAGTCTGTATATAAAACTTTAGTGTAAGTAGCTAGTAAAATAACTAGCTTAACCAACTGATGACTGACTAACTTTCAATATTGGAGAAGAGGAACTGTGTATTTATTATGACATAGATCAGTAATTTGTAGTTTACCGTGGTTGGAATTCACCCAGCCTGTAGTGCTCCCTTAACCAGATTCCCTTTCTCTTGTACCACTGTATAGCTTTGAACTAAGTGGAGCAAACCAATTTCTCTTGCACGTGCTGGAGGAGCTGTGGTGGTTTCTAAAAAGAATGCTGCTTTGGCATTGGGCCATGAGTTAGGGTTTTTTCCATTTGTCTCCTGCTGCTTGTAGATTGTACCTAGAGTCCCTATGTCTTTACATGCAGTTGTTTCAAATTCAAGTAGTGAAAGGCCTAATTAGGGAATCTTGATCAAACAAACATTAGAAACAGCAGTATGATTTGAAATTTAACTAGGACAAAGACTGTCTAATAAATTAGTAAATTCAGAATAAAACTTTCTCTACAGAAATTTGCCTTAACTATTTCAGGATTTAACTTCTGGAGTGCTGTCTAGCAGACCAGGTACATGAGGAGGAAAATGCACCTGCAATACTGACAAGTCACATGCTACATCTATACAGAGGTTGCATTTGTGTTCAGCAATTAACCAATTAATTCTTCACTCTGAATAATTGGTCATATGACTGCAGCCACACCGTCTCTGTTATAATCCCATAAGACCTCACAGGCCAAACAGGGTCAGTTCAGTACTTGAATGAGAGAACTCTAGCATGTGCTTAAGTACAGAAGTTGGTGGTGTTGAGTATAATTCACTGTAGATTCACTTAATTGTAGCATGAGTAACAATAGTAGTGAAGACAAAGCAACATAGGCTTCAATGTGGGCTAGTTGCCCCCAATACAAGCCCGCCGGAGATTCTGGGTACATATTCAGGTTGCTGGCCTGTGCTGGAGTCCATGCCATCACATCTTCACTGTTCTTATTATGTGCACTCGCTAGATTAAAGCTAGCATCCATATGTCTACCCATGCTACAGTTACACCATAATTTGAAGCGTAGGCATACCCTAAAAGTTGGACTTCCCTTACTCCTCAATCAGTGCCTCTGGGTGGTTTTAGCTGGTACGATGCCACTGGCTGGAGGTGCTGGTTTTCAAATGAGATGTAAACCTGAGCTCCTCACCACTTGTTTACTGAAGACTTAGTGGCACTTGTAGCAAGAATTAGGGATGTTCTGTCAATGCGTGTGTTGGCCAGGTTCCATCACTGGTAATTATTCTCCCTCCCTAAATTCCTCTGCTGCTTCAGTGTGTTTTCCCTTAATGGTTGTCTTAACTTTCTGTTACTATTCCAACTTTATTTATGCATTGTGTGCTGTTAAACTGTTGCTGCACTTTGATGGCTGGTGATCCTGTTTCTAGTTTTTATGTCACTAAGGCCATGTCTACACTACCACTTTTGTCAGTACAACTTCTGTCACTCAGGGTGTGAAAAAACACACCCCTGAGTGAGTTAGGTTACACCAACAGAAACGCAAGTATGTCAACAGGAGACCTTTTCCCACTGACATAGCTACCGCCACTTGTGGAGGTGGTTTTAGTATGTCAATGAGAGAGCTCTCTCCTGTCAGCACAGAGCAGCTACACGAGCAATCTTACAGCAGCACAGCTGCATCGGTACAGTTGTGTCGCTGTAAGGTCAATAGTGTAGACATGGCCTAAAAGTATCAGAGCATCACCTGTGGTGCTATATACAAATACTTTTAATGTGCAAAACGCTCTGGATTCTTGAAAAATTGCTCTCTAAATAGGTCTTATTTCACATGTTAAGCATCACTTTGGGGAAATGCACAATAAAGCTTACAAGTTTAACTCCGCTCTGAAGTGTTCCCTTCGCCTCTTGCTGCTACTTGATTTTTACATTATTTAATTTTTGGCAACAGCCAACTTCCAAAGCACATGCAGTACTCTAGCCTCTATCCCCCTTTTCTAAACTAATTGGGTTCAAGCAGCCCTGGAAAGAGGCCTCCTCTTGTTACTGTAGTCATATGAGCATCTAATCTCAAAAGTTTTTAAGCCGCATCAAAATTCATGTGCTTTGTTTTCTCAGCCCTCCTCCCTCCACTTTCAGTTCCACTAAGAGACTTCAGCTCAGAGGAAATGCTGCAGGCAGACAAAGACAGCAACTCTTCTTTGGGCCTCCTGAGTCCCTAATTCAATTAGGGACTCACTAGCCGGAACAGGACTCTGAGTGGGAGGGGAAAGAAGAGGCCTTTTGGAGTATACAAGAACTATACTCAAGCTGGGGCTTTTTAACCTAAGTGTTTTCATCACATAAGACCTTCTGAATGATCTCCTCCATAGCATTGCAGAGGCTGTGTATTGATTGATTAGGCTTTTTCTGTTTTTGGCTAGGACGCATGAAACATTCATGTCCCTGACATTAGTTAAAGGCTTGATCAAGTCATCTGGCTTCTGCTGAAGTAGTTAAACTGCTGCAAGCAGTGTCTGCCACTGTACATGGCTTCATATTGAGAACAAAGGCAAGAGAGAAGAGGTGGGGGAAACATGACAATCGGCAGTGAAACACAAGAGAATTCATTGCAGATGTGAGGCTTTACATACGGACTGCCAGGTTACATCTTGTCAGTGAGTGGAAAGAACCTTTTCAATTTTGTTTATAACGAAGACTTGTTTCTTGGCATTCTTATAAAGATGATGTTTCAGTACATTTGTGAAGGTAGAAATACATTCTTAATGCCATTGAACCTCAATGCGGTGTGGCTGAGATTCGGAAGCATAACTAACAAAACTTAAAGAAGAAACATGCCCTCACCTTGAATGGGGAATGTGACTGATTTTCTTAATGGAGGTGATACTGAGCCTGGTAGGTTGATTAATTTTGCAATAGTCTTATTGTTCTGTAAGATTTAGGAAGACTCTCAGATATTATGATGATAGGGACTATTGAAGAGAGGGTTTGGGGGGGGAGGGGTTGCACTTTTTGTTGCTTCATTATGGTGAGTCTACTCCATAGGGATTCCACTGCTATCTGAACTAGGATTTTACCCAGAAAGATTGATCTTTTTCTTGTTGTTCCCCCTGTGTGTGTGTGTGTGTGTGTGTGTGTATGTGTGTGTGTGTGTGTGTGTGTTTTAATGAAATCTGTTTTATTAATGAAGTTCCGTTTAAGAAATGTCTTTGCTGAAAGAATGTTATAACTTTTTCTAACCCAGGCATAGTTTAACTTTTGAAATGAAAACAATATGTAATTTTCACTGAACTTGTTGTTTGTGTGTGATACTAAGTACACAACAGTGGTGATAGCATCTGCCCTTGTACCAGCTTTAAAACTGAGACTAGATGTCTTTGAATTGATTCATACAGGGCCGCCCAAGGGGGGGGCTAGTGGGGCAGTTTGCCCCAGGCCCCGGGCCTCGCAGGGGCCCCCACGAGAATATAGTATTCTATAGTATTGCAACTTTTTTTTATGGAAGGGGCCCCCGAAATTGCTTTGCCCCAGGCCCCCTGATTCCTCTGGGCAGCCCTGGATTCATATTCTCAGTTGTCCTGTAACACAGCTGAAGAGGGGAGGAATCCTAAACTTAGTCAAACTACTGGGAGAATACTGTGGATTGCAGCTTTGTAAAATTCTTCTCACACATGTCTCAGATGAGCTTTTTTTGCAGATGAGAAAAATATCATAATCTGGTAAAGAGTTAGTGAGTAGATTTTGTGTTGGCTAGAATACTAGCAGCTTTTACCTACAACTTTCCTAGGATCCCTTCTCTAGGGGCTTGTTTATATGGTGCAGAGGGCTTGATTCTTAAATTTCTCTGCTGATGCCATGTGGACCCTGCTGACACTCACTAAAGGTACCTTGTTTGCATTAACGTAGTCCTGTTTGAAACCTGTGCCAGCAGGGTCTACACAAGGTAATTAGAGGACAGCATGTTAGTGTGCTTTACAAATCGCACCTTCGAGCACGTTTGCTGGCACCATATAGGAAAGCCCTAGATTAAATGCTGTACTTCACTTCTTAGAACGGTGCTTTCTAGTGATCAGAGTGTATCAGCGTCTCATATCCCTGATGATCTTTTATCATTTACAGTATTTTGAACAACCTGACTAAAGATATCGGAGCTTTTCCAAGCTAAGCAAGGAAACAGTAATAACATCAATTCCATGAAATTATTCTTGCATTTTCTATTCTTGAAACCATTTTGATGGCAACCTTTCTTATTACTATTTAACATTTTATCATGGTCGTGCCTAGACCCAACAAGACTGATTCCTTATTCTGCTAGGTGCTGTATAAATGTATAGTGAATGACACTCCTTTCCATTGTTTGACTACTGAAGCTCCCCTGCACTGTTGCTGGCAGGAGGGACGTTGTGGCAATGCAGTGTAGAATGAGGTGAGAGAGACCAACTGAAGTAGTGCAGCTGCAATAATTGTTTCTACCTGTTCAGACTAGGCGAAACCATTGTAGACTGTGCTGCACAGCCAGACCTACAGTAGGGTTGCCAAGGATTGGCCTGGAGTCTCCAAGAATTTAAGATTAATCTTTAAAGGTTATGTCATGATGAAATCTCCAGGAATACATCCAACCAAAATTGGCAACTAATCTACGGTAAAGATCTGCTTCCTAGTGTTGTAATCAGCACTTGTAAAACACCCAAGACGGCAGCTGTACGTAGACACACAATGCTGTACAAGTGTTATACGCTCAGTGTTCCAACCAGTGGGTTTTTGCATGGTATAAACAACTTCTAGGAGTCAATGGCATTGTGTACAAAAGGGGTAGCTATTCCTGTAGAAAGGGGGAATAATAGCGATACCAGTATAAGGCAACTTTATACTGATATGAATGCATCCACAATTGGGCATTATATCAGTTTAACTATTTCAATAGAAAAATAACCCTCCCCCAACTGAAATAGTTAATCTAGAGTAAACACTACTGGTAGACAAGGCCTAAGTCGCCTTTCTCTACTAATCATATTTATTCTCACTGGAGATAATGTTTTTTTAGCCACATTTAAGATGACTTGGTGGCAAGGCAGAAGTAGAAATTTGAAGTTTTGCATCTAAACTTTCTGAAAAGGTGTTTGAGCAACAGAGCTCACCTGTTGTCCAAGTACCTGCTATTGTGTATATCATTCTATATAAGGAAATTCTTGCATTAAGTTCAATATACAGTAGCACAGCAGGACTTAGACACAGACACCATTGTTTGAAAGCTTGATAGGAATTCTTTCAGAGGTCATCTTCTTGTGACAATCCCAATTAAAGGTTTGAACTTTCACCAAACAGAAATGTAATAATGAGGAGGCTTTTCATCCAGGAGTTTGCAAGAACCAGGTGTCCAGCAGGTCTCCAGTCTTGCATGCCTACCTTTGCACACACAAAGAGGTTTGGTGCTCAACTACTGTGTTGAACCACCCATTCTGAGTCTGGGCTTGAAATAGGTGGCCCATAACATACTATTGCTTTGGGTGCCTACTAATTTATTTTGCTCAGTGTCCCCATTTTTTCTGACTCAAAATGAGGAATACATGCTAGATAAGCTTTCAACCTGAGAACTAATTTTACAGCAACTTCTGTGAAGCTGAAGTACCTTTTAACTTCTTTATAACAATACTGTCTGGGTTTTTTTTCTCTGAATCTCAACAAACTTCCTGCTGCTGCCACCCCAACCACTCTTTTGGTCTCTGTCCCCCTTCAGGCACTTGGTGCTTCTTCCCCAGAGTGCTGATCTAGTAGTACCATCTCAAATCAAATAAACGTGCATTAAGAGAACACATCCAAACCTCTTTTTTTAATTCCTCTTTCCCTCAGTTGAAAGCTGAAAAGGATTTTTTCCCCATGTAATGTTTTCCTTCTCATTGCTCATATGCTGGGCTATTCTAGAATTTGCCCCTTAGCAGGGTTGTTGAGTCTAGTTTTTATAAACTAATTGTAGATTTTCTTCACGGCACAAAGAATTACATGGATTTTACAAAACAGCGTAAGGGGAAAAGCCCAACGTTGTGTTTTAGCTTGGCTAATATACTCCACGCTTGTATAACGCATGAGGGTATCTGCGGCTCAGCAGAGTAGTCCAGAGGATAAGGAGCAGCAAAAGAATTGGGAAAAGCTGTGTGTCCTTGAATCCACTCTGATTGCAAATATGCTGCTGTGGCTAAAGCAGAGGCAATCTCTTGTAACCCACTTTCCCTTCCTGCTGGTCCCTAATACAGCTGGAGTCAGGAGCTGTTAGCACATACAGGACCATGGGCTCTTCAGCAGTTCACTGCCCACGCTCGGTTAGTCTACACGGCTCAGGATCAACAGCATGTGTCTCAACCTCATAGAGCCACTAATATGAGCCTCCCACTCCCAGCAGTAAGTAGCAGGCTGAGTGACAGACTGGGCTGGGGAGCAACCACGGAATGGAGATGCAAAGACCAAGAAAGGAAAAAAAGTTTTTTTTAATAAAGATGATGTTGGTGTGAGGTCTGGAGGAAGAAAATGGCGGGGGTGGGGAAATACTGTAACAAGCAATGGTGTTGAAGCATCCCCTTTAGCAGACGGAGAAACTGAGGTGTACAGTGATTAAGTGACTTGACAAAGTTTGCTCTGCATCAATGACAGGGCCAGGATTAGAACTCAGTTCTTTCCTCCTGGTCTGTGCTTGGCCCACTCGACCGGCGGTTCTCAAACTGTGGGTCAGGACCCCAAAGTGGGGTCGCCAGGGCTGGCATTAGACTTGCCAAAGCCCGAGCCCCACCGCCCGGGGTCAAAGCCAGAGCCTGAGGGCTTCAGCCCTGGGTGGCGGGGCTCAGTTTACAGGCCCCCCACATGGGGCTGAAGCCCTTGGGCTTCGGCTTTGGCCCCCCCTGCCCAAGGTGGCGGGGCTTGGGCAGGCTCAGGCTTCATTTCTCCCCACTCCTGGGGTTGTGTAGTAATTTTTGTTAGAAAGGGGTCTCAGTGCAATGAAGTTTGAGAACCCCTGCACCAGACCATGTTACCTTCATACCAGAGTTTCTTTCTGGTGTGCTGTCAAACTAATCTGCTGAAAAGTGTTTCAACTGAGATTTAATGGGGTGTGTAATTTATATCCTGCTGTGTGGGTGGATATTTGGGGGTATTTTTTAAGCCTATCTCAGAATTTTCTTGTAAACCCAATATTTTGCACTCCCTCGGGGACGCCAGTTGTTATCTTGTCAGTTGATGTTTTTACTTTGTCCGTTTGTTATCTTTCTCAGTGTTTTAGAGAGTGCTGCAGAAATAAAATATAGTGTAGTGTAATTAATATAGAATTGAATGCCCTGTAGCTTTAAATCTAACAATCCTGATGCTTTTGTATGTAAACAAAATGCTCCCAGTGGGGCTGGAGGAGAGAGGCATATACTGTGCGTGAGTGCTGAGTGTAACCATTTGCATCAGCAGCACTGGAGGTCTGCACACAGTGATGCTTGTTTTGGCAAAGGCTTTCTGTTTATAAAGCAAGTGTCCAGAGCCCTCTGTCTCTCAGATGTAGGGAGCAGTGTAGTCAGTGTGGGAGACTGTCCAAGCAGTACCTAGCACTGAGGAGGACTTTGCAGATTGGCCATGCGGTGATGTTTATGTGGTGCTGCTGTACCTGTATGTGCTGCGACAAGCACTTCTGCGAGCCGGTGAAGGTGAGAAGATCATGGAACATCAGTGCATCCTATTTGGCTGTTTTCTTTAAATCTCCAGTACAGTAGCACATGACCTCATTTATAGCATTATTCTTGGAAACAGTGTTTTCCTCCAGGCTTGACTGTTATATTTCTGTGATCTTATTTTTATATATCTAGTTTTATTTGTCTTGGAAGCTGGAAAGTATGGAAAAGGCCTCTGTCTGAGTGAGTGTTTCAATTTATAATCAAGATCAAATATGTGCTTGCATAGTACAGTGAAGGATGAAACCTAGGGCTAGTAAAAGCAGCCCAATATCACGGGGTATTTTGATCAGGCATATCTTTAAATATGAATGCATGCTTTGCTTTTTCAGCTGTGTAAAAGGCATTTCCAGGAGGACATAAACATATTGCAGAATCATATCTGACACTAGGCAAAGAAATTGGCATCTGGGTTCTCAGAGTGCCTGGTGACCTTCACAAATAAATGTGTAATTCTTTGGCCTTTAAGCGGTGTAGTCAGGAATTGCCGCCTCCACAAAAGTGTGTTACAGCAAGACCTATTCCCCACTTACATTTACTGTATGAGAAACCTATAGCGGGGGTTGGGAGTCTGATCGTCTATGAAAAATGTATATAAGTTCTTGCCAGTGGTTCTCTGATCTGCTGTGACTACAGTGTACAGAAGGAGGGAGGAGAAACACAGGAGCCTGACATTTTGGTTTTACCATGCGGGGGAGGAGGGGATATTTTCCTTGGATTTATTAACAGTCCCTAAATACATGATGCACATATTTGAGCAGTGCCTAGTGTTGTGTTTGAGGCATATATATCTAATCCCCCTTATTGCTTATACCCATCATTTTCTTTAAGAGCAACCAGTTCTCGTGAGAGGCACATTTTCTTTCTCTTACTGTATTTGTCAGTCTCTTTAATAAAAGTCATGTAGAGGTGGCTACTGCTAGTACCTGTTAAAACAAAAATTGAGAGTTGAAATTGTGCCAGGAAGTAGCTATGGGGGGTGGATTGGGGGCAGGGAAGGGTTTTGTGTTTACCATTGACACTAGCATTTTATTTGTATTCAGCTTTCAGGTTTCTGGGGGAGTTTCAGGGGAAATACCTGCTGGACTACAGTTGGATACATCAGTGTCTGTTCTTAGTGAATGCAACACCTGGTCTTATATAAGACTGAAGATTCACACCATATTGCCTTAAATACAGTTTTAGAATCTGTTCCCATTACTGCTTCTGTTGCACAGTTCCTGCTTGTTCATAGATCCTCTTCTAATATTAGCAACAGTACTTGTTCTTAGCAGGGCCTCCTGAGATGGAGTTCCAAATCTGCCTTTGTTTGTTGCAGATAGTTTGCAGTAAATATATTGATTTCAGCTTTCAGTTAATATAGTATTTACTGTAGACTTTTAAACAAGTTTCTCCACTGCCTTTCTCTGCTGGAGACTCCTGTCTCTTGAATGAAACTTCCTCATTAAATATAGCTTGTCCCTTTCAGATCTCCAAAGGCATATGTATGTGTATGGCAGCCCAGCAGGAGGAGCTGTTGACAAGCAGGCTTTTTCTTTGTGCTGTAGTGGCATATATTAGCTCTCCGTTGTCTTTGACTAGCTGAGCTAGTCTTCTCTTTGCCACTTCCTTATCTCATGTCTCTAGCATGATGTTAGTGTGGCTCCCATACAGCATTTAGAGCTTGAACAACAAACTGCAGATTTTGGTAGTAAAGGAACCTCTGCAGTATCCAAACTATTGCCTAGCTTCCTGGCAAAAAAGAAATTTGTTGATGTGTACTCTGTGAACATAAGAACATAAGAAAGGCCGTACTGGGTCAGACCAAAGGTCCATCTAGCCCAGTATCTGTCTACCGACAGTGGCCAATGCCAGGTGCCCCAGAGGGAGTGAACCTAACAGGCAATGATCAAGTGATCTCTCTCCTGCCATCCATCTCCATCCTCTGACGAACAGAGGCTAGGGACACCATTCTTACCCATCCTGGGTATTATAAAGGCTTAAAGGAAGGGTTAATGTATTGAGAAACTATAGATACAACTTCCAAATAATGCCGTGACAGGACACGTGAATCTTGTTGCAGTTTCAAGACATATTTATCTTTTAGTACAAGTTGTTGATTACATTAACCCAGAAATAAGGTTAGGGAATGGCTTTTGGTTACTGTGGAGCTCCATTAAATGACAGTTATATCTGCAAAAGAAAGAAACAACTTCTAAAATTAAGTTCTCCATGTATCAAACAAAAAAATGTATGGAAATATAGTTGAACCCTTCAAAATGACTACTTTGTCAGAGATGAATTCCAATAGAAAAGATCTGTTAAATGGTTACATAACAAGACAAATTAGATTTCAACAGAGAGGACTCCTCTTAAAAGGGGGGCAAACCCTTGTTTTAAGTGTGGTTGTACTGTGTAAAATGATCCTGTAAAAATGACCTTGTGAAGTTGGATATTTATTCAATTCCATATCCAATTTGCTCACTCATTTTACAAGTCAAATTTAACTTGCAGCCTGCAATCTGAAAACCAAGCTCTGTTCTTTACTATGCCTTACACATTCACCACTAATATTCTGCATTAATTTATTAGATAGCAGGTTGATGTGTGAGACAAAATAGACTGTACTGGCTCTGCAAAGCTAGCAGCAGTAAAAGCTTTGTTTTGTCAGTAAATTAAGCAAATATGTCTCAGATACACAGGGGAAACTGAAATGAGTGAGAAGAGTGCCATTTTATGTAGTCATTCCTATGATTATACCCTGTATTTCAAATAAATAGACTTGTTTTCAAGATAACCATCCCTATAATTAAAATTCATCCACCTCCTCTCCTGTTTTTATTAGTGTAACCGCCTGCTCCCTGGACTTCCTGACACCCACATGGTTTCCCTTTGGTTGATTAAAAAAAAAAAAAAAAAAAAAAGGCAGCTGCTAAGATAATCTTCCTTGTCCATTGCTCTGGCAATGTCTATTACGATCTCTTCCTCTTTCCTCTCAAAGATCAAGCTCCTTCAAGGCCCTGCACATAATTCTATCCTCATTTATGTACCTCTAGATTCTTGTAATTTGTTACCTATGATGCCAGTCTTAATGTCCCATTTGTCTGCCTATCACAAGTGATTTTCTTCCACACTCCTCTTTACATATGGGAAGTCATTCCTGAATTGATCCACCAAATCATTACTCTGCATTCAAGACCTTCCTGAAGACCCACTTCTACTGTGACACCTACAAGAGTCAAACTAGCTGATCATGCCTCAATGGCGGGGTATTTGGAGGTAGTTTTAATCATTTTTAAAAATGTAAAGTGTGTGAATAATCACCTGTTGAACACTTGTATGTTGTGCCCTTTCCTCTCTCCTTAGAGTGGGGACCATGTCTCATCCTATGACTGTATAGCACCTACATAATAAATATCCACCTTTGTCTCATCCCTTTCCACACACTCCACCTGCTTCTGCTTCATGGGCAGTGGTTGAACCATATATATTCCTCAGGGAGAAGGTGTTTCTTGTCACTCAACTGTTACCTTTTAGCAACTAGTAGTGACTGATTCTTAAGAGTCCATTCCAGTCTTAGACCAGAAGAATGGTGACCAAGGTACAGGGCTTCAGCCAAGCGGGAAGTGAGAAAAATATAGAATTTTCCAAGGGGTACCAGATGTGTAGACCCCAACAAGCCAGGAAATAACCAGGTTTACTGTGGGGTGTGCTGGTTGGTTTGTGGGGTGTGTTTGTGTGTTAGTGCACTAAGTAAAGCTGCAGAAATGTGAAATGTGTTGGTTGTGTTGTAACTGACACCACAGGTAATTCTTTCTGATCAGACAGGTAACGTCATGGCAGTAGCAACATTAAACATTTTTTTTCTTTCATTTCACTTACTAATGCTCAAATATTGGTCCCTTTCTGGAACTCTCGTACGTTGCAAATATATGGAAAATAAAGCTGGTTGCTCTGTCACTTAAACCAGCAAGTTAGGGCACGTCTACATTACAAAATAGAACCAGTTATTGACTGGGTCAGGACAGCTATATTGTAACTGGCTCCCGCAACAGTTAAAACTGTAGGGTGAAAATTTTCAAGGTTGCCTAAGTCCTATTTTCAAAGTGATTTAGGCACTTAGGAGCCTACATCTCATAGTTCATTTAAGTGCTATTAAAATTTTTGCCTGTAATGTAGATGGGCAAGTAGTCCTTATGCCCCTGGTTAGTTACGTACCTTCTGTCATTCCCCCTTCTGTAAATTGGTGGTGATAAATGTTTACCATGCAGAGATATTGAGGCGTGATTAATGTCTATATAGTGTTTTGAAGATGTAAAGCACCATATACAGTAGAACTGCTTTAGTGGTCATTTAGTTTCTATGAATAAATTACAAAGCCATTTCCTCTCGGTGCTAAGTTGTTGGTCCCGCATACTATGTAGCTGGGGCAAGTAAAAGAATCAAATTGGAAGCATTTTTCTGATTTTTCTTTTTCAAAGATAGGAAAGAACTTCATACCTCCATGAGGGACAGTTGGCTGCAGGCAAAGAATGTTACTGCTTATGGGAGGTCCTGTTAATGCCAATTAGACCTGACTGATTAGCCTGAGTATTAAAAATACTAGCAAGACTCTCATGTCTATGCTTCTGTTCACATGTCTGATTTAGCAAGCTCTGTCTTCTAGATCTGAATATATTGAGAATTTGAATGTAAAGATCATAATGGGAGTTGCTCAAAACAATTCTTTGATGCTGACTTACCAAAGGCTCCTCTGTATAAGTGGAATGGAATATGTTCTAGTGTGGAGCTGTAAAGAATGTGTGGGGTGCTGAAGACTCAGCCTTTAGGAACTCCTGTTTCACAGCACATCTGTCGGCAGTTTGCCTTAAGATATGGTTGTGTATGTTCCTTTGCATTGTGTGGAAAACCTTGTTAAAAGAATGCCTCCGTGAATCATTGACTTTATCATTTTCTGGACCTTCAACTGTTTTGCAGTGATCCAGACTTGCATGTTAACAGAAATTTCCTCATTCATACCCACTATTTACATCTATACTGTAGGGCCCCTCCTTGATGTGTATGGAGAATCTAAGAATGATTAAGTCTGGGTGTTTCATAAACAATGAACCGGAAGGCTGGTGACTGAGAACGTGTGAAGTTCTGCACTGGACAAACAAAGACTTGTGATAGGGGGGTCCGCGTACCTTTAGAGATATTTTGTGCACATTTAATAAGCAGCCTCCAAGAAGCAGATGTAGCATTAAAAAAGTGAAATAAAATGTGAGACTTTGAATAGCTCCTTACACTAACAAAGCTGCTCTTCTGTAGTTCATGTGAATATTGTTTCCATTAAAATCTAGAAGTGTCACACCTAGTGTGTTGTGCCTTCAGACCAGGGCTGTGTTCAGTTCTGATATTTCACTGTTGCACACATGAATGCACCTTAATTGTCCTATTCCATCTGAAGCCAGCCACCTTCATGACATTTTCTGATTATCCTTTTTTGGTATCACAGAGCACCAACACAATGCCTAGCCTGTAGGTTGTTGCAACCCTATCTGTCATGGATACCAACTGGGGTATCTTCCGTGCTCTAGCAAAAGGCTAACTGTTGAATAAACGCTGAAGTAGCCAAAGAATTTCTTAAACCACTTCGGGTGAACCGTAATGTCCCCTCACAGACTATTTGCATTTCTGACTTAGAATCTGAGTAGATGGAGCACCAAAGCACAATCTGACATTTTTTTTTATTGAGATTAATAATAATAATAATAATAAATACCAAGAAGGCTTCTCACAAAGTGAAATCTTGCAGGAAAAATGCTGCTGCTTCAAGTGATGGTCCCTATTGTATTCCACTAGGAGGGCTACGCCTGCACACTATGCGTCCGGAGTCGGAGAATTTGAAAGTAATGTCCATTGGTCCGTGCATGCACCTGGCTCACCCTACTTTCAAATTCTCCAATTTCGGACACAGTGGAATACAGATAGGGATCACACATTGAAGAACCTCCAATTACAGGTAAGTAACCTCCTCATTACTTCTCTGTGGAATGCAATTGGGACTGAAGAGAAGGGTTTTATTACACAAGTGACCTGACTTCAGCTAGGATGGACAATGTACTAGCCTCAGTGCACATGTCAAAGACTTCCTGGTGGCTTATAAAATTTGTTTTACTTTTACTCTTGAATGTGGTTATTTGTGCCAGCCTTGCAGAGCTGAGATTAACTGTTTCCATAGATCAGAGGTTTTCAGATTTTTTCATATTAAGAACACACATAATGTGAACCACACGCTTTTCCTTTCACAATCTTATGGAGTACCTTTACTACCATTCACAGTTGCATAACATCCCTGTGGCATATACAGCAGTTGCCTTCATGGAAAAGTAATATTAGGAAAGCATTTAATATATTTGAGCGGTCTTTTAATTCAATTTAGCAGTGGCAAATGAGGAAGCACTATGTGATCAGCCAGCTCTCTTCAAACCACCTGTGGTCTGTAGACCACAATTTGAAAACTTCTAGCATGGAGGTTGACAGTTTTTCTTTCTTTCTCACATGTTGTTAATCTTAGAAATGTGATGTCTTTTGGGCTGGTACCATCTTAATCCAACTATTGCTCAACTAAGGGAAGAACCTGTCTTCCTTCTGTTGATCACAAATTATATTTAATTGTGTGTTTTGATGCTGACTCGTAGTAATCCTTGGTATTTGCATATCTCCTCCCATTCAGAAGGATTAGTGTGTGCTTTTTCATGCAGTATGTAGTGGGATGATCAAATAGAGATGCACAGTCATATATGGGATAGATGCTGTCATTTCTGTCCTATGTTAGGAATGCTACAAAAACTAATTGGAATTTAGCACAGGGCATTGGGGTTAACTCTTGTTAATCTGCAACAAGTGTTATGGTATTTTCAGCAACCACAAGCTGTCAGGATTTCAATCTTACACCTAGGGTGGGACTGCACCTCCAGAAGCACAGCACAGCACTCCCTAGAGCCATACTAGAGTATTGGTTCATTACTCATTCAAAGGGAACAGTGACATCTTCAAAGAGATCAACACCACTTCATGCAGCACTTGAGGTTTGTTGAATGGATATCTAATGTTGCCTGTTTTTCATTAACTGTATTATGTAATTAGTAAGATGTGAAAAGTTCTCTTTTTAAGGAACATTGCTCGTCAAAATAAGAAATACTGATATTAAAATGGAACAAAGCAACTAAAGCTAAATCAGAGAACCATGCCTGGTATGTTTTATTTTAAATAAACGTGAGATTCTTTATAAAGTGTCGGATCCGTGTCATTTCTCAAGCTCAGAGGGATTTTTCAAGCTCAGAAATGCCAGGAGAGTTGAGATACAGCTGTACCTGTTCTTCCTCTTTAACCTACCTCAGTATAAATAGCCCTGTTCTCAGTGTTCTTAAAGGTTAAAATAATATATGGAACATCCAGAAGGTCAGTGTGGCCTCATGGTTAGAGTACTTGTCTGGGATTCAAGAGACTGTTCTACTCCCAGCTCTGCCAGTGGGCTGCTGGGTGTCCTTGTGCAAGTCACTTTGCCCCTATGTGCCTCAGTTTCCCCTTATGTAAAATGGGATAATACTGACCTCATTTATAAAATGTCTTGAGAGCTCCAGATAAGAGCTAGGCATTAACATACTTGGGTCTGAATCCATGTGGAACCTTACAGTTTACCCATGTTCCAACCAGCAGTTAGTATACAGAGAAAAGCAGTAGGTAAACAGAATTTCCTTTTGCCTTTTTTCTACCTCCTGTAGCAGCTGCTTGGGACTGTGAGGAGGTTAGTCCCATATAGTGACTCATGCATAATACTGCAGACACATGCCTCACAGTAACCAGATCAGAATGCAGGAGGAAGTGTCTTAGTCAGGTGGTGGCAATGGTAATGACACTTGCCAAAATTGACTCCTGATCCTCTACAGCCCTAATAAAAAAGCGTCAACACACAGACACATTGATAGTTTGTCCTGCACTGGCCCTCTGAAAACTCGCTGCCAAAAAATCAGAAAGCTGCTGCTGTTTATTTGCAATGCCTGTCTAATGCAATCATTTCAGCTTTGCTAGAATTCAGTCATAGCCACTTTCTTCTTGTCCAGGGTACTTTAAATCTTTAAGATGATGAAAGCACTCAATCTATTGGACATCAGTGGTCTTTTGACTAATGTCAGATAACTGATTATTTTAGTACCGTATCTTGGTATTTTTGTCTGTCTGTCTATCCCCACACGCCCCCATCTGTCTGTATGTCTGTCTATGCCAGATTCCCAGGAATGGGATTGCAGCATATCTTTTCCCCTTGTTGCTGTAAAAAGCTAATTAAAACCAGCTTAAAAACTGAGTTTATATACACAAACCTTACTGTTCCCTGGGGACACCTGCATTTCTAATTGCATGTAGAAAATGGGCTATGTGATTTATACAGGTGGACAGATAAATCTGTCTATTGTAATGAATAAAATATTTTCAAAGAAACAAGTTTTATCAGATTTTATGGTAATACTTTGTTCTCTCTAAAAGCAGGTAATCTCTTAAGAATAGAATAACTGTTGGTTTTGTATGTTGTCTCCTACTCTCACAGGCTTTGTCTTCATGACTTAAAAAAAAGTTTGTTTTGTTGTCTTTTGGGCTTCATTGTCGTTGTTTTTAAACCCCAGGGCAACAGGTATTAGCTATCCCACTGTGTTTAAAAAATACACTATCTTTTTGGCAGTGAAGACTTAGCCTAAAAGTGCATTTAAAAGAATGTGTCAACTCATAGCACAGTGCCACTACACAACAGTTGAAATTGCAGGGGAAATTCAGAGAGGCAGAATGTAATTACTCACACTGAACATTTGGTTGACAGTTTTAACTACTGCAGAACTTTACCATGGGAGCTCTAAAGATAAGTGGTCAGGACTACACTTTTACATCTCACCTGAAAGACTGCAACTCCAGGTGTCCCTACCATGACTCTGAGGCCCTGGTTAAGTAGTGCTAGCTACTGATCTGACCCTAACCACCTTTGCTTTGGGGAATAGATGAGATTACAACTTGAGGGGGTGTGACTGCAGACATGATTCTTTAAAGAGCCGTAGGCTGGCGATTCAGTCAAACATGAAAAAGGCTTGTCTTCACGTACAGTGCTACAGCAGCACCACTTGAGTGAAGATGCTCCTGTGCCAACAGGAGAGCTTCTGCCATCAGCGTAGTTAATCCACCTCCCCGAAAGGCGGTAGCTATGTCAACAGGAGACATAGTGCTGTCTACACGGGCTGGGGCGGGGGGGATTAGGTCAGTATAACTACATCACTATGGGTTGAGGATTTTTCACAGTCCTGAGCAATGTAGTTATACTGATATGGGTCCGTAGTGTAGACCTGATCAGAGGAGTTTTCTCCTCTTTAATTTTTGTTCCCCTAAAGGTGATGATTACAGCTCTCACTTTACTAATGGATTGACTGCCTCTTAACCATCAGTGGATCCCAAGAGTCTCTACCCTCCTGTATGCTTTGAGGAAAGAAGTCAGTCTGTCTATTCCTTGTGAATTTGTTAGCTCTTGGCTACTAGGAATTTCAATACCAATCCTCCGATTCTCTCTCCACCTACTGTGTATCCATTGTCTTAAATGTACTTTAATGAATTTGTTCATTAGAGAGGGGAAGTTTCAGCAGGAAATCAGACTCATGACTTCTGTTCTGATTCTGTGGTGTGGGTTGTTTTTTTTCAGGGGGTGGGGAGACGCTGGGTGTTTTTGCGGGGGGGGGGGAAGGTGGTACAGTGCAAACACTTGAGTGTTTAGTTGTTGTGAATGTTTATCACGTAAGGAGAGATCTTGATCATCGGGAGACATGACTAGTCCAGTCTGCTCAGAAACTAGCTATGCACCTTCCCAGAGCTGCTCCCAGCAGAGTCATCCTTCCCTTTGCAACAGCCAGATCCTCTCTCACCTTGCCCTAGTTTTTTTATTCTAAGAAACACGACACTTCTCGGTCACGTTTTCAAAGCTTCAAGCAGAGAAGAGGGAATAGAAGCTGCAATAAACAGCTCCTAAAACCATGTGTGCCCAGAGCGCTGCTGTTACTGGCTTAAAGCCAGCTGCCCTACTTGGAAACAAAGTAAGTCTGGATTTTCAATGAGTCAGCAGGTACCTTTGTGTGTGTGTGTGTGTAATGTTCCCACCAAGGTTTTTTAAGAAGACCCACCACACTGTAAATAAGACTCTGTGTGTGTATATATAATCTATAGAAAGACTGGGGGGGAGGAGGGGAAAAAACTGATTCTTCATAGGCTCTGCACTGTGGAGTAGATATGTAGAAAAACTCTTGCAGGGGAGTAATCCTGGCAATTTGAACAGTGAGGAATTAATAATGAATTAAACTCTTTAGCTAAGGCATCCAGAAGACAATCTCCACCTGCCAGGAGGTAGGGAAAGAACTGGGGTCCTCACGTGGCCCAGTCCCCTTTAATAGTGGGGACAAAACAGCTTTCAGTACATTTCTTGTCTTCATATGCTGATAGGAGGTCATACTAGCCTGTCTGGACTGACTTATTAGGACATTGGGGAAACACATTTGAGATATGAGCAATTGAATGTTAACTTACTTTCAGGTGTTCACATTGAACATATTCTATTCCATCCACCAGCATCCCCATAGCATCCACCCAGGGTAGATTTTTTTAGTAATCCTAAATCATTAGTTTTGGACACCAGAACTCCCCAGTGTTCTGACGGATACAGGTTTTGCCAAGTGTTGTGGGTTTCTTGACCAGACTAGCTATACTACAATAAAAAACCAATTTCAGTCCAGAATAGTGTCCACACAGGCAGCTATTCTGGAATATTTTATTCTGCTGTAGCTGTTGCAGTCAGTTTCCCCATGTAAACAAGGCCTTAAAACCCTAAGGAATCTTGATCAGGCTGGTGAAAAGAAAACGACCCAACATTTCACTATGAAGTTCCACCACTGACGTTCTCTCCCTGAAAGAAAACCAACTTGGAGTGTTAGAGGAACAGGTTGGGGCATTAGAATGATTTAGAGCATCTCCTAGTGGAACCAGCTTACAGTGCACCAAAATCTAGTGAAATTATTTTTATAGTAAAATAGTGTTTAACATCCCATATTGTTTCATTGCATTGAAATGTGCAAATTGTTATGGTTATAGTAAAAACTCAGCTTGGGGAGAAGCTGATTTGTGAAAAATACAGGCGAGCCGCATCATATGCGCATTTAACTTACGCGAATTCAACTATACGTGCTCGGCAAAAAAAAGAAAAACAACAAGATACCTGTAAATAGTGTGGGCAATTCCACCCAATGAGCGTATGCCCTGGAGTGAGCGTGAGATGGGAGACGTGAATCTGCTGTTCCCTCAGTCAGTCTCAGTTCCTGCATGCCTCTCATAGTGTGAGCATCTCGCCGTGCTGAGTGTGATTCTAGTGTTTAAAGATACGTATTTTTCGCACAACATGGCCCCTAAACTCAAGCCAACTACTTCATCTGATACTCAACCGAAGAAACAGCGATCTGTTCCAACGCTGGAGGAAAAACTGGCTGTGTTGAACTTATTGAGAGATGGTATGTCGGTCTCCAACGTGGCGCGTAAATATGGCCGCAACGAATCTAGCATCCGTGCCATCAAGATTCGAGAGAGAGAAATTCATCAAGCCATGGCATCAAGTGCTCCAATAACTGCTAAGGTGACAAGCCAGGTGCATGATAAGACTTTAGTGAAGACTGAAAAGGCATTAAACTTATGGCTGGAAGACCTGAATCGTAAACGTGTGCCTATCTATGGCAACACGTTGCGTGAAAAGGCTCTTAGCCTCTACGCGCTGTTCAAACCTCCTGCCGAAGAGGGACAGCCTTCTGATGAGAAGGAATTCAAAGCCAGCCAAGGTTGGCTTAACAGTTTTAGGAACCGCTTCAATCTCAAAAACGTGCAGACTACTGGTGAAGCTGCATCTGCCAATGAAGAGGCAGCAAAAGCCTACCCGGAACAATTAAAGAAAATCATAGAAGAAAAGGGCTATCTTCCGGAGCAAGTTTTTAATGCTGACGAGACTGGGCTCTTCTGGAAAAAAATGTCCACCCGCACTTACATTTTGAAATCAGAAAGACAAGCCCCTGGCTTCAAAGCAGCTAAAGACTGTATTGTTTTGTGGCAATGTGGCTGGGCATTTAATAAAGCCAGGCTTGCTCTACAGGGCTGCAAATCCCCATGCCCTAAAAGGCAAGAACAAAAATCTCCTGCCTGTGTTCTGGCAATCAAATAAAAAGGCTTGGGTGATGGCAGCATTATTTCTGGATTGGTTCCATAAGTGTTTCATTCCGGAGGTCAAGCAGTACCTTGAAGAGAAAGGACTTGACTTTAAAGTGTTGCTGATTGTAGACAATGCTCCTGGCCACCCTGCGGCACTCCGGTTTGCACATAACGACGTTGAAGTCATCTTTCTCCCCCCCCCAATACCACCTCCATCCTCCAATCTCTCGACCAAGGCGTGATTCGCTGTTTCAAGGCCACGTACACGAGGCTTACATTCTCACAGATACGTAGCACTATGGATGCTGATGCCAATCTTAATGTGATAGAGTGTTGGAAGTCCTTCAACATTGCCGATTGCATCACTTATATTAAACAGGCAATGAATGCAATCAAGCCTGAAACAGTCAATGCATGTTGGCGAAACCTATGGAAAGAATGTGTGAAAGATTAAGGGTTTCCCGACCATTGACAAAGAAGTGAAACACATTGTTCAGGTGGCCAGGCAAGTGGGTGGTGATGGCTTCGTCGACATCCTTGAGGAAGAAATTGAAGAATTAATTGAGAGCCATAGAGAAACATTGACTAACGAAGAGTTAGAGGAACTGATAAAATCGTCTACAGAAGACGAAGATGATGACGACGAACAGGAAGAGCCAGCAAGTTGGAATCTTCATAAATTTGCTGAAGTGTTCCAAGCAGCGAAACACTCGAATGATTTAATTTCTGAATACGATCCCTCTATGGAACGAAGCCTCAAAATCACACGATGTATTACGGACGATTTGAGACCATATCAAGAAAAGTTTGAGCAGCTCAAGAGACAACAGCGACAGTTGCCGATCACCATGTTTTTCAAGGAAAAACAGCCAGCAGCAGATGAGCCTACGCAATCAACTTCTCGAGCTGAACCAGAGCCAACCACTTCATCTACGACTCGCTCTCAGTCACCTCCGTTTCCTGGATCGACATCAAGCCCTGACGACCCCCTGTAATTACACCCTGTAATTAAAAATACAGTACTGTAAAATTATATTTTCCATATGTACTCTTATATACTGTACATTACTGTATACATTATACATTTATACATATTACTGTACAGGGTTGTATACACAAAACCATGTACAGTATACTGTACTTTATGGGCGCTTTAAGGGATTTTCAAGGGTAATTTTGACTATACGCGATTTTTGCCTTACGCGCTGACTTTAGAACCTAACCTCCGCGTAAGATGCGACTCCATTGTAACATAATTGTGTTGCTCTGTACAGGTTTGTGTCTCATGTCCTGGATAGATTCCACAACCGCTCACTTTTTGCACCTTATGCTCTTAAGAGAGACCGTCTTAATTTATGGAAGAAGTTGATCTCTTTCAGAACCATTATTTTCTGAGAATTTTGCATTAGTTTTCAGTTTTTCATTTTCACATGCACTTGGTATTAGTTTCTCTACTCCAGCAATAAGGGTAAATCTTTGTGAACAGTTTAATAAAGACTCCTCTCACTGGAGCTGCAAAACTGCTGTATAAGGCATTTGAGAGGAGTGATAAGATCATATCAACACGCTGAGTAAACTGGGCTGTGTTGACATTCTTACAGAAGCACCAAGTGAGAGAAATTGTAAACTGAACTACAACTGCACATAAAGTATTTGTTGACTCGGTCGGGGATCCCGCACAAGGTCCATGTTCGATATACGGCTTGATCAGGTAATCAGAGCTACAATGCTAAGGAAAGATTGATGAAAATCACAAATTCCCAGGAGAGAAACTTAATTATATACTCTTCCAAAATACATGTAAGCCTGTATCGCAGAGATTTAATATACTCTGTGTAGTACTGCTAACCTATGTGCCATTAGCAGAACAGATTAATACTAACTCTTGGTGCTGCCTAGAAACCTTTAATAAAAAAAAAAAAAAAGTATCTCCTCTTGATTACCAAGCAATTGCTATGACTAAGGCTGCTTCAGTCAGTAGCTGATATTTCCACAGTCACCCCAGACTGAAGAATAATATTCCTAGGTTTCCAGCAACCAGAGTCCTTTAGAACATAAAATGAAACGTCAAACACTTTAACTTCCAAATGTCAGACAAGATTTTGTGTAATAATACAGTGAACTTCAGTGCTAGGTTACTAGCTAGTGGCCCTGCTGACCCTGCCCAGCACTAATTCGTGTTATGACAGTGCAGTAGAGTGCTGCCTATCTAATGGACGGTATTTATTACAACTTACTGTATGTATACTGCATTGTGTCAAAGGTATATTAAACTTCATGGAGGGAGGAAATCTATCTATTCGAATGGGGGGGGGGGGTTGTGCTTGACAAAGTGCATGTTCTTAAAATGAATGCAGGAATGTTTCCTGTGATGTTTACAGATTGAAATATAAATTGGATTAAAATAATTATCTAAATAGATTAGTGAGGAGTGCTGCCAAGTGTTTAAGACAGTCAGCAGGCTAGTCAGGGAGAAAAGAATGAGCACCATTATAGTGTTTGTGATCCATGCTTTGCAAATCTAACAACCTATTTACGTAGAGCTTTAAAGGTCACATGAAGCCCAAAATGCAGGTTTGTTTTTAAACACTTTTTAGTCCAGTAGAAATGTTTCACTGATTCTATTTATTCCAGTGGAAGCAGTTTATAAAACATTGTACCAAACACAGCCGCATTGTACTAGCGCATAAGAACCTGGTGGTGAAAAAGTCTAGAAACAAACGTGAAATGGGCTTTTCGTTGTTTGCTTTTCCTACAGCTTGTACAACAAACAAAGTTTCAAGAATGAGAACGGAATTAGATTGTTTTAAATGGATAAGTTACCACTGTTTGCCTCCTTTTGTACAAATGCTGGACATGAAGGGAGTAGCAAAAGGATGGTTTTGTTTCCCAGCCCTGAGCCCAAATTCCTGAGTCACATAACCTCAGCTTCAGTGTCCCCATCTCAAAAAAAAAAGGGGGGGGGGAAACAAATTGCCTAGTCCAAGGGAAGTGCTCTTTACTTAACGTTATGTAGTACTTTTAATCTCCAGAATGCGTTACAAGTAGACGTTATTAGTTATTAATGACTGATAGGCCAGTTCGGGAATGCTGTGTTAACAATGGCAACTCAGAGCAATTCACTCTTGCAAACATTTCATCTGTCCTTTGTTTGAGCTTTCGTATTATTCATGGTTATTTGTTTCTTTACATCCCACCATTTCCTTGTGTTCAGATGAGAGACTTCAATAAAAATAGGGGGCTAGTAAGTTGATACATTCTAGGCACAGAGCACTGGACAGATTACAGTGAGAGCAATGAGAAAGAAAAAGCCCTCTGGCATAAAGAAAGCAGTCCAGTCTAGGGGACAGAGCAGGAGTTACATTTTACCTAGTAACCAGGTTCCTGAAATACACAGCCCCAGGGACTTCTAAGGAAAAACGTTGGACTTCCAAAGAAAGAGAGTTGTTAAAAGCTGCATTGTTTGAGTGTCATTCCCCACTGTTTCTTCACTGTGGCCGAGGAAATGTATTGAATGCTGTGCAGGAAAAGAACTGCGTCTGGAAAGCTGAGGCTTATAATTGCCCTGCTCATTGATAAATATTTCCTAGAGGGTGTAATGGGCTTTATAAAATAAACTTCCCTCCAGGAGTTTGGGCCAAGTGCTGTCATCAGAAGCAGCAAAAAATAGTAGCCCTAATTAAATTAAACGTGTTTTCCATTGTTTTCTCTGTCTAACTTGTTTTATGCTGGTGTCCTGCATGGCAAATGCAGGAATAAACAGTGCTGTGACCTTCCTTTCAGCAGTGCTGTATTAATACTGCTCTTATCAGAGTTAGGTAATTTGTTCTGTATGGCCATGACTCTGTCATGCCCTTTGTCTTGTGTGGCGCTTGTTTTACAGCATAAGCTGTGGGGAAGGAGCATGACTGGTAGAAAGAGAGCAAACTTTTGCATTGTCTACATCTCTAGCACTTTTTGCTCCATACAACCTAGCTCATAGCTGCTGCTTGTATGTGAAAATGGGATTGCTCTTCTATCATTACACAACCGAGTCCAGTGGGTAAGATGGAAATTCATGCTTTTGGATATTGCCATCCATGTGCAGGCTTGCATTAATGCTTTACTTTGAATGCTATAAAAATGAGCTGTCCCTTTAATATTTTTTTCATGCCTTGGATGATGTCATGTTTTTATTTCTCACCCCCAAGCCTGATGCAGGGATAATGCCTTTCCTCTTGAAGGGGAGGAGTTACTGAGTAATTACATGATTCATGGTTTCAGGTAGTGACTAGTGAGCTACCTTCAGACAGTTGGTTAGTTTTGCTGGACTCAGATCAGAACAAGAGCTTGGCTTTTAGTAGAGCGGTTGTAGGCATGTTAACTCTTCTTTGTGGAAGCCATGCACTGGGAAAATTTATTGCAGCTCAGAAAAGCCAAGGTAGGCTAGATGAGAGACAGCACATTCTTGTACTTGCGGGGTGGAGGGCAGGGAGTGCAAAATCTAAAGGGATTTTCAACTCTAAGGGTTCAGTATTTTCCATTTTATTAGGAAGCTAAATGTAACACACACTCTTCTTCATTCTCCTTTTGCACTTTGTTGCCAATGTAGATCAGTATATGTCTGCTTTGTGAATTAACTTATATTGCTTCCTCCTGCGGATAACTTCAGTGTCTGCTTCTATATATTGCCATCTCTGCAAATCCATGGGGTGTGAACATTTATGGCTTAAATCAATATGCCTGTTCAAAGATGTTAAAGGAAACCTGCCTGTAGGCATCGAAAGTCATGTCGTCTCTCCTCAAAAAATCATCATGTTTGTGTACAGACATACTGTATACACTTGGCAGGCAATTTTAAGGATACCAGGTAGAATTTTCAAAAGTTACTAAGAGATTTAAGAGCCAGTCTCATTTTCAAAAGTGATTTAGGCACTTAGGAGCAAAACAGAATCCTAAATGCATGTCACTTTTGAAAATGGGTCTAGACTCCTAAATCTCTGACACTTTCAAAAATGTTAGCCTACATTAAAACCAGCTTCCACCTCCTTGAAGAGTTGTAACAGTGCATCAATTAGTTGTTAGTTTCTTTTGATTAACTACAAAGAGTTGTCAATTTCCTTTTCTTCCAAAGTGAAAAGTCTTGGACAGACTAGTGGTTGGTGCTCTACACTTAGAGATGTGTTGTGATGTCCCCTTACAAAGTGCATACAAACAGTAAGAATGTTGAAAGGGACCAGATAATGGAAACCAAGACTGAGGCAGGAAAAACACTGAGAACATGGGTTGTTGATATTGGAGATTCTGTAGTGAAAATAAATTTTATGCTTTTATTTTTCTTCAACATTAAGACATTTTTTCAAAGGCGAATATGTTCGAGTCTCTGTTTCTGGTTACTAAGCAAATTGCCATTAATGTGTATATAAGTGCTGTTAGTACTGAGAAGAAATACTTTAGATTTACCCGTTCACTTTTATTGCTATTGGTATGTTGGATAGTTACCAATAGTGCTTTTTTGCAGATCGCAAACAGTCTGCCCCGGCTTTTCAACTCGCTTCATTTCATTGTATGATCCAAACCAGTCTTAGTCTTGGCAGAATAAAAAATATATAGTAATAAAATCTGAATTCAGAAAGAAAAGTGTGATGCTTCAACTCAAGGGCACTGGTCCGTTCCTGTTCTGAATGAAAAGAAGGCTTGGCATTTTTTCTGTCCCATAATTGTTTAAAATTTATTTACTGCAAGGCATTAAGAGTTTTAAAGAGTCCAAGTAAATTATATTTTTGAAACGCTGGCATTTCAGGCCATGATCTGTTCCCCCTGCAGGAGAAGGAGGGTGTGCACTCACTTTAGGACTTGATTTGAGCGCTTTATTGTTATGATAATAGCACGTTTTGCAGAGCTGAGAACATGAAGTATACGTGTGCATATTTTCAATGGCCTACCTTAAGTAGTTCTTATTGTTCTCTGAATTGCAGTGTTGTCACTTGCATTTATTGTAGCAATAAAAATTTTTGTGTCAGGAATTGCCTCCGTTCAGTATAATGTATTTGAAATATGTGGCTTTTGGCCTACCATTGTTCTCCTTTCTTTATATTTCTCCCCCAGCATTGATACACTACATCCTATAGATCAGTCCCTACTTCTACCTCCTCCTTCCCCCCCCCCACCCTCCCCCCAAAAGAACCCTCCTTAAGCAGTTGGCTTTTTGAAGGCTGCATCATTTTTTTAGCACAATTGATTGAGGTGGCTTTTGAGCATCATCCCTTTAGATGCCCATGAACTACATAGGGCTCACAAATGCTCTTCTCCCCACATTGTAGGATGGGAATTAAAGCGAAATGGAAAAATGAGATGTGGGTGACAAGATGGAAATGACTGATTTTAAAAATCAAAGTTAGAGTAACTTTGTGTACTGTAGAGTTCTCTGTGCAGTATCAATGACTCTAAATAAAGTTTTTAGTTTTGAAGATCTTGGAATGCAGTTTATGATCATTGACTGTTACTGCCCAGCAAAGTGGATGGTTTTTGAATTAGGAGAGCCAATGTTTTTTAACCTTCATATTCTTTCCCCCTTTGTCTAGATCGAACGGTCAGAAGTAAGCAGCCTAGCACAAACCCCTAATGCAGTGGCCTCAAGCACTGATGGCAGCATCAATGCAGACTCTGTTGATGGGACCCCGGATCCACAGCGGACAAAAGTGGCCATCACTCACTTGCAGCAGAAGATACTGAAGTTGACAGAGCAGATCAAAATTGAGCAAACAGCCCGGGATGACAATGTGGCAGAATACCTGAAACTAGCCAATAATGCTGACAAGCAGCAGAGCGCCCGCATCAAGCAAGTGTTTGAGAAGAAGAACCAGAAATCGGCTCAAACCATTTTGCAGCTGCAGAAGAAGCTAGAGCACTACCATCGGAAGCTTCGTGAGGTTGAACAAAATGGAATCCCTCGGCAGCCAAAGGATGTCTTCAGGGATATGCACCAGGGCTTGAAGGATGTGGGAGCAAAGGTCACTGGCTTTAGTGAAGGAGTTGTAGACAGTGTTAAAGGTGGGCTTTCCAGCTTCTCCCAAGCCACACATTCGGCAGCAGGGGCTGTGGTCTCCAAACCCCGGGAGATTGCCTCCCTGATAAGGAACAAATTTGGGAGTGCGGACAATATTGCTAATCTAAAGGACTCTTTGGAAGAGGGTCAGGAAGATGGGAAGACTCTAGGTGTTATTCATAACTTTCAGTCAAGCCCAAAATATGGTAGTGAGGAGGACTGTTCAAGTGCCACATCTGGTTCAGTTGGAGCTAATAGCACCACAGGGGGTCCAGTGGGAGCTTCTAGCTCCAAAACAAACACTCTGGATATGCAGAGCTCAGGGTTTGATGCAATACTACATGAGATTCAAGAGATCCGAGAGACACAGGCAAGACTGGAAGAATCCTTTGAGAACCTTAAGGCTCACTATCAGAGGGATTATTCGTTAATAATGCAGGCTCTGCAAGAGGAGCGGTACAGGTAGGCATTTTATTAATTAGTCCCCATATTAAATACTGAGGAGTTACAGAGCAGTAAAAATCTAAAGCACTCGGCGGACTATAAACAGTTTAGGGCAGGCAATGTATTGTGCCTTTCCCAGGACAGTGCTAACTGAGTATACTTGTGTAGTGGAAATTCCATCATTATGTTCCCAGTATAGAAATCAGGGTTAGAAATTGAGACAGTGGGAATGCTTTTGTGTAGTGCAGATCTGCATTTATCTTTTTAGAATATTTTGGGTGGAAATATCTATCTCCAGGAAGCCACCCTGCAATACTTGTTAGCTTCACAAAGGGAAACGTTCTCTGTGATCTTCTGTACCAGTCCAAATGTTCCGATTATAATTCTTCTCAGCCAACAGATGGAGACAGAATAAGAAGTCTTTTATGACACATCCCCTTATAACAGGGCCCCACTCTGCCCTTGTCCTCTTCCCTTCAGAAACTGCACGGACTCCACTGGGTGTGCTCTCAGTGAAACTTTTTCAAATCCCCTTCACCAAGATCACCACAATCTCCCATGCTACCGCCTATTTACAATATTGGCTGGTCTTTAGCCCTCTCAGCAGGACCTGAGGGGAACAGAAGTCTCCCCATTCTGAGGCCTCTCTATGACTCGACTCAGCTAGCCCTGTTCCTCCCTCTCTCCCCCTGTCCTTCCTTCTTGTATATCTTTTATCAGCCCTGGTCTGAGGGGGCCAATTGAGTTCTGCCCCACCCAACCCACCAGCCTGATCAGTTAGTTGCCTCCAGTCAGCTCCTCCTGGGGCACTACTTAGCATCTAAATGACCAGAGAGCAGGCTCACTCCCTGCAGTGTGTGTCACCTCTATATGTGGGTCTGGCCATCTCTTGAGCTTCACTTAATTGGAAGACCTATATCCATCAGGCAGACTGCTAAAAGTCAGAAAGCAGCCCCAGAGGCGTAGAACCCCTTCGCCATACATCTGTATATAAAGCTGCTACTATAGCCTGTGAGGAATCAGTGGCCTATGGGACCTACATGCTCCAAGCTTCCTCTCTGATATCATGGCTGAACTGAACAAGAGAGCCGGGGCCTTCTCCAGCATGTGCATAGGCTGCTAGGCCCAAACCTAGCAAGCATTGCAGTATCCTTCCAGAGGCGCTGGAACTTGAAGTGCTGGGGGTGCTGCACTATAAAAATTGTTCCAACGCCACTGTATCCTTCCGTACAAGCTGAGGATTTTGAGTTTTGAATCTGTCTCCTTTGTTATGTTATGAGACAGGGAGAACAGAAACTCTCCATTTACAATATTTATACCATTGGTTATTTTATATACTTGTTCCCTTGTCATCTCCCTTCTCAGATAAACAATCTCTCATCAGGGAGTTTTTCCATGCCTCTGATTGTTCTGTGCCACACTCTGAATCAGTCTAACTCTGCAGTATACTTTTTGAAATAGGGTGACCAGATCCACGCATGAAATTATAGGCAATACCTCATGGTTGATTTATATAACATTTTCTATGTTCTCCATCCCACTTTTATGCATCCTGGTGTCGTTTGCCTTTTGACTGCGACTGCTCATTGAGCAGAAATCTCCACTGAGCTGTGTACATGGATTCGTAGGTCCTTTTCTTGAGTTGATGCAGTTAATTTAGAAGTAGTATGAGTAGTTCAGAATTTTCCCTCTAGTGTTCCTTACTTTACTATTTATCAACATTGAACTTCATCTGCCATCATGTTGCCCATTCACCTCTGACGTTCCTCATGGTCTTCTCGGACTTGACTGTCATAATAACTCCTATAAATTCTGCCCTCTCACTGCTCCGCTCCTCTTTCCTGATCAAGAAGCGAATAGCAAGGAAGAGTCTCCCCTTACAGAGCCCCTCCAAGATAAGCAGTTAACTAAAGAGGGTTTGGAGGCAAATGTACTTCAGGACTAGTGCTCCTTACCTCAGTTGTAGCTATCGAACCCCTGCTGTCCCCTGAAAAAAACTGTACCTGCTCCCAGGTAAGGTAGAAGAAACCCTGCCTCCTCCAACCATTCAGACGAGGACCTGCATCTGGCTAGGAAAATGGGAGCAGTGAAGCCTAACCCCAACCCTTCCTCCGATATGTCCAGCAGCTCCCTCAGAAGGCATGCTATTGTCAATGTATCCAAAGACCAGGGTTCTGTGCCCCCCTGCTCCACAGTGGCAAAGGAAGGTTAAATAGAATGTATTGTCAATCATTCCACACAACAGTTGCATTCCCACTGCAGAGATGGTGTGGAAGCAGAGGGTATCCCTGTAGTTTACATATCTCGTGTCCGCCACTTTGCAGGGGGCAGAAGGGAGGTGGAGCCATTCCAACAGCAGTGTCTCCTACCCTCCAGTGCCTTAAGCTCTACAGAGTATCAGCCAAGGAGGAGAAGGTGGAGAAAGCCACAGCAGGGAAGTAGTGGGCACCATGGCTGCACTCCAAAGGCCTCAGTGGAGCAACCCGGAGGGGTGGCAGCTATTGCAGCAGCACCTCCTTCAGCCAGTGCCACTGGTAGAAAGAAAAGGGTGCCGAAAGGAACCCACTCCTCTCCATCAGTTACAGGCTCCACCTACCAAAGCCAAGTAGTTTCCCCATCAGAACACGTTGGATCTTACCCCTCACACTCTAGGACTCCTCCCCAGCAGTATCTTGCTATGGCTTTGTAGGCAGGTCCCCTGCCAGCTTCTCCAGGCACCAGAGCCCAGATCTGATGGAATTCTTGGGCTGTGCCTTCTAGGGTCTCTGAGAAAAACAAGAAATGAGAGGGGACCCAACTCTTCACCCCAAAGGGGAGGACAGCAGCCAGGGATTAGTGTAGATTTGCACCATGTCTTCAGCATCGCCTTCTAGCTCTCTTAGAGATGCTGGTGTCCTGGAAGCCATGTGAAAGAGTTTAGGTTACTGTAAGCTTGAAGTGGCAGTGAGTTTTCTGTATGTTTTGCAAACCTGGATGGCCAAAGCCAGTGTCATTATCAAATTCTCTTTTGTTGTGATCAGGCTTTTGCGTGATACCAGAGCCCAGCACAAGAGCTCGTTTCCAGTGCTCATTATTAGGGCCCTATCAAATTCTCGGTCCATTTTAGTCAATTTCACGGTCATAGGATTTTAAAAATCGTAAATGTCATGATTTCAGCTATTGAAATCTGAAATTTCATGGTGTTGTAATTTTAGGGGTCTTGACCCATAAAGGAGCTGTGGGGGGAAGGGGGTTGTGAAACTGCTTCCCTTACTTCTGCGCTGCTGCTGGTGGCGGCGCTGGCTTCAGAGCTTGGCAGCTGGAGAACGGCGGCTGCTGGCAGGGAGCCCACCTCTGAAGTCAGCACCACCACCAGCAGCCACACAAAAGTAAGGATGGCAGGGTATGGTATTGCCACCCTTACTTTTGCACTGCCACCTGCAGAGCTTGGTCCTCAGTCAGCAGCTGTCACTCTCCGGCCGCCTAGCTCTGAAGGCAGCAGCACAGAAGTAAGGGTGGCATGGCATGGTATCGTATTGCCACCCTTACTTCTGTGCTCCTGCTGGTGAGGCGCTGCCTTCAGAGCTGGGCGCCCGGCCAATAGCTAAATCACAGCAAACCAGACTAGTTCATTGTAGTAATTCTGACTACTGAATTTATTATTAAAACCTACCACTTAATTGACCTTTTAAAGCATCCGGAAGATAGAAGCTAACACTTCTGTGAGAGGAGAAAACTGAAGCAGAGAGGCTAAATACTTTGCCCAAGGCCATAGAGGAAGCCACTGTCCTAGCTCAGATTAGAACTCTGGAATGCCTGACTCCTAGTCCTGTGTTTGGACGGTTAGTCCACTCTTTTTCCTTAAAATAAATCCTCCAGGGAAGATGGAGAGACAGATTGTGGTTTAATTTATCAGGCTGGGGATTTGTATTGATCATACCTGGCCTTAAAAGCTATGACTAGCTAACAGGTGTGTGCTATTTCTGGAGAACCTTTCAGATACTAGCACAAAGTGCAGATGTTCTAAAATACTTCTTAATTTAAAAAAAAGAGAGAGAGAGAGAACCTCTTGCTGAGTGTTTACATCTGTCTTGGCAGTTGGAAGAATACAAGCGCCATAATCTTTTTCCATCAAACTTGTGTCCAGCTCAGTCTTCTTAAATTCCTCCCCACCCCAACCCTTTTTTGCAGGTGGATGGCCTTTGTTTTACGTTGCCTTAGTTTCTATTTACCAGCCAATACTTACCCTGCAGGTTTTCTGTGACCTGCCTGATTCCCTCCCCTTTTCAGCTCTTGACTATCAGTATAGCTCTTGTGCTAACTAGCCCGGGGGTGGGGTGGTATTAGTGCAGTCTCTCCAGTTCTTCCTGTGTCTGTCTTTTTATTTCCCCTGCACTGCAGGTTGCTCCAGCTGTCCCAGTGTACACATTGCCAAGGCTATGTGAAAGCCTGTGCTACCTGCCCATTGGCCAGCTGATATGGCCTCAGGCAGTTTAACCACTCCTCTTAGAATTGAATCATCGAGAAAGGAAGATCCTGCTCTGGTCCTCTGCAGTCTTTCTTTTTCAGCTGGAACAAACTCCAAAATAGCCTGTTGCTTATCTCATCCTTTGAAAGGTGGCAGTTGTTTACTGAGAGAAGCAGGGACTTTCCGTTCTGTAGAGAACCCGAAATAAAGCTCCTGCTGAGTTTTTTCATGGTTCCTGTCCCATTAGGGGAACCTGTTTGCACACAGCAAAATCATGAGCTCATATAGTTGGGATGTGTCCAGCTCACTGGTGAGGGGGGGGAGGGGGGGAGGAGTGTTTAAGTCAGCATCACTGGAAAGTACAGTTAGCTCTCGCAGGATCCTGCTATGAGAAACCCATCGACCAAAATGCTACAATATTATACGTTAATTTTTGTATCCGATTCTTTTGTCGTTAGAACTGGTTGGACCTGATACTAATTATATTTGTTTAAAAGACTGCTGGGATAACCTTTGACTTCTAGAACTACTGGGCCAGATTTTCAGTTTTATGTTTGGCGAGTAAAAAGAAATGGCAGCTCTTAGAATCTGCTCAGGGGCTAGGAATGTTAAATAGCCCATTGAGGATTAGCACCGATGAGGCAGCCAGATGTGTCTGATAAAGGGAAATTATCACATGGATGTTGCCACCCTCACATACGTTGTGTGTGTATGTGTGTATATATATAGAGAGAGAGAGAGCCCCTCTTTACAGATGACTTTACAAGGGACAAAATAAGGCATTTACTTTGTAATACCACCTAATCGAAACTTCTCTATCTTTTCTCAAATAAATTTTGGCTCCCAGTCCTGCGTTTTTGTCATAAGACCAACTCTTCATCTTTTCCAATGTGATAGACCAAAAAACCCCCAACTCTTAAACTCACAGATGTTACAAACAAAATAGGAAATGAAAATCAAATAAACAGAGTAAGGTTAGTCCCAATAAGTATATCTAAAATCTGTGTATTGGATAATTGTTGAGTTGGAGTATGGGAACAAATCAGTCTGCAAAAGCTGTGGATGGCTCCTTCCTGTAAGTGGGGAAAGCATTGTTAAGTTAGCAAGCAGGAGTCACGTGACGTTCATTTTGGTTTCGGAATAAACCAGTAGCCCTGCATTCCAGGGTCCAGGAAGCACGATGCCAGCTTCTTTGCTAATTATGTTAGCCCAAATCCTGAGGTTTACAGATTTGCAGGGTTTTCTTATGTTTCCGGTAGATTGATATTTGTTCTGAAGTTATCCAAATCCAGTTGTTTGTAATAAAACAGGATTTAAGATTCTTGGCAACAACTGTTCTATGGTGTATGTCTCTTATAAAGACATAATCACTGTATTTTTTGTAAAAGTTCAAGTCCCTTTTGGTTTAACAAACCTTTTGGAAAAGCTTGAAATTTAAAGTATTAACATGCAGAATACTTTCCCTCCTAATTTATGCTGCACGTAGGGGTTTGTGTTGATTTGTTTTGGTGGGGGAGGGGATGTTAATTTAGATCCTGAGTGCTTGACTGGTGGCAGACTATTCTTTTAATTAAGTATTTTTGGGAAAGGGAAGTGGGGTGGGAGCAACCAGCTATATTATAAATAACTGGCCAAACTTTTCACCAATCCATCTCTACATTGCTACTCATGTTGTTTGATTCCCCGGTGCTCACAAGGTGCTTTTGTTGTTTTTCTTTTGTTTTTTCCAATGGTGTATCTTGACAACACAGATGCCTGGGAACTTTTTTCAGAATGAGCAGCATCAGTCAGTGATGTGCTCTTGCATCCCAACTGGTTGACCATGTATGATTGTCATTGTTTGAGACTCTCAGGTACCAAAGCTGTCTGTTTCAACTACAAACTACACCTCTACCCTGATATAACGCGACCCAATATAACATGAATTCGAATATAACGCAGTAAAGCAGTGCTCCAGGGGGGTGGGGCTGCGCACTCCGGCGGATCAAAGCAAGTTGGATATAACGCGGTTTCACCTATAACGCAGTAAGAATTTTTGGCTCCCGAGGACAGCGTTATATCGGGGTAGAGGTGTATCTTAAAAAGTCAGGTCTTTAAGTAAAGCCCCACTATTTGAGGTAACAAACATCTTCTGAGTTTTGTTCTTTTAATTGCAAAAAATTAATGCTAAAGGTATCTCAGGTCCATAGAGTCAGAAGCCCGTGAGTCAGTCAGCCACTATTTGTTAGTGAACCATCAAATATTAACTCTAAAAGGGGAGTAGAAGATTTATGTTGCATTGTGAGTGTTCTCACAAATAGCTACCACTCATGCAGTTGAACCAGTGGTAGTAATGGAGGGAAACTTTAGAGGGGAAAAAAGGCCAGCCTAGACAGTGCCTATGATTTAGGATTTCTGGGTCCTTGTTCTCTGTTTTTAGTTTACTCTTCAGAAAGTATGTGAATATTTTAACCAAATTCACAGAGGATATTGAAACCTAATTGCTTGTAAAGCACTTTGAAATCTTCAAATGAAAGGGCTATATATAAATGCAAAATACTTCACATTTGAAAGGTTACAATTGCATTGTGGGGTTAGTGCTGCACAATTACTGCATGTTTTGCTAATAAGAGACTTTTTTCACCTTTAGAATAACTCACATTTCAAACCTTTGTCCCCGAAATGGGAATCACTTACAGTCCGCTTGCAACTGGAAATCTTAAAAAATGAGCCTACTAGCTAATGATTTACATGTTCTTCTCATAAATAATAGAACATGGTAATTGTGCCAATCAGACAGAATCACTCTCAGAAGCTAATGGGGAAAAAAATCCATCCATGTGATCTTACATGTAGTGATGTAATGCCAAACAAGACCATCACATTCTCTGACTTAGACATCAGTCTTATTAATTACTGAGTTGTTATCCTCCACATTGCTTCACTGAGTATAATGGGGCGGGGGCGGGGGGGACTGTGTGTTAGTGTTGTATGGAGGGTGATTGGTGAATAAAACACAAGACTGCGACTAAGGAGTTCTGAATTCTATTTCCACATCTGTCCTTAACTTCCTTTGTAACCTTGGGAAAGTCATTTAGTCTCTCTGTGCCTATTTCTCCCTCTTTAAAATAGGGCTGTTTGCCTACCTCATGGGCAAGATTTACCTCTCTCACAGTGAGGAGGCATAGTTTGTTGTCCGAAATCACTCGGAGATCCACAGAGTGAAGGGGCAAGGAAAACGTAAATAATTTAATATCAGCCATGCTGCTTTTCAAGGAAAATCTCCACGATTCATCTCTTGATTCTTGTTGGTGTAATTTTACCTTTGTGTTCTCACTAAAATAACTCCCCTACGTTTCTCACTTCTAGATGTGAACGACTAGAAGAGCAGCTAAATGACCTGACAGAGCTCCACCAGAATGAGATCCTTAATCTAAAGCAGGAGTTGGCCAGCATGGAAGAGAAAATAGCTTATCAGTCCTATGAGCGAGCTCGAGACATCCAGGTTGGTGAGAGGCTGGGCTTAGCAAGTTCCTGCTTCCACTTCAGAATTCTCAAGCACACAGTAGCAATGGCTATATATATGGAGATATACCTATCTCATAGAGCTGGAAAGGACCCTGAAGGGTCATCGAGTCGAGTCCAGCCCCCTGCCTTCACTAGCAGGACCAAGTACTGATTTTGCCCCAGATCCCTAAGTGGTCCCCTCAAGGATTGAACTCGCAACCCTGGGTTTAGCAAGCCAATGCTCAAACCACTGAGCTGTCCCTCCCCCCTATTTCCCAAAATGTTCTTAGTTCCATATGTGTGTGTTTTAATAGCAGTATAACAAAGGCTAATGGGACAGTCATGCAACTTGAGCTTTCAAGAGCACCTTAATCTACCTTTAGCTCTCACAATTCTCTCTCTAACAGCCTTGATGCAGGGGAAGTCATTGTGTATTTGCCAACTATATATGCATGACTGTTCATGTATCCATGTTCAGAGGAACCTGCCCCATCATGGGATTTTTTAGGTTATGGCCCAGTGGGAACGTGCTCCCATTTTTGGTGGTGGCCATAATACAAGTATTTGCACATGTATTGGAAACCAGTGGGCAGAGACATGAGCAGGAAGTTTTTATGGTAGTGTTCCCAGTAGACTGCTCTAGGGCGTGTCACTAATTTTAGAGCAATCAGCACAGATATTGAAGGGAAAACCGTAGCTGGCTTTCTGTATCCATTGTGTCCAGTCAGGAAAAAAATCCATTCTGTTTTTCATGCCCAAATAAGGAGGTGTTTGCAAGAGAAGTTTCTTTCAGTATATGAAGTATCTAGAGTCCAGTAGCCTGTGGAAACAGGGGATTTACAGAGTTGGAGGAGCTTCTGCAGACAAAAGTCAAGTGATCTGGGAAAGTACCTGGGCTTTAGCTAAGCCTTATAAAGGTCCATTTAGAAACAAGCTCTAAGCTATTTTAAATTCACATTGTTGGTTTAAACAGGCTTCTCAGTTTTGAGGAGAGGACTTGGGACATTTTTTGTGTGTGAGGAGAATTTTAGGTCGAAGTGCAGTCTGTCCTTTGCACAGATGAGTCTTACAAGCTGGTTCCACCAAACAGAGGCAGTGATTTCTTTTGGGCTACATTTGTTGACCCAACTGCACGATTGGTTGAATCAGTTTTGCCTATTGCTTTCCAATTATGTAACCTCTGGGAAGCCCTCGATAAGTTGACCTCCACAGCAATATCAGAGTTTTACGCAATAGTGCAGAAATGTAACAAGTAACAATGACCTTTCTAGAGTAAAGCTAAAATAAATAAATGTCTGGGGACAGTGGTACCATGGCCTTTACCCTATCAAATATCAGAATTTCACTTTTAAATGTGCTACAGGGACCCGGCTGTACACCTCTCTCAAATTTACCCAGGCAGGAGAAAAGAGTAGGACAGGAAGCTTAAAATGAGGTGGGATTCATCAGTAGCCTTTTCCTTAACCTCAGTTTCATGATTCAGCATTTCGGATGTAAATTTTCCATGTTGATGAGGCACTTTGTAAACATGACTTAATCCTCAATGCTGCTGTGAGAGAGGTAAATCTTAGTCCTATTTTTCAGATGAGGAAACTGTGAGTAACTTGCCTGAAGTGACAGAACAGAGACTATAATTCAGGAAATCCTGGCTCTCAGTCCTGTGATCCATCCACTAGCCAGTGCTGCATTCTTCAGCACACCAGATTTAGGCAGGATGGTGACATGACACAGTTGGGAGAGAGAGTTCATTTGGCTAAATGGGAAATCAATGTACAACTTCTCATAATAGGGTACTGAAATCTAATTTTAAAAATAATGAAGTGGTAGATAGAACCTGTTTCTCCCTGGACTCTGGCCTAATGGTTGCTCTGTAGTCTGCAGCACAGTGTAGGATACCTGAGTTCAAATTTATCGTAGTGGAAATAAGATTGCTCAAAAGTGGCTCCCCAAGCCAATTAGGGATCATCTCTGAGTGCTGCTCCGTTCAAATGAGGGGTTCCTCAGGGTTGTGAGAATGATGGCCACTGGGGAAAAGGAGGAAGAATCCGAGACAATATTTTAGAAAGTGTTTGTAAAAGGAGCTAGATTAACAGCCCTGGACATTGGGCTCTGGACAACAGCCCTCTCGCTCCAAAACAGGCAAAGTAAAGGCAGAAGTAATGCAAGAGTCCCTTACGTGAAGGGATTACCTCTAGGAACAAGAGGGGATCATTCAGTTTCCATAGCCCATTCAGTCCTACATATCTCTGAGATTGCCAACCAAGATAACACAATGAGTGCCACACTCTCATTTTGCATAGGATGCTGTCAGATGGTACCTACTGACCCAAATGGCATTAGAACAGAGGAATAAAAGATTGAAAAGCTCCCATCTCTGATCTCTCTAAGCAGAATCTGGTTTTGTTTCTAAAATGTCTGATAGCACTGAAGAGGTGGAAAATACTTTTGCCTCTGTTACAGCCCTGGTTGAATTTCCCCTGGTGAGCAGTCACCAGGCTGGGGTATTAGACCCAACCCACACGAGCGCTCTGGTTCATAGTTTAATTCATTGGGAACTAGGTGACGGTTACAGGAAAAACCAGATGGGCTTTGCAAAGTAGCTTCTTAAACACCCACACACTTCAATATTAGGAGGTACATGCGATTTACAGATCTGTGGAAGAGTAACAAACACCTGAACACAAGACCCTCCATCCACTGTCCTTGCCATTCCTGAATATCATTTGGATTTTGGTCAGTGTCCTGCAGGGGTCCAGATCCCTCCCAGCCAACCTTACTCATTCTGGCAGAGAGAGTCTCTTTTTAAAACCAGTTTCTAACACCTCGTGGTCCTTCTGGTGAGTTTTTCCATTCTCCCACCCTCTGTGGGATTGCTTACAGAGGTTCATTAACAGTAAGTGGAGGAGAGCCTCCATCATCCTAATATGGGAAGCTTATTCAATTGTTGATGGTCTTCATTCAGGGTTAGACAGCTACGTGTCAGGCTCCTCCAATACAAGAGGGATGATGCAGTCTAATAAAACTGTTCCAATATACAGTGAAACACAAGTTAACACTCAAAAGGGAGGCTGAAATAAAACATGGTGGGTTTTTTCCACAAAATCAATTTGGGGAAACCGATATAACCCCTAGCCTGTCACACACCTGAAAACCACAGTAAATCAAGAATTTAAAGTCAATGGAGCAGTCAGTGGAGAAACACTCGTAAATGAGATCAGAATCCGGTATTTTGTTGCAACCTGCAGTTCTTACTTAATGAGGGACACTCATAAATCATGAGAAATGGCACGGGGTTCCTCTGCTCCTGCTGCAGGATATGAAATCAGTTTGAGTGACTCATATCCTGCAGCAGGTGAGCAGGACCCAAAGAATGTAGCCACATGACAGTAGGCACCAAGTAGTCTTTAAGTACCACTGTGATTCATCACGTGAACACTGAAAACATAACCATTCCATTCTTCCCAACAGGAAGCGCTAGAAGCCTGTCAGACCAGGATCTCCAAGATGGAACTTCAGCAGCAACAGCAACAAGTGGTGCAGCTGGAGGGCCTGGAAAATGCCACTGCCAGAAACCTGCTGGGTAAATTCATCAACATCCTTCTGGCGGTCATGGCTGTTCTCCTAGTCTTCGTCTCTACCGTGGCCAACTGCGTTGTCCCCCTCATGAAAACTCGCAACAGGACGTTCAGCACTTTATTTGTGGTGGTTTTCATTGCCTTTATGTGGAAGCACTGGGACGCCGTCGCTGGCTACTTGGAACGATTCTTGTCGCCCCCCAGATGATGGCGCAAGGAATCAGCTGCATCGCCCCACTGACCCACCTACCCTGGCGCTCACGGGCAAGTGAGCGCAGCAAAGATTAGTCAGCAACTCTTCCGCTGAAATTTTAAAGTGTCCGAGTGAATTTGTTTACATTTAGAATAACATTTTTCTCTGCGAGATGCATTGCAATAGTATTTTTTAGATTTTATTCAAGAACTCTTTTTGGCAAGAATCCTGGATAATTTTTATGTAGCATGGTTCTCTTTGGATGCAAATCTTAAGATTCTTTAAGTGTACAAAAGAATAAAATAAAAATTTGGAGCACACCAATGGGCAATTTAAATTATGGCTTGAACTACAGTACTAAACCTGTTAGGAAGAGGAGAACGTGGTTAGCTTAAAAATAGCAAAGATTAAGCTAGTGTGCACAGCCTTGTACAATGGTACCACAGCGAATCTGTAACGCTAATGTTTACTGTGAAGCCTGCTCACATTCCATGTCCGAATGTATGGATTCAGGGTGGCTTGTTTTTTTCCTTAATGAGAGAAAAAACAACGCACGGATCTCCCCCAACTCAGCTTCTGGGTCAGCCATTTGTGCTGACCTGACATACAGTAATTTTCTAGAAGGCCTGTTAAGTCTTGCTAAGCATACAAAGTGGAAGCGTCATGCTGTACACACAGTAACTGCACAGTCATACTACAGTATTTTGAAGTAGCCCTTTAAATACTTATCTTTAAGCAAAAGCCCTTGGTCGCACTTTTAAGGTTTTTTTTATATATGTATATTCACAGATTTAAAAAAAATCCGAACAGCATACTTGAAGAGTGTAATACTCAAACTCTCAGTGCTTCCTTATTGTTTCTATAATAGGATTTTTTATTATAATTATTATTATTATTATTGGGGGTTTTTTTGGAAGGGGTTGGGAGGGTCATTATTTTCCTCTTTAATAAAGAAGTGATGTTTTTTAAATGAAGAATTGCGTGAATAATTAAGTGTGAGCAGTCTTGTCCTGAAACAGTTTTGAGGAGGGCGGAAAGTAGTTTCTATTGACACCGGTCTGAGGAAGGAAGATCTATTCCCATGCCATTTAACTGTCCTCCTGTGCTTGCAGATGCAGCATCATGATAACTTCCTCCTTCTCTGCACATTTTTGTCATGCAGTTTTTTTCCTGTCCTTTTTGTGGGTGTGAGGGAGGCATGGGGTGTTAGATTTCTCATTCCCAAATCTGTCCACCTGGCCTCAGAATGTTTTCCTTAGAACAAGGAATTTCTCCTCATCCCTTTTTGGGGAAAGACAGATTCTTAAAGAGAGAATAACTATTAAAGGGATAGTTCGTTTAAACGACTGATCCTCTCATATTATCCCCGATAATTTATTTTTAAATGCACCTCTGATAACTGAAACCAAAGTTGTCATCCCATCAGACTGTGGTAAGATCATTGTCTTGATGTTTAGAACTTCTTTGTATGCTGTGTATCCATGTAGCCTGCCACATAGAGCCCCCTTTCTTGTAGCCGTGAAGGCAAGGACTTAATACAGTTCCGTTGTCAAAGCACTAGAGGAAATGTCAGTTACAAATATGACTCAAGTCACAGCAACATCTTTTCCCAGTGATCTGTTGTTACTGGCAAGTTTTCATATTGAAGGATTTTTTTAAAAAAAATCTGGCTCAGTATCTGTTTCCACTGGAAAAAAAGTCGTTTTTAGTTCCAGTGAAAGTCCTTGAGCACAAATAAGACTCGTGGATTCTCTTTCACATGGTTTGCAGTATTTAATCAGACTTGTTGTTCTCCTTCTCCCTTGGCCTAAATTCTATGTAGGAACCAAATTATGGCCAAGTGACTTAAAATGATATGTAATAGCAAGTATAGGAATTCATGCTATTGTGCCTACCCCAAGCCCCAGGAAATTCTCCAGACCTAGGTTAGCACCTCCCTCTCTGCTGGGAAGAAGGTCCTAATACTCTGATCACTGCCAGCCAGGAGAGGAAAGTTCTCTGCTGCCCAACCATCCTTGTTCCTCCTTCAGAGATTCAGCTTGTCACCTTCATAGCCACACTTCTGTCTTTAAACTCAGGTACCCTGTGACAATTCCAGCACACCTCACTTTGTCACTGTGCACTAATCCACTACTGTCTTTGTTAAAAACAAGTTGCCAGTTGCAACTGACTCAAGCCAAAAATAATCATTTCTATTTCCACAAAAGTTGCAGATAGAGAGCAGGTATGTATAAACAATTCCCTTAACAGATGACAGTTGCCAGCTACGGCAAAACTCAGTGGGGTTTAATGCCCTTGTCTGACTAAATAAGATCTATAATTTTCATCCACCCATAAAAAAATACTCTGTTCCTGTTAGGTTTCCTCAGAAACAAAGGTAGGGAGATCAGAGTAATAAACCCTTGACACACGATCTAAGAGCTTTGTTGCCTCAATATTTCTGAAGCCCAGTCTTTGCACCTCTTTATAGTTTAGGTCACACTATAAAAGTTTACAGTTGGTTTAGTGCATGAACAAACTTGGGAATGAATTAAAAGCCAGCCGATTTTTACACTCATTTATCCCACATCCTGGTAATGTCTGAAGTATTTGCCTGTTTTCTGCTAGGTACCCTACCTTCAGTTACAGTCTCTGGGTGTTGTGTTTAATCTTCTTTAGTAAAGAAGCAATTTGCCAGAAGTAATGGACTTAATAGAAACGTTCACCCCAAAACTGTTTTGTGAAGGCCATTTACTTGGTCCTGGACAATGTTGTCTGTCTGTCTCTCTCTCTCCAACAGTTTTCCATTCCAAAAAGTTGTCGCAGTTAATGCCATATATGATGCTGCATCCATTTTTATTTTTTAATATTCTAACAGGACTAGTGTGAGGTTTTTTGCCTTTCATTAGCAGAATGTTTGGTTTATTTCCTCCCCCTTCAATCGGAAGTTCTGTGATGACTTCTAATAGTTTAACAATGATTATATTGTTGGAAATGTGATTCTAGCTTTAAAGCTCCTTTTCCTTGTATGTGGGTTGTGTTCATTCTCTTTAAGGTGAAGCATTCCTGGATGACTTGTAGAAGACCATATCTTCCATGGGTGTGTGTGCATGTGAACCTTTTATTATCCTTCCCTATGTTTGTAAACTTGTGTGACCATCTCTTTGAGTTGGAGAACATTTCATGTTGGGAACTGAAACAATTCTGAAATTGCTTAGATATGTTTAGCACATATCACGGGGGCATATAAGGAAGGAGAGACTATAATGAACTGCATTAGTTCAAAAAGAAGTGACTGTTAAATGATATTCCATGGTTCAAATGAAGTTCACCTGCTCCCCCATCTCCTGTCTCATTGTGTTTAAAAAAAAAAAAAAAATTGCCATTTTTAGACAGGTTTACAAAATTCTCCTTCCCTTGAGCTTCATTAATTTAATTATGCTGAGCATGTTCACAGCAATTACTTTATTGGTTTATTCCAATCTAGTGAATACTTAAGATCTGATCAGATTAAATGGTGAGTTCTGTACATTGTTGCACTGGGCCAGAAGAGAGACTGTCTTTCAGATTTGAAAAATATGCATTTTTAAAATATTAAACAAAAAGCAGCATTATAACAGAAGAAGCCAAGCTATGAAGGGATCTGTGTTGAGATTGGATGGCTTTGCCAGTTTTAAGTGAATTCTGAATGTGGCTAGAGTTAAAAACCCTACGTGTGTCTGTGTTGTGTATGCCAGGTGGTATCGTAGTAGGCAATTGACTTAGCTGTAAGTGTGTTTTTTAAGTGTAAAAAAAAATAAACAAAAACAGAAAAACTCACTTGCACGGTCTGAAAAGTACAGAAATGACACTTGTGAACGTAACACTGTAGTTTATAGATCTTAAGCTGCTAATTGTTGAGAGAGATTTACATATGTCTTGTCTGATCGTCACAGATTCATCTGCGACACTTTTACTGTATATAAAAAAATTTAAATAAAGACCTCAGCTATTAACTGTTTGTGGTTTGGTTGTTTTCAAAGGTAGTGTGGGTGACTGAAGACAGGGAAATGGTGAGAGGGCCTATTGTAATGCACGGAGACATTTCATAACCACGTAGAATTCAAATCAAGTTCTCCAGAAGTCCCCAAACTGGACACCACCCTGTAATCAGAGACATACTGGGCTGTCACACAGGAAGAACCACCACCAATGTGTGTGGAGTCTTGGCCATTTCCCTCTGTCTAGCCATCTAAGGTATTTATCTGGCCCCCATTACAGTGATAGGATACCCCACAATCTTTAGTGTATTTATCCTCACAACACCCTTGTGAAGTAGGGAGGTACTATTATCCCCATTTTACAGCTGGGGAACTGAAGCAGAGCGGGTACGTCCACACTACAGTTCAAAGAGAGCCCCCTAGCCTGGATAGACAGACTTGCACTAGTGGGGATCATGCTAAAAATAGTCGTATAAATGATGTAGCTTGGGCTCTAAAGCCCATCCAACTCCGTAGGCTTGAGAGTCTGAGCTGCCACACCTGCACCGCTATTTAGTGAGTCTGACTACCAGGGCTGGGCAGCTCACTCCCAGCTGCAGTGTACACATACCCGGAGAGGCTAAATTACTTGCCCAAGGTCACACAGCCTATGGCAGAGCAAAGAATTGAACCTGGTCTCATAAGTCCCAAGCTAGCACTCTAATCACTCAACCATTCCTCCGAGTCTCTGGAACTCAATGCCCAGAATCCCTTTTGGTACTTGCACACGTGGGAATGGACATGTGCACTAAGTTTGGCGTTACTGGAGGGGAGATTCGTACCCTTCTTGACTGTCAGCAAGCTGAGCAGTTTAAAAAAAAAAAAAGCCATCACCTAGATCAGTGGTTCTCAAACTAGGGTGCCGCTTGTTCAGGGAAAGCCCCTGGCGGGCCGGGCCGGTTTGTTTACCTGCTGCATCCCCAGGTTCGGCCGATCGCGGCTCCCACTGGCCGCGGTTCGCCGCTCCAGGCCAATGGGGGCTGCAGGAAGGGGCGCCAGTGGGAGCCGCGATCAGCCAAACCTGCGGGCGCGGCAGGTAAACAAACCAGCCCGGCCCGCCAGGGGCTTTCCCTGAACAAGCGGCAGCCCTAGTTTGAGAGAGAGTGCACTAGAGCAACTGTCTGCAAATCTAGGCACTAACATTACATAGGGGGAATAGACTGGTAGTTTCCTGGGATTCTTAGAGAAACAGACAAATGGCACAGAATGAGTTAGAGATCAGAAAGTAAAGGCGGCTGTTTGCCAGATGTTAACTCCCCACACATCTTCATGGGGCCATAGTGTTAATTCCAGCATCGTACTAGAGATTAAATATTCATTTCTTTTCTTCTCCTGCTAGACCCCTGGGCCAGCTGTAAAATGGGCATAATGCCTTACAGGGTTGGTGTGAGGCTCAATGTTCCTGTATTACTTTTGGGTTCCTCTGGAAGGTGCTACTTAGAGCAAAGTAGTCTTATTGCTATTAGCTCAAGAGCAGAAAACAAGGGAGGGACTGGATGGCTCAGAGTATATTGGCTGTGGCCTTTCAGGTCAACGGTTTTAAATCCAGCCTAGTTGAGGGACTAGGAGTCATTACCATCTGGATGCTTTACAAAGGTCTATAAGAACATATGAACGGCCATACTGGGTCAGACCAAAGGTCCATCTAGCCCGGTATCCTGTCTTCCGACAGTGGCCAATGCCAGGTACCGCAGAGGGAGTGAACAGAAGAGGTAATCACCAAGTGATCCATCCCCTGTTGCTCATTCCAAGCTTCCGGCAAACAGAGGCTAGGGACACCATCCCTGTCCATCCTGGCCAATAGCCATTGATGGATCTATCGTCCATGAATTTATCTAGTTCATTTTTGAGCCCTGTTATAGTCTTGGCCTTCACAACATCCTCTGGCAAGGAGTTCCACAGGTTGACACTGCGTTGTGTGAAAAAATACTTCCTTTTGTTTGTTTTAAACCTGCTGCCTATTCATTTCATGTGGTGACCCCTAGTTCTTGTGTTATGAGGAGTAAATAACACTTCCTTATTTACTTTCTCTACACCAGTCATGATTTTACAGACCTCTATCATATCTCCCCTTAGTCATCTCTTTTCCAACCTGAAAAGTCCCAGTCTTATTAATCTCTCCTCACATGGCAGAGGTGGGCAAACTATGGCCCACGGGCTACATCCGGCCCGCGGGACCATCCTGCCCGGCCCTTGAGCTCCCAGCCAGGGAGGCTAGCCCCCAGCCCTTCCCCTGCTGTCCCCCCTCTCCCCAGCCTCAGCTCGCCATGCCACAAGCGCTCTGGGTTCAGAAAAGGGCAACACAAATTATTAGGAGCATTTTTGTTGCCCTTTTCTGAACCTTTTCCAATTCCAATTCCAATATATCTTTTTTTGAGATGGGGCGACCACATCTGCGCACAGTATTCAAGATGTGGGCGTACCATGCATTTATATAGAAGTAATATGATTTTTTCTGTCTTCTCTATCCCTTTCTTAATGATTCCCAACATTCTGTTCACTTTTTTGACTGCTGCTGTACATTGAGTGGATGTTTTCAAAGAACTAACCACAATAAATCCAAGATCTTTCTTGAGTGGTAACAGCTAATTTAGACCCCATCATTTTATATGTATAGTTGGGATTATGTTTTCCAATGTGCATTACTTTGCATTTATCAATATTGAATTTAATCTGCCATTTTGTTGCCCAGTCACCCAGTTTTGAGAGATCCTTTTGTAGCTCTTCACAGTCTGCCTGGGACTTAATTGTCTTGAGCAATTTTGTATCCTCTGCAAATTTTGCCACCTCACTGTTTACCCCTTTTTCCAGATCATTTATGAATATGTTGAATAGGACTGGTCCCAGAACAGACCCCTGGGGGACACCACTATTTAACTCTCCAGTCTGAAAATTGACCATTTATTCCTACCCTTTGTTTCTTATCTTTTACCAGCGCTATGGGTGGGGAGTAAGGGGGGTTGAATAAGGGGCAGAGGGTCCCAGGGGGCAGGCAGAGGGTGGTTGCGGGGGGCAGTCAGGGAACAGGGGGGTTGGATAGGCGTGGGAGTTCCGGGCGGCCTGTCAGGGGGTGGGGGAGTGGATAGGGGTCAGGGGACAGGGAGCAGGTGGGGTTGGATAGGGGGTGGGATCTCAGGGGGCGGTTAGGGGTGGGGGGTCCCGGGAGGGAGTGGTTAGGGGACAAGAAGCGGGGGGGGGGATGGGTCAGGGGTTCTGAGGGGGACAGGAAGTGGGAAGGGGCGGATGGGGGCAGGGGCCAGGCGGTTTGGGGTGGCATAGCTTTCCCTACCTGGCTCTCCATTCAGTTTCGGAACCCCGATGTGGCCCAAGCCCAAAAAGTTTGCCCACCCCTGCTCTTATCCATGACAGCTAATTTTGCTTAAGAGCCTTTGGTGAGGGACTTTGTCAAAGGCTTTCTGAAAATCTAAGTACACTCTATCTACAGTAACTCCTCGCTTAACGTTGTAGTGATGTTCCTGAAAAATGCAACTTTAAGCAAAACGATGTTAAGCGAATCCAATTTCCCCATAAGAATTAATGTAAAGGGGCGGGGGGTTAGGTTCCAGGGAAATTTTTTTCACCAGACAAAAAACTATATATTATATAGATATACACACAGTATACGTTTTAAACAAACAATTTAATGCTGTTCACCGTTATGATGATTGTGAAGCTTGGTTGAGATGGTGAAGTTAGAGGGTGGAAGCAGGGGCGGCTCTATGTATTTTGCCGCTCCGAGCACAGCAGTGTGGCAGCCTTTGGCGGCATGCCTGCGGGAGGTCCGCCGGTCCCGCGCCTTCAGCGTACCCACCGCCGAATTGCTGCAGGACCGGCGGACCTCCCACAGGCATGCCACCAAAAGCAGCCTGACTGCCGCCCTCACAGCGACCAGCAGGCCGCCCCCCGCAGCTTGCCGCCCCAGGCACACGCTTGATGCGCTGGTGCCTGGAGCCGCCCCTGGGTGGAAGAGGGAGGGATATTTCCCAGGGAATGCCTTGCTGCTAAATGATGAACTAGCACTGGGCTGAGCCCTCAAGGGTTAACACTTTGTTAATGTAGCCTCTCACACAAGGCAGCACGAACACGAGGGAGGGGAGACAGCATAGCAGACAGAGACACACCTTGCTCTTCCTGCAAGCAGTGGACAAAGCAGGCGGCTGCCAGACGTTAGAAGGGAGCATTCCACAACTTTAAACAAGCATGTTCCCTAATTGATTAGCAACATAACGAAACGACGTTAACCAGGACGACTTTAAATGAGGCGTTACTGTACTGGATCCCCTTTGTCCACATGTTTGTTGACCCCTTTAAAGAATTCTAGTAGATTGCTGGGGGCCTGATTTCCCTTTATAAAAATCTCTTCCCTAGCAGCCTAAATTTGGCCTTCAGGACCTCTCTCCTATCCTTCCTTATGTCATTGGTACCTACATGTACCACAACTACCAGCTCCTCTCCAGCACTACACATAATTCTATCTAAATGTCTCAAGAGTTCCACAACTTTTGCACCAGGCAGGCAAGTCACCATGTGGTTCTCCCAGTCATTGCAAACGCAGCTATCTATGTTTCTAATGATCTAATCCCCATAAGTATTACCTGTCTCTTCCTAATAACTAGAGTTCTCTCCCCTGGAGAGGTATCCTCATTGCGAGAGGATGAGTTGATGGATCTTAGCCCCCATGCCAGTGGACAAATATCCATCTTTCAGACTATGGCCACACTGGCAGTCACAGTAGCGAGGCCAGGAATGGAATGCGCATGAATGATGACCCAGCCTTTCTCCGGCAGAGTCTCATCCCTCCTAATCAGCTTGAGGCATGTAAGTGTGTGTGTGAGTGGTGGAAACTTGCATTCCCAGTAGCCAGGATGCACCAGCTCTACAGACAAATGAGACTTCAGTCTTCAGGGATGCCCACTCTTCACCAGCACAGGAAAGTGGCTGAAATGGAGGTTCCCCCCGAAGGAGCTCTGCAGCAAATGCAGTGGGAAGGATGTTGATTGTCAGCCTGGCAGAGCAATGGGGTATCTTGCAAAAAACCAGCAAGGTTGGGTTCTCTGCTCTCCACATTAGCATACGCCATGATGTGCTACCTGAAAAACCACAGTTCACAGCCCTTTTTGCTGAATAGTTAAGTGTATCTTCTTGACTACTAAGTAACTGAGAATCCGTGTTTCAGATGTCTTTTAAAAGAGTCGTTCTTAATGCAGAATGGGGAGAGATGCTGGAGCAGCAGGCCAGGTTAGGAAGAGAGTGGAAATTTTAGGCCTGTTTTTAACATGGCCTGAACTAGAGCATGGGCAATTTTGTATGTGGATCTGTCTCTGTGCACAAGTTGGTGCACTACCACCAAACGCCAAGTCAAGAGATTTGAAGGTCTGTACATGCAAGGGGGTTGGAATTTTCACCTTGTGAACCATCGCTAGCACACCAAGGTGCCTGCATCCTGCAGAGGCCAGAGGGCTGGAAATCAAATGTGTAGCATTGTCTGCCTGGAGAGGAGCCGCCATCTCCCTACTTCTTTCTTGGGAGCAAGAACTAGATTAGAACCAGTTTTCATCCCAACACCAGGCATGTGTTAAGGAAGACCTGAAGAAGGGAGATATTGGAGACAATTCAAAAGCCTGGTCAGGTAGTTCACAGAAACATCCAAATGTGATGCACCACATTTATATCCACTTGGCGCTTAACTGCATTATCGGCGTCAAATTCCAGTGCAGTATCTCTTCAGGCAGACTTCTGGAGCTTTCTAGCACCAGACTCTTACCTCAGGCTATTAACAAGAATTGAAGGAAGATCATGTTTGCAAGTGGAAGTGTGCGGCAGAAAGGGGTCGCTGTTTCCTAATTCTGGTAACCACAGACCACTTCAATGAGGGTGAAAAGCACTGAGCCGGTAAGTGAGAAGGATGTTAGCTGGAGAGAAGAGAGCGCTTGGAAGCTTCTTTGGGAAGAAATGTCACCAACCAAGAAATGTTTCTCTGAATCTTTCCAGGTTTGTCTCCTGGATGCCTCAAGTACTAAATGTGGCAATTTTGGGGTAAAGGATCCTGCTTAGCATGGAGTAGGAGGGACCCCAGCAGCTGAAGTAGGGGCAGAAAGGAAGGCTGGAACTGGGGTGGGGAGCAGAGATAGGACAGCTGCCTAAACTAGATCCTCAAGTGCACAGAACAAAGGGTGGAATCGTTTTCAAGGACATGATATTTTACTGATTTTTTCCCTAATCGTTCACAGTATTGTTTCAAGATTACAATGTTAGTGTGATGGGGGGTGGGGGATCCTTTTTTTATATGTGCCTGTAGCTCAATAATTGTGAATAATTATATTTTTGTCCAATATATTAGAACTCTGCAAGAATTCAAGCTAATGTACTAATGGCACCATTTAGAGAGCTGCTTGACATCTTTACAGGCAATTCTGCTACTATATTGTGTATGCTCCTGTATTTTTCTTTCTTTCTTTGCAAACAATCTACTATAAATATTGATTTGAATGTCAACTGTCCTTCCTACCCTCATCCACCTCCATTAAAGTCAACGGAAAGACTCACTGACTTCACTGGGAGATAGACTGGATGTTTAACATTTAACTCCATAACATCTGGGAAATCCGCAAGCCTGCTCCAGAGAGGGCCTGGGCACATACTCTGAGTCTACACCGCTCAGCATCAAGCTCTTACAGTTGCAATCAAGGTGAGTGATATTACAGTGAGAGAAGGGTAACTATTTCAAGTGCATAATAAATAAGCAGGAGTAACCTGTTTTCATGCACATGAGGCTCATATTTGGAAGAAGAAGGAAAAGAAAAGAAAAAAAAGCCTAGTTAAAGACAATCCTGTTGCTAGATATTTAAAGTGTAGGGTGTGTGTATATATTATATGGATATATACACTTGTTTGAGAGCTACTTTAGGGATCAGAAGGTTCCCCAATAAACTATCCACCAGGGGATGAGCACAATTCTTTTACCAGATAGTCTCTGTAAAATATGTTTTAAAACTGCACAAACAAAAACCTCCCCTTTGTTTTATGGTGTGATACAAATTTATCTTGTGGTGAAGAGTAATTTTTTTTTTAAAGTCTTTTAGTTTAACTCAAAAATGGCTTATAAAATACAATTAGGTAAGTCAGGTCAAAGGAAGGATACTCGTTTGCCAACCTGCCCCCAAAGAACCAGCTGAGAGGCCACTGCTCCTGTTTTAAAGGTAGGGCCTAGTGGCAAAGATGTTATACGTACTTCTATTCTAACGCTGGGATATGAGCAGGGAAGGCCACTGTGAGTGCTGACTGGGCTCTGGGGGGGCAGGCTGCCATTCCCCTGACAGTTTGAAGGGGTTGCTCTTGGGGGAATCAGCAACTACTTGAGTTCCCTGTGACTTGGTGGGGTGTGGAAGAGGAGTGCTGGTAAAGCAGAGGTTCCTTCCATACATCCGTAATCACTTCCCCGTGTCTAAAAAGGTTGCATAACACCCGTGTGAAAGGAACCCCTGTCAAATTAAAAATCATACTTAGCGACGTCGTTCTCTGTTCAGCCGGAGAGGGTTTAACTTGGACCCATTTCTTCATATCTAATTTTTCACCCTATGTGCCGGTTTACTCTTTCTACCCTTCATTCAGCTTGGACAGTGAAACTAGACTGGTCAGTGTCAAACGTGCTTAAGGTCGCTTTCACTTCTGGTACCCATGTGCTAGGTTTCATTCTATGGACTTGTTCCCCTTGTCCCCCATACATTCTACTACCATGTGCATACAGAATCTTAATTTGGGGGTTGAATGAAGTTGTCCGTGTCCTTTTCCCAGCCAATCAAATGTGTACAGAGTCTTGTGGGGTTTGATCATTTTCACCTATGGGTCTTTTGTGCCACCCAAAGGCAGAAAGCTGGTTCCCATCTCTCCCTCTCAGCCCTAACCTGGTCACAGTAGCAGACTGTGTATGTATTAGTGGAGGTGTATGTATTACAGTGGTGGAGCTGTGTCCTGGGGGCACTGCTGTTGCAAGCCCAGGTAAGTCATTGCTTAGATGTGTAAGTATTTTGCCTGCATTTATAAAATGAACTTTTCCATGGAACTGAGTATGACTCTGAGATTCTTTCTGGTCATGTGTATCTGCAGTGGAATTCCTTCCACCACCCTTAGCCGTGGATCTAAGCTCCCCAGGGAAGCTAGAACAGCAGCTGCTTCTCAGAACCTAATCTGCAGTTTAATGGACCCAGTTTGTACAAGACTCGCTTCCCTTTCTGTTCTCAATCCTGGCCTATGCTGCCATCTAGTGACTCATGGACAGAGAATCCTACTGTGCAAATATAAAGCAAAGTCTATCTGCTGCTGCTGTTAATAACCCTGTGTGCATTTCCCTCTGTTCTCCCCCAGGATCGTCCCTCGGGATTGGAATTTGAGGACTTGTTTTTCAGGCCTGGTGCTCAAAGCACCTGATTCTTAAACCTGGCAGTCACCTGCATGCTCTAGCAGCCCCCCTGGTCCAGCCACACTAACCATTGCAGGGGAACAGGTGCTAATGTTCTCCCTACCTCCCCCCAGAATATAGACTGTCTCTCACCTTTTCCATTGCTTTCACCGCATCAGAGACCGGTGGGAATTGGAGCTGAAAATAGGTCATCCAAGCTCAGGACAATGAGCAATTGGCTTGGTGCCTTGTCCAGGCTAGCGGTAAATTACACCCATGGCTGGGCTTCCATCATTTCCTTCCCCATGTGTCATAGCCGGTCCTGGCCAAGGACTAGCCTTCGAAGGTCATCGACGTTCCTCCTGAATTAGCTGGTAGCGTCTAACCACATAGCATGAGGCACCCCCTACCCAAGGATCAAGCGCTCTCAGTGAAGGATGCAGCCATTGCTGGCCCACACCGGGGGGGGGGGGGGGGGGAGGCTAGATCACTAACATGGCAGGGTGGAGTATCACATTTTTAAGCCTGGTTTGTAGATGAGTAAGGTTTGCACAGAATAATGTAGCAAACGGTCCAGCCAAATACAGGGAGGTCAGTCTACAGACAACAAATGTCTGTCCCTAACATCTAGTTTCCCACCCCCCACCCCCTCTTGCTGTATATGCCTCTTGTCCCCAGTTAGGAGGAGCTGCCCCTGTGCTTTAAATGGCAAAACTTCACGCTGTGTAGGACTTTTCATCCACAGATCTCAAAAGTGTTTTTCAAAGGAGGGTCCGTACGAATATCCCCGTTTTGAGGTGGAGAAACTGAGGCATGGAGCGAAGAAGTGACTCGCCCAGGGCTATGCAATACGTCAGTGGCAGAGCTGGAACTAGAACGCAAACCCAATATCCTAGGCACTGGACTACGCCGCGTTCACTAGAATCTTTGATATCAGGATTGCAAAGCACTTTACAGCCACGAATCAATCTAGCCTCCCATAGGGTGGTATTATCCCATTTAACAGATGTGGAAATTGAGCAAGACAGAGATGAAGGTCTGTGTCCCAGGTCACCCAGAAAGTCACTGGGAGAGTTGGGAGGACAGTCTAACTCTCCTGACTCCCAGTCTTTTGCCTTTACCATTAGACCAGCCTTGTTTTACAAGGTTAACCAAAATAGCTGCTTGTGTGTTTGTTTTCCTCACACTCTCATCAGGACCAAAAATCTCAATGGTATTAAAAGCCTGGTGCCTATTTTTCTACCTGCGGTCTCTACCTGCCACTCTCTGGCAGTGACAGATCTACTTTTTCCACGTTGCCCCAGCGCTATCCAGTAGCCAGTGCTCAGAGAGGGCTGGGACGTAGCCCTGAGTTGTACCTCTCCTTCAGTCAGATCATAGAAACTGGCGCTGTAACCCATGGAGCTAGCTTAGTGTTTTTATTTAGCAGTGAGGCAAGAAACCTACAGGCCTATATGCTTAAGCAGCTAGCATAAGGCCTTGAGGCCTGTGAACTGTATCTTAAATAAGTAGCCTAACCATGACCCTGAGTTTTGGGGAACTGGGAACACTGTGTACTTAGGGGGAAATCTGTGGGGAGAGTCTGTACACAATGGTACCAGGTAACCACAGGACTGGCTTGGATATTTTAGGACAGAAACGTTGGCAAACGCTTAACCACAAACTTGCTTCATCAACTAATTGACATATATGACGATAAGATTATTAATATACTAACCTATAAGATAAGGACACACCAACATTACTAGGGTGAGGAAGTTAGGTTTGGACAAGGCAGGCTGGACATTTGTAGGAATATTCAGGACAGCCCCAGGCCCTGTAATAGGCCAGACCACCACGTAAGGAGGGATGTGGCTCATCAGACTTGGTTGGCATGCTAGGGACAGAACAGGACCTCTGTCTGTTACCACCAGCTCCCCAAGAAAGGGTGTGAGTAGATGTGAGGAATGGTACAAGCGGTTACCTTAGCATTTCATTATTTATTGTGATCTTTTTATGTGGTTTGGAGCATTTGTGTCTTTACTAATTGTGCTAATAACATTGCTTATAGTTTGCTTTGCCCTCAGGGTGAGTCTCTTCATTGTGCACATTGGCGTTCCCGACCCAATATTGAACTTGACAATCTTGATGCTGTTGTACCTGATTCTGGGACTAAACCCTACTGTCCCCTGCTCTTCAATTAGTGATTAATTGGTAATCAGTAATAATCAATAATATTTAGTCCTGCCTTGAGTGCAGGGGACTGGACTAGAAGACCTCTCGAGGTCCTTGCCAGTCCTACAGTTCTGTGATTCTATAACCACTAAAGACTTGGGTAACAGAGGGCAGAGATACCAGCTGGAAATTTGGGATCAAACTCTTTAGCTCTTGGAGACAGAGAAGAAGCTGTGACCCCGCTGAGGTGTGGAGGTTATTGGGGGGAGGGGGAGGGTTTGCCAGTGGGAAAAACACCTTCAGTAAAATCACCCTAATGGTACAGGTTGGACCCAACATCAACACAGTCCTTGATGCCCCTGCTAAGAGCTGCCAAGAGCCTTGCAGACAGACAGGGAATGATCCCAAGGCAGCTGCGCTAAGCAGAGGGTTGTTTCCAAAGATAAGACTGGAGTTTGGCTGGAACAGTGCTCAGGCCCCACAGCCACAGGCGAGGAGCCTCAAAGATAAGGGACATAAATAGGCACCAACTGAGCCTGGGCCTTGGCCAGAGCTTTAAGAGCAGAGAGCAGCTGCGGTAACTGACCGAAAGGCACAGGGGTAGGGATGGGAAGGGAAGTAATGTGACATCCGGGTCACTTGGGAGCAGGAAGCTCCAACTCTTTCCACCACGAGGGCACGCAGTGAGGGGGCCAGTATGAGAACCTGGGGAGGGGGCCTTTGAATCACCCAGCCGGGAATAGAAGGGTGGCTGCTGGCTGGGGAGAGGAAGGGCCATCTTTTCCCTGCCAAATGGGGAGCGTGCTCCTTTCTTTCCAGTCTCTCCCTCTTCCCCATCCCTATCTCCCTCTTTATTCCTCCCCCCTTCGGTCCCTATTCCCCTTCCCCCCACCTCTTTCTCTCCATTTCTCCTCCATCCCTTTGTTCCCCTCACTTCTCTCCTCTCTTCCCCCCCTCCGCCCCTTTGTCACTTGGTGTGAGAGTCACCAAGGGGTCAGGACCAGGATGAACACCAGTTAATTAGCCCCCATCTCGCTCTTTGCTGAGTCTTGCCTGTGACCGCCCCTGGAAGGGGCGGGGAGGGGGCTGACTTTGGATGAGTGGAAGCTTGTGCTTCAGGCATGTCTGTCTCAGGGCTGCCAGGGTTCAGAGGAGTAGCAGAATGAGCACAGTTAGTTACCAGGGCTGTTGCACCAGGTCACCAAGGCGTGATGCGGGGGGGGGGGGGGGGGACCTCAGTGGGGCATTTTCACAGTCCTCCCCCAAGGTTGTGGAACTTGATCTTATCCTCAACCAAATTCCCCCCGGATCAGATCTCCCAGTATTCACTTTATCTTGCTAATTCTTGCCAGCAGTATAAGCTCTCAATAGACAAAGCTTAATTCTGGGCCACTGGGGGAGGGATAGCTCAGTGGTTTGAGCATTGGCCTGCTAAACCCAGGGTTGTCAGTTCAATCCTTGAGGGGGCCATTTAGGGAACTGGGGTAAAAATCTGTCTGGGGATTGGTCCTGCTTTGAGCAGGGGGTTGGACTAGATGACCTCCTGAGGTCCCTTTCAACCCTGATATTCTGTGATTCTGACTGGAGCAACCAGTGGGGCTGCTACCAGGCAGAGCTGCCGTCACTGCAGCCAAACCCCATGCAGGAACAAGGGAGAGCAAAGGTCCATATCTTCTTAGTTCCAGGAGAACCATGACAGATCCTAGGGATCTGGTTCCCTGCGCTGGGGCTGTCGCGTCCCCCCTCAGTTTTAGACAATGGGGGCCTGGTTCTGCCTCCCTCCTCTCAAACAGTAGAATAGGCCCCGACTCCGCAAGTCCCTCTAGTGGCTGGTCCATGTAAGAGGTTTGAGTCTGTTAATGCTTCCTGCTTACAAGTTTTTGTTCTGCAGCTCAAGCAGTAGGGGGCTGTGATTTTCTCTCTCACGGTCCCAGGTTTAATTGTGATTCGAGTGGGGCTGGTTATACAGACTCCCCCCAATCCTTGCCCCTCCGTCAATGACTGTGTAGTGTGTCTGCAAGAGTCAGAGGTTTACCCAGGGCAGCCACCAACCTTGTGGCAAGCCCTGAGCCATCCTCTTTATGCTAAGAGTAAGTTTCCATCAGGTTTCCAGCGGCATATAGAGGCTCTTTATCTCAGAGGAAACATATAGGTAGTGTTTGGGAAGCAAGGAGCACAAACCTCCACAGCTGGGCCTCGGGAGTGGCTGATAATGGTAATAACAGCGATAAGGTAGCGTTCTGGGGCCTGCAAGATAGCAGGGGGCAGCCCAAGGGCTGTTTGTTTTCACACTAGCAGGGAGTGAGCAGAGCAGCAATCACTGTGGAGGCAGGATTAAAGGAAGGAAGGGGACCAAGCTGGGCCCCACTCTCTGAGGCAAAGCACCACGTAGGAGCCTGGCTCCCCGGTTTCCTTCTCAGCCTTTAACGTGGGAATTGGCTTGACAGGTCCTGGACCGTGATCCCTACCTCAACCCCAGTGTCTACACAACCTGCTGAGCTGGCTGAAAAATAAAGAGAGGGTGACGGTGGCGGGAGGCAGGGAGGGAAAAATCTCTAAAAGGACAAAACTCAGATGGGCTTTTAAACTGGGGAGCTGGAGTATGCGCTGGGGCTGGTAGCTCTGCCGGTGCTGGGGCAGAGCCATTGCCTCATCAGCACTTTGCTCATCTCACGACCCAGCCATCCAATGATCGCAAAGTGCTTTGCTTCACTCACCACACCCTTGCTAATCAACGTTTATGCCTGTTTTACAGACGGGGACACTGAGGCACAGTGACGTGGCATGACTTGCAGAGGTCACCCAGCAAGTCGGGAGCAGAGCTAGGAACAGAGCCCAGAGGACTCCCAGTCCTCTTCTCTCACCATGAGGCCGCTCTCCCTCCATCCTGCTGGTCTGGCCAAGAGAGTGCACCATGTGCAATGAGCGAGACCCGCATGCTGGGTGTTTTCCTGCATGATGCAGTGTGTCAGGCTGCTCATCATGGCTTCCTGATGTGTAGAGATGGGACCAAATCAATGCCTTGGATCCACACTTTGGGGTGCTGGAAATCCAAACTCAGATCCGAATTTCACCAGTGATCCCTCTCCTTATAATAGGCCAATCCACAGCCCTGGATTCAGATGCCATTCACTCTGTGAGTTCAATATCTGGATGCCCAACCAGGAAAAATCCCACTGGGTCAAGGCAATCTCTGAGATTGAGGCACAGAGCACCATGTGGGTTGCTTTTGGGGGCTCTCTGGATGAGACCTCGAAAATGGAGGTCCTGTCTATCTGTGTGGTGCTGCTGATCCTGTAGTGGAGCACTCATTAGTTAGATGTGTGTTGGAGTTATTGTAAATGTGAGTATTTTTGTGTAAGAACTGGCTGGGAGGCCAGGGCTATATATTGCCTATGTGCTGTCCCTTAAGGTTTTGCACTGTGCTGTTGCAGTCAGAGGGACATAGCTGTGGGGAGCAGGGGGTGGTCAGGGAGAGTTTGTGTGCCTGGAAGACTCTGGAGCTGCAGGGCTTGTACAACCTGTGGGGGGAGAGGGTATTGGATTATGGCTAACATTGGAATAAAGTGCCCCGCTTCAAAACAGCCCCCTAAGCTGGGAGAGTAACCCTGTGTAGCAGCCCTTTATGGAACATGGGATTGTTTCTGTTGGCTAGAATTTCCTCTTCAAGCACACAGCACATGGTTCATAGCCTCACGCCACACCCAGGCAGCTGCATTTCAGGGCACCGTCAGCAGAGGGGACTTTGGAATGGCTGTCACAGTTAAAACAATTATACTGGCCAGCCCTATATCCCCACTCCACTCTCATGTCTACCTCTGGGCAAATTGATTCTGCTTCTGAGCCTCAGCTCCAGAGGGAGCCCGTATCTAAAGTGAGGGAAGAGGGACTGAATCCATAGGACAGCCCTTTCCAGTTCCATCTGGCCACAGAGCGAACACACCCATGAGCGCAGAATTCCCCAGCAGAACCATTTCCCCTTGTTTATTATTCACTCTTCCTTTTGGTACAGGAGCTCGGAGACACTGATTACATTCGAGCCTTGACCCGTTATGTTATCCAAACATCTTGCTGACGTTTCCACAAGCCCTGAAGCATCCTTGCCTGTACAAACATGCCTGGAACCTCTGCTTCCTGTCGGTGGGCCGCGCGGGAATATACCGTGATTGCACATCGGAAGATAGGCTGGGCCATTTCCACTAGGCAGCCGGAACTGAGCGAGGTTCTTCCATGCCTGGGGTGTGTGGCTGTCTGTTTCAGGAGAAGGGTTAAGTTCTTTTGTATGTTCCCCACATCCTTGGGAATGGCTTGTTTCCTGTGATTAAATTTAATGTGGCGTTCTTGCTTTCTCTAGGAATATACTGATGGTATCACGCCCCATACACATCAATAAGGCATCAATGATCATGAATGGTTTTCGATAGCATCAAACCAAGCTTGACCCGCTGATGATTAAAGAGCATCATATCAGCCACCAACTCTAACCTGCTGGAAACCTGCCCCCTTCTGCTACCAAACTCATCAGCCAAACACTTGCCAGTAGCTGTTTAGCAGGCTTTGTAGGAGGCCCCGAGTTCAGCTGGCATCTTGTGCTCAGCTCATAGACTCATAGAATGTAGGGCTGGAAGGACTCTCAAGCGGTCATCAAGTCCAGCCCCCTGCACTGAGGCAGGACAAAGTAACCTAGACTATCCCTGACAGGTGTTTGTCCAACCTCTTTTTAGAAACCTCCAATGAAGTGGCTTCCACAGCCTCCCTCAGAAGCCTATTCCAGAGCTTAACTACCCCTATAGTTGGAAAGACTTTCCTAATATCTAACCTAATTCTCCCTTGCTGCATATTAAGCCCATTGCTTCTTATCCTACCTTCACTGGACATGGACAACAATTGATCACTGTCCTCTTTATAATAGCCCTTAACATCTTTGAGGACTGATATCCTGTCCCCGCCCCCACCGCCCAGTCTTCTTTTCTCAAGACTAAACATGCCCAGTTTTTTAACCTTTCCTCATAGCTCAGGTTTTCTAAACCTTTTATCATTTTTGTTGCCCTTCTCTGAACTCTCTCCAGTTTGTCCACATCTTTCCTAAAGTGTGGTATCCGGAATTGGACACAGTACTCCAGCTGAGGCCTCACCAGTACCAAGCAGAGCAGGACAATTACCAGTACCTCTTGTGTCTTACATATGACCCTCTTGCTAACACACCTCTGAATGATATTAGCCTTTTTCGCAGCTGCATTGCAGTTTTGACTCATATTCAATTTGTAATTCACCATAATCCCCAGATCCTTTTCAGCAGTACCACCAACTAGCCAGTTAGTCCCCATTTTGTAGTTGTGCATTTGATTTTTTCCTTCCCAAGTGAAGTACTTTGTACTTGTCTTTACTGAATTTCATCTTGTTGATTTCAGACCAAATTTCCAATTTATCAAGGTCCTTTTGAATTTTAATCCTGTCCTCAAAGTGCTTGCAACTCCTCCCAGGTTGGTGTCATCTGCAAATTTTATAAGCATGCAAGTCATTAATGAAAATATTGAATAGTATCAGACCCAAGACTGATTCCTGTGGGACCACACCAGCTACGTCCCCCGTCCCACCCAGCTTGACAGTGAACCACTGATAACTACTCTTTGAGTATAGTCTTTCAACCATTGTGCATCCACTTTATAGTAATTTCATCTAGATCACATTTCCCTAGTTTACTTTATGAGAATGTCATGTGGGACTGTGTCAAAAGCCTTACTAAAATCAAACTATATCACATCCACTACTCCCCCCCAGCCACTAGGCCAGTAACTCTGCCATACAAGGAAATTTGGTTTGTTTGGTATGATCTGTTCTTGACAAACCCATGCTGGCTGTTCCTTATAATGCTGTTATCCCTCCCAGTGCTTACAAGCTGATTATTTAATCATTTGTTCCAGTATCTTTCCAGGTATTGAAGTCAGACCGACTGCTCTATAATTCATCCCAGTGCCAGCAGCAGCGTTGACCCCAGGGGATAATGGGATCCAGTGCTTCTACCCTTCCTTGTTGCCTGCCTCCTTCCCACCCAGCTCAGCAGCCCACTTGGCCCTCTACGTGTGTCACTATCCCCGCCAGAGGAGGTAGCCCACCTCTGCTCATTTTAGTTCCCAAGCTCCTCCCACATTGCTTTGCACTTGCTGCAGGATTGCTTCATAGGACACAGGAACATAGGACTCACCACACTGGATCCATCCAGCCATGGTCCATCTAGTCCAATATGTTTCTAGCAGTTCTTACACCTGCTTCAGAGGAAGGTGTCAGAACCATGCAGTAGGTGGATGTAGGGTAATCCAAACCAAAGTGCCAGATACAGCTGTAAGGCTTACTATTGTATAATTCCTCAGAGCACCTCTAGAGCCTTGTTTAAATATATCCACGATGCTTGCTACTGTCCAATCCTCTGGAACAGTGACTGTTTTTAATAAGAGATTGCCTATCTTCACTAGCAGCCCAGCTGTTCCATACTTCAGCTCCTTCAGAACCCTTGAATGGACCATCTGGACCTGGTGACTTATTCCTTTTAAAATTATTAATTTGCTCCAGCCCCTTCTCTTCTGTCCCCTCAGTTCTCTGACAGCACCTCATCTTTATTACCAGCTACCAGGAAAGAGCAGTTCCAGGCTAGGAATTGGCCCAGCATTTTTGGTGCAAAGAATTCAACTGATGCAAAGAAATCAGTTAGCTTCTCAGCACTGTCCTCCGTATGTTCCCCAATTGCTCCCTGAATTCCTGGATGATGATTCTTTTGCAGGCTTGCTGCTTCTGATACACTTGACGACGCTCTTGTTTGTTTTTACACCTTAAGATGTTTGCTCTTTGAAATCCATATAGGCCCTTCTAGTTTCCCTCTTTCTTAGTACGTGCTGTAATGTATGCTCCTGTTTGTTGGCTTCACTAGGGTCAGATTTTGAAAGATTTCTGCTCAACTCAAATAGCCTTTCAAACCTTGCCATTTAGCCCTAATGGTTTTCTCCTTGCTTTCCTGGCTCCCGCTTTGTTCAGTAATATGCATGTCTTCTGTGACTCTAGTATTGTTTTTTTAGGTACCATCCATGTCATCTTTAAGGATTTAACGTCCTTTACTTTTAGCTTTTGGATCTTTCAGATCAAGCACCTCATTTTATTGAAACCTTCCTTTCTAAAGTTTAGCATCCCTGTGTCACTTCTGGTACCGTCTCTGTCCCTAGGACGTTGAACCTAATTATATTGCAGTCACTATTACTTATTGGCTCCGCTACTGTCACTTCTTGGATTAGCTCTGGTGTGTTAGGACGAAGTCAAGAATAGCATCTCCTCATGTGGGCTCTAGAACTAGCTGTTCCAGGAAGCATTCACTTAAAGTGTCAAGAAATTGTTTTTCTAAACTTTGACCTGTTGTGCCATATGACAGTTCATATGTGAGTAATTTGAAGTCCCCATTGTTATCATTTTGTTAGCTTTCGCTGGCTCTTTGATCTCTCTCAACACTGTGCCCTCAATTTCCTTTTCTTGGTCTGGAGGCTAGCAAAGCAGCCCCACTAATATTTTTACATTCTTATAGTTGGGATTTGTATCTGTACAGTCTCTTTTCCACTCAGAATTTTTATCTGGCTAGATCCTATGGAATCTGTTAGATGCAGCACTACTGCTCTGCCTCTTCAGTCTCCTCTGTCTTTTCTGTACATTTGTAACCCACTGGTGTTACGCTAGTCCATTGGTTTCTGTCATTCCCTTAATTTCCGTAATGCCTAGTATATCAAGGGCCTCATCCATCACAAACCATTCTCTTTCACCTGGTTATGCCTTTAACTTCTTGCATTTGTGTATAGACAGTTATAGTTTTTAGGCTTGAATAGAGGCCTGTTTTTTACTTAACTCCTTTATCTGACACCAGGCTGACTTTATAGCATATGCTTGTGTGTTCTCATCCTGTGCCTTAATGGAGGGGGCAGATTACCCCACATCTTCCTGCTGGAGGGTTTTTACACCTTCCTCTAGCAGATGCCAAGGCAATGGATACTGAGGATGTATTTGAACCCATTGCACCTGACTGAACGGAAACAGGCCAGCCCGTGTGGAGGAGGGACCTAGGAAAGTCCAAACTCAGCCCCCAGAACAGAGAATTTGGAGGCTGGCCTATTGATGGAAAGTTCTACCAGTGCTATGCCTCTAGGGGGTGCTTTAGGGGCTGCCTACTTAACCTAACCTCTGGTTATGTCTTGACTGTCCTGCTTCTAGGACTCCCAGGGCAGTTAAAAACACCAAGCCAGACCCCACCATTTCTGTAGCACAGAGCAAACCAGCTTCCCTAAACTTGCAAAAGCCAGCTGGCAACTGGCCTCCGCGTTACAAAGCTGCCTGGAGAGACATGCAGCAAACCAGCAACAGAGGAGCCTCAAAATATGGGGCACTCGATGCAAAGAAGAAACCACTCAACTGGTCCCCAAGCTCCCAGGCTACCGTCTGACGATCTCATTAACAAAGGGGGGGAAAATGCAAGAGAAAGCAATTGCCTTGCTCAGCCCAATGCATCCCTGGTGTAACTACTGCAGTCAGTGGAGTCACACCAAGGATGATTTTGGCTCTGGCTCATTAACCCCCCACTCCCTTGTAGGGGGATGTGCAGGTGCTACTGCTTCGGTCCATCATGGGTTTGAGGCTGCGCTGGCTCCTGGTCAGTTCGGTGTCATCCCTAACGACCTTCCCCAGAAGTGCCCAACTCCAGCAGAGGAGAACACACCCTAACCCAGGATCCCAAAGAGCCCGTCTAACCCTGGATAAGTCAGGGCCATGACTCAGATAGCGGAGTCACAAACAAAGGAGGCTTTTCTCTGACTCGGGTCAGCTTCCTAAAAATCATATGAGAGTGAAATGTTCTCTGGGGACAAACCAAAAGCAACTGCAGAAACAATGGCTGCATTGAGAAAGCGAAAGTCTCCTGGAGCCGGCTACAAGGGAGGGGACCCTTGTAGTGGCAGAGCATTGGGTATCTGCAGTGGCTGGAGACAGCAGTGGTGTTATTTCCAGGAAGACCATGTCTTTCTGCGATAGCAGATAAACACTTGCATGGCAATCAAGGCCCACAGGAAGGGCAAGGAGGACCATGTCAAAGCAGTGGCGGATTAATGATTTTGCCGCCCCTAGATCCTGAAATAATTGCCGTCCCCGGCCCCATATGAACTTGTTTTAGTTTTTTTTACAAATTCGTTTGAACTAAAATGAATCTAAATATCATTAAAATAATTGAACATTTACAAGTTTTATTATAAATAAAATTACAAGTACAGCGGACCCTCGCCTGAACGCGCGTCTGTATAGCGCGATTTCACTTATAGCGCGGGAACCGCGCATGGATCCAAAACTGAGAACCGCTTAATTTCTTCCTTTCGGTCATATTATTAATGTTTAGGATTCTCGCGTGTATGTTTAGTAAATGGTGTTGCGCCATCATTGGTGGTTTCAATACACGCTATGATTGGTAGAATTGCGGCATCACTGATGCCACGATTACAAAAATTCTGCTATTATAAATTTGCCGCCCTAGGCCTAGGCCTTGTCGGCCTAGGCGATAATACGCCGCTGTGTCAAAGGTGGCTGTGGAAGCCTTTGATGGAATGACCCGGTCACTGAGCTAGCATCAGGGCTTCACTCCACAGATGGGGCTGTGCCCTGATGGGACTAACTCAACCATTGGTGTATTCCAAGTGCCACTAATCTGCATACCAACATGTGGGGGCAGGGACACACCATTACAGACTAGTTCAGGCACAAGTTTTCCTTTTATCCTGGTGTCCTTAGTGGGGCAGGAAGAGGAGAGAGCCGGTATGAAATGGAGCTGAGCTGGCTTTAGAACTGTGGCGTTATGTCCATTATGTTTATTCAGGGGGTCCCCGTGACCTCATTCTCTCCCTTCCCCCTAGCAAATCCTTTATATGCTCTTTTATCCACTTTGGCTCTGCCACTGACCTGCTGGGTGACCCTGGGCAAGTCACTTCACCTCTCTGGGCTTCAGCTTCCCCAGCTGCAACATGGGGTTAATGACACACAGGCCTGTAAAGTGCTTTCAGTGCTAAAGCTCAGCAGTGCTAGATAAGAGCTCAGGGCAGTATTGCTATTGCATTGCTCTCGGCCATCACGGTGGAGAGAGCAGCAGCTAGATTCCTACGTCTTTGTCTTTGCAGTTGGGAAGAGGGGCAAAGCTTGGCAGCATGGTCCCTTTCCAGAGTAGGGCCAGTGGGGACCACACCAGCACAGCTAGCAGAATGCAGAGCTCAGCAGCATCCCCGTCTGCAGTTGGCCTAGCCAACTTTACCTGATATGGGGGGCTCAGTCTCTAATACTGTAGCAAAGTATTTATCATTTTTCTACTGTGTTCCTCCCTCCTCCAATGGATTTACAATCTACATCCCTATCCTTCTTCCCAACCATTCCTATTGATAGCGTTCACGTGTCAACAGGTATACTCCATAACCACGGGGCACGTTACCGTTTCACAGGAGTCTGGCCTGTGTCAGGCTTTGTTCCAACGTACAGGCCCAGTAACTAGATGTTGCACAGGGCAAGTGAAGGGGCATCGATTTGAAACGCTAAGCACCAATTTCTGGGCTGAGCCAGGCTCCAGGGGTCAGTCAGCACAGAAATATGTTTTAAACCACCTTTAGGGAATCCTCTTGGTGCTTCCTGGCTGATGGAAAGATCTCAGCATCTGCCCCATGGTGCCGCTAATGCTTTGGGCATGACAGACACTTATCGACTTAAAAACGAACGGCTGAAGGTCTTCCCTCTCCCCCACAAACCATTCAGCTGTGTCTAAGGGGCTATTTACAGGTAAATAAAATCCTGAGGTATGTATATGAGTTTTAGGTAAAAACAGAGACCTGGGCCCTGATCCAAAGTTCATTGACAAGAGTGAGAATCTTTCTAGCCACTGAAGTGGGCTTGGATCTGTCCTGTGGTGCAGGATTGTTCCATAAAGGAGTATACACTGACATTTGGTGAACTATAGTTAGACACTGAGGGCATGTCTACACTGCAGTTAGACACCCGCGGCTGGCCTGTATCAGCTGACTTGGGCTTGTGGGGCTCAGGCTGTGGGGCTGTAAAATTGCAGTGTAAATATTTGGCCTCGGGCTGGAGCTGGAGCTCTGGTACCTTCCCTCCTCGCAGGGTCCCAGAGCCCGGGCTCCAGCCTGAATGTCTTGCACCACAATTAAACAGCCCCTTCGCCCGAGGCCTGCAAGCCTGAGTCAGTGGATGCAGGCCAGCTGCAGGTGTTTATTTGCAGTGTAGACATGCCCTAGGAAGTCTACAAATAGTTTGTATATGCAGGTAGGTTCATGGGTATTTGGTGCAGAATGGTGCGCTCAGGGAAGCATCAGTATTTCTAACGCTTTATCTATATTGAGTATACAACATGATTATGTGAACGAGAGGGAAACCTTACTCCTCTCTCTACCTAGCTATGAGAAGAGACATAGACCTAACTACACGTCTATCTGTGGAGAGAGAAGGGTGTTCAGAGGAGAACATAGATCCATAATTGCGACCTACTTTTACAACAGCCATCTTCACCTTTGTGTCTTTTTTTTAATATTCATTTTGTTTATGCCTCTGAATTCCTACAGTTCAAACTGGGTCTAAATGCTGGTCTCTAAATCCAGAGTAATGCTACTGATGCTACCGAAAGCAGAATGGTGGCGCTTTGCATTCACTTTGCACTGGTGTTAAATGATGACACACAGCGCAGAGGAAAGGAGATGAGGCTCACTGCATTCAGTAGAGTAACTCCAGATTTGCAGCAGGCTCCGGCTGCATCTCTCTGTACATGGTTCCATGTTGTCTTGCATTGCATGTTATTTTTATTGATGCTGTAGCACCTGGCAGGACTGGCACACACTCCTGCTCCTGCTATTTTTAAGATGTTCTCCCCCACTGTTTTCTTTAATTTCATGCTGTTTTTTTGCAGTGGGTGGCTGAGCTCCTTGACAGCGCTTTGCTATGTGTCGGAAGGTGCTTTCCAACTAAAGAACAAGCACACTTTGCATGCACCTTTCACTAGGATGCTAACAAAGGTGAATGTTCATAGGTTCAGAGATTGTAAAGCCAGAAGGGATCATGATGATCCTCTAATCAGACCTCCTGAAACAGACTGTAGAATTTCACCCAGTAATTCCTCCACCAAGCCCATAACTTTTGGCTGAGCTAGAGCACATCTGTTAGAAACGCATCCAATCTTGATTTAAAGACTGCAAGTGACAGAGAATGCACCACCTCCCTAGATAAATTGCACCAGTGGTTAATTACCCTCACTGTTAAAAATGTGCACTGTATTTCCCATATGAATTTGTTCAGCATCCAGCCGCTGGATTTTGTTATATCACTGTCTGCTAGACTAAAGAACACTCTGCTACCCCAAATCTTCTCCCCATGTAGCCACTTATAGACCAGGGCTAATTTATTATCCCTAATGGTGAAGTGACTTGCCTGAGGTATCCTAGTGAGACAGTTGCAAAGCTTGAGACTAGAGCTCTATAGTCTTCACAGCTAATCACTGAGCTAGATAGACAGGAATGCAATTATGGGATCAAATCAAGAGTGTAACCCCAATCATGAGAGGCAACCCCATATTGCTGGGTTGGGATTTTATTTTGGGGTGGGGAGGAAAGGCTTGATGGCTGCCTCCTCACATTTTTTCCTTGGCAGACTTCCTGTTTCCTCCATCTGCAGCAGCCTTGTCCGCTGAAGTGCCAGATCAAACAGCATTTAAAGGTGTTGTTTTCCCCTTTTTCTTAATGCGTTTTTAGCTCTGATTCACTTCCTTTCCCACTGTCGATCAATCTTTTGTGAATTCTAAAATAAGTCCCTTTGCAGAGCTCCCATCCAAGAGTTTGGCAGATTAGCTACCGACCTGTCTTGGTTTGTTTCTCTTTTTACCAACAAACAGTTTAAGTAAGTCTTTAGGTCACACATTTAAAGAGAGGATCAGGATATACCCGGCATTCTATACGCCTGGACTCCCAGGGTTCTAAAGAAGGACGATGCTGATGATAATTAGTGCTTCAGTTTGTTAGTTTCCTTTTATTGTTGACTTTGTTTTGGTTTATTGTGGGCTCTGGCCCCGGATGTTTGACTTTTGTCTGGAGCATCTGGAAGTCCTGGGAATTTCAGACAACACAGACATTTATCATAACATATGTGCAATCCTTGCCCGCCATCTCCAAAAAAATAACGGAGAGCCTGATGTGAAGAACTGCTGAGCTTATTTCAAATAGCAATCTATTTTCTAAATCACAGCTTTAAAAAGACGCACTTAGCACGCTCAACACTCTCTTTGTGGCTCAACTAGCTAATCTTCATGGCATCCGCTGGAAGAGGGAAATTATTATCCCTATTTTAACAGTTGGGGAAACTGAGGCACATAGCGGCAAAGTCACTTGTCCAAGGTGTGTCAGAGCTGGGAACAGAATTCTGGAGTTCCTTAGGTTCTAGGCCTGTGGTCAAAGTACTAGACTATGCTGCCTCTACTTACTGCTGGATAGAAATACTGGATCAAAGTTCAATCTTAATGATGACAGTGCACAGCTGGAGAAGAGTCTCAAGGCCTCATATGCAGGGTGGGCAGTGCCCTGTGATGTGTCTGGCGGTTAAGGGTGCTCCGCACCCCACAGGAGCAGATGTTTAGAATCTTATGTTGAGTCTGTGTATTGTATTTGTACAGTTACAATCCACCGGGCCAGATCCTCTCCGATTCTGTAACTCAGTATCACTCCATTCAAATCAATGGAGTTACTCTAATTTACCGTAGCTGAGGATCTGGCCCACAGTAGCTGAAGATCTGTTTGTGGAGTCAGGGGAAGAAGGGAAAACCTTAATCAAACTCAATATCAAAGCATCTACCCCACAAGAGAAATGGGCAGATACAGAAGGTTTTTCAAGCTGCCCTGGTCAGAGCAAACGGGAAGGTGACCACACAGTGCCAGGTTGCTTTTTCACCTTGATTTACGGTTGGCTTTGACAAGCTTTGTCTCTTGGCTCCTCGGATGCTGCCTGTCAGGTCTAATGCCATTGATTTGATAATGTATCTAATCTGGCTTTCTTGAAAATGCTTTTTATCTTGGAGCTGCTGTTCTCCTACTTGAGCCATCTCTCTTCCTCTCATTCTTCTATCTTTCCCAGCTGGGGCCAATCTGTCCGGGAAATAGTCCAACTTGCTTCCATCTGATGGGAGCGGATCCCAGTTCAGTCTCCTTCATCTACTTCGGAGTCGGAATCAGTCCGGGTCATTATTTTGAACTCACTTGTTTTCCTTCTCTGTATTTTTGCTGCTGCCTTTCTTATTCTGTGCTGAATGCAGGCCCTAATGCAAGCACTCCCTCCCGTAGGGCTTTCAGAAAGCAAACCCCAAATTACTCTCATTCTTCCATTATACCCAGGCTTTTACCTCTCCTTGCTCTGTGTTGTTTCCTCCGATCAAGGCCCTCTCTTTCCTGTCCCAAGAACCCAGAGACAATAATTCTGCACACTTGTACCTCTCCCCTGTGCTTTCTGCCTTTCCAAACCCCTTTTCAGTGTAACATAGTATCTTGGAAACAAGGTGAGTTATATCCCATTCCTCAGGGTCTGGGAGGGTCACAAAGGCCAGAGAGAATCTGAAGTTAGAATGGTCCAATTCTCCCATTAATCTATTTCCAGACTCCCCCAAAGTCGATGGGGGTTCAACACATGGAGCAGCTGCAAAACTGAGCCCATAGCGTCTGCCCCCTTTATTCATGCAACTACTCCTGTCACTCATGAGCAGCCCCATGGCCATGGGTCACACTCTGAACTGGCTGGCGAGGGCTATCAGTCACACACCTGACATTTTGCCAAACAATCTCCTTGTCTGTTCCTCTGATCTGTGGAAATGGATGCTGCTGTTCTTTCCATTCTATAAAGTAAAATGCAGGTCATTTGGTCTTAAAGATCCATGGGAATATTACAAAAAAAATCAGCTCTGACCCATGGGGCTGCTCACATAAGAAAGGGATGCAGAACCAGACGCCCAAAGAGGAAGAGTGGCATGTTCCATGCCTCTATCTAAGTGACCCTTAAAAGGTTTGTGTGGTAGATACAGATCAGAGGTTTCAGCTGAAGCTCTAAAGTCTACAAACAAGGCCTGGAAATCTTGTGAGAAGAACCTTTCTTGGGAGATTTCCAGCAGTTCTTCTTCCAGTGCTGACCAGAACTTATAAGCAGCAATGTCCCAGCCCCTACCATTTGTATCAGAAATGATTCCCAAAGTTCAGGCACGATCAGAGCCTGGGTTTTTGATTCAGCCAGCATGGAGACAGAGAGGCTCAGAGTGACATTCAGACTTTGATCTGAAGGTCATTGGTTCAAATACATCTTTATTCATATTGTATTCCCCCCGCCCACAAAAAAAATGTCTCTCTAAACACCTTAGAGCCTGAGGGAAGGGTCCCTTGGAGCTTGGCTCTAAACCTTGGTGAAGGTTTGGCGTGGACAGACGGAGACTAACTTTTTTCTGAACAAGTTTTCTCATTGCCACCTTCATCCATTCCTACAGGCTCATGAACATGGTAATTTTGACGCTATTGCTCCAAGCTTCTCCAGGGTTGTAATTTAACCAGAACCTTTTGCTCCAGGCTGACATTTTGCATCCAGGGTCTTTGTCTGGAGGCAGGAGAGTAATTTATTTATTATTTCTAGACGCAACTCCAGCTGGCCTCTCTATTGGACACAATTAAAACTGTGACAGCTCAGGAGGTTGATGTTGCTTGAAATATGAGCACTAGAAGCAATATCAATATTGGAAGCAACCTTATATGAGGGAACAAAGATACGAGGCCACATTGGAACCCAGAAATAGCTGCAAGGTGTGTAGTGGCCCATGCACAAGGGGTGAAAAGATGTGTTGGAAGTGGGGCAGAGGATTCTTCTCCAGGTTTTCAGGGTTCTTATGCATCCATCTTATATATTCTGTTGTTGTTTTTACTATCACCTCTGGAAATATTCAACTAAAGTCCAGTAAAATGATGATGTTCTTCCATATTGTTATAAGCTAACAGCCAGGAAGATTAAGGCAGCGTCCACAGCTCTGGGGTTCAAAGTCTGAATTTCTGTGTCCACAGGGGCCTGACCAGAGAGAATGGGGAGAGGGGAACAGTAGCAGGGAAGGGGACCATGAAAAACTATCCACCCCTGAACCACAGCGCTTCTGGGCATGAAATGTAGCATGTTCTTGAATGCAGAGCATCACTACACAATAGCCTAGGAGAGGAAGTGAAAAAGAATGCTGCGTCCACTGGAAACTACGAGGAGATTTAAGTAGCCAGTATGTAGTTATCCAAGCAGGAGAGGGGAGCTAACATCCCTGCTCTAGTGAAGCGTGCCAGAGGATTTTCAACTGATAACATCCTCTGTTTTACATCCTATCACAAACATGGCATCTTCAACAACACAGTGCCCCCTATTACTATGTTGGGGCATTGAGGGTTAGAGCTGACTCAGAGAAGCGTGCTCCTTGGGCTATGTCTGCACTGCAGCTGGGAGTGTCTCCCCCAGCCTGGGTAGACAGACTGTGTTGGCAGGGCAGGCACATGCTAGTGCACTAAATACCGCTGTGTGGATGCTGTGGTACGGTGGAAGTTGGGCTAGCCACCCGCACTCAGGCCCACCCTCTGTCGGTGTGGCAACATCCACACAGCTATATTTAGCATGAGCCTCGCCAACACAAGCCTGTCCACCCAGGCTGGGCGGCTCGTTACCTGTGCAGTGTAGACATACCTTGACTGAGTCCCCCCAAAGCATTCTCTGTAACGCAGCATTCCCTATCACCACGTTGGGCATTAGGTTTAGTAATGATTCAGAACTAGAGTATCCTCTACTGAATCACATGGAAACACTGTAGTAGTTTGACCCAGCCCAATCTGACTTAATTTATGCCTTCTGACTGGAATCACAACATGAGGAATGATGGCTTCAGGCACTCCGATCCAGCTACTTTTATAAGATCATACAAGGGATATCATTGTGGGCCAAATTTTCCACTGCTTCTAGGCACAGAGTTGCATGTCTAATTCGTATGACACATTGGTGGTGATAATCAGTAACTGTGCACACAAATTAGGCCTCCAGCGGTGCGTACTTTGTGGGTGCATGTGCAAAGCCACATTTAAAACTGTTTGAAATCTGTCCTCCTAGCAATAGGCTATGACATGGCATAAAATGGGCGAGGCAGCCCTCACTAGGAAGGTACAAGGTGAGCACAGAAGGTATGTACATGGATTGGAAACTTTTAATTGAATTTGTATGTTCATTACCATAGATTTTTGCAGAGAATAGGTTGTGTCATAAGGAGCTATGAAGGAAGGCTGAAAGAATTGGGTTTGTTTAGTTTGGAAAAGAGAAGACTGAGAGGGGACATGATAGCAGTTTTCAGGTATCTAAAAGGGTGTCATGAGGAGGAGGGAGAAAACTTGTTCATCTTAGCCCCTAAGGATAGAACAAGAAGCAATGGGCTTAAACTGCAGCAAGGGAGGTTTAGGTTGGACATTAGGAAAAAGTTCCTAACTGTCAGGGTGGTTAAACACTGGAATAAACTGCCTAGGGAGGTTGTGGAATCTCCATCTCTGGAGATATTTAAGAGTAGGTTAGATAAATGTCTATCAGGGATGGTCTAGACAGTATTTGGTCCTGCCATGAGGGCAGGGGACTGGACTCGATGACCTCTCGAGGTCCCTTCCAGCCCTAGAATCTATGAATCTCGCTCAGCACCCACAGCAATAAGTATCCAAACATGTAGCAAGTAGTTGGGAGCCAGTGTCTATTATTATATATTGCTCCATACACTCTTACTTTAGTGACTACAAGAAAATAGATGGCATATTTTTAAAAAGCCACCTGCCCTTTGATTTGATTTGATGGTGATGAAAGCACAATTGCCACTGAAGTGCCTTGTAGGTAGACCCACCAGTTAATTAACAATGATTGACAAGAGGTTGTTAGAAGGAATCATGCTACTGGTTTACTCACAGAATATCTCCTGCTGTGTTTGAGGACTGATGTAGATTAAAAAATAAAACAGATTCTAGCTCCAGAATAAAAGATTAGATTGAAGATACAGGTAATGTATTGGGAATTTAATTTAGCCACCAACATTTATTCTAAAAATTAATTATTAATCACTGTCAAATGACTGTTATTTGGCTAGCACGTGAGACATACAAAATGCTGCCAAGTGGTATCAGACCTCTCTCTCAAAAGAACAGTATATGCATAAACCTATGCTGCTTCGGTTCTGTTTCTTGGGTGCATGAAATCTGCATGATTGTTTTGCAATGTGGATCATCAAAAAAGAAGAGTTAAGAATCACTTTAACTTGTCATCTTAGCAGGTTTCACACCAATATCTCGGGAGGCAAAAGGCCAGGGAGTTTGAGTGGAAAGGGGCTGTCAGACTGTAGCACCATTCTCTAATTCTTCTGATACAGATTTTCCTTTCTTTTCAGTATTTAGCAACTGGTTATAATTTAATAGAATGAAACTAACAGTGACCAACATAAAATACACATGTTTTGTTTTCACATCTGAGTCTATCATGGCCAGGAGTCCATATTCTGAAATGATGGGAGGTGTTATCAGTCACACACATACCAACATTTTGCCAAAAGGTCTCTGTCTATTTTATGAACTGTGAAAATGAAGGATGGTGTTTCCTTCATTCTATAAGAAAAAATGTGGATTGCTTCATCTTAAGTGTCCGTGAGAATGTTAGCAGAAAAAAATCAATTTCTCTTCCTTCTAATCATTTCATGACACTGAGCCTTTAGGTACTCCCAGAGAAAAACATTTAAGGAAGCACTTGCAAAATTGACATGGAAATTTTCTAACCCAGGCATAAAATCTTTTTATTCATACTTTACTTTGATGATCATAAAAAAGGTTAGTTATTTGATTTTGTATTTATTTCAGTTAACACTGACTACAGAATAAAAACAAAAGGACCCATCCCAGACTCTGGGCACCCTGGACACACAGTTAAAATATATAGTTATGCAAAATAATCAGACTCCCATGCACATCATCCCAGGCAGCAAAAATTTAAACCAAACATGCAAGCCTTTCCATGGAGACATATTACTCATCAAAATATGTACTCACCATGGGCAAGTGAACTTTTGCAAGGTTGATTTAAGGGTGCAAACACATGGTACAGATGACTTGAAATCATCAGCCAATGAATTCATAATTAAGGAAAAGAGGAAAGATAATTTCAAAAATGATTTTTTTTTAATGGAAAAGGTCACAAATTGTGTTTAAATATGAAATGTACTGTTCACTTCCTTTCTCAGGCAAGTCCCTGACTCAGCAAAGTACCTAAGCATAGTGTCTAACTTTAAGTAGATGAGTAGCCTTAATGAAATCAATAAGACTACTTGTGTGCTTAAAGTTAGGCATATACATAAATGCCTTGCTATGCAGAGCTTAAATGCATGCTTTCAAAGGAAGGGGCAACAGAGGGTGGGCTAAAATACATTGCATCTTTGTACATACATAACCAGAGACTGATGAGGCACATTAGGTCATTGTTCACCTAACTGCTGGATTTGCACATGTAAATGTTGGATTTTGCTGGTGCAACTGATTAACCTTCCATTGTCAGGGGCGGCTCTAGGCACCAGCAAAGCAAGCACGTGCTTGGGGCAGCCCATTTGCAGGGGCGGCAGGGATCCAGCATGGGAGCTGAGAACCAACAGGGGGCCCTGGGAGCTGTAGTTCCTTGGTTAGCTCCCTGCCTATAGAGCCAGCCCTGGAGCAGGAAAAGAACTACATTTCCCAGCATTCCCTTGGCCACTACCTGTGATGGGTTGGATCACAGAAACCCCCTTGGGAGCTGCCACCTGATGTGCAAAGACTACCCCTGCTCCTGTTTTCCCTGCCAGCCAGGGCCGGCTCCAGGCACCAGGCAACCAAGCTGGTGCTTGGGGCGGCACCTGGAGGGGGGCGGCGCGGCGCTCGGGCCGCCGGGGGGAGAGCCGAGCCCCCGCCGGGGCTCGCCGCCCTGCCCCCGGCGCTCTGGCCGCGGGGGGGGGGGGGAGAGCCGAGCCCCCGCCGGGGCTCGAAGCCGGGGGGAGAGCGGGGCTCGCCGCCCTGCCCCCGGCTGCCGGGGGGAGAGCGGAGCCCCCGCCGGGACTCGCCACCCTCGCCCCGGGGCTCCGGCCGCCCTCCCCCCGGCGGGAGAGCGGAGGCCCCCGCCGGGGCTCGCCGCCCCCCCCCCGCGCCCTCCCCCCGGCTGCCGGGGGGAGAGCTGCGAGCCCCTACCGGGGCTCGCCGCCCTGCGCTCTGGCCGCCGGGGCTCGCCGCCCTGCCCCCGCTGGGGCTCGCCGCCCTGCCCCCGGCGCTCTGGCCGCCGGGGGGGGGGAGAGCCGAGCCCACGCCCGGGCTCGAAGCCCTCCTCCCAGGGCTCCGGCCGCCCTCCCCTCCGGCGCCCTGCCCCCGGCCGCCGGAGGGAGAGCGGAGGCCCCGCCGGGGCTCGCCGCCCCCCCCGCCTCTGCCCCCCCCCCCCGCGGGGGGGGGGCGGCCGGAGGCTTTTTTGCCTGGGGCGGCAAAAAAGCCAGAGCCGGCCCTGCTGCCAGCTCAGGACTCCAGCACCCTGTCTTGCTGAATTAGACACTCCCGTCTGCTCCAACACAGACTCAGGGTCTGAATCACTTGTCCCAAAGCTGCAAGTTTACCTGAAAACAGCTCACAGAAGTGTGCTTGTCTTTAGCACTCAGATGCCCAACTCCCAATGGGGTCTAAACCCAAATAAATCCGTTTTACCCTGCATAAAGTTTATGCAGGGCAAACTCATAAATTGTTCGCCCTCTATAACACTGATAGAGAGATATGCACAGTTGTTTGCTCCCCCAGGTATTAATACATACTCTGAGTAAATTACTAAATAAAAAGTGATTTTATTAAATACAGACAGTAGGATTTAAGTGGTTCCAAGTAGTAACAGACAGAACAAAGTAAGTCACCAAGCAAAATAAAATAAAATGCGCAAATCTATGCCTAATCAAACTGAATACAGATAATCTCACCCTCAGAGATGCTTCAGTACGTTTTTTCTCAGACTGGACACCTTCCAGGCCTGGGCACAATACTTTCCCCTGGTACAGCTCTTGTTCCAGCTCAGGTGATAGCTAGGGGATTCTTCATGATGGCTCCTCTCCCCCCTCTGTTCTCTTCCACCCCTTTATATATCTTTTGCATAAGGCGGGAACCCTTTGTCCCTCTGGGTTTCCACCACCCCCCACTGGAAAAGCACCAGGTTAAAGATGGATTCCAGTTCAGGTGACATGATCACATGTCACTGCAAGACTTCATTGCCCTTGCCAGCACACACATATACAGGAAGACTAACAGGTAAACACAGCCATCTGCGGACAATGGTCCTTGTTAATGGGAGTCATCAAGATTCCAAACCATCATTAATGGCCCACACTTTACATAATTACAATAGGCCCTCAGAGTTATATTTTATATTTCTAGTTTTAGATACAAGAGTGGTACATTTATACAAATGGGATGATCATACTCAGTAGATTATAAGCTTTGTAATGATACCTTACAAGAGACCTTTTGCATGAAGCATATTCCAGTTACATTATATTCACTTATCATATTTTTATAAAACTATTCCAGTTACATTATATTCACTTCTTATTATGTTTTTATAAAACCATATAGACTGCACAACGTCACACTACCAACAGGAAAGGGGGAGGGAGTGAGGAAGCTGAGACCTCATGCTGCAGCCTGCTATGAATGGAGAGCTGCACTGTGAGTAGGGATTCCATATTTTAACATTCAAAAAATAGGACACTCCACGGGGAGGGAGGGTAGCCCCACCCTGCCCCCATCCACTCCCTCCGACTGCCCCCCACAGAAACCCCAACCCATCCAACCCCCTTGCTCCCTGTCCCCTGATCACCCCCACCTGGGACCCCTGCCCCAACTGCCCCCCAGGACCCCACCCCCTATCTAAGCCCCAATGGTCCTTGTCCCCAACTGCCCCCTCCTGAGACCCCCCCCAACTCTCCCCCTAAAACCCCACCCCCTACCTGTCCCCTGACAAACCCCTGGGACTCCCATGCCTATCCAACTGCTGCCTGTCCCCTGACTGCCCCCCCGAACCTCTGCCCCATCCAACCCCCCTTGCTCCCTGTCCCTTGACTGCCCCCCCCGGAACCTTCTACCCCTTCTCCAACCCCGCAGCCCCCTTACCGTGACACTCAGACCAGCGTGTCTGGCTTCGCGCAGCGCCAGACACGCTACTGCATACATGCTGCCGTGCTCCCCTGCGGAGCCACAGGCCCCCCGCCCGTCCCCCCCCAGCACCTGCCTTCCAGATTTGAACACCTCAAAATTCAGGAGTGCTCAAGCTCAGTTTGGGCAGCTGTTACTTCATTTCTCCCAAATCAAATATACTGATCCACTGTAACTTGCTGTAGAAAAAGTAGGATAAAATTGAGCAAGAAATGCTTCCCAGTGGTTATTAGGACTGGAATTGCTATTTTCAACAGCCATTGCCTTTTTGTTTGTTTGTTTGTTTGTTTGTTTAAAAGGAAGACAGTGATATTGCATTGGCAAATTCCCCATAGAAAGAAAGAGTGGAACAAAAGAATAATAAAGGCACCTCAACTTTTCCTCATTTATGTAGGACAGTCTTATAATATGCATCCAGATATCCTCCAATCACACAAGCTGAAAATTGTTCCACTTTACTGCAGTTCTGTAACCATATGGGAACCAATCCTGTCTGTGTTCTGTGCACATCCAAAATTCCTGCTGAATGACCTGCCCTGGGAGCGAGTTACCAGTGACCCAGGGCTGCAGTGGAAGGAGGGTGCAGGTGGGGGGGGGGGGGTGAGCCCAGGGCTGGGGCGGCAGGAGGTGTGTGTGGGGGCAATGGTGGGGGGGTAGGGGGAACCCAGAGCTGGGGCGGCAGGATGTGTGTGTGTTTGTGGGGGAGAGCCCAGGGCTGGGGCGGCAGGGGGGTGCGGTTGGGGGGGTGAGAGCCCAGGGCTGGGGCGGCAGGGGGGTGCGGGTTGGGAGGGTGAGAGCCCAGGGCTGGGGAGGCAGGGGGGTGCGGGTCAGGGGGTGAGAGCCCAGGGCTGGGGCGGCAGGGGGGTGCGGGTGGTGGAGAAGAGCCCAGGGCTGGGGCGGCAGGGGGGTGCGGCGAGGAGCCCAGGGCTGGGACGGGGGGCAGCCAAAATTTTTTTTGCTTGGGGCGGCAAAAAACCTAGAGCCGGCCCTGTCCATTGTAAATCATCTCTATAGCCAATAACTATACACACCAAACAGCTGTCTGTGACAATAAATCCCTACAACTATACACAACAAACTACTAATCTACCTTTGCATCAGATACAGGCAGCAGCCTCTCTTCTTGTAAACAACACATACAGATGATGAATTGTTACAGTCACCATAAACATGTTTGTTGCTTTCAGAGTCCAGTTCGCACATCACAGAAAGCACCAAGTCAATTAGCCCTAATTGCCCTCTGATTGCCAGTATGAATGGGGAAGCTAAGGACTGAGTGGGAAGGCAACTGAGCAACACTTACAGCAATCCAGGTGGCCCCTCCAGGTCGAGATGCTCAGATACCACTGTGATAAGGGGACATATAAGTACCTCCTGTATCATTGGTTGAGGCAGTTTGTGATGTACCTACTCTGTGGCTAGCAGGCTTTATTCTCAAGGTCTGGCAGTCTGGAATCTTTCATGAGTACTACATAGACACAACAACACATGCAAACTACAACTGCATGAATATATTCTCCATGTTACTTCACATTTCCTAATTCTATTCATTTTTCAGCTACTTCTTTTGGGGCTTCCCTCCTCCCTCTCCATCTGCCTGGGTTGCCCCCCCCCCGATTAATGTCCACGGAGGTTATGTATATGTAAGGAGCATAGAACTGATCCTTTAGGGAGGAAGTAGAGGTACACTATTTGTGTGATTCTGGAATAAAAAGCCCTGGCCAGGAGTTGTTCTGATTATGCCTTAGTGTAAAACAGATGCAAAGTTTCATGCAACAAGTGAGGTGGGGTAGGGGAATTGATATAGTTTACATGCTTTCTACCACTATCCATTGCTCAGGATCATAGCTATTAGATCTGAAACCAATTAAGTGTGAGACCTCGGCATAATAATAAAAGCATTTGCCACTAATTCCAGAATGCTCTTCTGGGAGCCAGTTTCATATGCCTTTGAAATATAGTCCACAAAAGAGCTCTTACTGCTAGTTCATTTTTGTTCATGGTTTTATATTAAAAAATCCCCAAAACTCATCTGGTTTGCTCTTCATGCCAAATCTGGAGGCAAGATGCATATTTACATTCAAGATCTGGTCTATCCCTCAAACTTCTGGAGTTCCCAAGCAGGGAAAAAGCTGGAGAGTGAGAGAACTCAGGACAACTACACTCATTTATCTGCCTTGTTTTTACTGAACTAATTCAGACAAGGCAAACTGTGTTACTTGGATTCTCTGAGGTATAATTTAGGCATGAGATGTTTACAATCCAGTCTCATTTGCATCTACCAGGAAGAAAACATGGGATGTGTTGGATATTTCAGCTGGCAGGTTAATAACTAGTTTAGCTACTAATATTTACTTACCCTTCTGCCATTTAAACAGACAATGGGCCAAACCCTGGACCTTCCTGATGGGAATAGTGCCCAGAGACATAAGAACGGCCGTACTGGGTCAGACCAAAGGTCCATCTAGCCCAGTATCCTGTCTACTGACAGTGGCCAATGCCAGGTGCCCCAGAGGGAGTGAACCTAACAGGTAATGATCAAGTGATCTCTCGCCTGCCATCCATCTCCACCCTCTGACAAACAGAGTCTAGGGACACCATTCCTTACCCATCCTGGCTAATAGTCATTAATGGACTTAACCTCCATGAATTTATCCAGTTCTCTTTTAAACGCTGTTATAGTCCTAGCCTTCACAACCTCCTCAGGTAAGGAGTTCCACAACGCATGACTGTGCGCTGTGTGAAGAAGAACTTCCTTTTATTTGTTTTAAACCTGCTGCCTATTAATTTCATTTGGTGACCCCTAGTTCTTGTATTATGGGAATAAGTAAATAACTTTTCCTTATCTACTTTCTCCACATCACTCATAATTTTATATACCTCTATCATATCCCCCCTTAGTCTCCTCTTTTCCAAGCTGAAAAGTCCTAGCCTCTTTAATCTCTCCTCATATGGGTACTTATGAGGAGGTAATCTCTCCTCATAAGTACCTCTTGTATCATTGGTTGAGGCAGTTTGTGATGTACCTACTCTGTGGCTAGCAGGCTTTATTCTCAAGGTCTGGCAGTCTCTCCAAACCCCTATTCATTTTAGTTGCCCTTCTCTGAACCTTTTCTAGTGCCAGTACATCTTTTTTGAGATGAGGAGACCACATCTGTACGCAGTATTCAAGTTGTGGGCGTACCATTGATTTATATAAGGGCAATAATATATTCTCCGTCTTATTCTCTATCCCCTTTTTAATGATTCCTAACATCCTGTTTGCTTTGTTGACCGCCTCTGCACACTGCGTGGACATCTTCAGAGAACTATCCATGATGACTCCAAGATCTTTTTCCTGATTTGTTGTAGCTAAATTAGCCCCCATCATATTGTATGTATAGTTGGGGTTATTTTTTCCAATGTGCATTACTTTACATTTATCCACATTAAATTTCATTTGCCATTTTGTTGCCCAATCACTTAGTTTTGTGAGATCTTTTTGAAGTTCTTCACAGTCTGCTTTGGTCTTAACTATCTTGAGCAGTTTAGTATCATCTGCAAACTTTGCCACCTCACTTTTTACCCCTTTCTCCAGATCATTTATGAATAAGTTGAATAGGATTGGCCCTAGGACTGACTTCACGCACAAGAGTCAGGATTGCAGAATTGGGCCCAGTGTGTGCAGTTTTATTTTTTATCTAAGAGGATTTAGTGCTAGAGGTAGGTGTTGGATTGACACCAAATCCTCTCTTTATCCATAGTTTAGGTCCAGCATGGGCATTGGCAGTATAAGCTTCACCAGGCAGTCCCAGGAAAGGGCCTAAACACTGACATGGAGTGAGCTTCTCAGGGGGAAGGGGTTTATTTGTTATTTAAGGGCCAGATTCAGCCACATGTACTCATGTTGAATAGTACTTTGCTCCACAAGTAGTCCCATTAAAGGAAGGGAAAGAGCCACTTGACATGAGTAAGGGTATCAGAATCCGGTGTTAAAAGACTTAGCTCAGTAAGTGCTTCTCCACTCCACACACAAATATAAACAAACATTGAAATGAAGGAGGCCAACTGAGCAACACCTTAGAAAATTATTAAGCCCAAAGAGGTGAGTTTTTTTTAAACCCAGGCTTAAGTTGACAAAGTTTAGAAGAAGAACATAGATCAAATGATAAAACAATTCCTAGCGGGAGCCTGAAGGTGAAAAGCACTATTATGTAGGTCAAAAGAGTTTGCCCTGATACGAGGATGACCAAGCATGTTCTGTGTGACGGAACATACAGCACAAAAGGAGCAGAATGTGAGATAAGATCTTGAAGATGTATTGGGTTGGACTCCAGGTAATGGAGCATTCCCCTCTCTGTGGCTCACTCAATTCCTGGTCCTCGTTGCTACGGTTGCCAGGGTTCTAATTTATGCCAGCTGTGATGTTTTTGGTGCTGTTGACACCTCTCCACTGGGAACTGACCTATGGCCATCAACTAATTTCTCATAAGTCACTGAACTACAACCGGGTGGTAACAAATTTTGGTCACTTAGCAGTCTGGGCTGAACTGTAATCATTGACATAGAGGAGAAAGGTTCCATATCTCATTACACGTACTCTGAGCCATCCAGTGAAAGGTGTGTTTTCATAATATAACCTCTGACATACACTTTTGCTCCCAGCTCTGTACTGTGTCTCGTGTGACCCAGGTATTAGGCATTAATGAATTAAGTAGTGATGGGTTAAAATTTAAAAGCCCAGGACTGGATGGCTCTGTGGTCCGACAATGAGATACAGAACCTTTCACCTCTATTGGCCTGATCCTGCTCCAACTAGGAGTTTTGCCACTTACTTTAGTGGGAGTTGGGGCATGCCCTATGTCGTTGGTTCAAAACTGACCCAAACTGATGGTAACCAAAAGTTGTTACTGGTTGATGGTCATTTGGTGGTCTATGTGAAATGGGTTGGTCTTAGTCTACTTCCTCGTATAACAGGCCCCATTAGTACAGTGGGTACAGTTCAGCACCCTTCTCATTAATCTCAGCAGAGAGCCAAAGACTGAAGGGACTGAGACTGAGTTACCCTCTCAGCCCCTCCAGAACAGGGATGAAGCACAATGGGGGAGTGTCTCTGCCACTACTCATGCTGCATGCGTTCTGTGCCCAAGCAGAGGATTTACCTCTATGGAGCGATTGATCTGGCACCTTTTATAAGTAATTATATTAACTTACAGTTAAACACAGGAGACAAGGTGGGTGAGGTAATATCTTTTACTGGACCAACGTCTGTTGATGAAAGAGACAAGCTTTCAAGCGACATAGAGCTCTTCTTCAGGAGCAGCTAAAAAGAATTTGCAGTGTTGTTATTTTAAGTCAGCATTTGTTGGAGAACAAACTTGTGAGCCTCACAGATTTCTAAAAAAGAAAAACAGTTTAGAACTGGAGAAAAACAATTAGTAAATGCATAACCCTTAGGATCACACACATGCAATGTTATACATAGGTTCCGTCTTCTAGAAACATCACACTTGAGACATCAGAAAAAAGCCATGGCTCAGCTACAAAGATGAGGAACTAAAACATAAAGGGACAGCATAAAGTTAAAAAACAGATATTTTAAAAACCCAACAAATTCCTTTACCAGTACAGTCACCAGTACTTCATATTTTAAAATGGAAAGGTTTTTGACAGTCTAATTTCCTTTTTCACTATTTATGCTGTTTGTTTGCCTTTTGTATTTCACTCCCCTTAGAAAATAAATGTAGATTAGTCAATTTCACTTTTGGTTACAGTTAGTCCTGGTCCGTTTGATTACCAGGTTTTCATGGGCTGCAGAATTTAGATTGCCAACACCACAAAGTAATATTTAAATCTAGAGAAAAAAATAGTTTTCACCTAAAGGGAGAAAAAAATCACTCTTTTTTCCTATTACTGTTAGGTTTTGTACACTCTTTATTATATAGATGAATGGTTTATTTTAGCTTTTTGTAGACACTGACATCCTGCTCATTTCTGAACAGAACGTGTACATAAACATACAACTTAAGCTACCTTACCTCATTAATGAACATGTTGGACGCACATGTGAAAAACATGCAAACCTTAGTCTCAATAAATGATTCAAAACATTGTTTGAGTCACCGAGGCAATGTCCGGGAAAGGATCAAACTGCTACAATACATCCAAAAATATGCAGCACCCAATGATACCCTACAAATGACATTAAATGTGAGACAGCTATTAGTGGGAATGTAAAACACATGCTGCTTGGACTAAAAGGTCAAGGATTTATCTTGCAGTTGCAGATAGCAGAGTCTCTCAAGATTAGGAATGAAAACACTTCAAGTTTCCTACTAAAAATAATGTAGGCACATACATTTATAACTAAAGCACAATAATAATATACTCTGAAAGGGGCTGATCCTGTCCCCTTTTTCAAACAACAGGACTTTTACCCGAATGAGGACTTCATGATTAGACCTATGTATAGCACAGTGAAGTTAGTGCTTTTTCCCTGTAACAACCAAATTCTGCCTTCGCTTGACTTCAGTGGAAGTGGCATGCACATATCTGAGAGCAGAATTTGTCCCTAAGGCCAAGTTCTGCAAGGTACCTTCAATGGGACCACAGATGCTTAAAGTTAGCCATGTGCTTTAGTGCCTTGTTGAATCAGGACTCAAATCAGGAAGCTGTATTTTAAAAAGTTCTTTGACTTTTTGGATCAAAACACTTTTATGTTTGGAGTGAGAGGCCCAAAGCAAGTAGCACTAATTATAATTAAACACATTTAACACTTTTACTTTCAAAGCACTTAACGAACATTAACTCATGAATCCTCACCAAACCGCTATGTGATGTGGGTAAGTATAATGATAAAGAAACTCAGGTAAGTCAAATTAGTTTGAATTTACTTTACAGAAAAACAACAGCATCTACTGTAATAATAAACCACACTGAACGCTTGATTATTATGTTGGAGAGGGGACTGAATCTATGTCTAGTTTATACTGCATTTAACACAACTTATTTAAGTCACAAACAGTTAAAATGTAAGCTATCAAAAACTGGTGACATGTTGGCATTAGATAATTGCTGTAATTAAAAGTATATAGAATGATTGCAGGTTAGTAAGTTTAAAACTGGTGCCTATTTGCTTTGACTAACTTTCACCAATTGACTGTCTCTTTAAGCATATATTGAGCAACTGCTAATTGTGAAATATGTGAGCATGATCCTGTAGGATTTAATTAGGAAAACTTCCCTTTGGCATTAGTGGAGAATGTCTGAACAAAAGCTGGCAGGATTAAGCCCACTTGATGTCATTTATGGGCTCTGCGGGTTTTGACAGCACTTAGATTGATCTATGAAGCCTCAGGAGAAATCAGACTTACTTCCAGTGTATCCATAGTTTGATTGGAATTAGTATATCTTGGTTGTCTCCTTAGACTGAAAGCTGGATCTAGAACATAAGAATGGCCTTACTGGGTCAGACCAAAGGTCCATCTAGCCCAGTATCCTGTCTTCTGACAGTGGCCAGTGCCAGGTGCCCCAGAGGGAATGAACAGAACAGGTAATCATCAAGTGATCCATCCCGTCGCTCATTCCCAGCTTCTGGCAAACAGACGCTAGGAACACCATTCCTGCCCATCCTGACTAATAGCCATTGATGGACCTGTCCTCCATGAATTTATCTAGTTCTTTTTTGAACCCAGTTATGGTCTTGGCCTTCACAACATCGTCTGGCAAGGAGTTCCACAGGTTGACTGTGCGTTGTGTGAAGAAATACTTCCTTTTATTTGTTTTAAACCTGCTGCCTATTAATTTAATTTGGTGACCCCTAGTTCTTGTGTTATGAGAAGTAGTAAACAACATTTCCTTATCTACTTTCTCTACACCAGTCATGATTTTATAGACCTCAATCATATCTCCCCTTAGCCGTCTCTTTTCCAATCTGAAAAGTCCCAGTCTTATTAATCTCTCCTAATACGGAAGCCGTTCCATACCCCTAATCATTTTTGTTGTCCTTTTCTGAACCTTTTCCAATTCCAATATATCGTTTTTGAGATGGGGCGACCACATCTGCACACAGTATTCAAGATGTGGACGTACCATAGATTTATATAGAGGCAACATGATATTTTCTATCCTATTTTCTATCCCCTTCTTAATTATTCCCAGCATTCTGTTCACTTTTTTGACTGCCGCTGCACATTGAGTGGATGTTTTCAGAGAACTATCCACAATGACTCCAAGATCTCTTTTTTGAGTGGTAACAGCTAATTTAGACCCCATCATTTTATATGTATAGTTGGGATTATGCTTTCCAATGTACATTAATTTGCATGTATCAACATTAAATTTCATCTGCCATTTTGTTGCCCAGTCACCCAGTTTTGAGAGATCCTTTTGTAGCTCTTTGCAGACTGCCTGGGTCTTAACTATCTTTAGTAACTTTGTATCATCTGCAAATTTTGGCACCTCACTGTTTACCCCTTTTTCTAGATCATTTATGAATATGTTGAATAGGACTGGTCCCAGAACAGACCCCTGGGGGACACCACTATTTACCTCTCTCCATTCTGAAATCTGACCATTTATACCTATCCTTTGTTTCCTATCTTTTAACCAGTTACCAAATCACGAGAGCACCTTCCCTCTTATCCCGTGGCAGCTTACTTCACGTAAGAGCCTTTGGTGAGGGACCTTGTCAAAGGCTTTCTGAAAATCTAAGTACACTATATCCACTGGATCCCCTTGGTCCACATGCTTGTTGACCCCCTCAAAGAATTCTAGTAGATTGGTGAGGCATGATTTCCCCTTACTAAAACCATGTTGACTCTTCCTCAACAAATTATGTTCATCTATATGTGAAAACTAGGTGAAACTGGGCTGGGAGTTTCCATTAGGAATGCCCTGGTATATGCTGGTTTTGCTTCCTATACAAAGGACAACACTCGCAAAAGGACCAACACTCACAGTCCTTTGCACCCAATGAAGCTAAAAGGTGCAGAGCCTAAGGGTACGTCTATACTTACCTCCCGGTCCGGCGGTAAGCAATCGATCTTCTGGGATCGATTTATCGTGTCTTGTCTAGACGTGATAAATCGATCCCGGATCGATCCCGGAAGTGCTCGCCGTCGACGCCGGTACTCCTGCTCCGCAAGAGGAGTACGCGGAGTCGACGGGGGAGTCTGCCTGCCGCGTCTGGACCCATGGTAAGTTCGAACTAAGGTACTTCGACTTCAGCTACGTTATTCACGTAGCTGAAGTTGTGTATCTTAGTTCGAAGTGGGGGGTTAGTGTGGACCAGGCCTAAGTTAAGATGCAGGACTTGGTCCACAGAGATTGGGCCTGATTCTGTTCTGCCCTGAACCCTGTATAGTCATGTACAGCTATGCAGAATGGGTGTAAAATGCTGTCAAATCAGAATAGGGTTCTAGGGAATGTTTCCCACCACTGTTGATGCTGGTGCAGCTCCACAGGTGATGGAAATGTGAGGAGTGCTAGTGTGGTAAGGGTCTCGCAGCCACCAGCATTTTTAACTGATGCTTAGGCCTGTGCTGAGCAAGTTTAGACAATATGGCATTAAAAACACCACTGGTACCAGCTGCCCTATCTACACTAGCAGTTGCCACCATTGGAGCTCCTCTTACCAATTACCAATGGAACGCCGCTGGTGTTGGCAATGGGGGACTGTGGTGGGGTATCCACCCCACACAGGTGAACAATGGGTTAACAGGGGTCAGAGAGCTCAATTAGCCCACCTAGTTGCACATGGAGGGTGGGCCAGGACTAATTCATGATGAAAAATAGCTGGGGAGGGGCTGGCTGGTGATATAAACAGAGGAAGTATAGTACAGCTGGGGGCTGCAAGGAGAAACTCTGTAGTTATTCCACTGATAGTAGAAGCAAAAAGACCCGTCAGTCAGAAGGCTCTGGCAGGGTAAGGAGAAAGGCTTGGTAGGAAGAAGTCCAGGGAGGTGGCAGCAAGGAGTAGGGTGCAGTGAATCTTGAGTACTTGTCCTAGGGTCCCTGGGCTGGGACCCAGTGTAGAGGATGGCCTGGGTTCCCCTACTGCAGGGGTTGGCAAACTACAGCCCACTGGCCACTTCCAGCCCATCAGACGTTTTTATCTGGCTCTTGAGCTCCCGCTGGGAAGCGGGGTCGGGGGCTTGCCCTGCTGCGCCTGCCCAGCACTCCCAAGCTCCTGACTCACAATTCCCTTGATAAGCACCATCTTCCGGCACGCAGAGCCACACTGCGCAGGCACGACTTCACCGTGCTGTTTCTGGGATCAGAACCCTGACCCTACATGGCAGCTCCCCTCCCCCATGCGGCAGCACGCCCAATCCCCTCCCGGTTTCCTATGGCACCACCCACGAGAGCCTCAAAACCACCCAAGGGCTGCACCCATTCCGGCTAGGGTGCCTCTGCCTGTGGCGGTGCCTGGTATGGCTGCCTTGGTGTGTCTGCTGGCAGGACCCCAGGAGTCCCCGGTACCGCTCCTGTAGAGCCCCACCCAACACCACACCCCATGAGTCTCCCCCTGCACCTCGGTAACATCTCTTATACAGTCCCCCTCCCCCACAGGGCATTCATGGCCTGCCATACAATTTCCATACTCAGATGTGGCCGTCAGGCCAAAAAGTTTGCCATTCCTGCCCTAATGGTATGGGTGTGTTGTGACGTTGTGCAGTCTATATGGTTTTATAAAAACAAGATAATAAGTGAATATAATGTAACTGGGATAGTTTTAGAAAAATATGGTAAAAAGTGAATATAACGTACTGGGATATGCTTCATGCAAAAGGTCTCTTGTAAGGTATCATTACAAAGCTTATAATCTACTGAGTATGATCATCTGATTTGTATAAATGTACCACTCTTGTATCTAAAACTAGAAATATAAAATGTAACTCTGAGGGCCTATTGTAATTATGTAAAGTGTGGGCCATTAATGATGGTTTGGAATCTTGATGACTCCCATTAACAAGGACCATTGTCCGCAGATGGCTGTGTTTACCTGTTAGTCTTCCTGTATATGTGTGTGCTGGCAAGGGCAATGAAGTCTTGCAGTGACATGTGATCATGTCACCTGAACTGGAATCCATCTTTAACCTGGTGCTTTTCCAGTGAGGGGGGTGGAAACCCAGAGGGACAAAGGGTTCCCGCCTTATGCAAAAGATATATAAAGGGGTGGAACAGAAGAGAGAGAGAGAGAGGAGCCATCATGAAGAATCCCCTAGCTACCACCTGAGCTGGAACAAGAGCTGTACCAGGGGAAAGAATTGTGCCCAGGCCTGGAAGGTGTCCAGTCTGAGAAAAAGCTTACTGAAGCATCTCTGAGGGTGAGATTATCTGTATTCAGTTTGATTAGGCATAGATTTGCGCATTTTATTTTATTTTGCTTGTGACTTACTTTGTTCTGTCTGTTACTACTTGGAACCATTTAAATCCTACTGTCTGTATTTAATAAAATCACTTTTTATGTAGTAATTTACTCAGAGTATGTATTAATACCTGGGGGAGCAAACAACTGTACATATCTCTCTATCAGTGTTATAGAGGGCGAACAATTTATGAGTTTGCTCTGCATAAGCTTTATGCAGGGTAAAACGGATTTATTTGGGTTTAGACCCCATTGGGAGTTGGGCAGCTGAGTGCTAAAGACAAGCACACTTCTATGAGCTGTTTTCAGGTAAACTTGCAGCTTTGGGACAAGTGATTCAGACCCTGGGTCTGTGTTGGAGCAGACTGGAGTGTCTCGCTCAGCAAGACAGGGTGCTGGAGTCCTGAGCTGGCAGGGAAAACAGAAGCAGGGGTAGTCTTTGCACATCGGGTGGCAGCTCCCAAGGGGGTTTCTGTGATCCAACCCGTCACATGTGTGAAGCACCTGAGAAGGGATATGGGCCACTGGAAGCCCTGAGAAAACCTCTAGGTCCAGAACTGAGAGCGGCAGACTGGATACAGAGATTGGACAGCTGGTTTGGGGTTTTTTTTGCTGGACTTTATCCTAGAAACGTAGGGACTAAAGTGTGATGTAATTAGATGGCCAGACCACAGAAGATGATTGTTAGACTATTAGAGCAACTGTTGGCAGGGGGCACTAAACTACATCTGAGCAAATACATGTGAATTGACTACAGTAGGTGTTTATATATACCTTTGGGGAATCTGGGCCTTAGCATCTCTATGCTTCAGCATCCCCAGAAGTCTGTATCAGAGCTTGGATTAGAAGCCAGTGCTCCTCACACTCAGGACTTTTGGTAGTAATCGTGTTGCACTTGTGCCCAGAGGCCCATTGCAAATGAGATCCCTTTAGGTGGTACATACACAGAGGAAGACATAGTCCCTGAATGGAAGAGCTCTAAACCTAAATAGACAGGCCAAGGGAGTATCTTTACTGGTGAAGAACTGAGGCATGGAGAGATTGACCTGCCCAAGCTTACAGAGGAAGCCAGTGGAATTGAACCTAGTCCTCCAGAGTCTTAGGCTGCTGCTTGATCCACAAGACCATCTCTTTCTTCTCCCCAAAAAGCTGTGCTAAGTGATCTTATAACCTATAAAGTTTTTCCATTGCATTATACTAGAACTTTGAAGATGTCAGGTCTGCCAAATCATGCCATCATTAATTGGGCGACAAACTTTCACCACCACAGAGTCCATTGTTAACACAGGAAGTAGTTTCCTGGTAACAGCCTGTATTTAGGCAGCTCATTTCAGCAGCCAAAGCACACTAAATGCTAGCCTGATGGGTGCTGGAGAGGAGGCTACAACTGACTCCCTGCATTACACGGTCTGTGATGCTCTGTATTGCATTGGGAAAGGCTCATCTTTGAACACCAGGAGGCTTGAGGAAAAAACATGATTCCACTCAGAAAACTTCTCAAGGTCCCAATAAATCACTATCTCGTTCAGAGAAGCAGTGAGGTGCCATCGGAACCACACTGTTCAGACGTGACTCCTCTGCACTCACAGCCGCAGCTGCGAGGTATGTTTGCAGCAAACCTTAGCCCACTCTGCTTAGAGGGGAAGATCTGTGACAAAGGGATGCTGTCTTACTCTTTCTGCTAAGCAGCTAGCACACTGCTGGGGCTACATAAATCATCTATAATAACTACATGAAATCTGCCTGGCTGCACTGTAAACTGCTACTGCAATACAAATTAATAATAAACTAGAAGCTCAGTCCATGATTGTCCAAAGATTTGCTAAGGATTGCAAATCAATTGGACTATTTACTGCCTTTCTGTTGTTTCTGAGTGCCTTGAAGTGGAATAGACCGGTCCTTCACAGATACAATATGTATGATGAGGCCAGTCTCAGCCCCAAAGAGCTTACAGTCTAACTGCACAAAGACAGGCCAAGGAGAGAGGACCTGGGAGCAGCAGGTAAGCACAGTGACCAAAGCCATGTTAGAGACAATTCCTGTTGGGTTCATTTTTTTCTTGTTCCATCCCCATTCTCCCCTGTGACCCACATTCCCCTCCCTACTCCTGCTCTTCTCCTTCTATCAATGAGCCCCCCCTCCCATCGTAACCTATAGACACAGAGCAAGGGTGTTCCAAGGCCAGAAGGGACCACTGTGATCATCGACCTCCTGTATCACGCAGCCCACAGAACTTCCCCCAAATAATTCCAGGAGCAGATCTTTTAGAAAAACACCCCATCTTGATTTTAAAATTGTCAGTGGTGGGAATCCAGCATGATTCTTGGTAAATAGTTCCAGTGGATAATTACTCTATTGAAGAGGTATGCCTTGTTTCAATCTGAATTTGTCTAGCTACCTTAGCCGGTCCAAATTAGTCTGTGTGCACATTGGAGGGGTTGCAGGGGTTAGAGGCTTCCCTTGTGGCCATCCTTCCCTCACTGATCAATATAGCTCCTACTGACACCCCACACACACACCCTGGGAGAGTGGAGGGGGGGGCTTCCAGTGGTAGAATTGGACTAACAAATTAAAATGTTCACCTTCCTGTGTGAAACTCATCAACTTTGAGTGAACTTTTTCTTTGAGCTTGTCTGAGCTTGTGAAACCAAAGGGAGAGGCTCGTGTCAAGCTCAAAGGACAGATCAGCATAACATCCCACCCTGCCACCAAAAAAAGGAGGGGGAAAAAGAAGAAACTGCTGAGTTTTGCACAGATCTACTCACAACACCTCTATCTACCTCTCTCCTTCCCTCCCACACACACACCAGGCAACACTTAAATCAGGCTTGGGAAACTGCCAACCATTTCCAGATACTATTTGTATAATAAACAAAAAAAAAAGATTTATTTTTCTGATTTCCAGGTGCTCAGTGTATTGAGCTAAGAGCCACCCTCTTAGAATTTCTATCCCTAACACAGTCCCCATGCTAGAGAAGACATGGTGTGAGAGACAGACAGACAACACAGGATGCTGGAGAACTCACTTGATTCTAGGCAGGGGGACACTGTCACATTCAATGACCTGTTATATCTAGAAACCAGCCCCTTTCTTCCCTTCCAAATTGTCAGCTTGGTGGGTTATTTATTTGGGTCTGCTGAGTCAAACCAGTCCATTTCCAACATGTGATGGTGAACCGTCCTCCTGAAGCCAAGCTGTGCTCTGTTAGCTCGCTGCTAAAATCAGGAGAATAAATAGATGTTTGTACTCAGCATATTAAAGGGAATAGAGCCTGCTTTTTGACAATGTTGAGTCAATATAACCCAAGTATGTGCATGAGTAACTCATGTTGCCTCTATAGAGCACCTGTTCCTGGGTAAATATATTAAAACATTTTTGAGTTCTTAACTTCTTACACACACACCCCTTCTGCCCCCCCCACACTCTCCCCACTCCCACCCCATGTCTAAAAAGCTGTTATAGTTAAACCTGCATAAGCATCAAACAGGAAAGGATTCTGGCAGGGGGCAATTGTCCATAGTGGGAGGCATAGGCTGTTTTTTGTTGTTGTTTTCAGACCTTCCTTCCTTTCAGAACAAAGAAGAATAGTAAGAGCTGCATATTGGAGATTAAAACTCCTCTATTAATAGCATTATCCGAACATATTCTCTAGGGATTCTAATTCCACTAATAATAATGGGCGGGGGTGGGGGGAGGGTGAAGCATTTCTGGAAAAAAATCATCCTCAAAGCAATTTATCAGAGGATTGTTTCCTGACAACAACAAAAATGAAATATTTACCAGGTAATCCTGCAAGACCGCCAATATTTTGGCTCAAACTGTATCAGTGTAGCTAAGTGGTCAGAACAGTAAACTGGGAGTCAGGATGCCTGGGTTCTATTCCTGACAAGGCCAGGGACTGTGTACCTTTGGGCAAGTCACTTATTTACTTTGGCCTAAATTTTCAAACATTACTAGTTATTTCGGGTGCCTCAAGTTTTGGGTGTCCAATATGAGGTGCTTTAAAAGGGTGATCTCACTTGGAAGGAGACCAGATACTGTGGTGATGAGTGGTGCTATAAAACCCTAAAATAGATAGATTATGGGGCTGGGCGCCCAAAAACGGAGGCATTTAAGTAACTTGTCACTTTTGAAAATGTAGACCTCTATGCTTCCTATTCTTCTTCTGTAAAATAGGGATAATGATACTTACCTGGCTCACACTTAAGGCTTAATTAACCAGCAGTTGTAAAGTCCTTGACGTCCTAGAATGGATGGTGCTAAATACAATGTGGTGGTATATTTAGAACATGAGTTTATTTCTGGGCAGTTAAACTCACAATAGAATTTAAAAATTGAAAATAAAACCCCCCAAACAATCTTGGAATCCCATATTTTAAAAAGAACTGATATCCCTAATGGATAGTTATGATTAGCAAGGACAATGAGTTAATGAGAAAGCACTGTATTTAATTCTATGCACATCTTCAGTGGACATGGCATGGCCATTGCAGTTATGTATTAATTAGTGCTCTGAAATGGGAGAAAGGGACATGAAAGGGGTGAAGGGAGCTGGCAGGTGTAGAAATGAGATTAGACAACAACAGAGGATGTTTCTATCCAGAATACGAGTCATCCAGAATCCCCATCAGCCTCAATGATATGTTTTGTATAAGTGAAAATAACTCAAGTAACATGAGAACAGCCCAGGCACAGGGATGGCTCGGGGGATTGAAAGTGGGACACAGAGCCTATCAGCATGAGCTTGCCAGGAGACTAGTGACCAATGTAGCCTGATTTAGGGTGTACTAATAATATTAATTTAATGTATCAATTTAATCTTATTTTAATTTAAATTAATTAATTAATGTTAATAATTATTAATAATTAATCAGTATGGGTTTTAGGCTCACCAATCTGTTTGATCATAAGATAAAAGTTCTTGTCCCGAATCAGGCTTCACAGAATTTACAAAGGACCCTTGGGGGTATGACAGGAAGCTCACACTGAGACAGATATAGTCTTAAAGACTTTTTATTAAAATCAATGAAATAGTAAGTAAATGGTAAAATAATCAGAGTTACAAAGTTACAATTGCATTACTGCTATTCAAAAGATACCTATGATAATATAGTATTATGTGCAACAAAGCTTTGGTCAATATACTTACACCCTTCCTCGACAACCTGGTGGTAAGAGACACAGGACCAGCCTCACAATTCAGGTTTCTTAATTCTTGAGTGTGAGATGCAGTGCTTAGAAGAAACTAATACTAAGAACTATCCAAACTAACTTAGGGTTTACTTGACTAACTTAAACTTAAAATCAAAACCTAATAAACAAACTAAGAATAAAAGCTTAGGGAACCCAAGCTTAGCCTAGTCCCCTTGGAACTTAAGGTTTGAAAGAACAAGTACAGCCTACTAATAGTGGTAGTCATAGTGGATAGATAGAATAAAATAAAATAGAAAGAGTGAGTGAAAGTAAGTAAGATAGAATAAGTGAGAATAGCAAGGTGCCTCTTTTATAGGGCACAAGTGTCGGAAATCCTTCCTCCTATGCCCAAATTTCATTCCTCACCCACAAAATGTTAGGGTACACTTACCCCATAGGCTAGTATGTTTGTGCATATTGATGACATGTACATACGCACATACGTTTCCTTGTGGTGTACCTGTTAAGTCTGTGGGTACAACATTGAACCCTCCCCTCCCCCCCCCCCCCGTGCCATTCTCCATTGTCTATTGGTCTAGATAAAGGGTCTTAGACATAGGCGTGGGTAATCTATTTAGGTAACAAGATGTAGGTCAATTTTGCTTTCTGGGTAAAAGGTCTTAATATAGATATGCTAACTTTGCCTTAGCTTAACATACAGGATATGACTTGTAGGTCTCTTGCATTACAGCCAAACTTACTTTAATATAAATCTATAAACCTATTACAATAAACCAAATACTTAAACTATAAGAAAAGATATATATATATATATATATATACAAGCAAGCAGGTTAATCCTATAGGCTACACCAAACAGCAGACCTAACTGCCATCACATGATCTATGCACGTGATATATGCATGGGAAGGCCTCTCCATGCACAGCTCACACCCTTCCCATTAGGTTGTGCTCAGGTCACGTTTTCAAGCTTTTCTTCAGAACCACGAGGGCTAGAAACTTTCTTTTTTATTGAAAGCTAAGATTCTCACACATTCACAGGACTCCGGGAACTGAGGCTTTAAGAAATACAGCAATTATTGTGACATTATAAAACTATTACAGTGAGTGACACTGCAGCCCTTCCTCTGGCCCCAGAGAGGGTGTTCAGCAAGTCTGTGGATCCACAATTGGGAGTGGGCAGACAAGGAGCAGGGCTTGGTGCTACCTCATTTCCCCACCAACCCAAGGAGAACAGAATGGGAAGAAACCCAGTCCCAGGACAATCTTATCCTCCTTCCCCTGATAGAACAATTAGGGAGAAATCTTGCTGAGTTTTCCTCCCCATTACTGTCCTCCTGTCAGTTTTCCTGAGGGAGAAAACAATTAGCCCATAGCTAGCAATTAGTGGTTATGTGAAATGAATTTGGTGTGGGTCTCAGTTTATCTCCCAGAGGACAGGTGCTCACATCACACACACAAACCTTCTCTGTATTGGCAATCTCAGCAGAAAGGCCAACAAATGAAGTGGCAGAGAGATTGAATGCCAGGGCATAGATTCAGGCAATATGGCATACAAATATCTGTTTCTCCAGAATCTGTTTTAATTTAAAAATTAAGTCAGTCTGTCTCTAGCTGGTATGGGTCCACAGTAAACTTCACAAATGTGCACTCAGAGTAACTGATGCAGAGACCTCTACCTGAATCTGCAGAAAGCCTGCAACACTAGTTCTACAAGGTATGAACCCTTCATCCCAGTGAGGGGTTAACTCAGATGCCTGGTGATGATAATTTGTGTCAAAATTGTTAACTATTTCATTCCACATGTAAGAGCTTGTCTCCATGGGAAAGTTTTACCAGTTATAGTGGTGTAAGTATATAGTTAAATGTAAACACTTAGTCCAGTATCAGTTGCTTTTTTTTTAGTTTCTCTTAAACCTGTCCCCAAGCAACATAATCTACATTCTAAAAAGGCACTTGTACACGTGTCCGCATGGGCGTTATGTTAGTTTCACTATATTGGTTTAACTTCACACCCTAGCTAATAGTGGCATAACTTTTCTGTGTAGAAAAGCCCTCTGAAGGAGAGGGAGGATCACTGACCTGCACAATTTACTGAGTGATGTCTCACTATGGTGCCCAACCCAAATAAACCAAGCACAAGGTGCCTAATGGAGCTCAAAGAACATGCACAATCATAATTTGAACACCTGCACAATCTACTGGGAGCAGCAACTCACAGAAGAAGAGCTTATTTTGTGGGCAAAGGTGGAAGAGTACCACCCCAATCTGATCCCTGCTGAGCTCTCATTCCTAGGTCCTCGTGGATAGGATTCAGGAACATTATCGGAGCAGTGTCAGGGAATCCTGTACTGCTGCTGCCTGGGCTATACCTGCTCTGGGAATAAACAGAAGGCTTCAGTCTCGGGGGATGTCAGCCTTTCTTGAGCACATTAAAAAAAAGAGCAGCCCAATGCAAACACATCTCCATTGGAATAGAGGGAACTAAAACAAGCAGAGCATGGCGCCAGTGACTGAAATACAGTGGGATTGGGAGAGATTCTCCCCCCCCCTTACATACTTGGAATATTTGTCCACTTAATTTATTCCTGACCCCCAAACCCTAGACAGTCTGACCTCCTCTTCTTTGTTATCCTTTCTTGTACAACTCTCTTTATGGAGAGTGCAATACTTCAAGAGCAGGGAGAGTTAACCTATTCTGACTGCTGGGGGGCGGGGGGCACTGGATGGGAGGGGTTGGCTGAAATTAATGTTGTTTGGTTAGGGCTATTTTTACTTTTGTTTGCAGTCTTGCTTTGTGTCCGGAGGAGAAAAGTTCTTATCTCGCCTCTCCCCTTCAGTCCCAGTCCCATATTCTGATTAGAAACATGAAAAAACCACAAACACAAGAGTTATTTGTTAGAAGAGGAGCTGCTATCAAGGAACAAGGGCTGCCTCTTTGTGTGGTTGGCTGGTGCAAGGCTTGCCTTCCAGCTTTTGGAAAATATCTTTAACTTAATCACATTCACATGACAAACCCTAAATTAAAAAAAAAAAAAACAACCCATGAGTAATGCAGAAAGGAGAGAAGCGAAAGAGAGGAGAAGTCTGCGAGCAGCGGATCGCTTCACAGGCAGCGCGGAGCTGTCAGAGAGAGAGAGGGGAGGGTGCAGCCTTTGCAGAGACGAGATCGGGAGCAGTTTAACCTCATCCGATCTCCGGGCTGGCGAGAAGAGGAGAGGAAGGTCCAGTAACCAGGCAAGGGCTGCGGATTGCAACGAAAGCTCAGGACTTCCCTCCTGGCGTCACTCAGTGCTGAGGCGTGTTGGCTTCGCAGGAAGCAGGTTTTCCTCCTCTGGCTTTGCAAAGCCCCCTTTTCCGTGGAGCCTCATGCACTCTGCAGAGCAGCAGCCCAGGCGGCAGGATGGCTCCCCGGGAGAGAGGCGCTAAGGTGCTGGCCCCCCTCCTGCTACTGCTCGCCCTCCTCGGCAGCCCCAGCGCCGGCCTGGAGGTGCAGCACAAGTTCCTCTCGCCCACCTTGACCAACAACTTCGCCCTGGATGGGCTGGGCAGCAAGATCTACCTGGCGGCTGTCAACAGGCTCTACCAGCTCTCCGGCCCCAACCTGACGCTGGAGGTGGAGGAGCAGGTGGGCCCGGTGCTGGATAACCCCCTGTGCCACGCGCCCCAACTGCCCCAGGCCTCCTGCGAGCACCTCAAGGTGGAGACCAACAACTACAACAAGATCCTGCAGCCGGACCCGGAGCAGGGCATCGTGGTGGTGTGCGGCTCCATCTACCAGGGCTTCTGCCAACTGCGCAGCATGGCCAACATCTCCGCCGTGGCCGTGAGCTTCCCGCCGGGCGGTGCCGCCGGCGGCGGCGGCGGGGACCCGGTGACCGTCTTCCCCAGCATGCTCAACATCGCGGCCAACCACCCCAACGCCTCCACCGTGGGGCTGGTGCTGCGGCCCGCGGGGCCGGCGGGTGGGGGGAGGCCGGACACGCGGCTGCTGGTGGGGGCGACCTACACGGGCTTCGGCAGCCCCTTTTTCCCGCGCAACCAGAGCCTGGAGGACCACCGCTTCGAGAACACGCCCGAGATCGCCATCCGCGCCCTCAACGCCCGCGGCGACCTGGCCAAGCTCTTCACCTTCGACCTCAACCCCTCGGACGACAACATCTTCAAGATCAAGCAGGGGGCCAAGGCCCGCCACAAGCTCAGCTTCGTCCGGGCCTTCCTGCACCCCGCCCCCCCGCCGCGGGGCCCCGGCGGCGCCTCCTACGCCTACCTGGCCCTCAACAGCGAGGCCAACGCCGGCGACAAGGAGAGCCACTCGCACAGCCTGCTGGCCCGCATCTGCCTGGCCGAGCCCGGCCGCAACGCCAGCGCCGGCGAGACCAAGAAGCTGACCGAGTCCTACATCCAGGTGGGGCTGCAGTGCGGGGCCGGGGGCGCCGACGGCTTCACCCGCCTGGTCTCCGTCTTCCCGGCCTCCGCCGCCCTGCAGCTGGGACCCCCGGCGGCGCCCCAGCCCCAGGAGCTGCTCTTCGGGGTCTTCGAGAGAGCCGCCCCGCCGGGGGCCCGCCAGCACTCGGCGCTCTGCGCCTTCCGCTTCGCCGACATCGAGCGGAGTATCAGGCAGGCCAGGAACTCGTGCTTCGTGGAGCCGGACTCCGGGCTGGTGACCGTGCTGGACAGCGTGGTGCAGGGCACCGGGCCCGCCTGCGAGAAGAGGAACATCCAGGTAGGGGGCTGTGGCTCGGGATCGGGGCCCCCTCTCGGCTCAGGAGTGGGGACTCCTCCGGTAGGACGGAGGCACCCCTGTAATGTTCCCTCTCATCAGTAGGGAACCCCCCTGCGAACGGAGAGGGGAACCTCCCCCCAGTGATGCTGCAGCTCAGGGGAGCTTTCAGGATTGGGGGGGATCTCTGGTGGGATGGAGATGCCCCTCTAATGTTGTGGCTGGTAGAGGGGTGGGAATAGAGGGGGCCCAGGTAATAGAGGAGAGCAGAGTTCCAGCATTAGGGGAACCACTGAGAAAAGTTCCTAAGGTGCCCCAGATGATGCTGCAGCTCAGTTTTCTTGGACTGCGGGACACAACCTTCTGGAGCGAGAGAAACTGGAAGGTCCCCTTGCAGTGTTGCTGTGCAGGGAGGGAGCAGGTTTGCCCCTATGGAGAACCAGAGTGCAGAGTTGGGGAACCTCCACTGGGGAGAACCCCTAACCCTGATAAAGTGCAGCTCAGGGGAGCATATTTTGAAGTGGAGGGCACAGTAACCACCTGTTGGGGGAGAAATGTCAGGTAATCCGTGTGATACTGCACTTCGGTGGAACCAAAGAAGTAGATTTTACATTGGAGAAACCACCTGCTGGGAGAAACCTAGCTGTTTAGTAGGTGAGAGACTGCAAGGCAACCTAGAGCTCTGCAGGACAGGGCGCAGCACACCCCAGAAAGACTGTGTGGTGAGTCCCTTCTGGTATCAAGCACTACATGGACTGGAATGCTTGGCTGGGGTGGACTCTCCATGGTCCCAATCTTGAAGTTCTTACTCAGGCAAAACTCCATTAAAGGCAATGTAAGGACTTTAGGATTGGGTCTCAAATTTGGATTAATAATAACCTTGGACCTTCATGACTAGCTGGGTAAGCGATAACAATCCATTAGGCTGAAGTCTGGAGGGGTTGAGAATCTAAGGATCATGGAAGTTAGAGGTGGAAAAGATTTATTAGTTTGTCCCTCAGGATTGTTCCTGTTAGTTTATTCTCCAGTGCTTTGTCTAGTCCGGTTTTAAACATCTCAAGTGATATGGTTTTCACACCACTGTGTATCTGACAGAAGCCTCCTTGGCATAAATGCAAATTAGAGATGGGATTCAGTCAGAAGCTTGGATTTGAGAACCATTGGACTTTGGGATGGTGGTGGTTGGAATCAGAACCAAGAGCCAGATCTGAATGTTGTAACTAGTCTCTATGGGCGTGAGCGTGCACACTGCACCCCATCAAAATCAGTTACAAAGCTCCACGGACTTCAGTGGTGCAGATCAGGCTCTGTTTCTTTAATGGTCTGTCCCAAACCCCAAGACCCGAAACCCCATCAGACTTTGGGTATGTGTGGTGGGTGAGGAGAGGATGTCAGCAGCCAAACCCAGATCTCTCTCCGAGGTTTGCAGTTGAATGAAGCCAAAATTCTGCCCAGGACTGACGTGGGTGTCAGAATTTGTATGTGTATTCTGCACTCCCAGGGCCATAATCAAAACCAAATCTCATAGCCTTCTCTGATGAGTGATTCTGGTTTACTTATACTAGACAGTATTTAGGAGGTTGGGAGAAACATGCTGAGTACAGTAAGCTCCTTTTTTTCACAAGGGTTTACATTCATGCAGTACCCATGTATAAATTTAGGTCCATTGTGAAAGTCAATTGGATTCCTACTTGGTTTACTATGAAGTCAATCATGCAGTGGTTTTCACACACATATAACCGCCCCCTCTTCTATCAAGGAGCGTCTTTATTCCCACGTCCCCTGTTCCCAGTGAACCAGTGGTGACTCACAGACTTTATTTTTCTCTTTCCTTTCGGTTGTTGCTCTCTGTACAGACGCGGAGGGAAGGCAGCTCTAAGAATGTGTGTTCGGTTGTAACTGTTCTCTTCCCACGTCCCTCTGTGTATTCCTGCAGCAGGACAGTGCAGGATGTGTACAGTGCATGGAGAGGGGACACAGGCTGCATTGTTTCATTGCATTTGGGGTGGTAGTTTGCCATTGTCACAATTTGTTACCAAGTGGACAAAAAATGTTAATAGAGACAAGGTGGGAGGGTAATATCTTTTATTGGACCAACTTCTGATGGTAGAAGAGACAAGCTTTTGAGCTTCACAGAGCTCTTCTTCAGGGTTGGAAATTAACACCCCTGCCCACTTTATTTTAAGTGGTTTCTCGCAACATGTGTTTACCCCGTATGCTTAACAATCTGTCCCACCTTGTAGTTAGCTTTTTACCTGTTCCAGTTCTGAAGATGAGCTCTGTGAAGCTCAAAAGTGTGTCTCTCCCATCAACAAAAGTTGTTCCATTAAAAGATATTACCTCACCTGCCGGGTCTCTCTCATATCCTGGGACCAACATGGCAACAACAACACTGAAATATAAATTTTAATGCCAGACAAAGATGCCTACATTCCCTTCTAGTAAAAGTCACAAACTATTAAACAATGGAGCTGCTTTAGCACTATATCTGTTTTTCTTCCTCTGGAAAAGAGGCACAACTCGGCTCCATCAAAGATTATAAAAACGTCTGTTTGATTTCACAGACAAGACAGAGCACTTGGGTTTGGGCTTCCGTGCTTTACAGCGGCAATGATAGAAAGGTTTCCTATGGTAACCAGTGTGTCTGGCAACGGCAGCCCCACGCTATGTTAAAATAGGTAGCCTTAATGGAGTAGTTCACAGATCAGCTTTAGGGAAGTTGAATTGTTTTCCTCTGTGGCAAAGTACAAGCTCCTAGACGTCAGGAAATCTGGTAACCATTGTGGCTTTTAAGTTAATGCCACAAAAAGACTCAGTGCGTTAAATCGTGTGGGTCCAGTCCTGAGGCAGTCTCAGCTCCCAGTGAAGTCAGTGGGAGTTGAGGGCCTGACTTTCAGAGTTGCTGAACACACCTCCACTTTCGATGATTTCGGCTGATGTGCTGGGTGCTCAGCATCTCTTACAATCAGGACCTCAGCACTTTGCAGGGGCATGCTTTTTACCAGTGAGTAATCACTGCAGGATTAGGCACTGTGGCTGAGATTCTCCAAGTGTACTAGGGAGTTAGGTGCCCAACTTCCATTGAAACTCAATGGCAACAAGGCACCTAACTTCCTCAGCCTCCTTTGAAAATACCAGCCTGTGTGAATAGTACAGGTTTTTCTAACTTACAGTCACTTGGGGGCAACAATTAACAACAATGAATAAGCCATCATTTATCAGCACTTAAAATATCTAGTCTTTTTCTTCTGTAAAGCACTTTATAGATATTAATGCCTCCTCTCGATGCTCTGTGAGGCAATTGTGTAAGTATATTTATTGCTATTCATAGCGTGGGGGAACTGAAGCAGAGATGATGAGACTCGCCCTAGTCTGCAGATGGAGTCAGTGTCAGAGCAAGGATGAAAACTAGGGTTTATAGCAGGGGTCGGCAACGTTCGGCACGCGGCTCTCCAGGGTAAGCACCCTGGCGGGCCGGGCCAGTTTTATTTACCTGCTGACGCGGCAGGTTCGGCCGATCGCGGCCCCCACTGGCCGCGGTTCGCCGTCCCGGGCCAATGGGGGCGGCGAGAAGCCGCGGCCAGCACATTGCTCGCCCGCGCCACTTCCCGCCGCCCCCATTGGCCCGGGACGGCGAACCGCGGCCAGTGGGGGCCGCGATCGGCCGAACCTGCCGCGTCAGCAGGTAAATAAAACTGGCCCGGCCCGCCAGGGTGCTTACCCTGGCGAGCCGTGTGCCGAACGTTGCCGACCCCTGGTTTATAGTGTAAAGCAAGTGACTTCTCTGTAGGGACTGGCAAGATCAATCCTTATTTTTTTTTTTTGGTAATTAATTTTTGTATTGATTCAATGATTGCAGAAATGAATGCTGTATTCAGGATCTTATCTATACACAGCGATGACTAGGAAGATTGTCATTTCTATAATGAAAGCATATTAAGAATGGGTGTGTCATTAGAAGTGTGGTTAAACAATGATGTATGTGGCATTGAGGGGTGGGTGCCGCAAGGTTCTGAGTCCCCTCCGCTTCCATTGAAGTCAGTGGGAGTTGAATGCACTCAGCACCTTACAGGATCAAGCTCTTAGAAAATGTATATTTACACAAGGGGAACCGTGTAAGTTAGTGATTATAGCATAGGGCTGGGAGTCAGGAGAACCGGCTTCTAATCCTGACTCTGACTATCTGTATATCCTTGAGCAAGTCGCTTCCCTGTGCCTCAGTAAATTGATCTATAAAATGATCTTCCTGTAGTTACTGAGCCTACCTCATTGGGTGTTAAGGATTATGGTTGTGAAGGTGCTTTGTGTTCCGTGCATGGAAGGTTCAGCAATACATAAATGCAACATACTATTAACATTTCTTCCTGCTTAATATTTGTTCATTTCCCATTCACTTGAAGTGCGAATCTCTAGAAACGTTGACCTAGTCGGCTGGAAGCCCTCTTACCTGCCATTTAGTTGGAAGAAGAGCTTTTCAATTTCCCCCCCTTTTTCTTAATCACTAGAATTGCCAACAAGTTAACAAGCTGCTTTTATTTCCAACTCCCAGAGCAACTGTATCAAGATGAGGATTGTAATATAATGTTTCTTTGCACTGAAAAAAATCTAACACCAATTTCCACCTTCGAGACAATGAAATATTCTAATACATTTTATGTCCCAGCCCTGGGAACACAGCAGGAAAATATATTACAGCAGCAGCTGGCATGGTGTTTTAGCTAAGGGTCTATCCATGTTTCTATTATAAGCTCCACTTTTCAGCAGTTAGTGGGTTCCCAGGTTTTGTTGGTGTTTCCCCCCTCACACACACACACATATAACTCAAATTAGTTCAAGTATTTTTTTTTTAAAAAGTGGTTCTGTAGATTAAGGTGTTGTTTTTTTAAATGAGTTTGAAAAAATATGAAATGACTGGCTGATTCATTCCAAACACAGGTTAGGCTAAAGAGATTCTATATTACAGAACATGTAATGAGTAGTGTTATGGGGGCTGTCGTTTGGAAAGAAATCAAACGACCCATCCTGCAACCCTTACTCATATGACTAATCCTTTTGAAGTCAGTGGGACTCATGGAGGTAAAGACTGCTTGTGTGAGAAGTGGATTGCATGATCAGGCCCTTAGTCTGTAAATTCTTTTGGGGCAGGGACTGTGCTTGTCTGTAAAGCACCATGCACACCTATAGTGCTGTAGAAATAATAATGAATAAATAATATACGTTTGGGGGACAGATGTATTGCCCAGAGAGAAAAACAGACAGGTCTAGTGTGGGTAGGTGTTGCTTATGCTTCCTCCACAGAGTACCTCAAAACTTACTAGCAGATTTTTTATTTATTATGTTAATATATTATGTATGTTTTGACTGTGTGCTCACTGCTGTATAATGCGTTGAGGCCTTTATTCAGCACAGTGCTTATCTTTAAGCCCCTGAGTAGTTCCATTGACTTATTAAGCACAAGTTTAAGTGCTCTGCTGAATTGGGGTCTAAATGGCCAGACAAAATACCTATGCAGATTCTCTAGATAAGCAGAGGAAGATTAACAGAGTGTTGCTATTATGTGTTTTGTTAATGAAAGGTTCTGTAAAAGCACTTATGAAAGAGGTGGGTTAAGACTGGTAGGTTAAGACTGGTAGGTTTAGTGGAAAGCATGTGTGTGGAGGGATTTTGGAACAAAGAGAAAGTGGTTATTTTTTGCACCAAAGGCTAGTGGGGACGTTCCAGGTTTGCCTCTCCTGAGCAGAGATTGCCTGTCCATAACAACTTGTCTCAGACTGTGTGCTGTTTGTGTGATAGGGACAATAACTGTCCCCTGTGAAGTGCTAGAATGGGACCACTAATGTATTTTCATCACATGTAACCTCAACAGGATTTGAATCCATGTCTCCAAAGATGATGATGAATATATGTGCTCTCTTGAGTGGATACCTTCCAGGGTGGGGTGCTGTCAGAGCTTAGCAAACACGGTTAAGTGTAAATGGGTCCATTGCTATATGGGATCAAATTCTGATCTCCGGTACACTGGTGTTAAACCTGAGAAACCCCAGTGGATTTACCCCATATTTACACCATTGTAACAGGTAGGGATTCTGGACTATTAAATTTGAAGGACCCTTAAACCTCATGCCATGTGCCTGGTATGCCTTTTAATTTCCTTTTTGAAAGATAATTAGTTAAGGACCCAATCCGCCACTGTGCTTTGAGTACTGTAATTTCACATGGATTTGAGTTGAGGGCACTCAGTAATTCCCAGGAGATGCTCTGCACCTTAGATGATCAACCCCAAAAAAGGAAATTAAGGTCATGATATTCTATTGTGGTGTGGCCACTTGACACCACACAAGGGGCAGGTTGGCCATAAAGCTGGTTTAATTGGCCTGCTGAGAATTACCCTAGTACAGTGGTTCTCAAACTTTAGTACTGGTGACCCCTTTCACATAGCAGGCCTCTGAGAGCGACCCCCCCTTATAAATTAAAAACACTTTTTAAAATAAATTTAACACCATTATAAATGCTGGAGGCAAAGCGGGGTTTGGAGTGGAGGCTGACAGCTCGTGACCCCCCATGTAATAGCCTCATGACCCCCTGAGGGGTCCCAACCCCCAGATTGAGAACCGCTGCCCTAGTATAAGCAGAATCATCCAGAAGTGTACAGCCAGTGTATGGGCTCTTATGTCCCTCTCCATCTGTGATCCTGTCATAGCAGAGGGAAGGAGGTATGGCTGGGATACCTGTGTCCCACATTCATTCCTGGTTGTGTTTCAAGCTCAAGGGGCTGGAAGGAGGGGTACTGGGAGGTCTGGCAGCACCCCCTAGATTGAATTGGTTTCCATCATATACAGGGTTTACAGTTTGGTTCAATGGCTCTCAGCACCCCCACTATAAAAATTGTTGTAATGCCACCGTTCAAGCCCCTGGGGGCTGTTTGCAGCAAGAGGAAATAATTCAGTCCTCCTCACAGCAGCAGCAGGATCAGGGGAGTGCAAATGTGAACATTAAGCCATCTTTGTGCACCCACTTGTATTCTGCATGCTGCAGTCATTAAGGATCTGTCCCTAAACCATGAGGAGAAATAACTATTAAAATAAAATGTAATGTCTAATGCACATACAGAACAGGGGAATGGGGGTTGAAACACCAATCTAAACCCAATTCTGTTGTGGGGACCTCCAGGGATTTCTGATTTACTGTATTTTACATGCTGAAATACTTAGGCATAGTGGCATGTGATAATGATGGAGTTTCAGCATTAACTCTGAATTTTCTGGCTCTTGTAGCTTTATGTCAGACTCTGCATGGTAGCTGAACAGTATATTTTGTGGTTTAATGATCAGATAGCCATCAATGAGTTTTATGATAATGAGTTGTTAAATAAAATGTACTGCTTGGGTGAATTATATAAACCATTTCACTATGTGTATATTTGGGTTTGGAAATGTTGTCTAAAACCAGTAAGAAAATGTTCCGAAACTAAAACTTGTATCCACATGGGAGTATGACAAAGCATCTACTTACTGTCCAAACATACTATAGCGTCTCAGTAGGACTGGGTTTTAAAGGAGGTTTGTTACTTTAAAGTACTAGTTTATACTAATTCAGAAACTCCAAACATGAAAATAAATCTCCTCTAACCTTAACATCTATTCAAACAAATCCAGAGGACTAGCCACAAAAAGGAAACTGCAAATTTACACTTAATTTATACATTAAAAATAAAGCAAAAGTTCCTGTAATACATTTTAGTTTTATATACCGGTAATCTGATGCTTTTGGAGGTTGCTAGCACTATCTGAAGCTGCAAAATACTGCAATTTTCCGAAACTACAGTATGTCATTATATCACATTAATCTTTTTTTCTTACTTTGATTATGAATATTGTTTTACAGAGAAAATAAAAGTCAGTGTCCCTGGCCCGAAGAGTTCACTCTGTGTGCCTCCAATATGTGTGGGTGGAGCTCTGTGCCTGTGTAGATCTGATTGTAGGATCAGGACTTAACTGTCCAGATCAAAGCCCTGGCTCCAACCTGCATTGTTCTTTGGAGAAGTTCAGACTTGAATCTGGATTTGAACTCAGTGTCCTGGGCCCATCTCTACTAAACAGTAGGCAACAGTGGGAGGTTAGAGTGAAATACATCTATGCAATTTCAAGACATATGCAAAGATGAAAAACCTGTAAAAAAGCTATGTGAAACTCACTGATCTTATCTAAAAGGGGTTCATGTTGCTTGGGTTCTTACCAGCTGGTCTCAAACCGCCCGAGAACTCCTCTTGTGCCCACACCTGCTTTGAGTTTCAAGTCCAAATGAACCCCAGATTGCAATGGGAAATTCAGTCTAAGTCAGTGAGGTTCACTTGGCTTCACACCAAAACCAGAAATGTTGCCTGATTAAGAGCTTGTCAACATGGTGGATTCACAGGGTAGTTAGCACAAAATAGCTAGGGTTTAAATTTAAAGCTATTCTGCACTAACTCCCCATGTGGACACTCTTATTCTGCATTAAGAGTGTCTTTTTGTGGATTAGGTTAATCCACTTCCAGCTCTCTTAGGGACTTTTTAAAATCCTACTAGGCATCAGTCCAAGTCTTTAGGTGCCTAAATACCAATGCTGTTCTGGCCCAATAGCTTGTTGGAAAGGGTTATCAGAGACATAAAGCCTTGGCTAAGGTAATTTAATGCAAACATTGAACAAGCAAGCACAAGAGAGACATGAAAACAGTTAATTAAAAATACCTGAGACCCATCACACTTACCTACTGCTACATGCTCCCAGGTAATAGTATCGTCAATATTATTGATAGCATGTGGCTACAAGTAATGGTTCAGACCTTTAGAATGGCACACGTGGATAATTTGCTCACAGTTATTACAGTTGCATGCACAGCTGCACTAATTGTGTGCACAAATGAGCAGTCCGACATGTCATTTGTGCATGCAGTTACTGCATTAAGGATAGTATCTAATAATAGTAAAAGTTCTTGACGATGAGAAAAGAAACTGTTCAGCAGAAAAGAGCACATGGCTAATGCCTGTATACTTTATTCCCTATGGTTCTTTGAAATTGTTTTTGTAGAAGGGAGTGGAAGAACAGTACTTAACACGTTGCATTTCTGTAGCTCTGTCCAGCCATAAATCAAAGTGCAATTAACAAACATTCACAAATTAAGTCTCACAGCACCCACCTGAATGGGTAAGAATTAATACCCCCATTTTACAGGTCGGGAATCTGAGGCTCTGAAAGGCAAAGTGACCTGCCCATTGTCACAAAGCGAGTGAGTGAGAGAGTCAGGAATAGAACCCAAGGGTCCTCACCGCTCAGTCATTTGTTCTACCACTAGACAACGCCTGTATAACAATCACACTATAAATAATCCAGGATGCATGAACAAAGTGTCAGGAGGGGAAGTTAGCCATGAAGTTAGCAGTAGAGTTGCCAATTTGCAAGTGTCCTCTGCTTTGCTGTTTCCCCCACCCTGTTTCTAGGTTGGTAGAGTAATGATTGCAGCTCCCTGTTTTCATTACAAGTTGGGAAGTAACTGCTTAGAGCAAGTGGAGGAGGCAGCAGACTGGCTGAAATGATCCCTCACTAAGGGAGGCCCTAGAATTTATTGACATTTTTCAGCAGAAAGAACAGTATTAATATCCAGCAGCTGTATAACAGTTCTGCTGGCAGCCCCCGTTCTGACAGGGTGAGGTTGAGCAGAATCTCTGGAGCGCTTGCTTTAGAAGAGGCTGATCTCAGGCTGAATCTAGATGAGGCTGTTTTAGATGTGACAAGCCGATCAGAAAGGCTGATAGCGCTGTTCCTGATAATCGTGCCTCATTACTCTTGTTCTGTCCATAATAATGCTCAGTTGGGGGAATATGCGATCATTTCTCACGAAAATCTCTGTCTACAATGGAGCCCAGAGGCACAGAGCACTGTAGGAGCTGTGAATAATCAGGCCACCTTTTCTTGAAACACAGTGGGCCAGCAATGGCCAGAAGTTCAATGACAGTCGTGAGTGGTTTGAACAGGAATGAAGCTGCCATTTCCAGGTTTCTTTCCTGCCCCCACAAAATTTTATAATATACTGTTTTTCAGGAGAAGGGGAAATAGAGTAATTACACACAGACAGTCCTCTAGGCTTTACAGATGGAGTGAGGCAAATTCACACCTGCTGGATCGCCACTGAACTTAATGGAGATGCATGAGGCTGGCCCAGGATGTTTATCATGGCACCTATGCTCCCCTCACATGTTAAAACAAAAAACAACCTCCCCATGGCTGCTGCAGATCTGGTGTTTGAGAATAACCCACTCTGGATCATGGAGTTTTCAGCAGTGCCACAGGGACTGGGGCTGTGGCAAGGGATAAAGATGGAAAACAGGGATACCCATGAAAACCTGGGCCAAACCCCACTGATACCTGGTGAGCTGCACAGAGGGCCTCTCCCCCCATGCTCCTCTTAGCCCCACTCTGAGCAATGGTATTAGTGCTGTCACTGGGCCCTATGCTTTGGTTGTGCTCTTTGGCCCATCTGATCAGGGTTACAGAGTGTGGAGGGGCTGTTAACCTTCCTCTCTCTTACATGGATATTGGGTCACATAGAGGGGGGAACATGCTCTACAAAACAGCCATTCCCTGAGTCCTCCCCTGGGTCTCTGCCTCCTTGTTTTTCAGTGGAGTGCTTTAGGCATACAGAGCTTCTCTGGGGAACAAGGACACAGTTATCGAGCAAATGGGGAATAGTCTGTGCATTCTTACATCTTTTCTACATCCAGGCCTCTTTTCCCAGTATTGTTCCTCTGTGCACTACACAGTGAAGGGGATTATAGGGTCCATGTGATTTATTATTAGTCACACGTTATTCCAATAGCTACTTAATGTACTTCCAGAAACTTAGACCATGCACTGATAAACACATCACGACTCTCCATGAGCTGAAAGGGTACTGTATTTTAGAGATGGGCCAAGGAAGCATGATCAGATCAGATTTAGGCTACAAATCCAGGTTCAGATTTAAGCCCTAGCAAGGCTTGAATTAGATGCCACCAAAATCTCACCAGCTATTGTTATGGCAGCGTGGGCCAAAATGCAGGACAGTTGTTCTTGAATGGTGGAAATCGCGCAATATGAGTCCAGTTGTTCGATCGAAACTGCCAACATCTTGGGCCAGAATTGCTCAAGAATAGCTATTCTTACAAGATTTCAGAGGCACGTGAATTGGAACTAGAATTGGAGAATAAGCCTGTTTTGGTTCCAACCCAGAAACAAAACTGCCTAATGCTGGGATTGGACACACCCAAACACACACCTTCTTGTTATTCAAGGGAATGTTTGTCCCATCTCTGTATAAAATATTCAGATCTTTCATACCTTTCTGTTTCTGAAATATAAACTTTTTAGTTATTGGATTTTATCCTGCAGTCAGATGACTATTCCCAGCTTCTAAAGCACTTTGGGTTCATAGTGATCAAAAGTCACTGCTTTCTGATGGCTGTCTGGTTGGTAGCCGTAGTGAAATGAGCCAGTGGAAACCAGGGTTTCTTGATTTTAGGGCATATCCTGGCAAATATCTATTCATAGAAATCTATATAGGAGAAGTTCTAGGTAAAAATTGATGGCAGTTGATGCACTTTATTAAAAAGAGGAGTTATGAAGATTAACATTTTGATATAGAGCAGGGGTGGGAAAACTTTTTGGCCTGAGGGCCACATCTCGGTATGGAAATTGTATGGAGGGCTGGCTGGAGCAGGGGGTTGGGGCGCATGGGGGGTTGAGGGCTCCAGCTGGGGGTGGAGACTCTGGGGTGGGGCTGGGGATGAGGGGCTTGGGGTGCAGGAAGGTGCTCCGGGCTGGGATGGAGGGCGGGATAGGGCTCTCGGCTGGGGCAGGGGATTGGGGCGCACAGGGGGGTGAGGCTCTGGCTGGGGGTGCAGGTTCTGGGGTGGAGCTGGGGATTAGGGGCTTGGGGTGCAGGAGGGTGCTCCGAGCTGGGATCAAAGGGTTTGGAGGGCAATCAGGGCTGGGGCAGGGGGGTTGGGTGCTGGGGGTGCAGGATCCAGTCGGCACTTACCTGAAGCGGCTCCTGGAAACAGCGGCCTATCCCCCTTCGGAGGTGGGGCCACGCCGCTCTGTGCACTGCCCCATCCGCAGGCACCGCCCCCGCAGCTCCCATTGGCCACGGTTCCCGGCCAATGGGAGCTGCAGAGCTGGCACTTGGGGCAGGGGCAGCGTGAGGAGCCCCCTGGCTACTCCTGCTTCCAGGAGCTGAGCGGAGCTGCTGCACGCGGGGAGCGGAGCAAGGCATGCCCCTGACCCCACTCTCCGGCTGGAGCACTGGAGCAGGGAAAGCTCCCAACCCCGCTCCTCGGTGGGAGCTCGAGGGCCAGATGAAAAGGTCCAACAGGCTGTATGTGGCCCGTAGTTTGCCCACCCCTGATCTAGATAATGTTTTCACAAACCGGTGTCAGAGGTTAAATGGGCGGTAGCTTTCGGTTAGATCCCAGCTAACTGGGAGAAGCATCCCCATTTAGAGAACAACTGATGTAGACACTTTTTTTTTTAATAATTATTTTTTTCCTGTGTTTTGAATCAAGTTCTTCCCACTGGGTTGCAACAAATGAAAGGGAGGGAAAGTTGGGCCATGTTTGCTACTAGATATATTCCCTTCTCGAGTTTCTGAACTGCAGCGAGTCACTCTTATGCAGTTTGTTAACAAGATCTGCACTGAAATAATTGCTCTCTATTAAGACTCTCATTGCTGTTAAGTTTTAAAGTTTTGGGGAGAATCTGAAATTTAATGTTACCTCCTATGCACCTCATGATACTAATTTGATTTTTATTTTAATTGTGGTTTGGTACCACTACAACACCCAGTGGATTTTAATATATTTACTAGATCTTTCCAGACACTCTTGGAAACATCTGTTTCCACAAAACTTAGAGACGGCAGGGCAAAGTGTGTACTGAGAAAGTAGAGAAAAAAGTACTTTACATCATCATGACTTGGTAAAATAGATCTCCAACTGCTGAATCTGGTGAGGTCAGTGATTTTTCCTTGATTTGGATTTATATAACTACAGAGCTAATCATCCTAGTTACTCCTGACAGTCTGGAGAATGTCATTTGTCTTGTACAGATGCCTTCTGTAAGAGAAGGAAGAGTAACGTAGTGGATTGAGGGCAGGCCTGGGAGCTATGTATTCTTGAGTTCTAATCCTGGTGGCTTTTCTTATTCATTGTGGCCCTAGTTAAGCCATTTAATCTCTGAGTTTTCTCAATATTTAGCATGGGGCTATGTAAAGGTCTGGACTCACCCCTGCAGCGCCCCCTACTGGTTGCTTCGGGGAATCAGCTTGTCCAGCATCTGGAGCGCCCTCTGCAGGCCGGTGATCCATCTTGTCCCTACTTCTGGCCCCTGTGTCCCTCCCAGGACCCGGTGCCCCTATTACTGGGATGCTGCCCCCTGGCAGTACCCCACAGATCTGGGTCTCCCCTCCCTGGGGAACCCCCACCCACTAACCCCACCTTGCCTCAGCACTAGGCCACTGCCAGTCACCAACTAGTCCCCGCTCCCTGGGGCAGACTGCAGTATAGGCCACTCATCACTAGCAAGGGGGGTTTGGACCTGCTGCCTTGGACTAGCCCTGGGCTGCCCTCTACAACCCCCAGTACCCCTTGGCCTTCTCCTAGGCCACAGCCTGGGGCTTTCCAGGCTGGAGCTCCCCAGCCCTGCTCCACCCAGGTACTCTGTGTCTAGCTCCCTGCAGCCAGGCCCTTCTCTCTCTGAAGGCAGAGAGAGGCTCCGGGCTCCCAGCCTCTTATATAGGGCCAGCTGAGGCCTGATTGGGGCATGGCCCCAGCTGCAGCCACTTCCCCCAGTCGGTTCAGCCTTCGCGCTGCCTGCTCCCTGGGCTATCTCAGGCCCTTCCAGGCAGGAGCAGGTGTCTACCCTGCTACAGGCTAATATCACCTACCTTAGAGGTGTGTTAAGATAGAGGAGTTAGGACCGAGTCAATGGGAGTTGCCCCAAAGTAAGTTAAGCAGGGTTTGGCTCTTAAAGTGCAGGGTTTGACCTTTTGAGCCCTTTCAGTTGTACTCTACCAAGTGACTTTATAGAAGATGCATAATCGGATTTCATGTTTCTTGTCTCAGTGATTTACATATCAAGTGTGCGCGCAACTGAATGATGGGGTAACTTGTGATGATATGGGACAGGGCTCAACAGGGCTCACTTTCAGTTTGTGTCTTATGTTCCTAAAAGCTCATGCTTCAAAGTTTCAGCCAGCCACCTGCAGGGGTCAGGAAGAGAGTGCCCCTCCCCCAGTGTATTCTGTTTTTTGTTGTTGTGGGATGGCCATGGCTGAAGATGGGATGTTGGAGAGGGAGGGCCAGAGCTCTGAGGTGGCACTGAGTAGTCTCTGTCTCAGATGCTTGGCTGGTTCTTGCTCACATAGTCCGGGTCTAACTGATTGTCATATGTTGGGTTGGGAAGGAATTTTCCCCCAGGTCAGATTAGTAATGACCTTGGTATGGGATTTGCCTTCCTCTGTAGCATGTGAGTGTTGTTCACTTGCCAGGATTATCTGGGTATATCACACTTAATCATTTCCCTGCCATTGTGGGGGCCTTGGGCACCTAGTACACCTTGGTCCCTCCTATTCTCTGCCAGTAAAAGTCTAGTCTCCTGTCGGCTGTAATACTTTGGTTGAATTTTGGTTGTTGGGTTTAGTGTGTGGGTGTGGGGTGCTGTTTGTGACCTATATATAGGAGGTCAGGCTAGATGATCTGGTGGTCTCTTCTGACCTTAAACTCTATGACTCAGTTAGGGGAAAAAATTCTTTTACTTGCTATCAGACCTGAAAACTCCCCTGGGATCTGAGAGTAAAGCTGAGTGGTTTCCTTCTTGGACATCAACACCTGTAGTAAAAGTTCTGCACAGCAAACTATGTCCTCAGTGACACCTGTGCAGTACAGTTGTCTTCAATTGGTTTGCACAGGGGGAACTGTTGGAATTCAATAAACAAAAAGGATGAGAATGCGGTTCGTTCTCCATAACTTTGTTGTTCTACAGGGCTGATGAGTAAAATGACTCTTTGTTACTAGACTAAGCAGATTTGACTAAGCATGTGCAAAGTATTTGTTAATGGCTATTTTTCAGAGCAGACCCGCACTGAAATGCTTCCGAAGCACTTTGAAGATGTGAAGTGCTAAGTATTAGTAGTAGTGTATTAAGAAAATAACCTCTGAAGATTGAGGAGCCAAATTTATTGTCAATCCACAATTCCTGCCTCTGGGAAGGAGTTAGAATATTTTGAAATCTGTTGCCAAAGCTAAACATAAATGAGAAACACAGCTTGAGTGGTGCAAGGGGGACTCTCCTGAGGAAATAGCAGCTAACAAAATATAGTCTGAACAGATCAGACGTCTTATTCCAAACAATTTCAAGAAGGACATTTTAGTATAGCTTTCAAAACTAGTGTGAATACCCTTGGAATGAGGCACTCTTGGACTGATATATTATCTGCTCCCAGGAGAACACAGGCAGAAGAACAGCATTTCCAAGAGGGGTGATTTTTAAAGGACATACAGGATCTCATTGCTTAAATATACACTATTTTGGCTAGGATGGTCTCTTTGGAGCCTGTTATTCTTTAGTCCTTCATCTTGCCCATTCTTCAGGGATTTGATTGTATAATCTAGAAGTATTAAATTTAACACAGGATGAATACTAACATAATAAGCTTGACCACTCTTCCCAGCAGCATGAAGGATGTGGAGTTTCTGTAGAGGGCAGGCATTTTTTAAAAATTTTCCAGCATTAATAACTTCACTACTTCATTACATATAGATGACGTCCATTCCCCCAGCTCCTTTGCAACATAAAACACCTGCCCTGACAACACCCTTGGACCTTAGCAGTTCTTGGAGAGGGGAGATCTCGTGTAATGTTGCAGTTGCAGTCCAGGCTTGAGCGGGGGAGAAGAGGGGCATATGAGTTTCATGGTAACGCGGGGAGAGAGCTGTGCAGAACAGGTCCCATAAGACTCTCAAATTAACATTCACCTCTCTTTACGTTTAGTCTTTGGATCACGTTTTTCTCCTTCAAGGGAAATAACGAAAGACCTTTCTTTTAAAGAAACAGAAATTCAGATCAATGGTGGTCATGTGCTAACACGGAGCTTCTGTGCTAGCGCCATACTCAGGCCTGCTTTGAACACTGTCTTTAGAAATTCAGGCACCTACACTGTCAGAGCTTGTCGCTGGGTTTTAACCACATGACTCCCCTTGACTTTAAGAGGAGCTGCTTTGCCAAAATCCTCCAGAACTGGTGGAAGTGTCTGGGTTAGCGTGCCTCCCTGCTAAGATAACTCTAGAGTCACCTATAAAGTGTTTGAGACTTGTGCGATTGATGGGTAGTTGGGATTCTAACCAATTCCTGTGAGAAAAGATGGTGGAGGAGACTGTCTTGCATTAAAGAAATAATGTAAGGTTGGTGGTGGGAAGGGCTTTGTTCTTCCTCCCTTCTCAGGCATCAATAGGCCTCCACATGCCGTTATGTTTTAAATACAAAACACCTCTAATAGAAAGGCCTCCTGGTTGGTGGATTTCTGCTACCTTGGTACTTTATTCATTTAAGCTATTGCAGTTTGGGTGATGCCTGTGCCCTAACCCTACTGCACCAGCTATTGGAGATTTTGGGTGGTTTTCATACAATCGTTGCACTTGTTTCCATTGTCTCACTGCACTCTCCAGTTCAGCTCATGTACTATAACATCTTGAATAAGCCTTGATGGGATCTGCCATTTTCCACTGTGCCACCCAAGAGTTTACGGACATTTTCTGTCCCAGCTTTGGGTTCCTTCCTAGATGAAATCAGTATTTTGGACAGTAGGAGACAAAATCATTCCCTGTTTTAGAACAGTCAATAGACAGTATCTAAAGGTCTCTACTCACTGAAAGATTTTGGCCTTGTGTGACCAAGCATTCTCCTGGTTCTCCAGTGTTAGTCTGAGCGCCAAATTCAGATACTTAAGGTATGTCTACACAGCAAAGAAAAACCCGCAGCTGGCCCATGCCAGCCAACTCGGGCTTGCAGAGCTGGAGTGGTGGGGCTGTGTCATTGCTGGGTACACTTCTGGGCTCGGGTTGGAGCCCATGCTTTGGGACCCTCCCACCCCGCAGGGTCTCAGAGCCCAGGCTCCAGCCCGAGCCCAGAAATGTACACAGCAGTGAAACAGCTCCGCAGCCCAAGTCTGCTGACATGGGCCAGCCATGCGTTTTTCTTTGCTGTGTAGACATACCCTAAGGGTGGATGCAGCTGTTACTGAAGTCAACAAAGTTGCAGCTGCTTAATCTGGTCTGAAATTGGTTATGAGAGATATTTAGAGATTGCCCTTGATTTTTCTCTACTTAGAAATCTTGCCTCCAGGATATCTTGTTGGTTTAGGGGAGTGGATGGGCTCTGGTCATTAGTGCAGGTTCTGGCCCTGAATCCTAGTTCAAGGCATGGCTATCTGTCTAAGGTATGTATCTGGCCTCCATCGCTATAGTGTCCAAGCACCTCCCAGTCTTTAATGTATTTATCATTATAGCACCCTAGTGAGGTAAGGCAGTGCCATTATCCCCATTTTATGGATGGTAAACAGAAGCACAGAGAAGCTAAGTGACTTGCCCAAAGTCCCAAAGGAAGTGTGTGGCAGAGTAGGGAATTGAACCCAGCTCTCCTGAATCTCAGCCTAACCAGTGGACCATCTTCCCTCACCTGGTGAGGCAATTTAGAAGATTTCATTTTCACCCAGTGCATTCCCTGCTTACTTTGAGGGCACCCTCATGGTCTGCTATGAGTGCTGAACAATAAAAACAGCCTATTCGTTTTGGCAACTTTATTCATTATTCTTCAAACAAACAGTTCTTAAGCATTGTTTCTTTTGTTAGCAAATACCGAAAGTCTATAAATGGCAAAACTACCGACTAGATGTGGGTATCCCAGAGCTGATCACAAAAGGCCTCCTGCAATCTTGCCTCTTTTATTGTCCAAAGAGTCATCATTCACTACTAAAATACTTTGATTGCAAAAAATGGTTGCTGGTGACTTATTCAACTCCAGAATGTTTTGCATCCCTCTACAAAATACCTAACCGAGATTGCTGCTGCTCACTCGCAGCTTTGCTCTCTGTTTGCTCGGCTTACTTAAATCTAAGGTCCATATCCTGAAATCCTCCCTCAGTTTTAGTCAGGCAAGCTCCCATTGAAACCATTAAGAAAGAACTACAGGGTTTGACCTGAAATGAGTGTGAGTCAAAAGAGGGAAAGAAGGGTTTTATCAGTAGAGAAGAAGCTCTCAAGAAAAAGAAAACTGAAGAGAGGAGAAAGAAAGAAAGAAATCCTAAACTTGAGAAGCTCTATGGAAGCTGAAGGGTCCGTTTTCAGCATCAGGATTACATGAGTCCGTTACGGCAGATGGAAAGAGTTGGTGAACTGATGTAGTGGTTATTCTTCCCTTTCAACTGATGCTTCTATTCTGTTTGATGTCATTGGCTTTGGTACAGTGAATGCTCATTTGTAAACAAAATGATGAGTCATCAGGGTCTGACAGAGGAAATCTGTTAATGATTTTTCATGCGCAATTACATCCATTCAGTGAGCCATTAGCTCTCCTGACTTGGGTCTAGAAACTCCCAATTTAAATGAGTGACTGCGGCACTCTTGCTTCTCAGTGGGGAGTCCTGCTGAGTCCAGTTTTTATTCTAAGTGGGGGGGGGGGAACCCTGTTTGTTTTACATACAGAGGTGGCCAGCTGAGGACACTGGTGTTTTCTGTATTAAAAATGTCTAGAATTTCACTGAAAAAACTCACAGGCCCAGTGATGTTCCTGGCAAAGCTGGTCATTGTGCCAGATCTTTGGTCCTGTTCTGTCCTCTTTGCACTGCTCCAGTTGTGCAGAAATGGCCAAAACACTGGCTCACGCAGCCAAGCAGGGGTTGATTCCCTTTCCATAGTGGAATCCCCCGGGGGCTAAAGCGGGCACAGCTGGCTTTATGCTACCTACCCCCCAACATTCAGGGTCATTACCAGCCAGCATGAGTTTATTGGTTTAGCCCCCAGCTGCCTCCAGAACTGGTGGGGCAGAAAAATGTAGTCTAATTTCACCTCTGCTCCCCTTCTCAAGTCTTAGCCAAGCTGTGTGCCGGACACTCCCAAGCATGTGGGTCATTCATTCTAGCACAAGCACAGCTGGCACAAAAAGGTAAATCCCGTCAGCCTAAAAAAGATGTGGCAGTATTTGATGCTTTGGATTTATGTGTTCAAAACTCCACATCATAATCCATTGTGAAACAAAATGCTGGAGGCTATGGGCCCTATTCTGACTTCACCGTCATCTGTATTAAACAGGAGTCACTCTGCTGAAGACAGTAGAGTTACACACTAGTGTAAAACCTGTGTACATGAGATTAGAATCAGGCCTAAAAAGTCCATTAAGATTCCTGAGATCAGAATCAGGCATAAATCTATTAAGATGTAAGTGCTGGAGACAAAACTGTTTAAAACAAACCAATGACGGATATGAAGCATGGAGTGACTACTCCCCAAATCTCTCTCTGGATCCAACTGTGGGTATTTTTTTTTTTTTTTTTAAGGTTTTAAACCACCTGTCTTTCAATCTGCCAACTTTCCAGCAGTTGGCTTTGCAGCAATTTAGCAAATGTGGCTTTAGACCATTCATTAATTGGATGTTATGGCATTTTTTTGGATCAATGTTTAACTAGAATTAACCCCTTGTTCTCCATCTCTAACAACTATGTGATGATAAAAATTGAGGACAGTTCCCTTTATTGGGAAGAATGAGTATTGGCAAGGGTCTTTTCCTTGGGGATTTATAGCAGAAGGATCTACAGTACTTAGCAGAATGGTTTTAACCAGGGTAGAAATCAGCAATTGAGATTTCATGCGGTTTCATTTACATTCCCTCCTGCTTCCCTAGAGCTACTGACCTATCCCCTACAGCTCTTTCAGTATTAAAACTTGCATCCTAGAAGCATTGTTTCATGTTTCTCTGAACTGTAACTGCTTAGACTTGAGCAGAGATCAGTTGTTTCAAAAGGCATGAAGTAAACACAAATGTTTATTAAAATGCTCCTAACAGCTTCTCATAGTGGTCTCATTTATTATTTGGACACTGAGTTGCAACGTTGGATCAGATCTCAGTTGGTGTAAATTGGCATAACTCCATTGACATCAATGGAATTATGCTGATTTACACCAGCCAAGGATCTGGCTCACTGGTAGGCGTGCAGACACCCCCCCCCCCACACACACACACAAAAGACTATGATGATTGAGAAGTGACCCATGGAGAGGAAGTGATCCAGCTGGAATTGGCAGTGGACAGTTATTTATTATTGATTGATTATTTGTATTATGGGAGTACCTAGGGACCCCAATCATAGTCCAGGACCAAACTGTGCTAGGCGCTGTACGAACATACACACAAAACCACAGAAAGACAGTCCCAGGCCCAAGGAGTTTACAATTCAAGCATTTGTCTGCACTTTGAGCTGGGGTGTAATTCCCAGCTCGAGGAGACGTACTCGTGCAAGCTCTCATTGAACTAGCGCACTAAAAATGGAGCATAGCTTCAGCAGCAGGAAGGGCTAGCTGCCCTAAATACATACCTGTTGGAGATGCTAGGCGAGTTCTCAAGGCAGCTAGCCCCTCCTGCTGCTTGCGCTGCTGTGGCTATTTTAATCATGCTAGCTTGATGAGAGGTAGTGCAGTCTGGCTCCTGGAGCTGGGAATCACAGCCCCAGCTCAAAGTGTAGACATATTCTTAGCAAATAGTGTGAACTGGGCGCAAGTCCCATTTAACGTCCTTTTAGAGGAAATGTGTTGTTCTTGTGAAAGGGTGGGGGTTGGTTATTTTCTGTTCACCGATTCTTGGAGAAATTCAGTTTTTTATCAGCGGTTTTCAACCTGAGCTGGAATCAACGTCATAAATGCATCAAATGGTTGAGAGGGCATGGTGACTTGTCTCCAGTTTTTTCAGACCAAAACTGGTGGGATGTTACACCAGCTTTCTGATCATGCTTCCTTGTGCTGCAGCGCTACAATCAAAGTGGCTGGTTAGGTTGCCATAGCCTACACATAAAACTTAGGTTGACCCCTCACTAAGGCTGTGAAAAATTCATCCCACTGAAAGATGTAGTTAAGATGACCTAACCCCCTGTGTAGTCACCGCTAGGTTGACGGAAGAATTTTCCATTGACCTAGCTACAGCCTCTCCACGGGGTGAGTTTACTACAGCGACGGAAAACCCTCTTCCATCAAGGTCGCAAGTGTCTGCACTACAGCTGTGCCATTGTAGCGCTTGTAGTGTAGACGCACCCTGAGCAGTAGAGTCCTCTTCTGAGGATTACATTTTCATCCAGGCGTCCTAAAAGCCTGATTTTTGGCAGCTCAGGTTGCAACACTCCAGCAGATAAACACTTGATTGTGTGTAAAAAATGCTAGCCTTACTGAGAGCCCTCCATAACGAATAGACTGCTCCTGGGAAGAACTCTGTGGCTGAGGCTAGGTCTACACTACAGCGGGGGGTCGACCTAAGATACGCAACTTCAGCTACGTGAATAGCGTAGCTGAAGTGGCGTATTTTAGGTCGACTTACCTGGCTGTGAGGACGGCGGCAAGTCGACCGCTGCCGCGCCGCCGTCGACTCCGCTACCGCCTCTTGCCGCGGTGGATTTCCGGAGTCGACGGTAGAGCCATCAGGGATCGATTTTATCGCGTCTTCACTAGACGCGGTAAGTCGATCCCCGATAGACCGATTGCTACCCGCCGGATCGGCGGGTAGTGAAGACAAGCCCTAAGTCTGCGTTTGCTGTAAACAGAGGAGAGCTTGTGTTTTTTGTTTTTGTAATGTGGCTGACTCTGCCCGCAAGTATCGCTCATTTTGCTTTAGTATCTACAACTCCTGGAAGAAGAGTATTTCCCTGGAGTGTATTTTTTAGCTCGAATTCATAGTCCTCTGTTCTCCCCAGACGATTCCCAAATTATTTGGAATGTTCTCTCTGCATATCATAGCTCTTCCTGAGTTATACCTAAACTTTAATAAAAGCTAATGGTTTACATTAAGAAAGGCCAGAGATAAAGCTAGGGCCCTTTTATCACAGAATTAATGGCCTGAAAATGTCGGTTGTGTAGGGGCAACTGCCAAATATTGAGCCTCTGAAGATGATTGTAAGTCCCACAAATCAACAAGTTGGAGCGGATTATCTGATGTTCGCTGTGTCATTTTCCCAGGACTCCAGGCATGTTAGAAGCCAGCAGTTTAATCCACTCTGATAAGATGCATGAGGGAGTTAGACACTGTGTCCACTTACTGTTCCACTCTAATGCTTTCAGAGGCAAAGGAAGAAGAAGCCTTGCTAAAGCAGAAGCATGCAGGTTTTTCAAGCTGCAGCCTGGTTTTGATTCATAAACCCGGCATTTCAAGTTGCACAAGAACTATTTTTAAGGTCACAAACACAGGAAACAAAAATCAGTACATTTCATGGGTTTCCTGAGTGTTGCCTCACCAATCCTCTTCCTCCCTCTGTTTCCAGCAGACTTCCTTCCGAAGCTGACATCCTGCAATCTAGCTTCTCATTCAGAGCTCTTGGGGATGAAATAGTTGTGATGGAAACTTTGGTAAATCATTTTTCAGTTCATGGCCGATTTTAAGGTTGAGATAAAGAAGAACTGAATTTATGACATATAATAGCTTGTAGTTTTAGATGAGTTAGGATTTTAAATCTTTTATCTTTCTTTTTGAGATCATACTCAAGAGCTAATCTAACTAAACCTCCTCTTAGACTTTATTTAGGACTTGAGTCAATTTGTACCATTTGTGAATAATAGTGAAAATACCTATTGTAAAAGCCCTGCTGGAGAGAATATATGTGTGTTGTACCTCTGTCCTCAATTGGATGGAAACAGAGCTGCTTAGCTGGGCATGTATCATAGGTCCCATACTGTTAACTGATAGTGGAGATTTTCCTTTAGTTCAAGTGGCAGGGTGCTGTGTTTTAGAGCTGAAGGATCCAAGTTCTATCCATACTATTCCTGTGAATTTCTGAGTGGCCCTGGTGTGTAGCAGAGACAGTGATGAAATACAAATGGTCGCAGATTTGTTATGATAGGTAAAAGATAAAATATTGTAGATATTGAAACAAAGTCTGTGTTCAGGGCCCCTACCCTCTAGTCACTCTTGTATAACTGAGAGTAGAATTTGGCCCATGCTGTACCTAAAATCACTTTTACCCCTGTATTCATGACTTAAGTGTTTGCGTGAGTGTGATTCAAGTAGCTAAAGTGATATTTCACTGAGAAGGATGTAACTTGGTCACTTCCAGTTTATCATAAAATAACAAAGCTAAAATACATCTTGGTACTGCACTTTACAGACTGCAAAACAGAAGGGATGACCCCACCCTAGAATCCAAGTAAGGGGAACACTTCCTGTCCCTGATGGCTTCCCTTTGGAGGAGATGATGTAATCTGAAGAAAGGTGTTTTAGGGAGGAAGGATGTGTGCAAATCCAAATAAACTTCTGTCTATATTAGAATGGCCACATCCTGTTTACCATTAACCACTTGGCAACTATCTTAGCTCAGCAACTTATGATTTACAAAGATGTAGACACAGAAGAGAAAGGATCTTCCACTCTGCTCTGCAATGTGCAAGAGGAAAGACTGAAATCCTTCTAATTGGGAGTGGGTGATCTTTGCAAGAATAGAGGTACCTATCATATTAGTGGACTGCTTCTCTGAAGAGGTGTGTGTCTGACTCCTTCTGGGACCTTGGTCAAATCACTTAACTGCTCTGTGCCTCAGTTTCCCCATCTGTAAAATGAGGATTACCACACTTCTGAGTAATGAGCTCTGGGTAGTTAATATTTGTAAAGAGCTTTGAGGATGAAAAATCTAAGGATAATTACTATCACAATGACAAATACATGTATCTAGTCAGATACATTTTGGTAAAAGTTTGGCTGAACATAGAAGGGACTATTAAATAGGAAAAAATGAATGGCTTGTCATATTCTCTGCATATTAAAAGGGAATTGTGTTGTCTAGTTTCAGGGAGAAATCTAAACACTTTTTAGGAGATTTTGCTGAGATTTTTTTAACAGAACCTAATGGTGTAAAAATGCAAAATACATTGAGCAAAATCATTCACATTTGCAGCACTTCATCCCTTCTGCTTGGTCGCTCACAAACTGCACCATAACTCTGAGTATATGTTGCCCCCTTTTTTGGCACATGCTCCAGCAGAAAAGTTTTTCAGATCAGGCTTTGTTACTTCCTGTCTGATGTGACCAACAAAGCTAGTGAACCCGTGGTGTCTGCCAGTGGGGGAGGGAGAACCAAGTATCATGTTGGTTTTCTTGGACAAAACTTAGTCTGTAGCGTGTGGCCATAAACTTGTGAGCAGCAATGTGGAGATGAATACTAGAAAATGTTTGCAAGCCTTTTACTCTGTCTGGACAGCGAATTAAGATTTCCCTGGATTATTCAAGAAGGGAATATTCTCCTGTGAGTGACATGTGCATGGACAACACTGTAGGTCTTCCCCATAGAATTGCTAAAAGTATCTCTAAGCAAGAGTCTGCTCTGCAATCATGAGGTGCGATTGCAGAAGCTGGAGCTGACATACCTGAGCTAGCTGTAAACTAGCTATCTGGGGTCTTGAAGCAGTGAAGCAACAGCGGGCTGTACAGACTTGACTCAAACCGTGGATAATTACTCACAGGCTAGCCCACACGGAAGCTAATACTGCTGCAGCTTCACTGCTCTGGTACCCGCGCCAACAATATGTCTACACGAGCTGCAATCACAGTGTAGACATACCCTAAGATTATGGCAGTGATGACACCAGCTGTGCAAGTGACACCAGTGTCATATGGACGTCTGCTCGGGATTCCTGACCTGGCACTTGGAATGACCAAAGAACAGACTGCTCCCGAGTCCCTAGAGAACCCATTCCAGCCTTGTGGGTGCTGTGCTACCTATGCCCTACTGCACAGCTATACATGGGAAGCACTAGATCTGTGACTGTAGATTCCAGCTGTGTAGCAGTGGGTGTAGGAGCTGTAGAGGTTACTGAAGGGCTGAGGCAGCTGCTGCAGAGGGCACTTCTGCCTCTCCCTTTCCTGGAGAGAGTATTCCTTCCCTCCTTAGCTCCACGTAGGTTGTCAACGCTCCAGGATTGTCCTGGAGTCTCCAGGAATTAAAGATTAATCTTTAATTAAAGGTTATGTCATGTGTTGAAACCTCCAGGAATACATCCAACCAAAATTGGCAACCCTAGCTCCACAGAGACCCCTGCCCACACAGCCTAGTTACTCAGCATGCATGATAGGCTCAGGATTTGGCCCTTAGCATCTAGAGATGGGCCTAGAAGCAAAGCAGGATTGGGAATTTGAATACCTCCAAAGTTGGAGGGTGATCAGACCTCTGATCTGGTTTGGGCCCATTTCTGTTAATAAAGCCAAAGGAACAAATCTACAGTAAAGATACACTCTTCAGGCAGGAATGTTCCTAAATAGGCTGATTGTCAACATTTGCTATGTGGCACGAGCAGCTCCTTACACTGGCAGTAAGGATCTCGTAATAAAAAAATGGTAATAAACTGCCAAAGAAGCAAAGTGTAATGCACTTGTAAAGTTGCTTTGTTCTTTAACCCAGCATATTGCGACTATTGAGATTTGTGTGTGTATAGAGTTCCATTCAGATTTGAGATCCTGATAGACAGCACTGAATGAGCTGCAGTTTGTTAGGCCCAAACAGTATGCTAATAAGGGCTTGTCTACACTACAAAATTAGGTCGGATTTATAGAAGCCGGTTTTATGCAGCCGACTGTGTGTGTCCCCACATAAAATGCTCTAAGTGCATGAAGTCGGCGGACCGCGTCCACAGTACCGAGGCTAGCGTCGACTTCCGGCGCATTGCACTATGGGTGCCTATGGGTACCTATCCCACAGTCCCCGGAGTCTCCGGCGCCCATTGGAATTATGGGTTGAGATCGCAATGCCCGAATGATGCAAAGCAGTGCCGCGGGGGGTTCTGGGTACATTGCGTCACGCACCTCCCCCGCCGTCACAGCAACGGCAGACAATAGATTCGCGCCTTTTTACCTGGGTTACCTGTGCAGACAACATACCACGCCAAGCATGGAGCCCGCTCAGCTCAGCTCACCGTCACCATATGTCTTCCGGGTGCCGGCAAACGTGTGACTGCATTGCTAAACAGCAGCAGCAGATTACTGCCTTTTGGCGGTAGACGGTGCAGCATGAGTAGTAGCCTTCATCGGCGCTCGGGATGCTGGTAGCCGTAGGGCTGCATTGCACCAGCCCCTTGCCTTTTGGCAGTAGATAGTTTATTACGACTGGTAACCGTCCTGTCAGTATTGTCTGCTGAGCATCCAGAAGAGGCCGAGGGCAATCTGGGTGCTCAGCAGATCTGAAAGAAGAGCTTTCCTCAGGTCTGAAAGCAAGTAAATTTAGAGGTTGCCTGAAATGCTCATAGATTATTGTAGCCTGAGCGCCTTTACCGAGCCTTCTGGCTACTGTACAGCAGCAACCCCTTGCCTTTAACCGTCCTCGTTGGACAATGATGGTTACCAGTCGTAGTATACTATTTGCTGCCAAGTATTGTCTGCTAAGCACCCAGAAAAGGCCGAGGGCGATCTGGGTGCTGGCAGACATGTGGCTGGCACACGTGGGGCTACATTGCTACACAGCAGCAACCCCTTGCCTTTAACCGTCCTCGTTGGACAATGATGGTTACCAGTCGTAGTATACTATTTGCTGCCAAGTATTGGCTGCCAAGCACCCAGAAAATGCCGAGGGCTATCAGTCATGCTGCACTGTCGTCTTAAGATGTAAAAAATAGATTTGTGTTTTATTCATTTCCTTCCCCCCTCCCTCCGTCAAATCAACGGCCCGCTAAACCCAGGCTTAGGAGTTCAATCTCGGGGGGGGGGGGCATTCTGTGTGACAGTTGTTTGTATTTCTCCCTGATGCACAGCCACCTTTCTTGATTTTAATTCCCTGTACCTGTACGCCATGTCGTCAGTCGCCCGCCCCTCCCTCCCTCCCTCCCTTCTTCCCCTGGTCTTTAGATACTAGTTTCGCGCCTTTTTTCAGACCAGACGCCATAGCTAGCACTGGGATCATGGAGCCCGCTCAGATCACCGCGGCAATTATGAGCACTATGAACACCACGCGCATTGTCCTGGAGTATATGCAGAGCCTGGACATGCCAAAGCAAAACCAGGAGGACCAGCTGAGGAGGAGGAGGCGATTGCAGCGCGGCGACGATAGTGATGAGGAAATTGACATGGACCTCTCACAAGGCACAGGCCCCAGCAATGTGGAAATCATGGTGTTACTGGGGCAGGTTCATGCCATGGAACGCCGATTCTGGGCCCGGGAAACAAGCACAGACTGGTGGGACCGCATCGTGTTGCAGGTCTGGGACGATTCCCAGTGGCTGCGAAACTTTCGCATGCGTAAGGGCACTTTCATGGAACTTTGTGACTTGCTTTCCCCTGCCCTGAAGCGCCAGAATACCAAGATGAGAGCAGCCCTCACAGTTGAGAAGCGAGTGGCAATAGCCCTGTGGAAGCTTGCAACGCCAGACAGCTACCGGTCAGTCGGGAATCAATTTGGAGTGGGCAAATCTACTGTGGGGGCTGCTGTGATCCAAGTTGCCAGGGCAATGAGAGGCCTGGTGATATCAAGGGTAGTGACTCTGGGAAACGTGCAGGACATAGTGGATGGCTTTGCTGCAATGGGATTCCCAAACTGTGGTGGGGCGATAGACGGAACCCATATCCCTATCTTGGCACCGGCGCACCAAGCCACCGAGTACATAAACCGCAAGGGGTACTTTTCAATGCTGCTGCAAGCCCTGGTGGATCACAAGGGACGTTTCACCGACATCAACGTGGGCTGGCCGGGAAGGGTACATGATGCTCGCGTCTTCAGGCACTCTCTTCTGTTTCGAAAGCTGGAGGAAGGGACTTTCTTCCCGGACCAGAAAATAACCATTGGGGATGTTGAAATGCCTATCGTGATCCTTGGGGACCCAGCCTACCCCTTAATGCCATGGCTCATGAAGCCATACACAGGCAGCCTGGACAGGAGTCAGGACCTGTTCAACTACAGGCTGAGCAAGTGCCGAATGGTGGTGGAATGTGCATTTGGGCGTTTAAAAGCGCGCTGGCGCAGCTTACTGACTCGCTGTGACCTCAGCGAAAAGAATATCCCCATTGTTATTGCTACTTGCTGTGCGCTCCACAATATCTGTGAGAGTAAGGGGGAGACATTTATGGCGGGGTGGGAGGTAGAGGCAAATCGCCTGGCCGCTGATTACGCGCAGCCAGACACCAGGTCGGTTAGAGCAGCACAGCAGGGCGCGGTGCGCATCAGAGAGGCTTTGAAAACTAGTTTTGTGACTGGGCAGGATATGGTGTGAAACTTCTGTTTGTTTCTCCTTGATGAAATTGCAGCCCCCCCCACGCACCCGGTTAACTCTACTACCCTGTAAACCAAGCACCCCAACCTCCCCTACCCTCCCCTCTTCAAGCACCACTTGCAGAGGCAATAAAGTCATTGTTACTTCACATTCATGCATTCTTTATTAATTGAGCACACAACTAGGGGGATAATTGCAAAGGTAGCCCGGGATGGGTGGGGGAGGAGGGAAGCAGCACACAACTAGGGGGATAATTGCAAAGGTAGCCCGGGATGGGTGGGGGAGGAGGGAAGCAGCACACAACTAGGGGGATAATTGCAAAGGTAGCCCGGGATGGGTGGGGGAGGAGGGAAGGAAAAGGACACACTGCACTTTAAAACTTTAAAACTTATTGCTGTGGAAATCATCTAGGGTGGAGTGATTGGGTGGCCGGAGGCCCCCCCACCGTGTTCTTGGGCGTCTGGGTGAGGAGGCAATGGGACTTGGGGAGGAGGGCTGGTGGTTACAGAGGGGCTGTAGCGGCGGTCTCTGCTCCTGCTGTTGGTTACAGAGGGGCTGTAGTGGCGGTCTCTGCTCCTGCTGCCTTTCCTGCAGCTCAACCATACGCAGGAGCATATCAGTTTGATGCTCCAGCAGCCGGAGCATCGACTCTTGCTTTCTGAGTACAAGCTGACGCCACTTCTCCTCTTCAGCCCGCGTTTCAGCACGCACCCTCTGCTCTTCAGCCAGCGATTCAGCTCGCCACCTCTCCTCTCGCTCATATTGGGCTTTTCTAAAATCAGTCATTGACTGCCTCCACGCATTCTGCTGTGCTCTGTCAGCGTGGGAGGCAGTCTGTAGTTCAGTGAACATTTCGTCACGCGTCCTTCGCTTCCTTCTTCGAATATTCACTAGCCTCTGTGAAGGTGAAACATTTGCAGCTGGTGGAGGAGAAGGGAGAGTTGTTTAAAAAAGATACATTTTTGAGAACAATGGGTACACTCTTTCACTTTAGATTTTGCTGTTCACATCACACAGTACATGTGCTTTCGTTACAAGGTCGCATTTTTCCTCTTATATTGAGGGCCTGCCTGTTTGGTGTGAGAGATCACTCACGCAGTTCCAGGCCACAGATTTCAGCTTGCAGGCAGCCATGGTAAGACACAGTCTTTTGGCTTTTTTAACCTTGTTAACAAGTGGGGATGGTTTAAAACAGTACTGCTCTCATTAACCATACCAAGCACCCGTTGGGTTGGCCATTTAAAATGGGTTTGCAATGTAAAAGGAGGGGCTGCGGTTTCAGGTTTAACATGCAGCACAAACCCAACTAACTCCCCTCCCCCACACACTCAATTCTCTGGGATGGTCACTTCACCCCTCCCCCCCACCGCGTGGTTAGCAGCGGGGAATATTTCTGTTCAGCAGAGCAGGAAGGGGCACCTCTGAATGTCCCCTTAATAAAATCGCCCCATTTCAACCAGGTGACCGTGAATGATATCACTCTCCTGAGGATAACAAAGAGCGATAAGGAATGGATGTTGTCTGCATGCCAGCAAACACCGGGACCATACGCTGCCATGCTTTGTTATGCAATGATTCCAGACTACGTGCTACTGGCCTGGCGTGGTAAAGTGTCCTACCATGGCGGACGGGATAAGGCAGCCCTCCCCAGAAACCTTTTGCAAAGGCTTTGGGAGTACATGAAGGAGAGCTTTCTGGAGATGTCCCTGGAGGATTTCCGCTCCATCCCCATACACGTTAACAGACTTTTCCAGTAGCTGTACTGGCCGCGATTGCCAGGGCAAATTAATCATTAATCATTAAACACGCTTGTTTTTAAACCATGTGTAATATTTACAAAGGTACACTCACCAGAGGTCCCCTGTGTGCCCACAGGGTCTTGGGTGAGTTCGGGGGTTACTGGTACCAGGTCCAGGGTGACAAACATATCCTGGCTGTTGGGGAAACTGGTTTCTCCGCTTCCTTGCTGCTGTGAGCTATCTATGATGTTCTCTCCATCCTCATCTTCCTCGTCCGCCGAACCCGCTTCCCTGTCTCCAGTGAGGGACTCATAGCACACGCTTGGGCTACTGGTGGCTGCACCCCCTAGAATGGCATGCAGCTCCTCGTAGTAGCGGCATGTTTGCGGCTCAGCCCCGGACCTTCCGTTTGCGTCTCTGGCTTTGTGGTAGGCTTGCCTTAGCTCCTTAATTTTCACGCGGCACTGCTGTGCGTCCCTGTTATGGCCTCTGTCCTTCATGGCCTTGGAGATCTTTTCTAATGTTTTGCCATTTCTTTTACTGTTTCGGAGTTCGGCCAGCACTGCTTCATCTCCCCAGATGGCGATCAGATCCCGTACCTCCCGTTCGGTCCAGGCTGGAGCTCTTTTGCGATCCTGAGACTGGGACTGGGACTCCATCACGGTTACCTGTGCTGATGAGCTCTGCATGGTCACCTGTGCTCTCCACGCTGAGCAAACAGGAAATGAAATTCAAACGTTCGCGGGGCTTTTCCTGTCTACCTGGCCAGTGCATCTGAGATGAGAGTGCTGTCCAGAGCGGTCACAATGAAGCACTGTGGGATAGCTCCCGGAGGCCACTAATGTCGAATTCCGGCCTCACTACCCAATTCCGACCCCCATAAGGCCGATTTTATCGCTAATCCCCTCGTCGAGGTGGTGTAAAGAAACCGGTTTAAAGGGCCCTTTAAGTCGAAAGAAAGGGCTTCGTCGTGTAAACGTGTCCAGGCTTAAGTCGACTTAACGCAGCTAAAGTCGACCTAAACTCGTAGTGTAGACCAGGCCTAAGAGAGAGGCATCTTCAGACCCCTGCATTTGGTCTGTTTAAATCAGCACCACCCGGTGTTATTCTGAAGGAGTTGTTTGCATTTAGGCCCCAGTTCAGTAAGGTAGTTAAACACATGTCCAGCTTTAAACGTGTAAGTAACCCTATTGAAGTCAGTGGGACAGTTCCCAAGCTTAAAGTTAGCCACGTGCTTAAGTACTTTGCAGAATTGGGACCTTGATTCTTCTTCTTTTAGGCTACTGTAACAGCTGGAGGTCACCCCCATACATATCTGCACCCTTCCTGCTGTTGTTAGGGTGTCATATATAGCCACATACCAGTGAGCGGCAGAGGTGGCATTTCAATGGCTTCTTGCGTCAAGATGAGCAATGGAAATGACACCACAGATGACATTATAATGGCTGTAGAAACATACCATTCATTCAAAAGGCTTTAGGTGCAGCCAGGGCATTGCATAAAAGCCTCTGTGGGGGAGTCTCCAGGTAAATTTTTAACAGCATTGCTGTTGTGACATTTGAATGCTGTCAAATCCATCCACATTGTCAGGGAAGAAATTGTAAGGAGAATCACTCAGGAGTCAGAGGGAAAAAGGCCATAAATCTTGGACATGTGTTGGAGGAACCAGGCAATCTGTGTAAGCCCCGCCAGGCTTCCAAATACTGGTACTGTGTGGCAGAGAAAGAGCTTCCGAGGGCAGCGTTAGTGAAGCTGGGGGAATTTGGCTGTGTTGGCTTGCTCTACAGATGGGTCCAGGTGGCCAAATTCCAATTAGGCAAAAACAAAACCATATATGGAGCCGATTGTTCCCTGCCTTTGCTCATCTTAGGCCTGGTCTACACTACCCCCCAAATTCGAACTAAGGTACGCAACTTCAGCTACGTGAATAACGTAGCTGAAGTCGACATACCTTAGTTCGAACTTACCGCGGTTCAGACGCGGTCCACACGCGGCAGGCAGGCTCCCCGTCAACTCCGCGGTACTCCTCTCGCCGAGCTGGAGTACCGCAGTCGACGGCAAGCGCTTCCGGGATCGATTTATCGCGTCCAGACCAGACGCGATAAATCGAACCCAGAACTTCGATTCCCAGCCGCCGAACTAGCGGCTGGGTGTAGACCTGGCCTTAGTGTTATTTGAGTGTAAAGTACTAACAAATCAGAATGGGAGCATTCCACACCCACTTTGCACAGCTGTAATCAATGATACAAGGTGCAAAACAAGGGAAAATCAGGCCCAGGTTTCAGTTTTAGTTTCCAATTAATCTGAACCACCAAATTTTTGTCTTTGTGGAGTAGGGCAACTTAAAGGCCCTGGTTTTGGTCCATCTCTGGTTTGCGCAGATCTGGTCTTAACCTATTGCAGATTCAGCCCCTTGGCCTTTACTCCACTCGAGTGTCGCTTTTAGTGTAAGGTTCAACCAGACCCGAAAGGTCAAAGTGAAATTCCATTGAAAATGCCACCCTCGTCAGTTGAAACCACAGTTCAGTGTGGTTTCTGCATGGAGCTATAATGGGGGGATCCCCGGACTCTGAACTCGAGGGAGCTGGGCTGATGCTAGACTTGGGTGTTGGGCCCTTGCTTGCCAAAAATTTTGTAATCCTGGCAGCTGAGGTTTTGTAGCAAAAGCTGTAACATGGGCAAGTCTCTCCTGGTTTAGGGATGTCCAACTCAAAGCTTTAGGCAAGGGTGGGGAAGTGTGGGCTGTGTTTCACAAGGTGTCATGATTTCCACCATTAAAGTCCCCTAGGCACCTATATTTCCACTAGTGAGCATGTGGCCTGAGAATCCTGAACAGGTAGGCACCTTCCTCAGGTCTGGACTTAGGTGCCTAAGTCCCCACGGGTGTGGCTAGCTTAGGCAGCTCTCTGCTGATTCCCCCCTGCCTTAACTCTCTGACAGGTAGGCTAGTTGTGGTGGGCAGTGCAGCCAAGTCACTGACTCACCGCTCTCCAATTATCAAACAGTGTGTATGGTGCTGGCCACCCCACCCCAGCATTGTTTTGGACATCAGGAAGAACCACATTGTGGCTGCTCGTGTCCACGTGCACAATGGCAGAGGGAAAGTGCAGGGGAGTCGTTTCCCAATCCTTTGCAAACCCATGAGGTGTAGCCAACTCTTGTGTTATTTCTGGTTTTACTGAAAGCCCCAGCTCCTGGAGTCATGCTATGTTGGATGAATCATAGCTACTTTTTTTTTTTAATTGAAAGTTTCTACCCATTGTGGTTGTGGAGAAAAAGTTAAAAACATTAATCCGCAAAGGCTTTTGAACCAGGAGGTAAATATAATGACCCAAATTTATTATTTTTAAGTCAGTCTCGTGATTTTTTTAGAGATTGACTCATGGTTTTGGAATGCTTGGGTCTGGCAATATTCCGCTTGCAAGGGGCAGCTAGTTCTTGCACTATCTGAGCACTGGGGATGGCAGGCAAGGCAGCGTGAGGTCATCCGTGCCCCAGAGGGGACGTGGCTGAGGGGCAAGAAGCATGGCTAGTGGCCTGGCCATCCCTTTCTGCAACTGTACACACCTGTGCTGTCAGCGCAGGAGCAGGGGCATGCTTTGTGCCCTTTGAGAGGATGTAGCAGCTCCTGTGTGTTCTCCCCAGGGTCCCTGGAGCTGTTCCACCTGCCACCACATAGGCGCTGACTCCGTGGGTGCTGGAGCACCCACGGGGAAGAATTAGTGGGTGCTCTGCACCCACTGGCAGCCAAGCTCCCCTCTCCACCCCGCCCCACCTCCTCTGCCTACCTCCCAGTGTTTCCCGCCCGGCTGCCACCAAACAGCTGTTTGGCACCGTTAGCACGCTCTGGGAAGGGGGGAGGAGCAGGAACGTGGCGTGCTCAGGGGAGGAGGCGGGGAAGAGGTGGGGGTGGGGATTTGGGGAAGGAATTGAAATATTGGCAGGGAGGGGCGGAGTTGGGGCGGGGACTTTGGGAAGGAGTTGGAATGCGGGCAGGGAAGAGGTGGGAAGAAGTGGGACAGGGGCGGGACCTCATGGAAGGGGTGGAGTGGGGGTGGGACCAGGGGCAGAGGGGGGGTCGAGCACACACATGAAAGAGGGGAAGTCGGCGCCTATGCAGTCCCTCCCTCTGCCACTAACCCTGTCCCCAAACCTCATTCTAGCCATAAAGTCATATTGCCTGGAGCCACTCAGAGGGATAGAGAGCAATGGGGATCCATCAGTGACAGGCAACCCAGTCCCTGACCTGGATTGTCTCCGATCCCTCTGTGACCCAGCCTGTCCTCCAGTTCATTGCGTGCTCCTTCAGCACTGCTTCACTGCCAGCCACCCCCTCCTCCCCACTCAGTATCCCTGAGCCAAGAAGTTCCAACGCTGATTCCTCTCCTTGCAGGGCTTTTTGCCATGTTGTGGTTAGGCAGCCACCCCAGCCAGGCAGCATGTGGGGGTTGATGAGAAGTAGCTGAGTTGTGTAAGACTCTTAAACTACGTGGATGGATTTCCCACACACTCAGTTTAAAGCAGCAAGTCTCTCTGGCCTATGGGACAGCAAAACAAAGAGGATCTATAAAGATCATAGAGGATAACAAGCTTTGCAGACAGAGTGCAAGGGAAGTGAATTTTTTGTAAAAGTATTTTTCAATCTAACTATTGTCAGCTGCTTGTTCTCTCTGGACTCAGACGAAGGAGGATGCTAGAAAATTCCTTGCCCAGGGCTCCAGTATCCCTTTGGGCTGTCATAGGACCATCAGGAACCCTTAAGAATTAAAATCTTAACTCTCTCTGCTCTGATCTAATTTTGTCATTCCAGTATCCTGTGGCCTATCTGTGCCACTGTAGCCTTGGGCCCGATCCAGCTTCTGACACCCGTACTGACAGTGAGCAGCACCTTACTCCACAGATAGTCCCATTGAAGTCAATGGGCCATTCATGAAGTGATGTACTATTAAACATGATTAGGGGTATCAGAATCCAGCCCATTAAAATCAGTGTAAACTTTGCCCTTGACTTCAGTAGGAGCAGGATTGGGCCCTGAGTTTACAGCCCTCAATCTCAGCAAAGTTTGCTCATATGAAAATGCTATTCAGGGTCACTCTATTTAAAAACAATCCTGACTACCCTTTCATTTTAAAGAAAAAGAGAAAAAATTGCAATTGGTTGCCAGCTGTCTTCAGGTCTGAATGATTCAATACATTCCACAATGGCAGGAGGGGTGTTAGAGGTCTCAAAGTCCATGGAACTGACATCCCAATCATGCAGAGGCTGGACAGGGAACTCTGCTCTCCTGAGTACCATGGGGCTCTCTCCACATTATTACCACAGGGGATTGCATAGTAGGTTCAGGAATAAGGCTCTGGCAAGTGGATGTAGGGAATGCAGAGGCCTTAGACACTTGTGGAGACCTGAAGCTGTAGTGGTGCTCTCCAAGTGACTCTGTTGGTGCCCTGCAGTATGGGCAGAAGGATTCTCTTCCCTCAGCTCCTATGAAGCCCTGTAGCACAAAGCTCTCTTTCTTGAGCCTGTGCAGTGGTCAGGATTTGGCCCCCAGAGAGCAGATCTAATGAGTAAGAAGGTGCCACTATTACAGCCATTTTCTCAATTGTAACTACTCACCAATATTTACCATTTACTATCCAATGTTAAGGCATAGAACCCTCAATGGGTTGTTTTGTTCAGAGGGTATATTCTCAGTGAGAAGTATTTTATTTTGTTGCCACGCTTTGACATGAATGTTTCTTTTCAGCTTCAGCCAGAGCAATTAGACTGTGGAGCAGCCCATCTCCAACACCCTTTGGCCATCCTGCAACCCATAAAGGCAACACCAGTGTTCAAATACCAGGGCCTCACCTCGGTGGCCGTTTCCAGTGTCAATAATTACACCGTTGTGTTTCTGGGCACAGCAAATGGAAGACTCCTGAAGGTAAAATTAGCATGTTACTAGAGAGATAAGAATGAAGCACTGAAGGGAGTTGATGGTTCAGGGATGGGTGGTGGGGTTTGGAGCCTTTCACCTCTCGGACCATTGGTTTGTATAGTACTCAGGATGGCAGTAACTGAAAGCTGTTGCTGTACCACCTCACAGTGTGTAGTTCTGCAGGCCTCCCAAAATAAGCAGGGGTGGGTTGGCTCATTTCTTGGATGAGTGACTACCAGGTTGCTCCTAGATGCAACAGGAAGTGGTTTTAGTGATTCACCCCACATAATAGTATGGGGCAGTGTGCTACTGGAAGTGTCTTCTTGCAGATGAGGCATAAAACAGAGTTTTTGACCTCTTGTTGTCATTAAATATCTCATGACATTTTTCATAAGAATAGGGTTGTTACTACTTGTGTCCTGGTTAAATGCCAACTTGAAGTTGCACGCTGCCTACCTAAATTCCCCTGGCAGTTTCAGCTGGATACATTGCATTTGCTTCCCATCCTACAAATGTTATGTCACATCACTGTGCGCTGTTAACTAGCTGATATATTCCACCCCAGAGCTGGCTGCAGGGAAATTGGGTAATGTGGGCAAATGGTGATCCCTGGGTGAAAGGCACTAGAAAAGTGTTGTTATTGTTGATCATCTCAGAACTGTTTGGTGGCCTGTGTGAAATAAGTTGTCAGTCCCAGTCCAGTTTGCAGTAGAGAGGTGTCCATCTCGCACAAACCACCATCATATGGCACCTTTGTTGGCAGCCTCAGCTGAGAGAGAGGACTATTGGACCCTGACAAGTGGCCCTTCCCATGCCGGGCTGAGGCACGTTAACACGGCAATGTGAAGGAAGTGTGCATTGGTGCTGCCCACGCTGTAACTGCACTGAGAATAAAGAGTTCAGTCATTCGGACTTTCAGTACAGCCCATTTATCCATTACTGTATTCACAGTAATAGAAAAAAAATATCATTTGACAAGCTCGCTCTGAGCACAGGCTTTCATTCTGCAATAAAGAAGTAACTGGATGTTACTTTAATCTATACAATGATATACATTGCCTGGTAATTGGTATCTGTTAATCAGTATTTAAGGCTACAATGTGATTGTGTTGTTTTTACCGTAATATACTGTAGAAACAAAAGACTGCAGTTGAAATGCTATTTTACAGCATTTTTTTATTAGCAGTGTCCTAATAAATTCTTCCCTTGATTTGATGGGTTTTAAAAGCTCCTTATAGACTGAAGAATCAAAGAATCACTGAGTGATCATTCCCCAATGCTAAATTCTGAAGCAGGTGTGAATCCATGCATATAATATTGTGTCTCTGTTGAAACAATGCACTGAAGGCAATGTAGGGCAATGCACTAGCCTCAGTCAAGAGCCAAGGTGCAGGGCCAAGGTTTCAATAACCTCAATGCTTAGAGTTTGCCAAAGGAAGGTTTACGTTCCAGCCAATCACAGCAGTTCACTAAAGTCCCTGCCTCAGTAAGCCCATAGAGTAGAAAAAGCCCATCTAGGAGAGACATGGCTGGAATCTGCTTTATCTCAGCCCAGAGCTAATAATACATAATTTGGAATATTGGATCAAAATACTTGGAGAAGAGAAAATGAATCCAATTTCTCTCATTGCTTCCAAGTGCTCCTGGCAGAAAAGTGGGAAAGATCTCAGAGAAGCTCTCTGGTTTCATTTTTGCCTAGAGGGGGAGGTAATCCAACAGGGTGGTAGGCAATTGACGTCATAGCCAGGTGCACAGGGCCAAGGGTGAAAACACATCCCACATGCAGCTCCCGTTCACACAGTATTAACAGTTCTGCTTCCATTATCGTATCATAGAAAGTAGCCTTATCTGTTGAACGTCCATTAGAGAGAGGCTCCTGACTACCCTTGACTGGGATAATTTGCTCAGATAGCTATAATTTAATTCTGCAACACAGCTGCGTAACCAGAAGCCTTTGTACCTTCAGGGCTCTTTGTTACTTGGCATGGCATACAGAATATTTTGTGTAGGTTATAATTCAGATCTTTGCTGTCCAAGAAAAGACGGCAGGAGGGCAGAAGTAGTGTTTGACCAGCTCCCCCAGCAGCAATGATGGCTGCCAGTCACATGGGGAATCAAACATACTGCAGGATTGGCTGGCATATCATAGGGACCATTATCTGTGCCACAATCAAGAGAGTTGTTAATGGAAAAATAATGCTTTCAAAGCTGCTAAGCTTACAGTGTAGTGTAAAAGCATGGCAGAGCCTAGCACCCTCCCTGGGATACAGGGATTTTCTGCTAAGTCATCCTGATGTCAGGTGCTGGAACCCAGTACACAGATGCAGAGGTATTTTTGCTGAATTACTCAGAAGTTAGACCAGGTTAGGTCTAGTCAGCTCCAGTCCAAAAGCATAAGATCTCCCCATGGCTGTATCTACACTATCCTTTTCCCTAAAAATTTCCCTCTGTTGCTAACACCAGCATAGCTGCAATAGGGGAAGCTCTAGACTAGGTAGTTAGACTGCTGTCCATCAGCATTATTACCACCATGTCACCCAGCCCTGCTCTGAGGGTTACACAATGGTAACACTGTTGGCAGCCTTGTCTGTACTGGGTCTCCTGCCAATGCTTTCATTGGTGGAGCTACACCAGTGCGTAGCATTGGTGGGAATTTTTTAAGGGCAAAGAGGCTAGTGTAGCAAGGCCTGTGAGACATCAGGCCCCACAGAGAGAGATACCTTGTGAAGAAGAACACTAGGAACAGCCAAGCTTGTAGGGGCAGGGGGGAAATTAGCTGGAACAGAGGAAGGATGGTGTTGTGATTAAGGCACCGAATTGGGAGTCAGGAGATCTAGGTTAAGTTCCTATCTGTAGACTTCTAGTGTGACTTCAGGAAGTCATTAATCTTTCTCAACCCCATGTGTAAAATGGAGATGATAATATTTCTTCTCTTCCATGTTTCTTATCTATTTAGTTAGTAGCTTGCAATGTATATGTACAATGTCTAGCATAATGGGGCTTCAACCTGAGTTGGGCCTCTGAATGCTGCTGTCATACAAATAACACTTTTCTGAGCATAACTGTTTCAATAAAGATTTGGAAATAAAATAATTTTCCAATATGATGATGATGATGATAATAATGACAACAATGAATTTGCCTGTATATGTCTGAAGACCTAATTTTGATTTTATTTATGCTGGTTTAAATCAGGAGTAACTCCATTGAGATGATCTGAATTAGACTGACATAACATCAGTGTGAGATCGGAATTAGGTCCTGTAAGTCATTGCGGTGGCAGGATCTTTACCCTTTCATGGCAGAAAAAGGGAGTTCCATGCAGCTTGCTAAGTAGGAGTCTTTGTCTTGAGACATTAAAAATGGAGATCATGTCAAAAGATCCCATAGCATTTCCCATCAGAGACGGGGTTTGCCCTTCACCAACCAGTATTTCCCTTCCCCTCACAAGTGTTCTGTGTTGCAGGCAGAGTTGCTTCCCTCCACCCCAGTGGTGGCTGCATTTCAGTGGTGCTGTGTTTGTGCAGTTTATGAAGCACTTTGGGCTTAAAGCTGATGTGAAAATATAAGGCATTATTAGTTACCATTTTACTTCTGAGTTTATAAAAAGAGTGAGAAAAACATCTCCCCCATAACAATGTTTGATCTCAACAAATGGTTCTTTCTCACTATATAGATTAATCTGAACAGTGCCACGAAGATTATTAGCAGGAAGTCAGTTTCAGTGGCTTATGGGGAATCCGTTCATCCCATCATGCAGTTTGATCCTTCTGATTCCAGCTACCTCTATCTCATGACTTCCTATCAGGTAGGACTTCTGTTCTCCATACATTTGGCAAAGTGCGTTCATATGATATTTACAATCAGCATTGGCTTAAGGAACAGAGAGGAGCAGAAATATTCTTTTAATACCAGTAATGCACAGACTTGTAAAGGTTAGGAATCACTCCAAAGTTTAGATCAAACCTTTTCAGAACCATCCATACCTTTTGGGTCTATGTAGCTGGGCTGGAAGTCACATAGGAACAAACTTCTTTGCAAGATTTCTGTTACCATTTCCTTCTGGCCAGGCTAGAAATATTGTGAGAATAGCCTTCTGTCTAAAGTTTTGGTACGGGCACTTCTGAACAGAACTTGGAAATGCAGAGGGACATGAAGACTAGAGATAGGTCCTAGCCTCAAAGTTCAGATCCAAATGTCACCAAATTTGGGGGTATTTGTATCTGGAGGTTTGCATTGACCCGTTACTGAGACCAGATCCAGCTGCAAAGTTTAGTTCTGGATCTGAACTTTCCCAAGTTTCAGGGGGGTTGGATGCATGATTCATGTCAGCTTCACTCTTAGTGAAAATGAATAAAAAGTTTCCCAAACTTTTCCAAACCTCATAATGAGTATTTGGAGTTTGGGGCCAGGGTTCAGGTTGATTCCTGTTATCTGAACTGGTTCACCCATCTCTATGCAACTAAAGGTGAAAGCTACAGTGAAACATGCCTTAAGAAATAACCTACAGGGCTGGCAAAAATAAGAAGATGTTGGTCTTTATCTGAAAGCTGGATAACATTGTACTAGAAATTTTGGGGATACTTTTAAAGGGTCACTCAAGAAAATGGTTTGCCTGTTGGAGCTGGTCCTCAGGGCAGATTTCACTGTACCTAAAAATTCACACACCTCATCTCATAGGAGGGCACTATCCAGCGTGGAAGGCTCTCTCTTTGGAGAGGCCTGAAAATTCCACAGCAGGAAGAAACAAATGGTCTCTCCTTGCCTTCTATGAAGTGAACAACTGAGGAGGAATAGAGTTCAGTTCTTGCTCCAAGCTGTGGTGGTCTGTCCTGAATTACATTTTAATTTGTTGAAACAGACGCCCAACCACTGATTTTATATGTTGTATTTATACTTTCCAGCTGTAATTCCCTGCAGACTGGCCATTATCATTTCACATAACTCTCCCAGGGTCTCTGTCTAGCTAATATCTCAGACCTTTTAAACGCCTCACAAACACTTTGGAGCACAAAAAGATACCTGCTGTGAACTTTATCCTGGGCTGACTAAAACCCCATGTGCAGTACTTCAGATCAGATAGCTTGGCCCTTTCCTTTAAATTAGGCCAGATCAGTTCCTTTTCCCAATGGAATTTACATCTTGGGAATCTTGAGAAGCATGTGTGGAAGCTGTGCACAGCATGTGTTTGACAATAAGGAGAGGAGAAACTGGCCCAGATGCCTGGTTGTTTGAGATGCTGAGTACCTTTTGGGAACTGAGGGCTCTCAGCACCTTGCATTGTCAGACTCTAAATTATCAAGTTCCACGCAGTCTTCTTTTCCAAGTATTTAAAAATCTAGGAAAGAAAGCATAGAAATGACTGCATTCTCCCCTTCCAAGTGGTTCTTACGGAGCAAGTCACCAGAGGTACTGCTGTCCTACTTGCTATTCCAGGAATCATATTTCCCTACATGTGAATGATTTTGTATTCCTAGGTAAATTCTGGTCACTTCATAAATAGACAAACATTGTTCACCCCCTTCTAGAAGGGGTCTGGCAAGTATGAAATCTTGACATTCTCACACTTATCATGACCCAAGCAATGTGTGGTGAAATGGTGACAAAAACTGGTCCCATCTAAACCATCAAAGGGGTTTTATATTTTAGTAATGTTGCTGTCCCCCATCTTGCAGTTATGCCGAAGTTGCTGGCTAACAAGAAACAGAGACATATAGTCTTCTGTTTGCATCTAGTGCTCCCATTACTCACAGAACCATAAATTGGAGTAATGGAAAAGTCTAGGATTGTTCCCTCTTAGTACATTTCCTAATACATTATCTAGTCTATTATTCAAAGTGTTTCATCATGTGTGTCTCACCAGTACCTCATTAGTGTCAGCTAGAGGTTTCCTTTCCGTTGTCAAGAAGTGCACACACACCATAGAGTTTGGGTTTTTTGGTGGCATCTGAAAACGTTTGGATACCTTGGGAATGATAGTGACCTTGGGTTTTGCTTGTTGCACAGATGACCCGTGTGAAGGTGGCTGCCTGTGACCAGTATACAACATGTACGGAGTGCCTGGCTGCAGCTGATGCTTATTGTGGATGGTGTACAATGGAGACCAGGTAGAACTTCTTGTATCTTCTCCTGGGTGATTGTCTTTGGACCCCTTCCTCAGAGTTTCAGCAGATTGATGGTTTGCTGCACAGCCATGCTAGCTTACAACCTTTGCCTGATCTTTTCCAGTTTTTACCAAATACAGGGCAATCCTTTTAAAGATGTTTCAACCAAGTCTCAAGCTGTGAGAGTGTACTTTTTTGCTTACACTTAATTGCATCTGCATTTTTATGACTACAGCTAATTGTGAATGCAAAGAAGATGTGTTAGTCATCTAATCAATAAATAAATAAATTTGTTAGTCTCTAAGGTGCCACAAGGACTCCTCGTTGTTTTTAATGATACAGACTAACACAGCTACCACTCTGAAACCAATCACTTGACTGTGAGTGCAAACGGCTAGTAAGAAAGCTTAGGCCTGTCATTGGCAGCTGCAGTTACTTGTGGGCACAATTCAACGCATACCCAGAAATCAGGCTGCAAAATTAGACTTTGTCTTCCCAAATCAGGTCCAGGATTTTTGACCAAACACACATGTACAGCTATTTCTCTCTTGTTCTGCACTCAGTCATTGCGGTCTAATCTCTCTCCCTCACATACACATATTTCCCATTGATGCTAACAGGAGTGGTGTGCTGATATCGTGACAACTGTACCCATTAACTATAGCAGTAGCACAATAGGCTGATATACAGAAGTTGGAGAAATGGGAGGCAGTCTCCAGATTTCTACGGGACCTTCTTCGTAATTGTCACAACAGTTTTATCAATATTTCGATAGGCATCCCACCATAAGTTGTGCCTCTGTTTGTTTCAGGTGTTCTCTGCAGCACGAGTGTATTAATTCCACTGAGCCAAATTTCTGGACGAGTGCGAGTGAGGGAGTGCAGCAGTGTCCTTCAATGACAATCATGCCATCGGAAATTAATCTTGACAATGAGAACAAGGTACATCTAATGTGGATACAGGTTAATAAAGTGCTGTAGGCCACAGGTCACCATCTGTTCTCGGTGCCCACAGATGTCATTGCTCTAGCTAGAATAATGGTTTCAAACATTTGGGGGGCAATAATACCAGTTTGCCAGACTCCCACCTCATATGTTCTAGCTGGTACCAGCTACTGTCCACTGCTTCCCATTCAGTGGTGAGACTGGTCATTGGAGCAGCCCAAGCCCCATTGTGTATTACAGAGCTGTGGCAAAATTTTCAAAAGCACAGAAGTCCCATTTTCAAAAGGAGCCTAAGTCTCATTGAAAATCAATAGGGCTTGGGCTATTGGGCTCCGAAATGCCTTTATGTCACTTTTGAAAATGGGACTTAGTCTCCTAAGTCACTTGAATGCTTTTGAAAATTTTACCATTAAAAAAATAGGAAAAACAATTTAAAAAAAAAAATTTTTTTTTGTTCCCTTTCCTGGGGTTCTAAATTAACTCATCTGTTTTTCATGACATTTTTTATATATTTTTTTTAACCAACATTTATATCAAAATCAACTATTTTTGAAATTCGTATCAAAATGGTTTCTTTACCAAAAACCAAGTTTCTGGTAAATGAAAAAAATTGCTAAACTTTTTGATAATGTCATAGGTTTTATGGAAAAAGTTTTGGTTTTGAAAAAAGGGAATTTTTCAACAACAAAAAATCTTTTTCATTTAAAAAACTTTGATCAGCTCCAGTGTGTTGGAATGAGCTACTGAGTGGGAAGCAGCAGCAAAATGGACCAGTGCCCAGCACAGGTGGGGAGAGGGAACCCAGCGTACCAGTCCCTAAAACCTCAAACACCACATCTGGTACTGCTTCTCAGTGGCTGGAAACAGCTGGGTTAGAGGGTCACTGACTATGTACTTAGTTTTCATCACAGTGTTGAATCGGCAGCAAACTTGTATTTTAATTAAGTTTAGAGATCGGTGTGAAGCTCAGAGTTTGGCTGCATCTCCAAACTTCCCCAGAGCTCAGGGGAGATGTTCAGTTCAGGGTCTGGGTCTGGCAGAACTGGGACCCACAGTCCTAGCCACAAAGCCACAGAAAACTCTCATTTGGCTCTTTTGAAGCAGAGGCTTGGGGCCAAAAGATCTGCTGGCATAACCCTATTGACTGTGCCGTGGAGTCACAACTGCAGAGAACTTAGCCTTTGGGGTTTTATTTTAAGATCATGTACAAAAGAAAAGCCAGTACCTCAAAACCTTCAATTCCTGCATCTGCTTAGGCAAAAAGTTTCACAACAAAAAATAAACCACCAAAAATGCATTTGAAGTTCCCTTTGGAGGAGTGCAGAGCTATATTTTCTCCACCAGTCACCACTAGCCCTTCAGCTGGAATGGCCCTTTTAATATACACTTCAGTAAGTTAAAGCAGCTACCCTGCCCCCTTTCCTTGAGCTCCTATGAGGCTCCTCTCTCCCAGGTGGGGTGGAGGGCATCAAGATCACATGGACTCCTTATTGGGGCAGAAGGGTCTTCTCACTATGGGCCTATAACACAGCTAGTCATCGGCCTGAAGGTTTGGCTACAGACTAGAATTTCCCCAAAGTTCAAGAATTTCAGATCCAGAGTTGGTTTGCCCCACTCTCCTTTTGTTGTTTCATGGGCATAATCCCACCCTGGTGGTATTTGAAGTTCCACAAGGAGCTGCTGCTGCAAAGGGAAGAGGTGTGCTCCAAGACAAGACGGGGATAGAACCAGTAAGGTGCTTAGGTTGGAGTGGGCTAGGTGGCACATTCCAGATGGAAGGGAGCAGTTCAGATTTGTGTAGTGGGGCTCTTACATTGGCTTTGTGTTTGGACGACCATCTGAATAAAGCACATGGCTAGTTCTGAGTGTCAAACTATAAACATACCCTATATATTTACTTACGGAAACAATGGAACTCTATAGTGACAAAGGTGTATTACTGTAGCAATTTCTTGTGCACCATGTGACGCATATGACAAAATAAATATTGAAAAAATCAGCTGTCAGGGGACATTTTTGCTGAACTGGTTAGTCTATATGCTTCAATCACCGTGTCCAACTCTGTAAATCACTTTCTATGGCAATAATTGAACTTTTTGTCCAAATTTAAGGCCATGATAATCCAAATAAATGGGAACATCCCGAGCCTCAGTGGAATGGAGATGTCTTGTGATTATGGAAATAATATCTACACTGTCGCCAAAGTCCCTGGAAATGATGTAAACTCTTTTATTTATTGTAATTTTCTTCCAAGAGAGAAATATCCCGCATTCCCACCCAATCAAGGTATGTAATGGAAAATGGGCTCAACTTACATTCCAAAACTTCTTTTATGGAATTAATTTGCTTAATTGTTGTATTGATTCTGGGGTTAAAGGTCATTTTTTTGCAAATAATACTATTTATAGAAAGCATTGGAAAAAAGGAAAGCTGAGCATCTTCTCTAGTATATGAAATGTCACATTATAATCATTGCTGGAAGGTCCTGAAATCTTTTTACCATCCTAACATGAGTTGTCAATCAGTATTTTCGAATCCATCTATTGTTACTGGTGGAATGGGAAAACCAGTTCAGGTATGTAGCTTATTGGGTTTTGCTTATGTTGCCTAGATAAAATTTGTTTTTTAATTTTCTTTTAATGAGTACAGAAATCTACAAGTTTAAGCTCTTTATAAATAATAGCATTATTGGTATTGCTAATCATTACTATTTTACTTTCCTTTCAAAAATACATTTCAGAAAAAAAATCCAAAAGAAGAAGTGAAGTGTGGTCTGAGACAGCTCAGGAATGCTAATACCATCTGCATGCTGCTCTTTCCAAAATACTAAGACTGAAATCTTCAAACCTGCCCACTAACTTTGGATGCCTCCAAAATTGGATGCTCAGCATGAGATATTTGGGACCTGACATTCATAGACACTGCACATTTGCAGTCCCACTTGAAGTCAGGGGAGATGGGCGCCCAATGCCTTTGGAAATCGGGCCCAGATTGTTTCATGCTGGGTACCCAAACAGTGAGGCATCCAGAATCTGTAGCCAGTTTTGAAAATTTTGACCTAAACATTCTAGACTTCAGGGTGGGATTTTCACAAGTCTTCACCATTGGTCTAACTGCTCCACTGAAGTTGATGGGGGTTTAATCATTGATTTCAGTGGGAGCAGAGTTAGGCCAACACTCTGAGCACTTTTGAAAATCCCACTCATATTAGGCAGTTTTAAAAGATGTCATTGATGTTCTCCCCAGCTGTAGGAAGAATGGTAGTGATTGAACTGCTTTGTATTGTTGTTTATGGTAATGTCCAAGGCAATTTTTGGAAGCCTATGTTTTGATTTTTTTATGCACTTCTTGGAAGAGGCTTTGACTCTCATCCCAGGGGTGTTTATCATAAGATTTCAAAAAATTAAGCAATTAAGCAAACAGTAGGAGAAATGTAGTTTACAAATGTTGGTAGCCAAAAATGGGACTTTTCACCATTCTCTGTTGGTTTGTCCACACTGAGAAAATTAATGAGGTTTTAAAACATATTGACTAATCGGATTTAATTAACGTATTTAAAAATACCACTTAGGACCTAGTGTAGACAAAGATACTAATTTAACTTTGGGGGCAAGGGGTTTAAAGTTAGGGGGGCTAAATGAGGAGGAGCATATGAACTCTGTGAGGCAACCCAGAGGAAACCCCAGAGAAAAAATTTCAGCAGCTGGGATATTATTTACTCAGAAGTTTGTCTTGCCCTCTAAGATTGAGCAAAAAATAGAAACTCTCTTGTGATCCAATATTCTTTGGCTTGCTTGTTTCAGACCATGTGATTGTTCAAACTGCAATACGGGTCAACGGCAAAAATATTGTCTGGGCCAATTTCACCATCTATGATTGCAAAAGAACTGGAAATATTTACCCCAAAACAGCGTAAGTGATCTCACCTTCCATAAATTACAGCAACCAAAGCAGCTTGGGGGGAGGTCAGAGTTGGGGGAGAAGGCAGGGTGTTGACAAATAGTAGCTTGCTCTGCAGTGTCTCACTTTAGAACCTGGTGCTTGAAACTCCCAAAACTTTGTGCCAGGGGAACAGATGTAAATTGAGCAATTCAAAATGGTGTATGTGCATCATCTGAGGGTGCTTGCTTGTGGGGTTAACTGAGCAGGAAAAGCCCTCCCTGCCAGCGGGACCGTTTGAGTCCTGGGCAGGATTTGGCAGGACTGAGGATGATGATTGCCAGGGATTTATACAGGAAGGTCCTAGCAGCCTCTCAAGCCATCTGGACATTTTGATGGAGCCTGGCTTATCTTTTTCTTTTAAAAAAAAACATGAACAATATTTTTATTTGAAAGTTTTTTGTGTTAACTCTTCGGGTGCTGGCTAATCTCCAACTCTTTAGCACTTGCATGCTAATCTGTGTGTGCATCGAATGTATCTAGTCAGTCTACTGCATTTAATCTAATCTATAGTATTTATAGAGAATCCATCACCATAGTATCAGGGGATGTTGGAAGCATCGTACCTTGGGGACTGGACAGTTTCCAAGGGTTTAGTGGAGGTATCTAAAGGCTGCTGTGCCAAGGAGAGGGAGGGTTTCTGGCTGCAGGGAAGTGAGGACAGATCTGTACTCATGCCTTCAGATTCCCAAATGGCCCTGTCATCACCCCACCCCCACATCCCCCAGAAACAAGCCCATCATCTCGTGGCTGACCTCATGACATATTCCACTGCCAGTTTCTGACCACTTCCTCAAGCTAAAAGCCAGCAGGGTATGAGGGGGAATCACAGCAGGAGGTGAGCCTGGGGTGCAAACAAACTGGCCTGGAGCCCAGAGCAGCTCTGTGCAGTGATATGGACCAGCAGCATGTGGCTGTGGGCTGCTGGATGGGGCAGGGCTACAGTGGTTCTGGGAGAGTCCAGAAGAGGACTAAGAAAGCCGGAGGAACCTCATTGGAGAGAGAGGAGGGAGTTAGGAGTAGGGAGCCAGAGAGCTGTAAGGCTAAAGGGAGAAGAGGGGATTGAAGAGAAGCCAGGTATACTTGGCTCCCAACTCTCTGCTGAAAGCCTTCAGGCTGGGTACATTTGTCTTCTGATTCTAAGGGTTAAACAACAGAAACAGTCAGACAAATAATCCATGCATTTGACACGCTGAGTCCCATCCCGTACATTTCCAGAACTGCTTGGGAATAGCCATGTATCTCTCATTGGATATAATGAGATTGTGATGCTGGTTTCAACCCATGGAACTTTATGCACATTTACAGGATATAATGATGTGACCCAATGACCCAGTCATTGCAGGATTCCACAGCCTCTACACAAAGCCATTGAAAAAGCCACCAGAAGAGTTAGCATCACCTGATTTAATGGGAAAATTTACAGGGTCTAAAAGACATATTTTTAAAAATGGGAGAGGGGCTCAAATACTCACTGGCTGCCTAAAGTCACTCTGTGGTCTAGTTGCTTTGACTGTGTGAGCCAGGGTGAACTTCTTAATGGAACTGACACCTTTATCTGCTTGTGGAGAGGTCATTCCCCACAAAGGGCCAGCCTGATGCAGAATCAGGGGAACAGCCTCAAGAGCTTTTGGGCTTCAGCATAGCCCTGACAATAAAATGAGGGATAGAATGACCAGAGCCTTCTCTGAATGGATTTGTCCTAGGGACTATAAAATAGAGAACACAGAGTCTACAGGTATGTGAAGAACTATAACCTGACACTGACGTTGGGCTCTGCGGAGGGGGCTGAAATCTGCATGGCCTTTAAAAATTAAGTGCACTTGCTTTTTATTCATTTCAGATGTACCAGCTGCCTCTCGACCAAATGGAAGTGTTATTGGTGCACTAAGAAATACATGTGTGTCTCCAATTACTCTGATTGTGAGGACTCACTAAAGATGAATGTAAGGCACATTGGGCTTTGTTATTTCGTAGATTTTGTAAGTTGGCTGCATTATTGTTATTATATTCTGTCTTTTCCTGGAGGAATTTCCTGTGTTGACCAGATGCCATTGGTTTTAGAATACTGTACTGAATATATATGGGGTCAGCTATGGGACTGGGACTCAGGAGACTGAGGCTCTGGTCCTGACTCTGTCACTGACTTGCTGTGTGGCCTTCAGAAAGTCTCTTCTTCACTCTGTGCGTCAGTTTCCCCAATGAAGATAATGTTCCTGCACTTTTTAAAGAGCGTTGAGATTTGGAAATAAAAAGCTGTGTGTTAGTGCACAGGAGTAATGGCTTTCTAGACACTAGCAAGCTCACAGGTTCTGAAAATGCTTCTGTCTGGATTGGTGATGGGATACAGAGCCTGTCACCATTTGAATCTCTCTCCAATTAGTAGCAAGAATACTTAGCATTTATGCAGCACTGATTAACACCCCTGTGAGCTAGGCAAGTAAGTATTCTTGCCCTCTCTTCACAGATGGGGAAACTGATGCTAAGGTTGGTGAAGTGACTTACCCAAGAGCATGCAGAGAGCTGGTAGCAGAGCCAGGGTTAGAACTGAGCAGTTGCTAGTTCCCATATGTGTGCTTGATCACATGGCATCTCCAGGTAGTGACTGAAAGTGGTTACAGTGAGAGGCTATTCAGTGAGCTGTGCAAAGTGGTTCTGTGGTCGCAGTCCTGCTTCTAGTAGATAAGTGTCAACATTACATAATCTGTTGGCCCCAACTAGCACCTATGTTAGCAGCTTCAGCAGAAGGCATAAAAAATTGTATTGAGATGGAGTCTAGTCTGCCCTCTCCATTCTTAAAGTGGTCCCTCTAGATTGAGGAGGAAGCATTGTGGGGGAAACTGACCTGTTCTACAGCTAAAAAGAGGACTTCAGTTTCCTGGGCGGTCAGTCCAACACCTTTCGTCAGTTTATCTCCGGTTTTCTTGCCGTTGACACAGCTGTGTGTGTCTGTGTATCTTGTAACAGAGTAAAGAATTGTTCATGTGTGGGATTCTTCCAATGTACATGTTCAGCTTTCCTGGTTATTTCAGCAGGCTTTGTCCCTTGGTTCTTTATTACCATTCAAACTGGAGCAATGCCTTGATTTCCACGCACCTTGGGATGCCTGGATTTAAGCAATAAAATAAATCTAGCAATACCTTACAATTCCTTTAGCTTTTACTAGGCTGTTGTGGTACATTAATGAAATGGCAGCTAACTTGCTAGAGCGCCACTGGTGAGTGCAGAAAATCGCCTTTATCCAAATTACAGCTCCTAATAACACAGAAACTTGGCATAGTCAAGCTTCTGAAATTTAAACTGAAGCTAATTTAAATAAAATTGGCCTTTAGCAATCAATTTATTGGACCTCGAAGCCAAGCTTTTACATTTTAAATTGAATATTTCTTTGGCGCTAGCACTCTGAGCCTCTTTCAAGCTCATTCAGACAGAGATTCCCCTTGCTTGTTACCTTTATACAAGGACCTCGGCCATATATTAGACTTTCCATTCTCTCTTCCAGACTTGACCTCAGAGATCTGATTGATTTCCATTCATGCCCCTTCATCAGGGCCGGCTCCAGGCACCAGCCCACCAAGCTTGTGCTTGGGGCGGCACCTGGAGGGGGGCGGCGCGGCGCTCCGGCCGCCGGAGACAGCGGGGCCACGGCCGGGCTCGCCGCCCTCCCCCCCGGCACCCTCCCCGCCGGGGCTCGCCGCCCTCCACCCAGGGCTCCGGCCGCCCTCCCCCCCGGCGCCCTCCCCCCGGCCGCCGGGGGGAGAGTGGAGCCCCCGCCGGGGCTCGCCACCCTCCTCCCAGGGCTCCGCCCGCCCTCCCCCCGGCGCCCTCCCCCCGGCCGCCGGGGGGAGAGTGGAGCCCCCGCCGGGGCTCGCCGCCCTCCTCTCAGGGCTCCGGCCGCCCTCCCCCCCCGGCGCCCTCCCCCTGGCCGCCGGGGGGAGAGCAGAACCCCCGCCGGGGCTCGCCGCCCTCCCCCCGGGGCTCCGGCCGCCCTCCCGCCCCCCGCGAGGGGGGGGGGGGGGGCGGCCGGAGGCTTTTTTGCCTGGGGCGGCAAAAAAGCCAGAGCCGGCCCTGCCCTTCATACCCTGCCTCCCTTTGTGGAAATCTCTGGAACTCATGTAATTCATTAAAGAAGGAAGGCAGATATGACTGATACATTGCAACTTTTTATCCTATACAGTTCTTTCCATATAAAAACAATATGAAAGGCTTCATGCATCTGTTGAGTCACAGCCAGTCCAATCGTTCTTTGAGAATAATATTCATTGCAGATTTAACCTTCTTCTCTGCTTGTGACTCATCTGTGAACAGATTTTCCAAATCTCTTAGCATTTTGTAATTGTTAAATGAACAGTATAAATCTGTAGCCCTTGCTTTGTTCATGAATCATTCACTTTGGGCCAGATTCTTAAAAGTTCTCAGCACCAAACATGCCTAGCTTTTTTGAAAATCTGACCCTTTAACTCTTTGCTATTCTGTGTGTGGGACTAGTCACTAAATCACATGATGTTGTTAATGCTGTTTGAATGAGCAGAGTCCTGAAAATCTGCAGATATTCACTTTATATCCCTGGACCATTTTTGTAGATCGTAGATTGGATGCAGATACAAATTTTGTATCCATGCAGGGCTCTATGGATGAGAGAAGCTTTCTAAAAAGGAAAATAAATAAATGCAAACAGCCACTTAGGCCATGTCTACACTACCACTTATGTCGGCAAAATTTATGTCGCTCAGGGATGTGAAAAAAACATACCCCTGATAGATATAAGTTTCTCCGGCATAAGTGGTAGTGTGCACAGCGCTAAGTTGGCAGGAGGGCTTCTCTCGGTGACATAGCTACTGCCGCTTCCTGGGGGTGGTTCAGTTATGTCAACGGGAGAGCACTCTCCCATCAGCATAGAGCGGCTACATGAGAGATCTTACAGCGGCACAGCTGCATCGGTACAGCTGTGCCACTGGAAGGTCTCTAGTGTAGACCTAAGTTCCCTGTAAGCTACGCAGCAGCCTATTTAGCGCCGCGCAGGTGCTCAAGGAATCCTCCTGGGGACCTGCCGCGGTCAGGGGAGCTCCTGGCCCAGCCCCAACCTAGCCTGGTCCCCTACCTGCTACGGCCGGAGCGGCCCAGACCTGCCGCGGCTGGGGAGCTCCTCCTGCAGTCCGGACCTGCCACAGCCCAGATGCCCCAGCCGCAGCCGGGGCGCCGCAGCTGGGGCACCGCGGCCCGGCCCCAGCCAGGGCGGCGGAACCCAGCCCAGCCCCATTCGCGGCCAGGGCGGCCCAGCCTGGACCCAGTCGTGGCTGGGACAGCCCGGCCTCGTGCCCCCCCACCCCCGGCCCAAACCCAGCCCTGGCCTGGACCTACCGGGACCAGGGGAGGGGTGCCTATCCTGCGGCCCCAGCCCTGGAGCTGCTGCAGCAGGGAGAGGCGCATCTCCCCACCAGTCCAGGTGCTGCTGCAGGGAGAGAGATCTGGGGGGAGTCCCGGAGTCCCTCATCCCTGGTCCCACCCCAGAGCCTGGACCCCCAGCCGGAGCCCTCACACCCCTGCATCCCAACCCTCAGTCCCAGCCCTGAGCCCCCTCCCACACTCCGAGCCCCTCGGCCCCACCCCTACCACATGAATTTTGTTACGTGCACCAATATGAAAGTCATGTGTCACACATCACCTCTATATTGGTGCACATAACAAAATTCATTCCGCACATAGGTGGGAAAAATTAGAGGGAACACTGGTGTAGACATAGCTTTATTCTTGCTCCTGTACCACTAGGTAAGTGTATCATGTCCCCCTTTAGTGGCTGGTCTACACAGATGATAAGAGTCTTCTACTGCTACCAGTAGGGCCAGTGCTGAAGGCGCTGTGTTCTTTTCCTACTGGTGATCAATGGTGAAATTCATTACACTCATGAATAGCCTTCTTTCCATGTGAATGCAGGTATTTGAATAAACAGTGATCCCCCCAAATATGCATATGAACAAAAACCTCTCAGTCAAGGGTATTCAAGCAGCTGGCACAATTGGGCTCTTGATATATGCATCAAATGAATTCAGCTCCCCAAGCCAGCTGATACTCCACTTTTGTTTAAAAAAAATATTAAGGATATTTTTTCAACAATAACTAGGTTGAATTTAAAATTAGACAGGCCAAAACACCAGCCAATACACTCCAGGGAACAATCCTGAGCCTGTCCCTCATTCACAAGCAAATTCTCTTCTGTGGGCCACATTCCGCTCCCAGTGTAAATCCAGAGTCATTCTGTTGGCTTCAGTGGACTTACTTCTCCAGATTCACACTGCCTTGCTGGGAATGAGAGCAGAATCCAGCCCTGTATCTCCACAAAGCCTGAATTGTACAGCCCTGAATGCACAGGGGAGGGAAACTCAAAGCCCCAACCCCAACCTCCTCCCCACCCCCCGTTTCCTCCAGGGAAAAAAACATTCACAGAGCATGTTACACCTACTGCCTGATCGTTTTGATTTTGCTTCTCTAGGGAAAGTATAGCAGTCTCAGTGACCCCTTGACCACAGCCTCACCTCACAGCTTTTCAGCCTCTAGAATCCTTGGACTATCAAAGGAACTAACTGCCTGAACCACTGAGGATTAAAGTAATCAGATGAGCTCAATGCTGCCAAAGGCAATCACCTCCAGAAGGCTCAGTGAGACAGATCCTGAGGTCCTTACACAGGCAAAACTCCCTCTGGAGTCAATGGGAGATTTGCCTCAGTAGGGACAGAATAAAAGCTGGGTAAGAACCCTGAGGATTTGTCTCCAGATTTGGATGCATCTGAGAATCACTGAGTCTCTTGAGTTTACAGCTGTTACTTACTGAAAAATTTGGAGCAAGTCTTTGAATGATGCTTCAGGGATATCAATTTAGTTTTAATTAAGGGACAAATCATCAAAAAAAAGTGTGTGCCAATGTGTACCCACATTTGAGTGCACAATTGCACATGAATATCAGGCTATTGCATGCACATAAATGCCCTTTTGCACACACAGTTACCTGATTTGTGTGCCTAGTTGCAGTAATTGTGTGTGCAAATAAAGACATACACTGTGCTTGCAAGCCATGCCCTCTTTTTTTTCAATTATATGGGCCCTTTTCATTGGCTCACAATGCTGATTAATCATGGAGAATGTAAGAAGCTTTGCCCAGTGGTGAGAGCGAGGGATTAGGAATCAGACCTCCTGGGATCTGTACCTGCCCCCAACACTGGTTTGCTGTGTGACCTTGGGCAAGTCACTTACTTTTTTCCTTTGTGATTCAGTTTCCCCACCTGGAAAATGAAAATAATAATAGTACCTACCAATGAGACTTATTTCCTTTTTGTAAAACTCCTTGACATCCTCAGATGGTAGGTGTTGTATAAATGCATAACAATAATTTAAAAGATTTATGAAGGACTAAACCCCAAGGTAAAATTGTCAGAAGCACCTAAATCTGATTTTCAAAAATGACTTAGGCACTTAGAGCCAGATATTTAAAGGTATTTGGGCACCTAACATTCTAGATAGGTGCCTAGTAGGATTTTCAAAAGCACCTACCTCCAATTTAAATACCTTTTAAAATCTGCCCTGAGGAGCCTACATTTCACTGAAAGTCAGTCAGACGTAGGCTCCTAAGTCATTTAGGTGCTATTAAAAATGTTATCCCAAGTGGAAAAGATACATCCGTCTCTGATCTCCTTATTGGTGCTGAATATTCCAGGTACATTCAGGTAGAATGCATCTGCTGTGCTGCTGAATGTACCAGGCACGCGGACATACTCCTGAATGTACCAGTGTAGACCCTAATATCCCATTGATTTCACTGGCCTGGCAGTGGATGACAGTAGTAGTGCAGAGGAGATGATTGAAAATCAGCAACCAACAGATTAGTCCTTAATGTTTTTAATAATCACCATGTGCTTGTACACAGGATATTTCTACTTAAATCCAAAGGAAATTCCTGGGATATTAGAAGGATTTTTTTTAAAAAAAACATAGCATTATTGGATTGACTTTTTCCTAAGAAATCACTGCATGGAACCTGTAGCTTTGCTGACAAATGTAGAATTGCACTGAAACTAGGGTTACCATATTTGAACTTTCAAAAACGAGGACACTCCATGGAGGGGTAGCCCTGCCCCTATCCACTCCCTCCCACTTCCCGCCCCCTGACTGCCCCCCACAGAACCCCGAACCCATCCAACCCCCCCTGCTCCTTGTCCCCTGATGGCCCCCTCCGGGACCCCTGCCCCTATCTAAGCTTCCCTTCTCCTTGTCCCTGACTGCCCCCCCCAGGACCCCATCCCTACCTGTCCCCTGACTGCCCCGACTCCTGTCCACACCCCCGCCCCCTGACAGGCCCCCCCCCCCGAACCCCTGACTCATCCAACCCCCCTGCTCTCTGTCCCCTGACTGCCCCGACCCCTCTCCACACTCCCGCCCCCGACAGGCCTCTCCCAGAACCCCCGACCCATCCAAACCCCCTTGCTCCCTGTCCCCTGACTGCCCCCCAGGACCCCCTGCCCCTTCTCCAACCTCCCAGCCCCCTTACCATGCCACTCAGGCCAGTGTGTCTGGCTCCACTTGGAGCCAGACACGCTGCTGCAGACACGCTGCCATGCTCCTCCGCGGAGCACACAGCCTCGCCCCCCCCCAGAGCGCTGCCGGCACGGCACGCTGAGGTTGCAGGGGAGGGGGGAATAGGGGAGGGGCTCTGGCTGCTGGAGGCCCCAATGCGAGCGGCTCAATCTGGCCCGGCCGGTCTGTCAGTCGCGCCGCGCTCTGCATTGGGAGGGAAATCCCGGACCTTTTTAGATTTTTACAAAGTCCTCCCGGATGGCTATTTAAAACCCCCAAATCCAGACATGTCCGGGATAATCCGGACGTATGGTAACCCTAACTGAAACTTGTTCATTGACATGAGAGTAGTTGCTTCTTGACACAAGGAGAGCAGGCATTAGTTTGCAGAGAAGTGATAATTTTGTTTTCTGTGGCTTGGGATGAATTTGAAGCTGAATAGCAGTGGTGGCTCTGCCAAACCACATCCAGAAAGAAATTGGTCATCTTTTTTATTTTTTCCTTTTGATTGATATTTTGGGGACAGACTCCCTTTGAGTCCTTATGTCTATTTCTCTCCTGCCTCCATGTTTGTTACCATCCAGTATTTCACTTGCTCAGAAAGGGAGAGCAGGAAATCCCTCTTATGGGTTGCTCTTCAACAGCCTTGCAGGGCTCATGAGCCACTGATTGGAAAGTATTGTTAAGAGATGCCAATGCCAGAACCTCTGACATTTTGGTGCATCAGATAAAATGGGACCCAGATCCAAACCACGTCTGGGTTTGCTTTTGCTTTTTGCAAAACCAAAACCCTTTTTCACAAGCTGATGTCTAGTTGGCCATGATGAGTGAGCAGGGGATGAAGGCAGAGAATTCCTGAGGGGACATTATACAGAGCCTTGAAGATCAGGACGAGAAGCTTGAATTTGATGAAATGGAGGAGAGGAAGGTAGTGGAGGAATCTAAAGAGAGTGGAATAACATGGTCAGAAGGGTGCGCAGGGTAGATTGTTGTCCTAAACTGTAGGGAACAAAACAAATACACTTGTCTTACTATCATTATTGTTATTTATTAATCATTAATTTCTAGATTAAGGTACAAAATTATCGTGATGGACCTGGAACTCACTGAGGTTTGTTAAGACACTTGGTGAAGATTTCACCAAGTCTTTCCCACACTCTGGCTTCCGCCACACTTTTATTGTATCAAAACCAAAGGAGCTGAGGAAGTGTTATCCTATCTGACATGGGTAACTGCATGGAGACTAGAACTAGGCCTGCAGCAAGCTCATATCTGGATCCTTAGTTCCCCAGAGTTCAAGTAGATTTAGATCTTCTGTCCGGTTCAGGCACATCTCTAATTCTGCCCTCTTGGAATTGCTGATAACTAGGGGACTAATTCTTACTCAGGTTCCTGTTGATTTTAATAGAATTTCTTGCAAAGCAAGGCACTGTTCAGGCCTGAGAATGGGGCCCTCAGAACTGCAACCAGAGCAGAAATAATTAAACCAGCGGTTCTCAAACTGTGGGTTGGGACCCCAGAGTGGGTCGTGACCCCATTTTAATGGGGCCACCAGGGCTGGTGTTAGGCTTGCTTGAGCCCAGGGCTGAAGCCAAAGTCCAAGCCCCACCGCGTAGGGCTGAAGCCGAAGCCCAAGGGCTTCAGTCCTGGGCGGCGTCGCTCAGGCTTTGGCTTCAGTCCTGGGCGGCAGGGCTCAGGTTACAGACCCTCCTCCCCCGCCCAGGGCTGAAGCCCTCAAGTTTCGGCTTTGGCCCCACTGCCCCTGGGTGGCTGGGCTCAGGCTTCAGTCCCCCTTCCTGGGGTTGTATAGTAATTTTTGTTGTCAGAAGGGTGTCATGGTGCACTGAAGTTTGAAAAACCCTGAATTAAACATTTACAAATCTTTCCACATTATGTAAAAACCAAGCACCTGTGGCATCGCTGCTGAGAAGAAAATGCCACATCAGCTCCACACAGGAGCATTTTAAAAATTCAGGCCCTTCTCCCTGATCCAGCCACGAATGAGCTAATCAGCTGGAAAGTTCCCTTTCCAGTCATTGTTGAACAGCAGGAGAAGGGACTGCGGGACAACGAGTTAATCAGCCCTGTGAGAGTATTTATCTGGCAAGCCAAGCTGGTTGCTGTGACATGCAAGGACACACAAGACCATAGGAGCTTTCACATAAATTTTCAGTCCCCAGCTGCATTCGCTTTAACTCTTTTCACTCAAGGAGGCTATGGACTGAAATCTCCCTCAAACCCTTTTCTTTGTTGTTTTTACTTCTCTCCCCCGCCCCATGTGTCTCTCTCTCTGTTATTTAATCTTCATGATGAGGCAGCACTGACTGTGCTTGGTTAAGATCAGTGTCCTGATAAGAACTGAAACACGGTTTCCACAGTCATACAAACACTTTAAGATAATTCATTGACCCTGAAGCCATGCTTAGAAGAGCCAGGAGAGGCACTGTAAGTGCTAAGAGTTCCCAGTGCACAGAGAGCTTCCAGAAATATGAAAATGTTCAGCTGTGTGTCTTAGTGTTATACAGCCCAATTCTAATTTCACAGTGGTGTAAATCAGGAATATCTCCACTGAAGTCTGTGGAGTTACACTGGAGTAAAACTACAGTAAGTGAGAAGAGAATCATGCCCTTTGTTATAAATTATTCTGCATATCAGATGAAATATTCTGCTGTCATTTACCCCAATGACTCCATTGTCAAAGGCATTACTCTGGATGTCCCCTGGGGTAACGGAGAGAAGAATCTGGCCTAGTTTGTTGCTGCTGTTTGCAGTGCAGTTTACATCTCATGAAAGAACAGGATGGGTTTGTCATAAAGATCTGGGCTTAGAATCAGACCAATTTCTGAACCATCACACCCAAGTGAGAAGAAAAGTGGGGGATGACACAGGATGGATGACTTTTAAAAATCATTTTTCAGTTTCATTTGGATCTTTAAATTCAGGGATTCTGCTTTGGCTACTCCTTCTCTGATGCCTCTTACAACCCTTGATAGCCCCCCACCCTCATTCACACATGCACACACACACTCTCACACTGTCTCTCTCACGTGCATGCACACATCTGAAATGCCTATGTGCACAGGAGACCACTGTAAAGTGAAATCTCTGCAGGGGCTTATAGAAATGTGCACCGCAATTTACAAGACATTTTGCTTTCTGCTGACAAGAGGGGGTCTTGCAGGAAGCTTTGCCATTGTACAGTTCAGTATGTCTTTTGAGTGTCCCTCTGGCACTTTCCTCTAGCACTTAAGTGACTATAATAATGGCACTGTAGTTACAGCCCCAGAGTGGCACCTGATGAGAGCATATGGTTTTGCTTTTGATTTACAAACAATTTTTTTACTGTGCAAAGTGAAGAGTCCCAGATTGACAGCCGTGTCACGGGGAGACGGAAGTCCTCTATATAACCGCTGAACAGGTACTGAAGGGGAAGCAGCCCTGCAAGACGAGGCGAGAAAGTTGTTCAATTTTCATTCCCATTTGGTCTTAGACTGAGATCACCAGCAAGGGTGCCAGTTAGTGCTGACAGTGGTGGGGACAGCTGTCTGCTGGGAACTGGACTGAGGCGACCATCTTGTTGCTATCACACAGCCATCAGATGGTATTGATTTTTGGTCACCACCTTCCTGGCTTGGACTTAAACTGGTGACCCAGAGGTAAAAGGTTAGGGTCACATTCCCAGTTCTACGAGCCATGCAGTCTCCCCGACAGCATGGGGTCAGCTTGTGTTTTCACTTTGTTTAGTAGGCTTCAGGCTGACTTTAAGGTATGACTGAAGAGGACTTTTTCATGACTTTTCAGTGTTTCCTTCTGTCTTTGTGATAAGAATGCTCAACATGTTCTCAGCAAAGTTTCCCATTAACCTTTCTTTGTTTTCTTGTCTTCTAAATTACAGAGCACCACTGACTGTCCACGGATTGTACCTGCCTCGCTAGAACCGATGCCCACGGGGGCTTCTCAGGACATCATGATCTCACTGGCTAATGCTGCTTTCTCCAAGGTAATTGAATTTGTAGGCAAAGCAAAAAGGTTCAAATGAGCTAACCAAGTGATCCTACTGTGGCACATAACAAGTACAAGAGCCAGACTACTGGATTCTGCTGAGGGAGTGCCACCCTCTGCCCATACAGGAGTGAAGTCCCAGATCCTCAAAGGTATTTAGGCACCTAATGCCCATTAAAATCTAATCCTAAACTTACCCATTTCCACCTTCATTAAATGCAGAGATAGCTGTACTAGCAGAGGACATTCATGAAAAGTAGCCACCTGGGTGGGTGGGTTGAAATAGAAAAAGCAAAGGGAAAATTCAGCTTGCATACGGACGTTCTCTAGGGACCTATTATAGTTAATGCCAGACCTTTCATGGCATGCGTGCAGTATGTGGATTTATGCACATTGTAAAATATCCACTAGAACAAAATGTTTGGGGGAAATAAAATTCACACTTTTGGTGGATATGTTTTCCATGTTCCATCCTGTGAGCGTGCAGGTGTCTGGCTCTCATGAGGGAATGCTCACCAAGCAGTGCGCTGGGCAATCCCCAGGGCCTTGCTTCTGGAAAAGAAAGAAACACCGTTAAAAGGGAAAGCTAGCATGAAGACCAAGTTAAGTCCAGAAATATAGGCAGAAAGCCCCACACTAACCAGACCGGCACAGAAATATATTTTAACTTTACTTTAAAAAAATGATGTCCCTTTCTGTGAAATCCTTTGGCATGTAGGTGGTTGCATGGGGCAAATGCAAATCATAGCAGTGTCCACAGAGTGATACACTCTGGGATGTGTTTTAGAAGCCAGGAAGGGACAGAGGAAATAACAGAGGGGTGGGGAAATATAATAAATGCTGGTATTTATGGAAAACTGTCTTGTGTTGTTTTGGGTCAGGTTCTCAAACCTTCATGTGCAATTGTGGGCCTAATTCATCTATGCAGTTACCACAAAAGCAGATGCCAAATGGGGAAATGTGCACACCAATGACCACTTATCTTGTCTTTTATTCAGAGTGATGAGCAGATCTTGGGCATGTCTTCAGGCGTAAAGGGCTTGGGCAGCAGGCAAGCAGGATCAGGCTGTAGGGCTGTGATGTTAACAAAGCTTCGGGAAAACCTTCTTCTGTACATTACACCAGCAAAGAAAACTGTTCTCTGCTGTAACTTGGTTGCAGTTTCCTGTCTAAGGTCTGGCATTTGTAAATAAGGATGTGCCCCTGTATTGTCAGCAAAATGGGAGAAAATCCGGCTTCCTCTGTGGAGCCACAAGGTGGCTAAAGAGGAAGACATAGCACATGTAACCTGATCAGCAATGGAGTAAACAGGAAGGTTACTGAGGCACCTCAATTCCCAGAGGGCAGCCCAGACGACTACCTTGCAGTTTGATTTCCTCACTCCTTCAGTCTGTAAAATCCTCCTGGAGCAGCAGAGCAAGATTAGTTCTGCTGCATTTCTCAGGAGAAGCTCTGTAACTCATGATCATTCCCAGCACAGAGGGGATCCAGGAAGCGAGATCCATTGCCGCTGCTATTGAGACTGCTAATGTGTTAACGAAAGAGGGAGAGGGCATGGATCGGTTTAAAGAGCATACGTTACAGCAGGGGTTGGCAACCTTTCAGAAGTGGTGTGCCGAGTCTTCATTTATTCACGCTAATTTAAGGTTTCACGTGCCAGTAATACATTTTAACGTTTTTAGAAGGTCTCTTTCTATAAGTCTATAATATATAACTAAACTATGGTTATATGTAAAGTAAATCAGGTTTTTAAAATGTTTAAGAAGCTTCATTTAAAATTAAATTAAAATGCAGAGCCCCCCAGACCGGTGGCCAGGACCCGGGCAGTGTGAGTGCCACTGAAAATCAGCTCGCGTGCCGCCTTTAGCACACGTGCCATAGGTTGCCTACCCCTGCGTTACAGATTGGTGTAATGATTAACAGTGAAAGGATTTCAGCCTCGCTCTTGCTTCCGCACGTGTGCTGTGTGAGTCAGTTGGCTCCTGCCATGAATCAGGAGCTTCTTTCACGTTTCAGGCTGTTTTATCAAATCTGTGCGGTGGTTTTTAGGGTATATTTAGTGCTCATTAAAAGTGCTGCACTGAGCCTCGGAGACGGGATTTATTCACACAGGATGTGTACACTAGGAAGACCGGGAGCAGAATTTGGTCTCTGCTGTTATTAGTAACATAGTGTAGGGAAATTTATTTTTGAAAAATACTGTGTGCCAGATCCTTAACTGTACCATAGCTCTGCTCAGCACAGTTGACACTAAGGGGACAAAAGTGGCTTTAAGCCCAGATGACTGGCCACATTACAGTTCAGCTTAACCAAGACAGCTAAGAGACCAGTTTGGCTCTTGCTGTTACTTAGAACAGCCTCAGAGCAACTCTAAATTCCACCCTTATAAAAGCCCCCTACAAGTCATTGTGCTGGCTGAGGATCTCCAGAGTACTATACACTTTGACCATGCCACCTCCCACCCCTACTCAAGCCTTGGATTCCCTCAGTCCAAGGGAAATCTTCAGTTGTCCTGCCAGAGCAGCTTTCCTGTAGCAGACAGGGGCCAGGATCTGTCCCTTGTGTGATGTTTAACATGGTGGCGATTAAGTGGTTACTCCCTTTGTTATTTATGATTAACCAGGGTTAATCAGGATCTGTAATCCCAAAATTCAAACCTTTGGGTCCTATTCCAATCTCTGAGTAAGTTATCCCATTGGTAACTCCACTGATCTATAGAGTTGCTTCTGATGTTCACAGGAGAAAGAGGTCAGAATCAAGCCCTGCAGCTCCATTCATCTCTGATTCTGGTGGAAAAAATAGAAAAGTATATTGTTGCAAAAACTCTCTCCTCTCTTCTCTTGTTTCTAGGATACTGTTCTGGAATGTCATTTTGGAACTGACAGGACGTTTGAAGCCAGATGGGTGAACACCTCCACCGTTCAGTGCAGCAGTGTCCTGGTAAATATCTGGGCAGAGGGTCTGCAAACAGGGGCATTTGGATAGAGCCCATCTCACCCCTCCAGCTCCCTAACATACAACAAATAAAACACCCCTCCCCCGCAAACAATGCGGAACTGGAAAGGAAACAAAGCGGCTTTTAGCATTGCCAGAAAGATGCCCCAGAGTGCTCTTTGCATATGCTGATGGCTGGGGAGAGCATTCCAAAGTCACAGGCACTCTGCTTCCTGTCTTCTCTGCATTATCCCATGGGGCTGTCTAGCAGCTCTCACCCCACCCAGTCTCCGTATTAGTACATTAGTTCCCAGCATGTCCCAATACACTTCACTGGCCTCGTTTAGAGAGTTCCTATTACAGGGTTCATCTAATCCTGTTGCTTCTAATCTGCCCATAGGCAATGCTCAGTATTGCAGGAAAGAGCATTTTGTCACTTGGGGCTCAATCTTGCAAGGTGCTGAGTCCCCTCAACTCCTGTTGGTGTCAGTGTGAGATGAGGACCCTCAACATCTTGCAGAATTGAGCCTTTACAAGGCCTAATCATGCCACCACTGCAGTCCGTGGCAAAAATCCCCTTAGCCTCAGTGGGAGCAGGCTTTCGCCCTGTATCCGCTGAACATATGTCAGAGATTTGTGGAGAGACTGTATCAGCTATGGGGATGGTGGGGAATTTATAATAACCGTGAAGAAAAAGATGCTGTAGCTGTAGCCTGAAGAATAATCCCTTATTTACATACATTGATCTCAGTATCCGTTAGTAATGTCTCCAAAATATTCAAGTTCCCGTAGTGTCACTATAGAGTTAGGTGCTACCCCTGCAGAACAGGGTTCTGACGGAAACATTTTAAAAAGAAGGTTGAGGGAAAACTTTTCCCTTAGTCATATATTTTGGTGGAACATTTTAAAATATGTAGACAAGGCAGCCTGCTACATTTTCTTACTCATTTCCACTTAGAGATCAGCAGATACAGGCCCCTGTGTTAAATAATACCTCCACAATGGATGGTTCTGCTTTTGCTGAGGTCTCCGTGAAAATAATTAAGGAGGACAGAAAAAATACCCCTCCTTTCCTTTTCCCCTGCTTCCTTTATTAAAGATTGGAGCCTTTCATTCTGAGAAACAATACTATAAAGTATATGAGCACTGTTATAATGAAGGATGTTAGTCATCTCATGTGTGTGTGTGTAGGGGGTAATCTGCTATTTTAGTAAATTTCATTAGAACATGTTCATTTCTTTCTTCATGCAGCTCCACACATCAGAAAAAAGCCATATCTTCCCGGTAAACCTTCAGCTGAAGGATAAGCCAGACAGATTCATTGACAGTCCACAGATGATGACAGGTTTGGGCTGAAGACATTTTTCACTCTACTTTAATTTAGTTAGGTTAAAGGCTCCTAGAAAACTAACAAAACACTAGAGTCACGAGAGAGAGAGTGCTCTGAGTATCAGATGCATGCACACAACTCACACAAATCTTATACACACAGCTTAACATGCACGAGCATGTGTGCACACAGACCACATGTCAGATACATTTATACCCCCCAGACAAACATGCATACAAAGCCATAGACATAAATCTTGCACACACACACAAGATCACCCTCAGGCTAACACCCCAGTTTAGACTGCTTGCTTGTCAGTAGTGTATAGAACAGAACATTCTGAAATAATAGATCTCAACAGAAAATGTAAAGTGTCTCCCAGGGTCAGTGAAGGAATTTAGCTCAAAGGAGATAAGCATAGATAGGGGAGGGCCCTTGCAGAAGCTTTTATGGGAACTGGGATCAACATTTAATGCATTTTAAAAATTCACTTTTAAAAAAATCTTGAGAAGGAATAGAATGTATAAACATAATTCCCCCAGACCCACGCTGTATCTCTGGGAAAAATACAAGGGTTCTTTGAAAAGCTCCTTGCTGCATCAGCAAACTAAACAAGGAGCAAAGAAGTCAGATTAAAAGCGTACCCAAAGCAGTGGGGGGAGTAGTGGAGCCCGACTCTAGCAGCTTGTCTACTCGGTGGTGTAATGCGCACCACAGGGGTCTGGTTTCTAAAGAGCACTAACATGTTGCACATTAATTGGTCCATGTAGACCCTGCTGGTGCGCACTAAAAGTTCCCTAGAGAGCTTTAGTGTAGCACTGAAACAGGATTATGTTAAAGCACACTAAGGAGCTTTTAGCATGTACCTGCAGGGTCTACATGGACCAATTAATGCACAGCCTATTTAGTGCGTTTTAGAAATCACACGTCCCCCAGCAGTGTGCATTACCCCATATGTAGACAGGCCCCTAGATTAGTGCAGAACAAGCTCAGTAGACTGGCCTGCCAAGACTTATTGTTCACATGTTGACCGCCTCCTCTGTCCTGCCTCTCTGCCTTTGCCATGCTTTGAACTCTCCAGCTAAACCTGTGTTAATGTTGCATGTCGCATCTATGAGGCAGGTTCTCCTCTCACTTACACCAGCCTTACATCACTGTGACTCCAATGACTTCATTAGAGTTGCTTCTAATTTACATTGGTGTGAGAGGAGAATCAGGCTGTTAGCATGAGCTATAGTGAGAAGATCCTGACTAGGCTGAGAAACACTGAAACACATCTATTATAAGCCCAGACAGACAGGTTTCCTGGTAGGGTATGGCAGGGTGGAAGGAGGCATCTTGCAAGGGAATCAGGCAGTGGGGAAAACATTGAGTGAGAGGTTCCCAGGGGCAGAGAAGTACTGCTGAAGGGGATCAGGATGAAGGCACTTTAATTTCTTGAACTAATCTAGGTGGTGAGTATCAGAGGGAAAGGGGCACTGGGCTGGGGTCACTTCTCTTCATAATAGAGGATACTTGAGTCTCAAGATGAGTGTTGTTGGGATCAGAAAAGACAGAGAGGGGAACACCTGTAGCCTCTTAAATCACAGAGTTCATCAAAGAGCATTGAATCCACACCCATAGTTGCATGGAGGAGTTATTAGTTTATGTGGCCCAAGTTTGGATTCAAGTTTGCATAACTTGAATCAACCTCTCTACCAACTTCTCTGGTTCCACTCTACCTTAGTCAGATTGGTACATTTGAAACTACAGAGAGGTTTACAAAAGCAATTGCAGACCAAGACCAAAATGTATGGGGCCAGTTATACAACAGTATAACTCCTCTATTGGCCTAGGTCAAGCTACTTTTGATTTTCCCCACTCTCGCTCATTTTCCCCACCTTTCTTTATCAGTCTTTATTCTAAACCATGTTTCAATCTCCGAAAATATCAAATATCACGTGTAAGCCCATTACCTTAGTATTAATAGTACCCAGTGTGACACACTAAGTCAGGGAGCTAAACCAGCAATTCTTGCATGGAAAATAGGAGATTTTCATGCATAATTGTGAAGACTCAATACCCTAAGCATAGGTGGATTATTGCGTTATGTGGGGAGCTGGGAAAGGGCATTGGACCCCAGACAAAAAATTGACAACAATTTGATTAAGTGGTTGGAGCAGGGAGATAAGATTCTTAGGTTCTCTTCTTGTCTCACCTCTGACTTGCTCTGTGACTTTAGGCAGGTTACAGGGGCCAATGTTTTCAAAAAGGTTCATACATTTTAGAGGTCTCCATTTCAGGGTGTTCAGTCTGAGACAGCCAAGGTTTGATTTGGCGAGATGCTGAGCATACACAATTCCAGCTGAAGTCAGTAAGAGCTATGCATGCCCCTGGAACCAGGCCCTACATCTTTCAAGTAGGGTGCTCCAAAGCAGAGGAACTCAAAATCAGTGGGCACTTTTGAAAATGTAGCCTTTTGGTGCCTCAGTTTCCCCCTCTGTAAAGGGGTGATGGATCTGCATATGAAGGCTTGGGGGGATTTGTTAATTGTGTGATAAAGTTCTTTGAGATTCCCCCTGGTGAACAGTGCAAGAGAAGTGCCATTCCTGAGTATGATTATTTCTGTGTTTTACACATTCCTGCAAACATGTGTGGGTTGGAGGGAATGGGGAAGTGAAAATAATGTTTCCTGAACATGTCTAACTGTTGATTCATAGGGTACCCACATTTCAACAACTAAGGGCCTGAGGGTTGAGAAGGTTACGTAACCTGGGCATCAGCTAATAAAGAGGTGAAAGCACTGTAGGAAAATCATTAGGAAGCAGAGACAAGCAGACCTAATGGGAGCAGTGAGTCAAGAATGCTCATAGCTGCTAAAGGGAAGGAAGGGGACTGTAAACATTGTACAGAGCATTGTAACTATTAGATTTTTGTCACAGAAAATGGAAGCAATAGGATTGCTTTGCAGCAGGATGGAGTCAGCTGTACCGAGCTGCTTCCCATGTGGATACCGAGAATTAGAAAAATGTAACATACACTGACAAAAGGGTTGTTTTTTTAATGCTGCTAAATCATATTTTAGTGGGAATGAATGCCCAGTACTTCTGGGAAATCCTTAGGATCGCAGCCAAGGCCCCTTCAGCTTCCTCTATGTGCAAACCGTCCTCCTCGCCTGTTGGATTTCTTATGCTATATGGGTTAATATATATATTTGGTTTGGTGTTTGATTGTATAAAGCTAAGCACAGTCATGAAAGACCTAGGCTTGGGAACTCACACTCGCTTTTGTCTCTTGTGGTTTAGTGGAGGTCTATAACTGTGCAACTGGAAGCACAGACTGTTCTCAGTGCCTGGGGAGAGAGGACATGGGGCACCGATGCATCTGGAGTGAGAGCAGCTCCATTTGCAGACTAAACACTGAATCCCCACAGATCCCAGTCATGTGTCCTGCTCCGGAGATTAGGAAGGTAAGACTTGAATGCAGCAGAGAGCGCATTCTGTTGGTCAGCATCACTCCATATAATGTAACAAACAACACAGCCCTGAGTTTCAAAACCAAGGGGAGGGTCACAGGTGTAGCATCTACTACCAGTCATTCAGTCAGGACAACTGAGAAATCCTCAAGACTGGCACCGTTCTGTTCATCAATTTGTTATGCTGCCCATTCACCTGAAAACTCCAGACTAGCTGCAGATGATATCTAGGTACAATAGGATCCAATCGGGATCACTCTAGCGGGAAAACCAGAGCTTGTCAGACTCTCCAAAGCCATGTGTTGTTTTGGGGAGATGAGAAAATCAAATGGATTCATGCTGAGTGATTTTTCAGAATCAATCAGAAGATTCATTAGCTAGGAATAGTCATTAGAATGGGTACAGATAAAATAATAACCTGCACCCAAAACTCCATCCACACATGCCCTGAAGCTATAGTGAGGTTCACAGTGTCTGAGTGAACTTTATGTCAGTGTGTTTTAGAGATGGTCCAAAGTCTAGATCTGGATCCCAACTTTCCCACTGCTCTGGGATGTTCTGGAATCCTGGGTTTTGATTAGAGATAGGGGACTAGCCACCAACTTCCACTCCAGATGCAGAGTCCCAGAGAAGAGTGTGTATTCTCATGAATCAACTTCATGGGAATGGGCAAAAATCTGGAGAGCAAAGATCCTATGGAAAACAGCTAATGAACCCACCAAAGCAGGGACGAGCATACAGCTATCTGCTCATAAGCTGAGTGCTGTAACATTGTGTGTGTGTGTATTTTGTGTTTCCCATAGCCAATTCCATCTTGTCACTATCACAGGCCCAACAGTGGGAAGGGAATGTTCTCTGATGAGCCTCCCCCCGCCTGCATATAAAATATTATCAACTCCTTGCCAAAAAAATAATGGAAACAAACCACAAGAATTCAGGTTGTCACGGGATTGTGATGCTATTTCCTTAGCAGACACTGGGCATTGAATCTAAATCCTCCATCACAGAAACATGCCAGCTTTGCTGTAGTGTTTACAGAGTCATCCTCAGGAGAAGGAGAACAACTGTATAGGGAAGGGGCACTGAGCATAGTAGTGGAACATTATCAGCCGTAACCACCTTGGCAGAAGACGGAGCCTCCGTTCTTGACCTTCCACCCCCTGGCTTACGTCATGTTGTGTTGGCAGCAGCTACAGTGAGTGGCAAGCTGCAACCTCTCCCAATACACTCTGAGAAAGGCTGATGTTACAAGGCAGCTTTTGCTGGCTTTATTTGTTGATAAGTTTGTTAAATGTAAAGGGCCTTTTCTAAGGGCAGCATATTTAACTAGACCAGATGAGTAACAAAATCAAAGCAGCCAAGTGGCCCACTGCAAAACAGACAGTAACAAAGCAAATCTCCCATGGATATGCAGTCAAATAGCATGACAGCCTGCAGCATTTACGCTGTTTGCAATGGTCCCATCCCAACTAAGCAGGGTGTAATATTCAGATGCGACAAAGTAATTCAGTAGGAGGCAGTCTGCTCTCTGACTGATTCAAGGGACCAGTGCCCCAGCACGATATTAGGGGAGGGGTACTTGTGCCCTGGCCAATGTCCACCTCGTTATTTATTTGTTTTTTTATTTGTTGAGTCTAGAGGCCTCCAGTCAAAGGTCAGGACTCCACTGTGCTAGGCATTGTCCACACACATAATGATGAGATGGTCCTTGCCCCAAAGAACTAACAGTCTCAGAAGACTCTGCTGCTCCACTCTGTCTCCTAAATTGTTGTGCAGAGTTGCTGTGTTTCTCTCCAGAGGTGGCTGCATTTTCAATGGCAGATGCAGTGATCTCTGTGCCCACAGAGGGCACCAGAGTCACCTGAGAATTGTAAGGCCTTTTTGTTGACAAAGCTCCTGCAGGAAGAGCACGCTGAGGAGGTGGCCCATGCATGTGAAGCTGGAGCGTGAGAGGCAGGTCAGAATCAGATTAAACGGAGTGTACACACACACACACACACACACACACACACGAACAGACATTACTTGGGAATCAAATCAAAAAGGGTTTTCTGCAGTTCTGTTTTAACCCATTCCCCTTTTCCTTTGGCTCCTTGGCAGATTGAGCCCCTGAGCGGGCCCCTGGAAGGAGGAACTCTGCTCACAATAAGAGGAAGGAACCTGGGCCGTAGGTTCAGTGATGTCGTTAATGCTGTCAAGATAGGGAGTGTGAGATGTGCACCACTCTGGGACAGATACATGGTCTCTGAGGCGTGAGTAATTCAGGCTGAGCCATTGAAAAGCAGGAGACTGTGCTTACGGATTGTTTATTTTTTCCCTTTTTCAGTTAGCCAATTCCCCCCCCCCCCCCCCCCGCCCCTGTGATGGGGAAATGGCTGGCCGGGTGACACTGATAGTGACCCATTCAGTTATGCATGCATGCACCCATAGTGGGGACTGATAGTTACCAGCATTGAGCTGCTTTTCAACCTAATGAGACAAGTTTGGTGGGGGTCTCAGTTTTGCTTCCCAGTGTCTACATGACACACAACCCCACCCATACAACAGGCACTAATTGGCCACTCCTTGGCAGTCTCCACCAAAGACTGAATGGGCCAAGGAGACTCCCAGCGAAGGGCTGAGGCCCTTTGGTGGGACAGTGTGGGGGAAGTGTGCACAGCTGCTGCCTGCGGAGAACCTGGTCAGAGACTGAATGTAGAACTTTGCTCCCCCGAGTTGTCAAACCTTTCACCTTCATTACGCGTCACATCAGTACTGTCTCACTTCATTATTTTCTAGCCTTCCCCATTATCACTTCCAGACAGGCTTGAGAGGAAAGCTGAGGTGATTGTCTCCAGCCTCCTTGGTTGTGAAATCCTCCACAAAAGCCTCAAAACTTCCCTTCCGCCAGCCAGTTTCCCACAGAGATGGTTATATTAGACTATGAACCAAGGTCTTGAAGAGCAGCAGGTCAGACAGTCCAGAATGCCCACACTCTGAGGCAGTCTCCTGGCACCAACAACTCCGTGCCTGATTGATAAAGAACTAGATTTTGCCCCTCATGCTGCAATAGCTAGACACTACTAGTAAGAAGCTCAGCCCATGCTCTGCTATGCAGCTGAAAGCGAGAGCAAGTACTGGCTAAATAACAGTGTCTTCTAGGGATCCCTGTACAAGGCCACATATATCTGTGAGACCAGTATTGTTTGTTGAGCCTTTGGCTGTGTCTCCACTGAGCTTTTCCTTGAAATATCCCTCTGCAGAACTATTGTGGGGGCAGCGCAGTGGCAGCTGCAGTGTAAACAGCATGCAGACGTTCCTTACCAGTGTTGCCTTACCCTCCTCAAAGCACCTATAGACAATGTGGTGGTAAAAATGCAGGTGACTGGTCTGTGCTAGCACTGCCACCATTACTAGGCCCACAGGAGCTGCATAGAATGCAATGATGGCAGATTGCAAGGGAAAGCTCAGTCTTACTTAGCTCTGCTCTCGCTCTGTTCTGACCACGTGTCTCCTCTCTTTTTCCATCTCTCTCTCTCCCGCAGCATTGTATGCCAGACTGGAGAAGCTCCCTCTATATTTTCCGATGTAGTGACAGTTAACGTGAGCAGGGAAGGGAAATCAAGGGAGCGGTACTCCTATGTGGTAAGTTACCACCATCTCATTGAATCCCAATTCATCTCTGGTGAAACTCTGATGCTCCACTGGCTTACATGAAGGAAGAACCTAGCTCATGGAGTCAGGAGCCATCAGCGATGCTTTCAGCTATTCACTTTATGAGCCTCAGTCTGGCTGACTTTAGCTCCCTGTGGGAAGAGGTGGGGTGGAGCAGGGGCAGGGCTGGGGCAGAGCAGGGGTGGGAAGAGGCAGGACTGGGGCGGGGGCCATGGGGAAGAGGCGGAGCACGGGCTGGAGCAGCATGCAGCTGCATTGGGCACCAGGAAATTTGGTGCCCCAAATTTCCTGGTGCCCTACGCAGCGGCGTACTTTGCGTATGGGTAGGGACGGCCCTGATGCCATCCTTACTTCTGCGCTGCTGCTGGTGGCTCTGCCTTCAGAGCTGGGCTCCCAGCTGGCAGCCACTGGTCTCCAGCTGCAGCGCAGCAGCAGCGCAGAAGTAAGGGTAGCAATCTGCAACCCGCCCCTACAATAACCTTGTAACCCCCCCACAACTCCTTTTTGGGTCAGGATCCCTACAATTACAAGACCATAAAATTTCAGATTTAAATAGCTGACATCATGAAATTTACGATTTTTAAAATCCTATGACTGTGAAATTGACCAAAATGGACCATGAATTTGGTGAGGCCTTAGCTATGTGACTTCACAGGCAAGTACTTACGCCCAGATTTTTAAAGGTTAGTTGTGTGCAGGTGTAGTTGTCAGTTAACCTGTGTGATGTATAGCAGGTATTTCTCAAGACCTCTTTTGGTTAACATTGTACAGTAGCCCATGGAGATGGTCATCCTTCTCTAGTGGTCTGAAAGAGACCAGTGCTTCTCTTACCTTTAAGACCAAGTCTCAGGTCAAACCCATTAGTGAGTAGCCCAATGCAGTTTAGGACAAGCCCATTGGAATGATTCGTATACCAAGTGCATGCTACTTTACTATAGTTCCTTGTGTTTGTGCTGTGGTTTTGATTGGAATAGAGTATATAATTGTCCCAGCTTCTAGAGGCCTGAAATAAGATGTCACCTGTCATTACTTCCAAATTGATTTTGGTTCCCCTCCAGTTCAGTGGAAGTACACTGGGATCCTATTGTCAGTAGGTTCAGGTTCTAGTAGGTGTTAGATTTTTCACATCCAAAATGTCCCACAAGGACAAAGCTAGCTGGGTTAGAGGCATATTCATGTGATATCATAAGGGTAGTGCAGGCTGCAGATGCTGGTAAGATCCAGTTGCTTTTCCTGCAGAGTTTGGGATTTCTAGAGAATCATGAGTCTCCAGGATGAGTCTGTTGTAATCCAGAAAATTAGACCTCAGAGCACATCAGCTGTGTTGGTGACACAGAGGTGAGAGGGTAAGGATTGGAGGCAGATGTGCTCTTTCATTTTAAGTTGTTTTTGGTGTGTGTGGGGAAGACATCTTGGGAAACATCTGCAAAAGCGACACCAACGAAAGAAAGAAAATCAACTGCCAGCACCTTTAGCTGGAACCCTGCATTCATGAGAGCCCTACATTCCTAGCCACTGACCAGACTTGTGTCTATGGCCAAACCGCTAGGCAGAGAAAACAGGAGGAGCCATTTTTCTGTTCCTCTCACAGGAAGGAGGCTGTCTCATCATCGGATGCTTTCCTCAGCCTGGGCTAGGAAATGGAACAAAACATGTGGAGACTGAAATCCCAGGGTCAGGACCTGAATGTATGTAAAGAAAAGACTGGGTTAAATAATGCCCTACAAAGTGTAGGGTATTGTAGCTGAAACAGCAACCATGTTCCACCCCAGAGGTAGCTGCATTGCAGAGCTGAGTGATTTGATTCCTCTTTGTCAGTTCTGTTCTCACATATGCTAGGATGAATATGGAGTGTAAAACAGATCTCACCATGTAAAACTGGCCTAGGTGAGATCTGAATGCCAGAACTGCTAGTGATCTACCTGACAATGTCTGACTCCCAGAAAATCCTTTGTAAAAAGCTGAAATGGCTTCCACAGGGATTTTTCTGTTCTGGGGGTTTCAAAGTCCTACTCAGGAACGCATAAAAGAGGAGGAATTCATCTCTACTGTAACTCCATTGAGCTTGCACCAGAGATAAATTTGGCCCTTTGATTGTGCCAGGGCATTCCAACCAGGTCTCTGTGAGTAGAGCTGAACTTTCAAGAGTTACTGTGGAAAGTAACAATGCTACCAGCTGGTGATCAAGCTGCAAGTGACAGACCCCAGCTAATGGGGCGGGATTGGGCTGAGAGCTTGAGGGGCTTGGTGGGCACAAATAATCCTTTGTTATATTTTGTATTATATATTTTAATATATGAGGGAGGGGCCCCATGCATGGGTCAGCTGCCTAAAGGCTTTGATCCATTTAAATTAACAAAATAAATACTGTAGAAATGGAAGACAATCAGAAACCCCAGGGGAAATGGCTATAGAGGAATACAATCCATCCCAGTGTGTGACAAGGACAAGAAGAACTTGTAATATAGCAGGACAGTATGGCTGGAATTGACAGGAAAAGACATTAGTACCATGGGACAGTAAGCGGTTTAACAATATTTGCTGCTATCAGCTTGCATGTATTTTTCTCAGCAATATACAACGACTGTAGTAGGGCTGAGGTCTCCACAGTATCGTATATGCTCTGAAACCCTGCACATCTGGTTCCTCAAGGATGTTGTAGCTCTTTTACAGGGAACCACAGAATGCTCTGTAAAAGGATTTAAAACTTATTTTTCACGCCATGTGTACTGTTCATGCCAGGGCAGGGAAGCTACCCAGTGAACTTCCCTTTGGAACTGTATATGGGAGCCACATGGCATCCATTGGGTTCTCAGAATTCTATTGGGCACCAAAGCCTTGAACCTTGAATCTCAGTAAAATTTCCAAGGGGCTGCAAATATAAAAAATGCACTTGTTAATTTCAGTAGCTTCCAATGGGGAGAGAGGAAGGCAGAGGGAAACACTGAGGGGCAAACCAACTCAGTGGCTTCCCTGCTAGGAGCTGTCACCCCTGGAGATCTGGCTTTGAATCCTGACTCAGGGAAATGAATTTGATGTTTGATTATCCAGACCCGGATGGATGCATGCCCAGATCACAAAACCGCCATACAACATGGCTTTATAGGTAGCCTCCCACTCTGGTGGGAGTTGGACCAAGGGAGATGTTTTCCTTATTGATTGGACACAAGCCATTACATTCAGATCTGGATCCACATAGTCCCAAGGTTCAAGGGGATTTGAATTCAGGGTTCTGGTTTGGGCCCATCTGTGGTTTTTAGACTAGGACTCAGGTATATCTGTAGATTGGAGGCCTGGAGGGTGGCTCCGCTCTTTGCTTCAGAGAGGTGTAAGTAGCCTGTGTGATTTGGTCTCTCCTTTGTTTGGAAAATGAGCCAGATAGATCTCTCTCTGTGGTGGTGTTACAGCACTGGCAACATCTGACACTAAAATGGAACTCATGTCCAGATTACCACATTATGGGGTTATTGGGGTTAGGAAACTGCTGAAAAATCTCACCTTTCTTTCCCTAGCTCCCTGAGGTGCAGTCCGTGGCTCCAGGTGCTGGCCCTAAAGCTGGAGGCACCAAAGTAACCATCAGAGGGAGTAATCTCAGCGTAGGATCTGATCTCCGCGTCCTGGTCAATAGTACTAAACAGTGCACAAACCTCACGTAAGTGCTGTCTGGAGATGACCTGTGTTACTGTGTTATTGGGCTGGCACTCAGGACTTGCTGTAGATGCACCAGTGAGCAGGAGTCTAAGAGCCTCAGCTACTAGGAGGGATCATATTGTTATAGCAATTGATCAGAGAGTTGGCGTTCAGAAGGAGTCCATTGAGCACTGCTGCCAGCTGGCATGATGGCTTACAGCCAAGGAGCCAATGTCACCTTCCTAAAAGTAGCATCCAAATTTATCCACTGAGCTGCCCCCTCCTCCATCCCAGTTGTCATGAGCAGCCTTGTGCTTTGCAAGTGTGATAACATTGAGTTGTCATGTGGCCACTTGACTTAAGGATGTAGTGAGTTTCTCCTGTAGGACAAATATAGGAAGTTAAGAGTCATAGTTATTACTGAGTATCAGAGGGGTAGCCGTGTTAGTCTGGATCTGTAAAAGCAGCAAAGAGTCCTGTGGCACCTTATAGACTAACAGACATATTGGAGCATGAGCTTTCGTGGGTGAATACCCACTTCGTCGGATGCATGTAGTGGAAATTTCCAGAGGCAGGTATAAATATGCAAGCAAGAGTGAGTCAGGCTAGAGATAACGAGGTTAGTTCAATCAGGGAGGATGAGGCCCTCTTTTAGCAGTTGAGGTATGAACACCAAGGGAGGAGAAACTGCTTTTGTAGTTGGCTAGCAATTCATAGTCTTTGTTTAATCCTGAGCTGATGGTGTCAAATTTGCAGATGAACTGAAGCTCAGCAGTTTCTCTTTGAAGTCTGGTCCTGAAGTTTTTTTGCTGCAGGATGGCTACCTTTATATCTGCTATTGTGTATCCAGGGAGATTGAAGTGTTCTCTTACAGGTTTTTGTATATTGCATATTGCCAGTTATTACTGAGGTGCAGTGGCTGCATTCCAGCAGTGGCAGAGGTGATACGTACAGTTGGTAAAGTACTTTGGGTCCTATGTAGTCTTGTGGTTATACACACAGCCCTAGGAGTTAGGTGGTCCTGCTTCTAGTCCCAGCTCTGTCAGATACTTGCAATGGGGCGTTGGTCAAGCTGCCTAGGCTAAAAAAAAATTTAAAGTGGCCAATAATTTTAAATGTACTTATTTTAAATAAATTCTATATATATTTTAACCCCAGATTAAATAAATTTAGCCATTCTGTGCACGCACCCTTGCTGAGTAATCATGTGGTCTTGTTATAGGGTCCACTGTCTGTCCTTTGCCATCCCCACCCCACCGTTTTCTTGTCTCTGTGTTGCATCTTGTCATTTCAATTGTAAGCTTCTCAGGGCAAGGACCTTATGCTATTTATTGTACTGCAAGGCACACTATTTGATGCTGTAAAAAATAACAACGTTGGGTGCCTCCGTTTTGGGGTGCCCACTTGTGAGCACCAAGGTGTCTCATGTCAGGTTGCCAAAAGAGGAGATACCCCAAATCAGCTGCCAGTTTTTAGATCATTGGCCTTAATCTCTCTGTGCCTCGGTTTCCTCACCGGCGAAATGCTGATGCTGGTACCTCTCCCATGGGAATGGGAATTGTGAGACGAAATCCATTGTTGTTGGTTGGTGTTTTGAGATCCTCCAGTGGGAAGCATCTAGAGTGCAAAGTATTTCCACTGTTAAAAGCACTCTCAAAAGACAAAGCCATTATTGGAGGTGTGGAGCAGCTACATGGCTTTGTGCTGCTTGCTGCACCCGAATGCCAAACCTGAGGCTGTTCACCTCGCTGCCAACATTGGGGCTGTGGGAATAGGTCTCTGCTGCCTCATGTCATGCATTCTTTGTTCAGCTGTTGTGCTCTGCAGCTTGCTATGTCTTTCTCTTTCCAGTCGAACTGCTACCACCATCACATGCACCATGCCGGCTGTGGAGCTCACTACGGCTGTGCGACTCTGCGTCCAGTTTGAGAACAAGTCTTGCATCAATGATAACATCACATTCAAGTATGAGAGAAACCCGATTATAACAGATATCAACCCGACAAGGAGTCAGATCAGGTGAGATCCCTGCACTGGTGGAGAAGGCAGAGTCTCTAGAGACCCTCCCCGTCCCTGTGTGGTCATTGAAATGTGTTGTTTATTTTGCTGAATGCAAACGTGAATGTAGTACTCATCAAAGTGAAGAGCTAGCAGGACTGGAACAACAGAGGTGCTGCAGATCTGAGTGAGGGTGCATAGACACAGCTGTTTGACGCTGAGATTGAAGTGGGGTGCTGCTGGTCACAACTGAGGTGCAGAGCTGAACAGTGACCTCAGGGGAAGAATGTCTGAGGATGTTGCAGGTCAGGACTGAGGTGCTTTGGCAGAGCTACATCGAGGAGTTATGCAGACACCTGCTGTCTGTGGGCCTAGTTCTAGCAAGTTTCTCTGAAATTCACACAGAAAATGGAAGAAAAGCATTGACTGTCATCCTTAGTAACTTTATTACCTGTCTTCCTCTACACCGTTTAGGTGCCTTATGGAAGTTCAAGTGGGGGCCGACATCTATACTGCAATAAAACACCCGTGGCTGGAACATCAACTGGCTCAGGCTGCGGGGCTATAAAATGGGAATGTAGATGTTTGGGCTCAGGCTGGAGCCTGGGCTCTGAGACCCCAAGGAGAGTGGGGAGGGTCCCAGCCCCCTGGGCTGCAGCCCAAACATCTACACTGCAATTTTATAGCCAACAGCCTGAGCCCTGCAAGCCCGAATCAGCTGACATGGGCCAGCCATGGGTGTTTTATTGCAGTGCAGACATACCCTCTGAGTCTTAGGATTCTGCCTGGCAATAACACTGCAGGCCATCAGCTGAGATTTGTAATTTTGTGTTTAAATGGCTCCTAATGCCACCACTTTTCACTTTAAAGCATGTTACTTTGGTTTCATTTGTCTCCCCAGAGCCTCTAAACTTCCTGTTGCTTTTGGATTTCTCTGTGAAATCCCAGCTCACTTAGCAGTAGAATCTGAAAATGCAGAGCCTGAGTCTGACCACAGAAATCTGAGAATCCAGCACCTGAGCCTCCTCTCCAAAATGCCATGAAAGCAACACCCTCAGAAAGTAAATGCAGGCTACCAAGACTACAACAGTCTGATGCTATCTACAGCCTGCCTAGCAGAGCCATGACTCAGGTCACAAGTGCAATACCAAGGGTACAGGCTGTGTGAGAATGCACATCAGTGACACACCCAACCCTCAACTTCTCACGTGGAGTTTTATCAGTCTCGAGACTGATGAATGGCAATAGTTGTATCTAAACACAGAGCGACAGCTACAAAAAGTTGAGGCTTACATCCAAAAAGGAGCCCACCAGGGCATTTCTCATTCAATTGGAAACTGTTTTTTAAACTTTCTTTGGTTTCCAAATAATAGAATGTTGGAAACTTGATGGAAGTTGTTTTCTCCTGGTGCGAACACACTCTCTGTTAATGCAGAGCTACTCACAAGTGTTGGGCTGTACATAGTGGTTTGTTTTGTAGGGTTACTTGTGAATATTGTTCACACTGATTTGTTATTGTAGGGTTACTTGTGAATTCTCTCAATACTAATATGTTGCTGTAAGTGTGATCATGAAGTACCAGTAACTCAGCAAATAGTTAGATCTAATTTGGTTTATGGCATTGCTAAAATGATCGGTATGATGAGGAGTAAAGTTGTTTTAAAAGGCCGTAGATCCCAAACAATTACACAGACGTGGCAAGAGCTTAACAGGGACAATAAACATGTGTAACAACAATATACTACGATCTATAGCAGTTTTAAGGGCTTAAGAAGGCCCGGACTATAAGGGCACTAGACATAAGGCACTGAATATATTGAGCCTGTTGGAGATTAGGGGATAAATCACTACCCTCCCCCGACTTCCCAAACTAGTTACTTGATATCACCATGTCATTAAAGCAAATAGAACATGAAATGGGGGAAATGAAAAGCCACATGCAGGGCAAAGCCTGGGTGCAGTTGCTGTTCAACTGAAGACACAAGCCACTCCTCCCTCCCTCCCAGTGAGGCGTGTGCCCCAGCCATCTCATTACTCTCTTTAATTGCTTCCACATTGACAGCGCCTCATGCCACAGGTGGCAGGTCCAAAACACAAACGAATTGTCACAGGTTTTTTCCCCTAAATAAAAAAAAAACTGTTTGAAAAATGCAGAATGGACATTAATGCATTAATGGGCTGCTTGGCCCGCCCAGGACTTAGCCTTTCTTTGCTGAGCTAAAAAAAAAGAGTAAATCCTAATTCATCTAAGTATTGAGCTAATTATGTGTTAACCCTTACATTACTGGTCCCTGGGTAACCTGCTCTGCTGTAATCATCACATGTCCATTACTGAAACAATATGCTATTCCCTGAATATTCAGCAGCAGCACAGGTGCATTTTTCCTGCCTATATCTGGTTAGTTCGGCAGCATATATGTTGTCAGTGATACGTGCACTCCCTTTCTCACCTCTTTCTTATTTTCCCAGTGGAGGCAGGATCATCACTCTGGAAGGACATGGATTTTTGATGGTTCAGAATGTGTCGATGGTGGTTCACAGCATCGGGAAAGAACAAACAGTAAGCGTCCTGCATTAATGTAGCACAAAGACACTGAACCAGGTTGTCGGCCTGGTGACTGGGGACATTCTGAATAATAATGTACCATCTATAAAAGCCATGGACCTGGTCTCTAACCCTTGCTGCTGATGGGTCTGTAACTGGGATGAATGTTAAGTTCCTTAGCTCAGAAGAATGACAGACCTAAGTTATGCCCATGCACTGTAATTATTATTATTAATGTTTTCAGTGCCATCAAGGTGCCTGGTGCTAAATAGTGTCCGGCTGTTGGTGCACACAGTTGCCTGTCAATCAATGACTAAATGAAGCTATCCTATCCGAGGTAGCTGCAGCTGCTTGAGGGCTCTGGGACTCTCAGAACATTTGCTGACACATGACTGAGACTTGGGTTTATCCATTTTTGATGCGCATGCTCTTTCCTGCTTTCAGAACTGTAAGGTTCACACCGACACTATGATTACCTGCCCCTCTCCAGCTGCCTCCAACCTCACTGTGGGGAGCAAGCCAGCACCGGTGGACTTCTACATCAATGGACGCCTCTACACGGATGACAGGCTGGCTCCCGATGAGTACATGTACCCCGAGGAGGCCCAGCACACCAGCAAGTTCAGCCTGGAGTACTACGCCGACCCCCAGTTCTTCACAGCCAAGAAGGAGAAATGGATCAAGCATCATCCTGGGGAACCCCTGACTCTGGTTATACATGTAAGAGACTAACACAGGGCATCCTGGATTCTTGGCAATAAGACTTTACACTAGGATGTCACCATTTTCTCACAGTGAGGTTCTTCAGTGGGTAGGGTGCCTAGATACCATAGCGGGTGATGATTGCCTTATAAATGCAATAGAGAGAAGGTCTGAGGGGTTAAAGGAAGGATGGGTGTAGGTAGGGGCTAAGGGGGAAGGAACTCACAGAGGAGTGGACAGCTCATTCCCAAAGGTAATGCTAAATTCTGATGAGCCTACAGTCTCCTACTGAACAGATTAGGGTGTTGGAGTATGTAGCTTGACCAAGTGATACCATAGGGGGATGGATTATGATACCCTAGTACTGTATTTGAAGGATGTAGCAGCAAGGAGGGAGATAAAGCACTGGATATAGTTGGAACAGACCAAGTGACCAAAGGGTCTTTTCCATATCTAATGTCCATGATTGTAGAGATTGGTTCTTGTAGAAATGGGCTCTGAATTCATCTTTGATGGCTACTGAGTTAAATTAACAAGGAAGTCGGGGCAAACCAAGACTGAGTGGTTTGGAGAATGTAAAAGTTTAAAAGCCCTCGTTTGTTGTAGAATGGCCTCACTGAGTGAAGCATACTTCAAAAATACTTTCTGCCTCTCTCTCTAATATAATGCAGCCATCCACAAGCTATCTAGGACTCTCCACCCCGTTTCTCTCCCTCCCCATATAGTCTCTCTGATATGTATTTGCCATGCACAACCAGGGCAGATCAAAGACAGTATTTTGCAGGCTTTGTCAGGGCATTTGTCCATTCCATGCGCCACACTGAGAGACAACGAGGGACTGGAAACAGGAAAATGAGGAATGGGCGGAGGTTGGATTTCCCATGGAATGCTGGAAAAATGGAAGATGCCAGCGGAGAGGGAGGGCTTTCCCAGGGCTGACTGGTGGCAGGAGGTACAGGAAGTTTACTAGGGCTTCCACAAAGAAGCCATTGCAAGTGGGCCTGGCGCTCTGGGGACTGACTAATTCACTTTGTTGTCCTGGTTTTGTTTTTGTAATTAGAAAGAGCCTGACAACCTAAGCCTGGAAAGCGATGAGTACCAAGTGAAAATTGGCCTCCTTTCTTGTGAGATACAGATTGTTTCAGACAAAGTCATTCACTGCTCAGTCAATGAGTCACTGAGCACATCAGAAAGACAGCTGCCCGTGACGGTGAGTGCCACAAACCAGGACCGTCTGAGCTTGCAGGACAAGAGCGCTCAGTGTGTTGAACTTAATATACCAGGGAACCCTCATGTTAGCCTCAGGATTCCCTTAGCACTCACCTGTGCGAAGCACTAAGTGAACACACCGCTGGGAACAATTCTGCAATGGCTGAAGAGGGGTGGACTAGATGAATGGAGAGGTCTTTTCCACCTCTCCTCTCTGTGGGTGAAATACTGGCCAGTGCTGAGCACCAGCACCTTCCATAGGGCTGAGCACCTCTCAGGATTTGGCCTAATGATTCTGTGACATCTAAAGCATGGAGAAGGCAGCCATTTCCCTGCAGGTTCTGGGGTGCTGACAGCCAAATGATGGCACTTGGTCCTGGTGGGTTCATTTGAGAACTGGCTGTTTTCACTATAAGCTGTAGAGGGAAGACCCACAGTTCCAGCAATGAGTGTAAAATCCCACTGTCACTTGATCCTTCTTCACTAAAAGGTTTTTCTTTGAATGGCTCATGTGAAATGAGTTTAATGGTTGCCAGCCCAGTTACTAGTCGTCAGGCCCCCTTGTTATCAGTGTCAGCAGACGAGCGAGGATTGAATGGGAATGCAGACCTGAATGCCCCTCTCAGTCCTATAGTGGCAGAGGAGTGCAGTGGAGGGGGCAGCGCTGGGAAGCTCACATTGCCACTGCCCATCTGCAGCTGCTCTGCAGATAAAAAGAGGAATTCAGTCGTCCCCAGGGCCATCGATCTGGCATCTTTCCCCAGCACTAGATCATCTCACTGGCCCGTCTCGGTCTGATGGAACTCCAGGGACAGGCTCCAAGGCCGTTCTGATGTCAAAGCAGCTCTCAACTGTTCTTGGGAGGGTTTGCGTTTGTGGCTTTACTATTGTTCCTTACCCCTTTTTTCCAGAGGGCGTCCCTAATTGTACGCCTTTGCCTTCAGCTTTCACTTCATTTATAGCCCTTGGCTCCTCAGGGGTGAGATTAAAGCTGTTCACAGTTGGAGACAATGTCTCCACCTGTCTCACCCGCCTGAGAACCTGTAGCCTCCATCCCAGCTGATTCTTTTTCCAGTAAATGTGTTCATAATAAATTTGCAGGGACTTGTGGCTTAGGGGGTAGGAAGAGCGCAGAGGGATTTGAAGAATGTGTGGCCTGATGTTCCCCAGAAACAGAGTACTTCAGAAGAAACCCCACTGCTTCTGTGGGGGGAGGCTCCTTATTCATTGCTTATGGCCTTTGTGCTTGACGTTCTATGCAAAATCAAAACAAACAAATGCAGAAGTAGCAGAACCCAGGATTTCCTAAGCCATTGTTAATGAAAACAGGGAAATTCTTTTTTTTCTTTTTAGTGGGAACCGAAAAACAGAAAATTCTTATTTTAGAAAAAACCTGGTCTTGTGATACACATCTTGCTAGCTTTGGTTTCAACAGCAAGCTTTCTGGTTAATGCCTTGGAGGTGCCCAGAATGTAGATAAACAAGGGGATGATACATGTTACTAAAGTCACATCTGGTTATTAGCAGTGTATCTGCAGTAGAGGTGCAAATAGATACTGGGGCAAATCCTTCCATTTGGATGGCAAAATAGGAGTTTCATACAGCTGTCTAAATGGTAGGACTTGCACCCATAATTAATTGTGAGTGCAGCTGTTTCTGCACAAAGGAAGGCTGCCCTTTAAAACTGTGGCTCAGTATGGGTGAAATTCTCCTGATCCTGATGATGACCCCTCACTGCAAGTCTCCCATAAAGTCAATGGAATTTCTGCCCATGTAGGGAGAGCAACATGTCAGAGATGTTGCTCTGACAGCAGAATTTTGTCCTACAGCAGAATCGTACTCTACACCCCCACTCTGTGGTAAAGTAAGGAAACCACAATTTAACCCTGACTCAAATGCACTCTGGCCAATAGTTTGTGCCTATAAAATGGATTTTTAATAGATCTGTAGAAAAAATCCAAAAGGCCTTAAGGGGCCTTCAAACCCATTTTAGTTCACTGCAGAATCATTTAAACACTGAAACTGGGATTTCTGCTCCTGGCAATAAAAAATCCAGAATGTAAAATGCAGATTTATCTTTCCTCATTAGAACTTTTTTAGATAAAACACATGAAAACCTCACTACAATGTGTATTGCTTTATAGTGGCTGTCTGATGAACACCCTCAATAGATGCATAAAGCCTGTAAAGAGGGGTGTGTGTATGTGCTCAGGGAATCTCTGCCTTCTGTAAACATTTTTTTCTAATATAAGCAATAAAGCCAGCTGTAGAGTCCCTTCCTTGCCAGCTACAACAGGGCTATCATGTTACTCAAGAACATTTTACACCACCAGGGTGCTAGTAAAATTCCTGCCATCGAAAACCACTGATTTTTGATGTCTTTTGTAATTGAAATAAATCTCATCTAAAAAACCACCTGGTGGGACATTGGATTCAATAGGTGTATAGATAAGAGGGTTAAATGCACTCAAGACAAGATTAAGTCATAACATGACCATCCCTTACAAGTGTTTGTCTAACCTGTTCTTAAAAACCTCCAATGATGGAGATTCCACAACCTCCCTAGGTAATTTGTTCCAGTGCTTAACTACCCTGACAGTAAGATTTTTGTAATGTCCAACCTAAACCTCCCTTGCTGCAATTTAAGCCCATTGCTTCTTGTCCTAGTCTCAGAGATTAAGAAGAACAATTTTTCACCCTCCTCTTTGTAACAACCTTTTATGTACTTGAAAACTGTTATCATGTCCCTCCTCAGTCTTCTCTTCACCAGACTAAACAAACCCAGTTTTTTCAATCTTCCTCATAGGTCATGTTTTCTAGACTTTTAATCATTTTTGTTTCTCTCCTCTTGTCAAGGTTCCTTCCCCACTCTGAACTTTAGGGTACAGATGTGGGGACCTGCATGAAAACCTCTAAGCTTAACTACCAGCTTAGATCTGCTTTTGCTGCCACCACCCAAATGATTTATGAGTTATTTGGGAAACTCTGTCTCCCCCCCAAAAACCTTTCCCTCCCTGGGTAGCCTTGAGAGACTCCTCCACCAATTTCCTGGTGAACACCAATCCAAACCCCTTGGATCTTAAAACAAGGACAAATCAATCAGGTTCTTAAAAAGAAGGCTTTTAATTAAAGAAAGAAAGGTAAAAAATCGTCTCTGTAAAATCAGGATGGAAAATAACTTTACAGGGTAATCAAATTCAAAGAGCCCAGAGGAACCCCCTCTAGCCTTAGGTTCAAAGTTACAGCAAACAGAGGTAAACCCTCTAGCAAAAGGTACATTTACAAGTTGAGAAAACAAAGATAAACCTAACATGCCTTGCCTGGCTGTTACTTACAAGTTTGAAATATGAGAGACTTGCTCAGAAGATTTGGAGAGCATGGATTGATGTCTGGTCCCTCTTAGTCCCAAGAGCGAACAACCCCCAAAACAAGGAGCACAAACAAAAGCCTTCCCCCCACCAAGATTTGAAAGTATCTTGTCCCCTTATTGGTCCTTTGGGTCAGGTGTCAGCCAGGTTACCTGATCTTCTTAACCCTTTACAGGTAAAAGGATTTTGGAGTCTCTGGCCAGGAGGGATTTTATAGTATTGTACACAGGAGGGCTGTTACCCTTCCCTTTATAGTTATGACACCTCTATACTTTCTCCAGTTTATCCACATCTTTCCTGAAGTGTGGCTCCCAGAACTGGACACAATACTCCAGTTGAGGCCTTATCAGTGTGGAGTAAAGGGGAAGAATTACTTCTCATGTCTTTACAACACTCCTGCTGATAGATCACAGAATTATGCTTGTTTTTTTGCAACAGTGTTACACTGTTGACTCATATATTTAGGTTGTGATCCACTGTGACCCCCAGATCCCTTTCTGCAGTACTCCTTCGTAGGCACTCATTTCCAATTTTGTATATGTGCAATTGATTGTTCCTTGTGGAGTACTTTACATTTGTCCTTATTGAATTTCATCCGATTTATTTCAGACCATTTCTCCATATGGGTTTGTTCAGTGGATCTTCTTAAGATCACTGCACCCCGCCCTCCTCAAGCTCACTTTGTTTGTTGCTGGAGTTTCCTTCTTCTCATTCCTTTGGAGAAGTGAAACTCAGCTTCCAGAAGTGAAACCATGGTATGAGCCTACGTTTCCTTTCTTGTAAAGATGCTAGTTTTCCCTTTTACCCCATAAACATTAATGAGTTAAACCCCACAATCCCCCATGAGGGCAGTGTTTGGCCTCCCCATTATACAAGTGGGGAAACTGAGGCACATGGGGATTGCCTATGGTGAGAGCCGGTGCAAGGATATTTTGCGCCCTAGGTGAAACTTCCACCTTGCCCCCCCCCCCCCCCCCCCCGTAACATCAGTTCATTGAGGGGCAAATCCCAACAAGCCTTTATAGACCCAAGGGGCCAGCCTGCCCAGGGGCCAGCCGTGCCCGGGGGCTGCTCCCCAGACCAGGTTCCCCCCTCCCCGCCCCCTGAACTCCCCTGGAGGGTGCACAGCCCTCCTGTGAGCCCTCCCCACCCCGGCGGACCCCGCCTCGAGTCCACTCAGTGGCTTTGCCGGGCTTGGGCCGCTGCAGCAGCTCGGCAGGGAGGAGCTGCCTTCTGGGGGCTCCTGGGGGCTCCTGCAGCAGATGCATGTGGGCAGAGGTCCCCATGCGTCCCCCTGGCTCCCCCCTCACCGCGCTCGGGCTCTGCCGCTCCCGGGAGTGTGAGCCACCGCTGCCCCTCCCGGAGCAGGCTCCAGGGCCCTGTGCCCCGGCGGCGGCTCACATGCCCAGGAGCCGTAGAGCCCTAGCGTGGTGAGGGGGGACCTGGAGGGCGCACAGAGGCCTCTGCCCGCATGCATCTGCTGCAGCCTGCAGGAGCCCCTGGGGCGGACGCCAGGCCGCAGCCTGGGCAGGAGGGGCTGGGGGTGCGGCTGCTCCCCGCTAGCAGCGCCGCTGCCTTTGCAGGGCTCCTGCCCCCCCTGCACAGCGCCGGCTCCTCCATGGCTGGGGCTCACCACCCCCGCAAGCCAATGCTCTGGCTCTCTGGTGCCTCCGGAAGGCGGCTTCTCCCTGCCGAGCCAGGGCACCGCTTTTTGGCGCCCCCAGGGCCATCCTTAGGATTTATGGGGCCCTATGCAGTATTATTAGACTGGTGCCCCTATGCCCGACGGCAGCCTGAGCTTGCAGCCCGGCGGGGGCGGGGGCGGAGGGACAAGGCAGAAAGAATAACAAGATGCCCAGCCCGCCTCACGGTGGCGGAGAGTCACAGTTCCCCACAGAGACCCCTGTACCCTCTCCCTCACGCAGAATGGACATGCAGAAGGTACCTAATTAAAAGCACTAAAATTGGGAATAAAAAAATGTCAGTCACAGGTTTTTTTATATGCCCTGAAGTTTATCAGACATTTATTTGCAAAAACTTTGTAGTAAGGGTGAGTCAGCTGTCTTGCTGAATACAACATTAAATATTATGGAATACATGATGCAGCTCTTCTCTGTTTTACATTTTCTTAATCAGTATTTCTAAGCTCATTTTATATTTTAAATGTACTCTTAAGCCTTCATAAAGTAATCATTCCAGATTACTACATATTTAACTCACTGAAACAGACATTATTTTAAATTAATCAGTCACAGAGGTTTAGTGTGTTCATAACAATGTTCATTACTTTTAGAAAAAGGGAACACTAATTTACTGTGTGTGATCTCCATAACAATACACATGTTTATGAAATTTCACCAACTTTAAAAAATATGTTTCCAAAGATTTTAGGCATAACAAAGGATTTTATATCTTATTAAGGTACTGATTTTGCTTAAAACTAGTTCATCAGATAGTCAGAAGTAAAGAAAGGGAAACTCTTTGTCCAGCTATCTGGAAGCAAAGGGCTGTTGCTTCCTTCAATTGGGGGGGTGAAGGGGGGGAGAGGAGGTGAAGGGAGAAATGGATGGACAGAAAGGACAGGAAGACTTTGGAAGTAAGTTTTTTTACTATAGTAATTAAAATGTGTATTTTAGATAAGGGTGGTCTTTTGAAGAATTTATTTAAAAACCATATGTCTGAAGATCCAAGCATTTAAGGCTAAAGATGATTGTGCATCTAAAAATCTATGCAAGGATTTTTTAGAGATGTGATTTTATAATCTTCACCAACTCACTAATGAAATATTTTTGAAGCAAATTTTACACTAAGGTCCTGTAGACTGACATGTTCTGAGTAAATATTACAGTCATGCACAACTGTTTTTGTCAGTACATTCAGAAACTGACAGTAGATACCTGGGGGTTGGCAAATGCCTGTTAAATGTCTTCATTACCCCTTGAATGGCTCTTTAACAGTTTCAGTGTTGTGCTAATAGGTCTGGCAGGCTGGAGACTGTTTCTCTTTTAACTACTAGATCCCCTTCCCAGAAAGACTCAGAGCCTGCAGGAAGGGTCAGAACAGGGATAGGAAAACCAGTGGGGTGGACACTAAGACCCAGTGGTGCCCCAAATTTTCAGGTGCCCCACCCAGCTGCCTATGCCTGAGGATGGCCCTGGGCGCCCCCAACCACTTGCCGCCCTAGGCGACTGCCTAGTTCGCCTAGTGGTTGCACCTGCCCTGCCCATGGTGTCACAGGAAGTGTGACATATGACCCAGCAGTAGAACCAATGTCTCCTGACTCCCTGTCCTGTGCCACAACCACAAGACAATAAGCCCCCTGTTAGTACTATGATTAGTTATTTTCATTTTTAATTTTACTTTTGTCTCAGTATCTTTCAATTCTCCTTATGCTTCTCTCACTGACGGGCAGCAGTTCTGCATTCTCGGCAGGTCTGGGTGGAAAGTACAGTGGAACTGGGTTAAGAATTGTAACTATTTGACTAGAAGTTCTTCAGGGCAGGATTGCCTTTTATTTTGCACTTAGCACAATGCAGCTTTGACCCTGATTCAAGCCTGTGTGTAGGCACTACCACAATATAAATGATAACTAATGCAGATGAGGATGTTGGGCGTTGGCCTCATGAGCAGATGGCTCTTTAATAAGGCTGGTCTCTTGGGTAGGTTTCACTGTATAAAGTGAATGGGTTTGTGCGTCTTAGCCCCATGGACCCCTGCTGGATAGAACCTATCAAATTTGTATAAAACCTAATGGAGCTTCTCTCTGACTACACTGGATGGTGGTCACTATCTCTAGAATCCACATGAGTTTTACACCTGATATTGCCTGGTAACCAACAGCCTCAGCATGACATGTGTGTGTCATTGCAAGTTGGCCAAACAGAGGCAGGGGGCCTGAGTCTGCTGTACGTCATTCCCATTTACACCAGCGTAACTCCAGCGACACCACTGAAGTTACTCCTGTTTTACATTGATGTATGTGGGAGAAGAATTAGGCCTGTTAGGTCACACCCTTTCCACACACACAGAGCACCTGCAGGCCTGGCCATGAAGAGCAGATCATGGGCCCTGGCATTGGACTCGCACATGAGGACTAAAGACGTCTGAGCCAGCAAATTGCCGGTTCTGTTCTTTTGTTGTGATCTTTTGCCCCCTGTAGCAAGTTCCTGCTGATCTCCTAATTGCTTGTTAACTTATTGGGTGACCTTTTTTCCTTTGTATTCTTCTCTAGATCCAGGTTGGAAAATTCAACCAGACGATTGCTATGCTGCACCTTGGGGGAGGTGAGACAGCGATCATAGTCTCCATAGTCATCTGCAGTATCCTGCTGCTTCTGTCTGTCGTAGGTAAGGGAATGGAACATCCCTGAGCCATACTGATCCCTTCAGCTCTGTGGCATTGCCTGCACACATGGAAGTTCAGATGATTTACACTCCCAACTTTATTTTATATGAGGATGGGTCCCACCCCAAGCCCCACATCCAAAAACTCTGAGCTTTGGGGCTGTTTAAAGTCTGAACCCAGATCCAAATTTAGGAAATTTACAACAGGCCAGGACTGAGCCTTGAATCCAAACTCCCCTGAATTGTGGAGTGTCCACAAGCTGTATCTAGAGCTCAGTTTTGTAGTGTGTGAGCCCTTCTTTAATTTTAAAGCCCCTTTCTCTGTCACACAAATTCAAATAAAATATAATAACCGAGGGAAGGAAAAAATGAAAAGAGGTAGAACTCAATCATGGAGACCCTACTAACCATAGTAAAGGATGCATATCCGGAGCAGACACAACAAAGTCTACCAGCCTGGACATCATTCTTGTTGGAAGTTGTTTAAAACAGATCTGTGTCATCTGGCTAATTCATCTTTACATCACATGCCAAGAATGACTGCAGCAAGAAAAACATTGGGTCACTGAAAATGAAGTGTTTCCAATAAGGATTTCATTTATTTTTAATAGAAGTTATTATATACTTTATTTATTAAATAATCTACTGATCATTGGAAACATATTTCTGGAGGCATAAGAGCGCTGAAGGACACACACGTTACAAAACAGGTGTTAAACCTCTTCACACATATTTTCATTAATCAGATGGAATTTATTAACATACAGTAAGTCTGGTAATGTATGTAATGTGCAGGCCTAAATTTAATATGATAGTCGTTGAGTGATCATTTAATTCCAGCTGGTTTGACTTATTTATAGATAATCAGCAGCTGCCTGATCAGATGTGTATTTATTTCATAGTTGTTAAACCAAAAATGAATATTGTTTTTTCTCTGTGTAGATGTACTTTCACAGTGTGTGTTCTGCTGATCTAAACTCCTCTCTACTCCCAGTTTCAATTTCCTACAGTATTCTTCTTCACTTCTGGGCCTAACCTTCTAAGCTTTTCTTCCCCAGGCTTGTTTGTGTTCTGCACTAAGAGCCGCAGGGCAGAGCGCTACTGGCAGAAAACCTTGCTCCAAATGGAGGAGATGGAGTCCCAGATCCGAGAGGAAATCCGCAAAGGTCGGTAACTGCCACTGGGGAAGGAGGAGGAGATGGGGGCGGGAGTCCGGAGGCAAAGGAGCTCCGCTCCTGGAATTTCCAGATTTATTTGTCTTTTGACAAAACTGAAATTGGATTTGTAAGAACCCAGCAGGGGTGTGTACAAGGAAAGGGGCTCCCTTCACCTTATACTCACAGGCACAAAGATAGGGATGCCCAGCCCATTGAGTGATCTGATTGAAACAGCCTCTCTTAGTGCTTTATAATAGTGTTAAAAGCTCGGAGCTACAACCTGAATTTCCGTAGCTTCCTTTCAATCGCCTGAGCTGTGTGGGACTTGTGAGCAAAGTGTACTTCTCAGTGGGAGGAAGCATGGCCTAGTAGTTGAAGCACAGACCTGGGAGTCAGGAGATGTAGAGCTAGAGTTCTCCGCTCTGCCACTGTCTTGCTGTGTGGCCTTTGGCAAGGCACTTAATCTCTGTGCCATCCGGTTCTCTAGCTGTAAAGTGGGGATAATGATATGTATGAGATCACATTCATGTTTATAAAATGCTTTATGAGCCTACAGTGCAGGGAGCTACAGAAATGCCGCATGCTACTGCTTGGAGAAACAGTGGACAAGAGCTTCAGGCGCCTTCACTTATTGTCTTCTCAGTCTGACTCTCCATAGAATACGTTGGAACCCTTGTGCTATAGACCAAACCCTGCAGGGCCTGTGTTTTGGAGGTAGTGGGAGTCTCGCCTGAGTAAGAACTGCAGGGTTTGGTGCACAATGCTGACAGCTAAGCCCCATGTACAGTTCATTGCCTCCCAGGGAAAGGGGTATGAGGAGGCAGAGTTGATGAGTATATTGTATACCAATGCCAGGCTTGTCACTCAGCTGCCCTGGCTGTTCGATTATTTCAGCCCTTTCAGTTTGTGGGTCTCTTTGGATCAGGTTTTGCTGAGCTTCAGACTGACATGACAGACCTGACCAAGGAGTTAAACCGCAGCCAGGGGATCCCGTTCCTGGAGTACAAGCACTTTGTGACACGGACATTCTTCCCCAAAGTAAGACAATCCCACATTTCATACACACGTAATCACTCAAATTCCTTCTCAACTAAATCATGGCTCTGCCTTCTCCCAGTAAAGGCTTACAGTACAACACAGTTATTCAGCTGCTATCATTTATTTCAGCCTTAATTATCATAATAACCGTAGCCACAGCACCTCGGGCTATGAAACAGGGTCAGGCCTCGTCAGTACTTGGATGGGAGCCTCGCTTTGGTGAGACACTCCCCTCTGAGTCAACACTGAACCAGTGCACCAGCATGGCGTAACTGGGCGCCGCCGTGCTGCTGCAGGTGCTGTCTCTAAGATGAGAAGCAAAACCAGAGTCCTCCTTAGCTGTGCGGTTTGAGACACCCCTACTGGTTCCAGTTGCACCCCACTGTGCCAGGTGGGACTAACTGAGCCCAGGCGTGGTCTCACTCCCAGGGGAAGAGACTGAGGTGGTGTCCCACTATCATTCCACCTGGGGAGGGTCCTCCAGAGGATGTGGACAACTTGTTTCACTGAGATGCCCCTCTGGGCACAAGCAGATAGTGCTCACTGGCCTTAAAATTCCCTTGGCACTTTCTCACAGGTGCAAAAACAATATCCCCAGTGTCCTGGCCCAGTGCCAGTCTGCGTCTCTAAATCCCCCCCTCCAGTTTCACACCAGACACGATGCAATCCTTACTTCCAGTCATCAGCTGCTGTGGAGTGTTGCTGTGCCCTGTTAAGTAGCGGCCATATTTCACCCCAGAAGTAATTACATTTCAGTGGCGGAGAGTGAAATGATGATTTTTGTTTGCAAAGGGGTTTGTAGCTAATTACTATTCATGTTTCTAAGATGTCCACCCCTGTGTGTATCTGGGCACTACACTCTTTCGGAGGTAGGCTGCTATATGAATGTAAGATATTTCAGTATATTTCCATTCTGCTTCAAAAGTTACATATGTTTAAACACCCCATAGTGCTCTACCTGGACTTATTCCCCCGTAATTCTTTCTCTACCAAGATTCTGTAGATGTCATATTAGTCTGTTCATAATCTCCTTATTGTAACAATCTTGTTCTGCTAAGACATCTGCCTACCCCGACTGGTGTCTGTTCATTCACAAGGCTCTGGCCAACTGTTTAAAGGCTCTATTAAAACATACCAAAGTGTTCCTTCCTGATGGGTGGCCTCACGTCCTGATGACATTCCTGTTCATGTCTCAAACAATGTTGCCCTCTCTGAGTGTGGTGAAGAATCTGATCTTGCTTACCCGTTTCTCCGCATGGCTCTGTTTTATTGCAGTGTTCCTCGCTCTATGAGGAGCGTTACGTTCTGCCTTCCCAGCAGCTCAACTCACAGGTTGGGTGTCAGGTCCAAGAAACTCATCCCTTGCTGTCAGGAGAATGGAAAGTGAGTAGCCCAGAGATAAACAACTGCTATTAACTGTCACTAACAATAGTCTTATTTTTTTATATCAAAGCTAGTGAATAACAGATTTTTCGGTGTGCTGGTGATTCCAGAAAAGGGGGAGGGGGTGGGAATTTCAGGTCAAACTGAAAACAATTTTTTTTTTTTTAAATTTTCAGCTAATAGAAAAGTCAAGAAAAAAATTCATTTTGGGTCAAACAAAAAGTTTTGCTCGACTCAAAATGAAACGTTTTGTTTTGATTTTGAGCTTACTTTTACTTTTTATAATTTAAAAAAAAATAAAGTTAAAGGAAATTTTTAAACAAACAGTCATTTTGAATACAAAATCTAAATATTTTGTTTTGTAAATGTCAAACCAAAACGTTTCAAATTTTTCAGAATTTGATTTTCATTGTTTTTCCGACCTAAACAATTCTGCGAAATCAACCCGAATTCATCAAATGTTTTGGTGTCACCAAATTTGCATTTTTTGCCTCCCAAAAAGTTTCAGTTGAAAAATTTCACTCAGCTCGAGCTGACGTCCTTTTTTGTGATGCTTAAAAAGAGGTGTGCGTACGCCAAACAGCCAGAAAAACAAGGCGTGTGTCAGCTGATCAACTTTTGCTGATGATAGGAGACAAGAGCTGCTGAACTTCTGCTCCATGGCTGCAGAATCACAGCTGACAAGATCCATCCCTAGGCTTTCCTAATTGGAGGTTTGCCATATTTTCCCAATGTCAGTCTACAGTCTCTTTGTAAATGAGTTTGAGAGCGACTCCCGCAGGCCCAGATGTAAGTGCAGTTGCTGCACATTCCCCCACAGTCAATTCTTATCTGGATAAGAAACATACATCAGACGGGGCTCAAGGAGAGGGAACTCCAGCCTACTGTTTTTACACTTGCCAGGCACATCAGAGTGTGTCAGATAAGATAAAGGTTGATAAAGCAATGAACTGTGGTTTTCTCATCCAAGTCCCCACTCTTTCTTTAGATTCCTGAAAATTGCAGGCCCAACATGGAAGAAGGAATTGCGTTATTCTCCACCCTGCTCAACAACAAGCACTTCCTCATCGTATTCGTCCATGCTCTCGAGCAGCAGAAGGACTTTGCTGTTAGAGACAGGTAAGAACTTCCTGGGGCAAGGGCAGCATTGAAAGAGTCATTGACAGCCAGCCCTGGAGACTGAAGTCCTCTGTGTACCCACAGAGCAGGTGTGCTACAGCAGCGCCTGCCTAACCCTGACCCAGAAGAAGCACTTCCAGGCTCAGAGGGAAGTTCAGGCTCCACGGTGTCCCTGGCTTATCTGCTGCGACTACCAGAGAGGGTGCCAGTTAGTGGCAGTTTTGGGATATGGACACCTGTCCTACCAGGAACTTAACAGAGATCTATGAACACATTTCACATAGGCCACTGCGCACAGGTTTTTGCCGCTGCTGACCTAGGCTATACAACCTGGGAGATGAAAGGTTCTGTAGCCTGTTGCCAAACCCAAAACCATCTGGTCTCTGTAATTACACCAGAGTTACAAACTGACCAGTCAGCCACATACCTCATTTGGAACCAGAAGTACACAATCAGGCAACAGCAGAGTCTAAAAAAAAAATAAAGCAAATACAGTACAGTACTGTATTAAACATAAACAACTAAAAACATAAAGGGAAAGCACCATTTTTCTTCTATATATTAAAGTTTCAAAGCTGTATTAAGTCAATGTTCAGTTGTAAACTTCTGAAAGAACAACCATTACATTTTGGTCAGAGTTACGAACATTTCAGAGTTACAAACAACCTTCATTCCCGAGGAGTTCGTAACTCTGAAGTTCTACTGTAGAACTGCACTGTTATTATACAGGGGGGCGCCAAAAAGTACAGTGGTTAGTTTAGTCTTGTATGATTTGCATCTCATACCACTAAAGAGTGGCATGATCCAACATGAGAACCAGTAGCATTGGAAGAGTTTGAAACTTCAACGCACTTGAGAGGTGTCATGAAAAAAATCTGGTATATTGCCATGGCCTTGAATTCATTTGATGCCAATTGACTGTATTGTCTTGTATAATCAAACCTAGGATCATTTATAACTCTTTTCTCAGGTGTAACTTGGCCTCCTTGCTCACTATTGCATTACATGGAAAACTGGAGTACTACACCAGCATCATGAAGGACCTGTTGGTGGATCTCATAGATGCTTCAGCTTCCAAAAACCCTAAGCTTATGCTGAGGAGGACCGAGTCTGTGGTGGAAAAGATGCTCACCAACTGGATGTCCATCTGCATGTACAGCTTTCTCAGAGTAAGAGAAATAAGTATGGATGCTGTTCTAGCTATGAATAGCCCATCTGAGTGTAATATGGGAGACACAGGTCAGCTGGTGATCGCTGTCTACGAGATTGGTTAAACCAAGTCATCTGAATGACTAGTCACTTGCAATGGGTGAACCTCAATAGACTCCAAGGTTCAGTTTGAACAGGCAGCCAAAAGTTCCACTGCTTTTCCACTTTTATCTCTGTCTCTGGGCTGGGAATCTCATGAGATCAAATGTTACCTTGAGCTTTCTGGTATGGCTTAGTTTTTCAGGGCCAGAATCACCAGTGGAACAGTTTTTTCACCATACATTGGAAAGGTGTGGAGCAGTCATGAGGGAATTTTTTTAAAAAAAGCTAGTTTGCCAAAATGGTTTGAGTTTTTGACAGAAGTTCCAGTCAATTCTTATTTTCTTTGAGCCAGTTTGCACAGCCCCATCAATCACTCTTTGATGGTTCAGTGCCTCTCCGTTTTGAATACAAGGGCACAGAGTACTGAGGAGAAGCCTGTAACGCATGAGGAGAAACATTGTTGAATTGCTTGTAGATATTCTTAAGCCCAAAGTGTATTTACCATTCTGAATCTGTCAAATAGAGCCTGTCCGGAGAGGCTGGAGACTTGGATTTCCATCCCTGAAAGCGTTCTCCTCTTCCTGTTGTTAAGGATCTACCCATTGTAATATAAAAAGAACATAACTTCAATATCAGAACACACCAGTGGTCCCTGTGCTCCGTGTTCTATCTTCAACACTTGCCAATTTCTGATGCTTCAGCGGCAGGATTTTCAGAAGAACTGAGCAATAACCTAACTCTGATCACAGGGAAGTAAATGGGACCTTGACTTCAGTGGGAGTAGAGTTAGGCCAATAACTACGGGTTTTTGAAAAGCACCCCCCAGATTTCCTCCAATTGTATAGTAATTATAATTACTGTGTTCACCATGGGATCAGTACTATAATATTCCCATGCATACCATAATTTCTTTCAGTCCCAGCTGATGATCATTTTATGTCCTGGAGTCTCCAGGAATTAAAGATTAATCTTTAATTAAAGATTATGTCATGTGATGAAACCTCCAGGAATACATCCAACCTAAATTGGCACCCTACCTGAAGCCTGAGGATTGATAGTCCACATAATTGCAATCAGAAAAAGTACTGGAATTAATAGGGATGGCAGTGCATCAAGATGAGATTATTCCCCTGAAAATCTGTTTTGGTAGCCCAAGAAGTGCTCTTTAGCCAAGACCATGGGAACATTAGTGACTCCCAACTAGAGAGGCACCAAAGATGAGAAGGTTAGATCCAGCTCCAGATCTGAACCTCACCAAAATTCCGGGGTGTTTGGCTCTGAGATTTCAGTTGAGAGTTACTCAGATTTCATAATATTGATAATTGAGACCATTGTCATTCCTTGTTCATTTCCAAGAGGCTTCAACCCAAACTGCAAATTTGCTGGACTAATTTTTCAACAGTCCAATTTTTGCATCCACAGAAGAAACATAGCCTTCTGCATACACACTGCATCTGTCCATGCAAATTGGCTCGATGGCTAAATACTGGATTTCCATATACACCTCTACCTCGATATAACGCTGTCCTCGGGAGCCAAAAAATCTTACCGCGTTATAGGTGAAACCGCATTATATCGAACTTGCTTTGATCCACCAGAGTGCGCAGGCCCCCTCCTCCCCCCCGGAGCACTGCTTTACCGCGTTATATCCAAATTTGTGTTATATCGGGTCGCGTTATATAGGGGTAGCGGTGTACAAATGCTGCCTGCATGAACAAGCCAGGGATTTTGACCACACAAACTTTAGCAATGAAAAATTGTGCCTGCAATTTTGTAGTTTGCTTTTGAAAACTTGTCCTAGATAGATTTCTAACATAGTTCAGTATATGTAAAATATATTGTTGATGATGATCTCACGTACTTGGATGTAAATCAGAAGTTACTCTACTGAAGTCAATGAAGTTACACTGGTGTCATACTGGTGATTCAGACCCATAGTGTAGTTACCTATATATCGAGTATCATCATCAATTGTGTATTATTTTAAATTAGAGAGGCTCAATGTACAGAATCCAAAGCTGTATCTGGACCAGATTTCAGGGGTTGTTGAGATATAGGTCCAGGCCTATCTCTGTTTATCAAACAATTAAATATATACAGTACCTACTGGCCACTAGGAAATAATTTAGAACAGCTCTTTTAGGGTTACCATCCGTCCGTATTTCCCCGGACATGTCTGGCTTTTGCGTCTCTAAATAGCCGTCCGGGAGGAATTGGTAACAAGGTTAAAATATCCAGGGGTTTTTTCTCCCTCGCCTCCCTTCCTCCCTTCCATGCAGAGTGCGGTTGCTGATTGGGCGGCTGGGCTGATTGACCCACTCCCATTGGCCTCTAGCAGCCAGAGCCCTCCCCTGCTCCCCCCTCCCTCTGTCTGAGGCCCTGTGTAACACACAAACCGACCCACCGGGCAGCGTGTTTTGCAAACACGTGGAGCCAGAATGGTAAGGGGAGTCCTAGGGGGGGCAGTCAGGGAGCGGGGGAGTGTTGGATGGGTCCCTGGCCTCCACCTGCCACCCCCCCTCCGCGCATTCCCCCCCCCCGTGGGCCTCCCCCGTGGACCGCCCCTGCCTCTCCCTTGTCTGCTTGTACTGCCAGAGCCAGCAGCAACTGTTGTCTGCTGCCCCCAGGTCCTAGTGCCCCCATCCACTAATGGGAAGACAGGCTGCCCTTACCCTGCCGTTCCACCCTAGCCCTGAGCCTCTCCAACGCCGCAAACCCCTCAGCCCCAGCCCTCAGCCCCCCCACACCCTAATCGTCTGCTCCATCCCTGAGCCCCCTCCTGCATCATGAACCCCTCATCCTCAGACCCACAGCCCTCACCCCTGCATCCCCTCCTATCCCCAAACTCCCTCCCCCCTTCCCACACACCCTGTACTGCCCTCAAACTCCCTCCCAAAGCCTGCACCCCCTCCCTTTGCACCGCCTCCCACCCCCAAACTCCATCCCAGAGCCTGCACCCCTCACTCCCTCCTGCACACCCACCCCCTGCCCCAGCCCGGAGCCTGCACCCAGCACCCAAACTCTATCCCAGAACCTGCACCCTGCACCCCTCCTGCACCCTAATCCCCAGCCCAGGACCTGCACCCCAGACCTCCTCCCCCCACCCAACCCCCCTCCCAGAGCCTTAGGCAGGTGGGGGGGGAGTGGGTTCTGGACACCACCAAAATTTCTACAACCCTGCCACCCATGCGAGTGGATACGGGTCGGGGCAGTCAGGGGACAGGTAGGGTCCTAGGGGGGTTCTCAGCAGGGGGCAGTCAGGGGACAAGAAACAGGGGGGGTTGGGGTTCTGAGGGGGGCAGTCAGGGGGTGGGAAGTGGGAGGGAGTGGATGGGGGTGGGGCGGGGCTAGGGCGGGGCTTCCCCCCCACCCAGTGTCCTCTTTTTTGATTGTGGAAATATGGTAACCCTAAGCTCTTTCATTTGCTGAATTTTGGCCTCTTTTTCTGTTCACGAAATCCCTGTGAACAAATCGCTCATTTCTCAGATTTATTTGCCGTTCAATGTTATGTAATGACTTTTTCCCCATATTTCTTTACGCTGTAGCTGCTATTCATAATTCAAGCTCATGCTTAGTTGGGGTTGGTCAAATAAATCAGATAGTATTGTTTCTGATCGCTGATGGATAAGCTCTTAGCTGATCCATTGGGTTATTGATGTGAATTATCCACAGGAAGCAAATCCAACCTGTGCTCAGGCTATTAAAACTCAATGGCACAAATGTTTTCAAAAAGTGAACACTAAAGGAGCAGAAAAAAGACCAATATGAATTTGTTTAAAATGCCAAACGAGTTTGAAAGACATACCCAGGATGTGAAATATATCACTAATTTAAGGAAATTCAAACTATACCTGTGATTGGTGATGGAAGTCCAGGAATTGTAAAGTGCAAACATTTAGGTTTTTGGTTTTGTGCATATAGTTAAACCATATGCAAAAAATTACTGATCTCTCCTTTTGGAGAGTGAAGACCACATGTGAGACTAAGAAAATGTGCTGGTGTCTGATACAACCCAGAGCAACTGCCTAATTTCTGCTGGAAATGGACATTGTGCAAGACAGCTTTCTCAGAAAAAAGCTGAGTTTTATCATATGGGACTTGGGTCTTGGATGGCTTACAAAGGAAATTAAAAGTGCTTGCGGTTCTTAAGTGGCTATGTGTCTGGTACAAATGGTGAGAGAGCTACCAATTGGCACCCGTACGAATTGAGACTACTGATCACACCTTCTGCTCATCAAATTGGACTGGAGGCTTATCTCGAAGATAGGGCTTGGTCCATGGATCCAGCTCTTTGTAATAGGAGAGAGAGCCACAGATTGTGATTCATAGATGTTAATATAAAACACGAAGCTGGCTTGTAAATGATTTGTTCCTTCCATCTGCACCCTGGCTTTATCCCAATACAGAGGAAGATAAAAGACAGATGTTATCAGTAGAAACTTATACTGAATGAGGACTGTGATAATGCTATAATTTTGTGGAGCTCTGGGGAGAAGACCTGACCTGGTGGAGTTTGGGGCAAACCTGGAGATAGCAAGAAACTGAAGAGCGAGCTGCTTTGGCTGAAATGGGATTGGCACCACCAATAGCCATCCTTTAGCTGCAGTATAGCTCTTGGCTATTGGGCAGATGAAGAGGAAGAAAGGCTAGCAAGCCACTGATGCTGTCCAGTCCCTTTACATGTACTATTTAGCAATATAAATGTGAAGGGTAGCTTCCATTGGCTTCAGCTGAATTTGTGGATGCTCAGCACATCTGAAAAACAGGCGAACCATCTAAGTAGTTATCACAGTTGCTGTAAATTGTGTCTGTCTGGGTGATTAACACCCACGTGTGACATCTCATTAAAAATGTGGCCCCTCCAGCCACACAGTGCCCTTACCCCACACTGTGGCAGCAACTCTGAAGAACACCACCTAGTGACCCACCAGCACAACTTTCTGCAACATCTAGGTGTCTTAGCCAAGTACTGATCTAGCTTGAACCTATGAAATCTGACAGGGTCACCACCTCACTAGACTGAATACTGCAGGCCATGTTTTAGGTTCCAGACCTACTAGAGGTTTGGTCTAGTCTCAGCTATAACAACAATCAATACCTTGGCCAAGAAGATTTTCAAAGTGCCGAGTGATTTTAGGTGCCTCCATTTTTGGATGCCCAACTTGAGATACCTTAAAGGGAGGGCACTCTGCACTTACTGAAAATCAGGCCACTTTAAAGTGTCACAAGTTGAGTGTCCAGAATCACTAGTTACTTTTGGGGAGCTTGGCCCTTAAAGTACCCACAAATACAGTACTTTCAAATGCTGCTCATTTAACTTTTCTTTTGAAGCCTCAGATATAACAGCCCACTTAAACAGGCATCCATGCCCTAGGACACGTAGAAAAAATAAACCTGTTTCGTGTCCTTCTCTCAACCATGGGGACATTGGCATTTAAGAAAGAGAAGGTGGTGCTGTGCTAGAGGCTTTTTTCTGTCTGCATCGTGCAGTCTTGAGGCTGGTTTGTGATGTGTGTATGTTGGTGGTTCGGATGTTCCGTTCCCTAGCAGAAGCTATTATTTCTTTAAAGGGTTTAATTTCTTGGTACCAGTGAGTTCAGTAACAAGTTTGGGCCTACTTGAGAGAGCTGACTTTCAGCATGAAAAGATGAAAAGTGTTGACTGTGCTTCATAACACAAAAGGCTCTGTGATGGGAAGTAGAGTGACCTTTTTGGTTTTCACTCCTTCGAGACAGGCTAACGTAATTCACTTGTGGCTTTGTTCCACCATTTGATCTATGTGGTGTGCCTGAAGCTATGAAAATAAAAGCTATTGTTCTACTTTTCACAACAGAGTGTTTCCCTCTTTCTGAAAAATAAACATTTGTGGTTACAGTGCAACACAGCTTTGTTCTACAGTATCTTTCTAATCATCTCCCTCCCAGAATGCTTTGCAGTGGGAGACAGAAGTTAGGAGACAGTCAAAGGAAAACAGTGTTTCCTGCAGAGATGTGAAAAGAGAGAAGAGATGGGGAGATCTAGAGAGTCTATTCTAGGTGGCAGGAGTTCCAGAGGAGAATGCTCCCACCAGGGCCGGCTCCAGCTTTTTTGCCTCCCCAAGCAGCAAAGAGAAAAAAAAAAAAGCTGCGATCCGCAGCACTTCGGCGGCTGCTCTACCACGCCGCTTCATTCTTCGGCGGCCGGTCCTTCCCTCCGAGAGGGACTGAGGGACTTGCCGCCGAAGACCCAGACGTGCCGCCCCCTTCCATGGGCCGCCCCAAGCAACGGCTTGCTGCACTGGTGTCTGAAGCTGGCCCTGGCTCCCACACCAGCCTTGGCCTGATTGTGGCATAGGAAAGAGAGGAACCCAAAGCCAGACAAGTAGACTGTGTAGGGCAGGAATAAAGGAGAGTCTCAGGATCAAATCCTGGCATAACTGAATGCAGATCTTCTGAAGTCAGGTGAAATTTTACACCAATGCTGATTTGGCCCAAAGTCTGAGATTTAAATTACCAGTGATAGACAGACACCTCCATTGTGCACCTAGTGTCTGTGAAACAAATGTGCTTCCCTTTACACAGCCGGTTTTTGGTAAAGAAATTTACCAGCCCCCTTGTAGCACTGGGCCATGAGACTTATGTGACGATGGGTCTGTTTTTAGTTCCTGAATTATCCCCATTAATCACAATGTCTATTTGAAACAGCTGCTATAAAAGGCCCCTTACACTGTACAGCGGAAAAATTCCAACTGCTTGTATTTTCCCTCGTAAGTTAACATTACACGGTTTAAACATTTGTTTTATATTAATGTTCTGCCGAACAGCTCATCCATTTGAGTTGCAGCAAAGAAAGATTTGAGGAGCTGTCTGCAAATGGAGAAGAGATCCTTACAAAATTCAGAATGACCATAGTCACCAGTAGCCTAAATTTAATGCAGCACCTCTGTAGTGAGTGGAGTTATTATTATGATAAGGGGGAATTCGCCTTGGTAGATTCGGGACATATGATGGCAAAATCTCAGGAGGTTTGGAGTTTGGATGAGGGTCAGAGAAGTATCTAGAAGTTTGGATGTGTATGCAAAGCTTATCCAAATGATCTGAATTGACTGCAGAACTGAGCTGGAGATCCAGGTGAAATTATCCATGTCAGTACTGCATACTTATGATTATACAGGAAATACTGAAAGAAGATCCTTTCCCGGATGTTATTTCAGCACTTTGCTGTCTAGTCCCTGATAGACCCAGGAAGTGTGGAGAGGATGTGAAAATGAAAGTTAATGGCACAATAATTAGCTAGAGATGGACCTGGAATACAATGTTCAGATCTGGATCCCGATCCCAATTTCCCCAAAACCTGTGGGGATGGATGGATCTGGGGTTTGGTTCTCTCTCTGACACAGATAGGGAGTCAGTCCAAAAGTGGAAATCCAAAACAGCATGGGGTGTCTTTGGATCTGAGGTTTTGGTTTGGGTCCATCTCTAACATCCAGTATCCTCTGTCCTCATATGGCAAGCACTCGTTTAGCCTGAAACTTTGGTGGGAACTTCCTAGTACTGGGCACTTGGAATAAACAGGAGTTTTCCATTGTTCTGCTCAAGCATTTTGGAAATGTCTGTAATATGTTCCCAAGAGGACATCTCTAATGACACATCAGTTCATTAATGCAGGAGTAACATGTGAATCCCGTCTGTGCTCTGAATCTTAATTTTTTTTCCAAGTCACTTTTGAAATCCAGGCATATAAAAACTAAGCCCCATGCATCATGCATGGAACAGTTCAAATGATGCCAGCCTTTACTGTGCTTTCTATTACTATAAAGTTATTTTGGTGCCCAAGGTAATTTTAAGAGCCCATAACACTGCAGTCAGAAATGTTTAAAAAAAGTCTAATTAAAATACATTCATAATGGGGGGGGGGGAGAGGGAATGTGCTTTTTTGGGGGGGGGAAATCTATTTTTTCTCCTGAATCAGCACTAATCTTTGCTAGTTCAATTTCTTCCTCCAAAACTAGCTGAGTCCAAAGGCAGTTTTTGACTCATTTCCAAACTGGTTTCCCAGCAATAGTCCAGATTTCCAAGTTAGCCATTTTATCTTCAGTGCCTGCCTGCCAGCCTCCTTTTCCCATCTTTGAAATTTTCTGTCTGATTAATGTTTTTGCAGATTTCCACAACAGCCCATGGTTTCTGGATTTTAAAGCTTAAGAGCCAAACACAGAAATAGAATCTAACAGGCTGAGCATTGTCGTTTATTTTCTGTGTTATTACTCTTGGGTGTTAGACCATGATCCTTTATGCTACAGCAGAGTCTGATATACCCATTTCAATTATTTCTTGGGCCATTCTCCCTCCATGGTATGTTCATATACACAAAAATTTGCCACATGATCAGCTTCACTCAACACACTATAGTAGGTTGGAACCAAGTAGTAAATAGCTAATCTACCAGCAGAACTCTCACACAATAAGCTTTTGCTGGCTTTGGAGGCAGCTTTATGACTAAGGTGTAATTTAACTCTAGCTGAGGTTTTTGAAGAGTCTGAGAAGTGGAAGCAAGAAATGCAGTCATGATATGTGGATAGAGATGAGCCTTGAACCAAATCGAACCACCTGTCCTAAACTTTGGCGGGGGAGGAGGGTTTGAATCTGAATCAGGATCCAGATGCAGCTTTCATGACTGGCCCTTCTTTCTGTAATAGGCTGAAGCGAAATCCAGGATTCAAGCACCTTCCAACCTTTCAGGGGATGGAGTTCAAATCCCACATCTGAACTGAGCACCTGTGACCATTCCCTATAAATACATGATCACATGCTGTGTAAAACAGAGAAAGTCCTGATTCATCATAGCAAGGCCAGCTTTGGGAGCACTGAATGCAATGAGGTTAATTTATAGGCGCCCCAACTCCAAATCACATAATGATGCAAGCAGGTGACATTTGCATGTTCCTGTCAAAACACTCTCTCAGCGTCAATGTCATCCTCTTGAATGACGGCTATGAATTCTCCTTTCACCAAAGTCATCTCTATGCCTTCTGATTTTCACATCTCTAATCAAGCCCTGCAACTTTTCCCAATCCTTAAAAGCACAACCAGTTCCTCCTAAACACCTTTCCCAGTGCACAGCCATGCATTCCTGCATGTGCCTTTGGGATGACTAGCATGTTACCCCTTTCAGAAGGAATGTTACAGAAAGTTGTTAAACTTCCACAGCAGCCCCAAGTAAACTTTCCAGCTTCATTAGAAATGTCACCCTTGGAAAATTAAATATATGCACTGTGGCACAGATGGTGTGTGCCCACCTACACCCATATTGTAGTGTCGTATCATCAGCTGCACTGAACGCAGCAGAATCAGAACTGACATTGAACTAATTGCTTTAGCAATTATAAGAAATTTGGAATAGAAGACTCACCAAGTCTTAATTAAGAAGCAGATTGAACAGGCTCTAGCATCTCATGGTTCAGAAATGTCAGAATACTCGGATATCAGTTGTCTTGGGTAGAGTTTCAGATGGCAGGGTTGTGCATATATGTATGTCTGTGCGTGCATGTGTATATGTGATGCTCAGAAAAATATAAATGTGCAATAATTTACACTTGCTTCATTTGGAAGAACTAACACATGAACATTAGGGTGGATGGGATGTACTCCAGCACTGACATTTTTTTTTAAGGAAATAGATAATAGTTCTCTAGTGCATCTGTGTCGCTGGAGTGACTGGATCAGAAATGTTGCTGTAAATATGTTTAGATGAACTGGGTTGAGACTAGCAGGAAAGTATTGCTATTTGTTGTTAGGATAGTACTATAATGATCAGGGCTCCATTGTGGTAGGGACTGTGCGAATGCAGAGCTTATATTTGTGCTCAATGTGCTATATGATACACTATCTATTTTGTCAATATATTTTAAACCATATAAACACTGCATTCTAGTTATGAGACATAAAGCCATGTCCCATTTGTGGTAATTCATGATCCTGCAGCACTTCTTGTAGGAGTTAGTCAGCCTGATTTGGGCTATCACATCCTGCCTCTCTAAAATTCCCTCCATGTGACTTCAGTTGGGTGTGACATCCTTCTTCACTTCCTGTCCTAAACTGATGTGTTGTGTATTGTTGCCAGGCACTGTTACTGTGAAATGCTGAATGCCTTCAGCTCCCAAGAATTCAGTGGGAGTTGAGGGCACTGAGCTCTTTCCAGGGATTTCTCAGCACCTGGCATGGATCAGTCCCTTAAACAGCAGGCACTTCCAACTCCAGAGGTGTCTGGGACCTTGCAGAATGAAATCACTATGTTACCTGGTGCATCTGTGCAGACCCTGTCTTAAAGGACCATGTAGTTTGAAGGATTTACTTTAATTGATTCCTGGTTACCCACTTCCTTTCCTTTTCTTTCCCCAGGAGACAGTCGGGGAGCCCTTCTTCCTGTTGCTCTGTGCTATCAAACAACAGATCAACAAGGGTTCCATTGATGCCATCACGGGAAAAGCCAGGTATACTCTCAATGAAGAATGGCTGCTGAGAGAGAACATTGAGGCAAAGCCAAGGGTAAGTGAGTCTTGAACCCCTCACGTGATGCCATGTCAGGATTCTGCAAAAGCCTAAAAGGCAATTAAAAAATGTTTGCCCAAGAAAACTGTAGAGGCTGATGTTTAAAAAGAGATAGCTGTGCAACTGTACTCGCAAAGTATGTGTGTAATGTTGCACCTTTGCTTGCATTTGTCATTCCTTTGATCGCACAGTCAGATCAGATTATTGGGCGTGTAAATGATTCACCCTCCTCTGCAAATGCTGTTACCCAGTTTGCACATATAATTGTGATAATCGTGCATGTTAGACATGCAGTGGTATAGGCACTTTTCATGTGCAGTGGTGACCCTGACTGTTTCAGAAGCAGGCATGCAACAACCTAGACAAGGAACATATCGAACCTGGCTCTTGCAGAGTCCATCTGATTGGCCCAGATCGGGGTGATGCTAAATAGATAGATATTGTTCTCTGGCAGTCAGAGGGTTAAAGAACAAAGAGTGTCTCCTCTTTACAGTTTCTGGCAAGTCAGTGACTTCAGTGCCAATGAGAAGTTGCTAGCTATAAAGTTGCAGGTCTGGTGTGAAGGCTTTTGTACAGGATGTTATAGAAATCCTGCTGAAAAGTAATCCTGTAAAATGCCTCTCAGGAATAAGTCAGACAAAAATGTATATTCAAAGAGACTTGTTACCATCAGCCTACAGAGAATGCCGTAGACAGGCCTATCCAGAGCCTGGCCCAAATTCTGCTTTTGATGTCAATGGGGAAAACCTGGAGCAGCTCCACTAAAATCAGTGAGGCTACTCCAGATGTACATCAGTGTGACTGAGAGCAGGTTTTGACCCTATATCCTTAGCTGTATCTCTGCAGCTTCCTTTTACCAATTGACCTGTAATTCACTGCGCAGACTAAGGAGAATTAACAGCAGGACTCTAGCTATTAACTTTCTCAGCAGAGATGGTAACTTCTTGAGTTTGAGTGGGGGAGAATTGCTGACCCTTTGCTTGCAAGTAACAGAAATAAGCCAGAGCAACGTAGGCAGCTGGAAGCAGAGTGAGTCCTGGATTAGTTCAGACTCACTGCCAAGCCCCCAAATGATGGTAACTGAAGCTGGTTTGAAATTTGGCTGCACATTTCACCTTGAAAAAAAACGACCTGTCATTAGATGCTAGGGGCAAACTTTTCCCTTTGACTCTGGCCTGGTCCACACTAACCCCCCACTTCGGACTAAGGTACGCAAATTCAGCTACGTTAATAACGTAGCTGAATTCGAAGTACCTTAGTCCGAACTTACCGCGGGTCCAGACGCGGCAGGCAGGCTCCCCCGTCGATGCCGCGTACTCCTCTCGCTGAGCTGGAGTACCGGCGTCGACGGCGAGCACTTCCGGGATCGATCCGGGATCGATTTATCGCGTCTAGACAAGACGCGATAAATTGATCCCAGAAGATCGATTGCCTGCCGCCGAACCAGGAAGTAAGTGTAGACGTACCCTCTGCCTATGTATGCACGTATTCCATGCTCTTTGCCATGCATTCTTGGTGTGTATGCTTCCATTGACACATTAGGCTGGGACTTGCACAGGAGCCAAAAGAAGCTGGGCACCTAACTCCATTGGGCTCCTGTGAAAATTCCAGCTGTGATTCTCAGGCGTGATTTTAAGTGGCCTGCTGTTAACAGAGACACAAAAACAACACCCATAACGGTGTGGGTGCAAAATGGGAGGTGGTGCTGAAGCTCGTTTGGAATCAAGCTGGTGGTGTTAGGGGGGTGAGAGAGACGCTGGAGCAATATTGACTGGAAAGTGGGATTTGAATCGGAATACTGGATCAGCCCCGCTTGTGTTGGGAGGAGCGATGTGATTGGACACCCACAATGTGAGCCTCTGTTGCTCTTCCTTTGACTTCATTGGTAGCTTCCCCAGAGAGAGGAGAACAGGATACGCTCCACACTGTCCTGTTCTCCCAGAAGATAGCTGTCACTTTTGCTGTCCTGTGTCTGGCTGATGTGAACGTTTTCACAATGTCATGCACAATGGGCCAATTTACCCCCTTCCATGGGAGTCGATGAAGCACAGCTTCATCGACTCCCATGTCACTGCCCCCACTTACCCCAGTACTAAACTTGGCCCAACGTCTGATACAACAAAACCTTTATGCAACTGAGAGAGTCCATTCATAGCATTGCAGGAAGCCACAACAATGGGCACTGACTGTCTCCCTTGTCACCAGTCTCAGCGGGACATGAATGGGCCATGGAGACTGAACAACCCTCTCACCCTTAGAGGTGGTCCCTGTGGGGCAGGGCTAAGGCCCTTTAGGAGGGCAGAGTAGGGGAAGCTTGCACTGTTGCTCCTCATGCACCCCTAGCTCTGTGAATAAATAGGGGCCCTCAGTCTCCAGGGCTGTAAATCAGCATCTTTCACCAGCACTGAGACTCAGACAGAGATTCTGTTCAGTGGGATTTCTAGCAGCACGATGCATGGAATGTACCAATAAAAACTGTACGTGCCCTGCAACCTCTCAGTGTCCTTGGGAATCAACAGCCCATTATGGATCATCCCCATCCATTACAGATCACCCCAACCCTAACTCTGCCTCTCCCCACAGAACCTCAATGTGTCTTTCCAAGGCTGCGGCATGGACTCCCTGAGTGTTCGGGTCATGGACACAGATACTCTAAGTCAAGTTAAAGAGAAGATCCTTGAAGCTTTTTGCAAGAATGTCCCGTACTCCCAGTGGCCAAGAGTAGAAGATGTTGACCTTGGTAAAGACTCTTTTCCCTTGAGAAATGCCAGTCCTTATTTTAAGGGTGAAGGAGCTCACTGTGTACACTGAGCAACCGTCAGCTCTTGGCATCGGCATTGGCCGGTTGGGTGGATAGAGAGTGGGCATACCTAGAGGAAGTAAGCCCGTTCTGGGGGAACAGTGATCCCTGGTAATGAGTCATAGGGCCAGATTCCAGTTGGTTTGACTGATGTGTGAAGTGCTGTGCATTAGGACAGGGGAAGCTGGTGTTATGTACACAGCAAGTGGACAGGAGAAAAGCTTAAGACATTGGAGAGGTACTTTAATTTGCACCTTCTTAAACCCTGCCCTCCTCGCTTCTGGCCCCTGTGTGTATTGCTCAGCCCAGCATGGGCTGTCTTACCCATTAGTATGCAGATACAAGTGTCCGTAATTGAGAGTAACATTCATCACCTTACCAGCACTAGTCTGGGCATAGACTCAGACATTTCCTTTATCTACCTATGGGCCATCTCTTTTTCCAGGGAGCCAGGTGTGATCCAGGCCCTAACAATGAAAGGGAAAGTTAGGAAACAGCTGTGTCCTGTTCAGCTCTTTGTCAGTAGTTGGCCAAGGTGTTGCCTGGCCCTGCTCCCCATCCCAATTGACTTGGAATGGTGAGTGTGGCCATGGGTGACATACTAGGCAAGTGCACTCAGGGAAAAATGGAGGAGGAGATTACATGGCCATTGGAATTCAATGTCACAGGTAGCCACAAAGGGGTGACATTCACCATGGCCAAAGCCTCGCTAAGCAATGCCCATGCAGAAGGCAAGATGTGCATCAAGTAGCAATTGTGCCCCTTACCCGGCTCACCACTAGCTGATGCCCCGGTACATGTCTCCAGGTAATCCTGCAGAAGAGCGGGAACACTTTGCTTTTTCTCCGTTGGCTGATGCACACTGGCCTTTGGGGCCCGGAATCTGGTAAAATGAAGCCCAGGCATAGCAATCCCCACTCTCTGCCCACACCACACAGCCCTCCCTCTTGTGCGCTGTAGGGAGTGGGTCAGATTGCTGGGCGCAGTGGAGAATTTATGCCGGATGGGGACTGACAGGGCTGCACACTTGCACCTGGTGAGATGGGCAGAACCCTCTGCACCTCCCTCCGCACCATACAGTCCAGTGTGGGCTCAGCCCCAGTTCACCTTCCTGCCCTAAACCAGGAAATTGCACTTCCCGCTTCTCGAGTTAATCCTGAAAGCTTTCCTACCGCAGGCCTGTGAGAGGCAGCTGTGTTCCAGTCACATGGCACAGCAGAGCCCCCAACACCTCCAAGCACCTGTTCTCTACATTGAATGTGGCGTCTAAGCACACATTGCTCCAAGCCGAGGTACACGTGCCCTGCTCAGGCTGGTTTTGCATTAATTCCCTTGTCTGTATTTAGAATGGTTTGCCACAAGCACTGACAGCTATGTCCTGCGGGACCTCGATGACACTTCAGTGATGGAGGATGGCAGAAAGAAGCTCAACACTTTAGCCCACTACAAGGTAAAACTGCAAGTGCTCACAGAGGGACTTCCCTTCCTTCCAGCCAGTCTGTCCTCAGGGACATTCCCTTTCCAAGGAGGATTAGCAGAGACAAGCAGGAAGGTTGCCATAGCTCCATGAGAGCTTCCGGGGAACAGACATCTGCCCTGGCAAGAAACTCATTAATATTGCAACACATTGAGATTAATTAAATGCTCTTCATGCAAAACAAGTTATTACTGACAACATAAAAGGCTCCTATTCCCAATGGCCACCATCCATGCTGATGAACATCATAGCACTCCCGTTCCCTGCTCCCACTGAAATCTATGATAGAGTTGCCATTGACTGTCCTGAGAGCAGGCTCTGGCCCACAAATGGGAGCTGTTTGTTTTTGTAACAGGGCGTTCTACTTAAAGTGACGCTGTCAAGGAGCTGAAGCCTAAAATGTAGGTTACATGTGATTTCACCAAAAATGGATCTGAACAGAGATATTTTCTTGGCTCTTTTTACTTTTAAAACTAAATGAAAACTGGAGTTTTTACTGGATTCTTGTTTTCCACATACCCCTGGAATGCTGGAAGCACAATCCACCCTGCACTGCTGCACAGTGCATGGAAAACCAAAAGTGAAACATTATGATCGCTGTTACTGTGGTAGCACCTCCGAGCCCCATTCAGGGACCACGGCCCCGTTGTGCTAGGTGCTGCACAAAAACAGAACAAAAAGACCGTCCCTGCCCTGAAGAGCTGACAGTCTAAATTTGGTGGCATTCTTCCTTGGGAGCGAAAGCATCTAAATGTGAAAAGCCATTTTCTTTTCTTTTGAATAATCTGATGTGTTGTTACTTTAATACATAAATCTGAGGTGTCCATCACCGTGGTGTCTGGAACCATTTATCTATCTTAGATACTTATATGGCCTCCAGTACCATAGTATTGGAGCACCTCACTGTCTTTAAGGTGTTTATTCAACGAAGAAGGGACATACTGTTATCCCCATTTTACAGATAGGAAACTGAGGCACAGAGAGGCCAAATGATTTGCCCACAGTCACAGGAAGTCTGTGGCAGAGCAGAGAATTGGACCCAAGTCCCAGGTTAGCACACTAACCATTGGACCATCCTTTCTCTCTTTATTTAGAAATAACAATAGTTCCCCCACGAGAGGAGCTTGCACTAAACACACACACAGAGCATTTCATTTCTTGCTTGGCATCAGTCAAATCCAGATAGTGTATTTCTTCACACTCCTAGCGAAGGCCATTCTCCCATCCATCTTAGCCTGGAGAAAGAGATGAAGTGTGGGCCTTCCCCTGAAAGTGGCAAGGCACCTGTGTCATTAGTCACTAGGGCCCAGATGCTCAAAGGTATTTAGGTGCCTAACTCCCGTTGATGTCATTGAAATATTGGGAGTTCGGCATCTAAATCTGGGGCTAACATCAGAGCATTTTATTCCGTGAGGTGTGGTTGTCATCTTGAGCATGGCAGTTTATGTTTGCTGCTCAAACACAGCTGCATCACCAGTACAAGGCTGCCCCAGCTACAGAGCTACCTCGTTTAGCTGTAATCCCGAGTATTCCTTGACATCCCTTACCTTTGTTGTTCTCCTCCTCCTCAGATTCCTGAAGGTGCCTCTCTGGCAATGAGTTTATCAGATAAGAAGGACACCACGCTAAGTCGAGGTAATTTGCTTTTCGTTCTCTTTCACAGTGATTGCACAGGTGACCTTTGTTTTTAGAGATGGGAAGTGGGATCAGGGTTAGCTCTGAGGGGGTGCAAAGAGCCTGCAGACTGCACATTTCAGACTTCTCGCTGAACAGATGAGTGTGGGGTTAACCCCAGGGCTGGCTAGAATATTGTGGTTCCCATCATTCCTGGAGCACCATCCCCGGAAATGCATCAAGCATTTAACCAGTGATGATAATCAGCTTCAGCCTATGACACACCTCCTCTTTGCCTGGGAATGCTGTAAACACATGGGCAGCCCCCATCAGTACACAGGGCAGATATTTCTGAGATGCCTGCAGCCCCAGTGCTGGGTGCCCTCAGTTTCAGCTTCATCTGTCTCTTTTCTGTGGTGCTGCACAGCATGGCAGGCTATCGAGCTGTGATCCTCACTGGGACCCAGAGCCTGAGGTAAAACTCGGTGGGAGTAAAAACTGAGGATTTGGCCCCACAGTCGTAGTGTGATCTCAGCTTTGCTAGGCAGGGTGGCCTGGCTACTTCTAAGGGTACGTCTACACTTACCGGAGGGTCCGGTGGCAGGCAATCGATGTTCTGGGATCGATTTATCGCGTCTGGTTTAGACGCGATAAATCGATCCCGGATCGATCCCGGAAGTGCTCGCCGTCGACGCCGGTACTCCAGCTCGGCGAGAGGAGTACGCGGCATCGACGGGGGAGCCTGCCTGCCGCGTCTGGACCCGCGGTAAGTTCGGACTAAGGTACTTCGAATTCAGCTACGTTATTAACGTAGCTGAATTTGCGTACCTTAGTCCGAAGTGGGGGCTTAGTGGGGGCCAGGCCTAAGTGAGCCTGTGACAATGGAATAGATCATTGTGTCCTTTGGAAGCTATCAGAGCTCCAACAGGATCTCCAATTGTTCTTCTTCGAGTGCTTGCTCATGTCGATTCGATTGTGGGTGTGCACGCGCCCATGTGCTCAGCTGTCGAAGACTTTTGCCTCAGCACTACCTGTAGGGCTGGCTGTGGCGCCCTCTGGAGTGCCGAGCTCATGGCGCAGTATATCAGGATCTCCAATTGTTTTTCCAGCTGGTGCTCTTTACCCAATGGGGCTTATGATTAAACTGTGTCCTACATTCAGTGAAGAGGCATTCATGGCACTGTGGCAAATATATAAAGAATGAGCAATCAGCTCTTAAACGCCCCCTCCTTTCCATTGGATTCTTTACTACTGAGATACAACAAGCCCCAAATGTCTTCAACTGGTCACAGAACGCTAATGCTACAGGAACTTGTGTGGCTGAATCCTGCCATTTATATATGAACGGTGCAGCACCCTCAGCCAGAATTGATGGCTAGACAAAGAGACAGAAAGACAGAGCAGAGACACTTAGTGCTCTATTGACTGCAGTGCATGACATTTTCTGTGTGGCGGCCAACAGTCTGAAAAAAAAAAAAAAAAGGGAATCCAAAGAGCTAGGAGCAGTGTTGCTGCAGTATTTTGGCAGAGCTGTGGGGGGCCAGGACCGGAGACTGCCAGGAATATAATATGTTGGTCATCAGGCTGGACAGCATGAGGTCATCTCCATCAATGCTGCTGAATAGGCCCATTTGTCACGCTTTGTACTTGAATGGCTGCTGTTTAGTGTTGTGACAGCCCAGCTCCCAGTTTCTGCTGAATGCTTCACATCAGGCACAGGGGTGAAGAGCTTTTAGTTGGATGAGTGGTGTGCGAGTAGTAGATCAAGGTTTTATGGTCGATCCTCATGTGTCACTCTGACATCCTGAGATGAAACTTCCAAACTTTTCATTCCAACACTAGGGGTTTTATAGGTCACTTGTAAAAAGGAAAAACAATTGATTTTGTGTCCTTTTGTGCTAAGCCCCTTTTTAATCTGTTTATACAGCACCTAGCACAATGGAGTCCTGGTCCATGACTGGGGCTCCTGGGCGCTATGGTAATACAAATAATAACAATAATAATTAATAATAATAATTATTATTATTATTTATTAGTGAAATTTGTGGGTGGAGGAGAAGGGAGGGCTCTGATTTCTTTCTTTTTTAACCTTAAACATCTGGATTATCAAGTCTCCTCCTGTGTTTGCTCAAGTACTGTGTAGAAAATGGGGCTACGACCTATCTATCCCTCAGTTTGAAGGTGTTTGAATCTTTCACAAAGAACCTTTTTCTCCCAGATGTTTGTTGGAGGTTTGCATTGAATGGGTGTTTACAAAAACAAAACAGAAAAGGAGGAGTTTGAAACTCTCTAATCAAAGATCCCTTCGCCTCTCAATTACGCAGGGTCAGTCTCTTTTAATGTCAGCATTCGTCTACTTCTCAAGTGCTGCATAGAGTCATCCGGCAAAGGCAGGGTAGAAAAGAATTTCATATGAAGAAAAAATCAAACATAAAGTTTAAAAGCTGCCAATTTTTTTAGGCCTTCACACGTGCTAAAGAAGAAAAAATGGCACAGCTCCAATGTCATTTGCCTTTGAGATCACTTTTAAGCCGCAAGAATGTTGAAGATCGTTGCACTGCTTTGATGGGGGAGGAAGGTTGTGTTGGATGGAGCGGAGGGTGGAGGAAAAGTGTTGCACTGCCATGCAAGAGCAAGTTCAAAGAGCAGCTGAAGCAACACACCTACCCTCCCTCTCCGCCACAGAGATGCTGCCACTCAGAGTGACACACTCACAGAATAAATGGAGTAGATTCAGGATGGTGCCCCAATCAAATGTGCCTTTGCAGAAATGTATGTCTTGTTGGGTCTTTCCCTGTAGCTATTGACCATCAGAGTCTGAAAGCAGAAATCATTGCCTGCAAACAAACAGTTACAGCAGTTTTTGGCCGCCAGATTTAGTCAGCATATAGAAATCAGTTTCCTTTCTGAGACGGGGTGATAAGAGACTTTCTGAAATCTGAGTCAAACAGTATGTTGTCCAGTATCAGGGGGTAGCCGTGTTAGTCTGTATCTACAAAAACAACAAGGAGTCTGGTGGCACCTTAAAGACTAACAGATTTATTTGGGCATAAGCTTTTGTGGGTAAAAACCTCACTTCTTCAGATGCATGATGTTGTCCAGTAATGATAAATGCTGAAGTACAGCCCAGACAAGGCCAAACATAACTAGTGATCAGAGTGCAGGACTGGAACTTGGCAACTCACGAGTTCTAATCCTGGCTCTGGCACGGTCTTCAGGCAAGTCACTGTGCCGCTCTGCCTCAGTTTCCCCATCTGTCAAATGGGTTAAATATCAACTTCACAGAAAGACTGTCAGGATTAGCTAAAGTGCCTTGTACAGGAATCACTAAGTGTTGTCCTTGCTGCTCCTTCCCCAAAACACAGTACCCATACCCAAACTTTTCCATTAGCTGATTCTGTATGAAGTTGTCTGCGGCACAACGTAGCAAACTAAGCTGTTCTGTTTTTCTTTATTTTTTCCAGTGAAGGATTTGGATACCGAAAAATACTTTCATTTAGTAAGTATCCCGTTCCAAAAGCAATCAAGGCTAATGACTCTCCCACTGTGTGTGGCCAAGGCTGTTTTCCTTGGGGGGTTACTTCACCCATCTCCCACCTCCTCCCCGTTTCCTTTGTAGGAAATGTCTATTTGGGAACTGGACCCTCTCACCAGGAAATTGCCTGAGAAAGGAGGTACTGATAACTTAAGGAAAAGGCAATCAGTGCACACAAATCCCAACAACAACTTCCCTGGAGCCTTGTCTTGTGGCTGGGAAAAGAATTACTTAGCTAGAGGAGTGTAGTGGGTGGGAAGGAGGCCTGGCCAGATGGAATTTGCAATGTACAATTGTTATGGAATGAGCCTGCCTTGCAGCAATGTATTAATGTGCACTCAAAGGGCAGAAATGCTGTGCGGAGTTTTTTTGTCAAAGGCAAAGCTAGGAATGCTTTCCATATGTACAGTAAATGCAGGCGGATGCATTTGTCACCCAGCTAGCTTGTTGGCTGGTGATCAGACCTGCCCAGGGGGTTGGCTGACCCCCTGTGGTTACTGCGTTGTTTGTGTAAGAAGGTAATACTTGAACATACGGTATGTTTGGCAGAGAGAATTCAGTTTTTATCTTAATCTTGATCATAGTCTCAAACATATTTCACCTTTTTGATGGCTGCCAACTACAGATACAGGAAGAGCAAAACCCTGCTAGTTGGGGATGTTTCAAAAAATGGAGTTCACTGCAAGCCTATCAACTTAATCTTTACAAGGAAGTCGTTTCTGCCATACAGAAGGATTCCAGCCTTTTTATTCTGTTGCTCGATCATGAATTGTTATAGCAAGAGATCTTCATCTGGCCTAAATCAGCATAGCTCCATCGATGGAGCTGTTCCGATTGACACCAGCTAAAGAGCTGGCCCAAAGAGTTACATTCCAAAGTAGGGGTAGGTAAGTTCCAATGGTATGAAACTCGATGGGAGAGGAGAATCCTACTCAATGTGACTATATTATTATGATATTCCTGGTAACCTCTTCCCCCCACGGTATTTCTGCTTTTGGACCCATGTCATTTCCATGTACGTGATGGAAGAGGAGAGAATCCTCTTTCAGCCTTGATTATGTTAACGTAACCCAGCTCCGTGGGGCTGAAGCACTATGTGTGATAGTGGCAGAGGAACCCCTTTACACTGCACTCAGTGAGATGCTGGCTCCCCATGATACCTCCCCTTCAGAGAGACCAACAGCGGGGTCGAGAGGCTGCATATAAGACAGCCTTACCAGCATGGAACATAAAAGCGGTGCTGCAATGGAAACAGAGCAGAGATCTGTGGCCTGCTCTAGCTGCCCGTTACCATTAGAGAGTTCTGAACAACAGCATGGACTGAGCAGGAAGCTAGGAGAGAAATGCCTGTTTCCTAATCCCAGCTTTGCCACTGAAGCCTTGGGCAAGTCACTTAATATATATTATTCCTCACCCATCTCAGTGGGGTAGTGAGGATTTATGAGTTCATGTTTGGACAGCACTCTGAAAGTCTGAAGTGATGTATTGTTAAACGTTATAAGGGGGAAAGGGGCATTTCGAGCATCAGGAAATATTTTATGAACTTCACATCTTTCCAAATAAAAAATATTAGAGCACTGCAGGAGAAGAGAGAGAGGGTGAAAGTGCACATAGAAAATAAGAAGAAGAGGTACATCAGTGACATGCTAGGGCACTGCCGGGGCATTAATTCAATGATCTGAACAATGGAACATTTAGATTTTGTTTTAAAGATAGCAGGGGGTTTGTTAACAAATCAAACAAGGTTTTTGTGCTTTTTCCACATTTCAAGGCAAGCTGCTTTTTCTGTGTAAGCCTGGCCTTGTGTTGCTGGTATCCCAGATTACAGCAGCACTGGGGGAATTCAAGAAGTGAAACAGACCAAAAACTTAAATGAAATTCATCGGTTCATTTTCGTTGTCCAAGTTAAGAGAAATAGAACAAAAGGCACAAATAGCAAAAAGTCAGTTTGAGCTTTAAGTTTCTTTCAGTTTTAACTAATCTAATTGTGTGTTTAGCAGCATAGATAATGTTTTATTTAATATATAAATTGTGTGTTAGTAACATCCCTTTTTACTCAGTAAAAAGATGTCCCGAAGGCAGGAATCTTGACCATATTTTTTTTATATTGACTCAGGTTCTTCCAACTGATGAACTGATTGAACATAAGAAGTCCCATAGACAGAGCCATAGGAAAAAAGTCCTACCTGAGATCTACTTGACCAGGTTACTATCTACAAAGGTAAGAGAAGCTGGGGCAGTGTGAGAGTTTTGTTTATGGGAAATAGGATTCCTGTTGGTAGCTCTGTCATAAAATGTGACTTGTTATTTTGAAGCAAGGTTACATTATGCCCTGAGTAGAGATGGGTGCTGTAGCATCCCTCACTGTAGAGAAGAGATGGGACTCTACCATACCGAATATAAGGAGGCTGAGGCTGCTGGACAATAAGCAGACTCTATAGTTTTCTCTGACTTTCTAGCTGGTAATCTGCCTAATGAAGCCACATGTTACCTCCCTGTGGCCTGGCCTGGCCTATACACTTAGGAAAGGGATTCGGACTACGACAGAGGCTCAAGACCCAAAATTAAGATTTGGGCACAGACTTCCCCAAAGTTTGGGGATGTTCAGGTCAGAGGAGGGGGAAGAGCATTGGTTCAATCTGCATTCGGTTTGGAACTTCCCTACACTTCAAGAGTGTTTGGATCCAGGGCTTGGGCTCAAGCCCGTCTTTAATTCCAGTGTGATGTATAGCTGGACCAGAGATCATAAGAATGGCCAACAGTCTCTAGTTTTCTATTTACTGTGCAGAACAATCACAGATGTGCTCTGAGATCCCAGCAGCAAGAAAAAGCAACCTCTATGCCAAAAGAAATTAAATCCAAACTGGAGCTAATTATATCACCATGCACAAAACTAACCTTTCTCTCTCCCGTTTTGCATCCCCTCCCTCCCTCAATTTACTAAACTGGCAGCAAAGTCTCTTCCACTTGTGAAGAGCAAACCCAATCCCCTTAGAATAGTAACTTTGTTTTAGTTGTTGTTGCTTCACCTTGGCCAATGCTATGTGTGCTTGTCCCCTAGGGAACACTGCAGAAGTTCCTGGATGACCTATTCAAAGCCATTCTCTGTATGCGAGAGGACAAGCCGCCTGTGGCTATCAAGTATTTCTTTGACTTTCTGGAGGAGCAAGCGGAGAAAAGAGGGATCTCTGACCCTGACACTTTGCACATTTGGAAAACCAACAGGTTTGGAAGATGCGATCCATTATTTCCTTCCTTTCCAGCTCACAGGACAAGTAGATGCAAAGCCACAGTGCCCTGAAATAATCATTAGAGTGATAATGCAGAGAGCTGGTAACGAATACAGGATTTAGAGTGCTTGGTAGGGCAGAGAACTGGGGCGGGGGCAGAAACGGAGAGCTGAGGGGTACAACTAAGGGAGAGAGGAAAAAGGGGCAGAAAGGGGGACAGAAAAGCAGAGGGGCAAGTGGGGACAGAGAGCTAGCAATATTGCCAACCTCAGGTATTCAGAAATCCTGAGTCTGGCCCACAAAAAAGGGAAAGGGAAGGGGGAGCTTGAAGGAGGGGCTCAGCTCGTCTCAGATGAGAGGGGCAGCTGGCCCTGAAGTTGCCGCAATGGGACCAGCTGTTCCAACCCCAACTCATGGAAATTAAGAACATGCTTTGGGAGGGAAGCTCAGTGGGTATGCAAATTAGCATAATTGTTTGGTTTAGGGTATGGAAATTTTATCTCCAGGTTTTTGATGCGCCAATAGATAGGGCTGCTAATGGGCTACAGAGCTTCTCCCTCCTTGGCTGCTGGTTCTAATCCAGTCCAAGCTGGTTGTGAGCCAGAGTTGTTATCATCAGATGCTCGGAGTTCTGGTTGGTGGTCTCAGTACAATGCCTCGTGGGCAGGCCTCTCCATCCCCATTGGCACTTTGAGCTGGCAGCCTCAGCAGCAAAGCCAAGGAACGCATGAGCCACGGAACTGGTCCATCTAGGCCGGGGAGGAGCAGGTGAAGAGAAGTTTGCACTGCTGCTGTCTGTGCTGTAGCCATTTCGTGGCAAGTTGTGTTTGCAAGGCAATCTCACCAGTACAGAAATAGCTGCCACAAAGGTGTTCCAAACATCTGTGCTAGGAAGACAGGGTGAAAGTGACAAAAAAGAGCAAGACAGCAATGACCTTCTGGGCTCATGCCCTTGATGAGAGAGAAAACGTATTGAAGGTCAGACACAAGGGATGTTTCCCAGAACCATGCCCACCCATCAAGCCTTAGTTACATTCTGACACTGGGACGGATGGACAGGGATCAGCACCACTTGTAGGAAGTTAGTTCTAAATTTACAGGCAAAAGCACAAAGATCTTTCATGGACGATGCAAGGCTCAATTAATTACTCAAGGTGTAATGCAGCGATCATACCTAGGTAGGGATATTCATGCATACTCCATGCCTGATCCTCACACTGCACCCTAAGGGAAACACCCCGTCATCTGTGAAACAAATGCCTGCCCCTTCTAGCCAAGGTGAGGCAGGGCAAGGGATGGTAACAACAGTTAAATAATAACCTTGTCTCCATATTTTTCCTTTTTCTTTTTTTCTTGTGTTTTTTCTCCTCCATCATCCCTTCTGCTTTTTTCTTTCTTATTCTCAAATCACTCTGGAGTGATCTGGGAATGGCGAAGCTCATAGAGTCTGTTTCTGATGCTTTCCCGTGCAGCCTACCTCTGAGGTTTTGGGTCAACATTCTGAAGAATCCCCAGTTTGTCTTTGACATCGACAAGACTGACCATATAGACGCCTGTCTCTCTGTCATAGCCCAGGCCTTCATCGATGCCTGTTCCATTTCCGACCTACAGCTGGGCAAGGTACAGATCTGCAGCTCCCACTAAGATGGACCTTTCCCTTCACCCCACTCTCTGCTCAGGGTTGGTCTTACAAGAATTGAGATTGGGTGATGGGAATGCATGGTTGTAGGCATGCTGGAATGATAGGCAACATGGGAGCCAGAGTCTGGGAAATTAAGGAAATTGAGGCCTAAATGGTGAATGGATTATTCTGGGTCCTTCATCAGTAGACCAGGTGGTGGGCTGCCCTGTGTATTGTTCCCCTTCTTCAAGGAAATCTGTATTGCTGAGCCCAATAGGATAAAAGCTCAAACTGAGAAACAGCCGTCACCATGAGTACACAGAGAAATGGGTTTATGACAGTATATGTGTTAATTATGGCTGACATAATGACTGATGGCAGCCATTGGACTGAAAAGTGTAAGGATGGGCCCCATCAAACCTGGGGTGCTGACACTCCTGAATCTCAGGCAGTCTCCAATCCAAATCCCAGTTTTGCAAGTAGGCCCCATCTCCAGCTTTCTGTGACACTCTGTCTGAGAGTCCCATGCAGAGGCTGTGCACCAACTCCTGACATGCATTAACAAGAGTTTAAGAGTCGGAAGGAAAATTTTAATGCAACTTCAAATAGAAGTGAGAATCTCATCTCACTTACAACAGTTCAACTTCAGTGACTTCAACAGAGATATTTCTGAATGACCCTGGTGGAAGAGAGAGAAGAATCAAGCCCTTAACACTGAAAACATTAAGGCAGGTTGAAAATTGGCTTGTGGTCTGTTCCATGTTGGGCAGCACGATGGAGACCTGGTCTATACTTTGGTTTGCCAGATTAGCTTACATCTGTTAGGAATGTGAAAAATCCCCCCACGCACCCCCCCCAAGAGACACAGCTATGCTCGCAAAAGCCCTGGTGGACATGGAATTATATGGACCAAAACAAAAGTCCTTTTGCAATATTGCCTATTCCATTCAGGGAACTGGTAGACGCTATACTGACAAAATCAGTATAAACTGGCCTCCACTAGCAGGGTTTGCTGGTGTAGTCCTTTTTCTAGCGTAGACAAGGCTTTAGTGAACTAAGCACAAGACTGGGAGCCAAACACTACTGCAATCTCATCTAAGCTCCACCATTGACTTTCTTTGCGGCCTTGGCCAAGTGACCTAGGCCCAGAACATCACAGGTATTTAGGCACCTAACTCCCACTGAAATCAATAGGTGTTAAGCACCTAAATCACTTGACATTCTAGCCCTTGGTCCTAAATTTTCGACGTGTGTGCGCATGGGCAGTGGGTGAAAGAGACTGTGGGAGGCTAAGCCTTCCCAAACGTCCACTAATGCTCCCTGCTGCAGCCCCGGGGCTGGGCCATGGCGGGGCTCTGAGCTCTTCTGGGTGGCCCAGGCTCAGGGGCTCAGTCCTGGCCAGCCAGGGCTCCTCTGGACTGCTCCGGGTGCTGGCAGGCCAGCCCAGGCTCGAGGCTTCTCCTGTGCTCCAGGGGCTGGCCGGGGTTCAGGACAGCGCTGGTGGGCCAGCCAGCAAGAGCCGGGGGGGCAGAGCCTCGGGCGGAAGGGGCAGGGCAGGGGGCTCGCCTCCCCAAACTGAGGGTGCATATGCCACGTGTGTGGACCTTTTTTGCACACACCTCTGACCATGCAATGTCAGGGTTGGGTACAAATAGAGCTGTGCACACAGAATCAGCCCTGACTTGCATGCGTGCATCGGGCATAGCCCACAGGCAGGTGAGGTCTATGTGGCAGTTCACTTGCACTTTAGGAAATTTAGGCTTTAACCACTCAGGTTTCCTATCTGTGAAATAGGGCTAATAATATTAATCTACCTCAGGAATTAAAGGGTTACCAAATCCACTTATATAAAGCTCTTTGGAAATATCAAGTGCTATATAAGTACTGTTAGTATGAGGCTCTCATCCTGCCCCTAGCACATATTCCAGCATTTATAAAGCAAGATCTCTGTGTTCCTCAGCCCAACAGCATGAGGTATTGTTTGTCCTGTATAGAAAAGTCCTGTGGAATCAAACAGGTATGAAACCTTACAGGGGCCTATCGAAAATACTCTGAAAACATGACAGAGAGAGAGAGATTATTTATTTATGCCCCAAGCCTGAAAAACAGTTACACATGTGCTTTATTTTACACACGAGCAGGGATATTGCCTTCTGTTTTAAGCACATGTGTAATTGTTTGCAGGATCAGGGTCTTATTTATTTTTATGATGATAGTAGCCAAAAATCAGGATCAGCTCCCATTGTGCTAAGAGCATTACAAACATATACAAACACACAGTCCCTGCCCTAAAGAGCATCTAATCTTTTTAATAGGTCATTTGATTTCTAGCAGGGCTATCATAGGGTATTCTGGTCTCTAGGCAGTTCAACCACACCTACAGAAAAGCGATCATTCTTTATTAAGTTCTGGTGGTGTTTCCAGAAGGGATCATTTTCAGTGTTGTAAAACTAAAAGCTACATGTCCCGGTTTGTTCAGGTGAGCAGTGCTCTGATTATGTAACTCTACAACTGCATGTGGCTAAGCAAGAATGAGTATTTTTGCCTTCAGAGACTTTGCCAAGATCAGGTGGCGGATCTAGGCACCATCAATTCACATAGGATTAATCAGTTTAGTTCTACCCTAACTATTTTGAATATGCCCATCACCCTAGTATCTAGGCATCTGATTCTACTCAGTCAGTGATTTTACCTCGCTGTAACACCATTGACTTCAGTGGAGTTACTCTTGATTTGAGGAAGATCAGAATCAGGCCCAAGCATCTAGCTTCCTCTTGGGATTTTATGTTGCTGAGGCTACCCTCTGCACTTTACCACAGATAAATGTTAGTATTTCAGAACAGTTATTGGTCTTTATGGGCCTAATCCTGCAGCTCTTTATCCCACAAACAGTCTAATTGAAATCATGGAAGTAAGGACTCAAGGAACGGACTGTAAATATACAGCAGTCTAGAAAGTATGGGCCTGGGTCTCCTCTCACTGCTATCCGTTTTACCCCCATGTAACTCACATCATCCTCAAACTCCATAGCTCAAGCAGCTAGAAGGAAGAGAGGTTGTGTGTGTTTTATTGTCCTCCCTTTGGCTCCGCTGAGTTTGGTGTTGACATCTGAAACTTCCTGACATAAATAAGTTTTATGCATGAGTGCTGTAAATCATGTCCTCATGGTGCAGTATGTGACGCAGAGCACACCCTGTGGGGGCTGGGTGTCGGAGCAGAGCATTCCACCTAAATTAAAAGCATCAGGAAGTCTTTACTGGGAGAGATTTAATACTGGAGGAAGATCTAATGAGTGCTTGATTTTTGTTTGTTTGGGTTTTGAACATTTTTAAGTCTGTTACGAAACACCTATAATTTGTCCTTGTCAAACTGTCGATTAGAGAAGAGGGGGGTCAGCTGGGGTCAGACAGCAGATGGAAATGTTTTCTGAAACACAATAGCATAAGAAAGGAATCGTTGAGTAATGTGGGAAGAATAAATCTCCCGCATAAAAGTAAAGTGGCCTGTATACACAGTATGTCACCAGCCTTACACTGATGTAATTGCACTGCCTTCAGTGGAGCTACTCCCAGTTTAAATTGGTATGAGATTAGAATCAGATCACATATATCTGTATTCCCTGTATGTAATAAACTGTAACATGCAGTCCCTGTGCCAACATGCAATTTATAATACATATGCATACAGAAACTGAGAAATAACTAAGAGGAAGTTTGGTTCCCTCTGAGCTTTGTAAAGGAAATGTTATAAACAGGCTATATAAATATGCAGGGCATTGCACAAATGCAGTCTGTGGGGTTGAAACCCCACAGACCCTATAGCTGATGCTGAATGCTGCTGCCCATTTAGTAAGGGTAAGTCTCCACTTTGAGTTGGTAGTATAAGTGCCACCTCAAGGAAACATGCCTGCACTAGCTAGTACCCTAAAAATAGAAGTGCTACCACAGCAGCATAAGTGGTGGAAAGGACCAGCTGCCCCAAGCATTATCCCATGGGAGATGCTAGGGATGTATGTGGGGTGGGTAGCCCCTCCCACCACTGCAGCTACACTGCCATTATGCGCCACCAGACCTAGCACAGGTATGTCTCCTCAAGCTGAAAATTACACCTCCAGAAAAAGTGTAGACATCCCCTTACTAGTGCTAGCCACACCCCATATCGCAACTGTGCCCTAAAGGCTTCCCTGGCTTCCTGGTTCTGGCCCGGTGCATTTCCAGGTGCTGATATCAACCTTGAAGGCCTTACCTGGTTTTCTAGCTGAAGGACCCATCCCCTCCCTGTGTAGCTGCAACATTTGGGGTCAGCTGGTGTGCTCTTGCTAACAGTCCCTGAACTTGTGTGTCTGGGGGCTGGGACAGGCTAGTCTCAGTACAGCATCATTCAGTCTAGAACTTGCTCCCTTCCTTATCCCAACAGACAGTCTGTTGACCTTCAGGGCACAGTGTAAAGGTAATAGGCCCAGGTCATTCCCAGGGTAACACTATTGAAAGGAATGGCACTACCTGGAGGATCAGTTTGATCCCACCAGTTTGCTCGGACTTTTGCCTGAGTGGGTGCTGGTGGGGCTATACCATCCCTGATAGCTGGGCAGGGAGAATGAGATGATTAATGTCCCACTTGGACAAAACAAAGTGAATTTGGTATTTTCCCTTTATTAATTTACATGCACTCGATCAGACACAATGTGAGCTGGACACATTGTTTTAGACAACTAAAAATAAATCAAACCTCTATTGAAAAAGAATCCAAAGGCCAATATGTCAACCTGCAAAGCTCAGTCCCTCCCACCAACGTGACATAAAGAACTTGATTTTTAAACAGTCTGCGTGCCCAAAATGAATGTGTAAATTTGGGCAACACCTCATCATGTATGTACCCAGTACCCTGATTTACATGCAGTCTTAGCAGTTGTATGTGCACATTAGTCATGCAATAGTGCACACATTTTGTGCATCTTACTGGTTAAAACCAGGACCCAAAAGTTTAGCTTTTTCCTTAACACAGTTGAAGTTCTTGTTTTAAAAACTTCGTATTAGCCTTCCAATGTGAAGCCCGGATGACCAGGGAATAAGCCATGAGCCTTGGAGCCAATGAAATATCCATCTCTCTCTCTCTCTCTCTCTCTTTCTAGGACTCACCTACCAATAAACTACTGTATGCCAAGGAGATTCCAGAGTATAGGAAAATAGTGCAGCACTATTACAAACAGATCCACGACATGCCCCCTCTCAGTGAGCAGGAAATGAATGCACATCTCGCAGAGGAGTCACGGGTAAGAAATCCGCAAAGCCACAATAGCTTTAAAGAGGGTCCACTCACCCACCCACTGGTGTCCACTGGAGTAGGAGCAGCCCCACAGAATCTGTTGTGGGACTGTGTTGTTGTTCTCCAAGCTGCTGAGCATGCCTTTTCTGGCTGCCGTAATGGTTACAAGGTTGGTAGGTAACCTATGGGAACAGCAGGCAGGGATCAGCTGTCTGCAGTACAGGACATTGGGTAGTGCAGCACAGGGCACTGCTGTTGAGCATCATACATGCTAATGCTGAAGTAGGAACAGAAAAGGACAAATCATTTCTCCTCGCTCTATATAAACACAGCCAGATCCACTAACTCCACTTTATCTGGCTGCAAGCTTCAAATTGTCAGGCATTGGCCCTGTTTATTTGCCCTAAAGAGGAGCCTGGTAGGAATGAGTGATGTGCTGCTGTGAAGACAGAAGAATTCTAATGAACCAAAAGGCAGTTGACTCTAAAGCTAAGGCCCTCTCTAGCACATCAGGGTGGACCAGCGCTTCCCTGCACTGGGAGTGAACAAACTTGGGTTCTGTGCCAGGTCTGCCAGTGTCTTTGTTTGTGATTCCACTGCTAAGTGCTTCAGTTTCCCCCTCTATAAAATGAGGATAATAGAGCTGGCCTGAGAACAGTAATTCCAGTTTGCAGAGGATTTGGAATGAAAACAAAATTTTGATGTTCTCCATGCAACAAATAAAAAAAAATTGATTTGGAAAACTGAAACATTCCATTTAGATTTTTTTTTTAACAAAACTCTGCCTGGCAGGCTGCCAAGGTGCTGGGAGCCAAGTCTCCCATGGCTCCGAGGCCAGCTGGCTACCCAAGCACCCTGCTCTTGGGAGTTGGAAGCCGAGGGAGCCAGCTTCCCAAAGAGGCTAGAAGCCCTGAGGTCCCCAATTCTGAGGCAATCTGTCTGATGAGCTACTGGGAAGCTAGGCAGGTGAGCTAGGAAACCAGGCATGTTTCAAAACCTGCCTGACAGTCAGGTTTTCTGCCTGGGTTCCATCGGCACTTCATCAAAATAGAACCATCTCCACAAAAGCATTGCAGTTAACGAATCTGCAAATTCCAATGAAAGATATTTTGTCAGAAGTTTCCCAACCAGCTCTTTCTGACCCACCTCTGTGATGTGCTTGGAGATTGTGGAAGGGTTGACACGCGGCTGGCATGCCCTCTCGTGGCTGGACAGGCATAGCGGCTTTTTCCTCCCTAGCGCTTCTGCCAACAGATACTCAGCTCTCACTGTGATCTGTCTCATCTCACAATTCAGCCCTCTGGCCAGGTCACCATTAAGTTCCACCCTTTCCGGGATAACAAGAAGTCCAACCAGAGTCTAAACCTTTCATCCGGTCTTTGGCCCTTGAATATGTGTTGCATCATCTCTACAGCCCTTCACTGAGGGTTTTCAGTCATCCTTCGCCCCTTCTCAGGGGCCTCATACCACCTGCCCAGTGGCTGGTAGGGAAACCCAGTCCAGGGACCCTATCGCCCTATAACCAAAGTCTTCTCCACCTGCCTCCCTGGACCTCTTCCTACTATAGCCTTTTCCCCCCCCAAGCTTTCTCCCCAGCCCCTTTGCAGGCTCTAATAGTGCCAGTGCCTCCCAGGGCTCGCTCCCTGGGGATCTGGTTCCTGCTCTTGGCTGTGTTCCCGATCCACTTCAACCCTCGCATCAGAGCTCTCTGTAGCATTAAACTCCCCAGGCCTCCATGGCCACAAGTTTTATCTCTGCTAAGCTGCTTCAGGATCACCACCTGCTCTTGGGTTTGGCCTCTCCCTGGTGGAGCCAGTTCTTCCCCTTTACCTCCGGGCTCAGCTATCCAGCAGGGACACCCAACACCATCAGAACTGCTACAGCCAACTGCTATATGCCGTTCCTCTGCTGTCTGCCACCAAAAGAGTGACTACAGCGTTCTTCCTTCACTCTCTGCAGAACCCTTCTGCCCTCGACTCCCCAGCTGGGCTTCAGCTTTTATGAGTCCTGGCCCACCCTTCACATGCAACCAGGTGGATTAATTGGGATATACACGCCAGGCTGGGTTATACACCCCATCACAGAGATCTACAGATGAATGGTGCTATATTGATGATGTTCGTCCATCGTTATCGATGAAGACCTCAACAACTCATTCTTTCGATGACCGGGCTCTATGCGTCCGAAGATGACTGATCAGTCCGATTCGGGCGTGGAACGTCCTGTCACATGTCGGGCAGACGTATAATGGCACTGTCGATGATGTACGAGCAGCTCTGGACTTGCGCAGCTCACGCTTTTTTTCAGCCTCAGCAATACGCCTCGCCTCAGAAGTATTACTGCCTGTGTGAATGAGGCTGTGCCATTCTGAACGGTTCAGTGCGAAGGTTTCCCATGTGGCGGTGTTGATCTCGAAGGACTTCAAAGAGGTCTTCAGCGTGTCCTTGAACCGCTTCTTTTGTCCTCCATGGGAGCGCTTTCCCTGAGTGAGTTCTCCATAGAAGAGCTGTTTAGGAATGCGTTCATCTGACATTCTCACAACATGTCCGGCCCACCTGGTCTGGGCTCTCATCAGCAATGTGTGAACTGATGGCAGACTGGCTCTAGTAAGGACATCAGTATTGGGCACTATGTCCTGCCATCTGATTTTTAGAAGCTTTCGCAGACAGGAAATGTGGAAGTGATTGAGCCTTTGTGCATGACTCCGATAGACAGTCCAGGTCCCGCAGGCGTACAGCAGAGTTGGAAGCACCACTGCTCGGTAGACCTTCAGCTTCGTTGGTAAGCTGATCCCTCAACGTTCCCAAACATTGGAGCGCAATCGGCCAAATGCAGAGCTGGCTTTAGCAATTCTGCAGTTTACTTCATCATCGATTGACACTGCTCGGGAAAGGGTACTGCCCAGGTACGTGAAGTGGTCCACTGTCTGAAGTCTCTGTCCATTTACAGTGATGGACGGTTCTGAGTACGGAGCGTGGGGAACTGGCTGGTGCATAACCTCAGTCTTCTTGATGTTAATGGTGAGACCGAAGTTGTTGCATGCAGTTGAAAACTTGTCCATACTGGCTTGCATTTCTGGCTCTGTACTAGCATTCAGAGCACAATCATCGGCAAAGAGAAAGTCTCGAAGTACAGTTTCCTTCACCTTGGTGATGGCACGCAGTCGCCTCAGATTGAATAGTTTCCCGTCAGTTCTATACTTCAGGCCTACTCCTTCAGTGCAGTGTTGAAAGGCATCAGTCAAAGTGGCAGAGAATATCATGCTGAACAAAATGGGTGCTAAAACACACCCTTGCTTGACGCCGTTGGTGACTGGGAAGGCCTCAGATATTTCACTGTCATCCAGGACACGAGCCATCATACCATGATGAAATTGACGTACCATTCGTATAAATCTGTCTGGACAGCCAAATTTCGACATGATCCTCCACAGGCCCTGGCAACTGACAGAGTCAAATGCTTTCGTGAGGTCCACAAAAGTTGTGTAGAGTTCACGATTCTGCTCTTGACATTTCGCCTGTAGCTGACGCACAGCGAAGATCATGTCAATAGTCCTACGTCCCTTGCGGAAGCCACACTGTGATTCTGGCAGTAAGCCCTTCTCCAGGTGAGTGATCAATCGGTTCAACAGAACCCGTGCAAGAACTTTCCCCGCTGTAGAAAGCAGCGAGATTCCACGGTGATTGTCGCATACCTGGCGATTGCCCTTCCTCTTATAGAGGTGCAAGATGGACGCGTCTCTAAATTCTTGTGGAATGGTTCCCTGCTTCCAGAAGGACTGAAACAGCTCAGTGAGTTTCCGTAGCAGCACGGGTCCACCAACTTTGTACACCTCTGCTGGTATGGCATTGGGGCTTTGCCACTTGACAGCTGATTGATAGCTTTCTTCACTTCGTCCTCTTCTGGTGAAGCATCCATGGAGTCATTGACTGCATCCTGGGGCATCTTGTCAATGGCCTCATCATTGATGACTGAGGGGCGATTGAGAATTGCTTCAAAGTGTTCAGCCCATCTCTGGAGAATCTGCGTCTTCTCTGTAAGGAGCACAGTACCATCAGAGCTCAGGAGGGGAAAGCTCCCAGAAGACTGTGGACCATAGAGTGTGTTAAGGGCTTCATAAAACTGCTTATAGTCGTTCCTGTCCGCATATGCCTGTATTTCATCTGCTTTGGCGCTCAGCCACAAGTCCCACATTTTGCGCAGTCGGTTCTGTGCTGTTCTGCGAGCGTTGATAAAGGCGGTCTTCTTTGCCGCTGAGGATGGATCGTTTTGATATGCACGATGCAGGCGGTGCTTCTCAGCAAGTAAGGCCTGGATTTCTGCATCATTTTCGTCAAACCAGTCTTGTTACCTGCATGTGGAGGGCTCCAATATCTTCGATGCAGCTGTATGGACAGTGTTGCGGAATCGCTCCCATCTTTCTCAGCGTCATCCTCAATATGAAGATCAGCAAGCTCATTCTCTAGGTCTTCCGCTAGATTTTCAGTGATGCGGCTGTTCTTCAGCTTCGACACGTTGATCCTTTTGAAAGCCTTACAGCCTTGTGGTCGTCTCTTCGGCATGATACGGAGCTTCATTTTGGATACTATGAGCCTATGATCCGTCCAACAGTCAGCGCCACACATAGCTTTTGTAACCCTGACACCTTGTCTGTCCCTTCTCCTGATGATGACATAATCGATCAAATGCCAGTGCTTGGAACGGGGATGCATCCACGAAGTCCTGTTACGGGTAGGAAGGCGGAAGACCGTATTGCTGATCAGAAGGTCATGTGCTGCACAAGTTTTCAGCAGTAACAGGCCATTGCTGTTACACTTTCCCACTCCGTTTTTCCCGATGACTCCTTCCCAGGCTGCAGCATCGCATCCGACTCTTGCGTTAAAATCACCAAGCAGAATCAGCTTGTCTGTGCGGTGCACTGACGATAGCAGAGTATCTAGTTCTTCGTAGAATTTATCCTTCACATCCTCTGGGTTGGTCATTGTAGGAGCATATGCGCTGATCAAAGTAGCTTGTTTTCCTTTTTGAAGCGGAAGCTGCATTGTCATGAGCCGGTCATTCATACCCTTGGGGGAACTGGCAAGTTTCCGAACAAGATGATTCTTGATGGCGAAGCCAACTCCAGATTTGCGACGCTCATCACTGCTGCGGCCACTCCAAAAGAATGTATAGCCACCGCCTGACTCGGACAGCTGTCCTTCATTAGCAAGGCGAGTTTCGCTAAGGGCTGCAATGTCAATGTTGTAGCGTGCGAGCTCTCTAGCGACAAGTGCTGTTCTTCTCTCCGGTCTGTCTGCCGTGATGTTGTCCAGTAACGTGCGCACATTCCATGTGCCAATAGTGATCGGTGTCACTCTAAGTTTTGTTTTTGTTTTTGTTCGACCGCTTTTATCGGATCCCCGCCAGCCGCGGTGTGCTGGCCAGGGTAAGGTGAAGCAGGCAATGTTTAGGGCACCTTTTCTAGCCCCCTCCTCGTTCTACGGAGGTGAGCAGTGCAATCCTGAATAGGGCTGCTCAGTCACTCAAGAAGATGCCGAGCTCCACTGCTGCTTCGGTCAGTGAGGAACGACCATTATGCCTGAGCCGCCTATGTGCAGGTCCGCGGCTACAGCTTCCAGTGTATCCACACCTGCTGCTTTGTCGCTCGCCCATCACCACAGGACTTGATATGATGTGATATATGATATGATATATATGATGTTGAGACTTGCACGTGAATTGGATTAAAGTGAGGGAGAGTTGCGCAACGTCAGCCTCACTCTCTGTTCCCAGTTCCTATCTGTATCCAGTGGCAGGACAGAAGTCGAGACGGCTGGAGATAGGGCAGGGCGCAGTGGATGACCAGGACGCCTACGTGTCTTGTCGTGCTCTTAAGCGTTCCACAACGCTTGCTGTCACCGCCTTCCTGACCATTGAACCAGGTTGCCTCAGTCAGCCGCATCCAGCCTTCGCATGCAATGGGTAGACAGGCCCTAACTCACCGAGAGTCTCATACTCATCGGCTACCCTCACCTGGTTTAGCCCGCCAGTCGAGACGGTCTCCGGGGTGTGGCCGCTGTCGCATGCTGACAGCTACTTGGAGCCACAGGTGAGAGCTGGGTGTCAAGTGGGGACCAAAGTGGATGAGCTACTCCTAGGAGTATGACTGCTCCCCCATCAGAGGTACTACCCCTCCCTGACAACCCCATACACCCCGGTGCTATATAGTATTATTAAAATGGTGCCAAATTCATCCCTGGCATAAACAAATGCCACTCCCACTGTAATCTATGGAGGTGGGCCCTGTTTGTGCCAGGAATAAATTTTGGCCTTTGCCTCTGAAGTCACTAAACAAGTATAACATATATCTTGAATAATGTAGACGGGAACAAGAGTCCAAGCATTTTGATCCAGTGTTAACTTACAGCACATCAGATCTAAGCCTTTTATTACTCCAGTTGCTTTTTGTTGAACGAACTGGATTCCTGCATTTGGATTAATATTCCTCCCCTGTTTGTTTTATCTTTTATGAAGAAATATCGGAATGAGTTTAACACCAATGTGGCCATGGCTGAAATATACAAATATGCCAAAAGATACCGCACTCAGGTAAGCAGCTTCATTTGTCTGGAGGTGAAGTCAGTACTCAGCATTCTAGGTAACTGTGGGGAAATATCTGATGTCCTTTTATATGCAGCATTGGTGTAGCCATGTCAGTCTCAGGATATTAGAGAGACAGGATGGGTGAGGTAATATCTTTTATTGTACCAACTTCTGTTGGTGAGAGAGACACACTTCCAAGCTTCACAGAGCTTTTCTTCAGGTCTGGGAAAGGTACTCAGAGTGTCACAGCTAAATGTAAGGTGGAACAGATTGCTCAGCATAAATAAACACATATTTCAAGGAACTATTCAAGGTGAAGTGGCGCATTAACACCCCTCCAGACGTAGGGGGGAAAGAAACGGGGGGGTGGGAGAGGTAGCTAGGAGGGGGGCTGTTAGTGGGTTATACATTGTTTTAATAAGCCATAAATCCAGTGTCTCTATTCAGTCCATGATTTTTCATGTCTAACAGAGTTATGCTTTAAACTTAAATTCATAACTTTGCTAGATTCTAAAAAATCATTGACCGAGTAGAGCCACTGGATTACAACAATCCCAGACCTCTGAGCTCTGTGTAATCTCAAAAGCTTGTCTCTTTCACCAACAGAAGTTAGTCCAATAAAAGATATTACCTTCCTTACCTTGTCTCTCTGATGTCCTTTTGTGATTTATCAGTCCTCAGTCCCACCGAAAAGAGTCTGAACAAGGAAGAGACTGTTCTTTGTTACTGATGGAATGGCCTTAGCTGAGGATCTAGGATGTCCATATCTGTCTGGTGTCTCTCTCTCTCTCTTTGGCCTGGTCCACACTAACCCCCCACTTCGGACTAAGGTACGCAAATTCAGCTACGTTATTAACGTAGCTGAATTCGAAGTACCTTAGTCCGAACTTACCGCGGGTCCAGACGCGGCAGGCAGGCTCCCCCGTCGATGCCGCGTACTCCTCTCGCCGAGCTGGAGTACCGGCATCGACGGCGAGCACCTCCGGGATCGATCCCAGAAGATCGATTGCCTGCCGCCGAACCAGGAAGTAAGTGTAGACGTACCCTTTGTCTCCACTCAACCCTCTCTCTCTCCTTTCTGTAAAGTCAGTTACAGATTTTTTAAAACCTAGGTGCATTTTCAACCCTTTTGTCAGATCACCAGCGAATTCAGAACAGGTCTCAATTTACAAGTCATTCTCCCTTCTTCTGGCCTGAAGTTTGCTCTTGCAAGTGTTTGTGGATGCAAATGAGAGCATGTAGGTGGCTCCTTGTTGTGCCCACAAATCAGATAGCCAGATGTCTATGTGCCTTCACTTCCACCCACAGTTAATTGTCCCCACAAATCTGTGGGTGTGGAAAAGGAGGTCCAGGTGAGCCCCCCTTTAAAGAGCAGTCCTAATGGAGTCCTATTTGTTTTACAGTGAGCTGGCCCAGCCCTGAGGTGGCAGCCAGCACACACACACACTCTCTCTCTCTCTCCGATCCCTTGGCTGCTTGGAAGACCAGTAACCTAGTCTCATCTGATCTGAGTGCTGTTTGGCAAGGATGGCTGAAAGTGAAATGTAGCCTGGATCAGTCAGCAATCTGTGGCTCCAAAAATGCTTAACAAAAGGCCGGGGAGGGATGGGGGGATGCTGAAAAAAATCCAGTAACAGGGCAAATAGCCCCCTCCTCCACACCTCATCAGGCCCGGATGGTTCATCCTTTCCCCACACCACCTGTTTGGAACACAGAAAGGGCAAGGCTGGCGCATGTTGCATTAATCGCTTCACTGCTCTTGCTCCTACAGATAGTGAATGCCCTGGACTCCAACCCCACCACGAGACGCACGCAGCTGCAGCACAAGTTTGAGCAAGTGATCGCGCTCATGGAGGACAATATTTACGAGTGTTGCAGTGAGGCCTAGGGGGTGCTCTGGACCGAACCTGCTCCTGGAAGTGACCTTCTCTGTAGTGCACTGTCCACTAGGGAACATGCCTTTAAACAAAATATATACATGTAGATATATATTTGATTGGTTCTCTTACGGTTACTGTGTCACCACATTGTTGGTGGGCATGGCCATTGATGAGATGAGCCAGCAAGGGATGAGAAGCCACCAAACAACGTTTCAGATAGCTTCAAATCCCTTTTGTTGATCTGCACTGCGTGGTGCCCATAATTTATTTGCTCTTTCAAGCCAGAACTAGAGATGTGCCACTTTCTATTTTCCTTTAACCTGCGTGTGAGCAGCCATCATCTCCCTGCATTCCTGCTTCCCGAGAGACTCCTCGCAGACTAGAGCCCAGGCTAGGCAAGCGATAATGGTGGATGCAAAGCAGCGGGGAAGCCTCAGGGAGTGATGTATGGAGATTTCAAAGGCTATTGGAGCAGCAGCAGAACTCCCTTAACTATACCCCTCTTACTTCTGTATGTTTTAAATACCAGGGAATTTGTTTACTGTACACTATCTGCTGCATTAGATGTTTTTTGTGCCTTTTATTTTTGTACTGTATGTGTAAACATAACCACTCCATCTGCAACTTGTGCCAGGTGGGGAACTCATGGACTAGACAGTGAGATTGCTTCCAAAGTAGTCAAGACATGCGAAAGCACTTTACCCCTAACGGAAATGGTAATTATCTAGCTGGAAGGATTGTATTGTCCATTTGACAATTTCAGAGAGGAACAAATCGGGGCAGCTGTTCCCACTTCCCCAAGTTTCCCAGATGTTTGTGCACACACTGAACTGGAGTTGACAAATCTCCCCTAAATAGCCACTTTTCATCGAGCTGGTCACAGGAATAATTTTACCTAGAAGTAAAAGGAAAAGATACATTAGGGGTCAAAGGGAAAAGTTTTCTTCCCTTTATACCATCGTCCCTATCTTCCAGCATGCACAACCCACAGTTGAATTCGTCTCAGTGTAAATCTGGAGTAATGCCAGTGAGTTTAACTTGTTATTTAGTATCTACACTGGTGGAACAGTGCAGAATTGGCCAAAGCTGTGCTCCCAATGTCAGGTAGTCCCGCTGAACATCTTTTGGAGCTCACACGGTGCTCAGCAGCTGTGAGTTATACTCATGGGACTGGTGAAAATGTAGGACGTTGTGATGGAAATAAACTAAATCAAGGCCAGGATTATGGGTCTGTTCCTAAAACAGCTTCTGGGCTTGCTGTGTCTGGCATGCTGACTTAAAATGAATAGAAGGTTATTGCTGTATCAGCCCAAACAGCAGCAAAGAAAATGTAGTGACACTCCAAACGCCTTTTACAGAATTAGCCTAGCTAGCAATCCCTGCAAGCTGGAATGACGCCAACTATTTTAGGCTATTGTGGGACAAAGTCTGCCCACAGTTAAGCCAGTGTAAATGGAGAGTAACTCCATTTAAGTCACTCCAAGTCAATGGAGTTACATGCCTGTAAAGCTGGAGTAACTGCTGTGACTTGGAGCAACTTTGCTACATTGCCTCTGGATTTACACTGGTATAACAGAGAAAAATGTCACCCTAACTTCGCTCTCCCAGATTCCTTTATGCTGCTTGCAGAAGGGCAGCGCCTTGGAACACAAGCTCTCTTGCTTCCTTGTTGCCCACCGGTGATGGACTACAACACAATTCCATGGCTCCCTTTTAGAGATGGAGCCTTCGCTAGCTGCACATACCAGACGCCAGCACATGAATGCAAGAAAAGCCAAACTGCCCATGAACTCCAAATCCAGTTTGGCACCAAACGTTCATACTACCAAAAATACAAAAAAAGCTACTACCTCACCCAAGGCAGGGTTTAAAGGGGAATCTCCATAATGCACATGGCTGCCGTCTGAGGACTTGGCTAATAATCAACCTGGCAGTGAGCTACTTTGGTTCAACCAAAAAAATCCCCTGGCTGGATCATTGCCAGGGCCTCTGTCAGAAATGCCTTGAGTATAGACTATTTCTATGGGGATTTGGAGCATCACCGCTGATTTTATATTATATATATTTTAAAACTTACACACATTATTGGGGGGGGGAGGGGAGAGGGGAAAGAAAGGCTTAACCAGAACTGCAGAAAAGTACATACACTGTGGCAGTCGAACTGTAGTTGCTGAATAAGTGGCTTCAGCCTAGAAATGTTACACATGTAGCTGGGCTACATTTTATTTTGAAAGAGATTTTTAAAAAAACTTAATTTTTCTTCTTTAAAAACTGTGAGCAGCTGCCAGATACACACAGGGCCAATGTGGGGAAGTTGAAGGGGAGACGTGTCAGAGCATACGGCGGGGGTGTGACGAAGGGGAGCAAGGGGACGTTCCCATGAGATGGTGATCCCTGTGTTGAAACACTGGGAAGGTAACAGGCTAATTAGTGTGAGGCTATGGATCTGCTCCAGGTGCTGTGGTTGGCGAGCAAGCCTTATGGCCTGTGCTTATTTAATCTTTTTTCCAAAGCAAAAAAAAAAAAGGAAACATGCTGTTTGCTTCAACCCTTTGGAAGCAACAGAGCTTGAGGGTTGGCTGTATTGCCTTGAACCCTGAGTCTTTGTAATATATTTTTAACTTTGTCATGTATTTGTCAGTGTGGTTCTCTTACCTGCTATTTGGTGGAATCTTTGAAAACTTATCTTTGTAATAAAACATGGTGATCAAACGTGTGGGAAAGTTTTTGGCCAACAGCATTTTGGGGGGGGGGGGGAATTCTGCACAGGGCATACACCATAACAGTTGCCTCGCTGCCTGGCTGATTTCAGCCCCAGGTTTCTCCTACACCTTCATGGAGGAATTTATTTGCACACTAGTTGAGTGAAGAGTGGTGTCACATACAGTACTACAACATCAAGCCCTGGATCAGAGGTAGAATCTCTCACTCTGTGGCTTTTAAGCTAGGGTGCTCAGACATCCCACTATTATCAGGACTGTTCCACTATTAGTGGCTGTATCTTATATATGCAACTGTAAAAGCCCTTCTCCCACCCCACCCCACCCCAGGGCAGGGGGAAAGTTGTGTTCTGATTTTTCACACTTGCTCTCTGGTCACCTTATTTTACGCTTCCAAAAGTGAGAAAGATGGCTGCATTCTACTGCACAGGGCTGGCTATTTTCATCATATCTGAGGATTTATATGATGGCCAGGTTATAGCTACATCCATTTATAAACACTAGTGGGTGTGCAGCGCCCACGCTACTATGAAATCTCATGCAAACATAAAAAGGCGATGATCCCCTCCATGCATTTCCTGTCAGCTAGGGCCAGCCCCACACCAGTGGCCATATCTACCCAGGAGCCTGCCACCTAGTAGACTCCTCTGCCCTGAGTTAGGCACCCCCACAGTCCCCACATACAGCATGGAGGAGAGCTAGGTGCCTAAGGCAGGGAGCCTCAGAAGCCCCCAGGCTGAGTGGGGAAATGATTAAGATAGCCCAGAATGAAATGCAGAAGAACAAAGAGGAGCTTAGACTTAGAGCCTCGAAAGGTATTTTAAGTACCTGACTACCATTGATCTGGGCTTTTGGTGCCTCCCTGTGCTGAGTGCTCAACTGTGAGCCCACTCCTGGCACCTGAGCAACTGACCTGGCCTAGGTAGCCAACCTGCAAAGAGACACATGCACACAGTAGCCAGGTTTCAAGTCCCTGCTCCACATAAAGCAGGGATTTGAACTTAGTCGGCCACATCCCAGCTGAGGCCCCTCATCACTTTTGACACACACTCCAGAACTGGCTGCCTTTGTGCCAAGTAGCAGGTCATAGGTATGCGCTGAGAACACCTACAGGATTGGCCCCTGAGCTAGGCAGGGGAGCACCAGGATGGAAAATCTTACTTCGGGGCACCCAAGAGCCAGGGGGTGTGGCATCAGTGAGCACTCCAAGCAGCTTGTTAGCTGTGGGCAGGACCCCCACCGCAGCAGTGGTTTTGAGAATGCCGGTGACACCTAGCGTTGCCACCTTGATAATATTTAAAAACACCAGCAAGAGTGCGGGAACCTCCCCTGCCCCGCCTCTTCCCCCAAGGCCCTACCTGTGTCCTGCCTATTCCCCCAAAGCCCTACCCCCACCTCCTCCCCCAAGGCCCCACCCCCCCTCCACTCCTCTTCTGCCCCTCACCCCGCCCCCCCCAATCACTCGCTGCTTTCCCCTCTCATCCCCCCACTGCCCAGGTCAGGAGGGACTCATCTGCAGAGCTGGGGCTGGGAGCTGCAGCTAGGGTTGCCAGGTGTTTGGGTTTTTCTACCTGAACATACGGTCAAAAAGGGACCCTGGCGGCTCTGGTCAGCACCACTGACCAGGCTGTTAAAAGTCCAGTTGGCAGCACAGGGGGGCAGGCTCCCTGCCTGCCATGGCTCTGCGTGACTCCCAGAAGCAGCAGCATGTCACCTCTCCCACTCCTAGGTGTAGGGGCAGCGCCTGCAGACGGCAGCTCGCAGAGCCACCTGGCCGCACCTCTGCATAGGAGCTGGGGGGGGGGGGGAAGGAGGCGCATGACGCTGCTTCTGGGAGCTGCCTGAGGTAAGCGCCACCCAGAACCTGCACCCCTGAACCCCTTCTGTGCCCCAATTCTGATCACCCTCCAAACCCCTCAGTCCCAGCCCAGAGCATCCTCCTGCACCCCAAACCCCTCATCCCTGGCCCCACCACAGGGTCCTCACCCTCTCCCGCATCCCAACCCCCTGACGCAGCCTGGTGAAAATGAGCAAGCGAGTGAGGAGAGCAAGCGACAAAAGGAGAGGGGGGAAATGGAGTGAGTGGGGGGGGGGCTCAGAGAAGGGGCAGGGCCTCAGATGAGGAGAGGGGCAGGGGGCGGGGCATGTTCAGTTTTGTGTAAGTAGAAAGTTGGCAACCCAAGCTGCAGACGCCCAACGAAAGTAGGATGCGCCCCAGCTGAGTAGAGGCTGTAGCAGGTGATGACCCACTGCCTCCCCACTCACAGTAACCAGACTTTGGGGGTCCACTCAGTAGATCCAACCAGACACTGTAAGGTCCCCTTGTCAACTAGAGACTTTCCGGTCAAAAAGCAGGCACCTGGCCACCCTCCACATGCCTATGACCTCTAGCGACTAGCTAGGTTTAGTGCCTTCAGCAGGGGTCAGTCCCCAGAGCAAGGGGCTGGGGTGGAAAAAATCAAGGCACAGCAGGACAGGGGGGTTGCTCCCTAGAGTAAGGGGTCAGGGTAGGTAAATCAGGGCAGTCCCTGTAGTGAAGGCCTGGGGAGGGGAAAATCGAGGTACAGCAGGGCCAAGGATTCCTGGAACAAGGGGCCAGGCAGGGGAAATTGAGGCACAGGAGGTTGTGGGAGGTCAGTCCCTGGAGCCAGGGAAATTGAGGCATAGCAAGGGGCCAGGGAAATCAAGGCACAGAGGGGCAGGGGAGGTCAGTCCCTGGAGAGAGGGGCCAGTGAGGGGAAATCAGGGCAGCAGACGGACACACACAGCCAGCCTGTTCTCTCTGTCAGGCCGGATGGCAGAGGCCAGTTAATGCAGGTAACTGTACTTTTAACATCCAGTCAGCTGCGCATTCCAGTCAGAAACCAGACACCTGGAAACCCTCCTTCCTCTGGGTCCTTATTGCTCCAGTCATTGAGACGCAACCTGACACTGTTCCACTTGACTGGGAGTAACAGCGAAGCAGTTAAGGGTACCACAGGTAGGGGGCGGAAGCAGAGCCCATTTGGCTTCTGTTTTAGTGGCTGGCCAGCTCCACTAGGAAAGGCTGGAGAGTGTCTCATTCACTGGGCTCAGGCCCCACACCCCCAGGCACACGGAAAGGCGATTGGGGGCTGTGGTGTGACACTGAGAAGTACTAACTACAGGTTTAAGCACAGCAGAGGATAAGGAAGAGTAGTGGCTGCCATTACTACTATGGAGTTTCCCCACAGAGAATACAAATCCAATTAAGGATTTGTCCACGTGCCATTGAGTCAATTGGAAGGGGGGGGGGGGGGGCAGAGAAATAAGTTCCCTCAACTCCCTTAAGCCCTATAGCAGGACAAACAGCAGTTATTCTGCCTGAAGGGGCACTGACCAGGTCAATCAGAGTCTATCCAATGCCTCTCGGGGGGGGAAAACCAGCTGTACAGTTGGTCACACTGGTGGGGTAAATCTATCTAACCACCACAAGTGTCTCCACTCGGCACACACTGGTGCAACAGGCACAGATGAAGGGGGCCTAGGACATCTGTAGCTACCTGCTGCTATTCCTATTAGAAATTACAAGCCACATGGTGCCAGCATCCATTGGTGGCTTTGCTAAGAAGGCGCGCACACACACACACACACACACACACACACACACACTTACTTCAGACCTTTAGCAAGTGGGATTTTAGCAAGTGCTAGCTTGGCTGGTCCTTAAGCTAGGATTTAATTGGAGGCTTTCTGCCCTAATCATAGCACTAGACTGCAGAAGTTTGGAGGCTGAACGTCACTACAGCAGCGCTACATTTGTGATTGATGGCTTGGGCCCTTTCCTCAAGTTCGTATAACTAATGTAGCCCAGCAACCTATGGGTTCATGAGGGCTGGACACCCAACACCGGCTGGAGCCAGAGGGCATGTTTGCAGAACGTGGCTGCAGTTTCACATTATGGAACTCCATCCCTGACTGTATTTTGTTCATTAGCCTGATGTTATTCTCCCCACCCACCCCCAACCTGGACTGCTGCCACACTCACACTTTGCTCCCTTTCACCCAACTGGCATTTATCACTGTCCTAATTATGAGGCTGGAATCCACCACAGCTGGGCTCAAGCTCAGGTTTCAACCTAGCTGGATTTGCAGGGGGTGGGAGGGAAGAGGCAGAAGGAATTGATGCTTTGCAGTTTCCAGGGTTATGACAGGGTGTGTCAAGATGACCTGCCAGGTCCTTATCCCAGGCGGGAGGAACATGACTCCAGTAACAGGGTTTAGTTATTAGGATACAGTAACTTTATTGAAAAAAAGACAAAAGATTAAAATCAGTTAGCTTAGTTCACCAGAGATTAAAAGATGTTAACAGCAGTGACTGGAGCACACTTCAGCATAGTTTAAAAACATTGTTTGGGCTCATCTGGAACTGGGAGACAGAGCTGCCATGTTCCTCAGGCTGGGGACAGCCATTTTGCACACGTGCCCCATCCCCCACCCAAAGCAGTTGTCCCTTCAGTGCAGGGAAGCCCTAGTTTGCTTTCTTGCTAAGCTTGCTGCCGGTTTTAGAGGCTTTACCTTCTCCTGCATCCTTCTCTTTGCTGAGCAGAGAGCCTGTGGCTGCCTCAGGTTTCTTCCCCTTGCCTTTCACAGGGCCCTTTGCCTCAGGCTTCCCTTTGGCAGTGGTTTTCTTTGTCCCACCAGCGGCCTTTGCTTTGGCCGGCCCATTTCCACCTTTAGTCACCTTTGCTTTTGCAGCCCCCGTGGCCCCAGGAGCTGCCCCCTTGGCTTTGGAAGTGCTGATCTTGTCTCCATGCTCTGCCTCTCCTTTGGAGGCACCATCTGCTTCTGAGACGGGCTTCCCTTTGGAGGTGGCTTTCTTGGGCCCAGCTGCCCTGGCTTGAGGTGCCTGTTTTGTACTTGGTTTCTTGTCACCTTTCACAATGTTTCGAGCATCACTGGGTGTCTTCAGCTTAGCAGGAGCTTTGGGCTGGGCCTACAAGAGAGAGGAGGATGAATGTCACTGCAATAGCATGTACTAGGTCACCCACAAGCCTGTGCCAAAGTTAGTTTATTATTCTTATAGGCGGCGGCGGCGGCTTTGAATTCAGAAGCGTGGCCTTTATTCTGCGTAGCAAGACATGCGTTTTAGAAACAGCCAATCAATCAGTGCCGATTTCCTTCACAGCATGAAGAACAGAGTTAACGCTTCAGGACTCTTGGAAAGGAAACAGCTTCCCATTCTACATTCCCCACAGAGTCAGGCAAGTTCCTTAAAACAGGAACATACAAGAGCGGCAGCTCCTAAAGCTAGTCACAAGTGAAGAGCTCACAGAGCTGAGCAAGGTAGACAGATGGAATCCTTCATTTGGCAACCAATACTTACATTAGTGGATTTTGCCTTGGGTTTCTTGCTCACAGGTTTTGGTTTCTCCTCCTTCACATCTGTTGAGAAGATGGGAAAGAAACGACATGGATGAGTCAGTTACTTATGTTTACAAGATAGTCAATTCCGTACAAGGGATGATATTTAATGGCTTCTGGATCTTCCTGGCCTAAGCTTCTGAGCAAAGCTCAGGTATTATTAGTGCAGACTTAGAAGTGCCCCTGCTAATTTAATAGGAAAAATGCCTCGTATGGGATCAAAGCAGTTGTGACATCTATCAGATATCAAATAGCATCTACAAAGCAATTGCCCTGGCACGCTGACTCCACCTTGAAGATAGCTAGAGCAAGCTACTGGAACACTGCACCATTGATTTAGGGTCAGATTTTTAAGGCGTTTAGGTACCTAACAAGCACCACTGATGTTTTCAAAGCTCAGGCACCACTGCCCAACCCCCACCCCAGTGGGTAAATGCCCCAGGCACTTAAGTTTCCACGGATCTGAATTTCCAAAGCAGCCTAGTTGTAGGCACAGCCAATGAGATGCTTGGAGCCCTCGCTTAAACCAAAGCACCAGAGGTCCTGAAGAGGGAGTTCAACCTAGACACAGGAATGCCTATATCGCCAGCAGGTCCCAATCCTGTGGCCGTGCTCTGAGCATGCCTAAGAGCAGTCAGACCCCACAGCAGCAGGGCTGGAGGCAGGTCAATAGGAAGGGGGCAGCACAGCACCTGCATAGAGACAGCTGGGGGCACAGGGAAAGAGAGGAAGAGTGAGCAGTACGGAGCGTTTCAGCTGCTAGGGCATGGGCAACTTAAGCAGCTGACCAGGCATCGGCATCTCACCCAGGAGAGGGAAGCAACGCTCTCTGGGCCATCAGGCAGGCGCACCATATCAGCCGCTTGGGCACCTAAGCCCCTGGCTAATTTAGGCAGCTCCCCAGCTCTGAGAAATCCATTGCCCAGATCCATAAAGGGCACTTCGATTCTTAACTCCCATTGAAGTCAATGGTCTTTAACTATCGCCACGTGTTCTTTAGGAGAGTCTGTCGCCTAATCTTCCTAACTCGAGGCAACTAGGCAGCAGGCTTCTGGGCATTATGCCGCGCTCAGTTGAGCAACACATAAATCCAGCCATGTTCTCAGAATTGGCCACTGATTTTGGGTGCCCACCTTGATCCCAATATTTCAGAAATAAATAAGCCCCCTTTGAAGTCAGTGACTGCTACAAATGTTCTGCGCTTCTATAAGATCAGGCCCACCACAGAAAACAGAATATATGGCTAGTTTTCAAAGCAAGGCTGTCTTTCCACCACTGCTTCCTGCAATCAGCAGTTTGGAGTCTAGCTTATATGCTTACAGTTGTCCGTCAAGTTCACGGCTGTAGAGGGAATCCTGAAGCCCTCTCCCTGAACACGGACATGTGTCTTCTTGGGTGGCATTAAAATTCACAGGTCTGACCTCCTTGCACACAGCTGACATCTCAGCAGGGAATGTGGGTTTAGGGGAAGAAGAGGAAGGAGCGGCCCTTACCTTTACTTCCTGCTTTTTTGTCAGCAGTCTCCTTGGCTTTGGGTTTCCTTGCCACCTTCTTTTCTGATTTAGGAGCCTTTTCTCCAGCTGGATCCATGTTCCTAGAGGTTTTTTTAAGCTTGGGCTTTTCTGATGCTAGCTAGGAGTAGAACAGAACAGAACAGTGAAACTGCTCTGCTCCAGCACATGCATTGAGGGTTGCTACCAAGCAACTTAGTAGTGCTATACCCAGGGCCAAACAAGAACAGAAGATGGTCTGCAGGCATTAGAAGTGTTGCCTGAATTAGAGGCAGGTGGCTTACATGAGCCTTTCCCTTTGGCTGTAAGAATTTGTGTAGCATCCTCCGTAACACAACATCACGCGAGGACTTGCAGCCAAGGCTGGAAAGTAGTTGGGGATGGAAGTCACTTCCTATTGTCCCATTCACCCAGCTGCATTGTAACATCTAGTTGTCCCAGGCCATCCCAGAATCCAAGTCAGGGAAGGAATCAATATTTTCAGGACAGAGATACCACATCCACCTTTAGCCAACAACAAGCTCCTTTACGGAGCACTCACTCTTCAGTAATTAGTACTGTGTTCTCCCACTCAGAGACGATGGCACCTGCTCACAACCCTGCCTGTCCATTTAAACAAACAACATTCCCTAGCCCAGAGTTGTCACCCATCCAGCCTCCTCTTTGAAATACTGCTCTAGAGGGCATTTGGGGCACATCCCACAATGCAAAGTGTGCTGCCACCCAGTTATCTGTAAGACAGCCCTGGCCCATACAATTGCTATAATGTTGCCTAAAGCTACAGGTTCTTTAGCAGAAAATTTCCACTGAAGGTTGTCTTTGTAGAAAGCCAATTCACTCACCTTGAACCTTCCAGTTGCCCCTAATGCCAAAGAGTTCTGGGGTCTGATCAGGTAGCCATGGTCAAGACCTTTAGTCAGGGCCTTCTTCAGCAGATATTTTAGCCTTATTGGGTCAACAGCTGGGTACTTGGCAAGGATGTAGCGCTTGATGGCTATGACAGAAGTGCCCTTTTTCTCATTTTGGGCCTTCAGAGCTTCAATCACCATGCTTAGAGTTGGCGGGTGGTTAGCTCTAGTCTTATGGTCAAAGATGCTGGATATTCTGGCCACTCTTGTTACTTCAGCTGAAAAGTAAATTGAAGAGGTTGTATACTTGTAACCAAGCACCAACATGAATCTCCTTTTAACTCACCATAGTTATCAGGAAAGCTAAAGTGAATTCGCAGGTGGAGGACGGACAAACCAGTTTTTAATAGTAGCATCTACAATTCCAGCATCCCATTGTGCTAGGCACTGTACAAACACACAGGGTATGTCTACACTGTAGTTGGAGGTGGGATTTGCAGTTTGGGAAGACATACTTGTGTTAGCTTTAAGCTAGCAAATGTGGCTAAAAATAGCTGTAAGGATGTGATGGTGCAGGTGTCAGCATGAGCTAGCAATGCAAGTAACTCCCAGAGTTCCAGGCAGCCTTATGCAGTCCACACTGCCGTGTCATCACTAGTATTTCCAGCAAGCTTGCTAGATGAAAGCTAGCACCGGTATGCCTACATGAGCTGCAAGTCACACCTCCAACTGTAGTGTAGGCAGACACCTAGTGAGAGATACCCTAGCCCCAGAAGCTGACAGGCTAAATAGACAAAGGAAGCATTATTAGTTACATTTTACAGGTGGGTAACTGAGGCACAGAGAGTGATCTAGGGTCACACAAAAAACCTAGGGGCAAGCTAGGTAGAGAACCCAAGAGTCCCCAGTCCAATGTTTAACCACACAGCCATTCTGCTGCCTATCAGAAGGTACCATTAGTCAGTGGCGCTGCTATGGGTACCCCCATGGCCCCATAGTATGCCAACATTTTTATGGCTGACTTGAACAACGCTTCCTCGGCTCTTGTCCCCTAGCGACCCTCCTCTACTTGCGCTACATTGATGACATCTTCATCATATGGACCCACAGAAAGGAGGCCCTTGAAGAATTCCACCTGGATTTCAACATTTTACACCCCACCATCAACCTCAGCCTGGACCAGTCCACACAAGCGATCCACTTCCTGGACACTACAGTGCAAATAAGTGATGGTCACATAAACACCACCCTGTACTGTAAACCTACTGACCGCTATACTTACCTACATGCCTCCAGCTTTCATCCAGACCACATCACACAATCCATTGTCTACAGCCAAGGGCTAAGATACAACTGAATTTGCTCCAATCCCTCAGCCAGAGACAAACACCTACAAGATCTTTATCAAGCATTCTTAAAACTACAATACCCACCTGGGGAAGTGAGGAAACAGATTGACAGAGCAATACGGGTACCCAGAAATCATCTACTACAGGACAGGCCCAACAAGGAAAATAACAGAACACCACTGGCCCTCACGTACAGCCCCCAGCTAAAACCTCTCCAGCGCATTATCAATGATCTACAACCTATCCTGGAAAATGATCCCTCACTCTCACAGACCTTAAGAGACAGGCCAGTCCTCGCTTACAGACAGCCCCCCAACCTGAAGCAAATACTCACCAGCAACTACACACCACACCACAGAAACACCAACCCAGGAACCAATCCCTGTAGCAAACCTCATTGCTTACTCTGTCCCCATATCTACTCTAGCGACACCATCAGAGGACCCAACCACATCAGCCACACCATCAAGGGCTCATTCACCTGCATGTCTACTAATGTTATATATGCCATCATGTGCCAGCAGTGCCCCTCTGCCACATACATTGGCCAAACCAGACAGTCCCTACATAAAAGAATAAATGGACACAAATCAGACATCAGGAATGGTAACATACAAAAGCCAGTAGGTGAACACTTCAATCTCCCTGGACATTCTATAACAGATTTAAAAGCAACTATTCTTGAACAAAAAAAACTTCAGAAACAGACTTCAAAGAGAAACAGCAGAACTAAAATTCATTTGCAAATTTAACACCATTAATTTGGGCTTGAATAGGGACTGGGAGTGGCTGGCTCATTACAAAAGCAGCTTTGCCTCTCCTGGAATTGACACCTCCTCATCTATTATTGGGAGTGGACTACGTCCACCCTGATTGAATTGGCCCTGTCAACACTGGTTCTCCACTTGTGAGGTAACTCCCTTCTCTTCATGTCTCATTATAGAATGCCTGCATCTGTAATTTTCACTCCATGCATCTGAAGAAGTGAGGGTTTTTTTAACCCACAAAAGCTTATGCCCAAATAAATCTGTTAGTCTTTAAGGTGCCACCAGAATCCTTGTTGTTTTTGTGGATATAGACTAAACATAGCTACCTCCTGATACATTGGTAATGTTATTTATCAGAGCAGCATGTAGATGCTAAAGGGCCTCTTGCACACTAGCCAGACTCCAGGAAGTTTAGACCTTTTCTCTCTTAAGCTCCATACACACCAGCTTCTCCACAGACTGCCCTAAGTGGAGCTCCGAGCTTTTCATCAAGCCAAAAGAGTTCAGGGGGTTAAGTAAGTTCCTTTAAATAAACCAAGAGAATCCAAGTTCAGCCCCTTCCCAGAGAGGCTACAGTTTAGTAAGAAAATAAGAGTGACACAGATTGATACCTAAGAGGATTCGTTTGTACCAAAGGGGATCAGAACTTTGACTTCACAGTCAGTGGAGACCAAAAAAATAAACAAGGAAGAGGCATGCACATTCAAAGTGTTTGTTTAAGTGTCTTTCCTTACCTGGCTTGAGGTCCATTGCAAGAAGCTCGAATACTGACACTAAACTTTAAAACAAACAAAAAAACCAACAACAAAACTTTATCTTAAAAGAGGCCTAGCTAAACTGGCTGCAAAGCAGGCTTTATTGACAGGTTCATCTCACTTTCCTGCTAATTCCTCTGGTTAGCATCTTAATTGAGAGGGCTGCAGTTGGCAGCTGCTAATTATTCTTGTTCAAATCCCAGTGCCAAGGAGATTAGGAACAGGTGGCAGCAGTGCTGAGTTTAGTTTGCCAACTCTTTGCAACAGGCTGGTGGGTGCTGGGGAGAATAGTCCGGGGGAGGATTCCACAAACGAGAGAGGTTCTTGTGAGTTAGTCTAACAATCGCCTTCAATTTACAGATTAAAGCAGCAGCCCCTCATTTGGGAAATGTAATTTACAAGTGAATTACACAGTGCATGGGCACTGTGTCAGCTCATGTGTCGAAGTGGCAGTAGGCGGCGGGATGTGGGTGGTGCATCACTGATTTTAATGGAATGGACTATCCCAGTGTTCAGAGCGTACGGGTGATGGGAATACATACATGGCTGGACATACTGAGCTCATGTTCTTTGTGCACAAACACCTTAAAGGGACAGCGCGAGGGTTGCCAACTTTCTAATCGCACAAAACCGAACACTCTTGGCCCGCTCCTTCTCTGAGGCCCCAGCCCACTCACTCCATCCCCCCTCCCTCTGTCGCTCACTCTCCCCCACCCTCACTCACTCATTCATTTGCACCGGGCTGGGGAGGGTCCCTTTGCGCCCGGGTGTTCAGACTGAAAACTAGACACCTGGCAACCCACCTGGCATTGCGCGACCGAGTCAGCCAGCAAAATCAAGGAAATGGAGCATGAGCAACGGATTGTTTGTGAAAAGGCGTCCCTAGGCTGGATGAAGCCACAGAGTCGAGCACCAAGATTCATCACACATTCCTGGTGGTCTGTGTTCTCATCCTGCTTTAGGGCACAAGGGACCTGAGCCTGCTGAGTAACATTTCCTACCACTAACTTCAGCAGACATGCAAGGCCCTGGGCACCTCACAGGAGGCACTCAGCCCCACACAGGATTAGTCCCCACATGAGCTTGCTAGCCTCATTTTAATGCATATTGGCAAGCTATGTGCTCCAGGACCTTGGATTGGAACAGCAAGGGATGCTGGAGGTCAGGGCAGAGGTACACTGGCAGGATTGTGAGAGAAACCCTTTACTGGGCTGGCCTAGTCTTTAACTGGCTCAAGCTAGTGCTCTTCAGCCCCTCATTTTCATAAGCACTAACTTCACTCATCAGTTTATAAAGGAAAAACAAAGAGGTTCCATAAGTCGAAGAGGGAAAAAGAAAAGAGTCTTTGTTCACTAATGATGGATGGAGCAAATGATTCTTCCAAGCTAGCATTCCCAGGTGTTTGTAAAGGAGCCAGGGTCTGCTCCCTAGAGGACTCACCTGCTTCACAGTGAGCAGAATTATGGCTTCATCCCTCACTTGGGTCTTTCTGCTGAAATTAAAGAATAAGCTCTGCTCGTCCACAATAACAAAGTCAGATGTTAATATCTGAGCTGTTCTGATGCCTACAACGATTTGCTCTAATTCTCTCCCACTGGGTGTTTCTAGCTCTCTTCCCTCTGCCTGAGCTAATTCTGCAGCAGAATGATGGGGGAACTGTGCTGTAGGAGATACTCACTGTCTTGTCAATGAGATATAAAACTGATCATTTGTGGTCACTAAAGAAAACTTGGCATTTTTTGTTTTTGTTTTTGTTTTTTTGGTAAGGATTCCTGCTTTAATTCCAGTGTCCTGGCCAAATTCAAATTGGATCATTACAGTCTCCCTACACATATTCCCCTCCCCTCCACCCCAGTTTCTGTGCTTCTTCACTTCCTGGTTTAAATTGTTGTGCAGTGTTGCTGTTAGCTGTTAAATAGACTCCGTGTTTCACATTAGAGATGGCTGCATTTCTGGGATTGATAAAAATATTCTTACATAATCCTTTGGGAGTTTTTACAGGAATGGTTGTAAGGCTTTAGCAAAGTGCTTTTACAAGCAGTAACTAGCTAAGTTTTATTTGACAGAACTGTTGATACATGATGTAATTAGGTATCTTTGCTATAGCGCCGAAGAACTTGCAAAAATCTGTCTGGAAATATCTTATTTTTAAAGTCTGCAAAGAATTAGTAAAAGCGGAAAACAATTGAGCTGATGTAATCAAAAGTAATTGAGTTAGATCCTGGCCTTCGCTCCAGCAGCCAGAAGCAGATGCGGCCCCTTCAATTAATCATAGTTCCGAATCTTTTGTTCAGAACACAGGTATCATTCTGAAGAAATGCAGGCTGGAGAGAATCAGAGTGACCATCTTCAACCAGCAGCAGGAGCAGGTGTCCTGGGCTCTGCTTCAGACCAGCTTGGAATGAGGATGGCCGAACTACTCTCTCCATGGCAGTGAAGGAAAGACTGACAAGAGGGCCATTCAGCTAGTATTACGGTAGTATTTGAGCTCACATATCAAAACTGGAATTGAACATTGCTAGGCAGCAGCCGTTTGTATTTCATTACTCACTGGGATAAAGCCTGAAGCCCCTCTCTCTGGAAGGAAGGTGTAAGAACTGCAGGATTAATGCCAGAGCCTACTCACTACTGCCTGCTATGCAAGTGTGCTCATTTTACTGTTACCCCCTGGCTCCTGCCTGCCTCACCCAGTCACAAGCCTAGGTTATCACCTAGCACTGGGAATGTGTGACCTTTCCATGTGTGCATGACAGCCACCATCTTGGCTGGGCTGAGCATGAACCAGGGAATCTCCAGAACCAAAGCAATGAGCTACAGCTTGAGTTTAAAGAGCCAAGATGCTCTCTTGGTGGAGCTGGAGCAGTTATATCCTCTGCAGACTGGGCACAGAGGAGGCCCTGGCAGACTCACTAACCAGTGGGTTGCGTGTGTACAGCCCCTAGTGCAATGGGGTACCACTAGAGAAACAACAAATGATAAGCTCTCATGCTCATCCATCACCATAGTGTCAGTGTCTTACAAGGACTGGCGTAACAAAAGAGCAATGTCTCTCTCTTCCTCCCCCCTTCATTTGGATGAGTTAATTCTTTTGTTTTGAATGGATTAGAGTCATTATTTTATATTCCAGGACAGCAGCATTCAATCAAGTCCAATAGGAGTTTTTGTCGGGGCAGGAATTATGTGACTATATCAGGATTTGATGGAGGACCTTTCACTGCACAGCCTCTCTCGCACGCTCTCCACGGTCATTCGGAGAGCTGTGTGATCATGCTCAGGACAACGTTCGGTGGTGGGAAGGTGTGCAGAGAGTTAGTGCCTCTCGTGCAGGTCACTGGGTTTGAAAAGGGAAAGCATTTCAACAGAATGCTCAACCGCTTCTCCCAGCTGGGATTTCAGCATGAATAGTGCTTTGTTCTCAAAACCCTGGATTCACCACAGCTCCCGGTATAGACAGAGGCATTTCAATAAATCAAAGATGCACCTAAAGGAGGCATTAGATAGCTTAGGTGCTGATAGGGTTACCAGACAGCAAGTGTGAAAAATCGGGACAGGGGGTGGGGGGTAATAGGAGCCTATATGAGAAAAAGACCCAAAAATCGGGACTGTCCCTATAAAATCAGGACATCTGGTCACCCTAGATACCATCTCCCCTTCAGATCACTGAGCACTTTAAACCTTTCACATCTGGTCACTGATTTAAACCTGTGCTAGGGCAGGAATTACCATCTGATGGCTGGTGGAGGCCTATATGACAAAGAGGTGATGGTCTCAGTCAAATTCCTATTGTCCACATCACAAAATCACCACCCTCACAACTGGAAGTGTCATCAACAGAGAGGCCTGTAATTGGATGAACTATGGGATTGAATTGCTCTTTTAACCCTACCAGCCGTCCTTCCAGGCCAGTGCCAGGGCACATATATAGAGCAGGCTAGGGGAAAGCTACATTGCTGTGACCCAGGTGGTTCTGTGGATAAACAGGGCAGTGAGCTGGCTACCTGATGCTGTTGCTAACTCCACTCTGATTGGAGGAATAAACTATTTACCTGAGAATTAGGGCATCTCTGTATTTGCTAGTGCGTCAAAATATTTGTCTCAATATGAGCAAAAGAAACGAAACTCTCCAGTTAACATTGGAGCAGAACCACTTTATGAAATCAGAAAAAGGTGTGCTTAGAGCTGGTTGGGAAATTATTAATTAAATGTTTTTTTTATTATTAAAAAATGCTGATTCATTGAAGCCAAAACTTCCCTCAGGAAAGGGTCAGCTTAGATGACTTTTTGTGTCCACATTGAAGCTAATTAAAGCTAAAAAAAACTTGTCACAAATTTTAAATGGTCAAAATAGAAACAAAATGCTTTGAAATTATCAAATGAAATATTTCAATTGACCCAAAACTGCATTTTTCTTCAATTTTCAGTTCAGAAAATGTTCGAGAGTTTGACTTTTTGGGGATAGGAAAATTGTTTGAAATCTCAAAAAGGTTCATGGGACAGGAAAACTATTGCTCATCCAGCTCTAGGTGTGATGTGTTTAATCAGACACCAAAACAACTTAGAGTAACAACCCCCCCCCCCCCCCACACACACACACACACGCACACTTGGATATATCAGCAGCCACATGACTCTGTCAAAACTGCAATGGTTTATTGTCAGCCATCCTAAACTCTTCCATTATTTCTGTAGAGGAAAGTATAACTGGACAACTGAAAAAAAATAAAAACCCCTTCCTTTTCTTTCCTACCAAAAAAAATATTTCAGATTCTGAGCGTATGAATGAGCCTTCAACCTAACCACTGAATGATTCATGAACCTTTGATCTTCAGATTTCACTGAATATGTAGAAGTATCAATTAAAAATAAATAATGAGACTTGTACTTGCAAATTGCTCTTTATTAAAGGTTTAACTTGCATAGTTTCTATAGACCTTCTCTATCAGATCTTGCAAAGCTGAACAGAATTAGAAATCGGAGAGGATAATACTGTACAAGAATAGTTTCAAATGTTGATAACAGAAGGGCGAGAAAAACATCTTATTTGTATAACTGAGCTAAAAATAAAAATAAAGAACATTGGTACAATTGCATTATGCCATCTTTTAGCGCTTTAAACATATGTTGAAGTCTCTGGGCCATATGCTCCCATGGCTTGCTTGCTATGAACTGAAGAAAAGCATAGCAATTTGCCACCAATCAATCCTCAAAAAGCATAAGCGTTGGCCAAAACCTCTTACTTGGTGTGATGCCAAATCAAATTACAGCTGAAAATTGGTAGGTGAACCACAGCAGAACCATAAAGAGCTCAAACAATAGGGGTGTGGTCTATGGACATGTAGGAGGAGTCAGGGGAAAGCCAAATGACTATATACATTACCATGGAAATATAATGTCACATGCTACGGAAAAGACACTGCAAATCAGCTGTTGCTTACGGTTCAAATCCTATCCCTTGTGCACCGCATAGCTAACTGGTTGTGTGCAGGGGAGTTTGGTGGGGGCAAGGGAAAGACCAGAATCCTCCCCAAGATTACTCTAGAGATGCTACTAATGGTCAAATCTTACCACACTGTAAACCCTTAAATCTCACTGGCACTAGGGTTGCTACCTTTCTAACTGCTGGTAACCAGACCCCTGAGGCCCTGTCCCCTTCTCCACTTCTTCCCCCAGCCCCCAACCCCATCTCCACCTCTTCCCCCCAAGACCCCCGCTCCTGCTCTGCCTGTTCCCCCCCAAGGCCCCGCCCCTGTCATTCGCTCCCCCCCCACTCACTGGATCATCTCCACCTCCCTCTTCTTCCCTCCTCTCATCCCCCCCGCTGGGCTCCCTCTGCTCTAAGGCTGGGACGGGAGCTGCTGCAGCCTGACAAGGAGCCCCCTGGAGGTAGGAGATGGCCCCAGCTGAGCAGGGGCTGGTGTGGGTTAATGACCTGGTGCCTCCCCAGGCCTTGCGGTAACCAGATTTGTGGTGTCTGGTCAGTACATCTGACCAGACACTGCCTGGTCCCCTTTTCGACTGGACTTTCCAGTTGAAAACCAGGCACCTGGCGATTCTAAATGGTACCCGGACACAGAAGCCAAAAATTGGATTGACCAGGTAAAACCCAGAGAGGTGGCAACCCTACCCACTGCTCACTAGGTTTCATGCGCCCCCACTGATCCCAGCTTTGTAACACGGGTATACTTCATCCCTCGCTAGATTGCTGTGTCTTGGGTCTTTACGGTGGGCTTTCCTAACCATAGCCTCTGTGGTTCACACCCAGAACAGTTGCCATGGTGGGGATGAATCCCCAAGGCTGCGGCCTCACTAATCTTTTACATTCTGTGAAAGGAGAACATTCGTCTCTCTGTATGAAGCTAAGGATCATGACCCAGATACTCAGTCTGTGTAAATGGGGATAACTCTACACAAGTCAATGGATATACACACATCTACACCAGCTGAGGAGCTAGCCCTTTATATTTAATTAAAAAAAATATGTACAGCCTTGTTCAAATGATTTCTATTGTCAGAACTGAAAAGTCCATTCTGCTGGGTTAACTGTGAATCACATGCAGGCGGTGGTGATGGTGGACATGACTACATGCATGCAAATGGGACTTGCGTGCCCTTGCTGACAAGGCATGCCAGCTCTGAGATCAGCGGCTTCCATGAGGGATCTATGCAGGAGAAACCTGGCTGGTTGAGACTGAGGAAGTCTCTGTCTTGGTGCCAGCAGAAGCGTCGTCATCACTCAGCAGGTTCTTTCCACAGCAAATGGTGGTGATCATGCAGTTACGGAACTAGAGAAGAAAACAAGGTCGGCAGAGGTAACCAGCCGATGCAGGCAGAGTGACAACTGTCAGCCAACCCTAGGCATTGTGAATACCCTTATATTAAATGGGTCAGTAATGCACCTGGAGGGATTTCTGACTAACACAACGAAGGAGGAAATTCAAGGAACTGTGGCTAATGAAGATGCTCCCTTGTGAAAGTCTGCACACCTTGGGAACAATCTAAGTCCCACTGAAGTCAATGGAAAGACTCTCACTATCTTCAGTGGGACTTGCATTGGATCCCTTAGCTGAACAATCCTATTGAAGTGAATGGGGCTTCTCATCTGAGTGAGGCAAGCATGGGTTGACCCTTGAAAGATCACAATTTGTTAACAGCTCAATATTTGACTAAAATAATAAAAAATGCTAAAAAAAAAAAAAAAAAAATAAGGGTAACCAAAGCTCATGTTTTGCAGTATGAGATGATCACACCAGGGATCTGGAAGGAATTTCTGCTCCTGATGTAGCATTGTACAGATGGCCAAGTGCATTTTGGGGAGGTTTTTGTGGACTAAGTTGCCCTAAAGAACCAGGTGCTGCTCATTGTTGGAGGTAGAATACTAGACTTGCTACACCAATGGTTTATTCGCTCTGCCAAATCTTATGTTCCTAACCTTTCCCACTTCCTAGAACTAGCTACAACTTCTATTCAGGATTACCTTAACCTTACTGAGTATTCTTATTATTGGCTCTGTTAGACTAGTGCATCTCTACTGAATCAAAATGCTTGCACCATTGTAACAGAGCAGAATACAGTCCTAGATATTTAACAAAATCAATGCATTGATCATTTCAAATAGACAGTCCTGATGACTTCCAGTAGCGTTCAGTGGATTTATGTAATACTAAAGGACAGCAAGACAATGATTAGATGTCCCTTTTTATTACAGAAACAAAATTGCCTTGAAAAAGCCCCATTTGTGCCACATTGAGCAAAAAAGGGCTTTACAAATATGATCTAGGTGCTATAACTCTCTGTAAGCTATTAAGAAATTCAATACAATAAAGAAAAAGACCAGAGATTTGCCACTTACCTGTTTGTTCATTACAATGTAAATCACTGGGTTGTAGATAGCAGAGCTCTTGGCGAAGAAAGCTGGGATGGTCATGAAGACAGGGCCAAAGTCAGATCCCTGGTGGGTGAAAATGTAGAAAGCAACGCTGGCATAGGGGACCCAGCAAACGAGGAACGAAATAACCATGATGATGACCATGCGAGTAACTTCTCTCTCGGCTTTCTGGGTGGTGGCAGATTCCTGTTGTTGAGCTGCAGCCTAAAGAGATAAGACCACTGAAATGACGATGGTGCTGCGGGGGACATATTGGGTACTCCTGAGGGAATTCTGCACCAAAAAAATACAAATTCTACACACAATATTTTAAAATTCTGCATATTTTGTCAATAAATAGATGTGGAGGCTCCAGCATGGCAGTGGGGAGCACAGGCCACTGGCTGCATGGAGGTGAGAGATCACCCTGCAGCCCCCGTTGGGGCATGGACTTGGTGGCCCCAGAAACACCCTGGAGCCCTGCCCCACCATGCCAGGTGCACCAAGATAGTAAGGGCGAGGGATAGAGTCTCACATGCATGCCCAGCCTTGGCCCCCGATCCCGGTGTGGGTCGGCAGGCTCAGCCCGGCAGGATCCAAGTATGGAGGGGCTTAGTGTGGATGGATCCAGGTATGGGGTGAGAGGGTTCTGTGTGGGGCAATCTGAGTGCGGGCAGCTCAGTGAGGGATCTGGATGCACAGGGGCTCACTGGGGGTTCTGGGTGCAAGGGCAATGGGACTCTGCAGAGGAGTCCAGGTGAAGGTGGCTGGGGCTCAGCGGGATGGGGGTCTGGGTGTTGGGGGATGGGGGTTGGCAGGGGGTTCTAGGTGTGGGAGTTCAGCCGGGGGGGGGGGTCTGGATACTGGAGGAGTGGGGCTTGGTGGAGTGGAAGTCTGGGTGCAGCTGGCTGGGGCTCAGTGCAGTGGGGGGGCCGGGTGCAGATGCAGGGGTCCAGATGCAGGGAGGAGGGGCTGGGTGGGAGTTTGGGGGGGTCCAGATGCACAGGGAGCTGGGCAGACAGGTGAGCAGCTCCCCATACAGTGACCCCTCCCCCTGCTTCTGAGGAGCAATGGGGGCAGGAAGCAGGGGGAGGGTCCAGAGCCCCAGCAGCCGGGGGAGGTTTCTGGGAGTAGGTCTGACCCAGCCCCAGCCCTAGCCCCGGCTGCTCCTTGCAGGGGAAGAAGTAGGAAGTTCTGTCCTTCCTCACCCCCAGCCCAGGCAGAACTAGCAGCTGAGCCTGGCGCAGGGTAGGAGCACCCTCACCCCCCTCTCACCTCTCCACTGGCTGCTCCAGGAGCCTGAAATGATGCACCCGTGCTGCTGGGGAGGGGCGTGTGACCACTCTTGCGGCTTCTGTTTGCTTCCCCACCGTTTTCTATGCGGAAGCAAAGAAATCTGCGGGGGACATGAATTCTGCACGCGTGGTGCAGAATTCCCCCAGGAGTAACTGGGGGACATGCTGAAACTGACTGTCCAGGGAGTTTGTGAAGGCTTTAGGGGTGGGATGAGCTACAAACATCAAATTCACATCACCCTAGCTCCCCAAATGTCAGGGCTGATTGGCTCTGGGGTTATGGTTCATTCCACCACAGGAATCGAGCCAGCTGTGGAGTTCAGATCTGGATCTGAAGTCTCCCAGCATTTGGGGTAGGGGAGAATAGGCTTCAGATGCAGGTTTTTGGTCATCTCTAACAGGTCTACCTACCTCTTTAACAGTGCAGATCAGGCGCCCATAACAGAAGGAAATGATGATCAGTGGAATGAGGAAGTGAACCACAAACATGTAGATGACAAAAGATTCGTTGTGGACCTCAGGTTTCAGAGTGTAATAATCAATTCCACATGAGCACTGCAAACCCTCTGGGATGTACCTGCAGTTAAACCAATGAGATTAGTGTCTGCTCTTGAACTGGTGAATGAGGTTGCTTTACTTGGAATGCTGCTAGAGAAATATGTAAAACACCTCATTAACTGCTGCTAACACCGTGCTAGCTGGGGCATCATTTCAGAAAATGTTCAATCCATACCTAGACCATCCAAACAGTGGAGGAGCAGCACAGGCCAGGGCCATGACCCAGGTGAAAATGATACCCATGAGGGCATGGGTCTCACTAAATCGGAAGTTGCTCATGGGCTTGCAGACCACCACATATCTTTCAATGGCCAAGACTACTAGGGACCACAGAGCTATTTCACCTGTAAAAGAGAGAGAAAGAAAGAGAGACACACACATATACCATTACCAACAACAGAAGAAAAAGAAAACACATAGCCATGTAAATGAGTCCTTTTCATAGATTCTAAGGCTAGAAGGGACCATTATGATCATCTAATCTGACCTCCTGCATAGCATAGGCCATAGAACTTCTCCAAAATAATTCCTAAAGTTGGTGACTGAGGTTGGATTAATTTGTATGTAATGATTTCCACTGAAGTCTCTAAATGGCAAAGAAATCTAGGTAAGGTTTCAAGGAATGTTAATGTCACAGGTCTGAATTAAAATATAGTAAGGAATGCACACGTCTCTTATTCTACTACTGATCATTGTACCCATCATTTTGTTAGTGCTTGTTTATTTTGTCATAAATTTAGGTCTTGTCTACGCATGAAGACTGTATGGTAGTTGGAGAACTAATGAAATGATGACCTCACAAGACAGATATCTGAAAACTGAACTGAACCGAGAGGGGAAGGGTTTTTTAGTCCCACAGTTTCGCCTAAAGCCTGATTGATATTGGAAGAAAGGATGACTTTGTTAAAGGCTAAATAACCCGGCCTCTTCAATGAGAGTGTAAGAGTTCACAACGGACATGATCTGAGAGTCTCAGAAAGTCCTCAGGCAACACCAGGGAAAACCAGATTTGTTATTTCTAAGGTTAAAAGAACAAGGCAAAACGGATACAAACCGAACATTTTAAAATCTGTTGCAGGTCACTTGTCAATCCTACACTCTACATTTTTCAGGATGCTCAATAGCTGGGCTTCCCCCAAAGTGCTAAAAGAAGGTGGAAAATAATGGTGCTTTATTTCTTCTCCCTCATTTATTTCCTGCCTTGAAATATCGCAACTTTAACTTAGTCCAAATTACAACGTAATTTCTCTATTCCAGCTGCCTTTTAGGGTGCACATTGAGACGATCTGATATCTCTCTCTTTCCAAAAATCTTGGGGGAAACCCAAAAGGAGGAGATTTTAAAATTGCCTCTTGGTTATTTACACCAAATACCGCCTTTGAATGGACGCCAGAAAACGCAAGAAGAAAGAGAGGAAGACCGCGAATAACATGGAAACGAAAAGGTCTGAATGAAATCAAGCATCTCAACATGAAATGGGAAGATTTGGAGAGAAAGACAGTTGAAAGGCAAGGATGGCAAATGTGCGTAGCCCAATGTGCAGCAAAGCACAGAATGGACTATCGTCTAAAGTAAGGATTGGTTATTTACACATGTAGAAAACTTACCACCCAGTGTAGCAAAGAAACCTTCAACGTTGCAGCCTGTTGTCCCAAAGATAAAATAACCATGCATTGAGGTGTACATGGTGGTGGTGAATCCTCCAAAGACCATGAAGAGGTTAGCAAAGGCCAGGTTCAAAAGGATGTAGTTGAGGGGCGTCCGGAGTTTCTTGTGTTGGATGGTGACATACAGAGTCAGGAAGTTGACAGGGAAGCCAAGGAGAATCAGCAGAAACATGTAAGCAGACAGTAAAGAGAACTTCCATGGGTCAGCAAGGTAGTACTGAGGATACTCAAATGGATTCCGTACTATCCCTGTCTTGTTGGACATGGGCACATAGAAATTTGGACCCTCTGTTCCATTCATGGTTGCAGTTCCAGAGGTATTTTTGGTCTTACAAGTATGTTTTGCTTCCTTTGAGGCTCCCCTCTTGAAATTCACCTCCTTCTTAACATTTGAGCAGAAGCTGGCTATGCTATTCTCAGCATTGCAGCCTTTATAAAGTGCCACCTTGGGTAAGCTTTCAACATCAGTGTCAGCATGATTAAGGCTTATGGCATTATTGATCATAATAATCCAAGCTAGGATTTCAACTGTTAATTGGCTTTCCCAGGAAGGTGTTATGGTGACACCTATTTCTGGGCTGCAAAATGGTTACCAGAGAACATTGAACTCATATGGCTAGATTCACAAAAGGACGTAGGCACCTATCACTTCCATTGCCTAAATTTTAGAATGAGGCCCCACTGGGATTCCCCAACCCCCCAATCAGCTGCCGCCAAACCCTAAACTCACTTGGCGCCTAAGTTTTTGCAATAAAAGTTCCCTAGGCATCAATGTTTCCACCTCTGGGCATAGGTACCGCAGACCCATGCTAAGTGTCCCGACACCTAAGCCCCAGAGCCATGCATGAATGAGGGGGAAATAGGCATTTCTCCACCTAACTCACCTGCGAGACTGGATCGAGTAAGCATGCGCTGAGCTCATCTATGGCCCAGTCCCTCCATAGGTGAGCTTACACAAGATGGCAGCAGAGGAAGAACCCCTTCATGACTTTTAGCCCACTGGAGGGTACTCACCTGGTTGTGGGAGACCCCCGGTTTAAGTCCCTCCCAGGAGCGGCGGCAGCGCTCCTCCTCTGAGCATTCGGCGGTGGGGGTCCTTCCGCTCCGCGTCTTCGGGGCACTTCAGCGGCGAGTCCTGGAGCGAGTGAAGGACCCGCCGCGGAAGGACCCCCCGCAGCAGAATTTCTGCCGAGGACGGCAAAATGCCACCCCCCAAATCCTGCCGCCCTAGGTGACTGCCTAGGGTCGCCTAGTGGAAGCACCGGCCCTGGTCCCTCCACTTGAGGGGGAAAGAAGGGATTTGAACTATAATCTGCCATCTCGCAAGTGAGTGCGTTCACCACTGGGCTATGGGCTATTCTGAGGTGGAGATCTCTCAGTCTCCTGTCACAGCTGTTCCACTGTGGATAAATAATTTTAAGAAGTCATTGGAAGAGGGGGGCTGGATCCTCAATCTCCTTTGCACTAGCCACAGGACTACAGAGTCTTTCTCATGCTTGCGCGCTGTCTCTCTAGCCCAATGGGCCTTTCATTATTTATCCAAAGTGGAATCTCTTCAACCGGAAGACTGAAGGAGTTCCCTCCCCTCGCCATCTGACTATCCCATTACCCAGTGGTTCAAGCACTCACCTAAGAAATGGTGGATCAAAGGTAATCCCTTCTCCCACTCAGGTGGGAAGGGGGGACAAACCAGGGTGTCCCACATCCCAGTAAGGTTGCCACCTTTTTTGAGGTAGCTGTCCTGGGAAAGCTGTAAAGGGTGCTCAGTATGCACTGCCAGCTGTCCAGTTTTATAGGCTCAGGATCATCCTGGAGGTCTCAATCTCTTGTACCTCCCAGGTAGTAACCCTACAGGTGAGTAATCTAACCACTGGGCTAATAGTTATAAGGGAGGTGCTGCTCCTCCTCCTAACCCTCTTCCCCTGGCTTCTTGCTAAAATGGCATAAGTGCCTAACCCCAAGAAGGGGTTGGCAGCTGAGAATCCCAACCAGAGGGAGCCCGGATTTAGGCACCTCTAGGCTCGGTGTCTCCCATTGGCTAGCTTAAACAGGGAGCCCCTAGTGTGCTGGTTTTTGTGGTCCCATTCTGAGGTGCTGTCTCTCCCCATTCATAGTAAAGGGAGCCTAGGTGCCACACTCAGGCTTTGTGAATCCCAGCGATTTTGTAGGTGCCTAAGAGTGTGAACTAAGTCCCTTTGTTCATCTATAACACACAGAATCTCTTCTGGAGAACACGATTCTCTCAAGAGATATCATGTACAGAATAGAGGGAAAACCAGATAGCAAGCATAACCTCTGCTTCCGGTTCCAGCTGTGCCCCTTGCTTGCTGCGTGGCCGTACGCAGTTCACTGAGGTGCAAATTTTCAGAACTGATCGCTAAGATTGGGTCTCTCCATTTTTGGGTGCCCCATTTAGAGATGTAGGGCTGATCACCAGTAGCTTGCATTGATTTCTTCTGAAAGCTGGATCCCACATGGCTAAAGCTGGGCAGTCAGAAAATAGAGGTACCCAAATAATAGGCCACTTTCATGGGCAGTAGCTGCTCTGTCCCCCATTGCCCCATCTGGGCAATGGGGATCAGAATATTTCTCTACCTCCCAAGGGTGTTGTGACATTTAATTTGTTAATGGCTGTAGAACACCTTGGGTTGCTCCGGTGGAATGCACTAGAGCAGTGGTCTCCAAACTTTTTTGATCGCACACCCCTATCAGTACAAATTTTTTGAGCCCGCTCTTCCTGCCGTGCACCCCCAAGGATCCTCTTGCGCACCCCTTGGGGTGCACACACCCCACTTTGGAGACCACGGCACTAGAGAAGGCAGAAATATAATTATCAGCAGGGGTAGGTGTGTAGTAATTATTTTTTATTGTAGGCATGTCCAGTACCCGTATCGTACTTTCTTGAAGTGTTAGCACGGTGGAGGCAGGTTGCAGGGATGAGCTTTGAGCCCTTTTTCCTCCTCCTCAAAGGAATGTGTAACTATGATGTAAAAACCACATTACGTAGGGTGGGATAGAGGCTGGATGACTCAGGGAACTGATAATGGGATATGCAGCCTTTGAACTCTAGATCATCAATTGAAGCTTGGCCCAAGCCCTGTTATCATCTGAAAGCTGGTCTGTGGCCCACGTGAAATGAATTGGCGGTCTCAGTACAGTTCTCAGCAGCCAGATATCTGCTTCATAACGGGCATCCCAGCTGGAGACATGACAGCAGAGAGGCCATGGACTGAATGAGCTAGTTGTTCTATGATGCCTACAACCTTTAGCCGACATCAGCCACATGCCTTGTCTGCCCTAATATTTTGCCATAATGGGAGAAATGAAAAAGTGAAACATTAACACCTGCCTCTGGGTCTCCTGTTGTGTCATCTTCTCAACTCCTTCTGGCAAAGCTTGTCTTTATTTGCTATTTCTCCAGCACCAGTGGCAGTGCTTAGCAAATAATTCCCATCTCCCTCTTGCTCAGTGGGGAGGGGCACATTTGGCAGGGCCACATAGCAACTCTCACAGAACTAATGCTAATGTTCTGTTTGCTCTGCAGGAAGTCAGGGGACTTCAATCTCTCAAGCTGTCACGCTGAAACTTTTCTGAAGCAGCAACTTACTAAATTGATAAGGCAGCGATAGCTACAGGGAAATCTGCAGTTTGAAACTCCCAGATATTCCATGCTTCTCTGTTTTCCCTCTCAGTACACGGAGAATCATTCTAAAGTAATTATTTAGACTGAAAAAATGTAATTGGACATTGGTTGTTTTTAAGTCTACAGAGTCCATGGGACAGTATGTACAGGGGGGATGAAAATACTGAAGTTAACAGTAGAGAGAGAGAATCTCTTATGGAGAACGCGATTCTCTCAAGAATCACACCACCATTATTACTACTACTTAAACCCCAAATCTATTTTTTTTCCTCTGCCTTTTTATTACATTTTGTTAGTGGTAAACAATATAAACTTAGCACTTAACCCATCAGAGTGCTCTATAAACACTCACTAATTCTCATCACTCCAGTCAGCTGGGAAAGGATCATCTCCCCAGTTTTACAGATAGGGAAGTAGAGGCTCGGAGGCTAGATTAAGGCCCTACAGCAATTTTGGCTAGAGTGAGAATGCTGGGCAATGCTTGTGTCCCATCCGTGTCTTATTTCTCCAGACCAGGCTGCTCCCATGCTGTGTTAACCTAGTACATACAGTTTAGTTACAGGAAAACGGAGTAAACTGACTTCCTCCTGCATCAGCCTCAAACTCTAGCCCTTACGTTAAAGAGGCAGTGGAGGGATTTTGCTCAAGTTTTATATCCAGGGGTGCACAAACATTTGCTCTCAGGAGACCATGCATGGAAAAGTTCAGGCCCAGAAGGGAATGTCTCGTGGTCATAAATGTTTGAAAACAGATGTGTTAACTATTTATGCTAAATAATCTGTTCCACCTTGTATTTAGCTGACACTTTCCCCAGACCTGAAGAAGAGCTCTGTATAGCTTGAAAGCTTGTCTTTTTCACCAACGGAAGTGTGTCCAAAAAAAAGATATTATCCCACCCAGCTTGTCATTGAAAACAGTGTCATACCGTCATGGGAAATGAAATGACGCACGATATCAGAGGAAGACTAGGCTGTATAGAATAGAGTACTTGAACTAGGGAAATGGGCACTTGTGACATTTGTATAGATGAGACAGTCTTTCTACACTCTTATATGCAAGTACCATACTCTGAACTAAAGCACCATGTCCTCTCTAGTAGATTACCCATTCTGAAACTCCATCTCTATTAACTTTTCTTGTTACCAAAGCTACTTTCAAGTTGTATTGCAGTTATCTAAGCACCAATGTAGTTGTTAGCACATATACCTGGGCATACAGTAGGATTAAAGGTTTATCCTTCCAGATATTCAAATTTGTCACATTAAGCTTTGATGCAATAAGCCATTGCTGAGATTGCAACTGCCGTCCACAGCTTAGAGCCTGAAGCGCGTCACAGACAGAGAAGGCAAGTAGTAGTAGGGTAAAAAAACAAGCATAGGACAAGTTTCAGAAAGTGGTCTATGCTGCTATCCACACCAAGTCTAGTGAAGAGTAAGTGGCTGAGGGGATACAGAGCAGGAAAGGTCATTTTTGGTACCATCTTGTAAGCTGATAATTCTATTTTAAGAGTTTTATTCTATCATATGTTATTGTTAGAAGATGCTGAAGTTACATAAGAACCGCTTCAATGTCACAGGGCAAATTGGGACTACTACAGTATTTTAAAAATTCAGAATACATTGGCCCTAACATTTATTTACACATCATGACTTACTTTAATACAGCATCTTTCCTCGGGAAGACACCAAAAGCGCTTTTCAAATGTAAAATGCATCTATGGTCAGAAAAGTGGGTCTGTAAAAAATGGAAACCTCTGTACTCAATACATTTTGCCTGTCTGTCATTACAAATCATAGCTATTTATTTTTACTGCTTTTCACTCCCGCTGGCTTTGCAAAGCCAACACAATTATGGAAGAATGAGCTAGATTCTAATTCTGGCTCCCGTATCAAACAGAACTGTTTATTAATTCCAACTGCAGTCTTCATTGCATACAGTAATTTACGAGTAAGAAAGCAAGAGCAGGACTTTTAGATCAGTATGTTTACAAGGCTGGTAGACAGAACAGCATATTTTTAAAGTGTCAAACAAAATTTGATCCAGAATCACAGAGATACGGAAGCCCATTGAAGCTATTTTTTTTACAGTCAGTGTTTAGAGCAATTTAAAGTACACACAGGAATCATTTCAATCACCAGTGAAATTCAGCTGCCTCTGTGGTAGCTGTTTAACAGCATGCAGAAACACTGTCCAATAGTTTAGGACAGTAAGCAAAGATGAATATCATATTCCTTTGAAAACACAGGGAAACTGTGGTAGGCATGATTATAATAACCATGCATGCTGTGTGCATACTCTTACCTGTTATCTACATTTGACTAAAAATAATGAAGAAACCTATCACTTCTAGGTCACTAGCTCAAATTCAGCCCAAGTGGTTACCTACCCATAGTTGTTAACAGCTAACTGCTTGTTCAGTGGCCTATTCCGAAGTCCAACTATTAGTTTAGTGCAGTATACGTATAATGAAAAATCATCACTTCAGTTAGCATCCTATAGGTCAATATTAGCAGAAAAGCAAAGGATAGAATAGGAATACAAGATGAACTACTTTCTCTCCTCCTAGAATTGCTCCCCACAGGTGAGGGTTGAAACATAGTGGTGGAGAAAGATTGCACAGCAACTACTCTTAGGGCACATCTTCACTGCAGAGTTAACTCAGGTGATCAGCACCTGGGTTAGCCTAGCCCAGATGTGAGCAACCACACTGTGAAGCCATGTCTGAGTTATTGGTCCACCCTGGTGCACATACCTGTATGAGGCTCTAGGACTTCTGGGGTCATATCAAATGGTTCTTAGTGCTACAGTAAGTTGTGCTGCTCTATGATTCTTTCCCAGTGGATTGGGGGGGGGACTTGTCTGTCCTTCTGGGCATGCAGGGGAAACTGTAGGATGGCATTGGAGACCTATCAGTACCTGAACGGTTTAACCTACGCACTCCCTGAAAAGTGGGTGGATTACCAGCCTGAGTGTAAAATGCGCTCGGGCTTTAGCCTATATCCTAGGATAGGCCAGCTAGCCCGAATTAAAAACAGCACCATACTCGGGCCCAAGGTTGTGTGTTCAAATGGGAGCCAGGTTAGGAGCAACACCTGAGCAAGAGCCAGAGTTAATTTTGCAGTGAAGACAAGCCCATAATGTACCAGTCTGTGGATAAATAGAGGCCAGCCTTTACCTTCCATGCCTGTCAAGCTGGCACATTTCATGAACCCTCCAATATATTCATTACACCTGATAAATTGGTGGCTTTTATTTATAGTATAAAAACACTAGGAAAAAAGCTGTGTTTTTAATACACGTTGGCTAACACATACTAAAATCCTAGTAGACATGGTGACTTGTTTGGACATGTGTTAGCTGGTCTATGTCAAACCTGGTGGGGAGGGTTAGGGTTTACCTTGACCTGTTAACACATATTAAAACTACAACTTGCTTTGTCCACACTAGGGTTTTAATCGTGTATTCATTAACGTGTGAGTCAATATGTGTAAGAGCTCCTAACTGTAATGCTATTCTCTGCTGAAACGATATAAAAAGGTACAGTCCCACTGGCTACAGCAAATACTCTAAAGAAAATAAAACACTGATGCAAAAACTTCCCCTTTTTATTTCGAGTTCTGTCAACAACCAAGTACATATTAAGGGCCAAATTCAGCCCTGGCATAAAGAGGGGCAAAATCAATGAGGTCAACTGAATTATCTCAAGGCTGAATCTCACCCTAAAATGTTCCTATCGAATCTGTGGCACACTGGCAGGTTGCCATGATAAACATAGGACACTTGAAAGTAAAAGCGGAATTTCCCTTAAAAATATATATGTACATTTTTTTCCCATTTGGCTCTGTGGTTATATACAAAACAAAGAGCAATAAATAGAAATTCTGTAATTACATTGCTCATAAAAATAAATTTTTGTTTGGATAGGACACGTGACATTTAACGGTTTCTCTTTTTCCACTGCTTATGAAACGTACAGAGTGAGAAAATATATGTAACAACATAACCAAGCTGTTAAGAAAGCTTGATTACTCTACAATGCATTTCACTGTGATAGCAGAAAGATCTCTTGGATAGATCTTTTTCACTGGTTTGACTCATCAATTCTTCTCCGACAGTACGGACAACAGTTATGCTGGAGTACCAGGAGCTCATAATCCTCCGAATGAAACATCTGTGAATTAGGAACAGATTTAGGCATATCTATTACACTGTTACTGGCTCACATCTAGGAAAAGGAAACTGAGATGGAATGGTTTTGCTAGGGCTCAGAATATCTGATGCTACTGTTACACCAGAGTTAATGTTTCCAAACAAGAAGTTATTTACAGCTGTTTGTAACAGCTCTAATTTGGAATATATAAAGAGCAAATATTTCATTAAATAAGCATGGAGGCTATGGAAGTCAGTTCACCCAACCAGTGAAACCCAACTCCTCTGTGAGAAAGGAGGGTGGACTTTAGGATGCTTTCTCTGCTACCACATAACCAAAAATAACCAAACTATTGAATATTTTGAAGAAAACGTACCTGCGGTGAGGGAAACTACAATGAAAAAAAACTTTTACTTGCTGCATGCCCCCACTAAACCAGGCTATAAGGTTAGAAAGGCAGAGGGGGAAAAAATCAGCGTTTCCCTTCTTTTAGTTCACTTTAGGACTTCTTGAGTGGCTACAATTCTTGTCATCCCTGCAAAGTCCCCAAATACTTCATTCTACAATTTCAGCTACCACTAGCTATTCTGAAGCCAGCCCTTCTGGCAAGGCCGATCATCTCTGTAAGTATCACAGGGTATTTTGCTCTCTTTATTTACTATTCAGGACTTCAGAGCGTATGTATCGAGGATTAGAAATTAACGTATCAGGGTCATTACAATTCGTTTCTCACTAGGAATGAGTTTTTAAAGACCCCAATGAAAACTTTTTACTTATACCTGAAAGCATGTTGGACACATGGTAATGGAAGCATCTGGTAGCAAGGACCGGAAGTACTGCCACTGTAATGGCTTTGGCCAGCGTTTAATCAGGACATCCCTCCGGCTCATTGACCGGAGAACTGCACGATTCACTATCACAGGAACAAATTCTGAGCCTCCTTGCTGCAACGTTTAAAAAAGAATGAAACTTAACAATTTCAAAGCATTTTAAAGATGACAAAGATAAAGAGTGGAGTGTTATTACTCAGTAGAAAGCGCTAACATAGAATAGGCATGGATTCTGCTCCCACTGAAGTCAATGGCAGTTTTGTCACTGTCCTCAGTGGGAGTAAGCCAGGTGTGAGTAAGGTATTTTCACTGCGCTTCACTCATTCCCATTAACACAATTCTTTATTTAAAACAAAAAAAAAGCCATTTACAAAAACTTCCCTGAAAATGCCTATTTTTACCTGCACCCACTCAGACACTGAGCTGTCTAGGGGACAGTCCCCCTGCTGCTTGCTGGAAACACCAGACTCCAGTTGGACTCACCCGTGCCCCAGCCATCTGAAACAGTGGTTTAAAGAAACTCCTGGGAGGAGTCAACCAGAAACTCAAGCTGGGAGAAACAGTGATAAGTGAGGTTTTTACCCACGAAAGCTTATGCCCAAATAAATCTGTTAGTCTTTAAGGTGCCACCAGACTCCTTGTTGTTTTTTTAGAGATAAAGAAGCTGAACAGGGACATTATGTGCACAGATGACATCAAGGGCCCACTGCTGTCTACAGCTTTTTCTCCAGACATTCTCTCCCATGCTGACTGGCTGTTTGCTCCAGCTCTATCGAGTTTCTTTGCCTCACTCCACCTACTCTTAATACTGCTCCCTCTTCTCCTTCCCCCATTCCTCTTATCCCCTTCCCTGTCCCTTACCTCCCCTCTCTGCAATGTCTCTTCTCCCTTCCTTTGCCTCATCTCAATCTCTTCCCAACAAATGCCCAGCCAAATAAATAATGAGGAAATAAAAATATTGTGGAACTAACATGGTATTTACAGACTATCACACTGATCATCTGCTCACATCTTATATTCTTTCCCCTGCATCTTTCATCCGTCTGGTCTGTTTAGACTGCAAGCTCTTCAAGGCAGTAACTATCTATTACTTACATTTGTAAAAACATGTAACACAATGGAGCCCTGATGTTGTTTAGGGCTCCCTAGGCACTAATATAATACAAATAATAATAGTAATAATACCACCAGGCCTTATTTAACAATCTTGGCCAGTTGATGTTCTCTGTTACATCAGTGTAAATTCAGAGTAACTATTGTTTTCAGATTTACAATACAGTAACAGGGAACATGGACTGCCTATATATGAATATCCTGCTCATTTTATACCCTGGATGTCTTCCTTAGAGGCTCTCTCTTGGGCATGTTTATATCTGTGTGTTATGGAAACCCTGTACTATGAAAAAAGTAAAGGGCTGTTCAAACTAACTTCAGAGTTTGATTTTTTAACGCCACATAACTGCAGCATGCAGAAAACATAGTAATTTTAAAATCTGTTTCTGCAGTGGGTGGGTTGGCACCCCAGGAGACTACTCTTCCATTGATGATGATGAGGCCAGAGAGAAACAGTTTACTTGAAAAAGACATTCAGATAGAATAAGTGGTTCTCTAGGTTTTTCTTTTCTGTGGGCTAATCACTTTGTATGAGAAAGATGCCATTCTCCCTCAACTGCTGCTCCTAGCCTCCCAGTCACCCACTTTCCTCCATTTCTTGTGGGAGGTCGGCAGAACATATTAACACTTGGTAAAGGAATCAGCGAGGCTGTGGTCTGTCGAGACCGGCTATTGATCAGTAAATGGTGACAAGGAAGGAACTGTGGGATGCCAGCTCAAAAGGAGATATGATAGCATTGAAAGAACATTTGCAGGTAGAGTCACCCTGGGTTTGCTTTCTCTTCAACCATCTTCAGCCTCAAGGGCAGCAACATTTGAAAACCCAAATGAGGTATCCTCACCTCAAAGCTCAATTTTGCTGTAAAGGGATCATCCTCTTCAATAATGTCTGTGTTGTCATCAAATCTCAGCGTCTGCGCACCTAGAGAGGTTTGTTATGGAAGAAACAAGAACTCCTACAAAATCAAATCCTTTTACCCTAGCACTCATAGGACTTGTCTTATGGCTTAGTCGTAGGGCTCTCACTCCTTGCTTCACCCAATGCCCATCATGTCAGGCAGACTAGGAGTACTCAGATACCACTGGAGTAATCCCTAGATTCTATTAGATAGTGCTGCAGAAGAAGTTTACTCTGGCCCAGGAAGACTGGAGTGCCACACCTCACTAAGTAGCAATTGCTGTGGAACAGCAGAGCTTAAAACTACCAAGTTACGAGCAGTAACTAATCTACATAAACGCATGTGACTTTAGTAGTACCCTCATCCTTCATTTCCTTACCCTCCTGCAAACATCGAACACCTCACTTTGGGCAACCTATTTTAAAGCTCTCTGAGGCAAAGACCGTGTTGTCTTGTGTATTTGTATTGTATCTACTACTATCAGGCCCCAACAACAATTGGCACCATTGTGTGCCACAGCAATACAAAATTCTAGGATTCTATAAAATAGACAACAATAATGACAGGCTTCTAAGGGAGCCTAATCCAGTTCTTCCTTAGCAAGAAAGATAGAAAGCTGTGATACAAGAGGAGAATAATGGATAGCCAAATACCTCCCATCCTTTATAGAAAGTAAAAGAGAGTTACATGAAAATAACTGAACTGTATTATTTTTAACCTAAAAATACTCGACAAGATTATCAAACTGACTTTTCTAAAGAAAACCTTTTACAATTACTAGGATTGGTTAATATACCTGTACTTTTTTAGTTGCTACAGCAATTGTAAAAGACACAATGGAATTGTACCCACTTATGTCAGCAATGAATCTGTCCCCTAGTCATAAGAGAAGCAGATTAAAACGCAACAAAAGCATAACAGATCCAAAAAAACCCCAACAACCCACAACCAAAAACTCTGTCTTCCAAACTGCTGCTCTTTCCCTAAGAAAACCAGAGAGTGTTCTGGATTGAAAGGATACCATCGCTTGCCATCTCTTGCCATTTATCCTCTCTCTTATTTAATCTTGGTGCTTCCAGATCAATAAGAGCTACAGCTTCTTCATCAGTGATCCCTTCTTCCAAATAGAACTCCACCAGATGCAATACTTCTAAAGGACACATGTGAAAAAGGAGAGAGCAGTTATCCGCAAGGACTCAGAATATCTATAGCAGGCCTTGCCTAAGTCTTTTAAACATTTACGTGTCCTCAGATCTCTACAGTGGCATTCTTTCACCTCCACACTCTCATTATTCAACTTAATATATCATATCCAGAAAATAAAGCTTCTTAAAAGATGGATTTTGGGTTAATAAAGTGCCTCATATCTTCATGGAGCCTCACCACAAAGTAATACATTCAATACTGCCAGGGCTGTGACATCAGAAGCAAAACAGTGGCCATTTTGCAGCAAAAAATCTCACAGTCTTGGACACCAGAATCTGTTCTATTCAGAAAGCGACTAATTGCCTAGAAAACTGGTGT